>NC_069796.1:62495000-64995000 GCF_027406575.1 Nycticebus coucang | reverse complement strand
TTTTTTTTTTTAGGTTTTTTTTTTTTTTTATTGTTGGGGATTCATTGAGGGTACAATAAGCCAGGTTACACTGATTGCATTTGGTAGGTAAAGTCCCTCTTGCAAACATGTCTTGCCCCCAAAAGGTGTGGCACACACCAAGGCCCCACTCCCCTCCCACCTTCGCTCTCTCTGCTTTTCCTTCCCCCCACTGACCTTGTCATTAATTGTCCTCATATCAAAATTGAGTACATAGGATTCCTGCTTCTCCATTCTTGGGATGCTTTACTAAGAATAATGTCTTCCACTTCCATCCAGGTTAATACAAAGGATGTAAAGTCTTCGTTTTTTTAAATAGCTGAATAATATTCCATGGTATACATATACCACAGCTTGTTAATCCATTCCTGGGTTGGTGGTCATTTGGACTGTTTCTACATTTTGGCGATTGTAAATTGAGCTGCAATAAACAGTCTAGTACAAGTATCCTTATGATAAAAGGATTTTTTCCTCTTCTGGGTAGATGCCCAGTAATGGGATTGCAGGATCAAATGGGAGGTTTAGCTTGAGTGCTTTGAGGTTTCTCCATACTTCCTTCCAGAAAGGTTGTACTAGTTTGCAGTCCCACCAGCAGTGTAAGAGTGTTCCCTTCTCTCCACATCCACGCCAGCATCTGCAGTTTTGAGATTTTTTGATGTGGGCCATTCTCACTGGGGTTAAATGGTATCTCAGGGTTGTTTTGATTTGCATTTCTCTAATATATAGGGATAATGAACATTTTTTTATGTTTGTTAGCCATTCATATGTCTTCTTTAGAGAAGGTTCTATTCATGTGCCTTGCCCATTCATATATGGGATTGTTGGCTTTTTTCATGTGGATTAATTTGAGTTCTCTATAGATCCTAGTTATCAAGCTTTTGTCTGATTCAAAATATGCAAATATCCTTTCCCATTGTGTAGGTTGTCTCGTTGCTTTGGTTATTGTCTCCTTGGCTGTACAAAAGCTTTTCAGTTTAATGAAGTCCCATTTCTTTCTTTTTTTTATATTAAATCATAGCTGTGTACATCAATATGATCATGGGGCACCATACACTTGGTTCATAGAATATTTAACACATTTTCATCTCATTAGTTGATATAGCCCTCCTGGCATTTTCTTAGTTACTTTGCCAAGATATTTACATTCCACATTTGCCAAGGCTCACATGTACCCTTGTAAGATGCACCACAGGTGTGATCCTTTCAATCCCCCTCCCTCTACCCCCCTCACCCCTCCCACCCCACGCTTTCCGCCTTCCCCCTGTTCTTAGGTTGTAACTTGGTTATAGCTTTCATGTGAAGGTCCTAAGTTAGTTTCATAGTAGGGGTGAATACATTGGATATTTTTTCTTCCATTCTTGAGACACTTTACTGAGAAGAATATGTTCCAGCTCCATCCATGTAAACATGGAAGAGGTAAAGTCTCCTCTTTCTTCAAGGCTGCATAGTATTCCATGGTGTACATATACCACAATTTGTTAATCCATTCGTGGATCGATGGGCACTTGGGTTTTTTCCATGACTTAGCAATTATGAATAGGGCTGCAATAAAGATTCTGGTGCAAATATCTTTGTTATGATGTGGTTTTTGGACTTCTGGGTATATGCCCAGCAGAGGAATTACAGGATTGAATGGCAGATCTATTTTTAAAACTCCTAAGTGTTCTCCATATCTCTTTCCAAAAGGGATGTATTAGTTTGCATTCCCAGCAGCAGTGCAAAAGTGTTCCCATTTCTCAACATCCACGCCAACATCTCTGGTCTTGAAATTTTGTTATATAGACTAGTCTCACTTATATATACCAACAATAGTCAAGTTGAAAAAACAATTAAGGACTCTATCCCATTCACAGTAATGCCAAAGAAGATGAAATATTTGGGAGTTTATCTAACAAATTATGTGAAAGATCTATATAAAGAGAACTATGAAACTCTAAGAAAAGAGATAGCCGAGAATGTTAATAAATGGAAAAAAATACCATGCTCATGGCTGGGAAGAATCAACATTGTTAAAATGTCCATACTACCCAAAGCAATATATACCTTCAATGCAATCCCTATTAAAGTTCCACTGTCATACTTTAAAGATCTTGAAAAAACAATACTTCATTTTATATGGAATCAGAAAAAACCTCAAATAGCCTAAACATTACTCAGAAATAAAAACAAAGCACGAGGAATTACCCTACCAGACCTCAGACTATACTACAAATTGATAGTGATCTAAACAGCATGGTATTGGCACAAAAACAGAGAAGTAGATGTCTGGAACAGAATAGAGAACCAAGAGATGAACCCAGCTACTTACCATTATTTAATCTTTGACAAGCCAATTGAAAACATCCAGTGGGGAAAAGATTCCCTATTTAACAAATGGTGCTGGGTGAACTGGCTGGCAACCTGTAGAAGACTGAAACTGGATCCACACCTTTCACCACTAACCAAGGTAGATTCTTACTGGATTAAAGACCTAAACTTAAGACATGAAACTATAAAAATACTAGAAGAGAGTGCAGGGAAAACCCTTGAAGAAGTTGGGTTGGGTGAGTTTTTTATGAGAAGGACCCCCTGGGCGATTGAAGCAGCTTCAAAAATACACTTTTCGGACTTGATCAAACTAAAAAGGTTCTGCACAGCCAAGGACACAGTAAGTAAAGCAAGCAAACAGCCCAAAGAATGGGAGAAGATATTTGCTGGTTATTTCTCTGACAAAGGTTTAATAAGCAGAATCCACAGAGAACTCAAATGCATTAGCAAGAAAAGAACAAGGGATACCATCACAGGCTGGGCAAGAGAATTGAAAAGAAACTTCTCTGAAGAAGACAGGTGAGCGGCCTTCAGATATATGTTTCTTTTTGTTGTTGTTGCAATTGCCATGGCCGTCTTCTTCATGAAGTCTTTCCCCAGGCCAATATCTTCCAGTGTTTTTCCTATGCTTTCTTTGAGAATTTTTATTGTTTCGTGCCTTAAATTTAAGTCCTTTATCCATCTTGAATCAATTTTTGTGAGTGGGAAAGGTGTGGGTCCAGTTTCAGTCTTTTACATGTTGATATCCATTTCTCCCAACACCATTTATTGAATAGGTAGTCTTTCCCCCAAATATGTTCTTTTTTGGTTTATCGAAGATTAGGTCGTTGTAAGATGTTAGTTTCATTTCTTGGTTTTCTATTCGATTACAAGTGTCTATGTCTCTAATTTCTAATTTTGTGCCGGTACCACGCTGTCTTGACCACTATGGCTTTGTAGTACTGACTAAATTCTGGTATGCTGATGCCCCCAGCCTTATTTTTATTACTAAGAACTGCCTTATCTGTACAGGTTTTTTTTTTCTGGTTCCATACAAAACGCAGAATCATTTTTTCCAAATCTTGAAAGTACGATGTTGGTATTTTGATAGGAATGGCATTGGATAGGTAGACTGCTTTGGGAAGTATAGACATTTTAACAATGTTGATTCTGCCCATCCATGAGCATGGTGTGTTCTTCCATTTGTTAAAATCCTCTGCTATTTCCTTTCTGAGGATTTCATAATTTTCTTTATAGAGGTCCTTCACCTCCTTTGTTAGGTATGTTCCTAGTTATTTCATTTTCTTTGAAACTATGGTGAAGGGAGTTGTGTCCTTAATTAGCTTCTCATCTTGACTGTTATTGGTGTATACAAAGGCTACTGACTTGTGACATTGAATTTATATCCTAAACATTACTGTGTTTTTTGATGACTTCTAGAAGTCTCGTGGTTGAGTCTTTGGGAATCTCTAAGAATAAGATCATGTCGTCAACAAAGAGGGAGAGTTTGACCTCCTCTGCTCCCATTTGGATTCCCTTTATTTCCTTGTCTTGCCTAATTGTATTGGCTAGAACTTCCAGCACTATGTTGAATAGTAAAAGTGACAGAGGACAACCTTGTCTGGTTCCAGTTCTAAGAGGAAAAGCTTTCAGTTTTACTCCATTCAGTAAAATATTAGCTCTGGGTTTGTCATAGATAGCTTCAATCAGTTTTAGAAATGTGCCACCTATGCCTATACTCTTCATTGTTCTAATTAGAAAAGGATGCTGGAATTTATCAAATGCTTTTTCTGCATCTATTGAGAGGATCATATGATCTTTATTTTTGCCTCTGTTAATATGTTGGATAACTTTTATGGACTTGCGTATGCTAAACCAGCCTAGCCTCCCTGGGATGAAACCTACTTGATCATGACGTTTGACTTTTTTGATGATAAGCTGTAATCTATTGGCTAGGATTTTGTTGAGAATTTTTGCATCTATATTCATGAGTGAGATTGGTCTGAAATTCTCCTTTTTGTTTGGGTCTTTTCCTGGTTATGGTATCAGGGTGATGTTTGCTTCATAGAATGTGTTGGGGAAGATTCCTTCTTCCACGATTTTTTGAAATAATTTCTTCAATACAGGAATAAGCTCTTCCTCGAAGGTTTGATAGAATTCTTGTATGAAGACATCTGGACCAGGGCATTTTTGGTTGGAAGATTTTTTATTGTTTCTTTAATCTCAGTGCTTGAAATTGGTCTGTTCAGGAGCTCTGTTTCTTCCTGGCTGCGTCTAGGGAGAGGGTACGATTCCAAATATTGATCCATTTCCTTCACATTGTCAAATTTCTGGGCATAGAGTTTCTGGTAATGTTCAGAGATGATTTCTTGAATCTCTGTGGGAACAGTTGTTATTTCCCCTTTATCATTTCTGATTGAGGTTACTAGAGAGTTTACTTTTCTATTTTTCATTAGTCTGGCCAATGGTTTATCAATTTTATTAATTTTTTTCAAAAAACCAACTCCTTGTTTCATTAATTTTCTGAATAATTCTTTTATTTTCCATTTTACTGTTCTCTTATTTGATTTGGGGGATTTCTTTTCTTCTACTGACATTAGGCTTAGATTGTTCTTCTTTTTCCAAGTCCATAAGATGGCATGTGAGTTTGTTGATGAGCTCTCTTTCTGTTTTTCGAATGTAGGCATCTAAAGCGATAAATTTTCCTCTCCAAACTGCTTTTGCAGTATCCCACAGGTTGTGGTAGCTTGTGTCTTCATTGTTGTTATGCTCAAGGAAGTTAATAATTTCCTGTATTATTTATTCCTGAACCCATCTGTTATTCAACAGAAGATTGTTTAATTTCCATGCCTTTGTGTGGGGTCAAACGTTTTTGTTAGAGTTGAGTTCCACCCTCAGTGCTTTATGGTCTGAGAAGATACAAGGTAAGATTTCAATTCTTTCAATTCTGTTGATATTTGTTTTGTGTCCCAGGATATGATCAATTTTGGAGACTGTTCCATGGGATGATGAGAAGAATGTGTATTCTTTATCTTTGGGATGGAGTGTTCTATATGCGTCTATTAAGCACAGTTGTTCTAGGGTCTCATTTAAATCTCTTACATTTTTGTTTATTTTCTGTTTAGAGGATCTGTCCAGCTGTGTAAGAGGAGTGTTAAAGTCCCCTAATAATACCATAATAAATGTATTATTAGATATCACAATGCTCAGACTGAGTAAGGTCTGTTTTAAGAATCTGGGAGCATTTAAATTGGGTGCATAAATATTTAGAATTGAGACATATTCTTGTTGTATTTGTCCCTTGACCAATATAGAGTGACCATCTTTGTCTTTTTTGATTTTAGTTGCTTTAAATCCACATGTATCTGAAAATAAGATCACAACTCCTCCTTTCTTCTGAATTCTATTTGCCTGAAAAATTGTCTTCCAACCCTTGATTTGGAGCTTTAATTTGTCTTTTGAAGCCAGGTGTGTTTCTTGCAGACAGCAAATGGATGGCTTGTGTTTTTTAATCCAGTCAGCCAATGTATGTCTCTTCAGTGGGGAATTCAAGCCATTAGCATTTTTTGAGATAATTGATAAGTGTGGTAATATTCTATTCGTCTTATTTGGTGAGAGTCCATTGCTTAGTTTTATCTTTTGCATCAGTGTGGAGGTTAGGTTCTGTCCTTTAATAGCTGAGTTCTTACTTTGCTGCTGATCCATTGTGATGGTCAGTGTGCAGAACAGGTTGAAGTATTTCCTGTAGAGCTGGTCTTGTTGTGGCAAATTTCCTCAATGTTTCTATATCTGTAAATGATTTGATTTCTCCATCAATTTTGAAGCTTAGCTTAGCAGGGTACAGAATTCTGGGCTGGAAATTGTTCTGTTTAAGTAGATTAAAGGTACATGACCATTTTCTTCTTGCTTGGAAAGTTTCATTAGAGAAGTCTGCGGTCACTCTGATGGATTTGCCCCTGTAGGTCAACTGGTGCTTCCTCCTTGTAGCTTGCAGAATTTTTCTTTTGTCTTGACTTCGGACAGCTTCATCACAATGTGTCTTGGTGAAGCTTGGTTAGAGTTGAGGCGACCTGTGGTCCAATATCCCTCCGAAAGCAGTGTGTCAGAATCTTTGGTGATATTTGGGAAATATTCTTTTATAATATTCTCTAGTATGGCTTCCATTCCTCTGGGACATTCTTTTTCCCCTCCTGGCATTCCTATAACTCGTATGTTGGAATGCTTCATAAGGTCCCTTAATTCTGACAGTGAACGTTCTGCTTTCTGTCTCTTCTTTTCTGCCTCTTTTACTATCTGAGTTATCTCAAGAACTTTGTCTTCTACCTCTGAAATTATTTATTCTGCATGGTCTAACCTGTTGGTGATACTTTCCATTGCATCTTTATGTTCCCTAATTGACTGCTTCAGTTCCTTCAGCTCTGCTATATCCTTTCTATATTCTTCATATCGTTCATCTCTTAGTTGATTCTGTTTTTGGATTTCCTTTGGTTATTTTCCACTTTATCATCAGTTTCCTTCATTTTTTCCATAATTTCCTTCATTGTTTCATTATGTGTATTCTAAATTTCCTTTCTGTCATTCCTAACATTTCTTTATTGGTGGAATATTCTGCAGTAGCTACCTCATGGTCCCTTAGAGCGATTGTTCTGGACGGGTTCTTCATGTTGTCTGGAGTTTTCTGTTGATTCTTCCTCATGAGTGATTTATTTTATCTGTTTCCTTGCCCTAATTTTCCTTTCACTTCCTCTTGCTCTTTAATTTTCTTTGCCTATGGACTAAGGTTTCTATGTGCCCTTTTGGTATACGACCAGAAGGATGAGAAATTTGAAAAGAAAGAAGGAAAGAACCCAAAGAAAATAGAGAAAAGAGAGGGGGTGGGTAAAAGGAATATTTAGAAAAAAAAGAGAGGCACAGAAAGAAATAGACAGAGCAATATAAGTGTACAAAGGGTACTTTGACACAACCTTAAAAAATCCCAACCCCTGGGGGTGCCTGGTTGGGTGGTTCCCTTGAGTTCAGCAACTCTTTGCTAAACTGATCAGACACAGTACCCCAACTCCACCAAGTAGAGAGGAACAATTAAAACGCTATAAATTGAACCAAAAGAAGCAAACAGAAAACTTTATGGGATAAAATTGGGTGAAAAAACAAATAATGGGGCTAGAAACACTAGCGAAAATGAAGTTCTTGTTATTGGAAAAGGCAGCAATGGGAAATTGTACATATACTAGAAAACTGGAGAAAGAAAAGAAAAAATCTGTATGGAAAAGGTTGAAATTAAAAAACAAAACAACAACAGCAACATCAAAATAAACAAAAAACAAACAAAAATAAATAAAAAACAACCAAAAACAAAGCAGTATATATATCTTGTTGAATATTGTCTGGGCAACAGGTGGTCTTCTGGGTATGAGATGTTAATTATAATGTTGATATGACTGGAGGCCTCCTTTGATTTCTCAAACCCTACAGAGTAGACACCCTAAGTCTCTCTTCAGCCCTCTTAAAAGGCACTTAAAGCTTCTAAACTTGCTAAGCAGAAGCTTTCCCAGGAAAGTATTTGTCGCTGGAATCATTGGTGAAGTGGCTATCCACTTATCCAGTGTGCCAAAACCAGTCTCAGTCTGCCCCTGAGTATTAGGGCTATAAGGCAGCTCAGACCCTGCCTTTAGGGTGCTCAGTCACTAGGTTACTAGATCCCACCTAATCCTTGCTCTGCAACCCCTAGGGCGGACCTTGTTGGGGCAGTTTTCTCACAATGGCTCCTTGCAGCCCTCAGCCAAACTCTATTAGCTCCATCTGGCTCAGCGGCTCAGTCTGGGGTCCCAGACAATGCCCATAGTTCTCTGCACTCCCGCTCAAGCTCTCCCCAAAGCAGTTCAACTGAGTGCCAAGTCCAAAAACACCAAAACAGTTCACAGGTAAGATCTTTCCGGTTTTCAGTCTCGCTGCTACAGCACTTTCAGCTGTTGGCGGGATTAGACTGATGGAACACATGCGATTACTTGCCAGTTTTTCACTGTTTTTGTCTTTGTCCTGGGGTCCAGAAGTCTTGCGCTGACTCCCTGTATCCTCAAAGGGATGATTATAGGCAGATCCCACCAGCAAGAGATGCCTGGAGTCTTATCTCCCCAGACTCATGGTGCCCAGATGCAAGGAAGCTGTTACTCGGCCGCCATCTTGCTCTCCCGACATTATCTTTCTTTTTGGACAGGAACCTCCCTTGGAAACTGCTCTCAGTCAGCCATCTTGCCCTTCCTCTAGGCACCAGTATTTTAAAAAAGTAACACAGGTGATTCTGATGTGGAAATGCATTTGAGAAACAGCATGTGTAGTCATGTTTCCTTTCTCTTTCAGTTTAGGTATGTCTTAAAAATCTGCCCCAATAATGCTATATATTTTTTACTTGAATATGTATCCATCTTTGTTAATACCAGGGACCTTCCTCTGTTTAGTCAGTCTCACAAAGAACTAGATTCAAGGGTCATGCCAATAGCCAACACCTGCTGCAAAAAAGGAGCGCTGGAAGTGGGTCCTTCTCGTAAATGAGAAGATGTGAGAGACACCCAATTTAATGTTTTGATAGAGGATGGGGTGAAGTGGGAAGGGGGTACTATGGGCATCTAGATGTTGAAAAAGAAAGAGCAAGGGGCAGAGATAGGCAGCTATGAATGCTGAATACAGAGGGCAGAGTAACTCTGGGTCATGGAAGTATCTCTGTAGTCAGAAATACACTTGACATTTAAGCAGCATGATCTCTGTGCCACTGCCCTTTACCCCTTAAACAACCACCTCTTCCTCCTCCCAACATTTTCCTCATGATTAATTTCTTCACCCTAGGCAAAATCACTCAAGGCCACACCATCCTTATATTTATTTAGTTGTGTCAACTGAAGAACAACCAGGTTCATTAATGTGCAAAGGAGAGCTTTATTTCCTTCCCTTGAATGGTTGCAGCCTGCGGGGTGGCCATGCTGACAGTCTGGGAAACAACAGCATTGGACAGAATCTGCAGTAAGTACTTTGAAAGGAAGGCAATGGGAACAGGACCTTATGCTGACAGGGTGCCTATGTATATACACTTAACAAGGTATTGGAGGAGTTGTGAGCATTTATGGAAAGAACATGTGTGTGCAACTGAGCTTCCTTCCCCTTAATAGGTCATTAGTACATGGCAGCGTTCTCATGATTTAAGGGTAGAGTTTTTGGCCCTCTAGTGTCAAAAGGTGAAGTAAAGGACACAAAAGTGCTTATTGTGCATCTTCCATAGACCAGCCAGAACTACTCCAAGGTCAGTGGCTGTTCATCAGGAAGGTATGCTGGTCAGTTCTGCTGGAACTAAAAAAACAAACAAATAGGAGCTTCTTTAGGCAGTTGGGGGAAATCAAGGGAGAAGCAAGTCTTTCCAAAGGGCTGGTTCTATTTAAGGCTCAGGAAAGAAAGCCTAACAGAAGTTAACAAAAAAGCAGGTATAATGTAGTGTGTCCGACTCCAGTCCTGTCAAGGCTGAGAACTCTATTTTAAGATTTCTCTGGGGTGCCCTTGGCTAAGAAGTTGACTGAGTCAGTTGTGCGGACTTAGGATTTTATTTTTATTCTGTAGTTATTAAACAAATGTTCACTGTCAGATATCATGCTAGATTTAATGGGATAAAAGGTGACTCAAGAAGCAGCTCTAGTCCCTGCTGTCATGGAGTTTGCAACCTGGAAGAAGAGAGAGATGTCAATCAAATAACCACTCAACTGAATCATTACAAATTCTCATAGGTGTTGAGAACCAGTGTCAACTGAAGAATGATGAGGTTCATACATTTGGAAAGGCGAGCTTCATTTCTTAGCCATAAGCACTCAGCTCACCGTCTTCATTAACAAAACTTTATTACTGACTGTTCACATTAACGTGTTTTACCATTCCAAAAAACTCGTGTCCTGGAAGTTGAAGTTGCAAATAGTTGTATAATTCATTTAAGAAACTCTATTTATTCATATTGGAGATTTCCCAACCATCATGCATTAAGGTAAATATCCATTCTCAGGACAACAGGCTGCTTAACTAGCATTATCTCAAATGACTTTTCAAGACTGTTTCAAGACCTTTGCCTTGCTGTGTGTTATCAATTCTAAATGATTACGTTGTGAACTTTGCCCAAGCCTCATCTGACCTACCAGAGAAAGAACTGTTTTAAACCATTCTCCTAATCTCTTAACTATTCCAACTTTGCCTTCCCTTTTGGAGATAGTACTAAGATTCTGACAAGGCTGTGCACTCTCTTGGCATGGCAGACAATAAACTTGAAGTTGGCAGGTGATGGTGTTCTGAAGGAGCAAGATATAATCCTGAGAGACCTCACAACAGAGAATGAAAAGCAACACTGGAGTTTTCCCTGGAAAAGTAATTGTTGCTTGAGCTGAATATTAAAAGCTATAAAGGAGTTTGCAGGCAAAAGAAGAGAACTGGATGAGAGAGGGCAAGGAATGGGAAAGGAAGAGTGTGCAACAGATCTATGGCAGAAAAGAACCTGGGACTTCAAGGGAAAGGGAAAAGACTGAATGGCTGGAGCCCAGGGACAAGGGCATCACAGTGAAAGTTCAGGCTGGAAGTTTAGGAGGGCTCAGCCCATCCACCAGGGCCTCATGAATTGCCTATGTCAGCAATTGTGACCTTTATCTGGAGAGCGCTGGAAAGACATTGACAGATCTTTTTTAATCCAATTTTTATTTTTGCAAGTGCATACCATTCACAATCAGCAAGAAGCATTACTTAGGAGGCCACTGTGGGTATTCCCGGTACAGACAGCCTGAGTAGCTGGGATGAGAAGGTGAGGGTGCTGGCAAGGAGATGGAAATAAGCAGTAGATTTGGGAGGTCTGTAGAAAGTAAAGTGAGAGCTGGAGAAATTAAGTCAATTGACCAAGTCACACTGTGGCTATTTAAATTTAAGTTAATTAAAATTATGTAAAGTTACAACTTCCTTTTCCTCAGTGACATTGGAAAGGGCCTCCCCTACCCCTGTTCTTTTTTTAATACTAGAGCATTCTGCATCTCCTTTAGATTTTGGAGGTTAATAGCACATCTTGACTCTGAGAAAGTTACCACCTGTCTGCAGTCTTGTTAGTGCTCAGTGTCATTCATGGCCTCACAGGACAGAGAAGGCATCTACAGTCAAATACTTTTTTAACCTAATCTTTTGCAAAGCTGAATTGTGTTTTTACCATATGACTTATATCATATCTTTAAATATTCAAGAGGAAGATTTTATGTCCAGGTGTGTTCTTAATTTATCTGATCAAAAACCCTTTTTGGGGATATAATTTTGTACTAATGTGCTATGGAATCCTGGTTTATGTAATAATTACTAGACAGATAATTGTAATAATTGTGAGACAAAATAAATTCTTTCTTGGTTGAAAAAGAAATAATAGGGATTCATCTGAATGCCTATTTTTGCTTTATGTTAAAAAAATACAGTGGTTATCTTTTGTAAAATTACTTCAGTGCCAGAGGTAATGTCACTGTAACTGTGAAATGTCTTTTCCCTGACTGTTGAAGCTAGATACTGATACTTCTGTGCAGACCACACATATATACACACCAAGAGTCCTTGTCACTTCACAAACATAGCAGCAGAATTTGTGAGCTTTCTAAGAAGCTGCCTTTGGCATACTCAGCAGGCCTATAGCAGACATCAACTGCAGGTAAGCCTGGCAAGCAGAATGTGACTTTTTAGGTAGGACTAGCACTGTGGTTGGGATTTATTCAATCATTTTTTATACTGAATCTTTGCCATTTGCTTCTAGATGAATAAAGAGGAAATCCTATGAACTAGTTATAGTCCTAATGCCTAAAGAGAGAGACCATAAATTTTAGGTAATCTCTCAAAAAAAGGAAAAGATGATATTCTCATATTTGACTTCTCTGGGTCCATGTAAAACAAGGCTTTACACACTCTGAGGAAGGCCTGCCCGCTGCCATCTGAGTGTCTCTCTTAAACTTAGTCCTGTTGCCTGTGAGTTTATCTCTTTGCTTCTGTCAGCACCTCTTTGCTATTATTCAACTTCTTTCAAACATTGGCTTGTTCCTGAAGATCCAGAGAATTCTTGCACTTTCCAGCTTTACCCTACAAAGCCATACCCTGTGTTCTTTTAATTCAGAGAGAGTTAAACCTGCAGCTGTTTGCTTTTCCTGCTGCAAATTGGCACTAGGCATGAATGTTTCCTTGACAAAAAAAAAGTTATTTAAGAAATCATCTCAAGCCTGCTTGCTCAGGCATTCATCCACACCAGGCATAAAGTCTGTCGGAACTTGTCACTTTTATTTAAGCAAGGCCCTGACACAGAGCAACTTTATTCTAATCATGCTCACATTTGATTTGACAGTTTCAGGATATCTCATGTGCTCATTGTACATGATCAGATAGATAATTTGTCACCAAACATTTCTCTTTTGGCAACTCTGATAGATTTTCACATTCTTTGAGACCAATTTCTGGGGAGCAAAAATGCCTATATTAAAAATATCACAGTTTTCCAGTCTGGAGATATGTGAGAAAACACATCACAGAAACAAACACAGTTTTGTTTTTTTTTTATTAGAAGAGGGGAAAAATAGTTAACGGAAAGTAGCATTAAAAAAAATAGAACCCATGGAGAATTGAATTCTGAACTATTTGAATTTCTCCTGGAATCCCATTTTTTCTAAATAAATTATTACATTTACTCCATTGCTTTTGTTAAAATTTACACAAAATCCTAAAATGAAATTTTAACTCTTATATTAATAATGATTTATAAACGGAATCTTTTAACCCTATCAAACACATAACCTTACAAAGACTAAAGATCATTGAAGGACATTTCTGAGTAATCTGTTTTAATTATGACAATTTTTTTTAAGCTATCTAGAGTTTATTAAATGAATAAACATGAACTTACAAACCCAACTATGCATTGTTTTAATTACCCCAGTCAAGGGCTGCCTGGCTCCCCACTCTTTGCCTTGTAACTTTTCAGTCCCTCCTCCTCTGCCTGTGGGTCCTGCCAGAGAATGTACTGAGGTCAGTGGGATATTACCAAATGCAAGACAAAGCACTTGTGCATTGCAGCTGGCTCACTAGTGCGTTTCTGCCTCAGCGTGAGAACTTGCCCAGCTAGCCCATTTGGAGAAAAGCAAAGAACATCCTAGTCTGACAGCATCCGGTCAGCACCTCCCCCCAACCAAAAAAGCCCAGCCAAGATCAACAGCTGATTGCAAATGCATAAGCAAGTCCAGTCAAGACCAGAATAATGGCTTGGCTGCCATGGACTTATGAGCAAAATGAGAATGGGGCTTCAGGTGCTTTGTTATCACATAATCAGGTCCATAGATAACTGATAAAACAAAAAACAATAGATAATATGCTGTGTGGAGAGAAGGAAAAAGCCAAGACCCAAAAAATAGAGCAAGACGTTTATATAAATAAATGTTGCCACAGCATTCCCATACATCACATCACAGAATGCCCTATCCTGTGCTCTACAGACGGAACAGAGTACTTTGTACATTAGACCAAATCTCAGTCTATAATATTTTCATGGTATTTTTCATTTTCTTCTTCTTTTTTCTTTTTTCAGACAGTTTTGCTCTGTGGCCCTGGCTAGGGTGTTGTGGTGTCATCATAGCTCAAAGCAACCTCAAACTCCTGGGCTCAAGGGATTCTCTTGCCTTTTGTAGAGACAGTGTCTTGCTCTTCCTCAGGCTGGTCTCAAATCCCCGACCTTAAGTGACCTCCTGCCTTGCCCTCCCAACGTGCTAGTATTACAGGTATGAGCCACTGTGCCCAATCAAGGTATTTTACTTTTTCTTCCATTTTCTCAGTAGCCTTATTGAGGTGTTCCCATACCAGTTCACCATTTAAAATACACAATTTAATAGTTTTTAGTATTGTATTCAGGGCGGCACCTGTGGCTCAGTGAGCAGGGCGCCTGCCCCATATACCGAGGGTGGCGGGTTCAAATCCAGCCCCAGCCAAACTGCAACAAAAAAATAGCTGGGCGTTGTGGCGGGTGCCTGTAGTCCCAGCTGCTTGGGAGGCTGAAGCAAGAGAATCGCTTAAGCCCTAAAGTTGGAGGTTGCTGTGAGCCGTGTGACGTCATGGCACTCTACCCAAGGGTGGTACAGTGAGACTCTGTCTCTACAAAAAAAAAAAAAAATAGTATTGTATTCACAGAGCTGTACAGTCATCGCTACAATCAATTTTAGAACATTTGCTTGTCTTCAAAAAGAAATCCTGTATCCATTAGCAGTGACACTCCACCATCTCAGCCCTAGGCAACCACTAATCTACTTTGTCTCCACAGACTTGTTTATGTTGGATATTTCACATAAATGGAATCGTATTTGGTCCTTTGGACTGACTTCTTTCAGTTAGCACAGTGTTAAAGGTTCATCCGTGTTGTAGCAGGCATCAGCTCCTCAACTGAACAATAGCCCATTGTATGATTATGTCATGTTTATCCATTGATTGGTTCATGGACATTGGGATTGTTTCTACTTTCTGACTATTCTGAATATGCTATGAACATTCATGTACAAGTTTTTTGCAGATACATACTTTTATTTCTCTTGGTTATACAACAAGTAGTGAAATTGCTGGGTCGTATGGTGACACTGTGTTTAATCTATGGAAGAACTGTCAGACTGTTTTCCTCCAGCCGCACACTTTACCTTCCTGCCAGCAGTGTATGAGGGGTTCAATTTCTCCACATCCTTGGCAACACTTGGTATTGTCTGTTTTTTTTTTCTTTTAAATTACAGCCATCCTAAATGGTGTGAAACGGTATTTCATTGTTTTGATCTCCATTTCTCTAATAATTAATAACATGTAGCTTTTTTTTCATGTGTTTATTGACCATTTGTGTATCTCCTTTGCAGAAATGTCCATTCAGATTCAGGCTATTTGTTGCATTTTATTGCTGAGTTGTAAGACTTCTCTACCTAGTATTCTGGGTACAAGTTATTTATTAGATGTTTATCCGTTTTGCAACTGTGGGTTTTATTTTTGTTTCTCTTAACAGCATCTTTTAAAGAAGTTCTTAATTTTGATGAAATCCAATTAATCATTTTTTGTTGTTGTTGTTATTGTTTATGCCTATCTGAAAAGGCTTTGCCTGGCCCTCTTTTTCTTTTTTTTTTTTTTATTAAATCATAACTGTATACATTGATATAATCATGGGGCATCATACACTCGCTTCATAAACCATTTGACACATTGTTATCACAGTGGTTAACATAGCCTTTCTGGCGTTATCTCAGTTACTGTGCCAAAACATTTACGTTCTACATTTACCAAGTTTCGCAAATACCCCTGTAAGATGCACCACAGGTGTGATCCCACCGATCCCCCTCCCTCTACCCCCCCCTTTCCCACTTCCCCCTGTTGTTAAGTTGTAGCTGGGTTATAGCTTTCATGTGAGAGTCCCAAATTAGTTTCATAGTAGTGCTGTGTACATTGGGTACTTTTTCTTAAATTCTTGGGATACTTTACTAAGAAGAATATGTTCCAGCTCCATCCATGTAAACATGAAGGAGGTAAAGTCTCCATCTTTCTTTAAGGATGCATAGTATTCCATGGTATACATATACCACAATTTATTAAACCATTCGTGGATCGATGGGCACTTGGGCATTTTCCATGACTTAGCTATTATGAATTGGGCTGCAATAAACATTCTGGTACAAATATCTTTGTTATGTTGTGATTTTTGGTCTTCTGGGTATATGCCCAGCAGAGGAATTACAGGATTGAATGGCAGATCTATTTTTAGATCTCTGAGTGTTCTCCATATATCTTTCCAAAAGGAATGTATTAATTTGCATTCCCACCAGCAGTGCAGAAGTGTTCCCTTTTCTCCGCATCCACGCCAACATCTCTGGTCTTGAGATTTTGTGATATAGGCTAGTCTCATTGGAGTTAGATGATATCTCAAAGTAGTTTTGATTTGCATTTCTCTGATGATTAAAGATGATGAGCATTTCTTCATATGTCTGAAGGCCTTGCGCCTGTCTTCTTCAGAGAAGTTTCTCTTCAAATCCCTTGCCCAGCCTGCGATGGGATCCCTTGTTTTTTTCTTGCTGATGCATTTGTGTTCTCTGTGGATTCTGGTTATTAAGCATTTGTTGGAGATATACCCTGCAAATATCTTCTCCCATTCTGAGGGCTATCTGCTTGCTCTGCTTACTGTGTTCTTAGCTGTGCAGAAGCTTTTTAGTTTGATCAAGTCCCAGTAGTGTATTTTTGAACCTGCTTCAATTGTCCGGGGGGTTCTCCTCATGAAATACTCACCCAGACCAATTTCTTCAAGGGTTTTCCCTGCATTCTCCTCTAGTATTTTTATAGTTTCATGTTTTAAGTTCAAATCTTTAATCCAATGAGAGTCTATCTTAGTTAATGGTGAAAGGTGTGGGTCCAATTTCAGTCTTCTGCAGGTTGCCAGCCAGTTCACCCAGCACCATTTGTTAAATAGGGAATCTTTTCCCCACTGGATGTTTTTAATTGGCTTGTCAAAAATCAAATAGCGGTAAGTAGCTGGATTCATCTCTTGGTTCTCTATTCTGTTCCAGATATCTACTTCTCTGTTTTTGTGCCAATACCATGCTGTTTTGATCACTATCGATTTGTAGTAAAGTCTGAGGTCTGGTAGTGTGATTCCTCCTGTTTTGTTTTTATTTCTGAGTAATGTCTTGGCTATTCGAGGTTTTTTCTGATTCCATATAAAACGAAGTAATGTTTTTTTTTTTTTTTTTTTGTAGAGACAGAGTCTCACTTTATTGCCCTCGGTAGAGTGCCGTGGCCTCACACAGCTCACAACAACCTCCAACTCCTGGGCTTAAGCATTTCTCTTGCCTCAGCCTCCCGAGTACCTGGGACTACAGGCGCCCGCCACAACGCCCGGCTATTTTTTGGTTGCAGTTTGGCCGGGGCCGGGTTTGAACCCGCCACCCTCGGTATATGGGGCCGGCGCCTTACCAACTTAGCCACAGGCGCCTCCCAAAACGAAGTAATGTTTTTTCAAGATCTTTAAAATATGACAGTGGAGCTTTAATAGGGAGTGCATTGAAATTATATATTGCTTTGGGTAGTATGGACATTTTGATAATGTTGATTCTTCCTAGCCATGAGCATGGTATGTTTTTCCATTTGTTAACATTTTCAGCTATTTCTTTTCTTAGAGTTTCATAGTTCTCTTTATAGAGATCTTTCATGTCTTTTGTTAGGTAAATTCCCAAATATTTCATCTTCTTTGGCACTACTGTGAATGGGATAGAGTCCTTAACTGCTTTTTCAATTTGACTGTTGTTGGTGTATATAAAGGCTACTGATTTATGAATGTTGATTTTGTAACCTGAGACGCTGCTGTATTCCTTGATCACTTCTAGGAGTTTTGTAATAGAGTCCCTAGTGTTTTCCAGATACACAATCATATCATCTGTGAAGAGCGAGAGTTTGATTTCTTCTGACCCTATATGGATACCCTTGATCGCCTTTTCTTCCCTAATTGCGGTGGCTAGAACTTCCATTACAATGTTGAAAAGCAATGGAGACAATGGGCAGCCTTGTCTGGTTCCTGATCTGAGTGGAAATGATTCCAATTTAACTCCATTCAATATGATATTGGCTGTGGGTTTGCTGTAGATAGCCTCTATCAGTTTAAGAAAAGTCCCTTCTAGACCAATTTTCTTGAGTGTTCTGATCATGAAGGGATGCTGGATATTATCAAAAGCTTTTTCTGCATCAATTGAGAGAATCATATGGTCTTTGTTTTTTAATTTGTTTATGTGCTGAATTACATTTATAGATTTACGTATATTGAACCAGCCTTGAGACCGTGGGATAAAACCAACTTGGTCATGATGTATAATTTGTTTGATGTGTTGCTGGATTCTGTTTGTTAGGATCTTGTTGAATATTTTTGCATCTATATTCATTAGTGATATTGGTCTATAATTCTCTTTTCTTGTTGGGTCTTTTCCTGGTTTGGGGATCAGGGTGATGTTTGCTTCATAGAACGTGTTGGGTAGTCTTCCTTCTTTTTATACATTTTGGAACAGGTTGAGTAATATAGGTACTAATTCCTCTTTAAAGGTTTGGTAGAATTCTGACGTGAAACCATCTGGTCCCGAGCTTTTCTTTTTAGGGAGGTTTTGTATAGTTGATGCTATTTCTGAACTTGATATGGGTCTGTTCAACATTTCCACTTGATTCTGGTTAAGTCTTGGAAGGTGGCGTGCTTCCAAGTATCGGTCAATTTCCTTCAGATTTTCATATTTCTGAGAATAAAATTTCTTGTAATATTCATTAAGGATTTTTTGGATTTCTGATGAGTCTGTGGTTATTTCGTCTTTGTTGTTTCTGATTGATGATATTAGAGATTTTACTCTTTTTTTCCTGATTAGGTTGGCCAGAGGTTTATCTATTTTATTGACCTTTTCAAAAAACCAGCTTTTTGATTTATTGATCTGTTGTATTATTCTTTTGTTTTCAATTTCATTTAATTCTGCTCTAATTTTGGTTATTTCTTTTCTTCTACTGGGTTTGGGGTTGGAATGTTCTTCCTTTTCCAGTTGCGTGAGATGTCCCATTAAGTTGTTAACTTCCTCTCTTTCCGTTCTCTCGAGGAAGGCTTGCAGGGCTATAAATTTCCCTCTTGGAACTGCCTTTGCAGTGTCCCAGAGGTTCTGATAGTTTGTGTCTTCATTGTCGTTTTGTTCCAAAAAATTGGCGATTTCTTTCTTAATCTCATCTCTGACCCAGCTATCATTCAGCATAAGGTTATTTAACTTCCATGTTTTTGTATGGGTATGCAGATTCCTGTTGTTACTCAATTCAAGTTTTATTCCATGGTCGTCCGAGAAGATGCATGGAATAATTTCTATTTCTTTAAATTTACTGAGGTTAGACTTGTGACTTAAAATGTGGTCAATTTTGGAGTAAGTTCCGTCTGCTGATGAGAAGTATGTGTATTCAGTTTTGTTGGGATGAAATGTTCTGTAGATGTCTGCTAAATCTAAATATTGGATGGTTAGGTTTAAATCTAAGATTTCTTTGCTCAGCTTCTTTCTGGAGGATCGATCCAACACTGCCAAGGGAGTGTTGAAATCTCCAACGATTATGGAGCTGGAGGAAATCAAGTTACTCATGTCTGTTAGAGTTTCTCTTATAAATTGAGATGCATTCTGGTTGGGTGCATAGATATTAATAATTGAGATCTCATCATATTGAGTATTACCCTGAACAAATATGAAGTGACCATTCTTGTCCTTCCTTACTTTTGATGGTTTAAAGCCTACTGTATCTGCAAATAAAATTGCAACACCTGCTTTTTTCTGATTACCATTTGTCTGAAATATGGATGACCATCCTTTCACCCTGAGTCTGTATTTGTCTTTTAAGTTGAGATGTGACTCTTGTATGCAACAAATATCTGGCTTGAGTTTTTGTATCCAGTCAGCTAACCTATGCCTCTTTAGAGGACAGTTTAAGCCATTCACATTGATGGAGAGTATTGATAAGTCTGGTGGAATTTGGGGTATCGAGTTTTTCAAAGGTCCAGTGGACATTTTTAACCCTTTTGCCAGTGTGGAAGTTGGAGTTTGATCCGAAGTTTCTGAGTGAGTTTACTTTTGTGGTATAGGATTGGGTTGGTCATTGTGGAGGATAGGTCTGAGAACATCCTGAAGAGCTGGTTTACTTATGGCAAATTTTTTCAACATATGAATGTCTTTGAAGTATTTAATTTCTCCATCGAAACTCAGTTTAGCTGGATACAAGATCCTGGGTTGAAAGTTATTTTGCTTTAGGAGATTAAAAGTTGATGACCAGCCTCTTCTGCCTTGAAAAGTTTCAGCAGAGAGATCTGCAGTTATTCTTATATTCTTACCTTTGTATGTTATAGTTTTCTTTTGCCAGGCTGCTTTGAGAATCTTCTCTTTCATGTTAACTATAGTGAAGCTAATTATGATATGTCTAGAGGATGACTTATTGGGGTTGAATCGTGCTGGGGTTCTGAAGCTGTCTGCTATCTGAATTTCAGATTCTCTAGGCATGTCTGGAAAATTTTCTTTCATAATTTCATGCAGAAGGGCCTCTGTGCACTCAGAGGGGACTTCATCGTTCTCAGAAATTCCTATAATCCTTATGTTGCTTTTTTCGAATTATCTGTGTGTTCTCTGAGTGAGTGATCCATTTTTGCTCTCCATTTCTCTTCCTCTTTGAGAGACTGGGAGCGTTCGAAGACTTTATCTTCAATGTCAGAAATCCTTTCTTCTGCTTGCTCCATTCTGTTACTGAGGGATTCTACTGTATTTTTCATATCTTTGAGGGCTGTAAGTTCTTGCTTCAGTGTGTCTAAGTCTTTGGTGGTTTTGTCTTTAAATTCGTTAAATTCTTGAGACAAGTTTTGAATTTCTCCTCGAATTCCTAATTCCATTTTATTAATCTTGTCTGCAATCTAAATTCTGAATTCGATTTCTGACATCTCAGCCAGTTGTTTATGAATGGGATCTTCAATCACATCTGCCGTATCTTTTCTTGGGGGGGTTGATCTATTCTGGTTATTCATGTTACCAGAGTTTTTCTGCTGATTCTGCCCCATGGTTATTTTACTCCCTTTAGTTTTTCCCCTGGGGTTTTATCGAGGGCCCGTACAGTGTTGTGGCCTGAGAAACTGGGGCCCTGTCTGGTGTGGTGGAGCAAAGTGGTTCTGTCTTGCTTTCAGCTGGTTTCTGTTCGATCCTATTGCAACTTCTACTCTGGCTTGAAGTCTCAGCTGTGTGGAAAAATCAGCAATTAAGTCACCCCGCCTGCCCACCTCTGGCCCCAGTTGGAAAAGGAGAATCAAACCTTCCTACAATCGCACACCCAGTGCACCGCCTGAAAAGTCCTCAGTCTATTAGCCCAGTTCAAAACGTCCAAATCAACTGTCTCAATCGGCACTTGTCTCGGGTGGGAGAGTTAAAGAGGTCTCTGGGAACTGGATCACAGGGGCCTGGTGACTCCTCTGACACGGCTCACCCCAGTGCAGCGTGGAGTCATGAGGAGCCACCCAGCAAACAGAGCAGTCTAGGAAGGTTGACATCTCCTTCCCCACTTTGCCCCTCCATCAGACCCAGTCACTGGTATCTCTGCAGATGGCTAACCCAGTTGCCTGCAGTGAACAGACACTCCAGGGGTTTGCACCTGCCTGAATCGCAAGGAAGTCTGCCAGGCCCCCACAGACTGCCGCTATCTAGCAGGAGGAGATGGTGCCTGACATCTTTGAGTGTTTGATGCAGGTGATGGGAAGGAGGTGTTCACTCAGGCTTAGCCCCGTCCCTGATGGATGCTGCTAACAGAACAGAACAGACAACTTTGCAGGGTTCTGTCTCTGTTCCTGTCAAAATCGCCTACAGAAGACAGGCTGTTTTGAGTTCAAACGTCTTTGCTGTTGGAGATTTGCGTCCAAACACCTCTCTGGGTCATCCCACCCTGGAAGTTTCCCGGGTTTGTGAGCCACGTCAGGAAATCCCCCGCTCACCTGTGGCCTCCTCTGGTTGCCCAGGGAGACAGGGGGTGTGGCCTCAGAATATCCAGAAGTGAGCGTTCTGCCATTAAAGAAAAAACGGCTGTTGATCTACCTCCAGGGAACTGCTGCTCTGGTGTGGGCACTCAGGCAAACCTTTTCTCCTCCGTCCCGCGCCCCAGAGTCAGCACTGAGCAGCCACAGTTTGTGCTGGGTCCACACACCTCAAGAGATCCCCCAAGAATCAGAACTCTTGGGGGATGGGCCCCCAGACCCCGATTGGGAGTGGGGGGGGAAAGCTAGAGTTTCATTCAGTTTTACGCAACACTACGGCCCGTGGAGGGCTCCTGCACTGCACCGCAGGGAGGTGCCGCCAAGGCTTGATTTCCCCTCAGCAGAGTGCCCTCTCCTCGCTCATGTGTCCCAGAGTCAGCGCTGACCTGACGCAGCTCAGGCACTGTGCACTCCCCTCAAGAAATCACCCAAGGATCCAAACTCCTGGGGGATAGGCCCTCAGACCCCGAGTGAGAGTAGGGGCTCTCAGCTCTCAGCGGGGAAGCTAGAGTCTTATTCAGTCTTGTGCCCCGTAATGTTGCCCGGGGATGGTTGCTGCACTGCACCGCAGGGAAGTGCCGCCAAGGCGTGGCTCCCCTTCAGCCCAGTGCCCTCTCCTCACTCGCATGCCTCAGAGTCAATGCTGACCAGTCTCAACTCGGGGACTGTCCACTCCCCTTGAGAAATCACCCAAGGATCCGAACTCCTGGGGGACAGGCCTCCAGACCTCAGTGGGCGGGAGGGGAGCGCCGGGGATTCAGGGTTGCCGGCAAAGGATTCCCAAAGTTTTATTCAGTTTTATGCCCTGCAGGAGAACGCCACGGCACCCCAGTAGGGGAGGTAGGTCCAGTTTTTAGAAGGTCTCTCCCTGGAGTGTAGTGGGAGGGCCTTTAATTTCTGCCCGCTTGTTCAATTGTGGGGCTGTTGAGCCAGTCTCATGGGGGAGGGGGACTCCCGTCCACGTGGTGGTGGATTTTGTACCTTTTGTGTGCATCCTTGTGATCACAGCTTGCCTCAGCGGTGTTGATGTGTGTTCTTCAACCTTCTCTCTTGGTGAGGCTCAAGTCCACCAGGATACTTACTAAATTCCTGTCCCTTAACTCTCCTTCTGGATGGGAGCCTCTGTTGAAAGCTGGCTTCAGTCCGCCATCTTGTCTCCCTCCCGACAATGTTTTATAATATTGTCATAATCCTACTATTAGTATTTCTCATTTGTTGAATGTGTATTACAGTTCACTCTATCTTTTACATATATATGTGTGTGTGTGTATATATATATATAATTTCATTTAATCCTTACATCCTTCATGTGAGGCATTATCATCTCCATTTTGCAGAAGAGGAGAATCAGTCTCAAAGCACTCAAGCTTCTCATTCAAAGTTGTAATAGGGAAAGTTCATTTCCAGGAAATTGTATGAATTTTCTATTTAGGTGATTAACTAACTCTACAACTATTTTGGGACGGCTTTAAATTAGACACAAATGTGTACTTCATTATGGTCTAGAAGACTGACCGGGTTAAATGACCCAACTGGAATTTCACTAGCAGCTTTCTCACAAAGTCTCTATTAGCAACACAATTCATTAGGCAGGGAGAGCTACTATAGGTGATGCTTTAGGTAGGACAACACCCACTTTACACAGGTTGTTGAAATCAAAGTCCTCTGACTAAATATGTGCCTGGACTTTCTGGAGAGATCAATTTTATCTGATCACATAACTGTCTAAAAAGGAATACTAGGCAGAGATCATTGTTATTACCAATAGCCTTGTCCTTCTCTCATTGCATATTCCTCTTTGAAGTTTGGTTAGGGTTATGTAACATGTTCCAGCCAATGACTTTGCTAAGTGACTTCCAGGCCGAGGCAGGTATAGAAAAGGATGTGAGTGAACAAATAGATAGAATTCTAATAAGGCTCTAGTTCAGTTAATACTATTGTACCAATCTTGGTCTTGAATTATACTATGTGATGTATTTACAGTAGGGGAAGCTGAGTAGAAGACAAAAGGGAAATCTTTGTACTATTTTTGCATCTGTTCTATAAATCTGAAATTGGTTCTAAATGCAAAGTTTACAAATAAATGGTCACTAGGTTTCTTCCATCTCTCTCCTGTTTTCTAGCTGGTGAAACTGCAAAATGGACCAGAGGTGGCTCTGTCCATGTAAACTTTTTTATGATGTTAAGCTCATGATATATGGGGATTTGTTTGTTATGGCATCAAATGTTAAGTTTTCTAACAAGGGCAGGGCACAGTGACTCATGCTTTTAATCCTAGCACTCTGAAAAGCCAAGGTAGGAAGATCATTTGAACTCAACAGTTCAAGATCCATCAAAGCAAGGGCAACACCTCATCTCTACTGAACATAGAAAAACTAGATGGTTATTGTGGTGTACTAGGCACTTGGGAGGCAGAGGCAGAAGGATCACTTGAACCCAAGAGTTTGAGGTTGCTGTCAGCTAGGCTGATGCCACTGTACTTAGCCTGGGTAAGACTCTCAAAAATAATTTTATTTTATTTTTTTTAAAGAGTGTATGTAGCATACTATTGGTTCTTCACCACAGTACTCTTCATAAAAGGATTAAAATTGTGTTCAGGTTTCCATTTCCAATGCCTGTAATTGGACTTTGACTAGCAACCTTCTTACAAAGTCTCAATCAGCAGTACACCTCAACTGATAGGGGAAGCTACTATGGGTGGGCAATGACTTAGGTCAGGCAACACATACCTATGAAGGGGTACCCTCATTTTCTTCATGTATATATGACCCAATCCTAACCTAATGAGTGTGAGGAAAGGACTCATGCAGAACTTCTGGGAATAGAGGTGTTTTCTTCTCTATCTCTAAACAGTGGTTCTCAACTAAGAGCAATTTTTGTACCACCCCTCCCACCAGAGGCTGTTTATCTATGTTTACAGACATTTGGGGTTATATAAGTAGGAATAACTGGGAGTAGAAGCTATTGGGATCTAGTGGGTAGAAGTCAGAAGCACTCACTGCTAAACATCCTACCATGTATAAGACAGCCCTGAACATAAAGAATGATCAAGACCAAAATATTGACAGTCCTAAGGTTGAAAATTTTTTCTCTAAACGTTGATATATCAAGATGTAAAATATGATCTTCTGTATCTTATGGCAAATAGCCTAAGAATTCAACCAATATTAAGAATGGCAGAGCAATGAAGTGAAAAAAGTCTTGTTTCTTGAAGGTAAAACAAAATAGCTGAAGTTTGTTCTGCCTTAAGCTTTCCTCTTCATTGCAGTAATAAATTTTCTTATTGATTAAACATAGCTTGAGTCAAAGTTTTTCATACTTGCTGCAAAATAAGCATCTTCATAAAATAATGTACTTTATCAGGTAAATCAATATTTGTTTAACTAAATATCTGTATGTCAGGACTTCTGTCGTGGGTCCTGTAGTTTGTGGTTCTGTCACAAAACTAGTGGGTAAAAATGCTGAAACCAAACATTGCATTTGTCTTACTCCACAGCTTTTGCAAATAACCATCACAAGCAAATTGTATTTCAAATTTAAAGCAGAATGTATCTAATATTATTAAAATACTAGTAGCAATTAGTATCGGTGGTACTGGCAACAACAACATGATTATTTACCAGGGTAAATTATAGCTTTAATCTTAGGAAGTAATGTAATTTTTAACATGTGAGAGAATGGCCATTAACTTTTTATGGTTTTGAAACAGTCTCAGTGAATCTACTGAGAGTCCTTTAATTTAGAAGAGACCACCACCAGATTTAGCTGGCACTAATTTTCTTTGAATTCATATTGAAAGTGCAATTGCAATAGTCTCCCACTCTCCTGCTATCTGGAACTTGCTGGTTCAGATAAGATTCATTTTTCTCATTTGTCAAATTAGAAGATTAGATTAGATTATATGTATAGTTTCTTCCAAAACTGAATTCTGTAAGATTAATACTATATGGACAGATATTAGTTTTTTCTTTTGTGTGTATGAATGCGTATGAGAGTGGGACTGATGTCCAAAATCCTTTCTATATACAGAGACTGCAACTATTAATGGAGATAGAGGCACTTGGTCAAGGTTCCATGAGTGGGTTGATAAATATAATGAGCCAGCATAACAATATATACTCTGCACATAAGTATGTACCCAAGGACACACTTATATCTTTGACTCAATCTGTACAAAAATAGTGTGTAAACAAAACACGTGTACTCCCTTATATTCTGAAATAAAACAAAGAAAAAGAAAGAATAGGGTGACGCCTGTGGCTCAGAGAAGTACAGTGCCAGTCACATATCCCAGATGTGGTGGGTTCAAACCCAGCCCAGGCCAAAAACTACAAAAAAAAAAAAAAAAAAAAAAGAAAGGAAAGAAAAAGAAAAAGAAGGAATGTACCAAAGGGAACTAAAGTTCTATAATGATTTTTCCATTTGTCTGAGTCATACTCAAGAGAAAAATAAGTCATTAAGAATCAGTTTCTTGACTTAGAACTATTATATATATAACCTGCTCATGGTTCTACACTCAGCTGACAGTGGCCCTTCTAAAATTCTGAGGTGCTTGAGGAAGGACTCAGCAAGAGATACAAAGGGAATTCTGAAAATCCATAGCATGAGGTAACCTGTATTTTAATGCAATTTTCTGAGGCACTTTTCTAATTGGGGGGTATTTTAAAACTTTTTACCTAGAATTGACTCCCATCTAGGTAGCAGGGTGTCATGGTATGCCCCAGGTAGGTTGTGCTCTGCCAAAGGTATAGAATTTCTTGCCATGAAGTCTTACTCCATTTCATGTTGACTGCTGATGACCTTTATGCCCTACCACTCCTCTTCCTTCTTGCCCATGCCTGAGAAAGCTCATAAGACAGCATAGATGCACCCTCATCCCCTTTGGTGACCCCTGAAAGTTCAAACCAAGGAGTTCCTGGCCTGCTCATTGGAACACATAACCTAGCTTCATCAACTAGTTACCACTAAAACCCAGCCTTTTCCTGCTCCCTCAAGCCCTTTCTGGCACAGATAGAGAGCTGGCTTCTGCTCTCCCCTAGAAAGCCTCATTATGCGAGTCATAAATATTTTCATGCCCCTTTGATGTGTGTGTGTTGGCAGAATGATCAGTCTTGACATCCAAATCAAAATTTGGATAAGGAGTCCATCCCATGTTTGTGAAATAACTAAAACATCTTGTATGTTTCCTCCCATAACTGGTATAATAACATTGCTTTTGAAAGTGTGTTATGTTGGAATCCAGAAGACATCAGTGTATTAGCTAAAATTTGCATTTCCTACTGCAAAGGGACATGGGCATGATCAAGATCCCTGGGGTTCCTGGTGATGCTGTCATAAGTAAATTATAAACATAATATTTCTATGATATTAATATGGTGTATTATAGTAATCATATTTTTTAAGGTTAAACCATATGTTTGTAGGAGAACTTTACTTTGTCACAGAATATTACTCTTTTTATTGGTTGTGGGATTCAATTTTCTAGTATTATTTTGAGGTTTGCTTTTTTTATATTGAGAGGAATATTGTTTTGTGATTTTATTTTATTGTGATGCTTTTGTGTTACTTTTGTACTTTTTATTACCCTGGACTAGAGAAATAAGTTAAAAGGTGTGCTCTTATTCTTTTAAACTGTTTGTGAATGATTGGCATTAACTTTTAATTTAAAAAGTGGCAAAAGACATCACTGATAATGTCTAATTTGGGGTATTTTTTGCATGAAGATTTTAGTTAATTTAATATCTTTACATCTTATAGGTCTATTAACACATTACATTTTATTCTCTATTTTGATAGTTTTGCCTTTATATATTTTTTAAATAACTTATTTATTTATTTATTTTTATTTTTTTATTAAATCATGGCTGTGTACATTAGAATGACCATGGGGCACCATACACTTGGTTCACAGACCGTTTGACACATTTTCATCACACTAGTTAACATAGCTTTCATAGCATTTTCTTAGTTATTTTGCTAAGACCTTTACATTCCACTTTTACTAGGATTCACATATTCCCTTGTAAGATACACCGCAGGTGTAATCCCATTAATCCCCCTCCCTCCACCTACCTCTCCCCTCCCTCCCCTCCCTTTCCCCTTTCTCCCTATTCTTAGGTTGTAACTGGGTTATAGCTTTCATGTGAAGGTCCCACATTAGTTTCATAATAAGGGTGAGTACATTGGGTACTTTTTCTTCCATTCTCGAGACACTTTCCTAAGAAGAATATGTTCCAGCTCCATCCATGTAAACATGAAAGAGGTAAAGTCTCCATCTTTTTTAAGGCTGCATAATATTCCATGGTGTACATATACCACAATTTATTAATTCATTCGGGGATTGATGGGCACTTGGGCTTTTTCCATGACTTGGCAATTACGAATAGGGATGCCATAAATATTCTAATACAAATATCTTTGTTATGATGTGATTTTTGGTCTTCTGGGTATATGCCCAGTAGAGGGATTACAGGATTCAATGGCAGGTCTATTTTTAGATCTGTAAGTGTTCCCCATATCTCTTTCCAAAAGGAATGTATTAATTTGCATTCCCACCAGCAGTGCAAAAGTGTTCCCTTTTCTCCACATCCACGCCAACATCTCTGGTCTTGGGAATATGTGATGTAGGCTAGTCTGACTGGAGTTAGATGATATCTCAAAGTAGTTTTGATTTGCATTTCTCTGATGATTAAAGGTGATGAGCATTTTTTCATATGTCTGAAGGCTGTGCACCTGTCTTCTTCAGAGAAGTTTCTCTTCAAGTCCTTTGCCCAGCCTGCAATGGGATCCCTTGTTCTTTTCTTGCTAATGTGTTTGAGTTCTCTGAGGATTCTGGTTATTAAACCTTTGTTGGAGACATAACCTGCAAATATCTTTTCCATTCTGAGGGCTGTTTGCTTGCTTTACTTAGTGTGTTCTTGGCTGTGCAGAAGCTTTTTAGTTTGCTCAAGTCCCAGTAGTGTATTTTTGAAGCAGCTTCAATTGCCTGGGGGGTCCTTCTCATGAAAAACTCACCCAATCCAATTTCTTCAAGGGTTTTTCCCTGCACTCTCTTCTAGTATTTTTATAGTTTCATGTCTTAAGTTTAAATCTTTAATCCAGTGAGTGTCTATCTTGGTTAATGGTGAGAGGTGTCGGTCCAGTTTTAGTCTTCGACAGGTTACCAGCCAGTTCACCCAGCACCATTTGTTAAATAGGGAATCTTTTCCCCATTGAATGTTTTTAATTGACTTGTCAAAGATTAAATAACCGTAATTAGCTGGATTCATCTCTTCGTTCTCTATTCTGTTCCAGATGTCTACTTCTCTGTTTTTGTGCCAATACCATGCTGTTTTGATCATTATCGATTTGTAGTATAGTCTGAGGTCTGGTAGGGTGATTCCTTCTGCTTTGTTTTTATTTTTGAGTAATGACTTGGCTATTAGAGTTTTTTTCTGATTCCATATAAAACGAAGTATTGTTTTTTCAAGATATTTAAAGTATGACAGTAGAGTTTTAATGGGGATTGCGTTGAAATTATATATTACTTTGGGTAGTATGGACATTTTAACAATGTTGATTCTTCCCAACCATGGGCATGGTATATTTTTCCATTTTTTAACATTCTCAGCTATCTCTTGTCTTAGAGTTTCGTAGTTCTCTTTATATAAATCTTTCATGTCCTTTGTTAGATAAACTCCTAAGTATTTCATCTTCTTTGGCACTACTGTGAATGGGATAGAGTCCTTAATTGTTTTTTCAACTTGACTATTGTTGGTATATATAAAGGCTACCAATTTATGAATGTTGATTTTGTAACCTGAGACGCTGCTGTATTCCTTGATCACTTCTAAGAGTTTTGTAGTAGAGTCCCTAGTATTTTCCAGATATACGATCATATCATCTGCGAAGAGTGAAAGTTTGATCTCTTCTGACCCTATGTGGATACCCTTGATCGCCTTTTCTTCCCTAATTGTGGTGGCTAAAACTTCCATTACAATGTTAAAAAGCAATGGAGACAATAGGTAGCCTTGTCTGGTTCCTGATCTGAGTGGAAATGATTCCAATTTAACTCCATTCAATATGATATTGGCTGTGGGTTTGCTGTAGATGGTCTCTATCAGTTTAAGAAATGTCCCTTCTATACCAATTTCTTAAATGTTCTGATCATGAAAGGATGTTGGATGTTATCAAAAGCTTTTTCTGCATCGATTGAGAGAATCATATGGTCTTTGTTTTTTAATTTGTTTATGTGCTGAATTACATTTATAGATTTACATATATTGAACCAGCCTTGACACCCTGGGATAAAACCTACTAGGTCATGGTGTATGATTTGTTTGATATTTTGCTGGATTCTGTTTGTTAGAATCATGTTGAATATTTTTGCATCTAAATTCATTAGTGATATTGGTCTATAATTTTCTTTTCTTGTTGGGTCTTTTCCTGGTTTGGGGATCAGGGTGATGTTTGCTTCATAGAACGTGTTTGGTAGTTTTCCTTCTTTTTCTACATTTTGGTACAGGTTGAGTAATATAGGTAGTAATTCCTCTTTAAAGGTTTTGTAGAATTCTGACGCGGTCCTGGGCTTTTCTTTTTGGGGAGATTTTGTGTGGTTCATGTTATTTCCAAAGTTGATATGGGCCTGTTCAACATTTCCACTTCATTTTGGTTAAGTCTTGGAAGGTGATGTGCTTCCAAATAATAGTCAATTTCCTTCAGATTTTCGTATTTCTGAGAGTAAAGTTTCTTGTAATATTTACTAAGGATTTTTTGGATTACTGAGGAGTCTGTTGTTATTTCGTCTTTGTTATTTCTGGTTGATGAGATTAGAGATTTTACTCTTTTTTTCCTGATTAGGTTGGCCAAAGTTTATCTATTTTGTTGACCTTTTCAAAAAACCAGCTTTTTGATTTGTTGATCTCTTGTATTATTCTTTTGTTTTCAATTTCATTTAGTTCTGCTCTGATTTTGCTTATTTCTTTTCTTCTACTGGATTTGGGGTTGGAGTGTTCTTCCATTTCCAGTCTCTTGAGAAGTCCCATTAAGTTGCTTACTTCCTCTCTTTCCTTTCTCCTGAGGAAGGCTTGCAGTGCTATTAATTTCCCTCTTAGAACTGCCTTTGTAGTGTCCCAGAGGTTCTGATAGTTCGTGTCTTCATTGTCGTTTTCTTCCAGAAATTTGGCAATTTCCTTCTTGATCACATCTCTGATCCATCTATCATTCGGCATAAGGTTATTTAACTTCCATGTCTTTGTATGAGTATGCAGATTCCTGTTGTTACTCAGCTCAAGTTTTATTCCATGATGGTCCGAGAAGATGCATGGAATAATTTCTATTCCTTTAAATTTACTGAGGTTAGACTTGTGACCTAAGATGTGATCGATTTTGGTGTAAGTTCTGTGGGCTGATGAGAAGTATGTGTATTCAGTTTTTTTGGGATGAAATGTTCTGTAGATGTCTCCTAAATCTAAATGCTGAATGGTTAGATTTAAAATCTAAACTTTCTTTACTCAGCTATTTGTTGGAGGATGGATCCATCACTGCCAAAGGAGTATTAAAATCTCCGACTATTATAGAGTTGGAGGAAATCAAGTTGCTCATGTTGGTTAGAGTTTCTCTTATAAATTGAGGTGCATTTTGGTTCGGTGCATAGATATTAATAATTGAAATCTCATCATATTGAGTCTTACCCTTAACAAATATGAAGTGACCATTGATGTCCTTCCTTACTTTTGTTGATTTAAAGCCTATTGTATCCACAAATAAAATTGCAACACCTGCTTTTTTCTGGTTACCTTTTGCCTGAAATATGGATGACCATCCTTTCACTCTGAGTCTGTATTTGCCTTTTAAGTTAAGATGTGACTATGGTATGCAACAAATGTCTGGCCTGGGTTTTTGTATCCAGTCAGCTTACCTATGTCTCTTTAGAAGGCAGTTTACGCCATTCACATTAATGGAGAGTATTCATAAGTTTGGCGAAATTTGGGGTATTGAGTTTTTTGAGAGTCCAGTGGGAATTTTTAGTCCTTTTGCCACTGTGGAAGTTGGAGTTCGATCAGAAGTTTCTGAGTGAGTTTACTTTTGTAGTGAAGGATTGGGTTGGTCATTATGGAGGATAGGTCTGAGAATATCCTGAGGAGCTGGTTTGGTTATGGCAAATTTCTTTAGCATATGAATGTCATTAAAGTATTTAATTTCTCCATCATAAATGAAACTCAGTTTAGCTGGGTACAAGATCTGGGGTTGAAAGTTATTTTGCTTGAGGAGATTAAACATTGATGACCACCCTCTTCTGGCTTGAAAAATTTCAGCAGAGAGATCTGCAGTCATTCTAATGTTCTTGCCTTTGAAGGTAATAGTTTTCTTTCACCTGGCTGCTTTGAGAATTTTCTCCTTCATATTAACTTTAGTGAAGTTAATTATGATATGCCTGGGAGATGTCTAATTGGGTTTGAGTCATGCTGGCGTTCTGAAGCTATCTGCTATCTGAATTTCAGGTTCTCTAGGCATGTCTGTAAAATTCTCTTTCATAATTTCATGCAGAAGGGCCTCTATGCCCAGTGAGGCCACTTCATCTGTTTCAGAAATTCCTATGAGTCGGATATTTGTCTTCTTTGAGTTATCCCAAAGCTTTCTGAAAGAGTGATCCATTTTTGCTCTCCATTTCTCTTCCTCTTTGAGAGTTTGGGATCGTTCAAAGGCTTTATCTTCGATGTCGGAGATCCTTTCTTCTGCTTTGTGCATTTTGTTGGTAAGGGATTCTACTGTATTTTTCATATTTTTGAGGGCTGCAAATTCTTGCTTCAGTGTGTCTAAGTCTTTGGTGGTTTTGTCTTTAAATTCATTATATTCTTGAGACAGCTTTTGAATTTCTCCACGAATCCCTAGTTCCATTTTGTTAATCTTGCTTGCCATCCAAATTCCGAATTTGATTTCTGACATCTCAGCCAGTTGTTTGTGAATGGGATCTTCAATTACATCTGCCGTATCTTTCCTTGGGGGGGTTAATCTATTCTGGTTATTCATGTTACCGGAGTTTTTCCGCTGATTCCGCCCCATGATGGTTTTATTCCCTTTGATTTCTCCCCTGGTGTTTTGTTGACGACCCATACAGTGCTGTGGCCTGAGAAACTGGGGCCCTGTTTGGTGTAGAGGGGCTAAGTGGTTCTGTCTTGTTTTTAGCTGGTTTCTATTTGACCCTAGTGAAACAGTTACTCTGGGTTGAAGTCTCAGCTGTGGAGAAATACCAGCAATTAAGTCACCCCACCCACCACAGGCAACAAAGGGAAAAGGAAAATCAAACCTTCCTACAACCACACACACAGGGCACCACTTGGATAGTCCCCAGGTGAGTGGCTCTGTTCAAAAGGTCCAAATCAATTGTTTCAGTCGGCAGCTGCCTCGTGTGGGAGAGTTCAAGAGGTTCCTGGCAACTGGATCACAGGGGTCTGATGACTGCTCTAATATGGCTTGCTCCAGTGCTGCATGGAGTCAGGAAGAGCCACCCAGTAAATAGATCAGTCTGGGAAGATTGATGCCTCCTTCCCCACCTTGCAGCTCTGTCACATCCGGTCACCGCTAGCCCCACAGGGCTGTGACCCAGTCAGTTGTCTGCAGTAAGCAGATACTCTAGGAGTTTGCACCTGCCTAAGTCACAGGGTAGTCTGTGTCTGCTCATCTCAGCTGCTACTCTCTGTCTTTATCCAGCAGGGGGTGGTGTGGCCTGTTAACCTCAGGCACTTGATGGAGGCTGGAGGTGTTCACTCAGTTACAGCCCCACCCTTAGTTTATGTTACTGGGTTAACGGAATAACCCTGTGGGAGTTTGTTTCTGACCCTGCTAGATTCTTCTGCAGAGGAGAGGCTGATTTGAGTTCCCAGAACCTGTGGCCCAGGTCCTGTCTTTAGTCCTGTGGGTTTGTATTCGCAGCACGATCATTTGTCAGCTGCAGCCTCTGGCCTCCTTTGTCTATAGGCTGGTGACCCATGAGGGCCAGTTGCGTCTTCGGCTCAGTCAAGTGGTCCTCTGGATCAGCCCCCGCTTGGGATTTTCCTGGCTCTGTGGGTGTGTTTTCTAGTCCCCATGTTCCACCCAGGTCAGTGTCACCTCAGGCAAACCCTTTACTCACGGGGCCTGTGTTTCAGTCCCAGGTCTGTTCCATGGTGGTTGACATCTGAGAAGATGCTCAGCCTCATCTGGTTGCCCAGGAAGACAGGAGGAGAGGCTATGGGATATCTGGGTGTGGGCCTTTTTATGCTGAAGATGGCTGTTGCTCTGCGCCTTGGGGCACCACCGTTCCAGTGTAATTCCCTCTTAGCCGACCGTCGTTTTCTCGCTCCTTTGCTACACAGTCAGCACTGGCCAGCTGCAGTCCAGGTCCTGTCTGCACCTCTCGAGAGTTCACTCAAAAATCTGGACTCCTGGGCGGGCAGGTCTCCAGATCTCCAGTGAGAATGGAGGGGAGTGTTAGGAGCACAGAGTTGTAGGTCGTAGCACCAAGCTCATTGAGACCAAATGAACAAATAAACAGAAACAAAGGTTACCAGTCACATGGGCCCATAGATACAGAGACAGACGGAAATGCATAGACATACTGGTAACAGCCACGTCAACAGCAACATAAGAACAACTGCAATGGAAATAGTGATAATCTAAAATAATTGAAAGAAAGGAACAAAAATAGAGAGAAAAACGTGGTGTTATTAGGAATGTTAAATGAGAAGAAAGAAGAAATTAGAATTAGAAGACATAGAAATAAAAAATATCTTTATATAAAAAGTAATAATGAAAAATTATCAAAATCTCCTCTAAGAAAATGGTGAGGAAAAAACAGACAAAAACAGAACAAACAAACAAAAAAACACAAAAACCAAAAAAAAAAAAAAAGCCACCAACTACAAAAATATTCTTGCATGTAGTAATATACCTATATTTATCTATATGTCTGCTGTAGGGATCAACTTTCGTAGGAATATATTCATACTGCAATATACTTTCGGGACACCAGGTTGTGCTGTGAGTGGTTCCGAGGCTTATACCTGATTTACAGTTTATACTGTTACCATGGTAACTACCTTCCATGGCCGATCGCCATTTTGGAATTTCTGCAAAAGTTTGTTGCCTAAGAATTGTGTAACCTCGTCTGTTCTTTTCTAGACAGCACTTGAGACCAATCTTCCCACTCAGTGCAGGTGTCCACGCTTCTCAAGTCTTTCCACTCTGTTCCCAGGTTCTCCTGCAAACTGGCGGCTGCAATCAGCTTTAGGGGGAGTGGTGCTGAGTTAGTGTGGTTGTTGGCGGGCTTGCCTTTTTATGTGTCATAGCTGGCTCCTGGGGCTGAAGCCAAGTTTGCGGCCTCAGCAGCTAAAGCCAGGTCCGTGGCTTCAGTAGCTTCCCGGCTTTAGCAGCCAAAGCTGGGTCCGCGGCTTCAGTAGCTTCCCGGCTTTAGCAGCCAAAGCTGGGTCCGCGGCTTCAAGCTGGGTCCCGGGGTTGGAGCGTTCGGGGAACTTATTCTGGGTTTTATGGTTCAGAGTTTCTCTTTTGGATTGGCACCTGCCAGTTCGCCGCGCAGCCTATACCGCCAGCCCCCTCCAACACCTGGGGGAAAGGTGCCTGCCCTTTTGGGTAGCTCAAAATGTCTGTTTCCCGGGCAGGATCTCTTCCCTTCAATTGTCCAACAGTTTGCCCACCTCCCCATGGTTTTGAGTGGCTCTCCTTTTGGATGCCTCCCTCAGTTCAGGAATAATTATTTGTCAATTGGGTTTTGTCAGCATTTACAAGCTGCTGACCTCCATGGGGGGGGGGGCCTGCTGACCTGCATGGACAAGCAGGGAAGAATCTCTACAACAGAGTCTGTGATTTTAAATTACCCCTCATATATAGCAATCCACCAGTTCACTGGGCATCTCCAGCTGTCTGTCCACTCCAATAATCCACACACAGGGAAGGTCCATACTGCCTTTCCTCTCACCTGATGGCTTGGGAGAGGTGGGCTACGTGTCTGTCCTGTCTGCCATCATTTTCCACCCCCCTTAAATAACTTATTTAAAGTTTCTAAATATTTATGGCTATTAAAGTATTAAAAACAATATTGAAGGAAAAAACTAAATTATAAAGAAATCGACAAAGACCATTCAATACTTAGGAAAAAGACTCACAGGAGAAAAGAAGCAGTACATAATAGGATGCAACAATTAGGGGCTATTTTTGTGTCTACTTTATACTATAGAAGAATAGTAAAAATAACAGCCAATTTTCCAAATTATGTCTTAATATTCACCATTGATAAAGCCTTTAGCATAAAACTGATTTGCCAACTCTAGTGGTTGATTTTTACCTTTCCTTAAGTGGAAAGTGTGTATGTGTTATTGTGTTTTCTATTGATTAAGAATCTACACAAAACTCTTTCAATAAGAAAAACACTAGAATAAGCTGAAGAAAAATATAACAGAGCTAGATTTCACATAATTGGAAAATGCAATCATTTTAGCTCTTTCTGAACACTCTTGGGATAATTGTGTATAAGCAGCTAAATTAGACAATGTCTTTCACAGTCATGTCTTTGGAAGTCATGTATTAAGGGCACAAGATAGGTTATAGTTCATGTGTCATTTGAAATTTTCAGAAAGCCACTTAAAAAGTGGAAGTGTGTGGCGAGGCATGGTGGATCATACCTGTAATCCTAGCACTTGGGAGGCCAAGGTGGGCAGATTGCCTGAGCTCACAGGTTTGAGGCCAGCCTGAGCCAGAGCGAGACCTTTTCTCTAAAAATAGCCAGGTGTTGTGGCAGGCACCTCCCAGCTACTTGGGGGACTGAGGCAAGAGAATCACTTGAGTCCAAGAGTTTGAAGTTGCTGTGAGCTATGACTGCATAGCACTCTACCAAGGGTGCAAAGTGAGACTCTGTTTAAAAAAATAAAAAGAAGTGGGCAGTGTGTACTTTGATATTACAAAGAACAATTTGGAAATCCTTACAAATTTCACCCTATTGAGCATCTTTTATTGCATAATTTATGATTCATGGCAATATATTTCACACTTGGTAGTTCTAAAAAGCTAAGAAAACTGCTATGTAAGTAGGAAAATTATAAAAATTCAATATTCATATGTTTATTTCTCTAATTCAATTAATCAACTCTGGTTTATTTGTAACAGAGATTTAAAAAAATATTGGATATATAGTTAATTGAACAGTAAGAGAATTAACTGTGATCCAACCAATCAAAATATATATACTTTGCTTTTCTAAACTCTTCTCTGAAATTGCTTTTCTCAATGGAATTACATTTAGTCAACTAATTTGAGAACTTGGACTATCTGGTGTTGCATTGCTTTGTGCTGAAATAAATGCAATTATCTGCCCAAACCTTAAACTTTGGGGCTATAATTTCAAAAATAAGGCATTGTCCTCCAAAGCAAGTATGTGGTTTCATGTAGGTGACAGGCAAAATTCTAAAGTAATCATGCGATATTTTCCTAGAAGTTTCTGTCACTCAAGCAGTTTGATATAAATAAAACATGCATAATGAGGTACACTCACAAGGGCTGCTAATCATAAAAGAAATGACAGTTTATTAATCCATTTGTGGATTAATGGGCACTTGGGCTTTTTCCGGCTATTTTAACCAGTGTGATGAAAATGTGTGAAACTGTTTATAAAACCAGTGTATGGTGCCCCATAATCGCATTGATATACACAGCTATGATTTAATATTAACAAAAAAATAAAAAAGAAATAATAAAAAAAGAAATGACAACAAATGCTTCATGGATGTGAAGCAACTAAAACTATCTTACATTGTTGGTGAGACTGCAATATATTACAACATATCTGGAAAAATTTTTGGTGGTTTCTTACAAAATTAAACATCTATCTATACTATGATCTACCTATTCCATTATCAGTTACTTACCTAAGATACAAACCATGTACCCCAAAGTAATTTTAAGTTGGGTACAGTGGTACATGCCTATAGGCTGAGATGGGAGGATCTCTTGAGTAAGGAATCCAAGTCCAGGCTAGGCAACATAGTTACATATAAGTCTTTCATCTATCTTTAATTAATTTTCATGAGTAGTGAGAGATATGGGTCCTTTTTCATTCTTCTACATATGTCTATCCAATTTTTCTAGCACCATTTATTAAATAGGACTTCTTTTATTCCAGGGCACAGTGTTACCTGCTTGTCAAGGTCAGTTGGCTACATGAGGAAGGTTTTACATCTGGGTTCGCTGTTCTGTTTCATTGGTCAATGTCTCTATTTTGGGGGGGGCAATACTACATTGTTTTGATTATTATAGCTTTGTAGTATAGTGTGAAATCTGGTAATGTTATACCTCCAGATTTTCTCTTTTTGCTAAAGCTTGCTTTAGCTATTCAGGCTTTTTTTCTGGTTACAGATGAAACATTATTTTTTCTAGATCTGTAAAATATGATGCTGGTATTTTGATGAATATATATTCATACTTTGGATAGTACGAACATTTGAACAATGTTGATTCTACTGATCCATGAGCTTGGTATGTTTTCCATTTATTCATGTGTCATCTACAATTAATTTTCTCAGTGTTTTGTAATTCTCTTTGAAGAGATCTTTAACCTCCTTGGTTAAGTATATTTCTAGGTGTATTTTATTTCTTATGTAGCTATTGTGAATGGTATTGAGTCTTTGATCTGACTCTCACCTTGACTGTTATTGATGTATAGAAATGCTACTAATTTGTGTACATTGATTTTGTAACCTCAGACTTTGCCAAATTTATTTATAATTTTCAATAATAAATATATAATTGTATAAATATTGTTTAATTTTCAATTATATAATAAATTATATAAATATAATTTATTTATAATTTTGGAATTTTCTAGATAAAAGATCATATTGTCAAAATAGCTATAGTTTGACCTCCTCTTTCCTGATTTAGATACCCTTACCTTTCCCTTGTCTGACTGCATAGCTAAGACTTCTACAAACCACCATAGAAGTGGTGACAGTGGGCACAATTGTCTTATTCAAATTCTTAATGGGATACTTTCAATTTTTACCAGTTCAATATAAGATGTTGGCTGTGGGTCTATCATATATGGGTTTTATAATTTTGAGATATGTTCCTTTTATACTGAGTTTGGTGAAGGTTTTCATTATGAAAGGATGCTGAATTTTATCAAATACCTTTTCCTGCATCTATTGGGATGATCATACAGTCTGTAGGAAAAGACGGTATCAGCTTCTAGATATCAGCCCAGGAAAAATTTGATGATTAAGACCTCAATGACAATTATAGCAACAGAAAAAAATAAATGGGACTTGATTAAATTACAAAGCTTCTGCACAGCTAAGGAGATAATCAGCAGAATGAATAGACAATCTATAGAATGGGAGGAAATATTCACAAGCTATACATCTCATAAAAGGCTAATAAGCAGAATCTTCAAAGAAAAGCAAATCATCAAGAAAAGAAAACCTATTATTAATTGGGCAAAAGACATGAGTGGAAGCTTTTCAGAAGAAGATATAGAAAAATGGTCAATAAACATGAAAAATACTGTCACCAATTATTAGAGAAATGCAAATTAAAATCACAATGAGATATCACCTTACACAATTGGAATGTCTTTTATTAAAAAGTCCAAAAACAATAGATACTACATGGATGAAAGAGAAAGAAATACTTATATACTATTGGTTGTACAAATTGGTACAACTTCCAAGGAAGTTGGAGATTCTTCAAAAATCTAAAAGTAGATCTACCATTTGATCCAGCAATCTCACTACTGGGTATTTGCCTAAAAGAAAATAATTCATTTTATCAAAAAGATACATGAACTTGAATGTTTATTGCAGTACAATCCACAATTGCAAAGATGTGGAATCAACCTAAGTAGGGGTGGAATTCTACTCATCCATAAGGAAGGATGAATTAATGCCTTTTGCAACAATTTGAACAGGCTTGGAGACCAATGTCCTGTGTGAGGCATCTGAAGAATGGAGGAACAAATACCACATGTACTTGCTATTAAGTTGAAACTAACACATGAGCACACATGTGCACAGAAGGAAGTAAAACTCAGCGGAAATCAAGCAGAGGTGAAAGGGAGGAGAGGATGTGTGAAAACCTACATAATGGGTATAATGAACATTGTCTGGATGGTGAGCACATGCATATAGCCCTGATTCAAGCCTAACAAAAGCAATCCATGAAATAAAAAATATTTGAGTCCTTAATATATTTTTAAATTAAACATAAATGATAGGCCAGTGTTTGAAGACTTTAAACAATTAACTTTGTTTTATTTAATTTTTTAGAGACAGGGGGTCTCACTATGTTACCCAGGGTGGACTCAATCTCCTAGACTCAAACAATCCCCCCATCTCAGCCTTTGAAGTACTTAGGATTATAGATATGTACCATTATACCCAGCTTAAATTGTTAGATTTAAATAGCAATAAATAAATGAATAAAAATACTGGGAGAAAATTCCATTTGTTTTTCAAATCTTGATGGGGTTCAACCATCATAAAGAAAAGCCAAGAACAAAGGATGCAATGACAGTATTACGCTAATAATAAGATAAATTGTCTTTGTAGCACCAGCTAAAAAAAAAAAAGTTTAAAGGGATAGGTTGTATTTAAATAATTATTTACAATTTGATTTTAATGTTGTAAAACTGAAAATGAACCTACATTTCATGTTCCTAGCATGTGAGAGTATCCCATTCCTCAATTGTACAAACTCATTAACTTTTCTGGCAAAGTTCTAGGTACAAATATGTTGAAATTCTGAATAGTACAAATCAAAATTATTTTGTAGGCAAAGTAAGGCTTACAAAAAAAAAAGGAAAATCTACTGGTGCTAAACAACAGTAGGTGTTGATTAAGCAACACCTAAGCAGCAATAAGGGAGTGTGGACCAGGGTTATAAATCATTTTAATAGATTTGGATCTAACAATGACCCATGAACAAGAGACAAGAGTTGCTTTAAACTATGCCATGTGGTGATTTATTTTTCCTGGCTGCTTGGGACCCTTATAAAAAATGTGCGATCTTAGGAATGTTACTTTTTTCATCAGAGTCTTAGTTTTCCTATTTACAAAATGCGTATCATAGTTACAAACTATTGGGTATTTCTATTTTTTTTTGTTTCTATCAAAATAGGAATCTGTTTTATTGGAAAATAAAAACATACTAAGTAGACACAGAATGAAAAATCGGTATATATATGTATATACTTAAGTTTACATAATTAACATATATAGTTAAATATATATTTTGAATATACTTTAAAAATATATGCTAATACTTAAGTACATATTTGATATGGCATATTTAAGCTCATACTTCTTATGTATTATTAAAGCCAGACTTTACATACATATCTATTTCAGTATATATCTATATCATTACCTTAACTGCTGCATAGCAGCATATTTCATGTTTGTATTGTACTTAGAGAAACTAATCCCTTGTTTTTTTATTTTTAATTAGAATTCATAACTGTATACATTTATGGGGCACAACGTGATGATTTGACATACAATGTGGAATGCTTAAATCAAACTGATTAACATATCCATTACCCCACTTACTTATTCTTTATGGTAAGACATTTATAATATACTCTCAGTTGTTTCGAAATGTACCCTTGCATTGTGCACATTAGGTGAGATCCCACCAAATGCTCTCCTTCCTCCCACTAATCACCCCCGCCTTCACCACCCATCTCCTTCTTAATGTCTAATTCTAAGCTTACATTGTTAACAAAAATGTCACAATGCATATTTCTTTTACACTTTCTTCAAGAAATTGGGTGGCCATTGTCTTATGCTGCTGTAGTAGACCAATGAATCAATCAATTAGAATAGATATTATGGAAAGATACCCCTAGATATACAAGGTGGAAAAGTAATTTGAAAATTCACCCTAGGAAAAGTGCTTTGAAGGATGGACTGGGCACTGGCATCAGTGTATAGCTTCCTAAAGGGACTACATCAAAGGTGACAATTGCGATATTCTACAATGAAGTACAGAGCACTTTTTCTAGAAAGACTTCCTGAACTTAATTGCCAGAATTCTTATGTAAACTTATTATAGGACGAAAGTAGCATTCACTTTAATTGGGGGAAATAATTAGTGAACAATTTATGTTGGATTAAATAGCTCTGCATGTAAAATACATTAAGTTAGGTCCTACTTTAAATCATATAAAAATAAATTCTAACTGGAATAATAACCTTAATATAAGAAATTAAAGATATAAAACTTTCATAATAAAATACATAAGTATAGTTCTATGACCACCATGGAGACAAGAATTTTTGCAGGAAAAGTACATAAATTAAACTATAGTAAATTAAAAACGTTGTGTGCCTTAGAAATTACAAAGTTTTAAGAAATAGTTGGGTAAACTGAGAGAAGATACTAAAAACATCTACACATCTACAACAGAGGTTAGATATGCTAACCATAAAATAAGGGCCTACAAATAAATTGTACAATAAAAAAAGAAGAAAGAAAATTCAACAAAGGATATGAACAATCAATTCACAGAAGTCTGAGTGATCATCAATATAAGAAAAGATTTTGAATTTCATGAATAAAAGAAAATACAATTTATTTATTTTTATTTATTTATTTATTTTTTTTATTAAATCATAGCTGTGTACATTGATATGATCATGGGGCATCATTCACTAGCTTTAAAGACCGTTTACCAAGTTTCACATATACCCTTGTAAGATGCACCACTGGTGTAATCCCACCAATCACCTTCCCTCTACCCACCTCCCTTTCCCCCTTCCCCCTATTCTTAGGTTGTAACTGGGTTATAGCTTTCATGTGAAAACCCTAAATTAGTTTCATAGTAGGTCTGAGTACATTGGGTACTTTTACTTCCATTCTTGAGATACTTTACTAAGAAGAATATGTTCCAGCTCCATCCATGTAAACATGAAAGAGGTAAAGTCTCCATCTTTCTTTAAGGCTGCATAATATTCCATGGTGTACATGCACCACAATTTATTAATCCATTCATGGATCAATGGGCACTTGGGCTTCTTCCATTTGCAAACCCTACAAATTAGAAAATATATTAAAAAGTTTCAAGGTATATTATGTATCAGCAGGAGTACAAGAAATGGTATTTTATCACATTTGTTCTGGTGATGCCGCTACTTTAGAAAGAAATGGCTGTACATAAGTGAAAATAGGGTGAACATACCCACTCAGCATTTCTTTCAAAATATATACACTGCAGGTTGTTCTTTGATTCATTTGAGTTGAAAAAAAAAACTCATAAATTCGGAGAATTTACAGAATCCCTGACATCTATCCATGGATATACCAGGGTGTCCATTAACTTCTGCACCAGTGTCCCCGATGTATAATTTTCTGGCCAAGGATTCTGGTAGCTGCATGCCCTTTGGAGCCCTCCCTGCCTCTGCATGGAGCCCTTCTCCTGGCCAGAGACTGCTGGAGACTTGGGCCCTCTGTGCCAAAGTCACTGGGCACGAGGCACTCCAAGAACCGTGTGAACCACCCCCTGCCCTGCTGCTGGATCAGGGGGTGTCACAATCTGGAGCTGCTCCCAAAACCAGAACTCTGTGGCTGGGGCAGCCCCAGAAGAGCTACACAAGGTCACTCCCTACAAAGATCCAGCAACAATAAAGTGATCTCACCAGGGTCTAATCTCAGAGAGACACCACCCCAACTCTGAGGATGGCAAGAGGCAACGGTGCAAAAAAATCATGAGATGAAATCAAAGGAAAAATTCTAGCAATATGAATAATCAGAGTAGATCAACTCCCCCAAGGAACAATGGAGCAGACACAGCACAAGATCCTGTGCACAAACAAATAGCTGAGATGCCAGATATTGAATTCAGAATCTGGAAAGCAAATAAGATAGAATTAGAATTCCAAGCAGTAACCCAAAAGATGTCTCAAGAATTCAACAAATTCAAAGACCAAACGACCAAAGATTTTGACAATTGAGAAAAGAAGTTGCAGCCCTCAAAGATCTAAGAAACACAGTAGAATCCCTCAGTAACAGAAAGGAGCAAACAGAAGAAAGGATTTCTGACATCAAACACAAAGTTTTGAACTCTCCCAAACTCTCAGAGAGGAAGATAAATGGAGGGGAAAAACAGATCACTCTCTCAGAGAGCTCTGGGATAATTAAAAAAAAAACAAAACAATATTCGTCTTATAGGGATCCCTGAAAGTGATGAAGTGGCTTCACAAGGCACAGAGTCTCTTCTCCATGAAATTATGAAAGAGAACTTTCCAGACATGCCAGGAGATTCTGAATTTCAGATAGCTGACAGTTTCAGAACTCCAGCATGACTCAACCTGAATAAGACATCCCCAAGACACATCATAATCAATTTCACTAAAGTTAATATAAAGGAGAAAATTCTGAAAGCAGCCAGATGAAAGAAAACCATTACCTACAACAAGAAGAATATTAGAATAACTGCAGATCTCTCTGCTGATACTTTTCAAGCAAGAAGAGGATGGTCATCAACTTTTAATCTCCTAAAACAAAATAAATTTCAACCCAGGATCCTGTACCCAGCTAAACTGAGTTTCATTTATGATGGAGAAATTAAATACTTTAATGACATTAACATGTTGAAGAAATTTTCTACAACTAAACCAGCCCTCCAGGATATTCTCACACCTATCCTCCATAAAGACCAGCACAATCCTCCACCACAAAAGTAAACCCACCCAGAAAATTTTGATCGAATTCCAACTTCCACAGTCACAAAAGGATTAAAAATGTCCACCGGACTCTTGAAAGACTTATCAATATTCTCAATTAATGTGAATGGTTTAAATTGTCCTCTAAAGAGGCACAGGTTGGCTGACTGGATACAAAAACTCAAGCCAGATATCTGCTGCATACATGAATCTCATCTTACATTAAAAGACAAATAGAGACTCAAGGTGAAGGGATGGTCATCTATACTGCAGGCAAATGGAAAGCATAAAACAGCAGGTGTTGCAATCCTATTCGCAGATGCAATAGGCTTTAAACCAACCAAAATAAGGAAGGATAAAGATGGACACTTCAGATTTGTTAAAGGTAATACTCAATATGATGAGATTTCAATTATTCATATTTACGCAACCAACAAATATGCACCTCAATTTATAAGAGAAACTCTAACAGATATGAGCAACTTTATTTCCTCCCAGTTCCATAGTAGTTGGAGATTTTAACAACCCTTTAGCAATGCTGGATAGATCCTCCGAAAAGAAATAAGGAAAGAAACCTTAGATTTAAACTTAACCATTCAACATCTGTACTTAACAGACATCTACAGAACATTTCATCCCCAAAAAACTGAATACACATTCTTCTCATCAGCCCACAGAACATACTCCAAAATCGACCACATCCTGGGCCACAAATCTAACTTCAGAAAATATAAAAAAATAGAAATTATTCCTTGCATCTTCTCAGACCATCATGGAATAAAAGTTGAACACAATAACAATAGGAATCTGCATACCCATACAAGAACATAGAAGCTAAATAACCTTATGCTGAAGGATAGATGGGTTATAGACAAGATTAAGAAGGAAATCACCAAATTTTTGGAACAAAATAACGATGAAGACCCGAATTATCAGAACCTCTGGGATACTGCAAAGGCAGTCCTAAGAGGGAAATTTATAGCGCTGCGAGCCTTCCTCAAGAAAACTGAAAGAGAGGAAGTTAATAACTTAATGGGACATCTCAACAACTGGAGAAGGAAGAACACTCCAACCTCAAACCCAGGAGAAGAAAAGAAATAACCAAAATCAGAGCAGAATTAAATGAAATTGAAAACAAAAGAATTATACAACAAGATCAATAAATCCAATAGTTGGTTTTTTGAAAAGGTCAATAAAATAGATTAACCTTTGGCCAACCTAACCAGGAAAAAAAACAGTAAAATCTCTAATTTCATCAATCAGAAATGGTAAAAATGAAATAACAACAGACCCCTCAGAAATTAAAAAAAATCCTTAACAAATATTACAAGAAACTTAACTCTCAGAAATATGAAAATCTGAAAGCAATCAACCAATACTTGGAAGTACGCCACCTACCAAGACTTAGCCAGAACAAAGTGGAAATGTTGAATAGGCCTATATCAAGTTTTGAAATAGCATCAACTACAAAAAATCTCCCTAAAAAGAAAAGCCCAGGGTCAGATGGCTTTATGTCAGAATTCTACCAATCCTTTAAGGAATAACTAGTACCTATATTACTAAACCTCTTCCAAAATATAGAAAAAGAAGGAATACTACCCAACACACTCTACGAAGCAAACATCACCTTGATCCCCGAACAAGGGACATACCCAACATGAAAAGAAAATTATAGACCAATATTACTAATGAATGTTGATGCAAAAATACTCAATAAGAACCTAACAAACAGAATCGAACAACACATAAAAAAAATTATACACCATGACCAAATGGGATTTATCCCAGGGTCTCAAGGCTGGTTCAATATATGTAAATCTATAAATGTAATTTAGCACATATACAAACTAAAAAATAAAGAACATACGATTCTCTCAATTGATGCAGAAAAAGCTTTTGATAATATCCAGCATCCCTTCATGATCAGAACACCTAAGAAAATTGGTATAGAAGGGACATTTCTTAAACTAATGGAGGCCATCTTCAGCAAACCCACAGCCTATATCATATTGAATGGAGTTAAATTGAAATCATTTCCACTTAGATTAGGAACAAAGCAAGGTTGCCCATTGTCTCCATTGCTCTTTAACATTGAAATGGAAGTTTAGCCATTGCAATTAGGGAAGAAAAGGCGATCAAGTTATGCACATAGGGTGAGAAGACATCAAACTTTCACTCTTTGCTGATGACAGGATCGTATACCTGGAAAACACTAGGGATTCTACTACAAAACTGTTAAAAGTGATCAAGGAATACAGCAATGTCTCAGGCTACAAAATCAACAACCATATACCTATAGCCTTTATATATACTAACAATAGCCAAGCCGCAAAAACAGTCAAGGACTCTATTCCTTTCACAGTAGTGCCAAAGAAGATGAAATTTTTGGGAGTTTATCTAACAAAGGATGTGAAAAATGTCTACAAAGAGAACTATGAAACTTTAAGAAAAGTAATAGCTGAAGATGTTAACAAATGGAAAAACATACCATGCTCATGGCTGGGAAGAATCAACATTGTTAAAATGTCTATACTGAGGAGGGAGACAAGATGGCAGACTGAAGCCAGCTTTCAACAGAGGCTCCCATCCAGAAGGAGAGTTAAGGGACAGGAATTTAGTAAGTATCCTGGTGGACTTGAGCCACACCAAGAGAGAAGGTTGAAGAACGCACATCAAGGTTGAAGCAAGCTGTGATCACAAGGACGCAAACAAAAGGTACAAAATCCACCACCAAGCAGACGGGAGTCCCCCTACCCCATGAGACCGGCTCAAGAGCCCCACAATTAAACAAACGGGCAGAAATTAAAGGCCCTCCCACTACACTCCACGGGAGACACCTTCTAAAAACTGGACCTACCTCCCCTACTGGGGTGCCGTGGCGTTCTCCTGCCGGGCATAAAACTGAATAAAACTTTAAAAATCCTTTGTCGTCAACCCTGAATCCCCAACACTCCCCTCCCGCCCACTGAGATCTGGAGGCCTGTCCCCCAGGAGTTCAGATTCTTGAGTGATTTCTCAAGGGGAGTGGACAGTCCCCAACTTGCGACTGGTCAGCATTGACTCTGAGGCACGAGAGTGAGGAGAGGGCACCGGGCTGAGGGGGAGTCACGCCTCGGCGGCACTTCCCTGTGGTGCGGTGCAGCAGCCCTCCCTGTGCATCAATACAGCCAGGAGTAAAACTGAATGAAACTCTAGCTTCCCCCCCACTCTCACTCGGGGTCTCGGGGGATGTCCCCCAGGAGTTCGGATCCTTGGGTGATTTCTTGAGGGGAGCGCACAGTGCCCGAGCCATGACTGGTCAGCATTGACTCTGAGGCACGAGAGTGAGGAGAGGGCACCGGGCTGAGGGAGAGTCACGCCTCTGCGGCACTTCCCTGCAGTGTGGTGCAGCAGCCCTCCCTGGGCAACATTACGGCCGGGCACAAAACTGAATAAAACTTTAGCTTCCCCGCTGAGCACCCCAACTTTCACTCGGGGTCTGGAGGCCTATCCCCCAGGAGTTCGGATCCTTGGGTGATTTCTCCAGGGGAGTGCACAGTGCCCAAGCTGCATCAGGTCAGTGCTGACTCTGAGACATGTGAGCCAGGAGAGGGCACTCTGCTGAGGGGAAATCAAGCCTTGGTGGCACTTCCCTGTGGTGCGGTGCAGCATCCCTCCCCGGGCGGGCAACAATACAGCCGGGCATAAAACTGAATGAAACTCTAGCTTCCCCTCCACTCCCACTCGGGGTCTGGGGGCCTGTCCCCCAAGAGTTCGGATTCTTGGAGGATCTCTCAAGGGGTGTGGACCCAGCATAAACTGCGGCTGCTCAGTGCTGACTCTGGGGCATGAGACAGAGGAGAAAAGGGTCAGCTGAGTGCCCACACCAGAGCGGCAGTTCCCTGGAGGCAGAGCAACAGCCGTTTTTTTTTTAACGGCAGAGTGGCTCACTTCTGGATATTCTGAGGCCACACGCCCTGTCTGCCTGGGCAACCAGAGGAGGCCACTGGTGAGCGGGGGATTTCCTGACACTGCTCACAAACCCGGGAAGCTTCCAGGGCGGGGCCTACCCAGAGAGGTGATCAGACTCAAACATTCAGAAGCAAAGAGGACACAAACCTCCAGCAGCAAAGACGTTTGAACTCAGAACAGCCCATCTTCTGTAGGCGATTTTGGCAGGAACAGAGACAGAACCCCGCAAAGTTCTCTGTTCTATTCTGTTCTGTTAACAGCATCCATCAGGGACGGGGCTAAGCCTGAGTGAACACCTCCTTCCCATCACCTGAATCAAGCACTCAAAGATGTCAGGCCCCATCTCCTCCTGCTAAATAGCGGCAGTCTGCGGGGGCCTGGCAGACTTCCTTGCGATTCAGGCAGGTGCAAACCACTGGAGTGTCTGTTCACTGCAGGCAACTGGGTTAGCCATCTGCAGAGATACCAGTGACTGGGTCCGATGGAGGGGAAAAGTGGAGAAGGAGACGTCAAACTTCCCAGACTGCTCTGTTTGCTGGGTGGCTCCTCATGACTCCACGCTGCACTGGGATGAGCCGTGTCAGAGGAGTCACCAGGCCCCTGTGATCCAGTTCCCAGAGACCTCTTGAACTCTCCCACCTGAGACAGGTGCCAATTGAGACAGTTGATTTGGACCTTTTGAACTGGGCTAATAGACTGAAGACTTTTCAGGCGGTGCCCTGGGTGTGCGGTTGTAGGAAGGTTTGATTCTCCTTTACCAACTGGGGCCAGAGGTAGGCGGGCGGTGTGACTTAATTGCTGATTTTTCGACACAGCTGAGACTTCAAGCCAGAGTAGAAGTTGCAATAGGATCGAACAAAAACCAGCTAAAAACAAGACAGAACCACTTTGCTCCACCACACCAGACAGGGCCCCAGTTTCTCAGGCCACAACACCGTACGGCCCCTCGATAAAGCCCCAGGGGAAAAACCAAAGGGAGTAAAATAACCATGGGGCGGAATCAGCGGAAAAACTCTGGTAACATGAATAACCAGAATAGATCAACCACCCCCAAGAAAAGATACGGCAGATGTGATTGAAGATCCCATTCATAAACAACTGGCTGAGATGTCAAAATCGAATTCAGAATTTAGATTGCAGACAAGATTAATAAAATGGAATTAGGAATTCGAGGAGAAATTCAAAAATTGTCTCAAGAATTTAACGAATTTAAAGACAAAACCACCAAAGAAATAGACACACTGAAGCAAGAATTTACAGCCCTCAAAGATATGAAAAATACAGTAGAATCCCTCAGCAACAGAATGGAGCAAGCAGAAGAAAGGCTTTCTGACATTGAAGATAAAGTCTTCGAACGCTCCCAATCTCTCAAAGAGGAAGAGAAATGGAGAGCAAAAACGGATCACTCATTCAGAGAGCTCTCAGATAATTTGAAAAAAAGCAATATACGAATTATTGGGATTTCTGAGAATGATGAAGTGGGCTCGAAGGGCACAGAGGCCCTTCTGCATGAAATTATGAAAGAAAATTTTCCAGACATGCCTAGACAATCTGAAATTCAGATAGCAGACAGCTTCAGAACCCCAGCATGATTCAACCCCAATAAGTCATCCCCCAGACATGTCATAATTAGCTTCACTAAAGTTAACATGAAAGAGGAGATTCTCAAAGCAGCCCGGCGGAAAAAAACTATTACGTACAAAGGTAAGAATATTAGAATAACTGCAGATCTCTCTGTTGAAAATTTTCAAGCCAGAAGAGGGTGGTCATCAACTTTTAATCTCCAAAAGCAAAATAACTTTCAACCCAGGATCTTGTATCCAGCTAAACTGAGTTTCATCTATGATGGAGAAATTAAATACTCCAATGACATTCATATGTTGAAAAAATTTGCCATAAGTAAACCAGCTCTTCAGGATATTCTCAGACCTATCCTCCACAATGACCAACCCAATCCTATACCACAAAAGTAAACTCACTCAGAAACTTCGGATCAAACTCCAATTTCCACACTGGCGAAAGGATTAAAAATGTCCACTGGACCTTTGAAAAACTCGATACCCAAAATTCCACCAGACTTATCAATACTCTCTATCAATGTGAATGGCTTAAACTGTCCTCTAAAGAGGCATAGGTTAGCTGACTGGATACAAAAACTCAAGCCAGATATTTGTTGCATACAAGAGTCACATCTCAACTTAAAAGACAAATACAGACTCAGGGTGAAAGGATGGTCATCCAAATTTCAGGCAAATGGTAATCAAAAAAAAGCAGGTGTTGCAATTTTATTTGCAGATACCGTAGGCTTTAAACCATCAAAAGTAAGGAAGGACAAGAATAGTCACTTCATATTTGTTAAGGGTAATACTCAACATGATGAGATCTCAATTATTAATATCTATGCACCCAACCAGAATACACCTCAATTTATAACAGAAACACTAACAGACATGAGTAACTTGATTTCCTCCAGCTCCATAATCGTCGGAGTTTTCAACACTCCTTTGGCAGTGTTGGATCGATCCTCCAGCAAGAAGCTGAGCAAAGAAATCTTAGATTTAAAACTAAACATCCAATATTTAGATTTAGTAGACATCTACAGAACATTTCATCCCAACAAAACTGAATACACATACTTCTCATCAGCCCACGGAACTTACTCCAAAATTGACCACATTTTAGGTCACAAGTCTAACCTCAGTAAATTTAAAGGAATAGAAATTATTCCATGCATCTTCTCAGACCATCATGGAATAAAACTTGAATTGAGTAACAACAGGAATCTGCATACTCATACAGAAACATGGAAGTTAAATAACCTTATGCTGAATGATAGCTGGGTCAGAGATGAGATCAAGAAAGAAATCGCCAATTTTTAGGAACAAAACGACAATGAAGGCACAAACTATCAGAACATCTGGGACACCGCAAAGGCAGTTCTAAGAGGGAAATTTATAGCACTGCAAGCCTTCCTCAAGAGAACGGAAAGAGTGGAAGTTAACAACCTAATGGGACGTCTCAAGCAACTGCAAAAGGAAGAACATTCCAACCCCAAACCCAGTAGAAGAAAAGAAATAACCAAAATTAGAGCAGAATTAAATGAAATTGAAAACAAAAGAATAATACAACAGATCAATAAATCAAAAAGCTGGTTTTTTGAAAAGGTCAATAAAATAGATAAACCTCTGGCCAACCTAATCAGAAAAAAAAAGAGTAAAATCTCTAATATTATCAATCAGAAACAACAAAGATGAAATAACAACAGACTCCTCAGAAATTCAAAAAATCCTTAATGAATATTACAAGAAACTTTATTCTCAGAAATATGAAAATCTGAAGGAAATTGACCGATACTTGGAAGCACGCCACCTTCCAAGACTTAACCAGAATCAAGTGGAAATGTTGAACAGACCCATATCAAGTTCAGAAATAGCATCAACTATACAAAACCTCCCTAAAAAGAAAAGCCCGGGACCAGATGGTTTCACGTCAGAATTCTACCAAACCTTTAAAGAGGAATTAGTACCTATATTACTCAACCTGTTCCAAAATGTAGAAAAAGAAGGACGACTACCCAACACGTTCTATGAAGCAAACATCACCCTGATCCCCAAACCAGGAAAAGACCCAACAAGAAAAGAAAATTATAGACCAATATCACTAATGAATATAGATGCAAAAATATTCAACAAGATCCTAACAAACAGAATCCAGCAACACATCAAACAAATTATACATCATGACCAAGTTGGTTTTATCCCAGGGTCTCAAGGCTGGTTCAATATACGTAAATCTATAAATGTAATTCAGCACATAAACAAATTAAAAAACAAAGACCATATGATTCTCTCAATTGATGCAGAAAAAGCTTTTGATAATATCCAGCATCCCTTCATGATCAGAACACTCAAGAAAATTGGTCTAGAAGGGACTTTTCTTAAACTGATAGAGGCCATCTACAGCAAACCCACAGCCAATATCATATTGAATGGAGTTAAATTGGAATCATTTCCACTCTGATCAGGAAGCAGACAAGGCTGCCCATTGTCTCCACTGCTTTTCAACATTGTAATGGAAGTTTTAGCCACCACAATTAGGGAAGAAAAGGCAATCAAGGGTATCCATATAGGGTCAGAAGAGATCAAACTTTCGCTCTTCACAGATGATATGATTGTGTATCTGGAAAACACTAGGGACTCTACTACAAAACTCCTAGAAGTGATCAAGGAATACAGCAGCGTCTCAGGTTACAAAATCAACATCCATAAATCGGTAGCCTTTATATACACCAACAAAAGTCAAGTTGAAAAAGCAGTTAAGGACTCTATCCCATTCACAGTAGTGCCAAAGAAGATGAAATATTTGGGAATTTACCTAACAAAAGACCTGAAAGATCTCTATAAAGAGAAATATGAAACTCTAAGAAAATAAATAGCTGAAAATGTTAACAAATGGAAAAACATACCATGCTCATGGCTGGGAAGAATCAACATTATCAAAATGTCCATACTACCCAAAGCAATATGTAATTTCAACGCACTCCCTATTAAAGTTTCACTGTCATATTTCAAAGATCTTGAAAAAACAATACTTCGTTTTATATGGAATCATAAAAAAACTCAAATAGCCAAGACATTACTCAGAAATAAAAACAAAACAGGAGGAATCACACTACCAGACCTCAGACTTTACTACAAATCGATAGTGATCAAAACAGCATGGTATTGGCACAAAAACATACAAGTAATATCTGGAACAGAATAGAGAACCAAGAGATGAATCCAGCTAGTTCCCGCTATTTGATTTTTGACATGCCATTTAAAAACATTCAGTGGGGAAAAGATTCCCTACTTAACAAATGGTGCTGGGTGAACTGGCTGCCAACCTGCAGAATACTGAAATTGGACCCACACCTTTCACCATTAACTAAGATAGACTCTCACTGGATTAAAGATTTAAACTTAAGACATGAAACTATAAAAATACTAGAGGAGAATGCAGGGAAAACCCTTGAAGAAATTGGTCTGGTTGAGTATTTCATGAGCAGAACCCCCCGGGCAATTGAAGCAGCTTCAAAAATACACTACTGGGACTTGATCAAACTAAAAAGCTTCTGCACAGCTAAGAACACTGTAAGTAAAGCAAAGAAACAGCCCTCATAATGGGAGAAGATATTTTCTGGGTATATCTCTGACAAAGGTTTAATAACCAGAATCCACAGAGAACTCAAACGCATCAGCAAGAAAAAAGCAAGGGATCCCATCGCAGGCTGGGCAAGAGATTTGAAGAGAAACTTCTCTGAAGAAGACAGGTGCACGGCCTTCAGACATATGAAAAAATGCTCATCATCTTTATTCATCAGAGAAATGCAAATCAAAACTACTTTGAGACATCATCTAACTCCACTGAGACTAGCCTATATCACAAAAATCTCAAGACCAGAGATGTTGGCGTGGATGGGAGAAAAGGGAACACTTTTGCACTGCTCGTGGGAATGCAAATTAATACATTCCTTTTGGAAAGATACATGGAGAACACGCAGAGATCTAAAAATAGATCTGCCATTCAATCCTGTAATCCCTCTGCTGGGCATATACCCAGAAGACCAAAAATCACAACATAACAAAGATATTTGTACCAGAATGTTTATTGCAGCCCAATTCATAATTGCTAAGTTATGGAAAAAGCCCAAGTGCCCATCGATCCACAAATGGATTAATAAATGGTGGTATATGTACACCATGGAATATTATGCAGCCTTAAAGAAAGATGGAGCCTTTACCTCTTTCATGTTTACATGGATGGAGCTGGAACATATCCTTCTTAGTAAAGTATCTCAAGAATGGAAGAAAAAGTACCCAATGTACTCAGCCCTACTATGAAACTAATTTGGGGCTCTCACATGAAAGCTATAACCCAGTTACAACCTAACAATAGGGGGAAGTGGGAAAGGGAGAGGGTTGGGTAGAGGGAGCAGGATCGGTGGGATCACACCTGTGGTGCATCTTACAGGGGTATTTGCGAAACTTAGTAAATGTAGAATGTAAATGTTTTGGCACAGTAAGTGAGATAACGCCGGAAAGGCTATGTTAACCATTGTGATAAAAATGTGTCAAATGGTCTATGAAGCAAGTGTAATATGCCCCATGAACATATCAATGTATACAGTTATGATTTAATAAAAAGAATGAAAAAAGAAAAGAAAAGAAAAGAAAATTAGAAGAAACTCTAGGAAAAACTGAAAAAAAAAATGTCTATACTACCCAAAGCAATATATAATTTTAATGCAATTCCTATCAAAGCTCCATTGTCATATTTTAAAGATTTGAAAAAATAATACTTCATTTTATATGGAATCAGAAAAAACTCAAATAGCCAAAACATTACTCAGAAATAAAAAGAAAGCAGGAGGAATCATGTTACCAGACCTAAGACTGTACTATAAATCGATAGTGATCAAAACAGCATAGTATTGGCACAAAAACAGAGAAGTAGATGTCTGGAACAGAATAGAGAACCAAGAGATGAATCCAGCTACTTACTGTTATTTGATCTTTGACAAGCCAATTAAAAATATTCAGTGGTGAAAAGATTTCCTATTTAACAAATGGTGCTGGGTGAACTGGCTGGCAACCTGTAGAAGACTGAAACTGGACCCACAGCTTTCACCATTAACTAAGATAGACTCTCACTGGATAAAAGATTTAAACTTAAGACATGAAACTATAAAAGTACTTGAAGAAAGTGCAGGGAAAACTCTTGAAGGAATCGGCCTAGGTGAATATTTTGTGAGGAGGACTCCCCAGGCAATTGAAGCAGTATCAAAAATACACTACTGGAACCTGATTAAACTAAAAATTTCTGCATAGCCAAGAACATAGTAAGTAAAGCAAGCAGACAGCCCTCAGAATGGGAGAAAATATTTGCAGGTTATACCACTGATAAAGGTTTAATAAAAAAAATCCACAGAGAACTCAAACCTATTAGCAAGAAAAGAACCAGGGATCCCATCTCAGGGTGGGCAAAGAATTTGAAGTGAAGTTTCTCTAAAGAAGACAGATGCATGATCCTCAGACACATGAAAAAAAGCTCATCATCCTTAATCATCAGAGTAATGCAAATCAAAACTAGTTTGAGATATCACCTAACCCCCATAAGACTGCCCACATAACAAAATCCCAAAACCAGAGGTGTTGGCGTGGATGTGGAGAAAAGGGCACCACTTCTACACTGCTGGTGGGAATGCACACTGATACATTCCTTTTGGAAGGATTTTTGGAGAACACTTAGAGATTTAAAAATAGACCTCCCATTCCATCCTATAATTCCTTTACTAGGTATATACCCAGAAGACCAAAAATCACAATATAACAAAGACATCTGTACCAGAATGTTTATTGCAGCCCAATTCATAATTGCTAAGTCATGGAAGAAGCCCAAGTGCCCATAGACCCATGAATAGACTAGCAAATTGTGGTACATGTATACCACGGAATATTATGCAGCCTTAAAGAAAATTGGAGACTACCTCTTTCATGCTTACATGGATGGAGCTGGAACATATTCTTCTTAGCAAAGTATCTCAAGAATGGAAGAAAAAGTATCCAATGTACTCAGCCCTACTATGAAGCTAATTTATAGCTTTCATATGAAGGCTATAACCCAACTATAGCACAAGAATATGGGGAAGGGCCAAGGGAGGGCAAGGCAGGGGGGAAGTCAGGGTTGAGGGAGAGCAATGGGTAGGGGCCACACCTACCATGCATCTTAGAATGGGTACAGGCGAAACCTACTAAATGCAGAATACAAATGTCTACATACAATAACTAAGAAAATGGCATGAAGGCTACTTTGAACAGTTTGATGAGAATATTTCAGATTGTATATCAAACCTGCACATTGTACCCCTTGATTGCACAAATGTACACAGCCGTGATTTAATAAAAAAAATAAAAGACCAAAAACAAACAAACAAAAAAAAAAAAAGATTCACTGCATCATTTTTCTGCTTAGATCTTACGCTCCATCAGTTATATTACAGTCTTCTTCACAAAACATGACACAACTCCTTCCGTTATAATATTAAAGGTGTTTTTCCTTCATATATATACTCAGTCCCATCACATTTAGTGTCCTTCAGGGTCTGGATAATTACTAATATAATTTAGTTGCTTTATCTTCATTTTTTTCTTTTCTGTTGACACCTTACCAACAGTATTTAAACAACTCAGATTCTCTCCCATCCTTAAAAGCACTAAAAGCTTCCTTTCACCTCTTTTAGATCACCAGAAGCTTTTCTCTTATTTCTCTCCTTCTTTTTATAACCAAGTGTCTCAACAAGAGTTGTCTACCAAAATTGGCTGTCTCCATTTTTTCACCTTCCATTTGTATTTCAGACAACTTGTCTGGCTTCTGCCACTTCTGTGTGCCTAAAATTGTTATAGATAAATCACCTTTCCTTGCTATAAAATCCAATGGAAATGGCTGAGTCCTGGGTTTAGTTAATCTTGGTTTGAAATTCGATCTGTTCGAACTGTATGAAACTCTATTTGGGTGGGGGTGGAAGCTTGATACATCACAGCCTCTTGTTATGTCCTTCTGATTCTCTTTACTAGAATTTCCTTTTTTCCCCCCTTATTGTTACATCCTCTTTTTATTATAGTCACTTTCCCCCAGTAATGCTCTTCACTCCATCATTTTTAGGTGTTTGTTTTATATTCTAATAATTTAAAGCATATTTTCAGTTCAAATATCTATGTTTCCATTGAATATCACAACATGGGTGGCAACACTCCACTGCTATCAAACCAGGGATCACAGTCATTGAGAACTCATTGTGGTCCAGGCTCTCTGATAAACTCATTTCATGAATTATATCAACTTAATAAGGTTGGTTTAAATATTGTCCCCATTTAAAGATGAGTAAAGTGAGGTTTAGAGATACTCAATAAATTGATCAATGCACACTACTAGAATCCAAATGTGTTTGATTCACAACCCCACATTGTTAACTACTTTTCATATTGCTTCTAGTGGTAAATATGCAAGGACTTCTCCACAAAAACTCAAATCCAACTTATCCTAAATTGGAATCTTCCATCTGATTAACTATGGAAATGTTTTCCAATTCTTATCAGTTTATACTCTCAAGAAACTATGCTTTTTTTCGTATAGGCCACTCACAGGGTTAATAGCTACTACTTTGTTCACACCTTGGATGTATAGCACTTTCTCTGCCCACACTGTTCTAAACACCATTAGCCCTCCCTCTCGGAATCACTGCGGCAGCTTCCTAACTGGTATTCTTATTTCAGTTCATGACCTCTCTGATTCATTTTCCACAATTCAATCTGAGAGATTTTTCAAGTCAAATCTCATCATGTCCCTTCCTTGCTTACTAATGTCTGCCAAATGGTATTCCACTGTCTTCAGGATAAAAATCAAAATTCCTTAGTACTGTGTGCAAGGTCATTCATGATATAGCATTTAACTAAATCCATGGCTTCTTCTATCCAAATTGTTCCCTTCATTCTAAGGTCTAACCATTGGGCACTATTTGCAAATCCTCCAAGCGGGCTATACTTTACTTCAGTTCTAAGGTTCAAAAAAGATTTTCTCTTGCCTATTTAACCCTATTCTCACTTTCAGTAAGCTAACTGCATCTCATCCTTCATAATTCACATTAGATATACCTTCCTTTTGTGAGCTTTTGTCTCCCACGAAGATCCCCCTATGATCTCCCAGAGCACATGGTCGTTATCTTGATTGTAAAATTCATCACACTGCACTAACTATCCATTTTCTTGCCTGACTCTATCTTTGAATTTTATGTCCCTTCAAGGGTAGGCATCCAGACTTTCTTTTTAGCTTAGTTTTTCTTAAAGGCAGAGTTTGAGGGTAGGATTCAAGTACAATCATTTTGAAGGTGATCTCAGAAAACACTGATGACAGAGCGAGGAAGAGAGACAGAGGAAAGAAAATCATAAATGAAGAGTTCATGAAATTCATTACCACTTCAGATAAGTGGAGCTTAATAGGTTAAGGCTTTGGGAGCTGCCTAAAGTCTGTGCACCAAAGTTTTGCAGACATGGAAAAGAGTTAACATGTTCACACACTAACCAATTGTTGACCAACCATCCCGATTGCACCGAATGTTACAGTTTGAGCAGAAAAAGGTGCTGTATCTGGCTAAGCCCTCAGTCCCAGAGTAATCAGCCTAGTACCAGCTTCCATCAGTTACTGGTTGAAGGCAACTAAGGGAAAGATAGATGATAGAGGGGTGGAGGGTGGCTATTAATTTCCTGACACATTTAGCCTGTTGTGTAGAGAGCACACTGAACTTAAGTGACTTAAAGACCCTGAGGCAAAGAAACTAGGAGCTAGCAGCTGAAATGTAGGCTACTGTTCACCAGATATGGTTGGTAGATATGGATATGGGCCTCAGGAGACAACTCCAGTCTCCAGAACTATTTCTCTGTAACTTCCTGTGAGCACTTTCTGTATTTTTCGAAAAGAAAAGGAACTAAAAGTGGAGGTGTGGGTGTGGGAGGGGCTGAGTCTTCAAATAGCTCCCTGAAATGCCATGTGAAACAGGCAGGGCTTGGAGGAAAGGACAAAGGGATTCCGTTTCCACAGAAGAGGAAAGTAAATGCACTCAAATTCTGATTTTCAGAACATTTAACATTATTATTATTATTATTTGCTGAATTGTAGAATGTGGTCTACTTTACTGGTAGTGATTTTTTGGGCAGAATTTCTTGATCTTTGAGAAGCTCTTTCTCACACTGACCACATATAAAGTATTTAAAAAATCCTGATTTTTATCATAGAAATTTTCTAATTTAAGAATATGTCCTGGCTGGGCCCAGTGGCCCAGTGGCCCAGTGGCTCATGTAATCTGAACATTCCAGGAGGCCGAGGCAGGTGGATCACTTGAGCTTAGGCAGTTGAGACCAGCCTGAGCAAGAGCAGGACCTGTCTCTAAAAGTAGATGGGCACTGTGGCAGGCACCTGTAGTCCCAGCTACTTGGGAGCTTGAAGCAAGAAGCTCTCTTAAGCCTAAGAGTTTGAAGATGCTGTGAGCTATGATACCACAGCACTCTACCAAGGGCAATGAAGTGAGACTCTATCTAAAAAAAAAGAAAGAAAGAAAAAAGGATATATTGTTTTCTGGTTATAAAATAAATTTGCATGTACAACTGAAGATTTTACTCAGGGGAGATTTTTTTAAATAACTAATAATTGTTAATGCTCCAAATAGCATCAATATTATCAGTATTTTTTCTTCTGTTTGTCCAGCTGTCATTTTTCTATCTGTGCAATCTATCTATTAAATATAAATACCATAAAGCTATCTTTATGGTTTATAAACCACAGATAGCTTTATAAAACCAGAAAGCTATCTTTATGGTTATCTGATTTAAAATATGCTATCCAGTGAACTCAAAATTTACTCTAGAAGACCCATGTTTAGAGTCCCAGAGAAGCTGCAGGTTGTTATCTGCTTTGTACATGAGTGACTTTTTATAGTTGTTCTCAGATGGTGGCAAAGGTTTGATGATTCTCGTTGGAGAACTCTCTGGCCTTCAAAGCATGCAATTCTGATTCTAGAGATAGGCTCGCAGATACTGACACTGTGAATATAGAAAATAAAGATTTTAGGCTCTCTGCCACAAAGATAATCATTCTCTATGTGTCTAATTCTTGAATGGCCAATGTAAATAGAGCAGATGTAAATAGAGCAACATTAAAGATTCCTTCATTTGGGAAGGATTCATGATTCACTCAAATGAATAAATGAAGGATACTGCATAGATACAGATATGACACAGGCATTTCCTTTGATCACATTTGCATTATTCTGTCCATGAAGCTTGAAGGATATTTCCCAATCACTGAGATAATACTTAAAATATTTCAACTTCTAATTGCATAGCTAAAACTTGTGGCCAACTTATGAAATGTATTTTGTAAAGTGAACTAGTGTAAGTCCAAATGAACATAGTAATGGTCTACCGGTGCTGTAGAAACTCCATTCATTCTCTTTAGTCTCTTTTCAAGGCAGTTATCATTAACTTGGAGGTTTATGTGAAATTTTCATATATAGCTTATGAGGTGTAGGATATAAAAGGAATTAATATAGGCCAAACCTCTCAAGAGAAAACTCAAGGCCTCTTAAATACTTTCCTGAGGTCACAATGCTGAATAGTTGCAAGAACAGAACTAGAATAAAAGTGATTTGATTTTATGTAAGATCTTTCATATTACGCCTCATGACTTTGCAGCAAATGGATATATTTTATTTATATGGTAGACTTACATTGCTTCTAGAGAAATATGAATGAATATAGAAAATGTATATATGCAAATATATCTCTTTAAGAATTTTTGAAGTTCTTACTGAAATACATATATATTGTAAAGCTTACCGATCAAATATGTTCTCAGACTCTAGACTAAAAAATAGCCTAATAGTTTTCTCAGTATCCCAGAAGCCCCTCTCCTGCTCAGGAATCCTCTCTCTGCTCTTCCCACGCATATTACAAGGATTTGCTCTACTCCAACACCATAGAATACTTTTGATTCCTTTAATATTTTATATGAATGGAATCTTACTGTCTCAGACTAGATGGCTGTAACTAAATATTATAGAACAGATGGCTATTAAACAACAGCAATTTATTTCTCATAGTTCTGGAAGATGAAGTCTGAGATCAAGGTTCTAGAATAGTCGGGTTTCAGTGAGGACCCTCTTCTGGGTTGCAGAATTGCCCATTTCTGGTTGTATGCTTACCTGATAGAAAGTGAGCTACCTTGCTCCCTGGCCTTCTCCTGTAAGGGCATTAATCCCAATTGTGAGGGCTTTGCCTTCATGAATTATTTCTCCACAAGGTCCCACTTCCCAAATACTGTCTGTCAAACTGAAAGTAAGATTTCAACCTTTCAATTTTGAGGGTAACAGATGTTGAGTCTTCTGTTCCCTTTGAGTTGGAGTTTGCTCTGCATTACAGATAAGGGATACATATTTTCACTTATAGTTTATTGGATTCCTGTCTATTCTACAGTGCAAAGCGTGTTATTACAAAAATATACCTCAGCTTTTTTATCCATTCTGCAGGTGAGAGGCATTTTAGTGGTGTCAAAATTGGGGTTATTAAAAAATATTATTCCTGAATTTTAAATGTACAGGCTGATTTAAAAAAAAAACACTATAAAAATAAAAACTATAAAAAATAAAACACTATAAAATTTCTTAATGGTCTGTTTATGCTTTTAATAGGAGAATTACTAAGTCATTGGATATATCTAAATTATCTTTATAATTACTTACAATACTTTTTCAAAGTACTTTGCAATTTACACTTCCACAGCAGAGTATGAGAGTTTGTGTCTCTTGACATGTTTGCCAACACTTGAAATTTCCGTTTTTTCAAACTAGTTTCAGTGGTTGTATAGCAACATGGCATTGTAGCTTTAACTTGCACTCTCATGATGACCAAATAAATTAGTTGAGCATGTATTTTTATTGGACTGTCTTTTTCTTATTGATATGTAAAAGTTCTCCCAATAATTTCAATGAGACCTTTTCATACACATGTACTAAAAACAATTCCTAGATCTTGGATGGGTTTTTCTTAAGTGTGTTTTTAGAAAAAAAAAAAAAAAGAAGAAGTTATTCATCTTAATATAATCCTGCTTATCATTTGTTTTTGTTTTTTGTTTTTTTCGGTTTTCATTTTTTTTAATTAATTAATTAATTTTTTTATTAAATCATAGCTGTGTACATCAATATGATCATGGGGCACCATACACTTGGTTCATAGAATATTTGACACATTTTCATCTCATTAGTTGACATAGCCCTCCTGGCATTTTCTTAGTTACTTTGCCAAGATATTTACATTCCACATTTACCAAGGCTCACATGTACCCTTGTAAGATGCACCACAGGTGTGATCCTTTCAATCCCCCTCCCTCTACCCTCCTCACCCCTCCCTCCCCACACTTTCCGCCTTCCCCCTGTTCTTAGGTTGTAACTTGGTTGTAGCTTTCATGTGAAGGTCCTAAGTTAGTTTCATAGTAGGGGTGAATACATTGGATATTTTTTCTTCCATTCTTGAGACACTTTACTGAGAAGAATATGTTCCAGCTCCATCCATGTAAACATGAAAGAGGTAAAGTCTCCATCTTTCTTCAAGGCTGCATAGTAGTCCATGGTGTACATATACCACAATTTGTTAATCCATTCGTGGATCGATGGGCACTTGGGTTTTTTCCATGACTTAGCAATTATGAATAGGGCTGCTATAAACATTCTGGTACAAATATCTTTGTTATGATGTGGTTTTTGGTCTTCTGGGTATATGCCCAGCAGAGGAATTGCAGGATTGAATGGCAGATCTATTTTTAGATCTCTAAGTGTTCTCCATATATCTTTCCAAAAGGAATGTATTAGTTTGCATTCCCACCAGCAGTGCAAAAGTGTTCCCTTTTCTCCACATCCTTGCCCACATCTCTGGTCTTGGGATTTTGTGATATAGGCTAGTCTCAGTGGAGTTAGATGATATCGCAAAGTAGTTTTGATTTGCATTTCTCTGATGATTAAAGATGATGAGCATTTTTTCATATGTCTGAAGGCCGCTCACCTGTCTTCTTCTTCTTCTTTCTTTTCAATTCTCTTGCCCAGCCTGTGATGGTATCCCTTGTTCTTTTCTTGCTAATGCGTTTGAGTTCTCTGTGGATTCTGGTTATTAAACCTTTGTCAGAGACATAACCAGCAAATATCTTCTCCCATTCTGTGGGCTGTTTGCTTGCTTTACTTACTGTGTTCTTGGCTGTGCAGAAGCTTTTTAGTTTGATCAAGTCCGAAAAGTGTATTTTTGATGCTGCTTCAATAGCCTGGGGGGTCCCTTTCATAAAAAACTCACCCAACCCAATTTCTTCAAGGGTTCTCCCTGCACTCTCTTCTAGTATTTTTATAGTTTCATGTCTTAAGTTTAGGTCTTTAATCCAGTAAGAGTCTATCTTGGTTAGTGGTGAAAGGTGTGGATCCAGTTTCAGTCTTCTACAGGTTGCCAGCCAGTTCACCCAGCACCATTTGTTAAATAGGGAATCGTTTCCCCACTGGATGTTTTTAATTGGCTTGTCAAAGATTCTCTATTCTGTTCTAGACATCTACTTCTCTATTTTTGTGCCAATACCATGCTGTTTTGATCACTATCGATTTGTAGTATAGTCTGAGGTCTGGTAGCGTAATTCCTCCTGCTTTGTTTTTATTTCTGAGTAATGTCTTGGCTATTCGAGGTTTTTTTCTGATTCCATATAAAACAAAGTATTGTTTTTTCAAGATCTTTAAAGTATGACAGTGGAACTTTAATAGAGATTGAGTTGAAGGTATATATTGCTTTTGGTAGTATGGACATTTTAACAATGTTGATTCTTCCCAGCCATGAGCATGGTATGTTTTTACATTTATTAACATTCTCGGCTATCTCTTTTCTTAGAGTTTCAGAGTTCTTTTTATATAGATCTTTCACATCGTTTATTAGATAAACTTCCAAATATTTCATCTTCTTTGGCATTACTGTGAATGGGATAGAGTCCTTAATTGTTTTTTCAACTTGACTATTGTTGGTGTATATAAAGGCTACTGATTTATGAATGTTGATTTTGTAACCTGAGACATTGCTGTATTCCTTGATCACTTGTAAGAGTTTTGTAGTAGATTCCCTAGTGTTTTCCAGATATACAATCATATCATCTCCGAAGAGCGAAAGTTTTATCTCTTCTGACCCTATGTGGATGCCCTTGATCGCCTTTTCTGCCCTAATTGCAGCTAAAACTTCTATTACAATGTTAAAAAGCAATGGAGACAATGGGCAGCCTTGTCTGGTTCCTGATCTAAGTGGAAATGATTCCAATTTAACTCCATTCAATATGATATTGGCTGTCGGTTTGCTGTAGATGGCCTCTATCAGTTTAAGAAATGTCCCTTCTATACCAATTTTCTTAAGTGTTCTGATCATGAAGGGATGTTGGATGTTATCAAAAGCTTTTTCTGCATCGATTGAGAGGATCATATGATCTTTGTTTTTTACTTTGTTTATGTGCTGAATTACATTTATAGATTTACATATATTGAACCAGCCTTGAGACCCTGGGATAAAGCCAACTTCATCATGATGTATGATTTGTTTGATATGTTGCTGGATTCTGTTTGTTAGGATCTTGTTGAATTTTTTTGCGTCTATATTCATTAGTGATATTGGTCTATAATTTTCTATTTTGTTGGGTCTTTTCTTGGTTTGGGGATCAGGGTGATGTTTGCTTCATAGAACGTGTTGGGGAATCTTCCTTCTTTTTCTACCTTTTGGAACAGTTTGAGTAATATAGGTACTAATTCGTCTTCAAAAATTTGGTACAATTCTGATGTGAAACCATCTGGTCCCAAGTTTTTCTTTTTGGGGAGATTTTGTATGGTTGATGTTATTTCCGAACTTGAAATGGGCCTGTTCAACATTTCCACTTGATTCTGGTTAAGTCTTGGATGGTGACGAGCTTCCAAGTATCGGTCCATTTCCTTCAGATTTTCATATTTCTGAGAGTAAAGTTTCTTGTAATATTCATTAAGGATTTTTTTGATTTCTGAGGAGTCTGTTGTTATTTCATCTTTGTCATTTCTGATTGATGAGATTAGAGATTTTACTCTTTTTTTCCTGATTAGGTTGGCCAACAGTTTATCTATTTTGTTGACCTTTTCAAAAAACCAGCTTTTTGATTTATTGATCTGTTGTATTGTTCTTTTGTTTTCAATTTCATTTAGTTCTGCTCTGATTTTGGTTATTTCTTTTCTTCTACTGGGTTTGGGGTTGGAATGTTTTTCCTTTTCCAGTTGCTTGAGATGTCCCATTAAGTTGCTAACTTCCTCTCTTTTCGTTCTCCTGAGGAAGGCTTGCAGCACTATAAATTTCCCTCTTAGAACTGCCTTTGTGGTGTCCCAGTGGTTCTGACCGTTTGTGTCTTCATTGTCGTTTTGTTTCAAAAATTTGGCAGTTTCCTTCTTGATCTCTTCTCTGACCCAGCTATCGTTCAGTATGAGGTTATTTAACTTCCATGCTTTTGTATGAGTATGTAGATTCCTGTTGTTACTCAGCTCAAGTTTTATTCCATGATGGTCCGAGAAGATGCATGGAATAACTTCTATTCCTTTAAATTTACTGAGGTTAGATTTGTGACCTAAGATGTGATAGATTTTGGAGTAAGTTCCGTGTGCTGAGAAGTCTGTGTATTCAGTTTTGTTAAGATGAAATGTTCTGTAGGTGTCTGCTAGATCTAAATGCTGGATGGTTAGATTTAAATCTAAAATTTCTTTACTCAGCTTTTTGTTGGAGGATCGATCCATCACTGCCAAAGGAGTGTTAAAATCTCCAACTATTATGGAGCTGGAGGAAATCAAGTTGCTCATGTCTGTTAGAGTTTCTCTTATGAATTGAGGTGCATTCTGATTGGGTGCATAGATATTCATAATTGAAATCTCATCATATTGAGTATTACCCTTAACAAATATGAAGTGACCATTCTTGTCCTTCTTTACTTTTGTTGGTTTAAAGCCTATTGTGTCTGCAAATAAAATTGCAACACCTGCTTTTTTCTGGTTACCATTTGCCTGAAATATGGATGACCATCCTTTCACCCTGAGTCTGTATTTGTCTTTTAAGTTAAGATGTGACTCTTGTGAGCAACAGATATCTGGTCTGAGTTTTTGTATCCAGTCGGCTAACCTATGTCTCTTTAGAGGACAGTTTAAGCCATTCACATTAATGAAGATTTTTGATAAGTTTGGTGAAATTTTGGGTATCGAGTTTTTCAAAAGTCCAGTGGACAATTTTAATCTTTTAGCCATTGCAGAAGTTGGAGTTTGATCAGGAGTTTCTGAGTGAGTTTATGTTTGTAGTGGAGGATTGGGTTGGTCATTATGGAGGATAGGTCTGAGAATATCCTGAATAGCTGGTTTGGTTGTGGCAAATTTCTTCAACATATGAATGTCGTTAAAGTATTTAATTTCTCCATCATAGATGAAATTCAGTTTAGCTGGGTACAAGATCTGGAATTGAAAGTTATTTTGCTTTAGGAGGTTAAAAGTCGATGACTACCCTCTTCTGGCTTGAAAAGTTTCAGCAGAGAGATCTGCAGTCATTATAATGTTCTTACCTTTGTAGGTAATGGCTTTCTTTCACCTGATAACCTTGAGAATTTTCTTCTTCATTTGACTTTAGTGAAGCTAATTATGATATGTCTGGGGGATGACTTATTGGGGTTGAATCATGCTGGAGTTCTGAAACTGTCTGTTATCTGAATTTCAGAATCTCCTGGCATGTCTGGAAAATTCTCTTTCATAATTTCATGCAGAAGGGCCTCTGTGTCCATCGATGCCACTTCATCGTTTTCCGGAACTCCTATTATTCGTATATTTGCCTTCTTCGAATATCCCAGAGCTCTCTAAGAGAAAGATCCGTTTTTGCTCTCCACTTCTCTTCCTCTTTGAGAGTTTGGGAGTGATTGAAGGCTTTATCTTCGATGTCAGAAATCCTTTCTTCTGCTTGGTCCATTCTGTTGCTGAGGGATTCTATTGTATTTTTCATATCTTTAAGGGCTGCAAATTCTTGCTTCAGTGTTTATAAGTCTTTGGTGGTTTTGTCTTTAAATTCGTTAAATTCTTGAGACAACTTTTGAATTTCTGCTCTGATTCCTAATTCCATTTTATCAATCTTATATGCAATCCAAATTCTGAATTCAATTTCTGACATGTCTGCCAGTTGTTTATGAATGGGATCTTCAATTGTATCTACCATTTCTTTCCTTTGGGGGGGGGTTGATCTATTCTGGTTATTCATGTTACCAGAGATTGTCCGCTGATTCTGCCCCACGGTTGTTTTACTCCCTTTGATTTTTCCCCTAGGGTTTTGTTGATGGCCCATTCAGTGTTGTAGCTTGAGAGACTGTGGCCCTGTCTGGTGTGGTTGGGCTAAGTGGTTCTGACTTGTTGTCATCTGGCTTCTGTTTGACCTCAGTGAAGCACTTACTCTGGGTTGAAATCTCAGTTCTCTGAGTCTGCCCTACCCTGAATGTTTCCGGGGTCGGTGAGTCACCTCAGGCAAATCCTATACTAAGGGGTGGCCTCCTCTGGTTTCCCTGGGAGGCAGGGGGTATGGCTTCAGGCACCTCAGGGAACTGCTGCTCTGATGTGGGTCTCCCCCAGGCTCACTCCTATGTCCCAGAGTCAGGACTGACCAGCCGCATTTCAGGCACTGTCCACACCCCGACAAATCCCTCAAGAATCTGGACTCCCGGGGGACAGGCCTCCAGATCCCAGAGTGAGGATGGGGTGGGGTGCTGGGATCTCAGAGCTGCCGGCAGCAAGCTCACTTAATTCCTCTCAATCTTTGGCTCCACCGCACTGCCACAGCCCAAGCCTCTAGGCTTCAGAGTGAGGGCGGGGTGGGGGGACCGGCTGGAGCACAGAACCGCTGGGCAACGAACAGACTCAGCTCCACCCAGTTCCTTGCCCAGCCACACGGCATGCACTCAGGTCTCCAGACCATAGAGTGAGGGCGGGGGGGAGCGCCAGGAGCTCAGAGCCATTAGGGGCTCCGAGCCACAGGGAGCCCGGTTGACAGCGAGCAAATTCAGTTCCTCCCAGTCTCTCGCCCTGTTGTTCCACCGCAGCTCAAGCCTTCAGGCTTCAGAGTGGAGGCAGGGTGGGGGGAGCGGCTGGAGCCCAGAACTGCTGGGCAGCGAACAGACTCAGGTCCACCCAGTTCCCTGCCTGGCCACACGGCAGGCTCTCAGGTCTCCGGACCACAGAACGAGAGCGGGGGGAGTGCCGGGAGCCCAGAGCCAGCAAGGGCTCAGAGCTGCAGAGAGCCCAGTTGGTAGCGAGCAAATTCAATTTCTCCCAGTCTCTTGCCTGGTTGTGCCACCGCAGCTCAAGCCTTCAAGCTTCAGAGTGGGGGCGGGGTTCGGGGAGCGGCTGGAGCCCAGAACCGCCGGGCAGTGAACAGACTCAGCTCCCCCCAGTTCCCTTCCAGCTACACAGCAGGTGCTCAGGTCTCTGGACCATAGAGTGAGGGCAGGGGAGCGCCTAGAGCCCAGAGCTCCCTCCTAGCCGTAGGGAGCCCGGTCAACAGCGAGCAAATTCAGTTCCTCCCAGTCTCTCGCCCAGTTGTACCATCACAGCACAAACCTTCAGGCTTCAGAGTCGGGGCGGGGTGGAGGGAGCGGCTGGAGCCCAGAACCGCTGGGCAGCGACAAACAGACTCAGCTCCACCCAGCTCCATGCCCGGTCACACGGCAGGTGCTCAGGTCTCCAGACCACAGAGCGAGGGCAGGGGGAGCACCAGGCGCTGAGAGCAGCAAGGAGCTCAGAGCAGCTGGTAGCAAGTTCGACTCAGTTATATGCCTGGTTGTATTGTTGCCCAAGGAGGGCTGCTGCACCTCACCTCTGGGAAGTGCCGCCCTGGTGAGGGTCTCCCTCTGCTGACTGTCCTTACCTCTCTCCAGTGCCCCAGAATCAACACTGGCCAGCCGCAGCTCGGGGACTGTCCTCTCCCCTTTAGGAGTCACCCAAGAATCCGAACTCCTGGGGGACAGGCTTTCAGACCTCAGAGAGAGTGGAGGGAAGTGCTGGGTGCTCAGAGTTGCCGGCAAAGGATATTTACAGATTTATACAGTTTTATGCCTGACAGGAGAACACCTAGGCATCCTAGTAAGGGAGGTAGGTCCAGTTTGTAGTAGGTCTGTCCTGTGAAGTGTAGTGGGATGGCCTTTGATTTCTGCCCTTTTGTTTGTGGGGCCCTTAAGCCGATCAGGTGGGGGAGGAGGGACTCCCGTCCACTTGGTGATGGGTTTTGTACCTTTTGTTTGCTTCCTTGTGGTCGCAGCTCTCCTCAGCGGAGTTGATGTGCGTTCTTCAACTTTCTCGCTTGGTGTTGCGTGAATCCATCAGGTTACTTGCTAAATTTTCATCCCCTAACTCTCCTTCAGGACGGGAGCCTCTGTGGAAAGCTGGCTTCAGTCCACCATCTTCCCATCATCCCTGCTTATCATATGTTAACATTATGGTGAGCATTCTTTGTGTCTTGAATAAGACATTTTTTTCTCTTTCAAGGGCTTATTAAGATTTTTATGAATTATTTATGAATTATATAACAACATAGCTCTATTCAGGAACATTGGTTGGGGGAAATGGAATAATCTTAGGATACTGAAAGTATCAAAAATATCAAGTAAAATGTATTGGAAGTAAAATGTATTGGAAAAAAATGTGTATCAACATGTAGATACATATCTTCCTTATGTCTCTATGTATACTTTTTGGTCACTATTGCTGCAACACAAATATTTATTAAGTACCAACTGTGAGCAATAATTAGACTTTATCATAAACAAGAGATTATTTGGAAAATTGTAAGTACCATTTTCTATTAAATATAAAAGTATCCATATAACTGCTCAAATTATTACTGGTGGTAATATGAAGGCTTATATGAATTTAATGAATAAAAAAATTAAATGCCAATATGATAGAAGTATATACATTTGAAATTCTAATTAAATTACTCTGAACAGTAATGAATTAGTGGTCAGAGAAGTGTCAATGCCTGTATACTTACACTTGTGCTATTTATTCTCTCTTCTTTCTATCTCAGTCTTGACCTTGGTCTTCCTCTTCCTCTCACTCACTCTGATGACACAAAGTGACCTGTTTCTTACATTTTATATTAAGAATATGAACAGTCAAAATCAACCTTTTAAGGATGTAGAAGTTAAATAAAATAACCAGAAGATCAGGTTTTTTTTTCCCTACCTTTGATTAGGTATTAGACCATGATGCATAACAAAAAGCTCTCAAAGTTAGCTTTGGAGAAAATTTAAAGACGTTAAAATAACCATAAATAATTCCTAACTTATCAAAAATGGAAGTATGTTTAGTTTTGTCCCTTCTTGGAAAGACTATGGCAAAATCTCATTTTGAGAATAAGGTTTCTTGTTCCCTCCCCCCACTACTTGAATTTTTTGGTGTTTGTTGATGGATAATTAGTAAATAAATCTCATCAAGAGTTCTGAAATTTGGCTTAGCACCTGTAGCGCAGTGGTTACAGTATCAGCCAAATACACTGAGACTGGCGGGTTCAAGACTGGCCCGGGCCAGCTAAGCAATAAAAAAATAGCCAGGCATGGTGGAGCATGCCTCTAGTCCCAAATACTTGGGAGGCTGAGGTAAGAGGATCGCTTATGCCCAAGAGTTTGAGGTTGCTGTGAGCTGTGACGCCACAGCACTCTACTGAGGGCAATATAGACTTTCAAAAAAAAAAAGATTTCTGAAATTTCATGGTGTTTTCTATTAAGTATTGCCTTTGTAGTAGTCTTACATAACATCTGAAGATTACTTTTGATTTTGTTCATATCTTTAGCATACTTTTCTGAGGGAGATTTTATGGGTGGGGGCCTTGGAAGATAGTGGTGGGTATTTGAAATGATAACTTCACAAATAATAGTCTGGCAGCATCAGTTTTACAGATTTTATTTTGCAGCTTCATTTTTCAATTGCCTATTGTGGGTTTGGCACTGTGCTAATCAATAAAGTTTCAGAGGTGAAAATTATAGCCTCTACCTTTTTTTTTTTTCAGTTTTTGGCCAGGGCTGGGTTTGAAGCCACCACCTCTGGCATATGGGGCTGGCGCCCTACTCCTTTGAGCCACAGGTGCCACCCTGTGGCCCCTACTTTTAAGGAGCTGTAGCTTACAAGTGAGGCCATATCTGGCATACATACTGCAAATGCATGGACGTGCACAGTAAATGTGTATTAGATTTTAAAATTATTACCTATTATAGGTCAATACAAGTTTGAAAACCCCAGATTTCATGATAACAGTAGGAATTTCTTACTTTAATAATTGTTACCAATTCTCTAATGCCAAATCAGGAAGATTAACTATGTAATGTAAAACACCTATCAGAGCACTTTGGGATTCTACAGTATTTAGTGCCTATGTAAAAATCACTGTGCCTGAAAACCGCTATGTGTTCAAAAGAACTACATGTTGCCTGTGTGACCTCATACAGAAGCCAGAAAATATATTATTAATAGAAAAAAATTGATTCAATACTCTGTTAGAGACTAGTGATTTTTTTAATGAAAAATGTATTATCCTAGGAGAACACCATAAAGTGATCTACCACATTATAGGCTTATTTTTGTATATCTGAGATATAAACACATTAAAATTAATGGAAAAATTACAGCTTAAGGTAATCTTTGTATATATATTGAATTTGGGGAGAGGTAAGACTTTTGTGACCACATCTTTACTTCAGCATTAATAACTTTCGTCACACACCTCTTTCATGTTTACATGGATGGAGCTGGAACATATTCTTCTTAGTAAAGTATCTCAAGAATGGAAGAAAAAGTATACAATGTACTCAGCCCTACTATGAAACTAATTTAGGGTTTTCACATGAAAGCTATAACCCAGTTACAACTAAGAATAGGGGGAGGGGGAAAGGGAGGGGAGGAAGGGGGGAGGTGAGTAGAGGGAAGAGGATTGGTGGGATTACACCAGCGGTGCATCTTACAAGGGTATATGTGAAACTTGGTAAACGGTCTGTGAAGCTAGTGAATGATGCCCCATGATCATATCAATGTACACAGCTATGATTTAATGAAAAAAAAAGAATTTCAAATTTAGTCCACTCTTTATTTGTATTGTATTTTAAATTCCCTAAGGACAGGGCAAGTGCCAATAATTTTTCCCAATGTTTGGTGTGGTGCTTGGCATACAGTATACACTCAACATACTTATTGAATTAAATCACATCTTCATTACTTCACAATGGCATCAAGTCTTTTTGGAAAAAATCATAAAGAGAATGAAAGAATGAAAAGGGAAACAGTCAGTGGAGGTTTAGAAGAAGAGAACTAAATTTAAGTACCAAGTAAAATTCTCTACAGAGGGGTTCATAACCTGGCCCTAATGAGGACTAAATTCCTCTGATGGCATAAAAGAGAATGGCAGGTTGTCCGTAAGGAAAACTTAGCCTTGTACCCAGTCAGATGCTGTGTTCAGGGTGTCAGTACTAAGCTGGTCTGCTTTTCAAATGGTTCTGCTGCAGTCGCTTTAGGTTAAGTTGTGCCAATTACGTTTTAATTGTCCTTATAGTCAATCCTTATAGAAATAGGATTGTGGCTTTGCTATTTTTAGCCTTGATCCCAGGATAGGATTGTACCCCTGGGCTCCCAGTGACTCAGAAGCCCTGCCTCTTTTTAAGTTCTTCAGTAACAGATGAGAAATATTGGCCCAGAAGGACCACCCTTTCTTAAAACAGCTCAAGGCTGCTTGATCTACAAGTCACTAACTGACTTGGTACCCTTGCCACAGGACTCACTGGAGGGTCATGGCTATTAACCCATGTTAGTTCCCAGAAAGTATTTTTATAAAGGCATTTGCTTTCCCATTATAAAGCCAATTAAAAAGTTGTGCATATTGAACAAACTACCTGATAGAATAATGAAATATGAGAGTCTCTAATATATATATATATATATTTGTTTGTTTGTTTGTTTGTTTTGCAGTTTTTGGCTGGGCTGAGTTTGAACCCACCATCTCCGGTATATGGGGCAAGCACCCTACTCCTTGAGCCACAGATGCTACCCGAGAGTCTCTAATATTCTAATAGAATCTCTTTTAAGGACTACTTTTTCACCAAATAGAAGTCAAATAGAAACAAACCTAACTTTCTCCTTTATCTTCAGAAAGTTAATGTAAGTAGGGTGCAAATAAAGAAGCTTTCCCTTGTGCCACGTGTTAATTTTTGGAAAGGTTTTCCAGGTAGTTTTTATTCATTTCTCTAGTTCCATTCTCTATCCTTTTTTGCCCACACTGTCCAGATTTCCTGCTCCCCTAGTTTTTGTTTGGTTGGGCCTATTAGGTATTTTTTAAATAGAAGAGAGAATTCTGGCTACTTATTCTTACCCTCCCTTCTCGATGGGCCACCGTCAGTCATGGGCTGTATTTATCTAAGGCCACAGCTCCTGGGCAGTGGCTTCCATTCCAAAGCTCTTTCCAGGTCCTGAGACTTGCTTCCTAAGCTGAGTGTTGTGGTAGGAAGAATAATGACCCACCACCCCCATCACCAAGATATCCATGTTCTAATTCCTGCAGACTGCGAATATGATACCTATGTGGTGAAAGGGATGTTGCTGGCCTGATTTAAGAATCTGGAGATGAGGACATTATTTGGTTGGACCCAATAGTCACAAGATTCCTTATAAGTGGAAGGCAGGATGTCAGAGCCAGAGAAAATATTAAGACACTTGAGTGATGACATTGCTGGCTTTAAGGATGGATGAGGGCCAAAAGTCACAGAAATTAGGAGACCTTTAGAACCCGAAAAAGGCAAGGAAGTATTCCCCGTTGAGCCTCCAGAAAGAATGTAGCCTTGCTTATTCCTTGATGTTAGCCAGTGAGAGTTATGATGTTCAGATATGGTAATAGTTGTGCTTTAATAAAACTGAACAGACTTCATGAACTAGGTAGCATCCTTAATCTCAGAGACTGTTGAATCTGAAATGTACTTTTTTGGAAGAAGTTGGACAAAGCCAAAATAGCTATGTGGAGATAAGATAGAGTTTCATAATATCTGAATGTTAGATGGTAATCATGACTAATAGCATTGGACCATAATACACAGCACAGAAGTGATAGGATAAAAGCCTTCTGGAGGAGAAGGGGCCAATTCCCCTTATTTACCGAAGAAACTGAGTCCCATAGAGATAGGAATATTTGGGGACAATAACCAGCTGTGACTTGAAATCTCTATCCTATCCTTGGTACAGTGACATATTTTTCTTTTTCTTTTTAAATGGGAAAATAGAGTCCTTGCGAATGATAAGCCATATTCTTAACCAAAGTAGATATGGTCCTTGTGCCCTGTCTTTTCTGAAATTCCCTATTTGTACTAAGGAAAATTGGAAAATACCCAATTATCTCTTGGTATTAACTCAGTTACTCTTTACAATAAAAGTCTGAGATACATATGGATTTTATCCATTTTTTCAGATGAGGAAACTGAGGTAGAGAAAAGTTGCATGACAGATCTTGGCGAATCTAGAATTTGAACCTGGTTAATCTTGAACAAGAGTTCTGCTTTTCCATTTTGTGATACAAGCAATAATTAAAGGAAAGCTTTTCTTTATTATCCCAAAGATGGCAGAAAAAAGTTACAAATGGATTTTGCCATTGGTCTGTAATCTCCAAGTTTGGAAACTGTTGGAATAGTTCCATCATTCCTCACCACTCCACTGAAATAATAGCAAGAATGAGTCTGCAAAGCCTAGCCTAGGAAAACACATTGATTGCCTACTGCCCCGTACCGTAAGGGACAAAGGCCAATTCCAGGTCTGGAACTTTTTACATAATTGAAGACTCCTTTGAAACAGAGTCTGAAAGCAATAAGGGTAATACTGAATATTGCTTGGTCGTAGCACATAATAGAGAATAAAAGAGTTGCAAAATCCATCAGTTTATCTCTGTTGGTAAGTATGAGGTCTGATAATTAGGTATTAGAATTCATCCTAGAAAATGTGCTATACCTCATTGCTGAAGATCACTATGGTCACCTTTGAAGAACTCCCCTTGGGAAACTGTGCACCCATGACAGTGCCTAGTCTACTCTTCAAAGAAAATTTGAGACTCTTTTTCTGGAATAATCATCAGAGCTATTGTCCTACCAGGTCTGACAATTAAGTTCACAAACTTACCACCATGCACCATGTTGGCAGCATTGTACAAACAACTTGGTAAGGTTTTATAACCTTGGTATGTTAGTGTCTCATAGTTGTGTTTGTGTTGAAATGCAGTGGTGTATTGCTGAGTGATATTCATTATTGTTGTCATGTGTTTTTCTGTGCCATATAAAGATAGCTGTAATGGTCATTCCAGATAAAGAAGTCTCAAATTGCTTTGAAGGGGGAACTAGGTGCAGATGTCAGTTCATGGCTCAGGAAGGACCTCAAAGGTGACCTCAAAGGTGACCATAATGATATTCAGCAATGAAGGATGTAGCACTTTTCCTAGAATGAGTTCAGGAACTTAATTGTTAAACCTTTGTATCCTAAAGTTTCTCTCATTGAGAAGAAAAGAATCAAAGTAGAATCAAAATCAAGAATGAAAGTGTTTTCAAATTTCACAGTTCTAAAAGTATTAATAGAAAGATAAAGTATTTCTGAGTTTTACTTCCAAATTCTGAAACACTCTGAAGCAGTGGGTAAGGAACAACGCTCAGATGACTTTCCCTGATCTGCTATTGACTAGATGCGTGACCTCTAGCAGTTCACTGAGCATTGAAAACTATAGTGTTACTATCAGTCTAGGTCATTTCCCTGTCTCCTACACATTTGACAAAAATTCATAGTGACAATGCATAGAGATAGCAAGTTTTGACATAATCCCCAAGGACCGCATCTTGTGGTTAATTTCATATGACCTTCATCACAGACAAACATTGTTGCTACTGGTCAGAATAATATTGAGATTCAAAAAATTAAAAAAAAAGCAATAAAAAAAAGGAAAAAGAAAAAAGAGATGATGGCCATGCAATGAATATCACTCAGCTAAAGATAAGAGCACTGAGTGAGCATACAATGTCTAAGTGAAAACTATATTTTTATATGTTTGTAAAGTGAGAACTAGATGTTTAAATAAGATGTAAAAAGCTATGAGGGGCTAAGAGACTGACAGGCAGGGCAAGGTTAAGGCACTTGTGTTGCGAAGGATTTTACTACTTGATTCTTTCAAGAATTCCATAAGTCTTTTAAATAAACAAGACACAGGCTCTTAATGTTTTTAAGTTTAGGGTGCAAAATGTTTCTTGACATTAAAATTAACTAAAAGTATAAGATTTTTTTCAACAATACACATGTATTTCTAACCTATAGTTTAAAAGAGAGTTTGCCATGCAAATATTCCCTAAAAATAAAATGTCATGATGTAGAGGCATATAGTAGATGACTACTGTTGATTTCTATTGGGAGAGCTAATTTGATGGTATGGGAGTAGCATAGCAGCAGTGCTGGAGAGACATACCAAACATGAAGACATAGGAAGTGAAGGAGAGATCTTTTGTCTATTTGTTGAGTGGGGTAGCAGTATTAGACCTAATTTATAGCTAGTAAAATGGAGGCTTCTGAAAGATGAGTTGACAATTGGCAAACAACTGGTAAATGGAACACCTGTAATCCCAATTCTGTTGCCACCAGAGTCCATATTAAATCACACCAAAAGGGCGGTGACTGTGGCTCAAAGGAGTAGGGTGCCAGCCCCATATGCCAGAGGTGGTGGGTTCAAACCCAGCCCTGGCTAAAAACTGTAAATCACACCACAAATCTTTAGGTAGAGGACTTGAAATTTGTTTACTTCATAAAATCCCTACTTTCCTTTTTCCCCCCATCCTCCCAGAACATTTCTTAATTCTTTTGAAGTGAAGAGCATTCCTATGCAGAACACAGTCATAGGGCTCTCAGGTCAAGTTTATTGAAAGGGCATTTTAGAAATTCAGACAGGAGAGGTCACAATCTTTAAAACAAACAGTCCAGCCAGAACACCAAGATGCCACCATGAATTAGAATGCAGCATTTTTATTGTAAAAGTCCATGTTAGGCAGTTCCCTTTGAGAAAAGGTTTTCAAATACATAGACAGGGAGCAGCTGATAATTAAGATCAGAATAGTTATAATATATATTCATATTGCCGATACTATGCACACATTGGAAAGCTAGCTTTTTGTGTGTCCTCATGACAGAACACATTTAAAGTTGACAATAACATGTTTCTCACCATTGAAACTGGCCAACAACTCTCCCAAAGAGTCAACAATTAATATCTTGACAATTCAAAACTAGAAAATAATTCATTCTATTTACATTTGTTTAAGGTTATATACTAAATCACTGACATTAAACGTTTGTAAAATTGGCAGCTAAATGTGTTTCAAGATTCATCTAGATGACAACGGCATGATGACTTTACATGGTTTTATATTAACAAAGCCAATCTCTCTTCTTATCTACTCTTTAGATTATCTGTAAAGTTACACTAGCTGTGACTGAATTCTAACTTAGAGCAATTAACTGCCATAAAAAAAGAATAAATGACAAAGGGTGCTATTTTAGAAAAATAAGGACTCAGGACAAGTACATGAAGATAGGGCTCAACTCATCACGTTTGAAGTCTGAAGAAACCACTTCACTGGATTTCAGAATAGTCTAATGAGGCCCTGTTCATAGACTCAACCTCTAGAAGCTATTCATTCATTTGTTTTTTTCTTTAATTTTTCATTTATGCATTGCTTTTTATTTTTTCTTCACAGAGCATTGAATACTACATTCAGAATACCACTCAGGTATGAATTTTTCTTATTCCTGTTATAAATTTACAGATGAAATTGTGAATGGGTCAGAACTGACTCATCTCCAAACCTGGAAAAATAATACACAAACTCTAATTATACCCTCGCAGAGTCATCTCTGTACACAAACTTGGGACATATTGTTTTAAAAGGAGTATGGATTTTTTCTGAAAATAAATTTTTGAAGATGAACATAATAGTCAGAGTTCTTTGGATCCTTCTGGTTATTTTTATAAGATCAAGTATCACTTGACAATGTCTACATGAAAAGATGAATCACTAGTTTCAGGCCAGCACAGAGAGATTCATCAGAAGCATATGAGGGCAATTCACGTTTGAGCACTGTCTACGTGCCAGGCACTATGCAAAGTGCTGAGGACCTAAAGAAGAAATGACAAGGATTCTGCCCACAAGGCACTCACAATCACTAGAAGCAGATCTTGAGATGAAGAATAAGTTTGCTATGAACTGTCATCTTAAAGGAAGTAAAAACAGCGGTAAGCACAGACTACTACTTCATACTCTAATTTTGAAACTGGGCATATTTAGAGGTGGCAAATGATTACTCAGTCTATATTTTACTTAAAGTTTTGTAATATGTCATACAAGGAAAATAATAAGCTGTTTGAGTCTTCATGCATGAGGGAGAAGGCGATGAAAATTCCTCCCTCCAATCCCAAACTCTTATCCTTATAATTACATTCATGATGCTCTTATAGCCCAAGGACAAAAAAATAAAAGACAGTACTTTATGATGATAATGTCAATCCATTTATTTTGGCTCTAAAGAGATGCATGCATTAAACTTGAGGCATTCTAAATTATTGAAATATTTACATCATTGTACATGTGATGTAGAGAAAATTTTCTTCCTCTCTTGTGATAATGGAATAATAGATTTCTGATCTCATCTTTTATCTTTAAAATAAGCTGTAATTTTTCTCAATGAGGGAGGTATTCTATTGGGATCAAATTTACCACAACTTGACCCCAAGTGAACACAGGGTATGGTTTGGGACCTTTTAATATAATGAATCAGGTAAGGATACCACCACCATAATTAGTCAGGGCTTTCACTATTTAGGTTGCTGTAGCCGAAAAATAACTTGTTTGGTTTCAGTTGTTGCTGTAATTTTACTTTGTCTTTCAGTTTTGAAACACAACACACATTAAAATTCAAATTACACTAACCAAAGGAGAGTTGGGCATGAACAATATGACATTGTACAATTTACCAGGTTTGGACATAGAAACAAATTCAGATCATTATCAACTATTAGGGGATAATTTAAGTGGACATAGAACGGACACCTTCTCTCCGTAAGATTCAGTGAATAAGACCCACATCAATGAAACTCATACCTCTTTACAGGTAGAGGTAGGAGACCCAATAAACCAGATTGAACAAGCAGAAGGCAGTGGGAAAGAAGATGCGTGCGTAGGAGTCCATCTTCGCAATTCGGATGTGTATCCTCCCATGTCTCCACGCTCCTGTTCGGCAGTCTTCAAAACAGCAGAAGAAACTGGCACAGTCCTTTCCGTCCAGGCACTCATAGCCATATTCTTCATCTCTCTCTTGAAGGTGCGTGGCATTGTTCATTTGGATGGTTGCTGATCTTGGGCGGATATCAATGGTAGGAGCCTGAGATAAGGGTAGGGAATGGGATCAGTTGGTTATACTTGAGATATCCTAGACTATTTCTCCATAATTACACCAATGTGATGATGAATTTGAAAATGGGCACTCAGGAAATTGCTATGATATCATGGTCTACAATGATAAAATTAAACTTAGAAAGGTAGCACATTTGCAGGTTTTAAAATTTGAGCTTAAGCAGTGCAGCTGAAAATAATATTATCAAGCTAATAGCTATAGCAAGAGATTGAACACCAAAAGAACTCAAAGTTTAAGGATTTAAATCAAGCTACTACATGGAATCTTATTCTATTAACTATTAGAGGTGAAGTTGGTTACATGAAGGCATTTAATGGTGCTGCATGTGAGTGGAACAGAGAAATAAAAACACATCAATTCTGAAATCAAATTTTGTGTCATGCTCACTTATAGACCAATAGAAAACCCCATTATGATGAACAATGCATCAAATGCTGTTAATAGAAAATGTTAATATCTATATAAATATAGATGTTTATTGATTTTATATTACAACCGTATGACTTATATTTTAAGGGAATATGGTGTTAACATTCACTATTGGCAAGCTTAAGCATGTTAGCAATGTTTACTTACATATGAATGAAAATTCAGAAAAGAATATTACTTACTATCTGTCAAATTCTTTTTAGCATTTGAAAAGAATCTACCCTGTTTCCCCGAAAATAAGACAGTGTCTTATATTAAGGTTTGCTCCCAAAGATGCGCTAGGTCTTATTTTCAGGGGACGTCTTATCTTTCCTGTAAGTAGGTCTTATTTTCAGAGGATGTTTATTTTCGAGGAAACAGGGTAGTACCCATTGACTACATGTTAATCTAATCTTTGCGGCCAGACCAATTATAAAATTATAAAAACACTACATGATTTATTTCATGTTAATTTGTGTAAGGTAGTTTCAGAATAATATAAATACAAATCCTAATGTCACCAAACAGCTATCAGAATAAAATACAAATATTTTTGTGGTATTTTATAATACAGCCAATGGACCCACTGGTCACTCTGGAAGGGAAGTATGGCTATTTTAACTAAAAGGCTTTTAAAGAGAAAGATGTTCTTATGGAAGTTAGAGGTAGAGTTCAAATAGAGATTATTAAATTTATAAAACAATCATAAAACAATCTTATTTGGATTGTCTTAAAACAATCTTACATAGTTAAACTTTAGCTTTAAAAAGGCACAAATATGTTAGTTGTATCCAGTAAAACTGGATCCCTATCTTCATCTGAGAAGAGGGAGTTGCCCATTTTGGCTTTGATGATTAAAGTAGCCCCTTGACTTCTGATATGTCATAGGGTTTATAGCTTTTGAACTTGGGGTAAGATCAAAACCTATGTGAATTGGTAGATAGCTGCTGAATCAATTCTAGGATTCTATAGAACCTTCTCCAGTTTGGATATGCTATTTCTAGTAGAATGCCTAAATATACGCTTATAAAAAAAAAAAAAAAACACCATGTAAGCATTAATAGTTAAATTCAGCAGTTGCATGCAGTGAATTTCCATTCCAAAAACATTATACCTTGAAGGAAAACATCCGAAGAAGCTTTGGGTTTGTAGACAGAAAAGAGAATTGCATTTTTTTTAATAAAAAAGAAGAAAAAGGAAAAGGGAAAAAAAGAGACAAAATAAGACAAATTAAAAATACATTTTGAAAATATAGCAAGTGAAATGAACTAAAAATTGTAAACACAGAAGGAGATTGGGATAAACAAAGTATATGCTGAAAGTTGGAAAGGTGGAATTTTGTGATTGCTAGTGAAATCTTTCATATATTAATCCACAATTATTTGACTAAAAAAGTCAGTGTTGTTCAATTGTGAAAAGGCTTTCTATTGTCTAGTCCCCCTGTGTAGAAATACTGTAATTTTATTTTCTAATTATCATCAAGGATGCCTTAATAGGCAAGTCTTCACACAATTAGCCAAAGGGCATATTAAATAGAACAATGAAATTTCAGCTTCTCATTCCCCATTTAAGTTCTTGCTAGTTCTAATACAAATCACCTAATTGGATTAAAAGGGGAAATGCATGAAATTCTCAGATGACTTCATTTTCTCAGATTCTTTAATCCCCTCTCTTCCACTTTCTTTTCTTCTTCTGCCATTTCCAGGACCCTGGATTAAAGAATCCAACTGTTTCTATCTCTGCAACCAAATCCATGGGCAGTGACATTGCTGACACAGTCAGAAGGCCTTTTCAGAACTTGTTTAAAAGCCAGTCCTCATATCCTCCTTACATCTGCCCAGTGATAATGCCGACAACTAACAGAACCACCTTCTTCGGGTAGAATGAAATGGAAAGCATTTCGTTGGACAGGGTGCCAAGAAAAAACCAAACAAACAAAAAAATAAATAAACAAGGATAGAGAAAATAGAAAGACAGAGGCAAACAGGCAGGGAAGAGAAAGGCTGCATAAAGCACAGAAAATATTTAAGAAATTAAAGACAAGAATTTCTTTTCTATTAATCATCAAGATTAACGATGCTTTTTTTCTTGACCTGTTACAAAGTCTTACATTTGAATAAACAAGTGCCACTCGTAAAATTTCACTAGGGTGGCTACACATATACCAGGATACAACTTAAAATCAGCTAAAGTCCTTCTTATAATCCAGCCTCTAAAATTGATGGGTCGGATAGACAGACACTATTATGGCTCTCATGATTGTAAGAGCAGAAGACAAGGAAAGGCTGTAAATCCAGGAAGGCTGGGTGGGAATAGACACTAACTTGGATGGGAATAGACACCCATCTTGGGTAGGAATAGGCACTAACTTCATGAGCCAGTCACTGTGTTCAAGTGGGTAAATATGTAGTCTCATTCTCTCCTCACCACCCACAATAAAAGGCAATTGCCTTAGGCATAAATGTTTGTGCCTAATCCTCTTTAAAGTTTAGTGGCATTTAGAGACAGAGTCTTACTATGTCACCCTTGGTAGAGTGCTGTGGCTGCATAGCTCACAGCAACCTCAAAGTCCTGGGTTCAAGTGATCCTCTTACCTCAGCCTCCTAAGTAGCTAGGACTACAGGCACTTCCACAGTGCCCAGCTATTTTTAGAGATGGGGTATGACTCTAAGAAAAGTCATTCTACCTGTTTTCAATCATGCAAAAATGGGCTGGTAACTATAAATCAACATCGACTGTCATCACCAACTATAAGTCCTTTAATGACAACACACAGAGACACACACACACATGCACATTAAACTATTTGTAAAGGGGTAGTTATCCTTGAAATTTCAAGAACTTTGTGGGTGCCTAGGGGAATGCCTTGGGTGAAAGTTTTAATTAAAAACAGTAATTTGAAAATATTATAGTAAAGGAGCAGAAAGATGAAAATTAATAAATCCTTGAATAATAGGAACTATTTTCATCTATTATAGAAAATAGATGCATTTCTTAACAATGAATTTAGTCCCCACAAAATGAAGGGCGCAGGTAATCACACTTGTATAAGGAGTCTGACTTAGATAATCGGTCTCTCTCAAGAAACTGGTAACCATATATGAATCCTATGGTCTTGCCAAACTCATACATTCTGTTTTCCTGTGGGAGCCCAACGTGCTGAGCCTTAGCTTGTAGATAGTCTTAACTAAGCTAAATTAAATTAAAACTTTGTGGTCTCGCCTCCTAAAAATTTCAGTGGTCCCAATGGGAAATGATACGTACAGGGTTTTTCTTCTTTTTGTCTTTGTCCTTGCTTGGTTTCCGATTGCTGACAAAGTAATGCAAGGTACCATACTCCACCAGCGCGGAGAAGACAAAAATGAAGCAGACAGATACAAAGAGATCCATTGCTGTGACATAGGAGACCTTGGGGAGGGATTTCCGGGCGATGGTGCTGAGGGTGGTCATGGTCAGGACAGTGGTGATACCTGCAGAGAAACACAACAAAACAAATCATTGTGTGATCTCAGAAGCACATTAGGTAACTGAATCACTACTGAGATGAAACTTGTTTTGTGACTTCTGATGAGCAGTGTCAGCAGTTGGGAAGGAGGAGTAACTGGAATTAATTCCCGCTGTCCACAAATGTTTATTATGCCTGCCTTCTATCTACCAATGATAAGCACTGATATAGACTAGGGAAATACAACAGATTTTGTCAAGGCCCTTTTGTACCTTACATTTTAGTGAGACAAACATGGTATGAATCAAGCCAGAAAGAAAAGTATAATTTCAAATTATGGTATGTGTCTTGGAGAACAGCAGGATGGTGAGAACCTAGTTAGATAGAATGGTTAGGAAGGCCTCTTCATGGAGCTGATGTTTAAGGTGAAACGTAAAATATTAGAAGAAACCAACTTTTGACTATTAATAAATTGGTGAAGTGTTCTGAGGAAGGAAAGCCTGGCCTTTTTTAAAATTACAAGAATGTCTGTCATCTGGGGAGGCGATGGGGGATAAAGGTGATGGTGGTGAAATAGAATTTTTATCATGTAAGTGCATGCAATTAGGTTTGCATTTATTCAAAGTGCAAGGGGAAATCACTCAAAGTGTTAAACAAGAAGGTAAGTTGTGTGTAGGTGACATAGACTGATAATGAATTCTTTAAATCATGGGATGAAAAGAAATATCTCAGAAGTACCATAATAACTGACATTTATTGAAAACCTCCTTACAGCAGGAATGATAATAAGCACTTTGTGCACATAATTTCTTTGAATCTTCACAACAGACATTTTCATTCTGATTTTATGGACAAGGGGAATGAGGCTGAAAGACCAGCACTACTCCACTGTTAAGTAGCACAAGAAGGAACTGAATACAGAAATAAAATGTTTGATTCCAAAACCCTTCTTTTACATATTGCACAACATTACTCGAGCAAACTAGTCCTACCAATGGTGTTTCCTGTCAGGGAATGCAACTAGGACCAACTGTATGCATTGATCAGGAGCTCTGCTAGTATAAAAGCTGTACTATTTATAACAAAGGCAATATGAATGCAGGGTTCAAACAGTTGAACCTGCTGTAAGAACTTGAGTTGTCTTTTAACAATCTGAGCCTCAGTTTTCTCCTCCTTTGGACACACTCTTTGAAGACTCACCGATCTTATTCTATTAATATGATTCTACTTAAGTATTTCTTATCATGACTGAAAGCATCTTTCTTTACTCCAAAAGCAAGTAATCTCATGCCTTTACAATCTCCAGGTTTGTGATTTATATTCCTTATGGGAAAAAAAGTTTACATTATGTAATGATGAGCAGTTATGACTGTTACTGTTGACCAAGTGACTTCTAGGAGATAATCAAAATCTACTGTCTTAAATGAAAGTGCTGGAGAAACTCAGAAGGGATCAAACACAGAAACTTGGGGAGCAATAGGGGAGGAGGAAGCTACAGAGAAGAACAGAAGTATCATACAAGAAGAGAGAAAAAGCTTTTGTTTTATAAGATATGGGTTACTGGCATAACATGCTTAGAAGATGACTGAGTGAGGCTGAAATACTCTTGTAAGAAGGGCTAAGAAAAGATGAAAATTGAAGTCGCTTTTCCAATTTAGATTTCCCTTCATCTATGGTATCCATAACTTCATCTGGACTACATACAAAACGCTCTGTGCATCCCTTTACATAGGGAACTCTGTTTTTGTCTTCATGAACTGAAAGGTTGGTCTTTGAAACATCTAATAGGTCCCTTATCTTATCCAAATATATTTCAAAATATGAAACCTTAATGTGAAATTCCAAATTTTCATCCATGGAGTAAATATAATTAAAAATATCTTGCACTATTCTTGGAATAATTCCCATGCCTTCTGGATCATGAAGTTTACCCTCCATTGTATGTGTCTTCCCAGAAGATTATTTTTCTATTTCCTTAACTATTGTAGTTTCCACTTTTATAATAATTTTGATTTTAAAAGATAAATTTATTTATTTTTTTTTTTAACAGTCAATCTTTGCTGTTGTAGTCTGCAACCTCTAAAATGATTGTGTTGCTTTTAGGATTGATCAAAAGAAACACTCCAAAACTTGAGATGAAATCTTGGTGCAACAAGAGATAAGTAATACACTAAACAACAATAACAAAAAATGTACAGCCTCCTTATGATGATAGTTTCTTAAATGGAGAAACATTTGGCTGCATTTACATAGGCATTATTTTTTCTTCAAGTGAAAATTTGCTTCTTTGGCAATATTCATAAATGAAGCAGAATTTTTTTCTCTTTTGTCTGAATATGTTAGTTTCATTCTTGCAAGATGTGTCATGGGTATTGGTGCTGTGTAACAATGAATTGTAACTAGCATGTGGTTCCAAATATACAATGTTAGCTTTTTAATATCTTAATAGTTCTTCTCTATTTATAATTTCAAACTTTCATAAAGTATACCAAGAATTTCATAAATTTGTTTTCAGTAAATTGCTCTTTTTGCTATGGCAGGTCATTAAACAACAGCACTTATTATAATTCTCACAAATGAAAACTTCTGATCATCTAGAATATTGACCTTCAACTTGCAGTGTCTTTTTGACTGGATATATATTAATGTTCCTCTGAATGGTATTGATAAAGAAGAGAAACCCAGTGAAATAAGAGAATAGTATTTATTCATGGTGATCAATTAAATTATTTGCCTAACTTAAAGAAAACTAACTACTGTGCATAACTCTCAGTTTGTGCTTAACTCAAATGACATGAGGTGACAGAAGAAGAGTATGGGTCTACCTGTGGAACATGTTGGTTTATTTTCAGTGCTTGAAGACACAGTCAAAGATACTTGGTTTGGAAAGACACCATATAATTAAGTTAACCTGCATGTTGTGTGTTTTATGTTTAAATGAAAGAGGAAAAAATTTTTGAAATGTAAAAAAGAAAAAAAAAGAAAAGATAAAAATTGGTGTATTTCTTCTTCTTTTTAGTTTTTTTTTTTTTTTTGTAGAGACAGAGTCTCACTGTACCGCCCTCGGGTAGAGTGCCATGACGTCACACGGCTCACAGCAACCTCTAACTCTTGGGCTTATGCGATTCTCTTGCCTCAGCCTCTGAAGCAGCTGGGACTACAGGCGCCCGCCACAATGCCCGGCTATTTTTTTTTTTTTTTGGTTGCAGTTTGGCCGGGGCTGGGTTTGAACCTGCCACCCTCGGTATATGGGGCTGGCACCCTATTCACTGAGCCACAGGCTCCACCTGGTGTATTTCTTCTTAATCACTTAAGTCATTGTCAGAAACATTTCTGAAAATTTAGCTATATTTCCAAGAGTCATGTGGTTCTTTTGGGTCACTTTTACCGTAATATTTGATTTTCCTAAATACATACTGAAATTCCAGAGAGTGGAAAGACTAGAGTTGACTGAAATGACTTTATAGGGAAGAGGAGCTTTAGTGTAGGACAGAAGTGATGAGGGAACTATAGTGATAAATTCTATAGCCCTTTTTCTATATTATTACTGATTATGTAATAATCCATCTTCACTACTAGTCTGTACACTTTGCAACAACAAGCATCTATCTTGATAACTGCTATAACCCCATAGTAGAGCATCACCAGGACTCAATAAATGTCAAATGAATATGTGAAACAATGAATCAATGAAGGCTGCTTCTGTAGAAGATCAATAGGCTGAGACTACATGAGAGAATAGAAATCCATATTTATGACTTGTGGGAGATAGCTTTAATTGCAAATTAATTGTAGCTAACCTTTATCCATCTTTTCCATTGGCCAGACACTGTGGTAAGCACTTTATAAAATTCTCCCTGTGATTCCATGATGTAAGGACTATCATCCACAGGTGAAAAACACAGAACACAGAAAGAATGAAAACGTGCTCAAACTCATGTGTGGTAGAAATGAGATAAAATCTGGATGGCCTGACTTCAAATGCTGTGTCCTGAACCACCCTGTTTTATTTCCATGAACGTATGGAAAGATGAACATGCAGAATGAAGGACCGGACAGTTGGGAACTATTATAGATTCCTGATGTGAATCTGGATATCTTCTAGTCAGTGGATCCTTAGGAAGTTCAAGTTCCTCATCAACAAACTGGGGGTGCATAAAGAAGTAATGGAAGAAGCTCATGAGGCACTTGCAGTGGGTAAGTTAAATCATGTGCATTAGAGGGCCAGTATCTAGTGAAGTCTTAATAAATATTAGGTATTGGTACCATTTACTTTAGAGAAGAAAAATCTATTTCTTAAACTAAAAAAAGCTTCAGTTGAGTTGTTTATGCATTAATTCATGTAGGAGTTCTGATTGTACCTAATCACAGCTGATATTTTTGTGAAGAAGCAAAATACTAAATTGGCACCTCAGCCTTCATTTGCAATCAGGTCTCAGGCCACATTCGACCTATGCCAAGTGAAAATGTCAGTGTTTATAGTTGACACCAGAGATTAGTTCATTTACAAAAATCTGGTATGTGATAGTTTGGGTGAAACAAATTGTGACATGTAAGTTAAATACCGAGCTAGCAAACTGGAAGATGTTATTTTGGTTCCATGGAAGCTCATCTGAGCCCTGTAAAAGTGGAATTTTGAAGAATTCTATTATGATGTTTTCAGAGTTCTGCCTGGAGCCACAAGGAAGACTGCTGGGACATCAAGAATAAGAAGTAGAGAAGTGGTTTTAACTGATTCACCAACCAACAATAACAAAGCTTGATGTGTTTTTTTTTTTTTTATTAATCCTGTTTTGCTAAGAAATGAGACTCCTCTTCTCTGGCCTAGATGAATAATATCCATAGCTTTTAATAACACCCCCAGGCTTGACATAAAGCAGGCTCTTCACAGATGCTACCTCACCCCAAATCAGTTGGGTGAAAAATACCAAGTAGTATTTTCATTGTTTCATCCATCTCCACTACACTAGGAGTAAATCTCACTACCTGTAGATACCAAACTGCATTAAACTGCATATCAAACTGCATTAAAGTGTGATGAGCTCAAAGATGATGGCTTGCCATACTCTGCTGCTCCATGCTCAGAAAATAGCCTGAGTCTCTGAGCCTTGTGGACATGTTTATCTGATTCATTACACAACGTGGCCCTGAGCATTCAGTGGCCAGAAGTTTAAAGTCTGCAGGTGCTTCCAGTTAGCTCACTTCAATCTTGACTGTAAACCTTGGAGAAATGGGCCTGCGTGAAATCTAGAACAGTATTATAAAAGTGACTACACATTAGAATTACCTGGGGATTTTTTTTTCTTAATCCTAACACATAGGCCATACTCTAGACAAGTTAACTAAGTAACCCTTGGGGTTGGACATCTGTACTTTTAAAAGTCCCCTAGTCTGCAATGAGCTATAATCAGGCCCCTGCACTCTAGCTCGAGTGACAGTGAGACCTCAAAATAAGTAAAAGTCCCCTAGTGATTGCGTGATTTAAATGTACAATTAAATTTAAGAAGCAGTGATCTGGAGAAGTGAGACCGAAAAATTAAATTGGAAAAACTGGCTCAGCTCCACTTCTCACCTGTGCCCACAACTTGGCCTTCAACAAAGCCTCCCTCCTAAGAACAAACCTGCATCCCATTAGCTGAGGTCAGATCCACTACTTCCTTATTGTTTGACCTCGTGGAAGTTACTTAAACTTGCAGCTCTAAAAATGTGATAATAATTGTCATTACAATATCTGCATGCAGTTGTGAAGACCAGAAAAGGCTAAGGGATCACACTGAGCTTGCCTGGACTTGTCAATGATCAACATGCAGAAGCACCTACCTGCTATTTATTTTACTTACGTGCCTCTCCCTTAGTCTTTAATCTGCTCACCTTGGTCCATTCTGTTAATGTTGTTTATATGCCAATGAATGTTTATCTAATAAGCTGTTGAAATGAGCTACTCAAAGGGTCATAAAAGAGACTTTAACCAGCTGGAGTTCTGGCTTCCAGAGGAGGGATTAATTTAAAATTTTTGTCCTTAAAATGTTTTTGGGAGGAGGGTGGATTGGAAGGCATCAATGCCTTTGTCCCATTCATTCACAAGTACATATATTACATGAACAAACATTAGGGCAACATATATGTGCCAGGCACTCTACTGGGCATTAAAAGACATTGACATTCTGACAGGAGAGACAGACATATGCATTCTGTACCCAGTGAGAAATGACGACCCTAAAGTAAGAGGCTCAAGTGTATTTTGGGTTTGTTTCAGTATATAGCATTAGACAAGATATTTTAATTGTTAAGTAGGACTTGTAGCACAAAGTACTGCATGTAACAGGAAAAATCAAAATAACTTCATTTTGAAACAGATGGGAAACTAAATTAGGTTTGGAAGAGGACAGATATGCAAATGTTGTCTTTTTTCCCCCAGTAATCATTTCTGCCCTCAGTTTAATAACCTAGTACAGATCATTTTGTCAGAAAACAACTATAGTAGCCAACATTTCTGCAAACATAGAACATGTTATTTAACACTAATAGAACCACACAAGTTAAGTATAGGAATTGATTGATACATGTTTTTTGTTGGAAGAAATTGTGACTTGGAGAGATTAAAGGGCATTCCAAGGTCATACTATGTATACAACTTGAAACCCATATTTGTTGGATTTCAAAACCAAGTTCTTAACCGCTAACTATTAACTATTACTGCCTCTCTAGCCAGAGAGTTAGCAGGTGATGTGATTTTTGGTGTTATGTAGCTGATGAAAGGGAATTGTGGATTTATAATTCATCCTACCTTCAGAGTCTATGGCTCTGTTTAGTCTATGTGAGACTTCTTCCCATGAAGAAAAAGATGTGAAAATCCAACACAATTTAATAAATTGTATCACCACATTTAATAGTTTGAGTAAATTGCAAATAATTTTAAAGGGGGTTTTCCCTAAACATTTCACATATAAATGTGTTTTCCCTAAAATAATTGTTTCAATGATTCATCTATAAAGACCCAATTACTTCAAATGTCATCACACTAATTATGCATGTTGGAATTAGCCAGCAGGCAGTGCTGTGCTAGTAGATATGTACAACTGACTCTCTAGAAAAAAGAAGTCCTAATTTATGACATTTACCTGTCTCCATGGTGTTAGTATTTCCAATTTGGCTGATTTAAAATTACCAATGTGACATTGCTGAATATAGAGTTGTGAAAGGATAAATGCAATCAGCTTTTATGGTCTGGTGTGAGTGTGAGCATTTTCAGCACATTACTACCCAGAGGCTAAGACAATAAATATGCTAAAATTAAAAGTTTTGTTAACAGTTAACTTAAATTTAGTAAGAAAACTTAGGAGGGAAATAAAACCTATTGAGGTAGTCAAGAAAAACAGAACTAGGAAACTTTAAATGCTGTTCTTTTTTATAAATATGTTCGCTTGCCTTAAAATGAAACAAATGGCATTTCTATGTAATTACTGGCTGATTTTAAAGCAAATGAACTCTGAAAGGTAAATAAGGATTATCTTGGGATGTTACAACAAAAAGAAATGTGTCTCACCCAAAGATGTTCTGGCTGGAACAGCATCCTTATTGATCCAGAAAGACACCCAGGACAAAACAACAATGAGTGTGCAGGGGATGTAGGTCTGGATGGTGAAGTACCCCATTCTTCTGCTCAGATCGAAGTAGACAGACATGACCACATAATCTCCTGGAACAGAACAAAGATGGCACCATACAACCCTTATCAAAAACTGGAAAAATCTGAAAATAATGTATTCAGCTCTCACAGGGTCACAGTGAAATTAGAGTTCTATAGAAGAGATGTATTGTTGACTATTTTCTACTCACTTGGGTTAAAAACAAAAACAAAACAAATAAAAACTACCTTAAATGAATCCCCTGATCCTTTTAGAGGCAACATGACTACTATATAAAAGGAAACATTTTTGGAATATTGGTTCTATTTTCTTCTTTCAGATGATTTTTGACTTCATTTCCTACTCAATACACAGTATTATTTCTTTGTTTAGTGGAGAGGGCAGAGAATAGTATTTCTACATATTCCTGTCTTGCCTGCAATTCATTCTAAATTTTTCAAATAATTTTCTGTTTTTTTAGGACCTTTTTCTATACTAACCAGAGAGGACTGTCCTGATGCTTGACACTAAGTAATGAATATCTTAGCATTTATAACCAAATTCTTATGATGAAAACTTTTTTTTCATATATTTGTTAAATCCTATGTGGTTTTCTTTTACAGTGGTTACTTTAACGTGTAAATGTTCAGTCACTTGTGTGATGATTTCTGTAATATCCCTGTTCCTTTCCAATTGACCATTATCTGCATGGGTCTACAAATAGTGCATATTTTATCTCACCATTCCATAAGCAGTACTTAGCATCCTGTTTGACTCCAAATAGGTGTTCAGTAATATTAATTGAATAAATGAAAAAAGTAAATGAATGTCTTTATAAATTTTACACAGAAAGGAAAAAACCCTAAAATATAATGAAGTATATTATGTATCATTTGAGTTAAAAAAGAAATATATGTAAATTATCCAGAAAACATACTAATAAAAAGTACTAAAGAATCAAAAAATAACCATATAGCCATGGATGAGAACAATTTATTGTGACACAATATGAAGTCACTGGTTTTTAAAAATCATGATGAATAAGTTGCTTTTAAAATTCTATGTTCTTCATTTTCTATTGTGCCAAGTGAAATTTTAAAGCATTTTAATTTTTAAAATTAAAAATATATTGTGAAAATACATTCCTATTAATATAAATTTATGTTTTATTATACCCTTAGAGCTGTGGTGCCCAACCCTCAGGCTGGGACTAGTCCATTGCCTGTTAGGAACTGGGCCACACAGGAGAACTGACTGGAGAGCAAGTGAAGCTTTGTCTGTATTCACAGCCCCTCTCCATCACTCACATCACCACCAGAGCTGTGCCTCCTACCGGATCCCCATAGCCACCCTATCCCCAGTCTGTGGAAAAATTGTCCTCATGAAAACAGTACCTCATGCCAAAATGGCTGGTGACCACCATCTTAGACAACAGCAGTTTTGAAAATGATGTCTGCACTCACAATTCAAGTTGAGTACACGAGAAGAAAACTTTTCAAATGTTGCTTCTTTTCAAATTAAATTACATTTTGTCCTAAAATACATAGATAATCAAATCCAAATCATATGTTTTAGCTTAATTATTTGGTTTTATTCCTGTGTATCTCTACTAGGCTGATTTAATCTGTTTTGAAAATAAAATGCCCTAGAAATTTCATGCAGAAAAGATAGATGTAGCATAATAACCCACCATGCTACATCTATCTTTTCTGCATGAAATTTCTAGGGCATTTTATTCCCTAGAATAAATTCATCTAGTTCTTCCTGCCCATACTCAGGCTCGACCCCATACCCTTAAAAGTTGCTGAGACAGAAAATCCTTCATTAGCTATTCTAGAGAGTAAACACTCTCACCTAACCTTGCAATGTTAACTGGGTTTTGGTAGATTGGCATGCTATTACTTTTCTAAGTCAGGTCTGATTGAAGCAGTGATCCTAACCCCGCATCCACTGGGGAATTAGCCTTATAGCGGGAATCATTTCCCTACCAGAAATCAATGAACAGCAATTATTTAGCAATTATGCTGAAGATTTGAAGGTAGAAATGTTTTAGCCCTGATAATAGGTTTTAGTTAGTTCTCAGAGCTTATGTAGCTTTGTATCATTTTATTAAACATCAACTATTTAAACTCATAGCATTTCATATTTAGTTTCATCTCTGCTTTTGTCCTGATTTAGGATATAATAGACACAATTATGATTGAACAGTAAAAAGATTTAATTTAAGATGACCTCTATTAATGTCCATCATTTTCTTTTTCTTTTCTTTTATCTGAATGCCAAAGGCAAATACAAGTTCTCTTATTTTGGATAGGAAAAGCTAAGGAATCAAGAATGTTTGTCTTTTTTTAGTCATAATATTGAGGGGTACTTTCTCTCCTGTTTTCCAAGTTCTTGAGCTTTTTATATTTTAAATGTGTTTAAATGCATATTTACAAATCATTACATTTTAAATAAAGCTAGCAATTTGAGGAACTTTATTTTTTCTTGTCATGTAAGTGAATAAGAATATGCATTTCACGGTGAAGGGCTTTACATCTTTTATGGATGGATGTAAACTGGATGGAACTGTAATATATTCTTCTTAGTAAAGTATCTCAAGAATGGAAAAAAGATGTATTCAATGTACTCAATACTATTACGAAACCAATATATAAACACTTAACATGTTTATATGAATGATAAAACACAAAGATAGTCTAGAAATAAAGATGGCAGAGGAGGGACAGGGAAGGGGTGGGGATAGGGCTAGTGGAGAGAGGGTATTTGGCAGGATTTCACCTAATGTACATAATGCAAGGGTTCATTTCAAAACTACTAAGGGTATATTATAAATGTCTTATCACAAAAATAAGTAAATGAAGTGATGGTTATGTTAATTAGTTTGATTTAAGCATCCCACATTGTATATCAAATCATCATATTATACCCCGTATATGTATACAGTTATGATTTAATAAAAATTAAGAGAAAAAATATGTATATAAATATTTTTAAGGTTTTGCTTATTTTACATTTTTCCTTTAAAATGTTAGAACCTTAGAATTGTTCTAAAAATAATATGTGGCCTTTAAAAATCCAAATAAAGTAGTGTATATGCATGAAAAAATAAAAATAAATAAAAATAAAAAGAATATGCACTTCGGCATTAACGATCTCTTTTGATGGTGACTCTTTAATTTTGCTCAAAGTTAGCAAGATAATTATCTCAATTCAATTTTCTACTTGCCTTTAGGTTAGCTTCTAAACTTCCAGGGTCCACTTATCTATCAATTTCTATGATAAACATCTTTTATCATAGATAAACATCTTTTCATATTTGCCAGTATATCTGAAGCTTTTCTATCAATGGATTACACGTTCAACTTGGGAACACACTGTTTAAAAGTAAAGCAGCTTCCCAGTAACAGCCTGATGTCTGTCATATGTCCAACGCCAGATCACTTTTTATATTTTTAAAAACTCTCGGGGTGAAGAGCCTGTAAATCAAATCTCCTTAAAGTGCCCCATCAGTGATTCCCCAAGACCAAAAGGTTTAAATGACAACCAAGTCAAAGGTGGTTATTTCAGCCACTTCAAATTTGTTACATCTGCAGCTTTACCTAGGCATATGATGTTAAAGTCATAGCATTTTATAAATTAGTTTTTTCCCTGATTTAGTCTTAATGTATAATGTATAAACACAAGCTATGACTGAGGACAGGAGATATAATTTGAAATGACACCTATGAACATCTTTTGCTTTACTTTGCTTGTACGGTTCTTATGTCTAGTTTTAAAAAGAGACTAAGAGTGGGCGGTGCCTGTGGCTCAAAGGAGTAGGGCACCAGCCCCATATGCTGGAGGTGGCGGGTTCAAACCCAGACCTGGCCAAAACCTGCAAAATAAATAAATAAAAAGAGTCTATAAGTGTCAGTATATTTTAATTAGTGGTGGTGTAAGTCATATGAAAGCTTTAAAATTCAGCATTTGGTGGAATGTTTAGGTTGTTATTTCATGCATGAGATTATCTCCTTTTAAGAACATAGAGATTGATTGGCGAAGTCTCTCCTTCTTTAGAACCGATAAAATCACAAAATTTTCTATTACTAATAATGAAGGCCTACTATGTGCAGGCACTGGGATCAATGGTTTGCAAATATTATGTCCACACATGCTAAATGCTTGTCGGGATGTTTAAAATAGCTGGCTCAAATATATCTTCACGTTCCTCTATCATGATTTTTTACTCCACGTAAATATAGTTGAATAAAGTATGTATTATTCGACTTGGTTAAATTTGAAGGCATAAATAGTATTATCCTCTTCTTTACACTTTTTTTCTCCAGTTCCTTCTTTAAGCCAAACAAATACATTTAATCATCGCTATGCATTAAGCACTATATTAGGCAATGTGGAGATTAAGACATATGGGATTTCATGACTGATTCTAAATTAAATGTATTAAATAAGAACAAGATTATTTTCTCTCTACAACCCAGATAGAAAGATGTGTTTAGACATGTATTAAATCTACCTTCATTAACCTTCATTAAACACTTGGACCTTGGCATAAGTCCATGAGCTTGATTTTGACCAAGGCAAGCAGGGGAGCTGATTGACTAAATTTACATTTGGGAAATCATTTTCTAAAATTGGATCTGTACCACACTCTAATGCAAAAAATACATTTAAGATGGAATGAAGGCACAAATGTATGAATGAATATAAATACTATGCAAGGAAAAAATAATCTGAGTACAGAAAAGACTTTGTCAAGCATAACTAAAACATAGAAAGCATAAAGGAAAAAATATGTAGGTTTACAGTATAAAATTTAGAATTTATCTATTATAAAAAATGCTATAGGGCAGTGCCTGTGGCTCAGTGGATAGGGTGCCAGCCCCATACACCAAGGGTGGCAGGTTCAAACCTGGCCAAACTGCAACCAAAAAAATAGCCGGGCATTGTGGTGGGCGCCTGTAGTCCCAGCTACTCAGGAGGCTGAGTTGGAGGCTGCTGTGAGCTTTGTGATGCCATGGTACTCTACTGAGGGCGATAAAGTGACTCTGTTTCTACAACAACAACAACAACAAAAAAGCTGTAACTACTTTTTAAAGGTAAAATACTTCACTTGAACATGATATTTAAGGTAAAATACTTAAATATTAAGTATTTTTAAAGGTAACATATTTCACTTGAACATGATATTTCCAAAATAAATAAGAAATCAAAGGCTAATTATCACTCATAAAGATTTCCAATTAGTCACTGAGAAAAGAAACTTAATTTTTTTTTTTTTTTTGTAGAGACAGAGTCTCACTTTACCACCCTCGTTAGAGTGCCATGATGTCACAGGACTCACAGCAACATCCAGCTCCTGGGGTTCAGTGATTCTCCTGCCTCAGCCTCCGGAGCAGCTGGGACTACAGGCGCCCCACAACGTCCGCTATTTTTTTTGTTGTTGTTGCAGTTCGGCGGGGGCTGGGTTTGAAGCCGCCACCCTTGGCATATGGGGCCGGCACCCTACTCACTGAGCCACAGGCGCCACCCAAGAAACTTAAATTTTTAACTAAGTTAAAAAAATGTGTGGAAAATGATACTAAATATATGAAAAGCTTATCAAGTTTAGTAGTGGTGTGTAAAATATATATTAAAATAATTCTGTTACATTTTTAGAGGATCAGATTGGGAAAAATACAACTCACTGATGATGTGTAGCGCCAATAAAATATGTACAACGATTAGCGCTATACATTTTTGGTGGAGTATACATTGATGTAAACTTTTTGACATGTACTCTACAAATACAAAGACACATATTTTACTTTTAGATTTCTTGGATAAACACTGCAGGAAAAAAATGGTTTTCAAATATTGCCTTTGATTGGAACCAAGATTTTCTCAAGGTTTGCTGTGTGCCCAGACGTATGACTAGAGTACCCAGTCCTTGGGCAGAATTCCAGTCTCTGAACTTAAGGAACACAGTACACTGTTCAGGAGGAAAGACTTCCAAATTAATTGCCAACTTCTCTGTGTGCTACTCCCAAGTAGCTTCTGCATCCATCACCTGACCATCATTCCCAGTAGTGACTTGGTCTTAACTTAGTCATTAACTATTCTGGAATATATTTAACAGTATCCCAACAACTAGGTCCTGTGAGGTCAAGGGAGGGAAAAAATTCTGATTAAATAATACTAATTTTCAGCCAGGCATACGACCATGCCTGTAATTTTAGCATTCTGGGAGTGAGACTCTGTCTCAGGATAAAAATAATAATAACTTTCACAAAATTTAAATATGTCTATATTCCTCTTCAAGGAAAGTCCAAACTTAGTCTGCCTTCAAGTCTGGCTATCTTCTGGATTTAACCTGGGCTTTGTCTCTATTCCTCTCCTGTTTTCTAAACACTAGACAAAATAAATTATATACTTTAATTTCATGCTTCTATGATTTTTCTTTCTTCTTGCCATCATTTCTCTCTCTCAGATTATTAAATAGTCTGTTCACTTATTTCCCTCATTTTGACTTTCCTATCACCCACACCACCTCTATTCCCATCACCTCTCCCACATACCCCACAGTGTGTCTAGACCTGTTTCATCTAAAGTAGTAGCCATCTTACATATAATATAAAATTAAATAAAAATTTAAAATTTTGCTTCTCAGTTGGTCAAACCACATTTTAAGTTCTCAGTAGCAATGTATGGCTAATGACTAGTGTATTAGACATTATAGATAAACAGTTTTTTCATCATGAAAGTTCAATTGAACAGTGCTGAAGTATTCTTTCTAATATACATCTTCATTCAGACCATGCTCTTCAAGTTTCTCAGCATAAAATGCACATGGGTAACATGAGATTATGGCCCATTTTACTTTAATCCATACTGAATCACCCCAGTCTTATTTCACACCATTTAAGAGCTCTTCACTTTATGTCTAGCGAACTTGATTTACTTTTTTTTTTAATTTATTTATTTTTATTAAACCATAGCTGTGTACATTGATGTTGATCGTGGGGGCACCATACACTTGGTTCATAGATTGTTTGACACATTTCCATCACACTAGCCAACACAGCTTTTGTAGCATTTTCTTAGTTATTTTGCCAAGACCCTTACATTCCACATTTACTAGGATTCACATATACCCTTGTAAGATGCACCGCAGGTGTAATCCCATTAATCCCCCTCCTTCCCCCTCCCACCTCCCCCCTCCCCTCCCTTTCCTCTTACTCCCTATTCTTAGGTTGTAACTGGGTTATAGCTTTCATGTGAAGGTCCTACATTATTTTCATAATAAGGGTGAGTAAATTGGGTACTTTTTCTTCCATTCTTGAGACACTTTACTAAGAAGAATATGTTCCAGCTCCATCCATGTAAACATGAAAGAGGTAAAGTCTCCATCTTTCTTTAAGGCTGCATAATATTCCATGGTGTACATATACCACAATTTATTAATCCATTCATGGATCAATGGGTACTTGGGCTTTTTCCACGACTTAGCAATTATGAATAGGGCTGCAATAAATATTCTGATACAAATATCTTTGTTATGGTGTGATTTTTGGTCTTCTAGGTATATGCCCAGTAGGGGGATTACAGGATTGAATGGCAGATCTATTTTTAGATCTCTAAGTGTTCTCCATATCTCTTTCCAAAAGGAATGTATTAATTTGCATTCCCACCATCAGTGCAAAAGTGTTCCCTTTTCTCCACATCCACGCCAACATCTCTGGTCTTGGGATTTTGTGATATAGGCGTATCACAAAATACGGAGTTAGATGATATCTAAAAGTAGTTTTGATTTGCATTTCTCTGATGATTAAAGATGATGAGCATTTTTTCATATGTCTGAAGGCCGTGCATCTGTCTTCTTCAGAGAAGTTTCTCTTCAAGTCCCTTGCCCAGCCTGCGATGGGATCCCTTGTTCTTTTCTTGCTAATACGTTTGAGTTCTCTGTGGATTCTGGTTATTAAACCTTTGTCGGAGACATAACCTGCAAATATCTTCTCCCATTCTAAGGGCTGTTTGCTTGCTTTACTTACTGTGTTCTTGGCTGTGCAGAAGCTTTTTAGTTTGATCAAGTCCCAATAGTGTATTTTTGAAGCAGCTTCAATTGCCCGGGGGTCCTTCTCATAAAAAACTCGCCCAACCCAATTTCTTCAAGGGTTTTCCCTACACTCTCTTCTAGTATTTTTATAGTTTCATGTCTTAGGTTTAAATCTTTAATCCAGTGAGAGTCTATCTTGGTTAATGGTGAGAGGTGTGGGTCCAATTTCAGTCTTCTGCAGGTTGCCAGCCAGTTCACCCAGCACCATTTGTTAAATAGGGAATCTTTTCCCCACTGAGTGTTTTTAATTGGCTTGTCAAAGATTAAATAACGGTAAGTAGCTGGATTCATCTCTTTGTTCTCTATTGATTTGCTTTCTATTCTCCCAAAAGGGCACTGCACTCCTTTGTCCTTGTTTGCATTATGTTTCCTCCAATTTATGGAATGTCCCTCTGATCTATCATATACATATATGTATATTTCAAAACCCCTCAAAAATTGCCCATTCAAGTCAGAACACATTAAAATTATTTAACTTGCCTGCAAGACTTAGAATGGTCTTTTTCCTAATAACATATTCAACCTAACGATAAATAGTGTTTGTTCACTAACAGGGGTTCTTGCATTTTCTTAAGTGCTCCCCTCTGCCAAGCTAGATACCCCACCTCTACCAAGCATAGGATCTTTCTACATGCTGACTTTCCTGGATCAAAACCTAATATGCCATCTTTACTTAATTAACTCTCTTTTTTCTTGAAATGTCAGTTAATTTATCCCATCATCAAAGAAGCCTTAATTAGATCAAATATCCTGTGTAAGATCTTGCAGTAAGTTTTCAGTAAGATCATAATCAACAGTATATGATTGGGAATCTAGAATATAATTATTTGATAAGCTCCATAAGGGAAGTAGTTGTACCTATTTTGCTTACTATTTTTTTGTTACCATCTAGTACAGTACCTGATATGTAAATAATTCAACAATTTTTTTTAAATGAATAAATACTTTAGCTTAGATGTCATGAAGAGAATACCAAATGAACAATACACCAAATAGTTTTAAGACCAAGGCAGAGATCAACATGGGCCTTTAAAATATTAAACTTTTATTTTGCCAATTATTGCATCTGAAAATATTTTTGCTAGGTACGTTGCTGAATTTAATCCCCTGAGTTGTGGCTATAAGGTCACTGTGAACTGTTAGAAATTTTAACTGTTTGCAAAGAAGAAAAAAAAGCAAAAGGAAATCAGCTTTATCAGAGAGGCTGCATTATGTTTAATAAAGAATTGATTGGTAATTTGAGCTTCTCAACCAGATCCATTTAGTGAGAGACAAGAATTAAAAAAAAAGGAAACCTAATTAGCACGTGTATATGTAAAACTAAAAATTAAAAAAAAAAAAGAATATAAAGAGATCTGGCTACTGAAAAAGAACCGCCACTTTGTTTCATTTGTTCTTTAAGTTCAGATGTTGAAAGAAAAGATCAAAATAGCAATTGGAGAAAATATAATAAAAATAAAAAATGTAATGAATGTAATTTTTTCTGCCTTAAATCTATCTTCAAGAGACTCTAGCTGAATCTCCACTGAGGGTGGAAGTGTGAGGGTAGTAGGGAAAAATGGGCTGCTTAAAGCAGGTTCCCTAAAAGTGGAGTGGGCGTTTGCTCCCTGTAGGATGAGGTGGGATGGTATTAGCCTCCTCCTGGAAATGGCTATAGTTGAGCCAGAGTTAATTTTCTGGAGAAGGACACAATAGTGAGCTGTTAGCAGCCAACTCTTAAGCATGTGGGAGATGGATGCCTGAGCTAGAAGGTGACAGTAAAAATAAATAAATAAATAAATAAAAATAGACAATGATAGTGCCCACTACAAGGACTAGACTAGGTAGGTTAAAAAATCCTAGTCCTGTTATTAACTGGTGGTATGATTTCAGGCAACTTCTGTAACCCTATGAGTTTCAAATTATTTATAAAGTAGGAATAATAATAGAATGTACCTTGTTGGGTTATCATGAACATGAAAGGAATTAATGAATATACCGTGTTTGGCATAATTCCTGACACATAGTAAAGGGTTTGTTAATAATGTCAGTAATTGCAGAGTAGAATCATCTATGCAATATGATTAAACACCATTCTGATACATAATAAACACAGAAGAAATACTGCTAAATATTCCAAAGAGAACAAAGTTAAAAAGGGCTTAGATTTCATCTATACCAAGCAATTCTATCTTCCTAAAGATTAAGAATTAAGGACTATCAAAGAAAGAGGGTGCTTTATGCAAAAAGACAGAGTTATTAAGGGCAGAGTGTTACCTCCTGGCTCCCACAACCATACTCCTTCTGTAGAAAATTGTTTCTTCATTGGGAACTAGTGATTAGGACCAGGAGGTAAAGATGGGGGAAAGTGGAAAACTGAGAAATGTGGTTAATACAGAAAGCTGGTTTGAAAAACTGTGGTCCCCAACCTCAAACAGAAAAATTGCCTTCATTTGCTTTTGAACTTTATGTAGCTGAATAAAGCTGCTTTGAATAAAGTAGCTTTACTAGACTAGATGCTCATTTGTCTCAAATACTAGCCTGTCTGACTCAACAACCATAGCAGAGGTGTACTCATGGAGAACAGCCTTAGATAAAAAAGATGCTCAATATTTGCAAAGCCTTCAGAGTGTAGAGGTTTTCCCCAGGTTCACACAGTAAGGTAATTGCCAATATCTCCATTTTCTGTACTCTTTTACCAGACAATTCTCTTTATTAGTTCAAAAGCTTCTCTTCCTCCCTCTCCAAATAGTCACCACAGATGCCTGGCCTGATGTGGACTTCTGTAATGCTATTCATTTTTCGAAGTTCATCATTAAATTCTAAACATTCAGCAAATGAATTTACCTTGGGATCTACATAAATATAAGAACTCTGCTCAGAAATCTAAAACTACACATACAAATGAATATATTCACCACTTTGATCTATCCAAGAGGAATGCAATTTCCCAGCATAATTAAGTCTACTCCTGCAAACATCTGACGAGATATTAAATCATGTCTTACATACGTGCTAAGTAATACACAGTAACAGATCTAATCCCAGTATTTCAGTACATGAGATAATGATAACAAGGTACAGGAAGCAGGATAAGTGATTTAAACTCTTCCATTAAAGTACAGATAAACATACATACTACTGAGGATATTGTGAGAATCACATTGGCTAATGGCAGGGAAAGTCTTCTGTCATCTTTCAAGCACAGTGTATGGATACAGTAGTAGACACAGCCTCCTGAGGGCTGTTGTTTTGCAAAATAACATCTATAACATTGGTAGGTTAACTTTCCTGCTGAGTGATACATTTTTAATCTTTGTTATAAGGCTATTTGCAACCTTCAGAAGTAAGAGAAATGCAGCCCAGCTTGTATAATTCTTGTTTATCCCAATATCAAGGTATCTGTGAAGACTTTTAACACACTCCCACCTTAATATAGTTAACAGATTTGTGTCAGTAAAATTATACTCTTTATTTGTTCAACTCCCAACTCTGAATCACAGACTGATTACATATCAACAAGGCTTGGTAGTTAAAGGGAAAAAAATATCCTTTCACGTGTAATTACTTTCTATGCAGGATATTATTGTGACATTAAAGACCTAATTTACCTGTTTCAGAAGTCCCATTTTAGGACAAATTCTAAAATGTGAATTCGCTTTTAATTCTTAGCTGTCATAGTTCCCTAGAAATATTTTTAGCACTTCAGAAGAAAGATACTGATAAGGAGCTCATGCAAAAGTTGAGTTATTTCTGTTAACTTTGTATGACAAAATTAGACTTTATAAAGAAATTGGTATCTACAGAGGTACCAGCAAAGCTCTGAGAAACCCTGAGAAAGACTGTGATTGTTCACTTCATGCACAATTAGGTAAGTTTTAAAAGAACTCTGTGCTCCTTTGAGTTGGAGATTACAATTGATTTGTTAGTGTCATAATACCAGAGCCATAGAGCGGGGGCCAATGTGTTATATTCTGCTATTCTGATGTAGAAATGAAGAGACTGTACTTTGCGGAGCAAATGAATAGAAATCCTATTTGCGATCTACAGAAAAGAGGAAGAATTCCCAATAGAAAAATGTATGGTCCACAGCTCTGTCCGGGTAAACAATCTTAAACCATGGGAAGCCATTTGTTCCATCCACTCTGAGGACAAAATCTTGTTTCTTATAAAGTTGTTTGGTATGTATCAATTATTGAAAACAGGAAGATATCTTATAATAAAGAACTGAGCTCTTGTCCCAAATTAGTCAAAAACTAAGTTTTGACATTAGGAAGCTATTTTAACTAACCCACCTAAGCTTCAGTTTCCTTGCCTGTAAAATAGAGATAATAAAATCCATCATGGCAACCTCACAAAGTTATTGGCAATGATTAACGCTTTTTTGCAATTATTGCCATATTTGATTCTTCTTTATGTGATAACGACTTTACTGACCACTTTGAATGCCACAACTCTCGCTCTTCGCAGATGATATGATTGTGTATCTGGAAAACACTAGGGACTCTACTACAAAACTCCTAGAAGTGATCAAGGAATACAGCAGCGTCTCAGGTTACAAAATCAACATTCATAAATCGGTAGCCTTTATATACACCAACAACAGTCAAATTGAAAAAACAGTTAAGGACTCTATCCCATTCACAGTAGTGCCAAAGAAGATGAAATATTTGGGAATTTACCTAACAAAAGACGTGAAAGATCTCTATAAAGAGAACTATGAAACTCTAAGAAAAGAAATAGCTGAAAATGTTAACAAATGGAAAAACATACCATGCTCATGGCTAGGAAGAATCAACATTATCAAAATGTCCATACTACCCAAAGCAATATATAATTTCAACGCACTCCCTATTAAAGCTCCACTGTCATATTTTAAAGATCTTGAAAAAACATTACTTCGTTTTATATGGAATCAGAAAAAACCTCGAATAGCCAAGACATTACTCAGAAATAAAAACAAAACAGGAGGAATCACACTACCAGACCTCAGACTTTACTACAAATCGATAGTGATTAAAACAGCATGGTATTGGCACAAAAACAGAGAAGTAGATATCTGGAATAGAATAGAGAACCAAGAGATGAATCCAGCTACTTACCGCTATTTGATTTTTGACAAGCCAATTAAAAACATTCAGTGGGGAAAAGATTCCCTATTTAACAAATGGTGCTGGGTGAACTGGCTGGCAACCTGCAGAAGACTGAAATTGGACCCACACCTTTCACCATTAACTAAGATAGACTCTCATTGGATTAAAGATTTAAACTTAAGACATGAAACTATAAAAATACTAGAGGAGAATGCAGGGAAAACCCTTGAAGAAATTGGTCTGGGTGAGTATTTCATGAGGAGAACCCCCCGGGCAATTGAAGCAGCTTCAAAAATACACTACTGGGACTTGATCAAACTAAAAAGTTTCTGCACAGCTAAGAACACAGTAAGCAGAGCAAGCAGACAGCCCTCAGAATGGGAGAAGATATTTGCAGGGTATAACTCTGACAAAGGTTTAATAACCAGAATCCACAGAGAACTCAAACGCATCAGCAAGAAAAAAACAAGGGATCCCATCGCAGGCTGGGCAAGGGATTTGAAGAGAAACTTCTCTGAAGAAGACAGGCGCACGGCCTTCAGACATATGAAAAAATGCTCATCATCTTTAATCATCAGAGAAATGAAAATCAAAACTACTTTGAGATATCATCTAACTCCAATGAGACTAGCCTATATCACAAAATCTCAAGACCAGAGATGTTGGCGTGGATGCGGAGAAAAGGGAACACTTTTGCACTGCTGGTGGGAATGCAAATTAATACATTCCTTTTGGAAAGATATATGGAGAACACTCAGAGATCTAAAAATAGATCTGCCGTTCAATCCTGTAATTCCTCTGCTGGGCATATACCCAGAAGACCAAAAATCACAACATAACAAAGATATTTGTACCAGAATGTTTATTGCAGCCCAATTCATAATAGCTAAGTCATGGAAAAAGCCCAAGTGCCCATCGATCCACGAATGGATTAATAAATTGTGGTATATGTATACCATGGAATACTATGCAGCCTTAAAGAAAGATGGAGACTTTACCTCTTTCATGTTTACATGGATGGAGCTGGAACATATTCTTCTTAGTAAAGTATCCCAAGAATGGAAGAAAAAATACCCAATGTACACAGCCCTACTATGAAACTAATTTGGGACTCTCACATGAAAGCTATAACCCAGCTACAACTTAACAATAGGGGGAAGTGGGAAAGGGGGTGGGTGGGTAGAGGGAGGGGAATCGGTGGGATCACACCTGTGGTGCATATTACAGGGGTATTTGTGAAACTTGGTAAATGTAGAATGTAAATGTTTTGGCACAGTAACTGAGATAACGCCGGAAAGGCTATGTTAACCACTGTGATAAAAATGTGTCAAATGGTTTATGAAGTGAGTGTATAATGCCCCATAATCATATCAATGTACACAGTTATGATTTAATAAAAAAATTAAAAAAAAAAATCTATGTTTTACTCTTATCAAACATCACTGATTAACATAAAAAAGTTTCAAATTTTCTTGTATCTACTAATTTTGGGGTAGCCATCTAACCAAATTGTGACCCTAAATCCGAGGTTTACCCATCATTTTCTACTAATTCTAATAAGAAAACAGATGCAATGAGTTCAGGTCAGCACAAATATTGGAGGACACTTGAATCATGACATATGGTTCAAATCACAATTATGTGATGTTGCCTTATGAAGTTGAAACTAAACATTTTTATTCCTTATATTCTATATGTTTAGTTTTTACAAATAAATTTTATTTTTCATAAATTATTAAAATTTTTCTTCTTTGTAAGCTCAAAGTTTATTTCATTGATTGTTTTAATATTTATGCCAAAGTTCGAGAGCCCCTAGAAAATAATTTGAAATATTAAAAAAGGTTAAAAAAGGAAAGAAAACGGTAAAAAAAAAAAATAAAAAAAGAGAGAGATTTATCTTAAAGCAATATTTCTAAAAATCTGTTTAATTGAGCACTGGTTCATTTATATACCAAAAATAATAACTTCTTCAATCAGGGACATTTGATTTTGTGTGACACTGCATACTGTATCTTTGGAGGTCATTAGCAGAATGTGTTTTGCACTGTAGGAAGATGTCTGCCCTTTTCAAGCACACAAATATATAATATATAATCATAGAATTAGGTTTATGGAGAACACTGACTATAGCCTAAAATACAAATATTCAGTAGGGCTTGCTGTGGGACCCATTCATTCCTCTTTGGGAGTTCATAATTTCCTGAATTTTCCCTCATTTTTTTCCTGATCAGATATTTACCGTTTTAGAAGTACTAGAAAGAAAAATTTGAGTCTTCCTTTTCCCACATCATTTACTTTGTGTTATCTGTTGGTGAAATGAGACACTTGGCCAGATAGGTGTTTCCTTGCTGGATAGATGTAGTAATTTCTTGCTTCTGTTCTTCATTTGATAAGCTCTCTTGGTCAAGGCACAGACTAAGGTTTAGAAGTAGACCTAGTGATCTCCCTCCACACCAACTATATGTACTCAATGGCTCCTCTCAGTCAGCTATTTTAAGGATATGGGTCTTGCACAATCACCTCTTCTTTGGATCGGTAATACCAAAGAGTAGTCATGGAGAAGAGATAGTAAGAACCTCAGTTGCAATTAAAAACTAATTCTACAAACCAATGCTACAACAATGAGGAAGATAATTTGAAATCTATCTGAAATCTATCTCACTATACCTCAAAAATGGTTCCAAAATCAGGAAGGAAGAAGAGAAATGTTATTAACGAATATAACTCAAAACCTCTTCTGGTATTAGAGATGCTTTATTTTTCTTATCGTTTTCATTCTTTCAACCAGCCTGACATAACTTTGCATTTGAAGCAGGACCTGACTACTGACATTTTCTTAAAGAAAAGACTCTGCAGAGGTTGAGAAACCTAATGTTATCAGAATACCAAGCTTTCTATGGCTTTGAAAGCAGCTGGAAAAAAGAATGTTCAAATTCAGGAAACTGCAGGCAATGGTTGCAAAAGGTCAAATCACAAAATGTTCCCCAGGATGTCAAATCACTCCTGGGGATACACTGCAAAATTACAGGCTTAAAAACTTGGCCTTACTTGCTCTTTATTCTAAGCACTCACTTTTTTTTTTTTTTTTTTTAGTTTTAAAAATCCTATTTATCTTTTTTTTTTTTTTATTGTTGGGGATTCATTGAGGGTACAATAAGCCAGGTTACACTGATTGCAATTGTTAGGTAAAGTCCCTCTTGCAATCATGTCTTGCCCCCATAAAGTGTGACACACACCAAGGCCCCATCCTCCACCCTCATCCCTCTTTCTGCTTTTCCTCCCCCCCCATAACCTTAATTGTCATTAATTGTCCTCAGATCAAAATTGAGTACATAGGATTTACGCTTTTCCATTCTTGTGATGTCTAAGCACTCACTTTTAAACTACCTCTCTAATGGAATTCTTTCACCCAGGATGTCAATAAATGTTCTAATATTTATTTTTTAATGAAAAAATAAGGCATTTTTTGACAAATGAAAAATAACTACTTATTAGTTTGATATTGGTTTGCTCTGTAACCTTGATGGGTTATTTTTATCTCTTTCACTTCATTATTTTCACTTGGAAAAATAGTAAACCATACTTTATAGAGTTGTTAGATAAAATGATTATTGTGGGTGTGTAGAACAGGGACTGAGATACAGTATGTACTTAACAAATGTTACCGAATGCTATCACTATTATAATTCCATTACTTTTAAAAAATTTCTAATGTTTTTACATTACTGATAGGGTTATCTGATCTTGAAAATCCAGCTCTTTATCAGTGATATTTATGTTGGTTTGTATTTACAATCAGTATCTTTACATTTTTCTGCTCCTGTTAGGAAGTCAAACAGCCCCAGTCCTGGTCTCCCAGTTTTAATAGCTGCACATCCGACAGGTTTTCTTGTCTTTCAGTGCAATGCCCGCTTGGGATCAAAGACAACGGAGGAGAATAATCTGTCCTGTGAAGGTCACAGCTCAGTCACAGTATAAAAAGTTTCTCTATGAGGGTGGCAGGCTTTCTGTGCTATGTGAGATGACTGAAGAGTTTACCTCTTGGCTGATGAGATGACATCAATTCTTCCTCTACTCCACTGTTAGGCATAGTTACCTCCTTCAAGCTATGTGACTTGATTGTGTCATTTAGTAAAAAAATGAAGACTTTTGAAAAAGCACACAACATATTCATTTTCAGAATATATTTGGAATTCAGAACATAAGGTTGTCTTGGATTTCAATTTGCATGTACAAGATTGAATCCTAGCATCAACCTGTTTGCCATACGGGATGAGTCTCTTTTTTATAAAGGACAGATTAGAGTAGGGGGTTAGTGTTAAGCATTTTATGCCCACACGGTAGGTTGTGATTGCATTCTTCACCAGAATAGACCTCTGGGAGCAGTTGTTCTGAGAGAAGGGTCATGGGAGCCAAGGTTACAGGTATCTGCTCCATATCGACCTTCTGCTATTGAAGAATTGATATAGGGGATTATCAAAGGCTATCCAAATCCATTATTATTTGAGTTGGTACTTGTTTTATTTTTGCAGATGGAATTATTATACTTCTCTTTTCTTTCTTTTTTTTAAAATAAGACTATACTACTTTATTTTTTAATTTTTTTATTAAATCCTTTGTACATAGATAATAAATGCAATTATGCCATTATGGGATTTGATGTATTGATCATTTGTATAAATTGGAATGCTTACATCTTACTAAACAACATAGCCTTTATTATTTTATTTCTGATCAACATCAAGAACAACAGAATAATTTTTTAGAAGAATTGAAAAAATTACTTTTTGCTCACCAAAATTGGAACTATCTCTGGTTTCATTATATAGGTGGTTTTCAATGTTTTCATTGCTGAATTAGAATTTGCATTTGATCCTATAGTATCAGAGATGAAAGGTAATTTAGAGACTAAGCCACTTTCCTCATTTGACAAGTGAGAAAATGGATCCCTGAGGGGTGTAGGAACTTGCCAAAGTTCATACTTCAGAACCCACACTCAAGGCCACATCATGCAGTTCACTCCTGAGTGCTTTTTTATTTTCATTAACACTGTCAATTTAAATAACTATGAGTTGTAAAACTGATTTATACATTAAAGATTTAAAGATTTTTTTCTCTGTTTTCTCATGTTTGAGCTCCTGAATTAACCTCAGAGTTAACCAATCCTTGCTTTAGTGACTTGTAAAGAATAAAAGGAAAAAATAATAATTGCTACTTTTACGGAGAAATATTATTACTAAGCTATTATTCGTCCCTTAGCAGTGAGGCAACAACTTCTCGGCCAGGTGATCAGAAGTTTCTCAAGGAGAATTTGAGTAATGAATTTGTAGTTGACCTGGAATCTGTTATTTAGGACCTTCACATGAAAGCTATATCCTAGTTATAACCTAAGAATAGGGAGAAAGGGGAAAGGGAGGGAAGGGAGGGGGGAGGGAGGCAGAAGAAGGGGGACTAATGGGATTACACCTGCGGTGCATCTTACAAGGGTGTATGTGAATCCTAGTAAATGTGGAATGTAAAGAAAGGTCTTGGCAGAATAACTGAGAAAATGTTACAAAAGCTATGTTAACTAATGTGATGAAAATGTGTCAAACGATATGTGAACCAAGTGTATGGTGCCCCATGATCATACTAATATACACAGCTATGGTTTAATAAAGAAAAAAAAAAAAGAATTGGTCAGCAAAACAAAAAAAAAAAAAAAATGATGTCTCTTTTCTTTCCCTCTAGCTTTCCATGCAGTGGAAAAATAAAAAAAAAAAAAAAAAAAAAGAGGTAAAAAGAAAAATCTCACTCTTTATTTTTCTTTTCAAGCAGTTTCTAAAGGAAGTGTCCTTTGTAGAATTTATGCACTTTAACGTATACTTTCTTCACCCTAACCAATTCCCTAACAACACACAACATTTGGTGGTTAAAAAAAAAATAAAGTAGTAATGACAATAATTTGTGAAAACTGGGTTGCTATTTATAGGAGTTACAGGATGGAATGTACTTTCTTTAAGTTAAATATCATTGTCTTTAATCTTGTTCATGGCAGAAAAATATTCTTAGTGATTTTTTTAAGACTTATGCTCTAAAAAAAAAAAAAGGAAAAATATATTTTTTTCTTGTTTGCCATGTATTGGCTTTTATGGACAACAGTAACCTGACCTAATGTCAAATTAAATAAACTTATATGTAGTTCATCTTTTGAAGGAAGACAAAGAAAATTTGGGCGACATAAATATTTCTGATGAACTGTCTTCCTCTCCTATGCCAGTTTAGTCATAGTTCTTGTCAAGAAAAGACACTAATAAATAAAGAATAGAACATAAACAGACTTTTTTTTTTTTTTTTTGCAGTTTTTGGCTGGGCCTGGGTTTGAACCCGCCACCTCCAGCGTATGGTGCCGGCGCCCTACTCTGTTGAGCCACAAGAGCCACCCACAGATTCCCCCCTTTTAGTTCTAAAATCATTTGTTTAAGAGTAAATAAAACATATACTAATAGGAAGGAGAAATTATACAAATTAGACTATTTATGGTTAGAAAGAATATCAGAGATCATCTAATCCAGCTACAACCAAAGATCAGAGAGTTGAAATTATACACTTGGGCTACCACAATTTATTAGTACCACATCTGGGACATAAACAACAGTTGCTTGATTCTTAATTTGGAATTTTCTCATAATGAGTTTCCATTAAAAGCATCATACAGATATATTGGTGCATGCTACAGAAATAATAGCACAGTGACCATGACAACAGAAATACGCAATTTTAGATATGAATTTGTTCAATTCTTTCATCTTAGAAATGAAATGAGGAAACTGAAAACCCATCCCAGACTGCCTCCCTGATAATTAAGTACAGAATTCGTGCTCCTCTGTCACAGATTACCATGTGGGATGTGGAAGAAGAGAGAAAGGAGAGAAGCAGGAGGAGGTTGGCATGGAGGGTCATTGATCTGCCGCCTAAGAGTGTGCCTTTGAAGCAACAGCACTTTCCAAGTGCTTATGTCTCCTTCCTAGATGTCAGAAGAAAAAACAGAGCAATATCAAGCATTGTTCCTCGAAGAGCTCTGACATATTGTTATGTAAAACAAATCTAGACAAGGGATGGAATGTCAGCAGTCTTACCACACTTAGTCAACTGTCCTCCAGGGAGAGACCGATAATGTCTCCCTGTCTCCAGCAGTGAATAAATGTCCCTTGCTGAATAAGGGCTGAATGATCCAGATAAGAATCTAAGCTGAAATCAATATACTTCCTCATTGTATCTCAGTCGGGAAAGAGAATTGGAGAAGACTTAAGCAGAAGAGATGTGTGGCTTGGCATGTTGCCACCATCTGGCCTATGATTCCCAGGCAAGGCAGGCCATTAATGGATTTGCACCAGAAGTTCCAAGAAAAGAGTATTTTTCATTTTTTCTGGTTGATTGGGGGTCCAAGTGAAAGCAGAATAAAGGCTAAAATTGTCATGTTTTCCATTTTTCTGAGAAATGGTCTTTCAATGTTTTCTGTACCAAAGATCTCTTTTCTACCTGCTGCCCAGCTTCACAGAGGGCACTGCCAGATCAGCTTACCCAGAGCTTCTAGATGTTGATGTGGCTTTGAGGCTAACTTTGGATTTACATTTTGATTCTTGTTCTTACTAAGTGTACAAATTTCATTTACTTAACACATTGCAATGTCATTTTCTTTGTGTCTACACCCAACTCTTTCTGTGCTACATTCCCTCCCTCTTGCTGCTCTTGTAGAAAGAAAGCCTGGTAGAATAAGTGTTTAATGATGGCCTTTCCTTGGCATTTGTATTTTACTGAAAATTCCTGAAGCCATAATTCTTTGAACACAGTGGACAAGTTCTAAACTAGCAAGGTTCTGGTACCATTATATAAAGGATAGATCATATCCAGAGGTCTCAAATCCATACACTGAGAAGACTCTCTAATCCACTCTGAAGAACAAACCTCAGTGATGGTAGAATTTCATGATAAATGAAGTTTTAAAATAAAGATTCTATAATCTTATAAGAATTTTAGATTTATTTATACCCTAAAGCACATCATATAGGTGATTAAATAAAAAGAACAGTCTAAAAACACAATATGAATCTGGAATGATTTTAATTTTCTTTTTTTCTTTCCAGCATAGTTTAAATTTGGGAGGATAATTCATTTATCCCTAACATCTAAAGCACAAGATATAATCAAGAGGTAATTTTTATGTAAAAAATTATATTTATATTCAAAAGATATAGGTTTGTCAATGGGCAGAGATTTGGTAACTTTGCTAAAAATATACCTTAACAAGAATAATGACTTTCTTTTTTTTAATATTTATTTGTTTATTTTATTAAATCATAGCTGTGTACATTAATGAGATCATGGGGCACCATACACTGCTTTATATACCATTTGACATATTTTCATCACACTGGTTAACAGCCTTCCTGGCGTTTTCTTAGTTATTGTGTTAAGACATTTATATTCTACATTTGCTAAGTTTCACATGTACCCTTATAGGATGCACCATAGGTATAATCCCACCAATTACCCTCCATTCTCACCCCTCCCTCCCTCCCTCTCACCCTTCCCCATATTCTCAGGTTATAACTGGGTTATAGCTTTCATATGAAAGGCATAAATTAGTTTCATAGTAGGGCTAAGTACATTGGATAATTTTTCTTCCATTCTTCTTTACTAAGAAGAATATGTTCCAGCTCCATCCATGTAAACATGAAAGAGGTAAAGTCTCCATCTTTCTTTAAGGCTGCATAATATTCTATGGTGTACATATACCACAATTTATTAATCCATTCATGGATTGATGAGCACTTGGGCTTCCTCCATGACTTAGCAATTATGAATTGGGCTGCAATAAACATTCTGGTACAAATTCTTTTGTTAAATGTGATTTTTGGTCTTCTGGGTATATACCTAGTAGAGGAATTATAGGATTGAATGGCAGGTCTATTTTTAGATCTCTATGTGTTCTCGAAATATCTTTCCAAAAGAAATGTATTAATTTGCATTCTCACCAGCAGTGTAGAAGTGTTCCCTTTTCTGCAAATCCACACCAACATCTCTGGTCTAGGGATTTTGTGATATGGGCTAATCTTACTGGAGTTAGATGATATCTCAAAGTAGTTTTGATTTCTATTTCTCTGATGATTGAGGATGATGAGCATTTTTTCATATGTCTGTAGGCCATGCGCCTGTCTTCTTTAGAGAAGTTTCTCTTCAAGTCCCTTGCCCAGCCTCTGATGGGATCACTTGTTCTTTTTTGCTTATATGTTTGAGTTCTCTGTGGATTCTGGTTATTAAACCTTTGTCAGAAAAATAACCCGCAAATATCTTCTCCCATTCTGAGGGCTGTCTGCTTGCTTTACTTACTGTGTTCTCGGCTGCGCAGAAGCTTTTTAGTTTGATCAGGTCCCAGTAGTGTATTTTTGAAGCTGCTTCAATTGCCTGGGGAGTCCTCCTCATAAAATATTCACCCAGGCTGATTTCTTCAAGAGTTTTCCCTACACTGTCTTTTAGTATTTTTATAGTTTCATGTCTTAAGTTTAAATCTTTAATCCAGTGAGAGTCTATCTTAGTTAAGGGTGAAAGGTGTGGGTCCAGTTTCAGTCTTCTACACGTTCACCCAGCACCATATATTAAATAGGGAATCTTTTCCACACTGAATGTTTTTAATTGGCTTGTCAAAGATCAGATAGTGGTAAGTAGCTGGGTTCATCTCTTGGTTCTCTATTCTGTTCCATAAATCTTCCTCTCTGTTTTTGTGCCAGTACCATGCTGTTTTGATCACTATCAATTTATAGTATAGTCTTAGGTCTGGTAGCGTGATTCCTCCTGCTTTGTTTTTGTTTCTGAGTAATGTCTTGGCTATTCTAGGTATTTTTTGATTCCTTATAAAATGAAGTATTATTTTTTCAAGATCTTTAAAGTATGACAGTGGAACTTTAATAGGGATTGCGCTAAAATTGTATATCGCTTTGGGTAGGATGGACATTTTAACAATGTTGATTCTTCCCAGCCATGAGCATGGTATGTTTTTCCAATTGTTATCATTTTCAGCTATTTCTTTTCTTAGACTTTCATAGTTCTATTTATAGAGATCTTTCATGTCCTTTATTAGATAAAATCCCAAATATTTCTTCTTCTTTGGCACTATTGTGAATGGAATATAGTCCTTAACTGTTTTTTCAGCTTGACTATTGTTGGTATATATAAAGGCTACTGATTTATGAATGTTGATTTTGTAACCTGAGACGCTGCTGTATTCCTTGATCAATTCCAAGAGTTTTGTAGTAGAATCCCTGGTGTTTTCCAGATACATGATCATATCATCTGCGAAGAGCAGAAGTTTGGTCTCTTCTGACCCTATATGCATACCCTTGATCACCTTTTCTTCCCTAATTGTGATGGCTAAAACTTCCATTACAATGTTAAGGAGCAGTGGAGACAATGGGCAACCTTGTCTGTTCCTGATCTAAGTCCAAACGATTTCAATTTAACTTCATTCAATATGATATTGGCTGTGGGTTTGGTATAGATGGCCTCTGTCAGTTTAAGAAATGTCCCTTCTATACCAATTTTCTTAAGTGTTCTGATCATGAAGGGATGCGGGATATTATCAAAAGCTTTTTCTGCATCAATTAAGAGAATCATATGGTCTTTGTTTTTTTAATTTGTTTATGTGCTGAATTATATTTATAGATTTACGTATATTGAACCAGCCTCGAGATCCTGGGATAAAACTGACTTGGTCATGATGTATAATTTGTTTGATGGTTGCTGGATTCTGTTTGCTAGGATTTTGTTGAATATTTTTGCATTTATATTCATTAGTGATATTGATCAATAATTTTCTTTTCTTGTTGGGTCTTTTCCTGGTTTAGGAATCAGGGTGATGTTTACTTCATAGAATGTGTTGGGTAGTATTCCTTCTTTTTCTATACTTTGGAACAGGTTGACTAATATAGGTACTAGTTCCTCTTTAAAGGTTTGGTAGAATTCTGACGTGAAGCCATCTGTCCCAGGCTTTTCTTTTTAGGGAGATTTTGTATGGTTGATCAGAACTTGATATAGGCCTGTACAAAATTTCCGCTTGATTCTGGGTAAGTCTTGGACCGTGACATTCTTCCAAGTATTGGTAAGTTTCCTTCATTGTTTTCATATTTCTGAGAATAAATTTTCTTGTAATGTTCATTAAGGATTTTTTTGAATTTCTGAGGAGTCTGTTGTTATTTCGTCTTTGTCATTTCTGAATAATGAAATTAGAGATTTTTTTGTTTTTTCCTAGTTAGACAAGCCAAAGGTTTGTCTATTTTTTTGACCTTTTCAAAAAACCAACTTTTTGATTTATTGATCTGTTGTATAATTCTTTTGTTTTCAAATTCATTTATTCTGCTCTGATTTTGGTTATTTCTTTTCTTCTACTGTGTTTAGGGTTGGAATGCTCTTCCTTTTTCAGTTGCTTGAGATGTCCCATTAAGTTGTTAACTTCCATTCTCTTGAGGAAGGTTTGCAGTGCTATAAATTTCCTCTTAGGACTGCCTTTGCAGTATCCTGGATGTTCTGATAATTCATATCTTCATTGTCTTTTTGTTCTGAAAATTTGGCAATTTCCTTCTTAATCTCATCTATGACCCAACGGTCATTCAGCATAAGGTTATTTAACTTCCATGATTTTGTATGAGTATGCAGATTCATGTTGTTACTGAGTTTGACTTTTATTCCATGGTGGTCTGTGAAAATTCAAGGTATAATTTTTATTCTTTAAATTCACTGAGATTAGAGTTGTGACCTAAGATTGATCAATTTTGGAGTATGCTCTGTGGGCTGATGAGAATTATGTGTATTCAGTTTTGGGGGGATGAAATGTTCTGTCGATGTCTGTTAAATCCAAACGTTTGATGGTTAGGTTTAAATCTAAAATTTCTTTGCTGAGGTTCTTCTTGGAGGATCTATCCAACACTGCTAAAGGAGTGTTAAAATCTCCAACTATTATGGATCTGGAGGAAATCAAGTTGCTCATGTCTGTTAGAGTTTCTCTTATAAATTGAAGCACATTCTGATTGGGTGATAATATTTATAATTGAAATCTCATCATATTGAGTATTTCCCTTAACAAATATTAAGTGACCATTCTTATCCTTCCTTACTTTTGTTGGTTTAAAGCCTATTGTATCTGCAAATAGAATTGCAATGCATGCTTTTTTCTGATTTCCATTTGCCTGAAATATGGTTGACCGTCCTTTCACCCTGAGTCTATATTTAACTTTTAAGGTAAGATGAGATTCTTGTATGCAGAAAATATCTGGCCTGAGTTTTTGTATCCAGTCAGCCAACCTGTGCTTCTTTAGAGGACAGTTTAAGCCATTCATATTAATGGAGATTATTGATAAGTCTGGTAAAATTTTGGGTATAGAGTTTTTCAAAAGTCCAGTGGCCATTTTTAATCCTTTCGCCACTGTGGAAGTCGGAGTTTTATCAAAAGTTTCTGAGTGAGTTTACTTTTGTGGTAGAGGTTTGGGCTTGTAATTATGGAAGATAGGTCTGAGAATATCCTGAAGGGCTGGTTTGGTTCTGGCAAATTTCTTCAACATGTGAATGTCATTAAAGTATTTAATTTCTCTATCATAAATGAAACTCAGTTTAGCTGGATACAGAATCTGGGGTTGAAAGTTATTTTGTTTTAAGAGATTAAATGTCGATTACCAACCTCTTCTGGCTTGAAAGGTTTCAGCAGTGATATCTGCAGTCATTCTAATATTCTTCCTTTTGTAGGTTATGGTTTTCTTATGTCTGGCTGCTTTCAGAATTTTCTCCTTCATATTAACTTTAGTGAAGTTAATTAGGATGTGCCTGGGGGATGCCTTATTTGAGTTGATCCATGCTGGACTTCTGAAACTGTTTGCTATCTGAATTTAAGAATCTCTTGACATGTCTGGAAAATTCTCTTTCATAATTTCATGAAGAAGAGCCTCTGTGCCTTGTGAAGCCACTTCATTGCTTTCAGGGATTCCAATGAGGTGGATATTAACCTTCTTTGAATTATCCCAGAGCTCTCTGAGAGAATGATTCATTTTTGCTCTCCATTTCTCTTCTTATTTGAGAGTTTGGAAGTGTTCAAAGCTTTGTCTTCAATGTCAGAAATCCTTTCTTCTGCTTGCTCCACTCTGTTACTGAGGGATTCTACTATATATTTCAGATCTTTGAGGGCTGCAAATTCTTGCTTCAATGTGTCAAAATCTTTGGTGGTTTTGTCTTTAAATTAATTGAATTCTTGAGACAAATTTTGAGTTGCTCCTCGAATTTCTAATTCCAACTTTTCCTCCATTCTGTTAATCTAATTTGCAATCCAAATTCTGAATTTGATTTATGACATCTCTGCCATCTGTTTCTGAACTGAATCTTCAGTTACATCTGCCATATCTTTCCTTAAGGGGATTGATCTACTCTGTTTATTCATGTTACCAGATTTTTTCCTCTGATTCTGCCCCGTGATTATTTTACACCATTTGACTAAATGAATGGATAAAGAAGTTGGGTTCAGGGCTTCAGGAGTAGTGATTAACCAGCCCTTTGCCCCAAAGCTGGTACTGGTGTCTATACCTTTTCCCCTGGAGTTTTGCCAAGGACACATACAGTGCTACAGCCTGAGACACTGGGACCTGCTTGGTGTGGTAGGGCTAAGTGGTTCTGTCTTATTTTCAGCTGGTCTTTGTCCAATCCTAGCGAAACCATTGCTCTGGGTTGAAGTCTCGACTGTGGAGAAATGCCAGCAATTATGTCACCCCGCCCCCCACAGGCTCAATTGGAAAAGGAAAATCAAACCTTCCTACAACCAGACATCCAGGACATCACTTGGATAGTCCTCGGGCAATTGGCTCAGTTAAAAAGGTCCAAATCAATTGTCTCAGTCAGCACCTATCTCAGGTGGGAGAGTTTAAAAAGGTCTCTGGCAACTGGATTGCAGGGGTCTGCTGACAACTCAAATATGACTTGCTCTGGTGCTCTGAGAAGTCAGGAGGAACCATACAGCAAATAGATAAGTCTGGAAAGGTTGATGCCTCCTTCCCCACCTGTACTTCTGTCACACCCTGTCACTGATAATCCTGCAGGGCTGTGACCCAGTTGCCTCCAATGAGTAGATACTCCAGGGGTTTATACCTACCTGAATTACAAGAAAATCTATGTTTCCTCAGCCAGGCCACTGTTCTCTTCTACTATCTGGCAGGGAAAGGTGAGGCCTGACAACCTTGGGCGCTTAATGGAGGCTGGGCTGTTCACTCAGTTCCAGCCCTACTCCTGATTGATGTTGCTGACAGAACAACTTTGGGGAATTTGTTTCTGTCCCAGCTAAATTCCCCTGTGTAAGAGAAGCTGTTTTGAGTTCACAGAACCTGTGCCTCAGGCCCTGTCTTTGCTGCTGCAGGTTCATATTCGCAGCACGGTTAGCTGTCAGTTCTAGCCTCCTGCTCTCCTTTGTTTAGACTGATGATCCCTTGAGGGCTGGGTGTGTCTTAGGCTCAGTAGAGTGGTCCTCTGGGTCAGGCCTGGCCTGGGAATCAGTGGGCACTGTGCATGGGTTTTCTAGTCCCCGCGCCCCACCCAGGCCGGTACCACCTCAGGCAAACCCTTTACTCATGGGACCTGTGTTTCTGTCCCAGATCTGTTCCACCAGTGGTTGCTACATGAGAAGATGCCTGGCCTCCTGTGGTTGCCCTGAGAGACAGGGGTTGTGACTCCGGAATATCCTGGGGTGAGGCCTATTGTTGCCAAAAATGCTGCTGCTCTGCACCTTGGGGCACCACCACTCTGTCGTGGTTCCCTCTCAGCCTACTGTCCTCTTCTCACTCCTGTGCTGCATCATCAGCACTGGCCAGCAGCAGTCCATGCCCTGTCCACACCTCTTGAGAAAACACCCAAGAATCTGTACTCCTGGGGGACAGGCCTCCAGACTTCAGAGTGACAGTGGAAGGGAGTGCTGGGAGCTCAGAATTGCAGGTAGAAAATATATACAGTTTTACAGTTTTATGCCTGGTAGGAGAGCTCCATGGCACCCTAATAGGGGAAGTAGATCCTGTTTTTAGAAGTTCTCTCCCTTGAAGTATAATGGGAGGACTTTTGAATTCTGCTCATTTGTTTATGGGGTACTCGGAGCCATTCTCATGGGAGAGGGGACTCCCGTCTGCTTGATGATAGATTTTGTACCTTTTGTTTATATCCTTGGTGTTGTAGCTTGCCTCAGCAGGGTTTATGTGCGTTCTTCAACCTTTTCTCTTGGCACAGCTGTAATCCACCAGGTAATTTGCTAAATTTCTGTTCTGTCACTCTCCTTCTGGATGAAAGCCTCTGCAGATAGCTGGCTTCAGTCAGCCATCTTGTCTCCGCCGCAAAGAATAATGATTTTCAAGCAATCTTGCTCTTCTAATCTCCGTTACTTATGTGTCTGTACTTCATTTTTTCCTTTCCTTTTATCATCTTTTTTTTTCTAGTTTTTGGCCCTTTTATCATCTTTTTATGAGTGCTACTATTGAATTCTAATGATGCCCGGTTTACAGAGGTAAAATTGGAAAATTACTTGGAATTTTGCAATTACATGAAAGTTCAGGATAATAAATTACTTTAGGAAATGAAATGATTTTGTAACAACCAATATTTATTGATTACCTGCTCTAAAACATTCCCACTGAGAGGGGAATTATTCCCACTAATAACAATCACGCTGAGAGTTAAATCAAGGGATCAATGCCACTTACAATAGCTCCAAACAAAATAAAATACCTCAGAATCTACTTAACCAAGTAGGTGAAAAATCTCTACAAGGGCAACTACAAAACACTGATGAAAGAAATGACAGATGACACAAACAAACAGATAAATGTCCCATGGTCATGGATTGATAGAGCCAATATCATCTAAATTTCCACACTGCTCAATGTGATTTACAGATTTAAAGCAATCCCCATCAAAATACCCACATCATATTTCACAGATCTAGAAAAAGTATTTCTAGTCTTCATTTGGATCCAAGAAAGAGCCCAAATAGTCAAAGCAATTTTAGCAAAAAACAAAACAAAACAAAAATAAACAAACAACCCTCCCCCCAAAGCTGGAGAAGTCACATTATTTAAAATTGTATTGCAAAGCTATAGTAACCAAAACAGAATAGTATTGGTATATAATTAGAAACATAGACCAATGGAACAGAATAGCCAACTAAGAAATAAAACCATCTGTGAACAGCCATCTGATCTTCAACAAAGCAGAAAACAGCATACACTGGGGAAAGCCTGTCCTATTCAATAAATGGTGCTGGGAAAACTGGATAGCCACATACAGAAGAATGAATCAGGACCTCTCTCTCTCACCATATGCAAAGTTAGGTCAAGTTGGAAAAGAGACTTATTACAAGGCATGAAAAAATAAAAGTTCTAGAATAAAATGTAAAAAATAGTCTTCTAGACATCTGCCTAAGCAAAGAACTTGTGACCAAGATCTCAAAGGCAAATGTAACAACAAAAAGAAATAAATTGAGTTTAATTAAATAGAAAAGCTTTTGCACAGCAAAAGAAATAATCAACAAAGTAAGTAGCCTACAGAATGGGAGAAAATATTCTCAAACTGTACATTCAATGATGAGCTAATATCTAGAATCTACAAAGGCCCCAAACAAAACAGGAAGAAAAAACAAACAAAAGACATGAATAGTTTTTCAAGAGATTGACAATTGGCCAGAAATGTATGAAAAAATGCTCAACATAAGAGAACTGTAGATGAAAATTGAAACCACAATGAGCTATCACCTTACTCCTGTCAGAATAGCCATTATTAAATGGCCATTATTAAAACGTTATCCATTGTGAGTCCATTTTTATAAGTGGCGAATGGTGCGGATCCAGTTTTAGTCTTTTACATGTGGTTATCCGGTTCTCCAAACTCCATTTGTTGAAGAGTGATTTCCCCCAGTGTATGCAGTTGTTTGGTTTATCGAAGATCAGATGGCACCAAGAGGATGGGGTTCATCTCTAGATTTTATGTTATATTTTATATGTCTATATCTCTAATTTTCTGCCAAAGTTATGTTATTTTGATCACTGTGGACTTGTAATAAAATCTGATGTCTGGTAGAATGATGCCAATGCTCCATTTGTTCTTATTTCTAAGAATTGCCCAGACTATACTTGTTTTTTTATGGTTCCATACAAAATGAAGAACTACTTTTTCAAGTTCTTCAAAAGTATGATGTTGGTATTTTAATGGGGATTGCATTAAATCTGCAGCTTGCTTTAGGTAGTATAGAGATTTTTAGCAAAGTTGATTTTTCCCATCCAAGAGCATAGTATATTCTTCCATTTGTTATTGTCTCCTGCTATTTATTTTCTTCAGATTTCATGATTCTCTGTTTAGAGATCCTTCACCTCCTTTGTTAGATATATTCCCAGGTATTTAAATCTAACACATAAAAGGATAAAAAACATTCTTGAAGAAAGCGTGCGAAAAACTTTTGATGATATCAGCCTGGGGAAAGATTTTATGAAGAAACTACATTGGCAACTGCAACATAACAAAAATGAATAAATGAAACTTAAGCTAAAAAGCTTCTCTACAGGTAAGAACACAACAATTAAAGCAAATAGACAAACTTAGAAATGGGAAAAGATACTTGCATGTAACAAATCTGACAAAGGGTTGATAACTAGAATCTACAGAGAACTCAAATTCATGAAGAAAAAAGAGAAAGCAATTCCATTGATCACTGTGCAAGAAATATGAACAGGAACTTCTTGGAAGAAAACAGATTAATGGGTAACAAACATATGAAAGACTACACATCATCCCTAATCATCAGAGAAATGCAAATCAAAACCACCCTGGGATATCACCTAACCCCCATGAGGACAGCCCACATTACAAAGTCCCAAGTTGCTGGGCGGCGCCTGTGGCTCAGCAGGTAGGGCGCCGGTCCCATATGCCGGAGGTGGTGGGTTCAAACCCAGCCCCGGCCAAATTAAAAAAAAAAAAAAAAAAAAAAAAAAACAAAGTCCCAAGTTGCAGATGCTGGCATGGATGCTGAGAGAAGGGAATACTTTTACACCACTGGTCAGATTGCAAACTCATACAGCCTTTTTGGAAAGAAGTATGAAGAATTGTCAAAGAACTCAAAATAGATCTTCCCTTCCATATGATTCTGCAATCCATTGCTAGGCAGAAGAAAAAAGAATCATTTCATCATAGGAACATTTGCATTAGATTGTTTATCAGAGCTCAATTTGTACTTGCCAAGATATGGAATGAATTCAAGTGCCTATCAACCCATTAATGGTATATGTGGTATATGTATGGCTGTTTCAGCCATAAAATAAGATGGAGACTTTACATCTTTTTTATTAACCTGGATAGAGCTGGAGAACTTTACTTCTCTTCAGTAAAGTATCACAAGAATGGAAAAGCAAGTATACAATGAATTCAATACTAATATGAAGCCAGTGGACAAACTAATACAAGCGCACACAAGAGAAAAACCCAATTTAATTCAAGTTGGGGGAGAGGGGGAGGGGTGGGGAAGAGAGAAAGGGGGTTGTGTGCTCTCCCCTAATGGGCACAATGTAAGGGTATAGGGCACACCTCCTAGGTGAGAGGCACAACTACAACAGGCACCTTACATAACAAATGCAAATATTGTAACCTAATCATTTGCACCCTCATATTAATCTGAAATAAAACAAAAGAAATAAAAATTAAAAGTTAAAAAAGCAATAGAGGTAGTGTGGATGTGGAGGGAAAGGAATGCTTATACACCATTGGTGGGACTTCAAATTAGTACTACCTCTATAAAAACCAGCATAGAGATTCCTTAAAGAAATAAATGTTAACCTACCATTTGATCTAGCAATCCTACTACTGGCTGTTTACCCAAAAGAAAAGAAGTAATTTTATCATAAACTTACCTGTACCTCAATGTTTATCACAGCACAATTCTCAAGGGCAGAGAAGTGGAATCAACCTAAGTGTCTATCAATTCATGAGTAAATTAAGAAAATGTAGTATATATAAAAGCTGTCACAAAGTTCACCCATAAGTCACTGTATATAAAGAAAATGAAAAATTATAGCTAAATGTTTCTTTACTTATAAAATATTCATTACAAATTTTTACAAAGAGGTGGCCAACACACAGAGAATAATTTGTAATGAACTGGAGAATAATTTGGTATGAACTGGAGATCAAAGGTAAAGAAGAAAGCCCCAGCTTACAGAGTGCCATTTATTGACAATTAGAGATTTCAGATAAACAGGCAATTCAAAGTGTTATTATAAATGCCATGAAAGAGGTGAATAAAGAAAGGGAAAGAATCCCAGCTACTAGGGAGGCTGAGGCAAGAGAATCGCGGAAGCCCAGGAGTTAGAGGTTGCTGTGAGCCGTGTGACGCCATGGCACTCTACCCGAGGGCGGTACAGTGAGACTCTGTCTTTACAAAAAAAAAAAAAAAAAAAAAAAAAGAAAGGGAAAGAAAACATATTCTCAGAAGTTGTTGCTCTTTAAATGAATGACAAAGGACAAATAGGAGCTGTCAAGTGAAGAATGCTTGAGAAATGGTAGAGAAAGATGAGCTTGGAGAAGCAAGTACATATTAAGTTTCATGTATGTCACATATTTGGAATTTGTCCTGAGAATAGTATGGAGTATTTCTTAGGTCATCTACCACCATTATCAAGGATTAATATGGAAATTTCATGGTAGGATGAAGTTATCCTTACCCAAATTTCAACTCTCATATAATCTTAATCTCCCACAACAGAGGTCACCCGTGAGCCTCCACAATAGTCTAGGACAACAACTACAATAGGTCTTTTTATTCATCAGGAATTCACAGGGAGAAAGCACTGCATTTCACACTGGGACAAACATCTGGTCCTCTAGAATGCCCTCTATGATCCAAATGGGTACAGGTGGGACCACAGACACCACCTCTTCAAGTCATACCCACACTCACACTAGCTATCTTAAAATTATCATGTCTAGTGTGAGTATAATAGGTTGTTACTCTCTTGTTTCTTAAAAATGTTAGTTCTTGGTTCACTCTCACACACTGTAATACTTCTTCGGTAGTTCAGTGTTAGAGTGTTCAAAGATCACTATGTGATCCACAAAACTCTGCCTTCTACAGAGTTCTTCTACAGAACTTCTCTGAGTTCTCCTAGTTTAATGGTTCAGTGATGTTGACTTCAAAATTGTGTCATTCACCCACTTTACTGACATATCTAATCACTTTTATAAGTTAATAACTGCAACTTTTCCATAATGTCTATTTTATGAATCTTACTATGGGACAAATATCTCTTATTTGTTTCTAATTTACTCTCTCTGGTATTCTGGCTTCTAAAATCATTTTATATTATAGGGACCTTCAATCCATTGGCTTTGTGATTTTTTACTCTCCCTTATTTACCCAGTGTCCTTTCCTTCTTTACTTTATGTAAATTTTGGTCATTCCAATCACTCTCTCAACTGCGTTTTCATTCATCCCCTTCATTTGACAAAACCACTATCTTGATTGCACCACAACTTTTTTCTGCTTGATGCTTACTTTCAACCAAACTGAACTTCGTAGTGTTTCTTGGGCAATCCAGGCATCCTCTTACCTTAAAGAACTTTGCAGCATTAACACATAGTGCTTAAAACTATGGGAATACTAATTCTCCACAATGGAGGTACAATAAAAAGGATAGCATAATTTAAGCTGAGAAATATTTTCTTTTATAAAGTTTTTCTTATGCTTTGGTAAAAATACACTTACAAACACACACATGCGCACACACACACATCCCTCTTCATTCCAAAAATGATAGAGAACAGTATATTTGACTTATATGAAGACTGTTCTCTTAAGTAATGCCTTTTTTAGATGACTTAGGAGATCTCATAAGCCATTTGAAGAGGAGTATTCCATGTCTTCTCTTTAATTAAGAGTATTTAAGAGGAACTGGGAATAAATGACAGGATCTCTTGCATTGCATCATGTGGCAAATTAAGAAAATAGCCACTGTCTTAGACTTTAGAGGCAGATTTTTAAGTTAGATCAAGGTGGAGTGACGTTTATGTCTCCAGCCCTCATGTGCCTTTCCCTGTCATGAACCCTATTAAAATAACACTGTCAGCCTCTCTCAGTTCTTCACCTCCAGCTAGGGGAAGTCTGAGTCACTTAGGAGGATAAAGAACTTTAGAAGGAAAAACCTGACAAGCATTGCCAAACTCCTTCCTTCCTGTTTTTCTTATCTTGGTAGGAGCTCTATGAAGGGCATGTCTGTTTTATGCTGTTTTTCCATGGGTGGGTAACACTAACTGCACTGAGTGGGTAATTTTAAGATTGGAAAGCACATGATTTCCCACAAGTATATGCAAAGTTTTTCATTTTCAGCTTTAACATTAATACACTTATTTGCTTTACTTTTCTAAGGTGGTGTTAATAATTGGAATTTAAACAAATGAAACATTCATAATGACTTGAACACGCTTGATCATTCCAACGTCTGAACCTTTATTTAAGGCTATTTTCCCTATCCACATGCCTCTCTTCTCTCTGCAGCCTATGGAAATATTGCTTCAAGACCCAGTTCAAAAATTTTATCTCTCAAGAGCCTTCTCTGGCTCTTCCTGCCTCCCTGGACCTATACTGGTATTATTCTAACCCAAGTTAATCCTATTGTTGTTGTGCTGCTATTCATTGCTGTATTTTGCTCACATGGACATAAGAGATTCACTTTTTTCACAGATTTTTCTGAAGGCTATTGTTTGAGGATTTTGCTCCTATAAGGGTAATTATTTTAAATGTTTCACACACAAGGAAAGACATTAATTAACACAGTGGTTATTAGCATGTTCTTTGGAGGCAGATAGGCTAACAATTTTTCCCTTATGGAATAATAATTCAATTCCTTATAGTTACTATAATGATCAGGTGAAAAATGCCATAACAAACTTAGCTCAACTCTGAACACATAGTAAATATCTAGTAAAGAGTAGCTACTATCTGTATTTGTAAATATATATGTGTTCATACAAAAACAGACACACAGGTGCATATGAATAGTCCTCCTTTTTTTTTAATACAACTCCCAAGACAAATTGAGCTCAACTGAATTTTTTGTACTGGTTTTGAAAATATACAGTTATTCTTAACCAATTTTAGGACAATCTGGTTAAATATAGACAAGTATTCTGTGATAATACCATCATCATACAACAATAATTAATGAGTAGGTAAAGGAAAGTTTTGTCTGTGTATAGAACATTGTTAAATAATCCAATGGAGATGCTGGAGGTGGCGGGTTCAAACCCAGCCCTGGCCAAAAGCCAAAAAAAAAAAAAAAAAAAAAAGAATCCAATGGAGATGATGATATCTCATCTATGAATATTTACAAATTAATTCACTTTTAATTCATGTTTAAAGCAAGAAAATACAGAATTTAAATTAAAAAAAAATACCAGAGGGATGATTTTCAGACTTTGATATATATATGGCCTCAGAGATAATGGGTTAACTCATTGTAGAATATTCAAACATTTAATTAGTCAACTTTGAATAATACTAGTTATTTTGCTTTCGAATAAACAGTGATTATCATGTTTAATATATTCTAAAGCGTTTTCATCTCAGTACCTTCCAAACTACAAGAGAAGCTACTTGGCTGACATATTACAAGACAGCATTGATTTTTAAATGTGTCTTGATTTTAGAGATATTAAAATGAAACATAAACATGCATTTTAGAATCAATAAAATGAGACAATTTTTTCCCTAGAAACATGTATTAAGAATGTATATCTGATTCTATACCAATGTATAAAACAGACACTAAGACAGATGGCATTCCTATTTTAATGAATGTCAAGAAAAATTATATGAAAAATGTGTGATAAATAAAATTAGGTCTCAAACCTAGCAAAAATTCAGAACAACTTGTTAGTAAAGGTAATTTTGGCTTAATTTCAATTGAAGACAGTTTTGTAAAATAAAAGTTCAAGAGTTTTTAATAATGGAAGAAGTAAAAAAAAATTATACAGACTTCCACATTAAGCTATAATGGATTGGCTTGTATCACCTCAAACCTCCTGCTGACAATTAGTACAGAAGCTGAAAAAGTTTTACAAAGGAAATGAAAGAACATTGTTTTCAGGCATCAGGGAATTAAGGAGAGCATCCAGGACCCCTTTGAGAACGCTAAAGAGAAGAAAACCGCAGTCGTTTGGGGCCTTCAATGATTTCACATGCTTGTACTATGATAGTAAAAAATGCAGCTCTAGGACAGAACAGCAGAAAACCATCTACACTTTCAGTTGAATTTCTTTCTTTTTTTTTTTTTTTTTTTGTAGAGACAGAGTCTCACTTTATGGCCCTCGGTCTCAGAGTGCCGTGGCCTCACACAGCTCATGCTGAAGCTCCAACTCCTGGGCTTCAGCAATTCTCTTGCCTCAGCCTCCCGAGTACTGGGACTACAGACGCCCGCCACAACACCTGGCTTGAATTTCTAATGATTGTTTCCACTAGGTAAAAATACAAATGATTTTTCTAATTATATATGATTTAGTGGCCTGCCTAAAGTTTAGTATTTTAAGGAGTGTCTAACATTGTCTGTGCAGCAGTCATGTCACCTACAAATATGAGACTCTATTTCTTCTTTTCTAAAATTCATGCAACTTGTGTCCTTTTCTTGCTTCACCACACTGACTAGAATCTCCAGAATAGTGTTGCTTAGAAAATAGTGGCAAGTAGTAAGATTTCTTTTCTTGTCATTGACTCTGGGGGAAATCCTTCAATATTTTATAATTAAGCATATTATACATTTTTATTTTAGATATACTTCATATTACATATTAGAGATGTCTCATTCTATTACTAGCTTACTAATATTTTATATCATTTAAGAGATGTAAGTTTTTACCAATGAATTTTCTTTTCTTTCTTTTTTTTTGGTAGAGACAGAGTCTCACTTTATCCCCCTCCATAGAGTGCCATGGCATCACACAGCTTACAGCAACCTCCAGCTCCTGGGCTTAGGCGATTCTCTTGCCTCAGCCTCCTGAGTAGCTGGGACCATAGGTGTCTGCCACAATGCCTGGCTATTTATTTTTGTTGTTTTGTTGTTGCAGTTTGGCTGGGGCTTGGGTTAGAATCCACCACTTTTGGGATATGGGGCCGGCACCCTACCCACTGAGTCACAGGCATAGCCACCCTCATTGAATTTTCTGAATTCACAGAGATGAATTTGCAAAGCATTTCACATATAAAAATTAATTTTGTGGGGGGAAGGGCAGCATGGCCAACTGAGAGCAGCTTCTGAGGGAGGCTCCTGTCCAAAAGGAAAGATAATGTCCAGAAACAGCCCAATTAAGCTGAAGAGTGGGAGCCCAGCCAAGAGAGAGATGATAACTGCAGGTCACCTCTGCTAAGGCAAGCTGCAACTGCAAGAAACCAAACTTCAGGTACAAAATTCATCTGGAAGGAGGAGGGTCCATCCCCTCCTCAAAGAAAACTGTGGTTTTTCTTTGTTTTTCTGTCTCCTTTCTTTTCTCTCTTCGTTTGCTCCTGTGGGTTTTCTACGGACAAGTGGTGAACTGTGGACCACTTGCCTCACACCACGGATGAGTGCTGAAGGAAGTGGGGACTACTTCCTCAAAGGGACCTTGCCATGACTCTGAACAGTCTCTTGCTAGGCAGATATATCGAACTAAGATCTTCTCTGCCATTCTGAACTTCCACTACGCCCTTCCCCCCTTACCTGATGAACCAGAAGCCTAACCCCTGCTGAGACTGAGAAAGGAGGTTCTTGAGCAGTGCCCCCCATTCCTGTCTGCCAGACCAAGTGCCGCCCCAGCAAAAGACTCCAAGGGCCACACCGAGTAACCCCAGGATCTCCACTGGCAGCCGCGTGGCCTTGCACCCTGCACCCCACGACCCATGCCTGCCTGGACCTCTGTACAAGCTGCACTGTGACATGCAACCCATGACCCGTGCCCACCTGGACGACACAACCCATACCCCGTGCCCACCAGGACCTCCGTACAAGTGGCACTGTGACCCATGACCCATGCCCGCTGGGCCTCCACATGCCCTGTCTAGGAACTCCAGGAATTGCACAACCCCGTGTCCTGCCTCCCTGCCTCCACACTGGCCCGCTCATCTGGTCAGGGACTCTGTTAGCTGCATGCCCTCCAGAGCCCTCCCTGCCTCTATGTGGAGTCCTTCTCCTGGCCAGAGACTGCTGGAGCCTTGGGCTCTCTGTGCCAAAGTCACCAGGTGCTAGGCACTCCCAGAACCGTGTGCACCACCTCCCTCAAAGTTGCTGGATAGGGATGAGCTACACTCCGGAGCTGCTCCCACAACAAGAACTCCCTGGCTGGGGCAGCCCCATAGGAGCTACACAGGGTCACTCTCTACAAATATCCAGCAAAAATAGAGTGATCCCACTGAGGTCTAATCTTGGAGAGACACCTCCCCAACTGAGGATGCCCAGAGGCAACAGTGAAAAACAATCACGAGGCAAAATCAATGGAAAAACTCTGGCAATAACAATAATCAGAGTCGACCAACTCCTCCAAGGAACAATGGGGCAGACACAGCACAAGATCCCATGCACGAACAAATAGATGAGCTGTCAGAAATCGAATTCAGAATCTGGATTACAAATAAGATCGAATTAGAATTCCAAGCAGTAACCCAATAGATGTCTCAAGAATTCAACAAATTCAAGGACCAAACGACCAAAGATTTTGATGCATTAAGAAAACAAGTTGCAGTGCTCAAAGATCTGAGAAACATGGTAGAATCCCAAAAACTCAAGCCAGATATCTGCTGCATACAAGAATCTCATCTTACCTTAAAGGACAACTATAGACTCAAGGTGAAGGGATGGTCATCTATACTCCAGGCAAATGGAAAGCAGAAAAAAGCAAGTGTTGCAATCCTATTTGCAGATACAATAGGCTTTAAACTAACCAAAATAAGGAAGGATAAGGATGGACGCTTTGTAGTTGTTAAAGGTAATGCTCAATATGATGAGATTTCAATTATTAATATTTATGCACCCAACCAGAATTCACCTCAATTTATAAGAGAAACTCCAGACACGAGCAACTAGATTTCTTCCAGTTACATAGTAGTTGGAGATTTTAACACCCTTTTAGCAGTGCTGGATAGATCCTCCCAAAAGAAGCTAAGCAAAGAAATTTTAGAGTTAAACTTAACCATTCAACATCTGGACTTAACAGACATCTACAGAACATTCCATCTCTACAACACTGAATACATATTCTTTTCATCAGCCCATGGAACATACTCCAAAATTGACCAAATCCTAGGCCACAAATCTAACCTCAGCAAATTAAAAAAAAAATAGAAATTATTCCTTGTATCTTTCAAACCATCATGAAATAAAAGTTGAACTCAATAATAACCGGAATCTGCATACTGATACAAAAACATGGAAGCTAAATAACCTTATGCTGAAGGATAGATGGGTTAAAGATGAGAAGAAGGAAATTACTGAATTGGAACAAAACAACAATGAAGACATGAATTATCAGAACCTCTGAGATATTGCAAAGAAGGAAATTTATACCACTGCAAGCCTTCCTCAAGAAAACAGCAAGAGAGGAAGTTAATAAATTAATGGGAAATTTCAAGTAACTGGAGAAGGAAGAACATTCCAAACCCAAACCCAGCAGAAGAAAAGAAATAACCAAAATCAGAGCAGAATTAAATTAAATTGAAAACAAAATAATTATACAACAGATCAATAAATCCAAAAGTTGGTTTTTTGAAAAGATCAATAAAATAGATTGATCTATTAACTTTGGCCAACCTAACCAGAAAAAAAAGTAAAATCTCGAATTTCATCAATCAGAAATGGTAAAGATGAAATAACAACAGACCCCTCAGAAATTCAAAAAATCCTTAACGAATATTACAAGAATCTTTACTCTCAGAAATATGAAAATCTGAAGGAAATTGACCAATACTTGAAAGTACACCACCTTCAAAGACTTAGCCAGAATGAAGTGGCAATGTTGAACAGGCCTGTATAAAGTTCTGAAATAGCATAAACTATACAAAATCTCCCTAAAAAGAAAAGCCCAGGTCCAGACGGCTTTACGTCATAATTCTACCAAACCTTTATTATTTATTTATTTATTTATTATTTTTAAATAGGAAAGAAATTTATTGAAAGGTCATACAAGTAACTCACAGAATTGCCAAGAAGCTTAGATAATTAGTCTCTGAATATGGACAAGGACAAAGCAAAATTTAGTAGCCAGACTATAGCAATGTCATGGCACAAAGCTCAGTCTGGTGAAGGTAACTGCCTATTACTAAACCTCTTCTGCATCTTACAAGGGTAAATGTGAAACTTAGTAAATGTAGTATGTAAATGTCTTAATACAATAACTAAGAAAATGCCAGGAAGGCTATGTTAACCAGTGTGATGAAATGTGTCAAATGGTCTATAAAACCAGTGTATGGTGCCCCATGATCGCATTAATGTACACAGCCATGATTTAATAATAAGAAGAAATAATTCAAAAAAATATAAATATATATATATATATTTAACTGCTAGAAATCAGCATAAGAAAATTATATACCATCTTTTTACTCTATGATTTTAACTAGAATGTTCAGGGACCTGGTGGGGGGGAAGTATTAGCAATTGTTTGTAACAAAACTTGGGGGGGAAGTATCAGCAATTGTTTGTAACAATAAAATATGTCACACACTTAAAAAATATATATAGAGAGAAAAAGAAGGAATACTACCCAACACATTCTATGAGGCGAACATCACCTTGATCCCTAAACCAGGGAAAGACTCAACAAGAAAAGAACATTATAGACCACCATCACTAATGAATATTGATTCAAAAATATTCAATAATATCCTAACAAACAGAATCCAACTAAACGTCAAAAAAATTATACACCATGACCAAGTGGGATTTATCCGAGGGTCTCAAGGGTGGTTCAATATGTGTAAATCTATAAATGTAATTCAGCACATAAACAAACTAAAAAGTAAAGACCATAGGATTCTCTCAATTGATGCAGAAAAAGCTTTTGACAATATCCAGCATCGCTTCATGATCACAACACTTAAGAAAATTGGTATAGAAGGGACATTTCTTAAACTAATAGAGGCAAATCCACAGCCAATATCGTATTCAATGGAGTTAAATTGAAATAATTTCCAGACCAGCCGCCAAGGCCAGCGAAGCAATGGGTGCCGCGACCCCACCGTCGCCGCCACCCGAGACCAGAGGTACAAGCACCCCATCTGGGAGCCTGCTGGCCTAAATCATAGCATAAGCTGAATTAGCTTCATACTGTGTCACATTGTCGACCCACACACGTGTAAAAAATAATTCATGAAGTTTTGTGCATTTAAAACTCTTTCCGGGGGGAGGAGACAAGATGGCTGACTGAAGCCAGCTTTCCACAGAGGCTCCCGTCCAGTAGGAGAGTTAAAGGACAAAAATTCAGCAAGTAACCTGGTGGATTTGAGCTGCACTAAGAGAGAAGGTTGTAGAACGCATGTCAACCCCGCTGAGGCGAGCTGCGACCACAAGGATACAAACAAAAGGTACAAAATCCATCACCAAGCAGACGGGAGTCCCCTCCCCCATGAGAACGGCTCAGAGTGCCCCACAAACAATCAGGCAGAATTCAAATGTCCTCCCACTACACTCCATGGGAGAGACCCTCTAAAAACTGGACTTACCTCCCCGACTAGGGTGCCACAGAGTCCTCCTGCCAGGCATAAAACTGTATAAACTGTACATAGTCTCTACCTGGAATTCAGAGCTCCCAGCACTCCCCTTTACTCACACTGAGGTCTGGAGGCCAGTCCCGGTCGGAGGAGAGGGGACCCCACCGGAGTGGCAGTTCCCTGAGGCACAGTGCGACAGCTGTCTTTTGGTGACCATATGGCCAGGCATAAGACTGTGTAAAGTTGTGTGTGTTCTCTGCCAGCAACCCCAGGTTCCCAGTGCTCCCCGCACTCCCCTCTGCTCTTGCTCCAAGGTCTGGAGGCCTGTCCCCCAGGGGTCCAGACTTGTAGGTGAGTGCTCGAGGGGTGTAGACAGTGCTGGGCTGCAGCTGGTGGGTGCAGACTCTGGGGTATGGGAGCGGAGAGAGGATGGTAGGCTGGAAGGTACATGGGAGCAGTGGTTGCCTGAGCCATAAAACAGCAACCCTCTTTTGCTAGCAATATGGCTTACTGCCAAATATTCTGAAGCCACACCCCATGCCTGCCTGGGCAACCAGAGACTCTGAGTATGGGATTTGCATGAGGCTACCCCAACTTGCAAAAGAGGGAAACTCCCAGGGCGGGGCTGACCCAGAGGTCTGCTTTACTAAACCTAAGACGCAGCTGGCCCTCAGGAGATCGTCAGCCTATAGATAATACAAGAGCAAAGACAAGCTGATTTGGAACTCAATTCAGCTTCTCTTCTGCAGGGGAACCAAAGAGTTGTTCTGTTCTGTTCCGTCAGTAACATTAATCAGGGGTGAGACTGGACCTGAGTGAAAACCCCCCAACCTTCATCAAGCACCTGAGGTTGTCAGGCCTCACCTCCTCCTGCTAGAGAGAGGCAGAGCGCAGCAGCCTGGCAGACTTCCTTGTGATTCAGGCAGGTGCAAATTCCTGGAGTACTGATTCACTAGAGGCAACTGGGTCAGCCAACTGCAGGGCTATCAGTGACTGGGTGTGACAGCGGTGCAAGGTGGGGAAGGAGGAATCAACCTTCCCAGACTGATCTATTGGCTGGGTGGCTCCTCCTGACTCCACGCAGCACTGGAGCAAGCCACACCAAAGTAGTCACCAGACCCCTGTGATCCACTTCCCAGAGACCTCTTAAACTCTCTCACCTGAGACAGGTGCAGACTGAGACAATTGATTAGGACTTTTTGAACTGAACCAATCGCCTGAGGACAAATCAGGTGGTGCCCTGGGTGCACGGTGGTAGGAAGGTTTGATTTTTCTTTTCCAATTGTTTGCCGGTGGGGGGTGGGGTGACTTAATTGCTAATATTTCTCCACAGCTGAGACTTCCATCCAGAGTATCTATTTCACTAGGGTGGAACAGAAACCAGCTGAAAATGAGACAGAACCATTTAGCCCCACCAAACCAGACAGGGCCCCAGTTTCTCAGGCCACAACACTGTACAGGCCCTCGACAAAGCCCCAGGAGGAAAAATCAGAGGGAGTAAAACAACAATGGGGCAGAATCAGCGGAAAAACTCTGGTAACATGAATTACCAGAGTAGATCAACCCCCCCCAAGGAAAGATATGGCAGATGCAATTGAAGATTCCATTCATAAACAACTGGCTGAGATGTCAGAAATCGAATTCAGAACTTGGATTGCAGACAAGATTAACAAAATGGAATTAGGAATTCGAGGAAAAATACAAAAGTTGTCTCAAGAATTTAACGAATTTAAAAACAAAACAATCAAAGACTTAGACACACTGAAACAATAATTTGCAGCCCTCAAAGATATGAAAAATACAGTAGAATCCCTCAGCAACAGAATGGAGTAAGCAAAAGAAAGGATTTCTGACATCGAAGATAAAGCCATCGAATGCTCCCAAACTCTCAAAGAGAAATGGAGAGCAAAAACGGATCATTCTCTCAGAGAGCTCTGGGATAATTCGAAGAAGACGAATATCCAAATCATAGGAATTCCTGAAAAGGATGAAGTGGCCTCGCTGGGCACAGAGGCCCTTCTGCATGAAATTATGAAAGAGAATTTTCCAGACATGCCTAGAGATTCTAAAATTCAGATAACGGACAGTTTCATAACCCCAGCACGACTCAACCACAATAAGACATCCCCAAGGCATATCATAACTAACTTCACTAAAGTTAATATGGAGGAGAAAATCCTCAAAGCTGACAGGACAAAGAAAACCATTACCTTCAAAGGGAAGAATATTAGAATGACTGCAGATATCTCTGCTGAAACTTTTCAAGCCAGAAGAGGGTGGTCACCGACTTTTAATCTCCTAAAGCAAAATAAATTTCAACCCAGGATCTTGTATCCAGATAAACTGTGTTCCATTTATGATGGAGAAATTAAATACTTTAATGATATTCATAGGTTGAATAAATTTGCTATAACCAAAGCAGCTCTTCAGGATATTCTCAGACCTATCCTCCATAATGACCATCATAATCCTATACTACAAAAGTAAACTCACTCAGAAACTTCGGATCAAACTCCAATTTCCACACTGGTGAAAGGATTAAAAATGCCCACGGGACTTTTGAAAAACTCGATACCCAAAACTTCACCAGACTTATCAATATTCTCCATTAATGTGAACGGCTTAAACTGTCCTCTAAAGAGGCATAGGTTCACTGACTAGATACAAAACTCAGGCCAGATATCTGTTGCATACAAGAGTCACCTCTTAACGTTAAGACAAATACAGACTCAGGGTGAAAGGATGGTCATCCATATTTCAGGCAAATGGTAATCAGAAAAAAGCAAGTGTTGCAATTTTATTTGCAGATACAATAGGCTTTAAAGCAACAAAAGTAAGGAAGAACAAGAATGGTCACTTCATATTTGTTAAGGGAAATACTCAATATGATGAGATCTCAATTATTAATATCTATGCACCCAACCAGAATGCACCTCAATTTATAAGAGAAACTCTAACAGACATGAGCAACTTGATTTCCTCCAGCACCACAATAGTCGGAGATTTCAACATTCCTTTGGCAGTGTTGGATCAATCCTCCAACAAGAAGCTGAGCAAAGAAATCTTAGATTTAAATGTAACCATCCAACATTTGGATTTAGTAGACATCTACAGAACATTTCATCCCAAAAAAACTGAATAGACATACTTCTCATTAGTCCATGGAACTTACTCCAAAATCGATCACATCTTAGGTCACAAGTCTAACCTCAGTAAATTTAAAGGAATAGAAATTATTCCACGCATCTTCTCGGACCACCATGGAATAAAACTTGAGCTGAGTAACAGCAGGAATCTGCATACTGATACAAAAACTTGGAAGTTAAATAACCTTATGCTGAATGATAGCTGGGTCAGAGATGAGATTAAGAAAGAAATCGCCAATTTTTTGGAACAAAACAACAATGAAGACACGAACTATCAGAACTTCTGGGACACTGCAAAGGCAGTTCTAGGAGGCAAATTAATAGTACTGCAAGCCTTCCTCAAGAGAAGCGAAAGAGAGGAAGTTAAAAACTTCATGGGACATCTCAAGCAACTGGAAAAGGAAGAACATTCTAACCCTAAACCCAGTAGAAGAAAAGAAATAACCAAAATTAGAGCAGAATTAAATGAAATTTAAAACAAGAGAACAATACAATAGATAAATAAATCAAAAAGCTGGTTTTTTGAAAAGGTCAGTAAAATAGATAAACCTTTGGTCAACCTAATCAGGAAGAAGTGTAAAATCTCTAATCTCACCAATCAGAAACAACAAAGATGAAATAACAACAGACTCCTCAGAAATTAAAAAAAAATCCTGAGTGAATATGACTAGAAACTGTATTCTCAGAAATATGAAAATATGAAGGAAATTGCCCGATACTTGGAAGCACGTCACCTTCCAAGACTTAGCCAGAATCAAGTGGAAATGTTGAACATGCCCATATCAAGTTTGGAAATAGCATCAACCATACAAAACCTCCCTAAAAATAAAAGCCCAGGACCAGATGGTTTCACATCACTATTCTACCAAACATTTAAAGAGGAATTAGTACTCAACCTGTTCCAAAAGGTAGAAAAAGAAGGAAGACTACCTAACACGTTCTATGAAGAAAATATCACCCTGATCCCCAAAACAGGAAAAGACCCAACAAGAAAAGAAAATTATAGACCAATATCACTAATGAATATAGATGCAAAAATATTCAACAAGATCCTGACATACAGAATCCAGCAACACATCAAACAAATTATACATCATAAACAAGTCGGTTTTATCCCAGGGTCTCAAGGCTGGTTTAATATACGTAAATCTATAAATGTAATCCAGCACATAAATGAATTAAAAAACAAAGACCATATGATTCTCTCAATCGATGCAGAAAAAGCTTTTGATAATATCCAGCATCCATGATCCATCCATGATCAGAACACTTAGGAAAACTGGTATAGAAGGGACATTTCTTTAACTGATAGAGACCATCTACAGCAAACCCATAGCCAATATCATATCGAATGGAGTTAAATTGGAATCATTTCCACTCAGATCAGGAACCAGACAAGGCTGCCCATTGTCTCCATTGCTTTTTAACATTCTAATGGAAGTTTTAGCCACCGCAATTAGGGAAGAAAAGGAGATAAAGTGTATCCATATAGGGTCAGAATAGATCAAACTTTCACTCTTCACAGATGATATGATTGTATATCTGGAAAACACTAGGGACTCTACCACAAAACTCTTAGAAGTGATCAAGGAATACAGCAGCGTCTCAGGTTACAAAATCAACATTCATAATTTGGTAGCCTTTACATATACCAATAATAGTCAAGTTGAAAAAACAGTTAAGGACTCTATCTCATTCACAGTGGTACCAAAGAAGATGAAATATTTGGGAATTTATCTAACAAAGGGCATAACATATCTCTATAAAGAGAACTATAAAACTGTAAGATAAGAAATAACTTGAAGTATTAACAAATGGAAAAACATACCATGCTCATGGCCTGGAAGAATCAACATTGTTAAAATGTCCATACTACCTAAAGCAACATATAATTTCAATGCAATCCCTATTAAATCTCCACTGTCATACTTTAAAGATCTTGAAAAAAAAAATACTTCATTTTATATGGAAACAAAAAAAACCTCGAATAGCCAAGTAATTACTCAGAAATAAAAACAGAGGAGGAATTACACTACCAGACCTCAGACTATACTACAAATCAATAGTGATCAAAACAGCATGGTATTGGCACAAAAACAGAGAAGTAGATGCTGGAACAGAATAGAGAACCAAGAGATGAACCCAGCTACTTACCGTTATTTAATCTTTGACAAGCCAATTAAAAACATTCAGTGGGGAAAAGATTCCCTATTTAACAAATGGTCCTGGGTGAACTGACTGGCAACCTGTACAAGACTGAAACTGGACCCACATCTTTCACCATTAACTAAAATATACTCTCACTGGATCAAAGATTTAAATTTAAAACATGAAACTATAAAGATACTAGAGGAGAGTGCAGTAAAAACCCTTGAAGAAATTGGTCTGGGCAAGTATTTTATGAGGAGGACCCCCAGGGCAATAGAAGCAGCTTCAAAAATACACTACTGGGACTTGATCAAACTGAAAATCTTCTGCATAGCCAAGAACACAGTAAGTTAAGGAAGCAAACAGCCCTCACACTGGGAGAAGATATTTGCAGGTTATGTCTCTGACAAAGGTTTAATAACCAGAATCCACAGAGAACTCAAATGCGTTAGCAAGAATAGAACAAGGGATCCCATCGCAGTCTTGGCAAGGGATTTGAAGAGAAACTTCTCTGAAGAAGACAGGTGCGCAGCCTTCAGACATATGAAAAAATGCTCATCATCTTTAATCATCAGAGAAATGCAAATCAAAACTACTTTGAGATACCATCTAACTCCAGTAAGACTAGCCAATATCACAAAATCCCAAGACCAGAGATGTTGGTTCGGATGTGGAGAAAACGGAACGCTTTGGCACTGCTGGTGGGAATGCAAGTTAATACATTCCTTTTGGAAAGAGATATGGAGAACACTTAGAGATCTAAAATTAGATCTGCCATTCAATCCTGTAATCCCTCTACTGGGCATATACCCAGAAGACCAAAAATCACATCATAACAAAGATATTTGTACCAGAATGTTTATTGCAGCCCAATTCATAATTGCTAAGTCATGGAAGAAGCCCAAGTGCCCATCGATCCACGAATGGATTAATAAACTGTGGTATATGTACACCATGGAATATTATGCAGCCTTAAAGAAAGATGGAGACTTTACCTCTTTCATGTTTACATGGATGGAGCTGGAACATATTCTTCTTAGTAAAGTATCTCAAGAATGGAAGAAAAAGTATCCAATGTACTCAGCCCTACTATGAAACTAATTTAGGGTTTTCACATGAAAGCTATAACTAAATTAAAACCTAAGAATAGGGGAAAGGGGGAAAGGTAGGGGTGGGAAGGGGAGATGGGTAGAGGGAAGGGGATTGGTGAGATTACACCAGCGGTGCATCTTGCAAGGGTGTATGTGAATTTGGTAAACGGTCTGTGAAGCTAAAGAATGATGCCCCATGAATATATCAATGTACACAGGTATGATTTAATAAAAAAAAAAAAGAAAAGAAATCATTTCCATTTGGATCAGGAACCAGGCAAGGTAGTTCATTGTCTCCATTGCTCCTTAACATTGTAATGAAAGTTTTAGCCATTGCAATTAGGGAAGAAAACGTGATCAAGTGTATCAACATAGTGTCAGAAGATATTAAACTTTCACTCTTCGCAGATGACATGATCGTATATCTAGAAAACACTAGGGATTCTACTACAAAACTTTTAGAAGTGATCAAGGAATACAGCAATGTCTCAGGCTCCAATTCAACACCCGTAAATGTATAGCCTTTATATATACCAACAATAGCCAAGCTTAAAAAACAGTCAAGGACTCTATTCCTTTCACAGTAGTGCCAAAGAAGATAAAATATTTGGGAGTCTATCTAACAAAGGATGTGAAATATCTGTATAAAGAGAACTATGAATCTTTAAGAAAATAAATGGCTGAAAATATTAACAAATGGAAAAACATACCATGCTCATGGCTGGGAAGAATCAACATTGTTAAAATGTCTATACTACCCAAAGCAATATATAATTTTAATGCAATTCCTATTAAAGCTCCACTGCATATTTTAAAGATGTTGGAAAAATAATACTTCATTTTATATGGAATCAGAAAAAACCTCGAATAGCCAAAACATTACTCAGTAATAAAAACAAAGCAGGAAGAATCATGCTACCACACCTGTGACTGTACTATAAATCGATAGGGATCAAAACAGCATGGTATTGGAACAAAAACAGAGAAGTAGATGTCTGGAACAGAATAGAGAATAAAGAGATGGATCCAGCTACTTACCATTATTTGATCTTTGACAAGCCAATTAAAAACATTCAGTGGGGAAAGATTACCTATTTAACAAATGGTGCTGGGTAAACTGGCTGGCAACCTGTAGAAGATTGAAACTGGACCCACACCTTTCACCATTAACTAAGATATACTCTCACTGGATAAAAGATTTAAACTTGAGATATGAAACTATAAAAATACTTGATGAAAGTGCAGGGGAAACTCTTGAAGGAATCGGCCTGGGTGAATATTTTATGAGGAGGACTCCCCAGGCAATTGCAGCAGTATCAAAAATACATTACTGGGACCTGATCAAACTAAAAACTTCCACACAGCCAAGAATATAGTAAGCAAAGCAAGCAAACAGCCCTCAGAATGGAAGAAAATATTTGCAGGTTATACCTCTGATAAAGGTTTAATAACCAGAATCCACAGAGAACTCAAACATATGAGCAAGAAAAGAACAAGTGATCCCATCTCAGGGTGAGCAAGAGACTTGAAGAGAAACTTCTCTATAGAAGACAGACGCACGATCTACAGATACATGAAAAAAATCTCATCATCCTTAATCATCAGAGTAATGCAAATCAAAACTAGTTTGAGATATCACCTAACCCCAGTAAGAGTTGCCCACATAACAATATCAAAAAACCAGAGATGTTGGCGTGGATGTGGAGAAAAGGGCACCCTTCTACACTTCTGGTGGGAATGCACACTTATGCTTTCCTTTTGGAAGAATGTTTGGAGAATACTTAGAGATCTAAAAATAGACCTGCCATTCGATCCTATAATTCCTTTACTAGGTATATGCCCAGAAGACCAAAAATCACAATATAACAAAGACATCTGTACCAGGTTTATTGCAGCCCAATTCATAATTGCTAAGTCATGGAAGAAGCCCAAGTGCCCATCGACCCATGAATGGACTAGCAAACTGTGGTACATGTATACTATGGAATATTATGCAGCCTTAAAGAAAGATGGAGACTTTATCCCTTTCATGTTTACATGGATGGAGCTGGAACATATTCTTCTTAGCAAAGTATCTCAGGAATGGAAGAAAAAGTATCCAATGTACTCAGCCCTACTGTGAAGATAATTTATGGCTTTCATATGAAGACTATAACCCAACTATAGCACAAGAATTTGGGGAAATGGCTAAGGGAAGGGAAGGGAGGGGTGAGGTTGGGATAGAGTGTAATGGGTGGGGCCACACCTATGCTGCATCTTAGAATGTGTACAGGCGAAACTAACTAAATGCAGAATACAAATGTCTACATACAGTAACTAAGAAAATGTCATGAAGGGTACATTGAACAGTTTGATGAGAATATTTTAGATTGTATATGAAACCAGGATATTGTACCCCTTGATTGCACTAGTGTACACAGCTATGATTTAATAATAAAAATTATTTTTGTAATATTAAGCCAGCACTTTATCCCTGGAATAAAAATCCACTTGGTCATGAACTAACATCCTTCTTATTTCCTGAAGTAGTTGTGTTGACTGCTTTATTAAATTTTTTTCCTTGGTATTCACGAAAAACTAACCTGTGTTTTTTCCCTCCTTCCCCTGCCTCTTTTTTCTTTTGCCTTCTAATGTTCTTATCTATTATAATATCAGGTTTTAATTTTCTCAAAATGAGTTTTCTGGCTGGGTGCAGTGGCTCACACCTGTAATCCCAGCACTTGAGAGGCTGAGACAGGTGGATTGCTTCAGTTCAGGAGTTCAAGCCCAGCCTGAACAAGAGTGAGATCCCATCTCTAAAAAATAGCCAAGCACTGTCGGGCACATGTACTTCCAGCTAGTTGGGAGGCTGAGGCAAGAGTACTTCTTAAGCCCAAGAGTTTGAGGTTGCTGTGAACTGTGATGTCCCAGCACTTTACCAAGGGTGACAAAATGACACTCTGTCTCAAAACAAAATAAAAAAAATGAGTTTTCTATGTTTTCCATTCTTTAGAATAATTTGTGTCACAAGGATATTATGTTTAATAAATATTTAAATATATTTACTGATAAAAGCATTCCTTTTTTGCTTTCTTCTTTCATTTCTCTTCTTTCTCTTCCTTTCTTAAACTGTGGTTCGAGACAATTGATAGTTATAGGATTATATGTATTGTCTATTTCTCCTATGTCACTTTCTAAAAATTCTAAAGAAATTGTCCATTTACTTTAAAACTTTTGTATTTTGAATATTTTTCCTAAGATACTCTTATTTTCTATTTAATGTCATAATATTTGTAGCTATGTACCTTTTTATATTCCTGTTATTAAAATATGTGCCTTCTCTCTCTATTTTTCTTGATAATTTTTGCTAACGATTGTTAATCTTATTCACTATTTTTAAAGAACCACATTTCGGCCCTGTTTATTTTCTCTATTACAGTGCTATTTTCTATTTCATTGATTTTATCCCTTATCTTTGTACTTTTTTTATTCTACATATTGTGATTTTAATTTGATTTTCTTCCATTTTCTCTTTCCTAACATATGCATTGGAAATATATAAATCTCCAGGAGGTGGAACAAGATGGCAGCCGAGTAACAGCTTCCTTCCATCTGGGCACCGTGAGTCTGGGGAGATAGGAGTCCAGGCATCTCTGGCTGGTGGGATCTGCCTATCATCACCCCTGTGAGGATACAGGGAGTCAGAGAGAGACTTATGGACCCCAAGAGGAGGACTAAAACAGTGGAAAAATGGCAAGTGGTCGCGTGTGTTCAATCCGTCTAAACTCGCCCATAACTGTAAGTTCAGTAGCAGCGAGACTGCAAACAAGAAAGGCCTTACCTGTGAACTGTTTTGGTGTCTTTGGACTTGGCACTCAGTTGAACTGTTTGGGTAGAGCCTGAGTGGGAGTGAGGAGAACTTTGGCCGCTGTCTAGGGCCCCAGTCTGAGCCGCTGAGCCAGATGGAACTAATAGTGTTTGGCTGTGGGTTACAGGGAGCCATTGTGAGTGATCTGCCCCAGCAAGCTCCACACTCAGGGTCGCAGAGCTAGAAACGGGTGGGAGCTGGTAACCCAGCGACCAAGTAGCCTAAGGGTGGGGTCTGAGCCGCCTTGCAGCCCTAACCCTCAGGGGCAGAGTTAGACCAGTTTTGGCACACGGGTAAGTGGATAGCCACTTCAGCAGTGATTCCAGCGACAAGCACTTTCCTGGGAAACTTCTGCTCAGCAAGTTTACAAGTTCAAAGAGCCTTTTAAGTGAGCTGAAGAGAGATTTAGGGTGTCTACCTCCTGGGGTTTGAGAAATCAGCAGACTCCACTCGTATCAGAACTGAGATTAACATCTCATACCCAAGAAGACCATGTGCTGCCCAGATAATATTCAATAACATATACATACTGCATTGTTTTTGGTTGTGTGTTTTTTTTTTTTGGTTTGGTTCTTTGTTTTGTTTATTCTGATGTTGATTTTGTTTTGTTTTTTAATTTCAACCTTTTCCATACACATCCTTTATCTTTCTCAATTTTTCTAGTTTAATTATAATTTCCCATTGCTGCCTTTTTCAATAATTAGAACTTCATTTTTCCTAGTGTTTCTACAGCTATTATTTGGTTTTTCACCCAATTTTAACCTGTAAAGTTTTCTATTTGCTTGTTTTGGTTTGATTCATAGCATTTTTGTCTTTCCTCTCTTCTTGGTGGAGGTGGGATACTGTGTCTGATCAGGTTAGCAAAGAGCTGCTGACCTCAAGGGAACCACCAAACTGGGCACCCCCAGAAGGGGTTTTTTTAAGGTTGTGTCAAAGTACCCTACTGTACACCATTATTGCTCTGTCTCCCTCTTTATATGTGCCTCTCTTCTTTTTCTCAGTATTCCTTTTACCCACAACTTCTACTTTCTCTATATTTCTTTTTTTTTTTTATCACTCAGTCCTCCTTTCTTTCATCCCTTTTTTGCTCTTCAACCATCTCTCCCTTCTGGTCCTGTAACCCTTAGTCCACAAGCACAAGAACTTAAAGAACAAGAGGAAGTCAAAGGAAAATTATGGCAAGGAAACAGATAAAAGAAATCACTCATGAGGAAGAATCAGCAGAAAACTCCAGGCAACATGAAGAACCAGTCCAGAACAACCCCGCCAAGGAAACATTAGGTAGCTACTGCAGATGATTCCATCTATAAAGAAATGTTAGGAATGACAGAAAGGGAATTTAGAATACACATGTTGAAAACAATGAAAGAAATGATGGAAACAATGAAGGAAACTGCTAATAAAGTGGAAAATAACCAAAAGGAAATCAAAGAACAGAATCAAATAAGAGATGAACGATATGAAGAATATAAAAAGGATATAGTCGAGCTGAAGGAACAGAAACAGTCAATAAGGGAACTTAAAGATGCAATTGAAAGTATCAGCAACAGGTTAGACCATGCAGAAGTAGAGGTAGAAGACAAAGTTCTTGAGATAATTCAGATAGTAAAAGAGGCAGAAAAGAAGAGAGAGAAAGCAGAACGTTCACTGTCAGAATTAGGGGACTTTATGAAGCGTTCCAACATATGAGTTATAGAAATTCCAGAAGGAGAAGAAGAATACTCCAGAGGAACAGAAGCCATACTAGAGAATATTATAAAAGAAAATTTCCCAAATATCACCAAAGATTCTGACACACTGCTTTCAGAGGGATATTGGACACCAGGTCACCTCAACTCTAACCGAGCTTCTCCAAGACACATCGTGATGAACCTGTCCAAAGTCAAGACAAAAGAAAAGATTCTGCAAGCTGCCAGGAGTAAGTGCCAGTTTACCTACAGGGGCAAATCCATCAGAGTGACCGCAGACTTCTCTAATGAAACTTTCCAAGCAAGAAGAAAATGGTCATCTAACTTTAATCTACTTAACCAGAACAATTTCCAGCCCAGAAGTCTGTACCCTGCTAAGCTAAGCTTAAAAATTGATGGAGAAATCAAATCATTTACGGATATACAAACATTGAGGAAATTAGCCACAACAAGACCAGATCTACAGGAAATACTTCAACCTCTTCTGCACACTGACCACCACAATGGATCAGCAGCAAAGTAAGAACTCAGAAATTACAGGACAGTATCTACCCTCCACACTGATGCAAAAGATAAAACAAAGCAATGAACTCTCACCAAATAAGATGAATAGAATACTACCACACTTATCAATTATCTCAATTAATGTTAATGGCTTGAATTCCCCACTGAAGAGACATAGATTGGCTGACTGGATTAAAAAACACAAGCCATCCATTTGCTGTCTGCAAGAAACACACCTGGCTTCAAAAGACAAATTAAAACTCCGAGTCAAGGGTTGGAAGACAATTTTTCAGGCAAATGGAATTCAGAAGAGAAGAGGAGTTGCAATCTTATTTTCAGATACATGTGGATTTAAAGCAACTAAAGTCGAAAAGACAAAGATGGTCACTTTATATTGGTCAAGGGAAAAATACAACAAGAAGACATTTCAATTCTAAATATCTATGCACCCAGTTTAAATGCTTCCAGATTCTTGAAACAGACCTTACTCAGTCTGAGCAATAAGATATCTGATAATACCATAATAACAGGGGACCTTAACACTCCTCTTACAGAGCTGGACAGATCCTCTCAACAGAGACTAAACAAAGATATAAGAGATTTAAATGAGACCCTAGAACAACTGTGCTTGATAGACGCATATAGAACACTCCACCCCAAAGATAAGGAATATACAATCTTCTCATCACCCCAAAGAGCATTCTCCAAAAATGATCATATCCTGGGACACAAAACAAATATCAACAGAATTTAAAGCATTGAAATTTTACCTTGTATCTTATCAGACCATAAGGCACTAAAGGTGGAACTCAACTCTAACAAAAACGCTCGACCCCACACAAAGTCATGGAAATTAAACAATCTTCTGTTGAATAACAGATGGGTGCTGGAAGAAATAAAACAGGAAATCATTAACTTCCTTGAGCATAACAACAATGAAGACACAAGCTACCAAAACTTGTGGGATACTGCAAAAGCAGTTTTGAGAGGAAAATTCATCACTTTAGATGCCTACATTTGAAAAACAGAAAGAGAGCACATCAACAATCTCACAAGAGATCTTATGGAATTGGAAAAGGAAGAACAGTCTAAGTCTAAACTCAGTAGAAGAAAAGAAATAACCAAAATTAAATCAGAGATCAAAGAAATTGAAAACAAGGGCGATGCCAGTGGCTCAAGGAGTAGGGCACCAGTCCTATATGCTGGAGGTGGCAGGTTCAAACCTAGCCCCGGCAGAAAAAAAAAAAAAAAGAAAAAAAGAAATTGAAAACAAAAGAATCATTCAGAAAATTAATGAAACAAGAAGTTGGTTTTTTTGAAAAAATAAGTAAAATAGATAAACCTTTGGCCAGACTAATGAGGAATAGAAAAGTAAAATCTCTAGTAAACTCAATCAAAAAAGATAAAGGGAAAATAACAACTGATCCCATAGAGATACAAGAGACCATCTCTGAATACTATCAGAAACTCTATGCCCAGAAATTTGACAATGTGAAGAAAATGGATAAATGTTTGGAATCAGACCCTCTCCCTAGAGTCAGCCAGGAAGAAATACAGCTCCTGAACAGATCAATTTCAAGCACTTAGATCAAAGAAACAATAAAAAATCTTCCAACCAAAAAATGCATTGGTCCAGATGGCTTCACTCCAGAATTCTATCAAACCTTCAAGGAAGAGCTTATTCCTGTACTGCAGAAATTATTTCAAAAAATTGAGGAAGAAGGAATCTTCCCCAACACATTCTATGAAGCAAACATCAACCTGATACCAAAACCAGGAAAAGACCCAAACAAAAAGGAGAATTTCAGACCAATCTCACTCATGAATATAGATGCAAAAATTCTCAACAAAATCCTAGCCAATAGATTACAGCTTATCATCAAAAAAGTCATTCATCATGATCAAGTAGGCTTCATCCCAGGGATGCAAGGCTGGTTTAACATACGCAAGTCCATAAACATTATCCACCAAATTAACAGAGGCAAAAATAAAGATCACATGATCCTCTCAATAGATGCACAAAAAGCATTTGATAAAATCCAGCATCCTTTTCAAATTAGAACACTGAAGAGTATAGGTATAGGTGGCACATTTCTAAAACTGATTGAAGCTATCTATGACAAACCCACAGCCAATATTTTACTGAATGGAGTAAAACTCAAAGCTTTTCCTCTTAGAACTGGAACCAGACAAGGTTGTCCTCTGTCACCTTTACTATTCAACATAGTGCTGGAAGTTCTAGCCAATACAATTAGGCAAGACAAGGAAATAAAGGGAATCCAAATGGGAGCAGAGGAGGTCAAACTCTCCCTCTTTGCTGACGACATGATCTTATACTTAGAGAACCCCAAAGACTCAACCACAAGACCCCTAGAAGTCATCAAAAAACACAGTAATGTTTCAGAATATAAAATCAATGTCCACAAGTCAGTAGCCTTTGTATACACCAATAACAGTCAAGAGGAGAAGCTAATTAAGGACACAACTCCCTTCACCATAGTTTCAAAAAAAATGAAATACCTAGAAATATACCTAATGAAGGAGGTGAAGGACCTCTATAAAGAAAACTATGAAATCCTCAGAAAGGAAACAGCAGAGGATATTAATAAATGGAAGAACATACCACGCTCATGGATGTGAAGAATCAACATTGTCAAAATGTCTATACTTCCCAAAGCAAACTACCTATTCAATGCCATTCCTATCAAAATACCAACATTGTACTTTCAAGATTTGGAATAAATGATTATTTGTTTTGTATAGAACCGGAAAACACCCCGTATAGCTAAGGAACTTCTTAGTAACAAAACTAAAGCTGGGGGCATCAGCATACCAGATTTTAGTCTGTACTACAAAGCCATAGTGCTCAAGACAGCATGGTACTGTCACAAAAACAGAGACATAGACACTTGGAATCGAATTGAAAACCGAAAAATGAAACTAACATCTTACAACCACCTAATCTTCGATAAACCAAACAAGAACATACCTTGGGGGAAAGACTCCCTATTCAATAAATGGTGTTGGGAGAACTGGATGTCTACATGTAAAAGACTGAAACTGGACCCACACCTTTCCCCACTCACAAAAATTAATTCAAGATGAATAAAGGACTGACATTTAAGGCATGAAACAATAAAAATCCTCAAAGAAAGCAAAGGAAAAACAGTGGAAGATATTGGCCTGGGAGAAGACTTCATGAAGAAGATTGCCATGGCAATTGCAACAACAAACAAATGGGACTTCATTAAACTGAAAAGCTTCTGTACAGCTAAGGAGACAATAACCAAAGCAAAAAGATAACCTACACAATGGGAAAAGATATTTGCATATTTTCAATCAGACAAAAGCTTGATAACTAGGATCTATAGAGAACTCAAATTAATCCACATGAAAGAAGCCAACAATCCCATATATCAATGGGCAAGAGACATGAATAGAACTTTCTCTAAAGATGACAGATGAATGGCTAACAAACACATGAAAAAATGTTCATCATCTCTATATATTAGAGAAATGCAAATCAAAACAACCCTGAGATATCATCTAACCCCAGTGAGAATGGCCCACATCACAAAATCTCAAAACTGCAGATGCTGGTGTGGATGTGGAGAGAAGGGAATACTTTTACACTGCTGGTGGGACTGCAAACTAGTACAACCTTTCTGGAAGGAAGTATGGAGAAACCTCAAAGCACTCAAGCTAGACCTCCCATTTGATCCTGCAATCCCATTACTGGCCATCTACCCAGAAGGAAAAAAATCCTTTTATCATAAGGACACTTGTACTAGACTGTTTTCTGCAGCTCAATTTACAATCACCAAAATGTGGAAACAGCGTAAATGCCCACCAACCCAGGAATGGATTAACAAGCTGTGGTATATGTATACCATGGAATACTATTCAGCCATTAAAAAAAATGGAGACTTTACATTTTTCGTATTAACCTGGATGGAAGTGGAAGACATTATTCTTAGTAAAGCATCACAAGAATGGAGAAGCATGAATCCTATGTACTCCATTTTGATATGAGGACAATTAATGACAATTAAGGTTAAGGGGGGGAAGCAGAAAGAGGGACAGAGGAAGAGGGGTGGGGCCTTGGTGTGTGTCTCACTTTATGGGTGCAAGACATGATTGCAAGAGGGAGTTTACCTAGCAATTGCAGTCAGTGTAACCTGGCTTATTGTACCCTCAATGTATCCCCAACAATAAAAAAAAAAAAGAAGTTCAAATTAAAAGGAATGCAATTTTCTATACAAAAAAAAAAAAAGAAATTTATAAATCTCCTTCTGAGTTTGGCTTTAGCAACATCATTTAACTCAAAAAGATTTTTTAAATTTCTTTCTTTTATCAAAAGTTATTTAATAATATATTTCTTATTTTCCAAATATTTAGGAAAATTTTAGTGATTTTTTTTACTATTAATCATTAGTATAATTTCACTATAGTAAAAAAGGTATTCTGAAAGACACTACTAAATGTGCTAACATTTGTTTTAGGTCCTAGAATATGTTCAAATTGATAAATGCTTCACTATCATATGGAAAGAAGTTGTATTCTGAAGGTGTCAGATATAGTTTTGAATATATGTTAACTATTTCCAGTTTGATAAACATGTTCAAATCTGCTAGGTGCCACTTACTCTTTTTCTTTGAGTTTAGTCTTTACTGAGAAAGAATGAATAAAATTTCAAGCCAAAATAATAGAATTTCCTATATGTCCTTTGAATTCTGGCTTTGTGCTTAAATAATGCATGGTTATATAATTAGCTGTATAACAATTTTAGACTTATCTGATGTCCATAATATGTTATTTTTGCTGAAATGCTGCTCTTTATCTCTAGTAACAGTAATACTTTTTGTTTAAAATCTACCTTGTCTGACATTTGACATAGGTAAGCTAGCTAACATCTGTATAGTGTATTTTAATACTTAATTTCTATATAACAACAGCAAAAATTGAAAACCATAATATAAATGATACTATTTATATAGCATCAAGACCCAATACAAATTATGCATAAGTATTATGAAAAAACTGCAGGACCTCTACATACATGCATGTACATACATATATATTCATATAAGAAAGAAAGTGTTAATGAGGAAAATATTAAAGATCAAAATAAAGGGAAGTATCTACCTTATTCATGGAAGGCTCAATACTATAATGACATAAGTTGTACACTAATTAATTTATATATTCCATGCAATATGATATCCAATGCAATGTCATTTATACTTCCAGGTATTTTTTAGAATATAATATTGTTTTGAACTTTTTATAAAAATACAAAGAACCAATATTAGCCAAGAAAAAGAATAAAGTTGAGGAATTATACTACTAGATATCAAGACATTTATAAACTATTCAACAAATTAAAACTCTCACAATGATACAAAATCAGAGCAGACTTAGTTTTAAAAATATACATGCAGTCACCTAATTTATTACAAAATATCCACTGAACATATTGTGGAAAGCACAGTTTTTTTCAATAAACATTAATAGAGCAAATGAATATCCATTGGTAAAATTTGAATCTTGATCCTTACATTCATCATACAGAAAAATAATTCTGGATGGGTCACAGAAATATACATGAAAAGTTTAATAATGAAACTTCTATAATAGAAAAAATACAAAATAATTTATTCATGACCTTGGGGTAGGTAGATATTTCTTAAATAATGCACAAAAAGCACTAATGATTAAATAAAAATCTGTTTTGCTTCAGTACAGATAATATAAGAAGTGAAATGGCAACTCAGAGAATATTTGTTTTATCTACCTAGGTGTATCTTTCTTTCTTATCTGTCAAACGACGCCTGTCCAAATATGTAAAAAATTACTATAAACCAATAAGAAAAAGAAAGGTAAAAAATTGGACAAAGTCTTGAATAAGCACCTCATAAGGAGAAAATACAGATGACCAAAGTGTATACGAAAAGTTGTTCAACTGCAATGCTTATTAGAGATATACTATTTATCTATCAGGATAGCTAAACATTTAAAAATAAAATGTTAAAAATCATCAAAAATCTCAAGTGTTGTCTAGGATTTAGAGAATTTGAAGCTTGTAATAGAATTATAAATTGTCATCTAAAAATCTACAAAATGTATACTTGGAGTGTCCACCATTAGACTTAAGGCTCTTTTTCTGTCATATTTTCAGTTACTTCACAGCATAAAAATTAATAGTGAAACTCAAGAGGCACTTCAAATGTGTATCAGAAATATTTCCCCAGACATCTGAAACATAAAAGACTCTGAGGCACAGTCTCATTGTATACATTAGTTTCAGCAAAATTCCTTCTTCTTATTAAGGTTTCTGGATAATAGGCTCTCTTCTGGGAGTCTAAGGTATTGGCTTACATGTGGTGTATATTTAGTAGTAGGGGAAGGAAATTAGAATACAAATTTCTTGTTGAGAGGTTTATTAGGGAAGAGCACTGGGCAGTGTGTAGACTTGTGACTTGATTTACTTAACTCATTTCTAGCATACTGCTGGTCTCCTGTTATTCCTAAGGAAACTGCTTCCCTGGCTCTCAGTCTATGTGATTTGGGTGGCTGTACCCTCAACTCTGGAAGTGGGCATGAGGCCGTAAGTAGTTTTAGCTTGGACAAGTGTCCCAAGTTAGAAAATAGATGCATTCCGACTCACATTAAGAATTTTTATTGTGGGCGGCGCCTGTAGCTCAGTGAGTAGGGCGCTGGCCCCATATACGGAGGGTGTCAGGTTCAAACCCAGCCCGGGCCAAACTGCAACAAAAAAATAGCCAGGCATTCTGGCAGTGCTTGTAGTCCCAGCTGCTAGGGAGGCTGAGGCAAGACAATCACGTAAGCCCAAGAGCTGGAGGTTGCTGTGAGCGGTGTAACGCCACGGCACTCTACCGAGGGCAGTAAAGTGAGACTCTGTCTCTACAAAAAAAAAAGAATTTTTATTGTACTTGAAAGAAATGTGGCATGCTCTTTGCTTGTGGAGTTGCCAAGGCAATAAGAAATAATAAACGTGCAGCTACTGGGAGCCATTCTGTCCCTTCCTGAGAATGTATTCACCCTTGGGGAAAACAGAGCCACAAAACTGAAGCAAGACTAAATGCTGATTATTATAACTTAAAACTAGGGTTCAACCATGCCTAAGCCAGATCTACTTTTGGACTTTTAGTTATCTAAGACATTTTTATCTAGACAATGTTATCTAGACATTTTATATAACCAGTCTTTGAACATTCTACTTTTAAGTGTAAGAGTCCTGAAATATTTTGGGCTTCAATTTTTTCATGTATACAGTGACTCATACCTCACTGGGTTGACTGTCATGAAGATAAAATAACAATAGATATACTTAAATGTAAAATAAAGTATCTTCAACAAGTGTCTATTCTAGTGAAGAAACTCTTCAATAATAGAGGTGATGAATTAATTATATAAATTATCATCTCTTTTAACACATTCAGTGAAAGGAAATTCTACAATTATATTTACATTAAAAACACTTTTTCATTATAATTGTTAGATTTAAAAATGTTTTGCATATGCTCTCCTTTGTCCAGTTTGTTTAGTCTTGGTTTGGTTTGATTTTGCTCTGATGGATGCAACATTGTGGCAGAAGTCTGTTACAGTTATTAGGCTCTATCAATTTCATTTAATATTTGACTTTCTAAATTTAACCAACACAACTTTTTTTTGATTTTAAATAATTTAAAATTACTTCAATTTAGGCTCTGCGCCTGTAGCTCAGTGAGTAGAGTGCAGGCCACATATACTGAAGCTGGTGGGTTTGAGCTCACCCCAGGTCTGCTAAATAACAATGACAACTGCAACCAAAATATAGCCAGGTGTTGAGGCGGGCACCAGTAGTCCCAGCTATTGGAGAGGCTGAGGCAAGAGAATCACTTAAGCTCAAGAGTTTGACATTGCTGTGAGCTGTGACACCACAGCACTCTAGCAAGGGTGACATAGTAAGACTCTGTCTCAAAAAAAAAAATTACTTCAATTTATATAATTATTTTGTGAAATTTAAAAGATAAGCTCTTATGAGGACGGAGCAAGATGGCAGCCGAGTAACAGCTTCCTTGCATCTGGGCACCGTGAGTCTGGGGAGATAGGACTCCAGGCATCTCTGGCTGGTGGGATCTCCCTATCATCACCCTTGTGAGGATACAGGGAGTCAGAGAGAGACTTATGGACCCTAAGAGGAGGACTAAAACAGTGGAAAACCAGCAAGTGATCGCGTGTGTTCAATCCGTCTAAACCTGCCCACAAATGTAAGTTCAGTAGCAGCAAGACTGCAAACAAGAAAGGCGTTACCTGTGAACTGTTTTGGTGTCTTTGGACTTGGCACTCAGATGACTGCCTTGGGTAGAGCCTGAGCGGGAGTGCAGAGAACTTTGGCCGTTGTCTAGGGCCCCAGTCTGAGCCGCTGAGCCAGACAGAGCTAATAGTGTTTGGCTGTGGGTCACAGAGAGCCATTGTGAGCGATCTGCCCTGGCAAGCTCTGCCCTCAGGGTCGCAGAGCTAGAATCAGGTGGGAGCTGGTAACCCAGAGACCAAGTAGCCTAAGGGCGGGGTCTGAGCCGCCTTGCAGCCCTAACCTTCAGGGGCAGAGTGAGACCAGTTTTGGCACACTGGGTAAGTGGATAGCCACTTCAGCAGTGATTCCAGCGAAAGCACTTTCCTGGGAAAGCTTCTGCTCAGCAAGTGAACAAGTTCAAAGAGCCTTTTAAGTGGGCTGAAGAGAGATTTAGGGTGTCTACCTGCTGGGGTTTGAGAAATCAGCAGCCTCCAGTCGTACCAGAACTGTGATTAACATCGCATACCCCAGAAGACCAAGTGATGCTCAGACAATACTCAATAACATATACGTACTGCTTCGTTTTTGGTTGTGTTTTGTTTTTGTTTTTGTTTTTGTTTTTTTTGGTTTAGTTGGGTTTTTTTGTTTATTTTGATGTTGTTGATATTGTTTTGTTCTTTAATTTAAACCTTTTCCATACAGATCCTTTTTCTTTCTCAATTTTTCTAGTTCAATTATAATTTCCCATTGCTGCCTTTTTCAATAATTAGAACTTCATTTTTGCTAGTGTTTCTGCCGCTATTATTTGGTTTTTAACCCAATTTTATCCCATAAAGTTTTCTGTTTGCTTGTTTTGGTTTGATTTATAGCATTTTTGTCTTTCCTCTATACTTGGTGGAGGTTGGGTACTGTGTCTGATCAGGTTAGCAAAGAGCTGCTCACCTCAAGGGAACCACCCAACTGGGCACCCCCAGAAGGCGGGGTTTTTTTAAGGTTGTGTCAAAGTACCCTACTGTACACCTATATTGCTCTGTCTCCCTCTTTCTGTGCCTCTCTTCTTTTTGTCAATATTCCTTTCACCCACCCCCTCTACTTTCTCTATTTTTCTTTCTTTTTCTTATCACTCGGTCCTCCTTTTTTCATCCCTTTTTTGCTCTTCACCTTCTCGCCCTTCTGGTCCTATAACCCTTAGTCCACAGGCACGAGAACTTGGAGAGCAGGAGGAAGTGAAAGGAAAATTAGGGCAAGGAAACAGATAAAAGAAATCACTCATGAGGAAGAATCAGCAGAAAACTCCAGGCAACATGAAGAACCAGTCCAGAACAACCTCGCAAAGGGACCATGAGGTAGCTACTGCAGATGATTCCACCTATAAAGAAATCTTAGGAATGACAGAAAGGGAATTTAGAATACACATGTTGAAAACAATGAAAGAAATGATGGAAACAATGAAGGAAACTGCAAATAAAGTGGAAAATAACCAAAAGGAAATCCAAAAACAGAATCAAATAAGAGCTGAACGATATGAAGAATATAAAAAGGATATATCAGAGCTGAAGGAACTGAAACAGTCAATTAGAGAACTGAAAGATGCAATGGAAAGTATCAGCAACAGGTTAGACCATGCAGAAGAAAGAATTTCAGAGGTAGAAGACAAAGTTCTTGAGATAACTCAGATAGTAAAACAGGCAGAAAAGAAGAGAGAGAAAGCAGAACGTTCACTGGCAGAATTATGGGACTTTATGAAGCGTTCCAACATACGAGTTATAGGAATCCCAGAAGGGGAAAAAGAATGCCCCAGAGGAATGGAAGCCATACTAGAGAATATTATAAAAGAAAATTTCTCAAATATCACCAAAGATTCTGACACACTGTTGTCAGAGGGATATCAGACACCAGGTCGCCTCAACTCTAACCAAGCTTCTCCAAGACACATTGTGATGAACCTGTCCAAAGTCAAGACAAAAGAAAAGATTCTGCAAGCTGCCAGGAATAAGCGCCAGTTGACCTACACGGGCAAATCCATCAGAGTGACCGCAGACTTCTCTAATGAAACTTTCCAAGCAAGAAGACAATGGTCATCTACCTTTAATCTATTTAAACAGAACAATTTTCAGCCCAGAATTCTGTACCCTGCTAAGCTAAGCTTAAAAATTGATGGAGAAATCAAATCATTTACGGATATACAAACATTGAGGAAATTCGCCACAACAAGACCAGCTCCACAGGAAACACTTCAACTTGTTCTGCACACTGACCACCACAATGGATCACCAGCAAAGTAAGAACACAGAAATTAAAGGACAGTATCTACCCACCACACTGATGCAAAAGATAAAACTAAGCAATGGACTCTCGCCAAATAGGACGAATAGAAAACTACTACACTTCTCAATTATCTCAATAAATGTTAATGGCTTGAATTCCCCACTGAAGAGACATAGATTGGTTGACTGGATTAAAAAACACAAGCCATCCATTTGCTGTCTGCAAGAAACACACCTGGCTTCAAAAGACAAATTTAAGCTCTGAGTCAAGGGTTGGAAGACAATTTTTCAGGCAAATGGAATTCAGAAGAGAAGAGGAGTTGCAATCTTATTTTCAGATACATGTGGATTTAAAGCAACTAAAGTCAAAAAAGACAAAGATGGTCACTTTATATTGGTCAAGGGAAAAATACAACAAGAACACATTTCGATTCTAAATATCTATGTACCCAATTTAAATGCTCTCATATTCTTGAAACAGACCTTACTCAGTTTGAGCAATATGATATCTGATAATACCATAATAACAGGGGACTTTAACAATCCTCTTACAGAGCTGGAAGATCCTCTAACAGAAATTAAACAAAGATATAAGAGATTTCAATGAACCCTAGAACAACTGTGCTTGACAGACGCATATAGAACACTCCACCCCAACGATAAGGAATATACATTCTTCTCATCACCCCAAGGAACATTCTCCAAAATTGATCATATCCTGGGACACAAAACAAATATCAACAGAATCAAAAGAATTGAAATTTTACCTTGTATCTTCTCAGACCATAAGGCTGTAAAGGTGTAACTCAACTCTAACAAAAATGCTCGACCCCACCAAAAGACATGGAAATTAAACAATCTTCTGTTGAATAACAGATGGGTGCAGGAAGAAATAAAACAGGAAATCATTAACTTCCTTGAGCATAACAACAATGAAGACACAAGCTACCAAAACCTGTAGGATACTGCAAAAGCAGTTTTGAGAGGAAAATTCATCACTTTAGATGCCTACATTCGAAAAACAGAAAGAGAGCACATCAACAATCTCACGAGAGATCTTATGGAATTGGAAAATGAAGAACAATCTAAGCCTAAACTCAGTAGAAGAAAAGAAATATCCAAAATCATAACAGAGATCAATGAAATTGAAAACAAAAGAATCATTCAGAAAATTAATGAAACAAGGAGTTGTTTTTTTGAAAAAATAAATAAAATAGATAAACCATTGGCCAGACTAACGAGGAATAGAAAAGTAAAATCTCTAGTAACCTCAATCACAAATGATAAAGGGGAAATAACAAGTGATCCCATAGAGATACAAGAGATCATCTCTGAATACTACCAGAACTCTATGCCCAGAAATTTGACAATGTGAAGGAAATGGATCAATATTTGGAATCACACCCTCTTCCTAGACTCAGCCAGGAAGAAATAGAGCTCCTGAACAGACCAATTTCAAGCTCTGAGATCAAAGAAACAGTAAAAAATCTTCCAACCAAAAAATGCCCTGGTCCAGATGGCTTCACTCCAGAATTCTATCGAGCCTTCAAGGAAGAGCTCATTCCTGTACTGCAGAAATTATTCCAAAAAATTGAGGAAGAAGGAATATTCCCCAACACATTCTATGAAGCAAACATCACCCTGATACCAAAACCAGGAAAAGACCCAAACAAAAGGAGAATTTCAGACCAATCTCACTCATGAATATAGATGCAAAAATTCTCAACAAAATCCTAGCCAATAGATTACAGCTTATCATCAAAAAAGTCATTCATCATGATCAAGTAGGCTTCATCCCAGGGATGCAAGTCTGGTTTAACATATGCAAGTCCATAAACGTTATCCACCATATTAACAGAGGCAAAAATAAAGATCACATGATCCTCTCAATAGATGCAGAAAAAGCATTTGATAATTTCCAGCATCCTTTTCTAATTAGAACACTGAAGAGTATAGGCATAGGTGGCACATTTCTAAAACTGATTGAAGCTATCTATGACAAACCCACAGCCAATATTTTACTGAATGGAGTAAAACTCAAAGCTTTTCCTCTTAGAACTGGAGCCAGACAAGGTTGTCCTCTGTCACCTTTACTATTCAACATAGTGCTGGAAGTTCTAGCCAATACAATTAGGCAAGACAAGGAAATAAAGGGAATCCAAATGGGAGCAGAGGAGGTCAAACTCTCCCTCTTTGCTGACGACATGATCTTACACTTAGAGAACCCCAAAGACTCAACCACAAGACTCCTAGAAGTCATCAAAAAATACAGTAATGTTTCAGGATATAAAATCAATGTCCACAAGTCAGTAGCCTTTGTATACACCAATAACAGTCAAGATGAGAAGCTAATTAAGGACACAACTCCCTTCACCATAGTTTCAAAGAAAATGAAATACCTAGGAGTGTACCTAACGAAGGAGGTGAAGGACCTCTATAAAGAAAACTATGAAATCCTCAGAAAGGAAATAGCAGAGGATATTAACAAATGGAAGAACATACCATGCTCATGGATGGGAAGAATCAACATTGTTAAAATGTCTATACTTCCCAAAGCAATCTACCTATTCAATGCCATTCCTATCAAAATACCAAAATCGTACTTTCAGGATTTGGAAAAAATGATTCTGCATTCTGTATGGAACCGGAAAAAAACCCGTATAGCTAAGGCAGTTCTCTGTAACAAAAATAAAGCTGGGGGCATCAGAATTCCAGATTTTAGTCTGTACTACAAAGCCATAGTGCTCAAGACAGCATGGTACTGGCACAAAAACAGAGACATAGACACTTGGAATCGAATTGAAAACCAAGAAATGAAACTAACATCTTACAACCACCTAATCTTCAATAAACCAAACAAGAACATACCTTAGGGGAAAGACTCCCTATTCAATAAATGGTGTTGGGAGAACTGGATGTCTACATGTAAAAGACTGAAACCGGACGCACAGTTTCCCCACTCACAAAAATTGATTCAAGATGGATAAAGGACTGACATTTAAGGCATGAAACAATAAAAATCCTCCAAGAAAGCATAGGAAAAACACTGGAAGATATTGGCCTGGGGAAAGACTTCATGAAGAAGACTGCCATGGCAATTGCAACAACAACAAAAATAAACAAATGGGACTTCATTAAACTGAAAAGCTTCTGTACAGCTAAGGAGACAATAACCAAAGCAAAGAGACAACCTACACAATGGGAAAAGATATTTGCATATTTTCAATCAGACAAAAGCTTGATAACTAGGATCTATAGAGAACTCAAATTAATCCACATGAAAAAAGCGAACAATCCCATATATCAATGGGCAAGAGACATGAATAGAACTTTCTCTAAAGATGACAGACGAATGGCTAACAAACACATGAAAAAATGTTCATCATCTCTATATATTAGAGAAATGCAAATCAAAACAACCCTGAGATATCATCTAACCCCAGTGAGAATGGCTCACATCTCAAAATCTCCAAACTGCAGATGCTGGCATGGATGTGGAGAGAAGGGAACACTTTTACACTGCTGGTGGGACTGCAAACTAGTACAACCTTTCTGGACGGAAGTATGGAGAAACTTCAAAGCACTCAAGTTAGACCTCCCATTTGATCTTGCAATCCTATTACTGGGCATCTACCCAGAAGGTAAAAAATCCTTTTATCATAAGGACACTTGTACTAGACTGTTTTCTGTAGCTCAATTTACAATCACCAAAATGTGGAAACAGCGTAAATGCCCACCAACCCAGGAATGGATTAACAAGCTGTGGTATATGTATCATGGAATACTATTCAGCCATTAAAAAAAATGGAGACTTTACATTTTTTGTATTAACCTGGATGGAAGTGGAAGACATTATTCTTAGTAAAGCATCACAAGAATGGAGAAGCATGAATCCTATGTACTCCATTTTGATATGAGGACAATTAATTATAATTAAGGTTATGGGGGGGAAGCAGAAAGAGGGATGGAGGGAGGGGGGTGGGGCCTTGGTGTGTGTCACACTTTATGGGGGCAAGACATGATTGCAAGGGGGACTTTACCTAACAATTGCAATCAGTGTAACCTGGCTTATTGTACCCTCAATGAATCCCCAACAATAAAAAAAATTAAAAAAAAAAAAAAGAGTTTCCCTTTTGGGTGACGAAAAAGTTTGGAAATATGTAGATAGTTACACAGTACTGAAATTAATACCAATAAACTGTATGCTTAAAAATGGTTAAAATGGCAAATTTCATGTTACATTTTACCATAGTTAAAAAGAAGTAATAATTTGCTATACTCAAAGCCATTGATTGGCGCACTTTAAATGGGTGAAATACATGGAATATAATTAATTATCAATAAATCTGTTCAACAAAAGTTAAGTCCTCTAGGAAAACTTCCTTACCCATCCACCCTCCTCTCAGCTGTAGACTGGATTCCCCCCAGCACGTGCAACTAGCACCACTCTGCGTTAGTTGTCAGCCTATCTCCCCCACCAAACGTTCAGCTTCCCAAAGGCAGACATTTAGCCCTTCTTTGTATCCCTAGATCCAGAGTCTACCCCGGTGATTGTACAGTGTGTGCTCAATAAATGTTTATCACATTCAAAACTCATTAAATTATTTAGATGAGAGAATTGATCCAAGATTTGTATTCTGAGTCAGTACAAGGAATGAAACTGTATCAGTCACATAAGCCACCTGGATTTATCAATGTCAGATTTTAATAAAGAAAATGTGATTAAAAAAAAAAGTCTATACTTCCCAAAGCAATCTACCTATTCAATGCCATTCCTATCAAAATACCAACATGGTACTTTCAAGATTTGGAAAAAATGATTCTGCATTTTGTATGGAACCAGAAAAAACCCTGTATAGCTAAGGCAGTTCTTTGTAACAAAAATAAAGATGGGGGCATCAGCATACCAGATTTTAGTCTGTACTACAAAGCCATAGTGCTCAAGACAGCATGGTACTGGCACAAAAACAGAGACATAGACACTTGGAATCAAATTGAAAACCAAGAAATGAAACTAACATCTTACAACCGCCTAATCTTCAATAAACCAAACAAGAACATACCTTGGGGGAAAGACTCCCTATTCAATAAATGGTGTTGGGAGAACTGGATGTCTACATGTAAAAGACTGAAACTGGACCCACACCTTTCCCCACTCACAAAAATTGAGTCAAGATGGATAAAGGACTGACATTTAAGGCATGAAACAATAAAAATCCTCCAAGAAAGCATAAGAAAAACACTGGAAGATATTGGCCTGGGGAAAGACTTCATGAAGAAGACTGTCATGGCAATTGCAACAACAAAAATAAACAAATGGGACTTCATTAAACTGAAAAGCTTCTGTACAGCTAAGGAGACAATAACCAAAGCAAAGAGACAACCTACACAATGGGAAAGGATATTTGCATATTTTCAATCAGACAAAAGCTTGATAACTAGGATCTATAGAGAACTCAAATTAATCCACATGAAAAAAGTGAACAATCCCATATATCAATGGGCAAGAGACATGAATAGAACTTTCTCTAAAGATGACAGACGAATGGCTAACAAACATGAAAAAATGTTCATCATCTCTATATATTAGAGAAATGCAAATCAAAACAACTTTGAGATATCATCTAACCTCAGTGAGAATGGCCCACATCTCAAAATCTCAAAACTGCAGATGCTGGCATGGATGTGGAGAGAAGGGAACACTTTTACACTGCTGGTGGGACTGCAAACTAGTACAACCTTTCTGGAAGGAAGTATGGAGAAACCTCAAAGCACTCAACCTAGACCTCCCATTTGATCCTGCAATCCCATTACTGGGCATCTACCCAGAAGGAAAAAAATCCTTTTATCATAAGGACACTTGTACTAGACTATTTATTGCAGCTCAATTTACAATCGCCAAAATGTGGGAACAGCCTAAATGCCCACCAACCCAGGAATGGATTAACAAGCTGTGGTATATGTATACCATGGAATACTATTCAGGCATTAAAAAAAAATGGAGACTTTACATCCTTCATATTAACCTGGATGGAAGTGGAAGACATTATTCTTAGTAAAGCATCACAAGAATGGAGAAGCATGAATCCTATGTACTCCATTTTGATATGAGGACAATTAATGATAATTAATGTTATGGGGGGGAAGCAGAAAGAGGGATGGAGGGACAATTGCAATCAGTGTAACCTGGCTTATTGTACCCTCAATGAATCCCAAACAATAAAAAAAAAAAAAGATAGGCACTTATTTGCTTCTTTCAGTGTTTTTTTGTGTGTATATCAGAGGAATAAGTAAAGATATATTCTAAATTCATCTGATACAAATTTTCTTACACTTCTTTCTATAAGTGAAAGTTAGAATCTTTTTAAAACCTGACTTTGACAGTGAAACAATGCAAAGTTAGTGAGAGCAGTACTTTATCCATGTGTGGATGCAGTTTCCTTTTTTTTTTGTTGGCCAGGGCTGGGTTTGAACCCGCCACCTCCGGCATATGGGACCGGCACCCTACTCCTTGAGCCACAGGCGCCATCCTGCACAGTTTCTATATGACCCTTTGACTGCTAGCTATTCTTATCTTATAGATGTATAATTCAAATGCAAAATTAAGGTCCTTCAACAAAATCAGAAATACATTTTCTTGATGATACATTTTCAGTCTCTGTTGAGGACCAACAATCATGAGAAGCACAAGCCCAGAATTTTAAATCATTTTCTGAGATACACCTACAAATCTTAAATTACCTTAAACCATAATTCTTTCATCTCAAGAAGACGCATCGATGTTCTTTCTGTTCTGTCCACATCTCTATCAAACCTAATTCCTCCCCTATTACCAAGATTCATTTTAATTGTTTCTGTATCCGTGTTCTTCCTTCTAGCTATCTTCCTTCAATCCTATCACCGCTCATTATAAAGCATCCACTGTATGCCAGGCACTGTGCTGGTTGCTAAGGAGACAACAGTGAAGTTGGAAGTTTATGTACTGTAACTCCATTTGGTCCTATAAAGGGGAAAACTTCTCATGAAATACAAACAAAGCTTGTACTCGGTTGATTAAAATTATCTCTTATCTGGCTCGGTGCATGCAGCTCAGTGGCTAGAGCATCAGCCACATACACCAGATCTGGCCAGTTCGAATCCAGCTGAAGCTTGCCAAACAACAATGACAACTACAACCAAAAAATAGCCGGGCATCGTGGCAGGTGCCTGTAGTCCCAGCTACTTGGGAGGCTGAGGCAAGAGAATCACTTAAGAGTAAGAGTTGGAGGTTGCTGTGAGCTGCAACGCCACAGTACTCTATTTAGGGTGATATAGTGAGACTGTCTCAAAAAAAAATTATCCCTTATCAATTATTAATAAATATGCTTTATATAATGTTTTAAAATGTATTTTACCTCAAAACCTAACAAATGTATTCTTTGTGTACCATTTAAAAAAAATAGACCCAAGACATGTTTTCCTTGTGCTAGGGTGTGACAACTGTTTATCCAAACATCATCTTTCATACATAAACCACATCCAAATGCATCCACACGTTTGGGTGGAAACAGAATTAAGTCTAGAGAAATATTAAACTCAATGGAATTATGGGCATGTGAACTCAACTAACCCAGGAGGTATTCAAACTGTCACAGACTTGACAGAGGTAGTGGGGAGGTATAGACCAGTCTGGAAAGGAATTAAATAAGTGGCTGATACAGTGTTTCAGCAGTTTTACAATTCTCTGAGTGAATAATAAAATAATGACGTCTTATTTGACAGCATAACAAGGTGACCATAATCAACAACCAGTTAGGGTATACTTTAAAATAACTAAGAGAGGGGAATTGGAATGTTCCTAATACAAAGAAATGTAAAATGTCTGAGGTAATTGAAATGGATACTTCAATTACCCCAATGTGATTAATTCACATCATATGCTTGTATCAAAACATCACATGTACCCTATAAAGATATACAACTATTAAGTATCCACATTAATTTTTAAAATAAATTTAAAAACAAAAAATAAAATAACTATACTTTAGTGAGATCCATGCCAGATTCAAATTTAGTATCCTTTGATACCATGTTTTACATATTATATATGCTCAGCAAATACTAAATGAATAGTGAACAAAGTATCTTACTGAAAAAATAAATTAAAAGAAAAAATAAAACCATACTGGAGTTCATTAATGTATTGCAATGTAATTTTAAAACTATACGGGCTAATTTCTTTTTTTGTTTGGATTCAATATCAAATGACTATCATATCTAGAGCTGCAGAGAGAGCAGATATGTATGGATGCAAATCTTATGCTAGATATTTTCATGGTCCAAAAATTAAATGTAAAAGACAAGGGGAAGGGAAGCATAAACCGTACACCATCTGACTCAGCCTTGAGTTGGCACAGCTATGGAAACACCACATTTGCTGAAGTTTGGTGTTTTAGCTCAGGCTCCCCAAGTAAATCCAAGTTATTGCAATGCTGGGCTGGCAGATGGACTTCACAGATACCTCTCTCCCACCAGCCACTGTCTGGAAGGCAGTAGGCCTGGCAGGCGTGGGGAGAAGGATCCCAGCTGTCAGGAAGAGGGGTAGGTGGAGACAGGCACCTTGCTCAAATAATCTCCTGGAGCCATCACAATTAATAACTATCTTAAATAGGATAATGACAGCACTGATACCTTCAAATTATATTCCAAACATATACTAAGATATTTTAAGAATGTAAGGTATTTTTAGGAAAATGGTCTCTTCATTCAAAAAAGTAAAAGTAAGGATAACATGTTTTTGATGTACATATGCCCTGAAGTGCTCTGTTGTAGTAAAAAACCCAAAAACCAAAAAACCTATTTTTGCATGTGGTGGGTGCTTCCTCAGGCTTATCACAGAGACCCACACAGCAATTATTTAAAAATCACCTAGATCCAGCTCATTATCATTATACTGGACTCTAGGTTGCTCAAGGAAAATTTATTTATTTTCTTGAAACATATATAAGGCCCTGATTAAAAGCCAATGAACATATCTGTGAAAGAAGAGTAATGATTATAGATGCTTCAAAGTTTTTATTGGGATTATGAGACCTTAACAAATTGCCCTGGTCAGCTTGCTATACACAGTATATTTTCAACTGATAAATCATGTTGCTAATTATTACAACATTGGAAAATTATAAAGTCTTGAAATAAACAGCAATTACCGTGAAAGAAATTCAGAGCGTCCAATCAAGGTTACCAGTTTTCAAGCAGACATAAGCATTTGTTTCTCAGCCCCAGACAGAATAGAGACTAGTATGAAAGCAGATTTTTGTAATTTTCCTTGCATCCCCACTTAGAGGCAAAAGAATAAATTGAATGTTGTAATAGGAAAGGCTGATTCTCTTAAATTGGTTTCTAAATTGCTGTGTGGAATCTAATTTCACATAATTTTTCATCCTACATTTCTGATCTGGAAGTTTAGATTTTGATTCCCAAAAGAGTTAAAGGACTGCATTTAACAGGGTTCAGCATTCTCACAAGCCCCTAGTGACTTCAAAACTGTCCAGTGCTCCATTTTTCATTTTATGTGAAAGTGCATTAATCCTAGGAGCCATCCAAATTCCACCTTCCTGGGTCTTCATCCTTTCATTTCCACATTTACCCTCGATCTTTTAATAGCAATTTCTCCCCAGAGTGACAGAAACGTCAGAATTTTTGCCTTTCGTGTTGCTTTAATAATACCCTTGATCATTATCAGCTTGTCATCTGCCTTAAGTCCTGATTTAAAAAAAAAAAAAAAAAGTCTGATCACAGGAACCCAGAGGTGAGAAGCAGGAACTTGAGTCATATTCTCAGCCTAGCTCCTTCTGTAGATGGAACAAATGATTCATTTATTTCATGTCTCAATTTCCTTACCGGGGTGTGTGTGTGTGTGTGCGCGCGCATGTGTATGTATAAAATCTCCTGTATATCTTCATCTGTATCTCTCTGTCACTTAAATATCAACTTCAAGGCATGATTTTGTAACTTCAGCCTATGGGGTGTTACAGGTGATTAAAGTGATGATGTTACTGATTCTTTGCGCGTGTGCTGCACTCCCAACACGACATCATGCATTTTTGCATCTATCTTCCCCTTCTAGTCTCTATACCTCTAGGAGAAAGGAGACTGCTAATGTTGTGCCGTCTTCCTTTGTGAAACTGAAGTACAAATACGTAAAGGATGTATAGAACATACACCAAGCAATGCTGTTACTGTTAGGCGCAGTCCCAGGGCTAGAATCCATATTTAAAGACTATTCCTCTAGTTTTTTTTTTTTTTTTTTTCATCACTCCATGGATTTTAATAATTAATCATTACAAACACTAGCAAACATCCTAAGCCATGAATAACTTAGTCTTCAAAATTTATTGAATGATGACACCTTCAGCAGACTTGTTATCATTTTTTTTCCTTATTGATTTTTATTTTTCTTCATTCTGTTTTACCTCAACATCGGATGCTGGACAGCGACACTTACAAAGTTTACAAAGTAAACTTTTGATATCTGGGACTTTCTGTAGAGGTACGAGAGAAGTCTATTGGAATAAGATCTAGAGAACAATTTTTAGATGCTTTATTTGTCGCAAAGCTATCTGGAAGGCAAGCCATTTCACTTCTCTGCACTTCATTTTATTAAATATAGGAAATAGGGAAATTTGACTAGGTAGGTACAAGAACTCCCTGGGTTGTGTCCTTTTGCCTTTATTATTTAACTATGGCATAAAGTATTGTTGGTTGTATGGTATAGAAACTAATGGACTCTCCGGGCAGTGAATAGGCGCATGCGCACCGCTGTCTGTGCACGCATGCGCGAGTGAGTTAACACTCAAATCCAGTGACGGTTAGTTTGTTTCTTTCCAAAGTCTTCCAGGACTTTATACTAGAGTCTTATTATCGGACAGGTATTAAAAGAGTGTTTCTGGTAGGAAAACAGCCTGTTGCATGAGGAGCGTGATGTCACCTTGAAGTGAAACCACCACTATGACCTAGATTTGACTCCTGCACACCAAGATGTTCTCGTAGCTTAGACACGGCTCATAAAGACGCTTATCTCACCACCTCAGTGGTCACGAGTTTTGCAAGAAAGTCTGAGGTGTGTGACAAGCTGCACACATTTTTCCCCAAAGCTTGCTATACAAAGAGTATTTTCTAGAAGGCAAGTGCTGAGATTCACCCTCTGGCAGCCATCAATACAGATTGTTTCTGGCCATAAGTCCCTAATAAATATTTCTCTCTACGAAACTGGGTTTGTCAGCCTCTTTCTTAAGACTCCCAGCTCTCTAACCCTTTGGGGATAGTTTGCAAATGCCTGTTCCCAAGGAACACTCCCATACGCATTTTACCCTTCCGTAGGCTAAAGGAAAGGCCGTAAAGGGAGCAGGAGTGGGTTATTGCATCTCTGTTGCTAGCTTTTACGAACTCTCAATAATTTATAAATCATATTTCTGTCATCAGAGCCATTAAATATGCTTGAATTTAAAAAATATTTAATGCAGAAATATTTCTTTATTTCAAGAGTCAGATAAAGGGATGGGAAAGAGGAGGAAATGGAATTACATTAGGATCCCATTATCACCTATTTTCAAAGCTATTCACTATTTCTTACACATATACAGATACTTATCTCTGTTAAATCTAATAGCAACTCTGGGGCAGTAATTATAATGCTCCCATTATACAGATAAACAAAATGAGATCTGAGAGGTTAAATGACTCGCCCAAACATATACATATGTTAATAAGTTCAGCTAGACCAGGTTTTCTCACTCCTAGCCTAGTTTTTTTGCAGTTTTTTTGGGGGGAGGGGTCTGGCATATGAGGCTGGTGCCCTATTCTGTTGAGCCACAGGCACCACCATTCCTAGCCTAGTTTCATTAACATGATATCCATGTCATTATGCCTAGAATTTTCCTTTGAGATATAGATACATAATACTTCCATTCATGGGAAGCATTTCAGCTATCTTGAATCAAGATTCTTTTGTTACTTCATCACATTATTTTTATAAAAAGAAAACTGGACATATCAAGTTAGAGTAAGTTTAGACTATCAAAATTAGTCTAAACTTGAGTTAACAAAACTTATTAATAGGTTGTTATGATATCCAGTTGGCATACATGGCTTGAAAATATGTGTTTTTATTACATACCCGTTATATTACAAATGTATACCCCATAGAAACCTCTATTCATGTGAATAGATTTTTCCCTCAATAAAACTACTATATAGGGTTACAAAAAGGAGTTTGAAGAAAAAAATTAATAAAATAACCACATCAAAACACCACTACCTACAAATAAGATCTAACGAAATTACTGTGACCCATTCTCAAATTATACATTTAAATCTGACTCTGTCATTTACCAGTTATGTGATTATGGAAATAAAAATGAGATGTACCTTTTAAGTTGTTGCAGGTTTACATTTTTGTAAAGTTCTTAGGACAGTGCCTTCAATATCTGAAATGTCCCATAAAAGCTATTTTTAGCATCATCATCATATCTTTACCAACCTATTTATCAGTGTATAGATTGACAGTGGCAGATTTTCAGAACTAAAATCTCTGTTACTGTTTATTTGTTCAGCGTCAGTCAATGAAATAGATATTCCTTTTTACACTAAAATAGTCTTAGGTAGTGGCTAGGGAACAGTTGCTTGGGGACCCCAGTGCTTGTTGATTAGATCCTGTTTTGCTAATAAATAGCCATGGGGCAATGTTTTAAATTATTGGTAGCACTATATTTCCTGTATTCCATTTGTAAAAAGAGAAACAGAATTGATTTTAAAATGCTTCAAAAAGACAAAGGTTAAAATTATAGCTGAATACTTAAGACCGTATACAAGAAAATATTTAAGTTTTTCTCAAAACTACTCTATTTGGCGGTATCTTCTTATATAGGACTCTTATGACATTAAAGATTTTTTTCCAATACGAAAAATAATAACACTTAAGATAGCCTGATATTTTCATTATTTTGTGTTTATTCTTCATTAAATCATGTTCAATTACTCCCTCCTACTGACAAGAGGATGATTCTGGTGTATTTGTTTCTTATACGTTACCACTGACTACTGTCTGTAAAGTTGAATTTAGTATAGGAACAATATTATAGATTTGTAATTAATAAAGCTATTCCAGCCATAGAAAATGAAATTTTGTCCATGTTTATAATAAAATGTGACAGTTTCCCTCATCCTGCAATAATGTTTGGTGCTAATATGGTGTGTGTTCTCACCTGCTCCTTCTGAAACCAGTTTTACCTATTTATGTAAAATCATGGCTATGAGTCATTAACAAAGTGGGATAAGCTTGACCCCAAACAGTCTCTTTTCAAGAAGAGAATTCTCAGAAAGGTATTTTCATGCTTGGTCTATGTTTCCTCTGAGAATATGGTATTGCTTTCTCTTTGAGAGTAACTTACCCTGACACATGATCTTGAGCATTAAAAGATCAACAGGAACTGAAACTGGCAAATCACCAGCCCAGGGCTTTATTACCCATCCACATAATGAGGAATCCCTTTCATCCTCTCTAAGAAGATGGGATTCTTGTCAAAGCTATGGTATCACACTACAAAATTAGATGGCATAGATACTGTATACACCTCTGTATCTAGAGAAGACTGCATGAGAACTGATGACTATAGACTTCTGACTTCCTATGCCTACTTACATGGCCAGGTAATGCACCATAAATGGTATAAAAGATTATATAGTAGTAATTTTTGCTGATGATTTGGAGTTTAAAATATTTGTGTCCCTTTTCTACCAAGTTTATCCTTACAGAGGCCTTCCCTAGGAGCTCTGTATGTGACAGGATTATCTACCACAACCCATGGACAGTTGGCTCGCCCATGGGAATTTCTTTGGCCAACAGAATGAAAGCCAAGAAGGGGATTGGTGGGATTACACCAGCGGTGCATCTTACAAGGGTATAGGTGAAACTTGGTAAATGGTCTGTGAAACTAATGAATGATGCCCAATGATTATATCAATGTACACAGCTATGATTTAATAATAAAAAAAATAAAAAATAAATAAATAAATAAAATAAAATTCAAAAAGCTGGAAAAAAAAAAAAAGAATGAAAGCCAAAGTGACTTATATATATCAAAGGAGAAGCTTTGAGGAAAATGGTATTCTTCCATTATTCCTCCACTTGGCCATGAGACATATATGCCACAAAATAAAATAAAAGCATAGGTAGGAGGGAGAACAACATTTCTAACATGAACTTTATTTTTCTTTTTTTGCTTTAATGTACTGACATTATGAGGTCTATTTGTTACCATAGCATAGCCTAGCTTATACTCACCAATATAGACTGATTCAATCAGCTTTAGATAAATAAATGACAGATACAAGGATAGATGGATAGATAGATAAACAGAAGAGATATCTCATAAAAACAACAACAAGAAAACAAATTACACACTAGATATAGAAATTCACCAAGGGCATTATGGCATAATAAAATATAAGAAAAAAATTTTTAAGAACTCTTGGGAAAATATGAAACCTAAAATACTCACCAGAAGTTTGCTTTATAACAGTGCTAATAATATACACCAACAACAGTCAAGTTGAAAAAGCAGTTAAGGACTCTATCCCATTCACAGTAGTGCCAAAGAAGATGAAATATTTGGGAATTTACCTAACAAAAGACGTGAAAGATCTCTATAAAGAGAACTATGAAACTCTAAGAAAAGAAATAGCTGAAAATGTTAACAAATGGAAAAACATACCATGCTCATGGCTGGGAAGAATCAACATTATCAAAATGTCCATACTACCCAAAGCAATATATAATTTCAACGCACTCCCTATTAAAGTTCCACTGTCATATTTTAAAGATCTTGAAAAAACAATACTTCGTTTTATATGGAATCAGAAAAAAACCTCGAATACCCAAGACATTACTCAGAAATAAAAACAAAACAGGAGGAATCACACTACCAGACCTCAGACTTTACTACAAATCGATAGTGATCAAAACAGCATGGTACTAGCACAAAAACAGAGAAGTAGATATCTGGAATAGAGAACCAAGAGATGAATCCAGCTACTTACTGCTATTTGATCTTTGACAAGTGATGAATAGAGAACCAACAGTTGAATCCAGCTACTTACCGCTATTTGATCTTTGACAAGCCAATTAAAAACATTCAGTGGGGAAAAGATTCCCTATTTAACAAATGGTGCTGGGTGAACTGGCTGGCAACCTGCAGAAGACTGAAATTGACCCACACCTTTCACCATTAACTAAGATAGACTCTCATTGGATTAAAGATTTAAACTTAAGACATGAAACTATAAAAATACTAGAGGAGAGTGCAGGGAAAACCCTTGAAGAAATTGGTATGGGCGAGTATTTTATGAGGAGAACCCCCCGGGCAATTGAAGCAGCTTCAAAAATACATTACTGGGACTTGATCAAACTAAAGAGCTTCTGCACAGCCAAGAACACAGTAAGTAAAGCAAACAAACAGCCCTCAGAATGGGAGAAGATATTTGCAGGGTATATCTCTGACAAAGGTTTAATAACCAGAATCCACAGAGAACTCAAATGCATCAGCAAGAAAAAAACAAGGGATCTCATTGCAGGCTGGGCAAGGGATTTGAAGAGAAACTTCTCTGAAGAAGACAGGCGCACAGCCTTCAGACATATGAAAAAATGCTCATCATCTTTAATCATCAGAGAAATGCAAATCAAAACTACTTTGAGATATCATCTAACTCCAGTGAGACTAGCCTATATCACAAAATCTCAAGACCAGAGATGTTGGCGTGGATGTGGAGAAAAGGGGACACTTCTGCACTGCTGGTGGGAATGCAAATTAATACATTCCTTTTGGAAAGATATATGGAGAACACTCAGAGATCTAAAAATAGATCTGCCATTCAATCCTGTAATTCCTCTGCTGTATACCCAGAAGACCAAAAATCAAAACATAACAAAGATATTTGTACCAGAATGTTTATTGCAGCCCAATTCATAATTGCTAAGTCATGGAAGAAGCCCAAGTGCCCATCGATCCACGAATGGATTAATAAATTGTGGTATATGTACACCATGGAATATTATGCAGCCTTAAAGAAAGATGGAGACTTTACCTCTTTCATGTTTACATGGATGGAGCTGGAACATATTCTTCTTAGTAAAGTATCTCAAGAATAAAAGAAAAAGTACCCAATGTACTCAGCCCTACTATGAAAGTAATTTGGGGCTCTCACATGAAAGCTATAACCCAGTTACAACCTAACAATAGGGGGAAGTGGGAAAGGGAGGGGAGGGAGGGGGGTGGTGGGTAGAGGGAGGGGATCGGTGGGATCATACCTGTGGTGCATCTTATAGGGGTATTTGCGAAACTTGGTAAATGTAGAATGTAAATGTTTTGGCACAGTAACTGAGATAATGCCAGGAAGGCTATGTTAACCATTGTGATGAAAATGTGTCAAATGGTCTATGAAGCGAGTGTATGATGCCCCATGATCATATCAATGTATACAGTTATGATTTAATAAAAGATATAATAGTGCTAATAAATATCAGAAAGTATAACACAATATTTTAGAGATGAAAAAATTTCAAAATCAATCTATTCTGATTATTAGTATTTTTTTAGATAAATAAGTTGCTGTCGAAAAGAAAAAATATAACTTGCTGAAGCTCATTCAACCATCTGATAGCACAACCAATATAGCAATCCTTAAAAAGGAATCATAGGGAATTTAGAGGGAGAGAGAGAGAGAGGTAGAGTCCTGTTTCACTTGCCTTTTTTCACCATAGAGAATCAAGAATAGGGTTTGAATACAGAACAATAACTGTTGATTTTCAGAAAACTGCAATTGTTAATTTAATTGGCAATGCAAGATTGCTAATAAGTAATGTGCAGGAAAATGGCAGCAAAGCTTTTAGCTGCTTAACCATAAATTGGAAAAAAAAAAAAAAGAGAGACAACTATAAGACCATGAGCACTGATGTCCATATATAGAATCTCACAGTTTTATTTTTATTCTCTATCCTTCTTATATGAAAGTGAATGGTGGAAAAAAACTAAATAAACTTAAAGTTGCTTATGCTAGATACCTATGATAAATAAAACTAGTTATAGAATGTCAAGAGGAAGTGAATCCTGGATTGGCCAGTTTTTAACATTTCTTTGTCATCTTTATTTCAATTAATTATTGATTATTAAAACTTTATCTTTCTTCTCAGGAAAGCCTTCATGAACTCCAGGTTTCAACTTTCATTTCTTAGAGCACTGTTTTGTGATAGAAATTTTCTTTGTCTCAAAGGAAAAAATATTCTTCACATTTATATAGATAAACCATAGTGTTCTTATTTTGTGATTAGTTGTCCTTAATTTTCTCCCATTTTTGATAGAGATATAAATGCACATTGATTTCCAAAATATAAAAACAATAATTCTGGAAGAAAACCATATGACCCTGAAAATAGGAGAAGGAGTCGTAAGAATTTTGGTAAACTAGAGATGCAATAGGTCATCACTCATCTCTACACAATCGTTTATACATGGGAATGAGGGCCCAGCTGTGTAGGATGTAAAGGTGTTTAAGATTTTCTTATGAAGCGGGAAGAGAGGAGGAGGGAGGGGGATGGGTGTCATAGTGTATGGCACACCTCTTGAGGGCAGGATGCAATTTTAAGAGAGACTTTATTTAACAAATGCAATCAATATAACCTAATTCTTTGTACCCTCAATGAATCCCCAATAATAAAAAAAAAAAGATTGGCTTATGAAATTTCTCAATTGTTTAATATTGACAAAAATAAATAAAATTTAAATCTAGGACTAATGACCCAGGTTCTAAGCAAGAGCTAGACAATTCACAAGTAAAATTACAATTGAATTCAATCTTCAAGATTTAGCCTTAAAATTTTATTTGTGTATCGATCTAATTTCACTCTCAGTCACTAACGCTGCTAGTGAGAAATTGCCAACTAAGGAAATGTGATCATTAGGCAGTTACAATTGGTGTCAGTGATTGCATTATCTCTTTAACAAGGAGCCATTACACAGTTCATGAATTACACATTGTCTGTTATACCACACAGCTCTTCGCCACTTAGCAAGGAATAATAGACATAATGATGAAAATCAGGATGCATGGTGCTGTTAGACACATGAGTATAGGCATGTTAGAAATTATGTTTGGAAACTATCCCAGTGAACTCAGTTATCTAAATTGAAGCTTTTGTCTTAAAGTCTTATCAGCAGTGTGACTTATTTATTGTACTTCAGTATTTGTTTTTTTTGTTTTTTTTTTTGGTCGGGGCTGGGTTTGAACCTGCCACCTCCGGCATATGGGACCGGTGCCCTACTCCTTGAGCCACAGGCACCGCCCAGTATTTGTTAATAGAAGTACCATGTTAGAGAGCTGGCAGTGAGGCACTTATGGGCAAACCAATTAGCTGTGTGGTGGGCATGGAAGAACTGTTATTTTAAGAAAATGTTACTTTTTTAGTACATCCTTTTGTCTTTGTACTGGAAGATGGTTATTGAAGGAGTAGTTAATTTTAGAGTGGATATATCGGAAGACAAAGAAATGCGAAACATTAGATATTTATGATGTGATTTGTATGTTAAATGTAAAAACACTAACAATTCTTGAACAGCAGAGAAACCCATATATTATGTATTAAAATATATCAAAAAAATACTGCAAATTGTGTTTAACATATTGATAAATCTCTTTTTCTTGGAATTTTCCAAAATTTTCCATCCTCTTGAATGTGCTAATAAAACTGGATGTTCTTGATTTTCTAAATGAGATCGATGACATGAGCAGCATCTGTGAATGATGAATAAATCTGGTCAGCCCCTGTTCTGTATGCCTGGCAAATTCTTTTCTGGACCGTTGTGCGCTGCAATGTGTAATGACCCACATAATAATCTTGTAAAGAAAAGAAAGTTAAATTTTAAAAAAGAACACTCATTATTATCCTCATTGTTATTTGTTGCTTTTTTCAATTTATAATATGCTTAAATTGGAATATCTGTAGTGTTGCACAGCATTATTGCCTGAAAATGCAACAGGAAGGTGAAGAAATATTTCAATTACATTAACTCGGGTAAAATGAATCTTGAACAAATTTGTGTGTGGAGCATGAAAGTATGATTTCTGCCATCTCTATTTTCTCACTCATATTTTTTAAAGTTTTAAAATTTACTTAATATTTTGAATTAATTTTGGAGCATCAGTTGGGCAAGAAGAACCTATTACTTCTATCAGTCCACACTGACTGATATCAACATCTTTTAAATGTAGCAAAATAGAACTTTCAATTGAGTTAGGAACAACCAACAACTTGCGTAAAAATGAATGCTTTCTTGATGAGGTCAGTTTTGATAGAGCATCAAAATAAGAGATAATGCTTAAATTCAGTGTAAATAGTAGTTATGCAAATATTTTATTTTATTTTCTTTCAAATGAGATTTTTGTTCATAGAACAAAAGCAGTTACACTTATTAGTGAATAATGATGACTCATAAGCAGTAAATATGGTTTTTGAAAAGTGAAAGACATCACTGCTGAATTGTTCCTCACTTGACATTTTAACTGTTTCTAAACTAATGGCCATTCCTACAGGTTACCATCTTGTTGATGCATGTATTTGGTTATTTTACTATATTCTAAGTAACATGCTTCAGTGTCGCATGTTACTGTAAAATTAGTCATTATCAAACTTAAGGATAATTTTTATTTTAATTAATTCATCTTTTATATAATGTTTTTATGAGAGGCAATGGGGAAAAAATCTGGATCTTGGAAAATGACATTGCTGAATATCCTTGAATAAATTACTTAGCCCATATGAACTTTGGTTTTGTTATCTGTGAAATGGAAAAATTATCAGACCTTTCTCAGAGGCTTGTTGTGAGAAATAAAATGCTACCATGTATATGCTAAAGATGCTGGAAAATCCTAAGGAGCCTGCTCATTGCCCCTCCCCAGCCCACAACTGAGCTGCATGTCCAAGCCTCATTTTATCTCTGTGGGAATATACATCTAGTTCTTGCCTAGACAACATAAGTGGAAATGGCATGTGTCACTCTGAAAGCAAATAATCTTCTCTTGAATTTTATATGACTTCTCTGTGTCATCTGTCTCCACCCTTTAAAAACTGTCTTTCCACTAGGTGATGTCAGAATAACCTTAGAATTCAAAGTCCAAATGTAGGATTTTTAAATGTAATATATGAATAGCTTAGAATTGAGCTGAAATAAAATAAGTTGCCACATTTTGTTAATACATATTTCTTAAAAAATTATAACAACTTTACTCAGAACAAAAGGACAGAAGAAGAGCATTATTTCCCTAAATTAAAAGCCTAAATGTCAAGGATTTGTTTTTACATTTGACTTGTTTTGAACATATATCAAAAATTTGATGAAGAAAAAAACGTGAAAAATATTCTTTTATAAGGAGGGTAACTCTTAAATTAGGACATCAACAGTGTAACCTTGCTTATATCAGAGATGATAAATAATCATTGAGGGGAAGGACTTTAAAGAAGCTCTAATCAGGGTGGTGCCTGTGGCTCAGCGGGTAGGGTGCCGGCCCCATATGCCAAGGGTGGTGGGTTCAAACCCAGCCCCGGCCAAACTGCAACAACAACAAAAAAAATAGCCGGGCATTGTGGCGGGTGCCTGTAGTCCCAGCTACTTGGGAGGCTGAGTCAAGAGAATCGCCTAAGCCCAAGGATTTGGAGGTTGCTGTGAGCTGTGTGACGCCACAGCACTCTACTGAGGGCAATAAGGTGAGATTCTGTCTCTACAAAAAAAATAAAAAAAAAAAGAAGCTCTAATCAAATGCATTCCTTTTAAAGATAAGGAATTTCATCCCAGAGAGGGAAAGTGACTTCTCCATGGCTGCTCCTGGTCCATCCCTATTTACATAATTCATATATTTTCCTCTCCTAAAACCAAAGTTAACTTTCTAAATTGAAGCTCAAAAATAAAATAAAACTCTATTACTGTGCAATCATCCACTGATTTATTTTAAGATATTATGCTGCTTCAAGTAGCTTGAAAAATTTAGTGTTGACTAAAATAGGCTCACAACTCACTGAAACTCAAAAGCAAAAAGAGACTGTAGAACTGCTACTGGAGTTGTTTATTTCTCTTTTGTTACTTGAGTTATTTTTTCCTTTTATTTCTTCAATTAAAAAAATAACTATTAACTCATGTCTTTTAATTCTCCCATTCCCCCTAACTGGCCTCATTTCAATGAAGAGTAAAGTTTTATGCATGTCTCCCTAGTTTACCAAGGACGTTTAATAAAACACAGCCTAAAATTTCAGGGCCTTTGTTTTCTATTGGAGAATTATTTCACTTGTACATATACACTGATGGAGGCAGAGAAGATTGGATTTGATAAAATCAAAACTAGCAGACAGGAGTCCGCGGAGACAAGATGGCTGACTGAAGCCAGCTTTCCACAGAGGCTCCTGTCCAGAAGGAGAGTTAAAGGACAGAAATTTAGCAAGTAACATGTCATATTTGAGCTGCACCAAGAGAGAAGGTTGAAGAACGCACATCGACCCTGCTGAGGCAAGCTGCAACCCCAAGGATACAAACAAAAGGTACAAAATCGATCACCAAGCGGACGGGAGTCCCCTCCCCCATAAGAATGGCTCAGAGAGCTCCACAAACAAACAAGCAGAGTTCAAAAGTCCTCCCACTAAACTCCACTGGAGAGATCCTCTAAAAACTGGACCTACCTCCCCTACTAGGGTGCCATGATGTTATCCTGCCAGGCATAAAACTGTATAAAACTGTATATATTCTCTACCTGCAACACTGAGCTCCCAGCACACCCCTCCACTCTCACTCTGAGGTCTGGAAGCCTATCCCCCAGGAGTCCATATTCTTAGGTAATTTCTCGAGGGGTGTGGACAGTGCCTAAACTGCAGCTGGTCAGTGCTGACTCTGGGGCACGGGAGTAAGGAGAGGATGGTGGCTGAGAGGGAACCACACTGGAGCAGCAGTGCCCTGAGGCGCAGAGCAGCAGCCGTCTTTTAGCAACAATAGAGCTCACTCCCGGATATTTCAAAGCCACCCCCTGTCTCCCTGGGCAACCAGAGGAGGCCGGGCATCTACTCAGGTGGCAACCACCACAGAACAGATCTGGGACAGAAACCAGGCCCCATGAGTAAAAGGTTTGCCTGAGGCGGTACCGACCTGGGTGGAGTGCAGGTCCTAGAAACGCACTTGCAGACCTGGGAAGTTCCCAGGGTGGGGCTGACCCAGAGGACCACTTTACTGAGCCTAAGACGCACCCGGCCCTCAGGGGATCGTCAGCATATACACAAAGGAAGATAGGACGCTAGAACTGACAGGTAACCAAATACAAACCTGTAGGAGTGAAGACAGGGCCTAAGGTGCAGCCTCTGGGAACTCAAAACAGCTTCTCTTTGCAGGGAAATTTAGCAGGGACAGAAACAAATTCCTGCAAAGTTGTTCTGTTCTGTTCTGTCAGTAACATCAATCAGGGGAAGGGCTGAACTGAGTGAACACCCACCAGCCTCCATCAAGTGCTGGAGGTTGTCAGGCTTCACCTCCCCCTGCTAGACAGAGGCAGAGTGCCATGGCCTGGCAGAGCAGAAATAGATTTCCTTGTGATTCAGGCAGGTGCAAACCCCTGGAGCATCTGTTCACTACAGGCAACTAGGTCAGCCAACTGCGGGGCTATCAGTGACTGGGTGTGACAGATGTGCAAGGTGGGGAAGGAGGAATCAACCTTCTCACCCTGATCTATTTGCTGGGTGGCTAATCCTGACTCAACACAGCACTGGAGCAAGCCATATTAGAGTAGTCACCAGACCCCTGTGATCCAGTTGCCAGAGACCTTTTAAACTCTCCCACCTGAGACAGATGCTGAATGAGACAATTGATTTGGACCATTTGAACTGAGCTAACACCCAATGATTATTCAGGTGGTGCCCTGGGTGTGTGGTAGCAGGAAGGTTTGATTTTCCTTTTCAAAAAGGTTTGCCTGTGGGGGGCAGGGTTACTTAAGTGCTGGTATTTCTCCACAGCTGAGAAATAACCAAGAGTAACAGTTTCACTAGGGTTGAACAGAAACCAGTTGAAAACAAGACAGAACCACTTAGCCCCACCACACGAAACAGGGCCCCAGTTTCTCAGGCCATAGCACTATACGGGTCCTCGACCAAGCTCTGGGGGAAAATCAAACAGTGTAAAACAATCATGGGGCGGAATCAGAGGAAAAACTCTGGTAACATGAATAACCAGAATAGATCAACGCCCCCAAGGAAAGATATGGCAGATGTTACTGAAGATCCCATTCATAAACAGCTGGCTGAGATGTCAGAAATCGAATTCAGAATTTGGATTTCAAACAAGATTAATAAAATGGAGGAAAATTTGGAATTAGAAATTTGAGCAGCAATTCAAAAGTCAGAATTAGAAATTTGAGGAGAAATTCAAAAGTTATCTCAAGAATTTAACGAATTTAAAGACAAAACCACCAAAGATTTTGACACACTGAAACAAGAATTTGTAGCCCTCAAAGATCTGAAAAATACAGTAGAATCCCTCAGTAACAGAGTGAAGCAAGCAGAAGAAAGGATTTCTGACATTGATGACAAAGCCTTTGAACGCTCCCAAACTCTCAAAGAGGAAGAGAAATGGAGAGCAAAAATGGATCGTTCTCTCAGAGAGCTCCTGGGATAATTCAAAGAAGACTAATATCTGCCTCATTGGATCCCTGAAGCTGATGAAGTGGCCTCGCTAGCCACAGAAGCCCTTCTGCATGAAATTATGAAAGAGAATTTTCCAGACATGCCAAGAGATTCTGAAATTCAGATAACAGACAGTTTCAGAACCTCAGCATGACTCAATCCCAATAAGAAATCCCCCAGGCATATCATAGTTAACTTCACTAACGTTAATATGAAGGCAAAAATTCTAAAAGCAGCCAGATGTAAGAAATCCATTACCTACAAAGGGAAGAATATTAGAATGACTGCAGATCTCTCTGCTGAAACTTTTCAAGCCAGAAGAGGGTGGTCATCGACTTTTAATCTCCTAAAGCAAAATAACTTTCAACCCTGGATCCTGTATCCAGCTAAATTGAATTTCAGTTATGATGGAGAAATGAAATACTTTAATAACATTTATATGTAGAAGAAATTTGCCATAACCAAACCAGCTCTTCAGGATATTCTCAGACCCATCCATAAATGACCAGTTCAATCCTCTACCACAAAAGTAAACCCACTCAGAAACTTTTGATCAAACTCCAACTTCCACAGTGGTGAAAGGACATTTTGAAAAATGTCCACTGGACTTTCGAAAAACTCGATACCCAAAATTTTACCAGACTTTTCAATATTCACCATTAATGTGAATGGCTTAAACTGTTCTCTAAAGAGGCACAGGTTAGCTGACTGGATACAAAAACTATGGCCAGATATTTGCTGCATACAAGAGTCACATCTTACCTTAAAAGACAAATATAGACTCAGGGTGAAAGGATGGTCATCCATATTTCAGGCAAATGGTAATCAGAAAAAATCAGGTGTTGCAATTTTATTTGCAGATACAATAGGCTCTAAACCAACAAAAGTAAGGAAGGATAAGAACACTTTATGGGGGCAAGACATGATTGCAAGAGGGACTTTACCTAACGATTGCAATCAGTGTAACCTGGTTTATTGTACCCTCAATGAATCCCCCCCCCAAAAAAAAAAAAAGACATGAGAAAAAAAAAAGAATTATACAAAGATCAATAAATCAAAAAGTTGGTTTTTTGAAAAGGTCAAAAAAATAGATAAACCTTTGGCTCACCTAACCAGGAAAAAAAGAGTAAAATCTCTAATCTCATCAATCAGACACGACAAAGACGAAATAACAACAGACTCCTCAGAAATTAAAAAAATCCTTAATGAATATTACAAGAACCTTTATTCTCAGAAATATGAAAATCTGAAGGAAATTGACCGATACTTGGAAGCACGTCACCTTCCAAGACTTAGCCAGAATCAAGTGGAAATTTTGAACAGGCCCATGTCAAGTTCTGAAATAGCATCAACCATACAAAACCTCCCTAAAAAGAAAATCCTGGGACCAGAAGGCTTCAGGTCACAATTCTACCAAACCTTTAAAGAGGAATTAGTATCTATATTACTCAACCTATTCCAAAATGTAGAAAAAGAAGGAAAACTACCCAAAACGTTCTATGAAGCAAACATCACCCTGATCCCCAAAACAGGAAAAGACCCAACAAGAAAAGAAAATTATAGACCAATATCACTAATGAATATAGATGCAAAAATATTCAACAAGGTCCTAACAAACAGAATCCAGCAACACATCAAACAAATTATACATCATGACCAAGTCGGTTATGTTCCAGGGTCTCAAGGCTTGTTCAATATTGGTAAATCTATAAGTATAATTCAGCACATAAACAAATTAAAAAACAAAGACCATATGATTCTCTCAATTGATGCAGAAAAAGCTTTTGATAATTGACAGCATACTTTCATGATCAGAACACTTAAGAAAATTGGTATAGAAGGGACATTTCTTAAACTGATAGAGACCATTTACAGCAAACCCACAGCCAATATTGTATTGAATGGAGTTAAATTGAAATCATTTCCACTCAGATCTGGAATAAGACAAAGCTGCCCATTGTCTCCACTGCTCTTTAACATTGTAATGGAAGTTTTAGCCACTGCAATTAGGAAAGAAAAGGCGGTCAAGGGTATCCATATAGGGTCAGAAGAGATCAAACTTTTGCTCTTTGCAGATGATATGATTGTATATCTGGAAAACACTAGGGATTCTACTACAAAACTGTTAGAAGTGATCAAGGAATACAGCAGCATCTCAGATTACAAAATCAACATTCATAAATTGGTAGCCTTTATATATACCAACAATAGTCAAGCTGATAAAACAGTCAAGGACTCTATTCCATTCACAGTAATGCCTAAAAAATTGAAATATTTGGGAGTTTATCCAACAAAGGATGTGAAAGATCTCTATAAAGAGAATTATGAAACTCTAAGAAAAGAAATAGCTGAAAATGTTAACAAATGGAAAAACATACCATGCTCATGGCTATGAAGAATCAACATTGTTAAAATGTCCATACTACCCAAAGCAATGTATACTTTTAATGCAATCCCTATTAAAGCTTCACTGTCATACTTTAAAGATCTTGGAAAAACAATACTTCATTTTATATGGAATCATAAAAAACATTGAATAGCCAAGACATTACTCAGAAATAAAAACAAAGCAGGAGGTCTCACACTACCAGACCTCAGACACTACTACAAATTGATAGTGATCAAAACAGCATGGTACTGGCACAAAAACAGAGAAGTAGATGTCTGGAACAGAATAGAGAACCAAGAAATGAACCTAGGTACTTGCAGTTATTTGATGTTTGACAAGCCAATTAAATACATTCAGTGGGGAAAAGATCCCCTATTTAACAAGTGGTGCTGGGTGAACTGGCTGGCAACCTGTAGAACACTAAAACTGGACCCACACCTTTCACCATTAACTAAGATAGACTCTCACTGGATTAAAGATTTAAACTTAAGACATGAAACTATAAAAATACTAGAAGAAAGTGCAGGGAAAACCCTTGAAGATATCAGTCAGGGTGAGTATTTTATGAGGAGGACCCCCAGGGCAATTGAAGGAGCTTCAAAAATACATTACTGGGACCTGATAAAACTAAAAAGCTTCTGCACAGCCAAGAACACAAAAAGTAAAGCAAGCAAACAGCCCTCAGAATGGGAGAAGATATTTGCAGGTTATGTCTCCAACAAAAGTTTGATAACTAGAATCCACAGAGAACTCAAATGTATAAGCAAGAAAAGAACAAGTGATCCCATCGCAGCCTGGGCAAGGGACTTGAAGAGAAACTTCTCTGAAGAGCATAGGCACCAGGCCTACAGACATATGAAAAAATATTCATCATCTTTAATCATCAGAGAAATGCAAATCAAAATTACTTTGAGATATCATCTAACTCCAGTAAGATTAGCCTATATCACAAAATCCCAAGACCAAAGATGTTGGCGTGGATGTGGAGAAAAGGGAACACTTCTACACTGCTGGTGGGAATGCAAATTAATACGTTCCTTTTGGAAAGTTGTATGGAGAACACTTAGAGATCTAAAAATACATCTGCCATTCAATCCTATAATTCCTCTACTAGACATATACCCAGAAGACCAAAAATCACATCATAACAAAGATATTTGTACCAGAATGTTTACTGAAGTCCAATTCATAATTGTAAGTCATGGAAAAAGCCCAAGTGCCCATTGATCCACGAATGAATTAATAAATTGTGGTATATGTACACCATGGAATATTCTGCAGCTTTAAAGAAAGATGGAGGCTTTACCTCTTTCACGTTTACATGGATGGAGCTGGAACATATTCTTCTTAGTAAAGTATCTCAAGAATGGAAGAAAAAGTATCCAATGTAGGGCGGCACCTGTGGCTCAGTCGGTAAGGTGCCGGTCCCATATACCGAGGGTGGTGGGTTCAAACCCAGCCCCGGCCAAACTGCAACCAAAAAATAGCCGGGCGTTGTTTCAGGCGCCTGTAGTCCCAGCTACTCAGGAGGCTGAGGCAAGAGAATCGCTTAAGCCCAGGAGTTGGAGGTTGCTGTGAGCTGTGTGAGGCCACGGCACTCTACCAAGGGCCATAAAGTGAAACTCTGTCTCTACAAAAAAAAAAAAAAAAAAAGTATCCAATGTACTCAGCCCTACTAAGAAACTAATTTATGGCTTTCGCATGAATGCTATAACCCAGTTATACCCCAGGAATAGGGGGAAGGGGGAAAGAGAGGGGAGGGAGGGGGGAGGTGGTCAGAGGGAGGGTGATTGGTGGGATTACACCTGCGGTGCATCTTACAAGGGTATATGTGAAACTTAGTAAATGTAGAAAGTAAATGTCTTAACACAATAACTAAGAAAATACCAGGAAGGCTATGTTAACCAGTGTGATAAAAATATATGAAAGGTCTATAAAACCAGTGTATGGTGCCCCATGATCGCATTAATGTACACAGCTATGATTTAATAAAAAAATAATAAATAAATAAATATGGGCTAATCTTACTGGAGTTAGATGGTATCTCAAGGTAGTTTTGATTTGCATTTCTCTGATGATTAAAGATGATGAGCATTTTTTCATATGTCTGTAGACCATGCACCTGTCTTCTTCAGAGAAGTTTCTCTTCAAGTCCCTTGCCTAGCCTTAGATGGGATCACTTGTTGTTTTCTTGCTTATACACTTGAGTTCTCTGTGGATTCTAGTTATTAAACCTTTGTCGGAGTCATAACCTGCAAATATCTTCTCCCATTCTGAGGGCTGTTTGCTTGCTTTACTTACTGTGTTCTTGGCTGTGCAGAAGCTTTTTAGTTTGATCAGTTCCCGGTAATATATTTTTGAAGCTGCTTCAATTGCCCTGGGGGGGGGGTCCTCATAAAATACTCACCCAAACCGATTTCTTCAAGGGTTTTCCCTGAACACTCTTCTAGTATTTTTATAGTTTCATGTCTTGAGTTTAAATCTTTAATCCAGTGAGAGTCTATCTTAGTTAATGGTGAAAGATGTAGGTCCAGTTTCAGTCTTCTACAAGTTGCCAGCCAGTTCACCCAGCACCATTTGTTAAATAGGGAATCTTTTCCCCACTGAATGTTTTTAATTGGCTTGTCAAAATCAAATAACAGTCAGTAGCTGGGTTCATCTCTTGGTTCTCTATTCCGTTCCAGACATCTACCTCTCTGTTTTTGTGCCAGTAGCATGCTCTTTTGATCACTATCGATTTATAGTATTGTCTGAAGTCTGATAGCGTGATTCCTCCATATCACAAAATCCCAAGACCAGAGATGTTGTCGTGGTTGTGGAGAAAAGGGAACACTTCTACAATGCTGGTGGGAATGCAAATTAATACATTCCTTTTGGAAAGATGTTTAGAGAACACTTCAAGATCTAAAAATATATCTGCCTTTCAATCCTATAGTTCTTCTACTAGGTATATACCCAGAAGACCAAAAATCACATTATAACAAAGATATTTGTACCAGAATGTTTATTGCAGCCCAATTCATAATTGCTAAGTCATGGAAAATGCCCAGGTGCCCATCAATCCACAAATGGATCAATAAATTGTGGTACCCTGTTTCCCCAAAAATAAGACAGTGTCTTATATTAAGGTGTGCTCCCAAAGGTGCACTAGGTCTTATTTTCAGGGGACGTCTTATCTTTCCTGCAAGTAGGTCTTATTTTCAGAGGATGTCTTATTTTCGGGGAAACAGGGTATATGTACACCATGGGATATTATGCAGCTTTAAAGAAAGATGGAGATTTTACCTCTTTCATGTTTACATGGATGGAGCTGGAACATATTCTTCTTAGTAAAGTATCTCAAGAATGAAAGAAAAGGTATCCAATGTACTCAGCCCTACTATGAAACTAATTTATGGCTTTCATATAACTATAACCCAGTTATAACCTCAGAATATGGGGAAGGGTGAGAGGCAGGGGAGGGAGGGAGGAGGTTGTGCAGAGGGAGGGTAATTGGTGGGATTACACTTGCGGTGCATCTTTTTTTTTTTTTTTTCATTGTTGGGGATTCATTGAGGGTACAATAAGCCAGGTTACACTGATTGCAATTGTTAGGTAAAGTCCCTCTTGCAATCATGTCTTGCCCCCATAAAATGTGACACACACCAAGGCCCCACCCCCCTCCCTCCATCCCTCTTTCTGCTTCCCCCCCATAACCTTAATTGTCATTAATTGTCCTCATATCAAAATTGAGTACATAGGATTCTATGTATACCATGGAATACTATTCAGCCATTAAAAAAAATGGAGACTTTACATCCTTCGTATTAACCTGGATGGAAGTGGAAGGCATTATTCTTAGTAAAGCATCACAATAATGGAGAAGCATGAATCCTGCGGTGCATCTTACAAGGGTACATGTGAAACTTATTGAATGCAGAATATGATTGTATTAACACAATAACTAAGAAAATGCCATGAATGCTATGTTAACCAGTGTGATGAAAATGTGTCGAACTGTTTATAAAACCAGTGCATGGTGCCCCATGATCACATTAATGTACACAGCTATGATCTAAAACTAATAAAAAAATATTAATGAGTCAAAAAAAAGAGAAAACTATAGGACAGTGCCGTGCCTGTGGCTCCATGGAGTAGGGCCAGAGGTTGCGGGTTCAAACCCAATACCAGCAAAAAACTTCAAAATGAGCAGACATACTGAAATAGGTGCAACCCATCCTAAAAATATCAGGAATGGAAAATATAGGGTGGGAGAATAATGCACAGTGTTTGAAGATATAAAGTAGATTTTAGATATTTTAGAAATCAGGCGATGGGCACAGACTTCATCTATGGAGCTGTTTCTAAAATTGTGCTTTGCATGCCACAGGTGGAAAGAAAGATGTATTTAGTGATACATAGATTTTTTTCCTTTTCCTATTTATGTATTTCTTGTAATAAAAATCAGAAAAAATATGACAGGACATTGAATCTAAGCCAAAAAGTTGGATTAAGCATAAAAAATGGTGTAAATAATAATTAATGTACAGGGTTACACTGAAAAATTCTGAAGATGTTTTATGAAGAAACAGTGAGATTTTGGATGCATTGTTAAAGACAGTATGAAAGCTTTAATTGTGTTCTAATATGGGGGGAATTTGACATATTTCTTTTGATTTGTTATGATCACATTTGGATCCCAACAATGTAAATTTCCCTAAGAAACTCATTTGCCCACTATTCTAGCCTACATCTCAGGATGAGAACACAAAAGAACGAAGTATCAGAAATTGTGGATGGAATTGATGAACTGGCCAAGGCAACATGGCAGAAAGAACAAACTCTTCTAATACAGACTAAGCATTGAGCTATGGAAACACTCTAAAATTTCTGTTTCTATAATAAAATTTCTATTATACATTATATAATAGAAATTTTCATTGCTTGTTTAATTGGAAAGATGTACAGTTTGAAAAATGTAATTGTCATGAGTAATCAAGTCAACCATTATCTATAGTCAACTCTATGCAAGCCTCAAGGCTAAGAGCCTCGCAGATACAAAGATAATTAAAAGAAGGCTTCTGTTGTAAAAGTTACAATTTAGTTGAGTGAAGATCTGAGACTAAAGAGTAAAACAAGTATCCAAGTAACACACAGCATGAATTATGTTGTTATGAAGGGGCGAAATACTCCAGAGGCAGTCAATGGAATAACAACATAATGATAATGATAGTATTAATCTTGCCTTCCATTTTCCGAGTCTTTCCCAAGTGTTAGCTACAGATTTAAACATTTTTAATGGAGTATCCTCAGAGCAGCTTTGTGATGTTGGTGATGTTGAGTTCAGATATATTAAATGGTGGATATAAGGTCACACTACCAGTAAGTGGCAAAGCCTGTGTTCCGACTTGAACTGCCTGAACCCAAGACTGAACATTCATAAAAACTGCATCAAGTTGTTTTGGTGTTGGCAAAATCTGGGGAACACAGAACGAGGTATTATTGAGGAAATGCCATTTGTTTAAGCTTTAGAGTCATAAGGATGATGTGGTAGAGATGAGCTTAGGAGCTGATCAGAGAGAAAGGAGGCTGAAATTTAATGCGGGTGTAGGACTGGTCAGTTAAATTCAGGAAAATGTTAACAGTTTAGTTTTGTCACAAAACAATTCCAGAAATCACATAAACAATTTTGGATTTTACAGACTGGAAACAATAGTTTGTAAGCACAATTTTATTTGAACCTCCTGAATTCTAGTGAAATGATAAAAGTTGGATATCAGGGATTCTTTGGGTCACAGTGGAAGTCAAATTGCATCATGATTAAGAGCATGGGTCTCAGAGCAGACTGCATGAACTTATTTCCAGGGCTCACATTTAATTTCTGCATATAAATGAACTCTTCTAAGCCTCAGCCTCCTTATCTGCAGTGATACCACTGGTATGGATAATAGTCAACATGGCGATGTAAGAATTAAAGCAGATCATTTACACAAAGTGCTTGCTATGGTGCGTCTACCTGGTGCTCAGTAAGTGTGAGCTTTCATGATTAATGTGCAAAGCGCAGACTATAGAAGGGAGACTGACAGCAGGAACATAGCTTAATAAGCTATAGACACAGTCCAGATGAGAACAGACAAATCATGAACTAGGATAGTGGCAATGGCAACTGAAAAGAGGACAGTTATGCAAGAATTTCAGAGGCATAAGTACCTTCATGATTCATTAAATGTGGGAGGCAGAAACATGACTCTGAGTGTTCACACCTGGCTCCCAGGGGCAACAGTGGGGTTTTACCAGTTATAGAACAATCAGGAAGAGATGATTGTTTGAAGGAGAAATCATGGATTCAGAATATGTTCTGAGGTAGATAATGTGAATTAAAGATATTCTTTCTCTATGATCAATTTACCACCAAGGAAATATCTTTCTCAAGTGTGGTACAGATAAAATTGGTGTGAAGCAAATGATTCAGGTGGTAGATGCAAGGATGATCAAGTGGCATGCAATTACTTAATAGGAAAACTCTTTCCTGTGAAAGACTCCTTCCAGGTTTTTGTTTAAATACTCCAAGGAGAATATTTCACATTGGTATTAACTGCATGTTACTATAACTCTTTCTCTCTTTCTCATTTTCAATACATTCAGCATCTGGGGAACACGAATATATGCACTTAAAATTTTTAAAAATTTTATTTTTATATTAACTCCTATTTATGCCAAATGGTCAAGCTTTACAATTATGTTGTTTATGTGAGCTTTTCTTTAAAAAAAATATTAAAAACAATGAACTGATTTAGATTTAAAATAATAATAAGAATAAAAAAAATTAAAAAAAAAGTAGTATTAACAAACCAGCAGTACAATCACCACTTGGCTATATAAAGCTTTAATGAGTGAAGGTTAGAAAATACTGCACTAAGCTAGGAATTATTTTTTTAGGAAATATTATTTTCCAGTTACAACAGAGGTTCCTGAAAGGGAAATAACATTTACAACACATCTAGGAAAAAAACACGTAATACTATAATGATGGCTAAGATTAAACTTCTCATAATTTCTAAAACAAGTTTTTCATATAGATTTCTGGTAGCCATTCACTAATTATGGAGCTATGCTTTGAAGATAATAATGGCATCAGAAAGCAAATGAATGTCAAACAAAAATATCCATCTTTACAAAATCAAATGTCACAAGAATCAGGCTGCCTTTAAGTATTGGTGCTAATTTTCAGTTTGGTCTTTCTCATTACAGAGCCCATCAAAATGGCACCACACACAAAGCACACATAAGTAAGAACAAGAAGTGGGAAAGGAAACCCATACGGGGGCTAATTACCATAGGAAATCACAGAGGAACTGATAAAATTGACTAAATCATCAAACACAACATCAAAGCCAATATCTTTTTAATAAAGTTTTGCCCTGACTCCTTCAGAAATATTAGTAGCCTTGTGGGATCTTGATAATTCTCTTTGCCAGGCTAAAAATAAGTAAATCATTTTTCCTAGACGTAGCAGTATCCTTAATAGACGGTAAATGCCATAGATTACTCTCAAGATGAGACCTTGAGGAGAAAGTAATCTTAGGCTTTGTGATGTAAAACTAAACCCTTTAGTACCACATTTGTTCTCCTTGCCACTCTGGGCTGAAAACAAAAAAATTTGTAGTCATGACTTTGTGGGTTCTGTTTTAGGATGTTAGAAGTATTATAGATATATGAATATATAATGATTCATATTGATTGAGTGCTCACTAAGTACCGGATATCACTGTAAGTACTTATTATTATTATTATTATTAGGCATACACATAGTCTTCCTGTGATGCAATTCTTTTTATTCACATTCGTATCTGGGAAAACTGATCACCTCCCAGATTCAATAAATTTGCCCCAAATCTACAGCCAATAACTGATGGAGGTGAGATTTGAACCCAGGCTTCTCCAATATCCAAAGCTTATTCTCTTATCCACTGATGGATATGTTTAAAATAATAAATTACCAAATAGAGAATGAATCCATATCCACAATGGTCACTTTCCTGCATTTGCAGTCAGTTCATTCTTCTTGTGTGATTATTTTAAATGTTACTGTTTACTATACATATTGTGAAACATATTTTCTAAAAGAAACAACATATTTACATTTAATGACTATTTTATTGTTTTACATTGCTATTTAATTTTTGTTTAAATAAACTGGCAAATGATATACAAATCCAATTTGAATCCATTCTGCTTCAAATTGGTAGAATACATTTGTATTTATTTATCTATACTGCTACAATTCCAATTATAATTTTCTCTATGAAATTAAAACACTTCATTTAATTTTCTGAATATCATTTGTAGACAGGTATTGAAAGTCTTCCAAATCGTTTATACCAGAATTTCAGCTCTGGAAGGGTTACTCAAAATTCTTTCCAAGTGCATCTTACCAGAAGTTGTCTTCACTACTTCAGTGGTATTTCTCAGACCAACAAACGAAAACTGATAAAGCCTCCAGGATCTTGTGTCACCCACTTCAACAGAACTTCTCTTCCATTGGTAAACAATTTCTTCACGTGGATAGCCATCTACCAGGAGATGGGAAAACTCACATTAAAAATGATTGTAAGTGAACTTACATAGCAACCCCCTGCTACAAACAAGACACTGAGAGAGGGAGAAAGAGAGCTATGAGCTAAGGTGAGGTTCTTGAACTAAAAGGCATTAGGGTAGGATGGGGAATAATATGGCAACATCACATTCTAATGGGAAGTAAGATTCAAAAGTCAGAAGGTCAAAGTTACCCTTGGAAACCACTTAAATTTCATACAAGGTAGACTGCACATAGTTTTATATATGCCATATGCACAATTCACATGGTCTGGAGTAATATATGCAAAGTGACTAGTACATAATAAATAGTGGATATGTAGGAAGTTATTTTACAACAAAGAATAGTCAACAGGGCAATTTTTTTTTTTTTTTTTTTTGCCCTGGGCTGGGTTTCAACCCGCCACCTTCAGCATATGGTGCCGGCACCCTACTCCTTTGAGCCACAGGTGCCACCCTAAACAGGGCAAAATTTTGAGAGTTGTGTAGAAATAAAAAAAAATGAGAGAGAGAAGACTCAAAAATTCCTCTCCAGGGTATGCAGTAGGAGAGGAAGATGGCTGGAAAGAATAATCTCAACAATTTACATTCCTTTCTCCTCCTCTCTCAATTCTTTTTTTTTTTGTCTCCATTTTAATATACATAGAAATATACAATTAAAAGTAGTAAGTAGAAGTGGTAAAGGTAAAGATATCAATGAGTTTGGTACCAGGAGAAAACAAAGTCTTTAAGAAAAAGGTATCACATTGAAAGGAGGGATAAGTAGTACTTTGGGAAAATTTCTTAACTTTTTTCTTCTAAATTATTTTTTTTATTATGGGGATGATAATATTACTAATCTCAGAAAATGATGATGGTCAATGTATATTTGCTGGATGTTTACACATTGTTATTAAGTGAACTGTGGAATAAACTTTGTCAAGTAAAAACAGATAAATAAAAACTGCAAGTCATCTCAACTGTTTGTCTAATGGTAATTCTATTTTTCTTTTGGAGGCTGATCGGCTACTTGGAATAAAATCCTGTATGTTTCCTTTTTCTTTCCTTTTGATCCAGATATTTGTCTAAAATGTTTATTCATTGAAGAAAGACAAACATGAACGAGTATCCCCAGGGTAACAATTGGAGGGGTTTGTGGCAAGAAGTGTTGAGAACTGAGGAAAAGAATGATATTAGGGAATTTTCTGCAGAGTATGTGCTAGTATCTGAATTGTTTTGGTAGCAATAAGGCATATTAAGTTGCATTTGGGTCTAGAAGACAGTTGTCCATGAATGACCTTGATAACACAGAAATCAGCCGTTCTTAAGTGCTATCTGACTCAGGAGAGAAGTAATCTCTCTTAGAAAATTAAAAGATCAGAGGCTTTATTATTTCTTTAAAGCTCAGGAAAATTTTAACTTTATAATTAAATATGTTCATTTCTTGGATCAGTTACAACATGAAATAATATTTATAATGGGTATTTAAAAAAAAATATATGATTTGGGGGTCATTTTTTTCCTCTGGTTCCCTGGAAGCTTTCTCTGCATAACCCTAAACCAAACTGCCCCATCAGAACAATTGATGGCCCTTTCCTCTCCTTGTTACCTCAGTATATTGCAGGACAAAGATCAAGAATGCAACCAGATTTGCTTGAGTTCTTCATAGATTCTGGTTATCAGTCTTTTCTCAGATGTATAACAAGCAAATATTTTCTCCCATTCTGTGGGTTATTTGCTCTTTTGATTTTGTCCTTGGCAGTAAAGAAGCTTTTTAATTTGATCAGGTCTCATTTATTTATTTTTGTTGTTGCTGTAATTACTTTTGGGATCTTCTTTATGAATTCTTTGCCTAGACTGATATCTATAAGATTTTTTCCCAATATTTTCTGCTAGGATTCTTATAGTTTCCTACCTTACATTTAAATCTTTTATCCCATGTGAATTAATTATTGTGAGTGATGAGAGGTATGGATCCTGTTTTAGACTTTTATATGTGGCTTTCCAGTTTTCCCAGCACAGTTTATTTCATAGGGATTCTTTTTCCCAGTGCATGTTTTTCCCTGTTTTCCCCAAAATCAGATGAGAATATGAGGATGATTTCATCCCTGGGTCCTCCATTCTGACCCCCTAGGACTATGTCTCTGTTTCTGTGCCAATATCATGCTGTTTTGGTTACTGTAGCCTTATAGTATATCTCTAAGTCTGGTAAAGTGATACCTCCAACAGTATTCTTATTATGTAAGGTTGCATTGGCTACTTGAGGTCTTTTATGGTTCCATCCAGAGTGTTGAATTTACTTTTTCTAGATCTGCAAAAATGGCATTGATATTTTAATAAGAATTGCATTAAATCTGTAAATCCCTTGTGTAGTATAGCCATTTTAACAATGTTGATTTTGCTGATCCAAAAGCTATTTCTTTCCTCTTGTTTTACAGTTCTCCCTCTAGACCCCTTCTTTGTTAAGTATATTCCTAGGTATTTTATTTTCTTTGTTGTTACAGTGAAAGGTATTGCATCTTTGATTTGATTCTCTGGCTTGACTATTGTTGGCATATAAGAGCTATTGATTTGCTTACATCAATTTTGTAACCTGAGACTTTCCCGAATGTATGCATCAATTCCAGGAGTCTCTTAGTTGAATCTTTGGGATTTTCCAGATATAAGATCATATTGTCAGCAAAAAATGATAGTTTGACCTCTTCTTTCCCCATTTGGACCCCCTTGATTTCCTTCTCTTGCTTATTTGCTCTGGCCAAAACTTCTAGCACTATGTTGAACAAAAGTGGTAAAAGTAGGTGACCTTGTCTGGTTTCAGTTCTAAGTGGGAAGGCTTTCAATTTTTTTTCCATTTAATATAGTTTGTTGTATACTACCTTTATAATTTTGAGTAATGCCCTATCTATACCCATTTTTCTGAGTGTTCTTATCATGAAAGGGTGCTGAATTTTGTCAAATGCATTTTCTGTATGGTTTTCTTTTGGATCTTTTTATGTGGCGAATTAGTCTACATGCAACACATGTAGACTTGCATGTGTTGAACCATTCTTGCATCTATGGGATGAAGCCCACTTAGTCATGGTGAATGTTTTTTTGATGTGCTGCTGAATTTGGTATGCTAAAATTTTATTGAGAATTTTTGTATCTATAAGTTTAATGTCTCTAATCATTAGGGAAATGCAAATCAAAACCACAATAAGATATCTCTTATCTTTGATAAGAATGGCTTGTATTAAATAGTCCCAAAACAACAGATGCTAGCATGGATACAGAGAGAAAGGAACTCTTAAATAGGGTTGGTGGGATAGAAAACTAGCACTTGTAAAACCTCTATGGAAAATCAGATGAACTTAAAGTAGACCCATCATTTGATCTAGTAATCCTATTGCTGGTTATATACATGTACCCAAAGGAAAAAAGATCATTTTATAAAAGGAACTACAGCACTTAAATGTCTATAGCAGCACAATTCATAATTGAAAAGATGTGGAAACAACCCAAGTGTCCACCAATGCATAAATGTATTAATAAAATGTGGTACATGCATACTATGGAGTACTACATAGCCATAAAGAAAAATGATGATCTGGTATCCTTTGTGACAACATAGATGGAACTAGAGATTATTCTTCTAAGTGAAACATCACAGGAATGAAGAAACAAACACATGTACTCAGTGCCAGTTTGGAACTGATTGATCGATACTGAAGTGCACATATGGAAGTAAATCTTAAAGAAAATCAAGCTGGGGGAAGGAGGAGCAGGAAAAGGGTGAATTCATGCTTATTTGGTGCAGTGCACAGTGTCTGAGTGAGGGGCATGCTTACTTAAAATCTTGACTCAATAAGTGCAAAAAATAAGGTATGTAAACATAACACATGTAGTCCCTAATATTCTGAAATATAAAAAAGAAAAAGCAACCAGACAAGGCCCAAATCATTTTGAACATAATACTTGTCTCTCAAGTTAATTTGCAAGTTAATCTGTTTCTTCATCTATTTATCATCCCTAACAACAATTTATTGCTCCTAAACAGAATTACCTACACATATTGTTCACGTCCCCCTTCTCTCTAAAAGCCATGTATAAAAACGTCTGGATTCCGTTGTGATACTGAAAAATCACTCTGCGTTTCTCCCCAGGTGCATGGGAAAGAATACCTCTCTCTCTCTCTCTTATTTATTCACTTTAATTTTGAGTCAATCTTTCAATAAACTTTTGGGGAAAAAGCTAAATTTCCTCTGACCCCAACAATATATAATTAACCTTTGCACCCTTCTGTTGAGTTCAGGACTGGCCTTACAATCCATTGCAACAAAGAACTCCAGGCAATTATTGCCAGTTTATGAACAGTTTGCGCCTCAAATGAAACTTATTTGTAACAAATCTTTCTTTTGCAGAAATCTCCCTAATAGAGGCAAACTAGGATTATAATGAAAGACATTGTCAAAAATCAACAATGTGACATAATGCAATTTTGCACATGTCTGTGATTCTCTCAAGTGACATTGCAATCTGAAAGATTGTAGGTGATTTAGGACACAGAACATAGAAAGAATATTACTTACAACTGGAGAATTCCAGAGGGCAGGAGTGTTCATCCATCGGGAAGTTGTGCAACTGTAATTGGCACTCAGCATCAATTGTCAACCTACACAGAAAGGTATCAAATATGAATAAAACACTTTTAGAGATATTTTAAAAATGGTACATTAGCACAATTTTTGTTCATCTTTATTCCTGGAGAACATATTTCATATTTTTATTCATAGTGCAAAGATCTTCGAAGAAGAAATCCACCAAGTTTAGGAGAAAAATTACTTCAGACTTAAAGTAGTCTATTCATTTTCATGGACCAAATAATAGTATCCCATTCATCTCAGTAAATAAATAAATAAAAATAGAAAAAATAAAAACAAAATTTATGATTAAGCTTTTGTTTTTAGTTATTTGAGTATTTTAGTAGAATTTATTGTTCACACGAGATTGCTCAGTGAATATACTTAACTTAATAAAAGAAATTGTTTTAAGGATTTAAGCTCATTGGCAGCTTGCATGTAAATGAATGCTGATAATTCTTGGATCTTATCTGCTAATGAAAGCAGGACCTTCCCTTTTTAAGTCCTTGTTAGCTATTAGCTTTAAATTGTTAGTGGTAAGTTTAACAATACCTATGTTGCAGAATAGAGTATCATGAAATCTTAGAGTGTAACGTTATGAAGTCTTTAAATAGGATGCCACAAGGTAGAGGAATTTGTAATAGTGAACAAGAAATGTTGAATGCACATATACAAATATATTAGGAAAATATTTGCCAGAGAGCCTCTGTTTGTGTCTGGGGTATTTATTAAAGCATACGGATTTTCTGAGTCTCAAATTCTGGGCTGGGATTCCACAAGAGAGACAATTTGAATGAGTCCCAGATGTCTATCCACCTTTGAAGAAGTATGAATATAACCCCCAATTGTAGTAGTGACAGGTTGATGATTTAAAAATTTCATACATATTAATTACATTTCTTACAGATATCACTGTTGAAATCATGAAAGTATTATTTCATGAAAATTTATTTATTTCAAAAGATTTTACAGTTAGAATAACTTCTAATTGGGATTTTATTATTCTATGGTATAATATATAAATTACTTGTTGTTAAAATATATCTAACAATTAGGCCAAATGAGAAAACAATTTGCTTTAACCAATGCTTTATAGGCAATTAAGTGTTGTTATGGCTTTCTTGGAAGTGAACTTGTTAAAAGTAACATAACTCGTGAGATTTGAACCCCAGTTCATGCATCTCCAAAGCTGAATCCGTCTGAGTCCTAAGCCTATGTACCTACCTATTATACAGTCTAATCATGTACTCTCGCCAATGAGTCACTTCAGTCTAAAAATATTTTAAATGCACGTAAGTATGAAGTGTTAAGTTAATAGCATAAAATAATTTTACCTAATATTTAATATCAGAAGATGAAAGAAAGCTTCTTCAACTTTGTCCCAAAGATGTCTATTCCCAAAATAGACAATAAATTAAGTCAAACAGCCTATTAATGTAATGGGAAGTGGAGTGCCAACAGATGAAAGATAATAGATTCTAGGTGTATGCCATTGTGTAGCTAAAAAGAGAAGGATATATGGAGACATCCACATCGAAAATTTTTCTTTAGTAATGATTTCATTTGGAAATGGAGATCTTTCCAAGATTATGTGCTGCAGGCCCCGGGATGAATGATTGATTGTGTCTTAGTTCCCATATTCAAAAGTTGCACAAAACACATACACAAAAGCAAAGATCAGTGAAAAGTCAGATGACCTTGCAAAGACAAGGGAAATTTCATGTCACTTGTGAGGAAACAGAGGCTTCACATTGGTACTAGAATATACATGCGGTGGAAAAGCTCATTGATAACAGAAAGAATAAACTAATGTTATAGTGTCATATATTATTTGATCAACATGTCAATCTGATACAGGCTTGAATTTTTTTTTTTTATGGTGGCTATGATTGATTTTTGTTTTCTTTTCAACAACCACTTTTTTTTTTTTTTTTTGGTAAGAGAATACCTTAGGGTATAGAGCACTCGACCATCATTCCAAATTCTCAGCATCCTATTGGGGGTGGTGATCCAGTGTGCATCAGCCTTTTTGGAGTTTCGGAAGAAAGTGTCTGGAATCCAGATTTTCCCCACCATGTTGCTATTTAATCGAAGGACTTTGATGGTGCTGTTAAATTTCAAACGCCTGTCATACCATGTTTGGGCAAAAAATATATCAATCGTATACTCCTGTTTTAAAGAAAACGATAAACAGAACATTTTTAACACAGTAAGTTTGTATTGTAGAGTATTCATATCTCTTTCTTCTTTTCTTTGAACATATGAGACAAAGCTATTTTAGCTTTTTTTTTATATTATGAAGATCTTTATTTACATACATTTATTTCCAACTTTGTAAAAAGAAAAACTATAAACATAAGAGGAATATTCTAGGAATATACATTGAAACATTAAGAGAGTTTATTTGAAGGGGCTTGATTACATGCGCTTTTTAATTTAATTTAATTTATTTATTTTTTTAGTGTAAACACTTTATTTATTTATTTATTTATTTTTATTAAATCATAGCTGTGTACATTAATGCGATCATGGGGCACCATACACTGGTTTTATAGACCGTTTGACACATTTTCATTACACTGGTTAACATAGCCTTCCTGGCATTTTCTTAGTTATTGTGTTAAGACATTTACATTCTACATTTACTAAGTTTCACATATACCCTTGTAAGATGCACCGCAGGTGTAATCCCACCAATCACCCTTCCTCTGCCCACCTCCCTCCTCCCTCCCCTCCCTTTCCCCCTTTAGCTTTGAACAGACCAAAGGAAGCAACAGTTTTTGCTGAGGGCCTCCTATTGCCTCACCCATCTTTTACAGATTAGTTTGATATTTTTATTAAAAAAAATAGACCCGTCTACATGAGTTCTGGCAAGAGCTCTTAGCCCTGGAGTCAGAACACATGAGTTCTAGTTTGACTATTGCATTTAGAGGTAGCCTTTGGGGAAACATCTTTATACTCTCTGAGCTTCTTTTCCCTCATCCTCACAAATGAGCAATTGATACAAATACCTGCTTAGGTTCCATCCAGCTCATTAATTCTAAGATTCTTTGCTTCTCAACTCCATTCTCACCATTACCATCTCCTCCATTATTAAATGAAAAGCCTATTATCATTTTATTCTTCTTGATGTTATTCATCAAGTAATTATTTTGTGCCTTCTCTTGTGAAAAACTTTTCATGCATCATCACATTTAACAAATACCTTATTTGAACACTAAAAACAAATAAACTATTTTTTATAATAAATAATAGGTTAAGTTATTTGGTATGGACATTATTCCAATTAACCAGTCATACTTCTCACTTGCATTATTTAATAACCTGATTTTATAAGTGAAATAATTAAAGGAAAAAGTAAAAAACAACAGAGTTCTCAGAATGTGAGAACTGGGGGAGGAGGGTTACCCACATTTCTTAGTCCAGTCGCCAGAACTATTTTATGCTGAAAGCCTGAAGAACCAGGGAGATTATTGATTTGCTCAAGAATAAACAGTCTGTGTGGATTAGTCTGGAATCTGTGTATTTTGTCCTGTTCACATTGTTCTGTGTCCCTTCCTTACACTACTTGCCACCGTGTCAGTGTATTTGATTGCATTTCTATGGGGTAAGCCATGCCATCTTTGTTGACCATTTAGTTTTATTTTTGAAGACAAAAGTAATGAGAAGGGAATCTGTTTTATGAAATCCTTTGTCAGCTAGTTAGTGATGTTCCAGTAGTTAGAATAATTAAATAATTTCTGGTTTACGTTTTGGCCATAAAAATCACATATGAAAAGTTTTGCCACAGAGTGGTGGCAAGTGCCTATAATCCCAGCTACTCAGGAGGCTGAGGTGGGAGGATTGCTTGAGGCCAAGAGTTTGAGACTAGCCTGGGCAACTTAGTAAGACCCCATCTCAGTTAAAACAAACAAACAAACAAAATGAAGAAAGAAAGAAGATATTTGTTTCCTAAAACACATATTTACAAATGTTATTTCTTTCTTTCTTTTTTTTTTTTTTTAATTTGTTGTTGGGGATTCATTGAGGGTACAAGAAACCAGGTTACACTGATTGCAACAGATGTTATTTCTAAAACAAGAAAGTTCTAAGTTTAAATAAACTGCCTATATTGGTTCCACTTCTTAGATATTTACAATTTATATCAGAACATTAAACATTCTAAGAATTCTAGCTCCAAAGAAGTAACATGTTAGAATTTGTTTAATGGTTAAACATGCAAAATTACTGATAGAGCATTCAGGTTGTGGTGTAACACCTCAGTTATGAGCAACTGATGTTTCTTATCTCTCTGACTTACCAGAGTATCTTTCTTGCTAGATTAGTAAACAATGTTTTAAAGTTATAGTATTAGTACATTATATCAATTATGCTAATACCATAGTATGCATACTATTATGTCATGTTGTATTATGCTGTACTCCATTACTCTATTACATTGTATTATGGACTTCATTTTAGATGTTTTTTTTTATAACATTTGATTAGAAAAGTGTTATACAACAACAAAATTACATTTATTATTCCATGTGATGTACTATTTCTTTGAAAAAAACATTTCTACTTTTAAAGCAAACTATGCCATTGTGACATCATTAATATTCTAAAAATATTAGTAGTTTGTAGTCTATTTTTTTTGTAGTAAGTGGCTCTTCACAAATACACAGTGATTCAGAATTATAATAGAACAGCATATTTACAGATTAATTATATACATTATCACATTTCATTCTCATAATAAAAATCCTCCAAATTTAATTATCTTAATATTACAAGAATATTACAATATTACAAGAAAACATATCTTAATGATTATCTTTCCTTTCCAAACTCTTCAAAATATTTTTCTTTGTTGTCATGTTACTTGCTATTTCTATGACACATTTCCTCTCAAATATACTAATGAGATAACCAACAATTTTATTAGGCAACTTACCATGTTGATAGCGTTGACTGGTCCAATGCTATTCACATACATATCTGTGTGAATTAATGTTGGTTTCACTGTGAAGAGAACCATAGAAATGTGCATATGGAGAGGTATAAAATTTTAACATTTTAATCTTTATTTTCTAGCAGAGGTTTATTTAGCTCTGTTAGAAGTAATTTATTCACCACTAATTTTGCACGACTAATTCACTCCCTTAGAATAACCATCTTATGCATGTACATATAGTAAGAAAGCACAGTAAAGTTTCAAAACTGATAATCCTTTTAAAACTACGTAAAAATAAAGGAATCAGAAAGTGCTGCTCTTAGCTTTGCTTTATTTCTTTCTCAAATATGTTGAATTTTACCATTTTCCCTTCAAGCTTTGGAATCTCTGATCATTGTACCTGACTTAACCCATATAGAAAAATAATCACTTGGTGACTCAGAAAATATATGCATTAAAAACATAAAGACATACAGAGTAAATGGTAAAATACAAATTGTTTTGGGAACATGTTTATTCCTTTCATGGTCACTCTATCCTCCCACACCTCTAACCAACACAAGATTAATATTCTTCAATGATGTATTGAATGCTGTGACACCACAGATAATTTCAGGAAACCATATGGAAGGCTGTTATGTACACCTTTATCAGAGAAGACTGATTGATATTAAAAATCTGCAGTGCAGCATCCATGACCAAATGCATGTGCTCCATTTTAATTAAACATTTAATGAACAAGGATTCATAATAATATAATTCTGGGCTTCAATTCAACAAGTATGTTTGTCCTCTTTCAATTCATTTTCCTTGAAAGTGTTCTGACTCTCTGTGGTGGATTGAGTTCTCCAATGTCACCTGAAACCACATCTTTGCCCCAGTGAGGCTATTCCTTTGCCTTTGGACTGTGGGCTTGACCATTTAACTTGCTTTGGATAATAAGCATGAATGTGCCAGTTCCACGCCTAAGCATTGACTCCAGTGAGCTTCTACTTTCTCTCCGGCTCTTTTCTGTTGTTGTGAAAAGGACTCTCCTAGCTAGTCTTTTGGTCTCAGGAGTAGAATGAGACACACAGAAGTAGCCCCAGCCTGCCTTAGCCCAGCTAAGCATTGAATAAAAAAATGCTTATTGCTGTGTGCAAATGAGATTTTGTGGTTGGTTGTTACATAGCAGTAAGTCATCAATATATATCCTCTAGTTACTGTTACTGTTTCCTTTGCTTTTTTTGGTGTTGCTTCATAAAGAGATTGTCACTTTTTCCTACGGCCACTGTCTGGCATATCTAGGAAAATCTGAATTTCTAGCTCTCAAACTTCACTTGAAAATCATTTTTCTGTATTTTGAACATATCAATATCCCATCCACCCTCAGGGCTGAAAGCTATTTAAACCACTATTTATTTATTTTTACAATACACAACAAAAGTATAACTTAAATCTTTTTGGGTCTTAAAGTATGCTGATGTTTTCTTCTAGTAAGGTAAACATGCTGTGTGTTCTTATCTGTAGCACACCACAAAAGTCTTTAACAAACCTCCTATGTCAGGTCTAAGTTTATTGTCATATCCTTCAAGCAGGTTGTTCAAGATGACAGTGACATCACCCTCAGGAACTTTTGGAGTCAAGACCCATGTTTTGTTGGAAGCATAATCTTCATAGTCATCATCAGATTTTTGGCTAGTGAAGCTAAAAATACAAAAATATTAGTCAAAAATTACATAGATTACACCCAAGTTGACTTTTACCTACTGGTGAAAAAGGAAAGATAAAAAAGACATAAAGGAATGCATAAAGGCATGAAAAGCTTTACCTGAGAATTAGTCTAACTAAACTGTGCATATGGAGGTTAAAACATGCTAACGTGTACTCTCTGATTTCCAGAATGCTCTGCCCTCTCCTCCCTAAATGCATCATGTTTTACTAGTTATTTTAGGTTTTCCTATATTTAATGTTCTTCCTGCCAACCTGCCTGGGTTTAAATGATCACACTGTAGGCTAGGAATTCAAGTACAATGTCTACTTCATCCGCCTTTGAGAAGGTAACTTGCTCCAACCTATTAATGAAAGAGCCTGATACTTGATTCACTCCCACAGTCCACTAGACATGCCTCTTCCTTCTTAATTGAATGCTAAGGACAGCAAAGTTGTGCTGCTTTCTTTCCCTGAGGGTGAGTGTGTGTATTTTTTTCCCCTCACTTATACTGGCAGTTCAGAACCCTGTACTATGAAGAAAAATATATTTGCAGACTTTAAACCACCCTTTATTATGGCAAAGTTTTCTAATCTGAAGACTCATACTAATGGTTAATGTAACTGCAATCACAGAAATTAAATTACCTGTTTTACTGATCAAAAAGCGATACTCTGTGATTCAGTCTTCTGTGCCCAAACCTGTCATAAAACTTCCCACAACTGGGCTGGATGTTAACTAAGCGTGACTCCGGAAGGGGATTGGAATTTCTATAGCATAATTCTTCCTCTGCTGCCATTTCCACGCCTACCACCAAGATGATTATATTTTGTAACTCTAGGGCAACACAAACCCTCTCAAAAGCTGCCATTGTCAATTTTATCAGCATTCAATGAATATTGGTTACCTCTGTGATTTGGAGTAAAACTTTTTAAAAATACAAACTTAGAATATAACATTTTTCAAATCTATTCCTTTTTTAAGATTATTTTCCTATACATATAATAAAGAAGGAATTTTGTCAGATTTCAAATCTGCCACATTACCCTCACAATATACATACATAGTATATAGAAATTTACATATTCTCAAATCAGATTCATCACCTTTCATCAATCATACTCACTCATCAAATATATATATGTACATACACATATAATGTAGCTATATTCTATATGTATACAAATAGCTTAAGTATACATACGTATGAGCATATATGTATGTTCATGTGAATGACTATATATTGTATATGTATGTATATACTTGTGTATCTTGATGACCAAATGCAGCAGAAGAAAGGTAATCATGTGATTAATCTGGTTTGAGAATAAAGATGGAAGATGAAGTTTTAAAAGAAATTACTAGTTACTGGTCTAGATCCATTTAGTAAGCCAGCACAATGACTTCCAAACCTTTCTGAATAGAAAACACTATAAAAACTCATGTACAAAAATCTTAACGTAGCTAGGGTCTTAAACTTGCCCTTGAGTGAGCATAGAAATTTTAAGTATACATTAATTTCACAGAGTGCCCATACTGGTATCAAGCAGTGGGCAATGCTGTAACCAGCTTTCAAAGAGAAATACCTCCTTGCAAACTGTAGGCAACAACAGTTCATTGCTAGAAAAATTCCCCTTGGGAGAAATTTCTTCAGAGCACTGAATTTTGCCTAATGGTGCTAATTTTCTGATCTAAATGTCACTAATTTAGGAAAAGGATAAAAAAAAAATTCTCTGGCAAAATAATTTTCAAATCTTTCCAATATTTCATTGAGAAAAGAATGTGACTGTGACCCATTTCATGTCTTCATAATGGAATTTACTACCATTTAAATTGCTCATGCAAAAGTGCTTTTTCAAAGAATCAACTTTCTCTCTTTCTCTCATTTGTTAGACACCTATTAAATTTTCTTCAAAGGAAGGAATGTGTATTAAATCATTTTGTTTGTTTGTTTATGGCATCCCCTCATTCAAACAAATAAATGATCGCTGCCACAATGCCCAGCTATTTTTCTGTTGCAATTGTCATTGTTGTTTAGCTGGCTGGGGCTAGGCTCAAACCCACCATCCTCAGTGCATGTGGCTGGAGCTGTAACCACTGTGCTACAGGCAATGAGCATACAAAATATTCTTATAGCGAGAAAGAACTGAAATTCAAATTACCCCTAAATGGATGATTAAAAAACATTTTGTTGTTGTTGTTGCTGTCTGAGTGATAATTCAGCTGAGAAAGTGTCAGAAAAGAACATGAAGTTTTCATCTCTGAAAACTTTCAAAGAAATATTATGAAAGCTGTCTTGGACTACCAGAAGCAACAGCCCCTGGAGCTTGCTAAAAATGGAACCCCCTGGGACCTCCGCTCCCCAACTCCTGAATCAGCAGGATCTTTATTTTGACAAGTTACACAACTGATGCATGTATATTTATCAGTGGTACTTATTCAAGACTCTATGTGTGTGTGTATGTGTATGTGTGTGTACAAATGGGATTTTTAAAAAGTATAGTTTTCCAAGTTCTTACCTTAGATTAGAATCTGAATCCCCATGTTATAGATTAGATTATTCATTTTTATTTTTAGTTTTGTGCATAATTTCAATTTAGGCGTGTTTATGAATACAAATTTATATTTGTAATTAGAAGCCAACATTGATTCTATTTTGAAAAAAGCATTTGATAAAAGAATATTGCACAGATATTATTCAATGAGAGATTGTTTAAAATTATATGCAAGATTCTAAGTATTTGAATTTTGAGACATATCCTGGATGGTTGTCAATGTAAAGATTAATAATTTTCAAATTCCTGGAATTTAAAATTTAGGTCCAGATATCTCAGATTACCATAGATTTAATAGAAACTTTTAAGTTCAATCACAGAGGAGTGTTTAATCACTGCCCTCCCCCAAGAGTAGGACAGCAAACATTTGAATGACAAATAAAGGCATTTGTGTTTTCATTTAAGCATTTTTAAATCTGGTGTTTCTCATCATAAAAACAGAAAATATATGTATTTTCTCTAACAAAGGCAAGTAGTTAAATTAAAAACTATATATATATAGTATACTATATATAGTATACTATATATATCATATGTATGATTAGTGTTCAGTCTTTTACAACATTATTTTCACTAACATTTTATTGTTATAAATTTTGGGTTACTTTTATAAATGCAATGAGTCATGTGCATAGTATTTTGCATGTCAAAATAAATCTCTCAAGACATATATGCCAGGAAAATGATACCTTTGAATGTTTTCTATGAACACTTTCCAGTTTCTGGGCCAGGCTTACCTCTAAATTGTGAATACCTACTGCTTATAGCTCATGCATCTCCATTTCTTCCTTTACCACACAAATGGGGATCCCGTGCTACCTGGGATTCTTATCAGGCTATGGGAGCCAGGGAGAATCACATGCCCCAAAAGCATCATCAATAGAAGAATGCCTTGTTCTTTATATCTTGTTACCTGAGAGTTGGTTTACTTCTGGAAATCAGGCTACATGGCAGTACCTTTGTGTATACACTTGGTCCTCTCTGCCTACAGTCCTTCCTTTCCTCCATGTCTTCACCTAATATTTGACATGGCTTGTTTCTTGTTACCTTTCCATTTTCACCACAACCATCATCTTCTCGTAGAGGCAATTTCTGACTGTCTCTCTACATTTGTTGCCCACTTCACTTAATATGTTCTTGCAAATAGATTGCTTCATAACATTTATCACAATGTGCATTTATTGATTTGCCTATTTTCTGTCTCTGTTACTAAACAATAAACTTCATGACAGTGTGTTTAATGAAGATTTGTGGAAATAATCAATTTTTTCCTCACCAGTTTTCCTCAGTGAAATAATAATAGCAAAAATTGGTCGGGCATGGTGACTTATGACTGTAATCCTCGTACTGTGAGGCCAAGATGGGAAGATCCCTTGAGCTCAGGAGTTCGAGACCAGTCTGACCAAAAGCCAAATCCTATCTCTACTAAAAGTATAAAAATTAGCCAGGTGTTGTGGCGTGTGCCTGTAGTCTCAGCTACTTGGGGGGCTGAGGCAGGAAGGTGCCTTAAGCCCAGGTGTTTGAAGTTGCTGTGAGCTAGACTAATGCCGTGGCATTCTAGCTTGAGCAACAGAGTTAAACTCTGTCTCAAAAAAGAAAGAGAGAAAGATAAGAAAGAGAGAGAGAAAGGAAAGGAGGAAGGAAGGAAGGAAGGAAGAAATGAGGAAAGAACCTAAACGAGCTACTTTTATTCACTATCTTCTGGGTATAAGTTTATATACTTCCAACTTAATCCCCCAAACAGTGATATTCCTATAATTATTCCCTTTTTGTAGATAAACATAGTTGTAATTACAAATAGTCACTTTGGTTGGCTAAACTCAAACAAAACATTTAACCATTATTCTTCATAGTTTTAAGAAAGGAATAGGAAAGCTGGGCGGGATTGCTTGAGCTTAGGAGTTGGAGACCAGCCAGAGCATGAGCAAGACCTGGTCTCTACTAAAAATTGAAAAAAATTAGCTGAGCATTGTGGTGGACACCTGTGTTTCCAGGTACTCTGGAGGTTGAGGCTATAGGATCTCTTCAGCCCAAGAGTTTGAGGTTGCTGTGAGTTGTGGTTCCATGGGACTCTACCCAGGATGATAGAGTGAGACTGTCTCAAAAAAAAAAAAAAAAAAAAAATAGAATTTTGGGCCAAACAATCTGCTGCTGCTGTACATTCATCAAATAATAAAATTATCTAAAATAAATGATTGCTCTAGCTTGTTTTCCCTCAGGAAAATAAATCAGTTTATGCCTGAGCCCAATAAAACATATGGTGCCTTCAACACAAAGTTAATAAAATTTGGATTTCATAAACTCGCCATTGCAGATACCAAAAATTAGATCTCACACCGAGGAATAAAAGCAAAGCTTGCTAATGGATGCGATAAGCTTCGTGATTTAAACTCCTCCTGTTTGGAAAGCAATGTGCACTGCAAGGGCAAGGCACACATAAAAGGTAACTCAGTTCAAGGAGAACCACTGTGAACAATGGGATTTGGTAGAGAATGTAGGCACAGGTAGAGTGAGTGAGTGTGCATCCTCAGGGGTACAGGGAACTCAGCATATTATCGTGGGACAGGGGACTCTATCGGTCCTCTCCAGGATGACTGGAAACTCTTGAAAAATATAGTAATGTTCAGTGACTAGGACCCTAAAGATCAGTTGCTGCTTCATACAGGCTTCTCCAGTGGCTCATTGGATTCTAAACCTCCCACCAAGGACATGTATGTAAGTCTCTTTTGCAAAGCCATTTGAGAAGGGTGCTCTTTGCATGGTTGTGTACATATCAACCATGTGTATATAATGTGTGTATATCAAAGACAGTAGAATTAGGGCAAAGAATAATGCATTCTATTCACAAATTTTCCTACTTATAGTCACCTCCTTATTTCACAGCTTGTTCATGTCTTTGATGTTAGGCAAACAGCTGTTTGCAGGTGTGTTTACTTGACTGAATCAAATATTAGATGGAAATTTTCCAATGTGTCAAATGCTAACTTTATTTTATGAACAGTCACCTATACCCTGTATCAAATAAATGGGTTTTATTAGTTAAGATGAATTGATTGCAAGTATTACACATTCAAACCAAACTGGGAGGCACTGACACATAAAATTGTAAACTATGAAAATCCAAGACCAATTTTAATCACAGAAGATATGCAAACCATAAAAGCTAATGTCAGAGAAATGAATTAAGAAAGAAATGCAAAGTATTTATATGATTAAAATCATGAATTGAGAATACATAATAGCATAATATCCACCACACACTGAATATTCGAAACTAGAAATAAATCAGTGAAATCAGTCATTGTTATCTTTCCTTTTCTTTTTTTTTCTTGAGACAGAGTTTTACTATTCCCTGGTTAGAGTGCTATCATAGCGTCACAGCTCACAGTGACCTCAGTCTCTTCGGCTCAAGCGATTCTCTTGCCTTAGCCTATAGTCTCAGCCACCTACCACAATGCCAAGGTATTTTTAGAGATGGGATCTCACTCTGGCTCAAGCTGGTCTCGAACTTGTGAACTCAGGCAATCCCCCGACTCAGCCTCCCAAACATGAAAAACCAGTCATTCTTAAACCTAGGTGCATGTTAAAATTACATGGAGGACTTTTAAAAAATGCCAGTGCTAAAGGCCTACCTCTCATGATACTGATTTAATTGGTCTAGGGTGGGATCAAGACATAGGTATTTAACTAATTCTAAGGTGTAACCATAATTAAGAGCTACTGTAAGAGAATATGGCAGACCCACCTGAACTTTCTTTTCTTAGAGCATCTAACTACTTTTATAACTGCTCTTAGGAAAGTCAGAGGTCACTTGGTGTTTCAAAGTAAACTAGAAATTCAAAAAACGATTGTCCTTAAAATTTATGTACTAAGATAGCCTATATTAGTGTTTTCCAAAGTTTGGGACACCTACCCCTGGGAAAGAGACAATTTTAATTAAATGTCACAAAGGCACAATATTAAAAGATTTTGAAATACATAATTAGAAAGTCCCTTTTAAGTAAGGTTTAATTTCTGATGTGTCTTTAGCCACTTACCAGTTTGCTCACCAGCTTTCCAACATGAGCAATGGCAAGCTCAGCACTTCTGGACAAAATTTTATATTAAAATTTGATAATTTTGTTCTGGTGTCACTGAGTTTGCCTTGCAATTGTTGCTGTTATGAAAAGTGACACTGATTTTCCATTTTAAAATTATTTTTATGACTAAATACAATGCATAAAATAATTATGATTATTTAAGAAATTAAGAAATGATATTTGGTTTTATAAAAAAAAATCAGTAAATAAATGACCAATTGTCACTTATATGTGGTAAAACTAGAAAGGTGGCTGAATTTGGAAAATGATGTCTTATAGATTTAGATTTTTTAACCCTTTAGTTAATCAGCCCTTATTTGAGACTCCTTTATGGAAGACACACTTGCAGATGGAAAAAGATGCAAAGTACAATACTGATACCAAAACACTTCTTGTCTATCTGTAAACATAAACACCTGAACATCTAGAAAAAGACAACACTCATAATGATGCAAGACAACATTAAAAGTATTTTCACATGCTTTAGAACATGACTAAGCTCTGTCTGTCAGCACCTCCCACTTGATGTTAACGTTATTTCTTCTATCAATGTGTCTTTCTGTTCACTTTCAACTGTCAATTTCTGTGGGTAAGAATAATAGTTTACTGTAGAATACAAAATATTTTGAGAAACTGATAAAACTTTTAGTTCTATTTTAAGAAAAAAAGATCATATGTACAAACATGCATTTTTTTTTTTTTTACATATTTGTAAGGAGGCCACAGATGAATAGAATTGTGTACTTTCAGAATTCTGATACATGGTCGAAAGATTAAACTGTTTCATATTTGGGATAGTTTAACGGTCACTAAGAATAAGTGTATGAAAATGAAGCCTGGTTTTATCACGTTCAATATCTGTATATATTCAGATGCATAACAAAATATATCAGATTCACATGTATTTAAATTGCATTGAAAATTTATATCACTGTGGTGTTTTTTACTCTGTGGCAACAAGAAACAAAATATTTCAGTTTTCTTTTACTATTCAAAGACATTATTCTTAGTAAAGCATCACAAGAATGGAGAAGTATGAATCCTATGTACTCAATTTTGATATGAGGACAATTAATAACAATTAAGGTTATGGAGGGGAGGAAAAGCAGAAAGAGGGACGGAGGGAGTGGGGTGGGGCCTTGGGGTGTGTCACACTTTATGCGGGCAAGACATGATTGCAAGAGAGACTTTACCTAACAATTGCAATCAGTGTAACCTGGCTTATTGTACCCTCAATGAATCCCCAACAATAAAAAAAAATAATAATAATAAAAATGATTTGTAACTCTGGAGCTAATTTTTTTCAGGTAGTTGATTAAATTTCGACTTTCATACAGGAGTTCTTCCTCATTCCTCCTTCTCTTATTATATAGTTTATTTTTATCTCTATATAATATGAATTTACATAACTAGGAATTATGCATTCTCTAGATCATGGAAATGCTGTGTTCATTCACTCATTTGTGTTTATTCACAGACATCTCTTATGAGCTAAGCACTATTCTTAGCACTTGGGATTATCACTTTTTTAAAAAGTCCTATACTAAGCATAAGCACAAATTAGTGCTCTAAGAATGCGTTTTAGAAAGTCCAAAATTACTTTTCTTCCTGGAATTCTGGAACAAAACAAAGAAAAATCTCCAATCAAATTTGAAATCATCTTAATTTTCCCCCAATCTTAAACATGTCTTTTAAGTCAGCAGACTAGTATCATAGGCAAATAAAAAGTTTATATATTAGAAAGGACTATTTGTATAATTTATGATTTACAAATTTAGATGTTTTGCCATACAATAAGGCTAAAAGCCTCAAATAATTATGAATTAATCTTACTTAGAGAGAGAGCCTTAATGGAATTACAAGGTAATTTACTGCCTTTTCTGAGTAGTATATTATTACTACTTCTTACAAGGCTGCAACACTAAAGCACAAATTGTGAAATGAGGCACCAAAGGAATCCATACTTCTCCCTCTCATTTTCTCTGTCATCATTTTTTCTAGTCTTTCCAATATCATCAGATACATAATCACCAGGATTACTAAGGCAGAACACATAATCAGTGAAAAGTTCATTATTAATTCAAATCAGAAATGTGCTGTCCTAAGAAAATGCCAGGAAGGCTATGTTAACCAGTGTGATGTAAATGTGTCAAACGGTTTATGAAACCAGTGTATGGTGCCCCATGATCACATTATTGTACACAGCTATGATTTAATAAAAAAAAAATGCAGCTAAAAAAAAAAACAAAAGTATGCTCTCATAACAGAATAAAAGAATCCTCTATCTTACTTAAAACATTAATTTCATCGTTTTTATGTAAACATTTATGAAAAATCTTTCCTACATAATCAATGTTTTTTAAAATCATTTTTAATTATCCCATGTAAATATTTAGGACTGGGATTTCTGAGTATTATGTTAGTATTTCTTAAATTATGTATTAATGTAAGAAATTACCAAATTGTTGTCCCTAGTAACTATACCACTTTCTTATTTTCATCAGCAAGGTATGAGAGTTCCATTTGCTTCACATCCTCACAAACATTTGGTTTTGGCAGTATGGTTTTTATTTTGCCCATTTTAATAAGTATGTAGCGATATATTATTATGATTTTAATTTGCATTTTCATAATGGATAATGGCTAATGATGTTGAATCCCTTTTGATGTGCTTATTCATCAGTAACTTAGATGAATCTGAAAGGCATGTGTTAAATGAACTGTACAAGTCTAATTATATGATATTCTTGTAATAAAAATGTTCAATAAAAAAAACAAACTGGGTGATGCAAGAAGTTAACTATTTTTTTTTTGAGGAGACAAAACTGTTCAGTATTCTGATTTGGGTGGTACTTAGGGTACAATAATTTGAATATGTGTTGAAATTTACACATCTCTGCACCAAAAAAAGTCAGTTTTTCCATATGATAACTTATAAGTGAAACTATTATTCTATAAACTAAATCCATGAACTTTTTGAAATATTCTATAATGTGAGATTTCTGTGAAATTTCCGGGTACTAAAGTATGAGTTAATTGAGCCTGAAAATTTAAAAATCTTGTGGAAAAAAAGAAAATGTTACTAATAAGATGGCACTCTAGTTTCTTGTTAATTTGAAGCACAATTTTTAAATCTTTTTTTGACTTTTATATTACCTTTTTATATTATATTATATTACCTTCCTGACTTTGATATTACCTTCCTGGATCTTTTGTATCTTTTGATTCCAGATTAAATTCCAATAACAAACTTTATGGATAAGAAGTAAGTGTACTTTTATTAGTGCTCTTTATAAGAAGCCCTTAAAACTTAAATAATAAATTGATGCCCAAATCATGTTTTACTTCTTACCTTTTATTTCCAATGGCCTTTCCTGACCACCCTATGCAAAGTGAAATTTCCTGATCGTTTCTTCACACCACACTTTTCCTCTGCTCATTAATTATTTCCACAACACTGTCACAATTTGAAGTTTATTTATTTACTTACTATCTGCTTTCCCTAGACCTGCAAGATCTGTGTGGATAATCAGTGTTTAATCCATCTTCTAGTACAGTGCCTGTTAAGTACCATGTTGATAAGCCTTTTTTTTTTTTTGCAGTTTTTGGCTGGGGCTGGGTTTGAACCCGCCACCTCCGGCATATGGGGCCGCCGCCCTGTTGATAAGCACTTTTTGGAGGCAGGCAGGAAAGAGTTTGTCTTTCTTGCTTTTATTTCTATTTCACATTTAACACGGCACTTCGGAGCTCAACAAGAGTCAATTAACATCCCATGTCAACTGACATGCCATTCAAGGGGGAAAAAGAACAAAGTTATGTTGATTTATGGATTTAAAAATAGCTAAGTGTAATAGCCGGGCGTTGTGGCGGGCGCCTGCAGTCCCAGCTGCTCGCGAGACTGAGGCAAGAGAATCGTGTAAGCCCAAGAGTTAGAGGTTGCTGTGAGCCGTGTGACGCCACGGCACTCTACCCGAGGGCGGTACAGTGAGACTCTGTCTCTACAAAAAAAAAAAAAAAATAGCTAAGTGTAAAATGTGCATCTAGTTCCACAATTTCCTTAAACTAGAGGCAGTAAGTGAAACAAATCACTTCAAACCATGTCATGTAGGTATGACATGGTTTATAGGTAAATTTATAAAAGTAGGATTATACTTTTCAAAGACATAGCATACCTTATATAATGTACTTATAAGCATTAAAAAACTTAGAATAAATTTTTATGCTACAATATAAGCTCTGCAAAAGGAAGAACTACATTTGCCCATTCAATGCTGTATCTTTAGCACCACTGTGGGAACATAATGAGTAGGAATTAGCCACAATAAGATTTAAAAAAAAATAGAAATTCGGGAAGGCATATTTTTGGTCACCTGAATCAAAGTGTGCAACTGCAATCTCTAATATTCTGATGCATATGCATTTGCATTTTTCTGATATATTTTATTAAAACCCAAATAAATGAGATATTGTAAAAAAGTTGAAAATGGTTTTCTTTTTATCTTTCTTAATAGAACAAAAATTTTAGGAAAAAATGAGTGCAATTTATATATATATATTTTTTTTTTTTTTTTTTTTTTCGTAGAGACAGAATTTCACTTTATTGCCCTCGGTAGAGTGCTGTGGCGTCACACAGCTCACAGCAACCTCCAACTCCTGGGCTTAGGCGATTCTCCTGCCTCAGCCTCCCGAGTAGCTGGGACCACAGGCGCCTGCCACAATGCCCGGCTAATGAGTGCAATTTTTATTATTTAATTAAGCAAATAATGACTGAACATCTCTTAGGGGGAAGGTGGGTCTGTGAAAGTGAGGTTCTATCAGTTGCATCCTTGCCTTCATGGATTCTGGTTTCTAGCTGAGAAAGTTGGAAAATAAAAGGTACAGTTAGCAAACTCATTAATATTCAAATTTTGTAATTACTTTCTATATAAGTTAAGTATTAAGAAAAAAAAACAAAGAAGAAGAAAAGGGAAATTGGGAGTACAAGGTGGTGGGGAGTTTGCAATAATACATTAAAGTGATCCATGTAGGCCTTGTTGCAAATGTGAGATTTGAGCAAAGACTTGAAGGTGACTAACCTATAAGTATCTCAAAGGAACACATTGCATAGCAAAAAGAATATTAAATAAGATTTTCCCTGTTATTATCATAACTGATGTTCCAGGTCTGTGAAAAATAGATGACAAACATTATACTGTCGTATGATATAAACGTGGTAGATGGCTGAGAAGAGACAGAATTTTCTAGAAGAGGTTAAAAATCAGCCTTGTTTTGTTTTTTATTTTTCAGCCATTCTGCAGCTATACAATAAAAGGTTGATGATTCAATGAGAGAGGAGATCTTGTGGAAAAGAGTTACTGCCCTAGGAGTAGAAGAGCTGTCCAGTTTTATCTCCTCCTCCAGTGGTGAGAGGTTGCTCCATCATCATGTGGAGACAAATGAACAGGAATTCAAGGAACTCACTCATGGATGCCTACTATATAAACAAACTAATAGATTGATTCTTATCTCTACCCCAAACAGAAAAACTTTCAGACTGGCTGTAGTTAGCATTCTCTCAGCAGAGGGTGGATAGAGAATTCTCAGAGAAATGTGTCCTGTATTCAGAGGGTAAACTGTCCCATGACTGCTGTAGTCTGTTCTTTTCCTGACAAGTCTAAAGGTTAATTGGCTGGTTTGAACTACCCCAATGGTGAATCTGAATTTTACTTTCAGAATCCTACGAGCAATTTTGCTGAGGTTTTTATTTTGTTTAGTTTTCCCATGAACAAAGTAGATGCCGGAAGCGGAGTTCTGCTGGAACTCTCTTAAAAAGACTACCTTTTTGTCAAGACCATGCTAGCAGAACCGCAGAACCAGGGTAGAGGTGTCTCTGCAAGTGGAGCTTAGGGAGGATTTTGCATCACCAGTCAGGAGGGAATAATGCAGTGTTGAAAGTCTCCAGAAGAGGAATTGTCTCCATGGAGCCGCCCAATCCCATAATGAAAAAATGATTCCAGCTTAGGCATCTGTATCATCAGTAAAAACGCACCTCCCTCACTCCACCTCAGTCTTGAAAAAGTCAAAAGCAGCATAATAAGATTGTGTGGGAGAGCCCCAGAGGTGAAGAAATAGCACCAGGCAGCAGAAATCTTTGGTCAGGCCTGATTAGAGAACAGAAAAAGATTTAAACTGAATGAGAGAGCTAAGGATTAATTTAGATAAGACTTTCATACCTAAAAATGAGATGATTCTAAAAGCCTAAAGGGAATGGAAAAGCTATGGGATTTATCTGAGTTCTTGATCAAGTGTGGGAAGAGAAATTCAACAGATGAGATTTAAATAGAAATCTAGTTTCCGAGCCACACCCTTCTAAATCCACCCTGCTCAATAAATTAGTTATGGAATCATTCAGGCAGATCAGGTATCATCTTAAAATAGAAAGCATAAAAGTTAAAAATCTTTTAAATAGTTAACACTAATATCTAAAATGGTTATAATTCTGATATTATACATCTTCCACATTTTTAGAGAAGGATAGTGCGTGTTCTGATATATCCATATCAATTGAATGTCTTACAGATAAAAAATAATGTTGGAAGCAGAATTAGGGAAATTTTCTAAAATAATTTAGTTATAATAACTGCTTAGGTGTAGAATAAACTAAATTTATCTAAATTTTTATAGCTTCCAAAAATATGGTTTATTAAGGTTATGAAGGTTATTTATGTTTTAGATAATTATCTAAAGAATTTAAGTGATTATTTAAGTAACTTGTTGTGGAATTAAACCAGGAATAATCAATTTCGAATGTACAAATTTGAAAAAACTCAAGAGGTTTTTTGAAAATTATTAAAAATTATTTAAAAATGAAGAATTTAGAATTTCTTCAGCAGAGTAAAATTAAAAGAAGTTGATTTGCTTAAATGGTAATCTTTTACCTGGAATCATCTAAATGTTGTCACTGACTAAAAATTATCTCTTCAAATTTTCCTTATCAAGAAGTACTAGGGAGGGCAGCGCCTGTGGCTCAGTGAGTAGGGCTCCGGCCCCATATGCCAAGGGTGGTGGGTTCAAACCCAGCCCCGGCCAAACTGCAACAACAAAAAAATAGCCGGGCGTTGTGGCGGGCGCCTGTAGTCCCAGCTGCTCAGGAGGCTGAGGCAGGAGAATCACATAAGCCCAAGAGCTAGAGGTTGCTGTGAGCCGTGTGACACCACGGCACTCTACCGAGGGCAGTAAAGTGAGACTCTGTCCCTACAAAAAAAAAAAAAAAAAGAAGTACTAGGGAAAAGTCACATTCATGTTAAGAAAGGGAAAATACCTGAATGTAGCATTAAATTTAAGTTTGTTTTGTTTCATTTTTCATTTTGGAATAATTTAGAAAGAATATGCATTTACTCGATCTTTTACATGATGAAGAAAGTATTATTTTATGAAATTTAAAATAAACATTATCAAAAAGTTGCAGAGATGTATATATATGCATGACTATTTGATATCTTCCTTGCAGAAAGAGTAATTGAAAGGAACTAAAAACACACTTGCTTATACTAATAGAATAATTTGAAGGAGAGAATTAAGTGGCTCGAAGGCCCCATATACAGGAGGTAGTGGGTTCAAACCTGGCCCCAGCCAAAAACTGCAAAAAAAAAAAGGCAGTTGATAATTTCTTAACATAAATTACCAGCATTTATTCATTTACCAAATATTATAGTGTATCAATATTAAAAAAATACTCTCACAAAAATCTCTCTGTTTATATTTTTATAAGCTACACATATTGCATTTTGCATTTAATGCTAAAATGTTCCGCAAAATTTACTGAATTCTTGATTCTATTGTAAACAAGTCTTCATGCTTTAATATTTCTGAAATTAATTATAAGCTCACAACTGATATGTATATTTAAGTTAGTCATGTTTTTCCCTGTAAAGAGAAATAGAATAAATCTAAAAATGAAAATTCGACTGTATTTTACTACTTATATTGGATTACCAAAGACTCGGAGAAGATGTATCAGTTGAAGGTGAGGACAGAAAAACAGATCCGTTTTCAGATATGTAACTCTAAGACCTTATCTTGTGTGTACCTAGATCATTAGGTAGGAAGTTGGTGGAGCAAAAACCCACTAATGGGCTATTGATTCATGAATTGAATTTATGTAAAGATAATGTTGTAGACCACAGCATGGCTTTATCTAATTGTCCTTAATGAAATTATCTATCATAAAGATTTTTTTGAAAAAGGAAAAACAGTCTTTAGAACATTTCCAAAAATTTACATCATTTTTCTTCGTTAAAAAATATCATTTATTTTCAAGCAAAACTCTCTGCAGTCAGGGGTAACAAGTCCAATAGAATATTGTGACCTAGAAAAGAACATTGGAATATTAATGCTAAGTAATCAGATGATTGTGAATGGGTTTTAGTTAGCATGTGGATCTCAGTTGACTGTCTCGGGCTTTCACTATGCTGGAATTACATACTCTCATAGCACCATCTGACTTTTCTGTGTAGCATTTTCCTGAGTTAAAATTGAAAAATCATTGTACATCTTTTGATGTCATCATGAGAGTTCAAACCCCATCATGTCTTCCACTGACCCCTAATTACATATTCAGTTCCTAGCACAGATTTGGCTCAAAAACTATGTCTTTAATGAATTAATGAAGATGCGATACATTTATTTCCACTTTTTATATCTAGAGTTGCTGCCCTTAATTATTTACTTCCAATTTGTTTTCAAAAGCAATTTATAAAAGGGACTGATGACCAACAAAAATAAACATAAAAGAGCATAAAAGAGTGTCGATCATGTCTTCCTTTTTACCAAGATTATATTGGCATGTTATATTCAATTTGTTTTGGCTATTTTATTTAAATGTGCCTAACAAATTACAGAACTGTGTATTTGTCTTACAACATAGAATCTGACTCTACAACAAAATTGGGTTTGTGGCAGGGATTCAATTATTACAAAGGATTTCTTTTAAAACTCCCTTATTTTCCCCACTATTATATTATTTGCTATTCACATAGTTTTCTTTATGAATGGGTGGAAAATGTAGTATCAGCACTACATATTTAGTGTTTACATGGTATTTTATCTTTGCAGAGTTATACAATGATTTTTATAATAATATAGAATTATTACCATATGTTGTGCTCTACAGGGATTAATACTACAGGGATTAATATGATTTGGAGTTAAATTTTATTTTTACCCTAAGCCACTAATTTGTAACTTAAAAGGACCTTTTCATTTCTTTTTAAAGGCTATTTATTCTCTAGTGTATGGAAAAAATGAATAGGAAGTAACCCTCCCAGTAAGGCAAAGTGAAGAGGCCTTTTTACATATCGAAACAATCTAAGCATTTTCCTATATTTAGAAAGAAAAAGGACCACTATCCATGTGTAGTATGGTTTGTTGCAATAGGAATGCAAGGAGGAGGTCTTAATCCTCCTCTTCAGCTAATATTGAGGGACCCTAGGACAAGTGTCTTCATCTCTCCATGTCTCATTTTCCACTGTTGTCAGAAGAAGAACATATCTTCTTCATCTAATTTGTGAGTCTATTGAGAGAACAAGAATGTGGATGAAAATATTCTCATGAATATTTAAACCCCCATCAATATCTACAAATCATAACCTCTTGTTCCTCTAGATGTTAAAATGTAAATTCTCTGATACTGCTATTACATAAAGAGTAATTAAAGAGCTGCTTGTATGATTGAGATGATTAAAAATGTCATCTTTAAATATCTGTGCATTGAAAATATACATATACATATAATGAATTTGCAATATCATTTATACTTTAATATTGAGTACAGTTTCCTTAATTTTGTCTTCACTTTTATAAGGATTTTTGTAAGAAAACTGAAGGACAACATTACACAAGATATCTTGTAAATTTGCTAAATAGAAGGCGAGATTTTCTCTTTAAAAATGAAATGGCATGCCATAGTTAAATTTCTGGACAATAAATAAGGATTAACCTATGTTATACTTACATAAACACAACCGTTAAAGAAATATATCTCTGAACATAATTTTGGTTTAGATCTAATGTTATTTAATATGTTCTTAAATTCAAAAACAACTGAACAGCAGACTGTTACTATGTGTAAGCATTGCTCTCTAGAGCTTTCCATCAAAACAATGGAGACTGATACCCTACCATGCCCCTATGTAAATTAAACATTTTGATTTAATTGATGGGCTGAAAAGATCTTAGGTATATCTTCTAGACTTTACCATCTGATGCTAGAATCAGAGAATCAGAAAAATTAAAGCTGATAAATAAATCTAAATCTCATAGATAATCTAGTCCAGCTACTACAGTTATAAGAATAGTACTGATATACTGCAACCGATCACAAACACACAAAAGATAATGGTGACGGTATCTAAAACATAAGTAGTTATTATAATTTATATATACATATTAGTACAGTCATCATTATACATAGCTTTACTTATTCTTATACATACATACATATGTATCCACATACACACTTATTATTAGAGTATGTTACTTTTTATTATATGTTACTTTTAAGCAAAGCATTTAAGTTTTCTGTAACCTTGATCTCCTAATCTGTCAAATGGGCTTGACATAACTACTTTGCCGAGTCATAGTGAAGATTAAGTATGTCTGTGTGTGTGTGTGTGCATATACGTAAATTTGATTCAATGTATGTGTATACATGCCAAAAGTAGAACATAAAATTGATATTATATTGTGACTATTTGTTTCTAACTTGAAAGATAGCACACAGATTTCTCATAACCCAGCAGCAGAAAGATGTAGTCTTCTCTCCACATCCACCTGAATGAAATATTAGTTCTGGAGCATCCATCTCAATTGAAATCCTGAATTTTTAAGCACTTAAATTGTGCTGACACCACCCACATTTGTCAAACAATTCCCCAAATGTTTAATTATAACTTTTAATCAACGTTCTGTAATCATTTGGCAGAAGTACTTTGGAGAACAATAAGCATGTACTATTCCAGCAAAGCCTGGTGGTACTCAGAAACTCTATCTTGGAATGGCTGCAGAATTACAGCAGAGAGGTATCCAGCACCCTTATAACATAATAGTTACAACAAAGATAAAGTCTCTAAAGTGAGTCGTAACTTGCTTCCAATTTGAGTGGAAATTTTAAATGTTAAAACAGAGACTCTTTCATTACAATAATCCATATAGCAATTATTTTGAGATTATTAACTATTCTAAAAAAAGTTTAAGATATCAGAGACATGTTTGTAACTAATTAAATTAACAGCTAATTTTTAGCTGGGTATTTTTGGTATTTTGTTTAGACAGTGATGGGCAACTAGACTCTGGGAAATATTGGGTGATAACTATTTCTTTTCTTTCCCCCCCTCAAGTAGATGTTTGTTTTCCTCAGGGTAGACTATTTGAAATGCTATGTCTATAGCAATTAAACAGGCTGAGGATTTTTTTTCCAAGGTAAAACAAGGCAGGGAATTTAGAAAGATAGGAAATAATAAGTTTGGCTGTAGAGACTAATTCTGTAAATAAATAGGGTTATATTGAAGAATCACAATATTTACTCTACCTGCATGCCCATAGCCCATTGAAGTTAAAAACTATGTAAAATTTAAGTGTGTGTTAAAAATACTTTAGCAGCTCATAGGAAAAGTCACCTGGAACACTTCCTTTTAGGTAACAACTAAAAATCAAAAATATTTATAAATCTTTAACTCAATTTTCTTTTTAAAAATTCAGGGCCAGCACTTCAAAGTTAGATCTTTGAGCACTAAAAATTCAATCCAATTCATTACTGCTCAATCTACCTTCAAAAATAATTCTTCATCACTTAAAGTAGATTATAAGATCTCATTTTATTAAAATGAAAAGTTTTTTCTTGTTTTACTTATTCTAACTTACTCAAATAATTTCCTATTGTATCCTAATTTTTTCTTTCCTAATAAATATATTTTTACTCTTACATGAAATAAAGTTACCTGAAAGGGTTTATAAAATTATAAGATTTGTTTTAAACCTAAATGTATGGCTATATATGGAGGTGGAGTATATACAGTAATTACATTTGCAAATATAGTTACATATTCATATATGTATGTATTTTTTATTTTTTTAAATAGTCAATATCTTTTCATATGTAATGTGGGTTTATTAAGATTCTTTATATTATTTCTTATATTTTATTATTTGTAAAATACACTCAATGTTTTCCATATAAATAAATTCTCAATGTTTAATTAATTCATTAAGCTCAACTTAATTCAGAAGTGGTAATAAAGCACTTTTAAATATTAAATATGATGATGAATAAAGTTTGGAAATCAACAGAGTATATACTATTTTTCTTCCATTAGGCTACTTGTTGAAAATACTCCTGTTGAATATATCTGGTCTCCACCCCAGACACAATGATTTAGAATTATCCAATGTACCTAAAATCACCTTTTCCTAGATGATTTTTATGATACATTATGAATAAATATGTGAAAGTTTAGAAAATTTTGAGTTTCAGAAATTGTGTCACTTATAAGAAAAGACATTAGCTATTAATATTTTCACCCTAATACTTTTTTTCTTTTTTGTTTTATTTTTGTAAAGGCACAAACTAGTACATTTAGTCTTTTAATGAGAAAAAAAACTTATTCTTTTAGTGTTATAGAAATTTTAAAGTCAATTAAATGTATCATCTATTTCTCTTGAACTTTCTGGGTGGTCTTCCTGCTACTGTTTATTCCGAAAGGCTATTTTACATTGGCTCCTAGGGTACCAAAGTTTTCCCAGGATTAGCTGGAAAAAAGCTGTCCTTCCTCAGAATCAGCTTCATAGATTAAAGCTTCTATTTATTTCCATTATCATTCTTCCATTCAAATAGCCTTTTTTATGAGATTGTAGCAAACTGAAACTCTGATCACATTCTCTGCACCAAACTGCAATGACTCCTTTTACTGTTACTACTGAGAAAATATAAAAACTACCTTAATTGGAGATTTTTCATGACAGATAGCTCCTATTATTTAGAGTTCTTTAAAAAGCTCATCTAGGGTACTCTGGGAAAAATTGACAATTACAATGTATTATCAAATTTTACTTTCTATATGACATTGAAACCGAAAAGATGGGTCTATTGCAACATGCAGACCTCTTAAATACTAAACTATTATGGACAATAGTAAAATTAAACATGTTTTGATTGAAATAGAACCCTTGTAGATAAAATAAACAAGAACATCCTCATCTTTTTAGTTATGAGATTGTTTACCAAGGTGGATGTGAGTTCCTCTATGTCCTGTCTGGATTTTAATCCACAGGTTTTATAAATGGTAGAAATATGGGAAAGATATTATCTATTACTAAGCAACTATCATCTCTTTAACTTCTGAAGAAAATTCAGTTTAGTAGCTACACACAACATTAAATATAAAAATTGTGCTCAAATTTTCAATAGAAAAAAATATTTTTGCAGGATTCCATAAAGTGTATTGCATATAAAATTGTTGTCAATGAAAGACCCTATTCTTTTCTGAGAAAGCTACTTAATCTTATATGAAAATAATATTCTGTTTTTATAGTAAATGAGCAAGAACCTACAAAAAGTGCTGAAAGGGATTGAGCAGATCCTCTGTCTTCTTAGAAACTCCAGAATGAGTCTTTCACTCTTGTTTTCGTGGTTTTTTTCTTTTATCAGATATCTGCATATCCCATTAGCTACTATAGAGAAGGGAAATCTAGAGAATTTGACTAGATCTTGTCAATAAAATAAGAAAATAGTCTAATTCCTATTTTTTTTCAACTCCCTTTGTTACAAGTACTACAATAAAATTGTCAATCCCCAAGAAATTCCTTAGAGTAGTGTCTTGATTTCTTCTGTCGGTATTTTTTTTTGGGGGGGTGATGGGATATGTGGAGTAATTTTTATAGTGCTTTATTTCAAAATAAAGGTACAGAAGAATGCAAGTTATGCGAACAGTGGACCTCTAACCTGTCTTTGGTCTGAGCTGGAAAGCTTGGAAAGGGAAGGTTTTTAAATGAGTAGATGAAAAGTGAACTAAGCTATATGGAAAAATAATCCCCTAATATTCTTAATGCAAGAAAATTCACGAAAATTTGAGGGTAACACACTTCAGAACACATAGATACAGACTGTTTTTAGGACTCCAACCTCCCTCCTTCCCCTCTTTTTATTTCTTGCAGCAAGGCACTAAAAAATTAATGCAGAGTTCATGATTTTGGCATCACATTCACCTGGTTCAGCATATATTTTGACACCGCAGCAAGGCCAACTCTTTTCCAAACTTATTTTCCCCAGCACATTCATTTAACTATCATACGTTCTTCACCCAGCACCCAGTGGGCCCCTCCCATGCTCCTTGGCTCCATGGGCCTTCTGTCTGTATGGATGTCCTGTGTAGATTTAGAGATGTCCGGTCAAGCTAAACAAGCCCCGGATTTCCCCTGACCAAGGCTGCTGTCCCTGGTGCTGAACCGTGTCTGCCCACCGTGGGAATGGGCTGCCGGGTCAGTGAGGCTGAATAGAAAACCTGGCTTATCTCTCACATAAAAAATTCATCCAGTTTTGCTAAAATGAAATTTCTTCCATCACTTGAAAGTATTGACAACTATTTGTAACTAATCTTCCTTAAGAACTGTATTTGAGGATATAAAATCGAGCTTGCAATTTAAAATCTATACCAAAAAAAAAAAAAAAAAAAAAGAAAGAAAGAAAGAAAAAGAAAAAAAAGAAAACCTGGCTGGCTGACCTTAGCAACATCCAGGTGCCGGAGCAAGCCGTGCTTCAGCGCTGAGGAACAGAGCAGCCCGCCTCCTCCCCAACTCCTCCCTCACATATATTTTTCGGGGGTGCTTCAGGACCCCATTTGTAATTTTCTCCTCCAGACCTCCACCCCAAACGCTTTCAACATGGCCTCAAATGCCGGCGTGTGTCGGCACAGCCCACCTCGATATCAGACTGCAGTGTTGTCAAAATGCTACTCCCAAATACAAAGTCTCTGTGAGGTTAGCTTTTCTGCTCTAAAACAGAACAGAACATAAAAGCTATAAATTGATAAATAAGCGAAAATGACCTTCCTCTTGCCTCCCTCCCATTTTCGCCCCATATATTCACTACCCCACTAAACGATAAAACCCTGGATCCCAGGAGAGTGTTTTAAATCTGGGTGGTCTCCTGAGCTCCACACCCGCCACCCCTTCCCCCACCTCTTCAGAAAAAAAAAAAAAAAAAAACGCCGAAAAAAGGCGTCTTACCCCGGGTAGAGCGATAGCAGGAGCAGAATCCACACCGTCATTTTCTGTGAAAATAGAGGAGTCGAGTCGACTGAGCTTCCTGTGCTCCACATATTTGGCGAACTCATCGCTTTTCTTTTTTTTTCCTCCTCTCGCCTGCCTGCCTCTTGCCACTTCCTAGCCCAAGAATCCCTCCCCCTTGTATTATTATTATGCTTATGATCTGATGGTGGCTCCCCCCACCTGCCTCTCGTAGGTCCCCTCAGTGGGGAGATGTACTGCTATCAGCTTAGGGAATTAATATTCAAGGGGCAGGAATAAGATCAGCATAAACGCTTGCAGATACCATCAAGCGTCAGCTCAGGCAGAGGCTTCCAGGTTTGGGGGAGTCGTATCACAGAGGCAGGGAGAGCGCGCAGGGAGGGACCCTCGCGGAGACCCGGACGGCCGCGCGCCCATACCCATCTCATGCCTCTCGCACTCACGTGTACTCCCCCAAGTCCATCATTTCAGGTTTGTTTATTTGTTTGCTTTGCTTTATTTTATTTTTTTCTTTTAGAAAGGGCAGGGCCGTGAACGTGTGTGTGCGTGTACTTAAAAGAAATAAAAAAAATCACTAGAGACTGCATGATTACCACGCAGATTAACTAGGAGGTCAAAGTGTAAGTGATGCACGCCGCCGCAGCAGGATTTAACACATGCGTGGTGTCTCTCCAGCGCTTTTTAACCCTTCGCTGCATGCACAGGCATGCAGGAACTGCAGTTGATGGGGATGCTTCAGCAAGCCCAGAAACTAGATCACCCAGTGACAGAAGCTGGTGTTCCTCAGATCTGCCAAGCAGCCTTGTTTTAAAATCGTGGTATCTTAGAAATCATGATTATACTGTTAAATGTGGGGAAGCAGATGGTGAGGGAGGAGTGGCTGTTTTTCTGTAAGCCACTCTGTAGGAAGACAGATTTGGTGTATTCAATTTGAATGAAGGGAGAAAACACTGACAGAATTAAAAGACAAGCAGAAATTCTGTGCTTCTCAGGATTCATTCTTCCCTTGTCTGTTCTCCATTCCCATCTAAAGGCACAAACTATTTGAACATTTAGGTAAAGAATTGCATGGGGATAGCTGATTGAGTAAAGAAATAAACCAAAAACAGGAGACTGCTTTTTGAAAGGGGGAAAGGGAGCAAAGGAATATGATGCAGAAGTCATTTAACAATACAAAGAGATTTCTATTTACTATGTGAGATTGGCTTATTTTTGTTATTATTCTTCTTAGCAAAATCTTGAAAGTTTTGGGGACAATGGGGTAGTATGAGCATGTTTCCTTTTTGCCTAGAATGTGTAGGATAACTGGGGATACTGATAGACATATGGGGAAGGTTCCCCTGTATGTCAGAAAAGTTCATTCACCACAGAGGAAACCCTATTTACTCACCATGAGGAAGAAAATGGAGAGGGTTTCTGTGGTTCCTGCAGAATCAAGAAAACAATGAAGATATGCATAAAGAGGACCAATTGGATCCCTCAGGGAAAGTAGCAAGAGTCCTTTCAAAACAAGTGCATCTTCTGCAAAGAAAAAACCATCTTCTATGAATGGAACTTGGGGGAAGAATGCAGGAGACATAGGAATAGAACATGAGATAATCTAGTCCAGAACTCTATCTCTAACTCTAAAATATACCCAAGGAGAGCGGAGAGAATCACTAGTGGTTACTGCCAATGTTGTAGGCAGAGGAGATGCATTCTGACTGTGAAGCAAAAAAGACCCGACAGACACACCTGGAAACCCACATGGCTGTAGAACTCTGCCTTAGGCAGAGATATTGTAGGGCACTTGAACAAAATCTAGTAAAACAGCAAAGTGATTCACAAGCAGTTTTGACTTTTTTCCCAGTGTGATTAAAATGGAGGCAGAGCAGACATAAATCCCTTTTCCTTGTCATTCTCTGTTCCACTATAGGGACTTTTGCCCCTTCTTGTATTTATAATTTTTCTTTTAAAGAGCCTAGGTTGGGCCAGGTGTGGTGACTCCAGCCTGCAATCCCAGCACTTGGGAGGCTGAAGTGGGTAGACTGCCTGAGCTCACAGGTTCAAGACCAGCTTGAACAAGAGTGAGACCCCATCTCTAAAAATAGCCATGCATTGTGGCGGGCGCCCTAGTCCCAGCTACTTGGGAGGCTGAGGCAAGAGAATCATTTGAGTCCAAGAGTTTGAAGTTGCCAAGAGCTATGACAAAATGGCTCTGTCTCAAAAAGAAAAAAAAAAAAAAAGAAAGAAAGAAAAGAAAATAGGAATGTGATCAAATAGGCATAAATTTAAAAAAAAAACAAACCTACATTGTTCGTTGCTGTATTTCTATTTTTAGTGAAGTCATCCAGCCATATTTTTATGTGTATATTTACTGGCTGGTTATAAATCAGTAATGTGGTGGAGCCCATGTAAATTGGATGTTCATACTCCGTCTGAGAGGAGTTAACACTGCTATGCTTTGTGTCTAGTTATAAAACACATAAAAACAGACCAAACCAAACAACATTTATACATGCCACAGGCTAGAAAATATTTATTAAATTATCTATATGTAACAAGTTTATCTTCTACCATAAAGGACATTTCCAAATTTTCCAGTGGGTTTATTCAGTGACAAGAGTAGTGGGTCTGTGGGGATGAATCTTGTCACAGTCACAACGTAGTGATTCATATATTGATTCCTTATCAGACTTATAAGAATCCTTGCCAAACAGAATCTATTTTCATAATGAAATATTTCCCAATGTATTATGAGAAGCCATAGAGGAAATTTTCTTATTTACAGTATCTGGGTCTGATTGTCCCATTTGTGGATAGAATGCCTCAGTATGCCTCTGTGGATCTTTCTCTTACGGAGACTGCTCTCTGAAAAAAGTATTTTAATATGTTTTCAAAGATTTTTCAACACATGTTGTGTTCCTTAGTATTGATAATAGACCTCTTCTAGCATTGTAAATAACCTAAATGTATATATGTGGGTAGAAAATGTATTTTCCTCACCCTTCCCAAGTTCCATATCTGAGATCCTCATAACAAAAGACAGATAACCAAGAGAAAAAAGCACACACATCCATTTAATGTAAGTTTTACATGACATGGGAGTCTTCAGAAATGAAGACCTGAAGGAAAAACACTGTATCGTTCATGCTATGTCTGATGAAGAAGTGGATTGTTTTGAAGAAATAATTATTGGACTAAAATAGGTATTTCCTAACGGCAATAAACGGTAGGAACTCAGTAAGTTCAGATTCTTCTTTTTGTCTGTCTTCGTATGTAAGAATATTCTTTTTCTCCAGATGTAAGGAGGATACTTCTGGGATATGGGTCTTATGGACTATTTTCAAGAGAAGGTCAATTCGGTTTTATTGCCCACTTTAGGAGAAAAGGGGCAAAGGGATTTAAATTTTTTTTTGTAGTTTTCTGACCTGATTGAGGAGAGAGGGTGTGCAGAAGAAAGTCAAAATGACCTTCCTGCTTCTTGGTTTTCTCAATTTCTTTTACCTTGAAATACTTAATATGCCACAGCGCCATATTTTGGTGCAGTGTGTCCTGATCCTAGGAACTGTAACAAACTGGTCAACATACATAGGTGGTCAACATAGGAAAGTAGGCCTATGATACTGATATGTACATGTGGTGCATGTCCAGTCTATGATGGGTAGGTCAACTTATGGAGGTGGTCAATGTAAGAAAATGGTCAACTATGGAGATTCTACTACATATATATTCATCAGTGTGTGTGTATATAAAAAAATATATGTATTTAGTAATATTACATTTTAGAAAACTTTATGGTTTTCTAAAAAAAAAAACTGTCATCCGTATACTCTGATTTTAACAAGTCATTGTTCAATATACATCACAAAATCCCAAGACCAGAGATGTTGGCGCAGACGTGGAGAAAAGGAAACACTTTTGCACTGCTGGTGGGAATGCAAATTAATACATTCCTTTTGGAGAGATATATGGAGAACACTTAGAGATCTAAAAATAGATCTGCCATTCAATCCTGTAATTCCTCTACTGGGCATCTACCCAGAAGACCAAAAATCACATCATAACAAAGATATTTGTACCAGAATGTTCATTGCAGCCCTATTCACTATTGCTAAGTCATGGAAAAAGCCCAAGTGCCCATCGATCCACGAATGGATTAATAAATTGTGGTATATGTACACCATGGAATATTATGCAGCCTTAAAGAAAGATGGAGACTTTACCTCTTTCATGTTTACATGGATGGAGCTGGAACATATTCTTCTTAGTAAAGTATCTCAAGAATGGAAGAAAAAGTATCAAATGTACTCAGCCCTACTATGAAACTAATTTAGAGCTTTCACATGAAAGCTATGACCCAGTTACAACCTAAGAATAAGGGGAAGGGAGAAAGGGAGGGGAGGGAGGGGGAAGGTGGGTGGAGGGAGGGGGATTGGTGGGATTACACCTGCGGTGCATCTTACAGGGGTACATGTGAAACTCGGTAGATGTGGAATGTTGATGCCTTAGCACAATAACTGGGAGAATACCAGTAAGGCTGTGTTGACCAGTGTGATGAAAATGTGTCAAACGGTCTATGAAGCTAGTGTATGATGCCCCATGATTATATCAATGTACGCAGTTATGATTTAATAGAAAAAATAAAAAGAAAAATAAAAAAAAGAATTGTTTTGCATGTTAATTTGATCTAAATAAAGTTTTCCTTTTTCTTACAATTTAGGATTGTGTTATTATTTTTATTGCTGCTTTTATTATGGTTACTATACTCAGAAATGAATTATTAGGTTGAAGTCCAGACAACTTTGGTTGTTGATACAAAAATCTCTCAGTGCTTGGAAAATTAAAGTATATTATTTATAATCCAATTCTGGCAATAACAAAGTAGGATAACTACTTAACAGATAATAAGTATACTGGTGAGCAAAATATTAAGTAAACAATTATGCAAAGTAATAGGAAGCTACCAAAAATAGACAAAAAGTGTGATGATTTATGCTTAAAGAGAAAAAATGAATTGGATGACATCTAGTATTATGTGGCTTTCCCCTGAAGACACTTAAAAGGTGACAAGCTCTTCCCTATTTGCATGAGAATTCCCTGGCTTTAGCAGGAAAAGACCCAAGTCTCAGGAAACTACTCAGTTCCAGAGGTGCAGAATGGCTAGACTCAGCAGAAGGTAGAAGTCTTAATGGATTGAGGTTTAAAAAGAGACTTTGGAGATGGTAGAACATCCCTGATTGAGGGGGAAATCACAGAGGAAAAATAACAACAGAAAGAGAAATTTCCACATCTGTATGTAAATTTCTCTTACTTGGTTGTTTACGTACGGAAATGGGGAAAAGACATCAAGAGACCCAAATAAAAGCAAAAATCAAAAAGGACTGAAAAGTTCAGCCATTTTTCATCTTCTACCCACTGTAGAAGAAATAGTTTGATCCTTGCCAAGTGAGACACCTCAGATATTACCTCAAAACCCTACAAGGACCACAATCTTTCCCTGTTCTTGGACTATGGATTCATTCTAGGCCTAAGGACAAAGCTGAGAGTGATTAACCTGTCAACAATATAAAACCAATCCTCTCTGCAAGATTAAATGGAATGGTCAATAATTTAACTCTTTTAAAATAAAAGTCAATATTCTTCAGAGGAATACAACAAATCAAAATATCATTAATGTGTTATATAAAATGTCTGGTACATGGTAAAAAAAAATCATAAGAGACACAGAGTACATTTTCAGTAGAAACAGACAATGACCAGAGATGATCCAGATACTGTAATTAGCAGATAAGCATATTCAATCCATCATCATAAAATAGTTTAAAGACTTAAAGAAAAAAATATAATCAAATAAGTTTACAGTAGTGAATCTACTATAGAAACAGAAACTATTAGTAAAAAGAAAGCTAAATGGAAATTGTAGAATTGAAATTTATAATACCTAAAAGGAGAAGGCACTGCATGGGCTTTAAATAGTAGCAAACCAATGGTGGTGACAGGAACATGTGAAAACAAGCTGTCTCTGATGTATCCACTCATTGATATATGACTGTAACAGATTGGCAATTATAGAAGAGGAGTAGAAGAAATTATCAGTCAACTTGAAGGCAGATCAATAAAAGTTATCCAATTTAAAAAGCACAGAAAGATATTGAAAGCAGAAATAAAAGAGCCACTGGATAACTCTGAGAAAATATTAAACATCACAATGAAGTTGTTTAGAGAGAGAAGAGAGAATTAAACAGAAAATATTTAAAAAAGTAGCCAAAATTTCCCCAAAATTGATGGAAATTGTTAACATACACAGGTAGATCCAAGAAGCTCAGTGGATCTGAAACAGAATAAATGTGATAAAACTACACCTAGGAACTTTATAGTCACATATCCAAAACCCACAGATATAATAAAAAATTTTAAAATATCCAAAGAAAAATTAAATATAGTTATTAGACCAAAACAAAGTTATGGTTGACTTAGCAGAACAATTCAGGCCAGGAAATAGTGGATGACAACTTCCTTTCTTTTCCTGTTTTTTTGGTTTGTTTGTTTGTTTGTTTATGTTTTTGAGATGAGGGTCTCACTACGTTGCCCAGGTTGGAGTACAGTGGCTATTTGCAGACACAATCATTATGCATTACAACCTCGAACTCCTGGACTCAAGAAATCCTCCAGTAGGTGAGACTACTGGGGTGTGCCACTGTGCCTGGTTTCTTGAATGACAACATCTTTAAAGTGGTAAAATAAAATGTATAGATAGAATTCTATATCTTTATTTATCTATGTAAATAAATCCTTCAAAAATAAAAGCAAATAAAGACACTTTCAGATAAATTAAGGCTAAGGGAATTTGTTATGAGTAGAACTTAACTAAAAATAATGCTAAATGTTTCATGCTGAAAGTGTGACCAGATGGGAACCCAGATCTATGAGAAGTGAGGAGCACTGAAAATGGTTAATATTTGAGAAAACATAACATATAATATATTTTATCTTGATTTCTTTAAAAGATAACAGACTCTTCAATGTAAAAGCTATAAGAATACATTTTAGAGTTCATAACACGTATAAAACATATATAAATAATAGCACAAAATATTTTCAAAGGATGAAATTACAGTAAATCTAAAGATTTCTATACTTTATTTTAATTCCAGAATGAAACAATGTTTCATTCCATAATATAAGTGTTCCAATCAGCTAAGCAGAAGAATTTGACTTCATAGGCACAACAGAAGCAAAGAACAAAGAACTTTGAAAGAGTAACTTTCAAAGTTACTCTTCTTGTAAAGTAGGCACAGGAAGATGAAATTATAGAAAAATAATTAATTACTTCAGGATACCTTTTTTATGGAAGGATTAAAGCAGAGGGAACTTCATTAGCGTGCTAATTGAAGATAAGAATTGGCTTAATGTTTGGGGATATTGGTCTGGGCAATGATTTCTTGAGTAATACAGCAAAAGTGCAGGCAACCAAAGCAAAATTGGGCAAATGAGATCACATCCATCTAAAAAGCTTCTGCCCAGGAAAGGAAACAATCAACAAAGGGGAAAGACAACCTACAATATAGGAGAAAATATTTACAGGCTATCCATTTGACAGTGATCAGTAATTAGAATATACATAGTAATAAAAGCTCCAACTATTCCACAGGAAAAAAAAATCAAATACTGTAATTTGATTTAAGAAATGAGCAAAAGATCTGAGGAGGCATTTCTCAACCAAAGACATATAAATGAACAATAGGTATAAGAGAAAATGTTCAACATCATTAGTCATCAGAGAAATGCAAATCAAAACTACAATGAGATCCCTTCTCACCTCAGTTAAAATGGATTTTATCAGAATGGCAGTAATGAATGTTGGCAAGGATGTATAGAAAGGGGAACACCAGGACACTATAAGTTGGACTGTAAATAAATGCAACCACTGTGAAGAATAGTATGGAGTTTCCTCAACAAACTAAAAATAGAACTACCATATGACCCAGCAATCTCAATCTCATTGCTCGGTATATATCCAAAAGAAAGGAAATCAGGATATTGACAAGACATCTGCACTCCCATATTTTTTGCAGCTCTATTCAGAATAGACAAAATTTGGAATCAGCCCAGGTGTTACTCAACAGAAGAATGGATAGAGAAATTGTGGTATGTGTGCCCAGTGGAATGTTATATAGCCATTAAAAAGAATGAAATCCTGTCATTTACAATAACATGGATGGAATTGGAGAACATTGTATTAGTGAAATAAACCAAGCACAGAAAGACAAATCTTGAATGTTCTTACTCACATGTGAAAGCTAAATATTAAAAACATTTGATTTCATGGAAACAGAGCATAGAATGGTGGTTACCAGAGGCTGTGAAAGATAAGGGGATGGGGCGGGAAGTTGGGGAGATAGACTTGGGATGGTTAGTGTGTGAAAAAATGTAGTTAGATGGTATGAACAATATTTGATAGCACGACAAATGACTATAGTCAATAAGAAGTGATGATACACTTTAAAAAAACTAAAAGAGTGGAATTGAAATGTTTTCACAAAAAGGAATGATAAATGGTTGAGGTGTTGGTATCCCAATTACTCTGATTTGATTAAAACACATTGTACATCTGTATCAAAACATCATTTGTGCCCTATAAAGATATATAGCTATTATGTACCCATAAAAATTTCAAATAAAAATTAATAAATTAGATGACCTGTTTGAAAAATTGGCCATTGTGTCTCTTCTTATTTCTCTGAAAGTAAACAACTTAGGTTAGGTTTGGTGACATGGATTATTAGAATGGGTGACTACATTTTGATTTTTATTCTCTATTGGGGCCCTGTGCATGAGGTTAGTCCAAAACAATAGCCTCTTATAATTTTTATTAAATACTATTTTGGACTTGAAGATAAATTGTATTGTCTTAAGTTTCTTGCATATCTCATGAACTGGTATAATAGCAACTGTAAAAAGACTGACAAGTTAAAGAAGAAAATGGCAATCCTTAAAGCGACAAAACCACTGATAAATTAAAAATTTTGAATACCTAAAAAACAATTTAGTAACACAAAAGAAGGCAGAAAATACAGACCAGAATGGAAAAACAGCAAGATAAACAGAAGCCAAAAGGCAAAATTGTGACTGAAAGTAGACATTATGAGAGTTAAGAGATATATAGAATGATGAAAGGAATATCATATCAGAAAGATATAAAAATTATGATTATCTACTGCTGATAATACAGGTTCAAAATGAATAGAGCAGACCAGATGTTTCGGCTCTCCCCGGTAAATCTAACATTCTGAGAGGCCCAAAGTGGGAGGATTACTTGAGGTCAGGAGTTTACTACCAGCCTGAGGAGGAGTGAGACCCCCGTCTCTACTAAAAATAGAAAAATTAGCTGAGCATTGTCCTATACACCTGTAGTCTCAGCTACGTGAGGACTGAGGCAGAGGGGGATCACTTTAGCTCAGGAGTTTGATGTTGCTATAGACTGAGGCCATGACACTCTAACCTAACTCTGGTGACAGAGCAAGATTTGATCTAAAAAAGAAAAAAAAAAAAAGAAAAGGAAAGAAAAAGCAGAATCTGACTGAAGAAGAGAATTAAACAAACCCCCCAATTATGCTTGGACCATTAATAGAAGATGTTTGATTTTACATTTATGAAACACTACACCCAATAATCGCAAACAAATGTACAAATATACATTCTTTTCAAATGCTCACAAAATAAGCCTCAATAAATATCAAACTTTTGAAAGCTTGCTGCAGCAGAATTCAATCATACGTCAATAATATAAAAGAGTTAAAAATTTTTGAAAATTGAACAAAATATTTCTAATTAATACATTAATGGAATACATTCCATACAATGGAACACATGGTTCAAACTGAAAAATGAATTAATTAAACCTAAAGTAAGTAGACAATAAAATTGCAAAAAAATAAAAGGAAGAAAATAAATTAACAAAATAGAAAAGGTATAAAAAAAATTAACCATGACTTTTTTTATTATTCAAGATAAATAATATTGATTATTTATTTTTTCAAATAAAAACCACTTTTGTCATGGTTAATTCAAATGAAAACAACATTAGCCAGACTAATCAGAATAAAAAGCAGAAACATAAATGAACAACCAAAACACTTAATCACTGTCAAGAATGAATGAGGCTGTATCACTACAGATATCATAGCTATTAAGGGATAAAAAATTATTACAAATTTATTCTCATTTATTTAACAACTCAGATTAACTGAATAGATTTTGATAAAACGAAGGTTAAAACTGATAGCAGAAATCGATTATCTAGATATCCCTCTATCTATTACAGAAATTAATACATATTTAACAACATTTTTTCTGAGATAGTTTTTTTCACAGAATACTTTACTATTAAATTACATCAGTCACTCAAAAGAAAAAAAAATAAACCTATTTTATAGAACTTTTGCATAAAAGTAAAGGAGGATGAAATGCTTTCAAGTTCATTTTAAGAGGTCAGATGTTTTCAATTTCCTAAGTCTGACAAATGCGAGAAAAATAAAGAATATAATAAGATATCTCATAAACACAGGTGTAAAAATTATTCATAGAATGTTGTCACATTTAACTCAATAATATATGAAAATGAATCACTATGTTATACTTATGTAATGGGTTTAAACCCAAATTTGGTTTAATATAAAAAATCATTCAATGTATTGAATAATAAACATATCAAAATCATCTCAGTAGATAAAATAATCATTTCAGGGAATAATGCTTATCCATAAAAAATAATTAAAACAATTAAAAATAATCAAAATACTTGAACAGACACTTAATGAAAGAAATTATACATGTATCTCATAAGCATATGAAAAAGTTCAGCATCAACAGTCATTAAGGATATGCAAATTGAAACCCAATTCATATCTTTTATACTCATTAGAATAGACAAAATTAGCAAAACTGATAATATCAATTTTTTTGACGATATAGAGTAATCAAAACCCAAACATTTCTGGTGAAAATGTAAAATGGTACGACTACTTGCAAAATATTTTGGCAGCTTCTCAAAATGTTAAGCATTCATTTACCATATGACTAAATAATTCAACTTATATATTTATCAAAATCCCAAAAATATGGACTCCTAAAAAGTCCTGTACAAGAATTCTATAGATTCATTCAAAAATAAAATGGTCCAAATATTATCAATAGGAGAATGGATAATCACGCTGCAATATATTTATATAATGAAAAAATGTTCAGCAATCATCTTATGACAAACTTACTCATTTAATATATACATACACATGAACACACAGTTATACTATATACATTCTACAACATTGTTGATTCCCAAAGATATTATGTTGAGCATAAGACAAATACTTACACAATGTCATGTATATAACCTTCAAAAGTATGTGATTAAAATCTAACATAGGTGCTGACCATCTCTATGAGGCACAAGAGAAATTGCTGGAGTGAAAAATGTATTCTGCATTTTTATTAGGGAGTTTATCACATGGGTTTATAAATTCATCAAATTATGCACAGGATCCGAGGAGTTTATTTATGTTAATTTCATCATAGTAAAAAAATAAAATAATAATAAAATAAATATTGTTCCTAATAATAAGTATACTTCTGTACTAAGAAATGTGCTATGTGACAGGTCTTATTAGATAGTGATAAAAAAAAATCTTATAAGACAGATACTAGTATTTCACAATTTTACTCCTGAGAAGACTAAAATTTATGGAGGCTAACTTATTGCCCATAGAGTTCATCATATAATTCATGGCAGAGCATGATTTTAACCCAAGTAATCTAATTTAAGAAATTTCACTCTTAAGTATAATTATTCACAGTTTCTTAATAGCATGATTATAATGAAAAGCACAATTATCAATTCACTTCTTTAATCATCAGTTATGACAAAACTTAGAGGCAACATGTTGCAAGCAATTCAGAGTCAGGAATCATAGTTCTTTTGTTAACTTTGTGACCTCATGAAAATTACTGCATTTCTTAAGGTATTAGTTTCTCATCAATAAAATAAGGGGATGGTATAGGAGATGTATATAAATCTTAAATTCCTAGCATTCAGTAATGTTTAGTTTAAATGGAATTTCCTTGGGATTGGGGTGGGAGAAAATATCTATCGCTCCTTCCAAATAAATGAGCTCCTTTAATTAGACCACAACATTAATGAAGTCAATATCCAGGCTATTGCCCTAAAACAAACTGGAAAAATAATGCTTTGCTCAGTTATCTCAAGCTTATTAAATTCCACGGGAGAGGAAAAGTACATCATTGCTATAGAGGAATACTAGATGAGCTAAATTCAGAGACGGGATTTTTTTCTGCATCTTTTGAACTCAGCCTGGCCTTATGATTTGCTGTGTTCAAAACAATACACAGATGTGAGTTCTAAAGCCTGAGTGTCAAAGTGCATTACCACTTCCATCTTCATCTTCTCATAATGCTCCTTGTCGTCGCATAAGAATATCACCAGTTCTTCATGACAATAGGGGCTTTGCTTTTCCTCTCTGATGCTCTTTGCACCACCCAGAAGAAGGGACTGGCAGAAACATCATGCCAGTTTTCATGTGCAGCAGGTGTGTGGATGTCAATTTAACTGTTCGTTAGAAATCACTGGGGTTATCGCTTGTTAATGCCAAAATTATGGTCTGAAAAATATCAGACATTTGCAACATTTACTCAGTATGGCACATGATGTAAGAACTTCATCAATGTTCTGAATTATCTTGTAATGATTCTAAGATGGTTTAGGCAATCATGACAAGCAAAGCAGACTTTTTCAGCCTAATGTCTTGCATTGCTAATGATATGCCTCCCAGGGACTTTATTTTAGACTTTTGAGTCACAGATATATCTGTAGGACTGTCTGAAACTATGGTATGAATTGTCTTCCTATTTGCTTAAGAATCTCCTCAGCTACCCTCAAAAGAGGGTTTTAAACTGCAAGGCAAAACGAAGGATAAGCAAGAATGACAGTAAATGATCATAGTGATAATTTATGACATTCTTGGAATGAACTTTAATTAATTTCTTTTTGTTCAGTTGAAAAGTAAATCATTTCTTTTTTACTTGATAATTAGCATTTATACGTATACGTGAGACGTATGTGATATTTCAAAACATGCACACAATCTTTCAGGGTATTTAGGATATCTATAATCTTGAACCTTTATCATTTCTTTATGTTGAGAACATTTAAAATCTCCTCTTCTAGCTATTTTGAAATTTATTGTAAATTATTGTTCACTAAAGTAACCCTACCATGCTATTGTACACTAGAACTAACTACTCATATTTTGCTACGATTTTATGTCCCTTAACCAATTTCTTTTTATCCTCCACTCCCCCTACCCTTCCTTTTCTCTAAAAACCAAATTTCTATTCTATATTCCTCTGAACTTGACTTTTTGATCTCCCACATAGGAATAACAACTTACAATATTTGTCTTTCTATGCTTAACCCATTTTGCCTAACCTAAAGACTTCCAGGCTCATCTGTGTTGCCATGAACAACAGGATTTCATTATTTTTTAATAGCCAAATATTATTCTACTATGTGTGTATTTTCTTTATCCACTCAACTGTTGATGAACATTTAGGGTGACATCATATCATGGCTATTGCACTTAGAGCTGAAATGAAGTAAATGGTAAGTAATATATAAATAGAAAATTATTTCTAACCTGTAAACACCTAGGCAAGACTGAATAGAAGATACATTAATTTTTTTTTTAAGTTAGTAGATTTACGTTTTATGGAAGTTATGTCCAAAAAAAAAAAACTCAGTGGAAAATACGGAGTTCTCAGATATCTGTTTTTCCTCTTTCTCGAAACAGCCTCTCCCACCATCAGCCTTCTGCACCAATGTAATACATTTGTTGCACTGATGAACCAACATTGATATACCATTGTCAACTGAAGTCCAGTTTCCATTATGGTTCACTGCAAATTTTCTTCTTGGAATTTGACCAATTTATAGTGACATGTAGCTATAATTACAGTATCAGACAAAATAGTTTCACATAAAAATCCCCTGTGCTCTCATATTCATCTCTTTCTTCCCCCAACCTCTTGGAAACCATTGACCATTTTACCGTCTTCATAATTTTGCCTTTTCCAGAATAGTTGAAATATTGCAGATTGGCTTCTTTTATTTAGTAACATAGATTTTCTCCATGTCATTTTTGTGGCTTGATAGCTTATTTCTTTTTATCACTTAATAATATTTTCTATTGCATGGATGCACTGTCAGTTATTTATCCAATCACATATTGAAGGACATTTTGGTTATTTACAAGATTTTACAATTATGAATAAAGTTCCTATAAAATTGTGCAGGTTTATGTGTGGACACAAATTTTCACTAACTTGGGTCAATCCCCAGGAACATAATTACTGGATTGCCCAGTAAGAATATGTTTAGTTGGGTAAGAAACTGTCAGACTGTCTTCCAAAGAGTCTATTCCATTTTGTATTCCCATCGGCGAAATCTGGAGAAGTCTTGTAAGTTTACAACCTTGTCATCTTTTGGTGACAGTGTTTTGAATTTGGATACTCATAATTCTAATAGTTGTTAGTGGTATTGGATTGTGCTAATGATGTGTGACATTAAGCACCATGTACAAATGCTTATTATTATTGTTATTTTTTGAGAGAGTCTCTCTCAGTGGCCTGAGTAGAGTGCCCTGGCATTATAGCTTACAACAACCTCAACCCTCTTGGGCTCAACCAATTCTCTTCCCTCAGTCTCCCAACTAGTTGGGACTTCAGACACCCGCCACAACACCTGGCTAGTTTTTCTGTTTTTAGTAGGGATGTGGTACCTCTTGTTCTAATTTGTTTCGAACTTCTGAGCTCAAGCAATCTACCGCTGTGGCCTCCCAGAGTGCTAGGATTGTAGGGGTGAGCCACCACACTGGAAACATATGCATGTTTCCATTTGCATATCTTCACTGGTGGGTGTTTAAACTTTTTGCCAATTTTTCAGTCTACTTGAAAAAAAGGAGAAAGGGAAAGGAAAGAAAAAGGAAAATAATAGTAATAAGATATATTGAGTTAATGGGGCACACTTTGGGACGAGAGCAGTTAAGACTGAAAACAGGCAAGACTCTATAACATAATCATATTGAAATATAATTTCAAGGTGGGGCATGGTGGCTCATGCCTGTAATCCTCCCACTCTGGGAGGTCAAGGCAAATGGATTGCTTGAGTTCAGGATTTTAAGGCTAGCTTGAGCAAGAAAAAAACACCATCTCTACCAAAAATAGAAAAACTGGCCAGCTGTGGTGGCACATGCCTGAGGTCCCAGCTATTCAGGAGAATGAGGTGGGAGGGTAGCTTGAACACTGGAGTTTGAAGTTGCTGTGAGCAAGGCTGATACCTGGCATATTATCCCTGGTGACAGATCGAAATTCTGTCTCGAAAAAAAAAAAATTCAGCATGGAATCTTAATAACATAGATCTCATGGGTTTTTAGTCTACACAAATTAACTGTGTAAGGAAGCAAAGTGCAAAATGTTTTTAAAACAAAACTTAATGTTAAAATTGAATAAGATCCAAATGCTATATTTCTCCTCACAGATTTAGTAATATTGATTCTAATTGTCTTTGAGTTGATGTATTTACACTTTGCAATTATATAATTAGTTTCTTTTTCTTATTACATTATCATGCTATAATATTGCTAAGTAAATAATGGAATTAGAAATGCTATAATGTTAATTTATATTCAGCATAAAGAATAATTTCCATGAACAAATTTTCTAAAACTTTTTCTCCATTGAATTTTTTAAATTACTTTCTCCATTAAATTTCCATCCTAATAATGGTCTTTTAAATGACTAGCTTTTCATGTAAGTTATTCATGATTCTAGTATTAAGTAAGAAAGATTATTTATATCTATGGTAGTTTTAGCCTAACAAGAAATCAGAGAGTTTTGTGTGGAATGGCTCTTCATTGGGCTGTATCATTTAGCACACAGTAGAATTTATAACAACATTTGAATTATTGTATTAACCAAAATCATCCCACACTTTCCAAAATCCCTCCACTAAAAAGTACTGGCTAAGGATTACAAAGCCGTGGATTCTTTGTCTTTTTCTTAGTCTTTTCTGTATAGAAGATCTGAAACTCTTTGTATACATTTATCAGCTTTGAGACCTCAGCTAGGCTCAGGACAAATGATTCCTCGAATACTATCAACTAGCATCTCAAGACATAAACTAGGAGTCATCGTTGATAATTTCTGCCTTCATCTTCCACTTTCAAGCCCAGGTGTTACAATTATTTATCTTAAATATAAATTGAATCCACTACCACCACCTTGACACGAGTCACTATCATTTTTTCACCTGTTCTTCAGAATCCTTATATCTGATGATGTATCTATTCCTGCCTTCAAAATACTCAATGTGAACTTGAAAAGTCACAAATAGTATGAGATTTACTCCAATGATGCCTTCTCTGACCCACAGTCTTGAAGTTATCATAATTTTAATATGAATAATTATAATGGCCAACATGATTAATTTTGTTTATTCAATGCTTGTCTGACCAATTAAGACATAAATTCTACAAATATGAACACTCTGCCTAGCACAGTTTGCTTTGTGTCATAAAAGCTAGATGACTGAGTACCTTACCCCATGGCTTGTGTTTTTCTCACATTTTTTGGTTTCCTACTTTTATTTGCATATTAACTAATCTCTGCATTAGTTGTGTTTAAAAGATAATAATAAATTATTATATGTTTGGGGTATAGTTATCTAAGAATAATCTTAAAATGTGAAAAATTAATACCAAGAAACATTATATATTACATTGTAACTGTAGGTTTTGCAATAAAATAGTAGGCAGGATAATTAGGATAAAGAGTTGCTTTGACATTAACCCCTCAATTCTCATTAGTGAAGTGATTACTTACTTTGCTGATTTATAGTCTATTTTACTTGCCTGAATCCTATTTCTAATAGAAAACTTTTTGAACTTAGTTTTCCAGAAACCTGGGCAAACCAATATGCTTTTAAGTCAGGTTATCGTTCATTCATTCATTTAATTGATATAGTTAATTGCCACTAAAGGTGTCAGACTCTGCTGCATCTTGGGGAATACAGAGGTGAGTGAGCCATGATTTTTACTGTTAACCTCCCAAAGATTCATGAGGAAAGCAGCATGGTTTTTAAGGCAGTAAATGTTCATTTTATAAAAATGATTTAAGAAGGTGAAATATTTGTTAGTATTGTAAGAGATTACTCATGGCTGGCTGTGGGGACAAGATATTAAATAGAAACTAATTATTTTTAATTGCTGAAGTCTGTTGGTATGATCAGAAATTTGGCCCAAAGAGGTCCAATGACTGATTCAGAGTTACTCAGCTGAGTTAGGATGAGAAATGAAAATTCACTGACTACCAGGCCTCAGCTTCCCCCACACATAAAACCAACTTCAATTGGTAATTTAAGACAAAGGTAAGATTATCAGTATAAAATATTTGTGTTTCAATCCTTATTTTTTTAAAAAACTATAAAGTATAAAAGATTGTTTTTAGTTTTTTAATCCATTCTTCAAAGGCTGATTTACTTTTTATTCAGTTTTTATTTTTTATTTATATTTATGGGATACAAGTATAATTTACTACATGCATAGATTGCATAGTGGCCAAGTCAGGGCTTTAGAGTATTCATCACTGGAATAATGTACATTGTACTCATTAAGTATTTCTCCTCATCTACCCTCCTTTTACTTCCTCACCTTCTGAGTCTCCAATGAGTATCATTCCATTGTCTCTGTCCTGGGGTACATACTCCGTAGCTGCCACATATGAGTGAGAACATGAAATATTTGTCTTTCTACATCTGAGTTGTTTCACTTAAGAAATGACCTCCAATTCAATCCATGTTGCTGCAAAAGACATGATGTCATTCTCTTTTATGGCTGAGTATGTCCCATTGTGTGTATATAGCATATTTTCTATCCTAGTCATCCCTCGATGGGCACCTAGGTTGATTCCATATATAAATAGCACTGTGATAAACATATGGTTTCTTTTTGATATGTTAATTTCTTTTCCTTTGGTAAGATACCCAGTAGTGAGAATGCTGGATCTAACGGTAGTTCTATTTTTAGTCCTAAAATTTTATTTTTTTTTATTTTTAAATTTCTTTTTTTTTTTTTTTTGAGACAGTCTCATCCTGTAGCCCTAAGTAGAGTGCCATGGCATCATAGCTCACAGCAACCTCAAACTCTTGGACTCAAGCAATACTCTTGCCTCAGTCTCCCAAGTAGCTGAGACTACAGGCACCCACCATAAGGCCCAGGAAGTTTTTCTATTTTTAATAGAGATGGGGCCTTGCTCTAGCTCAGGCTAGTCTAACTTCTTTTTTTTTTTTTTGAGACAAGCCTCAAGCTGTCGCCCTGGGTAGAGTGCTGTGGCATCACAGCTCACAGCAACCTCAAACTCCTGGGCTCAAGCGAGTCTCCTGCCTCAGCCTCACAAGTAGCTGGGACCACAGGTGCCCACCACAATGCCCAGCTATTTTTTTTTTCAGTTGCAGCTGTCATTGTTGTTTGGTGGGCATGGGCTGGATTTGAACCCACCAGCTCAGGTGTATGTGGCTGGCACCTTAGCCGCTTGAGCCATAGGCGCTGAGCCAGGCTAGTCTAACTTTTGAGCTCAAGCAATCAACCTGCCTCACCCTCCAGAATTAGAATTCCAGGTGTGAGCTACTGCGCCTGGCTTGTCCTGGTATTTTAACTGTTTAATATACCAATACTTCAGTTATCATTTAGTGATAATGGGGTTTGCAAGACAAAAGGATGCTTATTATTGTAAGGCATGGAGGGGGCATTCAATTATTCAGTTTTGGTTAGTTTAATGATCAAACTTGGTTTGAACCATTGAACTGGTAACATTCTCAACCTATTTTTCAAAAAAAGTAATTTTCTTTTTCTTTTTTGGAATCATAATTGTATTTGGTTAACTACTCAAGTGACGACAAACTATTTTAGTTACATTTTAAAAAGTACTTTATGGGGCGGGGCCTGTGGCTTAGTTGGTAAGGCGCCGGCCCCATATACCAAGGGTGGCGGGTTCAAACCCGGCCCAGCCAAAGTGCAACAAAAAATAAAAAGTACTTTATGCCCCTGAATTGTACAAAAATGCAGACAATGACTATAAATTTTATTTTCATTTAAGAAAAATAACCTAGTTTCAACTAGGCTTGCCTAAAGCATTTAATAGGAAAAAAAAAAGAGAAGAAATACAAAATGTTCTTTTCTAACATAAAATCAATCAATTTGAACATTTTTCATTTTCTTTGAGACTATATTGACCATGTCATCTCCAACTACCTGGGGGAAACTCACTTAGTTATTTATTATTTTATTTCAGATTTTGGTCTTTAATATTTAAATGAATAAAAAATTGCTGGAAAATTCAACTTCAGGGTGATATGTAGCTACTAAAAGGGACTGTTAATTATTTTAGAATAATTAACTTATGAGCACATAATTAAATTCAGGGTCATATTTGCTTGTATGTTTCTTTTTAGGAAGCTAAAAGCTAAATTTTTGTGAAGGGACAAATTAAACAGCAAGAAAACTAGAATAGCACAATTTTGGCTTTGACGTGGGAGGACAGCATGTCACTCTGTTGCCTTGGTTGGAGTACAGTGTTATGAACATAGCTCACTGCAGCCTCAAACTTGGGTTCAAGTGATCCTCTTGTCTCAGTTGTCCAAATATTGTGGATGGGTACCACCACACCTTGCTATTTGTTAAAAATTTTTGTAGATACAGAAAATGTTGCCCAGATTGGTCTTAAAATTCTGATCCCAAACAATCCTCCTGCTTTGGCCTCCCCAAATGCTCAGATTACTGCTGTGAGCCACCATATTAAGCCCACAATTTTCTTTGATGAAAGAGGCAGTTAATGTTAAAAAACAGGAGATACTGTATATGTGTCATTGAGACAATATTAAAATACTTAGTAACATGGAAAATGTGGGTGATATATCGCTAACTAATAAGGAGGGTTAAAAATGTATGCTTTATAGGATATTAATGAAGTTATAGAGTTTTAGTAGTTGGACTGATAGACATAAGGTTCAGATGCATGGATGGGTGGCTGAAAGGATGTATGGACAGACTGATACTTGGAATAAATTGCAGGTTTCAGAATTAGCCCTATTATTTGACTATTGGTGGAAAATTCACTAGTTCTATGTTAATTATATGTCAAAGCTTATTATTTAACCCCTTTGAGACTTAGATTTCTGGTCTTTAAAATGTAGGTAATATTTGTAACTAGCTCATAAGTACTTAGCACAGGGCCAGGCGCAGATCTAGACATATCATAGCCATAAGATTCATACTTGTTATTACTATTATAATCTATTTACACACATGCCATGTGTATGTACGATTTTTATATTACACATCTAATTGAGTCTCATTAAGTATATAAAATTTCAAAATTTGTAATTTGATTTCTCTCTCAACATATGTATTAATCACCAAATCCTACCGAGGTTTGACTGGAGAGTTATGTGTGTACATGTGTGCATGTTTGTGAGAAATATAAACACACTGTTAAAAATAAATTTTTTGAATCAATATTAATACTTTGATACATTTTCTCATTTTTCTAAGGAAAATTTAAACACCTTAACAATAGGGATTGTATCTATGTCTTTTTTGCTAACTTTCCTTTGGCAGTTGAATAGAATTATTTTCTTTCTTCAATTCAATTTAATAAATTCTACCTTATTGCCAATCATGATCAAAGAGTTTAATATGATACTTTATTCGGAACCTCGACTATGATGGTCTGTTACTCACAAGCAATTGTTACCTTTTAACAAGGAACATGAGGCCCAAAGAACCTGAAAATAATGATTCAATAAGATAATAAATACAGACAATGATATACTTAATCAACCACTTGTCAGAAGCAAGGAGTGGGGGTCTCTTTATATGATACTTTCAAATATTATTGAAAATAATAAATACATTGAAATTGACTAATTGCTTCTCATGTCATTGCTGGACAAAATGATGAGAGAAAAAGATCAGTTCAGGGATTCAAATTTCCAGGTCGAGTGCTACATAAGTAACCTGAAAGCTTATCTGTGTGCTTTGAAGGAGACCCTCATCTACTACAGCTATAAGCCCGAGATTATTTTAATGCAGAATCTCATATTGCAGCTGGCACAACTATAACCATCAGAAGCACATCAACTCTCCATTTCTTTTCTTTTTTTTTTTTTTGTAGAGACAGAGTTTCACTTTATTGCCCTCAGTAGAGTGCCATGGCATCACACGGCTCACAGCAACCTCCAACTCCTTGGCTTAGGCGATTCTCCTGCCTCAGCCTCCCGAGTAGCTGGGACCACAGGTGCCCACAACGCCCGGCCATTTTTTTGTTGCAGTTTGGCCGGGGCTGGGTTTGAACCCGCCACCCTCGGCATATGGGGCCGGCGCTTACCGACTGAGCCCTGCTCACTGAACCACAGGCTCCGCCCAACTCTCCATTTCTTTGTTGTGATTTAGTTCACAGAGATACTAATCACTTTTTCTTTCCACAAGATAGCACACTGGGCTATTGCGTTGATAACATTATGATCATTTGACAGAGAGAGAAAAAAATGGCAACTACTCTAGACTTAGGGATAAGACGTTGCATGCCAGATAGCTGGGGTGGGGAAAAAATCTGACAACTATTCCAGTACCTTCTAGCACAGTGACATTTCCAGAAGTCCAGCAATATGGGCATGTTGAAATAACCCATTCTAAGGTTAAGGATAAGTTGTTGCATCTGGCTTCTTCTATAGCAACAACAACAACAAATGTGTAATGCTTAGGGGGCCTCTTTAGGCTTTGGAGGCAACATGTTCATCATCTGGGTATGATTTTCTGGCCTATTTACTGAGTGACCCATAAAAATGTCAGTTTTTTTTTTGTTTGTTTTTTCTTTTCTTTTTTTTAATTAAATCATAGCTGTGTACATGATTGATATGATCATGGGGCATCATTCACTAGCTTCACAGACCGTTTGACACACTTTCACCACACTTCCAGGCCACTGTAGAAGACATTTTGCTGCCAGAGTCATACCGGCTATGAGATACGCAGGTACTTGAAGGACCAGTGCCTGATAGGAGTGCTGTAGTTGCTATTGTTGCTGTAGTTGCTGTTGTTGTTGTGTTTTGAGACAGTCTCACTCTGTTGCCCAGGCTGGAGTGCCATGGTGTCCACCTAGCTTACAGCAACCTCAAACTCCTGGCTCACATAATCCTCCTGCCTGACCTGTGCTGGGACGACAGCTACCCACCACAACCCGCATTTAATTTTTTTCTACTTTTAGTAGAGATGGGGTCTTGCTCTTGCTCAGGATGGTCTCCAAAATCATCCTGCTACCTCAGCTTCCCAGGGTGCTAGGATTATAGGTGCGAGCCACTGTGTCCAGTGAGGGATTTTTTTTTTTTTTTTTGCCATGCATGTTGTTAGGATTTTGGAAACATATAAGTTATCTGTTTTTACAGGTTCACAGCTGGAGAGGAACTTTGTCTCTGGACTATTACTCATAAGTGTATCAGATTTAGATGATATTTATATGGGACTTTGGACTTTAGACTTTACAGAGTTGATCCTGGAATGAGTTAAGACTTTTAGGATTCTTGGGATGGAATGTGTGTATTTTGCATATGAAAAGGACTTGAATTTGGGGCCGGCAGAAATAGAATGTTATGGAGTGTCCTCTCACAATTCAACTGCTGAAGACATCAGACTTTATGGTTTTCTTTTCTTGTGTTCTTTCATATAAAATTTAGATAGTATTACACATATTGTCTTACAGCTTTTTAAAATTTTAAAATTAAGACTATTGCTCCATTTTAAAAATATAGATTTAATTCATCATAGGTCATTAAAAACTAACATTGCAGGCAGCGCCTGTGGCTCAAGGAGTAGGTTGCTGGCCCCATATGCTGGAGCTGGCAGGTTCAAACCTGGCCCTGGCCGAAAAAAACAAAAGAAACCAAAAAAAACCTAACATTGCAATGCATGGATATACAATAATTTATTTAACTCTTGTTTCATTGGGTTGTTTTCCATTTTTCACTATGTTAAATTTCTGCAACAAAATATTTGCAGGTTGTCACATAAATGTGCAAAAAAAATCTAGAAATTGCTATTATTTGCAATCTTAAAAAAAAAGTAACTTCTATAATCAGCGAAAAAGAATAGAAAAATTTAATACATTTAAAAAACAGATAATAATGGGTTAATAAAAGTGTAGTAATTATTTCTCAAATAAGTAGTCTAAGGTATAAATATAAGGATCATTTAAAACCTTTTTGTTGACTGAGTGTTGCGATTCATGCCTGTAATCCTAGCACTCTGGGAGGCCAGGATGAGTGAATTGCTTCAGCTCAGGAGTTTGGGACCAGCCTGAGCAACAACAAGACCACGTCTTTCTTAAAACAGAAAAACTAGCCAGGCCTGTGGTGGGTGCCTGTAGTTCTAGCTACTGGGAGGCAGAGGGAAGAGGATTGCTCAATCCCAAAAGTTTGAGGTTGCTGGGAGATACAATGATGCCACAGCACTCTACTCAGGGGAACAGAGTGAGACTCTGTCTCAAATAAATAAATAAATAAAAACTAAAAATAAATAACATCTTTGTTTTCTAAATAAAACACTTATTTTTGTCTATAGCTGAAAGTTTTATATATTCACTCCAAGTTAAAAGAAATAAAAGTAGGAAGTACACATTTTGTATATTCATTGTTAAAATATGTTTTCTTTACAAAAGAAAGCAAGTGAAGGAAAACGTACATTCAATGGAGATTTAGCTAGGGAATTCCTTTAGTCAATTTCCCAACCACTTAGCCATTTTATTTTCATCCTTTTCCTTCCTTTTGTCTCACTTCTTAATCCCATATTCTTTAAAATATTTTTTTTATTTGCCATTCCAGTCAGAATGGCACTTGAATATGTACATGAGAATTGGAGCGGTTCTTCACGCTTGCATTAGTCAAGGTTCTTTTCATTATAAGCTATATCATCTATAGGATTTTCCAAGAGTCACCATATATGGGGAAAATGGGAAATTGTAGCTAAATGTACCTTAATTTATAAAATATTCATTAGAAAATTTCACTGAAAGGTGACCAACATGAAGAGAATGTTTTATAAATATTTTATAATTTTTTTGATGAATATTTTGTAAATTAAGGTACATTTACTTACAATTTTCCATTTTCCCTATGTATGGTGACTGTGGGGACACCTTATAGTTTGTACAATAGTCTTGCACTAGTTAAGGTTCTTTGAGTTAAAACTCCTGCTAACTTACATAAAACAAATAGTAGAATTTTTGTACATCATGTAGACATGAAGACTTGACTAACAAAAGTGGGGAGGAAATAGAAACAGACCGACTCTGGAAACCTCATAATCCTTGCTAGACTCTGCCTTAATATGATTTTTCCAATAGTTTCATGTTCTCAAAGTCAATTTCTGACAGGTAGAATAAATGGGCTAAAATGTTTTTATTTATTTATTTTTATTTTTAATTAATTAAATTTATTGATATAAGGATACAAACAATTAGGTTGCATTGTTTGCATATGTTAAGTAAAGTACACGTTGCAGCTAAGCCCTTCAACCAGGTAAAATTTTACTCTATGGTGAAATAATTTCTTTCTCTCAGGTTGATATCTAGTAATGAGATTGCAGGGTCAAGTGGAAGATCTATTTTTAGCACTTTGATTTTGAGGATTCTCCATACTTCTTTCCAAAGAAGCTGCACAAGTTTGCAGTTCCACCAATAGTGTAGAAGTGTTCCCTTTTCTCTAGAACCATACCAACATCTGTAGCTTTGGAACTTTGTGTTGTGCACTATTCTTTTTGGGGTTAGGTGATATCTCAAGGTGATTTTGATTTGCATTTCTCTTATGCTTAGGAAAAAATCAGCATTTTTTCATGTAGGCCATTCGTTTGTCTTTGGAGAAGGTTCTCTTCATGTCTCTTGCCCTGTGATAAACGGGATTGCTTGGTTTTTTTCTTGTTGATTAGTTTGAGCTTTGATTTATGCAAATAAAGTTTCAAACACAGAAACAAGAATATAATAAATATTTTAATTTCCTGGACTATTTGGAATATCTTGGAGGAAATTGACTAAAAGAAAAATGTTCTACTTGGTGTGCCGGCCTTTAGACAGAGGTCCTTATCTCTCCCACATTTCCTCTCTTCTTTATTGAGTGCAACTGTTGGAAGCAGAATGACAAACGGTCTATAGTATATTTCTGTCAGAGTGTATGAAACAATACCATTCACGGGTAGTAGATTAGGGAGATTCTAGTGAACCTGTAAAATAATTAAATATAATCTTCTGCTTTAGAAAACACTGGCTGTACCCTTGTTATTTCACAAAAATGTAAGACTTCACATATTTTATAATTGTCACTTTTTGATGATTAGAAATGAAATCCATGTTTGGTGGAATACTTGGAAAAAATGAAAATTATAAAGAAGAATAATGAAATTATTGAAGTTCCACTTTTTATTCTTTTAGTCTTCCTTTTACAACTGTCTACAGTGCATCTTGGCTTTTTCACTTACACTGTATAATAGGCATTTTTTAGTTCCTTACATATACTTTTAAATACTAGTTGTGATGACAATGATATTTCATTTTCTCTTAAAATTTCATGATTATCTTGGAAAAGTCATGTATTGTTGGGCATCACCACGGTTTCCAAATTTCCCCTGTCTCTTGGATATTAACACTGGAAAAGCAGAGATTGCTGCTCTGCTTATTTCCCTGGGATAATTTCTTGAAGTCAAATTATTGAGTCAAATGAGATAAACATTTTGGCAATTTATAGTTTGTATTGGAATTTGGCAGCAACTAGATCTTAGATGAGTCCTCTCCATTCTTGTATCTGCTTGCCAACTCAGGGTTCAATGTTATCATATTTTCTTTCCTCATGAGATAATTCCTTACTTCATTTAGTGTCAAGTAATTAATTTAATGTACACTGTTGAACACTTATTATGTACTATTGAAGATTAAGCCATAAACAAAGCAGGAGTGATTCTTTTCTTCTTTGGGGTTATTCTGAAATCGGGCAGATATATATTAAATAGAAATACACACACTAGCAAATAAATATAAACAAACAAGTTGCAATAAATATCATAAAGAAACTAAATAAGTTGTAATGACAACTAGCAGCAGGATGAAGGACATATTTATATTGAGATTGGGCTCAGGGAATACTTCATTGAATTTCTAGTAAATTCTACTTTCTGACAGTTTATATATTCTGATAAATAAGTGCTTTATAGCAATGCCCCCCTACTTTATCATAATACTTTTATGTCAGAAGGATCAAGTTCAGGAAATAAATGAATAGATTTTACTTGCATAGTCACAAGAGAATATTTTTATAATTTATGGCTTTTTAAACAAAATAAAAACCTAAAATTTATAAAAGGAAGGGGCAGGAATGGAAAATTTCATTATGACCAAAGTAAGCTACAAAAGAAATCAAAGTCTAACTCTAGACTAAGAATGCTTTTTGTAAAATCTCGACACAAAGAGTTTTAATATATTATTCTTCAAAGAACTCCTCCTATTAATTGACAAGTATTTCATCCTAATTAAATGAGAAAAGGATATGAAGAAGCTTTTATCATAAGAAGAATTGAGAACAGTCAATAAATGTATGAAAAAGGCTTTAGTACACTAATAAGCAGGGAAATATATATAAAAATAACAATGTGATATGCATACCATTATGCCCATCAGTTTGATACAACCTCTTTCCTCAAAATGAAAAATATCTATGGTATGGTCAGGCACAGTGGCTCATGCCTATAATCCTAGCACTCTGGGAGGCTGAGCAAGATGGATTGCCTGAGCTCAGGAGTTCAAGACCAGTCTGAGCAAAAGTGAGATCCCCATCTCTACTAAAAACAGAAAAGAACTAGCAGGACATTGTGGTGGGCACCTGTAGTACCAGCTACTTGGGAGGCTGAGGCAATAAGATCACTTGAGCCCATTAGTCTGAGGTTGCTGTGAGCTAGGACAACACAGCACTCTACCCAGGGCGCAAAGTGAAACTCTGTCTCAAAAAAAAAAAATCTGTGACTGACATTGTTGGCTGCCTAACCACAACCAACTACCTAATTGTTTCTAAAAACAACCAATTTTTTTCCATCTTTCCATCCTTTTCAGCACAGCCATAACACTTTATAATACACTGGCCTTAGATCCAGTTCTAGGGTTGCATCCTGATGAGTCATTATTCCTTTTCCCAGTAATTGGCTTAAGTATGGGTTTCTGACACAATTCAGGCAAACAAGATATGAGAAATCTGCTTGTAAAATTCTGCAGAAGATTCTTTCGCTCAAAAAGTAGGTCAAGAGGCCCGTCCCTGTCTCTGAATGGTGTCAGGCCTGGAATAGAATAGTGGGAGGGAAAAGAGGCCCCAGGGCTACCCACTTTATCCTCTGAACTTTCAACTATGTGACAAAGCGAATTTTTTTTTTAATTAAATGAACTGAAGTTCACATTTTCTGTTATTTGCAGCATAAAATAGCCTAATATGATATCTCAAACCCTGTTAGTGATGAACAAAATCATTTCAATATGTTTGAATAATTATCAATAATAACTAAATACAATGTTCATCTCCTTCAATCTAGCTACCAACCAAAACTAAGAATCCTAGGATTCAATACAATTAAAAAAAAAGTGTGTGTTTACATATATACACCTATACATATATGATCTAGATCATGTACAAGGGATGCCAAAAAGATGTATACACATTTAAGAAATAAAAACTGTATGAAAATTTTAATACTCCAAATATAGTGATAATTTTTGTTATCTTCTATGTTGTATCTTGTAACTCTTGTAATTCCAGAAGTCAAATGTGTCTTTAATATTACAATTATAATATAGTTTTTTCCCTTCTTAAAATGTGTATATTTTGGGGGTCACCCTCTGTATATATTGGAATCTTAACAAAACTCAAAATACCTGTAAATAATGTAAATATCTTTTTATGGATGTATGTTAAATAAACTTGATGGACTAGGAAATACTATAGAATTCTAGAGAGCACTATGCAATGTTTAAAATGGATGAGGTTGAAATGACTTTTCTTAATGTCAATACAAAATAATAAATTCATAGTAGGATCTCATTTTACAAAAGAATCATGTATTAGGAGACTTTTGAAATCATATTCTGAGGCATAAAGGGAAAATAGTGATTGGATTTTGAACAGTTTTTAATATGAGAGGGATATTAAGGATTATCAGCTCCAACTCTTTTGCCATAGAAAGGTGGAAACCAACTTTTGAAAGGTATGTGTGACTTACTCCAGGTCTCACAGGTAGAAAAGAATCCAGCCCCTAGAATTTTACATTGACATATGTAAAACTTGCCCCTGATGGTGATATAGCTGAGGTAAATATCAAAGTGATATTCAACTGTCTTTCCAACTAGGAAAGAATTTGATAATAATTGATATAATCTCAGGGCTTCTTAAAAACTCTCCTCTACATTAGGTAATGCTTATAATTTTTTTAGGGGCAATAAGCCTTAATCCTTTAAGACCTTGGTTGTGAAAGTCACACACACTGGAAGTGGAATTCTAGATTTGCATTTCTAGTTTTTAAATGTGGTTTAGTTTACTCACCTGGTTCTAGATAACGGCAACATTAAGTTAGACAAAGAACTGTTTTAAAAATTTAAGAAACTCATAAAGATATAATAATATTGGAATTTACTCTTTTAATTTTATTGAGGCAAAATCCACCAATTATTTTTTTATTAAATCATAGCTGTGTACATTAATGCAATCATGGGGTACCATATGCTGGTTTTATATAAAATTTGAAATATTTTCATCAAACTGGTTAACATAGCCTTCCTGGCATTTTCTTAGTTATTGTGTTGAGACATTTACATTCTACATTTAGTAAGTTTCACATGTACCCTTGTAAGATGCACCATAGGTGTGATCTCACCAATTACCCTCCCTCCATCGAGGCTCCCCCCTCCCCTCCCCTTTCCCTTTCCCCCTATTCTTAGTTTATAATTGGGTTATAGTTTTCATATGAAAGCTATAAATTAGTTTCATAGTAGGGCTCAGTACATTGGATACTTTTTCATCCATTCTTGAGATACTTTGCTAAGAAGAATATGTTCCAGCTCCATCCATGTAAACACGAAAGAGGTAAAGTCTCCATCTTTCTTTAAGACTGCATAATATTCCATGGTGTACATATACCACAATTTATTAATCCATTCATGGGTCAATGAGCACTTGGGCTTCTTCCATGACTTAGCAATTATGAATTGGTCTGCAATAGACATTCTGGTACAAATATCTTTGTTATAATGTGATTGTTGGTCTTCTGGCTATATACCTAGTAGAGGAATTATAGGATTCAATGGCAGATCTATTTTTAGATCTCTAAGTGTTCTCTAAACATCTTTCCAAAAGGAACATATTAGTTTGCATTCCCACCAGCAGTATAGAAGTGTTCCCTTTTCTCCACATCCATGCCAACATCTCTGGTTTGGGGATTTTGTGAAATGGGCTAATCTTACTGGAGTTAGATGATATCTCAAAGTAGTTTTGATTTGCATTTCTCTGATGATTAAGGATGATGAGCATTTTTTCATGTCTGTAGACCGTGCACCTTTCTTCTTCAGAGAAGTTTCTCTTCAAGTCTCTTGCCCACCCTGAGCTGGGATCACTTGTTCTTTTCTTTTTTTTTTGTAGAGACAGAGTCTCACTGTACTGCCCTCGGGTAGAGTGCCATGGCATCACACTGCTCACAGCAATCTCTACTTCTGGGCTTACGCGATTCTCTTGCCTCAGCCTCCCCAGCAGCTGGGACACTTGTTCTTTTCTTGCTAATATGTTTGAGTTCTCTGTGGATTCTGGTTATTAAACCTTTGTTGGAGTCATAACCTGTAAATATCTTCTCCCATTCTGAGGGCTGTCTGCTTGCTTTACTTACTGTGTGCTTGGCTGTGCAGAAGGTTTTTAGTTTGATCAGGTCCCAGTAGTGTATTTTTGATGCTGCTTCAAATGCCTGGGAGGTCCTCCTCATAAAATATTCACCCAGGCCGATATTTTCAAGTTTTCCCTGCATTTTTATAGTTTCATGTCTTAAGTTTAAATCTTTAATCCAGTGAGAGTCTATCTTAGTTAATGGTGAAAGTTGTTTCAGTCTTCTACAGGTTGACAGCCAGTTCATCCAGCACCATTTTCACCTAATGTTTTAAAAGGGATGCTCTTTACAACTGAAAATTTGTTTCCAGTTGTTAACCTTCAGAGCAATATAAGCACAAGATGAGAAATGGAGATGTATCATTTCCCTGTAATTTTCTATGTTTTTCTAATCTTGATGCCTCGTTATACAGTGCTCATTGGTACAAATGTAGAACTCCCAAGAGACACTGTCTAATATCCATGCCGTTGAAGTTCACTTGACAGCTGTCATTGCCACCAAACTTCATTTGCTGTAGACTTTATACTTGGACTGACAGTGGGCCATTGGCTGAGGGACTATTTGGGGTTGTTAGTTTTCAAGGCCTACAAAACTGTGAATCTCTCCCAGTTGATAGAATAAAAGGTATAGAACCAAGCATTTCAGTATTTACTTATTTTACACTTCAAATTTAATCTATCAGGCATATGAATACCATTTTATTTTGGTTTATGCACTGGTAGAAGGCAGGATTCTATCTAGTAATAGATCCAGGGGGCAATAATATCCCTCTACCCAGACAAATAAGGCAGAAGCAATAGACTCCCACATCTGACTCAAAGATTATTTAGAAATTAACCAACTTTGTAAATGTGATTAGAATCTTGTATCAAGGCTATTCCAAGAAATAACCTTGGTGCGTTCATTGTTGTTATACCTCCTTGATGTCACTGGGGAAAAGTTACAACTAGGAAAAATATCATAACAGTATAGAATCCAATGGTGTTAGATCTAGATCAGCTCTTAATGTTCATTTAGTCCAACTATCCCACTATGTTAATGTCATAGTATTCCCTGTGACTCTATATAGGTTATGGAAATGATTTGTGCCTTGTATATTTCTCAGCATTATATAGAAACAAAAAATAACAATTCTACAGTATATGCACAAACTTGATAAAGTTGTGAGGGAAACTGGTGCATGTGAATTAGTGCTGAAAATTCTAAAACTCCATAAGATAATAATAACAACAATTTGGGCTATTTCTCCTGTCTTCACACTTAAAGAAGACCTAGTGACATATGGAGTGTTAAATACAGTTTTTTTTTTCCTTTCCATTTAGAACATTTACTTGACTTTTCTCACCTCTTGGTCTTATTCTTGTATGAGGGCTAAGAATCTAAGAACAGTCAAGTAGGATGTGGGTCACATTGTATTTAAAGGGAAACTTGAGTGTGACACTCTTCTATAATTAAAGTGAAAATTCTTTGGCCTGATTAAAAAGAAGGTGAATCTATCCAAAGACTACTAAATATATATATTTTTTTAACTCTACATGCCAGATTCATTTTTTAGGGTTTGTATCAAGAAAGAAAAAAGCTACAAAGAAATATTGAAGGTAAGCAATGACTTTAATAGCATCCTAAAAGGGTAAAAGGGTAAAAATTATGCTTCATAAAATACTTTTCTAATTTTTCTTTTTTTTTTTTTGAGACAGAGTCTCACTCTTTCTGTCATGCTGGGTAGAGTGCCATTGCATCATTGTGGCTCATAGCAAGCTCAGACTCTTGGGTTTAAGAGATCCTCCTATCTCAGTCTCCCAAATAGCTGGGACTACAGGTACCTGCCACAATGCCTGGCTAGTTTTTTTGTTTTGTTTTTATAATTTTTAGTAGAGATGAGGTTTCACTCTTGCTCAGGATGGTCCTTAGCTCAAGCCATCCACCAGCCTCAGCCTCCTAGAGTGCGAGCTACCACGTCCACCTTATTTTTCTAATATTTTTACAGACTGTCTATGCTCAGAGTTTCACTTCAGCTTGCTTCTCTCTTGGTCTGTTTTGTGCTACTATAATCTAATAGAATACTTAACAGTAAGTAACCTATAATGAATAGAGATTTGTCTCACAGTTGTGGAGGCTGAGGGGTCCAAGATCAAGCCTCTGTTTCTGGCTAAGACTTTCTTGCTGTGTTATGACAGAAGGCGGATGGCAAAATTGCAAGAGGGAACTGAACTTGCCATTTTATAACAGCATCAATCTACTCATGAGCGCAGAGTCCTTATAACACCTCCCAATAAATCCCACCTTCCCACACTATTGCATTGAAGATTAGGTTTCCAACTCACGAACCATAGCAGCCTCTATACTCATCCTGCCATATATAAAAAATAATCTATTAATGAATCCGAAATTCTCTAATTACTATGTCTTTTCGGAAAAAAAATATAGAATAGAATAACTTGTAGCAGCATTTCTCAAATTTCTTTACACAGATCACTGCTCTTCTAAGGAAAAAAATCATATGTGTACTATATCCCTCACTTAGTAGAGAATCTAAATACAGTGTAATATTTATGAATTTTATTTGATTTGAAGGCGCACATGCAGATTTGTTATGTGGATATTCATCTTGGTGTTTTACATCCTTCAAAATGTTCTTCAATAAAGAAATTCTGTTTGACTATTTATTTGCTATGAAAACATGTTTTGCAGAAATTGTGTTAGGTGTAATCAATTAGTGAGCTGAATTTTGTTAAATCTTTAGCCTTGGTCAGGCATGGAGAATTAAAGAAGCAAGGAGGGGGATCTTGGATACAGATGTGCACCTACCTTCACAGAGATTCAGACCGAAACCTGGCTGGGAAACTCTGCAACAGTCAAAATGACAACAATTGTAGTTGATACAGATTAATTTTCTTTTTTTTTATTGTTAAATCATAGCTGTGTACATTAGTGCAGTCAAGGGGTTCTGGTTTCCAGAACAATGGAATGTTCTGGAATGTTCTGGTTTCATATACAATCTGAAATATTCTTATCAAACTGTTCAACGTAGCCTTCATGCCAGTTTCTTAGTTGTTGTACCCTGAAAATAAGACATAGTCCGAAAAAAAGACCTACTTACAGGAAAGATAAGACATCCCTTGAAAATAAGACCTACTGCATCTTTGGGAGCACACCTTAAATTAAGACACTGTCTTATTTTCAAGGAAACAGGGTAAGTAGACATTTGTATTCTGCCTTTAGTAAGTTTCACCTATACCCATTCTAAGATGCACCCTAGGTGTGCCCCCCACCCAGTACCCTCCCTCCACCCAAACCTCCCCCCTCCCTACCCCTTCCTTGGCCCTTTCCTCATAGTCTTGTGCTATAGTTGGGTTATAGCCTTCATGTGAAAGCTATAATTTAACTTCATAGTAGGGCTGAGTACATTGGATACTTTTTCATCAAATCCTGAGATACTTTGCTAAAAAGAATATGTTCCAGCTCCATCCATGTAAACATGAAAGAGGTAAAGTCTCCATCTTTCTTTAAGGCTGCAAAATATTCCATGGTATACATGTACCACAATTTGCTAGTCCATTCATGGGTCAATGGGCACTTGGGCTTCTTCCATTACTTAGCAGTTATGAATTGGGCTGCAGTAAACATTAAGGTACAGATGTCTTTGTTATGTTGTGATTTTTGGTCTTCTGGGTATAAACCTAGTAAAGGAAATATAGGATAGGATGGTAGGTCTATTTTTAGGTGTCTAAGTATTCTCCAAACATCCTTCCAGAAGGAACGTATTAGAGTGCATTCCCACCAGCAGTGTAGAAGTGTGCCCTTTCCTCCACATCCACGAAACATCTCTGGTTCTGGAATTTTGTTATGTGGGTAACTCTTACTGGGGTTAGGTGATATCTCAAAGTAGTTTTGATTTACATTTCTCTGCTGATTAAGGATGATGAGCTTTTTTTCATGTGTTTGTAGATAGTGCATCTGTCTTCTTTAGAGAAAGTTTCTCTTCACGTCCCTTGCCCACCATGGGATGGGATCACGTGTCCTTTTCTTGCTAATACATTTGAGTTCTCTGTGGATTCTGGTTATTAGACCTTTATCAGAAGTATAACCTGCAAATATTTTCTCCCATTCTGAGGGCTGTCTACTAGCTTTACATACTATGTTCTGGGCTGTGTAGAAGCTTTTTAGTTTGATCAGGTCCCAGTAGCGTATTTTTGATACTGCTTCAATTGCCTGGGGAGTCCTCATCATAAAATATTCATCAAGACCGATTCCTTCAAGAGTTTTCCCTGAAATTTCTTCAAGTATTTTTATAGTTTCATGTCTTAAGTTTAAATCTTTTATCCAGTGAGAGTATATCTTAGTTAATGGTGAAAGGTGTGGGTCCAGTTTCAATCTTCTACAGGTTGTCAGCCAGTTCACCCAGCACCATTTGTTAAATAGGGAATTTTGTACCCACTGAATGTTTTTAATTGGCTTGTCAAAGATCAAATAACAGTAAGTAGCTGGATTCATCTCTTGGTTCTCTAGTACATTCCAGACATCTACTTCTCTATTTTTGTGCCAATACCATGCTGTTTTGATCACTATTGATTTATAGTACAGTCTCAGGTCTGGTAGCATTATGCTTCCTGCTGTGTGTTTATTACTGAGTAATGTTTTGGCTATTCGAGGTTATTTCTAATTCCATATAAAATGAAGTATTATTTTTTCAAGATCTTTAAAGTATGACAATGGAGCTTTAATAAGAATTGCATTAAAATTATATATTGCCTTGGGTAGTATAGACATTTTAACAATGTTGATTCTTCCCAGCCATGAGCATGGTATGTTTTTCCATTTGTTAACATCTTCAGCTATTTCTTTTCTTAAAGTTTCATAGTTCTCTTTGTAGAGATCTTCCCCTCCTTTGTTAGGTATACTCCCAAATATTTTGTCCTCTTTGACACTACTGTAAAAGAAATAGAGTCCTTGACTGTTTTTTCGGCTTGGTTATTGTTAGTATATATAAAGGCTAAAGAGTTATGGGTGTTGATTTTGTAGCCTGAGACATTGCTGTATTCCTTGGTCACTTCTAAAAGTTTTGTAGTAGAATCTCTAGTGTTTTCCAGATATACGATCATGTCATCTGCGAAGAGTGAAAGTTTGATCTCTTCTGACCCTATATGGATACCCTTGATCACCTTTTCTTCTCTAATTGCAATGGCTGAAACTTCCATTACAATGTTAAAGAGCAATGGAAACAATGGGCAACCTTGCCTGGTTCCTGATCTAAGTGGAAATGATTTCAATTTCACTCCATTCAATAAGATATTGGCTGTGGGTTTGCTGTAGATGCCCTCTATTAGTTTAAGAAATGTCTCTTCTATACCAATTTTCTTAAGTGTTCTGATCATGAAGGGATGCTGGATATTATCAAAAGCTTTTTCTGCATCAATTGAAAGAATCATATGGTCCTTATTTTTTAGTTTGTTTATGTGCTGAATTACATTTATAGATTTACGTATATTGAGACCCTGAGATAAATCCCACTTGGTCATGGTGTTTAATTTTTTTGATGTGTTGTTGGATTCTGTTTGTTAGGATCTTACTGAGTATTTTAGCATCAATATTCATTAGTGATATTGGTCTATAATTTTCTTTTCTTGTTGGGTCTTTCCCTGATTTGGGGATCAAGGTGATGTTTGCTTCATAGAACGTGTTGGGTAATATTCCTTCTTTTTCTATATTTTGGAAGAGGTTTAGTAATATAGGTACTAGTTTTTCTTTAAAGGTGGTAGAATTCTGATGTAAAGCCATCTGGTCCTGGGCTTTTCTTTTAAGGGAGATTTTGTATAGTTGATGCTATTTCAGTACTTGATATAGGCCTGTTCAATATTTCCACTTCATTCTGGCTAAGTCGTGGAGGTGGCGTACTTCAAGGTATTGGTCGATTTCTTTCAGATTTTCATATTTCTGAGAGTAGAGTTTCTTGTAGTATTCGTTACAGATTTTTTGAATTTCTGAGGGGGCTGTTGTTATTTCATCAGTACTATTTCTGATTGATGAAATTAGAGATTTTACTCCTTTTTTCCAGGTTAGGTTGGCCAAAGGTTTATCTATTTTATTGATCTTTTCAAAAAACCAGCTTTTGAATTTATTGATCTGTTGTATAATTCTTTGTTTTCAATTTCCTTTAATTCTACTCTGATTTTGGTTATTTCTTTTCTTCTGCTGGGTTTGGGATTGGAGTGTTCTTCCTTCTCCAGTTGCTTGAGATGTCCCATTAAGTTATTAATTTCCTCTCTTTCCATTTTCTTGAGGAAGGCTTGCAATGTTATAAATTTCCCTCTTAGGACTGCCTTTGCAGTATCCCAGAGGTCCTGCTAATTTGTGTCTTGATTGTTTTTTTGTTCCAAAAATGTGTTGATTTCCTTCTTAATCTTATCTATAACCCGTCTATCCTTCAGCATAAGATTGTTTAACTTCCATGTTTTTGTATGGGTATGCAGGTTTCTTTTGTTATTGAGTTCAACTTTTATTCCATGATGGTCTGAGAAGGTGCAAGGAATAATTTCTATTTTTTTAAATTTGATGAGGTTAGATTTGTGTCCTAGGATGTGGTCGATTTTGCAGTATGTTCCGTGGTCTGATGAGAAGAATGTCTATTCATTTTTGTTGGGTTGAAATGTTGTGTAGATGTCTGTAGATGTTCTGTAGATGTTCTGTAGTCCAGGTGTTGAATGGTTATGTTTAAATCTAAAATTTCTTTGCTTAACTTCTTTTTCGAGGATCTATCCAGCACTGCTAATGGGGTGTTATAATCTCCAACTACTGTGGATCTGGAGGAAATCAAGTTGCTCATGTCTGCTAGACTTTCTCTTATAAATTGAGGTGCATTCTGGTTGGGTGCATAAATATTAATAATTGAAATCTCATCATATTGAGTATTACCTTTAACAAATATGAAGTGTCCATCCTTATCCTTCCTTATTTTGGTTGGTTTCAAGCCTATTGCATCTGCAAATAGGATTGCAACACCTGCATTTTTCTGCTTTCCATTTGCCTGGAGTTTAGATGACCAACCTTTCACCTTGAGTCTGTATTTGTCTTTTAATGTAAGATGTGATTCTTGTATGTTTCAGCAGAGTAATCTGCAGTTATTCTAATATTCTTCCCCTTGTAGGTGATGGCTTTCTTTCGTCTGGCTACTTTCAGAATTTTCTCCTTCATATTAACTTTAGTGAAATTGATTATGATATGTTTGGGGGATGTCTTATTGGGGTTGAGTCGTGCTGGAGTTGTGAAACTGTCTGCTATCTGAATTTCAGAATATCTTGGCATGTCTGGAAAGTTCTCTTCATGATCTCATGGAAAAGAGACTCTGTGACTTGTGAAGCCACTTTGTCGCTTTTGGGGATCCCTATATCACTAATATTGGTGTTTTTCGAATTATCCCAGAGCTCCTGAGAGAATGATCTGTTTTTATCCTCCATTTCTCTTCCTCTTTGAGAGTTTGGGAGCATTCAAAAGCTTTGTCTTCAATGTCTGAAATCCTTTCTTCTGCTTGTTCCATTCTGTTACTGAGGGATTCTACTGTGTTTCTCAGATCTTTGAGGGATGCAACTTCTTGTCTCAATGTGTCAAAATCTTTGGTCATTTAGTCTTTGAATTTGTTGAATTCTTGAGATATCTTTTGGGTTACTTCTTGGAATTCTAATTCGATCTTATTTGCTATCCAGATTCTGAATTCAAATTCTGACATCTCAGCTATTAGTTTGTGCATGGGATCTTGTGCTATATCTGCCCAATTGATCCTTTAGGGAGTTGATCTACTCTGATTATTCATATTGCCAGAGTTTTTCTGTTGATTTCACCTCATGAATGTTTTTCGCCGTTGCCTCTGGCTGTCCTCAGAGTTGTGGAAGTGTCTCTCCAAGATTAGACCCCAGCGGTATCACTCTATTGTTGCTGGATTTTTGTAGTGAGTAACCCTGTGTAGTTCCTCTGGGGCTGCCCCAGCCAGGGAGTTCTGGTTGTGGAAGCAGCTCCGGAGTGTGACACACCTGAATCCAGCAACAGGGTGGGAGGTGGTGTCCACGGTTCTGTGAATGCCTGTCGCCCAGTGACTTTGGCACAGAGAGCCCAAGGCTCCAGCCATCTCTGGCCATGAGAAGGGCTCTGCGCAGAAGCAGGGAGCGCTCTGGAGGGCACACAGCTACCAGAGCCACTGGCCAGATGTGCAGGCCGGTGTGAAGACAGGGAGGGTACAGGAGGAAGGATGCAGGGTTGCGTGGCTCCTGAAGTTCCTGGTCACGGCATCTGTAGGCCCCGCGTGTGCGGGTCACAGATTGGGGGTTGCTATGCAGCTCTTATGGAGTTTCAGACGGTGCCAAGCCCAGGATTTTGAAGTTGCTATGAGCTGTGATGCCATGGCACTCTACCCAGGGCAACAGCCTGAGGCTCCTGTGTTGCAAAACTGGTCTCACTCTGCCCCGGAGGATTAAGGCTATAAGGCAGCTCAGTCCCTGCCTTCAGGCTGCTCCATCACTAGGTTACTAGCTCCCACCCGATCTTTGCTCTGCGACCCTGAGGGCAGAGCTTGCCGGGGCAGTTCTCTCACAATGGCTCCCTGAGGGCCACATCCGAATACTACCCCGTTTCCCCCAAAATAAGACAGTGTCTTATTTTAAGGTGTGCTCCCAAAGATGCGCTAGGTCTTATTTTCAGGGGATGTTTTATCTTTCCTGTAAGTAGGTCTTATTTTCGGAGGATGTCTTATTTTCGAGGAAACAGGGTATTAGCTCTGTCCAACTCAGCAGCTCAGTCTGGGGCCCTATACAATGCCCAAAGTTCTCCCCACTCCTGCTCAAGCTCTCCCCAAGGCAGTTCAACTGAGTGCCAAGTCCAAAAACAGTGAAACAGTTTACAGGTAAGGCCTTTCTTGTTTGCAGTCTCACTGCTGATTGTATTTTCGGCTGCCAGTGGGATTAGGTCAATTGAACACACGCAACCACTTGCCAATTTTCCACTGTTTTTGTCATCCTCTTTGGGTCCAGAAGTCCCTTCCTGACTCCCTGTATCCTCAAAGGGATGATTATAGGCAGATCCCACCAGCCAGAGATGCCTGGAGTATTATCTCTCCAGACTCACTGTGCCCTGTTGCAGGGAAGCTGTTACTCGGCCACCATCTTGCTCCACCTCCCAGTTTAATTTTCTAATGTAGTATATGCCAGAAATAAAATCCGGAAATGGACGGTTTTCTTATTCAATTCAAGCACTCCAGGGATCGCAAATAGGAAATGATAATGCCATGAATTCTAAGTAATTCTGTATTTTTCTCTATTACTTTATAATTTTTGCTTGGGTTTTTTTGTTTTATTTTTTTAAAAGAAATCCCTCTATCTAACACCAATATTACATAATTTACATCTTTTTCATTAAATGTTTTAAAATTAAATATTGTACGTATAATGTAGTACTTATAAAATATATGTGAAGGGCAAAAAATAAAGATACAGTGATCCCCTGTGGGCACCACACTCAGTTTAAACAAAAGATTATTAACATTAGCTGAGATCCTCCATGGGACTAATGTCTTTTGTATCTCCTTCACTCCATCCTCAGAGTAGTCACTACATTGAATGTTTTATTGTTCTTTTAGCAGTATACGTTTGTGTCTCTTATAGTTTCTAGTTTTATTTGAAATATATATTAATGGAATTGTAGTGTATATTCTTCATCATCTGCTTTTCATTTTTTTTATTTTTTTTACTTTTTTTTTGTAGAGACAGAGCCTCACTTTATGGCCCTTGGTAGAGTGCCATGGCCTCACACAGCTCACAGCAACCTCCAACTCCTGGGCTTAAGCGATTCTCTTGCCTCAGCCTCCTGAGTAGCTGGGACTACAGGCGCCTGCCACAACTCCTGGCTATTTTTTGGTTGCAGTTTGGCCGGGGCCGGGTTTGAACCCGCCACCCTCGGTATATGGGGCTGGCGCCTTACCGACTGAGCCACAGGCGCTGCCCCTACTTTTCATTTTCTTACATCTTGTGTTTCATTCACGTCCTTGCCTACATCTATAATAAAATTGTTTTCTGTACTCTAGAATAATCTATAGCAGTAATAGATCACAGATTATTTGCCTTTTCTAGCTGGTGGTCTTTCAGATTACTTAGTATTTTTTGTTACAAACAGTTCTTTATATATGTGTATTCATATATATTTTTATGCCTTCTAGAGCACATATAAAGGGATGGGGAAGATAAAGAACCTACGCTTAATAGTATTACTGGGTCATAAGATGTGCGCAAATTCAACACTATCAGGTAACACTAAACTATTTTTCTAATTCATTCTTCCACTAGAAATATATTCTAGTAGCTCAAAACTGATATTTAATATTATCTACCTAGAGTTTTTAAAAAAAATGTATTAAGATTCCCCATTTATTATCTCAAACCTACATTTATCAAAAATGATTTATACATAAATAATTGTTAATATAATGGTGCTAATTTTGTATACTTCTGTTAATTTAATTAATTTATCATGTGTAATGATGGAGATGAATTGTTTTTGATCACTGAATAGTACTAAAAATCAAGAGACACAAAATAATAAATGGGTGGTGGGTGTCTGTAGTCCCAGCTGCTTGGGAGGCTGAGGCAAGAGAATCGCGTAAGCCCAAGCGTTAGAGGTTGCTGTGAGCCATGTGATGCCACGGCACTCTACCCGAGGGTGGTACAGTGAAACTCTGTCTCTACAAAAAAAAATAAAATAAAATAAAAAAACAAAATAATAAATGAAAATGCAAAGTTAACTGGCATGTATATTTAATGCAGAAAAATCACAATCCATCAATATTACCATTTTTTGTCATCAATATTACTTTCTATTCACTTTTAAAAACCATTGCATACAAACATTTAAAATGATCATTAAAAATGTAACACTCATGAAATGTATATTTGATTATATCTTTTTAGCCAGAAATATGTTTTTAATGAGTTCATGATTCAATAGTAGCTGATATACCTTATGTATTTCAAAGGTGTGTCTCCCTCCCTGCCTCTCTCCCTTCCTTCCTTTCTATGCTATGTCTTCCTTCCTTCATTATTTTTACCTTCTTTTAATTAAATGTAATAAATAATGCACCATATAATAGACATCATGGTAATCTAATTATAAATGCTTGTTAAATATATTTTTATATTTCACATCTACTTAAATATGTTCAAATTGTCACGTTTGATACAAATCTAATCTTCTGTATAGACAGGAATTTATGAAGGGAAAGAGTCTACTGTACTGAAAAATAAACTGACCTGCAAGTCATAGCTTTTTAGCTATGTGACCAAAGACCTGTAAGGTCTTATATAAGCTATTTCACTGTTTAGAATCTATTCCCCTTAATTATAAAAAGAGAGGATTGACTTTCAGAGGTTCATAAAACTTCCTGTAATAAATACATCATCTGTCCTCCTTGAAGAAATTAAAAGTCCACCTTATTATTATAAAATATGCATGTAGAAAGACAAAATGTACATTTGTTACGAATGTATGTTAATTTAAGTGTAAAAACTTCCTATTCAAAATATAATCAAGATAAATGTAGTGGATTCTGCCTGATGGTAGTTGGTACAGATGGAAGACTGTACTATACAGTAGTATAGTGTACAGTGGATAATTTGAGGTGGGCAAGTGGGAAATTATACCATCACACCCAGGATCTGTCACCATGGTTGTAATATTTGTGTCCCTTCCAAAGTTCAGGTTGCAACTCAGTTTCCAATGCAAAAGTATTGATAGGTGGTACCCTATAGAGCTGATGAAGCCATGATATCTCTGCCCTTATGCAAGGTCAAGGACGGAGAATTCTGAGTAGATTGTTATAAGTGTATTACATGTTCTCCAGATTACTTATATCTCACAGGAAATACTCCGGTTAGCCTATATGCATGTGTGTGCATGGAAGAGAGAAGGAAGAGATGGGGAGGCAAGTTCTCACATAAATGAAGATGAGACAGTATATTACTCTGGGGACCTCAGATAACTGCACAGTTTAACTGAAGTTACTTAGTAAGCAAATGAAGGCAAATTAGATTATTAGAAGAATTTCAGATGGAAAAGCATCACTACTTAACAACATTTTAAGGAGAACAGCAAGTGGGGAAAACAAGAACCTTTAATCAACCTTTCCTAATGGACCTTACATATAATGTCCTAGAGAAAAAATGTTGAGCATCCATGAAATAGAAATTTGAGGAGACAATGATTGTTTAAATAATATAACAACAATGGGCGGCGCCTGTGGCTCAAGGAGTAGGGCGCCGGTCCCATATGCAGGAGGTGGCGGTTCAAACCCAGCCCCGGCCAAAAAAAAAAAACACATACACACAAAAAAAATAAATAATATAACAACAAACAAATAAAAAAGGAGTTTTGCTTACCAAATCTTGCCTTTGGTAATAGTTTATTGTATACTGCACCTGTCATATCCTGCCTTTTGTGTAGATTTTAAGCTTTGTTTTGGAAATTCTAGCTATTTCAAAACCATGTATATACACTCCAGGGTAGTCAGGGTTGGCCATATTTAAACAATAAGATCTAAACTCCAGTGAACTGAAATTCTTTGCAACAAATCCACAGCAACACCTTGTCAAAGTCAACACAAACTAATTAAAGGAAGAAGAGAAAGCAGATGGCTCCATTCTGACCTTTAGAGATTATATTGCTTCAATTAATAGGAAGCAAAAGAAAGAAAATGTGCTGCACTTTTTTGGTAGTAAGAGTATAAATATTCTTTTAATCATAGTTTGGCCATAGTGGAATGATATGTAATTATAATTTACAAGGCTATATCAGAGTTTTAATAGGCATTGGGTATCTTGTCCTCCAAAATAATTTTATTAAAGTCTTTCTCTTCAGTATATTCCGTATATCCCCCCCCCATGTAAGGTAAATTTCTTTTTTAAAATTTATTATTAAATCATAGCTGTGTACATTAATGTGATCATGGGGCACCATACACTGGTTTTATAAACCATTTGACATATTTTCATCACACTGGTTAACATAGCCTTCCTGGCATTTTCTTGGTTATTGTGTTGAGACATTTACATTCTACATTTAGTAAGTTTCACATGTACCCTTGTAAGATGCACCATAGGTGTGGTCTCACCAATCACCCTCCCTTCACCCATCCTCCCCCGCCCCTCCTCTCCTTCTTCCCCTTCCCCATATTCTTAGGTTATAATTGGGTTATAGTTTTCATATGAAAGCTATAAATTAGTTTCATAGTAGGGCTGAGTACATTGGATACTTTTTCTTCCATTCTTGAGATACTTTGCTAAGAAGAATATGTTCCAGCTCCATCCATGTAAACATGAAAGAGGTAAAGTCCCCATCTTTCTTTAAGACTGCATAACATCCCATGCTGTACATATACCACAATTTATTAATCCATTCATGGATCGATGGGCACTTAGGTTTTTTCCATGACTTAGCAATTATGAATTGGGCTGCAATAAACACTGTGGTACAAATATCTTTGTTATAATGTGATTTTTGATCTTCTGGCTATATACCTAGTAGAGGAATTGTAGGATCAAATGGCAGGTCTATGTTTAGATCTCTAAGTGTTCTCAAAACATCTTTCCAAAAGGAATGTATTAGTTTGTATTCCTACCAGCAGTATAGAAGTGTTCCCTTTTCTCCACATCCATGCCAACATCTCTGGTCTTGGGATTTTGTGATATGAGCTAATCTTACTGGAGTTAGATCATACCTCAAAGTAGTTTTGATTCACATTTCTCTGATTATTAAGGATGATGAGCATTTTTTCATATGTCCATAGGCCGTGTGCCTGTCTTCTTCAGAGAGGTTTCTCTTCAAGTCCCTTGTCCACCCTGAGATGGGATCACTTCTTTTCTTGCTAATGCATTTGCGTTGTCTGTGGATTCTGGTTGTTAAACCTTTGTTGGAGACATAACCTGCAAATATCTTCTCCCATTCTGAGGGCAACTGCTTGTATGTACAGAGTTTTTATCTGATGTATCAGGGAACATTACAAACAAAAATAGTAATTCAGAAATTGCCTTAAAGTGAGCAGGCATATTCTGAAGGAGATCTGATTTTGTGACTTAAGACAATAATTTAACCTGAATTGTTTATTGTAGCATTTTGAGATAAACATTAGAGAAGCATTGAGCTCATAGAAGTAGTGACAGTTAGTTCAGAAATAACAAAAAAAGGATAGTGCCTAAATACCTATTGGGTATTCTGACTACATTTCCCTCATTTGTCTGGTTGGTTAATGCTTTTCTTTTCTTTTCTTTTCTTTTTTTATTAAATCATAGCTGTGTACATTAATGCAATCATGGGGTACAATGTGCTGTTTTTTTATTCAATTTGAAATATTTTCATCAAACAGGTTAATGGCCTTCACGGTACTTTCTTAGTTATTGTGTTAAGACATTTGTATCCTACATTTAGTAAATTTCACATGTACCCAATTGGTGGGACTACAACTATGGTACATCTTACAAGGGTACATGGTTAATGATTTTCTTAACCCTGGTGAAGAATGTGAGTCACCACCACCTCGTGGATTGACATGGCCTTTGCACTAAAGCAGATTCTTCTTCTTTCACTATTGGAATCATGTTCAACAAGACTAACAATGGCGATTATGAATTGAGCTGCAATAAACATTCTGGTACAGATATCTTTGTTATATTGTGATTTTTGGTCTTCTGGGTATATACCTAGTAGAGGAATTTAATGTTTATTGCAGCCCAATTCATAATTGCTAAGTCCAAGAAGAAGCCCAAGTGCCCATCGACCCATGAATGGACTAGCAAATTGTGGTACATGTATAACATGGAATATTATGCAGCCTTAAAGAAAGATGGAGACTTTACCTCTTTCATGTTTACATAGATGGAGCTGGAACATATTCTTATTAGCAAAGTATCTCAAGAATGGAAGAAAAGTATCCAATGTACTCAGCCATAATATGAAACTAAATTATAGCTTTCACATGAAGGCTATAACCCAACTATAATACAAGAATATGGGGAAAGGGCCAAGGGAGGGGAAGGGAGGGGGAGGTTAGGGTGGAGGAAAGGTAATAGGTGGGGCCACACTTATGGTGCATCTTTGAATGGGTACAGGCAAAACTTACTAAATGCAGAATACAAATGTCTACATACAATAACTAAGAAAATGCTATGAAGGCTACGTTGAATAGTTTGATGAGATTATTTCAGATTGTATATGAAACCAGCACATTGTACCCCTTGATTGCACTAATGTACACAGCTATGATTTAACAATAATAAAAAAAAGACTAACATTGGCAAAAGAGGCTCTTTGAGTCAGTGTGGGACAAGCAATGGGAAAAATAATCACCTTTCCTTCAAAGTTTTACTATTGTAGACGTCAGTTTTTTAAAAAAATATTTTTATTATAAAGCTGATTAGAAAAAAGAATATTAGCAATAGAAGCATACATTTCCAAATGAGGAGCTTTATGACTCTTCAACTGAAGCACTTTTTTTTAAAAAAAGGAAAGAACATATGAATTTGAATTAATCAAATTTAAAACTTGACACGTGTGAAATATGGTCTTCCAAATGCTGATGGAGAGTCATGCCTTTATCCATTCCACTGCTACTTCTGCAAAAATGGTTTTACCAGTACTCTAGCTACATTTAATCCCATATCATATTTCATAATTTTCATAGACCTTATCATTAATAGATGCTATCTTGCTTGCTTATTTTTCTTACTATGCTACTGTCAGTATTCCAAACTAGAATATAATTTCCATCGGACAGGAATTTTTTATGTCTTGCTTCAAATTTCTAGGCTTGAGGAATCATCATCTGATAAATATTTGCTAAACAAGTTAGCAAACAAATGAACAAAAGTGGTCTCAATTTCTCTGAGTTTAACTGACTACAAATTCATCAAACTAGTTTTTCATAACTGTCATATTAGGGTGGAGGCAAAATGGCAAAGGCATTGAAATCCCTAGATTTGGTTAGAGAGAGAGACCCAGAGATAAACATTGTTGTGACATTGACTAGTCTCAGTACTGTGACAAGTCCTTTAGCCATCTTGGGCCTCTCCTCATCTGCAACATAATGGAGACAATAATTTGTAATATATGTGAAATGTTTGACACAGTTTTAAGTAAGTGTTCATTAAGGAGTAGGTCTGAGAATTTTCATAAGGTGTGCAAAGTGAGTTTATCTGTCCGTAGGTCACCAGAGGTAATAAATGTCAAAAAGAACTTTCTACGATTCCCTTTAGTTTTTAATTTCACATGTTAAAGTTTATATTTACAGTGGGAACATTTAGGAATTATTTTAAATACTTTTCTTCTTACAGGTAATTTCACTACTATATTTTGGAGTTATTTCAAAGTTTCCTTCTACATGACTATACCTGGAGGAATCTCAGGAATGCATGTGACTTTGCAGCAATTTAGTATTCTTTATTTCACACTGGACTTAGCTCACTGGAGGCAAATGATAAATCAAGGACATTTCCTTGCAATAGGTTTATGATATTATAAATGCAATGAAAATAAATATAAATTACTTGGCTTTACTTTTACCATTCACAAACATCGCTTCAGACTGGAGAGAAGAATGTGACCTGAATTAAGTTCAGAAACTGCATGCTTGCATGACCTTGAGACATACCTCTAATTAAGTTTCGTGTGGGTTTCTGCCCCCAATTCTTTCTAGCTGCTTAGGAGAAAGCATCACTCATTTTATTTTCTTTGAGTTTGAAAAATATCTTCTTTGAGGAATATTATTACTACTCTAAGAAATTTGAGCCTTAAATTAATAATTTTATTAAGTAACTTTTCCTCTCAAGTAACATTATTATTTAAGCTCTAGAACACAGTTTTCTCAGAGGCATTCTTTTAATGTATTCTTAAGACAGGCATTCTTTTGCAAAAAAAAAAAATAGCTCTGGAGAATATAATAGCTTCTACCAATCAGGTAGATCTTAATTAAATAATAGATGCTAAAGGAAATGGGGAATAGTTCAGAGAATCTCAAACTTCCAGCATGCTTCACATTATTTATATATTGCTCTAAGATATTTTTGTATCACTCTGATTTGAGCATGTCTAATCAAATGACAAATGATTAAAAACAAATAAAAAAGCTCTAAGCAAAAGGACAAATTACTTGCTAAGATACTCATTTTTTTTTTTGAGACAGCAAAACAATACTGTACAACTGTGGTTGATGGGAAACAATGTGTGAACCAAAACTGCCCCACTCCCATTTTTTTTCTTTTGCCTTCATTCCCACTTTCTACTCTCTCTAACTTTATGCCTTACATCTTCATTTTAAGTTAACAGAGGAAACTTAGAATTACATCATGCTATTAACTTTTACCTTTCTTTACTTCCTTTTAAAGGGATATAGTCTTCCTCTGTTGCATTACAATCCTCCTGCCTCAGCCTCCCAAGTAGCTGGAGCTTCAGTTGTACACAACAGCACCCAATATGGTATTTATTTTTTTCTTTTGATTTAACTACAAAATTCATGTGGATATAATAAGAGAAGATTACTGTTTTTGAAAAAGCTAGAGTAGCATGGCATGAGACCATATATATCACTGTAAAATGCATACACGTGTAACAACAAAACCCTGTAAGAGCTGGACGAAATATTTTTGATAAATTTATTGTTTGATGTTTAATATGTTCTGGATCACAGGTGAAACTATTGAAAGAAAGTATGTATAGAGGTTGAACTCAACTTTTACTTTGATTTTTGTACTGGGAACACAAGAAAACAGACATCAGCAAACTGCGCTTTCCACTAAAAAGTTGGTTAATTTCCATTCTAAGATGTAGTGCAGGGAAACAGGTTGCAAATAGCAGAGGTCTCCTCTAGCGGAGAACATAGATCAAACTACCCAGACTGCTGGGATTTGGGAAAGCTGGTCCTGGAGAGAAGGAAGCAGGGCAGAAAATTCAGAAGCCTGTGTAAACTGCCTTCCTTGGGTTCTTTATCCACTCCTAAGGCAAATATCCATAGGGAGAGACTTGAAAACACCTCAGAGAGAGAATCACTGGGAGATTGGAGAGCTTGGCACATATTTCAAAGCTGGTACAGTGTTGGAAAGATAGAGCTTGAGTTCAGCATCCAGCAAAAGAGACATTAATAAATTGAGACTACAGTAAAGGCATACCCTAGGGCTAAAGCTCTACCTAGTTTTAAGAGAAAAAAATTAAATAGACTTTCCCCACAAAGCCTAAAACCAGAGGTTGATATGAACAAAGTGATCTGCTTGTAATCTTATAGCCTGACAGATCACAACTGAGTGTGCTTTAGAGGAAAGTAACATACTATATAGCTACTGCATATCTTCCCTGATGCCCCATACACATGAAAAAGAAATTTCAGGAAGAAAGAAAGAATAGTAGGTAATCAAGACAAAAAAAGTCAGTAGAGTTATAACCAAAAACCATCAACAAGTTACGATGGACAAAGACCACCATAACTCTATAATCATATGTCAAAGACACTTGAGAAAAGCATGGAAGAGCAGAGAAAAATGAAGAGCTACAACAGATACAGCATCTATTTTCTAAAAGGGTATGTTTTAGGACTGCAAAATGCAGGAAAGAAGTATTGTAAAGTAAAAAAAGAATTAATGGAAAAGATCTAAGATCTAGTATCTAAGAAGCGTTTAAGACACAGTCAAATGTATAGCATACACTTATTTTGGAATTTCCAAAAAAAGAAAAGAGTAGTAATGAACATAAATCATATTTGAAGGAATATTGCCCAATAATTTTCCCAACATAATAAAAACATCAATTCACAGATTCAAAAATTTTAGCAAATCCCACATAAAAAAAATAAATGCAAAGAGGCCACATATACATGGTAGTAAAAAATCTAACATCTGTAATGCAGCCAGATGAAAAAGGAATTTTGAAAAGAAAGAATAAAAAGACTGATGGCAAACTTTTAAACAAAATCTATGAAATTTCAAAGACAATCTTCAATGAGATAAAAGAAAAAAAGGATTGCCAGCTCACAATTCTATACAGATAGAATATTCTTCAGTAATTAGGATGAAAAAATAGATTAGATTTTGTAGATAAAATGCAGTTATTTTTGGCAATACTTTTATTGCCAGCAGGGTTAAACTGCATAAATTAATAGACATTTCTTTAAGTAAAGGAAAACAATTTCAGTAAAGGCACAGAACTTTAAGAAAAAAGCTTAAAATACAAAAAGACTAAAAAGGTGAATGCAATGATAAATACAAATTAGTATTAGATATTTGTTAAAGTAATAATAGCTTATGAAATTTATAACATATTAAAACTTATATTTGACAAAAAGGATAAGTGCGAAGTAAAGACTAAATATAATGTTTCCTACATTCCTTTTTTATTATTGTTTTAGGTTAACTGAGGGTACAGAGAATTAGGTTACGATGTTCATATTTGTTAGGTAAAGTCCTTCTTATAATTGTGTCTCACCCCCAACAGGTGTGCCATACACCCTAACATTGTGCCCATTAAGTAGGAGCACACCTATCTCCAGCCCTCCTTCCCCCTCCCTGTTCCGTCATCCTCCTACCCCACACTTTGAATTGATTTGAGTTTTTCCTCTGATGTGGGTGTGTGTTAGATCATCTACTATCTTCATATTAGGATGGAGTACATATGATTCTTGCTTCTCCATTCTTGTGATACTTTACTAAAAAGAATGTGTTTCAGCTCCATCCAGTTAATACAAAAGAGGTAAAGTCTCCATCTTTTTAATGGCTGAATAGTGTTCCCTGGTATACATGTATCACAGCTTGTTGATCCGTTTCCGAGTTGGTGGGCATTTAGGTTGTTTCTGCCTTTTGGTAATTGTAAATTGAGCTGCGATAGTCTAGTGCAAATGTCCTTATGATAAAACAATTTTTTTTCCTTCTGGGTAGATGCCTAGTAATAGGATTGCAGAATCAAATGGGAGGTCTAATTTGAGTTCTTTGAGGATTATCCATACTTCCTTCCAAAAAGGTTGTATTAATTTGCAATCTCACCGAAAGTATAAAAGTATTCCCTTCTTTCCACATCCATGCCAACATCTATAGCTTTGAGTCTGCGATGTGGGCTGTTCTCACTGGGGTTAGGTGATATGTCAAGGTGGTTTTGATTTGCATTTCTCTGATGATCAGGGACAATGAGCATTTTTTCAAATGTTCGTTAGCCCTTTGTCTATTCATGAGGGAAGATTCTGTTTCTATCTCTTGCCCAGTGGTAGATGGGATTGTTTACTCTTTTTTTGTTGTTGATTAATTTGAGCTCTCTCTGTAGACTCTAGTTATCAACTCTTTTTCAGATTCCTACCACGCAAATATATTTTCTCATTCTGAGGGCTATCTGTTTTCTTTAATTGTGTGTCTTTAGCTGTGCAGAAGCTTTTAGCTTAATTAAGTCCCATTTACTTATTTTTATTGTTTGTTTCTTATATTCTTTAGGAAATCATAAATAAACTATTATAATTCAATCAATAGTGTAATAAATCTAGAATGCATAATTTATAATCACTAAAAATAATAAAACGAATAACAAAATAATAATATGGAATAGTTAAAACACTAGATCCAAAAGAATATGAGAAAGGAGAGGTGAAGGAAAATATAACATCTTTTATATAACGGGGAAAAGTAGAAAATATAACGGGGAAAAGTAGAAAAATAGAAAAACAGTAGATAAGTGCAAGTAGACCTGTTACTATATTGAAGGTATATGGCTGACGTCTACCAGTTTCAGCTCATATGCATACAGTTGGAAGTTGCCATTCTCATCTTAAAACATGAAAAATCAGGAAAAACTAGACAGGAATAACTTTCTTGTACTCATCACAGAACTAAGTTCAAAGGCAAACTGCCACCTCAAAATCAGAGAAGCACAGGTGAGAATGTTCCCCTGGAGAAGAAGCTCTTTAAGTCATAAATTTGTAGAAATACTTAAGTAGAAATTTTGGCAAATGGTTGGAGATGGAATATATACAGTGCAAAACTCCCAGGGGCTGCAGTCTTAAGGCTTGACCCACATTATGGTGATTTTTTTTATGACCAGGAATCCCACCAAGTTCTCACAGTGAGTGCCCCCAAAACATCTCATGCCTCTAGTGGTGAGGTGAACAGTAGCCATCATGAAATATGCGTGGTTTCCTCTCTCAGTACTCATGGTCTGTGCTGTACTGGATGTGTAATGTAATGAAATCTCAAAGAAGAACAATGTTGAAAGAGTAAAACTACTGAATTTTCAGGCTTTCTATAAAACTACTGTACCGGGCAATTTGAGATTGGGGTGAGGTAAAGCAATTAGACCAATGGATTTGAAAAGAGATTTGAGAAATATATCTATGTATATGCTTACTGGAGTTTTCATAATCGAGCTAACATTATTCAATGGAGAAAGAATTTGCTTTTCAATAAATGGTGCTGGAATGATTGAAAAAATAGGAAAATAAACCTTAATGCCTATGTTATACCAAACTTAAAAATAATTTAATTTGAATGAAGATGAGCATATGAAAGCCAGAGTTATAAAGCTTTTAGAAGAAGAAAATATAAGGGAATATCTTCATTACTTTGACAATACAAAGTTTTTTAGTTTCCTAATTTATTTCATTTTTTCAAGAGATGGGAGTTTCTTTATATCATTCCAGGAATTTAGTGGTTCCTGGAATGCAGGAGGAACTCACTATTGATCTTTATGGGAGATTTTAACTGGCTCCATTTCTGACCTGGGATAGTTTACCCCTCCTTAAGCAACCTAGTGGGCCCCCACTCCCTGGAAATTAGTATGGATGACAAACTTAGATACCCAATAATCACAGTACAAAACAGCCCAGACCTCATTGATTCAAGTGATCCTCCCACCTTCATTCACCTCCTGAGTAACTGGGACCAAAGGCATGTGCAACTGCACACAGTGAGAATTCAGAAATGTTTTTACAGACAGTATGAAAAAATAATAACTATACAAAACAAGAGAACAAAAATGACAAGTCACTCAAATCAGGAGAGATAAAATCATAAGTAAAAGCTACCCATTAGGGGCAGCGCTTGTGGCTCAAAGGGGTAGGACGCCGTTCCCATATGCTGGAGGTGGCGGCTTCAAACTCAGCTCTGGCAAAAAAACAAAACAAACAACAACAACAACAAAAAAAAACCCTACCAATTAATTAAATAAAACCCAACTCATTGGAAAAGAGGCAAAACCTCAAGTTGGTTATTAACTCAAGTTCATCAATTGAACAACAAACAAAAGCTGAGTGACATTAACCATCAGAGAAATAATTATCAATCCAATGCCATACAACTATACACACAACAGAATAACTACTACTAAAAAGATTGCTAATGCTAAGTGTTGCCAGTGTGCTGTCAGTTACATTGCTAGTAAATAGGTGCGGCCACTCTGGAAAATGATTTGACAGTTGCTAAAAAAGCTAAAATTCACTCTGTGATCCAAGAGTAGTACTCTTGGGTATAAACTGAACAGAAATAGCTCTTAGGTCCGTGAAAAGACATATATAACATGTCCAAGCAGTTACTTTTTCTATAACAAATTAGAAATAGATTAAATAGAAAATAACCAATGTCCACCAATAGTAGAAAGGACAAATATATTATTTTCTATTTATTCACTAATATAAAATAATTCTATTATGAATATTATTGACCATTTCATAAGCATTATGTTTTACAAAAGAGGCAAGACACAAAAGTGAACATACTAGTTATGATTAACATGGATTTTATAAAGAGAAAAACCAAGCTATTGTATTAGAGGTCAGAATAATGATTACACTTGAAAGGAAATACTGATGGAAAGAAGAAAGAAATCCTTCATGAATCTCAAAAAAATGTTTGAAATATTGATAGTGGTTACAGGGGTCTATCCACATGTAAAAGTGTTCAGAGATTTTAGTTAGCAATAATTATCTTTATATCTAAGTCTTTGCTTTCTTCTCTGATAATTACATTTTTCAGAATAGATATCTGGAAAAAGAATTAGAAAATCAAATGATAACCATAGGACCGAATAAATACATTTCTTATTTTCTTTTTTTACTTTAACATAATAGTTGTATATATTTATAGAATGCAGAGTGATATTTTGGTAGATACAGGCAATATGTAATGTATCAATCACCTCAAACATTTATCTTTCCTTAGTATTAGAAACACTCAAAATCCTCTGTTCTAGCTTTTCAAAAAAGTACAATAAATTATTAATTATATTCACCCTAAGGTGCTATAGAGCACACTATAACTTCTTTGCATCTAGCTCTGATTTTGTTCTGTTAACCAATGTCTCCTATCCTCCCCTCCGCCCACCCCACTCAGCCCCTCAAAATGACAGTTCTAATCTCTGCTTCTATGAGTTCAGCTTTTTAAAGCTCCTACCTATGAGTGAGAACATGCAGAATGTCTCTTTCTCGTCTAATTTTATTTAACCTAATGTTTTCCAGACTCATTTACATTGCTATGAACAACAAGATTTTATTCCTTGTTATGGCCAAATGGTACTCTATTGTACATGTATTCCACATTTTCTTTATTCATCAAATGATGAACTTTTAGGTTAATTCCACATTTTTACTATTGCAAATACTGCTGTCATAACATGAGCTTGCAGATACCAAATTGTTTTACTCATTTCCTTACCTTTGGATAGATACTCAGTAGTAGGATTGCTGTTTCCTGTGGTAGTTCTATTAATATTTTTAGTTTCTTGAGAAACCTCCATACTGTTTCCCATAAGGGTTGCACTAGTTTACATTCTCACCACCACAGTAGAAGAGTTCCTTTTTTCTATGTCTTCACCAGCATTTGCTATTTTTTTTACTCTTTGATAGTAGCCATTCTAACCAGGGAAGATGGTACCTCATTGTAGTTTTGATTTTGACCATGCTTTTTCATATATTTGTCCATTTTTACATCTTGGGTGGAGAAATCCTAATCAGATCCTTTGTCTCTGTTTAATCATATTATTGATTTTGTTTCTGTTAAGGCTTTGAAATCTTGCCAATTTTTAGTATAAGTTCCTTATCATATATATAGTTTACAAATAATTTCTCCTATTATGCAAGTTGTCTCTTCACTCTGTTTAATCTTTATTCTAATATGCAGAAGGTATTTTTTTAGTTTGATATAGATCCTTTTGTTTATTTTTGTTTCCATTATCTGTGCTTTGGAAGTCTTACCCATAAAATTGTTTCCAACATAAATGCCCTAAAACATTTTTCTTGTTTTTTTCTAATATTTTTATAATTTTCAGTCATACACTTAAGACTTTAATCCATTTTGAGTTAATTTTTATATATGATAAGGGACAGGGATCTAGTTTCTTTTATGAATATTCAGTTATCCCAACACAACTTATTGAAAAGTACGTCATTTTCCCAATGCATGGTCTTGTCACTTTTGTCAAAAATCAATTGGCTCTAAAGATGTGGAATTATGTTAGGGTTCTTTATTCTGTTCCATTGCTCTACATGTCTTTTTATATGAATACCACATTATTTGAGTTACTATTTTGAAGGTAGGTAGTGAGATGCTGCCAGCTTTCTTCTTTTTGTTCAGTTTTGCTTTGGACATGTGGAGATTGTTGTGCTTCCCTATGAATTTTAGAGTTGTTTTTCCTTTCTAAAAATAATTTCATATCAATATAAGGTTATATACAATTAGGTTATACTGTGTAAGTCATGAAAAGTTCAAGTTGTATTTCTATTTCTGTGAAGAATGTCTTTAGTATTCTGATAGCAATTACATTGAATCTATAGATGACTTTGATTGGTATGGTCATTTTATCAAAAAATGAATTCTCAAATCCATGAATAGGTGATGTATTTACATTCCTTTCTGTCCACTTCGATTTCTGTCACCAGTGTTTTGTAATTTTCATTGTAGAGGATTTTCATATTCTTGGTTAAGTGTATTTCTTTTTTTTTTTTTTTGGTTTTTGGCCGGGGCTAGGTTTGAACCCGCCACCTCCGGCATATGGGACCGGCGCCCTACTCCTTGAGCCACAGGCGCCGCCTGGTTAAGTGTATTTCTAAATATTGTTTTTTGTAGCTATTATAAATGAGATTGTCCTCTTGATTTCTTTTCTTTTCTTTTTTTTTTTTTTTTGTAGAGACAGTCTCACTTTAGTGCCCTTGGTAGAGTGCCGTGGCGTCACACAGCTCACAGCAACCTCCAGCTCCTGGGCTTACATGATTCTCTTGCCTCAGCCTCCTGAGCAGCTGTGACTACAGGTGCCCGCCACAAAGCCCGGCTATTTTTTTTTTTTTTTTTTTTTTTGTAGAGACAGAGTCTTACTTTATGGCCCTCGGTAGAGTGCCATGGCCTCACACAGCTCACAGCAACCTCCAACTCATGGGCTTAAGCAATTCTCTTGCCTCAGCCTCTCAAGTAGCTGGGACTACAGGCACCCACCACAATGCCCGGCTATTTTTTGGTTGCAGTTTGGCCAGGGCCGGATCTGAACCCGCCACCCTCGGCATATGGGGCCAGCACCCCACTGACTGAGCCACAGGCGCCACCGTCCTCTTGATTTCTTTTTCATATAGTTTCTTATTTGTATATAGAAACACTACTAATTTTTTATATTGATTGTGTATTCTGCATGTTTACTGAATTTCTCAGATCTCAAAGTTTTCTGGTGGGCTTTTTCGGTTTTTCTATATATAAGATCCTGACATCTGCAAAGAGGGACAATGTGATTAACTCTTTTCATTGTGCCTAACTTTTATTTTTTTCTTCTGCCTAATTCTTCGTGTTAGGACCTCCAATATTATTTTGAATAAGAAGGGTGAAAAGGGGCATCCTTGTCTTGTTTTTTACCTGATCAGTTTTCAGAAGGAAACTTCAGGAAACAGGAAATGACACCCAGAAATTGAGAGATTTATACCTGCTCATTAGCACACACAATTGCTATTTAGCTTTGGACAAAATAAAAGATCCAACAGGATTTTAATACAGGTTCTTTCTCTCCTGAGGCATTAATGTCACAGTATAGAAATACCTGAAATAAGTAGACCCATACTAATAGATGATTACTAAAAATTAGAATCTTTACTTTGGAGATTACACAGTGACAACCTAACTGAATTTTGCTTCCTCTTGAGAAAATTCTGGGCACAAAGTACCCTCTGGTACGTGTACATGCCAATGCTTAAGAATACACCAGGTCCTTTTGGAATGGCAAAGTGACTGTAAAATCAAGCATTCAAGTTCCTAACAGTGTATTTCACATCTATTGACTTTATATCAAAAATTCTTAATACTTCTGGAATAAGAGATAATACACTATGGAATATATTTCATAACATTCTAATCAAAGATGATGGGGTGGAGATGAGATGGCTGACTGAAGCCAGCTATCCACAGAGGCTCCCATCCAGAAGAGGAGTTAAAGGACAGAAATTTAGCAAGAAACCCTGGTGGATTAGAGCTACACCAAGAGAGAAGGTTGAAGAACACACATCAACCCTACTGAGGCAAGCTGTGACCCCAAGAATACAAACAAAAGGTACAAAATCCATCACCAAGAAAATGGGAGTCCCCTTCCCCATGAGAATGGCTTGGAGTACCCCATAAACAAAGGAGCAGAGTTCAAAAATCCTCCCATTATACTCCATGGGAGACACCCTCTAAAAACTGGACCTACTTCCCCTAGGGAAGTGCCATAGCACTCTCCTGCCAGACATAAAATTGTGTAAAACTGTATATATTCTCTACCTGCATTTCTGAGCTCCCAGCACTCCCCTTCACTCTCACTCTGAGGTCTGGAGGCCGTCCCCCAGGAGTCCAGATTCTTGGGTGTTTTCTCGAAAGGTATGGACGGGGCATAGACTGCTGCTGGTCAGTCCTGATTCTGTGGCACAGGAATGAGGAGGGATGGTCAGCTGAGAGGGAACCACACAAGGAGGAGCAGTGCCCTGAGGCACAGAGCACCAGCCATTTTTGGCAACAATAGGGCTCACCCCTGCATATTCCGGAGTCACACCCACTGCCTCTCTGGGCAGAAAGAGGAGGCTTGGCATCTTCTCAGGTATCAACCACCAGTGGAACAGATCTGGGACAGAAACGCAGGCCCAATGAGCAAAGGGTTTGCCTGAGGTGGTACTGGCCTGGGTGGAGTGCGGGGACTAGAAAATGCATGCGCAGTGCCGGCAGACTCCCAGGGCAGGGCTGACCCAGAGGACCACTTTACTGAGCCTAAGACGTACCCAGCCCTCAGGGGATCATTAGTCTAGATAAAGGAGGGCAGGAGGCTAGAACTGACAGCTAACCATGATGGGAATACAAACTACTGGGCAGCAGCAAAGACAGGGCCTGATGTGCAGGTTTTGTAAACTCAACACAACTTTTCTTCTGCAGTGGAATTTAGCTGGGACAGAAACAAATTCCACAAAGGTGTTCTGTTCTGTAAGAAACATCAATCAGGGGTGGGGCTGGAACTGAGTGAACAGCCACAGCCTCCATCAAGTGCCCAAGGTTGTCAGGCCTCATCTCTCTCTGATGGAGAGTGGCAGAGAGCAATGGTCTTGCTGAGGAGACCTAGATCTCCTTGTGATTCAGGCAGTATCTGAAACCCCTGGAGTATCTGCTCATTGGAGGCAACTGGGTCACAGCCCTGTGAGATTATCAGTGACTGGGTGTGATAAAGGTGCAAGGTGGGAAGGAGGAATCAACCTTCCCAGATGAATCTATTTGCTGGGTAGGTCCTCCTGACCTCACGGAGCACTGGAGCAAGTCATATTTGAGTTGTCAGCAGACCCTTGCTATCTAGTTGCCAGAGACTTTTAAAATCTCCCACCTGAGACAAGTGCTGACTGAGACAATTGATTTGGACTTTTTGAACTGAGCCAATCGCCCGAAGACTATCCAAGTGGTGCCCTGGGTGTGTGGTTTTGGGAAAGTTTGATTTTCCTTTTCCAATTGTTGTCTGTAGTGGGGGTGGAGGAGGATGACTTAATTGCTGGTATTTCTCCATAGCTGAGACTTCAACCCAGAGTAACTGTTTCACTAGGGTTGGACAGAGACCAGCTGAAAACAAGACAGAGCCACTGAGCCCCACCACACCAAGCAGGTCCCCAGATTCTCAGGCTGTAGCACTGTACGGGTCCTCGGCAAAGCTCCAGGGGAAAAGGTACAGACACCAGTCCCAGCTTTTGGGCAAAGGGCTGATTAATCACTACTCCTGGAGCCCCGAACCCAACTTTCCTTTATCCACTTATCTAGTCAAACGGTGTGAAATAATCATGAGGCAGAATCAGCAGGAAAACTCTGGTAACATGAATAACCAGAGTAGATCAAACCCCCAAGGAAAGATATGGCAGATGTAATTGAAAATCCCAATTATAAACAGATGGCCGAGATGTCAGAAATCGAATTCAGAATTTGGATTGTAAACCAGATTAATAGAATGGAGGAAAAGTTGGAAATAGAAATTTGAGGAGCAATTCAAAAGTTGGAATTAGAAATTCAAGGATCAATTCAAAAGTTGTCTCAAGAATTCAATGAATTTAAAGACAAAACCACCCAAGATTTTGACAGATTGAAGGAATAATTTGCAGCCCTCCAATTGAAATAGCTTCAAAAATACACTACTGGGACCTGATCAAACTAAAAATCTTCTGCACAGCCAAAACACAGTAAGTAAAGCAAGCAACAGCCCTCAGAATGGGAGAAGATATTTGCAGGTTGTGTCTCCGACAAAGGTTTAATAACCAGAATCCACAGAGAACTCAAATATATAAGCAAGAAAAAGACCAAGTAACCCCAATGCAGGCTGGGCAAGGGAGAAACTTCTCTGAAGAAGACAGACGCATGACCTACGGACATGTGAAAAAAAGCTCATCATCTTTAATCATCAGAAAAAGCAAATCAAAACTACCTTGAGATACCATCTAACTCCAGTAAGATTAGCCCATATCACAAAATCCCAAGACCAGAGATGTTGTCGTGGATGTGGAGAAAAAGGAACACTTCTACACTGCTGGTGGGAATGCAAATTAATACATTCCTTTTAGAAAGATATATGGAGAACACTTAGAGATCTAAAAATAGATCTGCCATTCAATCCTATAATTCCTCTACGAGGTATATACCCAGAAGACCAAAAATCACATTATAACAAAGATATTTGTACCAGAATGTTTATTGCAGCCCAATTCATAATTGCCAAGTCATGGAAAAAGCCTAAGTGCCCATTGATCCATGAATGGATTAATAAATTGTGGTGTATGTACACCATGTTATATTATGCAGCCTTATAGAAAGATGGTAGAAAGAAGACTTTACCTCTTTCATGTTTACATGGATGGAGCTGGAACATATTCTTCTTAGTAAAGTATCTCAAGAATGGAAGAAAAAGTATCCAATGTACTCAGCCCTACTATGAAACTAATTTATGGCTTTCATATGAAAACTATAACCCAGTTATAACCTAAGAATATGGGAAGGGAGAGAGAGAGAGGAGAGAGGGGGAGGATGGGCAGAAGGAGGGTGATTGGTGGGATTACACCTGTGGTGCATCTTACAAGGTTACATGTGAAACTTAGTACATATAGAATACAATTGTCTTAACACAATAACTAAGAAAATGCCACAAAGGCTATGTTAACCAGTGTGATGATTGCAAGAGGGACTTTACCTAACAATTGCAATCAGTGTAACCTGGCTTATTGTACCCTCAATGAATCCCCAACAATAAAAAAAAAAAAAAAAGAATAACAAGAACAATGGAAAAAAAAAAGAAAATAAAGGCAAATATTAACTGAAAAAAAAAAAAAGAAAATGTGTCAAACTGTTTGTAAAACCAGTGTATGGTGCCCCATGATTGCATTGATGTACACAGCTATGATTTAAAAGTAATAATAATAAAAAAATAATTTGCAGCCCTCAAAGATCTGAAAAATACAGTAGAATCCCTCAGTAACAGAGTGGAGCAAGCAGAAGAAAGGATTTCTGATATTGAAGACAAAGCCTTTGATTACTCCCAAACTTTCAAAGAGGAAGAGAAATGGAGAACAAAAACGGATCTTTCTCTCAGACAGCTCTGGGATAATTAGAAGAAGGCTAATATCTGCCTTATTGGAATCTCTGAAGTGATGAAGTGGCTTTGCAAGGCAGAGGGGCTCTTCTCCATGAAATTATGAAAGAGAATTTTCCAGACACGCCAAGAGATTCTGAAATTCAGATAGTAGACAGTTTCAGAAGCCCAGCATGACTCAACCTGAATAAGACATCCCCCAGGCACATCATAATTAACTTCACTAAACTTAATATGAAGGAGAAAATTCTGAAAGCAACCAGATGTAAGAAAACCATAACCTACAAAGGGAAGAATATTAGAATGACTGTAGATCTCTCTGCTGAAACCTTTCAAGCTGGAAGAGGGTGGTCATTGACATTTAATCTCCTGAAACAAAATAACTTTCAACCCCGGATCCTGTATCCAGCTAAACCGAGTTTCATTTATGATGGAGAAATTAAATACTTTAATGACATTCACATGTTGAAGAAATTTGCCATAACCAAACCAGCTCTTAAGGATATTCTCAGACTTGTCTTTCATAATGACAAGCCCAATCCTCTAGTACAAAAGTAAACTCACTCAGAAACTTTTGAGCAAACTCCACTCCCACAGTGGCGAAAGTATTAAAAATGTCCACTGGACTTTCAAAAAACTCGATACCCAAAATTTTACCTCACTTATTAATATTGTGAATGGCTTAAACTGCCCAAAATTTTACCTGACTTATTAATAATGTGAATGGCTTAAACTGTCCCCAGTCAGGTTGGCTGACTGGGTACAAAAACTCAGGCCAGATATTTGCTGCATACAAGAGTCTCATCTTACCTTAAAAGATACATATAGACTCAGGGTGAAAGGATGGTCATCCATATTTTAGGGAAATGGAAATCAGAAAAAAGCAGGTGTTGCAATTCTATTTGTAGATACAACAGGTTTTAAACCAATAAAAGTAAAGAAGGATAAGAATGGTCACTTCATATTTGTTAAGGGTAATACTCAATATGATGAGATTTCAATTATTAATATTTATGCACCCAATCAGAATGTGCTTCAATTTATAAGAGAAACTCTAACAGACATGAGCAACTTGATCTCCTCCAGCTCCATAATAGTCAGAGAGTTTAACACTCATTGGGCAGTGTTGGATAGATCCTCCAAGAAGAAGCTGAGCAAAGAAATTTTAGATTTAATCCTAACCATCCAACATTTGGATTAACAGACATCGACAGAACATTTCATCCCAACAAAACTGAATACACATACTTCTCATCAGCCCATGGAACATACGCCAAAAATCGATCACATCTTAGGTCACAAGTCTAACCTCAGTAAATTTAAAGGAATAGAAATTATTCCTTGCATCTTCTCAGACCATGAAGGAATAAAATTTGAACTCAGTAACAATAGGAATCTGCATACTCATACAAAAACATGGAAGTTAAATAACCTTATGCTAAATGATAGCTGGGTCATAGATGAGATTAAGAAGAAAATTGCCAAATTTTTGGAACAAAACGACAATGAAGACATGAATTATCAGAACCTCTGGGGTACCGCAGAGACAGTCCTAAGAGGAAAATTTATAGCACTGCAAGCCTTCCTCAAGAGAACAGAAAGAGAGGAAGTTAAGAACTTAATTGGACATCTCAAGCAACTGGAAAAGGAAGAACAGTCCAATCCAAAACCCAATAGAAGAAAAGAAATAACTAAAATTAGAGCAGAATTAAATGAAATTGAAAACAAAAGAATTACACAACAGATCGATAAATCAAAAAGTTGGTATTTTTAAAAGGTCAACAGAATAGATAAACTTTTGGCTTGTCTAACCAGGAAAAAAAAAAGAGTAAAACCTCTTGTTTCATCAATCAGAAATGACAAAGACGAAATAACAACAGACTCCTCAGAAATTCAAAAAATCCTTAATGAATATTACAAGAAACTTTATTCTCAGAAATATGAAAATCTGAAGGAAATTGACCAATACTTGGAAGCACATCACCTTCTAAGGCTTAGCCAGAATCAAGTGGAAATGTTGAACACATCTATAAACAAGTTTTGAAATAGCATTAACCATACAAAATCTCCCTAAAAAGAAAAGCCTGGGACAGATGGCTTCACGTCAGAATTCTACCAAACCTTTACAGAGGAACTAGTACCTATATTACTCAACCTGTTCCAATGTATAGAAAAAGAAGGAAGACCGACCAACATGTTCTATGAAGCAAACACCACCTGATCCCCAAACCAAGAAAAGACCCAACAATAAAAGAAAATTATAGACCAACATCACTAATGAATATAGTTGTAAAAATATTCAACAAGATATATTTGTTGAATATAACAAACAGAATAACAAACAGAATCCAGCAACACATCAAACAAATTATACATCATGACCAAGTCGGTTTTATCCCAGGGTTTCAAGGCTGGTTCAATATATGTAAATCTATAAATATAATTCATCACACAAACAAATTAAATAACAAAAACCGTATGATTCTCTCAACTGATGCAGAAAAAGCTTTTGATAATATCCAGCATCCCTTCATGATCAGAACTCTTAAGAAATTGGAATAGAAGGGACATTTCTTAAACTGATAGAGGCTATCTACAGCAAATCCACAGCCAATATCGTATTGAATGGAGTTAAATAGAAATCTTTTCCACTCAGATCAGGAACCAGACAAGGCTGCCTGCTGTCTCCACTGCTCTTTAACATTGTAATGGAAGTTCTAGCCATCTCAATTAGGGAAGAAAAGGTAGCCTTTATATATGCCAAAACGGTCAAGAACTCTATTCCGTTCATAGTAGTGACAAAGAAGATGAAATATTTATGAGTTTATCTAACAAAGGATGTGAAATATCTCTATAAAGAGAACTATGAAACTCTAATAAAAGAAATAGCTGAAAATGTTAACAATTGGAAAAACATACCATGCTCATGGCTGGGAGGAATCAACATTGTTAAAATGTCCATACTAACTAAAACAATATACAATTTTACTGCAATCCCTATTAAAGCTCCACTGTCATACTTTAAAGATCTTGAAAAAATAATATTTCATTTTATATGGAATCAGAAAAAAACCTCAAATAGTCAAGACATTACTCAGAAATAAAAACAAAGCAGGAGGAATTACACTACCTGAACTCAGACTATACTATAAATCGATAGTGATCAAAATAGCATGGTACGGGCACAAAAACAGAGAGGTAGATGTATGGAACAGAATAGAGAACCAAGAGATGAACCCAGCAACTTACCGTTATTTGATCTTTGACAAGCCAATTAAAAACATTCAGTGGGGAAAAGATTCCCTTTTTAACAGATGGTGCTGGGTGAACTGGCTGGCAACATGTAGAAGACTGAAACTGGACCCACACCTTTCACTATTAACTAAGATAGTCTCTCACTGGATTAAAGATTTAAACTTAAGACATGAAACTATAAAAATACTAGAAGAAAGTTCAGGGAAAACTCTTGAAGAAATCGGTCTGGGCAAATACTTTGAGAAGGACCTCCCAGGCAATTGAAGCAGCTTCAAAAATATACTACTGGGACCTGATCAAACTAAAAAGCTTCTGCACAGCCAGGAACACAGTAAGTAAAGCAAGCAGACAGCCCTCAGAATGGGAGAAGATATTTGCAGGTTATTTTTCTGACAAAGGTTTAATAACCAGAATCCACAGAGAACTCAACATATAAGCAAGAAAAGAACAAGCGATCCCATCGCAGGCTGGGCCAGGGACTTGAAAAGAAACTTCTCTGAAGAAGACAGGCACATGGCCTACAGACATATTAAAAATGCTCATCATCCTTAATCATCAGAGAAATGCAAATCAATACTACTTTGAGATATTATCTAACTCCAGTAAGATTAGCCCATATCAAAAAATCCCAAGGCCAGAAAAGTTAGTGTGGATTTGCAGAAAAGGGAACACATCTACACTGCTGGTGGGAATGCAAATTAATACATTTCTTTTGGAAAGATATTTCGAGAACACATAGAGACCTAAAAATAGACCTGCCATTCAATCCTATAATTCCTCTACTAGGTATATACCCAGAAGACCAAAAATCACATTATAACAAAGATATTTGTACCAGAATGTTTATTGCAGCCCAATTCATAATTGCCAAGTCATGGAAAAAGCCTAAGTGCCCATTGATCCATGAATGGATTAATAAATTGTGGTATATGTACACCATGTTATATTATGCAGCCTTATAGAAAGATGGTAGAAAGAAGACTTTACCTCTTTCATGTTTACATGGATGGAGCTGGAACATATTCTTCTTAGTAAAGTATCTCAAGAATGGAAGAAAAAGTATCCAATGTACTCAGCCCTACTATGAAACTAATTTATGGATTTCATATGAAAACTATAACCCAGTTATAACCTAAGAATATTGGGAAGGGGAAGAGGGAGGGGAGTGAGGGAAGAGGATGGATGGAGGAAGGGTGATTGGTGGGATTACACCTATGGTGCATCTTACAAGGGTACATGTGAAACTTAGTAAATGTAGAATATAATTGTCTTAACACAATAACTAAGACAATGGCAGGAAGGCTATGTTAACCAGTGTGATGAAAATATGTCAAATTGTATATAAAACCAGTGTATGGTGCCCCACGACCACATTAATGTAAACAGCTATGATTTCATAAGAAAGAAAGAAAGAAAGAAAGAAAGAAAGAAAGAAAGAAAGAAAGAAAGAAAGAAAGAAAGAAAGAAAGAAAGAAAGAAAGAAAGAAAGAAAGAAAGAAAGAAAGAAAGAAAGAAAGAAAGAAAGAAAGAAAAACAAAAAATTTCAAAAAGTTTGTTTTTGGTTTTTATTTTACTTTTGTTTTATTATCCATCACTCTAATCTATTTTAATGTGAAATATATTTTTTTAAAAAGTGATAGTATTTGATAGAAGAAATTATCACCAGTGGTTATGTCCAAAATTTAAGTAGATTATTGAAATTTATGAGGTCGGACAAGTAAGTTCATCAACTCATCCAAGAAAAAGTGTTACATCGCTCATTGCTGAATAGCCCTATGATGCCCAGATGGTGAGGGGAATACTTAGAAGGAAACTATGGTGGTATTCATCAATGAAAAATGTGGCACTTTGGTGTGTGTCACACTTTATGAGGGCAAGACATGATTGCAAGAGGGACTTTACCTAACAAATGCAATCAGTGTAACCTGGCTTATTGTACCCTCAATGAATCCCCAACAATAAAAAAAAAAAGAAAAATGTAGCACTTTTTCTAGGATGAGTGTGTGAACCTTTCTGTCAGACCTCAAATTATAAAAAGTATGATATTCAAGGGTTATATGTTTATGAAACCATGATCACCTCAGTATCAAGCCATGACTCATATGGTTTGGTCTGTAAGATTTATTGATGTTTTATAGCATAATTTACAACTAAATAGTAATTTTAAAAGGATTTTATTATTCCTTCATATGATTTTGAAACCAAAGGTGGTCTGAATCATAACTAGCAAGGACATTTTGCAGCACATCCTTTTGATTTCCTCCCATGGAGAGAAATATATAACCTTTCTTCTACTTGGTCCAGTAACCTCTTGTTCTTCTATCCTCCTCCTTCACTCTAGATGTTTCAAGAACTATTTACTGCCCCAAAGAGGCAACACTTTTCTATGTATTGTGAAGATACAGCTTTGGAGAAGTTGTAATCCTCTTGGTCCAGGCTGAAGGGAAAGGCTCAGCAGGTGGAAATTCCAGGCATCTGTGTTTAACACTATAAGAGCACAGGAAAAGGAATCTCTCCAGGTCAACGCACTCCCTATTAAAGCTCCACTGTCATATTTTAAAGATCTTGAAAAAACATTACTTCGTTTTATATGGAATCAGAAAAAACCTCGAATAGCCAAGACATTACTCAGAAATAAAAACAAAACAGGAGGAATCACACTACCAGACCTCAGACTTTACTACAAATCGATAGTGATCAAAACAGCATGGTATTGGCACAAAAACAGAGAAGTAGATATCTGGAATAGAATAGAGAACCAAGAGATGAATCCAGCTACTTACCGCTATTTGATTTTTGACAAGCCAATTAAAAACATTCAGTGGGGAAAAGATTCCCTATTTAACAAATGGTGCTGGGTGAACTGGCTGGCAACCTGCAGAAGACTGAAATTGGACCCACACCTTTCACCATTAACTAAGATAGACTCTCATTGGATTAAAGATTTAAACTTAAGACATGAAACTATAAAAATACTAGAGGAGAATGCAGGGAAAACCCTTGAAGAAATTGGTCTGGGTGAGTATTTCATGAGGAGAACCCCCCGGGCAATTGAAGCAGCTTCAAAAATACACTACTGGGACTTGATCAAACTAAAAAGCTTCTGCACAGCTAAGAACACAGTAAGCAGAGCAAGCAGACAGCCCTCAGAATGGGAGAAGATATTTGCAGGGTATAACTCTGACAAAGGTTTAATAACCAGAATCCACAGAGAACTCAAACGCATCAGCAAGAAAAAAACAAGGGATCCCATCGCAGGCTGGGCAAGGGATTTGAAGAGAAACTTTTCTGAAGAAGACAGGCGCATGGCCTTCAGACATATGAAAAAATGCTCATCATCTTTAATCATCAGAGAAATGCAAATCAAAACTACTTTGAGATATCATCTAACTCCAGTGAGACTAGCCTATATCACAAAATCTCAAGACCAGAGATGTTGGCGTGGATGCGGAGAAAAGGGAACACTTCTGCACTGCTGGTGGGAATGCAAATTAATACATTCCTTTTGGAAAGAGATACGGAGAACACTCAGAGATCTAAAAATAGATCTGCCATTCAATCCTGTAATTCCTCTGCTGGGCATATACCCAGAAGACCAAAAATCACAACATAACAAAGATTGTATGTACCAGAATGTTTATTGCAGCCCAATTCATAATAGCTAAGTCATGGAAAAAGCCCAAGTGCCCATCGATCCACGAATGGATTAATAAATTGTGGTATATGTACACCATGGAATATTATGCAGCCTTAAAGAAAGATGGAGACTTTACCTCTTTCATGTTTACATGGATGGAGCTGGAACATATTCTTCTTAGTAAAGTATCCCAAGAATGGAAGAAAAAATACCCAATGTACACAGCCCTACTATGAAACTAATTTGGGACTCTCACATGAAAGCTATAACCCAGTTACAACCTAACAATAGGGGGAAGTGGGAAAGTGGGGGTAGAGGGAGGGGAATTGGTGGGATTATACCTGTGGTGCATATTACAGGGGTATTTGCGAAACTTGGTAAATGTAGAATGTAAATGTTTTGGCACAGTAACTGAGATAACGCCAGAAAGGCTATGTTAACCATTGTGATGAAAATGTGTCAAATGGTTTATGAAAAAAAAAAAAAAAAAAAAATTACAAAAGGAATCTCTCCAGGTGATGCCTGTGGCTCAAAGGAGTAGGGCACTGGCCCCATATGCCAGAGGTGGTGGGTTCAAACCCAGCCCTGGCCAAAAACTGCTAAAAGCAGAGAAAACAAACAAACAAACAAAGGAACCTCTCCATCTGCCACAGGTCAGGTGCAGGGGTGAGCCAGGGAGGCATAGAGGGCAGAAATGGCATTGAGTGAGGTCTCAGATGAGAAGAATTTGCCAGAAGGGGAGAAGAAGAGCTACAAAATGTGCTCTTTCTCTTCCTTTGACTTTTCCAGCCCTTCTGTCCCATGCTTCTGTTACTTAACAAAATTTGTGGCTCTGTGAGGTGTCTGTATGGTATGTGGTCTCTTCCATTATACACATTACATGTGCATGCATTTCTTGAGCATTTACTATTTCTAAAAGCAAGTTAGTGAATTAAAGACACTTCTCAGGGGCACTTTTTCACTATTGGAGAAAGGTGATGAAATTCTATCATGCTGCTTGTCTCTCTTCTACTCCATGAACCTAATCCTCTTATGTAAAATGTAAATCCTATGTGGCTACTTGGAGGCCTTCAAAATCTTCAGCCAGTAGAAGGAAACTGTGGTAACTGTAGCTCACAACTGTAATTTATGTGGAGCTTTGAATAGAAGTGTGGAGGAGGGAAATTCCACAAAGGATCACAGATGTATTATTTACAGATTAGCCAACATATGGCGTATTTAATTGCAGCTCTGAAACAACAGGGAAACTAAAATTGATGCTCACTTTTAAAGTTTCAAGCTAAAGAGCCTTCTAAACATTATTTGAAAAATAATTGGCTCAATACAAATCACCTAAAGTATTTTTCATTGTTTAAAAATCAAACTGAAAATTACAAAATAGTTGGAAGTTTGAGAGGAGAAAAGATTTTTAAGAGGTGCTTATCTTTGTATTCTACGATAGAGTCTCCATCTCCTTCTCTTCTTTCTCCTCCTTCATTTCAAGCAAAACCACAGATACGAAATAAAACCACACCACTAGAATGTGAACTTTATAATTTTTCCTCTCTATTCATCTTGAACAATGAAAAGAAGCATGGAAATCAAGGAAAGGGAAAGAGTAACACTAAATTCCAGGAAAAACATCATTCAGAATCCTCCTTTATTGTTGGGATGTTTCAACAACCAGGACAACTAGGAGGCCTTTCTACTCCACTTGAGCCCATCCTTCAACTATTGTAATTACTGGAAGACAAAATTTCAGGACTCCATGCAAAAGAGAGTGGGAAAAGGGTTTCAAGTGAACTCTATGCCTTTCAGTTTCAATACCCTGTTTATTTCCATACATTACTCTTAATACGTTTTAAATCTCTACCTGAAGGTGGACATTTTCAATTTTCTCAAAGGTCAATAACCTCACAGCTGGCTCTGCAATTGCTTGAGGGAAGGAAAACAGATTTCCACCACCTCACATTTAAGACTTTGGCAAGTTCTACTGTACCACACCTCCATCATTTAAACTTTGAGTCTATAATGAAAACCAGTTACAACTCCTTTTTTCACGGTGTTTGAAATGCCTAAGAACCAAGTTTCTCCCAAATGTATTTATGAAGATATATTTATTTTAAAAGCAGGGAAAATACTTCTAACCAAAAGTAAACTTTAACCAAGGAAAGAATGAGTTTCATTCATCTTCCCCCAGGACAGACATGAATCCAATCATTAATAAATTGTAGACCCATACTTAGCTTAAAGACATTTTTTATCTTTTGTTCATATACTAATTTCTTCAAAAGGGGACAAAGATATATCTTATCATTATAAACTGTATGTTATGTTCCCCCCAGACTTCATTTGCTGAAGAACTACCTCCCATTGTGGCTATATCTAAAGATAGAACCTCTAAAAATTAATTGAGGCTAAACAAGATCACAGAGGTGAGGCCCTAATCTCATTGGAGTAGTGTCTCTGTGAAAAAAGATACCAGATTTGTTTTCTTGCCATGTGAGGACAAATTGGCCATCTGTAAGCCAGGAACTATAAACCAGTCTGACCAGATCTTAATATAGGACTTCCAGCCTCCAGAACTGTAACAAAATAAATTTCTGTTGTTTCAGCCACCTAGTTTATCTTATTCCATTACAGCAGCCTGAGAAAGCTAATACATTTGCCAATAGAACTTAACCTTAGATTACTTATAAGAGGCACAATTAGGCTTATAATGAGAAACTGTTCTTTGGAATGATAATTTTATATTATTTTGCTAGCCTATAATTAAGTGACATATAGTATTGTTCTTTGAAAATCATTTTGGAAAAAAAAAAAAAAAATGCAAGCCAGGACCTTGAAAAACCACACACCATGTGAACATTTCGAATTTTCATCTATAAAATTATAAGAATTCACATAAATTTTTAACATTATTTTATTTTGTTTGTTATCTGAAATTATTATAAATGACCTGGCAATAATTATATTTGTCATTTTTTACTATAATCCACATTATTTGTTTTATATTTACTTTAAAAAAATGTGTTATTTGTCCTCATTATATTTCTGTCTTCATTGCTTTGTGTCTGCCCTTTGGTGTCTTTGAAAACATCATATTTGTAGTATATTGGCTTTATTTTCCTGATATAGTAAAAGTTTTAGCCTGTATCAACTACATTCCATTTGAAGCAAAAATCCGATAAAAATTTTGTAAATAGATTGTATCAGAACTTTCCTACTTTGCTACTTTACTAAAACCCAATTATGAAATATGCTGAATTTTATCATATTGTTTCCTTAGGATGTTAACATCAAGGAATTTTCTTTTTTTAATGTCTTAATTTGGGGTAGTTACATGAATTAGTTTTCCAACATTAAATCACCTCTTTCACCTGCTCTTCCCTGTCATACATTTTAAGTTAGTATTAATTTACTATTATTTTGTTAGGCTATTGCTACATTCATAAAGGAACTTGGAATGAATTCTATATAAAGCTAGCATATCCTTGATATAATATAAAACTCTAAAATAAGACAACATAAAAATGGAAAAATATATATGTATATGTACATAGTTATATATAATACATAGTTATTTAGTTATACATATATTTAAGTGTACATATAAAAGTATGTGTATAAATATATTTTTATTTTTCATACTGTCCTATTTTGGGGTTTTGAATCAGGAATATGCTATTTTATCAAATAAGCAGAAGGTTTTTTCTTCTTTTTATGTTATCTGAAATGATTTTGGTTTAATTTAAAAATGTTTCTTTTTTAGGCATTTTATAGAAGCTACTGGTAAAGCCATTAGAACCAGGAGTTTTCTTTGTGGAAAGATGTTTTACTACTTATTCAATGGTTTCATGATAAGTTAGGTTATCTATTTCTTCTGGAATAAAGTTTGTTAACAATATTTGAAAATATTTTGCCCATATCCTTTAAATTCCAAATTTATGTCCATAAATTATTTATAATATCCTACTATTATATATTTTTAAAATCTGCAGCTTCTGTTGTTGTGTCTATTTTATTCTTGTCATTAATTATTTGAGGTCCTATTTTTCTCATGCAATTTTTTAGTTTATGAAATTAATCAGAGATTATTTATTAATTAATTTACATTACTCAGCATTCACTCCCAGAAGCAGAAAAATTAGAAATATATATACACACTTGTTAGGACACCTCCATCACCTTCCCAGGATTACTATAACATGTTTATTATCCTATTTTAAGTTGCTGGCTTTGTGTGTCAGTATGATTATTGGGATTTGATGTTATGCAATTATGTGAGCTGGTTCAACAGTCTCCATAAGGATGCTGTCTTTGCAACTTGCTCTAGAGCAGTGGTTCTCACTCTTCCTAATGCCTCCTAAAGCCGTGACCCTTTAATGTTGTGGTTCCCCCAAACCATATAATTATTTTCATTGCTCATGTTGTGGTGACCCTCAACCATAAAATTATTTTTGTTGCTACTTCATAACTGTAATTTTGCTACTGTTATGAATCATAATGTAAAAATCTCATATGCAGGATGCATTTTCATTGTTACAAAGGGGTCGCGACCCACAGGATGAAAACGGCTGCTCTAGAGCTTTAAGTTTGCAGAATGTGGGGTTAGGAGATGGATGCATAAGGAAGAGAGATGGAGGACAAAGTGAAGCCAGCACCACAAGGTGGGCCCAGGAAGGATGAACTAAGACATATATGAATCTTTTCCACTTCTCACTGCTTTTACAATTGGCATATGTGAGTGTCCTTCTGGACAAGCCTGTACCCTTCAACCTAGAGTTAAAAGCATTTCACCTAGGAGTTTTAATAGCCGAAGGAAGAGGTTAAAGGGGAATGAAGAGGAAAGAACTACAGCCTGGCTCGACTCATCTGATGAGGGGAGCCAGTGAATATGCAACGTGTGAGCTTCAAGTCAACTTGGTAGCCCAGCCTTGGATGTTACAATCTATCACTTTGGCCATGTTCTATTTATTTTAAGAATATCCCCAAATCCAGACCATTCTAGAGAAAATGGGATTACTTACCAGCAGGCAGGAAACATTGAGGGGCATCTTTGAAGGTCCTTACCACAGTTTTTGGTTTGTTTTTAAAAGTACAAGGTCAAGAAAATCAAATCTCAAAGTCAGCAAATGTCATCAAATTCTAGGAATTATAAGCCTTTACTACATTTTGATATGTTTAAAATTTTTTAAAAACATGTCGTTCGCTGTTTTTCTTGTTTCTTTTCTAATTTTCCTAATACACACAGATATTTACATAAAACACTAACCATCAATAATAAAGGGAAGAAAGAAGGAAATCTCAAGTTTGATTTGGCAGAAGATAATATCCTTATAATTCATGACAGTTCTTAACATCTTTTCTTAAAAAATAAAGAAACAAACCAAAAAAAAGGTCTTTTGGACTTAGGCCAGTATTCCACAGCTCTCTCTCGAGAATCTTCTACAAAAATTTGCTAAATATTCCAGTAACTAAAGGTTTAACTGTTACAAAATATCAGTAGTCATTATCAAGCAGGATGTGGCTTTCTTAGTCTTTTCTAAATACAACATAAAGGACATTCTGAAAAGCAATCCCAGCTGTCCTGCTTTGAAGGGCAAAGGCAAAACAATAGCAAGTACTTTTTGTGAGTACTTTGGAGACCAAGTAGAAGAAAAAGAGATAGAGGTATAAAATAAGTCATTTTTATTTATTATTTTTCCATAGAAAATAATTTTTAAGTCATATACCATTCTTCATTACCTTATTGTAAAGTATCAATTAAACATTTTTAGAAAGATTAAGCAGTCATGCATATTAAAGGACTCCACTTAATATTTAAGTAAGATGCATGCATAATAATTTTCATTTAGATTCACCATCATCTTGGATTAGCAATGATTTTTTTAATGAAATCATAGCTGTGTACATTAATGCAACCATGGGGCACCATACACTGGTTTTATATGCCATCTGACATATTTTCATCACACTGGTTAACATAGCCTTCCTGGCATTTTCTTAGTTATTGTGTTAAGACAATTATATTCTATATGTACTAAGTTTCACATGCACCCTTGTAAGCTGCACCGCAGGTGTAATCCCACCAATCATCCTCCTCTGCCCATCCTCCCCCCTCCCTCCTCTCCCTCACCCTTTCCCAATATTTTTAGGTTATAACTGGGTTATAGCTTTCATATGAAAGCCATAAATTAGTTTCATAGTAGGGCTGAGTACATTGGATACTTTTTCTTCCATTCTTGAGATACTTTACTAAGAAGAATATGTTCCAGCTCCATCCATGTAAACACATGGAAAGTCTCCATCTTTCTTCAAGGCTGCATAATATTCCATAGTGTACATATACCACAATTTAGTAATCTATTCGTGGATTGATGGACACTTGGGCTTTTCCCATGACTTAGAAATTATGAATTGGGCTGCAATAAACATTCTGGTACAAATATCTTTGTTATAATGTGATTTTTGGTCTTCTGGGTATATACCCAGTAGAGGAATTATAGGATTGAATGGCAGATCTATTTTTAGATCTCTAAGTGTTCTCCAAACATTTTTCCAAAAGGAATGTATTAATTTGCATTGCCACCAGCAGTGCAGAAATGTTCTCTTTTCTCCACATCAATGCCAACATCTCTGGTCTTGGGATTTTGTGATATGGGCTCGTCTTACTGGAGTTAGATGATATCTCAAGGTAGTTTTGATTTGCATTTCTCTGATGATTAAAGATGATGAGCATTTTTTCATGTGTCTGTAGGCTGTGCGCCTGTCTTCTTCAGAGAAGTTTCTCTTCAAGTCCCTTGCCCAGCCTGTGATGGGGTCACTTGTTCATTTCTTGCTTAAGCAATGACCAGCTACTATGGGCATTTACATCATAGGTGTCTAAAAAGAAATGAAATGAAGCTTAAAAGATCTGTAGATAACTGTGATCTGGAAAATGGGTAGAGTCCAGTGATCGTGAAAGGTCTAGAGGACTACAGATGTATTTGCTCTCCTTGGACAATTTTGGTTTTGTTTTTGCTTTGTGTTGCTTTAACCCTTTCTCTATAAAATAACCAGTGTCGTGTTGGTGAACACTTGGATTGTGACTACAACGTTTTAGATAGTAAAGCAGTTGGGATGAGAGGCTGATGGGAGCAAGGGTGAGAATGTAAATTAGTAAGTATTCCTTTTTATCTATGCAGAATATTGGTTTCATCTTTTGAAATGTGCTTCAAACTCCTAGAATTTCCCAAGAGTTATGTGAAAACATTTTTCCCTTGCCAAATGCCAGATGGCCAGTGTCTTATTTGTGGAGTTATAAACAAGTGAGCAACTTACACTCTTATTGTTTGCCCCATCTTGAAGTCTTTCTAGGTCTTTTGTTTCCAACAATAGATAAACAAATGCTAAAATTTTGCCTGTCCTTGTTAAACTCTAGACTTCACATTTATCCAGCCCAAGTTTCACAAGAAAGTCATTAAACAACTATCATAGGTCTGGCTTCTGCCAGTGCTACTGGGGAAGATGGACAAAAAGTGTACTATTTATTTAAAAAACAAATATGGAGAAATTTATTTTTATTTCTCTCATTTTGAAAAGAGAAACCTTTTTACTTATTTATTTGCTATTTATTTATTTATTTATTTATTTATTTTGAGACAGAGCCTCAAGCTGTCATCCTGGGTAGAGAGCTGTGGCATCACAGCTCACAGCAACCTCCAACTCTTGGGCTTAAACAATTCTGTCTCCTCAGCCTCCCAAGTACCTGGGACTACAGGCACCCACCACAACACCCAGCTATTTTTGGATTGTAGTTGTCATTATTGTTTGGCAGGCCCCGGCTGGATTCGAACCCCTGCTCCGGTGTATGTGGCTGGAACCCTAGCTGCTTGAGCTACAGGCACCAAGCCAAGAGAAACCTTTTTATACAGAAAGGTTAAATAAAAACCCAATGATCACACAGACCCTTGACTTCAAAGTTAAATCTCTCTGATAGTTTAGACCACACCCCACTAAAAAGAATCAGAAGTATTAGATATGGAAAGAATATAAGAGACTATTTAGTTGAGTGGCTTGTCCTCTGTGCCCCTAAGGAGGTGAAAGAAAGTGTGTGTGTTATACCAGTGAATTTTTTTTGGCCATTTGTTCTTCTCTATCACTGCCTTGTTCTACTTCAACCTAAGAAGTTACCGTTTTTTTATTGCTTTTTATTTAGGATTTGGACAGCAGCATTTTTTAAGTATTCTATTACTAACTTAAATTTAAACACCTCAAATTAAAAATAAGGGCACTGAAATCCAGAGAGGGAAACTAAGTTGCCCAGAGTCACAAAGCAAAGAATCAGAAATCAGAACTTTGTCCCCCCAATCCAGGGAGCCTCCAAGTGTCCCCTGCTGTCTCTATGTATTGTCAGATTGTCACCCAGGTGCTTCCTTGATGACAAAAAGTCACCACTGGAAAAGATGACATGCAGGGAATTATCTCAGGGAAGCACCAAAGACCAGACAAGGGGAAACTCAGCCTAAAGAGGGAAACTGACACTGCTGATGGTTAAGCAAGAGAGGGGAGATATTCTCCCAAACATTTTTGCTTTCCACATACATTTTTAGAGCTTCTTCTTTTCTTCTAGAGTAGGAATAAATTTTCTTTTTTATTTTTAACATTTATTGTATTTATTATTATTATTTTTTTTTTTTTTCAAAAAAACAGAGTCTCACTTTGTTGCCCTTGGTAGAGTGCTGTGGCAACACAGCTCACAGCAACCTCAAACTCTTGGGCTCGAGTGATCCTCTTGACTCAGCCTCCAGAGGATCTTGAGACTACAGGCGCCAGCCACAGCACCATGCTATTTTTAGAGACAGGGTCTTGTTCTTGCTCAGGCTGTTCCCCAACTCCTGAGCTCAAGCAATCCTCCCATCTTGGCCTCCCAGAGTACTGGGATTACAGGCTTGAGCCACTGTGCCCGGCTGGCAAATACTATTTAAAAGAAGACCTAACCTAACCCATACCATTGCCAAAAGCAACAATTTCACCTGGCAGACAAAAAGTGATCCAAAACTGTTTACCATAACATATCAAAAACAAAAGTGTCCCTATTAATTCAGATTTGTTATAACCATATGTCTGGACAGGTTAAATTGTGTTTTATTTGTTCTCTTTCATTTCACAATAACTTCTCATAACTGCCTTTTACAAAAGAGCACATATATGGGGTGTGTGATACAAAATAGTTGGTTGTGTTTTCTACACAAGTTGTAAATTACCTTAAGTTTATTAAGGTAATTTATTTATTAGTTAACTAATTTATTATTAGTTGTGTTTTCAACACAAGTTGTAAATTGCCAATGTATCATATGAGAGTTTTCTTAACAGAGAACCAAATTTTATAAAAAAGTAATTCTAAGTTTACCAAACAGAGAAATCCTGCAGTAATCATTCATCTCCACATTCACATTCTATGTATTTTCTCATGGTCAACAAACTGGCGCAAATGATTTAAGTTATCCCACCATTTAAAGAGAAAAGTTTCCACAATAATTTTAAACCACTGGCTGCTTTTTTTTTTTGCAATTATAAAGGCTTTATTTTCTTATAATTATTTTGAAAAAATAGTCATGCAATGATAAAGTCTTTATTTCTTATAATCATTTTGGAAAAATAGTTGTGTCTCCAAATGTACTTTCTTTTTTTTTTATTAAATCATAGCTGTGTACATTAATGTGATCATGGGGCACCAAACTCTGTTTCTGCTAATTGTAAAATACAGACTGCTGTTTAATCTATATTCACATTGATTTCTATCTCTATTTATTATATATGCAGGCTACAGGATTAATCATTTTAATATAATTATCTATTAAACTGGGTCTCCCAAAGAAGCTACATTTTATTTATTTATCAATATATTGTATTTATCTGAGATAACATGCAAGAATTTTCATGTAATTTTAGTATTTATTTGAAGTATTGAGGAGGGAAAAATCCATAGATATTAAACAGTCTAGGTTATTTTAGAAACTTTCAATGCCTTTGAAGCAGGCAAAAATGACAAAAATTTAAGGATATTCACTTTTCCAGTACCTCAACCTCAGTGAACTATATCATAAATCAACCCTTGTTATGAATGCCTGGACAAATTTCAATGTGAGCTCTATATTTGATGATATGGAGTTATTAATAATATGCGGTCATATTGAGTAGTAGAATGTTAATTAGGCAGAAAATATTCTTGATTTTTAGGTGATGCAATTTGAAACATTTAGAGGTGAAGTGTCATGATGTCTGACAATTATTTTCAAGTTTGTTTTAAGTACATACATATGCACTGATAATAGCACTTTAATTTTGTTTTAGGAAATGACTAGTACACTATGATAAATTCTTACATTCAGTCCTCCAGATTCAAAAGGGCATAGGTTAGGCTTGACTTATGCTAATCTCTCCTTGGCCACAACAATTGGCTCAGGATGGACATGAAACTGGAGAGCAACAAGATGCATTTCCATAATTTTTTTACTTGCTATGTTTTGAGTTTGTGTATCAAGAGATGACAACAACAGTTTCACCAGTTTACTGGGAGAACCTCCATGAAAATGAAGCCAACAGAAAGGAAAATTAAGTGGAGAAATAGGAATTGATGATTGTTTGGTTGGATGATTAAACTGATATTTAATTGGTGGGATCTCACCATGCCTAAAATCTCCCCCTAATCTTAATTTACACATGCCATTAAGTTCATATTTTTGTTCATCTAATTTGAGTTGGCATTACCACTTGCAGCTGGAGGACTTCTTACACACACACTATAATACAATAGCTGAGGACATGATCTTTAGCTTCTGAGTTGATAGTATAATGCATTATATTGTTTATGGTGACTCATATGAATGAGTCTCCCTTAATTCAGTCAAAATGCAAAGGATTTGAGAACATAGCACGTCCATGCCTAATGCCCCCATAGTATCATTCAATGGTCCTTTATATATATATATATATATATATATTTTTTTTTTTTTTTGGATTTTTGGCCAGGGCTAGGTTTGAATCTGCCACCTCTGGCATATGGGACTGGCGCCCTACTCCTTGAGCCACAGGCGCCACCCCTTTATATATTTTTATATAGCAATAGTAAATAGACTATGGTTGTAATCAATATTAACAGAGACAATAGTGGATAGTTGCTCTTTGTTAAATTGTATTTGCTAGAGAAAGTATTGAAGCAGGAGGAGAAAGTTTCCCTGACTACAATGAAAAAAACTTCTACCTATACTACCGGTAGTATTATTCAGAAGTCCAATTCATTTATTTTATCTGTTTGGTAATCAAAGAGCACCAACATTCATAACAATGGCAAAAAAGTAACAATAAATCCAATAATATTAACTAAAATTAATTAATGTTAAGGGAATACTTCTGATATGCCAGGTTGTCTCCTGGGTAACTTACATGTGCCATCTAATTTAACCAAAGAACAACACAGTGACACATTTTCATCACATTAGTTAACATAGCTTTTGTAGCATTTTCTTAGTTATTTTGCTAAGACCTTTACATTCCACATTTACTAGAATTCACATATACCCTTGTAAGATGCAAACGATCTGTGAACCAAGTGTATGGTGCCCCACGATCATACTAATGTACACAGCTATGGTTTAATAAAAATAAATAAATAAATAAATAAAAGAACAACACAGTGAGCTATATAACTTATTATTTTCCTCATTTTACAGATGACAATACTTGTGGCTGAGTGTACCTGAAGGATTTTCTCAAAGATTTATAGTGGCATGTTTGGGACTCAGGCCCAGATCAAACCTTATATTCCAAAGACTGTGTTTTAAAGAAAGTCCATAAATATTTTTATGACAATTATGATTCAACTAAAGATTTCTCATTTGATTAAATAAGAAAGATGTGCCTGTAAATCAGACCATTCCATATGTTCTTCCATGTTTAGCAAAAATCTATCTGGCACTTTTCACATAATCTAGTCATAGAGAAACACTAAAATCTAAATTGTATTTATATAATTTGATAGGATAAAACTCAAAATTATTTTTTTTTCTGGCATGTATTCTGTTTTTGCAAGAATTTGAAAGACAATTTTTTGGAAAACAGTGTCTTGGTTAAGTCATTTGAAGAGTAACTAACTACTCTTCACTTCTTCAGGTACCTCAGGAGGTCTCAGTTCTTCACTGAGCATGTGATTAGCTGTAGAGAGAGTTCTTCAGTTTTCTAATAAAGTACTAACATCCATGTGGCTGATAAATTGTTTATCAAGAAAGGACAAAGCAAAATAGTATTAACTCTTTATAAAAGAAAGAGGAAGAAGTATCAACATTTCCAGAAAAGCTGATATATTTATCCAGCTAATGCAAGATTTATGTTGACTAAATGCTTTGAATATTACTTCTTTTGTAAGATTTAATTTATGCCTCCATAATTGGCTTTTTTGAAATTAAATATTTTGTATTCTTTCTCGGCCTTTTGGCTAAGATCAGCTGTAAAAATATTTTGTTTCATGTATTAATGCCTAAGTGTAAATTCATTTTTTAGGGATATCCAGTTCATATTTTTCTGTATGGTATAGTGTATATCATGTCTTTGACCTTAAAGAATAAATATTTGATGTAATGATTATACATAAATAAAAATATTTTGAAATAACTCAATTGAAAGAAATAGTAAAAATAAAAAGAGCTCTAAACCCAGGAAAGTTTATTAGAAATATTTTAAGAGGTAGAGCATATTTTCCTTCAACTTATTTAAAGAACAGTCAGTTCTTGAAACACAGAAATAAAAAGTTGTGCCCTAAAACCCCTTTGAATCTGAAAAGGTCACACTTGACTATATGGAGTTATTTTTAGCCATGCTTTGAAATATCTTCAACAATCAAGGAGATAGGAGATTTATGTTTCTGCTTTTATCTCAGACGATACAAAGGCCAAAACATGGTATTAAATTTTTATTATTAATTATGGTGTAATATGAATGTATAAAATTTCTTCTCTAACAATTGTTCATAATGAAAATGATTTCCAGAACCCAAATAAAAGTCTGAAGTAAAAAATAATAGAAGAAAAGGATCTATAAGCTATTTAGTTGGTTAATTTCTTAACAAAAGTTTAGACAGATTATGGATTCCTTTTCTGTGTAATTAAACCCATTTTATAGCTAGTCTTTGGTACAATCCAAAGCACTCAACGTTTTAGTAAAGATAAAGGCCATAGAAATTCTAATTAAAAGAAGCTTTTGAATATCAGTTTTAAAACTTCATAAGGCATGAAGCAAATGCCAAAAGAAAATAAGTCCTGTGAATTTAAGGCTTGGATGATAGGACCATGGCTTACATGTCATCTGTTTTTATGATTGGGGTAGGTGTTTATGAGTATGAAAGAATAGTATTCTGTCTTTACAAAAAATTTGCATTATAAGGAGATCTGTGTTCTTTAAAAAGGCCTTATGAATAACTTCATGAAATGACTAGCCTCCTGATCGATATCCCCCTTTTGAATATAAGAGAAACTATTTCTAAGATGAACCAAGAGTGTGAGAGATCCAGGCTGAGAATATGTATATGAGAGCAAGCTTAGAAATTATCTTGAAGTAGACAATGAAGTCATGAATTCAACCACTGGATTATTTAAATCCTTCAGGGTTTCAATATTTAATTCTTTAGGTGCCCTTTTTATATTAGTTAAAATAGATGTTTGAAACTTCTTTAATTTGAAACAAAAGTAAAAAAAATAGATAAATTTAAAAAACATTTATTTTATAGAAATATTTATATTTAATTGTTAAATGCCCCACTATTACGAAGTATACTTTGTAAACTGCTAATCTTTAAATTATTTGGAAAATTCTTTCTTTCTTGCCCAACCTATGTTATATTTTAGAAAAGTTCTAAATGCCCTAAAAATAGGATTTATTCTTCATTGAGCTGGCATAGACCTCTATATTTGTAATCTAGATCAAGGTTTTTATTATCTTCTTCAGGTCATCTATTCTTTCTGACTTTTTATGCCTGCTGGTTTTTATTTGTTTGGTTTTAAGTTAGTGACAAAAACAATACACATTATGGTGGCATATTAATCTATTTCTCATTTTAGTTCTAGTAAATTTTACTTTTTATATTTTGAGACTCCATTAGTAGGTTCATAAAAATTTTGCATTACTGGGTGGCGCCTGTGGCTCAAAGGAGTAGGGCGCTGGCCCTATATACCGGAGGTGGTGGGTTCAAACCCAGCTCCAGCCAAAAACTGCAAAAAAAAAAAAAAAAAAAATTTGCATTACTATATTACCCTGTTGTATTCACCTTCTGTTTTTTTTTTTTTTTTTTTTTTAAGTATGGGGACTTCTTTATACTGTAATATTCTTGCCTTGAAATCTATGTTTTTGCAATATCATAATAGTTAAAAAACTTCCCATGTTTCCTACCTTAAAGATGATATCCCATCATGCTCAGCCTTCTCTACTGCAGAATGCTGCTTTGAGTTTTTCCTTTAAACACGATATGTTCATGGGGTGGCACCTGTGGCTCAGTGGGTAGGGCACTGGCCCCATGTATGAAGAGTGGCGGGTTCGAACCTGGCCCTGGACAAACTGCAACAAAAAAATAAGTGAGCATTGTGGCGAGCTCCTGTAGTCGCAGCTACTCAGGAGACTGAGGCTAGAGAATCACCTCAGCCCAAGAGCTGGAGGTTGCTGTGAGCTGTGATGCCATGGCACTCTACCAAGGGCGACAAAATGAGACTCTGTCTCTCTTAAAAAAAAAAAAAAAAAATATATATATATATATAGTTTTCATTTTCCCTATGTTTTATTTTTTTTATTGATACATGATAGATGTATATATTTTCAGGTACATGTGATAATTCAGTACATTTTTGTAATTTGTAAAAATGTATACAATTGATATTATAGGGACATCACTTTAAATGTTTGTCCTTTTGTTAGTCTAGAAATGTTAAAATTATTTTCTACTAGCTATTTTGAAATATAAAATAGCTTATTGTAATCTATAGTTAAAGGGCGGCTCCCTCTATCTACTTTTAAAATTGTCTTTCTTTTTAGATCTCAGGAATTTTAACATAATATCTCCAGGTGTATTTATCTGTTTTTAATATTTTACTTAGGGGAGTTAGAGATTTTTAGCTCTCTGGGCTGAATGCCACCAGTTTTAGAAAATACTCAGCCAGTAGCTCTTCAAATGTTGTCTGGACTCTCTCTCTCTACCCACTTCATGAGATTCCAATTTCAAAGTATGTGGGATCTATAATTATTTCAAAGTTAAAAAAGTACATGAGACATTTTCACCATGTTCCAAAACATATTTAGTTTTCTCTCTTGTATTTTTCATCTTTTAATTTTTTTCTTGGCTTCCATCTGGACATTTTCTACAAACTTAACTTTCGGGTAATTTATTCTTTTTCTGCCATATCTAAATAGCTGTTACAGTCACTAACTAATATTTTATTTTTTGTTCTAATTATTCTTTATTGTTAGAATTTTCTTCTGTTTTTACAAGCATTTATCCAGATATTTAGCAATTTTGACTTTTTGCTGCTCTTTCTCATAAAATGGAAAGCAAATATGCTGAGTTTTATACTGTCAGTTCTAAAAATCTAATTACTAAAAATGTTGAATTTAATCCTTTTATCATAAGGATATTTCCACTAGATTATTTATTGTAGCTCATTTTACAATTACCAAGATGTGGAATCAACCCAAGCGCCCATCGACTCATGAGTGGATTAATAAATTGTGGTATATACCATGGAATAACATTCAGCCATAAAAAAAAAAAAAGATGAAGACTTTACTTCTTTTGTATTAATCTAGATAGAGTTGGGGAACATTCTCTTTAGTTAAGTATCACAAGAATGGAAAAGCAAGGATATATGTTGGATCTATTAAGTATGGACTATAAATGTCTTAGCATAATAATTAGGTAAATGAGACGAGGTTTATATTAACCAGTGTGATGTAAACACTCTTAATTCTATATGAAATCAGCATATTGCACCCCATAAATGCATTAATGTATACATGAAAAAAATGAAAATTCTCTGAATCTCAAAGAAAAAAAAAAGGAAAGGAAAGGAATGGAAAAGCAAATATCCAATGTATTCAGTACCGACATGAACCCACTAGATAAACTAATATAGGCCCATATAAGAAAAAAACTCAGTTAAATAATTAAACTCAAGCTGGGAGAAAGGGATTGGTGACCTCTCACCTAAGGAATACAAAGTAAGGGTATAAGGCACATCTCCTGGGTGAGGGGCATAACTACAATAGGGGTCTTATGTAACAAAAGCAAACATTGCAATCTAAGAATTTGTATCCTCATAATATTCTAAAAGAAAAGAATATTGAAATAATATTAGTGGATTTGTCACAATTTTATTATCAATAGAATATATTTTCCTTAGATCTTAGCTAGAATTTAACATAATTGTTAATGAGTAAATCAATAAAAGGTAAGTTTCTCTGACTGACTGAATGTGATCTCCTAAGGGCAAGGATATTTGTTTCTCATTTTACGAGGGTAAAAAGTGTTTCCAGCACCCAGAACAGTGACTGGAACAAACTTTTTCTCCTTTATCGATTGAATTTAATAAATGAAATAGTGAATCAAAGTAAAGGTAAAGGAGCAATTCATTTCTTACTATCCTTTCACAACATAAAAAATGTCATAATAAATTAATTTCTTAGAGACATGAATCTGTTTAATAGAAACAGCAACATAAAAAATTACGAAATACAAGCAGCCTTTATTATAAAATTATTGTCAAAAATAATTTCATCAAAGCAGATTTTATTATAAAGAATATTACTAGAGATGAAATGTCGTTGTATAATGATTAAAAGAATTAATCTCTCTAAAAGACATCAAGTCGAATATACATACACTTGAAGAGACAGAAACTATATGATGGCAACAACTGACAAAGCTAAAGGAGGAAATGACACAATCATAGCTAGAGATTTTAATACCATTTCTTATTTTAATAAAATTCAAACACACAAATCCAAAGAGTTTTGAAAAGTTGAAACACAGCATCAACTAACTTTTTCTAAATGGCATTTTAGAACAACAACCTAACATCTACAAGATATATATCCTGTTTATAAACATAGGTAATATTTACTAGTAGTGTATCACACAGCTGACAATAAAAAGTTCAAAAGTATTTCAGAATTAAAATAGAATATATTCTATTGCCAATATGATATTAAATTATTAATCAACTACAATTAGGTATCTTTAAAAGTTATCATATATTTGGAAATTAAGCCACACTCTTCTAAACAATCCATAGTTATTATGTGAAGAAATCACAAAGGGCATTGACATTATTTATTTATTTGTTGGCGCTCCAGCTATTACAAAGCCATAGTATTGAACTCCTGTTGACAGGGAACTGTATTTTTACAGGTATTTTTCTTTTAGGTCTTTCATTATTAAATAAATCCATCAAACTCCTTGGATAAGAAAGAAGATAGATAGATAGATGATTGATAGATAGATAGATAGATAGATAGATGATAGATAGATAGATAAGGAAGGGAGGGAGATGTGAATGGGAAGCCACCTAAATGAGAAAAGTGGCTGCCTGACTAGCACACATCTTAGAGGAAAGGTGCCCTGACTACTCAATTTCAGGCAAATTAGGTTTATGTTTCAGGGACCTTTGGTAGAAACTTTCCACCTGCACTGTTTATAACTATGCTTTTCAAGGTAAGCTACATTTAAGTGGCCCCTCAGGTTGTAATCTGTAATAATAGGAGTTTGGCATCATTTTCAACATAAAATCTTCTTCACAAAATACATTAATATTAAATCCAGTAAAATAATTCAAATTGTTTTTACAAAAGATACCTTTTATTTTTACTTCAGTTTATATTATTAGAAGATAGCAAGAGTGCTTTATAGGCTAAAGATACTTTCCACTGACATTAATGCCTGCTTATTTTCAGGATTAGTGTTTTTCCCCTTCAGTTAAATCAGTAGATTTCAGTTTTCTTCCATCTGCTTCATTACTGTGGCCAGTGTTTCCGGAGAGTCCAGAGTTTCTTACAAGTGCCACCTTTTTATCACACAGAGTAATAATGATGATCGCTTCCTATGTTCAGTAAATGCTTTCCTTTCTATTTTGCTTCTTCCACTAAGTAATAAATACCAGCTTCTCTTACTGATACTCCAGTTGTATTTTCACCAAATCCTCCCAACAACCCACGTGGTAAGTCATATTGTAAAATGTGTATTAGCACTCTTATTTTCCCAAGAATAAAAAAAAAAAAAATGAAGCCTGTAGAGATGAAATCTCTGAACTTACAGTGAACAAACTACACGTAGGATTTCAAATCCAATGCCCTGAGTTCAGTAGTGATGTTCTAGTCCACATTACATCTACTATCTACTCATATACAGTTAGGAAAAACATACAAATACAGTAATTATAAGATTGGAAAAAATCCCAAAGGCATTTACACTGATTTACAGTGTTCTCTTATCACACACACCCATCCCAAATTATCTCCAAATTCTCGGTCTTTACCACCCAGTTGCTTAAATCTCTAATCTTGTATATATAGTCCTAAATACCAACATGTCTCATCCAGAGAACCTCTTGCTGTTCCCTCTAATTGATCTTCTTTCTTTCAATCTTGCTCTCAGATGATCTACTATTCACGTAGTAGCAAGAAGAGATCTTTTAAAATGTACATTATGTTATGTCATCCCACGTTTAAAATTTTCAGCGGGTTTTTTGATTGCACCTAGTGTAAAATATAACCCAGTTTTCTTTTCCTACGTCATCCTATGTCATTTGAAGCCTCCTTCACTATTGTCCTGGAATACTGGTCTATTTTTATCAAAATTTCTAAGATTTCTCCCCAATCCCTAACTCAATACTATTCTCTCTGTCTTGAACATTCTCATATTCAAACCAATCTATTCTTACAACTCAAAATAATATTAAAACTCACAAAAAACTTTTTCTCATCTTTCCCATCTCAAGTCAAATACCTACATCCTCTGATAAATATCTATTGGTTTTCTTTTTAACAATACTCTCCTCCTTTTCTTCCTCTGTTTTTTATTTTATTTTTTTTTACTTTATTTTTTTTTTTAGAGACAGAGTCTCACTTTACCGCCTTCGGTAGAGTGCCTTCATGTCACAGGACTCACAGCAACCTCTAGCTCCTCCTTTTCTTCCTCTGTTTTTTATTTTATAATTGTAAAGATACTTGTTACATTTGCCTTTTATTCTAACTATGCTTTTATGAAAACGAGGACCTATGTAGTACAATGGTAAATGTTTAACTACTAGTTTGACATTTATCTCCCCCCACCCCTCACCCCCCCGCCAGTGCTTGGTATACAGTGCTTGCTGAGTTACACCGTGTATTTTTTTTTTTTTTTTTGCAGTTGTGGCTGGGCCGGACTTGAACCCACCACCCTTGGTATATGGGGCCGGCACTCTACTCCTTGAGCCACAGGCACCACACTACACCATGTAAATATTGCTGTCATGGCTGAAATCAAACTATGAACATGACACGAGTTGCCTCAAAAATGTTTGAAAATGTGGAAATCAATTTCCACAAACCTGTACTAGCTGGGTTACAAAAGGGCTGTGTCCACTCCAGTAAGTTCTCAGTACCTACTGTGTCTCCAACATGATAAAGTCTATTACATTATATTTTAAAAAATTTTCTTTTGTTTCTTTTTAGTATCTTTTTAATTTTTTCACATTAATATGAGTGTACAATTTTTAGGTTACATTGTTCTCACTTCCAGGGTAAAGTTCCATTTGTAAAGAGCCCCTCACCCATGGGGTATGTTGTACACCCTCACAACATGCACATTGGGTGAGATCCTGCCTCATGCCCTCCCTCCTTTTGCCAATTGTCCTCCCCTGGTCCTCCTCCCATTTCTCTCTACTCCTGAACTGGACTATATTAGTGTTTTATTGTTCTTGTGAGCATGTAATTGTTTATATATTGATTTCATAGTAGTATGGAATACATTAAATATTTATTTTTCCATTCATTATACTTAATAGTGAAAATGGAATGGTTTTGCCCTAAGACTGGCAATAATTTAGGGATGTTCACTTTCACCACTGCTACTCACATTGTACTAGAAGTTCTGGCCAGTGATTCAGATCATAATATAAGAAATAAAACTTGACCCTTTTTGCCTATGGTCTCCATGGAACAACCCAAGAAATCTAAAATCAACAGCAGGAAGTCATCCTAAAATTAAAAAAAAAAAATTGAGATCATCAAGGTACCAGGATTAAGTTCACTCTGTAAACAACATATACTAGCAGTGGACTTGAGGAAATCTAAATTATAAGGAAATCTAAATTATAAAAACAATGCAATTTTCAATTGTTGAAAAAAATGAAATAATTAGCTTTATTTTTTTTTTACATTAATGCGTTTATGGGGTACAATATGCTGATTTCATATACAATTAGGGACACTTACATCTCACTGGTTAATATATATATCTTCTCATTTACTTAATTACTGTGTTAAGACATTTATACTCTATATTTAATAGATCCAACATGTACCCTTGCAATATGCACCATAGGTGTGATCCCACCATTCACCCTCCCTCAATCTGACCTCTCCCCTTCCCTCCCAGACCCCTCCTACTCCCTTCTTCATCCTGGGCCATAGTTGTGATCTATTTTTCATATGAAAGTGTGAATGATTGTAAATTGGTTTCATAATAGTATCAAGTACATTGGATATTTTTCCTTTCATTATTGAGATAGTTTACTAAGTAGGATATGTTCCAGCTCCATCCATGTAAACGTAAAAGAGGTAAAGTCTCCATCTTTTTTTAAGGCTGCATTATATTGCATGATATACATATACCACAATTTATTAATCCATTCATGGGTTGATGGACACTTGGGCTTCTTCCATGACTTGGCTATTATGAATTGAGCTACAGTGAACAATCTGGTGCAAATATCTTTGTTATAAAGTGATTTTTGTTTTTTTGGATATACACCTAGTAGAGGAATTGCAGTATCAAACGGCAGGTCTACTTGTAGATCCCTGAGTATTCTCCATACTTCTTTCCAAAAGGGACATACTAGCTTGCACTCCCATCAGCAGTGCAGAAGTGTTCCCTTTTCTCCACAGCCACACCAACATCTGAAGTTTTGGGATTTTTTTATGTGAGCCAGTCTTATGGGAGTTAGATGGTATCTCAAAGTGGTTTTGATTTGCATTTCTCTGATGATTAAAGATGATGAGCATTTTTCCATGTGTCTGTAGGCCATGCACCTATCTTCTTTAGAGAAGCTTCGTTCAAGTCCCTTGCCCACAATTAAATGGGATTACTTGTTCTTTTCTTATTAATAAGTTTGAGTTCTCTATGGATTCTGGTTATCAAACCTTTGTCAGAAGCATAGCCTGCAAATATCCTCTCCCATTCAGAGGGTTGTCTGCTTGCTTTACTTACTGTGTTCTTGGCTGTGCAGAAGCTTTTTAGTTTGATCAAATCCCAGTAATGTATTTTTGGTGTTGCTTCAATTGCCCAAGTGGTCCTCCCCATAAAGTATTCTCCCAGGCCAATTTCTTCAAGTGTTTCTCCTTCCCTGTCTCCAAGAATCTTTATAGTTTCATGTCTTAAGTTTAAATCTTTTATCCAGTGAGAGTCAATTTTTGTTAGAGGTGAAAAGGGTGGGTCCAGTTTCAGTCTTTTATAAGTCACCAGCCAGTTCTCCCAGAACCATCTGTTAAATAGGGAATCTTTCCCCAAATTTATATTTTTGATGGGCTTATCAAACATCAAATGATGCTAATTGTCTGGGTTCATGTCTTGGTTCTCGATTCTGTTCCATATATCCACCTCTCTATTTTTGTGCCAGTACCATGCTGTTTTGATCACTATGGATTTATAGTATAGTTTTAAGACTGGTAGCATGATTTCTCCCGACTTGTTTTTATTTCTGAGTAATATCTTGGCTATTCGATGTTTTTTCTGGTTCCATATATACAACATGAAGTACTATTTTTCCCAGATCTTTAAAGTATGACAGTGGTGCTTTGATAGGGATTGCATTAAATTAGTAAATTGCCTTGGGTTTATGGACATTTTAACAATGTTGATTCTTCCCAGCCATGAGCATGGTATGTTTTTCCATTTGTTAGCATCTTTAGCTATTTCTTTTCTTAGAGTTTCATGGTTCTCTTTATAGAGATCTTTCATGTCCTTTGTTAGGTAAATTCCCAAATATTTCACTTTCTTTGGCACAGCTCTAAAGGGAATAGAGTCCTTGACTGTTTTTTTGGCTTGACTATTATTGGTATATATAAAATCTACTGATTTGTGAGTATTGATTTTGTATCCTGAGATGCTACTGTATTCTTTGATCACTTCTAAGAGTTTTGTAGTTGAGTCCCTGGGTTTTTCCAGGTATAAAATCATATTATACCCTTGATCACCTTCTCTTGCTGATTGCAATGGCTAAGACTTCCATTACAATGTTGAAAAGCAGTGGAGTCAATGGGCAACCTTGCCTGATTCCTGATCTGAGTGGAAATGTTTTCAATTTTACACCATTCAATACGATATTGGCTGTGAGTTTGCTGTAGATGGCCTCTATAACTTTAAGAAAAGTCCCTTCTGTATTTGTTTTCTTAAGTGTTCTATCATGAAAGGATGCTGGATATTGTCAAAAGCATTTTCTGCATTGATTGAGATAATCATACGGTCTTTGTGTTTTAGTTTGATTATAGATTTACATATATTGAACCAACCTTGAGACCCTGGGATAAAACCCACGTGGTCATGGTGTATAATTCATTTGATGTTTTGCTGGGTTCTGTTTGCTAGGATCTTATTGAATATTTTTGCATCTATATTCATTAGTGATATTGGTCTATAATTTTTTTTTCTTGTTGGGTCTTTAAATTTAACAAAACATGTACAAGGTTACACACTGAATACTACAAAATTCTGACAAAAAGAACAAAAGAAGATCTAATAAAAGGAAGGATTTTCCATGTTCATTGTTTGAAAGACAACATAACAAGGGAGCAAATTCTCCATAAATTAACGTATAAATTTATCACAATTCCTTTCAAATCCTTGAGAAGATTTTATAGACATAGACAAAATTCTTCTAAGTTGTATATGAATTAGGAAATGAACTAAAATCACTAAAAATTCTTTAGAATAATAAAATCAAATGAATCAGTCTACCCAATTTCAAGACTTCTTATATAGGTGCAATAGTCAAGACTATGTGATATTGACAGAGTAATAAACACATCAAACTAAACACAAACTAAAGAACCCAGAATTAGATCCAAACTTACACAACCAATTTTTTACAAAGGTAAAAAAACTATTCAATGAAATAACATAATATTTTCGATCAATGGTGCTGGGTTAATTGTATAAGCAAAAAATAAAAACTTTAAAAATAAGAAAAATTTAACAGATTGGATGGGAAAAACTCTAGGATATAGAGCTTAATTGGATATGTTGAGATACCACCAAGAAAACATGATTAAAAATAAGTTGGAACTTATCAAACATAATAAGCTTTTTCTCCTCAAAAGATCTTGATAAGAGGATTAAAAAAACAAGCTGCAGATTGATAAAAAATATTTACAAACCACTTTTTAGCAAAGGACTTGGATCTAGTGTATATAAACAACTCTCAAAACTACAGAATAAAATAATTCAATTACAAATTGGACAAACAGATGAAAAGACATTCACCAGAAAGAATATACAGGTTTTAAATACACATATAAAAAAAGATGTTCAACATCACTAGCCCCTAGGGTAATGCCAGTTAAGAACACAATGAGATATTACTGAAACACTTCTGGAATACCTGAATAAAACATAGTGACAATACCAAATACTGGATAGGATATGAAGAAAATAGGTACACCGTTTGTTGTTGGTGGTAATGTAAAATGGCATAGCCACTGCAGAATATAGTTTGGCCATTTCTTATAAAGACTAAACAAGCACTTACCATGAAACTCAGCAATAGCACTCTTGGGCATTTTTCCCAGAAACATAAAAACTACGTCCATTCAAAATCTTACAGAATGCTGCCATAGCAGCTTCTTTCGTAATAAGACTTGTAGCCTCTCGAGTAGCTGGGACTACAGGTGCCCACCACAATGCCCAGCTATTTTTTTGTTGCAGTTTGGCCGGGCCAGGTTTGAACCTGCCACCTTCGGTATATGGGGCTATCACTCTACCCACTAAGCCACAGGCACCACTCCAAGGAACAAGATCTTAATTCACACAAATTGAAGGATATCAAGGGCTTTATGTTTGAGTGAAAAAAATGTAATCCCAAAAGGTCAAATACCCTACAATTTCATTTATATAATCTTCCCCAAATTACAGAATTATATGGAGGAAACATATTAGTGGTTATTACAGTTTAGGGATGGCGGAAGGGAGGGGTGGGATATAAATACAAAATGGTAGTAAACAAACATCTTTATGGTGATGAAATAGTTCTATGTCTGATTGTGGTGGTGGTTACACAAATTACAAATGTGTGAAAATAATAAAGAACTATGCACATATTATTATACCATTGGCAAATTCCTGGTTTTAACACACTATAATTACATACCAAGTATTTCCTGTGTAAAGTAGGTGAAAACTGCACAGGACTTCATTGTGATATATTTAAATTTGTGGTGAGTTTATAGTTATTTCAAAATCTAAAAAGTTTTCTTAAATAATTATGATATTATATTACGTGAAAAATTTACATTTTGAAAAAACGAAATGTATAGTGAATCAAAAATGCTGAAACATTTCAAATACAGGTTGAAAATATTTGGGGATAGCAGGTAATTCTACTATAACTCATATAATCCTCATGACTAAGAATTCCTAAGATGTCTTCTAGAAAAGCTTTCTAGCAAAAGCAAGGGTATTGCTTTTTTTCCTCAAATTATGGTTGTGTCATTCTATTTGCATGTACAAGTGCAGGTGCAGGGATCTGAATGCTGCTTTGTTTGCCTGTATACTTTATTTGGATGAATTCAAATGTTCTAAATTTTTCTCCCAGACTTTTGATTTTCTAACATCTGTCCATTCAGCCTCTTCAATGAGTAATACAGTACTCCTCCCTTACTCAGGCTTTCATTTTCTATGGTTTCAGTTACCTGTGGTCAACCATGGTTCTAAAATAGGAGAGTACAATACAATAAGATATTTTGAAGGAGGGAAACTGCATTCACATAACTTTTATTACAATACATTCTTGTCATTATTCTATTTTAATTATTGCTGTTAATCTCTTGCTGTGCCTAATTTATAAGTTAAAGTTTATCATAGTTTTGTATGTATGGGGAAAAAAACACAGAACATAGTTTTATGAATGTATACAGGATTCTGTTCTTTCCATGGTTTTAGATATCTGCTGGGGGCTTTGGAACTTGTCTTCCACAGATAAGAGGGAAGAACTGTAGTTAATTAAAGATGTTTAGTAATACAACATTGTTAAATTCAAAATTAACACCAGAAGATGCATTTTAAGTTATTTAGGCCTGTGTTATCTTAATGGGTAGCATGAAATTTACAAATTAGGTTATTTATCAGATGAGGAAAAAAAATAAATTTAATTTAATTAAAATTAAATTTTAATTTAATTAAAATCTCTTGTACCATAAAATAGTTTAATTAATATTAATTTTTCTATTGTAACTTTTTAGCTCCAAGCAAATTTCCAAAGTTGTGGAGCGAATCTTTTTTTTTTTTTTTGTAGAGACAGAGTTTCACTTTATTGCCCTCAGTAGAGTGCTGTGGCGTCACACAGCTCACAGCAACCTCCAACTCCTGGGCTTAGGCGATTCTCCTGCCTCAGCCTCCCGAGTAGCTGAGACTACAGGCGCCCGCCACAACACCCGGCTATTTTTTTGTTGCAGTTCGGCTGGGGCTGGATTTGAACCCACCACCCTCGGTATATGGGGCCGGCACCCTGCTCACTGAGCCACAGGCGCCGCCTGGAGCGAATCTTTTAAAACATCATTTTTCTAGTTCAGCAAGTCTTTCATCTGAACTTAAATTTATGGATTCTTTTGATCAAATATTCCTTAGAAATTCGAAACATGGCATTATTTGTATTTGATATTCATTGATAAATCTTTAAATTTTGCTCACTTAAAACATAATTCCTTCAAACTTAAAACATATTCCTTCAAACATAATTCCTTCAAACGTAATTCTTTCAAAGGCCTTGAGGCAAAATAAATAAGAAAAAGTTGGCCCTTGCAATCACGGGGCCCACAATCTTATGGGTCAATAAAAAGACAATTGCAATGTAGTCTGGTGAGAACTAAGGTGCGGAAATACAGAGTACCACAAAAATTAACAAAATTGGACAGTAAGGGAGGAAAGAAAAGTGATGCTTGGGCTAACACCAATAGGTAAGTAAAGTTTTCCATCTGGAGACTATAGGAGAAACTGTTTCGGGCTGACAAGAGAACATACATGATGGTGCAGAGGCCAAACTTTGACCATCCGTGGGGACCTATTGGTGTTTCTAAAGAAAGGGGTGAGATATGGCTAATTTTGCATTTAGAAAGGCTCTTTTGCCAGGAGAAAGATGGCATAAAAGATGCCACAATAATCTAGGCTACCATAGACGGAATCCCTGGGAATGGAAAGGACTTTCTGGCTTTATGAGATGATTAGAAAAGAATCCACAGGACTTAGGGAATATCTAGACATGATTGAAAATGCTTAAAAGCTTTTAAGAATGATGTCCAGATTTTGGTTATGGCATTTTTTTTAATGCCCACTAGTTTGATGATCAAACTAAAAGACTTCATGGAAGAAGATACCGGGAAATTCGACTTGGAGAGGGCAGGTGAAAACGTAAGATGGTACGGTCCTCTCCTTGGCTGTTCTACGATACAACAAAAAAAAAACTATACATGAATAAATTACCTCTGAGGGTAAGTCAGAAACTCGTTGAAAGACTCCTGCACACTGAAAAACGGAGAAAACAGCCACATCAAAGGAGGTATCCCTGTCAACTGACCCGCGGGCCGGATCACGTGGCACCTGAACAGGGACCTGGATACAGGGAAAACGGTGAAGAAGCTACTGGAGGCAGCCGGCCGGCTCAGAGAAACATCGGGACCTGGCCACGCAGTAGCCTGCTGCGCTGGAACGAGGATCTCGATAAGATCACTTGGAAAGGCATCTGGGCACCGTGAGTCTGGGGAGATAGGACTCCAGGCGTCTCTGGCTGGTGAGAACTGCCTATCATCACTCCTATGAGGATACACGGAGTCAGCGAGAGACTTCTGGACCCCAAAAGGAGGACTAAATCCGTGGAAAACCGGCAAGTGGTCGCGTGTGTTCAATCCGTCTAAACCCGCCCACAACTGTAAGTTCAGTAGCAGCGAGACTGCAAACCAGAAAGGCCTTACCTGTGAACTGTTTTGATGTCCTTGGACTTGGCACTGAGTTGAACTGCCTTGGGGAAGGCCTGAGCGGGAGTGCGAGAACTTTGGCCGTTGTCTAGGGCCCCAGTCTGAGCCGCTGAGCCAGACGGAGCTAATAGTGTTTGGCGGTGGGTCACACGGATCCATTGTCAGCGATCTGCCCCGGCAAGCTCCGCCCTCAGGGTCGCAGAGCTAGAAACGGGTGGGAGCTGGTAACCCAGCAACCAAGTAGCCTAAGGGTGGGGTCTGAGCCGCCTTGCAGCCCTAACCCTCAGGGGCAGAGTGAGACCGGTTTTGGCACACTGAGTAAGTGGATAGCCACTTCAGCAGCAATTCCAGCAAGACAGCTGGGAAAGCTTCTGCTCAACAAGTTTACAAGTTCGAAGTGCCTTTTAAGTAGGCTGAAGAGAGATTCAGGGTGTCTACCTGCTGGGGTTTGAGTAATCAGCAGCCTCCAGTCGTATCTGAACTGTGACTAACATCTCATACCCCAGAAGACCACGTGTTGCCCAGACAATATTCAATAACATATACAAACTGCTTTGTTTTTGGTTGTGTATTTTTTTCTTTCTTTTTTTGCTTGGTTGTTTTTTTTGTTTGTTTATTTTGACGATGCTGATATTCTTTTGTTTTTTTAATTTCAATCTTTTCCACACAGATCCCTTTTTCTTTCTCAATTTTCCTAGTTTAATTATAATTTCCCATTGCTGCTTTTTTTAATAACTTCAACTTCATTTTTGCTAGTGTTTCTACCGATATAATTTGGTTTTTCACCCAATTTTATCCCTGTAAAGTTTTCTGTTTGCTTCTTTTGGTTTGATTTATAGCATTTTTGTCTTTCCTCTCTACTTGGTGGAGGTGGGGTACTGTGTCTGATCAGGTTAGCAAAGAGCTGCTGACCTCAAGGGAACCACGCAACTGGGCACCCCCAGAAGGTGGGGTTGTTTAAGGTTGTGTCAAAGTACCCTACTGTACACCTATATTGCCCTGTCTCCCTCTTTCTGTGCCTCTCTTCTTTTTGTCAATATTCCTTATACCCACCCCCTCTCCTTTCTCTATCTTTCTTTTTTTCTTATCACTCGGTCCTCCTTTCTTTCATCCCCTTTTTTTTTGCTCTTCAACCTTCTCACCCTTCTGGTCCTGTAACCTTTAGTCCACAGGCACAAGAACTTAAAGAGCAAGAGGAAGTGAAAGGAATATTAGGGCAAGCAAACAGATAAAAGAAATCACTCATGAGGAAGAATCAGCAGAAAACTCCAGGCAACATGAAGAACCAGTCTAGAACAACCCCACCAAGGGACCATGAGGTAGCTACTGCAGATGATTCCACCAGTATAGAAATGTTAGGAATGACAGAAAGGGAATTTAGAATACACATGTTGAAAACAATGAAAGAAATGATGGAAACAATGAAGGAAATTGCTAATAAAGTGGAAAATAACCAAAAGGAAATCCAAAAACAGAATCAAATAAGAGATGAACGATATGAAGAATATAAAAAGGATATAGCAGACCTGAAGGAACTGAAACAGTCAATTAGGGAACTTAAAGATGCAATGGAAAGTATCAGCAACAGGTTAGACCATGCAGAAGAAAGACTTTCAGAGGTAGAAGACAAAGTTCTTGAGATAACTCAGACAGTAAAAGAGGCAGAAAAGAAGAGAGAGAAAGCAGAACGTTCACTGTCAGAATTATGGGACTTTATGAAGCGTTCCAACATACGAGTTATAGGAATTCCAGAAGGGGAAGAAGAATGCCCCAGAGGAATGGAAGCCATACTAGAGAATATTATAAAAGAAAATTTCCCAAACATCACCAAAGATTCTGACACACTGCTTTCAGAGGGATATCGGACCCCGGGTCGCCTCAACTCTAACCGAGCTTCTCCAAGACACATTGTGATGAACCTGTCCAAAGTCAAGACAAAAGAAAAGATTCTGCAAGCTGCCAGGAGTAAGCGCCAGTTGACCTACAGGGGCAAATCCATCAGAGTTACCACAGACTTCTCTAATGAAACTTTCCAAGCAAGAAGACAATGGTCATCTACCTTTAATCTACTTAAACAGAACAATTTTCAGCCCAGAATTCTGTACCCTGCTAAGCTAAGCTTCAAAATTGACGGAGAAATCAAATCATTTACGGATATACAAACATTGAGGAAATTCGCCACAACAAGACCAGCTCTACAGGAAATACTTCAACCTGTTCTGCACACTGACCACCACAATGGATCAGCAGCAAAGTAAGAACTCAGAAATCAAAGGACAGAACCTAACCTCCACACTGATGCAAAAGATAAAACTAAGCAATGGACTCTCACCAAATAAGACGAATAGAATACTACCACACTTATCCATTATCTCAATAAATGTTAATGGCTTGAATTCCCCACTGAAGAGACATAGATTGGCTGACTGGATTAAAAAACACAAGCCATCCATTTGCTGTCTGCAAGAAACACACCTGGCTTCAAAAGACAAATTAAAGCTCCGAGTCAAGGGTTGGAAGACAATTTTTCAGGCAAATGGAATTCAGAAGAAAAGAGGAGTTGCAATCTTATTTTCAGATACATGTGGATTTAAAGCAACTAAAGTCAAAAAAGACAAAGATGGTCACTTTATATTGGTCAAGGGAAAACTACAACAAGAAGACATTTCCATTCTAAATATTTATGCACCCAATTTAAATGCTCCCAGATTCTTGAAGCAGACCTTACTCAGTCTGAGCAATATGATATCTGATAATACCATCATAACAGGGGACTTTAACACACCTCTTACAGAGCTGGACAGATCCTCTAAACAGAAATTAAACAAAGATGTAAGAGATTTAAATGAGACCCTAGACCAACTATGCTTGATAGACGTATATAGAACACTCCACCCCAAAGATAAAGAATATACATTCTTCTCATCACCCCATGGAACATTCTCCAAAATTGATCATATCCTGGGACACAAAACAAATATCAACAGAATCAAAAGAATTGAAATTTTACCTTGTATCTTTTCAGACCATAAGGCACTAAAGATGGAACTCAACTCTAACAAAAATGCTCAACCCCACCCAAAGGCATGGAAATTAAACAATCTTCTGTTGAATAACAGATGGGTGAAGGAAGAAATAAAACAGGAAATCATTAACTTCCTTGAGCATAACAACAATGAAGACACAAGCTACCAAAACCTGTGGGATACTGCAAAAGCAGTTTTGAGAGGAAAATTCATCGCTTTAGATGCCTACATTCGAAAAACAGAAAGAGAGCACATCAACAATCTCACAAGAGATCTTATGGAATTGGAAAAAGAAGAACAATCTAAGCCTAAACCCAGTAGAAGAAAAGAAATCTCCAAAATCAAATCAGAGATCAATGAAATTGAAAACAAAAGAATCATTCAGAAAATTAATGAAACCAGGAGTTGGTTTTTTGAAAAAATAAATAAAATAGATAAACCATTGGCCAGACTAACTAGAAATAGAAAAGTAAAATCTCTAATAACCTCAATCAGAAACGATAAAGGGGAAATAACAACTGATCCCACAGAGATACAAGAGATCATCTCTGAATACTACCAGAAACTCTATGCCCAGAAATTTGACAATGTGAAGGAAATGAATCAATATTTGGAATCACACCCTCTCCCTAGACTTAGCCAGGAAGAAATAGACCTCCTGAACAGACCAATTTCAAGCACTGAGATCAAAGAAACAATAAAAAAGCTTCCAACTAAAAAATGCCCTGGTCCAGATGGCTTCACTCCAGAATTCTATCAAACCTTCAAGGAAGAGCTTATTCCTGTACTGCAGAAATTATTCCAAAAAATTGAGGAAGAAGGAATCTTCCCCAACACATTCTATGAAGCAAACATCACCCTGATACCAAAACCAGGAAAAGACCCAAACAAAAAGGAGAATTTCAGACCAATCTCACTCATGAATATAGATGGAAAAATTCTCAACAAAATCCTAGCCAATAGATTACAGCTTATCATCAAAAAAGTCATTCATCATGATCAAGTAGGCTTCATCCCAGGGATGCAAGGCTGGTTTAACATACGCAAGTCCATAAACGTTATCCACCATATTAACAGAGGCAAAAATAAAGATCACATGATCCTCTCAATAGATGCAGAAAAAGCATTTGATAAAATCCAGCATCCTTTTCTAATTAGAACACTGAAGAGTATAGGCATAGGTGGCACATTTCTAAAACTGATTGAAACTATCTATGACAAACCCACAGCCAATATTTTACTGAATGGAGTAAAACTGAAAGCTTTTCCTCTTAGAACTGGAACCAGACAAGGTTGTCCTCTGTCACCTTTACTATTCAACATAGTGCTGGAAGTTCTAGCCAATACAATTAGGCAAGACAAGGAAATCAAGGGAATCCAAATGGGAGCAGAGGAGGTCAAACTCTCCCTCTTTGCTGACGACATGATCTTATACTTAGAGAACCCCAAAGAGTCAACCACAAGACTCCTAGAAGTCATCAGAAAATACAGTAATGTTTCAGGATATAAAATCAATGTCCACAAGTCAGTAGCCTTTGTATACACCAATAACAGTCAAGATGAGAAGCTAATTAAGGACACAACTCCCTTCACCATAGTTTCAAAGAAAATGAAATACCTAGGAATATACCTAACGAAGGAGGTGAAGGACCTCTATAAAGAAAACTATGAAATGCTCAGAAAGGAAATAGCAGAGGATATTAACAAATGGAGGAACATACCATGCTCATGGATGGGAAGAATCAACATTGTTAAAATGTCTATACTTCCCAAAGCAATCTACCTATTCAATGCCATTCCTATCAAAGTACCTACATCGTACTTTCAAGATTTGGAAAAAATGATTCTGCGTTTTGTATGGAACCGGAAAAAACCCCGTATAGCTAAGGCAGTTCTTAGTAACAAAAATAAAGCTGGGGGCATCAGCATACCAGATTTTAGTCTGTACTACAAAGCCATAGTGCTCAAGACAGCATGGTACTGGCACAAAAACAGAGACATAGACACTTGGAATCGAATTGAACACCAAGAAATGAAACTAACATCTTACAACCACCTAATCTTTGATAAACCAAACAAGAACTTACCTTGGGGGAAAGACTCCCTATTCAATAAATGGTGTTGGGAGAACTGGATGTCTACATGTAAAAGACTGAAACTGGACCCACACCTTTCCCCACTCACAAAAATGGATTCAAGATGGATAAAGGACTTAAATTTAAGGCATGAAACAATAAAAATCCTCAAAGAAAGCATAGGAAAAACACTGGAAGATATTGGCCTGGGGGAAGACTTCATGAAGAAGACTGCCATGGCAATGGCAACAACAACAAAAATAAACAAATGGGACTTCATTAAACTGAAAAGCTTCTGTACAGCTAAGGAGACAATAACCAAAGCAAAGAGACAACCTACACAATGGGAAAGGATATTTGCATATTTTCAATCAGACAAAAGCTTGATAACCAGGATCTATAGAGAACTCAAATTAATCCACATGAAAAAAGCCAACAATCCCTTATATCAATGGGCAAGAGACATGAATAGAACTTTCTCTAAAGATGACAGACAAATGGCTAACAAACACATGAAAAAATGTTCATCATCTCTATATATTAGAGAAATGCAAATCAAAACAACCCTGAGATATCATCTAACCCCAGTGAGAATGGCCCACATCACAAAATCTCAAAACTGCAGATGCTGGCGTGGATGTGGAGAGAAGGGAACACTTTTACACTGCTGGTGGGACTGCAAACTAGTACAACCTTTCTGGAAGGAAGTATGGAGAAACCTCAAAGCACTCAACCTAGACCTCCCATTCGATCCTGCAATCCCATTACTGGGCATCTACCCAGAAGGAAAAAAATCCTTTTATCATAAGGACACTTGTACTAGACTGTTTATTGCAGCTCAATTTACAATCGCCAAAATGTGGAAACAGCCTAAATGCCCACCAACCCAGGAATGGATTAACAAGCTGTGGTATATGTATACCATGGAATACTATTCAGCCATTAAAAAAATGGAGACTTTACATCCTTCGTATTAACCTGGATGGAAGTGGAAGACATTATTCTTAGTAAAGCATCACAAAAATGGAGAAGCATGAATCCTATGTACTCAATCTTGATATGAGGACAATTAATGACAATTAAGGTTATGGGGGGGGAAGCAGAAAGAGGGATGGAGGGAGGAGGGTGGGGCCTTAGTGTGTGTCACATTTTATGGGGGCAAGACATGATTGCAAGAGGGACTTTACCTAACAATTGCAATCAGTGTAACTGGCTTATTGTACCCTCAATGAATCCCCAACAATAAAAAAAAAAAAAAAAAAAAAAAAAAAAAGACTTCATGGAAGAAGAACAAACATTCATTACACTTGGGAACAAATAAGCAAATGATTACGTGTATGTTTGTTGCAGATTCATACATATACATGGACACAGAGATAAGGAGAATTTTGTTGCAAATGTGACAGCAGAGAGTTGGAAAATATGACATGCAGATGAGTGTTGCAGGAAAGTCTACAGAAGAACAACTCTGTTTTTATTGCTAGAATCTGCTGCCTCTTTCTAAATGCATTTGCCTTCTCAGTCAAACCTGGCTTACTGCAGGAGTCTTTCCATCTGAACGTATTCACTATAGGAAGGTGCAGTTGTGCACTGAGCAGGACTGAATGGGTAGGGATGCTCCAGGAGTGACTCTCAACCAATAAGGAATGGAGTTGGTAGAAAAATAAACCAGCTCCCACTTCTATCACTGGGGTGTTTCTAAAGCATATTATGCACAGTCTTTTAAAAGGCCCCCCAAAGAATGGAGTCCCCATCAACCACAAGTGTAACCCACTCATTAACACACACTGTACCATCTTTTCTCTCTTCGTAGTCTTATATCCCTCTTTCTTGTCATGTTTGCTTGGATCACATCTCAAATACAGTTTGCAATTAATTCCTTGTCTTAGGATCTGTTGTTTTCTTTCCATAGCTTTCTTAGTGTGCAGGTTGTCCAATATTATCTGTTAATATTAAAATGACATCTTTTCTAATTTAGGAAAAAAACAAGTATACGTAGATAGGAAGAAAAGGGTAATTCACTAGTTTCTTATTGCAGAAATGTCTTAATCTGTAGCACTGTAAAGTACAGTATCTTTAACAGGTAATATTTCTTTTAGTAGAGTATGTTAGAAATGTCATTTGGCTGTGTCATTTTCCTTTTTTCCTGCAGGATCTTTAATTTTAACTATTTATTTTATTTATTCCTTTTCCCGCCATGCTTCTGTGATACCTCTGATCCTCCCTTAGAAGCAGTCCTCGCTCAAGACTATCATTTTTTGTTCCGGACAATTTCAAGTCTCCTTCAGTCAATTAACTTGTGGTGTTCTGTTCTCCCCGGTCTTGGATTTATTATTATTTCCTTACTGCAGGTGGGACTTTTTCCTGTACAGGGTGCATTTGCTTGTGTTTCAGCATCTCTTGAGTTCCACTCAGCACGGGCTCTAGAACTGACTGGGCCCAGCATGGGCATTTATCTTTCTGCTTCCATTTAAACTGACAGAGTGGCACCTGGTGTGATTCAATTCCATTTTATGCATGGGTTAATATTTTTTGGTTTGTTTGGGGACTTTCTTTATGGAACCGCATGGTTATTGGAAAATAATTTTTAACTGAAGTAGCTGCCACTATCCTATAAACCTCTTTTTAGGAATTTTGAACTTTGCTTGAGGATCCTAAAAATCTGTTCATGGGCAACCTGGAATACCAATGCATGAGACAATATCACCACTTAACATCAAAAATGAGAGCAGTGGTAACAAGATAATTTTTTTCAATTTCTTCTTTTGTTTTCTCATCTGATTTTTAGAGTGGAAAAAGATGACATGATGGGAGAGGTCTAGGAAAAAAATTTTCTGAACATTTTGAATAATAAATATTGCCAATTACTAAAAGTCAGGTATAACCTAGCTGTATAACCCAGGCAAATCACTAAACTTTGTAAGTTTTAGTTACATCACAAATTACTTAGTAATAAATAAGTTATAGCAAATTCTTAGAACAGTCCCAGTTCATAGTAAGAATTTTAAAAATTATTGCATTGAAAACTGGAAACGAATTATAAAATTCTATTTGAGTAAGAGGTTTTGTAAATTGTTTCCTTTTGAGCTGGCTTCTTGAATTACTACCACTTCTTTTTGTCTACCTGTGATTCTTTCAGTAACATTTCTAAGTGCTCTAGAAAAACACACTTAGTTTTTTGTTGAAGTCAATGTGCTTGAAGAAGTCTTCTGAGCTTGTTTCCACAGAAGCAAAGTAGTGTGCAGTCTGAGATGTGCACACACAAAAATAATTTACTTTGCTGTTCCATGAAGAGGGAAATGACAGAAAGTATGTATGTAATCCGGTTTTTAAAATAGATTTTTGTAACACTGTGAGAAGGAGTAGTAGCTTGGAAGGCTTGCCAAGTTAAATCCAGCAAGGCCAAATATTGTTAGAGCTCCTCCTAATGGACGTAACTGATGAATGAGGGGTACTTCTACTAGCTTATTCTCCTAATGTCTTAGTGACTAGTAAATAATGAAAATTTATCACTCTTCCAATTTGCAGTTAGTATAATGGTTCAGAGCAAGACAAACATTTCTTTTGTAAGATCTGAGAAAACAGTTCCAATTTTTCTCACGATGAGAAAAATTACCCTGTTATTTTTTTTCTGGATGTAGAAACTCAATTCCTTTTAATAGAAAGAGCGCTGACATAATTGAATGCTATCTTAAGATAATCATGGACATTTTTCTAAGCTGTCTAAGCCATCCCATAGCAATTGATGCATAATATATTCCCTTTGCAAAGTCAAAAAAGATAAACAAATCTGTATTCAGAAGGCATTCAAATTCCATTTACACCATGAAAGACTGTCCTGTTAAATGTATTATGGAGTTTAAAATAGAATTTCAGAGTTCCCTGACCTTCTTGAGGTCTAATGCAGCACACATGTCTCTACTTGTTATCTATAAGGGGGGGGCAGATATAGTTTTAAGTCCATTAACTATTTTCTTTCCAGACAAATATCAGAGATATTATTTATAATGAGTGAAAAAGTATATCCAGATTTCCATCATTGTAGGTAATGATTATATAGCCCCCTAATACATTCAGATGCTTTTATTTTCCTGATTTTGAAGGCGTCATCTTGAAATACTTTGTAAGTAAATTGCTTTAAGTAAGTAAAAAGAAGGGTAAATTACAACCCTGCGAAATATTATTAAATATTATTAATGACTATTTGTGTTAGGTGAGTGTTAAAGGACATAAAGAGAAAAATGTTGGCTTCTGGGCAGAAACCAGAAATAACATTATAATTTAGGACCAAGGTGTTTATCTGGATAATTCTATGGAATGTTTATAATAATAATGCATGCATGCATTTAGCCATACTTCACCTTGGAAAAACCTCTCTGATAGGGTGTGATTGAGGATAAATATTTTTGTTCCTAAAGGGGAAAACACCTACCCACATAAAGGGGGAGACATGCAATCCGCTTCCTCATTAACCAGGAATTAGATGGTTAAGGAGTTAGCATTCCTTATTCTGGATGTAAGAAAAGTCAAACTATGGATACCAAGTGATTATATGTCTTTTGGTTAACTTAAAAGAGATAATTCCATGAAAAAAATTGTCAATTGGTTTTACTTTAATATGGTCTTCTTTCCATTTAGAGGAAAACAAGTATTAATTTTTCATTAACTGACATCAATCAGCAAATATTTTTATCATTACTAATTGGATTAAGTATGATTGCATATTAGATAAAGTGGTCATTTGAATTTTAGAATTATATAGTAACAGAAATATAACTGTTATTTCATGGCAGGGACATTTTCTTTTTTGTTTGTTTATTTTATTTTATTTTTATTTTTATTTTTTATTGTTGGGGATTCATTGAGGGTACAATAAGCCAGGTTACACTGATTGCAATTGTTAGGTAAAGTCCCTCTTGCAATCATGTCTTGCCTCCATAAAGTATGACACACACCAAGGCCCCAGGCAGGGACATTTTCATTATTCTGTGTATTGCTAGAGTCTAACATACACTTGATACATAATAAATGTTGCATAAAGATTTGTGGAATGGGGGCATATGTAGATGAATGGATTCACTTTAGATGTACTCTATTTTTACAATGTTTGGAGAGGACTAGACATGTAAGAAAGGCTACCATCGTATTTCTTGATGATTATTAAAAAATGTATTACCTTTTATTATACTTCTTGAGTTTTTTTTTTTTTTTTTGGTTTTTGTCCCAGGCTAGGTTTGAACCCACCACCTCCGGCATATGGGACCGATGCCCTACTCCTTGAGCCACAGGCACCGCCCAGTTCTTGAGTTATTTTTATTTCTTTCCAGCAAACATAGAATAAGAATACATCTTTTGCTCATTGTGTATGACATTTGCGTCCACTGTCAGGAACTTGGTAAGCCAGCATTGACAATATTTTACAAAACATAGAACATTTAAAATATACTTGGCCTGATCTTAGAGTTTTAAGGGATAAATAATATAGTTCCTCTAACTTCCCTCATATTTAAAAGCAAACCCTAGGCTCTGCTTGTTTTCTGAATTAAACATTCGAAAAAATATATAGAAGCAATAAATCCATAGGTCTTTCAGCATGAAAGTAATGGTGTGCTATAATACTTCATTCATCAGATGTTTCAAAATACCTGACATACAGTAGACACTGGAGAATTTTTTTTTTTTTTTTTGAGACAGAGTCTCACTATGTCGCCTGCAATAGAGTGCTGTAGTGTCACAGCTCACAGCAACCTCCAACTCTTGGGCTCAAGCAATTCTCTTGCCTCAGCCTCCCAAGTAGCTGGGACTACAGGCACCCACCATGATGCCTGGCTATTTTTTTGTTGCAATTGTTTAGTTGACCTGGGTGACGTGTGAACCGCCACCCTCTGTATATGTGGCTGGAGCCGTACCCACTGTGACATGGGCGCCAAGCCGGAGAAATATTTTTGACTGAAGTACAAATGGCATGAAAGACCGCTTTATAAGGTTATAGATTAGTGTAGAGAATAAATTACACTTTTTTGCAATGTTAATGTAAAATTTAACCAAGTTTAAGATTTCATTTTTATCATAGGCTATTCACCTTGTATTTTTCCCTCAAATTTCAGCAACCCCTTTTTTTCTGTTTAATTCTTTAGGAAGCCTTACAAAAATAAAGACAAAAAGGAAACATATGACAAAATAAGTTACAGACATCTTATTGCCAAAATAAGCAACTAGTTTATTCATCTGACAGATTATTCCACTCTAACTGGGGATACCAACTTCTTACGGAAAAAAAAAAAAAATTCTCTAAAAGCCTTAGCACCAATGCAGGTGATCTCTGATCTCTTATATTTTCCATTTTGCAAAAACTAATGTTTCAATGTTTTAAATCTTAACTTTTAATAATGAGGAAAACAAAGATAATTGATGATTAATTTAAAAACTGTTAGCATTTCAATTTTACTCTTGAAAGCCACGTGATCAGTTTGAATTTTACTCTTGGATCATTCCAATTTTACTCTTAAAAGCCACGTGATCATTTAATCTCCTTGGATATAGTTTTCTAAAAGAAACAGAGGGAGCAAGAGGTGGAATGCAAACCTCCAGTGACTGTCCCTCTGCAGGACACCAAATGCAACCACCATGCACAAAAGGAGTCTCCTGCCAAAGATGCTCAGAGGACCAATCACAGCACCTTGTTTCAACACTAAATCAAGGAAAAGGGAGAAAAAGAGGGCAAAAAAGTCTGGTGCTGTCTAAGCCACCCCTCTACCACCGCCAGGCTGTGCCACACCAGAGCCCCCCCTGGACAGAGAATCTGTGCCCTATGGAAGGGAAGGGAAGTGACTGTGGGAGTCCGCATTAGACTTCAGGGCTTCCCTGTCACAGGGGATCAGAGCACAGGTCAGAATACTGCCAGAACCCAAGAAGTGAGCATTTAGATCACCCCAGCCAAAGGGAAATCCTCCTCCCCAGCAGTAGAAAACTGAGTTCCCCCTAACTCTACCACAGGCTGAAAACGAGCAGCCTTGGGCCTGCAATAAATTCATAAGGCAGTTAGGCTGTGAAAATTTCAGTCCTTTAGCAATTTCTTTGGCTGTGTTGGCTTGGAGCAGGAGGATGTGGGGTGCTCATGACCCAGCGAGACATCAGCACTGTAGCCAAGCCAGGGTCTGTGTCGCCCCTCCCCCAACTACAGGCAGTGCAGTTCAGGAGTCCACTTGGCAAAATAAAAGGGAAGAGTTCAGAGGACTTCCTTTTGCAACTTGTGTACCAGTTCAGCCACAGTAAAATAAAATACCAAGTAGAAGCCTGAAAGTCCTGGCCTTAGTCCCTGAATGGCATTTCTAGATCCACCCTTACCCAGAAGAAATTTGCTGCTTTGAAGGGAGGGACCTTTCTTCAGAAGGTTTTCTAGATATTCAAAAAAAATTGAGTGTTGTGATTTAAGTCTTTGTAAACTGCTACTGTATCAGCACCGGGAGTGCCCCAAGCTCGGTGACTGTTGCAGTCTCCTGGCTATATTGCCTTGGTGGGCTTGGGCAAGATATGAAAGAATCCCTGGATTACCAGGCAGTGTCTCCCACTTTCTGTGTCCAACTGCCAGATTTGGGGGAGAAATTATGTGGGCACACCCTCACAACAGTTATGTGGCCGTTACAGCTATGTCAGGTAACCCCCTAACCCACCTTGGTCTCACACAAAGCCTGTGGTGTTTGCTGCCTGGCTATGTCTCATGTTTATTCAAAGCCCAAGGGTTCTTGAGTTAGAAGTTGAATCCTGCTAGCACTGGGTCCCTCCTTTCAATGCAGCAAACTTCTGGGCCAGGTTATGTAATATCAAAGTAAATGACTGTTGAGACAGTCTATTAGAAACAAAAAGGAAATAGTGAAGTCATTTTCCTGTAGTTAAAGTTCAAGAAAAACTTCATACTTTATTTCCTCCCAAGAGATTGTTGAGGAATGAAATTACTATTCAAACATATTTAAGTAATTGATATTTATAAAATATACATCCATTTTAATAAACTTGAATTTGATTTTTGCAGATAAGAGATGTCATAAGTTAAAGATGTAGGCCATACTTGGACAATACATCATACTTGAATACTTTTTATACACATTTAAAGCAAATAATAGGGAGCTGAGGAAATGTCTTTATAAAGCATGCTTGTATTTTGTTCATGTTGATCAGAAATTCAGTTTAAGGAGTGATGGGGGCATGGAGTTTAAGTCTAAAAGTCATCCCAGATGGTTTTATTTTTTCTTTTTCTTTCTTTTGGGGAGGAGGGGACAGAGTTTTACTGTGTCACCCTCCATAGAGTGCTGTGGCATCACAGCTCACAGCAACCTCCAACTCTTGGGCTTAAGTGATTCTCTTGCCTCAGCTTCCTAAGTAGCTGGTGCCCACCATAATGCCTGGCTTTTTTTTTTTTTTTTAATTGCTGTTGTTTTTGCAATTGTCATTGTTGTTTAGCAGGCCCAGGCCGGGTTTGAACTCGCCAGTCTGGGTGTATGTGGCTGACTCCCTAACCACTGACCTACGGGCACTGAGGCCTCCCAGATGCTTTTGTTACCCCCAATGTTACCCTTCCATCTCATTCCCAATTACTGTATTAGGCCCATGGGATGAAATAGGTATCCTGGTAAATTTGGATTTGTGGGAGAAGAGGTACACACTTTAACTTAAATAAATGGCTTTTCTTTTCCTCTTCTTTATTGCTCGTTTTTTATTATGGATGTCACACCACAGTGGTCCAGCCTAAGGGTAAAGTGTCACCATGATGAATGCCACATACTCCTAGTAGACAGTGTATTTTAATACAATGAGGGCTTCTTTACAAGCTGCAGTTCATTTCTGATTTTAACACACATCGGTGGAGTGACCTTGGGTAACCTGGGTCATTTCAGTGGTGGGAGATTTCTGGCTCTGTCTCTGCCAGCCTCAGTTGTAAGTAATGTACTACAGACGCTAGCTTATCCATATCAATAATCAAAGGTATCAGTTATGACAGCTACTGCTCTTCCCTAATTTCATCTCAAGAGTTACATACTTCCTTTAGCAAGATTATAGGAGTGCTTCTCCTTCCATCTGTATGTTATATGTCTTTTGTTCATTTTGTTAGAATTTATTTAAGAAGTTCAGCTTAGAAAGTTGTTCATAAAAAGTTTTTCACTGGTAAATTTGTAGTTTAGGTATTATAACTCCCCAAGGGACTTACGTACAAATGTTTCTATTGGATCAGATTCTTTCTCCAGAGAAAAATAGCATATTTACTATTTGTACAGATAAAAATCCTAAATATTGCAAAAGCAAAAAAAAAAAAAAAGCCTCTTACCTCACTGCCATCAATTGCTCTTAGAAGAGATATTATTTACTTTCTTTTAATATCCAATGTCTTTACAAGTGTGTATATATTTCTTTATTAATTTCAATTTTAATTTATTTATTAATTTGCTATTTTGCTTTATGACTATTGTATTAATTATTATTGCTTCATAATATATCCTTGAGATGGTTTCATCTCGCAATCATGTAGATGAGCTTTATTCTTTAGTCTTTTATTATAGTAATGGAGCATAATTTACTAATTTTCATATTCATACACTTTCATATGTTTCTAATATTTTAAAATTACTAACTATAGTGCAAATAATATGCTAATAGGTACATATCACTTTAAGAAAAATTCCTGGACATGAAATTGTTAAATCAATATGTGCACATTAAATTGTAAAAGATATTGCAAACTATTCTCCAAAGAAGTATTTATATTTGTATGCTTCTTATGTTCATTGTATATCAATGTTGAAAAAATGCTTACTTTTCTTACTCTTGCTAATAGATGTGAAATATTTCAAATTCAAGGCATATTATATTTTTTCAAAAAAAACCTCTTGATCTACTATCTCTTTATTTTACCATAAAAACAAATTTGAAAAATAAATAATATAGAAAATATTTTTTAAATAAATTAGTTTTAAATAGCCATTTAAAAGTATTTTTAAATAAATTGTAGTTTTCAATTGTGTGAATTTTCCAGTTATGTTATTAAAATAGTGAAGAGAGAACAAAGAAATAAAAATTATATTGATGTCTTTGATATTTGAAGTTGAACACATTGAATCAGAGCAAATTGTTTTTGTAGTTTTAAAAAATTTAGGGGGCAGGGCCTATGCCTCAAGGAGTAGGGCACCGGCCCCATATACCTTGGGTGGCAGGTTCAAGCCCAGCCCCGGCCAAAACTGCAGAAAAAAAAACATTTAAGGGGTACTTTTTGTTATGTGGATGAATTGTATCATGCTGAAGTCAGGCTTTCAATGTACCTCTACAAAAATAGTGTGCACTATTTCCGATAGGTAGAATATTATCCTCCACCCTCCTCCCAACCTCTATGCAGCTTAGTTTCCCATCTCCATTGTTCCTCTTTATGAAAACATAAATATATGAATACTTCCCTGTACAGCAGTGTCCCCAACCTTTTTGGTACCAGAAACAAGTTTCACAGAAGATAATTTGTCCGTGGACCAGGGGAAGCGGGAAGATTTGGAAATGATTCAAGTGCTTTACATTTTTCGAGCATTTTATTTCTATCATAACATATGAAAGTTTGGAGACAGGCTGTGTTATGGTCCTTTACTTCACTTCCAAGAAATATAGTTGACACCTTCCTTTCTAATTTGCCCATACAATCCTTGATGCTGGGAGGTCTTCATTTGTTTCAGTCCATGCAGATTTTACCTTTCTTAATTTTTGTGTGTCTCAAAACTTTCATAAGACCCACATATTACATTATAATATGTAATGAAATAATTATATAGCTCATCATAATACAGAATCAGTGGGACCCTGTACTTGCCATGAGATGCAGCTTAATTGTCACTTGCCATTCAATGATAGTGTTTTGATATCAGTCTGTAAACAATTGATTTGTTATGGTCTCTGTGCAGTCAAACCTCTATGCTAATAATAAACTGTATATGCAGCTGCTCCTCAGCACCAGCGTCACCTTCCCAACTCCATCTCAGATCATCAGACCTTAAGTTCGCACACGAAGTGGGTAACCTAGGTCACTCACATGTGCCGTTTACGGTGGGATGTGTGCTCCTGTGAGAATCTACTGCATCCACTCGTCTGACAGGAGATGATGCTCAGGCCATGAAAAGGCGATGAGGAATGGGGAATGGTGGTAAGTACAAATTAAGCTTTGCTTACTTGCTCACCTACCACTGAACTCCTACTGTGTGGCCTGTTTGGCGACAGCAGCTTTAGGGGCTTAGTGATAAATGCTTTGCCTAGGTCAGTGTCTAAAAAGAGTTTCGCCTACATTTTTGTCTAGAATTTTTTATGGTTTTAGGCCTTATATTTAAGTCTTTAATCCATCTTGAGTTAATCTCAAGTGTCATTTTTCTGCTTGAAGCCAGTGTCATTTTTCTGCATGGGGCTGTGGAATTTTCCCAGCATCATTTATTGAATAAGGCATTCTTTTCCCTGTGTATGTTTGTGTGTGCTTTGTCAAAAATCAGTTGGTTGTAGCTATATGCTTTTACTTCTGGGTTCTCTATTCTGTTCCATTGGTGTACATGTCTACTTTTATACCAGTACCGTGTTGTTTGATTATTATAGCCTTATTTTAGGGTAATAATAGTCAATAGTAAATGTTTCAATATTTCACAAATTAACATGAAATATCAACTCACCAGATGTTGTGATTCCAAATGTGGTTAGAAAGACATTGTTAACTGAAATAGTTCATTTTTAGATTATGATTAAGGGAACATTATTACGTTTAGGAAAAAAGGTGTAGGAAAAAGGGTAATATAGTCTGGCAACTAAAGATACTTCTGAGACTTTTATATAAGCAGATCAAAATATCTAGCCTTTGAACTATTGTAAGCATGGGCATCATGTTCTGCTGAGGATCAGGAGATAGGAAGGATGTTGCCTAGCTCATTCCACAAGTCTCTTATTATTTATTTATTTATTTATTTATTCATTCATTTATTTTATTTGTTTGCTTGCCTGTTAGTTTCCTTCTAGTTTCAACAGTCCAGGCTTGGACCACCAGACATATTTTGAAATCCCCGCTAATTCTATTTTTTTTTTTTTTTTTTGCTTTTCCATTCTTTTTTTTTTTTTTTTTTATTGTTGGGGATTCATTGAGGGTACAATAAGCCAGTTACACTGATTGCAATTGTTAGGTAAAGTCCCTCTTGCAATCACGTCTTGCCCCCATAAAGTGTGACACACACTAAGGCCCCACCCTCCTCCCTCCTTCCCTCTTTCTGCTCCCCCCCCCATAACCTTAATTGTCATTAATTGTCCTCATATCAAGATTGAGTACATAGGATTCATGCTTCTCCATTTTTGTGATGCTTTACTAAGAATAATGTCTTCCACGTCCATCCAGGTTAATACGAAAGATGCAAAGTCTCCATTTTTTTAATGGCTGAATAGTATTCCATGGTATACGTATACCACAGCTTGTTAATCCATTCCTGGGTTGGTGGGCACTTAGGCTGTTTCCACATTTTGGCGATTGTAAATTGAGCTGCAATAAACAGTCTAGTACAAGTGTCCTTATGATAAAAGGATTTTTTTCCTTCTGGGTAGATGCCCAGTAATGGGATTGCAGGATCGAATGGGAGGTCTAGGTTGAGTGCTTTGAGGTTTCTCCATACTTCCTTCCAGAAAGGTTGTACTAGTTTGCAGTCCCACCAGCAGTGTAAAAGTGTTCCCTTCTCTCCACATCCACGCCAGCATCTGCAGTTTTGAGATTTTGTGATGTGGGCCATTCTCACTGGGGTTAGATGATATCTCAGGGTTGTTTTGATTTGCATTTCTCTGATATACAGAGATGATGAACATTTTTTCATGTGTTTGTTAGCCATTCGTCTGTCGTCTTTAGAGAAAGTTCTATTCATGTCTCTTGCCCATTGATATAAGGGATTGTTGGCTTTTTTCATGTGGATTAATTTGAGTTCTCTATAGATCCTGGTTATCAAGCTTTTGTCTGACTGAAAATATGCAAATATCATTTCCCATTGTGTAGGTTGTCTCTTTGCTTTGGTTATTGTCTCCTTAGCTGTACAGAAGCTTTTCAGTTTAATGAAGTCCCATTTGTTTACTTTTGTTGTTGTTGCAATTGCCATGGCAGTCTTCTTCATGAAGTCTTCCCCCAGGCCAATATCTTCCAGTGCTTTTCCTATGCTTTCTTGGAGGATTTTTATTGTTTCATGCCTTAAATTTAAGTCCTTTATCCATCTTGAATCAATTTTTTTGAGTGGGGAAAGGTGTGGGTCCAGTTTCAGTCTTTTACATGTAGACATCCAGTTCTCCCAACACCATTTATTGAATAGGGAGTCTTTCCCCCAAGGTAAGTTCTTGTTTGGTTTATCGAAGATTAGGTGGTTGTAAGATGTTAGTTTCATTTCTTGGTGTTCAATTCGATTCCAAGTGTCTATGTCTCTGTTTTTGTGCCAGTACCATGCTGTCTTGACCACTATGGCTTTGTAGTACAGACTAAAATCTGGTATGCTGATGCCCCCAGCTTTATTTTTGTTACTAAGAACTGCCTTAGCTATACGGGGTTTTTTCCAGTTCCATACAAAACGCAGAATCATTTTTTCCAAATCTTGAAAGTACGATGTAGGTACTTTGATAGGAATGGCATTGAATAGGTAGATTGCTTTGGGAAGTATAGACATTTTAACAATGTTAATTCTTCCCATCCATGAGCATGGTATGTTCTTCCATTTGTTAATATCCTCTGCTATTTCCTTTCTGAGGATTTCATAGTTTTCTTTATAGAGGTCCTTCACCTCCTTCGTTAGGTATATTCCTAGGTATTTCATTTTCTTTGAAACTATGGTGAAGGGAGTTGTGTCCTTAATTAGCTTCTCATCTTGACTGTTATTGGTGTATACAAAGGCTACTGACTTGTGGACATTGATTTTATATCCTGAAACATTACTGTATTTTTTGATGACTTCTAGGAGTCTTGTGGTTGAGTCTCTGGGGTTCTCTAAGTATAAGATCATGTCGTCAGCAAAGAGGGAGAGTTTGACCTCCTCTGCTCCCATTTGGATTCCCTTTATTTCCTTGTCTTGCCTAATTGTATTGGCTAGAACTTCCAGCACTATGTTGAATAGTAAAGGTGACAGAGGACAACCTTATCTGGTTCCAGTTCTAAGAGGAAAAGCTTTCAGTTTTACTCCATTCAGTAAAATATTGGCTGTGGGTTTGTCATAGATAGCTTCAATCAGTTTTAGAAATGTGCCACCTATGCCTATACTCTTCAGTGTTCTAATTTGAAAAGGATGCTGGATTTTATCAAATGCTTTTTCTGCATCTATTGAGAGGATCATATGATCTTTATTTTTGCCTCTGTTAATATGGTGGATAACGTTTATGGACTTGCGTATGTTAAACCAGCCTTCCTTCCCTGGGATGAAGCCTACTTGATCATGATGAATGACTTTTTTGATGATAAGCTGTAATCTATTGGCTAGGATTTTGTTGAGAATTTTTGCATCTATATTCATGAGTGAGATTGGTCTGAAATTCTCCTTTTTGCTTGGGTCTTTTCCTGGTTTTGGTATCAGGGTGATGTTTGCTTCATAGAATGTGTTGTGGAAGATTCCTTCTTCCTCAGTTTTTTGGAATAATTTCTGCAGTACAGGAATAAGCTCTTCCTTGAAGGTTTGATAGAATTCTGGAGTGAAGCCATCTGGACCAGGGCATTTTTTAGTTGGAAGCTTTTTTATTGTTTCTTTGATCTCAGTGCTTGAAATTGGTCTGTTCAGGAGCTCTATTTATTCCTGGCTGAGTCTAGGGAGAGGGTGTGATTCCAAATATTGATCCATTTCCTTCACATTGTCAAATTTCTGGGCATAGAGTTTCTGGTAGTATTCAGAGATGATCTCTTGTATCTCTGTGGGATCAGTTGTTATTTCCCCTGTATCATTTCTGATTGAGGTTACTACAGATTTTACTTTTCTATTCCTCATTAGTCTGGCCAATGGTTTATCTATTTTATTTATTTTTTCAAAAAACCAACTCCTTGTTTCATTAATTTTCTGAATGATTCTTTTGTTTTCAATTTCATTGATCTCTGATTTGATTTTGGATATTTCTTTTCTTCTACTGAGTTTAGGCTTAGATTGTTCTTTTTTTCCAATTCCATAAGATCTCTTGTGAGATTGTTGATGTGCTCTCTTTCTGTTTTTCGAATGTAGGCATCTAAAGCGATGAATTTTCCTCTCAAAACTGCTTTTGCAGTATCCCACAGGTTTTGGTAGCTTGTGTCTTCATTGTTGTTATGCTCAAGGAAGTTAATGATTTCCTGTTTTATTTCTTCCTTCACCCATCTGTTATTCAACAGAAGATTGTTTAATTTCCATGCCTTTGGGTGGGGTTGAGCATTTTTGTTAGAGTTGAGTTCCATCTTTAGTGCCTTATGGTCTGAAAAGATACAAGGTAAAATTTCAATTCTTTTGATTCTGTTGATATTTGTTTTGTGTCCCAGGATATGATCAATTTTGGAGAATGTTCCATGGGGTTATTTGGGATGGAGTGTTCTATATGCGTATATCAAGCACAGTTGTTCTAGGGTCTCATTTAAGTCTCTTATATCCTTGTTTTATTTCTGTTTAGAGGATCTGTCCAGCTCTGTAAGAGGAGTGTTAAGGTCCCCTGTTATTATGGTATTATCAGATATCATATTGCTCAGACCGAGTAAGGTCTGCTTCAAGAATCTGGGAGCATTTAAATTGGGTGCATAGATATTTAGAATTGAAATGTCTTCTTGTTGTATTTTTCCCTTGACCAATATAAAGTGACCATCTTTGTCTTTTTTGACTTTAGTTGCTTTAAATCCACATGTATCTGAAAATAAGATTGCAACTCCTCTTTTCTTCTGAATTCCATTTGCCTGAAAAATTGTCTTCCAACCCTTGACTCGGAGCTTTAATTTGTCTTTTGAAGCCAGGTGTGTTTCTTGCAGACAGCAAATGGATGGCTTGTGTTTTTTAATCCAGTCAACCAATCTATGTCTCTTCAGTGGGGAATTCAAGCCATTAACATTTATTGAGATAATTGATAAGTGTGGTAATATTCTATTCGTCTTATTTGGTGAGAGTCCATTGCTTAGTTTTATCTTTTGCATCAGTGTGGAGGTTAGGTTCTGTCCTTTGATTTCTGAGTTCTTACTTTGCTGCTGATCCATTGTGGTGGTCAGTGTGCAGAACAGGTTGAAGTATTTCCTGTAGAGCTGGTCTTGTTGTGACAAATTTCCTCAATGTTTGTATGTCCGTAAATGATTTGATTTCTCCGTCAATTCTGAAGCTTAGCTTAGCAGGGTACAGAATTCTGGGCTGAAAATTGTTCTGTTTAAGTAGATTAAAGGTAGATGACCATTGTCTTCTTGCTTGGAAAGTTTCATTAGAGAAGTCTGCTGTCACTCTGATGGATTTGCCCCTGTAGGTCAACTGGCGCTTACTCCTGGCAGCTTGCAGAATCTTTTCTTTTGTCTTGACTTTGGACAGGTTCATCACAATGTGTCTTGGAGAAGCTCGGTTAGAGTTGAGGCGACCCGGGGTCCGATATCCCTCTGAAAGCAGTGTGTCAGAATCTTTGGTGATGTTTGGGAAATTTTCTTTTATAATATTCTCTAGTATGGCTTCCATTCCTCTGGGGCATTCTTCTTCCCCTTCTGGAATTCCTATAACTCGTATGTTGGAACGCTTCATAAAGTCCCATAATTCTGACAGTGAACGTTCTGCTTTCTCTCTCTTCTTTTCTGCCTCTTTTACTGTCTGAGTTATCTCAAGAACTTTGTCTTCTACCTCTGAAATTCTTTCTTCTGCATGGTCTAACCTGTTGCTGATACTTTCCATTGCATCTTTAAGTTCCCTAATTGACTGTTTCAGTTCCTTCAGGTCTGCTATATCCTTTCTATATTCTTCATATCGTTCATCTCTTATATGATTCTGTTTTTGGATTTCCTTTTGGTTATTTTCCACTTTATTAGCAATTTCCTTCATTGTTTCCATCATTTCTTTCATTGTTTTCAACATGTGTATTCTAAATTCCCTTTCTGTCATTCCTAACATTTCTGTATAGGTGGAATCCTCTGCAATAGCTACCTCATGGTCCCTTGGTGGGGTTGTTCTAGACTGGTTCTTCATGTTGCCTGGAGTTTTCTGCTGATTGTTCCTCATGAGTGATTTCTTTTATCTGTTTCCTTGCCCTAATTTTCCTTTCACTTCCTCTTGCTCTTTAAGTTCTTGTGCCTGTGGACTAAGGGTTACAGGACCAGAAGGGTGAGAAGGTTGAAGAGCAAAAAAAAGGGGGATGAAAGAAAGGAGGACCGAGTGATAAGAAAAAAAGAAAGATAGAGAAAGGAGACGGGGTGGGTATAAGGAATATTGACAAAAAGAAGAGAGGCACAGAAAGAGGGAGACAGGGCAATATAGGTGTACAGTAGGGTACTTTGACACAACCTTAAAAAACCCCACCTTCTCGGGGTGTCCAGTTGCGTGGTTCCCTTGAGGTCAGCAGCTATTTGCTAACCTGGTCAGACACAGTACCCCACCTCCACCAAGTAGAGAGGAAAGACAAAAATGCTATAAATCAAACCAAAACAAGCAAACAGAAAACTTTACAGGGATAAAATTGGGTGAAAAACCAAATTATATCGGTAGAAACACCAGCAAAAATGAAGTTGAAGTTATTAAAAAAGGCAGCAATGGGAAATTATAATTAAGCTAGGAAAACTGAGAAAGAAAAAGGGATCTGTGTGGAAAAGATTGAAATTAAAAAAACAAAAGAACATCAGCAACGTCAAAATAAACAAACAAAAAAAACAACCAAACAAAAAAAAAAAAAAGAAAGAAAAAAAATACACAACCAAAAACAAAGCAGTTTTTATATGTTATTGAATATTGTCTGGGCAACACGTGGTCTTCTGGGGTATGAGATGTTAGTCACAGTTCTGATACGACTGGAGGCTGCTGATTTCTCAAAGCCCAGCAGGTAGACACCCTAAATCTCTCTTCAGCCTACTTAAAAGGCACTTTGAACTTGTAAACTTGCTGAGCAGAAGCTTTCCCAGCTTTCTCGCTGGAATCGCTGCTGAAGTGGCTATCCACTTACCCAGTGTGCCAAAACTGGTCTCACTCTGCCCCGAGGGTTAGGGCTGCAAGGCGGCTCAGACCCCACCCTTAGGCTACTTGGTTGCTGGGTTACCAGCTCCCACCCGTTTCTAGCTCTGTGACCCTGAGGGCAGAGCTTGCCGGGGCAGATCACTGACAATGGATCTGTGTGACCCACCGCCAAACACTATTAGCTCTGTCTGGCTCAGCGGCTCAGACTGGGGCCCTAGACAGTGGCCAAAGTTCTCCGCACTCCCGCTCAGGCCTTCCCCAAGGCAGTTCAACTCAGTGCCAAGTCCAAGGACATCAAAACAGTTCACAGGTAAGGCCTTTCTGGTTTGCAGTCTCGCTGCTACTGAACTTACAGTTGTGGGCGGGTTTAGACGGATAGAACACGCGCGACCACTTGCCGGTTTTCCACGGTTTTAGTCCTCCTCTTGGGGTCCAGAAGTCTCTTGCTGACTCCCTGTATCCTCATAGGTGTGATGCTAGGCAGTTCCCGCCAGCCAGAGATGCCTGGAGTCCTATCTCCCCAGACTCACGGTGCCCAGATGCAAGGAAGCTGTTACTCGGCTGCCATCTTGCTCCCGGCTCCGCTAATTCTATTTTTAAAATGTTGAATTAAAGAATTATAATTATGTGTACAGAGAAAAATGATTAAACGTCTGACAATTGTAATTTAAATTCAGTACGGCTTATGACTTCTTGTGTAATTTTTTCAGTTTTTTTAACCCTCAGAATCTCTGCCTTCTCATTTGTAAAATTGTTGTGTGGAGGCTTAATAAGATAACAAACATAGATTACTTAGCACAGTCCTTACTAGATTCTTGCTCGTCCAACTTACAGGTTAAGAAATGAAGATTCAGAAACGTGAAATCAAAACCTTTGAGAGTAGGTCAAGTAGTCTAATTAAAGTTGACAGGGACATTTAGTTAACAGATTTTCAAAAAAATAAATATAATATCTGAAACTAATATGAGAAAGAATTTTAAAATTAGATTTTCTTCCTAAAACAATTCTGCCTATTGCCATATATTTGTTGATTTTAATATGCATAACAAGCACTAAAATTTAGGTGTATCTGACTCCTGATTCTATTCATTTAATCATTATCTTTCTAACACATAACCTAGACGATAAACAAACAAAAAATTGCAATTGTAAAGGGAGAAAGCTTTTCATAAGACATTTGCCATTCTCTTTCAGAAATTCTAAAATATTTAAATTATAACATGAATAGAACAGTGATTTCCACACAATAAAACAGAATATTGCAAGAGATGTTAGAAACTTCACAATGCATGATAAATGGCATGACATAAATGGTAGTATCATTAGTTCTAGATATAACACTCGTGATAGGAACTTATATCACTTCTCGGCCTTTTGGCTAAGATCAAGTGTAGGAACTTATAACAATTTCAGTGAAACAATCTGTAAAAGCCTAGTAAATTAATTATGCCAACATAGCTTATAAATTTCTGCAAACAAATGTCACCTATTATACAATTATATATCAGTTTCTGCATATTAAATATTTATTTATTCTTTTTTTATCATTAGCACTCACTGGCTCTTGTGCTATTGCAGTGTTTAGATAAATCTGATTCCACCCCTATCTTATAATTCAGTCCAGGGTTATCAGAGCATAACGTTCTCTATCCGTAGTTATTGGTCTCAAAACAAACACATGGACCAATCAGAGCTAATTCACTTCTATATTTTGAAGGGTTTATTTTATTTTATTATTATTATTTTTTATTAAATCATAACTTTTTACATTGATGCATTTATGGGGTTCAGGGTACTACTTTAATACACAAGGTGAAATGCTTACATTGAACTAAGTAACACATCCATCACAATTATACTCATTTATTAATAGTTTTGAAATGTACCATTGCATCATGCACATTAGGTGAGGTCCCCTTAAATACTTTCTCTCCTCCCATATCCCCCCTCCCCTCCCCTCTCTCTCCTCTTCCCTTCTACTTTCTGGACTATAGTTATGTTTTGCCATTTGTATGAATGTGTAGGTGGTTATATATTGATTTCATAGTAGTATTGAGTACATTGGATACTTTTTTTCCATTCTGAGATACTTTACTGGGAAGAATATGTTCCAGCTCCATGGAGGTAAACATAAAAGATGTGAAGTCTCCATCTTTTTTATGGCTGCATAGTATTCCATGGTGTACATACAGCAAAATTTGTTAATCCATTCATGGATCGATGGACACTTGGGCTATTTCCATGTCCTGGCTATTATGAATTGGGCTGCAATAAACATTCTGGTGCAAATGTCTTTGTTGTAAAATAATTTTTGATCATCTGGGTATATATCTAGTAGAAGAATTGCAGGATTGAATGGTAGGTCTACTTTTAATGCCTTGGGTGTCCTCCAAACTTATTTCCAAAAAGGTCAAATGGTTAGCTTGCATTCCCACCAGCAGTGTAGGAGTGTTCCCTTCTCTCTGCATCCACGCCAACATCTGTAGTTTTGGGAATTTGTGATTTGGGCTAATCTTACTGGAGTTAGATGATATCTCAAAGTGGTTTTGATTTGCATTTCTCTGATGATTAAGGATGATGAGCATTTTTTCATGTGTTTGTAGGCCACGGGCCTGTCTTCATCAGAGAAGTTTCTGTTTGATCACATCCCAGTAATGTATTTTTGGTGTTGCTTCAATTGCCTGGGAGGTCCTCCTCATAAAATATTCTCCCAGGCCAATTTTTTCAAGTATTTTCCCTGCACTCTCTTCTAGTATTTTTATAGTTTCATGCCTTAAGTTTAAATCTTTTATCCAATGAGAATCAATTTTTGTTAATGGTGAAAAGTGGGGGTCCAGTTTCAGTCTTCTACAGGTCGCCAGACAGTTCACCCTGCACTATTTGTTAAATAGGGAGTTTTTCCCCCACTGAATATTTTGATAGGCTTGTCGAAGATCAAATGGCGTTAAGTAGCTGGGTTCATCTCTTGGTTCTGTATTCTGTTCCATAAATCTACTGCTCTGTTTTTGTGTCAGTACCATGCTGTTTTGATCACTATAGATTTATAGTATAGCCTGAAGTCTGGTAATTTGATATCTCCTGATTTGTTCTTATTTCTGAGTAATGATTTGCTAGTCGAGGTTTTTTCTGGTTCCATATAAAATGAAGTACTATTTTTTCAAGTTCTTTGAAGTATGACAATGGTGCTCTAATAGTGATTGCATTAAATCTGTGGATTGCTTTGGGTAGTATGGACATTTTAACAATGTTGATTCTTCCCAGCCATGAGCATGGTATGTTTTTCCATTTGTTAACATCTTCAACTATTTCTTTTCTCAGAGTTCTTGTTATAGAGATCTTTCATGTATTTTGGTAGGCAAATTCCCAGATATTTTATCTTCTTTGGCATTATTGTAAAAGGAACAGTGTCCCTGACTGGTTTTTCAGCTTGATTACTGTTGGCATATATAAAAACTACTGACTTATAAGTATTGATTTTGTATCCTGAGACGCTGATGTATTCCTTGATCACTTCTAAGAGTTTTGAAGTTGAGTCCCTGGGATTTTCCAGGTATAGGATCATATCATCAGCAAAGAGTGAGAGTTTGATCTTCTCTGACCTTATTTGGATACCTTTGATCACCTTCTCGTGCCAGATTGTGATGGCTAAGACTTTCATTACTATGTTGATTAGCAATAGAGACAGTGGGCATCCTTGCCTCGTTCCTGATCTAAGCGGAAAATGTTTTCAATTTTACACCATTACCCTCCCTCCACCCTAACCTCCTCCCTCCCTTCCCCTAACTAGGCCCTTTCCCCATATTCTTGTGCTGTAGTAAGGTTATAGCCTTCATATGAAAGCTGTAAATTAGCTTCATAGTAGGGCTGAGTACATTGGATACTTTTTCTTCCATTCTTGAGATACTTTGCTAAGAAGAATATGTTCCAGTTCCATCCATGTAAACATGAAAGAGGTAAAGTCTCCATCTTTCTTTAAGGCTGCATAATATTCCAAGGTATACATGTACCACAATTTGCTAGTCCATTCATGGGTCGATGGGCACTTGGGCTTCTTCCATGACTTAGCAATTATGCATTGGGCTGCAATAAACATTCTGGTACAGATATCTTTATTATATTGTGATTTTTGGTCTTTGGGTATATACCTAGTATAGGAATGAATAGCAGGTCTATTTTTAGGTCTCTAAGTATTCTCCAAACATCCTTCCAGAAGGAACGTATTAGTGTGCATTCCCACCAGCAGTGTAGAAGTGTGCCCTTTTCTCCACATCCACGCCAACATCTCTGGTTTTGGGATTTTGTTATGTGGGCTACTCTTACTGGGGTTAGGTGATATCTCAAAGTAGTTTTGATTTACATTTCTCTGATGATTATGGATGATGAGCTTTTTTTCATGTGTTTGCGGATCATGCATCTGTCTTCTTTAGAGAAGTTTCTCTTAAACTCCTTTGCCCACCCTGAGATAGGATCACTTGTTCTTTTCTTGCTAATACGTTTGAGTTCTCTGTGGATTCTGGTTATTAAACCTGCATTGGAGGTATAACCTGCAAATATTTTCTCCCATTCTGAGGGCTGTCTGCTTGCTTTACTGACTGGGTTCTTGGCTGTGCAGAAACTTTTTAGTTTGATCAGGTCCCAGTAATGTATTTTTGATACTGCTTCAATTGCCTGGGGAGTCCTCCTCATAAAATATTCACCCAGGCCGATTCCTTCAAGAGTTTTCCCTGCACTTTCTTCAAGTATTTTTATAGTTTCATGTCTTAAGTTTAAATCTTTTATCCACTGAGAGTCTATCCTAGTTTATGGTGAAAGGTGTGGGTCCAGTTTCAGTCTTTTACAGTTGCCAGCCAGTTCACCCAGCACCATTTGTTAAATCGGGAATTTTGTCCCCACTGAATGTTTTTAATTGCTTGTCAAAGATCAAATAACAGTAAGTAGCTGGATTCATCTCTTGGTTCTCTATTCTGTTCCAGACATCTACTTCTCTGTTTTTGTGCCAGTACCATGCTGTTTTGATCACTATCGATTTATAGTACAGTCTCAGGTCTGGTAGCATGATTCCTCCTGCTTTGTTTTTATTTCTGAGTAATGTTTTGGCTATTCGAGGTTTTTTCTGATTCCATATAAAATGAAGTATTATTTTTTCAAGATCTTTAAAATATGACAATGGAGCTTTAATAGGAATTGTATTAAAATTATGTATTGCTTTGGGTACTATAGATATTTTAACAATGTTGATTCTTCCCAGCCATGAGCATGGTATGTTTTTCCATTTGTTAACATCTTCAGCTACTTCTTTTCTTAAAGTTTCATTGTTCTCTTTGTAGAGATCTTTCTCGTCCTTTGTTAGGTATACTCCCAAATATTTTGTCTTTTTTGGCACTACTGTGAAAGGAATAGAGTCCTTGACTGTTTTATCAGCTTGGCTATTGTTGGTACATATAAAGGCTACAGATTAATGGATGTTGATTTTGTAGCCTGACACTGCTGTATTCCTTGATCACTTCTAAAAGTTTTGTAGAAGAATCCCTAGTGTTTTCCATATATACAATCATAGCATCTGTGAAGAGTGAAAGTTTGATCTCTTCTGACCCTATGTGGATACCCCTGATTTTCTTTTCTTCTCTAATTGCAATGGCTAAAACTTCCATTAGAATGTTAAAGAGCAACGGAGACAATGGACAGCCTTGCCTGGTCCCTGATCTAAGTGGAAATGATTTCAGTTTAACTCCATTCAATACAATATTGGCTGTGGTTTTGCTGTAGATGGCCTCTATGAGTTTAAGAAATGTCCCTTCTATACTAATTTTCTTAAGTGTTCTGATCATGAAGGGATGGTAGATATTATCAAAAGCTTTGTCTGCATCAATTGAGAGAATCTTATGATCTGTATTTTTTAGTTTGTTTATGTGTTGAATTACATTTATAGATTTACGTATATTGAACCAGCCTTGAGACCCCAGGATAAATCCCACTTGGTCATGGTGTATAATTTTTTTGATCCGTTGTTGGATTCTGTTTGTTAGGATCTTATGGAGTATTTTTGCATCAATATTCATTAGTAATATTGGTCTATAATTTTCTTTTCTTGTTGGGTCTTTCCCTGGTTTAGGGATCAAGGTGATGTTTGCTTCATAGAATGTGTTTGGTAGTATTCCTTCTTTTTCTATATTTTGGAAGAGGTTTAGTAATATAGATACTAGTTCTTCTTTAAAGATTTGGTAGAATTCTGACGTAAAGCCTTCTGGTCCTGGGCTTTTCTTTTTAGGGAGATTTTGTATAGTTGATGCTATTTCAGATCTTGATATAGGCCTGTTAAACATTTCCACTTCGTTCTGGCTAAGTCTTGACAGGTGGCATACTTTCAAATATTAGTTGATATCCTTCAGATTTTCATATTTCTGAGAGTAAAGTTTCTTGTAATATTCGTTAAGGATTTTTTGAATTTCTGAGGGGTCTGTTGTTATTTCATCTTTACCATTTCTGATTGATGAAATTAGAGATTTTACTCCTTTTTTCCAGGTTAGGTTGGCCAAAGGTTTATCTATTTTATTGATCTTTTCATAAAACCAACTTTTGGATTTATTAATCAGTTGTATAATTCTTTGCTTTCAATTTCATTTAATTCTGCTCTGATTTTGATTATTTCTTTTCTTCTACTGGGTTTGGGATTGGGATGTTCCTCCATCTCCAGTTGCTTGAGATGTCCCATTAAGTTATTAACTTTTTCTCTTTTCGTTTTCTTGAGGAAGGTTTGCAGTGCTATAAATTTCCCTCTTAGGACTGCTTTTGCAGTATCCCAGGGGTTCTGATAATTCGCCTTTTTTTCATCATTGTTGTTTTTTTCCATAAATTTAGTGATTTCCTTCTTAAATTTTCTTTTAAATTTTCTAAGGTTAGATTTGTGGCCTAGAATGTGGTCGATTTTGGAGTATGTTTGGTGGGCTGATGAGAAGAATGTGTATTCAGTTTTGTTGGGATGAAATGTTCTGTACATGTCTGTTAAATCCAGATGTTGACTGGTTAAATTTAAATCTAAAATTTCTTTGCTTAGCTTCTTTTGGGAGTATCTCTCCAGCACTGCTAAAGGGGTGTTAAAATCTCCAACTACTATGGCTGGAGATTTCCACTGGAGGAAATCAAGTTGCTCATGTCTGTTAGAGTTTCTCTTACAAATTGAGGTGCATTCTGGCTGAGTGCATAAATATTAATAATTGAAATCTCATTATATTGAGTATTACCTTTAACAAATATGAAGTGTCCATCCTTACCTTCCTTATTTTAGTTGGTTTAAAGCCTATTGTATCTGTGAATAGAATTGCAATGCCTGCTTTTTTCTGCTTTCCATTTGCCTGGAGTATAAATGACCATCCCTTCACCTGAGTCTATATTTGTCTTTTAATGTAAGATGAGATTCTTGTATGCAGCAGATATCTGGCTTGAATTTTTGTATCCAGTCAGCCAACCTGTGGCTCTTTAGAGGACAATTTAAACCATTCACATTAATTGAGAATATTGATAAGCCTTTCAAGAGTCTGGTGGACATTTTAAACCTTTTGTGACTGTGGACTTTGGAATTTGATCAAAAGCTTCTGGGTGGGTTTACTTTTGTGGTGGAGGATTATGCTGGTCTTTATGGAAGATAATTCTGAGAATATCAAGGAGAGCTGGTTTGGTTATGGCAAATTTCTTCAACATGTGAATATCATTAAAGTATTTAATTTCTCCATCATAAATGAAACTCAGTTTAGCTGGGTACAGGATTCTGGGTTGAAAGTTATCTTGTTTTAGGAGATTAGAAGTTGATGAACATCCTCTTCTAGCTTGAAAGTTTTCAGCAGAGAGATCTGAAGTTATTCTAATATTCTTCCCCTTGTAGGTAATGGTTTTCTTTTGTCTGGCTGTTTTCAGAATTTTCTCCTTCATATTAACTTTAGTGAAATTGATCATGATGTGTCTGGGGGATGTCTTATTCGGGTTGAGTCATGCTGGAGTTCTGAAACTGTCTGCTATCTGAGTTTCAGAATCTCTTGGCATGTCTGGAAAGTTCTCTTTCATAATCTCATGAAGAAGAGACTGTGCCTTGTGAAACCACTTTGTCGCTTTCAGGGATCCCTATAACACAAATATTTGTTTTCTTTGAATTATCCCAGAGCTCTATGAGAGAGTGATCTGTTTTTGCACTCCATTTCTCTTCCTCTTTGAGAGTTTGGGAGCATTCAAAAGCTTTGTCTTCAATGTCAGAAATCCTTTCTTCTGCTTGGTCCATTCCGTTACTGAGGGATTCTACTGTGTTTCTCAGATCTTTGAGGGCTGCAACTTCTTGTCTCAATGCATCAAAATTATTGGTCATTTGGTCTTTGAATTTATTGAATTCTTGAGACATCTTTTGCTTGGAATTCTAATTCGATCTTATTTGTTATCCAGATTCTGAATTCGATTTCTGACATCTGTTATTTATTTGTGCCTCGGCTCTTGTGCTGTGTCTGCCCCATTGATCCTTGGGGGAGTCGATCTACACTGATTATTGATATTACTGGAGTTTTTCTGTTGATTTTGCCTCATGATAGTTTTTCACCATTGCCTCTGTGCTTCCTCAGAGTTGGGGAGGTGTCTCTTCAAGATTAGACCCCAGTTGGATCACTCTATTGTTGCTGTATTTTTGTAGGGAGTGACCCTGCGTAGCTCCTCTGGGGCTGCCCCAGCCAGGGAGTTCCAGTTGTGGGAGTAGCTCTGGCGTGTGGCATACCCGGATCCAGCAACAGGGCAGCAGATGGTGCACATGGTCCTTGGAGTCCCTGGTGCCTGCTGTCTTTGACACACAGTGCTAGGCTCTGCAGTCTCTGGCCAGGAGAAGGACTCTGCACAAAGGCAGGGAGGGCTTTGGAGGGTGTGGGGCTACCAGAGTCCCTGGCCTGATGAGCAGGCTGGTGTTGAGGCAGGTAGTGTATGGAAGGGAGGACGGGGGTTAGCGCAGCTCCTGGAGTTCCTTGTCAGGGTGTGTGGAGGCCCGGCAGAGGTGGGTCATGGGTCACAGCCCAACTCGCACGGGGGTCTGGGCAGCCACGGCTACTGGGTCGCCTGTCGCGGTGCTGGTTGTACAGAGGTCCGGGCAGCCGCAGCACGCTTGTCAAGGGTGGTGGCTCTGCTCACACAGAGGTCTGGGAGGCCTGCAGGTCCCGGGTCATGAGTTGCGGTGCATGTCACACAGAGGTATGGGTGGCCATGGGTCATGTGTTGCGGGTCACGGAACCACTCGTATGGAGGTCCGGGTGGCTTCTGGTCACCGGTCGTGGGTTGTGGCGCCAGTTTTACAGAGGTCTGGGTGGGCACATGTCATGGAGCGTGGGGTGTGAGGCTGCACGGCTGCCATAGGAGATCCTGGTGGGGGGGCTCAGGGGGAGCCTCAGAGTCTCTTGCTGGTGGGGGCGCTTGGACAGGCTCACGAACCTCCTTCCTTAGTCTCAGCAGGGGTTAGGCTTCTGGTTCATTGGGTAAGAGGGGAAGGTCCCCTTCTTAATCTCATCTTTTACCCAGCTATCATTGAACCTAAGATTATTTAGTTTCTATGACTTTGTTTGAGTATAATGATTCCTGTTGCTGTTGAGTTCAACTTTTGTTCTATGGTGATCTGAGAAGACACAAGGAATAATTTCTATGCTTTTAAATTTGCTGATGTTAGACTTGTGTCCTAGGATATGATTTATTTTGGAGGATGACTCATGGGCTGATAGAAGAATGTATATTCAGTTTTATTAGGGTGAAATGTTCTGTAGAATTGTGTGAAGTCCACTTTTCTAGGGTCAGGTTTAATTCTAATATTTCTTTGTTTAGATTCTTCTTGGAGGATCTACTCAAACTGACAAAGGGGTGTTAAAATCTCCAACTATTATAGTGCAGAAAGCTATCAAGTTGTTAAATATGCATTAGGGTCGCTTTATGAATTGAGGAGCACTCTGGAAGGGTGCATAAATGTTAATTATCAAAATTTCTTCATGTTGGGTGTTACCCTTGACAAATATGTAGTGAACTTCCTTATCTTTCTTTATCTTTGTTGGTTTTAAGCCAATTGCATCTGCTACTAAAATTGCAACTCTTGCTTTTTTTCTGGCTTCCATTTGCCTATATTATACAAATCCATCCCTTCACCCTGATTCTATTTTTATCTTTTAAGGTAAGGTGAGATTCTTGTATACATCAGATATCTGGTCTGAGTTTATGTATCCAGTCAGCCAGCCTGTACCTGTTTAGAGGACAATTTAAACCATTCACATTAATTGAGAGAATTGATAAGCCTGGTTGTGTTTTGGGTGTCATTATTTTCAGATGTCCAGTGGACATTCTTAATCCTTTCGCCACTGTGGAAGTTGGGTTTTGTTCAAATATTTCTGGGTGAGTTTACTTTTGAGGTAGAGCATTGTGCTGGTCATTGTGGAGGATTGGTCTGAGAATATCCTGAAGAGCTGGTTTAGTTATGGCAAATTTCTTCAACATGTCTATGTCATTAAAGTATTTGATTTCTCCATCACAAATGAAACTCAATTTGGCTGGATACAGGATTCTGGGCTGTAAGTTGTTTTGCTTTAGGAGACTGAAGGTCGATAACCATCTTCTTCTGGCTTGAAATGTTTCAGCTGAAAGATCTGAAGTCATTCTGATACTTCTCTCTTTGTAGGTGATGCTTTTCTTACGTCTGGCTGCTTGCAGAATTTTCTCCTTTGTCTTAACTTTTGCAAAGTTAATCACAATGTGTCTAGGAGATGGTTTATTTGGATTGAGTCTTGCTGGAGTTCTGAAACTGTCTACTATCTGAAGTTCTGTATCTCTGGCAATGCTTGGGAAATTCTCCTCCAGAATCTCTTGGAGTAGAGCAGCTGTACCTGTAGGGCCATCCTCTTCTTTAGTAATTCCTATAAGATGAATGTTTGATCTTTTGGAGTGGTCCCACAGCTCTCTCAGGAAATGATCAGTTTTTGCTCTCCATTTGTCTGTCTCTTTGAGTGTTTGGGAAAGTTCAAAAGCTTTGTCTTCAGTTTCAGAGATCCTTTCTTCTGTCTGGTCAATTCTATTACTGAGGGATTCTACTGTATTTTGGAATTCCTCAACTAACTTTTTTGTTTCCTTGAGCTCTGCTATCTCTTTTCTCATTATGTCTATATCTTTGGTGACTTTGTCTTTGAATTCATTAATTTCTTGAGACAACTTTAGAACTACTCTTTGGAGGGCGGCGCCTGTGGCTCAAGGAGTTGGGTGCCGGTCCCATATGCCGGAGGTGGCGGGTTCAAACCTGGCCCCCGCCAAAAACCACAAAAAAAAAAAAAAAAAAAAAAAGAACTACTCTTTGGAATTCAATTTCTATCTTTCTTCCATTCTATTTATCTTATTTGCAATCCATATTCTCAATTTAACTTCTGACATTGCTACCATTTGTCTATGCATGGCATCTTCAGTTGCATCTCCTTTGTCATTTCTTGGGGGGTTGATGTACTCTGGTTATTCATATTTCCAGAGTTTTTCTATTGGGTCCACACCATGTTTATTTTCCACCATTTGGTTATTAGAACTGATAGGGTGATATTGAATTGGGGTTCCCAAGTAGTAGAGATAGCCCTTTACCAAAGCGCTAGGCTTTGTAATTGTGGCTTATCTCCTACAACCTCACAAAGGCCCCTTTTAGAGTTTTGTCCAGAGACTCTGAGGACCTTCTTGGTGAGATAATGGAAGTTAGCTCTTTTTTGATATCAGCCAACCTCTACCCTATCCTATAAAGCCACACTATTAGGTTTAAATCTCGACTGTGAAGAGATACAAACAGCTATAGTGCCCAGCCCCCACCTGGAAGGGTTTTTTTTTTTTTTTTCCAAAGTGAAACATTATATTTCTTATAGTCTTTAACTTATAAATGCAGACACAGCACTGAAAATAACTATCTCCCTTTCAGAGAGTTTGGGAATGAAGCTACCCTGTCTGAGCACCCGAATTCAATATGTGAAAAATAATTCCTCCCCCTTTCATTTGCTTAAGCATATTTTTATCAGTTCTTCAAATTCTTATAATTTTCTTTTCCAAATTTAGTTCATATTTTAACAATTCTCTTTATCCAATTTCTTCTTCAAATTTCCTGAGTATGTACAGTAGAGATAACATCTCTTTGGATGGGGGGAACTTCTTCCTAGTCTACTTTGGATTATTGTAGCATAACTCGTTATGTACCCCTACCTCACTATTTCACCCAACACTCCACATCAAACAAACACACATACACACCTATTAAAAACTCAACCAGTGTAGGGAATGCACCTGTACCTATTTTGTTCCCCACAGGGTCAGTATTATTACTTTCATCTATAAAATGCCTAGAAAATAAAAAAAAAAAGGAGCCAATGAGTTTGATTTCATTCTGACCTTTTTATACTCAAAAGTCTACATGTTTTTGTAAGGCAGAGCATGCTCTGAAATTAAGGCCAGCTTGATTTGAAGAAATGAGAAAGTGTCTTCAGATATTATGCCAAATTGATATCTATATATATAGAGAGAACCGCCCCCCTCCCCCAGGCAAATGCATATGTACAGGCACCAAATATAACTTGGAAATCGTCTTTTAAATGTGTCTAGGGGTAGGAGAAAATTTAGAACCAGATACTATCTTTGGAATAATGTTATAATAGTAAAAACAAAGCCACTATACTATTTTCATAATTGTATCTAATACTTTGAAACATTAAGTGGTTTTTTACTGAGGGTCTTGAAATCAATGAACCTGCAAAATGAAGAGGTTAAGAAAACTATATGACATTTGTGTCAGTCAATATGTGTTGGAATTCTGTGGACATAAAGTTTAAGAATAAAAACATTGTCCATGTTAAAGGTAATACTTACTACTATGTCTATGAGCTATTTGCAAAGATAGTAGCCAGAAAGAAATATTTATTACCTGTTACTCTTATTTCCACACTTCTTTTACTTCCCACCAAGTAAGAGATAACCATTAATCAATGGTGCTGTTTATAGCTATGGCTTGATTTTTAAGGTGGTTTTGATAAGATCTGTGCAAATCATTGATATCTTCAAGCAACTACTCAGTTTTAAGATAGAATTTGAAAATAACTGAAAATTCAGCATGATTTTTAAGTGATACTGTGCTCCTTTTGCCTATGAACAATCCTAAAAATTAATCAGTTGAAAGTTAAACAGCAATTTCTATTCATTCACATCACCAAGAAAGATATATGTGCTTTAATATAACTTGCTGATTAAATACATTTTAGCATTTATCTCTTTCCTGGTCTAATTCCTTCAGAAAAGAATAAATTTCTTGCCATATTTATTTAACATTCCTTTTGTTTTACCTCTCCTATATATTCATTTTGAGCATAGTTTATTTTAGGTTTTGTAATAATAATTCCTGAATGGTTTACATATTCTGGATTTGGAAATCATTAAAATGTCATTTTTCAATGTTTCAAATTCCGGCTTAAGAATTGGAGCGATCATTTTTTGATGAAGCTCATTCTTAATGTGAATTTGAGTATACACAGTGGCTGTTAAATGTAATTAGATTTAGTTATCATGGAGAATGTGTAAAAATAAATACACAGGAGTAAATTTATCACTGCACATAGGATAGGTTTTCTGTATGTACATTTTTGTAACATAATATCTGTTCAATATCTGCTCTTCATGCTTACTGGTTATAGTACTAGCATAGATAATTTATTTCTCATCAGTGTCATCACAAATAGTCTTGATATTGGAGGTGGAATTTACTTCATTTTATAATCATTGTCTTTTAGAAGACTTTTTTGGCACTACTTTAAATGGAGTTAATTATAAATGCATTTGAAAAAGTTACAAAATATGTTACAAATAACTCAATACTTGCATGGAAGTTTTATGCTCCCTTTATAAAATGTGACTTTTTGAATTGAGTTTTATATTTACTCATAATTCCTCACTGTTTGACTCTAACTTGAAAGCCACCTTAAAAGAAGGTATTACTTTGATTTAGGCAGTATAACTAATTATATTAAAGATAATAATAGTAATACTAACTCACCATTTATTTTACATGTACCACATACCAACCTTGGGGCTGAGTAATTTTATTAAAGATTTTCCTCATCTACATAGCACCACAAAGGATGTGATAATATTACTACCTAAATTTTACATTGAGGAATCTTTGAGCTATAGAAATTAAGTAACTTAAAAAGAGATACTGCTTCAAATACAGACACCCCTGCAGTCTAGAATGGCTATGAATGGAGGAATGTATCCGAAGTAAGACGGTGTTACCTACGGCTTACACTTATGTAACAAGTTATGAGAAAATAATCAGAGGAAGGCACTAGGAGTTCCCACTGCATAAGTCATGGTTTCTTCCTGAAGCTACAAGGTGTTCTTATTTATTTATTTGTTTATTTTTCAGACAGAGCCTCACTTTGTTGCCCTTGGTAGAATAACATGGCGTCACAACTTACAGCAACCTCAAACAATTGGGCTTAAGCGATTCCCTTGCCCCAGCCTGCCAAGTAGATGGGACTATAGGCACCTGCCATAACACCCGGCTATTTTTTTTTTTTTTTGTAGTTGTCATTGTTGTTTGGCAGGCCTTGGATGGATTTGAACCTGTCAGCTCTGGTATATGTGGTTGGTGCCCTAGCCTCTGAGCTACGGGCACTGAGACAAAGAGTTCTTATTTTTTAAGTTGTAAAATATCGTAAAATCTCTCTGTCTAGGCTGAGGTATAGTGGCTCACACCTATAATCCTAGAACTCTGGGAGGCTCTGGATTGCCTGAGCTCAGGAGTTTGAGCCCAGTCTGAGCAAGAGGAAGATGGTGCATCTTACAGGGTACATGTGAAATTTACTAAATGTAGAATATAAATGTCTTAACACAATAACTAAGAAAATGCCATGAAGGCTATGTTAACCACTTTGATGAAAATATTTCAAATTGTATATAAAACCAGCACATTGTACCCCATGACTGCATTAATGTACACAGCTATGATTTAATAAAAAAAATAAAAAATAAAAATATCCAAGCATTGTGGTGGGAGTCTGTAGTCCCAGCTACTTGGGAGGCTGAGGCAAGAGGATCTCTTGAGCCCAAGAATTTGAGACTGCTGTGAGCTGTGATGCCACAGCACTCTACTGAGGGCAACAAAGTGAGACTCTATCTCAAAACAAAACAAAATAAAACAAAAAACTCTCTGTCTAGAATAGGTATTATTAGAGGCAAAATACATTAGGGGTTTAGATATATTTAATAATGTGCAACCACTTCATTTATAGTTCTAAATAAAGAAAACTAGAGACCAAATGGGATATATAATACAACATTTTCAATTCAGTGTAAGTGGGGAACAGTGTTATATGAAAGTCTGAATCCATAATTTATCTCTCTTCCTTTGACCCAGAACATTGTAACTCTTATTAGGAAACATTTTAACCAAATGATGCTTTTAGAAATGGATTAAGGATTTTTATCAAAATGAATTTTCTGATATTAACACAATAATAAGCAAAGTATAGTTCTTTGATCAGTAATTATCGTTAGGGAAGTGTAAGCATTGTTGCCATCAGGAAGAATTATTTTCTGACATATTTAATGATGACAGTTGCTTAATTTACTGAATTTTTGTTTATTTTAAGTTTTGCTGATTGTACATTCTGTTTTATTCTTCTTTTCAATTGTGTCATAAATTCCAAAAGTGAAATTAATAAAACAATAGTCCATAAGGAAACAAACCACAGAAAAAATATTTTTTCAGATATGATTCAGAACTCATTCTTATGACAATTTTAGGCCATAAAATTTTACCAGGTAGTTTTAGAAACTGTAAGTTTTATTCTCTGTCGATTACTTCTGTAGTTAGTTAATAATTAATTTTTAATTGGTTTTTTTTTTTTTTTTTTTTTTTACTGGCATCTTAATAGGAGGGATAGGAGGGAGTACTCTTGATAACCTGTTGTTGAATCTGACATATTTTTCTGGCAGTCCCTGTGTGTTATAACCAAGTGGTTAGTGCTCTACAAATTTTTTCACAAATGATCATGACAGCAATTCATTGAAGCATTGAAGCATTTTGTATCTGGAAAATTAGTGTTCATGTGAATGATTGTGTATCTTGTGATCTATGTGATGTTTTGTTTCCATAAGAGCTTTTTTAAAAATATGTTAACTTTGGAATAAGAAGGTCCCCTGGATTTCCTCCTGTTTCTATTCAATAATTGCTCAGGTAGCTGTGAAATGTTGGAGCATACCTGTGGGGTAAATTGTAAAACCAAGGTGAGGAGGTAGTTGTAATATATTTGCTCTAGATTTTTAGTTTTACATTTCTGGGGTTCCCTTTCCCTTTAACATTACAGTAATTGTACCTACATCAAAAAATTGAATGCAAATCATAGACTTATCAATCTAAAAAACTAAAAACATAGTAAGAGGGACTTTACCTAACAAATGCAATCAGTGTAACCTAGTTTCTTGTACCCTCAATGAATCCCCAACAATAAATAAAAAAAAAAAATGGTAAAAAAACTAAAAATATAAACTAGTGATTTTTTTTTTATATCAGATTAATATGAGGATACAAATGTTTCGGTTACATTGTTTTTGATTCTAAGGTAAAGTTCAAGTTGCAGTTAGCAATTAATTTCTTTGTACTGGTTTCTACTTAGTATGCTTTCTGTGTAAGTTGATTTATTAATTCTCATACCAAACTGATGGGAGTAAAAACTTAAAATCTTCCTTGACCCATTTGGCTAGGTTGAGTCAAGGTTATGGGAACTATGTTCTCCCTCCATTATCCAGTTGTAACAGTCATTCCTTTATTCATTCAACAGTATTTCCTGCATTGAGTGCTTGCAAAGCACCACGTATGGTCCTAGTTCTGGGACTACAGCCGGAGTAAAATAAAGACCCTACCTTTGTGGAACTTAGATCCTAGTGCAGAGAAAACAGAAAATATACAAGGCTATATTTTAGTGTATGGTGATAAAGGCAAGGAAAATAAGGGAGGCAGAAGAACTGGGGCAAAGTTGGAGTTGAGGTAGTCTGGGGCTCGGAGGGGAGGGGCTTCTTCATGAAGACATTTGAACAGAGGCTTAAATGGAATAGAGGGTGAGCCTCACCAGAGACTTAGGAGGAGTATCTCAGGTAGAGGAGATAGCAAGTAAAAAGGCCCTTGGAACTATCTTTCTCTCTAACTTCCCAAGGAGTTGTAGCAACTGGCACATATCAGGGCTTATAATTTCCAAATCAATTTTTCTGCCACCCAAAAACTCCCCAGTTCTTATTTTAAGTGAGAAAGTGGCTGGTGATTTACTTATTCTACACTTTTAAAAGACAAAAACATAAATAGGAAGGAATTTACCTAATGGTTTTCTTGCCTATTTTCAGTTATATAAAATAATTAAAAGTGTTTTTTTTTATTTGTTTTTGTTTATAATTTTTTTTTTTGTTAGTGTGATTCTTCTTGAAGCAATCTCCAGGATGAAGTGCAGTCTTCCCCTTGCATGTTTCACAATAGAAAGTGGTTTCTGTCCTTCCACCTTTCTCACTTCTTCTGCTTCAAACCGTGCAATTCTTGGTTGATTTTTTTTTTTCACTTTGCATTATCAAATGCATTTTCCCATGCATTTTAGCCTTTCCTCAGTGTCAGGAGATGATGGTCTTGGATTTCTGTTCCTCATGTTACTCACAAGCTGAGTGATGAGATTTCACCTGTAAGAAAAGCGTGCCTGCATTTTTTCTTCACTCTCCTTCTGATCTAATGAGTAAAGGATGTAGCTGTTCACAACTTCAACTTCCATCAGTCAGAAGAAGAAATTTGCCACCATTGGTAGGACCTCCTTGTAAATCTGTAACATCCACAGTACTGATCAGTTCTGTCCACTCTTCGCATAAACTTTGTGTATTCTATGGTAACTATTGGTTTTTCAAATTGAACGGACTATTTCTTCTTATAATCAGTGATGAACTGAGTTTGAGGACCAAAAGTGTACTCAGCCTTGTGATCAACCACTTGTTATGGAATGAAACACACAAAAAGTGTCCAACATCTTTGGACATGGGAATGAAACAGGAAAATCTCTGACAAAGGGTAGGAAATGAACGTGTGTAACAGAAAGATGAAGGTAACATTTGCATTTATAACTCCTTTTATCTGAAATGTCCTGTCTCCTTTGTGGACTACCCACGTGCCTCCCTTTATTCAAATACCTCCTACCCCCACCCACTATTTGTTTTGTCAAGCATTGCCGGAGCCCCAGCACACTCACTCACTCCCTGGCAGGAACCAGCCAACAGCACATGCACACGCTACAGGAGTCTGCATAGCTGCCTCTTCAGCAGTAAGCTAACTCTCAGTTGGGTTCTTTAGGGGATGAACACTCCACTTTTGCAAGCACAGATAGCCCATAGGTGTGAACAAAAAGGCAACTGCATGCTGCAAAACACTATGTTCATATCCCCTTCATCCCCCAGGGAGGGAGCCCTTCCATGATCAAGTTCCCCTTCATTCCCCCAGGGAGGGAGGAGGGGAAATTTGCTCATTCCAACTTCCCTGTCCACAGCCTGCAGGCAGATGACCCTACCTTATCTGGTTTACAGAATTCATGCTTGTGGCACTTCAGTCCAAGTGCCCTTTATATCTACCAGCAGCCACCACTGTCTAACTCCTGTGGCAATAGCCTTGAGTATTTTATAACTTCTATTGCTTGCATTTTACCAATGAACAGTCTCAAGATCCTTTATTGCTCCTTGCCTTACCATAATTGATAACCAGCCACAGCCACATCTGTCTCTGCACAGATACTGAACACAACAGAATCCCAAACAGGCAACTTATAGACTCACCAAGATTTATACATATTTCATTTTTATTACCAATCAAAAAATAAATTCCATATATTGTTTAGCAAAAAGAAAAAAAATGCAACAAGTCTCCCGTTAAAAATGAGGAAATAGAGGCACAGATATTCATAGCAATTATACCAAGCTAGGACTTCTGATACCCAGGAATGCAAATTAAACACTCATATTAACCATTGTGCTATACACTTGTGATTGATTGCATATTGGAACTAGTGGGTAAAATAATTTAAATCTGCATATGAGTATCTCGCATGAGGATTGTCCATAATATAGTCTCTATAAAACAGCTCTGACTGTTTTATTCACATTAACAACTGGCTGGTTTATGCTAGAATAATTCTATTTGTGAAGTCACTACAACAAAAAAAAATATTTTTTTTATTCTAAACTTTATGCTTTTCTAAAATGTTAGATCATTTAAACAATGAAACATTCTAACACTAATGTACACTAATGATGTTAAAACTGATGTTCAAAAATTATAAACGTCACCTATAGAGCCAACATCCAGAAAAAAATAATTATCATATATGTGGGTGAGAAAGCACTTTAACAAAAATAATTTTCTGGTAGCTAAAAAACATTTGTCTTAAGTTTGTATTTTAGAAATATATATGTATATTTCCTAATATATATATATATTTTTTTTGTTTGTTTGTTTTTGAGAGAGTCTCAGTCTGTCATCCTGGGTAGACTGCCATGGTATCACAGCTCACAGAAACCTCAAACTCTTGGTTTCAAGTGATTCTCTTACCTCAGCCTCCCCAGTAGCTGGGACTACAGGTGCCTACCACATGACTGGATATTTTTAGAGTTGGCTATTTTTAGAGATGTGGTCTCACTTTTGCTCAGGCTGATCTCGAGCTCAGGCAATCCACCCTACTTGGCCTCCCACTGTACCAGGTAGACATATTTTTTATTGTATTTCTATTCAATGAATACTCATTCTAATTTCTTGCTGCTTCTGCTTCTCATTTTAGTAGTGGATTTAAATACTCTAAATATTAACTTCATGAAATAATTGACACTAGAAAAACTTTTTCTCCATCTGAACTAATATTTTATTAGTTCTACCCTGTTCTCTCTCTCTCTAGACAACGTTCAATTTTGTTGTATTAATTTTCATATCATTCAGTCTGACAACTCAATTTACCTTTAAGAACAATGTTGAAGTTACATGATTTTGTCCATTGATTTATGAAAAATACTTCAGAAATGATTTGTGATATAGTGACAAAATGCTTTTTCAAAACATTATAGCAAATAATGGTTATAAGAATGAAAGGAATGAAAATATAAGGAAATTTGATGAGAATATAAATAGCGAGCAAAATCAACATTTAAGCTCAGATAAAAGAAAAAACTTATCTCCAGATGCTTGAGACTAACCAGGGGTGTTTCACCTGCATGCTGATTTTGTGAAGATATTTTTGCCTTATCTGCAGTGTCAGATAACAGGAAAAGTATTTCAGGACCTTTTTCTTTGTTAATCTGCTTTAGTTTGTATTTGTGTATTTAAATGTCTGGTCCAAGACAATTCTGCCCCAATGTGGAGCAGAGGGAAAAAAGAATGAGCACCCCTGGCTAGGTTCTTTGCTTAGTTTCTTCTTGGAGGATCTATCCAGAACTCCCAATGGAGTGTTAAAATCTCCAACTATTATAGTGCAGGAAGATATTAAATTGTTCATATGCATTAGAGTTTGCTTTATAAATTGAGGAGCATCTAGGTAGGGTGCATAAATGTTAATTATTGAAATCTCTTCATGGTGAGTGTTTCCCTTGGCAAATATGTAGCGTCCATCCTTGTCTTTCCTTACCTTTTTTGGTTTAAATCATAATATATCTGCAAATAAAATTGCAACCCCTGCTTTTTCTCTGATTTCCATTTCACTGCGTTATAGATGATTTTGGAAAAGGCAAAACATTAGAGATAATAAAACAAACAGACAAACAAACAACAACAAAAAACAGTGGTTGCCAGGAGGAAAAAGCAAGAGTAGGAGGGATCAACAGTGGAGCGATCAAGATATTTTAAAGCAATAATACTATTCTGTAGGATGGTAATGGTGGATACATGACATTGTGCATTTGGTAAAACCCAAAGAACTGTACCAAACAAAAAAATATGCATTTTAAGTAATGACAATATGTCAATATTAGCTCACTTCCCAATTGTTACAAATGTACTACATTCATGGAAAATATTAATTATATAGGAAACTGTGAAGAGGGGGAGGAATATGTAAATAGGAATTCTACCATCTGCTCAATTTTTGGTAAACCTAAAAGTGTTCTAAAAAGAACATGTATTATTTTTTCAGAAAAACATAAAGTTTTTGATATATATCAGCGCTAATGATTATCTGAGTCTTCAGCAAATCATAATATACTTGTTGGGAGAGAGTCTTGCCTCCATGTTGATGAGTGCTGAATAATCAGGTGGTAGTTGCTGAAGGTTGAGGTGGCTGTGGAAATATCTTTAAATAAGACAAAAACAAGATTTGCCATCATCAACTGGCTCTTTTTGTATGAAAGATTTCTCTGTAGCATGTGATGTTGTCTGATAGCATTTTATCAGTGGTAGAACTTTCAAAATTGGACTCAATCCTATCATGCCATGCTGCTAATTTATGTTCTAAATTATGTGTTGTCATTTCAAAAATGTTCACAGCATTTTTGCGAGGAGTATATTCCATATTAAGAAATTATTTTTTTTTATTCATTCATAAGAGTTGACTTCCTCACCCATTTAAGCTTTATCATATATTTGCAGAAATTTAGTAGTATCTTCAGGCACTGGTCTAATTCTAGTTCTAATGCTATTCCCCACATTTGCAGTGACACTCCCTTCACCAAAGTCTTGAATTCTGCTGTCATCCATGTAGTTTGGAGTCAACATATTTCAAACTCCAGTTTATGTTTTTTTGACCTTCTCCCATGAACACAGAGGTTCTTAATGGCATCTAGAATAGTGAATCCTTTCCAGAATATTTTCATCTAACTTTTCCAAGATCCAACAGAGGAACCACCATCTATGGCAACTATGGCATTACAAAATATATTTCTTAAATAATAAGAACTAAAAGTAAAAATGACGTCTTGATTCATGAGCTGCAGAATGTATGCTGTGTTAATGGGCAAGCAAACAACACTAAGCTTCTTGTATGTTTTTATAGAGCTCTTAAAGGAACAGGTGCATTGTCAATAAGCAGTAATATTTCAAAAAGAATCTTTCTGAGCAGTAGATCATAACAATGGACCTAAAGTTATAAGTAAAACATGTCATAAGCAAATATGCTGTCATTCAGGGTTTGTTGTTCCATTTGTAGAGCATGTACACAGTAGATTTAGTATAATTATTAAGGACTATAGGATTTTCAGAATTGGCTTCTTCGTAATGTCACCAACTGTATTACCCCTTAGCAAGAGAGTTAGCTGTGCTTTGAAGCTTTGAAGCCAGCAGTTAATATCTCCTCTCTACTATGAAAGTCCTAGATGACATCTACTTCCAATAGAAGGCTGTTTTGTCAACTCTAAAACTCTGTTGTACAGTGTAACCATTTTCATCAATGATCTTAGCTAGATCTGAATAACGTGCTCCAGCTTGTATCTTAGTACTTGCTGCTTCATCTTGCGCTTGTATGTTATGAGATAATTTCTTTTCTTAAACCTCATGAACCAACCCTTCCTAAATTCAAATTTTAATTCTTCAGCTTCTTAATTTCTCTCAGTTTTCATAAAAATTGAAGAGAGTTAAGGTCTTGCTCTGGATAAGGCTTTGGCTTAAGGAAATACTTTGGCTGGTTTAATCTTTTAATTCAGACTGCTTGCACTTTCTCCCTATGATCAACTAGGTTGTTTCATTCTCCTATCATTTGTGTGTTCACCAGAGTAGCACTTTGAATTCTCTTCAAGGACTCTCCCTTTGCAGCCACAACTTGGCTAACTGTTTGGCATGAGAGGCTTAACTTTTGGCCTATCATGGCTTTTGACAAACCTTCCTCACTAAGTTTAATCATTTCTAGCCCTTGATTTAAAGTAAAAGCTATGCAACTTTTCCTTTCTCTTCAACACTTAGAGGCCATTGTAAGGTTATTATTTCAATATCGTGTGTTTCAGGGAATAGAGAATCCTGAGGTCAGGGAGATAGATGAGGAAAGGGCAGGTTGGTGGAACAATGAGAACACACGCAGAAAAGGTTTTCCTCTAAATGTATAACCCTCTTCCGACAGGTACTTGTGTGGTGATATTATCAGCTTGTTGTTAAATATTTGCATCTGTTCCCATAGTTAGTCAACACATATGGACATGCCTTAAATAATCTATCCTATGTAGTCCAGGAGCCTAACACCTATCTGACCGTTTAACAAAGAATCCAGCATTTTGTATAAATGTAGGGACAACATCTTCTGTGGCCAGCATATTGCCTTAATCTCAAGCCATTTTGCTGAGTGGTCAACAGTGTGGGCTGTCAATTGCCAATCAGTGTGGTGACTACAGCAGTACTTTATTAGATTGATCTATCACAAAGTGAGACTATTCCATGCCTCATTATCTGGGTCAACAAAACAGGAGATGCCTTATATAGCACTTTGAGAAGCTTTATATCCTATAAATAAGATTGGCAATTTACTTTTCTCGTTCTGGTATGTGGCATTGTGGCAAATACAGGCTGTTGGCAGGCTTTAGAAATTTAGATGACTTTCAGCAATCCACTTGAACCAGCCATTGTGGAGAGCGTTCCAAGGAATCTGAGTGAATAAGTTCAACTCATGAGTAGGCATGCTTACACTGGAGCAAAATAAGCTAAAGTATTTGCTGATTAGGCAATCTGATAAGAAACAGCAATCACAGTCTAGTCATAGGGTCAAAACTCAGTGTCTTGGTAATAGATTGACCATGGTCTATGCAGAACCCAAGTTCCAGTCTATATGGATGGACAGTTGCTCCCAAGACAAATGAAGATTTCAGGGTTTGCCTCCCTCTGTAGTCATTTATGACTTCCAAGCATTTCCTGCTTACTCATTATATAGTTTTAGTTTTGTTTTTATTCTTGGTTAATCCCTGAAGGACAGTTTATCCAGACAATGAGGATACCATATTTCTAACAAAGAAGACTATTTATTCTTTGAATACATGATCAGATGAAGGAATGAATTAGTGGCCTATCTATGCTACATTTCAAAATAAAATTTTTCATATTTTACTGATAACCAGAATATGAGGACTAAAACAAACTTGCTAAAGTACTCCATTAACATTACTAATCATTTTTCTATTTTTATTTATTTTGACAAAAAACTGCTATGCCTCTAATAAATGACACTATGTAATACTGTACTTGTTCTAATGTTGCTACCTATTGTAATCTACCTGTCCAAATGCTAGATGAAAATAATTAGTTCTATATGAGAATTTTTTTTTTTAGCTGGAATATATTTCAAGTAGCTGAATAAGGTATAAACAATTATTTACTCTATTAAATAAAAAATATATAAATTAATCTTCTATTATTTGCTCATCTATTTTTTATAAATATTTTATTAATTATAGTCCTCCTAGCACACAATGCATCTTTAGACCTGTCTATCTTCCGTTGCTATGAGTTTTTATCTCCTGATGTAAATGTCCTATATCTCCCCCCTATCCATGGTAACTACCACTCTACTCTCTGCGTCTATGTATTTAATAGTTTTTAGATCCCACATATGAATGAAATCATGCAGTATTTTCATTACTGTGTTTGGCTTATTTCACTTAGCATAATGTGCTCCAGGTTTACCTATGATGTAGCAAATGCAAGTAGTCCTACATTGCATTGCATACTTCTACGGCATGATTTATTTTTTATTGTATATATCTAAGATGTACAATAGGAAATTTGTATGTAAATATACAAATGATTATACAAATATAAAGTGATTGCTATAGGTGAGCCCATTAACACATCTATTGCCTCATAGTTATTTTTTCTTTATTTTTCCTTTTTAAATATTTTGTTCCATAATGTTTTTATTGATTCAACTGTTGATGTACATTATAGACTGTTTCCATATCTTGGCTATTCTGAATAATGTTTGCAGTGAATATAAGAGTGTGGATATCTCTGTGATGTGCCAGTTTTATTGCTGTTAGGTAAGGGGAATTGCTCTGTCATATGGTATGATGCTTGTAGAGTTAATTGTGAAATGTAGCTTTTTTGCTTTTAGTCAAATGACATTAGATTCCTATTTTTGACAATTTTATGCTTTCAATTTTTTTCTTTTTTTTGTTCTAATTTTTTTATTGTTAACTCATAGCTGTGTACATTAGCGCAATCAAGGGGTATAATGTGCTGCTTTTATATACAATCTGAAATATTCTCATCAAACTGTTCAACATAGCCTTCACGGCATTTTCTTACTTATTGTATGTAGACATTTGTATTCTGCATTTAGTAGGTTTCACCTGTACCCGTTCTAAGATGCACCATAGGTGTGGCCCACTCATTATTCTCCCTCCACCCTAACCTCCCCCTTCCCTTCCCCTCCCTTGGCCCTTTCCCCATATTCTTGTGCTATAGTTGGGTTATAGCCTTCATATGAAAGCTATAAATTAGCTTCATAGTAGGGCTGAGTACATTGGATACTTTTTCTTCCATTCTTGAGATACTTTGCTAAGAAGAATATGTTCCAGCTCCATCCATGTAAACATGAAAGAGGTAAAGTCTCCATCTTTCTTTAAGGCTGCATAATATTCCATGGTATACATGTAAAACAGTTTGCTAGTCCATTCGTGGGTCGATGGGCACTTGGGCTTCTTCCATGACTTAGCAATTATGAGTTGGGCTGCAATAAACATTCTGGTACAGATGTCTTTGTTATACTGTGATTTTTGGTCTTCTGGGTATATACCTACTAAAGGAATTATAGGATCAAATGGCAGGTCTATTTTTAGAACTCTAAGTATTCTCCAAATATCCTTCCAGAAGGAATGTATTAGTGTGCATTCCCACCAGCAGTGTAGAAGTGTGCCCTTTTCTCCACATCCACGCCAACATCTCTGGTTTTGGGATTTTGTTATGTGGGCTACTCTTACTGGTTAGGTGATATCTCAAAGTAGTTTTGATTTACATTTCTCTGATGATTAAGTATGATGAGCTTTTTTTCATGTGTTTGTGGATCATGCATCTGTCTTCTTTAGAGAAGTTTCTCTTAAACTCCTTTGCCCACCCTGAGATAGGATCACTTGTTCTTTTCTTGCTAATACGTTTGAGTTCTCTGTGGATTCTGGTTATTAAACCTGCATTGGAGGTATAACCTGCAAATATTTTCTCCCATCCTGAGGGGTGTCTGCTTGCTTTACTGACTGGGTTCTTGGCTGTGCAGAAACTTTTTAGTTTGATCAGGTCCCAGTAATGTATTTTTGATACTGCTTCAATTGCCTGGGGAGTCCTCCTCATAAAATATTCACCCAGTCTGATTCCTTCAAGAGTTTTCCCTGCACTTTCTTCAAGTATTTTTATAGTTTCATGTCTTAAGTTTAAATCTTTTATCCACTGAGAGTCTATCCTAGTTTATGGTGAAAGGTGTGGGTCCAGTTTCAGTCTTTTACAGGTTGCCAGCCAGTTCACCCAGCACCATTTGTTAAATAGGGAATTTTGTCCCCACTGAATGCTTTTAATTGGCTTGTCAAAGATCAAATAACAGTAAGTAGCTGGATTCATCTCTTGGTTCTCTATTCTGTTCCAGACATCTACTTCTCTGTTTTTGTGCCAGTACCATGCTGTTTTGATCACTATCGATTTATAGTACAGTCTCAGGTCTGATAGCATGATTCCTCCTGCTTTGTTTTTATTTCTGAGTAATGTTTTGGCTATTCAAGTTGTTTTCGGATTCCATATAAAATGAAGTATTATTTTTTCAAGATCTTTAAAATATGATAATAGAGCATTTATAGGAACTGCATTAAAATTATATATTGCTTTGGGTAGTACGGACATTTTAATAATGTTGATTCTTCCCAGCCATGAGCATGGTATGTTTTTCCATTTGTTATCATCTTCAGCTGTTTCTTTTCTTTCTTTTTTTTTTATTAAATCATAGCTGTGTACATCAATATGATCCTGGGGCACCATACACTTGGTTCATAGACCATTTGCCACATTTTCATCACATTAGTTGACATAGCCGTCCTGGCATTTTCTTAGTTACTTTGCTAAGACATTTACATTCCACATTTACCAAGCCTCACATATGCCCTTGTAAGATGCACCACAGGTGTGATCGTTTAAGTCTCCTCCCTCTAACCACCTCCCCACTCCGTCCCAACCCTTTCCCTCTTCCCCCTATTCTTAGGTTGTAACTAGGTTATAGCTTTCATGTGAAGGTCCTAAATTAGTTTCATAGTAGGGGTGAGTACGTTGGATACATTTTCTTCCATTCTCAAGATACTTTACTGAGAAGAATATGTTCCAGGTCCATCCATGTAAACATGAAAGAGGTAAAGTCTCCATCTTTCTTCAAGGCTGCATAGTATTCCATGGTGTACATATACCACAATTTATTAATCCACTTGTGGATCGATGGGCATTTGGGTTTTTTCCATGACTTAGCAATTATGAATAGGGCTGCAATAAACATTCTGGTACAAATATCTTTGTTATGATGTGATTTTTGGTCTTCTGGGTATATGCCCAGCAGAGGAATTACAGGATTGAATGGCAGATCTATTTTTAGATCTCTAAGTGTTCTCCATATATCTTTCCAAAAGGAATGTATTAATTTGCATTCCCACCAGCAGTGCAAAAGTGTTCCCTTTTCTCCACATCCACGCCAACATCTCTGGTCTTGGCATTTTGTGATATAGGCTAGTCTCACTGGAGTTATATGGTATCTCAAAGTAGTTTTGGTTTGCATTTCTCTGATGATTAAAGATGATGAGCATTTTTTCATATGTCTGAAGGCTGCACATCTGTCTTCTTCAGAGAAGTTTCTCTTCAAGTCCCTTGCCCAGCCTGCGATGCGATCACTTGTTCTTTTCCTGCTAATGCGTTTGAGTTCTCTGTGGATTCTGGTTATTAAACCTTTGTCAGAGACATAACCTGCAAATATCTTCTCCCATTCTGAGGGCTGTTTCCTTGCTTTACTTACTGTGTTCTTGGCTGTGCAGAAGCTTTTTAGTTTGATCAAGTCCCAATAGTGTATTTTTGAAGGTGCTTCAGTTGCCCAGAGGGTCCTTCTCATAAAAAACTCGCCCAACCCAATTTCTTCAAGGGTTTTCCCTGCACTCTCTTCCAGTATTTTTATAGTTTCATGTCTTAAGTTTAAATCTTTAATCCAGTAAGAGTCTATCTTAGTTAATGGTGAAAGGTGTGGGTCCAGTTTCAGTCTTTTACAGGTTGCCAGACAGTTCACCCAGAACCATTTGTTAAATAGGGACTCTTTTCCCCACTGAATGTTTTGAATTGGCTTGTCAAAGATTAAATAACGGTAAGTAGCTGGATTCATCTCTCGGTTCTCTATTCTGTTCCAGACATCTACTTCTCTGTTTTTGTGCCAATATCATGCTGTTTTGATCACTATCGATTTGTAGTATAGTCTGAGTTTTGGTAGAGTAATTCCTCCTGCTTTGTTTTTATTTTTGAGTAATGTCTTGGCTATTTGAGGTTTTTTCTGATTCCATATAAAACGAAGTATTGTTTTTTCAAGATCTTTAAAGTATGACAGTGGAACTTTAATAGGGATTGCGTTGAAGTTATATATTGCTTTGGGTAGTATGGACATTTTAACAATGTTGATTTTTCCCAGCCATGAGCATGGTATGTTTTTCCATTTATTAACATTCTTGGCTATCTCTTTTCTTAGAGTTTTATAGTTCTCTTTATATAGATCTTTCACGTCCTTTGTTAGATAAACTCCCAAATATTTCATCTTCTTTGGCATTGCTGTGAATGGGATAGGGTCCTTAATTTTTTTTTCAGCTTGACTATTGTTGGTATATATAAAGGCTACTGATTTATGAATGTTGATTTTGTAACCTGAGACGTTGCTGTATTCCTTGATCACTTCTAAGAGTTTTGTAGTAGAGTCCCTAGTGTTTTCCAGATATACAATGATATCATCTGCGAAGAGCGAAAGTTTGATGTCTTATGACCCTATGTGGATACCCTTGATCGCCTTTTCTTCCCTAATTGCGGTGGCTAAAACTTCCATTACAATGTTAAAAAGCAATGGAGACAATGGGCAGCCTTTTCTGGTTCCTGATCTAAGTGGAAATAATTTCAATTTAACTCCGTTCAATATGATATTGGCTGTCAGTTTGCTTTAGATGGTCTCTACCAGTTTAAGAAATGTCTGTTCTATACCAATTTTCTTAAGTGTTCTGATCATGAAGGGATGTTGGATGTTATCAAAAGCTTTTTCTGCATTGATTGGGAGAATCATATGGTCTTTGTTTTTTACTTTGTTTATGTGCTGAATTACATTTATAGATTTACGTATATTGAACCAGCCTTGAGACCCAGGGATAAAGCCAACTTGATCATGATGTATAATTTGTTTGATGTGTTGCTGGATTCTGTTTGTTAGGATCTTGTTGAATATTTTCGCATCTATATTCATTAGTGCTATCGGTCTATAGTTTTCTTTTCTTGTTGGGTCTTTTCCTGGTTTGGTGATCAGGGTGATGTTTGCTTCATAGAACGTGTTGGGTAGTCTTCCTTCTTTTTCTACCTTTTGGAACAGGTAGGTCCAGATTTTAGTAGGTTTCTCCCGTGAATTGCAGTGGGAGGGCCTTTGATTTCTGCCTGTTTGTTTGTGGGGTTCTTAAGCCGATCAGATGGGGGACGGGGCACTCCTGTCCGCTTGGTGGTGGGTTTTGTACCTTTTGTTTGCATCCTTGTGGTCATAGCTCTCCTCAGCGGAGTTGATGTGCATTCTTCAACTTTCTCACTTGGTGCTGCTTGAATCCATCAGGTTACTTGCTAAATTTTCGTACCTTAACTCTCCTTCAGGACAGGAGCCTCTGTGGAAAGCTGGCTTCAGTTTGCCATCTTGTCTCTGCCCCTCAGCTATTTCTTTTTTAAAGTTTCATAGTTCTCTTTGTAGAGATCTTTCACATCCTTTGTTAGATAAACTCCCAAATATTTCATCTTTTTTGGCACTACTGTGAAAGGAATAGGGTCCTTGACTGTTTTTTCGGCTTAGTTATTGTTGGTATACATAAAGGCTATAGATTTATGGGTGTTGATTTTGTAGCCTGAGACATTGCTATAGTCCTTGATTACTTCTAAGAGTTTTATAGTAGAATCCCTAGTGTTTTCCAGATATACGATCATGTCATCTGCGAAGTTAAAGTTAGATTTCTTCTGACCCTATGTGGATACACTTTTCTTCCCTAATTGCAGTGGCTAAAACTTCCATTAGAATGTTAAAGAGCAATGAAGACAATGGGCAACCTTGCCTGGTTCCTAATCTAAGTGAAAATGATTTCAATTTAACTCCACTGAATACGATATTGGCTGTGGGTTGGCCTCTATGAGTTTAAGAAATGTTCCTTCTATACCAATTTTCTTAAGTGTTCTGATCATGAAGAGATGTTGGATATTGTCAAAAGCTTTTTCTGCATCAATTGAGAGAATCGTATGATCTGTATTTTTTAGTTTGTTTATGTGCTGAATTACATTTATAGATTTACGTATATTGAACCAGCCTTGAGACCCTGGGATAAATCCTACTTAGTCATGGTGTATAATTTTTTTGATGTGTTGTTGGATTCTGTTTGTTAGGATCTTATGGAGTATTTTTGCATCAATATTCATAACTGTTATTGGTGTATAATTTTCTTTTCTTGTTGGGTCTTTCCCTGGTTTGGGGATCAAGGTATGTTTACTTCATAGAATGTGTTTGGTAGTATTCCTTCTTTTTCTATGTTTTGGAAGAGGTTTAGTAATATAGGTATTAGTTCTTCTTTAAAGGTTTGGTAGAATTCTGACATAAAGCCTTCTGGTCCTGGGCTTTTCTTTTTAGGGAGATTTTGTATAGTTGATGCTATTTCAGAACTTGATATAGGCCTGTTCAACATTACCACTTCATTTTGGCTAAGTCTTGGTAGGTGGTGTACTTAAAGTATTGGTAGATTTCTTTCAGATTTTCATATTTCTGAGAGTAAAGTTTCTTGTAATATTCATTAAGGATTTTTTGAATTTCTGAGGGGTCTGTTGTTATTTCATCTTTACCATTTCTGATTGATGAAAGTAGAGATTTTACTCTCTTTTTTCCTGATTAAGTTGGCCAAAGGTTTATCTATTTTATTCATCTTTTCAAAAACCAACTTTTGGATTTATTGATCTGTTGTATAATTCTTTTGTTTTCAATTTCATTTAATTCTGCTCTGATTTTGGTTATTTCTTTTTTTCTGCTGGGTTTTGGGTTGGAATGTTCTTCCTTCTCCATTTGCTTGAGATGTCCCATTAAGTTATTAATGTCCTCTCTTTCCATGTTCTTGAGGAAGGCTTGCAGTCCATAAATTTCCCTCTTTGGACTGCCTTTGCAGTATCCCAGAGGTTCTGATAGTTTGTGTCTTGTTTTTTGTTTTGTTCCAAAAATTTGGTGATTTCCTTCTTAATCTCATCTATCCTTCAGCACAAGGTTATTTAGCTTCCATGTTTTTGTATGTGTATGTAGATTCCGATTGTTATTGAGTTGAACTTTTATTCCATCATGGTCTGAAGATGCAAGGAATAATTTCTAATTTTTATAATTTGCTGAGGTTAGATTTGTGGCCTAGGATGTGGTCAATTTTGGAGTATGTCCCGTGGGCTGATGAGAAGACTGTGTATTCAGTGTTGTTGGGATGAAACGTCCTGTAGATGTCTGTTAATTCCAGATGTTGAATGGTTCAGTGTAAATCTAAAATTTCTTTCCTTAGCTTCTTTTGGGAGGATCTATCCAGCACTGCTAAAGGGATTTTAAAATCTCCAACTACTATGGCACTGGAGGAAATCAAGTTGCTCATGTCTGTTAGAGTTTCTCTTATAAATTGAGGTGAATTCTGGTTGGGTGAATACATATTAATAATTGAAATCTCATCATATTGAGTATTACCTTTAACAAATATGAAGTTTTCATCGTTATTCTTCCTTATTTTCGTTGGTTTTAAGCCTATTGCATCTGCTAATAGGATTGCAATGCCTGCTTTTTTCTGCTTTCCATTTGCCTGGAGTATAGATGACCATCCCTTCACCTTGAGTCTATATTTGTCTTTTAATGTAAGGTGATATTCTTGTATGGAGCAGATATTGGGCTTGAGTTTTTGTATGCAGTCAGCCAACCTGTGCCTCTTTAGAGGACAATTGAAGCCATTCACATTAATTGAAAATATTGATAAGCCTTTCGAGAGTCCGGTGGACATTTTTAATCCTTTTGCGACTGAGGAAGTTGGAATTTGATCAAAATTTTCTGGGTGGGTTTACTTTGTGGTGGAGGATTACACTGGTCTTTATGGTGGATAGGTCTGAGAATATCCTGGAGAGCTGGTTTAGTTATGGCAAATTTCTTCAACATGTGAATGTCATTAAAGTATTTAATTTCTCCATCATAATTGAAACTCAGTTTAGCTGGGTACAGGATCCTGGGTTGAAAGTTATTTTGTTTTAGGAGATTAAAAGTAGATGACCATCCTCTTCTAGCTTGAAAGGTTTCAGCAGAGAGATCTGAAGTTATTCTAATATTCTTCCCCTTGTAGGTAATGGTTTTCTTTTGTCTGGTTGCTTTCAGAATTTTTCCCTTCATATTAACTTTAGTGAAATTGATTATGATGTGCCTGGGGGATATCTTCTTCAGGTTGTGTCATGCTGGAGTTCTGAAACTGTCAGCTATCTGAATTTCAGAATCTCTTGGCATGTCTGGAACTTTCCATGTCTGGAAAGTTCTCTTTCATAATCTCATGAAGAAGAGACTCTGTGCTTTGTGAAGCCACTTCATCACTTTCAGGGATCCCTATAAGACAAATATTGGTTTTCTTGAAATTATCCCAGAGCTCTATGAGAGAGTGATCTGTTTTTTGCACTCCATTTCTCTTCCTCTTTGAGAGTTTGGGAGCATTTGAAAGTTCTGTCTTCAATGTCAGAAATCCTTTCTTCTGCTTGGTCCATTCATTTACTGAGGGATTCTACTGTGTTTCTCAGATCTTTGAGGGCTGCAACTTCTTGTCTCAATGTGTCAAAATCTTTGGTCATTTGGTCTTTGAATTCGTTGAATTCTTGTGACATCTTTTGGGTTACTGTTTGGAATTCTAATTCGATCTTATTTGTTATCCAGATTCTGAATTCAATTTCTGACATCTCAGCTATTTGTTTGTGCATGGGATCTTGTGCTGTGTCTGCTCCATTGTTCTTTGGGGAAGTTGATCTACTCTGATTATTGATATTGCCAGAGTTTTTCTGTTGATTTTGCCTCATGATTGTTTTTCATTGCCTCTGTGCTTCCTCAGAGTTGGGGAGGTGTCTCTCCAAGATTAGACCCCAGTGGTATCACCCTATTGTTTCTGGAACTTTGTAAGGAGTGACCCTGTGTAGTCCCTCTGGGGATGCCCCAGCTAGGGAGTTCCATTTGTGGGAGTAGCTCCAGAGTGTGACACACCTGGATTTAGCAGCAGGGCAGGGGGTGGTGCACCCTAGTTTGGGAGTGCCTGGCACCCAGTGGCTTTGGCACAGAGGGCCCACACTCCAGCAGTCTCTGGCGAGGAGAAGGGCTCTGCTTAGAGGCATGGAGAGCTCCAGAGTCCACGTGGCTATCAGAGTCCCTGGCCAGATGAGCAGGCCGGTGTGGAGGCAGGGAGGATACAGGAGTGAGGATGCAGGGTTGTGTGGCTCCGGGAGTTCCTGGTCAGCACGTCCGGAGGCCCAGTTTGCACAGGTTGTGGGTTGTGGGTTGCGTGTCCCAGTGCCGCTAGTACAGAAGTCCTGGCAGGCGTGGGTCTTGGGTTGCAGCGCAGCTCTTACCTGGGTCGACACAGGTGTCAATCGCTGGTCGTGTTTCGCAGTGCAGCTCTTACGGAGGTCCAGGCAGGTGCCAATCATGGGTCACAGCACAGCTCTCCAAATTGAAGTTTTTAAGGAGTCATAGTGCTAGCACTGAACTCATCAAGCAGCATCATGTCTGAGTTGTTTCTCCTGCCTCCAAGTCACACAGAGGCAACACAGGGCCTGGAAATAATGTTGACATGGAGTGGATTGGATTATAAGAGAAAGTTGGGGATCAACTTCTTTTATAGTGGGTAGTAACAAAGGCTGCTCCCAGCTTGGAGGAGACATTATCTCATCCCTCAAGTTTAGGCTTAGCAAATAACCTAAGAAAAGGCCTATGTAAAAAGTAAAAACCCTGGGTTCTTAGAAAAAACAAGAATCTTTTTTCTTATTCTTTACTAATAACTTTTGTTTATAGAGAGCTTCAGTATGTCTACCTCTAGTAATATCTCCCACTTCCCTCCTTTATGCTATTTCTAAGAAATGACAAGTCCATTTCAAGAACTATTAAAACTGTTTGTAAAATAACACCATTAGTTCTGAGTGTGTACCAGTGTAAAAATTGTAGGACCTTTGTTCTCTAAACATTTTTCTCCTCTAATATGCTTCCACTGAGATCTTTTAGCTCCTTTTTAATTCCTGACTGTGTTCTTGCAATAGAATTTACCACATCTAGCTATGTATATTGATACATTTCTATGTTAAATACAGTTGTAATTAACTTATTCACCCTCATAATCTTTCCCATAACTCACAATGTAATCATTGTGTTACAATCCCCAAAAAATAAGACTAAAGGAAATAAATGATTCAATGCTTCATTTTCTCTCCTTTCTTTCAACTTACCCATATTTAAGATGATTTCTTGGTCTATTTTCCATTATGCCACTTTTTCTATGTTTGTGCCATTATTGTCATAGTTTAAATGGTTAAATTTACTTGATTTAAACAGGTGATTGGATTTTTTGTCACCTAAATGGAGCAAAGGACTTCTAGAGCAATTAATGCATTCATTTAGCTAATCACTACTTAAGGGAAACAAGTTTAAGTTGTTAAAACATTACAGTTATATTTTAAGTCACAGAATAGTTGATTAGATACTTTAGGACATTTGTTAGTTGATTTTCACATAACATATATAGTATGCACTTAAATTACTGAATTAAAGAATGGTGAATATATTAACTAGTCAGTATGTTGAAGAAATTACCCTACAATAGATACTTCTAAATTATTTCTTAAATCTAAATGAAGTGACGCAGTATGGGTTTCCTAAATGTGCTCTGCATGGTTTGAGAATCTCTGAGAATTGGATTAGAGAAGAAATAATAGAGATTTAAATTTAATGAGGATAGGCCTTGGGGATCACCATTACCCCTCCATATTTGTGCAAAGCTTCTTCATCTTTTTTAAGAGTTATTTCTATTATCTATCCTATGTATTGGTATTCTGGAAGTTCCTAGAATTGTCTAGAAAATTTAGGCCACTGAAGCTTAAAACAAATGAAGAAGCATTTTTACTATTTCTTCCTAGTAAAGGGTAAAGTTTGAGAGTTCATACAGCTTGGATCAAATTAGGATTTTAAATCCTGATTTCCCACTGAGTGTTTTGGAGAAGTTCTAATCTCATCTGGCCTCAGTTCTTTGTCTATATAATGAGAATAAGAATAAGACCTACCTCTAGTTGGATGACTGGATAAAAAGGCTGAAAAAAGTTTCCAGCCCATGAAAACATTCACAAGTAATAACAATGATAATACCTAAAATACAAAATGGAAGTTAAAGAGGCTAAAAGTCTAAACAGCATGCATCTTCTATATTACACTTTCTTTGGAGCTTGGTGCTCACCATTTATTAACTCCATGAGTAGTCAGAGCATGTGAGCTTATGTTAGAATCTATTTTTAGATGTTATTAATTAGATAATCACAATTTCTTTGTGTAAATAACTGCTATTGTACTTTGGATTATAATAGCTATATACTATCCTTAAAATTATCACTAGGAAACATGTTTTCAATCAAGTATGAGTGTTTTTTAAATAATTTTATTCTCTAAATTTGAATTTGGGGCCTTATTTATCATTCAAAAATATAGAGGGAAAGAAGAGGAGAGAAGGGAGGAGAGGAAAAGCAAGAAGAGGAATGGCGAGGAGAGACAAGAGGAAGGGAAGAGATTTACTGGAAGATTGGCGATATTCTTCCAAACTTGCAGAGTTCATTTGAATTTCAACACTGTGCCAATGGTGCCATTACAATCATATTTCCTTACTCAAGAGTCAGTTTCAGTTGTGAAAATATATAATTTTATTTTCCCCTTTGAGGTCAACTTGTTACAGATGAAACAGTTCGTCACTGTGTTTATACTGAAATATGTTTTTGAGCAGTGCAGGAGCATAGGTGGTAAAACATTGCATGATTACATTTAATTTATATTTCAATTCTAGCCTCTCTTGAGCCATGATTCTGCTTTCTCATTTTCTGCTTTTGTGACAGTGGGACATAGGGTGATGGCTGTAGATTTTCTTCAGTAACTCTGAAATCCCTACTCAGTTTGGTATGCTAAAGCAATCTTTTTTTCTGGACTGTTTGTCTTTTGTTTGCTTTAGAAATTTTGAAGGTTTTCTGTTTCCTTTGCTCATCTTATTTTGTTCCAGAAGCATAAAATTATCTGAAATCTGGGTTGCCATTTGATAAGATTAACAAGTAAAATGATTTAATTCACTAAATCAGATTATATCAAATTTCATTAACATCCGTATCTTCCAATTAATTACTGCCAAGTTCTATGTCATGGGTAAAGAACATTGCTGTATTTTTTACAGTTATGGAAGATAGAGAAGCTGAAATCTGAGCTTTGTGAAAGCTTATTTACAAAATTTTTAGGTCTCTCAGAGTTATACTTATATGTTCATTGACCAAGGTTTTCTACCTTCTTGCATTTTAAACAACTTCTGCTAATTTTATTTTTTTCTACATGTTTAGATAAGAATTCTTCATATAAAATGTTTACATTCTCCCTGTGAATGAGTTTGTACTTCTTTATAGTTAGGCAGAAAAAGTATAAAATTATGAGATTAAAGGGAATTATTATATACAATTTAAAATGAATAGAAGAAAGAGTAGAAAATCTTCAGGTGTTTTAATGCATGCAATATTTATAAATGTCAACATGTACTAAGAACCTTCTAAGCCATAGAGTTCTGTGTTTACATCGGATCAATAGATATTTCTGAGCTGCTGCTTTGATCCTGGAAATATGCTGGCTGCTCTGATAAATATTACTTTGTCTTATCATTTTTATTCTATTGAATTAACATTTCTTAAAACAATTTTCATCTCTCTGTCCCTCCTACCACTACCTGTTTGGACCTACATCCATCATCTCTCATCTGTATGTCTGCAGCCTTCAGGATGGTCCACCCCTAATCCATATTTTATGAGTTTCTTTTTTTTTCCCCCTCTTGCAATCATATCTTGCCCCCAGAAGGTGTGGCATGCACCAAGGCCCTGCCCCCCTCCTTCCTTCCCTCTCTCTGCTTTTCCTTCCCCCCCATAACCTTAATTGTCATTAATTGTCCTCATATCAAAATTGAGTACATAGGATTCATGCTTCTCCATTCTTGTGATGCTTTACTAAGAATAATGTTAATTTAGGTCTGCTTAGATCATTCTCCTATTTGAAATTCTCTGTGTTACTCCATTGCTCACAGTTTAGCACCCACATTTCTTATCATGATGCAGCAGGCATCTCGTGAGTTCACTGCTCCTGGTCCTTTGCTGCTCCTTTTGCTAATATAGCACATTCCTTTCCATCACATATTTGTTTGAGGGTAAATTACTTCTCCCCTTTCATAGTGTTCCATTAGGACCATTAACTACAGTGTTTCTCTAAAGAGTAAGGACTTGACGCAAACTAGATCAAACGCTTCCTAGAACTGAATCTAGAGTAGATCTCCATGAAGGACCAAAGGTGGCTGGAGCTGAGTCAATCAGTGACTGTGCCCTAAAGAAGGTGGGATTCATGAGACCCTAGGACTCTATTCCTACATTTCTTGTGGTCTGGCTACATAGCTTCTCCTTTGATTACATGATTCAGCTAGTTCAATATGTTTATAAATTTCTAAAAAAAGTCACCCATAGTTGAATATGGCTCCAAGAACATTTATTAATAGATCCCTTCATAACTCATCAATCTCATCTCTTACATTCCCCACCTTGCATCTTAGACTTCCTGTTCTTCACTGATTCACCATCCTTTTATTTGGCTTTAGACATTTGCTCCTCATATCCTCTTTTCATAGAAATCCCATTTCTCTTGTCTATTTGTTTCTAATTCCTACATATCCTTTGAAACTCAAATTCCTTTTCTCAAGGAGGATTTCCTCTATGCTTCCATATCTTCTACTCTGAGCTCAGAGTAGCTGACTTATGGATACCCCATTTATCACACTTTCTAGTTGTTGCTTATCTGTTGTGAAAAATGAACTTCACTAAGGGTAGTATCTGTGTCTATCTTATTCAAATTTTATTTGTAGTGCCTAGATCAATAAAAACAAATTAGCATATACTTGTTTAATAAAGAATGCATTAATACATTTAAGAAACACTCAAGCTAATTCTCTAAGACATTGTATAATCATACTCCAAACTCAATATAATCAGGCTTCAAGAAATCAGTCCTCAGGGTTTTAGACAATATGAAAGAAAACAGTGCTGAGTCAGGCTATCCAAGAGACTGTAGGTAACACATGGGCATGATTTGATCCATAGTGTATAGATAGTATCCAGGGAGTAGAATATTTTGGTACAAATATTGCAAGCTTTATATATTTCAAAATGGTACATGAGAAATCTGAAGCTTTTTTTTCTGAACTAGCATTTCATCACTATGTAGATGTCTTGACAAATAAGTTTTATCTCATATGTCAAATCTGATTTTTAGTGGGATAATGAGGCCTCATCCTCTACTTGGCATGAATGAGCATGGTGATTGACTGGGATGTCTGCCTGGAAAGAGAAACGAGGGAGTGTGCACAAAGTGATCAGTATTATCCATTCTAGGCTGGCGTAATGCATTATCCTCTAGTGGCCTTTTTGAATTAAATTTTTTCAGAAATTTCCCAGGAAGATGTAGAAAATGGCAGCTTGACTGATAAATCTATGGAAAGCTGGTATAAAGTTACAGAAACATAAAATTGTCAAGAAGCCTTAAACATATCTACTCACTTTACAGATGTGGAAGTTAAATACAGGATAAAAGGCTTGCTCAAGAATGCCAAAAATAGATCAGCCCAAAGCCTTTTCTTTTTTCCTCTTTTTTTCTTGTCTATATTTTTTATTTACATGATCCAACTTAAGTTTTCTATTTAAATAAGAGACTGAATTAATGAAACTCACTAATAAGTTGTGATGACTAGCCCAATTTACTTCAGAACCTTCCTTTTAACATTTATAAACTATGATTGATAATAGAATCACATGATAACTATATACCTGGTACAATATATATTCACTGTGACATTTTAGTTCAAGTACATTGTATCTAGCATTTAAGTGACACAATTTTCAAATTTCTTAAACGAACTTTATGTCAGTTTTCAAGCCTTGGTAAAATCAGCTGTGTTTGAGGATGTATGGCCACATGTATGTACAAAAGGCCGCTCAAGCCTTTGTACCTTCTCTACCAAAGCTTTTTCTTATACTTAACACAGTATTGGGATGAAGACAGTTTAGAAAAATCATGAGTGGGGTTTAAATTATGTAAAGGAGTGGAGAGGAGTACTGGGGGACAGAGGTCAGAAGAAGGAGAAACAATGTAGAGAGAGCAAAGAATCGTGTGTGATATTTTAAGCAAGGTTGCTTTTTTTCTAATTCCATCTTTTTTACAACCTCATGTTCCCTTTTCAAGGTTAAATTCTCCTTTTCTCAATATAAATTCAATACTCTTACTTCTTGTGATCACCACACAGAAGGTGATATCTCCATCATTCTCACTAGAATCAGTCTTGAACAAATGGGAGGTCCTTGGGAAACTCTCCATCTCCTTCTCTACTACTGGCCAGGTGTACTCTGAGCACACCATTTGGCTGGGTCACTCTAAGCTATTTGTATAACCTTTGTTGTTTCTTCTGTTTGGAAAGTCCCTTCTCAATCATGTCTGCTGTTACTTTCATATCTTGGAAACCTTACCCAACCTCTTAGACATGAATCAGATATTCCTCGTCTCCTTAAACCTCTGGCCCCAGGGCTATTCACTCCACTGTAGTAGGGCAAGGACCTTTGTACTTTCCTTCATCACATTGTGTGTGATATGGTATTAAAACTGTTAATTTCTCAGGTTTTCACAGATAATGAGATAATTGTTTTATACTTACTCAGTTAGTTAGTTTATTTTTCAAACAGTCTCACTTTGATGCCCTGGCTAGAGTGCCATGGCATCATAGTTCACAGCAACCTCAAACTCCTGTCTGAAGTTATCTTCTTGCCTCAGCCTCCCTCAAATGCCTGGGACTATAGGTGTCCACCACAACACCCAGCTGATTTTTCTGTTTATAGCAGATACAGGGTCTTGCTCTTTCTCAGGCTGGTGTTGAACTCCTGAGCTCAAGTAATCCACTCTCTCTGGCCTCCCAGAGTGCTAGGATTACAGGTGTAAGCCACCACATCCAGCTGTATTGTTTTAGCTCTAGTGTCAAGCTCAGCAAATAGAACCTAATAGATGATGCAAAAAAAGTACTGAATAAATGACCTATTAAAAATATAATTCCTGAATGATTCTATATGCTAGACATTATATTTAGTTTTTCTATGTATTACATCATTCAATTTTCCCAATATGTCTAGAAACTAAACAATAGTCTTCCTATTCTAAAGTTCAGGAAAACAGGCTTCAATTTAGTTTTGTTCTCACAGTTAATGTCAGTAGGAATTTGAATTCTGGTCTCTTCAAAGTATAGTCCATACTGTTTACTTTCTTGAATCCTATTGTGAATGAAAAAATGAAGTTACTAAGACATTTGATTTTAGAACATGGTCTAATAACGGAAGATAGGGTCTATTACTGCACTTCTGTTTGAAGATAAAATGGATTAAACTGCCCACTTCCTCCATCTCTCACAGCATGCCCCACAGGTTTCTGCATCGGCACCACTGCCTGGGTGTTCTCCTTCCCAGACAGCTCACTACTTCTGGTCTGCTTATTCAGAACCCAGCCATCCATTTGGGTTAGATGAAGTAGCATTCTTCCTTGATTTTTGAGCTCATATTTAGGCATTTGCCTCTGAAATCACAGTACATTCTGTCTTTCCATTTACTCTTTTCCTTGTGGTCTCAGTGAAATTTTGTTCGGTAAAAAGTACAGTCTTTGGAGCCAGAGCTGGGTCTGTAAGTAACTCAACAGCATATTAACTTGGCCATTCAACTGATGTTGATTTTCACGTATTGGATGCATGTCTGATGCTTCCAGGATGAGCCTTTTGACTGGTAAGAGTCTTAGGAGCCAGTGACAGGTGTGGGAATGGAAAGACGGCACCTGAGAGTGTAGGTACTGGGCAAGGCAAATGAAGGCTGGGTAGCCAGTAGTGAGAATAAAGGGAAAAGGGAAAAACTTGCCTGCAATTAAATGAAAGGGGATAAGAATTAGAAATTGATCTGAAACAAAAGTTCTTCCATAGAGGCTGGAGGAAACATTGGGGTGACTGAAGTACTTAGTGCAGAGACTTGACCAAGTCCATGCAGGATATAAGCCTCTCAAGGCAAATGAGTTGTTAAAATCTTATAGTCCATCCGAAATACTATTATTAGAAATCTTTGGCCTTATGGACTATTTCTGCCCTTTTCTTCTTCTGATAAACGTATATTTGGGTGTGTTCTTGGTGTTTTTTTTCTTAGCTTTGTATTTATATTTTGTTCTTATGGATCAAAGGAGAATATTTGACTTCTCTCCATAAAAGCAGGTCCCTTTTTCCTGAGGACATTTGTACTAAATGAAGAAGAGCCAAATAGAGCAGTTGGGAAAGGAATTTTCACTGATTTGTTTTTTATGTGACCAAACTCCATGCCACCTGGATCATTTAGCAGTTCTGATTAAAGAGCACAGGGCCTGGCAGTGTGTGGAAGGTTGCTCCCCAGTGCTGCCTGGACTGCCCTAGGCTTCTAGCAGTCTGACTGTCTCCAGACAATCTGTCATTCCTGCTATGTCCCAATAACCTTTGGCAAAAAAAGCTACAGTTACCTGTGCTGAGGGACTACTACATGGAGAATTTGCCCTTCATTTTATAAAATGTAACATAAATGTGTCACTGGCCTCACAAGAAGTCAGTGAGAAGTTTCATTTAGAATCAAGATCTACTGGGGCTCATATATTTCTAGACCTAAGATGTGGCTGGCATTATTGCTATGCTTTTCATTCTGTCCTTACCAAGTTCTAAGAATAGAAGGAAATATTTAAATATCTGATGAGATGATGTTAGTAACTGTGATTATGTGTGTGTGTTTCTCTCTCCCCTTCTTTGTCTATGTATCAAGAGATTTTGAACACAACCCACATATACATAGACATATGTATATTTATAATTTTCTCAAATATAAGAGAGAGGAAGTTAAATATTCAGATACATAAAGAAAAGAAGTCAATACATTGAAAGGTTAAACTGTTTAGCTTCCACTGAGATCTACACAATGTTATAGACTAAGGGGCTACAAATCCCTGCAAGGTTGGGAAAGATGATATCAATGAGTGAAACCAGGCCTGGGTGTCAGGACTAGCAGAGCTAGTGAAAAAGAACTGAAAGCTCATGTCCAATTTCTGTAAGGAGTTGCACCCACCTACCTCATGTTGTCTTGTAGAATGTATGGCCAGCATTGCCAAATTATCTTTCCATTCAAAAGAAGCCTGAAAATAGGGCTGTTTACAAATTCTTCTGACTTAGAAATGGTGGCTGTATTTGATTTTTACCAAAAATGTGTCAGAAGACTGAATCTTGCCAATGGGTCTTCTGATTTGCCTTCATAGCCGAATTGTTGGAGTGACTCTCCTAAGTCTCTCAGTTCACCCACCCTTTCCATTTCTCTTTATCTAATATCTCCAAAATTTAATAAAGGTAAGTTAATTTTGAATGTTTTCAATATTCTTTTATCTCTTTTAGCCGAGATATAGATTAAAACAAGCACAACAATAAAAGATTCATATTTTTGTATACTTTTACTCAATTCAGTTATTAAAACATTTAGAAAATACATTGTAGAGTGATTATTATCCTGTGCACCAGAATAATAATATTTTTCTTATTTACTTTCTTACACACTGTTAAATTATATATAATATAGTATTTAATAATTCATCAACTATGAATCTGGGTTCTTTCTTTTATAATACTTTAGTATTTATTACTAAGATAATTATTTTCCTTATCTGTTTCTGCCATAGACAACGTTTTTCTTCTTGTTTGGGTTCAGCTATATCTAGTTGGTGAAAAGTCGGATATGCCTACTCTCTAAATCTTCTTTTATAAAGCTTATTTCATCTTGATTGCAATCTCTGCTTCAGGATATTGGAATTTATAGTTTTCAGCCTATCCTGGAAAATGGCAGAATTCTGATACTATTTATTTAAACTTCAAAGAGTTTGTGAGTTCAACTTCAGCTTTATCTATTTCTCATTCAATTGTCCTTTCTAATTTTCTAGTGGCAGTTTTCCTTTACATACCCATTACAAGTTTACAGCTAATTCCAAATTTGCACCCACAGTTTTTCTACATTTCCATCTTTTCCCCCAGGCATTAGTTTATCAAAAGGAAATGAATAAAACTTATGTCGAATGGATACCCAACCAGAAGATTTACTGTTTAAGTTTTGGTTCCTACAAAATGAAATTTCACTGGTGGACTGAATGAGCTCACTGTTGAGTTTTTCAACTGTTCTTCATGCTTACAGCAATAGGCTTAATTTCTTTTTGTTCTAAAAACTAAGTGAGGTATATAAGTATTTTTTTTTTTTTTTCACTGAAGCAGTGTTCAATGACTGTCTTGTATCTGGATATCTATCTCCAGTGATACCTACGAGGTTTTACTCAATGATTTCCTTGAATGAGTTTTCAGTGTTTTGTACTTTTTCTTCTTCCTCAAGGATACCTGTATTTCATATATTAGTTCACTTTGCATATTCCCATATTCCTTTGATGAATTGTTTCTTCTTCTTTATTCTCTTCTCTGTATCTTTGACTTATAAGTTAGACAGTTTTGTCTTTAAGCTCTGAGATTATTTTTTCTGCCTAGTTTAGTCTTTCTTTTTTAAAGCTTTCTGCTGTGTGACTAAATTTTCTAAATGTCCCATTCATTACTCTGAGTTTTGTTATATTCTTTTTAATATTGTTAGCTCTTTATTGACTTTTTCATTTTTCACTGATGTCCTGAAATATCTCTTGGTCTTCTTTGGTTTTCAACTTCCTTTCCAAATCTATTAATATTATTTGCCTTCCATATTCTGATTTCCATTTCTGTCATTCTGAAAATTTCCTTTTGACTGTGTCCATTGCTACACTTGGGCTGTCAAAATAGCAGGTTTTTTTTTCATGTTGTCAGAGGATTTTGCTGATTTTTTCTCATCTGAAATTTCTTCTCTCAGGTCAGGGCATATAGGTTTACAGTGCACCTGTTGTTTTCTGGCAATTTTCTTATTTAGTGAGAAGAAGGAGAGGTCTCTGATGTTCCTTTTATAACCGACTCTGGAAGACTGACCTGGCTGTGGAGAGGCAAATGCAATGATAGCCTATAATTCAACTTATCTGTGTTGTTGTGTTCCCCTGTGATATCACAGTCTGTGACACTTTTGATTAATCTTTCTTAGAATGTCAGGTTGTTCCCCATGCTGCTATTGTAGGTTTGATTTGGGAGATGGGTGATTCTCTCTCCATGGAGGCTAGCATTGTAGGAGGCTGCTCTTCCTGGGTCTCTCCATGGTGGTGACAGTGACAGCTGAGCGATTCTATCTAGACAGTGCTTGTGACTGTTAGGATGTGGGGCTTTACTTTATTCAGATTAAGGTGTGATAGTGGCTCCAGACCAGCAAGTCCCTGGCAGATCATTTAACCCTGGTGTCGATTCCCATCAGGCAGTTGGTGAGAGTTGTGGGGCAGGGCCACTCATTCTGGTGAAAGCACTGGAGCCTCAATACCACGCTGCAAAGCCTGACAACAGCAGGAGAGTCAGGGTTCCAGGGCCATGGGAACCATGGGGGAAGAGTTGCAGGGCTATTTCCCAGCTAACAGGTTGCAAGGCAGCCCATAAGCAACAAGGGCTGTCCCCTTGCCCAGGTTTCACAGAGGCTGCAGTACTTCTCAGGTGGCATCTGTGGGGCCCCTTCTGTTCACAACCCATCTGGGGTAGGGCTCCTATTCAGGGGGCAGGGTGGGGAGGGCCACAGCATGTGCTTTCCTTGCTTCCTTTCCTGTCTAGCCCAGGCAATGTGGAGTGTCCGCAGGTGTCTGTACATAGCTTAGCCCTGTGTAAACCTGGCTTTTTGGACCTCAGTGCTCAGAATGGCATCAGTGCAGCAACACTGGAATAGCAGCCAAGAGGTCCCTGCCATGCTCACTCTCCGGTGTAGTGATACTCCAAGCAGATCCTTGATCAGTCTAGAGGTCTGTAATGGTGGTGTGGGCCTCCTTATAACTTCAGCTTCATTGCTCATAGGTTATTTCCTCCCTTCTTTTCCAAGATAGCCCGCCTGTTGGTGGACATCTATCTGCAGCTTTCAATTCTTTCCTTGACAGGTGTACATGGACTGCTTTTAGTCTGTCATCTTGCCTCTCTCCTTCCCAGATTCATTCATTTTTTGAGAAAATATCTGGCCAATACCCAAGTTTGATTGTCGGTTGTGTTTTAAATAAAATTGGTATACAGTGAAACAAGACTTCAGGTAAGAATTCAAACAGTTATTATTTAAGTGCTTTTCCTTGAGATTTCATAATAGAGCAAATGTTTTCTCTGTATGCTTTTCATTGTGTCACATAGAATAATAAGAAAATGTGGACTGAATGGTTGAGATTTAATAAAATCAATAGATTTATTCTTGATTAAGGACAATTATTAAAAGAAACTGTTTTTCCCCTATGATGTTGAGTGATAAACAAAACAATGACTGTGTATAATCAGGAATTGGATTATCTTTGTTTATTCTAAAGTTCAAGCAATTTTACCACAATTGTATTGCACCATCAGTGCAAATGTCATTGCAGTAAGACAAGGCAAAAACTCTTTGTATCATTTCAATAGAAAATTTGACCATATGGATTCCCTATAAAGGTCACAAGGGTCCTAGAAGTTCACATAGCACATATATGATTCTCAAACATTTGAACACACACCAGGACAGATGACTCAATCTTTAGTTCATTTGCACTCACTGAAACAAAACTACGAATGGATTAATAAATTGTGGTATATGTTCACCATGGAATATTATGCAGCCTTAAAGAAAGATGGAGACTTTACCTCTTTCATGTTTACATGGATGGAGCTGGAACATATTCTTCTTAGTAAAGTATCTCAAGAATGGAAGAAAAAGTATCGAATGTACTCAGCCCTACTATGAAACTAATTTATGGCTTTCACATGAAAGCCATAACCCAGATACAACCTAAGAATAGAGGGATGGGGGAAAGGGAGGGGAGGGAGGGGGGAGGTGGGCAGAGGGAGGGGGATTGGTGGGATTACACCTGCAGTGCATCATGCAAGGGTATATGTGAAACTTAGTAAATGTGGAATGTAAATGTCTTAGCAAAATAACTAAGAAAATGCCAGGAAGGCTATGTTAACCAGTGTGATGAAAATGTGTCAAACAGTCTATGAAACTAGTGTATGGTGCCCCATGATCACATTAATGTACACAGCTATGATTTAATAAAAAAAATAATAAAGTACCCAGAATTCCAAAAAATAAATAAATAAAAATAAAGGTTAACACTGACAATTGTTCAATTAATCTTGCTTTTTCTCAATAAAATGGATAAAATTATAATATTACATGAGCTACAATAATTATGTCTGAGTTCAACTTGCATTTCAAAGAAAATTTCACTTCATAAACTCAGTTGGACCACCTTAAATAAAACTAACAATTAGTTCTTAAAGACCATCTACCAAATAAACCATTTACATTTTGAGGTAATAAAGTATTTCAATTCTGTAATAATGGAGGTAAACATTTTAACATTCTATGGGTAAGTATATATTTATGTTCATATTAAGAGGTATAGAAAATTTATGCCTCTCTGCATGAATTTTCTGCAAAAGGTTTTTTTCTTATAAACAATCCACAGTTTAAAAAACACATTTCAGGTAAGGTGAAACGGAGGCAGAGCACTCCACGAGCTCCTCTCCACTTTCCCATAGAGAAACCCTGACTGGCCACTGAGGGCGAGCCACACACACGCCCTCACGCCCTCGAAGTCCCTATCATAAGACAAAGGCTTTGCCACAGTTCATCTTCCTCCCTGTGTACTTTCTATTTTCCTTCCTGGAAATTAACCCCATCATGGAGGCAGAGCAAGATGGCGGCCGAGTAACAGCTTCCTTGCATCTGGGCACCGTGAGTCTGGGGAGATAGGACTTCAGGCATCTCTGGCTGGTGGGATCTGCCTATCATCACCCCTGTGAGGATACAGGGAGTCAGCGAGAGACTTCTGGACCCCAAGAGGAGGACTAAAACAGTGGAAAAACGGCAAGTGGTCGCGTGTGTTCAATCTGTCTAAACCCGCCCACAACTGTAAGTTCAGTAGCAGCAAGACTGCAAACCAGAAAGGCCTTACCTGTGAACTGTTTAGTTGTCTTTGGACTTGGCACTCAGTTGAACTGCCTTGGGGAGAGCCTGAGCAGGAATGCGGAGAACTTTGGCCATTGTCTAGGGCCCCAGTCTGAGCCGCTGAGCCAGACGGAGCTAATAGTGTTTGGCTGTGGGTCACAGGGAGCCATTGTGAGCGATCTACCCCAGCAAGCTCCACCCTCAGGGTCACAGAGCTAGAATCCGGGTGGGAGCTGTTAACTCAGCGACCAGAAGCCTAAGGGTGGGGTCTGAGCTACCTTGCAGCCCTAACCCTCAGGGGCAGAGTGAGGCCAGTTTTGGCACACTGGGTAAGTGGATAGCCACTTCAGCAGTGATTCCAGTGACAAGCACTTTCCTGGGAAAGCTTCTGCTCAGCAAGTTTACAAGTTCAAAGGGCCCTTTAAGTGGGCTGAAGAGAGATTTAGGGTGTCTACCTGCTGGGGTTTGAGAAATCAGCAGCCTCCAGTCGTATCAGAACTGTGATTAATATCTCATACCCCAGAAGACCACGTGTTGCCCAGATAATATTCAACAAAATATACATACTGCTATGTCTTTGGTTGTGTTTTGTTTTTTTCTGTTTTTTGGGGGTTTTTTTTGTTTGTTTGTTTGTTTTTTGGTTTGGCTGTTTTTTTGTTTATTTTGATGTTGTTGATGTTGTTTTGTTTTTTAATTTCAACCTTTTCCATACAGATCCTTTTTCTTTCTCAGTTTTTTTTAGTTTAATTATAATTTCCGATTGCTGCCTTTTTCAATAACTAGAACTTCATTTTTGCTAGTGTTTATACTTCTATTATTTGGTTTTTCACCCAATTTTATCCTGTAAAGTTTTCTGTTTGTTGTTTTGGTTTGATTTATAGCATTTTTGTCTTTCCTCTCTACTTGGTGGAGGTGGGGTACTGTGTCTGATCAGGTTAGCAAAGAGCTGCTGACCTCAAGGGAACCACCCAACTGGGCACCCCCAGAAGGTGGGTTTTTTTTTAAGATTGTATCAAAGTACCCTACTGTACACTTATATTGCTCTGTCTCCCTCTTTCTGTGCCTCTCTTCTTTTTGTCAATATTCCTTTTACCGACCCCCTCTCCTTTCTCTATTTTTTCCTTTTTCTTATCACTCGGTCTACATTTCCTTCATCCCTTTTTTGTTCTTCAACCTTATCACCCTTCTGGTCCTAAAACCCTTAGTCCACAGTCACAAGAACTTAAAGAGCAAGAGGAAGTGAAAAGGAAAATTAGGACAAGGAAGCACATAAAGAAATCACCCATGAGGAAGAATCAGCAAAGAACTCCAGGCAACATGAAGAACCAGTACAGAACAACCCTGCCAAGGGACCATGAGGTAGCTACTGCAGAGGATTCCACCTATAAAGAAATGTTAGGCATGACAGAACGGGAATTTAGAATACACATGTTGAAAACAGTGAAAGAAATGATGGAAACAATGAAGGAAACTGCTAATAAAGTGGAAAATAACCAAAAGGAAATCCAAAAACAGAATCAAATAAGAGATGAATGATATGAAGAATATAAAAAGGATATAGCCAAGCTGAGGGAACTGAAACAGTCAATTAGGGAACTTAAAGATGCAATGGAAAGTATCAGCAACAGGTTAGACCATGCAGAAGAAAGAATTTCAGAGGTAGAAGACAAAGTTCTTGAGATAACTCAGATAGTAAAAGAGGCAGAAAAGAAGAGAGAGAAAGCAGAACGTTCACTGTCAGAATTAGGGGACTTTATGAAGTGTTCCAACATACGAGTTATAGGAATCCCAGAAGGGGAAGAAGAATGCCCCAGAAGAATGGAAGCCATACTAGAGAATATTATAAAAGAAAATTACCCAAATATCACCAAAGATTCTGACACACTGCTTTCAGAGGGATATCGGACCCTAGGTTGCCTCAACTCTAACCGAGCTTCTCCAAGACACATTGTGATGAACCTGTCGAAAGTCAAGACAAAAGAAAAGATTCTGCAAGCTGCCAGGAGTAAGCGCCAGTTGACCTACAGGGGCAAATCCATCAGAGTGACCGCAGACTTCTCTAATGAAACTTTCCAAGCAAGAAGAAAATGGTCATCTACCTTTAATCTACTTAAACAGAACAATTTCCAGACCAGAATTCTGTACACTGCTAAACTAAGCTTAATTATTGATCGAGAAATCAAATCATTTACGGATATAGAAACATTGAGGAAATTTGCCACAACAAGACCAGCTCTACAGGAAATACTTCAACCTGTTCTGCTCACTGACCACCACAATGGATGAGCAGCAAAGTAAGAACTCAGAAATTAAAGGACAGAACCAAACCTCCAAACTGATGCAAAATATAATACTAAGCAATGGACTCTCAGCAAATAAGATGAATAGAATACTACCACACTCAATTAATGTTAATGGCTTGAATTCCCCACTGAAGAGACATAGATTGGCTGACTGGATTAAAAAACACAAGCCATCCATTTGCTGTCTGCAAGAAACACACCTGGCTTCAAAAGACAAATTAAAGCTCTGAGTCAAAGGTTGGAAGACAATTTTTCAGGCAAATGGAATTTAGAAGAAAAGAGGAGTTGCAAACTTATTTTCAGATACATGTGGATTTAAAGCAACTAAAGTCAAAAAAGACAAAGATGGTCACTTTATATTGGTCAAGGGGAAAACACAACAAGAAGCCGTTTGAATTCTAAATATTTATGCACCCAATTTAAATGCTCTCAGATTCTTGAAACAGACCTCACTCAGTCTGAGCAATATAATATCTGATAATACCATAATAACAAGGGACTTTAACACTCCTCTTACAGAGCTGGACAGATCCTCTAAACAGAAATTAAACAAAGATATAAGAGATTTAAATGAGACCCTAGAACAACTGTGCTTGATAAACGCATATAGAACACTCCATCCGAAAGATAAAGAATATACATTCTTCTCATCACCCCACGGAACATTCTCCAAAATTGATCATATCCTGGGACACAAAACAAATATCAACAGAATCAAAAGAATTGAAATTTACCTTGTATCTTCTCAGACCATAAGGCAGTAAAGGTGGAACTCAACTCTAACAAACATGCTCAACCCCACACAAAGGCATGGAAATTAAACAATCTTCTGTTGAATAACAGATGAGTGCAGGAAGAAATAAAACAGGAAATCATTAACTTCCTTGACAATAACAACAATGAAGAAAGAAGCTACCAAAACCTGTGGGATACTGCAAAAGCAGTTTTGAGAGGAAAATTTAACACTTTAGAGGCCTACATTCGAAAAACAGAAAGAGAGCGCATCAACAATCTCACAAGAGATCTTATGGAATTGGAAAAAGAAGAACAATCTAAGCCTAAACTCAGTAGAAGAAAAGAAATATCCAAAATCAAATCAGAGATCAATGAAATTGAAAACAAAAGAATCATTCAGGAAACTAATGAATCAAGGAGTTGGTTTTTTGAAAAAATAAATAAAATAGATAAACCATTGACCAGACTAACAAGGAATAGAAAAGTAAAATCTCTAGTAACCTCAATCAAAAATGATAAGGGGGAAATAACAACTGATCCCACAGGGATACAAGAGATCATCTGTGAATACTACCATAAACTCTATGCCCAGAAATTTGACAATGGGAAGGAAATGGATCAATATTTGGAATCAAACCCTATCCCTAGACTCAGCCAGGAAGAAATAGAGCTCCTGAACAGACCAATTTCAAGCACTGAGATCAAAGAAACAATAAAAAATCTTCCAACCAAAAAATGCCCTGGTCCAGATGGCTTCACTCCAGAATTCTATCAAACCTTCAAGGAAGAGCTTATTCCTGTACTGCAGAAATTATTCCAAAAAATTGAGGAAGAAGGAATCTTCCCCAACACATTCTATGAAGCAAACATCAACCTGATACTAAAACCAGGAAAAGACCAAAACAAAAAGGAGAATTTCAGACCAATGTCACTCATAAATATAGATGCAAAAATTCTCAACAAAATCCTAGCCAATAGATTACAGCTTATCATCAAAAAAGTCATTCATCATGATCAAGTAGGCTTCATTCCAGGGATACAATGCTGGTTTAACATACGCAAGTCCTTAAACGTTATCCACCATATTAACAGAGGCAAAAATAAAGATCACATGATCCTCTCAATAGATGCAGAAAAAGCATTTGATAAAATCCAGCATCCTTTTCTAATTAGAACACTGAAGAGTATAGGCATAGGTGGCACATTTCTAAAACTGATTGAAGCTATCTATGACAACCAAAAGCCAATATTTTAATGAATGGAGTAAAACTGAAAGCTTTTCCTCTTAGACCTGGAATCAGGCAATGTTGTCCTCTGTCACCTTTACTATTCAACATAGTGCTGGAAGTTCTAGCCAATACAATTAGGCAAGACAAGGAAATAAAGGGAATCCAAATGGGAGCAGAGGAGGTCAAACTCTCCCTCTTTGCTGACGACATGATCTTATACTTAGAGAACCCCAAAGACTCAACCAAAAGACTCCTAGAAGTCATCAAAAAATACAGTAATGTTTCAGGATATAAAATCAATGTCCACAAGTCAGTAGCCTTTGTATACACCAATAACAGTCAAGATGAGATGCTAATTAAGGACACAACACTCTTCACCATAGTTTCAAAGAAAATGAAATACCTAGGAGTATACCTAATGAAGGAGGTGAAGGACCTCTTTAAAGAAAACTATGAAATCCTCAGAAAGGAAATAGCAGAGGATATTAACAAATGGAAGAACATACCATGCTCATGGATGGGAAGAATCAACATTGTTAAAATGTCTATGCTTCCCAAAGCTATCTACCTATTTAATGCCATTCCTATCAAAATACCAACATCGTACTTTCAAGATTCGGAAAAAATGATTCTGTGTTTTGTATGGAACCGGAAAAAGCCCTGTATAGCTAAGGCAGTTCTTAGTAACAAAAATAAAGCTGGGGGCATCAGCATACCAGATTTTAGTCTGTACTACAAAGTCATAGTGGTCAAGACAGCATGATACTTGCACAAAAATAGAGACATAGACACTTGGAATCAAATTGAAAACCAAGAAATGAAACTAACATCTTACAACTACCTAATCTTCGATAAACCAAACAAGAACATACCTTGGGGGAAAGACTCCCTATTCAATAAATGGTGTTGGGGAACTGGATGTCTACATGTAAAAGACTGAAACTGGACCCACACCTTTCCCCACTCACAAAAATTGATTCGAGATAGATAAAGGTCTTAAATTTAAGGCATGAAACAATAAAAATCCTCAAAGAAAGCATAGGAAAAACACTGGAAGATATTGGCCTGGGGAAAAACTTCATGAAGAAGACTGCCATGGCAATTGCAACAACAACAGAAATAAACAAATGGGACTTCATTAAACTGAAAACTTCTGTACAGCTAAGGAGACAATAACCAAAGCAAAGAGACAACCTACACAATGTGAAAGAATATTTGCATATTTTCAAACAACAAAAGCTTGATAACTAGGATCTATAGAGAACTCAAATTAATCCACATGAAAAAAGCCAACAGTCCCATATATCAATGGGCAAGAGACATGAATAGAACTTTCTCTAAAGATGACAAGACGAATGGCTAACAAACATATGAAAACATGTTCATCATCTCTTTATATTATAGAAATGCAAATCAAAACAACCCTGAGATATCATCTAACCTCAGTGAGAATGGCCCACATCACAAAATCTCAAAACTGCAGATGCTGGCGTGGATGTGGAGAGAAGGGAACACTTTTACACTGCTGGTGGGACTGCAAACTAGTACAACCTTTCTGGAAGGAAGTATGGAGAAACCTCAAAGCACTCAAGCTAGACCTCCCATTTGATCCTGCAATCCCATTACTGGGCATCTACCCAGAAGGAAAAAAATCCTTTTATCATAAGGACACTTGTACTAGACTGTTTATTGCAGCTCAATTTACAATCGTCAAAATGTGGAAACAGCCTAAATGCCCACCAACCCAGGAATGGATTAACAAGCTGTGGTATATGTATACCATGGAATGCTACTCAGCCATTAAAAAAAATGGAGACTTTACATCCTTTGTATTAACCTGGATGGAAGTGGAAGACATTATTCTTAGTAAAGCATCACAAGAATGGAGAAGCATGAATCCTATGTACTCAAGTTTGATATGAGGTCAATTAATGACAATTAAGGTTATGGGGGAGAAGCTGAAGGAGGGACAGAGGGATGGGGTTGGGGCCTTGGTGTGTGTCACACTTTATGGGGGCAAGACATGATTGCAAGAGGGACTTTGCCTAACAATTGCAATCAGTGTAACCTGGCTTATTGTACCCTCAACGAATCCCCAAGAATAAAAAAAAAAAAGAAAATTAAAAAAAAAAAATTTCAATCTTTACCATGTTATAAAACTTCTTAACAGGACATTTTGCAATTTCTCATCTTACAAACTAGTGCCCCAAGACCCTTCAGATAAGTATAAAGCAACATTGAATCACGGAAATAGTAAAAATTGAAAAAATAATTTTAGTCACTTTCTCATTGCAGAAATGTATATAAACTTTAAGTATAAGCTCTGCTATATATCCAAACAAATGTTATCCCGTATATATAACTAATCTAACTTTAAAAATATTTTCCTTATCTATTAATTGGACAAAAATAATTTGACCAAAAAAAAAAAAAGTAAATAAAATGCAGAGCTTAAGAATTGTGAGTATAGGAATTTGGATTAACAAACTGTGGTATATGTATACCATGGAGTACTATTCAGCCATAAGAAAAGATGGAGACTTCATATCTTTTGTGTTTACTTGGATGGAGTTGAAACATATTCTTCTTAATAAAGTATCTCAAGAATGGAGAAAAAGTATCCAATGTATTCAATATTAATATGAAACCAATAAATAAACAACTACACACCCACACAAAAGAAAAAAACACAAGCATTGTCTAGCCAGGGTGAGGAGAGAGAAGGGAGAGGGGAAGAGGGAGAGCAACTGGTGGGATCTTACCTAATGTACACAATATGAGGATGCTCAACATGCCCCTGGGCGAAGGGCTTAACTACAACCTGAACTTTACCTTAGAATTGAAAACAATGTGACCTAGACATCTGCACCCTCATATTAATCTGAAATTTAAAAAAATAAAATTTTACAAAGAATTTTGAGTCTGAACTATTTAGGCAATACATTGTCTCCCGAGTTTTACCATGAAAGTTAAAGTTTCCATACTTGTTTTAAGGGTGACATTGTCATTAGTTTGTCTGATTAAGGAGGAAACACCTATTTCTTTGTAAATTTTTTTTTTTTAGAGGAACCATTTATCTTTACAATTAATAATATCTATCTCTCTATTCTCAGGTGTAAACATACTCTGTCCTAATTAAACAAAAGCAAATTATCTTCACTGAATAATTCTAAATGAATGAAAAATCAAAAGGAGATTCTAAGCCTAGAGATTGAGAGAGACTTGGAATTATCAGTCATAAAGAGATAGTTAAAAGAACTCATCTGTATTAGGCAAGATTCTCATTCTGTCTGATTGCAGCAGTATCTGCTTCTGATATCTCATTAAATGCTTTTGTTCGAAAAAGAAAATATCTACCTCTAAATGTTCCAAATGGCTTAAATACCTGTGATCGAAATATGTTATCTCACAGGACAAGAAGTCCAGGCATATCTCAGCTATAAAGTGGTTAATTCTGCTAGTCAACTGTGTTATTAAGGTCTCAAGCTTCTTTCCATGTATCCCCATCTTCATATGCTTATGTCCAATGTTAGTTCCTTTCAAGGTTCCAAGATGGCTGCTGCAATTCTGGGAAACAAAGTCAAACACCACGATATCCAGGGAGAAGTTAGCCCTCTTTCTGTGTGCTTCTTCAAGGGAATAAGAAATGTTTTTGACAGCCCAATAGCAAACTTCACTTCACATCTGGTTGTTCAAAATTATGTCACAAGCTCATGCCTAATGACTCATTGGCAATGAGAATGAGGTCATTATGAAGCATACAGTTTTGTGGAGAAGGAAACTTAATATTGTTAAGAATTTTTGAAAAGGAGGAAAAGGAAGGTGTCATTACCCAGATTTAACCAAGGCCTATTTCGTATGTTTATAAAAAGCCACTCTCTTTTCCAAAAGAGAGAAATAAAGGAATTTATTCATTTTTAGTTTTACTAAGGTATAATTGATATACAAATAATTTAATGTATATTTCTTGATGAATTTGGTCACATGGGGATATCTGTGATAACCATCCCCACTACCAAGGTACTAAATATATCCATCATTTCCAAAAAGTCCATGTATTTTTATTTTATTTTTGGCAAGAACTCTAACTTGAGATCTAGTTTCTTAATATACTTTAAAATGTATTATATTATTTGCTACAGGTACTATGTTATACAGCAGATCCCTGGAACTTTTTAATCCTGCAGAACATAATTTTTTTTGTAGATTGAAGAACAATACCCATTTCCTCCCCCACCCCCAGCCTCTGGCAACAACCATTCTATTTTCCAGGTGTATCAGTATAACTATTTTAGATACCATACATAAGTGGAATAATGAAGATAAATGTATTTTTTTAATTTATTCTTTTCATCCTAACTTTTGCTCCAGTAAATGAACCTTTCATGAGGAAAATAGCCCAATAGGTTTTATGGATAAGAGTAACATTTATTATTATTATTTTTAAATATGTTTACTTTTTTCTTTCTTTTTTTTTTTTTTTTTTTTTGCAGTTTTTGTCCGGGGCTGGGTTTGAACCTGCCACCTCCAGCATATGGGGCTGGCACTCTACTCCTTTGAGCCACAGGCACCACGCTATGAGAGTAACATTTAAGAGAATCACATAAGCCCAAGAGTTAGAGGTTGCAGTGGGCCGTGTGAAGTCATGGCACTCTACCCAAGGATGGTACAGTGAGATTCTGTCTCTATGTTCTAACCAGTATAGTTAAGTAATGTTTATGTTAAGGATATTGTTAGGATTGAAACTTTCAGTTTTGACAGAGTCATAAAATAAACATAAATTTGTGAATTATTTTAAAAGATGTGTAATTTCAACACTCATCATGGCACGATAGCAGAGGGCCAGGGCTTCTGAATGGAAACTCTCCTATGGGCTTTCAATGGGGAGAGGCAGTAATTTACTAATATATTAATGCCATCTGTTAGAACATCTTGCTTACTGGGACATTGCATTATCTTTTAAACCAACAAAATAACTTCTAGGTATCCATAATCACCAAATACAATTTGGGTTACTATCTGCATGGAAAGTGTAATTAAATTAAATGTTTTTATATTCATTCAATAGAAGGACCATCTTTTGCTTCCTCTCTCAAAGTCAGTGCCTACAATGTTAAACTTCAGTTGTCTTGGTAACAGTAATACTGACGCACTGTTTAGATAGAAGCATGTGAATGAGGTATCTTGGAAATAGCATTGGCTAAGGAGCTGAGATCACATTTCAGATACCACTTTTGCCATAAATTGTGCAAATAGGGTAATTCACTTCTCTGTGCTGTAGTGACATCTGTAAAATGAGGCTGCTGCCCTGGATGTATCTTTCAAGTTCCATGACCTGAATTTTCATTCCTAAAATAAGTGGTTCTGATTCCTGGCATTTAAATGTTTAAAAACGATCCAATTGGGTTTATTTATAATTCTTCATTTTTTTCTCCTTATGAGTAAATAGTACTTCTCTGTGTTGGTATTTTTATTCAGCACTGTCCATGATCTAGGATTTTAGTTAATGAAGGCTTTTTTTTTTTTTAACAGACTTAATTCACTTTATTATCCTTGTATAAAAATCCTATGTTGTAGCCACATCTAGAACCTGGGTCCTCTGCACAGAGATCTGGTGTGGGTCTTGACAAGATGGCCAGTGAATTCCTGATAAGGATTCTTGGTGAACACTGTCTCTTTCCAGAGGTCAGGAGTGTGATAGCTATAGGTCTTTAAAATGGCATCAAAAATGGCATTGGCAAAGGTTCCCAGGATGACGGTGTAGCCCCTGGCATCTATGCCAGCCATTGTTAGTGGCTTCTTAGGCACGGGCACTGAGACGATGCCAGTTCCTCTAGGAGAAGAGATGAAACGTACCAGCACAGAGCCACAGCGGCCTGTCACCTTGCAAGGAACAGTCTGGGGCTTGCTGTTCTTGTTCCCCAGTAGCCTCTCCTTTACCTAAAAAGGGAGAAATATTAGAAAGACTGCAGATCTCTCAGCTGAAAACTTTCAAGTCAGAAGAGGATGGTCATCGACCTTTAATCTTCTAAAATAAAACTACTTTCAGCCCAGGATCCTGTATCCAGCTAAACTGAGTTTCATTTGTGATGGAGAAATCAAATACTTTATTGACACACACATGTTGAGGAAATTTGCCATAACTAAACCAGATCTCCAGGAAATACACAGACCCATCCTCCACAATGACCAGCACAATAGTCCATCACCAAAGTAAACTCACCCAGAAATCTTTGAACAAAACCCAATTTCCACAGTGGTGAATGGATTAAAAATGAAGGCTTTCTGGATGATGATTTTGATTATAAAAATGATGAGGACAATGAAGGTGATAGTTTTATCCAGAAATATTATTTTCTTTTCAGTGAGACACAATTTTATACCAAAAATTATACTTTCTTTCTGTTGTATCCCCATTAATGTTTAAAATTGTTATAAATAATATTCATTGCATTTTCAAATTTTTGAAATTAATTATTTGATTACAAATGTGGAAGAACTATTGAATATCATTAAACAGATTATTAAACTGTTATGTACTACTGTGATAAAAACTTAGAAATACAACATGTTTCATAGTCATAGGCTTCAGTACTTCAAGACTCAAGATCCATTCCTTAAGACATGAGATAATTAGTAAGTCACTTAAACTGAGTTTTGACTCTTAGTTGTTTGATATGGGAAAGATTTGCATCTGTTGTTACTTAGATCAGTGACACATTAGAAGCTTAATGGCAGATATATTTTAAAAATTATTACTTAAAGAGAATATCTTTTCATGCAGGGCTAAGAAATTTTACACATTTTTCCACATTACTTTCATGGGGATGTTATAACTGGTTGTCATAACCTCATTGATTAAGACAGGAGAAATGTATTTTCTCAGAGTTCTAGAGGACAAGAATCCTGTGTGGAGAGCTGCACTCTCTCCAGTCTCTGGAGGAGGAGCCTCCTTTCTTGTTTTTTCCAGTTTATCCTGGTTTCAGGGGTTCCCTGCTGTGGCATCACTCCAACCTCTGCCTTCATCTTCACAGGGCCTTCCCTCTGTGTATATTGTCTCTGTTTGTGTCAAGTCTCCCTGTGCCTTTCTTATAATGACTTTGAAGGATTTATTGAGTTTAGGGTTAGATAATTCAGGATCATCTCATCTCCAGATCCTTAGTTTAATTACACACCCAAACACCCATTTCCCCAAGGAGCAAGTGGGGTATCTATAGCCTTCTGATTTCAAGATTGTTCTTTTAACACCAAAGGAGGCAAGAAAAGCTTCATCTTTCCTTGCTGAACCCTTTTGAATAAAAGGATTTGTTTTGTAAGATTTTGGTTTAGTCTAAAAGATATACTTAAGGACCTAGAAGGCCACATGTGGGCTTGAAGGATGCAGGTCCCCACCCCACCTTCTAGGACATGGACATGTATTTGGGAGAACTACCATTCAACCCACTAAAGTTCTTCTTACATATGTTCCAGAAAACCTTCTTTGGTCTATTACTGTGTAATACTACATGTGTTTTCTTAAAGGGAACACGTATGTCTTATTCTCCTTGGGAGAAGCCACATTATGATCGTTTTTTGTATTATTAGTGTTGAGCACATTTCCTGACACATAGGTTAACTCATAATACATATATGCTCAATGATTGTGTTTCTTGCTACACCCCAAACCTGAAGGCTATGCCTGCCTTTGTCTAAATTTTCTTTTGTTTTCACTTCTGTTAAACATCTTTCTTTCTCTCTGTAAAATATAATAGTTAAGAATTAAGATAGGACAACAAAAAGTCCAACAAAGAACAAGTTTAATATTTTTATTTCTCTTTGGTTTGGGCAATGTGTATTATAGTCCTTGATCTACATTTAACTAGGATCTTATCTATTATGGCTTAATTTACTTTTTACTTATAAGAATTATTTTAGATAACTTTTTAAATCCATTACGCTCTTAAAAGTGACTTCATTTTGATTATTTTTCTAATCCTAGTTTTGGTACTTTATAGTTAGATAGAAGGTTATATAGTTTTGGGGCAGGTTACATAACCTTTTTAAGCTTCAGTTTTCTCATCTGTAGAGTGGGAGTTGTCACCCCTACTTCACAGGGATGTGAGAATTGAGTAACATATAAAGAAATTATATAATGCAATTCCTGACTAAGGAAACAGTAAATCATTATGAACTCTTAGTAGTGATTGTTATCATTGTTAGGTCATAAATTGGTTTATTTTCCTATGAAATGTTATACTTAGGATCTGTGGCATTCACACACATGACTGAACATCAAGATTTATGTTTTATTTTGGGCACCAGCCAAAATTTATTGTGGAGATAAAGTCTCTTTTCTTGGGGTCATGTATCAAAACTGCATAGCTTTAAATTAATTTTAAGATATTTAATTGACAAATATATTGTATAAAAATGTAGTATACAGTATGATTATTTCATATACATTGTGTATAACATATATCAAATTAATTAACACATTTATCCCCACCTATACTTTACATTAGAACTTGCCCATCTTATAACTTAAATATTATACCTTTCAAACATCTCTCCATGTCCTTCACTCCCCCATCTTATCCTTGAATACTCCCTTAGTCAAGAAAATAGTTTCTAAATCAAAACATATTCCTAAGAATACTGCTTTGAAGAATCTTACCTAAGGTTTGAATTGGTAAGCAGTTCTGTCATGTTATATCGTTTCTTTATTTCTTTTTTGCAGGGACCCTGAAGGAAAGAAAAGCTGAAATTAGGAGGACGACTGACCTCTATACAAGTGGATTCAATTTCCATTGGTTAATTTCCCAAATCCCAAAGGCAGTCAGTAAAGAAATAAGATTGCTGAAGAATAGAAAATCACCAATACTAATAAAACCCATGTTTACCTTTTAGTACACGAATATCTTTGTTCAAAGGAAGTACTCCATAGTGTTATGAAGAGACTCTTATTGTACTCCTTAGCCTGAGACAATTGCAATGCCAGAAATTCAAATTAATATTCAACAATGTGGTTTCACAACCTTCAACATTATGCACATCTAAGGCACTGCTTCATTTTGTGTGCACATTTGGCATCCTCTAAAACTAGATCATTTCAGGCATAAGTTATACTTCATCTTTTAAGATTATAAAAATGTATAATAATTGTTATATTCACTGAAATTTCCCCTGCTCTTAAATCAGTTGAAAACTGGAGCCGATAGGAAAAGTATCTATAGCTATAAATAAGGGGAGCAGATGTTACTGGTTGACCTACAAATAGCTGTACAATAATGCAGAGAGGAGAGTACAGCCTCATTTATAGTGTCTGAAATTGTTTCCTCGTTAAAGGACAAAGTAATTTAATTTTTAGAAATATTTGAATTTTATTATGTAAGGAAAAAGTCTCTTTTAACAGGTTGATTGAATTGTATTTGAATTGTATTTCCTCATTATACTTGTACTCACTTTTCCATCTGTGAGTGGAGTTTATTACAATTACCAGTTTTACATGGAATGAAGACAAAAAGCTCCAAAATTTATTTCAATAAAACTTTCAATTATTTAGCAACAATAATAAAATTATGTGCTTCCTCTGAAAAAAGACATACTTAACTGTTTAAATCCTGTCTTCCCTTTTACCTCATTCACATGAATTATGACTTTAAATTTTAAAGTAACCAATTAATTCATAAACATAAGCAGTGGGTAATGTTGCTATCACATGTAAATTTCTCAGTGTTATGTTCTGTGGACCAGCAGCATCAGCATTATCTGGGGATTTGTTAGACATGCAAATTCACAGGTACTATCTCAGACCTATTGAAACTCTGTAGAAAGAGTTCAGCAATCTGTGTTTAAACAAACTCTTCTGGGAAACCATAATGCATTCTCACATTTGAGAACCACTAGTTTACAGCATTCCAGGATACGGGGGTGCTGTATTCTCTTATTCTCAACAGAGACTATCATCGTGCACATGTGGTAGTATGCACATTGTGTGTAAGAAGGCTTGAATCTTTCTACAAATGGTTTGAACAAGTCACCTGGTTTATACATGTAGACTAGATTATTTAGATCTGTTGATCTATAACATCTTAAATTTACTTTTCCTCAAATCTGCTTTCAATTTACAGAAAAGAAATCACAGGTACTCACTAATAATTGGAAGCAAAACATTGGGCACACTGAGGTATGAAGAGATATAAAGGACATTGAAATCCAAAAAGGATGGAGGGTGGGAGAGGTGTGAGGACTGAAAAGTCACTTGTCACTATTCTGGTGGTGGACGTACTAAAAGCCCTGACTTAAGCATCATACGAGATAGCCATGTAACAAAAACATTTGTACCCCCTTAATATGTTGAAATTTAAATAAAAAGAAATACCTCCCCTATTTTATTTTGTTGTGTAGCTTGCCCATTGTTAACTTTTTCTCTCCTTGAAGTTAATTCCAACTATTTGTTACAATATGAAAATAGGACCCTATGTTAATAGATAATCAAATTATACAAGAGGAACTGGAGGACAGATAGTGCGCCTGATTCTCTCACATACATTTCATATCAGTGATACCTCAAAACAATGATTCACATTAAAAGTCATTATATTGTATAACTTTATTGTACAATAACTTAGAAAACATAAAGGACACATTTTTAAAGTGTACAATTCAATAAATGTTAATAAATTAGTGAAATTGTGCAGCCATTCACAATGCAATTGCGACACAGTTCCAATTGACAGAAAGATCCCTCATGATCAACTCCAATCAATCACCTTTAGGATCAGATGCCACATTCCTTATACTGTCTCTATATTTCAGGACACTCTGTGTAAATAGACTCACATGATATGCAGTCTTTTGTGTCTAGTTTCTTTCACTTACAACATTTTTGAGGTTCATTTGTTGAATATTCACATACTCCTCTCTAGGAGGATATCTGTTTTCAATTTACTTTGGTAGTGGAACAATTGAGATATACGGTAAGTTTATGTTTCATTTTTTAAGCAACTGCTAAACCATTTTCCAAAATTGGTGTACCATTTTACTTTATCACCAGCAAAATTGATGGGTTCCAATTTCTCTATATTCTTTCAGACTTTTAAAAGTCTGATTATAGCCATCCTACGAGTATAGCATGTTATGTCATAGTGGCTTTATTTGCATTTTCCTGATAACTAATGACATTGAACATTTCATATACTCATCAGCCATTTGTTTATATATATTTAAGTATTTAATTATGTTACCTTATGCACGATTTTTATATATTCTGGGTAATGTTCTTAAGTTTTATAAATATTTTCTCCTAATGTGTCTTTTTAAAATTTTTCTAATATTTTTGGAAGGACAATTATGTTTTAATTTTTCTGAAGTCTAATTTGTCATGACTATTCTTTCATAGATTTTGATTTTGGTAGAAAATCTCAACCAAAAATCGTGAAAAACTTCCTGATATTTTCTTCCTGATATTTTATAGTTTTAGCTCTCATTTATAGACCTATGATTTAATTTGCCTCATTTTTATATGTGGGGTGAGGTAACTGCTTGTTCTCTGGATGTCTTCTTTGTTTTCATAATCCTGTTTTGTTATATCTTTACTTTAAATAGACATTTTCTATTGAACCATTAAAATTTCTTTGATCTTTTGTTGGTTTTGATTTGTTTTACTTTTACTATGTTTAAATTATATTCTTTTTTAAAATTCTACTTATTGACAGATAAAAATTATGTATACAATCTTATTTTGACATACGTATATGTTGTATAATGGCTAAATTGAGGTAATTAACATGCATATTACCTCACACACCATTTTGGGGGTCGGAACATTTAAAATCTTCACTCTTAGCAATTTTTAAGAATACAATACATTGTGGGGCAGCGCCTGTGGCTCAGTGAGCAGGGCGCCGGCCCCATATACCGAGGGTGGCGGGTTCAAACCCAGCCCCGGCCAAACTGCAACAACAACAAAAAAAATAGCTGGGCGTTGTGGCAGGCACCTGTAGTCCCAGCTACTCGGGAGGCTGAGGCAGGAGAATCGCTCAAGCCCAGGAGTTGGAGGTTGCTGTGAGCTGTGTGACGCCATGGCACTCTACCGAGGGCAATAAAGTGAGACTCTCTCTCTACAAAAAAAAAAAAAGAATACAATACATTGTTATTTTTTTTTTATTAAATCATAGCTGTGTACATTGATATGATCATGGGGCATCATTCACTAGCTTCACAGACCGTTTACCAAGTTTCACATATTCCCTTGTAAGATGCACCACTTGTGTAATCCCACCATGATCTTCAAGTTGTACAATGGCTCTCTTGAACTTATTCCTCTCATCTGACTCAAATGTTGTATCCATTTGGCCATAATATTCCCTCCCAGCCCCCATACCCACCCACAGTTTCTGGCAACAAATATTGTGCTTTCTACTTCTGTGAGTTCAAAGTTGTTTAGATTCCACATATAAAGTGAGATCAGGTGGTATTTGTCTTTCTGGTTCTGGCTTATTTCTCTTAATGTCCTCCAGGATCATCCATGTTTTTACAAAGGGTAATTTATTTTCTTTTTTTAGAGTGAAATAGTATTCCATTTATATATATCATATATATATATATATATATAATTTTTCCTTTCCATTAGTATTCCATTATACTATTCTTCCAAATAGTATTCCATTCATTTATATATATATATGTATATAATGTTTTCTTTATTCATTGATCATTTGATGGGCACTTTGGTGATTAACACATTCTTACTTTTGAATAGAAGACTTGTTCCTGATCACTAGCAGCCCATTCCATCACTAAAGTGCCTGTTAAATGTCTTTGTATCCTCCAAACTAGCTTGGCTAACAGTCATTTGAAGACTTCCCTCTTATATTCTGGTTTTTCTTCTTATTGAATAAAGACTTCCCTCACATCACTATAAATACCCTATACCAGTACATTTATCAGTAATTAAACTTACCATAAGTAATAGTGTAATTTTTGCTTCATCTTGAATCTCCATGAAATCATGAAATTTCCAAGAGTGTATTGTCATTCAGAGGGGTCTAACCTGTGGCTTGCAGACCCCATGCAGATTATTTCAGGACTGTTTTGCTTATCTGTGGCGTCAGATATAATGAAAAGTATGCACAGACTGTTTTTTGTTTTTTTTTAACTCATCAGCTTTGGTGTTGTTTGTGCATTTATTTAATGTGCGGCCCAAGACAATTCTTTTTTTATTTTTTTATTTTTATTAAATCATAGCTATGTACATTGATATGATCATGGGGCATCATTCACTAGCTTCACAGAGCGTTGGACACATTTTCATCACACTGGTTAACATAGCCTTCCTGGCCTTCTCTCAGTTACTGTGCCAAAACACTTACATTCCACATTTACCAAGTTTCACATACACACTTGTAAGATGCACCGCTGGTATAATCCCACCAATTCCCTTCCCTCTACCCACCTCCCCTCTCCCTCCCCTCCCTTTCCCCCTTCCCCCTATTCTTAGGTTATAACTGGGTTATAGCTTTCATGTGAAAGCCCTAAATTAGTTTCATAGTAGGGCTGAGTACATTGGGTACTTTTCTTCCATTCTTGAGATAGTTTACTAAGAAGAATATGTTCCAGCTCCATCCATGTAAACATGAAAGAGGTAAAGTCTCCATCTTTCTTTAAGGCTGCATAATATTCCATGATGTACATATACCACAATTTATTAATCCATTCGTGGATTGATGGGCACTTGGGCTTTTTCCATGACTTAGCAATTATGAATAGGGCTGCAATAAACATTCTGGTACAAATATCTCTGTTATGATGTGATTTTTGGTCGTCTGGGTATATGCCCAGTAGAGGGATTACAGGATTGAATGGCAGATCTATTTTTAGATCTCTAAGTGTTCTCCATATCTCTTTCCAAAAGGAATGTATTAATTTGCATTCCCACCAGCAGAGCAAAAGTGTTCCCTTTTCTCCACATCCGCGCCAACATCTCTGGTCTTGGGATTTTGTGATATAGGCTAGTCTCACTGGAGTTAGATGATATCGCAAAGTAGTTTTGGTTTGCATTTCTCTGATGATTAAAGATGATGAGCATTTTTTCATCTGTTTGAAGGCCGCACTCCTATCTTCTTCAGAGAAGTTTCTCTTCAAATCCCTTGCCCAGCCTGTGATGGGATCTCTTGTTCTTCTCTTGCTTATACATTTGAGTTCTCTGTGGATTCTGGTTATTAAACCTTTGTCGGAGACATAACCTGCAAATATCTTCTCCCATTCTGAGGGCTGTTTGCTTGCTTTACTTACTGTGTTTTTGGTTGTGCAAAAGCTTTTTAGTTTGATCAAGTCCCAGTAGTGTATTTTTGAAGCTGCTTCAATTGCCCCGGGGGTCCTCCTCATAAAATACTTGCCCATCCTGATCTCTTCAAGGGTTTTCCCTGCACTCTCCTCTAGTATTTTTATAGTTTCATGTCTTAAGTTTAAATCTTTAATCCAGTGAGAGTCTATCTTAGTTAATAGTGAAAGGTTTGGGCCCAGTTTCAGTCTTCTACAGGTTGCCAGCCAGTTCATCCAGCACCATTTGTTAAATAGGGAATCTTTTCCCCACTGAATGTTTTTAATTGGCTTGTCAAAGATCAAATAACGGTAAGTAGCTGGATTCATCTCTTGGTTCTCTATTCTGTTCCAGACATCTACTTCTCTGTTTTTGTGCCAATACCATGCTGTTTTGATCACTATGGCTTTGTAGTATGGTCTGAGGCCAAGACAATTCTCATCATTCCAATGTAAGGCAAAAAAAAAAAAAAAAAAGTGGGACACCCCTGAATGTATCTACTGCAACCTTGGTATCTACTCCAGTAGTTGGATTCTTAGAGGTCACAAATGTTTAGTCTGTGGTTAATCACTAACAACTCCCAGAGCTAGTACTAAATCCTAGGTCCATTGATCATATTTCATTAAGTATCACTTTGAACATCCTTAGTTTCTTAGGATTGAAGTTGCCAACATATGAAGAGTGTCTAGGTGCTTCTTTTATTGTGCTTGTTAACATCTTTAACTTTTGTCATATTAATAATTTTTATTTTATGGTCTTTGATTTTTCTGTCTTCCTCCCTTACCAAAACTACAATTTTCTTAAGGAAAATAGTCTTATTTATTTCCCCATTAATGAACACAGTACTTAGCCCGGGGAAGCGACTCTGTAAATGTTAGAATTTTGTTCCATTAAATTAAATCAACATTCGAAGTTAACTTATTCAACTAAATTGTGAGCATAATATAATTAAGTCACATATTTGTTCCTAGTCAAAAGAGCTAGATAGATTTTAGAAAACTCCAGCAGAAGGTTATAACTAACTGGTATGATGAATTTCAAACAGATGGTCAGCAATAATGCCAAACCCATTCTTATTCCAATTCCTTTGAAAATGATGCAGTGAGAATTGACATGGATTTGTTTTGATTGCCAAAATAATCATCAGTCTCTACATTCTTTATTACGAGAGCCTAGAAATCAATGGATGTGGTGCTTCAACCTATTCACATGAATAGTTTTATAGATCATTTTGTTGAAGAATTTTAAAATTATGGTATTTTTTTAAGTTGTGAATTGCTTTTTTTTTTTATTAGTATTAGATCCTAGCTGTGTACATTAATGCGATCATGGGGCACCATGCACTGGTTTTATAAACAGTTCGACACATTTTCATCACACTGGTTAACAGAGCATTCCTAGCATTTTCTTAGTTATTGTGTTAAGACAATCATATTCTGCATTCACTAAGTTTTGCATGTACCCTTGTAAGATGCACCGCAGGTGTAATCCCACAAATCACTCTCCCTCTGCCCAACCTCCCCCTCCCTCTCCCCCTTCCCCATATTCTTAGGTTATAACTGGGTTATAGCTTTCCTATGAAAGCCATAAATTAGTTTCATAGTAGGGCTGAGTACGTTGGATACCTTTTCTTCCATTCTTGAGATACTTTACTAAGAAGAATGTGTTCCAGCTCCATACATGTAAACATGAAAGAGGTAAAGTTTCCATCTTTCTTTAAAGATGCATAATATTCCATGGTGTACATATACCACAATTTATTGATCCATTCATGGATCGATGGGCACCTGGGCTTTTTCCATGACTTAGCAATTGTGAATTGGGCTGCACTAAACATTCTGGTACAAATATCTTTGTTATAATGTGATTTTTGGTCTTCTGGGTATATACCTAGTAGAGGAATTATAGGATTGAATAGCAGATCTATTTTTAGATCTCTAAGTGTTCTCCAAACATTTTTCCAAAAGGAATGTATTAATTTGCATTCCCACCAGCAGTGGGAATGAATTGCTTTTTTAAGGAGAATATGCATTTTATTTGTTAAAATTCACTTTACTTTATCTTGTTACAGCCACTATAGGACATAGAAAGATAGTTTTAAGCCCATTATTTAAAATTTTTTCTATTTTATTTGAAATGATTATGAACATTATTTACTTCGATCTATTTGGTTATAGAACCATTAAGGAATTTAATAAGTAATTAAAAATATTAACAACTTAGTATGGCTATATACTAAGAGTCACCTGGAGAATTTTTAAAATTACAGTGTTCAGACCCACCCCCAAAACTATGAAACCAGAGTCTGGGGGTATATTAGAAAACAAATTTCTCATACTGTTAACAATAGTTATGGACAAACTTCATTTACATTTTAGCCTTTTATTCTGTTTATGTTTTATACATTTTGAAGTGCTACCAGTAATACCGGATACCAAGGATTTAGTAAATTTCTGCATTTTGAGTGATTGTTTTAAAATATAGTTTAGGATAATGCTATTGAGACATCTTCAAAAACTTTTTGAGTGGCCTACATTTCCATTAGTACTTGGTACTTTTAGGTGCTCCTAACCTAAAAAAGTGTTGACAATGGGGCAATGGAAGTTCCTTTTAATAATGCAAAAAGAGAGTCAAGTATTCCACTTTATTATTGAATAACATTAGCTTTATTGTTATAATAGAATACAATATGACATAAAATTAAGAGCTTTTGCTAAACTCTGTAAAGCAATACATGCATCTGCCATAAACAACCTTGATTCATGTTAAGTTTTATTGCCACTTCACTGCACTAAGGTGCAATAAACATTCAGTGTCATCTTTAAAAAAATTTTTTCCTGGGAGTAAACAGGAACTGTCCCCTAAAAGAGTGTATCTTTATTTTCAAGGAAGACTGAACTAGTACTACATGGTTTAGCAAAGCACGGTAGAAAAGCTACATAGAATACTTTGTCTTTGATGAACTGTGCAATCAATTTATACAGTAGAATACCATCCACATATACTAACAAACTAAAAAATAATAGAAATGCAGTCATTGCATAGCAGAAAGCAGACTAATAGGAAATAGTCACATCTAATGAACAAAATACAGACCAAAAGTTAGCCATGAGGAGCTTAGAAGGTAAAAAGCTCTCAATAAACACATTAGGTTAACGCCGAAAAATAACAAGATAAACAGCAACACAGAAGTTAGAACCATAATTTATTTTCTATACATAATATCTATACATGATAGCAGAGAATAAAATGTCCTTGGTTCAGGCTTTATTGGCCTAGGTCATGAAATTTAGGCAGGACAAACTCAAACAATTAAGCACATTTAAAAAGAAAAACCAGAGTTTATTTAGGAAAACACAGTGTATTTTCCTACATCATTGGATAGCAGCTTTTTGAGAAAAACATTGTTCAAAACTTGGGTATGGATCCCAACTGTCTTATTTAGTAATTATGCTAAGAGGTTTATGTTGTAGTATTCTAAATGTGTTTAGACCAGGACCCATGAATTCTGAACACAAAATTTAAATATCTGTGAAACTGTCAGACAAAAGGAGCCTTCAAAAATACCTTCTTCATAAATATTTATCCCTAAAACATCTGGGCAGTAATGAAACAGACTAGAATTTTTATAGAGCATATTAATGAACCTCTGTAATTTAAAGCCCTTACATAGTATACCTACAAATATATTGCTACATACAGTATAAATGAAATGTAATAATATTACTCAATAGAAGCTATTTTCTGTACATTCTTTCATGTTATTTTATATTTAATGCTACATATGGTACAACACTTATTGAAATAGTTGGTATCAGCAAATATAGCAATAATATACAGTTGACTTTCTAGCTCCAACTAATACTTCCCATTTTCTTCCTATATTACAGTAGCCTAAAATAGGGGAATGTGTTGTGGCATGACTTGAACAGATAGCAACTGATCTACTACTGTACACCAGACAACAGTTTGAAATTAGAAGCTTTTTCTACCTAAGAGGACTTGATACCCATATGTTTTAAGTTCCATCTGATTCCTACCAGCTGTCAGCTAAGAGTGGCGAATCCTACACAATATTTTAAGAACACAACTTTTAAAAAAAGTAAAAAATGTACAATCTCATGCTGTATATTTACATATATGATTTATATATTCTATTTTTGTTTGCTAGTCATAAATTTCAATCTACAGCTTTTAATGTAGTTATATAAAAGAATACATTCAACAATTCTAGAGCTTGCAAAGTATTTTTGCCCCTCTATAAACATTTTTATAGTAAGAATAAAATGATTTATTATTGGGCCCATGTGCTATTGGGAAATAGGGAGGAAAAGGGATTTTTAAATTATTTTATTCTATTTTAATTATTATTTTTTTTTTTAGTTTCTGTTGAACGTGTCTGTCAAAGTGATTCTTCTTTGAGTTCAGTAGTAATAGCTCAGATCATAATGAAGTAGCCTATTTAAAGCATTTCTCTCCATTGGACTAAATCTGCTCTATGGCAAGCAGCTGTACCTTTGCCTATGAAATTTCCATGAATTTTAAAATAGCATTTTATGACTAAATAATGGATTAGGCATTTTTTAAAAGGAAAAAATGGGGATGTTTAGCTTTGGAAACAAAATGTTAAAGCTATCTATACATCTAGTTATAAAAAAACAAAAACAAAAACATAAGCACGCCATACTTTGTGCAATAAAGACATAGAGTTTTAAAAATTTTTCTTCATCAAACATTTATAATTTATCCTTTTAAACACCTTCACATAAAAATATTTTTGATGTATATAGAATCTCTTTTTTTAGAATATTTGGAAATATATATCTACAAATGGACATGGGGTTATAGTTAAATTTTATTTTTCTTCTGCTTTCCCCCATTTTTTGGGCCACTTTCTCTTTCCTTTCCTCTCTCATTCTGTCTCTTCTGACATGATTTTGCTCTCACTTCCTCTCTCAGAATCACATCTCCAAACTACATACTTTGCTCTGCTCTGGGCTGCCAGACAGGGGTCTCTTGTTTTTCTATGAAGTATGGAAATAAGGAAACCTTCAAATTCTTGAAGACAGAGGCAGTAAAGCAGATGGGAATTACTGCGTTGAGAACATAAAGCAATTCCCAGTGCAGAGGACTGAACAATGGAAGGTGACTACAAATACCTACTGGTGTGGTGTGGGGGCTTTTAGCTGAGGCTCTCGGTTTAAATACGTTGCCCAATAGACCAAGTTAAAGATTCCAAATAGCAAGGGAAAGGCTATTCTTGACAGTCGGTCAATTTTGCTGACACTGTTAAAGGTTTTCTTGGGTTCCGGTGGTTTTGTTTCCGGCTTGACCTCTTTGGGTTCTATGGTTGCACTTTTAGCAATGGTGGCTAGCCCAGGATCACCCCTGGCCAAATTTGGGGTGTAGCTGGTTGCTGTAGGAGCATAAGTGTTGTTTTTCTTAATGAGAGGATCCTTCACTTTCTTTGGCTATAGAAGGAAACAGTAAAAGCATTCTGTTTAGAAAAACTTTGAGAGGTACAAATTCTAAGTTGCCAAACAAAGTAGCCTTTATTTTGCAACACAAGTCTGGGCTTCATTGAAATCTAAGAAACACAACTGATGACTGTATTATAGGATAAATTTAAAATGTGGACACTTTCTAATAGCCTTTGCCATCAGGTGGTGGTGTACCTTGAGATCTATTAAATATGGTAGAAGTTACCACCACAAAGGATTCTTTAATCTAGTACATTTGTGTAACTATGAGATAAACACAGTCACCCAATTTTATAGCATAGACCAGTGATTTTCACCCGGTGTGCCCTGGCACATTGGAGTGCTGTGAGGGGATAATGGTTTGCCATGAAAATTTTTAAAGATCATTAATGAAATTATTTTCGAAAGAAGTTCAAAGTGTATTCTTTTTTTTTTACCTTTTCTTTTTTTTTTTTTTTTTGATCAACATAATTTAACTGTTCCATGGAAGTTTAATCATAGGTTCAAGGGTACCATGAGTTAAAAAAAGGTTGAAAAACACAGCTGTAGACCTGTTCAGCCTTGTTGATACACTCAGACTGCATTGTATAGAATGCAGCAATACTCAGGTGGATTTCGATGATGGAACTGAATAGTCAGGGGGTATCTCAAAGTACCAGTATTCTGTAGAACAAAATTAGGGAAAAACTGCTGTAGAGCGAGTCCTCTGAGATTATTTCTAAATATCTTAAAGTCTCCACATCTCCGACTTTGTCCTTCTTCCCACCATTCCAAGGCTCACTAGCACTTTTACATGCTTTTCTTTCAAGCACATAAATAGAATTATCTTTTCCAGCTGTGACATAAAATCCACTCTGCAATAGGTTCTAATAGGGGAAACAGCAGTTATTGTTCACTTGATTATTTTCTACCATGGATAATTTCTTCATGTTACAACTCCTAAATAATTGTCATCCAATTTTTTGGATGGAGACAATGTGCCTGCCCTTGATTTCATTCAAAACTGTTCAATTTGCAAACTCAATTCAGCTGAGGTCTTATAAATTTATGAACAAAGTTGTTAGGCTCAGAAAACAACCAAAAGACTTTTTCCAGTGACAAAAATTACAATGAACTTAATAGATAATGAGGTCGAAGAAGTTTGCTTGCTTCTAATGTCAGGTTGATTAACAATTAATCACTGTTCTCAAATGAGTACAGACAACAGGAAAGCATATTTGACTAGAAATGTTACCTTTCTATCTATCTTTTCTTTCCTTCACTCACACTTCTTCGCACATCTATTCACTCAAACAATCTCTCCCTTTAGCAATAATGAAATTATCATAGCACTTAACTCTTTATGATGTAAGAAAAAATAAAAAGAATCCTCATTTCTCCTGGATGCGTACTTCATCCAGTCCCTCAGGCCTAAATATTCCTTCTCACAGGTTTAAAGAGACCTAACGGCTATGTATCATGGAAGTTACAAAAGCATTTACCTTTTCTGGAACCACGCTTTTGCCATCCCATGCGTAACCTCTCTTGGTGAAATAGTTGACTGTGGCAAATTCAATCAGAGCTGAGAACACAAAGGCATAGCACACAGCAATGAACCAGTCCATAGCTGTGGCGTATGCCACCTTAGGGAGGGAATTTCTGGCACTGATGCTCAAAGTGGTCATGGTAAGCACGGTTGTTACTCCTGTAAAGAAAAAAGTTAAATGTATATGTAGGTCCACGATAAAAAATTTCATTTCTGGAGGTCAGTGTACTTGAACAAGGAGAAAACAATAGTACCATGATAGAAGGTGGTTTCTAATCCATCCCACTTTTGTTTGAAATGGGTGAGTCTTAAATTAACCACAATGTAGTTTGTGGTACATAGTATGGCAGTAATTAGCGCACCATCTTTTAGGGCTGGCTGAACTATTCTGCTATGAAGAAGCTAGTATAACATAGTGAAAGCCTTTAAAAGGCCACTTTGAACAAGGTGTCCTAGTTAAGACAGGAAATAACACTCCTCACTGTACTCAACTCTTGAAATAGAAATCACAGATCCTCCCTGCCTCTGACCCATAAGAAATCTCTGAATCCTTAATTCTGTTTAATCTTCTGTGTCTCCCAAATGTAGAAACCAGGAAGCCAAAGACTTCCTGGAAATTGATAGATTTGGGGATGATAATTTTCCACATTAACTCTTTTGCTTTCATAGTAATTTTTTATGATTCTAAAATAGCTACTCTTTTGAAGAAATTCCTGAAGCCATCACATATGTGTATACCTGTGTGTGTATATTTGTGTGTGTATGGCAATATCTATCAAGAGACGTGCATTTTACATATATGCATAAGATATGTATATATATGTATATATATAATACCACATTTTGTTTAACTTGCTAGAGGTCACAGAGCTATGAATTAGCAAAACCAATATACAGACAGATTTTCTGATTCAAACGTTTACAATCTTTCTCTTGCTGCTAATGTGGTCTCTTCTTCCCTCCTCGGGATATCTATCCCTCACAGTTCTCAAGTTCACCCTGTTTACTTTATTTAGATAATTATGAGTTCACATGTGAAGGATGATATTTTTTAATGTTCATTTAACAAATTAATACTGTGTAGCTACTATATGTAATACACTGTACTAGGTACAGAAGTATAACATTACATGCATAAAGTTTCTTTTAAGCTATTTAAAAATATTTAAAAAACAATTCACAGCAACCTAGGTGGATCAGGCTACCTGCTGTAGAAACAATCCTGACCTCTCCCAAGGACAAGTCTCAACCTCACCACTTAAATGAATTAGCTTGTAGGATCTCGGACTCACTCTGTATCTGTAAAAGTGATGATTTGTCTTTCTTTCTCTCTACGTCTATACCATCATTGAAATTCTAGGAGAGGAAAAATTCTGCACAGACACTCACAAGATTATTGGAACGATTAAATGTTATAGTATATGAAAGCATTTTAAAGATTATAAATAAAATATTGGTTGAGAAGGTATTGTTTTGTGTATCTAAAACTTAAATCTGTGATTCTCTCTTTTGATAAATTTTAGAAAATCAGCATGGTCACATGGCTGGAAGGTAGCAAGTTTTTCTTTTTTTTTTTTTTTTGGCCGGGGCTGGGTTTGAACCCACCACCTCCGGCATATGGGACCAGCGCCCTACTCCTTGAGCCACAGGCGCCACCCAATAGCAAGTTTTTCTAAGCTGCTTTACACCAACCAGTATTCTTTAGTTTTCTATGAATTTCAAGGTAGATGGTCTTTGTAATTGCATTAGAAAGTGGTATGATTAAAAAGAAACACTGTGAGATTTTTTTAAGTTGCATTTTGGACACATATTCAGAGTTGTAAGAAATAGGCTGACTTTCTGCTTTGGGGATGTTTCAGAAAGTTCTGGAGCATTATCCATATTTCATAACTAACAACTAGCTTAAAGAATATTGGCTGTAAAAATGTCCTCAATTTCACTTATCATTATTTACTTGAGCAAATAATAAGATAATTAAAAGATCAGAGCAACCTAGTTTCAAATCCCAGTTCTATAATCGCTGAATGACCTTGGGAAAATTGCCTCAAAACCTTGAGCTTCTGTATTTTTGGTTTCTTTTTATTTTTAAAAATATTTTTTCCCTGTGAATTGATTTTAATAAGTCTAATTCAGAGAACTTTTAAGTGAGACTCAGTAGCTATTAAGTGAGATAATTAAATAAGCTCTTAGCACTTAGCCTGATATTTACTAAGGACAAAACTAATAATTATTATATTGACAACATCAATCCTTTTTAATAAATCCCTGCTACAGAGAGGTCAATTTTTTCAAATTTTGGTTTACACAATCAGTTGTCAGAAATAATTTACAAATGGGCATTCTTAAACCAAATGTATCCATAAAGTAAGAATGATTAACAATAACATAAAAGAAAAAGGTGTGTGTGTGTGTGTGTGTGTGTGCATTTGTGTGTCTTGTGATTCTTGCTATAGGGAAAGGGAAGGGAACAAATATGGGTTGAACAGCTATTAAATTCTAAGTTCTAAGCCAGACAATTATATACAGCAGAACTTCCATAGTTGACCACCTCCCTGCCTAAGCCACCTCCTTCAGTTGACCTAATTTTCATAGACTAGACACGAGCGTTTATATGTTGACCACATCTATATGTTGACCAGTTTTATTATAGTCCCTTCAGTAGTCAACTTATACAGGTTCTACTATCTTTTATTTTATTGTTCTCATTTTATTGTTTTAAATAGCATTACTTCAGCTTTCTTGCATCTTATTTTACAGGCAACTGAAGTCCATAAAGGTGAAATCAATTGGCCAATGTTGTCCAGTTAGGTGGTAGGTGGTGAGACTGACTCTAAAACTTTGATGTACTTAATAGCAATAGTTACATGACCACACTGCCTACAAAGGCATGGGAGACCACTAAGATGATTGGCAACAACTTTGTTACAGGGTAAATGCCTTTACAACACTTGTTTGTTTTTTTTCCTTTTGGTATTTTTTTTTTTTTAAATATCTGTGTCCCTCTCAGGCATATCACAGAGCTCAGAAAAATGTGCTGAGTTCAAACTAAAATGAATAGAAACATGTGTACTAAATAAATGTTAAAAGGCTAAAGGTCTGGAAAATTATATTTGTGATACTATTGAATTTAAAACATTACAAATGTACAACTTGAAACACAAATACTTGCTATAGTGGAGGTTACAGATATGCAGTTGTGTTCGCTAAAAGGGCAGAAGTCAGTTGAGACATAAGGTCATTGGAAATGTTATTAACATAGCAATGGTTTTTACTTATAAAACATCCTGAAACACTTTAGAAATTTCCAAATACAAAGGGTAGGATTTGTTGGGGTGGGGGAGGATTGTCATTAAAAAAATTTTGTTCACTATACTTCTGGGATCATTCTACAAAAATAAAATAAAACACATAGGCATTTTTAACTTCTTAGCGAATAGAGGGCTCGAACAACATATACATAAGCTATTTGTATAAGCATCTTAACAAGAGTTCAGTCTTTAGTGGCTTCAACACTAGTGTGGTTATAGGGAAAACTGAGTTTGACATGAATTGCTTGTTTGCTCTGACTCTAGAATTATTCAGACACTTCATTTAGCTGTGATGAGGCTATTATAAGAACAAAGATTTGGTGGTTTCCAATCTGGAACCAACTTGCCAAGTTCAGAAGAAAAGATATTTCTCTGGGAACCTGTAGCAGAGTTTTGTCCTTTTTCTGAGATTGTATTTGTGGAATGAGCCTTGATAACTGCACCTTTCACCAATAAATATGTGGTTGCTGTTTCCAAATAAATGAAGCTAACCACAACAACCTCGTTCCATGGCTTGACAAGGCAGTGAGAGGGCATAGAGGTGACAATACAGCATCACACTAAGAGTACAGACTCCAGACCTAAGCTTTGGATCCCTCTTTTGAATCCTTTACTTCATAGCTTCTGACCATGGGCAGATTATTTAATTTCTTGTTCCTTAGCTTTCACTTTTACAGGATGAGGATAAACATAGTATAGAAGAATTTTAGGGTTAAATAAGATAATATAGGCTAATTGAATGGAACAGAGTCTGGTATTAAAGCACTCAATAAATGTTATCTATAATTTTATGATTATTCAAGATTTTAACTACCAGACTGTAATTATAATGAGGGGAGTGGTTTTTGTTCAGTACACTACTATATTCTGTGCCCAGAGTATAGAAGTACCTCATAGTAGGCTTTATTTTATAAATAAAAATATATGGAATGAAGAAATTTATTGTAGTGGAATAAGTGAATCAATAAATTTGTTTAAGTCTGTGAAGTACAACTGTGATAGCATACTGGGATACAGGTAGGAAATATCTCTTTATATGAATCACAAATGCTGCAATAATGCATTAGAAGGGAAGTTTTCCCATTAGTAAAACGTTATTCATCCTTGAAATAATCCCCTACTAATTGCCTTAACTTGAAGCATTTAGGTCATTTAAATATGTTTTTTGATAGAAAATACATATGTTTGGAATTCTTTATGAATACACAAATAGGTAACGTGAGGTATTCCCATACTGGATATAAAGGTCATTAAATAGCTCTCCTTACATAAAGAAATCCACTTTTACATATGTAATGCAGTAGTTTTGCTGCTATTGTCTAAGATTTCTAAAAAATACACTGATACATGTTATGTATTCTAAATATTAACATCTAAAATTCTAGATATTAAGGTTTTGTGTATGTTCACTTAATATGGTATTATGCATTACATTCCCTTTTTATTCCATTTCTACTCCCAAATATCAAGTCAACTCTTCATCAGATCCATCTGTTTACATGCACTAAATCAGTATTCTGTTTAAGGAATGCATACCATGAGAATGACAATCCCTTGAACCTGTCTATTGTATTCACTTTGGATTTGAATGCATAATTAATTTTTTCATTTTTCTTTGCAATGTCACAGATATGATACATCTTACCCTCTATACCAGGCATCCTCAAACTGCGGCCCGCGGGTCACATGAAGCGCTGTAAATTGTATATGTTCCCATTTTGTATTTTACTTCAAAATAAGATATGTGCAGTGTGCATAGGAATTTGTTCATAGTTTTTTTTTTTTAAACTATAGTCCGGCCCTCCAACGGTCTGAGGGACAGTGAATTGGCCCCCTGTTTAAAAAGTTTGAGGACGCCTGCTCTATACCCTTGCAAACTTATCTTCACTGGCACTTACCAAACACAGTTCTTGCTGGTACAGACTCTCTGTTGAGCCAGAAGGAGACTTGAGAGAGAATAACTGTCATTATACATGGGAGATATGTTTGAATAACAAAGTAGCCAATCTTTCTCTTCAAGTGAAAATGAGTGGTCATAACAACATATTCTCCTAGAGGAAAAAATAGACAGCAAGGTTGAACAATTTGACCTTGAAGATAAATGTTATCTCTGAGGTTAACAATCAGTAGTCAAAGGTCTAGAGATTAGACACATCCTTTCTCCACTTGACGTCCAGTTCTTGGAGAGAAACCTTTTTTACCCATAAGAGAAAAGACACATTTTTTAACAAACAAGAAAATGGCTTTGAGGATGGTAGGGAGATCCTGGAGTCCTCATGAATATCTGAAAGTATATGTACAGATTGGCTTAACTAACTGAGAAGGCAATGTGCTAAATATTCTGACATACACCAGTGGGGATCAGAAACAGATCAGATCCTCAGCATGTCTGCTGCAGGGCAAAGTCACAATGTGTGCTGGAGGAGCTTTGGTGTTGTGCAGGTGCAGGCATTTTAATTCTAGCTCTGGCACTTCCTTAGGTAGCTCTGTGACCTCAGATGAGTCATTTAGCTTGGTCTGATCTACAAAATAACAAGAATAGGCTAGATTCTCTCATTTATAACAGAGCTAAAGATCGGAAAAAGAGGAACAAAATGTTTTGAGTTGTCTCTCTAAACCCCCAACCCCTTTTAGGAATTAAAACCTGTAATTTTTTCCTCATGCTTTTAATGAAAGGAGCAGAAAAATGTTCTTTGCTGTTTGTTTTCTAGTATCTTAAATCACAGGAGATGGCTCAACAGAATTGTCTGGAGAAGGGTCACAAGATTGCTAGCAAGTATAGTTAGACAACAATAGCCCAAAGTCAGGACATGTGACACTGGTCACATAGACACAAGTCCAACTGCCAACATCCCCTCTACACACACACAAATGCACCTTTCAAGAAGCCCTGTTTTTCTGTTTAAAGGCAGAGTGGAAGTCTATAGATGCTAATCCACTGACCTCTTGACTTGCAGCCAATTAATAAACTTCTCTTTCCTTTTCCTCAAATCACTTGTCCTTGTTCTTCATTCTCACTGATTTAGACCGAGAGGCAGGTGCTGAACTTTGAGTAACAGTTTCCAAAATATATTTTTTAGAATCACCTGGTAAGTTTTTGAAAAATTCAATTCTTCAAAACCCACCTAGATTTACAAACCACTCTGTGAATTGCCAAGAAAATCTGTATTTATTACCAGCTTTTGAGCTTCACCATTCCTAGTGTGGTCTTTATATCATCCAAAATCTGGCTTCATTTAGAAGTATGAAGCATTAGACACACAACCCCAACTGCAGGAGGGTTTTATTTTTCTTTGCTTTATATTTTCTCAGTTATAAATCTTAGCAGTGTTTATCCTTATGCACTCAGAATATATGACTACCTAACTGTGGGAGGGTAGGGGAGAAATAGATGTGCTTTGTTTAAGAAAATAATACTTTCTTTAGGATCAAACTTTCTCTACCTTTTACCTTCCTTTTCTCTCTAAACTTCTCTCTCCTCAACTTAATTTTTATCTCAGATGATGGACATCTGACTGCAACCTCTATAATCTGACTACACAGCCCAGGGCTTATAATCTTTATAACTGAATTTCTTCTCTCAGTCTTTCTGCTCAACGTTCACCTTCTTCACAGCATCAAGTCATAACTGTCTTTGTATTCTTGACAGTACATTTTTGATTTTTATTTGCCATTTTTTGCTTGTTTTCTATTTCTTTTGTTCACTCATTGATCATTTCAATTAGAAATTATTTATTGAGTTTTTTATATTCCTCAGATACTTCTTTTATAAGAATTCCTAAAAGGGGGGAGATGAAATCCTGTCCTCACCTTTCTTCCTTACATTTTTCTTCACTCTAACAAGCAATTCTCCATCTCGCTCCTGCTCAGAACACTACCTTTATCTAGATGTTCAGACGGCTGCCATATCTACATGTGCAAGTGACCACATCCTCACAATAAAGACCTATGTTCCTACTTCTAGGCTAGACAATATCTATGTCACAGATACTGATTTGTCCCTGAATCTGATTCAGATTACTGACTTAATCTGTTTAAAACTCTCAATAGCTAACTCTTCTAATAAAAAAAATGACGAGCACACAGTAATGCTGCTTCTTCACTGGGGCCTTCTTTTAATTAATAGTTCTGTCATCTGTCTATTTAATCAGGCTAAAAACCTGAAGTTAATCTTTGGATGTGAGGTAAAGCCTTCAGAGAGAGAGGAAGGAGTCAGCTGAGCATCACAGTTTCGGCTCTGCCTGTGCAGTATTTCTGCTTCTGTCTCTTCTTACCTCATGATCGCTGCCCTTTATCTCCTGTGTAGATCTATTACGATAGCCTATTAACTGTTTTATTTCATATTCTAACTCCAATTTTCCCTAATTTCTGGTGGAGAGTGATCTTTCACATGTGGGATTGTGTCACTCATTTTCATATTTACAGTACCTCAATGGATTTTCATTATCTACACTAGGGTTTCTTAATCTCAGCACCACTGACATGTCAGGACAGAAAATTATTTGTTGTATGAGGCTGTCCTGTACACTATAGTATTTTTGCATTCATGGCCTCTACCTACTGGATGCCAGTAGCACTTTCCTTTCACCCATGGAAATATAAGCTCCCTCCAGTTCTACATCATAACAAGCACACTCCCCAACCTGCTTTCCAAAAATCATCCACTTCATAGCTTTAACGTGTGTTTCATCCTCATGTCTCTCCAGATGCTTTTGCATCTCAATATTTTGCCCATAAATCTCTACTTGACATTTTCTGTGGTTTAATTTTGTTCTTCTGTAGGTTGGGTACAGCCCAAGTGCTAGCTCCTCAGTAGAATAAAAAGGAATGTCCTATAGTGGAAAGTGTATTATCGAGGCAAGAAAATGTATTTAATTTTAAAACCCACATCCATAAATTTCTTACTACGTTGCCCTGGAAAACCCACTTAAACTCTCTTATCCTCAGTTTCCTTGGCTACAAAATAATCAGAAGTATTATGAGGAGAATAAAGAATAATGGCTCTAATAAGATGATACTATATAAGTACATCAAAATAAACTGTAGTTTTTTATATGCTTTCTTCACTCTTCTCTCCAAACAGTATTGGTAGAAATGTTAGCAGAAGAAACCCATTTCACTCTCTATAGTAGGAATTAATTTGGTGCTTTCATTGTAAATTGTTATCAATGATACGCCTGCAATTTGTTGAGCACTTACTAATTTCAATTGTTTAGTTCTTGTTTATACTTATTTATTTTTAATTTTTTTTTTTTTAAGAGAGATTCTCATTGTGTTGCTCAGGCTAAAAGGCTATGGTGTCAGCCTAGCTCACAGCAACCTCAAACACTTGGTTTCAATCTTCCTATCTCAGCCTCCCAAGTAACTGGGACTGCACGTGCCTGACATATGCCAAAGCTAATTTTTCTGTTTTTAGTAGAAACGGGGTCTCATGCTTGCTTAGACTGATCTTGAACTCCTGAGTTCAAGTGATCTTTCTGGCCTATATTTATGATATTATATCAGACTTTCTATTTGAGTTATTGATATGCATATATCCTTCCCACAAAACTCCAAACCAATTTGTGATAAGGGTCACCTTTGGAAATAGCATAACCTTCCATATACTTAATATTCAATACTTGCCTATGGTAAAAATGGTGCACCCAGGCTTAAAAGCAATCAATCAGTACAAATTTCATTAGCATCTTTGTTTTGAAGAATAACAAAATGTTGATTGATACCTTTTTATTTTCTGCATAGTCCTTTGGTGATGTCTCCAAGATCATTTGAAAAGAAAGAAGTGTTTCAAATTTGGAAAAATACAGAAAAACAAATTTTCCTAGGATTCTATTAAAATACAGCCTTTTGTGAACATGTTACATCTCACCATCCATGGGGTGTGTATTACTTCTAACCGTTCATTCAACTGTGGCCTGCGAAATGTCAACAGCTCAAAGAAAATAAAAATCTTTTATATAATGTCAGAAAAATGAGTGCCTATACATATTCCATTAGCTTTTGTTGTCTGCAATGTGACATTTTTGCAGATTCTAAAAAGAAAATAATGGTCAGATTTCTGAATAACCATTATTTTACATTGCATTTGTTTCATAAACAACTTCTTTCCTAACAGATTAGGAGAAAATAAGAGGAATTTCAATGTTTTGAAACCGTTTTCCTAAATTAAATAAAATCTACACAGTGTTGGCACACAACTTTTAAATAAGGATAGGAAAGGTCAGCGACATCTGAATCATGTTGTATTCGCTTTAAAATGAAAGAAAAACAGAACAATAACAAACACAGCTTCCAAAATTGAATTGAAAGACTGTCTAGACATCAAGTGCTTATGCACTAAGCATGTCAAATTCTGTTCCTTTAATTCAACAGCCTAAAAAAATTGTAATTCAAATATCCTTGCACATCATCTAACCCTTAGGGAAGCTTGCAAATTAGATATGACAATATTTATGATATATTACAATACAAAATGAAGGAGAATGAAAGAAAAGAAACAGGGGTATAATTCTGCAAAGCAGCATTAGGGTTTGTTTTGACCTGGCTTCTGATATATGCCTTCTCAAATATTAGTTACTTTAAGGCAAATACCTTGCTTAATGCCAGTTGACTTGATTTTCCTGCTTTGACCAGCTAATATAATAGTATCCAACTTAACTGTTTCCTGGGATTTGTGAGGATAAAATTAAATTATAGAAGTGAGAATATCTTCAAAAATCAGAGTCGTATGATTTGCAATGTAAAGGTAGAAGAGATAGAACTGTATTTTCTCTCTCTTCAGCTCAGGAAATCAACCATTCAGTCATTCAACAGTCATACTGAATGTTGATTGACTCCATGTGAAACTGTCAGTTTTCATCCAAATCTAAATTGGGTGTTTTCCATAGATGCCACCCTTACAAAATGTAAGAGATACTATGTGTTAAAAATTTTATTGAAAAAGTGGTGGTCGTATTTTTTTAACTGCTTCAAAGATACTTAAATAGGAATAAGGAAACAATTATTATAGTTCTGGGTCATTTAGCCTCTCTGGATCTGTTTCCTCATTTGTAAAACGAATGGGTTGACTAGATGACTACAGAAATCTTTTTTTATCCACATCTCATATTGTAAGGTTATAATTATTAATATTTCTCTGGAGACAATGTAATAGGTTTTATGAAATATCCTTTGATGAATATTGTTCACCACTTTCACCACATAGTCAAAGGAAGTAGGTGCTTTTTTCATTTTCTTGACCCTCAGGGGTCATCACTAAATCAAACTATCTAGAAAAGACTCCATGTCCAGGAAAGATGCTCCCACAAAGTACCTTAGTCCTTATTGTTCTAGGGATTAACAAAAGTTATCCAGCAGAAACACTCATATTCACCAAACTAATCTAAACCTCCTGGGATCAGATTTACTTAGGTAAATATGGAGAATTTCCTGCCATCATTATGTGTTTTTAAAACACACTAAGTTATATATTCTTATTGTTTTTTGGACAGTGGTATTATTCTTATACCTAATAAATAATTTAATTATTTTTTCTTATAAGTTATATTTCATGCCTTTAAATCACTTTTTGTGATTTTTGCAAGGGGTCTTTCTAAAAAATTGCTTAGGAAGCTCTTAGTGTGTTGGAAAGAGACAGGGGATTATGCCTGGGAATAATTTCAAACTGTCTTTCCTGATACTTAAAGCAGAAATGACTCCTTCCTCCTTTATGCTATCATGTAGCTCTCTTGTGCCAGCTGCATCATAATTATTAATAGTGATATATGATGTTTATCACATAGTTTTTACATACTAGATACTCTTCTAAGAAATTTACATACTTTTTCTCATTTGCATATCATAGTAACTCATGAAGTAGATACATGAGAAAAGATTAACAGATAAATTGAAAGACTTTTCAAGAGGTGGACAGTGAATAAGAGGTAAAACCAGCATTAAAATCCTTGTAGAGTCTGCACTCTTCATGACCTTGCTTCCCCATCTCACTCTCACATTTCTATGTTGCTAGTTACTAATGTGCCATGTAGTTGACAGCATATACTCTGAAGCTGGAGTACCCAGGTTCAAATCCCAGGCATATTGCTTCCCAGTTATAGGCCCCATATAATACATAAAATTAGCATATGTAAAATTAAGATAATAATAATACCTATATCTTAGGATATTTTTGAGAACTAGATGTGAAGATTAGAATAGTGCTAAAAATGACAGTTGTTCATCTCACTCAACCATCTTTTTACTCCAGACCCAATCACAATGTCAGACATGATAAATGAACAAATGATTGAAGGAAGAAGTAGAAAAATAAATGAATATTAAACAATTATATTGGATTTGAAAGCTGTCTGGATTCATCTCGCCCATTTGTCTGTAGTGTTTTTTTTCTACCAGTGAATAAGCACACTTCAAACTAAGGCTCTAACTAATTTTTTTTTTCCCTAAACTTAATGGAAGACTTCAGGGAAACAATTGTAACCAAAATGTGTTTACACTGAATTAAAAAAAAAATTCAAAATACTGCCTTAGGATACCCATTTTTTCCTTCTTATGTCAACAAAGTGATCTAGAAATATTTTGACCAGAAAAGATCACAAATAGTGTTTCTGTGTTTACATATGTCTTGGTGGGAGGAAAGCAGGCAATGCCTTCTAAACTACTAAGAGGTCCTCTGATTGATTCTCTGCCAAAAGAGAATTTTTAAGGAGAAGAAGCCTTTTATCTAATCATTCTCAATGTATGTTCTTTCTCTTGCCATCTTTCTCTAGTTTCCTGGCAGAAACAGGGAGGTATTAGCATTCAATGTCATTTATCTTAATGTTTTCAGGACTGCACAAAAAGATGTCAAATACAGCATTGCAGACTTTATACAAAGATCTTTGTTTCTTTCCACTGAAATCTATCAAGTTAGATTCTTGATGAGGCAAAGTGGACCCAGAGGAAGTGCAATTGTGTCTTGTTGTGGAATTGAATATATACATCAAATTGACCTAATAATTTGAGAATTTTCTCATTATTCCAAGGTAATCTTGCTGCTCTAACGTAAACTGGCTACTTCTTGGACCCAATACTTGAGGTCCACCTGTCTTGGTGGCAGTGTTGTGGGCCACTGTCTTTTTTTGTTTGTTTGTTTGTTTTTTATTAAATCATAGCTGTGTACATTGATATATTCATGGGGCATCATTCACTAGCTTCACAGACCGTTTACCAAGTTTCACATATACCCTTGTAAGATGCACCGGCCACTGTCTCTTACCTGATTGGCCTCCTTTTCTGCCTATTTTTTCTGAATAACTAGAATAAAGGTAGGTTGAACCTTTAGAAAGCCAAAGGTGAGTGAGGTCTCCAAGTGCTTCTGACCTAAGCCACCAATTTTTCAAATAGGAACACTGGAGCATAAAGAGGGTTATAGAGATGTGATTTAGGTCATTAGGGCTAGAACTAGAATGACTAAAATGAAGACCTTCCCTCTTCTGAGCAACTTTTGAAGTTTTACATATATTTCTACTATTATATACAGGCTATTGCATTTGAATTATTTCACAGAAATCCTCCAACTTTAATTCTAACAATAAATGATGGAGAGTTTCCTGTGGAAAAGTTTATGTGAATTACTCTCAATGCCCTTGGCATAGTACAGTGATTATTCAGCCCCCAAAATAAAAAGACCAACATAGTAAAAAGTAACCCCCTACAACAAGCTTTCGATCAACAAAGGATGGATTCTTTTATTTTTTTATTCATTTAATTTAAAATATTTGTCAGTGCCTATTATGTCTCATTTACTACACATGAACTATGCCCTCACAAAAAGATTAATCACAGCACTTACTACCCATTTTGGCAAATACAGTTTATGTGTTTATCCTCTCTTAAACTTCATATTCCATGACAACAAGATCTGTGCCTTGTCTATCATTGAATCTTTTGTACCTGATGTAATATATTATACATATTATATATCAGATTATAACTGCCTTCAATTTTTTTGAAAGTAAACACAGCTCATTTGGTATCTTCTCCCACATAACATGTTGTGAGGAAGGACAATCTTCAGTATTTTTCACGTTTAGGGATATTTTCAAGCAATGGCCATTTTGAGTACCTACTATATAACACCATGTAGTATTTTACATTACCCAATCTTTAATGCAAAATTATAGGATTCCCACTCCTAGATGAGACCAGGTTTCTAAATGGATAAGTCACAAGGGTTCTAAGGGACAGGTCCAGGACTTGAGTCCATTTCTTTCTCATTGCAAAACCTGGGCCCTTTCCTCTATGCCACTTACATCTTTAAGAGTAAAACTAAGAGGCGGCCGAGTAACAGCTTCCCTGCAACTGCGAACAGCGAGTCTGGGGAGACAAGAACCCAGGCATCTCTGCCGGTGGGATCTGCCTATACTCATCCCTTTGAGGATACAGGGAGCCAGCAAGGGACTTCTGGACCCCAACAGGAGGACAAAAACAGTGGAAAACTGGCAAGTGGTTGCGTGTGTTCGATCGACCTAATCATTCCGGCAACCGCACAAGAACTTAAAGAGCAACAGGAAGTGAAAGGGGCAAGGAAACAGATAAAAGAAATCACTAATGAGGAAGAATCAGCAGAAAACTCCAGGCAACATGAAGAACCAGTCCAGAACAACCCCACCAAGGGACAATGAGGTAGCTACTGCAGAGGATTCCACCTATAAAGAAACGTTGGGAATGAAAGAAAGGGAATTTAGAATACACTTGATGAAAACAATTAAAGAAATGATGGAAACAATAAAGGAAACTGCTAATAAAGTGGAAAATAACCAAAAGGAAATCCAAAAACAGAATCATATAAGAGATGAACGATATGAAGAATATAGAAAGGATATAGCCAAGCTGAAAGAACTGAAACAGTCAATTAGGGAACTTAAAGATGCAATGGAAAGTATCAGCAACAGGTTAGACCATGCAGAAGAAAGAATTTCAGAGGTAGAAGACAAAGTTCTTGAGATAACTCAGATAGTAAAAGAGGCAGAAAAGAAAAGAGAGAAAGCAGAACGTTCACTGTCAGAATTATGGGACTTTATGAAGCGTTACAACATATGAGTTATAGGAATCCCAGAAGGGGAAGAAGAATGCCCCAGAGGAATGGAAGCCATACTAGAGAATATTATAAAAGAAAATTTCCCAAATAGCACCAAAGATTCTGACACACTGCTTTCAGAGGGATATCGTACCCCAGGTCGCCTCAACTCTAACCGAGGTTCTCCAAGACACATAGTGATGAACCTGTCCAAAGTCAAGACAAAGAAAAGATTCTGCAAGCTGCCAGGAGTCAGTGCCAGTTGACCTACAGGGGCAAATCGATCAGAGTGACCGCAGACTTCTCTAATGAAACTTTCCAAGCAAGAAGAAAATGGTCATCTACCTTTAATTTAAATAAACAGAACAATTTCCAGCCCAGAATTCTGTACCCTGCTAAGCTAAGCTTTAAAATTGACAGAAAAATCAAATCATTTACGGATATACAAACATTGAGGAAATTGGCCACAACAAGATCAGCTCTACAGGAAATACTTCAACCTGTTCTGCACACTAACCATCACAATGGATCAGCAGCAAAGTAAGAACTCAGCTATTAAAGGACAGAACCTAACCTCCACACTGATGCAAAAGACAAAACTAAGCAATGGAATCTTACAAAATAAGATGAATAGAATATTACCACACTTATCAATTATCTCAATAAATGTTAATGGCTTGAATTCCCCACTGAAGAGACATTGGCTGACTGGATTAAAAAACACAAGCCATCCATCTGCTCTCTGCAAGAAACACACCTGGCTTCAAAAGACAAATTAAAACTCCAAATCAAGGATTGGAAGACAATTTTTCAGGCAAATGGCATTCAGAAGAAAAAAGAAGTTGCAATCTTATTTTCAGGTACATGTGGATTTAAAGCAACTAAAGTCAAAAAAGACAAAGATGGTCACTTTATATTGGTCAAGGGAAAAATACAACAAGAAGACGTTTCAATTCTAAATATTTATGCACCCAATTTAAATGCTCCCAGATTCTTGAAACAGACCTTACTCAGTCTGAGCAACATGATATCTGAAAATACCATAATAACAGGGGACCTTAACCCTCCTCTTACAGAGCTGGACAGATCCTCTAAACAGAAATTAAACAAAGATGTAAGAGATTTAAATGAGACGCTAGAACAATTGTGCTTGATAGACGCATATAGAACACTCCATCCCAAAGATAAAGAATATACATTCTTCTCATCACCCCGTGGAACATTCTCCAAAATTGATCATATCCTGGGACACAAAACAAATATCAACAGAATCAAAAGAATTGAAATTTTACTTGTATCTTCTCAGACCATAAGGCACTAAAGGTGGAACTCAACTCTAACAAAAATGCTCAACCCCACACAAAGGCATGGAAATTAAACAATCTTCTGTTGAATAACAAATGGGTGCAGGAAGAAATAAAACAGGAAATCATCAAGTTTGTTGAGCATAACAACAATGAAGACACAAGCTACCAAAACCTGTGGGATACTGCAAAAGCAGTTTTGAGAGGAAAATTTATCACCTTAGATGCCTACATTCGAAAAACACAAAGAGAGTACATCAACAATCTCACAAGCCATCTTATGGAATTGGAAAAAGAAGAACAATCTAAGCCTAAACTCAGTAGAAGAAAAGAAATATCCAAAATCAAATCAGAGATCAATGAAATTGAAAACAAAAGAATCATTCAGGAAACTAATGAATCAAGGAGTTGGTTTTTTGAAAAAATAAATAAAATAGATAAACCATTGGCCAGACTAACAAGGAATAGAAAAGTAAAATCTCTAGTAACCTCAATCAGAAATGATAAAGGGGAAATAACAACTGATCCCACAGAGATACAAGAGATCATCTCTGAATACTACCATAAACTCTATGCCCAGAAATTTGACAATGGGAAGGAAATGGATCAATATTTGGAATCACACCCTCTCCCTAGACTTACCCAGAAAGAAATAGAGCTCCTGAAAAGAACAATTTCAAGCACTGAGATCAAAGAAACAGTAAAAAAATCTTCCAACCAAAAAATGCCCTGGTCCAGATGGCTTCACTCCAGAATTCTATCAAACCTTCAAGGAAAAGCTTATTCCTATACTGCAGAAATTATTCCAAAAAATTGAGGAAGAAGGAATCTTCCCCAACACATTCTATGAAGCAAACATCAACCTGATACCAAAACCAGGAAAAGACCCAAACAAAAAGGAGAATTTCAGGCCAATCTCACTCATGAATATAGGTGCAAAAATTCTCAACAAAATCCTAGCCAATAGATTACAGCTTATCATCAAAAAAGTCATTCATCAGGATCAAGTAGGCTTCATCCCAGGGATGCAAGTCTGGTTTAACATACGCAAGTCCATAAATGTTAGCCACCATATTAACAGAGGCAAAAATAAAGATCATATGATCCTCTCAACAGATGCAGAAAAAGCATTTGATAAATTCCAGCATCCTTTTCTAATTAAAACACTGAAGAGTATAGGCATAAGTGGTCCATTTCTAAAACTGATCGAAGCTATCTATGACAAACCCACAGCTAATATTGTACTGAATGGAGTGTAACTGAAAGCTTTTCCTCTTAGAACTGGAACCAGACAAGGTTGTCCTTTGTCACCTTTACTATTCAACATAGTGCTGGAAGTTCTAGCCAATACAATTAGGCAAGACAAGGAAATAAAGGGAATCCAAATGAGAGCAGAGGAGGTCAAACTCTCCCTCTTTGCTGACAACATGATCTTATACTTAGAGAACCCCAAAGACGCAACAAGGCTCCTAGAAGTCATCAAAAAATACAGTAATGTTTCAGGATATAAAATCAATCTCCACAAGTCAGCAGCCTTTGTATACAAAATAACAGTCAACATGAGAAGCTAATTAAGGACACAACTCCCTTCACCATAGTTTCAAAGAAAATGAAATACCTAGCAATATACCTAACGAAGGAGGTGAAGGACCTCTATAAAAAAAATTATGAAATCCTCAGAAAGGAAAAAACAGAGGACATTAACAAATGGAAGAACATATCATGCTCATGGATGGGAAGAATCAACATTGTTAAAATGTCTATACTTCCCAAAGCAATCTACCTATTCAATGCCATTCCTATCAAAATACCAACATCATACTTTCAAGATTTTGAAAAAATGATTCTGCGTTTTGTATGGAACCAGAAAAAAACCCGTATAGCTAAAGCAGTTCTTAGTAATAAAAATAAAGCTGGGGGCATCAGCATACCAGATTTTAGTCTGTACTACAAAGCCATAGTGGTCAAGACAGCATGATACTGGCACAAAAATATAGACATTGACACTTGGAATCAAATTGAAAACCAAGAAATGAAACTAACATCTTACAACCACCTAATCTTCGATAAACCAAACAAGAACATACCTTGGGGGAAAGACTCCCTATTCAATAAATGGTGTTGGGAGAACTGGATGTCTACATGTAAAAGACTGAAACTGGACCCACACCTTTCCCCACTCACAAAAATTGATTCAAGATGGATAAAGGTCTTAAATTTAAGGCATGAAACAATAAAAATCCTCCAAGAAAGCATAGGAAAAACACTGGAAGATATTGGCCTGGGGAAAGACTTCATGAAGAAGACTGCCATGGCAATTGCAACAACAACAAAAATAAACAAATGGGACTTCATTAAACTGAAAAGCTTCTGTACAGCTAAGGAGACAATAACCAAAGCAAAGAGACAACCTACACAATGGGAAAGGATATTTGCATATTTTCAATCAGACAAAAGCTTGATAACTAGGATCTATAGAGAACTCAAACTCATCCACATGAAAAAGCCAACAATCCCATATATCAATGGGCAAGAGACATGAATAGAACTTTCTCTAAAGATGACAGACGAATGGCTAACAAACACATGAAAAAATGTTCATCATCTCTATATATTAGAGAAATGCAAATCAAAACAACCCTGAGATGTCATCTAACCCCAGTGAGAACGGCCCACATCACAAAATCTCAAAACTGCAGACGCTGGTGTGGATGTGGAGAGAAGGGAACACTTTTACACTGCTGGTGGGACTGCAAACTAGTACAACCTTTCTGGAAGGAAGTATGGAGAAACCTCAAAGCATTCAACCTAGACCTCCCGTTTGATCCTGCAATCCCATTACTGGGCATCTACCCAGAAGGAAAATAATCCTTTTATCATAAGGACACTTGTACTAGACTATTTATTGCAGCTCAATTTACAATCACCAAAATGTGGAAACAGCCTAAATGCCCACCAACCCAGGAATGGGTTAACAAGCTGTGGTATTTGTATACCATGGAATACTATTCAGCTATTAAAAAAAATAGAGACTTTACATCCTTCGTATTAACCTGGATGGAAGTGGAAGACTTTATTCTTAGTAAAGCATCACAAGAATGGAGAAGCATGAATCCTATGTACTCAATTTTGATATGAGGACAATTAATGACAATTAAGGTTATGGGGGGGAGGAAAAGCAGAAAGAGGGATGGAGGGAGGGGGTTGGGGCCTTGGTGTGTGTCACACTTTATGGGGGCAAGACATGATTGCAAGAGGGAGTTTGCCTAACAATTGCAATCAGTGTAACCTGGGTTATTGTACCCTCAATGAATCCCCAACGATAAAAAAAAAAAAAAAAACATGGCAAAGTTCAATCATAAAAAAAAAAAGAAAAATAAATAAATAAATAGTGAAAAAAAAGAGTAAAGCTAAGAAACAATCTCCATTTTTAAAAATAAGAAACATAAACATTTCAGTTTTCAGGCTAGCAATGGGTGTTTTTACATGTTTGGAGAAACTTCTTTAGTAACAAATTATAGTCTTACCTGTGGTTGCTTTTAAGTAAGCAAAATATAGATCTTGTTAAGAAGAACTTGCCCAATAGTAAGAGATAATAGTAGGAGATGTTACGCTATTAAATATGTTATAATTATGAGGGTCTCAATAAAGTTTGAAATCTAAGGAAGAAAGTTTTTCTGAGAAAAATAGCACCACTACCCTTATTTATAACTAAATCACTACCCTTATCTCTTACTAAATCACAAATCAGAGTAAATTTTGTAAGACACCCACAAACATAATTTTTGGCCTTTGTTAAAGCTTTTGGGAATGAAAATTAATTAGAAATATTGGGATTGGGACAGCATAAGTTTTTCTAATTGTTGGAGTCCAGCCTGTATTTATAATTATCTGTTATGATGATCACATTTCAGATGGTACAAAATAAATACCTGTGTAAGAAAACTCTTGGTGTTTGAAACAACTTCAAAAATTTGGGTTCAGCTCTTCAGTATATCTGATCTAGTTCTGAGTATACCAGTCAACACTAGAAAGAACAGCACCCTTTGTACTTTTAATTCTACTATATATGGTGTGATGAACAATGTGGCTACATTTCTGTTGACTTTAGCTTTGGAAGATCCTCAGCTAGAGATGCAGATGGATTTGTAGAAGCAATTGACTTTTTGATGTCCCATTTATAATGATCACTGCTATAAATTCATAAAGCTCCATCGACTCATGGCAATAAATGGAGCCTAGACAATATTATAACTAATATTTATGAAAGCTTTTTATGTGTCAAGAATTCAGAGAAATATCTTTCTGAATTTAATTGATTCCTTCTAATATCCCTGGAAGATGACTACAATCAAATGAAAAGGCAGAGGAATAAGGGGTTAATTCTGTCTTTCTACCTGCTGTGCTACCCTGATTAAACAGAACCAGCTCTTTATTTTGCAAATAAAAGAACAGGAGCCAAAGGACATTACCTGACAGGTCCAAGTCACAGATCTGCAAGGGTTACATTAGTTTGCAGCTCAACCAGTTTCCAGTTCAGTGTAATTTTCTCTCTTCTGTGTTTGTGTTACTGAAGGACTCACTGAGTTCTCACATTCTCACATTTTCTGCTCTTTCCTCCATATCTGAAGTAATCAAATGACCCTTACCTGTACTTGATTGAACAATTCCAGAGTCTACTGTTTGTCCAAGAAGATCGTACTGGTTGAGGCGTGATCCATCTTCTGCTACAACCACTGAGCGTGCTGGCTCTCTGGTCCACTCATAAACAACTTCTGCTCTTGTATAAGCATCTAAAAGGAAAGAATAGAGAATTATCCACTCGTTTTTCCTTTTCCAGTCTCCTAATTAATTGATGTGTTTTATCAAGGGTTTATAGTTTTTATTTCATGGTACCAGAAGGTGATCTGGGACAGGAGGTCATCATCCTTTCCATTAACATCCCTTAATGTTGGAAAACTAAGACACATTCTCCTGATTTCTTCAATCACTTGCTCACTCTTCCAACAAAGGTTGTTAATAACCTATGGAAGACAGAGGGCTGTGCTGGCAATAGAATCGCAACAATAACAAATAAGGTTCTGACCTTATAGAGCAGACATTACTGTGTAGGGACAAAAACAGGTAATGTATAATTTCAAGTAGTGTTAAGTGCAATAAAGCCATACACAATGGAGTTAAAGGAGAGAGAGGGAAGGGATGGGGGGGCCCACCTTAGGTAAGGAAAGAGATTCTAAGAAAGTCTCTGAAGGAAGTGACATTTATACAACAAATGCATACAGAAATGAGGGATGAGCCATAGGAAAGTTTTTGGGGAAGAGTTTTCTCAACAGACAAAATAATACGTTTTTTTTCTTCTATTGAAGACAAAAATTTGACTAGTTTGAGGAAGACCAAAATGACCAGAGTGAAGAGCATGAGAAATGAAATGAAGTTAGAGGGAGTCACTTGGGTCCAGATTGTGTTGAGTCTGGAGAAGGTCATTAAATGATAGAGGCCATCTACAGCAAATCTACAGCCAATATTATATTGAATGGAATAAAACTGAAAACATTTCCACTCAGATCAGGAACCAGGCAAGGTTGCCCACTATCTCCACTGCTATTTAACATTATAATGGAAGTCTTAGCCACCGCAATCAGGCAAGAGAAGGCAATAAAGGGTATCCACATAGGGTTAGAGGAGATCATACTTTCACTTTTTGCAGATGATATGATTGTATATCTGGAAAACCCAGGGACTCAACTACAAAACTCTTAGAAGTGATCAGCAGCATCTCAGGCTACAAAATCAATACTCACAAATCAGTAGTATTCATATATACCAACAATAGTCCAGCTGAAAAAGTCATGGACTCTATTCCCTTTACAGTAGTGCCAAAGAAAATGAAATATCTGGTAGTATACCTAACAAAGGACATGAAAGATCTCTATAAAGAGAACTATGAAACTTTGAGAAAAGAAATAGCTGAAGATTTCAACAAATGGAAAAACATACCATGCTCATGGCTGGGAAGAATCAACATTGTTAAAATGTCCATACTACCCAAAGCAATCTACAGATTTAATGCAATCCCCATTAAAGCATCTCTGTTATACTTTAAAGATCTGGAAAAACTAGTACTTCATTTTATATGGAAACAGAAAAATCCTCGAATGCCAAGACATGACTCAGAAATAAAAACAAATCAGATGGAATCACGCCACCAGACTTCAGTCTATAGTGATCAAAACAGCATTTTATTGGCACAAAAATAGAGAGGTAGATGTATGGAACAGAATTGAGAATCAAAAGATGAATCCAGACACTTATCGTCATTTGATCTTTGATAAGCCTACCAAAAACTTAAATTGGAGGAAAGACTCCCTATTTAACAAATGGTGCTGGATGAATTGGCTGGCGACTTATAGAAGACTGAAACTGGACCCACACCTTTTACCTCTAACAAAAATTGACTCTAACTGTAAAATACTTAAACCTAAGACAAGGAACCATAAAGATTCTTGGAGAGAGTGCAGGAGAAACACTTGAAGAAATTGGCCAGTGAGAAAACTTTATGAGGAGGACCCCCAGGGCAATTGAAGCAATACCAAAATTACATTACTGGGATCTGATCAAACTAAAAAGCTTCTGCACTACCAAGAACACAGTAAGTAAAGCAAGTAGACTGCCCTCAGAATGGGAGAAGATATTTGCAGGTTATGTTTACGACAAAGGTCTGATAACCAGAATCCATCAGAGAACTCAAACTTATTAAGAAAAGAACAAGTGATCCCATTTTACTATGGGCAAGAACCTGAACAGAAGCTTCTCTGAAGAAGACATGCACATGGCCTACAGACACATGAAAAAATGCTCATAATCTTTAATCATCAGAGAAATGCAAACCAAAACTACTTTGAGATACCATTTAACTCCAGTAAGAGTAGCCCACATAACAAAATCCCCATACTACAGATGTTGGCATGGATGTGGAGAAAAGGGAACACTTCTCCACTGCTGGTGGGAATGCAAACTAATATGTTCCTTTTGGAAAGAAGTTTGAACAGGAATCTAAAAATTGACCTTCCCTTGGATCCTGCAATTCCTCTACTAGGAGTATATCTAAAAGACCAAAAATCACTTTGCAAAAAAGATATTTGCACCAGATTATTCATTGCAGCTCAATTTGTAATAGCCAAGTCATAGAAGAAGCCCAAGTGCCCACTGATCCATGAATGGATTAATAAATTGTGGTATATGTATATACCATGGAATACTATGCGGCCTTAAAAAAGATGGAGCCTTTACCTCTTTTATGTTTACATGGAGGGACCTGGAACATATTCTCCTGAGTAAAGTATCTCAAGAATTAAGGAAAAAGTATTCAATGTACTCAGTACTTCTATGAAACCTACTTATATTTACTCACAATTTGTTATGAAAAATAGAACACAACTGTAGCCCAGGATGAAGGAGAGAAATGGAGTGGGAAGGGAGGGAAGGGGTGAGGTTTGATAGAGGGAGGGTAAAGGTGGGACCACACCTATGGAGCATATTGCAAGGGTACAAGTCAAATCTGTCAAGTGTAGAACATAAATGTCTTAACACAATAATCAAGTAAATGAGGTGAAAGCTATGTTGATTGGTTTGATGTAACCACGTCAGATTGTATAAATAAAAAATCAACACATTGTACCCCACATATGCATAAATGTATTCATGATCTATGTGTATTTGACTTAATAAAAAAATAAATACATAATAAAATGAAAGTGAAAAATAACACTGGAAATTTTGTTGCACACCCATCTGACTTTACTTTCTTTTTTATCCATCGTCCTCTTTCTAGATATTGACCATCATGATGATGATGGTGAATTACATGACGTAGTTCTTCTCAATCCTTTTCATTTGCCCGTCACTTTTAACCAGCCTGTCTATGAGAAGTTAGGTCACATTCTTAATCTTTAATTAATGCAGTTTGGAGAAGGAGTGCGTATAGAGTGAGGAAGAAAAAGAAGGGAAAGGAATTCCATCGGTTTTCTGATGTCTAGTCACAGAACATACACATAACGTAATGTGAACTATATTCATCTTTATACCAACATAGTCATAAAATAAATATAATTTTAATTATTTTCTTGGAGGCATGGCCTCTAAAGCCAAAAGTGACTTGAGCCCTTAAATGTCAAAGTGCACCTCAGCTTGCCCTGATCCCCACTCTTAGGTGATGAGACTTGGGGGATATGACTTAATTTTTTAACATTATTCTACATCAAAACATAAGAGAGTCCAAATGTGTATTTTCTCAGGTTAACATATCATAAGATGTAAAATTATAGTTTCAATTTTACATGAAAATAAGGCTCCTGGAAAAATAAGCAAGCCATGTCCCTCAGTCTCTGAAACAAAGCAACTAGAGTGATGGCTTTCCTCAAAGGTGAGTGATGCAGAAAAATGTAGTCACTGTTCCTTGATTTTACAGGGGTATCCTGCCGGCTTTGGCATCACTTTTGGCTCAATTTACAATCAAATATCCTTTTAAATAAACTATTCCAGAAGTTTGGGAGAATGAACTGGTTCATCAGACGTGTAAAAGTGACCCATGGATAATTTGGAATTTGGCTTCATTAACTTTTCCTTTTTAATTGTGACTATCATTACAGACATAGAAAAAAAATGAAGCATTTCAGCATTGTATATAGTAAAAGCATTGAATCTTGTCAGGAGGGTGTAAAACTTGATTTTTTAAAGAAAATTCTCAGAAGAAAGCAGAGCACACTCATTTGGGAAGACTGTATTATTGACAATTTGTAAGTACCAACATCCAGTAAAATGTTTTTTTTATTATAATAAATTCTTTTTTAAATGAAAGTGTGTTACCAGAGAAGACATACTGAGTTTATGATAATACAGATAGAGTGAACAATCAACTTGGGAGTGCTTTAAAAGTCATATGATTTTATCACATTTGAACTGAGGCATTGGACATAAAATGAATTATCTAACGGCGTATCAAAAATTAATTGGAAACCAAGATAGAAACTTAGCATGCCATTCATTCCAATCCACTGCTGTTTGTAAGGTTTTTCTAGGCAAAAACTATATAGCATATGCTCACAAGTCAAGCAAAGATACTCAGTAGTCATGTAATTACTGATGAGGCCAATTCCAGATGTCATTTCAAAACAACCTACCCCCTCTTTATTATCGCTACCACCTTTAGCAATAGTGCCTGGATTCTATCTTTTTATACTTCCTCATGTATTGTCACTAACATAGTTGCAGAGGGAGAAAATATGTTACCATTGACTTCTTACTTCACATAATGTAGATGTCTTTATTTCTTGCAATTTGTTAGAAACACAACTGTGTGTTAGAATGTTTTAGATCATCTACCACAAACATGACATCACTGTGAAGGTGCAGATTATTCATTTCCATTTCTGAATGAAAATCTTCCAAAATGAAGAGTAGATTGGCATGATCAAAGTCGGTGTTTTAAGATGAAGACAGATGTACTTGGTGTTTTAAGATGAAGACAGACATACTTAAGCTCTTAGGTTAGGTGATACACTTTATTGTTTCCTCAAATTTCAGTATTTAGAAAGTAGTTCCTATGAAAACTTACATGATTTGTGACTGCAGCTTAAGAAAAATAAGGTTAAATAGAGTCTTCAATTACTTCATCAAAATTTCTAGGCTATGATATCAAATAATTATATTACCTAAAAAAAATGTTTCTAAAGCCAGACAAAAAGGTTTTGGTTGGCATTATGGAAGAATTTTGTAGTGGTACAGCATTGGGAACACAGATTAAGTATCAAAAGAGCAGTTGCTAATGAACTATGACTTCAGCATGAGGCAAGTGAAATAAATAATTTCTAAAGCTATATCTTATTCAGAATTTATTTAAATTTCATTTATTTCTCTTTGTTTACAGGCATTGTACTTGATGATCAGTCAGTCGAGAAACAATCATTCATTAAGTCAGTACTAGATTCAGAACTTGGTTATATCATAATGTCAGATAACTCAAATCTCTTCTTTTAGAATCAAAGCTGAATGTATTTTTTTCAAAGCAGTTAAAAGATGTCGGTAGTAACACACACATTGTCTTTGGGTTATCTGTGCTTATGAAGATGGCTATTTTCTTAACGAGGAGAAAAATGCAAGTTAGCACTGATAGGCAAAATCTAATAGAGAATGGTAAGGCCAACGTCTGCTTTTTGAGTTTAGTTCTTTTCAATACATGACTGAGGTTGCTTCAGAAGCTTTATAAACATTTATTACAAACTGTTCCACTAAACAATTGGAAACCTCTTGCTTATCATTTCCTCTAGTATTTTGGCAAAATGTTGGCTCCAAAAATTGAGTCCAAAATTTTTTAGCCTGATATTGCCTCTGTTTCTTGACCTTTGAAATGTGCTAATTAGAACACTGCAGAGAAATTATTGAACCACAAATGGACCTCTATGACCTCTTCTCATGCCAACAGCAGCCAGTAGGAACCAGCCATGGTGTTCCCATCACCACCCCACCCCCGAACAAGACATCTGAGCCTGCATTTCAATGGCAGGTCTTCCCTATTTAATTACCACACTTGTCTTAAGCCTTCTTTTCTGAACTTGAACTTTCTGAACATTGAAAGAGCATTTAAAGTCTAATTATGGTTATTTTTATCTATTCAATAAGTATTTATAGAGTGTCTGAATTGTATTAGCCACTACCAAAGGAGCTGTGAACACATGAGGTCTGACAATTAAGTCTGTGAACTTGCCACTGTGTGCTTATGTTGGGAGCACTGGACAAATAACTCAGTAAGGTTTCATAACCTTGGCATATGGATGTCTCAGGGCCATGTTTTTTGTTGACATGTGGCAGTTTTTGAGTGGTGTTCATTAATTGTGTGATGTATTTTTGTGTGCCATAGCTCTGATGGTCATTCCAGAAAAAGAGTTCCAAAATTACATTGAAGGGTGGACTAGTCACTGGCTTAAGTGCATAGCTTCCCAATGGGAGTACTTCAAAGATATCTGTATTGATATTCAGCAATGAGGTATGTAGCACTTTTTCTAGGATGAATTTGTGAACTTATTTGTCAAACCTTGTACACCCTGCCCCTGAAGACTGTAGGGTACAGTCTTCAAACAATAAAAAAATGTTAACCAGTAAATAAAATAATACCTGCTGCTGTGGTAGAGTACATAAAATAAATGTACATTGTGATCCACAAGACGAGTGGTACTAGATGCAAGTTCCAATAATTTCATCAGAGAAGACCCTAAGAGAGGATATTTTTGCTAAGATGTGATGAGACAAAGAAGCCAACCATTTGACGAACCAAGAGAAGAGTAATATAGGCAGAAAAAGAGAACATGAAAACACTCTGGAGATGGAAAACAGCTTACTTATTTTTCTTTACTTCCAGTTTTCTTATATAAGATACTCTTTGTTTTCTACTTACTATCTATATCCTTCTTGTTAAAATACCTCCAATATTCTTCAGGTTGACAATGTGCCCAATTAAAAATATTTGCTTTCCAGACTCCTTCGCAAATACCAACATATATTTTATTAGTGAAATGTGAATAGATTACTATTAGGCTTTTAGGGAAAGATTTTATCTTCTTGCTGCAGACACTACTCACTTCTTCTTTATGAACCTTTTCCTTGAAAGATGCAGTAGCTGGAGATGCAGCAGCCACCTTGCAATGAGGAAGAATACCTCATTCTAAAACTACGTCATTCATACCCAAGAGCATCTTAAGATATCCATTTTGTTACGAAGTGAAACTGCTCAGCAATCAACCAACAATCACTTTCCTTTATATGACATATATGAAAATATAAACCCTTCTTTTTCCCAGCAATCCTCACTTATTGAAGGCATTGCTCACTACTTTGTTTTAAAAATATAATTCATTGTCTCAGTTAGGAACCAGAACATATTTGGTGGTAAACAAGGGCACTATTAGTAATTTTACCAGAATATTAGGCATAATTCAGTACTTTCCCAGAGGAACTATGATGTATCATCTTCCTAACTATAGGGTTATGTTGTGGATTTGATGAGCATGTGAATGTACAAATATTTGATGTACTGTCTGACATGCAAGTAATATATAATATATATTATTATTATTAAAAATGGTAGAGTACATAAATAAATGTTATAATCAGAAGGAAAAATATAGACTGTATATTATATTTGGAGAAGAGTGGGGAGAAGGGAGTTCTCATCAAAGCCCTGTTCAGCTCACGGTTTTTTGAAGTAGTTTGTCCTTGAGTTTCCATATATAATTATATTTATAAATACAGAAAGTTTTCTCTCCATGACTAGTGCTGCTAGGAGCCTGAAGGCTCTTTGCTATTTTCTTTGCTCGCTGTCTTCCTACACTACCACTATTTTTCTTCTATGAATCATATCTTCACCAAAATAGACACTCAGACTGCCTGTCTAGAGAGAACAGAAAAATGGTTAGGTATAGTCCAGGAGTTGACTCAGTCTTTATATGTAACGCCCCTATAGGAAACAGAGAATACATTATTCCCACTCACTTCATGCATACAAACTAGTCAAAAGCAGAAGGGTAGAAAAAAGACCCAAGAACTTAACTCTCCTGACCACCATTCTCTTGACTCTTTAGAGAGATGCCTGAATAGTTCCAAATAGTAGAAATCCATAAAATCATTGGAAAGAGCATTTACCTAGGATACCTAAAAAACATTAATGTATACGTGAATTTCTTGATATATCCAGACACATCTAGAAATTTTCTAAGATAATGATCGAATTGTTTATTTGTTTGTTTATTTATTTATTTTGGCAATACCTGTTAGGTGTAGGTTTCACTAATAAGAAACACACTTACTGCACTTATTGTCTTTTTTTTTGCAGTTTGGCCTGGGCTGGGTTCGAACCCACCATCCTCCATATATGGGGCTGACGCCCTACTCACTGAGCCACAGGTGCCACCCTCACTTATTGTCTTTTTAACAAGTCAAATTATTCTTAAGATCAAACAAGTGCCAGTAAAGATACAAAATAGACACCATGATAGCCATTAACTAGGAGGGAAATATTATTCACAAGTTATAAGCATCCATACTTCCCTCTTTTTTTCGATAAATACAACTTCAGAAAAAAATACAAGTCTTTCACTAACTAGTTCAATCCATGTTTTCTAGTTCAGTAGATGTGGGATAACCCCTTTTCTGAAAGAACATCAAAAAGTGAACTCAAGAAATACTACTTACAGAAGGCTCTAGGAGTATGTTGCTATTTAAGTTTTGTTGAAACACTTGTCTGTCTTTCTAACAGACATAACTAAGTGGCCATATCTCATTTAAACACTTTGATCTCTCATGAAAATGGAGAAAATTTATAATAAATTTACTCACAGCTTCCAAATTTTAGAGGGCAGGCATGGGCATCCATAGGGAAGTCCTCCAAATGCATTGGACATTCAGCCCTCACCGTCAGCCTTCAAGGAAATACAGAACACAAACAAGAGACCAAGAACTTAACTCTTGTTAACAAACAAGATTAGATAATTCTTGATAAATACAAGTAGGATGTTATTAACTACAGAAAATAGATTAACAAAGCAGGAGAGACAAGCATAAACCGCAAAGCCATATTGAGCTGTTAATTAAGCAAATGATTTAAAAGAATTATTTACAATAATGATTGGATTCTATCCATCTTTTGTTCATTTGCTTTGAGAAAATAGGCTTCACCTGATTTTGTACCATGAGCAAGCATCGCAATGTTTTTCAAACCAAACACTGTCAACCAATCCACCCAACTACAACAAAATCTCTGAGAATAAATCTCGATGTAAGCAAATATATATACTTTCATAAATACTAATTCATCCGTGGTTGAGAGGAAGACCTGGATAACAATAGCAGATAATTTCTATTAAGTGCAGCTATCTCTACTTCTTTCCCTAAAATAGCACCAAATGCAAAAAAAAAAAAGAAAGAAAAAAAGAAAAGAAAAAAGGAATAAGCAAAAGAGGAAGAAGTAGGAACTATCCTCAGGCTTTGTGGGATTGAGAGTAAAGTCTCCATAAAAGATCTCACTATTCACCACCATTTAGTTTTATTTACTAACCCACTGCCTAACTGAAGCCACACTCTGCGGGACTTCTCTGTAGTCCCTGGGATTCTCTGTGGATGAGAAATCCACTCATGCTTTTTTTTTTTTTTAATGAATTGTTAAGAAAGAAGGTCAATGAAAGATATTTGCTACCAGTTTGTAGAATTATGAGAAAATTTATACTCACTTCCTTCTTTTGAGCATTATCTAAATATTTACCCATATTAGTTGCTTTATTTATTTATTTATTTTAGACAGAGACTCACCCTGTTGATCCAAGCTAGAGTGCCATGGTGTCATAGCTCACAGCAACCCCAGACTCTAAGCTTCAGTGATCTTCTTGCTTCAGACTCCTGAGTAACTGAGACTATAGGAGTGCACCACCTAACCTGCCTATAGTTTTTCTATTTTTTTCTAGGCCTCACTCTTGCTCAGGCTGGTCCCCAATTCGTGAGCTTAAGCAATCCACCCACCTTGACCTCCCAGAGTGATAGAATTACAGGCCTGAGCAACCATGCCCAGCCATATTGTTAAGTAGCTAAGGGAATGTTGAATATGGCTTTATAGCCAGTAAACTACCTAAATGATTATGATGCAGATAAAAGCAAATATTAAAAAAGTACATGAGTTATTAAATTGTATTCTTAAATTGAACTATTAAAGAAAGTAATAATAGATTAGCAAAGATGGCAAGAAATTTAGGAGATGGAATATAAAGGATAATTATTGATGAGGAACATCACATAAATAAGAAACCATTAATCATAGACTAGCAAGATTATGTAAATCCCTTCCTACCATCGAAGAGGAATGAAAACTGGACTTAGGTTCAAAGTCAAATGTATGGTGTTTTACCTGGGAAAATATTTCAAATTTTTAATTAAAAAAAAAAAAAAGTCCTGCTTAGAAAATCTGGAAAGATCTCAATACATGTGCATGCTGGTCCTTAATTTTCTTTCTCTCTTTTAATGTTTTTGGTTTGCTTTGTTTTTAAGTCCTGCTATGCTTTGACTAGTTGAGGCTGATATAAAAAGTGGCTCTTAAAACATTTTATCTTTTCTTTCAGATGTTTGTGTTTCAAAATTAAGACATTCTGACAGCTTTCTCCAGAAGTCAAATATTACCTTATTTTCATATTACCCACTAATTTGATTTTACCTTTGTTACTTTTTTATACCAAAAAAGTAATCTGAATTAAATAATCTGAGTTACCAAATGCTGACAAAATCTACAAAATAAAATCTAACAAGTTATCTGGGAATAAAATACTGCCACCCCAAAAAACGATTCCAGGACAATTCTTAATTTCTCATAAATCAAGTATATTTTAAACACTTCTTTTTTTCTTTAAAAATGTACAAAACATTATTTGATTCATATTTCCTTCATCTGACCATGAGTGTATCAAACACTTTATAGATCCTGGGCTTTTCAGTGATCTCGATAAGATGGAAATGTTAATAAGACAGAAAAATATACATAGTATTTAAAGAAAAATTAAGAAAAGAAATGTATATTCTCAGTCTAGCTATTACTATTGTTGAAAATTCATATATTACTTCAAATACATATTTCCATGTGAATCTGTGTTTTATTTTATTAATTTGTAACTTTCCATATTTTCTAGGTTTTGTTCCTGAATTTTTAGTAGAAACATTTTCATACACTGTTAGATAACTTCTAGAAATTTAATCTAGTCCTTAACAGAATGCAGGAATATGTGAGTTCTGTAGCAGAGAGAGCAAGTTAATTACATTCCATTAGAACAGATTGGAGAGATTAAAATGCGATCCACTGTGTTACTTAATATATAGTAAACAGGTTTTTTTTTTCATTTCTATAATCATTTCATTTAATGTTGTAGTGCTTGCATAACATTTCAACAAGTCAGGTGTCACAGCATGGTAATATTTAAGGTTGAGAAACTGAAAAATAGGAAACAAAATATTTCACCATGACCCATCAGGTTGGTGATAGCCTACAATGGAAAAGAAACAAACACAGAAATTCAGAAACAGAAGCTCAGCCACCCTTACCTCATTGTGTATAACAAGGTGCCATCCTCTGTGATCCGCAGCAGCTTGTTGGGCATGGTCATGTTGTGAGCCACTGACTTCTTGCCATTGTGAAAAAAGGTATCCGGTGTCCAGATTTTACTTGCCATTAGGTTATTTAACCGGAGGACTGTCATGGGTCCTTTAAATTTTAACCTTTCATCCTTCCAACTTTGACGGAAAAATACATCTATTGTATATTCCTAGGTAATTTTAGAAAATGACAAAGAGTTCACTGTGCTGTATTTTGCAATGCAAATATCTCACACAGGCAATGCATAATTTTTACATCTCTATAAGTAAAATGTGAGTTAGTTGATGTTTCTGTAAGTAAACTTGTAGTAATTTGTACAGATTTGTGTCCAGTGAACCCTGGTTGCCACAATTATTTTTCTTAAAGAAAGATTTAAAATGTTTGACATATTTCTTGGTCAGAAAAAGTTTGCCACTTATCTCCTCAGAGATGAGAAAGGAAAGTAACACACCACCTCCAACCCACCTTTACCACACCGGCACTGAAAGAAATAGAATATGTTACAATTAAAATGCAAGAAGATAAAGTGTAATATTTTGGGAGCCCTCTGATGGTCTCTGAAAACCTCACACTCAAATCCAGATTGAGTCAATCGTGGTTCTATTGTCAGTGTGAAAACTGCTTTTTATTTATCTATTTTTTTTGGGGGGGGGACTAAGTAAACATTTTTTCCACAGATAATGTATATGGACTTTAAATTCCCCTACATCACGAAAAAGATTGTAAAAACTAAGGATCTATTTCTACTGGCAATTTGGATCATTTCCAAAAAGAAAAAAATAAAGAATGCAGAGTATGTGGGTATGTGCAAGTGTGTGTCTGTGACTGGATGCATGTACAGGCCACATGAGAAATGTCTGAAGTTTATCACCATTCATAGCCAGAGAATCTATTTATGTGGATGAACACAGCATTCCTTATGGCAATAGTTGGAGACAAATGTTTTGCTAATCTGAAAACAAGCAATGTGACTCCCCAGCTCCTAAAATTGAAAAGGGTAATATCCATCTCCTTGCAGTACTTGCTATACTGGCACTAAATGTGGGACTCACTGGTTTGAAATAAAGATTGTCACGCTCTCCAATAATCTTAGCACGCTACACAACAGAAGGACTAGCTTAAAAACATCATGTTACATTTTCCTTACGCTCTAAGCCCTGTTACATGAGAAAGCAGAGTTGTTTATTTAATCTCACACATTTTATTGACACAAAATAAATAATGTCTACCTCTAGGTGTTTTATATGTGAATTTAACTACTTGTCTCCTTCCCAGGGCTTAAGCAAGATGGGGTAAAGGCTGAACGATGGTGTGTCCTCTGGCACTTGTTTGGCACTGCTGAGGCTTTACTGTTCAAATAACTAACAAAAAAATTGTAGATGGTCTATAATGCACCAGTTACACTACTAATTGCTGTCTGAGGTAGAAGCAAGGAAGTATAATATGACGCCAGTCTGTCTTTGTGGGCAAGACAAGATACTTTTTTTGTTGATTAGGTTTTTCTTTTTGGAAGTGGCTAATGAAAGACACTTAGAACCCGTGATAGGAATTTACTCACCAACAAACCTTGTTAAGCATTGGGGAAATTCAGCAGAGGGAGAAACAATTTAGACTTGGATGTGGTAAGAAAAACTTAGGAAGGAGTGGGAAAGGCAAAGAATGGTGCTTTCCATGAGGAAGAAAATGGGGAGGGTTTTATAATATGGTAAGGATGGATTTTATAACATGGTAATGCTTGGCAGAGAAACAGGATAGACGGATGGACGCTGGACTGGATGTGTTCTCTTTTTTGCATGACCGACAAGCTTGCAAGGTAGGACAGAGATATACAATGATATTCCTGTTATTCAGGACTCGGCCACAGATACTCTATTCTCTGTCCAGCTGAACTACTATAGATTGGTCAACAGCAGGGGGAATGGCTACTTGTCTATCAGAGTTCCAAGGATGTCTAAGCTGATCACGTTCCCATGAATCTAAAAATTTGGTTCATTTCTTTGTTTGATCCAAGGAGACATTTTTTTTTGCAAATAAAAGAAATGTTAAGTATAAAATAAATTTATTACCAAACATTTTGTAACAAGATATATCCAAAAGGCAGTCATTTTAAAAATTATGTTAAAACATCCGAAGTCCTGATGTTTACATGTGCCGTGCATCACAGCTTTACTTACCTGTGCTAATGGCAGGCAATAAAATCCCCAAATTCATTTAAGACATTCTTCCTTCACATAGCATACCAGTCATACGACACACACATGCACACCCAAGAACAGGAGCAACACTAGCCGGGTTAGCTTCATTTGCATTTTCTCCTCTTTTAAAAGTAGAAATAAAACTGAAATAAATGCAGTCAGTGATGACCAGCTTCTGCCTAACCGGGAGTATATATTTTTGGTCTCCCATTTCTGAGTCCTGCCTCTGCATGGTTGCCATGGTAACAGCAGGCAACTCCTAGAAGCTACTTGTACAAGGTGACCTCAACCCCCATGGGCACAATTCATTAGACCAAGAATGGGGATCTGGACCAAGATGGGCCACAGCTCCTCCTTCAGGGACTTGGAACAGAAAAGGGGCAGAGGTCCCGCATAGTGATTATGCAGGTAATCACTGCTGCTGAATGCCTGCTGAATGCCTTTAAATAATTTTCTTATCCTCACTAAGGCTCAGTTTCTTAATCTATAAATTGGGATAAATCACTTGGCTTTTGTGAGAAGTGAGTTGATGCTTGTGAACAGCTTTCATGGGTGCCTAGAAAATAGAAAGCTCTTAATAAATGTTATAAATGATTATTTATCTCCCATTTTATCGTTTTGTCAACATAAATTTTTACTAAATTTCCATGTAGCTAAGCATTTAAAAAGTGCTACTTGGCTCAGCACCTGTAGCTCAGCGGCTAGAGGGCCAGCCACTTACACTGGAGCTGGTGGGTTCGAACCCAGAACGGGCCTGCCAAACAGATGACAACTGCAACCAAAACACAGCCAGGCATTGTGGCAGGTGCCTTTAGTCCCAGCTACTTGGGAGGCTGAGGCAAGAGAATCATGTGAGCCTAAAAGTTTGAAGTTGTCGTTAGCTGTAATACCACCGCACTCTACCGAAAGTAGAGTATTTTCTGAATCGAAAACAAACAAATAAATAAATAAATAAAATAAAAAAGTGCTATTTCTTTGGAAGGGTTGTAGGGCAGAAAATCTGATGAGAGTGAGAAGTTGTCAAAGCCAGGCAAAACAAAAGCAGAAGGGGGGGAGGGAGGAGAAACTCCACAGAAAGGAGGTAAAAGAGAGAGCTCTGCTAAAGAATTTGTTCAAGAATTTGTTATAGATCCAGGGTTCCAGCCCATACCACGCAAATGAAAAGTCTCTTGCAGTTACTCTGCTCAGTAGAGCAGGTCCCTGGAGAATTTAAGTCTTAAACCGAAGATCTGGGACAAAACATCCACTACGATCCTAAATAAATATTCTATTGAAGTGTTCCTGCGTACACCATTTATTACCATCTGTGTGTGCTTCGACTTAATACATTTTAAGCACTGTGGAAAACAAAACTTTATGATTGTGCTGCCTGGATATTTCTGTCAGAACCTAGTGCCCTGGGAACGTGCTGTTTGATTGCCAATTAATGCTTTTTAAAATAAAGTTAAGGAGTTGTCCTAATTTTGTTTTCTATTCCAGATGGAGTCAGATGCCTTGGGAGCTACAGAGTCTCTCAGGATGAATGGACTGGGTTAAAGTTGCTACCCTTACCTAGCAGGTCACTTTCCTTCTTTGAAAATTATAGATAAGAATAATACTTAGCTAAAAGGTTTGGCATGAGAATTAGATAAAATGTTATCCAGAAAGCCATTAGCATGGTGTCTAACGTAAGCATTTATAAATGTTGTTGTCATTATTATTAATCATTACATTAGTTCTCACTTTAAAAACTACAGTTTTTCTTGTTTTGAAAAACAGCTTTGTCATTCTGCCTTCTAATTATGATTGCCTCTAAATTGCACTGTTCATTCTTATACAGGATTCTCTCATTATACAGTTTGAATGATTAATCTTCTAAACTAAGGTGGTTAGATACCACGTCCATGAGCCAACAGAAAATCAGTTGCAGACCCACAGATAATTTTATTCTTTGACAGAATGAAACAGTTCAAATGTTGTCTGGTTCAGAAGTTTTAGGCAATAGGAAGTATTGCTCACTTGGATACTCTGTCCTTTATTCCCATCTGATGGTTCATCTGACCAAACGTCATATATAAAATAGAGGTCATGACAACCACAATAACCTAATGTGTACCTTCACCCTAAGACAAAGAAAACCCAGCATTGATTCATTTAATCACATTCAGTCTGAATTATCAACTCAAAAGCAAGCCAAACATTTTTCAAGGAAGAGAAAAGTTTTTGATCCTATGTGATTTCATTTGCCACTGTCCCTTCTAACCCTTTCTCATCCTATGTGAACCTCATCTGACATAATGATTTTCCTTCCAATGTTGGAAGACATCTGACAATTATTATTATTTTATTTGAGTTTTTGTCTGTATGATTCAAAAAGTGATTATGTGTTTTCTCACATTCCCTGTTATGGTAAGACAACAACAGAGAGTCTTATTTCCTGATTTTCCATTTACGTCTCAAATAATGATTCATTTGGCACAAGTTTTGCAAGCACATACGAGTGGCTCAGCTATCACAGCTACACTGACAGATTCTACTCAAGACCTCAACTTGCTCAGGAATTGCATAAAATTAAAACACATATCACAGGAATAGTTACGACTTCTAGGAAGAATGTTACAAGTGATCTGAAAAAGCAGAAACTTCAAGAATATGAATTATGTGCCTCTCATTGCCTGACAAGAGGTTAGTGACAACGCTCAGTCCAGCCTTTGGTCTTCAACCACAGCTGATCACTGGTTATACAAAGAAACATCCTGTTCAATTTGAAAAACCAAGTTTTTTTATTTTTGTTGTTGTCATTTTTTTTTTGGAGACAGAGTCTTGCTTTGTCACCCCTGGTAGAGTGCCATAGTGTCTGTGACAATAGCTCACAGCAACCTCAACTCTTGGGCTCAAATGATTCTCTTGTCATCTCAGCCTCCTGAGTAGCTGGGACTATAGGCACCTAATACAAAGCCCAGCTATTTTTAGAGACAGGGTATGGCTTTTGCTCAGCCTAGTCTTGAATTCCTGAGCTCAAGCAATCCACCTGCATCAGCCTTCCAGAGTGCCAGGATTACAGGTGTGAGCCACCGTGCCCAGCCCCAACAGCTATTTCAGAATACACAAAAATTATGGAAAGAGAGGGCAGATCTTATCAGTAATGTGGATGGTATGGATTTATAAGGAGGTCCTACAAATGGTGGAAAAAATTATTCTTCTGATTGCTAGAAGTTGCAGTTGTGAGCAGTTCTACACTTCTGATTAGATAAGGACAGGAGAGAAAAAGTACTCCTTTCTTTCTCTCAAGAGAAATCTCATCACTTAGCTTGTGAGCAATGTGAGGAACAGAAATTTGAGAAAGACGGGAAGGCCATCATCTTCTGTCACTCAGCAAGGACTAAATGGAAAGATGCATTTTATAATGACAAATGAAAAAAATCAAATAATTGCAAGGTTTGAAGCAGAAGAAATGAGAAAGGTGGAAGGATAGAAACTATTTTCTACTGTGAGACATGCAAGAAGAAGCCTGAACTTCATCCTGGAGGTTGCTACAGGAAGTATCGTATTCAATACAATTGCAAACAAAAATAGACAAGAACATTTCAGTTATTTTATATAACCTAAAACAGATAATAAAATCATCAGGTGAGCTCATATTTATGCTTTTCTCTTTTAAAACTGTAAGATAATTGTAAGTAATCTACTAACCTCTTTCCTGCCCCCAAATAAATAAGAGCTGGGGAGTATGCAGGTGGCAAAAAAATTACATTGAGATTAACAACTCCTATTGAACATATCCTCTGTAAGGTACCAAGACTGATACATAACATATATATCTGTGTGTGTGTGTATTTATTTATTTTTTAAGGTATCAGTAACAATAGTAAGAGGAGGAGTATTGCTATAAATGTATGGCATTTGTAATGCTTCCTCCCTTCTCATGATGTTTCTGTCAAAGAGAAAATAGCTTCATCTGTGTGAAACTACTGATTGCTCCCCATTCCCACTCGCTGTTCCCCTGGTAAATTTAGAAGAACTCAATCTTAACCTATTTCAGCCTTATCCTCCTACCTTTTCCACTTTGGATGCTGGTTGTTTGTAGAGAAAAAAATTTTGCAGGACTCCTCCATGTTAGAAGTTTTCAATGGATAATCCATACCTTAGCACAGGGAGGCCCAACTGCCTGTGACTGTGTTAATTGAGTTGATTCTGGTGATTACTCACTGAAAACCCACCTGTGTGCAGATACAACCACATTCTTCAGCAGCATCATCATTAGTAATATAGATGATATTCTCATTCCTCATGTCTCTTGCTCTATTGTGTTATATCACCAAAGGTTGAGAACTCAGATAGGAAAGAGGGTGTAATTTATTGGATAAGACCTCAATATTTTAATAATAATATAAGCTCCTAAACCTGCCTATCACCATATAAGTGGTAATTCAACTCTTACTCTAAGTCAGCAGAGACTAATACTCTAAGAGATGTGAAACAAGGGTATCTTTACAATTTTTGGCAATAATTAAAAAAATAAGATGTTTACATATAGAAGAGAAATAATTTTACAAGCAGTTACTATACATGTGGCAAAAAGCTAAACTGTATTTTATATTCAATAAATGTGATTAGAATGAAAAAGGATAAAGTTAATTTGTTATTGAATTAATTTAAAAAATGATTTCATCAAGCATTTGGGTGTTAATTTGGTCCTCTGTGGAAATCTAGGAATTAGTTGAGTAGATTGAAAAGGAGATTCTCATGAGGTCTACATGGCATGATAAGAGGCTCAGAGGCAAGAAGAAATACAGCTCTTATTTACTGAGCACTATTGATAGTCGATTAATTCATGTATCTCATTTAAAATTAATAACAATCCTACACATTTGAGAGCTTTATAAGATTGGGTCATGTTTCCAAGGTCATGCTGCTGGTGTGGTAAGATTTCAGTTCAGCCATTCTGAATCCAGATGCCCTGTCCTGCTAACCTGTAGCCAGATTGCTTCACAGACAGCAGGAATCAGGCAAATAATGAAAAGAAATAGTTAATACCAGGAGCAAGTTAGGCAGAGTGGCTAAGACATTTACGGGTTGGAACATGGGGAGAAGAATTTGAATTGACCCCGAACTTGATGGAGATCTACCAAATGTTCTTAATTTTAAAAATACCAGAGAGAATAGTTTTGGGGAAAGACTGATATCCAACAAGGGGGAATCACCATGGGCTCGAGTGATCAATTAAGCAAAAATTATTGTATCACACAATATTTCAATAAAGTGTTCTACAGACTGATCACAATGACAAAATGAGTTGCCAGGTGAATAAATAATGGTTGACTTCTGTACTCTCCTTTTTGATAGTGTAATTGTTAACATTTTTTGTGTGCTTATTACATGTCAAGAATTGTTTTAAACTTCCATATATCAATTCACATAATATTTGTAATACCCTTGGTCACTCTGAAGTATTATTATTAATTACATTTTTATACATGAAGAAGCTGGTCCAGAGAGATATGAAGTGACTTTCCCAGGGATATACCATTCTATGTGGAAAAGCAGGGATTATAAACCCAGGCAAGCTGGTTCAGTAACCTGCATTCTTATCTACCACTCCACTGTCGCTTGTATACTATGTACGGCACTGATTTTTACTTGTGTATTTAATACATTTTAAAGCTTGCCTGAAGATCTAAAATATCCAATTATCTCCTGGGTCTACATTTCCCAATGTCTAATTCAAAGAATGCAGTGGTAACAGATACTGAATGATGACAAAGGGTTTTGGACACATGCTATTATAAAATACTAGGTTAAATAAGGTCAGTTTTCTTCATCTCAGGAATTGTCAGAGCTTTTACTTGGCCAAGTAAGCTGTGAATTTCCTTGATTTTAGAAATGCTGGCCTAAGTTCATATTTTCTGTAACTTTTACCCTTGGTCACTCTGAGCTACTTTGAAATCAAAAGACTTTTACACTAAGATAGTGTTAACAAAAATCATGGCAAAAATAATATTCAACTAATATGTCTTTGAAATGTATTCATGAAGGTCTGTCTTCATAGCCTTCATGGCTATTATGAGTTCAGAAATACAGAACACACAAAGCTCTACTGCTTTACTAACTCCCATCAGATAGAAGATAAATTTGTATTAATTTATTTGGGTTGGGAAAAAGAAATAATATGTTTTCACTTTATTCCTACTCTTGGTAATAATTCTATGACTGTTTTTTGCAATGAAGCAGAACATTTCCCATTGGTATATTTTATTTTAACTATTCCTCTAATTCTGGTCAAGTATTCAAACAACTTTCATACATGTTTCTTTGTGATAGCCAAAAACAATTTAGAAATCGTAATGTTTATGTCCATTCTGTAACAGTTCTGCTTACCTGAAAACCTAGCACCTTGAATTTGTATGGCCTCCTAATCAAAAAAATAGGTAATTCACACAAAATGGCTTGCAGAACATAAAGCATGACACAGCTATCATTGTAGGGATAGAAAAAAAGGAGACTGCAATAATTGATAACCATAGGGGGATAAGACTGATCTGGGAAGCAAATGGATAGTTTTCTATTATATAAATATTATATAATGCGTATGTTCTATTACATTTTGTGCACACAGAGAAACACAAAGATACAGCCAGACCTTTTCAAGTTGTTCCTTGAAAACACAGAAAAGCTGTGTTTTTCTTTCAAAAGATTTTTAAAAGTACCCCAAGAGAACCAAAGATGCAGTGTCACTTACCATATCATGGTCTGAAACAGGTCCAAAACTGGTGACAAAGATGTCAGTCTTCACTTCGGTTACACGCTCTGATGAAGCAAGAAATTGTGCCAGTGAGTGTCTATCAACAGCCCTTATTAGATCTCACCACCACATACTCACATCCAAATGGGAAATTTATTGGTTTTGATTAGATATTTCTAAAATTGGTCCACTGTGTAGTCCTGATAATTTACTGCTTACACATGGAATTTCACAGTTAATATTTTTAATAGAGAACGGAGCCTAACTATTCCACCTTGGGAGACAGATTTTACAGAAAACTCAGATGTTGCTTAATGAATTTTTCAAGAATAGACACACTTGCCTAAATGATAGTAAATCACTTCACATTATAATAAAAATATGTAATCATAGGGATTTAACTTAAGCTTAAATATTTTTACACAGCTAGGCAGATTCTCCTAGCTGGGAAGTATATAGCATGCTTTAGCAAGCTTTATTAACTCTTTAAAGACCCAAGAGTATATTTTATAGATGTTTGCTCTGTTTTAATATCATAGCTGAACTATCCAAATTACTCTCTGGGAAAAATATGACAATCTATACCAATATCTTCAATTTTGAGGATGAGAACATATTATGGGACAAAAGTCATTTAATAGATCCTGTTTCAATTCCAATGTCTTTTTATTATATTGGCCTCTGATGGCATTTGTATCAACCAATACAACATATTTATTGTAGCTCTGTAACAATTTAACACAGATATTTTCAAAGAAATACTGTCACTCACCAAGAAATTGGAAAATACTGCTCACAGAAAAGGAAATTATGTGTTGAGGGGTGACAATAAAAATTATGACCTTATAATTGGCACTTTTAGTTCTGAGAAATAGCAGTCCAGGATCTTAAGAAGTTTATTTAATTCATCTGAGTATTTGTAATTCTGACACAGAACACTCAAAAGAGGATCCCGTGTAAGCAACAATAAATTACTTTGAAAATCTAGAGCTGGCTTTGTTCCCAGCAATTCAATAGTTAATAGTTTCAGTATAAGTTTCTCTCAAGGACGTTATATTATAAACTAAACGTAATGTGTAACTCAGTTGTTAAAATAATTTGTGGTTGTAGATGTTTCTTCCCTTTAATAGCTAATACACTGTATTTTGCAAAAAAAATTCATTGGCTCAAAAATACTTAAATGAGTCCCTTGACTTAAGAATTATCTGGGTTCACCCTACAAAAAGTTTAACATGAGGATATAGCTGGTGACAAAGAAAATAAAACATTGTGTTTCCAGAAGCCACTTTCAGCCATAGCTTTAAGATGCTGCACCAGCTGTGTGTAGCCTAAGAGGCACATCGTCAGGAGTCTCAGCTGTCTTACTCTCAGTCCTCTTGAAAGGCCCCATTCTCACTCCTTCCAGCAGCCCTTTCTCCCAAGAAACACACCCCTCTCTTTATTCTACACTTTTTCTTCACGTATTTTTTTTCAAAAGACTAATTTTTTTAATTAAAGCATCTGTTTTCATTAGTGAGACTCCATAAACAGCTGACACTTGATTACAATGTCAGAGCAACATTTTAATTAAAAACAATAATAAAAAGAAAATTATATCTATTCACAAAGCTAGATTTTATTATATTAAATGAGTTAAATTTGTACTTTTATTGATCACGATGTCCCTTCCTGGATCTGCAAAAAATTATAACTTCCATATAATAAAATATATTTTTATTGTCAAGAAAAAAGTACAGAAAGAAAGACAACAAATAGAAGAGCTTTGAGCATATTTTCACCCTAAATTCTTTGTGTACCATGCATGCTCATTATTGGAAAATAAATTTCTTATTATTTATAGATCTATGTATTAAAACTGCATAATATCAAAACTGTGTGATCAAGAAAAATCAATGTCTAAATTATCTTTCTATACAAATCTGAATATGGGCAGACATTCCTGGTAAATTTATCTAGTCTCACTTTGTTTCCAAGGTTAATTTTTGGTTCCCTCCAGATTATAAAACGTAAGATTTATGGTGACTATCTTATGGAACTTAATAACATATATGAAATCAAAATTACTTTAGTTCTTTTTATTTATATTTATATTTTTGAGCTGCAAAAGCATGTTCTGCTCACCCCCATCTGCACACTTGAATACACTTGGCAGCCAAGGTCAGCTCTCTTAGAGTTCCTTATCACTATTATATAATTCCTGAGTGTGGCAAGAGTATAATTTCTGCACTCTAAGGTAACTCCCCGAGGTAGCTAGCTTTATAAAATTGGTTCACCAATATTTTAGGGGCAGTCTATCTGTATTATCTGGCATGACAAAGATCCCTGGAGAAGTGAGGTGTCCATTTGCCAAATACACATACGTGGACCATTTCCGTCTGTCATTTTTAGTAGAAGTCCATAGGAAACAAATTAAAAAGCCTGCAAGTCTATTTGTAAGGATTATTTACCTATAAAATAGAACACAAAACATGTTTAAATTTATACACATTTATTGCCAAGCATAATTGTTACTGTGTCATATAGAGTGTAGGCATAAATGGAAAGTAATTCATATAAATGACTCTACTCACCTTTTTAAAGTGTATTGGTTTTATCTTTCATCTGTTGTTTCCCCTAAACTTATTTCTCATACCAGTTCATCAACTTTAGGTACTTAATTTTATTTTGTACTAGCCACTTGCCTCTGAGATGTCACAAAACTCACCATTGCAATATTCCAAGGCAAGTATATTGTCAAGAGCCCCATTCCATGAATCTTTTGAATCCCTTTTCATAGACATATTATGAAGGGTTTCTGATTTTTATTTTGTATTTGTTCTGTTCCCCCCTCTCTAAACATACTCACAATCCCTATGCTTTAGACAGTAAAATTTCCAAGTCTCATAACTGAAGGATGCCAGTGGGGCTTTCAGTGAGCAGTTAGCTACGAAATGAAAGGCGTACAGGAAGGGCGAGAAGGAGAGTGTAATAAAGTTCTACACACCTCTGGAACTTGGAGTGACTGGAAAATTAGAGGAGAAGAACGACCCCTTTCCACACTTTCCCTTCTGGTAGATCTCCCTTGCTACAATTCTCTTCGATTGTCATCAACCTATCGAAGAATGCCCAAGGAAGTATCCAAAAAATTCTTATGGCTGGAAAACTGTACTTATCATCTATCTCCATGAAAGATTCATATGAATATTAACTTCCTAACACCTATTTAAAAAGCATGTTTTAAATAAATTGGTTGATTTCATTTACCTCTGTGTTTCCAAAAATTATTTGGGAATGCTAGTTCAAAACATTGTAAAATCTTTAAAATAAACTTGAGGCCAATACAATAGATCATGTTGTTGATAAAAACAAAAAAGATTTCATAAGTTTAGAAACTTAGAAAAATAAGGGAAAAAGTAAAAAGAAAATCCCTGGAATGCCACCATCCACAAAAATTCATTTTCAACTCAAATTTAGACTTGATTTTCTGCAAACTACATCCTCATGCAGTCCAATACATTTTCAGTGGCAAGGGATGGGTTCCTTTGATTAAAAGCATATCTTTCACTATTGCTTACCAGGAATTCCCTGAGTGGTAGATGAAGTTACTCTTCTTCAGGACAGAAGGCTTAATAATCCCACGTGCAAAGGCCCAAATTAGAGCATGGTTGTGAATGAATTTCAGCCACGTTGTTTAGAGTTTAAACACTGGGATTTAAACACTGATATTCCTCAAGAATAAGTTGTGAGGTTCGGCGCCTGTAGCTCAGTGGCTAGGGCATCAGCCACATACAACGGAGCTGGTGGGTTTAAACCCAGCCCGGGCCTGCCAAACAACAATGACAACTACAACCAAAAAATAGCCAGGCATTGTGATGGGTGCCTGTAGTCCCAGTTACTTGGGAGGTTGAGGCAAGAGAATTGCTTAACCCCAAGAGTTTGAGGTTGCTGTGGTTGCTGTGAGCTGTGATACTATGGCACTCTACCCAGAGTGACATAATGGGACTTTGTCGCAAAACAACAAAGAGAGAGACAATAAGTTGTGACCTAAAGTCACAATCTTTTAATCTCCAAATGTGTTACCTATGTTTTAAAAGACGAAATAATACTTGTAATAATACAAAGTGTTGGAGTGAGGGTCAAATAAGATTGCGGTGCCAAAAACACTTTGAAAGGCATCTCCTGTGTACATTAGTCACATAAATGTTTACGGAGCATTTTCTATGTGCCAGTTAGGCACTATTTTAGGTAAGAGCAGTACAATGATGAACAAAAGTGAAAATTCTTCTCTTTTATACCGAAGCTCATAGTATTTAGGGGAAACATAGATATAGATGATAAATAGATATAGAGAGATATAATTGCATATATAGTTATTCACAAACACCTACACAAAAATCCTGCTAAATAAATTCAAGTCATTGCCAGTGCTCTGATACAATGTTGCTAGAAGAGATAAAATTCGAACTGAGATCCTAAGATGAGAAAAATTTAGTGACAGCCATACCCAGGGTAAAACATAAAGAGGAGGAAAAAAAAAAAACAGGCAAAGGATCTAAGATGGGAATAAATGCATTATTGTTTAAGAAAGAGAAAGTCTAGTTTATCTGGAGCCTGGTGATTCTGGTGATCATGGTATATAATATGACACTCTAGAGGCAAGTGCAACTACACCTCAAGAGCCCTGTGCATTTCAGCAAGCAGTTGACCTTTATTCTAATACAGTAGGAAACCTTTGGGTAATAAAATGAAATGATGCTACTTGCAATTTAGGAAGATAGCTGAATCTGTGTGATAGTGAATTATAAAAGTGACCGTAATAGAAAGAAGGGAGATGGAATGAATAAAAAAGATTGTAGGTTCTTAGTAATGGCTGTAACAAAACTTAGTTTAATATGGTATTGACTGTATTCATACTGGAAACGCTGCCTCTGAAGAACTCAGAATAATATTCTCTAGACCTAGTTCCATGAATTCGTAACTTATGAAGGAGATATCTTGCCTCCTCTAAGCTACTTCGTATCTGTTAACTATAGGAGCAGATGCTACATGAAGACTAAATGGGCCAGCATTAGTTTTTGTAAGGAAATGCATTTCAATACCTTACTTTAAAATGGTCCGGTTTGGAATTGAATGTACCCTAGGTTAACACAGAACATCAGTGCATACTCTCGGATGAGGCAATGTTCCAGCAGCCTGCCCACCTGCCTAAACCAACATATTTGCTACCTGTCTTTAATTTCCATTTTCTGAATTCATTAAAAAAAGTTCAGAACTTTTCCATAGTTCGTTTGTAGAGCTACTTAATTTTGGATGTGTTTTAGCTACTAAGTTTGGATATGGGGTAGAGATACCTACCCTAATCCCTAATCCTTTGGTGTTTTCAGATTCTAAGAACTCAGATGAAACAAGCATCTCCTAGGAAAAAAGGACATTTTTACTGCAGGGACTATTTATCTCATTTTCACTAGGACATTCCCTCCTTTCCTTTTTATATTATAATATGAGCAGTTTCTATCAGGAGAGGTCTAACCTTTACAGAAGAATGTGCATTGTGCTCTTAGAGGCATGGGTTTCTTTTGGTCTGGATAAGTCCTGATCAAAATCGTTCAAACTTGTGATAGCTTTGAGGTGTCATGCTTCCAGTTCCCAGGGTAGTATTTTCATTTTTTGAGAACAATAATGTAACAACCTTGGAGAAAGGAATATGTCATCATTTAGAACCTTGCTTTCTCTTAAGTTTTCCAAAAATGGCTGCCTTGATGAGAATATAGTATTCTCAGGAATATTGCATTACTTTTCAAATTTAGAATTCAGGTTCTGTCAGAAAAATGTATAAACCATATCTTTTAAAGACACCGCATTGGTACTAGAAGCAAGATGGGAAATGGAAACCATGTTAGAGGTCAGGAGTAGTTGCACAAAAATTAGTTACTTACTAATACTATGGCCTTTATAACTTGAGTATCATCTCAGTGGCTACACTTTGTCCCAGGAAATTCTTGGCATTGATCAGGTAGATGATTTATACAGAATGGGAAAGATGAGAATAGAAAGTTTTCTAAACATACTAGACCATTTCTTTGGGTATCTAGGTTGGATTCATTAGAAAACCTGTCCTCAGGAGCTGACTGCAGATAGCCAGCAAAGTTTAAAAGGTGCCCACTTTTCATTAACAATTCCTCTTGGGTTTTTGGTAACTGCCTTTTCCCTGAAATTTAATTGAGTTATGGGATGGCGAGGATAGTATTTAGGTAGAAATGGGTTGGAGAGTGCCAAAATTTGAGCATCTGTTCCACACCTTGCATTAAAAGCACCAGATAAAACTACAACAAAATCAAAAGGAAGGATTCCAAAGTAGGATTACAAAAGGCAATAGTAAGGCTATTTTCTACTTAATACAGCAATACTAAAAAGTGATTGGATAAACCTAACTTTACATTATTTTATTTTGTCAATAATTTAGACTCCTTTTATTTTCTCAAATGCTATCACATTGTGACAGAAATATCTTGTCTTCTTTATTTTCAAAATTGTGGCTTTTTAATATAAATATAAAACATATTTAAACATTAGTTGAACATGAATAAAATGTTTCGATATGCTCTCAATGTAGCATGGGATATAAAAAAAATAGGACCTCATCAATCTCATACATCTTCATCTTGAGGAAGATCAAAGAAGAGTTTTATAAAAGCATTAAAATACAGTACTTTTACAATATATTAAACTATATTGATTTTCTTAACCTCTAGTCACCTAAACTTTACAAGGTTGAACAAAATTTCACAACAATTAATCTACTTTTTTTTCACAGCAGTCTTAGTTTTCCAGTTATTCTCATGTTTACACAAAGGAGCACAACCCAAGTACTAAGCTCATTCCCTAAGAAGCCAACCCCATTTTGTCAACTACAGGTAATTCCCCAACACTTGCCTTGCTTCAGTTGTGGGGAATTCATATGTCTTAAAGCTGAGATCTCTTCCATTAGTTAAACTAATAGTTTTATACAGGCATAAATAATACAATATTAGGAACATTGTGATGATCAAGGGAAAGTCAGCTTGAAACATAAATTGTTTTTTAGGTGATATATTAGTGTTCAAATACAAAGCTCTAGTTACAAATATTCTTCTAATTGACACTGCCAAGCAAAAACAGTAAAAATGAAAACAAAACAAAGTCTCCATTACCAAATCATCCAAATCTACAACACTTCCAGGAAAAAAAGAAGAAAATTTTAAGTATCAGGAATAAACATAAAGTCTATTCCCCACCTATAATCTTATTCACCTATTACTATCTTTTCCACCCACCTCCCTGGTCACTCATTTCACCTTCCTGTATCACATTTATTTATGCGGTTTGAAGAAGGAATCTTGGAGAGGCGGCCCTCATCCTGTACCTTATTTACTGATATTATATATGACTGAATTTAGAAATTAAACAATTTTTCTAGGAACTAGGGAAAAAGATGGTGGAAAGTTATTTCTCCTGAATTTTTTTCACAGTGTGGTTCAACAATTTCGTCAGCTCTATCGCATCTATGTTCTGGTTGAAGAATTTGCCATAATTTGTTTTCCACAGGGTGAAATAATTTTGCTTTTAGAAGAAAGTGATTTATTTGTAAGCTAGATGGGTGAGGATGAGCCCATGGACAGGAGAAAGGACAGACCCTTAGCTTAGTGGCATCCCATGTAGACACTGAGCTGTACATCAGCCTGCATAACCCTGGAGTTTTGGCATATCATAAATAAAGTGTAGCCTGAATATACGGTGAAGCAAAAGGACAGGGAATTAAATGTCAAAAACAAATTTAAAAAAGTAAAATCTCCCTTCAAAATCACTCCCAGACTTTAGGAAAAGCCAAGATGAAAGTAAGTGAAGCTTCAACAAGATGGGTGCAGTTCAGTGGAAGCATTATTTAATTTTTTAGGAAGGTGAAAGGCAACCAGGACTTCTTCATTCATTATAATGCAAGTGATAAGGAGAAAAATTTTTGAAAAAGAAATGTCCTTAAAAAAATTTTGGTTTGGTCCCAAGTTAAAGTAAAAAGACCCATCTTGACTAATCAAGAGACACTTGAGTCTCTCCAGGCTCACAAGGTCTATTCCTCTCTTTACCTGTCCTCACTGTCATTCTCCTTCACCTTCTCCATCAGGCTCACCCCTCCTATTCTCTCTTTTGGCATATCATAAATAAATTTCTACATTAACTATTCTTGCCCCAAAACACACCACACAGAAGAGCATGAAAAGAGTTTTTTTAAAAATATATCAATTGTACTTCAATAAAATTGTTAAAAACAAACAAAAAAGTTATTGGAAAACATTGTTCAGCCCCTAGTTACAAGGAAGCGGCAGCCTCTCATATCTTGCTGCCAAAGAGAAAGATTAGCTATGAGAATGAATTTGATATCTACTAATAATTTTGATTTGTATTTTTTGAATACTGAATATTTTAAGTCTATTTAAAATGTTCTTTATACTTAACATATGAACATGTCCAACTCATTTTTCTCTTTATGATCCTGAATAGAGTATAATATATTTTTAAAATTTTACATATTCTAATTCTTTTCAGTTATCTTACATTAAAAAAAAAAAATTCCTGCCAGGAGATCTCTTCTTGTGTTATGCATTTATTTTCCCCTTTTCAGCTGAAAAGGTAACCTTTTCAACAGTGTTAAAATATATGCGAACTGATTTCAATCATCTGGATCAACCAAGTTGTGTATTTTGTTTCCCAGGTGTGTATCTCTAAAAGTGATGCTATACCTTCTGAACCAGTGTGTGTTTATGAGAAACAGGTCATAATGAATTTGCACATATCTCAGCTTTTCACATTTTCTGAGGACATGCAGAACGAAAAATCTTTGCCTTTTACAGAACCAGACTTTTGTCATAATGAAGAAGATAGCAGACTCCTTCTTCTAACAAGAGAACAAGCTAGACTGTAATCAAGAACTTATCAAGAGAAAACTTTTACTCCCTCATGCTAATGATAATATTTGAAGTATTTCCTTTGCAGGGTCTTTTCATCTGAAAGCAAATGGCCATGTAAAAATATAAAAGGGGAGGATCCATTTCACAATGTGAATCTACTGAAATACATGTCAAACTTAAATTAACTGGAAATTTATGGTAAAGGAATAGAATTGAATACTCCAGCCTACAGCAGCCAAAAATTGTTGAGTTAACATGTTTCTCTAATTCTATAGCTAAGTATGTCTTAAGCTCTTAAAACAACATTTACTGTTTTAAACTATAGTTCTCTAATGATAGACATTCTCAAAATGCACTTAAAATGTAGATGATTCTGTAGATTTAAGTAAAAAAACATATCATTTTAGCCTTTAAGGATTAAAACAATGCACTCCAAAAATCATAAAAAAAGAACTTTAGTCAGTATTAAAGTTTTTTTCATAAATCTCAAATTTATGATATTTAACTGTACTACATTCCATTAGGATATTTAAAATAAAAGGAAAAAATATTTGAGTTACATTTTAGTTTTAATGGCTACCATATTTTCAAAATAAGTGTTACCAGGAATCAGAAATATCACAAAATCACCTTTAGTAAAGACTAAGCACATCTACTATTTTAATTTCCTCGGGTCCTAGAATTCTGTATTACTATAGCACATTATATTCATTTCATTAAAAAGAAGATATCTTGTGTACATGTATTTGGCTAACTATCATTTTTTTTAAAAAATGAATGTCTATTTTTGTTATTTTCTGGGATTAAACAGATAACAAAGTAGATTCTACAAAAATAATGTTACAGTATTAATGAATGTAATTATTTCTGTAAGCAAATCCACTAGTATGTCAAGTAATGAAAATTAGCTTTTCTAACTACTGAGAATCATTTATACATTCTCAAGGTCCACAGGTCTCCACAGGCTAGGTCTGCTTATGACGAGTAGTCCAATGATTCTTGCTTAGACTATACTTTTTTGTAGCTTTAATAGGTACATTTATGAAAGAGATATTATATGTGATTAAATGGAAATGAGCAGTCATGGACTGTAACTTGTATTCCAAACAGTGACACAATCATGCAGCTGACCATGAAAGTGTATGTATGTAGAAGATTTTTTAATAAATTAAAAACTGTGCACAGATCCATCATGGGGAACTCATATACACATGTTAGAATATTAAATAAGATTGCCTAAGCTAAGATAAAGAGAAAATTTAGATATGTTGTAAAACTCTGCTGATTTCATAGGAGACATTATCATGCAGTAGGAAGAAGATGGAGTAAAGGAATCACGTATATTTCAAACAGTACCTTCAGAAGTCTCTTTAAAAGTTAAATCACTTACCTGATTATTTCTCCTTTCTATACATCCCTCCTTTACCTAGTCTTTATAATTTACTATACATTTTTTTGACTCAAGAACGTTTTTGAAACCAATCCAGATGTTTAGATGTACACAGACGTTATAGTTATACATCAAGTACAAATTATGTCCTCTATTTTGTGATGACCTTATTTTGACCTAAAGATTTTTTTTTTTCTAAAAACACAGGTGAAAACTATATGGAGCCTAAACCTGAAGAAATTTGTATAGTATGTCCTAAAAGGAGTATTTGAAATTGATTAGAAAAGATACTGGTGAGAGCTTTGACATTATTTTTAAGTTGTATCTTTGATAAGGTAGTTCTCCCTAAACCCCTGAGACACTAATGCCCTTTTCCAGACTGAAAACAGACTCATGATGCAAATCCACGTGATTATACTATGCAAACTATTTTTTAAGTGACTGAATCCACTGTATTGCAAAATTAGTTTGAATTTATAAGCTTTTTGTTCTGTGCTTATCTCTGATGTCTAAAAAGACAAGAGGAAGCTTTCTTAAAATTGCCATTTAATTACTACTTAAATATTACCATTAAATAGATTATATAAATGCTTTGGAAAAGGTAAAGTCACAGATTCTAACCTTGGTTTCCAGTGTGACTTTGAAGGATAATTTATTTCCTTGATAAACATGTTTAACAAAGAAAAACATAAGATCAATATTTTGATTTGCCTTCATTAGTCATTGTTTAAACAAATAAGATAGTTTAATTATCTTATTCAAAGATTCTTCAAATAGCCTTTAATGTCTAGAACTATTTATTCTTGTTGTTATAGATATTGTGCTACTGAGTGCTATCTTATTCCTAAGCAGAAATTTATCAGTACCAATTAATAGGTATACCAAAAAATGAAATTAAAAATTTAGAATGTCATTTCATATGTATGATTAAAAAAAAGAAAAACTCACTACCCTCTATCTCATTTACCTATTATCCTAGAGGTGGTGGTAATCTAACACAAAATAGTGAAACAATATGTACTTTTCCAAAATAAATGTTTAAAACAATAGAATTAGAGCTATCCTGTTGGAATTTAATGCAGACATGGCAGAACTATGGGGAAGAAGATGCAATCTTTGTGTTTGAATACTATCCCTATTTTTTTTCTGTATAATCAAACCATTACACAGAAAACCTTTTGCTTGTCAAATAGATGTAATAGCTTCTTCATTTTATGACAATAAATTTGTGTGTGCCTTTTACTATATATAAGGATTTATAAGAAACTGTCATAGGAAATTGAATTAACACAGAGTGATCTATTCAAAATAGGATTCATCCTATAAAACTATATGTTTTCATTCTTATTACTTCACCATTTAGAGAGAAAGCAAGGTGTTAATAACAGAGATTTCATATTATTCTCTAAAACAAAAAATACCATAATGCAACCCACCTCCTAATCCTGGTCTTAGGCGATTATCATACCCATCTAGAAGTCTATCCAAAATCCTGGTAAAGACAGTGGTATTGTCTTTAAGTTCATCTTGTAACGAAGGCTGTTCATAGCTGAAACGAAGCATAAAGAGAAGCAATGTCAAAATTATACATTTCTACTAAAATTTCTTTCCAAATGAAATCTTTTCCAGATGTTTTCTACCTTCCTTTTATTGAATCTTAACTTGAAGAATATTTTGGCAAAGTAAAACAAAACAAAATGAATTTTAACTCTTGTCTTTTTTTAATACCTGCCCTTATTGATAGTAAGATCTTTATACTAATATTTCTAAATATAAAAGGAAAATTACAGAAAATGAGTTGTTTCCTTACTTTTTGAATTCCCTGCATGTATATCATACTGTAATGCACATCTTCTCTGAGCAAGGAAAAATGTTAATATATGCTAGGAAAAAAGATGTCAGAAACTTCTTTCCAAATCAAAAAGAGATACCAAAATAATTGGTAGTTTTGTTTTTAATTGAGCATGTAGCAAAACCCTAAGTTTTCACCTACTAATATCCCTTGCTTCTTCCACTTCATATAGATGTGTGTTTTGTTTCTTATGACGTTCTTTTGAGATATTTAGATGAGGAACATGGATAAAACATTTCTTAGGATAATTATATTTTTATGTAAGTGTGGAAATTTCCATTCCTCTTAAGATGTATGAGCCAGTTTTTAAAATATGTCATCTCTAACATCTAATAAACTGAATTTTTGTCACTTCTGATCTTAGTCTTAAAAGAGGCCTTGGAAATGATCAAGTTAAATATGGTTTATTAAACTGTGGTACAGTTTTTAGTGGTTCATTTAAGAAGACACACTATTCATTGTGTGTCTCACACAACCCTAGTGTTCTCAACTTTTAGTCTAAAACTTTATTTCTTTTACTGTATATTGAAATAATTGTTTCTATTTAAATGTTCCTAGTCGAAGAGGTAGCTTGTATCCCTTACCTTTATTAGCCTTTGCATTTCAACAATATAGTGACTGCAGTTCAAATATTATGTATTTTTTGTTATCAGTGGCCTTGCTATCTATGCTCCTTGAATCATGATTTTATTTAATGATTAGCACAACACTTCCAACATCCTTTGAGAGAAACATTTTCTATCTTAGGATGAAACACAGTTACTAATATATTTCAACGATAGCTGTGACCTTGAGTAAAAAAAGTGAGTATAGGGTGAAAACTAAGAGACTGCCACAAATCTATCACTTTTGTATTATCTACTTAATATGCTTTTGGCTTGCATGTTTATATTATTGAAAAATATAAGAAAAATGGTAGCATTTGAAAATGGAATTTACTTATTTGACAGCAGCAAGAAATATAATAATAATATAATTTATAAAACAAATACTGTACTGCAGATACTTAATTTTGTATTGGCCAAAGGCAAAATGGCCGTTTTTCTGGTACAATTTTAATTTAACAAAGTTACTATAGCTAAAAGCTATCCATAATATTAAATATGTGAAATGCGCCTCTATGAAACAATTTTTCATTCTTCTACATTCAGCATGCATGCCATGCAGATTGAGAGCTTAGTCTCCTTTGGCAAAATTAAGCATCTATCTTGTTTTTTAAATCAAATTTTCAACGAACGCTGGGTCTTCCAGTATGTCTCATTGGCAGATGACAGCAGTAAGGCAAAAACAGTGTTCTGAATGCAATTATTTATAAAAACTAATTGTCACAAAACCAACTGCCATGCATGCATCTTTCAAGGATATTGGAAGGTCATCTTGATAAAGATGGCAAAGAAATGCTAGCAGCTAGCAAACCCTAAGTTGTGAGAAGGTTCTGATCAAGACCTCCAGGGAAGAAAGCAATAAAATAAAGAGGGGAGAAAAGATGAGGCAGGGCAATAACACAAAGTACAATCACATAGCTAACACAATCCTTAGAATATGGGGTGTTTAGTACCTTTACCTGAACCCCTATGTTTTTACGGTTTATATAAAATTCAGGAAATTCCTTTTCCCTGGTTTTGTCTAATAAGTGCTTTCACAAATTGTTTGCATAGTAACAAAACTGTCAAAAAAGACCCCCCCCCCCGAATCTTCCCCAAGAAGACCAGTTCTGCTATCCCAATTGGAATGGACATCTTTCTTTTATGAGAAATTCTAACCAGGTCCTTCCTTATCTTTACTTTTAACTTGCTAGGTCAAATTGTAACGGCCACAAAAGAACCCTAGGGAAAAAAATCAAGACTATTTATTTGGCATTAAACATTCATGCCAAAGTACTGTTTTCTAAACTGAATATGTATTTTGAAAAGGAATGTCAGTTGCAGAATCCGATTTTGATTCCATATGAACCACTATATAATAAAACACTGTGCACTAACTCCATCTACAGGTCATTACAATAGTAACATTCACACAATTTTTAAAAAGCAGTAAAGACCATTTAACTTCTTAGATTAAGAGTATCTGACATTACTGCAAGTCCGGTTCACTTGGCGGTCAATGTTTACCACACACAATGGCAAAAATTAATAAAAAATTAATTTCCAATTTAAAAAAAATTTTTTTAATTGAAAGCTTTTTAAGTTGAAAGGATGTCTTTCCAGACAATTCTCTCTCCCTTAACTCAAAAGAGTTCAATTTCCATTACATTCTGAAGAAACTTCTGTTACAATAATGTGTCTAAGACTTCGTATGGGCCTCGGGAATAAGCTATATAAGAACTGTAAAAGCTGATAAAAACAAATCTGTAATATTTGGTCCTTTATATAGTTGCTACTATAAAAAGATTACATGCTTGACTGGATCATTAGAAAATATTTTATATAATGGTTAGGTTTATTATTAATTTTTTAAAGAACTTGTCTTCAGAGTAGTTATGTTTAATTAGAAGTTTGATTTTACCTAAATTCTTAAATATTTTTCTAATATATTTTACTTCTACTAGTTTATAATAATTGTTTTAAAACATAATATGCGTATGCATTTATAGCCTTATGATTTTCAAATTTAAAATATTATTTTAAACATTCTATATCTCTATATTCATAAGTTACTCTATGATATTTAGAATTGGCTAGAAATTTTCTTGTTAGAAAATCAACTTACCCAATATGCAAACATTAATTGGGGTAGCTTTTTCTAGATAATCGCATGTCTTGTTCAGTTTCAACTCAACAGTGAAAAGTTCAATTTAAGGCTTAAATGTTGAATTACTACATTCCTTAACAAAAGTTTGTTCAGTGTCTTCTAACGAACTCACAAATAAGATGATTATTTTCCATACTACTCTTCTTTATTCTTAGCTGGAATTTTGTTGTAGATAGGTTTTTTAATTCCCTTAGTCATGAATTCATCTAAGGACAATTTTCTTCCCCCTGATGGAATAAATGAAAAGTTACAGAAATTCTCATGCAGATTTAAAATAAAGTGTCCCCACCTTCTTCCAGTCAAAGAGCTCAGAAGGAGGGTCCAGACCCAAAGACAGTCAGAGAAACCTGGACTTTTCTTCATTGCGGGCTTGAGCAGCTGAAAAGTAAAAGAAGCAGAGATCAATGTCTGTTGCAAGGAACATCAGGTTATAACCACTAGGGCTGACTGAGGCAGTTTCAGTTTGGATGAATGCTTTGAAGTCAGGAAATGACCTCACTGGGATATGACACCTCATTGGAAGCAATGGGAACCTGGACCATCCAGTCTCCACTTTCCCTTCCATTTCTCATTCAGAAATGTATCCGTGTCTTAATTTTCTCCTGTAAAAGATACAAGCTGAATTGCTTTCAAGTGGCAGTATTGCTCCACATAAAAACTGTGAGTTGTTTTTCTCTACATTTTATGTTTACAATATAGTTTGATTAATTCCCTTGTTGTTGTTTATCATCTGAACATTTTGACCTTTCTGATTTGAGCTCCCACAACTGACTGTGCATTAAGAATGTTAAGCTGGCGTCTCTAACAGGGAGAACATGTTTGGGGCTGGGATGAGGTGGGTTAACCTTCTCTATTGACTGAATTGATCTTTGAATTCTAGATGTATCTTTACTTTAGAAGTCATTGTTTTCATTAAAAAAAAAAAAAACATAGGAAACACACTGTTGAATGTCAGAATCGTGCTTAAATTCTGTGCCTGGTATGGTATGCCTTATTAAATACGCTCCCTAATGCTTCTGTGAGGCTAAAGGACACACACTTTATTGTCAAGCCATATGCTGATCTCTCTCACACACATACAAACCACACCACATCAGTGCACACAAACATGCCTGCACATATCTTTTGAGGCCTCTCGAATTCTGCCAGGTTGTTGCTAGATAAAATGTTTTATCTCAAACAGATGGGAAGTTGGAGTGCTTTGCTTTGCCTGAATAAAGAGATCTTTTTCCTCTCTTAGGTAAAGTACAATCAATCACCATCTGATCATTAAATTTAGACTTGGTAGTGTGGTGCTGGAAGAACGGAGTACTGAAAGCTTAAAGAATTGAAAATACCTGTAGTCTATGTGTAAAGTTGATTTTTGAAATTCAATGCACTCCCTGATTACAGAGCAGATATGGCAACATTTTACTTTAATATGCTATAATTAAATCCAGACATAAGATGAGAAATACATTTGTTAATAATTCCCTGAATCTATACTCCCAAGGACAGTGTGATTAATGGATTGCAAGTCATTTAAAGCTTATTTTTCATTAAGCACTCTACAGTTTAATGTGGTATATGCCTCTAAAGACATCTACAAAATGCTTTTCACATTCTTGGGAATCATTTAAATGAGTAAAAAAACATTACGAACAGACATCTAAGCAATGAAACATAGTACGTTTAGAGTGGAATGACTGACATAAAAACTGTGAGCCTCATCATAGCTTTTACTTAACTTAGTGACTGTTTTTGACCCAGATGTGCTGAATATGGCAAGAAATCTTGGATAAATATTATGTTAAAATATTGCATCTAAATTGCACAATGATAATTTACCATTTGATTAATCTTTAGCATCTGTTATGAAGAGAAAACAACTTCCCTTAGCTCTGTTAATATTCCCTGATCTTTATAAAGAGGTGGAATTCCTGAAGGGGTAAACAAAACACATCCCCCTGAGGCAAAGCACTAGCTCTTTCCCCTCTTTTGACATTTTAAAAAGAGAAAAACAAACCCAGCCCAGTACTTCAGTTGTTGAGGAAGAAAGTTTCTTGCAAATACAAACATAATAGTTTAAAAGAAACTAAGCTGCTGCCTTCCCACTTTCCACCTGCCACCTGCCACCTCCCCCAGACTCACAGTTCAAACCCCACTCTCCCACGTCTCTTCCAGAAAAGATTGTTTAGTTTTTCATGTTCAGAATGCGAGACCCCTTACACCAGAGGGCATTTGAGTAGCGTCCACTGGAAAGGAGAAAAGAGGCAATTTGGCAGGCAGCACGAGAGTGCCTTCCCGAGGATGGAACTGTGAGACAGGTTTCCTGTCTCAGTGTCTTAACTTTAGATTATGGCCCCCAACGCCAAACGCCCCTCCCCAACTCACCCAGCTCCCTCTTCCAAAAACAAACAAAAAACCCAAAACGTATGTCACCACCCACCCCACCCGCAGAATAAAATCAAATATGCCCGAGAAAGGAGCAGAGAGAGGGAGAGAAAAAATTATTAATAATAATAATAATAACAACAATAACAATAATAACGCTCCTTTAATACTGCTGCGGTTTCACCCCGAAAGAAAAACATTCGTTGTTTCTACCTGATATGGGATCAGGCTCTTTTCCTGCTCTCTCTCTCGCTCTCTCTCTCGCTCTCTCGCTCTGTCTCTCTCTCTTTTCCACTCGTGCATCCCCGTCTCTCCAGCTAGGAAAAGCCACGTTCACATCTCAGTGCATCGCGGTCCGAAGCCGCACTTACCTCGGCCCCCTCTGGGCACTGGATCGCCCAAGACCGGGAAAAGTCTGCGAGAGAGAATCGAGCCGAGGCTGGAGGCGGCGCGAGTCCGGAGTCCGGCGCGCGAGCCAGGGGCGTCCGCGCTCTGCTGCTCACTCACTCGGTCTGAGCCATCATGGACTCTGCGTGCTCCTTTGCTGAAGATTTCACACCCAAATTTGCTTCCCAATATCCAGTCTGCAGCTATACAACAAAGATTTCTCTTTACCAAGACAGTAGTAATACGTCCCAGGGCAAACCGGATGTGAAATAGGCGGTGACTTCATGCCAGAGAGATTTTATTTTAGAAAGGAAGGTGGTACCAGCCTTTGGATCTGGAGACCAATCCGCCCATATTTTATATGCAGCACAATTTAACTTGCACCGCTCTGGTCCTAATCCCCTTCTCTCTAGCAGCAGGCTCAAATCCTTCTACAATCTGCTGCAAGCTTCCCTTTTGGGGGGGTGGGGGAGTGGAATTGGGGGAGGGAAGCGTAGAACGCGAGAGACCTAGAGACAACACTTAGAATCTTTTCACACTTGCAATTTACGAACACCCTATTTTAAGGTGTGCCCATTAAAAATACACCCGATCCGTGTAACTGTTCCACCTTTGATCAAATATTCAACAACTGCATGCATATGACTGAACGCAAGCTATGAAACTGCAGGGTTACACGTGTGGAGCGCACTCGGTCTAGCCTCTCGCTCGCGCACACTCCCACACGTATGTCTCGGTCCCCGTGTCTTGCAGAGTCACGAATGGCGAGGTATGGTAGAAGAGTTCTGGCCGGAAGGAATTGGCGACAGGCTTTGGGGAGTCTTTCGCACTTTCTTGGGCTGTGAGCACTTTTCAGCCCACCTTCGTCTGTAGCTCAGAGGACAGCTAGAACACCTTTCCGAACCGGGATTTTATCTTTGGAGACAACTGTTTTGTGCCTGTTGTCATAGAGACAACACAGGTGCCTTTAACTCCGAAATGTATTGGGTTGCTGGATGAGGAATATTTAACTTTAATAAATCACCCCGATCATTTCTGGGTTTGAGAGTCGTATCTCCATTTCCGGAATTATTCCTTTGCCTCCAGCTCCATCATTCTCAGATTAGGAAAATGGGAGAGGGGGAGGAGGAATTTTCAGAAGTCAAGACAAAATCTGCTTTTATTTTTTCCCCCCTGCTCTCTTCAATTACCCTCTCCGATAGTTCTTCACCCACGAACGATTTACACTAGAGAAGGAGGACGTGTTTCAACATCAATCTAACAAAATTTCCAAGGAATCAGGGACGACTGTGGTTCCCTCTTTGGGTTTTGTGAATGGCTGTTTGTGGCAGAAAGGGCTGTGCGTGCTGTCTTCCCGGAGCTCTTACAGAAAATATCCAAACCACTGGGAGCTGTCCCTTCAGCACGTCCGCCTAGAGACAGCACCAGGAGCTGAAAAGATGAAGTTTCCCCTTATAAAGTTCCTGGCAGATAGGGTCCGAGCTTTGATTAGGTCGCTGGCCACTTTCCCCCAGTGGACTTCTAGCAGAGGAGATGTTTCAGATGGGGGGAGTTTGGTCAAGCAAACCAAAAACCCTAAATACCCAGTCCATGCCACATTTAGCATTTTGATTCTACAAGTGTCCCTTGACCTTGTACTTCAAGGCGCTAGTTCACACAATTAAAATCACCTAGTCAGGTGATTAAAATGATGACGAATATAAAATGAAAACTACATTCAGAGTTGAGCTTGGTTGTTATCTGAGTTTTGATAGTGAATTGTTCATTGGGAAATGATATTAAAAATTAATTTGGAAGGGAGATTTGAGGATTGTTTTAGAATACCCGTTTCTGGGTAGGAGTTAGTTGCCTGCTCTGTTCATGAACACAAAACGTCAATACAGATGCCTGTGAAGGAGCATCACAGCTTCCCCGTGTGATGCTACACAATATTCATTCATTCATTCGTTTATTGAAAGATTTTGAGAATAAAATTGGCTCTAATAATGTTTTAAAATCTCGAGTTAATAATTACAAAACAATATTTTCTTACATTTTCATGTATCATGCATCTTCACAGTTTCATCTTGTTTTAAGAAAAATCCGTAGTCACAAAAATGTGATCTTTTAGTCTTTTCTTTTCCTGGCTAAATCATTGCACCTCCTCCTTTTACCCTCCTCTACAAATTGAGAATAACTTTATATCCTATATCTAATGACACAGTATCAAATCGCTGTGCTGATTAAGTTTGTGCAAGCAGAGTTGTCGAAACTTTACCATTTAAATAATCTCTGAGGAAAAATGCCAATCATACATTGCTTCAGACTAAAAATGTTGCGTGACTATGCAAGAGAATACAATTACAAAGGATTTTCATACATTTAGGAACACATATTTATAAATAATTTTAGAATTGTAGTGTGTACATTTGTATGGAAATAGCCATGTCTGTGCTGTGATACTTTCTTTAAAAATCTGTAGGCACAGTTAGATTTTATAGGTGAATCTCTTTGGATATAACCTTGGATTTCATACAGAGAGAGAGCAGGATGTATGTAGTTTTATAAGTAAATTGTGGTGAAAATAAATCAATTGTGAGTGTTTAAAATATTAATAAATTTACTACACCAAAAATAGAAATTGATACTCTAAAATACCAATGTGTTTATTATTTCCCATTTAAGATGACCTCATTAGCATATGCACATATTACCAGAGAATCAAATATAAGAAATTCAGGACAAGGGAATAACTTACTTCATATTGTCCTGTTATATTTAATCTTTTAAATAATGTTGATATTCTCATTTTTCTTTTATCCAAAATAAATCACTTCAAAGTGTGTGTGCACTTAATATGGTAAATTCTTAATGTAATAACAACCAAGGTGTTTAATATTTTTAAGTAACGTGCTACCATATTTGTATAAGTAATTCAATTTAAGTCTCAAAACAAGTCTTTGTGAGAGAGTCTCAAGATCTCTGTTTTACAAATTATTCAATAAATTATGGACTAGAGAGATCAAAAAACTTGCCTAACTCCATAGTGAGTGCCCCAACTCCAATTTTCTCACTTCAAAGCTTATTCTCTTATGCACACTCTGCATTGCTCTACTTCCTTACTATGAAATTGTGAAGTCATTTTAAAATCTTTTTCATTTTATGCCCATGCTTGACCATCTTTATAGCAGTCACATAAAACCTATCTCTGTATATTTTTTATTATTTATTCATGAAAAGATTTTTTTAATGATCTACTGCATTGAACTGTAACACAGTGTTTGCTTTAGTATTTTAGAAGTCACTGCTATTTTTCTTCTGTTTTCTGAGGCCAGTGGCCAAGACCTTCCTAATAGTTACTGGTTTTTGGCTGAAGAGATTTGAGGTCAAACCTAGGACCAAGGAACCTGGGAGGCCAAATAGCTCTATCTCTAGTGCTGCAGTCTGGTACATTTTGCTTTTCCTGTCAATTTTAAATGGCAGGAAGCCCTGACCTAATTGACAAAGTAGTTCTGGTTCTATTCAACAGAAAAAATGTTTTTACTTTCTCCGACTAAATGTGAACCAAATGAGGAAAAGAAAAATTAGCAGGAGTTTTCTCATTTATTCAGCATGGATTTTTTTATCATTTGCAAAATGATTTCAGGTGAAGAAAATGAAACAGATAAAAATAACATTTCAAAAAAGCTTCAATTGAAACCTAGAATAAATTGATCTTTTAAAATATATTTGCATGGCTCAGATATTTATACTGAAAGTATATTTTAATATTATACTGTAGTACATGTTTACCAATCTGCAATAGTAAATGTACAAGTTGCAGGAACATAGTTCAACTATATTTATATATACATATATGAAAATAAATATTTATATGGAATATTTTATTATACTCATTAATTCTTGTCTCACTTCTCTAATTTCTCTGTCTATACATACTCCCTTTTTAATTGACTGTATATCAAGAGGGATACCCCTTCTTTTATAACTAATATTGACATAATAGCTCAGTTGGGAAAAAGAAATTTGATTTAACCAATACAGCAATTTTTACCTTAATCTAGACACTTTTGCTGTCTGAGTCAATCAAATTGTTTTTTTCCCAGGCTGCAAAGCTTGGGAATTTGACATCTCAGCATACTAAGAGATGTGATAAGTAAGTATAATAAAAACAAAATGAAAATAAAATTTCTTTATATTTGAGTCATAAATGTTTGAAATTCTAATGGAACTTAGAAGTAGTTTATTCCAACCACTTTGATAGTCACATAAGTTATGTAATTTTCCCCATTTTTCTTAGCAGAAGTAGAACCCAAGTTAGCACCACACAGTAAAGGATTATGCACAAATATTTACCTAAAGTCACTGGCACTTAATTGCTGCATTGTTATTGCTTTGTTGTGAATGAGATTTTCTTCAGTTTTCAAATAAGATAATGATTCCCCTTATGTCTGTCATGGCATTACATGGAAAAGTAAATATGAATCAAACAGGCCTCTCACATGACAATTAATAGGTATCTAATGAATTGCAATTTCTTTCTTCTTTTTTTTTCTTTGTTTTTAGTCACCGTTGGTAGATTTCTGTGGTGTCATATGTCATAACTCAAAGCAGTCTCAAACTCTTGGGCACAAACAATCCTCTTGCTTTAGCCTCCCAAGTAGCTAGGATTACAGACAATCTTTTCTCTCCCTTTTTTCTCTCTATAAATTTACTCGTTCCTTTTTTTTTTTTTCTTTGACATAGTGTCATTCCACTGTCCAGGCTAGTATGAAGTCAGCCTATCTCACAGCAACCTCAAATGCCTGGGCTCAAGTGGTCCTCCTGCCTCAAGCTCCTGAGTAGCTGGGGCTACAGGTAGAGCAACAATGCCTGGCTACTTTTTCTAGTTTTAGTAGAGATGATGTCTTGCTCTTTCTTAGACTGGTCTTGAACTCCCAAGTTCAAGCCTCCGTCTGCCAGAGTACTTGGATTATAGGAGAGAACCTCTGCACCCCAAAATGTATTCTTTCATCGGCATTTCAGTGCATTATGGATAGAATATTCAAATAACTCGTAATATTGATGATGTTATATACATTTTGCATAAGATATCACTGAAACATGAAATTATCAGTCATCAGACAAGGTATTGGAACAAGCTAGCTCTCATGTCACCTTAATCCCAGGCTTGTTCTTATTTTTAAAGTGTTTTGAGAAAAAAAGAATGATTCTCATTACATTTAACTTCAACATAAAGTATTTTGAGCCACCTCAAACTAGGAAGATTTGAAGAGATCATGATTCAAGATAGAGTTGGTCAATCAGAGAAAAGTGCTCCAACCACAGTGACAATAACCAAACATAGACTCCTCCCAAAATACACTGACAACTATTTTTCCTTAAGATTTATAAATGGGCTTGGCGCCTGTAGCTCAGTGGCTAGCGTGCCAGCCACATACAATGGAGCTGGTGGGTTTGAACCTGCCAAACAACAATGACAACTACAACCAAAAAATAGTGGGGCATTGTGATGAGCACCTATAGTCCCAGCTACTTGGGAGGCTGAGGCAAGAGCATCATTTAAGCCCAGGAGCTGGAGGTTGCTGTGAGCTGTGACGTCACAGCACTCTACTGAGGGCAACATAATGAGACTCTCTCAGTCAAAAAAAAAAAAAAAAGATTTAAAAAAGACCCCATAAATGCTCATTAGGAATAAAATATACATGTGGGAACCAGAGTTTATTAATGGTTATGTAAGTAGGGCACTATCCAATTTCCCTCTGTTGGCAGTTTTCAGTTTATCAGCAATTCATGTGTAACCCAGATTCACCCATTTTCTTTCAAAGACTGTTTTTTTTTTCACAGATGTCAAATTCATCCATCCAAGCAAGGAAATGCAGACTTACTCAGAGTTAGGAAAAATTATAATATACTGACAGGTAGAAGAAATTATTTATTTTAAACATTCAAATAAAACATTTAAATGTTTAAAATTTTGAAGAAGAATTTTTTAACATTGTACATTCAACTGGTAACCTGAAGATGGTAATGTAAGTCATGGTAGAGGGAAGAAAATAAACATAACTTATTAAAATGCTGTCATAACGATGCTGTATCTTTTATGGCTTGATTGAGAAAACATGGATTCTCTATTTTTTAACCATATTAAGGCATTCAGAATGCAAATATGCTTCCTTTGGTAAATTTAAAGTGCCTATGTATATTTACATATATATTATGCAATAGTCTGAGTATAAACTCCTTTTAAACCATAAGAATGTGATATTTACTTCTGTTTTTCTTTGTTAAGATGAGCGGAATGATTAGATATTCAATCAGTAACATTTATTGTGTCTAGCATGCAGAAAGAAAAAACATATCTGAGTTAGAGAATCAATTTGGAGAGATTATACTTACTAGAAATAATAAAAAGCAAAAAGCGTATTGGTAACAAGAAACTTCATTTAGCTTATGCAGACTATGCTGGCCTGCTTAGGACAAGCCTTGTTTATAACATATAAAGAGCTAGTGTGGTCTCATTATCCTGTTGTACAACTGCATCTACATATTTGTTTGAAATCATAAAACATAAAAAATGACACCAACATTAAAGTTGCATTTAAAAATTCATTCATCATATCCTGAATGGTCACAGGATTTGTGAAAGGATATGAAACAGAAGGATTTACTGGAACAAGGATCAAGAATTAAGACACTAATACCCCATCTGTTCAATAGCTACCAACTCTTGATGTTTATAAATATTGCGTTTTGTGAAATGAAGTAAAAACAAATTTGTGGATATGGATGCACTTTTTATTATAGTTGCGCATAAATATTTCCAACTAAAGCCCTTGTAATAAATGTATAAAATGAAATTAATTATATTTTTTGCTATATTTTTTGCAAATTTTAGATTTGCTATAATCTAAAACTATGCAAAAATTCTCTTAACCTAACCCACTTCCAATTTTGCTTATTAACATAAAATTTTGTAAACTCTATGTGTGTGTGTGTGTGTGTGTGTGTGTGAGCTTTGGAAGAGGCAAATTCAAGAGTTTTAAAGATGAATAATTATTACTATTGGATAAAATTATTTATGAAGCAATGATAAACTCATGCAAATGTCAATGTAGATTGTCCCCCAAGAGAACTTGGGATTTGACCCAGAAAGCATTGCTTTGGTTAGGTAAAATATGCAACATCAGAAATCATGTAGCCCAAGGTCAACTTAAAAAGAATCAAGATGGCAAATGTATTAACTTGTTTTTTACTTTAACTGCTTATAAATGACAGCATATAATTGCCCTTGAAAGAAGTAAAACGAGATTTTGAAGCAATTGTGTAGGCTTACTGCTTGCTACTAATCACATTCAATGTTAGAATTTCAACATACGGTAGTCCATTCTTAAATTTTATTTGATGGGCTGAAGGAATGAACTCCCAAATAACAGATCCTCTACTCATACATGAGTTTACTCTAATTTAGTAGCTATAATGTATCAGATACTGTACTTGTATTTTTTTTCCCAAATAATCTTTTTAATTACATTTTTATAATAGTGCTATTTACAAATAGAGGTCTAGGTTCAGAAAATATAACAGACTTTTCTGTGTTGATTGTGCAGATCAATTAAATAAAAGAATAATGGATTTTCCTAGAGACATATGACCTATAAGTCAGAGCTTAAATTTGAAGCCAAACAAAGATTTTTATGGCTTCCAAAAATTCATGATTTAAAGCAATGAAAATAAATACTTATACATAGCCCAGAATTAGATTTATCATAAGAGTCTGGTGACACCATTTTTTTATCACAAATATTTACAACAATGAAATGTAGTTCTTATGAATTTTAATATTTAAATGTTTTGTTTAGGAGTTCAGTCTAATGTAGTATTTAAGAAATGAGTTTGAAGGCTGACCTTTTCTTTCTTCTCTGTAAATTATTTACACAAGTTTGACCAGTTAACTTCTCTGAATTTCAGATTTCTTATTTCTGATAGGCGATTAGTAATTTCATTTTACACAAAAAATTCATGAGATAACACCTGTAAAGTAGTTAACACATTAAAAAATTTTCAACTTTCAATGTCTCTTAACTTTTCAAATTCTGAAATTACGCTTTTCTATATGGCTACCAATTCAGTCAACGCTTTGTCATTAAACTAACGCACTTAGGCAAAATTTATCAAATGCCAGATTGGCCACTTGTGGATTTTTTTTTTCCACCATATAGTTGTTGTGTGAAGCAAGGGAATATAGACCTATTTAAGGGCAGTAACTATTTCAGAGACAGTCAACTCAGCTGAGATAGAGCATAAGACTTAAAATGCTTAAGGTTGAATACCACAAAACTCAGCCATGAGCCCACAATAGTAGGTGAAAGATCTCCTAAATCCACCTCAACTATTCTACAAAAACAATAAAATGTAAATTCAGTTTTTTAAAAGTAGGATGATTTAATATTTAAAATAATATAGGATGCCTATGGTGCATCTTACAAGGGTACGTGTGAAACTTATTAAATGTAGATTATAAATGTCTTAACACAATAACTAAGAAAATGCCAGGAAGGCTATGTTAACCAGTATGATGAAAATATGTCAACTGGTCTATAAAACCAGTGAATGGTGCCCCATGATCGCATTAATGTACACAGCTATGATTTAATAAAAAAAGGATATAAAATAGATGAAATAATAAATAAATAAGAGAATAAGGGATTTACTTACTTTTATTATGTCTGACATGTTTACTGACAATTTGAGTAAATATTATTAAAGTAGGAAGCAATTCACAAAAATCCAGAAGGGAATGCTGATAGAAAAGCCATTTAATTTGAATTCAGCAAATTCTGAAATTGAAACCAACTTTTACTAGACAAACAGTCAGGGAAAACTCAGCTGGGTTTGAACCCACCACCTCCAGCATATGGGACCTGCGCCATACTCCTTTGAGCCACAGGAGCCTCCCCGAGTCTTGTGGAATATTTTTAAACCATGTTTTATATTTTATCTATTTGAGTGGGAATATTTTATATATATATAAACGATTTGAATCATCAAAAGAGTGTTTGCCGTTCTTCTAAACTGTCAAAGCAGAATGGAATCAAGCCACAACTTGGAAACAGTGTCCAAAAAGTAACTTTACTGCACTGATGTTCTATTCTCATCCTTCACTAGTAGGTCTGTGAGTCACGTTCAAATATTATAGTTACTTTTCCATTGACCTTGAGAGACTTGATACCTCTAGGAAAACTAGCTACTTCACTGATTGAACTGTCCTAAGTTAGTCTGACAGCCATATGTTTAAATCATGATTTCAATGCCTGGAGAAATTTTTGTCAGGCTCCTAAACAAGTTAGCAAATTCAGTAGAATTGCCCTGTGGCTTTGGAGGAACATGATTGGGGAAGGTCAGTCAAGATTCAGAAAATCTTTGTCAAGGTTTAAGGAGGGCTCAAACACAGTCCCTGTTTTCAGATAGAATGACATCTATTTCCCATACATTGAAAGGCCCCATAAATTACAAAAATAATTTAATTACAAAATGCAGCCATATCTCCTCACACTTCCTAAAATCAATATGTAATTTCAATCTGAGAAATATATAAGAATGAAGGGAAATTAAAAATAAAAACAGAAAATAAGCTAATATGCTTCTTGATAAGAGCTTGTGGGCCCAAGAAAATATAGAGTATAAAAGTAAAGAATGTTTAGGTCTAGATTTGCTTAACCGTGACAGCAGCTCCTCTACTAGAATACATGAGTACAAGTAGTGAAAATATAAAATTTGAAACTGTAGTCACAAATTTTCCTGTCATTCTTTCCCTTTAAAGTATCCTTCTTACTCTAAAGTTACTCCACTATTGAAACACATCAATTCAGACATTAAAAAAAAGCAGAGTAAGAAGGGTGGACAAAATAAGTAGTTATCTGTTTATCACATTTTTATTTGAAGATGCTTCAGCCAGCAACCATCCTTTGTACAAATCATTGTTTTTACCTGTTCTCCAAATCCAAATCCCAATTTGAAATTTCCTCATTTTGCAACACACTGTATTAAAGGGAAGACCCTGTTAGTCCCACTTTCTCATACTGGTTGGCAGAATTCTTATCTATATGTGTATTTACTGCCTTTGAGATTCCAGAACTTATTTCAGAAAAAAAAATCAAATATGTACTGAATAATCTCATCAAATCATTTTTGGAACTAGTTAAATTAGTTCAAAAGCTCTCTGAAAGAGTTAATATGAGCAAAATCACCAATGTGCTTGGGAAAAAACAATCAAGGCATAGTTATTGTTCAAACAGGTATGAAAATATACACTAAACTATAGTAAATACAACTCTACAGGTCTGGCACAGAAAAATTTTTATAGCTAAGAACACAGTGAAGAGTCCAGAAACAGACCCATGTATATGTGAAAAATTTTATAAGAAAGGTAATGCTCCAAACCAATACAAAGTAACTATTATTTAACACAGAGAACAGGATCACAGATCATATGTTAAAATAAAAAAAAAAAAAAAACATTAAAATTAGGTTCATACCTCCAACTGTAAATAAAAATGGATTTCAGGTAAAGAAAGGGATCTACAAACATCCTGAACATTAATTAAATCAATAAAACACAAGCAAGCACGTAAATGAAAACAAAGGCTGATACATTCAATAAAGGAGCACATACTTAATATCACATACTATGTGAAGGATGATATATTCAGTAAGGGAGCACATACTTAATCACATACTACAATCATGGGATTGGAAACTAAGACACTATGATCCCATGGTTAACGGATTACTGAAAACTTTTCAAAGAATTGATGACATTGGGCATTTTTCTTAGGTGTTGGTGACAAAATTGGCGGTCAATCTGTTAGCATATGTCAAATGATAAATACACTGCACAAACAATTTAAATAAGTATGCTATTTCTAGAAATGCATTCTATAGATATCTGAATGCTAGTGTGTAGATGGAAGTTTATTGTAGAATTATCTGTGAGTGCCTCTAAAAGTAAAGTATTAGAAGCATCTCAAACGTCCTAAGAGAATGATAGAATAAATTTTAGTATGTTCACATCAGAAATTATATGTAGCATTTTTAAAAATGAAGTAAACCCTACCCATTGACACAAAAAGATGCTTTCAATGTATAGCTGAATCAAAAAGCAAAAATCTAAAGAGTATGATTCCTGTTTTACAAAATATACAAAAAAGTACAGATCTCAAATGGTTCATGTTCCAGATACATAAGATTGTTGACAGGGATGATTTCCTTTTATTTTATCTTTCTTTATGGTATAAATTTTTATAAAGTAATAACCCCAAAAGAAAAGAATGTGATTTAGATTCCTAGTAATGGAAGAAATGAATCAATGACACTCAGAGTTCACTTAAAATCCAAAAGTCTGAACTGCAGGTTTACAAAGACAGGTTTATTATAATTATCACCCAGGAAGAGGTGGTTTCTCAAAATTGCTGAGATTTCATTCACTTCTAGAAGCTGAGGAGGAAGTGACAGTACTGTACTAGAACTTCATACTCACTTTGTCTTCCTAATTACATAGTCATCCAGGAGTAACACTTCTCTTTAGAAAGAAGATAGTTAAGAATCTTGGGCACCACTCCAAAAACCATGGTTAAAGATCTACTGTAAATACAACAACAAATGATTGAAATAGAAACCGTCAATCAACTGAACAGATATATCTGAGTAAAAAGTGCATGCTAAAACACATAGTATCAGGCCATTTTTTTTTTTTTTTGCAATATACCAGTATGGAGACTTACAACCACTTTTTTGTTTTCCTTTTTGGTTTCAGGGAAAAATCATTTTGTGCCTGCTAACCGTAGGGAACACATGTTTAAATATGTTAACATTATACTGATGAGAACTAGCGTTCTTCACCTACTTCCCTGTCTATACACTGGAATTCTTTATTAGTCATGTAATTCTCACAGTCTGATTGTTTATTGAACCTCCAGTTATCTCCTACATTGAAGGACATATAAGTGTGGCTCTGTGTTTTTGCAAGACAATTATGTAAATAAGTAGCTCCAAAATTCCTCAGAAGATGTTCTTTTCTTTCATTTTCAAATAGTTTATCCCAAACACCATCAGCAAGGAAAATAAAATTAAAAAAATAAATTTGAAAGTCTCAATTGCCTGTTTCCAACCTATAAAATGTACCACACCCATTCAGTATTGCTGTAAACAGTTAATCTCATAGTCAAGAAAAAAAATAAAACTCTTGCTTGCATCATTGCAAAAAGGAAGGTAATTATCCCATATATGAATATACATAGTGGACATTTACTTTCTATGGATTGGAAATTATAAATTTTTGCCTATAGGATGAAAAATTAATCTCAATCACTGATAACTGTTTCTACAGGATTTTATTGAAACACTAGTAAGTTTAAAACTTCATTCATGACATTATATCAGTAGATGAAGTTAACATTTGTTGTTTGTCACCCAGTTTAATTTGGTGTGCATTTCAAAAGGTAAGTGAAGCTTAACTTGATAGTCCTGCAAAACAGGCATGCGTCAGTCTCCAGTTAGTTTATACAAAGAATGATGTTTTTTCTGTTCTTTGCAGTTTTTGGCCGGGGCTGGGTTTGAACCCGCCACCTCCAGCATATGGGGCTGGCACCCTACTCCTTTGAGCCACAGGCACCGCCCCTGTTTTTTCTGTTCTTAAGAACAAATGAGAATAGAGGTTAGAGGTTGAGGCTAAATGTCCAGTCTTGGGTGGGCATAAACATAGCAAAGAGGTTTTATTCAAAACAAACACAATGAAATAATGTCCAGTTGGAGATACATCAGAGAAGTTTCAGGCAAACATGAGTTCATGTCCTAGCTCAGCTCGTTACCAAACTGAGATACAAACTTAACCTTTGTAATCTCTGCTTTACCTGAAAATTAGAAATAATAGCCACCTCAAATGTTTTTCTTATGAAGTCTAAAACATATACCTTAGATAAAATGCTTAGCATAATATCTGCACATGATTAATGCTCAATAAAAATCTTTTAAAATGTTACTGATATCATCTTCTTATTAATGTAATTACTGCTGTTATTAGATAACCTCTCTGAGAATTCATTTTTAAATCTATAGGTTAAGGCAAGTACTTTTACCTTAAAGTAAGATTAGAAATCAGTAATCCAAGTGAAACTCCATTGTAATTATTGTTACTGGAGATACTGACATTGTAACATTTTTCTTCAGGGAATACAGTATGTCACCATCACTTGAGAATATATTAAATGAAAATGGCAATGGAAATGTCAGACATCAAGGAACACATGTCTCTTTGAATGTGCGGTGTAATTTAGGGTTGAATTCATAAATTTAATGTGATCTTCTCTGTGTAGTAACATGGATAGCATTATAGGCAATAGATACAAATATCATAAATGCCATCTAAATATTCTATAATCACAAAGACTTAGAAAGATGTGATTATAGAAACACTGACAGCATTATCAGTCAGAATGCACCATTCTACTCCAGGGCTCTATGAATCTCTGCATAGGTAAAAATACATAATGTCTCTATTTCTGTTGAATACCAATGGTTGTGCAGAAATTAAACAAGAAAATTGTTTCACCACACATCAGCCCATACATTCATTATAAATTATGCAAAAGGCCTGACTGAACAATTTTGATAAGTTGACAGCTCAAGTATTGATGTCTTACTTTTTATTGAACTAAATCTCCCCTCCTCAGATCTGATCTTAAGATGTAAACTGTGCCTGACGGCCTTGCAAACTATGGGAGGCACATTTCTAGCTCCAATGTATTGGGCCATGCTGATTCAGAACATTCTGATTATTACAAATACCAGTAACAGTTATTCATGAGGGGCTTTTTCTCAGTGCAAAGATGCTTTAATTTGTCCTGCTGGGTTTAATATTTTGAAATGCTTCAGAAGATAACCAGTTGGCCATTCTCATTGAAGAGTATTATGTGACCACCTCCTATCTGTTACGCATAGGAGATCAGTCTGAGAAACAGTGTCAGCCACCTAAACTACTTGAGGAGGCTGTGCTCCGCTTGAGGGGGTGTGAGGGGTGGACAGGAATACTTGTTTTGGAGGTGGATAATCTAAGTTTCCTTAGTCACTATTATCAAACAGTGAGTTCCATGGAGGCTAGGAACATTCAGAACAAACACAAGAGTCTTATATAAGGTTGAACCTCGAAGCACAAAATAACCACTGGGCTGAAGTGTACAAGTTGAAAGGACTTGTAGGCTAACAACTTATCCCCCTGGAGCAAAAGGCAAACATATTTACTAGTCACAATAGGTAGGTTTCCTACATTATGAGAAGTTGTCTCCTGCAATGCATCCTGCTTCACGTGCGGTGCCATTTGGCCCTTTACATGTTGTTCTGTGAGAATGCAAACAAGGTGTTCACACTGCTTACTGTGTCTTGAGTAATGGAGTCTTTTGTCTCTGACCCAGAAATCTCAAATCTTCTGCTAATGTCCATGAAACTGCAGCAGGATAAGGTGTTAGCTTACAAGTAGGGTGAGGGGACGCTCCACGGCAGATAAGAGGATACAGAAGAAAAAAGAATGCAAGAATGGAAAAGACGTAAAAGCCCGAGATTCCCTTCCCTTCATACTTAATAGACCTACTTAGCACTAATTTACTTATATAATTTAGTTATAAATGTTATTATGCTAAATAGAAAACACAAGGTAATGAGCTACAGCTTTATTCATTAGGGTGGTTGGAAATTTCTTTGTAATGTGATAATATTTGGTGTAAGATATTCCATGTAGAATTTTGGGGCTAGGACATCCCAGATGACAAGGAGAAGAGAAGTAAAAGGAACTGAGAAAGAAGGAAAAAGGGGAGGGGGAAAGACAAAGAGACAGACAGCAAAAATAGAGACATCTAGGATTGAAAACATTTGATACTTACCCAGAAAGAGAAAGAAAAGTAGTATGTGGCTGGAACATAATGGATGAGAGGAAAAGGGATACTGAATGAATTTAACTCTTTGTACAGGAATCAGATCATATTGGAAATTACAGCCTACAGTAAGTCAATTAGATTGGGTAGACGGTGTTTCTTCTCCTTTATGAAATGAAATTGATTCGATTCCCTTATTATTTTTTAAAAGGAAATAAAGCTTATTGATACCATAGGTATTCTTAAAGTAAGAAATATATTCATATTGTTGAATTCAGGTATATAGATTTCTAGAAAAAAATAAGAAAATATATGTCTTTACCTAGAAACTTCCAAAGAATAAAACTAAGTATAATTCCAACTAACTACTGTTGCTATTACTGCTAAAACATGAATACTTCCAATACTACTAAAAATAATAACATGAAGATGAAGAGAAGGTTGAATAGGAGGAGGAGTAGGAAGAGGGGCAAAAAGAAGAGGAAGAAGGAGAAAAGAAAAAAATAACAAAAAGTAACAAACTGAGGAAAGTCTTACATTTCAGGAACTAAGCTAAGTTATTTGCCTATTTTTTATGAACTTCAAAATTACTCCATAAAATTTTCTAATGTTCCTTTCAGAGACAGAATTCATGCTCACTGTGGTAAAGTCCTTTACCAGAGATTTCCCTGCTTGTCCATGCCTGAGCCAGAATTTGAACCTTGAGACTGGCTCCTGAGTCAGATATTTGCACAATATGCAGCCCATGTTTTAACGCAGAGTCTTTATGCTGCAGATGTGCCTTCCCTTCTGAAGCAGGCAGCTTTGTCATCAGTTGATAGAGAATTGTAGTATTTCAAAGACTGTTAGTTTCAGTCGTGGGACGAAATGATTGGTGGTTTTTATCTGCATTGTTTGAAAAGCCTGGCTCTATATAGCAGCTGAAATACAGCATATAACTTTTTTCCTAGTGGATATCATAGCAGACAACAGATGCACTGTGTCTAAACAATAAGATGGTGAGAGGTGCCCAAATCCGTCATCTGGCTTGAGGAGATAGCTGACCCGTGCTTTATTCCAAGTACTTCTAGACTTCATTATTATCCTATAGAAAATGCTTAATCAATGCATAAAATCAAAAGGAACACATAAAATTATCTGAAGATGGCAATTTTTGATCTAACAAAATATTAAGTGTGGGGGGATCTGAAATTTGCTGCTTGGTTGTGTGGTTATGGTGGGAACATATGTCTAAAAGAGATTGTCTAGGCTAATGTTTCCAAAACTCTGTTGCAAAGAATGCATATTTCTAAAGATTTAACTAGAGTAGAATTTCTGAGTTTAAACAACATTCCTGCAGGATGTATTTATCCATATCACTTCTTAGTAACAGAATTCAATTTAGTTTTATTTGGAGAAGAAACGTAACCTAACCTACAGTATATCTCTATCTATATCTCTCAATGTGTATTTCAGAAGGGAAGCCACTGAAATGTAGGTTTAATTTTGGATTTTGCTGTGAGAAAGTTCTTTAAAGGGCTCTAAATGAGCATGGAGAGGCACCTGTTTTGTCACTTCTCTGTTTTATTTTTCTGCTTGCAAGTTGTGTGCAGTGAACTCCAGCAGCCAGTCTTGTGACACTGAGTTGTTTTCAGGATAAAATCTACAAGTTAGCATAATAAAACTTTCAGATGAAATTTCATTTCACTTTGTGGCATTGCATACCAATGCTGGTATATCCACATCTTATCTAGATTTGGGTCAGACTATAAAGACTTTGCAGCCAGTTCTCTGCCAATTACCAGCAAACAGACACAGTTCTGGATACACGTGTATATTCCATGTTCTTCCTAAAGGATTGCAGGTGCATTTGATGATTAAAGATCATGAAATATACTAATAAAATGATATTTAAGACATTATCATGTTCCAGATGTGGCACTAGATATTGAAGATGTGAGAAAAATAAGAGTGATTAATTTAGTATGTCAAGGAAAGCTTTTCAGAAGAAATCATTTCTGCTTTGAGGGGAAAACAGAAGTTTTCCAAAGAGAGAGGGAAAAAAAGAAATGCAATATAGGTAGACAATGTAGTCAATTAAAAAATATATAAATAGGATGCTTCCTAAGAATATCAACATCTTGGATGCAGAAAGTGAATAGAATTTGGTTGGGCTGGTGGGTAAATATGTAGTCCTGGACAGAGTTATGTATTTAGAGAGGTAAAACAATTGATTGTGAAAGGCTTTTTATGCCCATCTAAGGATCTTAGACATTGCACTCAAGGCAACATGGCACTATTTGTATTAGGCAGTTTTAGTCAAGGAGAAAATTTTGTGATCTTAAATGACCTACCTTGCATCAATATGGAGAATGGATAAGAGAGACTGTGGAATCCAAGAAATAGACACAAGAAAGCCCAAACAACTCCCAGATTAATACATGCAAAAGGCCACTAGGATTTATTCATGGGAGGCAATGTCAATTCCATGAACATAATCAAAAAATCATAGGAGAAAAAAAACATTAATTCTTATACCAAAGGAAAGCATATATTTGAGAAAATTGATCCCATGAATTAATTTCTTTATTTTTCAATTTTTATTATTTCATTTTATTTCTCTTCTCTTCATTTCATTTCAGTGCAGTTTAGTTTGAAAACAGAGTCTCATGGGGTTCTTAGTGTAGAATGATGTGATCATAGCTCCTTGTAACCTTGAACTGCTAGGTTCAAGTTATCCTACTGACTTAGCCTTCAAGTAGCTGAGATTATAGGCCTGTGCCATCATGACCAGCTAACATTTATATTTTTATTTTTGTAGAGACAGGGTCTCACTGTGTTGCCTAGGCTGGTCCCAAACTCTTAACCTCAAGCAATCCTCCCGCCTCACGCTGGTCTCTTAAACTTCTGGGATTACAGGTGTGAGCACAGTGCCACCTTATTTTTTTTAACTTCCTATTCTTTCATTTTTTAAGACTCACTTTTCTTTAAGTGCAGAAAAATGTATATATTTGTTTAATCTTATCTGAGTCTACAATGAACACTCAGCAGCTTCTATGTTGAAGAGGTTATTTCTTCTATTACTTTGAAGACCTCTCTGTCAGTATCTCAGGATAAGATCTAAGTCTACTCTTCATATCTGTTGTCAAGGAAGCTTCACTTTCTCAAGGCCCACCTTCCTGGTATTTAGAAGTTGGTGAGAAATAGCATACAATGGCATGTATCACAATGCCTATTTGGGCAGTATGACTGAAGCCAGGGTCATTTTCATTGAAGTAGTACCACTTACACTAAAGAGCCAATGATGGTAGCACCACTGAAAATCTGCCCATCGCCTATTTCAAGGAAGTAATAATTTCCTTGGGAAACATTAGCATCCCTGGATTCCTTGGCATCGCTAAAGGTGAAATTAAATTAAATTTAATGCCCATATCATTAGCTCCTGTACCAATCTCCTACCACCCCAAACCGAGGAAATTATGAGCTTTTGACTATCCTACCACCGACCTCTGCAGAATGGCATGTTTTCTTTGCAATCTTCTAAGAAGGGCTGCAAAATATTTCTGAGTGAGGTTCCTGGCAGTGGAGTTAGATTTTATTGAGGTCTTCATGTTAAGATGGTTGGAAGTAAATTGTCTTCTTTATTATAATGCTAGGTTTTGCTGTCATTTATATCCTAGCCACAATTCTTATCATCTCCACTCTGCCAACTGGATTTCTCAGAGAAATCAGTCAATGGGGAAAGTTAGTACTGTCCAATGCATCCACGCAATTTTGACCATCATCTATATTCTTTTACAAAAACTTGCCTCTGACTTTACCCCAATAGGAACATTTTTTCCTTTCAAGCCCACAAGATGCATCTCCTCACACTACAGTGATGAGGTGGGATATGACTCTTCTCTTAAGTACCCACATGTCAACCCACATAAAGAATATATCCGAGAACTACTACTTGCAAGGTTTTTTGGCAGAAAGTCTCACCACCTTCATCTGACAGGGCAGACACTAAGTAAACAGATGTGGAAGGGGATTATGTGATGGTTTCACATACCTGGTGAGCTTAATAAATCAATGTTTTAATTAGAAAAGAATTATTAGGTATCTTAGAAAATATCCTACTCTAAAATATCCTACTTATAGAAAATCATACTTTTGCTTATTTTTATTAATGCTCCACCACAACCCAAAGAGAATTTATAATGGCTAGTGGCACATACTAATTGTATTTTAATATTATTATTCTATTAAAGGTTTTATTGGTCTCCTAGAGAACTAATTCAATAGACAAGGACATTATTGAGCCTGGAGAAATTTATACTCTTTTACTCCTATTAAATTCAGCTTGTTATTTTCATAAGAGCAATAGTTTGAACATGACAGTAGAAAATATCTTGGGTATCAGGATGATGAGATGTGAATCTCAATTTTTGCTTTTTACAAAAGGGAAGCAAAATACCAGACTAAAAATCATGGAACTAAACCATTAAAATATGTATAAAACAAAACTCTTCAAGAATTAGAGGTATTCTAGGAAACATCCCAACTATGGCCTTACAAATTTTATGAAAATCCCACAGATCCTAAGATGAATCAATTCAGGGGGAAATCAATCAGTGTGGAGATTGATTAAAGACAATTCAATTTCATGCCTGTGCTTCACAGATGGGAAAACAAAAACCCCAGAGAAGTTAAGTAACTTTGTCAATGTCACACAGCAATGGAGGCTAAGTGGAGCTTCCTGAACCTTACTTCATAATAATTGCTGGGTGATGTACTCCCATGCAATTTATTCTAGGGGGAAAGCCCTGTGTTAGGATTCTAGTTTTCTTCCTTCCATAAAGTAGATAGGTGAATTTGTAAACTAGGACACAATTTATTTTCTGATATTTTTGGTAGAAAGTACAATAAAAACTAACAAAAAACAGCTAAAGAATAAACATTTGAACCAATGTGTGAGATCAAAGACTAAGTGTCCTCTGTTTAGAAACTAAAGCTGACATAATTCTAATCTAAATTTTTAAAGTGGGAAGAACACTTTAGGTAGTTACTTCTCTTAAGGAAAGGAGACAGAAGAAAACATCATTTCAAATACTCAAAAAGGCCTTTATAATACTCTGTTGAGGCTGTACTGGTTAAGATTAAAGAATTTTCTTTAGGTTTCTAGAAATACTTAGTAAGCCAGTTTCATAAGATCCCATTATATCACAGCAGGGTGTGTGTTTGAGAGCTCTTGGATATAAACGTTTAACTGAGGGAAAAAGAAGAGCCAATCTACTCAAGGGGAAGTACTCACTTTTGTTATATTTTTTTTTTTGGCAATTTTCACCTTTAGTAATTAAATTAATCAAATGGATATTTTCTACTTTACTTCCATAAAACACATTTTCAGAGGCCATTCAAATATAAATTGCTCTCCGAATCATGCTAATTGGCTCTCTGGTAATTCAAGAGATGGCTTCTTGATGAAGAAGCTAATGATAAGGTCGCAAGGGAATATGAGGAAGAGCAGTCCTACTCATATTTTTTAAAGACACAAATAAAAAGAAACATTTTAGAAAAGAAGCTTGAGAAAGATTCCTTAAAGGGATAGTGATATTGCAATACTTTCTCTCTCATCCTGAGGGTAAAAGGAGGGAAGTGTGAATTAAAGCCTTATAAATTTATTTTTATTTTTATTTTTTAAACTTTTTTTTTTTTTTTTTTTGTAGAGACAGAGTCTCACTGTACCGCCCTCGGGTAGAGTGCCGTGGCGTCACACGGCTCACAGCAACCTCTAACTCTTGGGCTTTCGTGATTCTCTTGCCTTAGCCTCCCGAGTAGCTGGGACTACAGGCGGCCGCCACGGAGCCCGGCTATTTTTTTGTTGCAGTTTGGCCAGGGCTGGGTTTGAACCCGCTACCCTCGGCATAAGGGGCCGGCATAAATTTAGTAAAAGTCTCAAACTCTCCAATCCCAAGATAAAACTGTAGGCATCACCTAGTTCTCAGGTATGGTTTTCCAAAAATGTGAAAGTTTTGCAGTTGCTCAAATTTTTTTATTCTATGTGAAAGAGAAAAATCAACTGTGGTGTTGCGAAAGAAATGTTTAAAATGTATGGAGTGGGGAAGTAGGAATGTTTCTAGATCTCCATGATCCTGCAAGTCTCAGTTGGTTACTTCTCCTGCCTACTTTGCTGCAGAACCTCAATTTGTTTCATTGTTGACTCAATAGCTCAGAAAAGGAAAGAGAGAGGGGAGATTATAACTGGTCTCATACTCCTTGGTAATCAGTATGCAATCAGTGCTGATGTGCAGGGAAATCTTTCAGTGGGGCTTTCCTGCCATCCCTCTTTATCAGTAGATGAAGCCATATGCCAATAGGCTAACACAAACCTGCTGTACACATCTTGCAATCATGAGTAAAAACTTGGCCGGCAGGCTAAAAAGAACAGAGGACAAAAGTACTGAATGCCCGAGTCCACGATGAAGTACTGACTTCCTAAACCAAGTCTGAAATCAACCTGCTGTGGGTCTCTTGGATCTCTATAATTCTTGCAGGCACAGATGACTGCCTTTGTTTCTGTCTGTCTTTTCTAGGACGTTTGTATAGTGAACAGGTTTGGAAGATAGGAATAGGGTCTCATTTGGGAACAAAAAGCTGATTTGTTTACCATTCAATGTGGTAAAGAAAGATAATGCTTACCTCTCAAAGTTTAGGCAAGCTTACAGGCTATTATGAAAATATTTGAGTCCTTAAGCTTGAAGTTTCTCTCCTGCAAAGCAACCAGCGTGTTGAAAGAGCATTATACATCCCTTTGCATTTTTCTCTTTAAGAATAGGGCTCAATTACTGTGCCAAAACATTTACATTCTACATTTACCAAGTTTCGCAAATACCCCTGTAATATGCACCACAGGTGTGATCCCACCGATTCCCCTCCCTCTACCCACCCCCCCCTTTCCCACTTCCCCCTATTGTTAAGTTGTAGCTGGGTTATAGCTTTCATGTGAGAGTCCCAAATTAGTTTCATAGTAGGGCTGTGTACATTGGGTACTTTTTCTTCCATTCTTGGGATACTTTACTAAGAAGAATATGTTCCAGCTCCATCCATGTAAACATGAAAGAGGTAAAGTCTCCATCTTTCTTTAAGGCTGCATAGTATTCCATGGTATACATATACCACAATTTATTAATCCATTCGTGGATCGATGGGCACTTGGGCTTTTTCCATGACTTAGCTATTATGAATTGGGCTGCAATAAACATTCTGGTACAAATATCTTTGTTATGTTGTGATTTTTGGTCTTCTGGGTATATGCCCAGCAGAGGAATTACAGGATTGAATGGCAGATCTATTTTTAGATCTCTGAGTGTTCTCCATATATCTTTCCAAAAGGAATGTATTAATTTGCATTCCCACCAGCAGTGCAGAAGTGTTCCCTTTTCTCTGCATCCACGCCAACATCTCTGGTCTTGAGATTTTGTGATATAGGCTAGTCTCATTGGAGTTAGATGATATCTCAAAGTAGTTAACGCCGGAAAGGCTATGTTAACCACTGTGATAAAAATGTGTCAAATGGTTTATGAAGTGAGTGTATGATGCCCCATAATCATATCATTGTATACAGTTATGATTTAATAAAAAAATTAAAAAAAAAATAAAATAAAATTTTACATAATATATAAGCACTTCAAAAAAAAAAAAAGAATACGGCTCAAAAAAACCGCATAAAAGCTGACACTCTGGCTATTGTCATTATTATGAATAATAAAGTCTTGTGTTTCTGACATAGAATCTTTGTGTATGTGCACTCATGAAATTGTTGCAAGTCAATTTTTCAGGTTGCAGGTGCAGTAAAATCTCAGCGCCTTCACACTTACTGGAAACGGACTTCCCATTTTCTGCGGTAATATGTGTCCCAAATGATTAACTCTTCTAACATGGGATTGTCTCTTATTTATGAATAAAAATATTCTATCCTGATATCATCAGAATATTGTATATTTGGGAAAAAATAAAAAGAATATCTAGGTATATGTTTCATGTTAAATCAAGAAGCATGAAAAAGCGAAAAATGAAATAGATATTTTTGAAAATTTAGGAAACCATTTGATCCCATTGCCTCAATGTTCTCTTTTGTTGAATATAGACATTAAATCTTCCCTCTCTATATAAGGGCTATTCTTTGAATATAATACATATGAACACAGATATTTTAATTTTAATTTTATTTTTATTTATTTTTTTTATTGTTGGGGATTCATTGAGGTTACAATAAGCCAGGTTACACTGATTGCAATTGTTAGGTAAAGTCCCTCTTGCAATCATGTCTTGCCCCCATAAAGTGTGACACACACCAAGGCCCCACCTCCTCCCTCCGTCCCTCTTTCTGCTTCCCCCCCATAACCTTAATTATCATTAATTGTCCTCATATCAAAATTGAGTACATAGGATTCATGCTTCTCCATTCTTGTGATGCTTTACTAAGAATAATGTCTTCCACTTCCATCCAGGTTAATACAAAGGATGTAAAGTCTCCATTTTTTTTAATGGCTGAATAGTATTCCATGGCATACATATACCACACCTTGTTAATCCATTCCTGGGTTGGTGGGCATTTAGGCTGTTTCCAAATTTTGGCGATTAAACAGTCTAATACAAGTGTCCTTATGATAAAAGGATTTTTTTCCTTCTGGGTAGATGCCCAGTAATGGGATTGCAGGATCAAATGGGAGGTCTAGGTTGAGTGCTTTGAGGTTTCTCCATACTTCCTTCCAGAAAGGTTGTACTAGTTTGCAGTCCCACCAGCAGTGTAAAAGTGTTCCCTTCTCTCCACATCCACGCCAGCATCTGCAGTTTTGAGATTTTGTGATGTGGGCCATTCTCACTGGGGCTAGATGATATCTCAGGGTTGTTTTGATTTCCATTTCTCTAATATAAAGAGATGATGAACATTTTTTCATGTGTTTGTTAGCCATTCGTCTTGTCATCTTTAGAGAAGGTTCTATTCATGTCTCTAGCCCATTGATATATGGGATTGTTGGCTTTTTTCATATGGATTAATTTGAGTTCTCTATAGATCCTAGTTATCAAGCTTTTGTTGTTTGAAAATACGCAAATATCCTTTCCCATTGTGTAGGTTGTTTCTTTGCTTTGGTTATTGTCTCCTTAGCTGTACAGAAACTTTTCAGTTTAATGAAGTCCCATTTGTTTATTTTTGTTGTTGCAATTGCCATGGCAGTCTTCTTCATGAAGTCTTTCCCCAGGCCAATATCTTCCAGTGTTTTTCCTATGCTTTCTTGGAGGATTTTTATTGTTTCATGCCTTAAATTTAAGTCCTTTATCCATCTTGAATCAATTTTTGTGAGTGGGGAAAGGTGTGGGTCCAGTTTCAGTCTTTTACATGAAGACATCCAGTTCTCCCAACACCATTTATTGAATAGGGAGTCTTTCCCCCAAGGTATGTTCTTGTTTGGTTTATCGAAGATTAGGTGTTTGTAAGATGTTAGTTTCATTTCTTGGTTTTCAATTCGATTCCAAGTGTCTAGGTGTCTGTTTTGGTGCCAGAACCATGCTGTCTTGACCACTATGGCTTTGTAGTACAGACTAAAATCTGGTATGCTGATGCCCCCAGCTTTATTTTTATTACTAAGAAGTGCCTTAGCTATACAGGGTTTTTTCTGGTTTTATACAAAATGCAGAATCATTTTTTCCAAATCTTGAAAGTACCATGTTGGTATTTTGATAGGAATGGCATTGAATAGTTAAATTGCTTTGGGATGTACAGACATTTTTTTTTTTTTTTTTTTGTAGAGACAGAGTCTCACGGTACCACCCTCAGGTACAGTGCAGTGGCATCACACAGCTCACAGCAACCTCTAGCTCTTGGGCTTACGCGATTCTTTTGCCTCAGCCTCCTGAGCAGCTGGGACCACAGGTGCCTGCCACAACACTCGGCTATTTTTCTGTTGCCGTTTGGCCAAGGCTCGGTCCGAACCAGCCACCATCGGCATATTGGGCCGGCGCCCTACTCACTCAGCCACAGGTGCCGCCCGGGAAGTATAGACATTTTAACAATGTTGATTCTTCTCAACCATGAGCATGGTATGTTCTTCCATTTGTTAATATCCTTTGCTATTTCCTTTCTGAGGATTTCATAGTTTTCTTTATAGAGGTCCTTCACCTCCTTCGTTAGGTGTGTTCCCAAATATTTCATTTTCTTTCAAACTATGGTGAAGGGAGTTTTGTCCTTAATTAGCTTCTCATCTTCACCGTTATTGGCATATACAAAGGCTACTGACTTGTGGACATTGATTTTATATCCTGAAACATTACTGTATTTTTTGATGACTTCTAGGAGTCTTGTGGTTGAGTCTCTGGGGTTCTCTAAGTATAAGATCATGTCATCAGCAAAGAGGGAGAGTTTGACCTCCTCTGCTCCCATTTGGATTCCCTTTATTTCCTTGTCTTGCCTAATTGTATTGGCTAGAACTTCCAGCACTATGTTGAATAGTAAAGGTGACAAAGGACAATCTTGTCTGGTTCCAGTTCTAAGAGGAAAAGCTTTCAGTTATACTCCATTTAATAAAATATTGGCTGTGGGTTTGTCATAGATAGCTTCAATCAGTTTTAGAAATGTGCCACCTATGCCTATACTCTTCAGTGTTCTAATTAGAAAAGGATGTTGGATTTTATCAAATGCTTTTTCTGCATCTATTGAGAGGATCATGTGATCTTTATTTTTGCCTCTGTTAATATGGTGGATAATGTTTATGGACTTGCGTATGTTAAACCAGCCTTGCATCCCTGAGATGAAGCCTACTTGATCATGATGAATGACTTTTTTGATGATAAGCTGTAATCTATTGGCTAGGATTTTGTTGAGAATTTTTGCATCTATATTCATGAGTGAGATTGGTCTGAAATTCTCCTTTTTGTTTGGGTCTTTTCCTGGTTTTCGTATCAGGTTGATGTTTGCTTCATAGAATGTGTTGGGGAAGATTTCTTCTTCCTCAATTTTTTGGAATAATTTCTGCAGTACAGGAATAAGCTCTTCTTTGAAGGTTTGATAGAATTCTGGAGTGAAGCCATCTAGACCAGGGCAATTTTTGTTTGGAAGATTTTTTATTGTTTCTTTGATCTCAGTGCTTGAAATTGGTCTGTTCAGGAGCTCTATTTCTTCCTGGCTGAGTCTAGGGAGAGGGTTTGATTCCAAATAGTGATCCATTTCCTTCACATTGTCAAATTTCTGGGCATAGAGTTTCTGGTAGTATTCAGAGATGATCTCTTCTATCTCTGTGGGATCAGTTGCTATTTCCCCTTTATCATTTCTGATTGAGGTTACTAGAGATTTTACTTTTCTACTCCTCGGTAGTATGGCCAATGGTTTATCTATTTTATTTATTTTTTCAAAAAAAACAACTCCTTGTTTCATTAATTTTCTGAATGATTCTTTTGTTTTCAATTTCATTGATCTCTGATTTGATTTTGGATATTTCTTTTCTTCTACTGAGTTTAGTCTTAGATTGTTCTTCTTTTTCCAATTCCATAAGATCTCTTGTGAGATTGTTGATGCGCTCTCTTTCTGTTTTTCGAATATAGGCATCTAAAGCGATGAATTTTCCTCTCAAAACTGCTTTTGCAGTATCCCACAGGTTTTAATAGCTTGTGTCTTCATTGTTGTTATGCTCAAGGAAGTTAATGATTTCCGGTTTTATTTCTTCCTGCACCCATCTGTTATTCAACAGAAGATTGTGTAATTTCCATGCCTTTGCATTGGGTCTAGCATTTTTGTTAGAGTTGAGTTCCATCTTTAGTGCCTTATGGTCTGAGAAGATGCAAGGTAAAATTTCAATTCTTTGGAGTCTGTTGATATTTGTTTTGTGTCCCAGGATATGATCAATTTTGGAGAATGTTCCATGGGGTGATGAGAAGAATGTATATTCTTTATCTTTGGGATGGAGTGTTCTATATGCGTCTATCAAGCACAGTTGTTCTAGGGTCTCATTTAAATCTCTTACATCTTTGTTTAATTTCTGTTTAGAGGATCTGTCCAGCTCTGTAAGAGGAGTGTTAAAGTCCCCTGTTATTATGGTATTATCAGATATCATATTGCTCAGACTGAGTAAGGTCTGTTTCAAGAATCTGGGAGCATTTAAATTGGGTGCATAGATATTTAGAATTGAAATGTCTTCTTGTTGTATTTTTCCCTTGACCAATATAAAGTGATCATCTTTGTCTTTTTTGACTTTAGTTGGTTTAAATCCACATGAATCTGAAAATAAGATTGCAACTCCTCTTTTCTTCTTAATGCCATTTGCCTGAAAAATTGTCTTCCAACCCGTGACTTGGAGCTTTAATTTGTCTTTTGAAGTCAGGTGTGTTTCTTGCAGACAGCAAATGGATGGCTTGTGTTTTTTAATCCAGTCAGCCAATCTATGTCTCTTCAGTGGGGAATTCAAGGCATTAACATTAATTGAGATAATTGATAAGTGTGGTAGGATTCTATTCGTCTTATTTTGTGAGAGTCCATTGCTTAGTTTTATCTTTTGCATCAGTGTGGAGGTTAGGTTCTGTCCTTTAATTTCTGAGTTCTTACTTTGCTGCTGATCCATTGTGGTGGTCAGTGTGCAGAACAGGTTGAAGTATTTCCTATAGAGCTGGCCTTGTTGTGGCGAATTTCCTCAATGTTTGTATATCCGTAAATGATTTGATTTCTCTGTCAATTTTAAAGCTTAGCTTAGCAGGGTACAGAATTCTGGGCTGGAAATTGTTCTGTTTATATAGATTAAAGTTACATGACCATTGTCTTCTTGCTTGGAAAGTTTCATTAGAGAAGTCTGCGGTCACTCTGATGGATTTGCCCCTGTAAGTCAACTGGCGCTTACTCCTGGCAGCTTGCAGAATCTTTTCTTTTGTCTTGACTTTGGACAGGTTCATCCCAATGTGTCTTGGAGAAGCTCGGTTACAGTTGAGGTGACCTAGGGTCCATTGTCCCTCTGAAAGCAGTGTGTCAGAATCTTTGGTGATATTTGGGAAATTTTCTTTTGTAATATTCTCTAGTATGGCTTCCATTCCTCTGGGGCATTCTTCTTCCCCTTCTGGGATTCCTATAACTCGTATGTTGGAACACTTCATAAAGTCCCATAATTCTGACAGTGAATGTTCTGCTTTCTCTCACTTTTTTTCTGCCTCTTTTACTATCTGAGTTATCTCAAGAACTTTGTCTTCTACCTCTGAAATTCTTTCTTCTGCATGGTCTAACCTGTTGCTGATACTTTCCATTGCATCTTTAAGTTCCCTAATTGACTGTTTCAGTTCCTTCAGCTCTGCTATATCCTTTTTATATTCTTCATATCGTTCATCTCTTATTTGATTCTTTTTTTGGTTTTCCTTTTGGTTATTTTCCACTTTATTAGCTGTTTCGTTCATTGTTTCCATCATTTCTTTCATTGTTTTCAACATGTGTATTCTAAATTTCCTTTCTGTTATTCCTAACATTTCTTTATAGGTGGAATCATCTGCAGTAGCTACCTCATGTTCCCTTGGCGGGGTTATTCTGGACTGGTTCTTCATGTTGCCTGGAGTTTTCTGCTGATTCTTCCTCATGTGTGATTTCTTTTATCTGTTTTCTTGCCCTAATTTTCGTTTCACTTCCTCTTGCTCTTTAAGTTCTCCTGCATGTGGATGTTTTTCCACTGTTTTAGTCCTCCTCTTGGGGTCCAGAAGTCTCTCGCTGACTCCCTGTATCCTCACAGGGGTGATGATAGGCATATCCCACCAGCCAGAGATGCCTGGAGTCCTATATCCCCAGACTCACGGTGCCCAGATGCAAGGAAGCTGTTACTCGGCCGCCATCTTTCTCTGCCTCGGATATTTTAATTTTTAAAAATCATAAAATTTATATGACTATTCTATAAAAAGATGCTTAGAGGCATTTATATAATCAGAATTTGCCTTAGAATTCTTTTACTCTAATACCAGGTGTTACAGATGACAGATGTCTTGAAATCTATACTTTATTTAATTTAGTATTTTCCTGTGCTGGAGCTAGAAAAGCAAAGAGATAAACTCTTAGGCACACCTATAAAATTATTTCTTTAGAATGACTCAAATTAGAAAGTGTGACCCAAAAGTCAGACTGAGAATTATATTTTTTTCCCTTTGATCATTTTTTTCTGTTGGTATTCTGAGAAAGCACAGTGTGGACTGTCTTTAATTAATCTTTTGTGAGATAATCATCAATGGGAAGAAAAACTATTAAAATTTACTTACTGGTATTTTTTTTCTTTTCTCTTTCCTCTATAGGGGAGAACATGTGGAACCTAGTGAGAAAGAGAAGGATGGACAACTGCATGCAGGTGCAAACTGGCAGGATTGATGGTGACCATGGATGCAGGTCTTGGTGGGGGGATCGGAGAGCTACATAGATGAGGCATCTGGAAAACTTGGTGACCAGCTATGTGAATGATGGGAGGGTGTTGGCAAAGACAAAAGAGATGAACTGCATGACTAGAGGTTGACTATGCTGAGTAAATAAATATATTGAGAATGATACAGAGGCTCTCAAAGCAAAAGAAGGTTTAACAGACAAAGAAAGAAAAAAAAATGGAAGGAAAACTGGGGAACTGGAAAGAAGCTGGAGGTTTCAGTATGCCCTTATGATTTTGTAATGCACATATACAGATATATACAGAAATAGTTATAGTCGTATATGCATTAATTTACATATATTTCAAAGATTTGCCCATCGGAAGAGCCCAGAAGCAATGACACTTCTGTGAGTGCCATCAGAGCAGTGAGTGCCAGGATGGTGATTTCTAAATATTGTCCCTACTACAAGGAACCAGAACTCCTTGGGGGAAATAACTTATTCCAGGGAGATGGCAAGGAAAATACAGTATGAGCCATGCATATCGTATTGTGCCTGACAATTAAGGATGTTCAATGGATGTTGGGCATGTGTGAACAGTACAGCAAAGTTAATTTGAGTGGGATGATTTGGGCATCAAAATAAACAATGATAACCATGCAGGTTGTCCCAAAGGTCACCATACACAGAGAAAATGGGATATTGTTGCCAAATATACCTTTATTTACAAATCTTCATTACAAAATTGTACAGAAATATTAACAGAAATCTATGTAAAATTTCACCCGTATTGAGTTAGTTAATAACCCACAATTTCATACTGATTTAATAAATGAATTAATTGGTAGAATTATGACGGAATAAATTTGTTCTGTTAGAAATAGATAAGTGAATATAGAGATAAAATTCTTTCTTATAATAAAATGCTAATGAATTTTTTTTTTTTTGGCAGTTTCTGGCTGGGGCTGGCTTTGAATACACCACGTCCGGCATATGGGGCTGGTGCCCTACTCCTTTGAGCCACAGGTGCTGCCCATAATCTGATGATTTGGGGGGTTTTTTTTGCAGTTTTTTGGCTAAGGCCAGGTTTGGACTTACCACCTCTGGTATATGGGGGCGGTGCCGCCCGTGAATTTTTTTTTTTTTTTTTTTTGGCAGGGGCTGGGTTTGAACCCACCACCTCTGGTGTATGGGGCCAGCGCTCTACCCCTTTGAGCCACAGGCGCTGACCAATAAAATTTTGAAGTAATGTTGGAAACAAGAGAATTATCATTTGGCAAGCATCAGAGAGAATGGTTGATTAAGGCAGGTGCTGCCAATAGATACTAAAGACTTCTGGTGGTGGTGTAATGAGGAACAGGTTAATGGCATGAATCTGAAATACTTTTCTCTGATATATGGATCAAGTAAAATTGGAAAATGTTTGTTCTAGGGTGGAAGAACTTAGAAGAGCTCTGTATCAGAAAATGTTATAAATATATTCCCTACTGCTTCAGGAGAGAGAGAGAGAAAAGAGTAAATTGATAATAAAATTGAGCATAGAGAGAGAGGTAAGAATAAGATCATTGGCAACTTCAAGTGCTTAAATTTCATCTTAAGAATAAAGTGAAAAGGCCATGTTAAACAAAAGAATCACATGGTTATGAACAAAAATGAAAACCATAGTTAGCAACTGGTTACTGTATGGGATAAAACACATCTTTTTTTTTTTTTTTTATTGTTGGGGATTCCTTGAGGGTACAATAAGCCAGGTTACACTGATTGCCATTGTTAGCTAAAGTCCCTCATGCAATCATGTCTTGCCCCCATAAAGTGTGACACACACCAAGGCCCCACCCCCTCCCTCCGTCCCTCTTTCTGGTTTTCCTCCCCCCATAACGTTAATTGTCATTAATTGTCCTCATATCAAAATTGAGTACATAGGATTCATGCTTCTCCATTCTTGTGATGCTTTACTAAGAATAATGTATTCCACTTCCATCCAGGTTAATACGAAGGATGTAAAGTCTCCATTTTTTTAATGGCTGAATAGTATTCCATGGCATACATATACCACAGCTTGTTAATCCATTCCTGGGTTGATGGGCATTTAGGCTGTTTCCACATTTTGGCGATTGTAAATTGAACTGCAGTAAACAGTCTAGTACAAGTGTCCTTATGATAAAAGGATTTTTTTCCTTCTGGGTAGATGCCCAGTAATGGGATTGCAGGATCAAATGGGAGGTCTAGGTTGAGTGCTTTGAGGTTTCTCCATACTTCCTTTCAGAAAGGTTGTACTAGTTTGCAGTCCCACCAGCAGTGTAAAAGTGTTCCCTTCTTTCCACATCCACGCCAGCATCTGCAGTTTTGAGATTTTGTGATGTGGGCCATTCTCACTGGGGCTAGATGATATCTCAGGGTTGTTTTGATTTCCATTTCTCTAATATAAAGAGATGATGAACATTTTTTCATGTGTTTGTTAGCCATTCGTCTTGTCATCTTTAGAGAAGGTTCTATTCATGTCTCTAGCCCATTGATATATGGGATTGTTGGCTTTTTTCATATGGATTAATTTGAGTTCTCTATAGATCCTAGTTATCAAGCTTTTGTCTGATTGAAAATATGCAAATATCCTTTCCCATTGTGTAGGTTGTTTCTTTGCTTTGGTTATTGTCTCCTTAGCTGTACAGAAACTTTTAAGTTTAATGAAGTCCCATTTGTTTATTTTTGTTGTTGCAATTGCCATGGCAGTCTTCTTCATGAAGTCTTTCCCCAGGCCAATATCTTCCAGTGTTTTTCCTATGCTTTCTTGGAGGATTTTTATTGTTTCATGCCTTAAATTTAAGTCCTTTATCCATCTTGAATCAATTTTTGTGAGTGGGGAAAGGTGTGGGTCCAGTTTCAGTCTTTTACATGTAGACACCCAGTTTGCCAACACCATTTAATGAATAGGGAGTCTTTCCCCCAAGATATGTTCTTGTTTGGTTTATCAAAGATTAGGTGTTTATAAGATGTTAGTTTCATTTCTTGGTTTTCAATTCGATTCCAAGTGTCTAGGTGTCTGTTTTGGTGCCAGAACCATGCTGTCTTGACCACTATGGCTTTGTAGTACAGACTAAAATCTGGTATGCTGATGCCCCCAGCTTTATTTGTATTACTAAGAAGTGCCTTAGCTATACGGGGTTTTTTCTTGTTTTATACAAAATGCAGAATCATTTTTTCCAAATCTTGAAAGTACCATGTTGGTATTTTGATAGGAATGGCATTGAATAGGTAGATTGCTTTGGGAAGTATAGACATTTTAACAATGTTAATTCTTCCTGTCCATGAGCATGGTATGTTCTTCCATTTGTTAACATCCTCTGCTATTTCCTTTCTGAGGATTTCATAGTTTTCTTTATAGAGGCCCTTCACTTCCTTCGTTAGGTATATTCCTAGGTATTTCATTTTCTTTGAAACTATGGTGAAGGGAGTTGTGTCCTTTATTAGCTTCTCATCTTGACTGTTATTGGTGTATACAAAGGCTACTGACTTGTGGACATTGATTTTATATCCTGAAACATTACTGTATTTTTTGATGACTTCTAGGAGTCCTGTGGTTGAGTCTCTGGGATTCTCTAAGTATAAGATCATGTCATCAGCAAAGAGGGAGAGTTTGACCTCCTCTGCTCCCATTTGGATTCCCTTTATATCCTTGTCTTGCCTAATTTATTGGCTAGAACTTCCAGCACTATGTTGAATAGTAAAGGTGACAAAGGACTACCTTGTCTGGTTCCAGTTCTAAGAGGAAAAGCTTTCAGTTTTACTCCATTTAATAAAATATTAGCTGTGGATTTGTCATAGATAGCTTCAATCAGTTTTAGAAATGTGCCACCTATGCCTATACTCTTCAGTGTTCTAATTAGAAAAGGATGCTGGATTTTATCAAATGCTTTTTCTGCAACTATTAAGAGGATCATGTGATCTTTATTTTTGCCTCTGTTAATATGGTGGATAACGTTTATGGACTTGTGTATGTTAAACCAGCCTTGCATCCCTGGGATGAAGCCTACTTGATCATGATGAATGACTTTTTTGATGATAAACTGTAATCTATTGGCTAGGATTTTGTTGAGAATTTTTGCATCTATATTCATGAGTGAGATTGTCCTGAAATTCTCCTTTTTGTTTGCGTCTTTTCCTGTTTTTGGTATCAGGATGATGTTTGATTCATAGAATGTGTTGGGGAGGATTCCTTCTTCCTCAATTTTTTGGAATAATTTCTGCAGTGCAGGAATAAGATATTCCTTGAAGGTTTGATAGAATTCTGGTGTGAAGCCATATAGACCAGGGCATTTTTGGGTTGGAAGCTTTTTTATTGTTTCTTTGATCTCGGTGCTTGAAATTGGTCTGTTCGAGAGCTCTATTTCTTCCTGGGTAAGTCTATGGAGAGGGTGTGATTCCAAATATTGATCCATTTCCTTTCCATTGTCAAATTTCTGGGCATAGAATTTCGAAATTTGCCACAACAAGACCAACTCTACAGGAAATACTTCAACCTGTTCTGCACACTGACCACCACAATGGATCAGCAGCAAAGTAAGAACTCAGAAATTAAAGGACAGAACCTAACCTCCACACTGATGCAAAAGATAAAACTAAGCAATGGACTCTCACAAAATAAGACGAATAGAATACTACCACACTTATCAATTATCTCAATTAATGTTAATGGCTTGAATTCCCCACTGAAGAGACATAGATTGACTGGATTAAAAAACACAAGCCATCCATTTGCTGTCTGCAAGAAACACACCTGGCTTCAAAAGACAAATTAAAACTCCGAATCAAGGGTTGGAAGACAATTTTTCAGGCAAATGGCATTCAGAAGAAAAGAGGAGTTGCAATCTTATTTTCAGGTACATGTGGATTTAAAGCAACTAAAGTCGAAAAAGACAAAGATGGTCACTTTATATTGGTCAAACAACAAGAAGATGTTTCAATTCTAAATACTTATGCACCCAATTTAAATGCTCCCAGATTCTTGAAACAGACTTTACTCAGTCTGAGCAACATGATATCTGAAAATACCATAATAACAGGGGACCTTAACACTCCTCTTACAGAGCTGGACAGATCTTCTAAACAGAAATTAAACAAAGATATAAGAGATTTAAATAAGACCCTAGAACAACTGTGCTTGATAGACGCATATAGAACACTCCATCCCAAAGATAAGAATATACATTCTTCTCATCACCCCATGGAACATTCTCCAATATTGATCATATCCTGGGACACAAAACAAATATCAACAGAATCAAAAGAATTGAAATTTTACCTTGTATCTTCTCAGACCATAAGGCACTAAAGGTGGAACTCAACTCTAACAAAAATGCTTGACCCCACCCAAAGGCATGGAAACTAAACAATCTTCTGTTGAATAACAGATGGGTGAAGGAAGAAATAAAACAGGAAATCATTAACTTCGTTGAGCATAACAACAATGAAGACACCAGCTACCAAAACCTGTGGGATACTGCAAAAGCGGTTTTGAGAGGAAAATTCATCACTTTAGATGGCTACATTTGAAAAACAGAAAGAGAGCGCATCAACGATCTCAAAATCCATCTTATGGAATTGGAAAAAGAAGAACAATCTAAGCCTAAACTCTGTAGAAGAAAAGAAATATCTAAAATCAAATCAGAGATCAATGAAATTGAAAACAAAAGAATCATTCAGAAAATTAATGAAACAAGGTGTTGGTTTTTTGAATAAATAAATAAAATAGATAAACTATTGGCCCGACTAACAAGAAATAGAAAATTAAAATCTCTAGTAACCTCAATCAGAAATGATAAAGGGGAAATAACAACTGATCCCACAGAGATACAAGAGATCATCTCTGAATAAAACACATCTTAACAATGGAAAATACATATGTTGTTATACACTAACTACTTTGCATGTGAAATTACGTGTATTTTTATGTTCCACTCTTATCACAGTTGCTGTCTGTGGAATCCGGTCTCATTCTGTGTGAGATCATTCATGATATTTCAGAGGATAGGCAGCTTGGCAGTCATGGGCGAGACAATAACTTCTGCTATTCAAAGATTTGGGGACCTATCATCTTCTAGTTATAAACACTATCACTGTGTGCCTCGACCTGCACAACATACTCACTTCCCCCATTCTACACATTCACCAAAGGCTGCTGGCAGGTGTGAAAGCATATGAGTTGGTGTGCATCTATTGTATTGATTTTTTTCCCATTTCTAGTCCATGCTCCCCACAGTAGCCAGGGTGACCTTTTGAAAACTTAAATCAGATTCTGCTCTCCTTCTAAGTAGATCTCTAGTAACTTTCTACTACATTTGGAATAACATTAGAATTCTTTTACATGTCCTATAGGGCTATGTACACTCTACACCTTGCTTACTTCTCCAATCTCATTTCAAATCCTCACCTTGTCACTTGCTAATTTCCAAACATGTTGGCCTTTTGTCATTTTTCTAGAATAACGTGTGCTCTTCCATGACATGTGGACCCTTGAACTTTCTGACTTCTGCACAAAATCTCCTTCCTATTAACAGAATGGCTTTAAAAAAAAAAGCCCTCCCTCACCCCCCGTTCATTTTATAGATGAAATGCTGTTCAACTCAGAAAATCATTCCATATGGTTTAACCTAATACTACATTGTGCTGTCTCTGCAGCCACAGTGATGGTAACTGTTGGAAGGAAGGTGGAAACAGTTGGCACAATGGGATGTCCACAGGGTTTGGACTCAAATCTGTAGTGGAAATTCCAGTTCTACAATATACCAGCTTGCGTGCTTAGATAAGTTCCTTAAAAATCTCATAGTCTCATTCATCCCGCTTTGCAGTGACAGATTAATTCATTCATCCAAGCACTGCTCTAGACACTGGGAATTAAGCAGTGAAAAAGATAGATAATATTGTTGCATTTATGAATCTTCCATTAATGTTAAAGGACACAGATGATAGATATATATCATACATTACTGTTCCCAGGAGAGATGAGGGATGCGACTAGTGTGGAGCCTCTTTTCCACAGTTTTGTCAAGAAAGACATTTTTTCACTTTATGTTGTTGTATAAACTGAAATTAGTGAGAGAACATCAGCAAATACCAGTGTACTTTTTCATTTTCTTTAAGAGGTAGAGTATTTCTTTGTCACCCAGGCTGCAGAACAATGGCACAATCATAGTTCATAGCAAGCTCAAACTTTAAGGATAGAGTGATCCTCCTGCCTCAGGCTTTTTGGGAGGTGAAAACACAAACATGCACCTCCATGCCCAGCACTTTTTTTTTTTTTTTTTTAATTTCTATAGAGATAGAGTCTGGCTATGTTGCTCAGGCTGGTCTTGAATTCCTGGCCTTAAGTGATGCTCCCACCTTGGCCTCCCAAAGTGGCATCAGCCACTGAACCCAGCCTTAAGAAATAAAGTTTATAGATACTGCAACCTGTTTTACATGGTTTCTGTTCCAGAAAATAAGTGAAGTATAGGGCATGCAGCAAAGCACTGAAGGTTAATTAGTACTTGATAAATGTTGGTTTCCTTCCCTTCTCTCCCCCAATCTACTGTCTGAGATTAACAACAAAGGGAAAAGAGATAAGATCACATTTATGTTGACGGCGTTATTATTTTTTGCAGTCTCGAATCCTCTAATATTCTATCTCTGTGCATATAAATATGGCAAGTTTTAAGTCTCATAACACACTAGGGAAAAAGTTATTTCTTTACAAATTCTTGATCACATTTTCCAATATTATTATGGTAGGCATTTTTACCAAGTAGAATTTCCACAGAATTTAATGTAAAACAAAATAAAAGGAAGTTGATTTAATTCAAATCAATCTTAGTGAGAGTCTGTGATTTATCATTTGATAGCTATGTGGCCTTTGTTTAAATTACCTCATTATTTTGAGACTTAGTTTCCTTATATGTAAGATGAGAATAGAATTTTAATCAAGGAGTTAACAATATATTGTGCTTACAATGTCCCAGTAATTTTATTAAGCATGTTGCATATACTAACAAATGTTTTCTTTTTTCTTTTCTTTTTTTTTTTTTTTTTTTGTAGAGACAGAGTCTCACTGTACCGCTCTCTGGTAGAGTGCCCTGGCGTCACACGGCTCACAGCAACCTCTAACTCTTGGGCTTACGCAATTCTCTTGCCTCAGCCTCCGGAGCAGCTGGGACTACAGGCGCCCACCACAACGCCCAGCTATTTTTTTGTTGCAGTTTGGCCAGGGCTGGGTTTGAACCCGCCACCCTCAGCATATGGGGCCGGCACCCTACTCACTGAGCCACAGGCGCCGCCCAACTAACAAATGTTTTCTTCACAACCACCCTTCACAACCACCCAATAGTTACAATTTGTACTATTATTATTATTATTGTACAGATGAGAAACCTGATATACAGAAATTTAAGTCACTTGACCACAATCACATCACTGGTAAGTATCAGAACCAATATCTGAAACCAGTCTATGTATAATATGAGCTAAAAATACGTGTTTGTTGTTGGAAGCTCATAATATTTTAGAGCTTTTCCTTGCCGCAACAAAGCAGGGTTGTTGTTGAGACATTGAATATGCCCCTGCGTTATGACACTAAAAAGGAGCTATAATACAAACACTTCTTCAATTTGTTTTATTTAACTATTTAATGTAATAATTACTATGTAGAGGTAATAGGCAATGCTTGAAAAAGTTCACAGATATTAACTTGCTTAATTCTCATGTCTCACTATAAGTTCTATTAACGTTTCCACTTAACAGCTAAGGAAACTGAGACACAGTAAAGATAAGCCACACACCCAATGACACATAGATATTATATGGCAAAGGAGTTTTTTAAAGTAGAGAATGTCCTTGAATTATGCACCAATTTCTTGTGGAATTCTTGCAGCAGTTTCTGAATGCTGAAAATGTGCATTTCCTTGGTAAGGAAGGATCACAGTTTGTGGAGGGCTATCTGAGCTATATATCTATCCCTTCCAGGGATCCTCAAACTTTTTAAACAGGGGGCCAGTTCACTGTCCCTCAGACCGTTAGAGGGCCAGACTATAGTTAAAAAGAAAACTATGATTAAATTCCTGTGCACACTGCACATATCTTATTTTGAAGTAAAAAAACAAAACGGGAACAAATACAATCACACCACCTCATGTGGCCCACGGGCCACAGTTTGAGGACCCCTGCAAGTTTTTTTTTTTTTTTTTTGTAGAGACAGAGTCTCACTTTATGGCCCTCGGTAGAGTGCCGTGGCCTCACACAGCTCACAGCAACCTCCAATTCCTGGGCTTAAGCGATTCTCTTGCCTCAGCCTCTCGAGTAGCTGGGACTACAGATGCCCACCACAACACCCAGCTATTTTTTTGGTTGCAGTTTGACCGGGGCCGGGTTTGAACCCGCCACCCTCGGTATATGGGGCCGGCACCTTACTGACTGAGCCACAGGCGCCGCCCGGACCCCTGCAAGTTTAATGCCTTCCTTGAGTGAGGAGGATACAGCATTTTTCTTACTCTTCAAATGCCATCTTGATCAAGTCTTCCAGTCTGTTCAATTTATCAAGTGTCGTATAGTCAAAACATTTAGATGACTAAAATTTTGAACATTATTTGATATTTTGTTAGAATACTAATGTGACTTTCAACTGTTGTTCTTGAAATGTTTCCATTAGCAATTAGTAAAATTAGATCAAGGTACAGAAAGACACTGTACATTTTTTTAAAGCTTTCATACTTCAAAATTCCAGAGATATTAGAGCATTTTTAGAACACAATCTACTAGCAAATTGTGTATAGTGGCAATTTTCATTTGAGGCACATGAAGGAAAAATCTTTAAATTCTGTGCGACTCTGACCAAATAATTTAAAACTCCATGCAATTTATGAAAGCCAAAGGAAATAAATATATATTATTTGGCAACACAAAACATGTATTTTACAAATAGCCTTAATTCTGATTTTCTTCACAGTGTTTTTCCTATTGTTTCTGTATATTGGATGAGGGAATTGAGTTAGTATCATAGGATTGATGGGTTAAAATGAAGCATTGTGGGCATTTTCTTCCAAATCACTATCTACACCAAAAAAGTGTATAAAAAGAAAAAAAAATACTTCCCCTCCATGAAGCACCCCTCAACATTTTACATGGTTCATTCGCAGTGGGCGTTTGTCAAATATCTCAGCAGAAAGAAAACTACATGTGACTCTCTGAAAGAGAGTATCTTTTTAAAAGCTCTGATCTACAGACAATTGTAGTTTCTCAAATAATGATCTGGCTTTACAGAAAGAGCAATGAGGGGTTATTCTGGAAAGTGGTCTGGAATATTCTACTTGGGATTATTTAGAGATTCAATCATGTCCCAGACTGCACTGCGAATCATTATAAGTTTCTTCATCCCATTCCACCACCCCATCCCAAATATACTTGCTGCTCTTTCTAGTATTATAATAAAGAGTTTTTACAGGTATCTAAGTGCTATTTCTATACTGAGGTGCGAAACCAACACCTTTAGATTGGGTTACACTCTGGACCTACGGACATGCGTGCCATCTTCTGAATTAGTGCTTACACTTCCTATCTCACCTAGGTTAAAAATTCAGAGACTGAGCCCTGCAATGAGATCATGGGGTATTTCCGTATCCCATACAATTCAAAGGCTTGGCAAATCATTGGCATCCTTTTGGTGGCACCCTCAAGCTATTATGTCACCTGTAACAATTGTTTCATTAAATTATTAATTTTTATCTTTATTTTATTATTATTTATTTATTTGTTTATTTATTTATTATTAAATCATGGCTGTGTACATAAATGCAATCATGGGGCACCATACACTGGTTTTATATACCATTTGACATATTTTCATCGTACTGGTTAACATAGCCTTCCTGGCATTTTCTTAGTTATTGTGTTAAGACATTTATATTCTACATTTTATAAGTTTCACATGTACCCTTGTAAGATGCACCGTAGGTGTAATCCCACCAATCACCATCCCTTCACCCATTCTCTCCCCTCCCCTCCTCTCTCCCTTCCCCATATTCTTACATTATAATTGGGTTATAGCTTTCATATGAAAGCCATAAATTAGTTTCACAGTAGGGCTGGGTACATTGGATACTTTTTCTTCCATTCTTGAGATACTTTACTAAGAAGAATATATTCCAGCTCCATCCATGTAAACATGAAAGAGGTAAAGACTCCATCTTTCTTTAAGCCTGCATAATATTCCATGGTGTACATATACCACAATTTATTAATCCGTTCATGGATTTATTTTTAAATATTATTATGGCATTTTTAGTTTGCAAGGCATCCTCAGACCTATAGGGCTCTAAGTTACATATATGTAAATAATGTGATGAGGGATCCTATGAAAAATCACTTATTTAAATTTTGAGTTGTTGTTTTGCTGGTTTTTAAGCCATGGATTTTTTTTTTTTTCAAATTATACATACAACACATATTTGAGCTAAAACAGTGAAAAATTTAGAAGCCTAAAACATTGGGGAAATGCAACATAATCTCACTGTTTCAGTATGTTTGACATTAATATTTTATGTATCATTCAATTTAACTTTTGTTTGAAACAGCAAAATAAATACCCAGATACATAAATAATATATTTTCCCCTTCATAAATGCTTTACAGTAATGAACTTTTTTTGGAAATTCAGAATTGGGTTAGCAAAGAAAGCAGTAATCTGGCAATAAGGTTAATACAAAAACCCACCAACTGGATAAGGTTTGCAACAGTTTGATGAAAATTTTTATTTAATTAATATTTCTATAATGTCTCTGTAATTTATTACCTAACATTCTATCAGTACTGCATTCTGTTTAAGATTTCAGTTACTATCATTCACATTACAGATTCATAACTTATCTTCATGTATACAAATTTATTTGATTAAAATATTCTCCAATTTAATTTTTTTTCAAATGGCATTTTCAATTCAGTTTAACAGATAAAATCTGTTTTCCAAGGGAGACAAAAATCACTAGATATAAGACATATTCCTTCTTTTATTTTTCTGTAAGCCTATAATATTGTTGGTCATGCAAGATGTATATAGACAAAGAGGTGAAAGGATATGAAATTGGTTAAATTCAGTGAAAAATAAATAAGCAAAACACAAAACTGTCTGCTCCCTTCATCTACAGAAGTATATAGAGTGTATTGCTGAGTGTAGAAATGGAGGGAAGAGGTTTTTGTTGGTTTGTTTTGCTTTGCTTTGCCCGGACTCAATGATAATCGGTAAAGAAGAGCCATTATTCATGTAATTTTCAGCTCTGTAGCTCCGTAATCCATAGTGGATCTTTGGGTGTAAAATACAAGGGACAACCAGGATTAGATCCTATTAAGAAGTGAGCTAAAGCAGGATTTAGAGACAAGCTGATGAAAATGCAAGAAGGATGAAAGGTGCATCATGGGAAAGAACCCACATGTGTGAACACACCTGCACCCTCTGTACCTACTCTTTAGTGCAGGTATTCAAAAATATGTTTTGAATGAGTTAATGAATCAGGTATGTAATTTCTTTGATAACCAGAAGGAAAAAATGAGTATACAACATCAATTGATATTTGTATTGAATTGATGATAATTTACCCTGAAATGCCTATTCTGTGGAATATGAGCCTTTCAAATGCCTCTAGACATAGATAAAGGTAAAGTCAAGATTTCATGTCTATTTATTTCAAGGTCTTAGAACTTTGAGTGTTGTTTTAATTAAAATAGTGACTTAATGTTTTTCAGTTTTCCAGGCATTTTTTTTACACTTTTAAGTAAATAGTATTTAAATAAAATGGTTTCTCCCAAGAGAGCCACCATGTGAGGAAAGAGTAGGTGGGATGAAATCAGACACTGAACCAATTTAAAAATGACACTTCCTAATAAATGCTCTAATGTTTCCTCATGAAACTTTTCAAAATCTAATTCTTTTTGTCACAGCAGTCTAACAGGATTTAAAGAAATTACTAGTCTTATCGGATATTGTTTTTTAAAATAACTCTGAATTACTGAATTTTCTACAACCTCTAAATAACTCAAATAATCCAATTTAGTATTTTAGTATTGCTATGACATTCTATGTCAGCTATGTTTAATTATTTTTTAAGCATGAGAAGAAAATAAAAATACAAAATTATATGTTTAAGTTTTATTGACAAGGAAACTACAAAAAGATTTCTTTTAATAATTTTCTTCCCTTAAGCATATTTTAGGATATTGTTTTATTTAAAATTTTACATACTATATATAATACCTTGAAATTCCCTTATGTTTGATACAAGATCATGTTTAAAAAATAATAAAGCAAGGCTGGGCACAGCAGCTCACCCCTGTAATTCTAGCACTCTGAGAGACTGAGGCAGGTGGATTTCTTGAGCTCAGGAGTTCAAGACCAGCCTGAGCAAGAGCAACACCCCCTTCTCTGAAAATAGCCAGGCATTGTGGTGGGCGCCTGTAGTCCTGGCTACTCAGGAGGTTGAGACAAAAAGATGGCTTGATCTCAAGAGTTTGAGGTTGCTGTGAGCTATGACGCCATGACACTCTACTAAAGGTGATAAAGTGAGACTCTGTCAAAAAAAAGTTAAGCAAAATTGTAAAACTAAGGCCTTTTTATAAACTGAGATTAGAATTCCATACTACATTTACTAGCCCTGTAACTGAAGGCATATTACTTCCTCTGTTTGAGCTTCAGACTCCTGATTATTAAAACAAAGATATTGAACTAGAAATTATATACAGAATCTATTCTATACTTTATGTCCAATTAATCTAACGTTAACTTAAATCAAATAATCTTCTTGAATTTGGGGAAAAAATCACATTATACCATTTTCAGTTCTGCCCTTGGTACCCGCTTCCCACTTTCCAAACATAAAGTCAGAATTAGTTATTCCCATAGTACATTGATTACCCAACTTTAATAGCAGGTACTATCTTCTGCCTTATTTAACAAGTTGTTTCCATCACAGCTGTTGTTTATGGCCACAGGCTGTGTACTTTACGTGGTATGAATTGCCATGGAGAAAGCAATAGTTTAAAGAATGCCTAGGGGACTTGGCAAAGGACAGTCACATACAGCCCAGATTTTCCATTTATTCTCTACCATAGATTATAAATTGTTGAGGACAAAAGACTCATTTGTTTATCTTGAAGATAAAACCTAGCACAATGTTTTATACCTAGTAATGTGTCACTAAGGATATACATGCATACATACTGAATAAATAAATGAAGGATAAATGAAATACATAATCTCTTACTTGGCAATTAATTTCTTCTCTGATTTAAGGTGGAAAACAAACTTATAGATCAAGTTTGATTTCTGAGTTCAATAAAGTCTCTTATCAACAGCATTTTCTCTCTCTCCATATGTGTGTGTGTGTGTGTGTATGTGTGGGTATGTATATGTATGTATAGGGAAGGTAGAATTCCAGTGAAAAAGCAGTTCAAAATATGTGCCTCCATGGAGCTTTTATCTAGTGGAAAGTGATCACATAAATAACATAAAAACTAAATCATATGTCGTAAAATGTTGAGTGGTAGAGAGAAAAAGCCAGGCAGTGGGATAGGAAGTTTAGATAATGAGGTGACACTTAAGATAGAGTGACCATATAGTAGGCCTCACTGAGAAGATGACATCAGAGCAACAATGTTCAGTAAGTGAGGGAGAAAGTCTTGCAGCAATTTGAGGAGTGTTCAGATAGAAGCAATGCCATGAGCAAATTGTGAGGAAAGAGTGAGTTAGATCATTTTCAAGTGAGAAAAAATATTCCTCTTAAGATCCTCACACATCGCGCAAGTATGGTATTGTCATTCTATCCCTAACATTTATCTTGGACTAGCCCAGGATCAGAGATACCCTCTAATTATACCTGTCAGCTAAGAAGCAAAGTTGGAATGAAATCTCCGGAATGTAAGTTTGAGAAAAAATTGGATAAAGTAACAACAAGTTTTTGGCTTCAACTTTCCTCTCCTTCCACCTATACTGCATGAAATAATGTGTCATAGTAACTTACACAGAAGTCAGCCACTGACATCATGTTTGATCCCATATTATTTTCTTGACAATGTTCCAAAGGTAGTATTTCTGCTTGAAAAATAAAGCAGACCATCGTGATGCTATCCAGCCAACACATGCCCCTTGGTCAGAACTGCCAAGTTAAATTAACGTTGGTCTTTTCCTTGGCAGTTTGCTGTTAACTACAAAACTGAACAAAATGAGGTCTTTGATTACATTCTTTCTCTTCACTTTATAATAGTGGTTCTCAACCTTTCTAATGCTGAGACCCTTTTATACAGTTCCTCATGTTGTGGTGACCCCCAACCATAAAATTATTTTTGTTGCTACTTCATAACTGTAATTTTGCTACTGTTATGAATCGTAATGTAAATATCTGATATGCAGAATGGTCTTAGGCGACCCCTGTGAAAGGGTCATTCCACCCCCACAGGAGTCACGACACAGGTTGAGAACCACTTCTTTGTAAGATCTGATAAACAAAGGTAGCAAATTAACTTAAAGAGGCTTCAGGTTTCTAGATCACCCTGTTCTGTAAAAACAGAGGTTAGAGCCTCCTTGTAACCCCTCGATGGGACCCCTTTCTTGGTAGCTCTGAATTGCACGCATAACACACCTCTCATTTTTTCTTTAGTCTATTCTAACTCTGATCCTTTAGGGAGGCATCTAAACATACTCCCTGAAAAGTCATTCATAAGGAAATGATAAAGAAGCATTTCAAAGAGCATTTCTTTTAAATATGCATATCTTAAAAAGAGATCAAAATTCAAGGTAAGAAGTAAACTTTCTTAGTTTTCTTGCTAACTAATGAACAGTTTGGGGAGAAGATTTCAGGACAAGGGGTTTGTTCTGGCCAGGCTGCTTTCCCAACCTGTCTTACATTCTCTCACCCTGATTCCTAATGAAGGCTTAGCCCTTGGATAAAAGCAACAAAAACTCACATATTTACTGTTAAATAGAAGAAACAAGTCCAAAAGATTTATCGTACATCATGGATACGTCAATTAATGATGATATTTTGTACTCTTGAAAAATGCTAGGGGAGTGCATTTTCATGTTCTCACAGTTAAAATCGTAACAACAATAAATACAATTTTATGCCAATTAAAAAATAAATAAATTGGACGGGCATGGTGGCTCACACCTGTATTTCCAGAACTCTGGGAGGCCGAGGTGGGTGGTTTGCCTGAGTTCATGAGTTGGAGATGTCAGCAAGAGTGAGACGTCTAAAAACATAGCTGGGTGTTGTGGCTGGTGTCTGTAGTCCCAGCAACTTGGGAGGCTGAGGCGAGAGAATCACTTGAACCCAATAGTTCGAGGTTGCTGTGAGCTATGACGCCAAGACACTAAAAAGGGTGACAAAGTGAGACTCTGTCTCAATTAAAAAAAAAAAGGAAAAAAATGGAGGGAAAAAAGCAATACAAATTCCTTTTCCCAATCCCTGCTGTTTTTCTACGTTTTGTATTACAGGTACCTAAACAAAGGAACAGAGGATGTCAGAATCTCCTAGGGGAGAATTATAGCTAAAGGTATTTTGGCCTACCATATGATACAATAGCATAAAAACCTTTAAAATTAAACTGTAGAAGAACTTACATTAAGAAGATAAAATGCTCAAGATGTTAAGAATAAGTGAGGAAAGCATGATATAGCATATGCCTTATAAATACACCCAAGTACACTCATGCATCTGCATGGGAACACATATATAAGAATGTACAAACAGATGCAATCACATGTATAAGAAAATAAAATGTTTCCCTGGGTGAGGGTTATTCCCTATACTCTTCTTTCTTTTTCTTTTTTTTTTTTGTGGTTTTTGGCCGGGGCTAGGTTTGAAACTGCCACCTCTGGCATATGGGACCGGCACCCTACTCCTTAAGCCACAGGCTCCCTACTCCTTGAGCCACAGGCGCCGCCCTCTTCTTTATTTTTCTAAATCTATATAGTTCACAATTTTAATTTTTTAATTAGAGAAATTATTTTTTAAATGACATATTGTTATTGCAGGTTATTGCTTTGCTCTTGCCCCCAACAGAGAACAAAATGTGTGGGTTAAATAGGAATATCTCTTAAAGGAATAATCCCTCAAAGTTTTAAAAAAAAATCTTGGTTATCAAATAATCTCTCTCCGTGTGTTCTGTCGCATCAACCACTGGGAAGCAGGAGGAGCTGAGCATGTGCTACCATGCACAGACTCGTCGCCAAGGGGATGATTCAAAGGACACTCAGCCTGGCGAACGTGGCACACATGTCCTGTTTTCTTAGGCTGTTTGCAACATTTAAAGCACTTGGCAGTCAAAGCACATAGTTCCTTTCTGAAGGAGGTTTGTGGCTGAAGGTATACCATTCTTTCCACTAAAACATAAATCGGTTGGCTGTTGGTTAAGCTTCCTGTTCAATGAAATCAAAATGATCGTCAATGGATATGGTTCACTGGAAAATGTAGAGCGGCTCCCACCCCAAGAAAATGGATTAAGTGATGCGGGAGGCTTTGCACACACTGTCTACACACATCTCTCCATTTAGAGGCAGTTTTTACTGCAACGCTTCTCATTGCTCCTGCCAACTTCCTCTCTTCTCCTGAAAACACAAATTCCCATTCCACATCGAGGAATGAGTAATGCCTCTAAAGTGCCCAGAATATGTTTGTAATAATTGATACTTCATCCTCCGGTGCCAAAGCTGCGCGGAGGGAGTGCTTTACGTGGAAGGCTCAGGGATGTGCTTTTGTCCCTTTGGTATCCTGCCCAGACTAAGCAGACCCACAATCAGCGCAGGCCTAATGCAATCCAAATGCGTAAGAGGTGGCATCTCACAAAACACCGGATTGCCAGAAGCCTGCATGATGTATCTGAGATAGATATCAAAGTTTTCTTTGGAGACATAAAAATATAATACAGCAAACACCTGAGAGGGAAAAAGCTCCTTTTTTCTAAGGAAATCTGGTCTGCCTTGATAGTAGTAGTTTGACATGGAATTTAGACTCTGAAGCTTAGCACACCTCTACAATTCCCTTATTTTAATAGGTGTATTACCTATTTAATACTCTTTACCCGAGTTATAACAATATTTTACAACAAAGATATGTCTGATTATCAATATATTTAACAAAGGCTTTCATATAGCCTTCCCACATATCTTTAAAGAAAATTATAAAAATAAACACCTCTCAATTTAGGTAGTTTTAACATGATTAATATTATCTCCTTGGTGATAAAATAGAAAAAAGGAAGACATGAAAGTAAAAATTACCCTTAAATAATTTCAGATTATTTAAAAAGTCTAGGCTCTTTCTTTCAAATTTTGGGAGTTTAGTGGAGGATGAGAATTTATTATTACATATTTCTTCTATTATTTTATGAGTCTAACTTTACTAATTTGAATGATTTTTATACAATTACTCTTACATCCAAAATTTAAATTTTAAGCATTTAAGAATGTAAAGTAATATCTGCTTGTAGGTAACTCTAAAGATGCACACTTGATGACAAAATGGTGATTGTGCATTTTTGATCATTAATTGAAACTTGGTTAGCCTTTTTCTATTACCTGTGTTTTTTCATTTTACTTTTTTATCCCCGTCCTCACACTTGACTTACTGAAATGGATTTTCCAAATCCAGAAAAGAATAGCCTATAGAAACCTCATCCCAAAATACCATGGATCAAAAATTAATAGACCTCTTTCTTATTCTTTATAGGTTCTCCACTTGAAATCTTTGGAAACTTAGAAAGCACTAACTGGCGAAACAAGTGTGAAAAAACAAGATCGAGAATAAACCTGACTTCTTAAGTGTATGTTATGTTAGATTTCTCTCATAATGGAACATGCATATCTTTTATTTGGCCACCATTAAGATTTTTCTGAGCTTTCCAAACGAAAGGACTTGCCTGCAAACACTTTGCCAGTGTTTTCAAATAGTGCCATGTAGAAGTACAATCATTTGGGTATATGTATATATTTATCCTTTTTTTTTTTTTTGAGAGAGAGTCTCACTTTGTCACCCTCAATAGAGTGCCATGGTATCAAAACTCATAGCAACCTCAAACTCCTGGGCTTAAGCAATTCTCTTGCCTCGGCCTCCTGAGTAGCTGGGATAACAGTTGCCCACCACAATGCCCAGATATTTTAGAGATGAGGGCTTGCTCTAGCTCAGGCTGACCTCGAACCTATGAGCTCAGGCAATCCACCTGCCTAAGCCTCCCAGAGTGCTAGGATTACAGGCATGAGATGTATCATTTATCTTAAACATCCTTGAAACCACCTTCTTGTTCTACTTTTCAAAATCAGTCTCTACGCAGGTTCTAGTTCTAGCATTAATGCTATCTCTAGTGGAAGCGAGTACACTGGCTTACATGTCCCTCAACACCAAAACAACCCTGACATCAGAGTTGACATCATCTAGTTCTCATCTCACTTCCAGTCTATTTATACCATGCCTTTAATTTGTATCACAGTTCTATACAACAAAGTTGGTGCAGTTTCTACTCTCAAGATCCTATCAGTAAGATAAGGAGACTGGACATTAATTAAATGATCATAGAAAACATATGGTTGAAAAATTTATGAAGTCACATGAATACTAATAAATAACATCTGGTGAACACGTGCTCTGTGCCATATACTGGTATAAATGCTTCTGTGGTATTCATTCACGTAATCCTCATCACCATCCCATGAAATTATTCTATTCTTATGTCCATCTTACAGGAAAACTAACCAAGGCTAGAAAGTTTTAATAATGTGATCTAAGAAGACAAAGTACTAAGTGGCAGAGTGGACATTGACAAAAGGAAGTTGAACTTTGGAGCCAGTGTAATATTGCTGGGTTAAATTTCCTCTCATGTTAGAAAAGAAAAAGAGCATGTTATGACTATTCATTACCCAGCTTTCACTATGCTGAATTAACACACACACACCCAATATCTCAGTGGCTTATAATAATAAAAGTTAATCTATTGCTCATATTAATGTCCTAGAAGGGTCAGGTATAAGTCTGCTCTGTGTCCTTTTCCTTCTAGAATCTAGGCTAAAGGAGCAAATTCTACCTTAACTATACCAGCTCTAAAGCTTTTTCATGGACATGACATGATCACTTCTACCAGCACATCATTGTATGAAGCAAGGTAAAATTAGGTACCCATAACACAGGAACTATTTTCCTCATATAGTAAAAGACATCAAGAAGGGATTCCACCAAGAGGCCAGAAGGCAGATTATACTTTGACCAAATAATCCAACCCAGTCCGGAATAGACATGTAAAAAGGGTTTCTAACCTAGTGTGGGAATCAAGGAAAGTCTGGCATAGCTTCCCGTTGTTCTCATGGATGAGATTTGCTTAACTAAAACTTGTGGACCACAGAGACAATTCCGTGTAATAGGAACAGCAGGTACAAATACCATAATTTGCAAGTGAGCACGGTCTTCTTGAAGAATTGAAAGGAATCAACTGAATTAAAGGCAGAGCTAGGAAGACTCTCCCAAGACACATCTGTGAGCACTTGCCTTAAGTGAGCAGGGGTGATATTATGCATGCCCCTGTAGGTCTCTAAGGATTTGGACATTTACGCTACTGTGGAGGCACTAAATTATTTTAAGCAAAGTGAGTGATATTATCACTCCCTGGTAATTTTGGCTGCTTTACAAAAGAATCATTCTAGGCAAGCTTTACTAACTTAGATATCTCCTCATCCCCTAGGTCCTCCTTATAGCACTGTTTTAACTGTTTAATAGAAGAAAACAGCTATATTTTCTTTTCCAATGTGTTCCTTATTGTAAAGTTTCCTATGACACCAAGTGTCTCAGAGCAGCGGCAGGAACTTCCTCTTTCTCACAAGAAAACCTTTCTACCCTATCTTCTCAATTATGGCCCAGGTTCTCCTTAGTCACAAAATCCTATGCTAACCTCTCATCCTTCTGATGGAAGGAAAAGGGAACCAAAAGTGACACAGCAAGTCTGTGAAGAAGCCCTTTACCCTTTATTATAAAAGAGGGTGCTCAGTAGAGAATTCAGCAGGTTGGATTGGGAGTTTGTGCAAGTTAGGTCTGAGTAAGGAATTCTGTTTGGAAAAAGTGCAGCATGTGTTTCAGATGGTTTCAACAGAAATGGCTACCACCATGGTTGTTATGTACTTTGACGTGTACTTAAGTCTTTGGGTATTCTATGGAGAATACACCATCCCCCACATGATATGCGATTTATAGTAGCCTGGCTTCCTACCATAAGTAATGTTGGGCAGTTTTCTTTGTCTTTCTGAGCATTGCCGGAAAGTTCCGAGACCAACTTGCAGATGTTGTTCTATTAAGAGAAATTTCCGAGACCAACATCTGGTCTATTAAGAGAAACAAACAAACAAAAGAGAAAACACCCACCATAGGTTTCACTAGTTCAATACCTAGAAAAACTATTAGTCAATACTTGTGTCTGGTAAGGAAAGCATGTTGTATTTGTAAGGGTAATGCCAGTTTCTATAACTGCTAAGCACCTAAACTCCAAATTATACTCCATAGTAAGTGAGCAGAAGTGGTCCGGTGTGGCACATCACCTTTGAAATGGCCATTCAGAAAGCCATCAGCCTTCCATCGTGTGAATCTATATTCCCCCATATTCCTCTCTGTCAACCAGTAGATGAGAAAAAGGCATGGAGAAATTCCCAGTGGAAGGATTCTAGGGAGCAGGTGTGGAAAGAGTGCACATCAGTTTCTGCACACACTCCACATCCCATGAGCTACACCCTAGCATATAGGAAAACTGAAATAATAAAATAGCTGAGAAATATAGTGTGATGGTGAGTAAAGGAAATGGAAGGAACAGACTTGGAGAACAGTTAGCCAATCTATACTACTTAATCTTAAAATTGGGAGATATATGTACATTGAGCATATGTAATGTAAATTTTTATTAGAATAAGAAATCTTACAGGATAGGATATTCAGAAACAATCAATTTTTAGCTCATTAAAGTCTACTAAACAACAAGAAATATCCTTTGAGTAGTCCCAGATCTTACTTTTCAAAATGACATTCAATTAGTTTACTTTCATAATTTATTTAGCACCACATGGTTTGTAATTTCTGGCATCCAGATTGAGAGTCCAGAGGCTGATAAAAATTTTCAGTCATCAGGCAGCACCTGTAGCTCAGTGGGTAGAGCGCCAGCCACATACACCCAGGCTGGCAGGTTCAAACCCAGCCCGGGCCAGCTAAACAATGACAACTGCAACGAAACAAAACAAACATGCACACAAAATAGCTGGTTATTGTGGCAGGTGCAAGTAGTCTCAGATACTTGGGAGGCTGAGGCAAGAGAATCGCTTAAGCCCAGAGTTTGAGGTTGCTGTGAGCTGTGACGCTACAGCACTCTACTGAGGGTGACATAGTGAGACTCTGTCTCAAAAAACAAAAAAAAATCTATCATCAAAGAAAGAAATATTCTTTATGCAGTATTAAGTGGTAAAGATGTAAAATATTTAATTCTGAGAATTTATAATAGATTATATATTGATACATGGACAAAACTTGCAATGGTGCAATACTTAATAATTGCCAATATTTTTAAAGTAGAATTTGTTCTTTAATCCATGATGAACATTAAGAAATCACTAACTTCCCTTTCCTTTCCCCTTTCCCCATATTCTTAGGTTATAACTGAGGATGGGCAGAGGGAAGGTAATTGGTGGGACCACACGTATGGTGCATCTTACAAAGGTACATGCGAAACTTACTAAATGTAGAATATAAATGTCTTAACACAATAACTAAGAAAATGCCAGGAAGGCTATGTTAACCAGTTTGATGAAAATATGTCAAATCTTATATAAAACCAGTGTATGGTGCCCCATGATTGCATTAATGTACACAGCTATGATTTAATAAAAAAAAAATAATTAAATCACTAACTTCAGGAACATTGTGAACTTTAGGTAGTTAGGATTCAGTTCATCAAAATTTCAATTTTCCAACTTTCTTACCACAGTACTATCACTCTTGCAAGTGTGAGACATTGAGGAAGAATTGGATTTTCGTATTTTCACTATGGTCCCAAATACTTATTTTCTTAAAAATCACTTAAAATTATACTAATTATGAGTTGTACTAATTATGTTTTTTTCTCAACATCCATCATTTCATTCATTGTTCTAATACTTACTGAATGTCTATGATGTTCAGACAGTGATTCAGATTATACAAAAATGGTATAAACAAATGAGCAAATCCATGACCTTTTAAAGTTTATTTTCTGTAGAAGAAGGAGGATATTATTACCCAAGAAAAAGACAAAACACAATTGACCAATATATGAAATTTGTTACAAAGAACACAGCCTGCAGGGAACTTATAAAATTAGGAACGCAGTAATGGTCTATGTAGTCAGCAGCAGTTAGTTGTAAGAAGAAAAGTGTGCTGGGAAAAAGCATTTCAGACATTGCTGGTACAAAGGATCCAGCTGGGAAAACGGGAAAAGGGGGAAACATCATAAGGAAGAAGGAAAAGAGACCCAGAATATAATGAGGCGATAGCTAAGACAAGTTAAATATGGACTCCAAAACTAAAGGATTCTGGGCCTACCCTGAGAGCCCAGTATAGAATTTCAGTTACAATTTGGCAAGATGACACTGGTTGCTCTTTACTTTATAAAATACAAAAGTATAAAGTAGGAAGATGTTACTTTTTAGGTAAAAATAGGTGATAATAAATGCTACAAGATCACAAGCAAGATAGGAAGGAGAACCAATAGGAAGAAAAACGGGGTGAGGTAATAGAAATTTTTTAATTTCAGATTAATATGAGGGTACAAAGGATGTTACATTGTTCAGTTTGCATTTGTTAAGTAAAGTCCAAGTTGTAGTTGAGCCCTTCACCCAAAGGGTGTATCATATATATACCTTTACACTGTGCCCTTTAGGTGAGAGCTTACCAATTCCCTTCCCTCCCCTCTCTGCCGCATTTGAGTTTAATTGTGTTTTTCACTCGTGTGGGCATGTAATTGTTCATCTACTCATCAGCCATAAGAAAAGATAGAGATTTTACATCTTTTATATTAACCTGGATGGAGGTGAAGAACATTCTCCTTAGTAAAGTATCACAAGAATGGAAGAGCAAGTATCCAGTGTACTCAATACTAATATGAGGTAGTAGATTTTTGAATATAGGAAGCACATACAGAAAAGCAGAGGAAACAGGTGAATGACAACAAATATAAAGGTCTCCATGCCTGCTTCACCTCTCCCCCTTACTCTGTGATTATTATCATTTCTCCAGAATGAATTTGCTTGTAGAAACCAACTATGTGGGATTGATCTTTAAATTTCTTTTCCTGTTCTCTATGAAGATATGCACATTGAGGACAAAATGACTCAATTTTCCACGGATCTAATCTCCCCAGTCTGTTTTCCCCAAATTCACAACTAAATGTGCTTTACTATGTCTAGAGAAACTCATGTTTCTCATGAGTGTCTCATGTTTGAGAAACTATGCTAGGTTCTGGGGATAAAATAATTAAATAATAGGAAGGATTTCTCCACTCATAGACTTTATAGTATATTATGTTTCCAGGCTGCATCTATTCAGACAATTTTTCCCAAATGAATATTATGCTTTACTACGTTGTATTCTAGGTCATGGTCATGACTTGTGAAATGAACAAAGTATATGTGAAAAAGGTTCATCAAATGCTTTAGACATACTGACTGTTCTGGCAAGTTGACATCAGGGGCTTCTAAGCTTGAACTGGTCAGAAAGAACACTTATTTATCTACCAAATATATTGTGTAAAAGTACTTAACCTTAATTATGTGGAATGTTAAAAATGAGCTGCCGTTTTTTTTTTAATCAACTGCTCCCTTATTTTTAAATAAAAATGCTCCCCCGTGTTGTCATTATAAGTTAAAGCATTCAGTCTCCAGACTCTCCCAGTCATTTCTCATTATTAATTCTCCAACCTCTCTCCCTCATCAAACTCTGCATCCTTATAGATTCTTCTTATCTTTTATATTCTTTCCATCTGATATTTTTCAACATGATTTATGATCTATAATATGTGCTTTTGACTCCTAAATTCTGGGGGTTTTAATTTTTTAGCAATACATAATGAATGTATATATTTTGGAGACAGATGTGATAATTTAATATATTCATATAATTTGTAAAGATGAAATCAATGTAATTGGGATATATATTGCCTTAAATATGTTTTCTTTATGCTATACATATTCTAATTATTCTCTTCTGGATATTTTGAAATATATTGTAAACTATAGTCACCCCACTGATATATTAAACAGAAGGTCTTATTTATTCTGTTGTTGACTTTCAAATTTTTATCGCTAGTTTATACTTCTCTATAACACCCCCAAATTTATCACACAAATTCATATTAGGCATTTTCTTTGATCATTTATGCAAGAGGGACTTTACCTAACAATTGCAATCAGTGTAACTGGCTTATTGTACCCTCAATGAATCCCCAACAATAAAAAAAAAAAAAAAAAAAAAAACTTAATAAAACCTAAACTGACCATAGATGACTGAATTATATTCACAGAGTCACCATCTCATAATAATCCCATTGCAAAAACTCAGCTCTCCATTCCCCAACATCCACATGTAATTGGTCGATAAGCATCATTGATTTTATCTCCTAAATATCACCAAGTCTCTTCACTACTTTCCAGGGACTCAGCATTATCAGTACCTCTTCATCTTTCTGTGGATAGTTCCAACAACCTCTAATTTGCATCAGCCTTCAGTGGCTTGTTCTTGCTTTATATCATGAAATTGAATGATTTATTTATCAATTCCAATCTATTTGACATAGAGACACCTACTATCTAGCCAAAACTATCTTTTCTTTCTCTTCTCTAATCACAGGCTTCACCACTTTATATTGCTCTGTAATAAGAATTTCAGGATTAATTCTTAATGCAATGTCATTTTCTCTATGAAGCCTCTGCTACTTGCCTCTTGCGGTGGAGTTTCCCATCTCCTCCTTTTGGTACCCATAACTCCGTGTATATTCCTTGTTTATGTCATGTACTGCATTGGGACATATGTAGGTGGCCATGTCCTTGGCATTTGGAGTCTTGGAAAACCATTTTATTCGTATTTGTATCATTAGTGCCTGGGACATCCTATGGTTACAGTGGATGTCGAATATTTATTGAGAAGAGAAAATCCAGGTAAAATAAAAATTAAAAATTAAAATTTATGGAGGGTTGTATTGATAGTCTGTGGTGTAATATTCTAGGTTATTAAAACTTTACAATAATGGTGATTATGTAGTTTGCTTACATAATTTATAAATTATGAAAGTAAGTTAGTTTACAACTAAGGAGTATATTACAAATTAAGTTTAAATTTCAAACATTTTAATTCATTTTGTATGTAATTTCAAGCATTAATAACCCCTTATTTTATATTTACATTTCTAAAAAAAATTTTTTATATAAAATATAACAAATTATAAATGATGTTACCTGGTAGGCTATTTGTTGTATAAAATATATACATTATTGTATAAAATATATAATGTATATATTTTATTCAACAAATATATATGTATATATAATGTATATATTTATACAACAAATATACAAGAAAATGTATATATTTTATACAAAAAATGTATATTTTTTATACAAAAATTGTTTTATATAACAAATTTGTTACATAAAATATAACAAAATATAAATGATGTCTCCTTGTCATGAGACTAATAGTGTTAGTCTCATGACGAGGATAATTATTGAGAACAAAATGATAGCTTCTTACACAATTACTAGAAGTAAAAATAAACACAAACTTTTATAAAAGCAATTTGGTGGAATGTTTTGATAACCTTTAAAAAGTTAGTGCCATTTTATCCAGAAAATAATTTTTTGGAATCTCTCCTAAAAACCTAATCATAGTACATAGAAATATTTAAGTAAAAAGATGATATTTGACACAAGATTATTGTGTCTATAGTCTGGTGGTAGAGGATTGAGAAGTCATAAATAAAGGCAATGCATTCATTAGAGAGTCTATTATATAGTCATTTAAATTAATGTATTTTGGGAGGCGGAGCAAGATGGCGGCCGAGTAACAGCTTCCTTGAATCTGGGCACTGTGAGTCTGGCGAGATAGGCCTCCAGGCAACTCTGGCTGGTGGGATCTGCCTATCATCACCCCTGTGAGGATACAGGGAGTCAGTGAGAGACTTCTGGACCCCAAGAGGAGGACTAAAACAGTGGAAAAATGGCAAGTGGTCACGTGTGTTCAATCCGTCTAAACCCGCCCGCAACTGTAAGTTCAGTAGCAGCGAGACTGCAAACCAGAAAGGCCTTACCTGTGAACTGTTTTTGTGTCTTTGGACATGGCACTCAGTTGAACTGCCTTGGGGAGAGCCTGAGCGGGAGTGCGGAGAACTTTGGCCATTGTCTAGGGCCCCAGTCTGAGCCGCTGAGCCAGATGGAGCTAATAGTGTTTGGCTGTGGGTCACAGGGAGCCATTGTGAGCGATCTGCCACAGCAAGCTCTGCCTGCAGGGTCGCAGAGCTAGAATCGGGTGAGAGCTGGTAACCCAGCAACCAAGTAGCCTAAGGGTGGGGTCTGAGCCGCCTTGCAGCCCTAAAACTTAGGGGCAGAGTGAGACCGGTTTTGGCACACTGGGTAAGTGGATAGCCACTTCAGCAGTGATTCCAGCGACAAGCACTTTCCTGGAAAAGCTTCTCCTCAGCAAGTTTACAAGTTCAAAGTGACTTTTAAGTGGGCTGAAGAAAGATTTAGGGTGTCTACCTGCTGGAGGTTGAGAAATCAGCAGCCTCCAGTTGTATCAGAACTGTGATTAACATCTCATACGCCAGAAGACCACGTGTTGCCCAGACAATATTCAATAACGTATACATGCTGCTTTGTTTTGGGTTGTGTTTTTTTTGTTTTTTGTTTGGTTGAAGAAAGAATCTCAGAGGTAGAAGACAAAGTTCTTGAGATAACTCAGATAGTAAAAGAGGCAGAAAAGAAGAGAGAGAAAGCAGAATGTTCACTGTCAGAATTATGAGACTTTATGAAGGGTTCCAACATACGAGTTATACGAATTCCAGAAGGGAAAGAAGAATGCCCCAGAGGAATGGAAGCCATACTAGAGAATATTATAAAAGAAAATTTCCCAAATATCACCAAAGATTCTGACATACTGCTTTCAGAGGGATATCGGACACCAGGTCACCTCAACTCTAACCGAGCTTCTCCAAGACACATTGGGATGAACCTGTCCAAAGTCAAGACAAAAGAAAAGATTCTGCACTGCCAGGAGTAAGCGCCAGTTGACCTACAGGGGCAAATCCATCAGAGTGACCGCAGACTTCTCTAATGAAACTTTCCAAGCAAGAAGACAATGGTCATCTACCTTTAATCTACATAAACAGAACAATTTCTAGCCAAGAATTCTGTACCCTGCTAAGCTAAGCTTAAAAATTGACAGAGAAATCAAATCATTTATGGATATACAAACATTGAGGAAATTGGCCACAACAAGACCAGCTCTACAGGAAATATTTCAACCTGTTCTGCACACTGACCACCACAATGCATCAGCAGAAAAGTAAGAACTCAGAAATTAAAGGACAGAACCTAACCTCCACACTGATGCAAAAGATAACACTAAGCAATGGACTCTCACAAAATAAGACGAATACAATCCTACCACACTTATCAATTATCTCAATAAATGTTAATGGCTTGAATTCCCCACTGAAGAGACATAGAGTGGCTGACTGGATTAAAAAACACAAGCCATCCATTTGCTGTCTGCAAGAAACACACCTGGCTTCAAAAGACAAATGAAAGCTCCGAGTCAAGGGTTGGAAGACAATTTTTCAGGCAAATGGCATTCAGAATAAAAGGAGTTGCAATCTTATTTTCAGATACATGTGGATTTAAAGCAACTAAAGTCAAAAAAGACAAAGATGGTCACTTTACATTGGTCAAGGGAAAAATACAAGAAGATGTTTCAATTCTAAATATTAATGAACCCAATTTAAATGCTCCCAGATTCTTGAAACAGACCTTACTCAGTCTGAGCAATGTGATATCTGATAATACCATAATAACAGGGGACCTTAACACTCCTCTTACACAGCTGGACAGATCCTCTAAACAGAAATTAAACAAAGATATAAGAGATTTAAATAAAACCCTAGAACAGCTGTGCTTGATAGACGCATATAGAACACTCCATCCCAAAGATAAGAATATACATTCTTCTCATCACCCCATGGAACATTCTCCAATATTGATCATATCCTGGGACAAAAAACAAATATCAACAGAATCAAAAGAATTGAAATTTTACCTTGTATCTTCTCAGACCATAAGGCACTAAAGGTGGAACTCAACTCTAACAAAAACGCTCGACCCCACACAAAGGCATGGAAATTAAAGAATCTTCTGTTGAATAACAGATGGGTGCAGGAAGAAATAAAACAGGAAATCATTAACTTCCTTGAGCATAACACCAATGAAGACACAAGCTACTAAAACCTGTGGGATACTGCAAAAGCAGTTTTGAGAGGAATATTCATCGCTTTAGATGCCTATATTCAAAAAACAGAAAGAGAGCACATCAACAATCTCACATGAGATCTTAATGGAAATGGAAAAAGAAGAACAATCTAAGCCTAAACTCAGTAGAAGAAAAGAAATATCCAAAATCAAATCAGAGATCAATGTAATTGAAAACAAAAGAATCATTCAGAAAATTAATGAAACAAGGAGTTGGTTTTTTGAAAAAATAAATAAAATAGATAAACCGTTGGCCAGACCTAACGAGGAATAGAAAAGTAACATCTCTAGTACCTCAATCAGAAATGATAAAGGGGAAATAACAACTGATCCCACAGAGATACAAGAGATCATGTCTGAATACTACCAGAAACTCTATGCCCAGAAATTTGACAATGTGAAGGAAATGGATCAATATTTGGAATCAAACCCTATCCCTAGAATCAGCCAGGAAGAAATAGAGCTCCTGAACAGACCCATTTCAAGCACTGAGATCAAAGAAACAATAAAAAATTTTCCAACCAAAAAATGCCCTGGTCCAGATGGCTTCACTCCAGAATTCTATCAAACCTTCAAGGAAGAGCTCATTCCTATACTGCAGAAATTTTTCCAAAAAATTGAGGAAGAAGGAATCTTCCCGAACACATTCTATGAAGCAAACATCAACCTGATACCAAAACCAGGAAAAGACCCAAACAAAAAGGAGAATTTCAGAACAATCTCACTCATGAATATAGATGCAAAAATTCTCAACAAAATCCTAGCCAATAGATTACAGCTTATCATCAAAAAAGTCATTCATCATGATCAAGTAGGCTTCATCCCAGGGATGCAAGGCTGGTTTAACATACGCAAGTCCATAAACGTTATCTATCATATTAACAGAGGCAAAAATAAAGATCACATTATCCTCTCAATAGATGCAGAAAAAGCATTTGATAAAATCCAGCATCCTTTTCTAATTAGAACACTGAAGAGTATAGGCATAGGTGGCACATTTCTAAAACTGATTGAAGCTATCTATGACAAACTCACAGCCAATATTTTACTGAATGGAGTAAAACTGAAAGCTTTTCCTCTTAGAACTGGAACCAGACAAGGTTGTCCTCTGTCACCTTTACTATTCAACATAGTGCTGGAAGTTCTAGCCAATACAATTAGGCAAGACAAGGAAATAAAGGGAATCCAAATGGGAGCAGAGGAGGTCAAACTCTCCCTCTTTGCTGATGACATGATCTTATACTTAGAGAACCCCAAAGACTCAACCACAAGACATCAAAAAATACAGTAATGTTTCAGGATATAAAATCAATGTCCACAAGTCAGTAGCCTTTGTATACACCAATAACAGTCAAGATGAGAACCTAATTAAGGACACGACTCCCTTCACCATAGTTTCAAAGGAAATGAAATACCTAGGAATATACCTAATAAAGGAGGTGAAGGACTTCTATAAAGAAAACTATGAAATCCTCAGAAAGGAATTAGCAGAGGATATTAACAAATGGAAGAACATACCATGCTCATGGATGGGAAGAATCAACATTGTTAAAATGTCTATACTTCCCAAAGCAATCTACCTATTCAATGCCATTCCTATCATAATACCAACATCATACTTTTAAGATTTGGAAATAATGATTCTTCGTTTTGTATGGAACCGGAAAAAAAAATGTATAGCTACAGCAGTTCTTAGTAATAAAAATAAAGCTGGGGGCATCAGCATACCAGATTTTAGTCTGTACTACAAACCATAGTGGTCAAGACAGCATGGTACTGGCACAAAAACAGAGACATAGACACTTGGAATCTAATTGAAAACTAAGAAATGAAACTAACATCTTACAAACACCTAATCTTCGATAAACCAAACAAGAACATACCTTGGGGGAAAGACTCCCTATTCAATAAATGGTGTTGGGAGAACTGGATGTCTACATGTAAAAGACTGAAACTGGACCCACACCTTTCCCCACTCACAAAAATTGATTCAAGATGGATAAAGGACTTAAATTTAAGGCATGAAACAATAAAAATCCTCCAAGAAAGCATAGGAAAAACACTGGAAGATATTGGCCTGGGAAAAGACTTCATGAAGACTGTCATGGCAATTGCAACAACAACAAAAATAAACAAATGGGACTTCATTAAACTGAAAAGCTTCTGTACAGCTAAGGAGACAATAACCAAAGCAAAGAGACAACCTACACAATGGGAAAGGATATTTGCATATTTTTAATCAGACAAAAGCTTGATAACTAGGATCTATAGAGAACTCAAATTAATCCACATGAAAAAAAGCCAACAATCCCATATATCAATGGGCAAGAGACATGAATAGAACTTTCTCTAAAGATGACAGATGAATGGCTAACAAACACATGAAAAAATGTTCATCATCTCTATATATTAGAGAAATGCAAATCAAAACAACCCTGAGATATCATCTAACCCCAGTGAGAATGGCCCACATCACAAAATCTCAAAACTGCAGATGTTGGCGTGGATGTGGAGAGAAGGGAACACTTTTACACTGCTGGTGGGACTGCAAACTAGTACAACCTTTCTGGAAGGAAGTATGGAGAAACCTCAAAGCACTCAAGCTAGACCTCCCATTTGATCCTGCAATCCCATTACTGGGCATCTACCCAGAAGGAAAAAAATCCTTTTATCATAAGGACACTTGTACTAGACTGTTTATTGAAGTTCAATTTACAATTGCCAAAATGTGGAAACAGCCTAAATGCCCACCAACCCAGGAATGGATTAACAAGCTGTGGTATATGTATACCATGGAATACTATTCAGCTGTTAAAAAAAATGGAGACTTTACATCCTTCGTATTAACCTGGATGGAAGTGGAAGACATTATTCTTAGTAAAGCATCACAAGAATGGAGAAGCATGAATCCTATGTACTCAATTTTGATATGAGGACAATTAATGACAATTAAAGTTATGGGGGGAAGCAGAAAGAGGGATGGAGGGAGTGGAGTGGGGCCTTGGTGTGTGTCACAGTTTATGGGGGCAAGAAATGATTGCAAGAGGGACTTTACCTAACAATGGCAATCAGTGTAACCTGGCTTATTGTACCCTCAATGAATCCCCAACAATAAAAAAAAAGAAAGAAAAAAAATTAATGTATTTTGGAGAATAAGTAATATAAATAAGAATCCAGAAAGTGAAATTTATAAAAATAAGCAAAGTGTGATCTTACAAAAATCTTTTTCAAATTTTTCAAAAATATTTATTCAGTATTGGCAATATAAAATAGACAGGAGGAAAACATGCCAGAATATTTATAAGGTTTTAGAAATATATAGACAAGCATACATCAAATATATAATCTGAAAAATTAGCCAATAAGGAAATGTTTGCATTAAATCTGTTTTTTCCTTGCTCACTTCCCTGCAGTGTCTTTTCAAAAAAATCTGTCAACATACAGCACTGCTGAAAGGTCAGCATGCTATGTGACCCTGAGCCATAAAGTGCCCTAGATGTGGTCTATATAGAGTGGCTAACTACTCATTGCTTGAATAGAAAATAGGAGCTTGGCAAACAAGATTCTTGACATTTTAAAAATGGATATTGAAGGCGTTAATAAGTTAAGGTTTGTAATGAAGTGCAAGAGCACTTTAGTAAAGAAAGGGGCAGAAGAATTAAAAGACAGAGAAGCAATCTACAGCCTCTGTGTATTAAGTAAGAGGGGAGGGAAGCAGAGGGAGTAATTTTTGAGTGAGGGAGAACAGGACTGGATCACCATTCCATTAGAGGACAGAAGGAGACAACTGGGTCTATTTCTGATATTTTTCTTGTTCCTGTGATTCTCAGCTGTACAGTGATCTTTGTTTGTCAATCTCCATGAAATATATGTCTCATGTGATCTCAAATAAATACATATAGAGAATTTATTATGAAGAGACAATTGTTCCTCTTTGCTAAGGATAAGATCTTATACTTAGAAAGAGACTCAACCATAAGACTCCTGGAAGTGATCAAGGAATACAGTAATGTCTTGGGACACAAAAATCGATGTCCAGATATAGTAGCCTTTATATACTCCAATAACAGTCAATTTGAGAATCAAATAAAAGATAATACCCTTCATAGTAACTTCAACGAAAATGAAATACCTGGGATTGCACTTAACAAAGGATGTGAAGGATCTCTATGGAGAGAACCCTGCGAAAAGAAATAGCAGAAGATTAACAAATGGTATTCCATGTTCATGGCTGGGAGGATTAACATTTGTTAAAATGTCCATACTTCCCAAAGTGAGCTACAGATTTAAGGCAATACTCAACAAGGCACCAACACCACACTTCGAAGAACTTGAAAAGGTAACACATTCTTCCATATGGAAACAGAAAAAAAAATAGCCAATGCAATTCCAAGAAATCAAAACAAATCTGCAGGCATGAGAAAGGGACAATAACTAGAATCTACAGAGAATTCAAACTAATCAACAAGAAAAGAGCAAACAATCCTATTTATAATTGGAAAAGAGACTTAAACAGAAACTTCTCTGAAGATGACAAATGGCCAACAAACACATGAGAAAATGCTTATTTATCATTTCTGATCATCAGAGAAATGCAAATCAAAACCACTCTGAAATGTTGCCTAACCCCAGCAAGAATAGCCACATCACAAAATCCCAAAGCTGCAGTTGCTGGAGTGGATGCGGAGAGAAAGGAACACTTTGGCACTACTGGTGGGATTGCAAACTAATACTGCCTTATTGAAAGAGGTATGGTGAATCCTCAAAGAGCTAAAAGTAAACTGTTCAGTTGATCCCACAGTTCCATTACTAGGTATTGACACAGAAGAAAAAAGTCAGTTTACCATAAAGACATTTGCACTAGAATGTTCACGGCAGCTCAATTCATAATTGCTAAGGCATGGAATGAACTTAAGTGCCCATCAACCCATGAATGGACTAATAAACTTTGGCATATATATACACCATGGACTACTATTCAGCCATAAAAAGATGGAGACTTTACATCATTTGTGTTTACCTAGATGGAGTTGAAGCACATTCTTCTTATTAAAGTATCACAAGATTGGAAAACCAGTTTCCAATGTATTCAATACTAGTATGAAACTAATAGATAAACATTTACATGCCCACAGGAGAGAAAAACATAATTAAATTCAAGGAGAGGTGAAGTGGGGAGGGTGTGAAGGGAGAGGGGAGGAGGGAGAAGAACTGGTAAGCTCTCTCCTAATGGTCACAGTATAAGGGTATATGGCACAACCAGTGGGTGGAGGGCTCCATTATAACTTGAACTTTACCTTAGAAGCACAAATGGTGCAACTTAATTGTACCTTCATATTAATTTGAAATAAATTTTAAAAAGAATATGTATCAGTTAAGAAGGGAAACATGGAAAAAGTGAAACTGAGAGAAGAAAGTTCCTCACTTATTTTGTATACTTCTTTATGAACACATAACAGATATGTATTGCTTTGTGTTTAAAAAACATAATAGAAATATCAATAAAAATGTATTTTTCTCAATAGCATACTCTTTTCATATTTCCTTAGAAATCTACATGACCTTCTCTTAATTTCTAGTAGAATCCCTGATGAACCCACTAGAGAATTTCTTGATGAATATTTTCTATTTCAAAAGTTGGCAGCCTGGAAAAGAAACAACCAGTAATGTCAGGAGTCTTGCCTCAGGTAAAGTATAGAACAACTCTGGGATTCATTTCCATCATCTATAGACCTGCAAGAATGAATCCAGAAATCTATTCTAAAGAAATTTTGACTTTTTCTGAGTTTTTTAATTCTAATTTATATCCACAGATAAAATAGTGTAGGTTGAATAGCAGCAAAAAGCTAGGAATAAGATTAGATAAATTGGTAATGTTTATTACCAATAATTTAAAAGTGCCATATTTTGTGGCATCTAAAGAATGATGAGAAAAAGCACATAACATATTTTATTTCATTAGTTTATTTCTTTTGAGATTAATGCATTTCAGTGGTCATTAAAATAAACATTTTCCAAAAGGAACTGAAGAAGTTTATCCACTAACTCAGTTTTCTGTTGTTTTGTAGTTTTGTAATTTCATCTCTATAGTGATATTTTCTTTGATTTGCTCAAAAATATATTCAATTTAGTCCTGAGACTAAATTTTTTATTATTTTTTCTTTTTTTCTCTTTTATTGTAACCTCTTGAAAGACAGTGAATAAGCTTTGGAATCAACAAAATTTAACCTTATGTTGATCAATAACCAGTTACTTTCTCTTCATGTGCTTGCTCAAATTAAGTTCAGTAAATAAGAATTTTTATTAGCAAAACCATAACATATTCCAATTGTATTTTATCCTTTAATGTCATTTTGTCATATACAAATAAATGCACTTACACCTGATTAATTATCCAAATAATTTCTTACCACATGTAATTAACATATTTAATGGCTATTTATCTGTAATTTAATTGTTGTGTATATTGTATATAATTTAATTTATATGTAAATAATTGGTGCTAATTATTTCTTACAAGGTGATATTTTATAATCTTCAAATGTCTGTTTAATATACTTTTTCTTAGGAATTAAAAATTCCTTCAGAAAAATTGTTTCAGGGAAATAAAATCTCCAATGTACATATGTTGAACTGAAAGTCTTAAGAAGCTAATTATTTTTTCTAATTAGTTACCTAATTATATGGCCAGTCAGCTCCAGATTTTATAATAAAATGAGATTCACTCAATCCTCTGGTTCATTTTGCCCCTTTGTTTGCCTCATATTTTCTAAAGCATTATTCAATTTATTTTCTGGCAAGATAAATATAAAGTTAAAGTATGTCCAGACTTTTGCAAGTGTGCTCCTGATGAGAAATGTGCTCCTGATGAGAAAATGTAACTATTTCAGTTCACGATATATCTGCATTCACAGTTAGCACTTATCTCTCATATTAGTGGTATTGCCAAGACAAGACAGTAAAATGACAGAAGCAGAATATAATATCTGGATTCCGACAATGTTTCCAGATAATGCACAGTTGTCACTGTGGTGGTGAGAGTGACTGACAGAAAGAGACTAGAAATGGGGAAATGATCAAGTGTTCTTTCATGTGGCTGAGATGACAGCTTGGCTCAAGGGTAGCACACAGAAAGCAGGGAGAACTGCACCCTTGTCTGCAGGGAAGACTACTCAGGTTTATTAGCAAAATTGTTCACACATGTCCATTGTGGTTCTTAGTTGCCAATGATACCACAGATTAGTGTAAAACTCCTGTCTTCTTCTTTAAGAAGCCCAGTCTTGCCATTATCACATTGACTGGCATAAAGGAAATGAAGATTATCCTCTTCTAGATCTTCCAGTTTCTTTTGAGAAACTTACAGGAATACTCATTGGAGTAAATAATGAACCACTAATACCAATGTGAATTGAATTTCTGGGAGAATCATTAATTTCTAAAGCATGTCATCCTCAGTAGGCTGTGGCTTCAGTCTATCTGAGGTCATCCCTGGGCAAATTCACCAGATTTATATCTCTTGGTTTTTCCCTGCTACTAGAAGCATATAACAATGGAGTTATGACTTACAAAGTAGTTATGAAATTTCAGAACTGTACTATTGTATTTCCTAAGTCAGTAAAAAATGTCATCTGTCTTTTCACTCTGCAAAAATAGCAACTTGGTGGACAACTAAGGGGATTGTTTGTGCCAGACCCCCCTATTAAGTAGAAATTTCATTTAACCAGACATCCATTCTCAATGTTGGGCAAAGCATTTGTGTCTATAACTACACTAATGTATGTTCACCTACAAATACTCCTCAAAGCACAGATTCTCAAACTCTGATTTCATGGTTTTGATAGGTGTCAGTAGAGGTAGACTTTTAAACATAATGTTCCATGGAGAGGAAATTCCTAAATAGTAATGCTATGTGCAATGCTAATTCTTTCGAAAGGTTAAAAAAAAAATCTTCAATGTGCCTTGTATAACATGATCTATTTATATTCTGTCACTAAGGAGAGTCAGCTGCATTTATGTTCAGGGTGAACAGAACAATTCATTTGTACCTTCTCATTCAATTGATGACTACCCATTTACCCAACTGATGGATAGCACTAGGTTAGGTAATGAGAATTTTTAAAACGCATTAAAATGTTTGGAATGGAAACTCTCAAAAATATTTAACACAAGAAATCTGTGAGCAGAGAAGTTTTAGCACCAGAATTTCTGAGTCTGTCTCTAGTATTAATTATAATGTTAATTTCCATCACAGAATGTCATACATGACAACAGTTACAAAGAGACTAATGCAGTCTCAATCCCAAATTGGATCCCTCCAAACTTCCTTCAGTATTCCCAGTACCTGGTAGTGGCTAGCAATACCTATGTGAATTTATTAATCAATAAAAGACTCTAGGATTATAAAGCACATTCTCAAATTGAAACAATACTATAAAACTTGGGGTGGTAGGAGCAATAGATTCTGGATTACATATCTTTTGAAATCAAAACCTGACTATGACTTCAAAATACTATTAAATATGACTCCTTCATTTATGTATGGAAAGCACAAATATATCAAATGCTACTACATTTACAACCCTTTCTTCTCCAGACTTCTACTTAGTTCTTATATCTATTTTTGTTTTTTATTTAATGCTGAGTATTTACTTTCTTCTTTTCCAATTTCTGTCATTATTGACAGCTTTATTGTGTCCTGAACTGTCTGAAATACTTTACACTGTATATCTCAAATAAATCTTCAGAAGATTTTATGCAATAGGAACTATATTATATCCATTCACGGTTTGGGAAGTTACTTGACTTGCTAAAATACAAGAGAGTGATGGGGGCATGATGTGGATCCTGCTAATTGACTTCAGCTTTCCCATTTTTACTGTCCTTCCTCCTTTTCCACCCCACCCTTACTATCTGACTGCAATATCCAGGTCATGAGAGTTGAAATCAAGAATGAAAAGAAGCTGGTGTCAATGTAATTAGTCATTGAGAGGATTACAACTGAATTATTTTAGAATTAGACTTTATTTCAATGCTTTCAAATTTCTCTCCCTTTTCTGAATTCAAATATTTACAGGGAGCCACTATTATATTATACATCTGGGAAACTTTGTTCCCACTAACTTAGCTCCAACCACAGTGGAAAACCTAGTATGCTGACAGCACTTTGAGGAGCCCTCCTACCTTAGTCAAACATTTATTGCACAAATAACACTTTTTAAGATTTTCTGTTAAATCCTTCCCTTGGTGTTCCTTTTGTGTTGTTTCAAATCTCACTAATAGGCTTCAGCTTAATTCAGTTTAATTTATTCTTTGCTTATTTTATTATAGTAAAACTGCCACGGACAACTTGAAGCATTACTTCATTTATACATATGTTGGGTAAGAGGATTTTATTGTTTGTTTGTTTGCTTTTCTAAACCTTACAAAGCAAGGTGTAATGAAAAATAATTTTCAATTCAAATTTAAATTGCACACGAAATTTATGGCCACCCCATATAAAGAAAAATTTGCTTTAAAGAATGAAAATATAAATACAGGATCATGTCAGCAAAGAGCAAGTGTTTGACTTCCTCTGTCCCCATCTGAATACCCTTAGTATCATTTTCTTGCCATATTGCATTGGCAAGAACTTCTAGCATTACGTTGAATAGCAGTGGTGATAGGGGACATTCTTTTTTAGTTCTAGTTCTATGTGGAAACGCTCTCAGTTTTAGTCCATTCAGCATGATATTGGCTATGGATTTGTTGTAGATGGCCTCTATTAGCTTAAGAAATGTTCCATCATTGGCTATTTTATTAAGTGTTTAGAAAATTCCAGGAACTCAACCACAAGGCTCGTAGAGTGATTGAGGAATACAGTAATGTCTTGGGATACAAAATTAATGTCCAAAAATCTGTAGCCTTCATATATGCCAATAACAGCCAAGCTAAGACTTAAATCAAAGACACAGTACCCTTCTCACTAGCATCAAAGAAAATGAAATACCTGTGAATATACCTAACAAAAGATGTGAAGCATCTCTACAGATAGAACCATGAAACTGAGAAAAGAAATAGCAGAAGGCATTAACAAATGGAAGAATATACCATTCTCATGGCTAGGAAGAATCAACATTGTTAAAATGTCTGTACTACCCAAAGCTATCTACAGATTTAATGCAACTCTCATCAAAGCACCAATGTCATACATTGAAGAACTTGAAAAGATAGCACTGTGCTCCATATAGGACCAGAAAAAACCCTTAATAGCTATTGTAATTCTAAGGAATAAAAACAAATCTGGAAGCATCACATTAACAGACTTTAGTTTATATTACAAGTGAACAGTGATCAAAACAGTTTGGCACAAAAATAGAGATATAGATCTATGGAACAGAATAGAGAACCTAGAGATGAAACCAGCCATGTATCGCTGTCTGATCTTTGATAAACCAAACAAAAGTATACACTGAGGGAAAGAATCTCTATTTAATAAATGGTGCTGGGAGAACTGGTTAGTCACATGTAGAAGACTTAAATTAGACCCACACTTCTGATCATTTACAAAAATTGATTCTTGCTAGATGAAATGTTTAAATTTAAGACACAAAATGATAAAAATTGTAGAAGAAAATATGAGAAAATCTTGGGAAAAAATGGTCTGGGAAAAGATTTTATGAAGAAGACCTTGTTGACAATTGTAGCAACATCAAAAATAAATGGGACACTATCAAGCTAAAAACCTTCTGCACAGCTAGGGGTAAACTAATTTAAGCAAACAGCCAGCCTTCAGAATGGTAGAAGATAATTGCACACTATGCATCAGACAAAGGGCTGATAACTAGAATCTCTAGAAAACTCAAACTAATCAACAAGAAAAGAGCGAACAATTCCATTTGTAAGTGGACAAGAGACATGAACAGAACCTTCTCTGAAGAAGAGAGAAGAATGGCTGCCAAACAGATGAAAAATTGCTCATTGACCCTAATCATCAGAGAAATGCAAATCAAAACTACCCTGAGATATCACCTAACCCCAGTGGAGAATGGCCCACATCACAAGGTCCCAAAACTGCAGTCGCGGAGTGGATGTGGAGACAAAGGAACACTTTGACGCTGCCAGTGGGATTGTAAACTAATATAGCCTCTATGGAAAGAAATGTGGAGAATCATCAAAGAGCCCACAGTCCCATTACTAGGTATCTACCCATAAGAAAAAAATCATTTCGCCATAAGGACATTTGCACTAGAATGTTCATAGCAGCTCAATTCAGAATTGCCAACATGTGCAATGAACCCAAGAGCCCAGGAACCCATGAATAGTTTAATAAATGGTGGTATATGTATACCATGGAATACCATTCAGCCATAAAGTGATGGAGACTTTACATCTTTGGTATTAAACTGGATAATGTTGAGGCACATTCTGCTTAGTTAAGTATCACAAGAATGAAAAAACAAATTTCTAATATACTCAATACTAATATGAAACAACTATATGCTCACATCAGAGAAAAACACAATTGAATTTAAATGGAGGGGGGGAAGAGGGAAAAGGGAAAGGAGAAGGGGGAGGACGATTGGTAAGCTTTTACCTAAGGTGCAGAATGTAAAGGTATAGCCTACACTCCCTGAGTGAAGGACTCAACTACAACTTGAACCTTACCTAAGAAATGCAAACCATGTAACCTATCATTTGTACCCTGATATTTATCTGAAATTTTTAAAAATAAAGGAATGAAAATATAAACAAATGCAGAATAAGCCAGAAAATGCATTGCCATAACGATATTTTTTAAGATATTAAATATATATAATTTTGAATTCTTCAAGTTAATAACGTAAGAATGACAAATCATTTTGAATTTACTATATGTTCCCCAAATAGAATGATGTTATGGTTTATGGTTTTCTTAGTTCACTTTTATATGTTTTTCTCGAAGTCTGATAACATTACCATGCCTTTTGTAATACATCCTTCCATCTAAACCGATCTACGAAATAAAATAACTTAGACATGAATTAAACGCTGCCAAATTACTTAAACCAGAGTTAACTTGAATATGACTCAGAGATTGTTATCAGATTAAAATAATAGATTTGAGCTGAGCTCCACAGCTCAGTGCACTGGTCCTGCAAACTGAGGATGGAGAGTTAGAACCTTGAGTAGGCCTGATTAAGAAAAAAAAGAAAGAAAAAAGAAAAGAAAGAAAGAGAAAAAAAGAATAGATTTGCTAAAATAAATATATACACATTCTTCAAACAATCTAAAAAATGACAGACTTACACAGGTGTCAAGACAAAAATTTGGCTCTAAACTTTCTCATCATTCGGTAACTCATGCAGTTGTGAATCTTTCTCTATAGCATAAACATTATTTTCACTGCAATGAGCCCAATAAAGAAATTATATGAAAAGGGGTGTGAAGAGTCAGGATATAAAGTATTTGCATAAATTTGCATCACTTACACAGCCAGAAAAATTTTACTCACCAGCCAAATTTAGTTTAACAGATGAGAGAGTTTTTGGATTCAGAATCCAATTTCTAACTACAACATTTGTTTAGGAGACCCCTGTATTATCCACTGTTATAATCTGTTTGTTTCTCTTTCTGCACACATGTCACAATTGAATGCTCTAATTTTGAGGAATGTATTTGCTTAATTCCCTGTGTCTTCTACTAAACTAGTAACTTCCACAAGGGCAAAATCATTATCTGCTTTTCTCCTATCCTTCTGTGTCATGCCCAGTGCAGATCATATAGTAAGTGTTCAATAAATATATTTTTAATGAACAAATGAATACATAAGACAGCAACTTTCTCAGAAGAAACAAAAATCAGATCATTTGACTGCCTAATTTAAGCCCTCTCATTTTAATGCAATTCTGGTTTCTTGATGAGTCTCTTTCTTATGAGGGGGGAATAACATAGCTCACAGTAATCTGAACAGAGCAAAGAAATTAGAGCTACTGACTCACTTTAGACCATTTTGGTTCAGAATATATTTGGAAGTGTTTAGAACATGTTTAGGTTTGGAAAATTAATGTTGGATAAGCATTTTTATGATCCTATAAAAATGTTTTGAACAAGTGACATAATGGACATTGGGGGATTCAGAAGAGGAAGAGTGTGAGGGGTTCCCGGATGAAAATTTATCTGTTGGGTACAATATGCACTTTTCAGGTGACAGGTACAGTAAAAGCCTAGATTTCTCACTATATAATTCACCCATGTAACAACAACAAAAGGTTTGTGCCTATTAAATCTATTAAAATAAACATGAAAATAAATAAACAAATAAAATGTTTTGAACTGTGACATGGTTTGAAATAGAGTAAAAGAGGATCATTTAAGGAGTTCAGTTTTTAGCTACCAATTCAGATTGAGTTCTCCAGTGATAGCCTACATTTCAGCATGCTTCTTAAGCAAACTCACATGTGTATATGAGAAAAATGTGTATGTGTATGTATGTGTATATATATATATATTATGTTCGATAGAAGGATATGTGTTCAGAAGCATCATTCTTGGACTTCCTGCCTATCTCTTTTGCAATGTGGTATTGTTAACATAATTATCAATGTATACAGTTATGATTTAATAAAAAAAAAAAAGAATTGGGAGAACTATTTGTATACAGGATTTATTTCTGCCTAATTCCCTCATATGTTACATGAAGATGAAGATGTTTGACTCCACGAGATGTACATTTTCTTGAATCTTTAAAATACTGACAAAAAATCTGTGTAACATTTATACATTTCTTTGAAGTAAGCCAAGCAATGATACCTACATATTTGAGACTGTAAATGCATATCAACTTCCAGATGTAAACAATATAGCAAATTCTGCATTTTAGACCTATTCTTATCCCATCTAGAATACTTATATACTTTTCTCCAAGCAATTGTGTTAACAAAATTAAGTACTGATTTATAGAAACAGAGAAATAGTTCTGTATGAATTGCTAAAGTCTAATTTTACTTAAAATCCCTAGGCCGAATCTTAGAATTGCCTTACTGGACAATTTCCATTTTCTACCCAGTCTTCAGCTCCACCTAAATGGAGACCTATTTATGTTTCTCCTTTTTTGGAAATGAGCAAAGATAATGAAATATTATTGAGTGATGTATTCAATTAATTAATATACATGTTTTAGGCCTTTATTTCATTTGTTTTATTTCATTCCTTCAAAGCCACTGTCTTGAAATTCCACAGAATGGACAATTTCTTAACATCTTTTCCTGTTTTTTTTTCTTACCAGCAAATATCTTTTCTAATTTAAATATGCAAATGAGTTAGTGTACTTGCCTGCTTTTTAGAGTTGTGCCATTTTTCAAACTGTGCCTGAACTCAACCGTAAACACATGCTTCAGCATTTTTGACTCTCAGAACCCTCACCACAACCCCAAGTCACAACCACCCTGTAGAGCAGGCGTCCTCAAACTTTTTAAACAGGGAGCCAATTCACTGTCCCTCAGACCGTTGGAGGGTCGGACTATAGTTTAAAAAAAAAAACTATGAACAAATTCCTATGCACACTGCACATATTTTATTTTGAAGTAAAAAACAAAACTGGAACAATAACAATTCACACCGCTTCATGTGGCCCACGGGCCGCAGTTTGAGGACGCCTGCTGTAGAGGACGCCTGCTGTAGAGGACGCCAAGAGCCAGACGACCTCTGGGCAAGATGATTTGCAGCTGGGGGGAGGACACTTGGGCGATTCGTCCGCAGGTGCTCCTTGCGGAGAAAGAACCCTAGCCCATGGTGATCCTTAGGCATATAGTCATTGTCTAATACTCCCCTCACCTGTCTTATACCATCTCAATAAAAGGCTACTGGCTACCCTGCAATCAAGGTTAGCCCGCCTCCTGCAAGCTTGTACTTCCAATCCACATCAAGCCTGGTTCCTTCCAGCAGAGATGGAGATCAGGGCCATAGGGGCCTTAGGGGCTGCAACACCACCCCACTGTGACCTCTCTGCTTCTGAACTTACAGCATGACACTCACTCAGTAATTAACCATGACTGCTTTGTGACATTTCTGATCATGTATATTTAACATTGCACAGTTATATAATTTGCTAGTATATCCATGCCCCAGCTACCTCTATTAAATTGCAAGTTCCCTGAGGCAGATTTCACATTTTTCCTGAAAAATGCATCTTTAATAAGGAAAATGTTTGCTGATTATTTGTCTATATCCATTTAGCTATGAAGGAGGTCAAATAGTATGAACAATGGAATGTTCAAAATGTCTTCCCTGGATTAAATTTTCTTGAGTATATTAGTGCGTAAGAAGCAATGTGAGGCCAGGCACCGTGGTTAATGTCTGTAATCCTAGCACTCTAGAAGGCTGAGGCAGGAGGATCTCTGGAGCAGAAGGGTTCAAAACCAGCTTGAGTAAAAGTGAAACCCTGTCTCCACTAAAAATAGAAAATTACTAAAAGTAGAAAAATGACTAAAAATAGGGAAATTATGTTGGCATGCTGGTGTGTGCCTATGGTTTCAACTATATTGGAGGCCAAAGAATGAGGATTGGTTGATCTCAGGAGTTGAAGTTGCAGAGAACTATGATGATACCACTGGTCTCTACCCAGAATGATAGAGTGCAAAGTAAGGCTCTATCTAAAAAAAAAAACCAAAACAATTAATGACAATTAAGGTCATGGGGGGGGGGGAAGGAAAAGCAGAGAGAGGGAAGGAGGGAAAAGGGTGGGGCCTTGGTGTATGCCACACCTTCTGGGGACAAGACATGATTGCAAGAGGGACTTTCCCTAACAATTGCAATCAGTGTAACCTGGCTTATTGTACCCTCAATGAATCCCCAACAATAAAAAAAAAAATCCATTGTGAAAGTTCTCAAAATGTCCACAGATTTCTAAAATTAAGACTAAGGTATAAAATGACAGGTGATGACAGTACCCTTTATTTCTTTAACCAACTTCCACTCTAAATTTTTCTACATGTAAAGAGATACCATTTCTTGAATTGATGGCCCATGAAGTTAGTAGTATGAGTTCAGCAATTGGACCAAGGGAAAAATAAATTTGAGAAAAATTAGCATAAAAAATATCAAATAGAATTCCATTCTCTAGGAATGAAAAGAGATTTTAATATCCTTATATTTGCTGTAACTTCCAAAGGGACAGAGAATATGGTATACCACTTACCTCAAATCTGTATAATCATAAGGTTTTTTTTTTTTTTTGCAAGCATCTTACAAAATCTGCATTCCACTATGCTCACTCTTAGAAATACTGAGGTGGAAAATCTGCAAGTTATACTACTCTGTGCTCTTAGAAAATTTATTTTAAAAATATTTTTTCCAAAAATATGCAAAGAAACAATGTTTTCTCAAACTTGATGCTGTGATAATGTCAGTTTATTTCAAGTGACAGGAACTTAAAAGCCATAACTTCAACAAATGTGGAACTTGCAAGATGGACAGGTATAAATATTGATCAAAACCTTAAAGCCTATTCAGTTGTTTGCAACTCAAGACTACAAAGAGTGAGAGAGTGCCACATTTAAAGGGAATGCACAAGTGATGTGCCAAAGCATCATCCCATCCTTGTACATCTTTCATGTGGGAACACAATGTCCTCTCTATTTTTTTTTATGAATTTGACCAAAATGTCTATAATACTTTTCTTTTGTGCTATGAGAGTATCATTTTTTAAAGTGAATTTTCATGTTTCTCACATTCAGATGCTAATTATTTACTTCTTTGCTATTGGATGCAAATCAAACAAAACATCCATTAGCAAATTATTTTCATTAGACTCTGGGATACCACTTTCAGACACTAGTGGATCTTCCAGGAAAAAGAGATGTTAAAGTGACACTGATCATAGTGTTGGTATTAGTGAGCATTTATTTTTCTACTTAGTATTTTTATGACAAGTGGTATGTTCATTTACTAGTAGATAGTTTTCATTTCTCATATTAGAAATGAAACATTTTCTAGAAATATAATGTGCCTTATTGTTTATGTCAACAATGGTTTACACTTTGTTGAGGTTAATAAGAAGAAAATTATCAAAATGTTCTTTCCCAAAAGTCTGGGCATTTGTAATGTACAAATGCATTAAGTGGTCAAATGTAGGTAGTTCTGGATGACTCTTTGCTTTTTCTTTTTTTCTTTTTGACAGTGGACCTGGAACTATCAAGATCTCCAGGACCCTTGTAATTGCCTATATATTAATAATAGTTTTTTTCAACTGCCTTTGGCCTTTACCTTCACCTTTTTCATTTTCATTAGTTTCATAAGATATTTGGTTGAAGTGATAAGAGCTTTATTATAATTTAAAGATGTTTTTGTTTTGTTTTCATGCAGTGACACTCCTAGAAAGACTTTCTCAAGATAGGGATTGAATCATGAGACTTCAAAGGAGCCATTATTATTATTATAGAGCTTTGGAAACCCTTACCTTACAAAGCAGAGCAATAGAGTTCTCATCTTTAAAAGAAAACCATTCCAAAGAACTCCTAACCTTAATGCAGGCTTTCTACTAGATAATTGCAGTATGACCTCAACAAGTGTCTTTGATTACTGACTTTCCTACTACATATTCTCTCTTCTTCCTCCTTTTTTCCATTCCAAACCTACTTTGTATCCAACACATGAGCTCCCTTGCTTATGTCGCCAATGTTCCTCCAATACTGTCATGCCCCCAAACCCTGCCCCACTATAGGATGAAGCTAAGAATTGAGACCCCTCAAGAGTTTGGCATCCTCTACCTCATTAGCAGTTCCCTTCATTCCTGCTCTACTCACGGACTACCAAACACACCATCTTTTTCTGATTTAATTCCTTTGCTCCAATATGCCCTTTGTTCTGCCCCTTCAATCTCTATCTCTCCACATACATCCATATTCCTACATAGTCCAAACTTCCTCCTCTGTGAAGGCAGATCCTAATAGAACTTTACTTTTCTTACTTCCTTTACCACATTGGACCTTATTAATGTCTGCTTTCAGAATACTCTGTAGTTTCCTCAGCACATCTATTCATATTAATTACAATTACTAAATAATTAATGCTCATTTTCACAAGGTCAGAGATCATATCTATATTGTTTACATCTGTATAAGCAGCAGCCAATACAATACTTGACATACAGAACAATAAGTAAATGTTTATTGAATGAAGAAATATCTGGAAATAGTTTGTTCCTTCTCTGAATCACACAGGGCCACTCACGTCCATTCACTATACATTGCCTGAGGGAGTAGTTATATCATCTATTGTTTCAATAAATATATTCTGAACTTCTTCCTTTAAACTTTGAAAGAACTGACAGTGAATCAAACATGGATATAGCCTTGATTTGTTTATAATCTAGTAGAAAAGTAGATCTTATAAATATTTCTAATACACAGGCAAAAATAACAAGTATTAAAAAAGAGATACAGATAGAGCATTCCCAGAACTAAGGAAATTTTGGAAGATAACTATCCAACTGAAACATATTTAAAAGATAATTATAGGAATGCATTCAGAGATGTAGACTTTATTTGCATACATACCACCATTTTAATGCAATTGGAGAGTGGAGAATTTGTCTAATCTAGCCTTATGTCTTTGTATCTGTCCCACTTCATAAGAAAGACCACTTCCCACACTAAATACTCAGAATTACCAAATAGGCATAAAATGCAAATGAATTTGTTCTGATTCATGAATTTAACAAGTGTTTGACAACATCTCACATGTGCTGGGCTATAAAAATATAATGGAAGACAGAATATGTATACTCAAGTATTTTCTTATAGGTTTACATGGGAAGACCTAAGTTCCATGGCAATTATAATGAAACTTTTCCTTCAATGTCATTTGTATACAATGAACTAATTTTCATAGTGAAAAAGAGACACTAACAATAATTAAATTATATATTGTTTTGAAAGATTTACATATTGGCCTACAAATTGTTATATTTCTAGATATAGAAAATATTCAACGTCTTCAAAAGTGAATTATTTTTCAAATAAATATAATATATGGTATTTATATAATATAAAATAATATATGTCAGTGAACTTAAAGCAAAATATTTTATAAAATTTTATATTAAAAATAAAATAAGCAGAACATTATCAATGTAGATGTGATTGTTAACTAGTATTTTAGCTGTGTCTATCTCTGAAATTGTGACTTATAGGTCATTTTATGTTCTAATATTGGAAAGAAGGATTTGAATTGTTTTAAAACAAACAGAATATTCAAATGATTCTAAAAGTAATGGTAATAATTAATACCTTTTTTAAAATATGGGAAAAAATACTCATGTTAAGCCTTAAAACATTTACTTGAACAATAGGGTTTCCCTAAAACTTTAATTCAGATGATATATACAAATATACTGAATTTGATTGCAAAAGAATTTACAATTCCAGTTAGTCACTCTAAAAATTTTATCATTATAACCAACAAATAAGGCCTATCTTGTAAAATATATCAAAACACATTAAGTAGATGTAAGTAGAAAATTCTATTAGGTAATATGCATTGTATTTTCATTTTACTTTGTAAACAGCTCTTAACAAATCTATGTAACATGTGATACTATGAAACTTTAAGCTCTTTGTATCAATTTTGACTTATATAAACTAAAGGCAGAGAGTCTAATCTCCAAATCTGGCTGTATTCTAAAGTATTATAGCAGCAAACTCTTTGCTTAAAGCTCACTATTAGTGTGACCTCATCATTTAATTTTCCCTTGCAAATAAAAGGAGAAAATTTCAAGAGATGAGGGTGGAGAGGTAATTAGGACCCGTGTCATATAGGAAACAAACTATGGTGAAGAGAGTACACTTTATATTTGCAGGAATGAGAAGCCATTGAAAGGATTTAAATGAGGTTTACATGATCACAAATATATTTTACAAAGATCAATGCAGCATCAGGGTGGGGAATGGATTATAGAATGGCAAGATTAAGTCAGGAAGACCAACTTGGACATGTTTGAATACAAGACAGTGCAGCTCAGCCAGGGAGAATGGAGAGATTTAAAGGAAGAGAATAAAGACCTTGGTTATAGAATTGTTTATTACATGGGCCAGGTAATGAAAACAGCAAGCCAAGGATGACTCCTATGATTGGGTGACTGACCATTTGGATGAAAATGTCATACATTGCCAGGTGATTAGAAGATGGAACAAAATCGGTAATGCCTCCTGTGTCTTCTTGAAAAATATAAGAGTTGAGAATATAATCTATTATGTAACATGTTTCTAAAATATCATCACTAATGTATGATATGCATCTCATTTACATCATGTAAGTTATATACAAATGGATCTTCAAAATGACTTACAGAAAACAAAACTTTTGTAATGTTGTTATTAGGTCTTATGCAATGGAATAAAACCATATTGGAGTGTATAAAATTCACATTTTTTGTACTTAAGGACTTGTCAAGTTCACCATTGCTTTTGTCCTAGCAAACAATATCATCATTCTCTATTTTCTATTTGTTCTCAATTTGTAAAGATTTAATATAGATTCAGCAAAATCTCTGTTCCCTTTTCTGAAGTGTCCCACCTACTTTTAATCCCATTCAATGACTTATAACATTGAATATTTCCGTTTCAGAAATTCTACTAGTCTTTAATTTATATCTACTCATCTCTTCATTCTGTTCCATCTTTTCCTTACATAAATATGTATACATACTTATAGCTATATTGTATATACTGTATATACATATATATATATCCTTTATATATAGCTATAGTTTGTTCAGTGTTCCCTTGCTTCCTCGCGCACTAATTTTATAGGAGATGCTGAATAATTTAAACATTAAAGTATTGACAGCTGTATTTTTGTCTTCTTTATATGTCAATGTACTTTATTCTTCTTGCAGTTATTCACTTGCATAACATCTGGATCCTTTCAAAACATGTCATGTTTTATTGAAGCAGATTTCTTATAGCTTTTACACTAGAGCTAGTTTGGTCCTATTCAAAAGGTGTTACTCTATAGTCTTTGGTTAACGAACTGAGTGTTCAACAAAGCCTTCCTCTTCTGGCTGCTTTGAACTTAAATTATTCCACCTTTAAGTGAACTATGTTTTCATTTATAGCAACCCATTCTTTGCCCAGACTTAGAGACTTTCCTTCAAATATTTAAAAATTAATTTCAGCAACAGACGCAAGAGGTCTCCTTTGTAGATTTATGATTCTGTTTTTCTCTGCATAGCTCGCTCCTTTATGATGCTCTGATCACAAGTACTAGCTGCCTTGGACTCATCAAACACTAATTTCTGTCTATTTGTTGTTTTCTTTATTTCCTTATTTCTGGACTACCGTGCACTGTAGTCCAGAAAGTGCTTTCAGAAAGCTGGGGTAATTGTATGGTTAACCTCACTTTTTCTTTTCTTCTCAGGACTTTACATCTTACCCAGCATGTTGATCAATGTCTGTAAGCAGTTAATTCCTACATTTTTTTCCACTTTTTTATTTTCCATTTTGGGGCATCAAATCTAGTTGTTACTTGATCATAGCTAGAAATGCCACACCTCACTTTATTAATGCCTAGAGTCCCAATTATTTGTTTGGTTTGGGATGATTCTTTATCATTTTGTTCACTGATAAACGTGAATATGGCATATACTTTTGTATGTTCACCAAAAATATATCAATTTTATCCTTCTATCCTTGCAGTAAGAAGCAGCCACATGACTGTCTTCTGTCCAGTAGATTATGAATAGAAACGATGATGAATACTTTAGGCTTACCCCATAAAATATCATTCCATCATCTTCTACACATTCCATGTCCCTATTTGTTGAATGAATGTGGATACTTAAGACTTGCAACATGGGTTTAGGAGACTGAAGGCTTACTGGTGAAAAATATCCACAATGGATGAAAAGCAATAAACTGTGTAAGTTTCTGAAATCTTAAAGTTTCAGTGTGTGTCTACTTGATAGAATAAGTGAACAATGGCTGAATATTTTTAGCCAATGTAATTAAAATTATAAAGCATATCAAAATCGATATACTAAGTGTCTATTAATGATACCATCTGTTGTTACTATTATTCTACTATTTTTAGTGAAATTACAATAGATATTTTAATAAACATTAGCAGGCTAGACAGTATTTTCTAAACTGCAAAAAAGTGCACTCCATTATATGTTCTTCCAAACACATTGAAATGTATGCCATTTTTGAGATCTGGAGATATCTTGTAACATTTTATATTGCTTTTGGATGGTAGGTGTATTAAATAAGTAAAAATTTATTTAAAAATAGGAGCTTAAAAAGCTGCCATACATGCGTTCATCAAAATCACCATATAGTTTTCTCTGCCTAATCAAAGATACATCCCACTAGGGCCTCAACGGCTTCTCAGAAATAATAAGTACCCGATGTGGTTGAGAATTCTATTCTGTTGAAACTGTGAATCAACCCATGATGGCTTGTGAGAAGAAAGGAGTATTATTTCTTCTTTATATCTCCAGCCTTTCTCCTTGAGGTGTACACGTATTTTCTATTATTAGCAACATCATAGACTTTAGAATGTCACTCGAATTCCCCATCTCAGCACTGCACTGCATGAATAAACAAACATAAGCGCTAGTAATCATCAGAGGTTGCTTTTATAACAGCTGTGTTTAAGTCAAATCTGGATGAAGTGGGTGTTTGTGAAGGTGGCAGTTACCTTAATGGTTAGATTAAACAGGTCACATTCTCTCTTGGTTATAGTCACATCATGGTATGTTTCCAGGTCCTATCTGATTCACTACAGTTTCTCCAACAAGTGATCAACTTGAACTTATGATAAAAGTCCACCTACTGTTCATGATACAGTAAAAACTGCATTTCTGAGCAAAATTATCAAAGTAATGAGTTGCTAGTGCTATAATCAATCTTGGCACTTCACTTATGAGTGGCTTCATACTTTTAGTTTAAGGGGAAAAAAAACATGATCACCAAGTATTTATGTGTCAGAAAACTCAAAATCTGTTCATGTTGATAAGCTTGGATAATATGGATAATACATTTTTACCCCTCAAACCTTAGCAGAAAAAATGAACACTTTTCTGTTGGCTAAAGATGTGGTTTTCTAACTTTGGTGACCCTGGTAAATGGCAGGAAACTGACAAGTCTTTTAGGAGTCACTGAAATGGGAACATGTGAGGACAGGTGACCAGCAGGAATACTTTGGGGTAATTGCATAATATTTAGAGGGTGCTTAGAAGGGACATATACAAATAATGGGGGGATGAAGATAATTGGTGCCTTAAAATTTATGTAGAGCAATGAAATGTACATGTATTATGTGTATATAAGGATGGCCATAAAGTTCATGTGCAATTTAAAATATGCAATTTAAACTTTATGGCCACCCTGTATTTGTAGTTGTGCATAATAATAAAGAAGAATATATGGGTTTCTTTTCAAGAGCTTAAAAACATTATCTCGTCAAAAAATGATATGCAATCCTAGAAGCTGCCTGCCTCTCTCTCTTTCTCTAAAACTCTCTGGAATCTCAGAAAGTGGATTACCTAACAGCTGGAAGTTCCCCTCCACCACAAAATTACACTTCTCTTTCCTAGTGTTTAAGGGTCTTATGATTTGGTAAATCTTCATTCTCTAACAAAGATTTAACAACTTTGTGTTGGGAAGACAATTGCTTAAAAAAAAAGCTCTGCTCTCCTGGAAGTTGCAGGCCGATGGGTGAGGTGTTGGTTTAAAGAATTCACATAAATGTGTAAAATTGCATTTATGATAAGTGCTATAAAGGGCTGATTTGTGGTCACATGAGATAGAGAATAGGCAAATATACCTAGATAAGGGCAATTGGGGACCAATCTCCCCAGAAATAAGTAATTTACTTAAAATCTACATAACTAGACAAAAACAACATTAGTAAAAAATTACATTAACTAGGTAAAGAGTAGTGCAAAAGTGTTGTAAGCTCAGGGAACATATATATGCATTTTATTTTATTGACTTGGTAATTAATTTCCTTACTGTGAATTGAAAGCTCTCTATTTGAAGATCAACGCCTCTATAGCTCTCATTTTTATAGGGCTTAAATAAAACTAAATAGGGAAAACAAAACAGAAATGAAACCTCACTGGAAAGCACATTGTTATTTAAAGCCAATATTGTTTGTTTTCAGGATAAAGGTAAATGTTGTAAAGTAGTTTTTCCTCTAGCAGTAGTGCATTTCATTTTTTACATCTATTTGATTTAAATTTCACTTTTGATGACAACATGAGGATAACATAGTTCTACAATGTTAGCAAACAGAATGAAAATAGACAAACCTTTCCTTTTTGAACATTAATATACATGTATCAATGATCAACAGGATTCTATAGGATTCTCTGATGGAATTTGAATTGGAGCATTTCATTTGCTGACAGGATTATGTTCGGAAAATTTCAGGTCATTGAAACTCAGAGATGTAGCAAAGGAAGAGAAATCCATAAATCAACTTTTAAGGCACCTAAAATTAATGTACCTTTGGATAACTTAAATGTCACTCCCACATGACAGTTTAACAATAGAGAAATCAACAGGGTTTGCTTCTAAGGAAGTTCTTAGAAACTATGACACAGGAAAAGCCAATTTTTGGTTGTCATCAATGTTTCCTTGACAAATGGCAGATTGGTGAAGTAGCCACCTTAGGCATCATGTGAGGTGTCTGATTGAATGACCTTGAATATTGTCAAATTATTCTACCAGTTGAACATTTTACTTTTCTCCTCCAAAAAAGTGAAACATACGCCTGAATTTCATTCAAACAGCTCTAAGACTTTTGCCATTAAGCAGAAAAAAAAAAAACAGGATCGCCAAATTTTTAATTGACTTTTAAGCCTATGGGTAAGAATTATTTGAGGATTTCTGGCATTTTTTTTATATCAGCTGATACCCACAGGTTAAAATGACAGAAGAATTTTATGTCCAAGAGTAAAAAACCAGATCTGTTGCCAAGGTCACAGATGGCATACACTCTTCTTACAGTCAAAACTTTATTTGGCAATAAAACTATTCATTACTTTAAAAATTTCCATTGCTATTGCAGTTTCCAAAAAGAGTTCACAAAGAAACAGGGGATTTTTGTTGCTGTTGGTATGTAATAATAGAAAATAAATTTGAAAAGTTTATTGCACTAAGGAAAATCAATGGGGATTTTTGTGGTGGTGTTGAATGGTGAGGAAAGGTGGGGTCATTGCAATTCCTCCATGCCCTGTGTCAAAGTCTCAAGATGTCAGCAGACCTGTAATGGATGTCATCAGTTATTGGAGGTTGGCTTCAATTTTCTTCCTCTGCTCTAAGCCACAAACTAGATTAATTCATATACCTTAGTCTACCAAGATCCCACCTGTCATAGGTCCCTCTGTGACAGAGCAATAAGCCCTACAATGTAATTCAAGTCAAAGATTTTGTACTAGGGCAAACCAAGGTGCTGTTGTATTTTTGGTAATTCCAGACTGAGACTTCATCTCTTTCAAAATGATTCACAATATCGAATGTATTTCTCAGGATAGGAAAAGTTAAAGTGTTCCTTCAGATTTTATTACTTCAGGCTTCCATTTCTAGGGAACTTGCTGTAGAATAAACTCCAGTTCTTGTGTGTTCCTTTACACTTAGAAAACAAAGTAAAAACAAATCACATGCAATTTATCATGCTTTGTATTCTGTCAGTTTTCACCTTAACCAAGACCCAAAACAAAAACAAAATAATATGTTGTAATCCTAATGGTAAAGTGTTGTTTCTTTAGGTCCAACAAATGTGTGATGGTATGAGGGGGTCATGTCATGGAAATAATGGCAATTGTGAATTGTGTGAGTTTGTTTGATGCTGTGAAAGTCTGGCAAGGAACCTAATCATAGTAACATAAGTTTACATAGTCACTATTTTCTCACGAAGAAAATTCCCAAAGTAACAGAAAGGGGGAAAGGCAAGGAAAAAAAATAGTCCTTGGATAAGAACACCATCAAATTCACCATTGCCACAGTTGAGTAAATGCTAGGTTAGAACTTAGATTCTCTGATGTTTGCTCAGTTTAAGTTTGCAAAGAAATAGATCTTAGCACTTTAAAATTAAAATGAGGCTCTGATGATAAATTAATATAATCAGTGATATTTCGTAATATAGTGGTTGATTACTTATGGTGTTTATAACCATAAGCTGTTTATAACCATAAGGAACCAACCACTATATTACGAAATATCATTGATTATATTAATTTAACTATACCTCCTCTGGGGTCTAATATATTTTAAGGCTTAATTGGCTAAACACATTTATGATGTGCCTTATTATCAAACTCATTATTGTTCTTGTCAGTAATGTGCCAAATATTGTACTAATTGTTATGCAATCTCTATTTTTATTTGTTGTTTTTTGTTTATGTATCTATTCACCAAGAAGAGGGGGGATGTGTGATGGGGGAGAGAGAGACAAAGAGAGCAGAGACTATTATCTTCACTGAAAAGTAAGAAAACTGAGGCTTCATCACCCAAAAACCTTAAGGGCTTCTAATGCTAACGTTATTTACTTTCAGAAAAAGAATATATTATGATTTACAAATGAATTTCCATTTTCCCCTTTATCATAATTTCAGATATTATAAATCATTCATTGTTCCTAAATGATGTTCTATTCCTTACAGCATCAAATATTTCAAATTCAATTTCCTTTGTATCCCAAACCTCTTTATATAAATTCATAAATGATTTTGACTAAATTAGGAAAACCTTTATCAAAAGTTCCCAAATAATTCAATTCACAAAAACTTCACTTGTGCTTAATAAACCAAACCAATTTTTAAAAAACTATTTATCAGAACAGAGCAACAACTATAATTTCTAAGTTTCCAATAAGCCAAGTTACATATATAATCTCTTGGCAAATTGAATTTTATTATCCTATGAATCGTAACTAGCACCTATTGCTCATTATCTTCGTCTTCTAATCACTATATGAGTGTGTATGTGTACATACTTATGTTTCAACATATCTCCTCAATTATGTGGCAGACATCCTTATATTCATTTTGTAGACAATGGAGGCCTATAGCAATTATGTAACAATACATACGTGATTATTTTACAGAGGTAAATGGGTGGGTATTTGATTGTAGCTAAGAGTGATTCAAAAAAAGAAATCTTTAAACATAATGCTACACTGTACCTTTGGTCCATGAGAAATACCCCTATTTAAATTTGTTTATCTTGCTACTATAGAAAGTATAGTCTATTTATCATTTAATTACCACTATCTTCAAATATTAATAACTTGCTGGTATCTGATTTTCAATAAACTTAAAATTAAAAATTATTTTCCATGCTTTAGAAGTTTTCCTAGATATTGCTAACCCGTAAGTTGTTTCTTTTCAGTTCCTTTTGCTTTAAAGTTTGTTGGGATCATTGGTCTGTTTGCTCTATAGGAAACCATTTAAAAATCATTGCCTGCTTTCCTACAGTCAAAAGATTCCTACAGTCAATGATAAACATGATAAGCAGGCTCCCCCTTCATGGAGTTTATCATCCAGATATGAAAAAGTACAAATATAGTACAACCTCTGTAAGTTGACCACCCAAGGGACTGTAACAAACTGGTCAACATACAGAGGTAGTCAGAATAAAGAACTAGGTCTACTGTACTGATATGTACATGTGCGGCATGTCTGGTCTATGAAAATTAGGTCAACTTAAGAGCAAGGAAATGTTAGGAGGTGGTCAAATCATTTCTACTGTATATTAAATTAGTATTTTTTTAAATGGTGTATTTATCTCATAAAATATAACATTATCAGAAAATTAAATATGTTAAGATTTCTTTAGATTTTACTATAACTACTGCACTTAATATTCTATAATTTTCAAATAAAAAATAAAACAAATTTCTTCTCTAATAGCTAATTACAATTGATATCCAAGCAGAGGAGAGGTTAAAATCTGCTTATCATGTTTATCATTGTCTGCAAGGATTCACCAATATACTCAACTATATTTGCTAGAATAATCTGAATTCAATTTTCTCTTTGTAGTCCTTTGATCATAGCAGGAACTAATTAGCACACAGATTATATCTAAGCTACTATTTAAATCAGTGAACTAGTCAGTCAAACTACTACTCAATTCATAATCTGGAAGGGTTCATGTGACTTACAAAGGAAACCAACTTATCAAAGTACTGTTTCTTATACATTAAAGGGAAGAATCCAGGGGCTAAAGATAGAGAAATTACGGAGATGTTGGTCACAGGGTACAAATTTACAGTTCTGAGATGAATAAATCCTACAGACCTAATGTGTAGCATGGTAACCAGTTAATGTGTTATACATTTGAAATTTGACAAGGAAGTGGGTCATAAGTATTCTCATCACAAAAAAGTAACTATGTGAAATGACAAATGTTTTACTTAATTTATTGTGGTAATCATTTTACACTGTACACATATATCAAAACTTCATTGCACACTTTAAATGTATGCAATGTTTCTTTGTCGATTGTACTACAATAAAGCTGATGAAAAGGACACATTCTCCCTAGCTTACAAAACAATAGGATATAAATTCAAAAACACTTCTTCAAGCTTCATTTCTCCTTTCTGGTATTGTTGTTTCTAAAAATCATAAATTTAGATGACTAATAACATAAACATAAAAAGAATTGTATTGTCATAAGGGTGAAGCAGGTGTTAAATAGTGAGCACTGCAGCCATTTCCTGGTTTGTAGTGAAGCTCAGACTTAGGTCTTCCGACTTGAAGTGTTCTCTTTTTTTGTATCACAGCTTATGTTGAGTTCAAATGTAGATTTCCAAAACTGTCTACATGCTTTGTCTAAATGGGCATGAAATAGTTTGAAAAAAAAAAAAAGCTCATAAATTTTCAAGTATGTCTTCCTTTTGTCATTTTTTGTTTGTTTTAGAAGATAAACGTGTTGATTCCAATGTCTCAAAATTAGGAGCTAGAAAAGGGACAAGGAAATTAAGCTTAAAGAATCTCTTCTCTCATGTGGGCCTGTAGAAGTTCATCAACTCATTTCAATTAGTATTGAGTACATGGAATGCTCGCTTTTCCTTTCTTGAGAACATAATGTAACCTAATCGTATGTAATCTTATATTAATATGAATTTTTTTAAAATTATAATAAACTCTAGAAGAAAAAAAACACCTATTCTCCCCTTTGCTATACTCACGCCTGATATTTTCAGCCTCCTCTTTCATCTCAAGTATGACCTTAGAAAATCCATGTCAGATGTACCCTTGTAAGATGCACCGCAGGTGTAATCCCATGTGAAATTTAGTAAATGTAGAATATAATTGTCTTAATACAATAACTAAGAAAATGCCAGGAAGGCTATGTTAACCAGTGTGATGAAAATGTGTCAAACTGTTTATAAAACCAGTGTATGGTGCCCCATGATCACATTAATGTACATAGCTATGATTTAATATTAATAAAAAGAAAAAAAAGAAAATCCATGTCAGGAGACCAGTACCAATTCCTCTGGGTTGACATGAAAGCTGAAACTTCATTGACAATTTTTGTTTTAATGGATTATACACGTACTTCTGAGACATTCTGTGTGTTTTGGTCTCCCTTAACAGAGCAAACCTTAAGAAGGCAGATTTATGGGAAAGGTAAAATTTATATAGCTCTTTCATCTCTCAGGTTTTCTCCATCAAAACTTAGAATCACAGAGCACTAGTGTTTCTGATGGTGATAACAATCTTCAGTTCCCACCACCATAAAAATCATGTCCTTTTTTTATTTGAGTGTGATTCTTTTAAACACAAAAATGTGTTATCCTCTTCTACACAAAAGACTTCATATTTTTTGATAGAGACTTTATCTCTCTTGAACATTCATTTCTCTAAGATGAATGGGTTCAGGTCCTTTGGTGTTCTTAACAGAACATTCATCCTAAAAATTTCCACCATTGCTGATGTTCTAATCGGAACACTTTTGAAAATTTGTCACTGTCATTTTAGTTATGGATCCCAAAATATCCTGTATATCATTTTCTCAGGAACTCTGTGGTGGACTCTTCATCAGAAAAACAAAACAAACAAACAAACAAAAAAAGACATGATTTACACAATTATTTCTCTCAGGGTATACTTGTCTTAAGCTAGTTAAAAGTACATTTGCAATCCACTCTTCACTAACAGCAAAAATCCCACTCTTTTTTTTTCTATTTTTCATAAAACCACATCTAAATATGTATCCTGTCCACTCCTCTGAACTGGTGTCTTAATTGATACAAAGTTTATTATTCATTTCATTCATATTTCTTCACCAGGAAAGCCCACTAAAAGAAGCCCTGTGTGTGTGCACACGCCCCCGTGTTCTCTCAGAGAGAGAAGAAAGAGGGAGAGACAGAGAATAGTGCCTTATGTCCTTTTTGTCATCCTTCGAACTGGTAGCCTGGTCCAATGGCTTTGAACAATGCATAGTCTTTTCTTTGCTACTTATGATACCTAATCTTCCTGACCCTGGTTAATATTATATATGCAGTATAACTTTTCTCTCTGTTTCCTAGGGACTGTTCTAGAAGTTTCACAGGTCCACATTTTGATAATACACTGCCCAATCACTCTTCAACTCTAATCCCTCCTTCTTGAAGTATAGTATTTATTTTTTGTTTTGGGGGTTTTTTTGTTCTTAATCAAACCCATGTCTTATTATCAGAGAAACCAGTCAAATGTCAAAGTAACCTGTCACTATTCTGAGGTACCTACAGAAGTACAATAAATTAAGTAGGTTACATTCACACAGGCAAATCAGAACACCTTTCTGCATACCCCTTTTATATCTCATACATACAGATATGTATACAATAACCTGTGTTTCTGAGTGAAGCATTTTTTCATTAGTAAGACTATTCGTGAACAGTATATTGAGATCTATTAATTAGTTATTATAGATAACCACTACTAATAGATCATAGCAATTTAAAATGAAATAGAATAGAAAGGAAACATAAATATATATGTATATGTAAGTGTGTGCTACGTTATGATATACATTTTTATAGCGTATCACAATAAGAAATGTTTTTAAACCACTGGTATAACCAGTTACTTTGGGGCACCCCTGCTAATTTTATATGTCTCTCTTGCCTCTAAGATTTTATATTTTTTTAAGGACTTCGGTTCCCCTGTGTCCTTTCAAAATTAGACAACTTGAGATCTCAAAGAATAAGATACTGAGATGATGAGCAAACATCTAAAGATACTCTCTTTCCTTTTGGGTTTTTTTTAACCATGAAACAAAGTTGTTTGAGGAAGAGAAAGGTTTACAGAGCAAGATACATTCACCATAGACAATGAATATGCCCCCCTTGTTGTAACAAAAAATAAAAAGATTCTTTTTCTTAAATATTCTAAAGCATATGTGACAGGAAAATATAGATTCCACAATTTCCCCTTCTTGCTATTTCCTGGAATGAAGCAGTTTCCAGTTATTTTTATAAACCTCAGTTAAACATTCTCTTGATAAACTTGAGACAACAAAATGCTCACTTCCGTAAAGAATTGATTTCATAAGAACAAAAAATTCATCCACATTCACAAATACCTGGTTTGCCTTTGTCTGTTTTCACTCATGCTGGGAACCCACAGGAACCCATGACTCTAACAGAACATAACAGCTCTTCTCCCTGAAAAGTGGAGATGTGCAGCATTTGGAAACAAAACCCCCTAACTGTGGTTAGGGCCACTCATAAGCCTTTTGAATTTGACTGTTTGTTAAACTACCTTGCATGTAAAATCTGTGTATTAATATATTACAAAAGATTTTGTAATGTAATGACTTTATAAAGAAATAGCACCCACCCCCCATACACACCAAATAATAAGAGAGTGTAACACTGTAAGTTCTCTACTGGCCAATATAATTCTCATAGCATCACACTTTAGCATGTAACAGTTTTACCCAATACCCAGGACAAAAGCAAACCAGACTTTCTTCAGAAAGTTGCATGTGACAGGCAAAAGACAAAATTAGTCCATATCACAAAATCCCCAAACCAGAGATGTTGGCATGGATGTGGAGAAAAGGGAACACTTCTACACTGCTGGTGGGAATGCAAACTAATACATTCCTTTGGAAAAATGTTTGGAAAACACTTCGAGAACTAAAAATAGACCTGCCATTCGATCCTATAATTCCCCTACTAGGTATATATCCAGAAGACCAAAAATCATACTTTAACTAAGATGTTTGTACCAGAATGTTTATTGCAGCTCAATTCATAATTGATAAGTCATGGAAGAAGCCCAAGTGCCCATCGACCCACGAATGGATCAGTAATTTGTGGTATGTGTACACCATGGAATATTATGTAGCCTTAAAGAAAGATGGAGACTTTACCTCTTTCATGTTTACATGGATGGAGCTGGAACATAGTCTTCTTAGCAAAGTATCTCAAGAATGGAAGAAAAAGTATCCAATGTACTCAGCCCTACTATGAAATTAATCTATAGCTTTAAGCTTTAACCTAATTATAGCCCAAGAACATGGGGAAAGGGGAAAGGGAGGGAGTGAAAGGGGAGGATGGGTGGAGGGAGGGTGATTGGTGGGATTACACCTACAGTGCATCTTACAAGGGTACATGTGAAACTTACTACATGTAGAATATAAATGTCTTAACACGATAACTAAGAAAGTGCCATGAAGGCTATGTTAACCAGTGTGATGAAAATATTTCAAACTGTATATAAAACCAGCACATTATACCCCATGATTACATTAATGTACACAGCTATGATTTAATTAAAAAACTCATTTAATTAGAATTAAAATTCTAATTCCTGGGTTTTTGAAAGATACTACATTGTACTTCGTGTTTTCAAGTTAGGATAGATGATTGACTTTTTATATATAGGGTGTATTTAGCAAAGAATGAACCCATTTACTCTGAAGTCTTCAATGGCTGTTATTAATCGTTTCTTTTGCAAACCTCATGTCCTAGAGAGACACATTCCGTTTAGAAATTTGGATTAAGCAGTGAAGATCTCTGATTTTCAGAGTATCACACTTCTTATTTTTAGCAAGAGAGGCTGATCTGCGTGATTATCTCCTCCCTCCCTTTCTTCCTTTTTTGCTCCCTCCTCCCCATTCTCAAACTTGGAATTTCTCTCTTTCTGCCATTTACCAGTGTGTTAAGATGCCTCTCACACTTGGAGAGCTGTTATGAGCTGCTGAAAGGAAAGAAATAGTAGGTGTAGACTGGGAGGGTTGCAGTGTGAAGATTCTGTAGAGAAGATGGTACTTACAGGAAACTCACAAAAGAGACTTGTATACTCTTGCCCAGACATGGCTCCTTCCAGACAAAAATAAATCAGTATGGGGAAAAATCCAGTACAAAAAAACTCATGAAAACTATATTTTAATACCATAAGTTCCCATTGCTTAGAGGCTAAAATTCAACTTTCTCTAAATTCATGCTGTTTCTGAGTGGTCCCATGTTTATGCTTTTACCCACTTATCCTCCGGAGCTGGTCATTTACGACGACCTCCTTGTTCTAGCCCAAAGCTGTTGCTGCGGCTACATTGCCCCATTGGAAAGCATAGACCTGCAGCATCCCACTATCCCCCACTGCAAGCTCAGTGGAAGAGACCCTCTGTTCCACTTTTTTACATTATCCCAAGCTTAGAGGACGCTCTTTTTCCTTCCATCCACCACATTGTAAAAGAACACTGACTTTCTTTTTCTTACGATAATTTTCTCCTGATAATTTACTGAAAGCTTGAGATAATGGCAAAGAAGCACAACAGATATGCACTAAATCTCAGCTTCTCCCCAGGATTTCTGCTTCTCTGTGTTGCTCCAAGTGTCACTGTCACTGTCTCCAAATACCCAGGGAACCTCAACTCTCACTCCCACCATGGAAATAGCTAAGAACATCTCCATGTTGAGTACAATTCACTTCATACACGTACAGAGCAGAAAGTTTTCTTTCACTATGGCATAAAGTCAGCTCTCAAGTTTTCATTTTTCTGCCATAAAAGTGACATATTCCCAAGATATTTGACAATGAAAAATTTCTTTCCTTTAAAGAAAAACTCAATTTTATCCACAGTCATTCATACAATTTTCTGGTATTAGTACCACCACTGGAATTCCAATTTAATCCAGCTTTAACGAAAGTATCTGTGGGACGTGAAAGGTACACTTTCAGTGGACCAAAACAAGCAAATGCCAATTTTTTTCCTTGTCACTTTATCAAACTTGAAAACTTTTGGGGAATCTAGATTCACAGCAATTCATCCTACTGGAGTTCATCCTTATGGAATTTCTGGGTTTTGCAGAGTAGCTACCTGATGTTAGCCTTTCCTCAAGATATGAAAAGTATTTTTAGTTTATTCTTTAAATTAAAAATGTACATAAATCTTAGAAATGTGTTATAAGAGATACGCATAGTCTAATAAATGAAAACTTTTTCTCAGCCTTCATTCAAATAACTCATTTTGACATTACATGACATTTTTATCTAAATGTTCAGGAAGCTTTTTAAGGAATAGCCACTTGAAAACATTTTTCAATGAGGCTAAATTTTACTTACTGGAAAATGTCAAGTTTTTAATATTAAATAATTTTTATATTGAAATAATGACCAGGTAATATGTTTAAAATGAATTACCCTGAATTCTCATCTTGATTTTCCTTAATCCAATAAACCAATGAAATAATTCTTACAAAGACTTACAAATAATGACTTACAAATAAGTTGTGGTGGACCAACACCTAGGAAATCCAACAGTCATATTTTAGCAAGTAAATTTATATGAACTGTAAAGAAGTAGAGTGATTAATTAAATATTGATAATTTTCCTTCCTCTAAAAATATATATATATAATGTTTGATAATATTTGAAATGGAAAAAAGGCCAGAAGAAATTTTGCTAACTATATACATATACACACACACACACCTTCACACACAAGATACACGTATTTTTGTGAGACATTACATTTGTCCTTAAATTGGCTATTGTATATCAATTAGTACAAACTCTAAGCATAAATATTTTACAATGGTATTAAATGTTAACATGCTTCTTTTTTACCAAGAAATCTTGAATATTTCTGATAAAAGTTTCAGAAATATTGTGGATTGTGGATAAAGATTTAGCAACAAGAGGAATTGTAATATCTCTAATTTCTGTGTGAGCAGAACATTTATCAGTTTTATTTACATCCCCAATTCCTTACACTCAGTTGACAATAAATGTATGTTTAATATATTTTCAAATGTATAAATAAACAAATGATCTCAAAGAAATAAGATTTCTTCAGAATCAACCATATCATGTTACAGATATATTAATGAATAAAAGAGCCCAAAGTAAAAAAGAAAAGTCATAGAAAATATATAACCAACACTTTTTAAAACAAAAATGAAATAGTGCAACATATGCTTAATAGGATGTCTAAAAAGAGAGAACAGATATGGTAGGCTGAAGCCAATATTCCAAGAGATAATGGTTGAAAACAAGAAATAAACATTAGTAAAAAGAAATACATATAAATATATAATGTACTCCAACTCCATCCAAGTAAATAAAAAAGATGCAAAGTCCTCATCTTTCTAATGGCTGAATAGTATTCCACAGCTCCTGAGTAAAGTATCTCAAAAATGGAAAGACAAGCATCCCATGTGTTTAGTACTAATATGAGAATAGTAGCTCAACAACTAGAGACCTACACGAGGGAAAAACACAATTAAATCCAAGAAGGGGAGAGAGGGAAGGAGGCTTGGTAAGTTCCCACCTATTGGGTGAGGATATATGGCATATTTCCTGGGTGAAGGACTTAACTAGAACTCAGACTTTGGACTTTACTGTACAAATGCAAATAATTTAAGCTAATCGCATGTACCCTCATAGTAAACTGAAATTTAAAAAAAAAAAGAAGAAGAAATAATGTAGTGAAATTTAGGAATGACAAAAACAAATGGAAAACCTTAAAAGCAATCGCAATGAGAAAAATGCATATCTTTAGATTGCTGAAAAGAAAACAGAAAGAAAAACATATATACAAATGTGATATATAATTTTACATCTAACACACTTGAAAACTTTAAATAGACAATACTCACCAAAACTAATAGTAAGAAATGAAAATAAAGCCAAATAAACTATTAAACAATGTGAATCTGTGGCTAAAAATCAACCCATGATATGAACAATACCCTCCTAAGACAGAATTTTTTTTTTTAATCATTTTTTTTTTTTTTTTTTTAGTTTTTGTCCCGGGGCGGGGTTTGTACCCACCACCTCTAGCATATGGAGCCGGCATCTTACTTTAAGCCACAGACGCAGCCCCACCTAAAGAACAGCCTAACAAATTTCCAAACGAAGAATAATGTATATCTCAAACATACATATCACCAAGAAAATATCACCAAGTCTGCTTATCAAGCAATTATAAAAATTATTCAAAGCCAAGCAAGAATGTTATAAAAAGCCACGTTATAGTCCTATCTTACTTGGAATCATAGACAAATTCCTAGAATAAAAAAAATTAGCAAATCATATGATGACCTTAATAGATTTAGAAAAAGTTATTTGATAAAATTTAAATAAGTCACTATAATACTTCTTATAAAATTAGAACTTAAGGAGGATGTTTTTAATATGGTAAAGTGTACATCAGATGATTCTTATTTCTTGCCTTCCCACCTTTCACACTCCTTTGACTCTATTGATGTCCATGACAGCCAGTTGTCTGAAGATGTAAGCTGAAAGCAATTCTTTTTATTTGCTGGGACTATTCTCATTTTCTGTCCCAAAGTTTCTCAAATTTCATGGGTTAAACACCTACAGTAACTATACTTCCTAAACACAAGTATGTTTTGGAAGTATGAAAGAATTCTCACTCCTTGGAAGTAACATTTGACCCTACACTCTGCAGGTTGATCATGCTAAGGTCCAATTCATAAAACTTCTGAAAATGTTCTACTCCGAATGGCTCTAGTCACATACAGTGATAACTAACAACAGCAACAAAAATACCTTAGCCTTGTCTTCCTTCCCGAGTCCTCACTGCTACTTGCCAGGATTTATCCCAAAGAAGTCATCTCTACACAACCATTTGTCTAAGGGTCTGCTTTCAGAAAGAACTCAGGCTGAGAAAATTAGTATCTATTATGATTAATGTAAGGAATAAAAAGTGTATCCTTTAAAAACAGACAAAAGAAGTGCTCCTGTGGCGTAATTGCTTAGCGCATGGTATTGATACAAAAACAGACAAAAGAGAAGCACACATTTATCTCTGATGCAATTCAGCATTGTCTGGGGGTCCTAGTGAGAACACTAGCAACATGTTTTTTAAAAATGGAGGAGAAAAGTAAAACCATTTTATTTTATTTATTTATTTTTTTGAGGCAGAGTCTCAGTCTGCACCCATGGGTAGAGTAATCTGGCATCATAGCTCACAGCAACCTCAAACTCTTGGTCTCAAGTGATCCTTTTGCCTCAGCATCCCAAGTAGCTGGGACTATAGGTGCCTACCACAATGCCTTGCTATTTTTTTTTTCTATTTTTAGTAGAGATGGGGTCTCGCTCTTGCTTAGGCTGATCTCCAACTCCCGAACTCAGGTGATCCACCCACCTTGGCTTCTAAAAATATTAGAATTATAGGAATGAACCACTGTGCCTGGCCAGAAAACCAATTATAAATATTAATAATTTAAGAATGAAACTGTAATTAGTTAGAGATGATATTATTTTCTGTAGATAAAAAAATCTAAAGAAATTACGGACAGAAATTCAAAACATAAAAGAGAATCAAATAAAATTATATACAAGGCACATATACAAAAATAAATTTGGTTCATACAAAACTAATGAAGAAATTAAAAAATTAAATTTGATTATGTATACTTTAAAATACCACAAACATATACTATATCCATACAGAATATACCTCACAAAATGTACACAAAATATCCTTGTTGAGGAAATTATATAACTTTCTTGATAAGAATAAAAGTAGATATAAGTGAATGGAGAAATATGTTCATGGAAGGAAAGATTCTATATCTTAAATATATTGTCAATACTTCACTAATTTATTCCTATATTTCAATGTAATTTCAAGTCAAATATCAAAAGGCTTTTTCCTAAAACTAGATATGCTAAAAACTAAGATAATTTAGAAGAAGAAAAATAAAGGGGTGATTGTCCTACTATATATTGAGTTTCATCATGAAATTATATTTTTTCTGAAACAATATAGCATTAGTACAAAGATAGGTAAGTAGACCAAAGGAAACCAGTGAGATATAAAAGAAAAAATATATATATATATATAGTTCCTTGATGTAAGAGAAAAATCATATAAAAATCTCTGGAGAAAGCATAAAGCTTTCACCAATTAATGCAAGAAAATGCAACCCACAAAGAATAACAAGATAAAATTAGATTTACATATCCCACCAAACATGATGACTTATTTGTGGGTCTGTTAATAACTTTATAGTCCTAGAAAGTTTATTTAATGATTACTTTTGATAAACATGAGAACAAATCTTTATGCTTTCAGTGTAGAAAAAGGATTGTAAATACAAGATAAAAATCATAAACCAAAAAAGAAAATGTCTGTATGTCAAAACAAATTGAATATTCAATCCACATATAGAGAGAAGCTATTTGCAAATTATTAAACTGAAAGAATTAGTATTCAGAATTAAGGAGATAACTACAAATCAAAGAGAAAATTTAGTATCAAAATAGATAAATATATAAAGATGCAAATGACATTAAATGGATAATAAATGTGAAATAATGTTCAACCACATTAGAAATCAGAAAAATAACAATTAAAAGAAAAAATTTACACATATTAGTTAGACAAATTAATAATCCCGGAATCCCCAATTTGGATGAAACTATTGGAGGTGGGGAATTTACTTTATACAATACTGGTAAATTTGTCTTATACATTACTGATAAATCGGTACAACCTCTTTCAAAAGATATTTTGAAGTAAATATCTCCAACAGAATAACAATTATACTTTAAAGAAGAAAATAGATGTACAAAGAAGAGTATCATTTGTTATGTTGAAAAAATGGCAACACGTTAATTATAACTCAATAGGAGACTGAAAAATATGGTTTACTCACACAATAACAGAATTCAAATAAGCTTGAGCAAACTATATCTACATAAGCCCACAATATCTAATACATTAAAACCCACAAAATAATAAAGCATATGGTTTTATGGATTCATATACATGTGGTAAATCTACAAAAATAAATGTTTAGGATTGATAGTCTTCAACTTTAGTAGAGTACTTTCTTAGGGATCTAGAGAGAGGAAAATTATGGAAGCTGGAAATTCTAGCTTAATTTATATAAAAAATTATCTGCTAAATTATTTTACATATATTTATACCACTGATATGTTTTAAAAATAATTGCTTAAAGTTTAATTAAAATTTAATTTAACTTAAAAAGCTAAATAGTGAACCACAAAGGAGTGAAGGCATCAGGATATAGAAACAACCAAGACATCAAAGAACCTTCCTCCAAGGGACAGGATCTATCTCAGATAAAGGTATTTAATTTACCTTATGGAGCCAAAGATCAACTCTTCAGAGGAATACGGCATAAAAGACTGTTCCTACAAAAGTATGGCATCTTATCTTCTTATATACATCCTTATTGTAATCATAATTAGTAATTATTTTAGCCAGGGCTATGCATAAGCAAGCTTACTGTTATCTTAGCTTTAGTATTACTTGACACTTGAGCTAAATGTTGGTCCAAGACAACAGTAGTACCAGTGAGAAGACCAGACATCCTTAACTATCAATTGTGTCCAATTTCTCTTAGTTACTTTGAAAATATCCGCATTCTATGCCTAATTTTTTTTTGTTTTATAACATTCACTTTAATATAATGATGCTGTATTCGATAATACTTTTGAATTTTTCTTTTTACTAATCGCCCTTAACAGAACATTTCTTCTTTGCTGTTATGTCTCTATTTCATGCATGATGGAAATTCTCAACTGATAATTTTCTAGATTTCATTTTTAGTACCAGTAAAACCTTACATTTAAGGTAAGAATGCAGGGGTGGTAGGTAGTACCTCTTACCCTACAGAGACTATAATTTTTTAAATATAAACATGTCTTAGGTATATATTGTTGTGTAAAACTATCTCAAGGCTTATTGATCTAAAACAACTATTTCATTGTTTTTAGGATTCCTGGATTTGAAATTTAGACAGGGCTCGTCAGAGATGGCTCAGCATATTCAATATCTTCCCTGCAAGCACTACACCTCCAAGACTCGAAGATGGCTTTTTCACTCACAGATCTGGAGCCTCAGCCAGAATGATTACAACAGCTAGGACCCAACAGAAAAACCTCACTGTCATGTCTCAGGCCTCAACTATGTACTGGGTCTCTGGGTTCTTGTTCATGTGTTTTCAAGGACTTTACCTCTCCACATGGCCATGAACATGATCCCTCCAGCAGGATAGCCAGAACATAGTCGTTCAGGGATGCCACAATTACTAAAGCAAAGGATTTCAGACTATTCTAGGTTCAGATGTCAAATTAAGATGGAGTCACTTTGGCCCCATTTCATTGGCAAAAGTGAAGTATCCATTCAGTCCAGGTTCAATGTAGTATAGGACTATAAAAACAATATAAACTTCAGAGTAATTCATCAGGAGCTATCTATGAAACCCAGATACCATATATGTATTATAAAAAATACATATGGTTACAGTAACTGTTTTTCTATGATTCTTCATTTCCAGTTAAGAGTTCTCATTTCTCCATATAGAGATACAAGAATCTTGGTTCATTCAATCTTGCTTCAAACTCTAAGTTGTTACCTTGCATGGGTTTTAGATTCGACCAGCTCACTTGATGACAATGTAGTGACAGTGTCACCATCCTTCCATGACTGCATTTGCTGAGACATGTATCATCCCAGCCAGTCCTCTACTGTTCATCAGCACTGAAGGTTTTGTGCTGTGGTTTGCTTCTAAGCCAAGGTTTTGGCTATATTCCTATCATTGTGGACCCATAGAAAGCATTTCTCTGCACTATAGTAGGGTGAGGAAAATGCAACAATATTCACTTGTGGTACATGACTTGTTCTCCATTCCTCCTAATCTAAAATGAGAGCCTGACACTCTTTTTGCAATGACCAGACTTTGGACTTTATAAAGTGAGAAGTCAAGACCCCCTACAGGGGACGCTCAAGCTGTGCTTATAACCTAGTTTATTTCCTTGCACCTCCAATATCATCATGAACAGATGTTTATCTATTCTAACATAGAAAGAGGCAGGAAATTCTGTTTCTGACTTTGTGTTATCTGTGCCTCAATTTCCATTATGTTTTAATGAAACTTTCGTCCTAAGGACAGCTTAAAGGTAAATTTAAAGTCCTGAATGTCTAAGGACTTGGTAATATCTTATAGGGCAGAACAGACCTGGACCAAAAAGAATGCAGTGTAGATTCAACCTCTAGGCATAGAGATTGTGCTGTCCAGTGTGGGGCCACTAACAATACATGCCTACTAAGCATTTGAAATGTATTCAGCCTAAATTAGGATAAGCCGGAAGTACAAAATTCATACCAGATTTCACAGTTAGTATTGAAACATATAATGTTTCTCATGAATAATATTTTATATTGATACATTTCATTTGCTAATTCTCTGTTTGGCATACTGAATCTGTATTCATGAGTAATCTTGATGTGGAGGAATTTGTTTCCTTTCTTTTATATTCTTTCTCTTCTTAGTATATTATTATCCTGGTAAAAGTAATTGATATGTCTTCAATCCTTTTGTATTTTTGGTCAAATTTTTGTAAAGTGTGTATAAAATTGATGATAATTCTTTAACTGTTACATAGAATTCTCCAGTGAAACTGTATGCCTAAACATTCTTACGGGGAGAATATGTTTCATTAAAAATTTGTTAAGTAGTTCTAGGAATATTAAAATTGCCTATTTCATGCAAGGTAAGTTATGGTAGATTGTGCTTTCTGAAGAATTTCATCTAAGTTGTCAAATTTATGAAAATAAAGTTACTTACAGTATTTCTTATTATCATTTGTTGGTTGCAGAGTCTATGGTGATCTCCCCTTTTCATTTCTGATCTTGGTAACATGTCTTCTCCCCCTTTTGGCCGGTCTTCATGTTAATAAATATTGCTGATCTTTGCAAAGACACAGCTCCTGGTTTTATTGATTTTCTCTATTGCTTATTTTTAATTTCACTGATTTCTGCTCTTATTATTTGTTGCTTCTGATATCTTTGAGGTTATTTTGCTCTTCCTTCTCTAAGATCTTTTCTTTTAATTCTTTCAGGTTAATGTGAGAGTACAAACAACTAGCTACAATGTTTGCTTTTGTTAGGTAGATTCACCCTTGTAGTTGTGTCCTGCACCCAAAAGGTGTGCCATATACCCCTACGTTGTGTCCATTAAGTGGGAGCACACTCATCCCCCGCCTCCTCCTAAGATCTTGAAATGGAAGTTTTGTTTACTGCTTTGAGACTTTCCTTGTGCTACTATCTGCATTTAGTACTGAGTGGTGGTAAAAGTCCCAGTTTCTCACTAGGACTCCTCTGACATCACCTCAGTGTAAATGAGTGGAGGGGGTTGTCATTGGTAGAACAAGAAAGAGTACTTGTTATCTACCCCACTCCCTACTTGGCTTTCTCTGACATTTCCAGGGTGGAGGACCAGTTCATTCATTATAGCTTGGTGAGGTGAAAGTGAAGGCTCACAACTGAGCTTTTGTTGGCATCAACAGGGATAAAGTTACAGTTTTACCTACAATATTGAGAAAAGCAATTATCATCTAAGATCTTCTGACCTGGTAGGCTGTTATTTCCCTAGTTCTTTGGCTAAAGATTAAGTCTTAAACCTCTAAGAATTCCAACTATTTATGATGACATATGTGGTAAAGAATCAAGTTATTCGTCTTACAGAAAATTTCATATTCTTGATTTGTCTGAGACAGGTGATGTTGCTAACTTGTATCTCCATCTCCCATATTTCATAAAAACCAATAATTAATTCTTGAGGCTCAAATATAGGTTTAATTATTTGTTTTTTAAACGTATTCATTTTTATTTGATATTAATATAAAGATACAAACAATTAGGTTACAATGTTTGCTTTTGTTAGATAAAGTTCCTGTTGTAGTTGTGTCTCACGCCTAGGAGGTATACCATATATCTTTACATTGTACTTATATTTTGGGGGGAAAAACAATTTTGAGGTAGTACTATACAGCTTTTATTACAATATATCAGGAGGCACATACACCTGATCATCCCACCTTAGCTATGCCAAGGATGATGAATGATTTGGCTATTGTCACTCTCTATCATTCACTATATAAGGTCTGAGAGTTGAGTTCATAAACTTGCCACCATGCCCTAATGTTGGCAGCATTGTACAAACAGCTGGGTAAGTCTTCATAACTTTGATATATCAGTGTCTCATGATTATGTTTTTGTTGACGCGTAGCAGTGTATGGTGAGTGGTTTTCATTATTTTTGCCCTCACAAGAAAGTCAAAGTTTAAATTGGAGCAACAAACAAACATTAGTAAATTTCTTGTTAAACTTGGCAAGAGTGGAAGTGAAATCAAGAACAGGTCAGTTCAAATTTGTGGGGATAACTCCATAAAGCAAACAGCAACATACAAATGGATTGAACATTTTTCTGAGGGGAGAGAAAATGTCCTGATAAAAAGGGGTTAGGATAGCCAGTAATAAGCATAAACCATTAAAACATTACCAAAAATCATTGAATTGTGCACCAAATTTGTTAATTCACTGTAAAAAGCATAGCAGAAAAAGTAAACATTGATAGAGAAAGACTAAAATCTTAACTGAAAATCTTGGTTCAATAACTCATAGCTCTTGCGTTATGATAACCCACCAGTTTACACAGCACTGTCTATAAGGGAGTTTTTAGACAATGAACAAATAACTGTATTGAAACACCCTCCCTACCCACCTGATCTGGCCTCCAAAGACTTTTTTCTTTACCCGAAGAGAGAGAAAATATTAAAAGGAAGACATTTTGATGACATTTAGGACATTCAGGGAAATACAGTGACAGCTCTGATGGCCATTACAGAAAAAGAATTCCAAAATTACTTTGAAGGGTGGGCTAGGTGCTAGCTTTGGGGCATAGATTCCCAAGTGGAGTACTTCAAAGGAGACCCTAGTGGTATTTAGCAATGAGATAAGTAGCACTTTTTCTAGATGAGTTCAAGAAATTAATTATCAGACTTTGTATTTTCCCAATGACTATTCATTTTAGCATACAGTGGAACTTTACGTTGGACTTGGTCTTCTCTCCTATATTCCTCTGATTAGATCATTGCCTGCTTCTTTGCCATTTTAGGATTGCAAAACAGCATCTTTGGCCAGGATTTCTAGGACCAACAATGTTTCATAAGGGAGCTGTAGGAGTCTAAGTAGACTGTGGAGCACAGAACAACAGATGCAGCTGTACCTGATGGTCTATGAGCATTCTCCCTTCCTGCCTCTGCTTCTAGACCACTCTAAGCAACAGAATCTAAGGAAAGTAGTTATTGTAAGAAAGTAATTCCTATGTCAGAAGGATAGAATGCTTTCCAGAAGGGTCACATTAAACAGAGGTGGTCATGTCCAGGCCTTTGCCCCTCAAGTTCTTTAATCCATGTTAGCCACAAATCTACCACAGTGTCTGATGCAAACTAGAGCCTTTACATTTACATTTCAAGCATTGTGCTAGCCAAGATAACTGACACCACAGGGGGAAAATGAATACTCAGCCATAAAGAATTAGATATTTCAGGAAGGTTGTAGTAATACAAGGCAACAAACTGAAGATCTGATGCTAGTGAAAGAAAAATCAATAGGACAGACATACCATTAAATTTAAATAAACATAAGATATCTTCAAAAAGATAAAGATTTGTGTTAACAAAACCAAGAAGATGCATGTATGAAGGAACACTGAGTGTGATATTGGATATAAAAATGTAATAATTGACACAGAGAGTTCAGGAGGTTTCTCCGAACATAGTGCTTAGATCCAGGTCCCTTCACGTCTGTGTTTTTTTCTTTCTTTGGTAAGGGACACAGTGTATGGATTCCTTCTCCTTATCATGGACTGTTCCATACAGCAGAGCTGGAGTGCAGCAACCAGGACTAAAAGATGGAGCTTCCCTGAAGAGCACAGCACTGCTGAATGTTTGAACCTCTGGAAAGAGGTTGCTGTCATCACACATGAATGTTCCATGTCATGCTTACTCCCCAATGCCCATGGATAGCTAAAGCAATGATCTGAGGCTAAGGTTATGCAGGAAGAACAGAGAGTAGAGAAGCTTGTTCCAGGAGTATCAGCAGAGAAATATCTACCTGCGTTTATGCTATGACACATCAAGTCAGAGGACATGTATCTTGAAAGAAGATTCTTACCATTAAAGATACCCCAACAACCAGACTTGAGCCTTTATTAGCCAAATTAGAAGATTTGTACCTATAAAGGTAGTGAGCAAAGAAGAGAGCAGAATCAAAAACTAAAATCGCAGTGCACCTCCTCTGGGAAGAAAACTGTGGAGGAATGAGATGAGCACCTGAAGCAGTGATGATAATAATAATAAAAATAGAGGCACTTTAAAACATCTAGTGCAGAAGAAAAAGGACTGATAAACTTCCTGGAGTTTTAAAATATTTTCAAATTTTAAAAATCATCAAAATTAATAATTAAAGCAAACAATGGTTACAGTTGTGAGCTACATGAGAAGCTTGGAGGACCGAATGTGAAAAAATAAATATCTCAAAGGCATAGAGAAAAAAACACAAAATAGTTGTAAATTACAAAACGAAGACTCTTGGAAAGAGAAGGTATATGATCCATTGTAAGGGAAATACTATTTAGATATAAACTGTCTTACAAGATAAAAAGGAATTCGAATCGGCAGGAAGAGCTAGAGATAAAACCATTCCAAAGATTTTTGTTAAGGGGAAGAGGAGGAGGAAGATTCTGTATGGAAAGTACAGTGTCTTAGGCCTTATGTCATTGATCATATTGGAGAACATATTTAAATTGCACAAAAGAGGAAATCCTACATATTTATTGAAACTCTCAGGTGGGGAAAATAGTATTTAGTTTATGAATTATGGGATAATTATACATGTTTTACTAAGAGAGAGAAGAAAGAGAAGACAAATATTATTAAAAATGAAAAGTAGGCCAGGTGTGGTGGCTCACACCTGTAATCATAGCACTTTGTGGGGCTGAGACAGGTGGATTGCCTGGGCTCACTGATTCGAGAGCAGCCTGAGCCAGGGTGAAACCTTGTCTCTAAAAATAGCTGGGCATTGTGGCAGTCACCTATAGTCCTAACTATTTAGGAGGCTGAGGCAAGAGAATCACTGAAGCCCAAGAGTTTGAGTTCACTATGGTGACAAAGGCTAAAAGTTTGAGGTTCTATGTCACCAAGGGTGACAAAGTGAGACTCTGTCTCAAATAAGAAAAAAAAAAGTGGAATAGAATCTACAAATTAAAAAGGAGGAAAATAACTTTGTTAAACAAAGCATGAGGGAACAGAGTAAGAGAAAACAAGGTAAGAAATAGTAACCATATTGTAAGATTGAAGGGATAATAGGATAGCTATTGTAATATTTATATTAAAAGCCAGGTGCTAATTTTTTTCAGTAAGACAAACTCTAAAAACCAAGTCTAGCTATACACTGCTCATAGGAGTATACATTCGAAGTGAAATATGAACAAAAGATTCAAATTAAAGGAATTTTCAAAGAGATTGCAATCAACTGTAAACAAACTAAAAAAGAGAGGCAATATTATTATAGACAAGGTGAATTTTAAAGATTACACATCAAACAAAAAAGAAAAACAATATAATGATTAAAACAAAGCTTATGAAAAGGCACAATTTTAATAACTTTGTGTGAACAAATAGTCAACATTAGAAATGCAAGGAAAAGTTATACTTTTCTCAGAATTAGATTTAATAGGAAATATATGAGTACTGACAGAGGAGTATTAAATAATAATATCATTTTATCCACAAAAGGAATACCTTAACCTTTTTTTATAGGTATAATTTATTTTCATACACTCAAGGAAATTACAAATATTTAGTCATATATTTGATTTAAAGGGAAAGAGAAATTTTAATGAATATTTTTGATATAAACTAACTATAAGGTTCCAAACTAATAAAGTAATAAAATGAAAATAAATAATAAAAAACAGCAGAAATCTTAGCTTGGAAAGTAAGAATCACACTTTGAGAATACTTGATAAAACAAGAAACATAAAAGAAAAATTTTAAACTATGTAAATATAAATAAAAATGAAATCACTTTATACCACACTATAGGACACTGCAGAGCCATAAATTCCTTCACTTTTTTACAAAGAAACATGATACATAAAGGAAATAAGTATTTCTACAAGTGGTAAAAAATACTAACAAAAGCATTTGGAAATATTTAACTAATAGTAATAAAGGATGAAATTGATGAAACAAGACACAAAGACTGTTTGATAAGGTTAAAAAGGAGAGGAGGCCTATCAAGATGGCCAAATAGAAACCTCCAGAGATCATCACTCCGCACAAACACAAGGTCAGCAAGTATCCATGCAAACAAGCACCTTCAGGAGAACAAGAAATCAAGTGAGTGATCATAGATGATATGACCTGACTTTAACATTATACTGAGGAAAGAGGCTTTGGAGAGAGCAGAAAAGACGGTTTTGCATTGCCAACACCACCTCTCCCAGATCTCCTAGCAGTATGCACCAGCATGCCACATAGACAGAGAATCTGTGTGCCCAGAGAGGAGAGAGTGAGCCAAAGTGCTGGTTAGGTTTTGTAATGGAATTTAGGGTTGCCCTTGCATAGAAGAACACAGGACAGAAAACTGCATTTAGATGAGCCCAACCCAATGGGAATCCACCTCTCCAAAACCTAAGTTAGGGCTAACCCCATCACCAAAAACAGTCTAGAAACCAGGCTAAATTCATAAGGCAGTCATATCACAAAGACTATAGTCCTTAGATAATTCTGGAGGCTGTGCTGGCTCAAAGCCAGTGAACTTAGGATGCATGTGACCCAGTAAGACAATGGCTGCTACAGGTAAGCCAGTGCCTTTGTCACCTCTCCCGATATTCTTCTCAGTGCATCTCAGACATGGCCTTTTGTCACTTGGGGAAAGGAAAAGAAGGAGTTCAGAGGACTTTGGTTTGCAATTTTGGTACCAGAGAAAAAATCCAAATAAATAAAAGGAAAGATGAAAAAGAGGGACATTACAACTAATAGAACAAAAAAGTATCATTTGAGACTACTGTGAGTAACTATATGCAAATAAATTGGAAAACCTAGAAAGGTGGATAGGTTCCTAGACACATACAACCCATCAAAATTGAACCAGGAAGAACTACAAATCCTGAATAAACCAGTAACAGGTAATGAGATAGAAACAGTAGGAAAAAGTCTTCCATCTTCTATCAGAGAAAAGCCCACAACCCAATGGCTTCACTGCTGAATTCTAGTAAGCATTCAGGGAAGAACTACTACCAACTGTACTTAAACTATTCCAAAAATTCATGGAGAAGGGAAAAACCCCAGACTTATTGTATGAGGCTTGTATCACCCTGATACCCAAACCAGACAAAGACATAACAACAACAATGAAAAGAAAACTATAGGCCAATATTACAAGTAAACATAGATGCAAAAATCTTCAACAAAATTCTAGAAAACTGAATTAAGCAACACAGTAAAAAGATTATTCATCCAGATAAAGGGAACTTCATCCCAGGACAGGCTCGTATGTTGGAGCTAAACATTAAAAACAATTTGTCTCATGGAGATAGAGAGTAGAATGATGGTTACCATAATAAAGAAAGGGTATTGGAGAGGACGCAATGAAATGGGAATTTTTAATGAGTCTAAATATACAGTGAGATAGGTACATAGAAAGAATATTTGATGGCACAGCAAAGTGACCATGATCATCAATAAGTTAGGGTATGCTTTAAAGTAACTAAGAGAGTAGAACTGGAATATTCCTAACCCAAATAATGATTAATACCTAAGGTGATGACTACCCTGATTATCCTGATTTGATTAATTCACATTGGCACACCTGTATCAAAACATTATATGTGCCCTATAAAGACATGTAACAATTAAGCACCCATAACAATTAAAAATAAAAACATAATTCCTTTGTACTTGATCAAAACAAATGAATGCAAAATTGTGCAAAGTTAAGAACAAAAATTGGCATTTAAATCTAAAAGAATCATACATTCAACAGTTAATCATACAAGGACTCTTAAAGGTAAGAAAAAGAAGCTAAGTTAGTCAGGGATAGGAAAGAAGAACTAACAGTTTTCTGGGTTTTCTTTTCTTTTCTTTTCTTTTTTTCTTCACTATTTAATCGGAGTGACAATAACATGACCTGGCATAGTTGATTTTTTTTTTTTTTGCCCCATACCAGGTAACAGAAAGTCTGGTGTCAAACCATTCTCTAGCCAGCAATAGATACCCTCCCACTCAATAAAAGAAAACCACCCAGTCCAGTGACTACTGTTTCTCCACCCAAAAGTAGAAGATAATCTATGTTCAAATATTTCCTGGTCTTCCACCCAGAAGCAAAAGGCAAACTAAGGCTTCAGTCTCATGTACCAGCAGGCTTCTCCCTCCCCTAGAACCACTGGCAAAGATGAGGAAGTCCTTCAAAATCAGGTGGGTAGAAAACAAGCCAGGGAAAATGTTTACCATCTGATAGGCCCAACATCCCTCTACCCTCACCTAAAGGCAACAGACGGCCCAAGGCATTGCTTTCCACAATATAGGAAGCACTGGCAAGGATCCAATAGTAGCTCAATATGGAAAGAACAAAGCAAATTAGAAAAGCATTCCAAAGGCTTAGAAAACTCCACTGCCATTGAAACCGCAACCCCCAAAAGTAGACCAGAATCTACAAAACAAACCTATAGAGGATCACTGCTTCAGATTTATTAAAATGTGTTAAAATATAAAATTTTAGAAAAATTAAATAGAATAAAGAGCCTCATAAAATAATATCTAAAATGTCCAGGATACAAGTGAAACAACCAACAAAGCAACAACTGAGTAATAAAATAAAATCAATCTGTGCCAATACAGAGATGACCAGATATTTAAACTATATCACAATTATTTATAAAATATAGCATATATTTACTTCATCTGTAATTTTGAATATTCTTGAAACAAGGGGAGAAATAGCAGCAAAGAAATAGATGTTATGAAAAAACAGAAATTATAGAAATTTAAATTTTAATAATCTGGCTTGACATAAACAACTGAAAATGCAATAACAAAAATAAATTAAAAAAATAGATGCAACATTAGAGATGACAGAAGATACTGGACCTGAGCAGAGATCAGGAGAATTCATCTCATCTAAAGAACAGAGAAAAAATAGAACCGAAAAAAAGTAAACCAAGACTCAGGGATGTGTGGGACAAGAAAATAATGCCATCATATGAGACATTGGAGTCCCAGGAAAGGGGAAAAAAAGATTTGGGGCTAAAACTTTAATCATAGAAATAATACTGAAAACTTCCCAGATTTAAGAAAAGGCATATGTTTATAGTAGAAGAAGCTGAAAAAATCCTAAATAAGAATAAAGCCAAAGAAATCCATACTTAGACAAATCACGATAAACTTTTGGCGTCTAAAAACAAAGCAAAAATTTTACTAACAACCATACAGAAAACAATATGTTATCTGCAGGAGAACATCAGTTTCAATGACAGCCTATTTCTCCTTTGAATTCATGGAGGACAGAAGGAAGGAATACACATTTTTCAAGTTCTGAAAACAAAATTCTTGTCAACAATAAATTATGTCCTTCAGAAATAAAGAGGAAAGCAAAACATTCTTACACAAGAAAACAATACAACAAAGTATAAAATAAGTTATGTACGAATTAGAAAGTGAGCAAAAGCCATAAACAAGGCAAACATGATATGCCAAAAATGGGAAATAAACACATGACATATGTTCACCTTCATGAGGCATTGGAACCAGACAAACTGAAATTACAGTGAGATATCAGCACACAGCCATTCAAATGGCTAAAGCAAAGATAGTCAAAGACCAAATGCTGGCAGAGATGCAAAGAAACTAGATCACTGATAGATTGTCATGAAGAAGCAAGAGTATAGCGACTCCGAAAAACTCCCTTCCTTCTTTCCTTCCTTCCTTCCTTTTCCTTCCTTTTCCTTCCTTCCTTCCTTCCTTCCTTCCTTCCTTCCTTCCTTCCTTCCTTCCTTCCTTCCTTCCTTCCTTCCTTCCTTCCTTCCTTCCTTCCTTCCTTCCTTTCTTTCTTTCTTTCTTTCTTTCTTTCTTTCTCATTGTTGGGGATTCATTGAGGGTACAAAGAACCAGGTTGCATAGATTGCATTTATTAGGTAAAGTCCCTCTTATACATTTGTGTCCCACCCCCAAAAATGTGTTTACCTAACACCCTGACAATTGTATTTGTGATCATTTAGCCCAAAAAAATGAAAAAATGTTGGATATCTCTCTCTCTCTCTCTCTCACACGCACACATTATATAAAGAAACATTTATATGAATTTTTCCAGTAGATTTATTTGTAATAGCCCCAAACAGTACTCACTACTGATGTCTTCAGTAAATAAGTGGTTAGTTAAGTTGTGGTAGATACATGCCGTTGAATTTCAATGGAGGCTTTTCATCTTTTATATTAACCTGGATGGAGTTGAAACACACTCTTCTTACTAAAGCATCACAAGAATGGAGAAGCAAGAATCCAATCTACTAAATTCTGATATGAGGACAATTGATGACCTAGCACATGGTGGAGGGTGGGGAAATAAGGGAGCAGGGAGAAGGAAGAAAGAAGGGGAGTGGGGAATCATGGTGTGTAACCCTTCTCTTGGAGACAGGACATAGTTTTAAGAAAGACTTTACCTAACAACTGCAATCAGTGTAGCCTGGTTCTCTGTACACTCAATGAATCCCCAACAATAAAAATAAAAAAAAATACAAAATAAAGAATGAGCTACTAATATTTGCAACAACCTATATGATCGTCAGCAGAATTATGCTGAGTGAAAATAGTCAATTCCAAAAGATTATATACTATACTAGTGCGTTGATGTAACAATTTTGGGGAAATCGACAAATTCTTAGAGTTGAGAACAAATTGGTTGTTTCCAGGGCTTAGGGACAAGGAGTTGGGAAGCAGAGGATGGGTGTGAATATATGTGTGCAAAATGAGGATTCCAGTTTTGTTCGAAATATTCAGTAGGTATCTTGACTTTGGTGGTAACTTATACACTTGAGAAAATTATACTGAAGCCCTCCTTCCCTTATCCATGGGAAATATATTCCAAGACCTCCAGTGATGCCTAAAACTGCAGATAATACCAAATCCTATTGTATATATACATATGTAAGTACATAATATCTTTCCCTATACATACACAGCTATGGTAATATTTAGTTTAGAAACTGGACTCAGTAAGATATTAACAACTAATAATAAAATAAAACAATTATAACAATATGCCAGTAATGGCAGCATTACCACTCTTGCACATGGGAGCCTTTATTAAGTAAAACAGGGGTTACTGAAATGTAAGCTTGGTGATATTGCAACAGTGGATCTAATACCTGAGATGGCTACAAGTGACTAATGAGTGGGTAACATAGTGTGGATGAAGCAGGACAGAGTGATATTTCACATACAGCCTATGTTCTCAGGTGGGCCAAAGAAACACCATTAACTTTCAGTTTGTCCAGTTTTATATTATTACAAAATGGGAAAGACAACTTTCAAGCTCTTTACATGTCAGAACTGAAATTTGACTTCCATTGCTTTATTTTAAATTAAAATTTTACATTGATATAATTGTGGATTTATGTGCACTTTTAAGAAACTATACAGAGGGCTGTTTCTCCCAATGCAACGTTTTTCTCCATTTTGCAAAACATTTTTCCTGATGTATCATGACCAGGATATGGATAGTGATATAAGTCACTGATTTTATTCAGACTTCTCCAGTTGTACTCCTCCTCATCTGTGTTTGTGCACATGTGAGTGTGTGTTCATGTGCGTGTAGTAAGTTCTATATGGTAGTTTATATTATCCACAATTCTGCTTTCCTTAGTTCTAGTTACAGAAGGTCACCCATGGCCCAAAAACATTAAATGGAAAATTCAAGAAAGCATCCCTAAGTTTTAAATGGCTTCCTGTTCTGAGTAGCGTTGTGAAAGAGGATACAAATGAATAAAGGTGCTAAATGAAAGACACATATGGTTATAAAGAGCTGTAATGGACATTGGAAACTAAGAATCAGGGAGAGTGAAAAAAGAGTAAGGAATAAAAATCTACCTATCTAGTATAATGTTCTCTATTTTGGTAATAGGTATACTGAAAGACCTGACTTCAGTATGACACAATTTATTCACTTAAAAAAGGCATTTGTACTCCCTAATTATTTTAAATAAAAGAATATTAGGGCGGCGCCTGTGGCTCAGTGAGTAGGGCGCCGGCCCCATATGCCAAGGGTGGCGGTTCGGACCCAGCCCTGGCCAAACTGCAACAGAAAAATAGCCGGGTGTTGTGGTGGGCACCTGTAGTCCCAGCTGCTCGGGAGGCTGAGGCAAGAGAATCGCTTAAGCCCAAGAGTTAGAGGTTGCTGTGAGCCATGTGACGCCACGGCACTCTACCCGAGGGCGGTACCGTGAGACTCTGTCTCTAAAAAAAAAAAAAAAAAAAAAAAAAGAATATTAAAACATAATTATAGTAAAATTTATTGAGTATTATAGCATACTTATATGTGGAATAGCACCAGCATTGACACAGAGATGGGAGACAAAAGAAATAGGACTATCAGTCACTTTGTTCTAATCAACATTTTAAAATACTCCATCAACAAAAGCAGGATAGACTTTCTTCTCAAGCTCAGTGAATATGCAGTAAGACAGACTACATTCTGGGCCAGAAGACACAGACTGACATGTTTATAGAATAGAATTGTAAAAAGTATATTCTAAGACCATAATGTATTAAACTAGAAATCAAAACTGAAAAACACCCAGAACATTTTAAAATATTTAATGTTAAACTATACACTTCTAAAAATCACATAGGTTGAAGAAGTCTCAAGATAAATTAAAAAAAATATTTTGAACTAAATGCAAATTAAAAATATAATTTACCACAATTTATGGGGTGCTACAAAAGCAGTGCTGAGAGGAAAATTTATAGCATTGAATTCCTACATTAGAAAAGAAGAAATATTTAAAATCAGTGTTCTAAATTCTCACTTTAGAAAACTAGAGAAAGGAGAGAGAAAAGAATAAAAGAAATAATATCAGAGGAGAAATCACTAATGTTGAAAACAAGAAAGCAATAAAGATAATAAATGAAACAAAGTTTGCTCTTAGAAAAAAAAAGATAAACATGTAGCCAAGCTAACCAAGAAAATAAGACATAAGGCACCCATTGCTAATATTAAATATGGAGACATCATCACTTCTGATCACATAAATATTCAGAACATAATGTAGAAATATTCTGAAAAACTTAATGCCTACAAATGTAAAAATAGAAATTAAATGGACAAATTCCTTAACAGGTAGAAGCTACCAAAACTCACACAAAAATAATTACATAATTTGAATAACTGTATATCAACTAAATAAGTTGAATCAATTATAATAACCTTCTTAAAAGAAACATTTAAGAAAAAGATAATACCTATTTTCCACAATCTCTTCCCAAAGGCAAAAGAACCCTTCCTAACTCATCTGATGAGGCTATAGATAAAAATATTATAATACCAAACCCCAATAAAAACATTACAAGAAAGAAAAACTACAGACCAATATCTGTCATGAAAACTGACGCAAATATCCTGAACCAAATATTAGCAAAGCAAATCTAACATTGTACCATAATAGAATAAGACATGACCAAATGGAATTTATTATAGGTATGCAAGGCAGGTTCAATATTCAAAAATTAATCAAGATACTCTATCACATCAACATGCTAAATATGCAAAATCACACAATTATATCAATTAACAGAAAAACATACTTAAAATCTGTATCCATTTAAGATAATAACTCTAAACAAACTAGCGATGGAAAAGAAATTCTTTGACTTGATAAACAGTCTCACTCTGTTGCCCCAGTTAGAGTGCAGTGGCATCATCATAGCTGACAGCAACCTCAAATCCTGGCTGAAGCCATCCTCCTGCCTTAGCCTCCTAAGTAGCTAGGAGCCCAGGTCCCCACAATGCCCAGATAATATTTCTGTTTTTAGTAGAGACAGGGTCCTCACTCTTGCTCAGGCTGGTCTCGAACTCGTAAGCTCAAGCCATTTTTCTGCTTTGGCTTCTGGAGTGCTAGGAGTGTTGATATCACACTTAGCTTCAAGAGATGGGATGCTTTTTATTACATAAGACAGGGAACTAAGGAAGAATGTCTTCTCACTAATCCCTATTCCATATTGAACTAAAATTCTAACTAAGACAATAAAACAAGAAAAACAAATAAATGACATATAATTAGAAAGAAGAAATAAATCGGTTTTGCAAAATATATTATTACCTATGTAGAAAACTTAAACCCTATCCCTTTTCTCAAATAGAAAAAGAATTTTTTTTAATTAATACACACATATAAATATAGCAAGGTCTCAGGATATAAGGTCAGTATAAACAAAGCCTTCCTATATACCAACTATTAAAAAATTGAAAATTAAGTGTTAAAAATATAATGCTTTCACAAAGTCCTGAAAAATAATGGTTAACATACAAATCTAATAAAATATGTGCGTATTTTTCTTCTGATACATTTATCCACTTCTCTATCCATTCTTCCCTCTATTAAAAAAATGTGTGGGACTATTCTCACATTTTAAAGGTACTATGTAAATGGAAATAAACTAAAAATACTTTGTACATAAATTTATAGGAAGATGGGCATTAATATCCCACAAATATTAAGTCATCCATGCTGGTAAGTACAACAGAAGACTATTAGGGTAGAACTATCTTAATAGTTATTAGAACTAGTCTGTCTGAGAAAGTAACACTTAAACTTTGAAGTAATGGGTAAGGTAGTCAGAAGAAAGGGATAAAGTACAATCCAAGAAAATGGAACTGTTATTATCTAAAAGGACACTCAAAATGATAAAGCCTGTGGCTAGGAAAAGTCAATGTAGCCACTGGGGAAGTTGGCACTCACACACAAAAAAAATCTGGAAATCCAGGCCACCTTAAGTATTTAAAATTTTTTGGATCTACTAAAGTAATTACCTGTGTAACTATTATAGTCATAAAAGTAAATACAAGTGCCTCAAGTAAAAGAAAAGAGAATTAATTATGATGCTAACAGGGTGTGTCAAAGAAACCAAAGGCAAGATTATAATAGCCGCAGGAAGAACCCAGAATATAACACTGAACTCTGACAGACCTCTTTTGCCATGACTCATCTCCACATTTCTGCCTCATTCCTTTCTAACTAACCCTTTCAGCTTCTCAAGCCCCATAGCTGAACTTTACTTATAAATATAGATAAATAGGAAAGGGAAAGAACTGCCAAGATCCCAAGCTCACTTTGATATCTATTTATATCAAACTGCCCCAACATATGCCCCAAACTGATTCTTCTTGCTGTACCTTTATTTGGGTTGTATAATCAAGAATTGGCTTCTAATCTTTTTCTATCCACTTCTTCAAAGCCCAATTTGTATCCCTTCTCTACGACAGAATATTCCTGGCCAGGCACAGTGACTCACACCAAAAAACCTAGCACTCCAGAAGGCCAAGGCAGAAGAATGGCTTGAATTCAGGAGTTTGAGACCAGCTGAGCAAGAGTAAGGACCTTGTCTCTACTAAAAATAGAAGTATTATCTGGGTGTTGTGGGGACCTGGGCTCCTAGCTACTTAGGAGGCTAAGACAGGAGGATGGCTTCAGCCAGGATTTGAGGTTGCTGTGAGCTATGATGATGCCACTGCACTCTAACTGGGGCAGCAGAGACTTTGCTTTAAACATAATTAAATTAAAATAAAAAATACAGAAAATCTTCCTATACTACTCTATCAGTTTCTTTACTCTCAAAACATCTAGTCTTCTATTTACATTGATATTAGCTTAAAGTTTGCCTTCAACTACTTAAAATAAATTTCTTGTTATAATTTGTATCTTATTAACAAGAATTCTAGACATGTCAAGATGAGATTATCCCTGTATTCTTTGTATGCCTCCAACTATACCACACACATAGCGCATGCCCCAAAAATATTTGCATAGCTAATATATGACAAAGTTAGATAAGATATATAAAAATCTTATTTATGAAACGTATTTGAATATTTTCATCATGTACTTTTTTTACAGGATTTATGAAATATCTTTATGTATTTACATTGGACCAGTTTCCATTTATCTGAAGGATAGATTTAATTTATTCCATTTAGCCCACAAAATGAGGAGGTATTAATATTATATCCCTAGTTATTCAGACAGGGTACTACCAGTGAGGAATAAAGACCTTCAATCAAGTTCATTTGTATTTTACCTGGACTACTGTATTAGCCTGTACTCTGGAATCCCTGCCTGGTCTCATTTCTCTTACATTAGTCAAGCTCACTGCCATCAGAGTACTTCAAATGTGCAAATCTGAATGATTGCTGCCCTGCATTCTCTTGGCCAATATGATAAAGTTCACATTGTATATGATGCTCAAGGTCCACTGTGATCAGCCATCTCCCTGCTTATTTCTCTTGAGTTGTCTAATGCTAGTCCTCTAGAAAGTTACTAGCTATTCTGTGTTTTTCTCTCATCAAATCCATCCTGATCGAATCCCATTTCTCTTCAAGTCATAGCTCAGAAAGCTTTCTCTGCAGTCAATGAGATTAAAAACCGATGCGTTCAACCTTTAGTCACCAGTGGTCATCTTGTGAAAATCATGAATGTTTCAGATCAGGAATGGTGTTTCATCTCTTTTTAAGCAGTCCCTGACACTGGGCCTGCCATTTAGTGGAGTCTCAATTAGACTTTATTAAATAAGTTAGAAAAAAAATGCACTCAAACAAGGTATTTTAAAAAGATTAAACCACTTACATGGCCAAAAGAGAGATGTCTTCATTTTGTGGGGCGAAAAAATCAACTTTGCAATTGATGGTATTAATATTCCCAGAATTGAGATGGTTTAGATAAGTTACTTAAGAGCATCTTAATTAGAAATACCCGGAAATATTTAAAGTCAAAAATTATTTTTTAATAAATAGACCTCTGTAACCTCAGTGACTGAACCATCCATTACAAATTTTAGTAACATCACTTAGAGTGAATTGCATTTTCTAAGTTTGGCCCATCACTCATCTGTTCTGTGTGGTAAATGGCATGGAATTTTTAGCATGTTCAAATTGCAAGCAATTTAGCATTTATGAAAGTTCCTTGGTGATTTGAGTCATATTCAAATGGTAATTATGATTTGTTTGGAAATGGACCATAATGTGTGATGTACGTTGAAATGCATTTATTGACTTTCTAAGTTTTGAGTACAGTAATTACTCCAAAATGAAGCAAAGCCAATTTCACTTGTTTTGATAAACTTAAAAATGTAGAAGTTAATGATATTTGTACACTGATAATTTTTATTGTTTTACTTGTTTATACTGTTATGAATTTTAGCACTCAAATTTTAATAAAATATCCCTTTGATCTGATTGGAAAAATAAATGGGTTTTATTGTATTTTTTTTCAGTTCTTTGAGATCTTGAGCACGAATAGAGATAGAAGGGGGTTATCCAATTGCTTAGAAATAATGCAAATCTAAGCCCACACCACATCTCCCAAGGCCCACCACTCCAAGAACCCCATGTAGATTGCATGGGAGACTTAGAACATGGAGTGAGATGAACCAAGGTTATTTACATTCCTAATTTTGGTCTAAAAATATAATAAGTGAGTCTTTAATTCATTCACTCATTCGTTTTTTCACATGTATTTAAGTAACCACTTAGTAACCATTTTAGCACTGAAAAATTCTCTATGAAAATGAATGACCAGCTCTCCACCCACATAGATCTTTTAGTGCATAAAAGAAATGCAGGTCTACTGACAAGGTAACACAGCAATATGTGCTGTGATCCAAAAAACTAAGAATGCTAAGTTTATGAATAGCAAGAGTATAAGACCCAGGCTGACAAATAAAGGAAAAGAACCCTAGCCAAAGTGACAACACAGCTGAGAGGTAGAGAGAGACAGGAGGTATCTCATCACCTACATCATGTAAGTAGAGCAGGATATTTAGAAACCTATGTGTAGGATTAGCTCAGCATGAGAAGAAAAGCAATCTGAAATATTGGGTCTACAAAGTACTCAAATGGTTACAATTATTTCTAAAAATCCTCACTTCCCATTTTAATTGAAATTTGTTCTATTTATTCTTAAGTTGAGTCAAGAGCCCTAAAAGAGATAACCTTGTACTTTTATTTTTCTTCGAGAAAAGTGCAGAGGTTTGCCAATTTTTCCATCTTTCATCAAAAAGGCCTTTCAGGACACTGTTTCTTTAAATGAGTCCCTTAGCAAGTCTAAATCTTAAAATCACACATCCTCACCTGAATATGCTTCAGAAGCTTTGGTGCTATGCATGAGTCCTCATTAGGAAAGTGATGGAGTCTCAATTGTTATTCAATTTAGAGAAAATGAGACCTCATGTCTGAACACGATAGCTTGTGGTTTTAAAAATAAATGTGAGATCTCAGAATCAGGTGCACTTTGCTAGCTCACACTCTAAAATTCTGAATAGGAAAAATGATTCAGGTCCTAGGACAACTTCGGGAAACTGTTTTCATTCATTCTTTAATTTTGCATTTTTAAAGGATCCTCAGATCTGTACATTCACTACCAGGATCATTTAGGTGAGAATAGTCAATACATACTTCCTTTTCTACACTGAATTAGAAGGGTATATAATTTATCTCTAATTGGAACTCTGCATGATCTAAGGCAATAATCTTTATTTCAAAGAGCTTCAGTTTTACATAGTATAAAATAAGGGAACTGATAACAATTGTCAAAAACCATGAAATAACCATAATTGCCAAATTCTGCACCCAAGGCAGACACATCACTAATCAATCACACCCCTCTTTCCTACTGAAGTCAAGCGCAACTTCAAACTCATACTTAGCACAATGTTCTGAGCAGCTCTGAATCAACTGGACCTGGGGCATATAGTAAAATCTATTTATCATCATTCATCAAACAGATCACTTAGGCATTGATGCAACTAATACCTTTTTTTATTTCTAATGTTATTTTCATATAAATTTTATTTTATTTTTTTCTTTTTTTATTAAATCACAGCTGTGTACATTAATGTGATCATGGATTTTCATACAAATTTTAAATGTACATTTTAGCAAGCAAGAAAACAATAGCAACAACAGAAATTCTCAGGCAAGGAAAAAGAATGATAATCAACATAACCCCAGTCCCAGAGAAACCTACTATTAGTATTTTGACAATTGTTTATGATTCTCTATATACTGCTACATTTTTCTTAAAAGTGCTTTGGCTGCACCATTTGTTTCAATTTTCAAATTTTGTACCCATACAAACAAGTTATTTTTTTTAATTTTGAACTTTTACAGATAGAAGTTTTGATGATATTTCTTCCATTGTGAGATCACATTCTTACAATTTTTGTCTTCCGTCTGAGAAAGGAGATGCTGGTCTGACAAATTCATGTCTTTAAAACTGTGGATACCAAACTGGTTCCCTATGGAAACAATATTCCTCCGTTTCAGAAACCCTCACATCCCAGTCATCTGGCTTGACCTCAGATCCTATGGCTAGAAGAAACCTTGGGAACATTTTTATCCTCGTGATCAAATACTACTGATAATCTCTTTGGATCTAGGTCAATATTTTCTGCCCATTTTTGATTGGTACCTTTCTTCTTATCTTTCCATAGCGGCAGAAGTAATCTGTCTGAAACCCAAATCAGACAAAACTTCTGTGGGTGGCTTCTCATAATAAGACATATCCATGTCACATTGCATGTGAAGCTATTTGAAATCTGGCCCTTACGAATCTCTCTGTCTTTATCCCTCTAAGGGTCAGTCCTCAACTTGCCCTGAAGACAGACTACCTTATCTTCAGTTCTCAAAGAAATGATATTCTCTAGAGCCTGTGTAGCTGTACGCACAGTACTCTCTCTTTTCTCTGGCAAATTCCTGACTTCCATGTGTATGTCTTTCAAACTTTTAGCATCGATTACCCCTTGTTAGGAAAGCCTTTACTGTCACAGATTAAATTGAGTGACTCTTGCTTATTGTCCTCAATGAATCTAGTAATAACAGTTAGAGCCACAATGGGGTACAGCAGACACTGTGGGTGCTTGGCATTCACCTCCACAAGAAATGGTATTTTACTGTGAACAAGAATAATTCTCCACCTAGGATGTTTTGGAGGAGGACATGAGCACAATGAACCCATACTAAATAGAAGTATAATGGAATTAAGATTCTGGGAATGAGTCTTTAATTGATGATAGCCAGTGAGTTGAATAAATACCCTTAGTTTCCGCAATACATGAAGTGAGGGTGACGAATGATTCTGGAGTGTGATCTTGTGGTCTTCACCATCTCACTGAGTTCCCCCAGCAGGACTAAGCTGCAATTGCTCACAATAGTAACTAGTGTTACTATTGTGCACTGTGTTGTTACTCTGGAATCACCTAATAAATAAACTATTTACACTCATAGTCTTATCTTAGTATCTGCTTCTGCAAATTCGAAACCCAGATAAAAAGTAATGAAACAATAATTCCTTGCACTACCATTTAAGGAGCACTTAGTTTGTAACAGGTGCTAAATTAAGCAATTTTCATGCATTATCTAACACGAACCAAAGAATAGTACTATATGAGAGAATATTTTTTCGCAAGAGATAGAAGTTGTTTTTATCCCTTCATAGTTTGGATCTCTTTTTTTTTTTTTTTTGGAAGACAGAGTCTCACTATGTTGCCCTCAGTAGAGTGCAGTGACGTCACAGCTCACAGCAACCTCAAACTCTTGGGCTTATGCGATTCTCTTGCCTCAACCTCCTGAGTAGTTGGGACTACAGGCGCGCACCACAACGCCCGGTTATTTTTTGTTATAATTGTTATTGCTGTTCAGCAGTCCCGGGCTAGGCTCGAACCCACCAGCCCCAGTGTATGTGGCCGGCACCCTACTCACTGAACTGCGGCACTGAGACATATAGTTTGGATCATAAATCTTCTTTTGTTTTGTGATTATTGTTTATTTATTGTCTTTCCTCAAGACAGAGCAACTTAATGACAGGACCTAAGACAGTAAATGCCACCTAAAAGGATTTGTATTTTGGAGGAGCCTCTTATTTCTTTAGAAACTTTGATATCTTAGAATCCTTGCTTTTTTATTTCTGTTTCAGAATAGAAAGGTCAGAATAATTTGTCTGATGTAAAAAAAAATGTATTCCTTTAAATATAAATCTGACAAAGAGAAGACATTTTTCCTGATTCAACACTTTATAGGAAATTTTAATGCCCTTTTCAAAGATGACAGCAAATTTAAATAATTTCATTAAGCCATAATATATAGGAATGCTCAATCATATTCTTTTATATCTAAAACCTATGTCATAAAGGACATGAAAAAAGTTCAGAAGACTAAAGGACTAGGCAATAGAAGAATGTGAAAGAGTTCAAAAATTAAGAGTACTAAGAAAGATGGAGTGAAACAAAAGCAACGGCTTCTAAATGGGTTCATTCACCTCTCTTATAACTACAAAAACACAAGCTTAGTGTTACATTAGAGGGGAAATACCAGAATGGATAAAATGGGAAAGATAACTTAATAAAAATTCAGTGATAGGCTATTTAAGAAAGTTAGGCCTTATACACAGTCTATCTTGTATCCTAAATGTGTGCCCCAGGAGTTCTCTCTCTCCTCTATCCTTTTTTCACATCATTTAGTGGATCATCTCCATCAGTAAATAAAAGCTGCTATTATTACTATTTTAAAAAATAGGAAAACCAAACAGGAAGAAAACAAAAATAAGCAAGAGTCATCTTATGCACTATGAATGAATGAAAAATAAGATAAATAAGAGAAGATAAATGAATGAAAAATAAGCATATGAAAGGATGCTCCCCATCATATGTCACCAGGGAAACCAAAAGTTATAAGAATAGAATTCAGAAGTTCACAGCAAAATTGAGCAAAAAGAACAGAGAGTTTCCATATACCACTTGCCACTACGTATTCACGGCCTCTCCCATGATCAACATTCCTCATCAAAGTGGTTCATTTATTACAATCCATGAACCCACATTGACACATCATTATCACCTGAGGTGATAGTCTACATTAAGATTCACTCTTGTTGTTGGTCCATTCTCTGTATTTGGACACAAGTATTATATCAGGTGTCCACCATAGCAGTATCCTACAGAGTAGTTTCGTTGCCCCCCAAATCAATTCATCTTTCCCTCTTACTCCAGTCCTTGGCAACCACTGATCATTTTACGATCTCCGTAGTTTTGCCTTTTCCAAATGTTATATAGTTGGAATTGTGCAGTATGTATGCTTTTCAGATTGATTTATTTCCCTTAGCAATACACACTTAAAGTCCCTCCATGTCTTTTCATAGCTTGAACAGTCAGTTCCTTTTAGCACTGAACAATATTTCATTATCAGGTGTATAACAGTTCATTTATCCATTTTTATATTTTCTTTTTGTATCTGGTCTTCGGCCCGTTTTTTAAAAATTGGATTATTTGTTTTCTTATTATTGACTTCTAAGAATTCTTTGTAAATTTTGGACAATAGTCTTTTACCAGAAATTACTTTTGCAAATATTTTCTCCAGTCTGTAGCTTGTATTTTTATTCTTTTGACAGAATTATTTTCTACGTAGTAATTTGTCCAGCTTATCAATTCTTTCTTTCATAGATCATGTCTTTGGTGTTATATGAAGTCATCATCACACCAAAGACCATCTAGCTTTTTTATCTTTCAGAGTTGTGTAGTTATAATTGCTATTAAGATAATTCTTTTGGGTTATATATTTATTCAATCACATTCTCTAGTTTCCTACTAGATTTTTTATATATTTTAACTTCCCTTTATGTAGTTACATTGACTAGTGCTTCCAAGGCAACATTGTACAATAATATTAATGCGAATTTTTAAGGGATAGATTCTTTCCGTCCCCAGAGCACAGTGGGGTGATCGTAGCTGACACTGTAGCCTTGAAATCCTGGGATCAAGTGATCCTCCTACAGCAGCCTCCTGAGTAGCTAGGTATATAAGCTAATGTTTAATTTTTTAGTAGACACAAGGTCTTGCTATGTTGCCCAGGCTGGTCTCAAACTCCTAGCCCCAGTACTCCTCCTGCTTCAGCCTCCTCCCAAAGTACTAGAATGACAGGCATAAGTATACCCAGCCTCTTCCTCTTTTAATAGGAATGTCTCCAGTGTCCCCAGTGACCATTTACATTATGTTTTTATTATAGTTCTCTTATAGGTCATCTAAAGCTATGTTTTAAGGTTGCTGTTTGAACTAAGATGTGTTAGAGAGGTGGTTTTTTTCTCCACTCAGACTCTTTTTTTTTTTCACATTAATGTCCAACTTGATTGTGTTTTCAGAAGTGAATGATTTTCATGAAATATCTAACTCCTTAGCAGATGTTTATACCATCTACTGAGATTTATTCTAGGGTTTATTATATGATCAATTTATACAAGTAGTCCAAAGGTCCTTGAAAATAAATGTATTCTCTATTCTCATATCTACATATTTACTTGAATTGGCTTATTATTTCTCTTTTCTTATCATTTATTTTGAATCAATTTGAAATATCATGAACTGAAAGAAATATTAACCTTACTTTTATTTCTATAAATGTTTCCTTTCTTTCTCTATCAATTTTATAATCTTAATTCTGTTCTTATAAATTTTGTTTCAGGAGGATTCATGACATAGAGATCTTCCTTCTTCTCCATCTTTTTCATGTCTAATGTCTTGTACTTTGAATTCAGCACTGCATGATAGAAACATTGTGATTCCTGCTTGATCTGTACCCAATTTTTACTTTCCTTTTTCTTCCATTTGGAGATCTTTGTCTTTTGATAATCAATTTACAACATTTATATATATTGATACAAATGTGATTTATTGAGTTCTATTGTTTCAGTTTCTGTCTCCCTCTTAAATGTCTTCTTTATGTTGAACTTATTACTAATATGTTAAAATTAATAATTATTATTTTATTGTTTTAATTCTTGGGCTGGATGTTTACTGGACTTGAAAATTTTTTTACATTAAGAAATTCATCAGCAAAAACTTGTTTTCACCATTCTGTACTTTTTTTTCCCTTTAGTCTTCAGATTCAGATCTTCCTTTACTGAACAGAATCTCTTTACTGTCTTTTTCACTATTTTGCTATTTTATTTTTTCTGTCTTTTACCCTCAAGAACCTCAAAAATCTACTTTGCTTTTCTTCTATATCTATAGCTTTCTCTCAAAAGACTATTAAGGGTCTATTCTTTTTCCACTTGATTTTGCTGAATTTTCCCAAGCTTTACTTCTTTTTTTCTTCTTCTCCCCCTCTCTCTCCCTTTCTTTTCCTTTCTGTCTTTTTTTCTGTGTCACCAAAAATTTAGTGATGTTTACCACTTATATTTTATACTTATATTTTGGCAATGATTTCATGTTCCTAATCGCAGTCAGTTTATTTTCAACACTTGTTTTCTTTTGAACCCTCTGTTCTTTCATCTATATCTGTCTTCTTTGAGAATCTGTTCCAATGAAGTCTTTAAAAAATACTCTAGAAGGAATGTATTAATTTGCATTCCCACCAGCAGTGCAGAAGTGTTCCCTTTTCTCCGCATCCACGCCAACATCTCTGGTCTTGAGATTTTGTGATATAGGCTAGTCTCATTGGAGTTAGATGATATCTCAAAGTAGTTTTGATTTGCATTTCTCTGATGATTAAAGATGATGAGCATTTTTTCATATGTCTGAAGGCCGTGCGCCTGTCTTCTTCAGAGAAGTTTCTCTTCAAATCCCTTGCCCAGCCTGCGATGGGATCCCTTGTTTTTTTCTTGCTGATGCGTTTGAGTTCTGTGTGGATTCTGGTTATTAAACCTTTGTCAGAGATATACCCTGCAAATATCTTCTCCCATTCTGAGGGCTGTCTGCTTGCTCTGCTTACTGTGTTCTTAGCTGTGCAGAATATATGGAGAACACTCAGAGATCTAAAAATAGATCTGCCATTCAATCCTGTAATTCCTCTGCTGGGCATATACCCAGAAGACCAAAAATCACAACATAACAAAGATATTTGTACCATAATGTTTATTGCAGCCCAATTCATAATAGCTAAGTCATGGAAAAAGCCCAAGTGCCCATCGATCCACGAATGGATTAATAAATTGTGGTATATGTATACCATGGAATACTATGCAGCCTTAAAGAAAGATGGAGACTTTACCTCTTTCATGTTTACATGGATGGAGCTGGAACATATTCTTCTTAGTAAAGTATCCCAAGAATGGAAGAAAAAGTACCCAATGTACACAGCCCTACTATGAAACTAATTTGGGACTCTCACATGAAAGCTATAACCCAGCTACAACTTAACAATAGGGGGAAGTGGGATGGGGGGGTGGGTAGAGGGAGGGGGATCGGTGGGATCACACCTGTGGTGCATCTTACAGGGGTATTTGCGAAACTTGGTAAATGTAGAATGTAAATGTTTTGGCACAGTAACTGAGATAACGCCGGAAAGGCTACGTTAACCACTGAGATAAAAATGTGTCAAATGGTTTATGAAGCGAGTGTATGATGCCCCATGATCATATCAATGTATACAGTTATGATTTAATAAAAAAAAATACTCTAGAAACATGGATGCATATTGGCTTGAACTATTATGCTCTCTGGCGGACTTCTTATTCTATTTTTTATGTTTACATCTGCCTTTATTTTTTAAAATAAAATCTACATATGTCATGTATAACATGGATCTCAAGATTGAATAGATTTTGAATCACTGAATTAGGAACATTAGATATTGGTTTGCTACATGGTAAAGACAAATCTGACAAAACACCATTATAACTGTTCCGTGTGACAACAGTTATCTGTTCAGAAGTGTTATATTCAAACTCTCTCTTGCCAGTTGTTTACAACCAAATCTTGTGTAAAATGTGTACAGACACTGCTCTGGTTATTCATATCCTATTTATTCATCTACTATGTCTACTTTTTATATTCCATTAAAAAATATTCTCATTGGGAAATCAATAACCTTTCTTTAGCTTACTCATTTCTTCTACCTCCAAAAAGTTACTTTTTTTGAACCCTCTGACTCACTTGAGATGGTTTAACATTTTTCTCTTTTTTGAAACTCTTCTCTTGAATTTTAAACATACCAAAGTTTTAATTGTCTATCACCTAATAACATGTTAATATTATCTGAAAGCTACCCCTCCACTTCCAGTTAACTCTTGCCACTCAGTTTTCATCTTTCTTTCTTTTTAGCTTTGCCTACTTCCTGTTGGTAAAAATACTGTTAGCTTATCACTTCATATAAGCACTTACAAATCTTAGACTTACCTATTGACCTCTTGACAGAACACGTGGGCCGCTAAACAGTTAAATTCTGGTATCCTTCAAATATTACAAGCTCATAATATTTGCATGAACTATTTAATTTCCCACACAAAATTTAACTTTCTTGTTGTTTCTAATTCATTCTAATTTGAAATGAAGCACAGCTCAAATTGTTCAGTGTGCAGCCTAGACAATTGGGTCACATCCTGAATCCCTCCCTGTATTTTCCATCACATTTACTCAAATCTTTTAAATGAAATCTTTTTAATATCACTAGATTCTGTAACTTTTTGTTCAGAATGTTTTCTCTTGAATATAACACATATTTAATTAGCTTTCCAAATTCTATTTGATCCCTTCTAATCAGATAACTGCACTTGCCATTAGTGTGATTTTTCTTTAACACAAATCTTATTGTTTCATATCTCCATAAAACTCTTTACTATAAATCCAGTACCTCAAGGTGTAGGTCAAAAATTTCATTATTCCTACCCATTTTACTTGCTGATTTCACTAAACTAAAATATTTGCATAACTTGGATGGAAAAAGGTTTCAAGACTTAAAAACTGTCACTTCCTCTACATGAAAATTGTCTGGGTTTTTTCTTCCATCTATTCTCAACCATCATCATGGTATCTCCTACAGGAAGTCTTTCCTGAACACTTTTTACTTTATATCCCCCAGTCCTCTTCTTCCCATTGTCATTTTGCTGTGTCCAGAGGCTCTGCATTTCCTTATTTATATTATCCTAAATTGCACATATATTTGAGGAAAATTAACTTTTTCATATTTAAAAATGAAAAAAATTTTTTTTTTGGTCTTTGCATTTTCAGTGACTAGCACCATTCTTGATTGAGTGGAGATAAATATATGTTGTAATACTGAAAAGAACAGTTTTAAAATTAACAAATTGCTTAATAAATTAATAAATTGCTCTTATATAAATCATTCTGGAAGTTCTCAGTATACAGTAAATAGTCTTGCTGATCTATTTCAGTAGTCCTTAGAAATTTTCATGTATTCTAGTGTAATAAACAAATACATATACACAGTAATGTCAATGATACCACAAGAAAATTCTAACTGATGCTTGGTGCTCTGCTCGGCTAATATGACTATATGAATGCAATTTAAAAATATGTTCATTCAAATGGAAGAAGAAATTTATTTTTGAGAAATAAATAAAAGCTATTTTAGTAATATATATAATTTCCTGGCAATTTCTGAAGAATGATGCCTCATGTTGACATATCTCCAAAGCCCATTAATGTCTACACTAAAGCTTCATTTTTTTTTTTTTTTTTTTTTTGGTTAATGTGTTTGTTTTAATTAGGGAGCAAGAGAACCTTAAAATGGTATTCTTGAAAACAATAAAGTATTCCGCCTACTGAATGAAGTCTGAGCAAATCCTTTTTTAAACCATGCTCCAATAGCAATATCATTATGAGAAATGATATTTAGGCTTTAGAAATACCTATATCTATCTACCTGCCTATCTCACTATATATACAAATATATTTATCTTTTAAAGTTTTGAAACGAAGTTTGTGGTTTATCTTACTCTTGCTTCATATATTAATGTATTTATGAGAAATTGTGATGAAACTACCATTGTTTGCAGATAAAAAAATGAATTTTTTCTGCAAAGATGTTATTTGTACCATCTTCCAAAATGATATTGTTATTGGAGTATGATTTTTCATTTACATTTTTAGGGTAGTAGGAATAACTTTATCTTGAGACAATCACATTTTTCAACCAAGTTCTCCTTTCTGAGCATAGATTTAAAAGATTACAGCAGTCACAGGTGAGAAGTTTAATCTGTAGTCCACCATGCATAAGGATGGAGCAACCCATACTTACCTTTACATTCTCTTTACAGAAATAAATATAACAATTTGCAATAATTTGTGCATTGTTCCCTAAATATTTGAGTGTATCATTAGTAGTCTTTTTTAAATATTAAAAGGATCAAAAACAAAATTGTGGTAAGCACTTGATAACCTTTGCCCTTAATTTTCTATTTCATATGATACACTCATTACTGTCTTTTCCCTCCTTATTCTATGCACACAACCTCCCAGTGAGAGTCAGATATGTTTGTACTTATCCCACAGAATGAGCAAATAAAATCATTCATGAAAATGGCATTAAGGTTTTGTTAACAGTGCAGAAGTTTATAATTACACTTAAAATAAAGCTTGACCTCATGACATACTAAGTAGATTCATTAAATTTTTGAGTTGCATCCTGCCTGCACATAATTTTCCATGTTAAAAATTTTACAGATAAATACAGGATACATAATGCAACACAGCAAGTAAGATTATGTATCTTAGATTAAGGAATAGAAATTTTGAATATAAGTAGTGTTTCCATACCCTAACAAACATTTTTAAAAAGAATTCAAGAAAACAATCCCATTTACAATGCCTACAAAACTAAAATACTTAGAAATACATGTAATCAAGGAGTGAAAGATCTGAACACAAAAAAATGATAAAATATTGATGGAGAAGACATAAATTAATAGGAAGATTGTCTGTGCTTATGGACTGATGGGATTAATATAATTAAAATGTTCTTTCTACCCAAAGTAATTTACCTATTCAATGCCATCTATATCAAAATTCCAATGACTTTCACACAAGTAGGAAAAAATCCCAAAATTAACATAGAACCAAAAAAAAATCGAATAAACAAACCAAATTTGAAAAAGAAAAAAAAAAAACCCTCAAGGTTTTGCTGTACTTATTTTCAAAATATATAACAAAGTTATAGTAATCAAAACAGCATGGTATTAGCATGAAAACAGACACATAGATGAATAAAACAGAATAGAGAGCCAGAAAACAAATCCATACACTTATAATAAATTGATTTTGACAAGGTTTCTAGAAATTCACACCGGGCAAAGGACAGTCTCTTTAATAAATGACTTTAAGAAAATGGCATAGTCATATCCAGAAAAATAAAATGGACCCTTATCGTATACCATATACAAAAATGAATTTAAATAGATTAAAACTTAAAAATAAGACCTGAAACTATAAAACTATTTGAAGAAAACATGGTCTAGGCAATGGCTTTTTTTGATTTGACCCCCAAAGCATAGGCAACAAAAGCAAAAATAGACAAGTGGGATTGTATCAAACTGAAAAGCTTCTGCATTGCATAGAAAACAATTAAAATATTGCCAAGTGTCAACCTATGGATGGGGAGAAAAATTGTACATCATACTTCTGATAAAGAGTTAATACCCACGATTTATAATTAACTCAAATACCTCAATAAAAAGAAAATAAATAACCCAATGTAAAAATGAATAAAAGACCTGAAAACACATTTCTCAAAAGAAGAAGACATGGTAATAGCCAACAGATGCACGAAAAAATGTTCAACATCACTTATCATTAGAGAAATGCAAATCAGAACCACAATGATACCTGCTAGAATGGCTATTATCAAAAAGACAAGTATTGGCGAGGATGTGGAGAAAGGGAACTCTTGTACACTGTTGGTAGGAATTCAAATTAGTGCCATATGGAGACTCCTCAAAAAATTAAAAATAAGAACTACCTTATGATCCAGCATTCTCACTTCTAGGTATGGACCTAAAAGGAATTGAAATCAGTGTATCAAAGAGATGTCTGTACTCCTATGTTCATTCATTATTCACAATAGCCAGCTAATGTAATAAATCTAAATGTCCCAACAGATGACTAGACGAATAAAATGAAGAAGGTAATCTTGTCATTTGTGACAACATGGATGAACCTGGAAGGAATTCTGTTAAGTGAAATAAGCCTGGTACAGAAAGACAAACACTGCATGTTCTTACTTGTCTGTAATTTCTTAATAAAGTTAAACTCATTGAAATAGAGAGTAGAAAGGTGGTTACCAGAGAGTGGGGTAGTGGTCAGGAATAGAGTGATATCTGCTAAAGTCTCATGTTTCAGTCAGACAGGGGGAATAAGTCTTTGAGGACTATATTTAATAATAATGTGTGTTTCAAAATTGCTAAGAGAGTAAATTTTAAATGTTCTAATCACAAAAAACTGGTAAGTATGTCAGGTGATGGATGTATTGATTTGCTTGATTTAATTATTTCATTATGTATACATATATCAAAACATGTCATGGTATTCCATTGATATATACAATTATTTGTTGATTAACCAAAAACAAACAAAAAAAGGTGAGGAGAGGAAAACAAAACAAAATATTTAACTATTGAATGGATAAGAAAATGGAATCAAGGGGGAAAAAAAATTCTACTCAGTGAAATAGACCTAAGATGTGACCAGTGATAAGTGGATAGATTTATCCAATGATATGCTATAAACCATAATGATTAGGTAATAATTCTTGGTAAATCTGAGGTTATTTTAATTTTGTTAATCCCTATTTTTGCTCAAGCTGGATAATAAGTTATCTTAAACTACAGAAATTTATTTACCAAAGCTCTGGAGACTATATGCCCCAAATCAAAGTCTAACGTGATTGTTTTCTGGGTAGGATTCTTTCTGGCTTGTAGACAGAAGTTATCTTTTTGCTATATTCTGAAATGGCCTTTCCTGAATATGTGTGTGGAGAGTGAGCGAGAGACTGAGAATGAGACAGACAGACAGCCAGACAGGCATATCTTAGTCTTCTTATGAGGTCTGGGCTCTATCCTAATGAATCACAAGGTAGAAATAATTTTTGGCTGCATGGATCATTTTTATAATGCTTGAGTCATGGTTATAATTGTGCCCAATACCCAGCTAGCATTCATTGTACCCACGAGGAAGGTTTTCATCCATCCCCTCCACCCACCACCTCCCTTCCTCCTGATTGATTTCTGCTGAGTTTTACTTCCCTCTATGCACACATGTGCTCATCAGATAGTTCCAATTTAATAGTGGGTACCTATGGTGTTTACTTTTCCATTCCTTAGATACTTCACTTAGGATAATGATCTCCAATTCCATCCCAATTGCTGCAAAAGGCATTAAGTCTTCCTTCTTCATGGCTGAGTAGTGCTCCATGGTATTCATATACCACATTTTGTTAATAATCTCATGAACTGATCAGTACATGTATTGATTCCACATCCTTGCAATTGTCAATCATGCTGCAATAAACATTCAAGTGCATGTTTCTTTTTGATGAAAAAGTTTATTTTCCTTTGGGTAAAAACACAGTAGTGGGATTGTTGGATCAAAATCTAGGTATACTTTTAGTTCTTTAAGAATTCTCCCCAAACTGTTTTACATAGAGGTTATATCAATTTGTAACCAAATCAATAGCATATAATTTTCCTTTCTCTCTGCATCCCTGGCAACATCTATTATTTGGGGGCTTTTTAATAAAAGCAATTCTGACTGTAGCATGGTAACAACTCATTGTAATTTTAATTTGCATTTTCCTGATAATTAATGATGTTGAACATTTTTTCATGTTTTGTGACCATTTCTCTATTTTCTTTTAAAAAGCTTCTGTTCATATCTCTTGCCAACTTTTTGATGGAGTTGTTTGATATTATTTCTTGTTGTTTTGTTTGAGTTCATGATGATTCTAGTCATTAGTCCTTTATTAGATGTATAACTTGCAAATATTTTATCTACCCTCTGTAGATTGTCAATTTGCTGTTAATTATTTCCTTGGCTGTGCAGAAACTTTTTAATCCAATCACATCTTATTTATTTATTTGTTTGTATTGCTTAATAAATGGGATCTTAATAAATTCTTTGCCTAAGCTAATATCTTGAAATTTTTCTAACATTTTCATCTAGACTTTTTATGGTTTCATCTCTTAAATATAATTCTATTATCCACCTTGATTTAATTTAGTAAGTGGCGAGGGATGTGGATTCTGATTCACTCTTCTGCATGGCTATCTGATTTTCTCAGTACCATTTATTGAATGAGGACTCTTTTCCCTGGTGTATATTGTCTGCTTTCTCAAAATCAGTGGCTGTAAGTGGTCTGGCAATTAAGTTCAATAACTCATCCCAGAAAAAGTGCTACATAACCTCATTGCTGAATATCACTATGGTCACCTTCAAAGTGCTCTCCTTGGGAAGTTATGCACTGACACCAATGCCTAGTCCATGCTTCAAAGCAATTTTAGAACTCTTTTTTCTGCAATGGCCATCAGAGTTGTCATTATATTACCCTTGATGTCCTGAATGTTATCAAAATGTCTTCCTTTCAATATTTCTTTTATCTTCAGGTAAAGAAAAAATTCATTGGTGGCCAGATAAGATGAGTAAGAAGGGTGTTCCAATATAGTTATTTGTTTACTGGCTAAAACTCCCTCATAGTGATGTGTGAGCTGGTGCATTGTCATGATGCAAGACCCACAAGATGTTGGTAAAATAATCGGGTCATTTTTATCTAGCTTTTTCACAGCCTTTTCAGTGACTACAAATAGTAAACTTGGTTAATTGTCCAGATGGTACAAATTCATGATGAATTTTCTCCAATATCAAAAAAGATTAGCAACATTTTTTTCCACTCTTCATTTGGATTGATGGAAATATTTTGGTTAGGGACAATTGGCTGACTCCCACTGTGCACTTTGACACTTTGTTTCAGGGTTATATTCATATACCATGTTTCATCACCAGTGATAACACAAGCCAAAACATCATCTTACCTCTCCAAAAGGTCTTGGCAAACTTTGACTCTCCTTTTCTTTTGTTCATCAGTGAGTTCTTTCAGGACCATTTGTGTGCACATGGTCCTGAAAATCTCATGACAAAATTTTCAGTTAAGATTTTCCTGTTTCTCTATGGATGTTTACTTCGTCTACTACATTTCTTATAGCCAGTTAAGAATTTTGATGCATAGTTTGACAAATTTTTGTAATGTTTTTGTTAGTTTTGCTCCTGGCTGCCCTGAACTCTCTTCCCCAATGAAAGTTTCTCTTCAGGAAAATGATTAATCTATTTACACACTGTCATTTTGTGACATTATCCGCATAAACTTGGACTAATATGTCTTCCCTGATCTTTTTTTATTTTTACTCTGGCCAAATTTAAAAAGAAATTTATGTTTGTTCTAATTTAAGCTCCCACATTCTCATAACAGCACACAAAAATCATACAACAACACTAATGAACACCACTCAGCAAGTGACACCATCACATCAACAGGAACACAACTACAAAACTGATACTCCAAGGTTATGAAACCTTACTGAGTTGTTTGTACAGTGCTGCCAATATAAGCACATGGTGACAAGTTCAGGACCTCATATGTGGATGTTTTTTTGTTTTTTTTTTGTAGAGACAGAGTCTCATTTTATGGCCCTTGGTAGAGTGTCGTGGCCTCACACAGCTCACAGCAACCTCCAACTCCTGGGCTTAAGTGATTCTCTTGCCTCAGCCTCCCGAGTAGCTGGGACTACAGGCGCCCACCACAACACCCAGCTATGTGGATGGTTTTATATTTGTGTTTTCTGTTCTGTTCCATTGGTCTACATCTCTGTTTTTTTGCCAGTAGACATTTTTTAAAAAAATTAAAGCCAATTTTTGTTAGACTCTATTTCTTAATTTATACCATGGCTTTGAAAGCAATCCCAAATTATATTTCTCTATTTTGTATGTTCTAATATGAGGAAAATTAAGTCCATAACATTTTATATTATAGATTCAAGAGAATAAATGCAAAATATTGAAGTAGCTCCATAGACACAAAAATATTGTCTTAAAAATTAATATTTCTTGAGTGAATAGTAGCTAAGATATCTGAAATATATTTATTGTAAAATAAATATTGATTTCTAAAAGTAATAGTTTTCAATTAATTTAATCTGCCACACTTATGATTCTCCTAAGAAGTCTTCTCAAAGATATTTGTCTTTCAGTTGAATGAAAAGAATCTTTGGAATATATGATGTCTTTTTAAAATTATAGCAAAAAAATCATAATTATAGCAAAACACAAGCTTCTGTTGCTGGGATTGCAATAGCAAGATAAATGCATCAGTTAAAAATGGAAAGACAAATATTTCCATATGTAATTACATTATTAAAATAATGGCTTTAGCCAGATTTTTAATGTCTTTTTAATTTCAGGCAATATATAAAGTGAATTCAGAAAGCAAACATTTGCATGTGTTGCCAAATGATTTTTTCCAAAGATTCCTGGAGTTTGGGGACTTGATCACTCTGTTCCACACTTTGTTTTATTTTGCCTTCCCTCTTCCAGATAAAGTAATCTTTGATTGAGAAGATAATACTTGGCAGTTGTAACTATTCATATTTATTTAAATAAAAACATGTAATCATCCAAAAATATAAAAAGCACTTTAGACCTAAATATTGACTTCATTATGCCTTTGAAGAAGGAATTAAATATTTACATAGCTTCCTTTGTATGGAAACATTTTATAATAGGAATAGACATTTTAAGATATCTGCAGTACACATATTTCTGTATTAATCCCAGTCACTCCAACAATGTCCAGAATCCAAATTACAATATAATTACTTCAGTAATAATAGATACAGAAACAAAGTTGTTTAAACCATCAGTTTATTTCTTTTACCTCCTAATAGGATTGCATAATTTTGTGTGAGTTCATTTTCAAATTCATGACTTTGATAATAATAATAAAAGGAAGAAAAATACGACTTCTAGAAACTTGACAAAAGTAAAATCACCATTTCAAACATGAATGGAATGTAGTCATATACAGAGTAACACCTTGACAATTAGAAAGCATTTATTCTGCTTAGTTTTCCAAGCTGTCAAGAAAAGCTTGGTTGTATCTTGTACTAACCAGAATGCCATTACCTGAATATTTACAGTTAAGCTGCCTACAAGAGGTATGGAATGATAGAAATGCTGAGTATTGGTAAATACCCTTTTGTATTTACTTACAGATCTTGATCAATAGAGAAAAATTTTCACTCAATCATTAATGGTCAAATAGGAAATGTGAAAATGTTTTTCCATTTAGCTCCCTTAAAATAAATTGTAGACCACTTTGAAAATCATCACCCAGTGAATTACCTTATCTGTAAGATTAAATAGTGGGTTAAGTCAGTATTTTGAAACAGTAGATAGCAAATAAACAAGTTATATTAGCATTACTGTGTTATGAGAACAGTTCTATAAAGGCAGTGTGTAAAAAGCCATATCAAAATAATGTAAGTCCTTTGCTTCCCTGGTGGAGAGGAGCAAAAAAAAAAAAATTTTTTTTTTTTTTTTTTTTGTAAAGACAGAGTCTCATTTTGTTACCCTCCGTAGAGCGCCGTGGCGTCACACAGCTCACAGCAACCTCCAGTTCCTGAGTTTAAGCAATTCTCTTGCCTCAGCCTCCCAAGTAGCTGGGACTACTGATGCCCACCACAACCCCCAGCTATTTTTTTGTTGTTGTTGTTGCAGTTTGGCTGAGGCTGGGTTTGAAACTGCCACCCTTGGTATATGGGGTCGGGGCCCTACTCACTGAGCCACAGGCACTGCCTGGAGCAAAAGAATTTTGAATATGCCTTCAAGAAAAATAGAAGGAGAAAAAATGAACAAAATGTCTGTAAATAACCTAATTATTTCCTTTCTCAAATTCCCTCATTTTCAATCATCTGTCAAAATATTTTAGCATACCTCTCTGTACTTCCTACGATTTTAAGATTTTCTCCAATTTCATGCCATATAATCTCAAAAACGTGTAAATAAATCAAATGCAATGTAAACCATTTTACAGATTTTTTCCCTACTTAATTTTCCCGAGTGTCTCAAGGAACACATCCAGAGAAGATTTGAACAACAGCTTTAAATCTGTATCAGAGCACTGAAACTAGAGTGTGATATAAAATTATTTCCTCTCTTTAGGTTTACAGAAGACATAGAGAAACTCTAACTACATTATAAATTTGACTTTGAAAAACTACTGCAAAAAGTTTTCAAAGTGTAAAAAAAAGAGAAAATAATATCTGCCCACTTTTTCTACTTCAAAGAGACTTTGAACAATTTCGCAGTATTTGAGAGCTAAGAAAAATACTTGAATAAAGAAAAAAATCTCTGAAGTCTTTTCCTTTACAGAATGTTTCATGTTGTTGTCAGTAAAATAGATAGAAGAGTAAAGATTTTCAACCTATTCAAAAAAAATTTCAGAATATATCTTCAATTTGTCCTTAAGAAACAAAACCTTCCCCTTGAAGTTAATAAGCTGCTATAAATTCAAATTAAAATGTTACAACTTTAGGATGTTAAATACAGCCTCTGTGGTAACCACACTGAAGGCAGCCATCGAATAAATAAAAAAGGAAATGAAAAAAGAACTTAAACATTTACTGAAAAAAAAAAAAAAATCAACTAAATGCCAAAAAGGATAGTACTGCAGAATATTATGGATAAAAGAGCTATAAAGCATATAGAAAACAAATCATAAAATTAGAGAAGTCATTTACTCTTATCAGTAATTTATTTAAATGTAAATAGATTAAAGTCTTTAATCAAAATAAAAATATTATATTTTGGCAGAATAGCTAAAAAGAAATATACAAGAGACATATTTTTACATGCAAAGATACAAACAGATTGAATATATTCCAGAAATATATTCCAGAAATATATTCAATGCAAATGGTAACCAAAGATGTTTGGAGAACACTTAGAGATCTAAAAATAGACCTGCCACTTGATCCTATAATTCCTCTACTAGGTATATATGCAAAAGACCAAAAATCACAGTATAACAAAAATATTTGTACCAGAATGTTTATTGCAGCCCAATTCATAATTGCTAAGTTATGGAAGAAGCCCAAGTGCCCATCGATGCAGGAATGGATTAATAAATTGTGGTATAAGTACACCATGGAAGCCTTAAAGAAAGATGGAGACTTCACCTCTTTCATGTTTACATGGATGGAGCTGGAACATATTCTTCTTAGTAAAGTGTCTCAAGAATGGAAGAAAAAGTATCCAATGTACTCAGCCCTATGCTGAAACTAATTTATAGCTTTCATATGAAAGCTATAAACCAACCTAAGAATATGGGGAAAGAGGAAAGGGAGGGAAGGGGAGAGGGAAGGATGGGCGAAGGGAGGGTAATTGGTGTGACCACACCTATGGTGCAGCTTACAAGGGTACATGTGAAACTTACTAAAATGTAGAATATAAATGTCTTAACACAATAACTAAGAAAATGCCAGGAAGGCTATGTTAACCAGTATGATGAAAGTATGTCAAATGGTCTATAAAACCAGTGTATGGTGCCCCATGATTGCATTAATGTGCACAGCTATGATTTAATAATAAATAAATTAAAAAAAAAAAACAAATAGTAACCAAAAGAGAGCAAAGGTGGCTGTACCAATATCATACAAAATAGACTTTATTTATTTATTTATTCATTTATTTATTTATTTTTTGAGACAGAGTGTCACTTTGTTGCCCTCAGTAGAGTGCTATGGTGTCACAGCTCACAGCAACCTACAACTTCTGGGCTTAGGTGATTCTCTAGCCTCAGCCTCCTGAGTAGCTGGGACTACAGCCGCCCATTACAATACCTGGCTATTTTTTGTTGCAGTTTGGCCAGGGCCAGTTTTGAACCTGCCACCGTTGGTATATGGGGCCGGCACCCTACCCACTGAGCCACAGGCACTGCTCCAAAATAGACTTTAACGCAAAAAGTTTGCAAGAGACAGAAAAAGATGTTAATAAAAGGTTAAACATAACAAGAAAATATAAGAAATTATTATAAATATTTACACACCTAATCACAGACCATCAAAAATAAAGGGATAAATAAACAGTTTTGCAATAATGTAATAGCTAAAGACTTCATTCACTATTCTCAATGGAGGATAGGAAAACCAGACGGATAAGTAAGGACACAGAGAAGTTAACATAGTAAACCAACTAGTTCTAACACAGATACAGAACACTACCCAACCTCAAAAGCATACATGTTCTTCTCAAGTGCACACGAGATATTTTCCCCGATAGACCATATCTATCTTAGGCAAAAAGACACTTAATAGATTTTCAAAGATAGGTATATGAAATATCTTTTCTGACCACAACAATGAAGTTAGAAATCAGTAACAGAAGTAAATATGGAAAATTTATAAAATTGCGAGAATTAACCAACATGATCTCAAACAACTAACAAGTTAAATAAGAAATCACAAGGAAAATTAGAAAGTACTTAAAAGAATAATTAAAATGGAACAATATATATCAAAACTTACAGGATACAGCAAAAGCAGAGCTAAGGGAGTTTTTTTTTCTGTTTGTTTGTTTGTTTTTCCTTTGGTTAGGGATTCATTGAGGGTACAAAGAACCAGATTACAGTGATTGTATTTGTTATGTAAAGTCCCTCATAATTGTGTCCCACCCCCAAAAGGTGTGTCACACACTGTAACCCCCCCACCCGCCTCCCCCCTTCCCTCTCTCTGCTCTTCCCTTCCCCACTCCCTCCCTCCTACCCTATCTCTCTTTTCCCCTTCCCTGGTCTCCCTCCCTCCTTCCCTCTCTATGCTCTCCCCTTCCCCACCCTCCACCATATACTAGGTCATTAATTGTCCTCATATCAGAACTGAGTGCATAGGATTCTTGCTTCTCCATTCTTGTGATGCTTTACTAAGAATAATGTGTCCCACTTCCATTCAGGTTAATATAAAGGATGTAAAGTCTCCATCTTTGTTAATGGCTGAATAGTATTCCATGGTATACATATACCACAGTTTGTTAATCCATTCCTGGTTTGGTGGGCATTTAGGCTGCTTCCACATTTTGGAGACTGTAAATTGAACTACAATAAACAGTCTAGTGCAAGTGTCATTTTTTTTTTTTTGAGACAGAGTCTCATTTTTTGCTGTTGGTAGAGTGCTGTGATGTCATAACTCACAGCAACCTCATACAACTGTTATAAAGATTAAATCAAATAATATATATAAAAACAAGTAAAAATTTCCAACATGTGTCAGCCAGGCAGGGTGGCTCACATCTGTAATCCTACCACTCTGGGAGGCTGAGGCAGGTGGATCGCTGGAGCTCAGGTGTTGGAGAGCAGCCTAAGCAAGAGCAAAACACCATCTCTACTAAAAATAGAGAAATTAGCCAGGCATTGTGGCCTCTGCCCTTAGTCCCAGCCACTTATGAAGCTGAGGAAGGAGGATCACTTAAGCCCAAGAGTTTAAGATTGCTAGTCTGATGCCATGGCACTGTAGCCTGGAAAATAGAGTGAGACTGTCTCAAAAAAATTTTTTTTTCAGACATGTGCTAAGTCAAGAGTACGTATTAATGTTTTAAACCAAAGCAATTTTTATCAACTTTATAATTTTTTGTAGAAATATTTGAAAAAGTGTCACAAACTCATCTGACAATTTAAATAATTGTCATTGGAAACTTATGATAAAATTATATAAAATACCAGAAATTTAGATTCTTAAAAGATTTTAGAATCATCACATAAAACCTCCAGAGAATAAAGATGTAAAGATTAAGGTCCAGAGACTTCAGTCGTTTCCAAGGCTTTCTAAGATTTTCCATCTCCCTATGTGTGACAGGACTATCCTACTCTTGGATTAGACACTTCAGTAACTCTAGCAGGTAAAAAAATCCAATTCAATCAGCTAAGATACTATTAGAAAAGGATATTAGAAGAAGGAATTTATAAAATATCAACTACAGCCATGGATTTAATTATAGAAATGGGGGATGTAACAACTATGAATATTGTTATTTTCTGGTTATGCTTCTCATAGATATAGTTATACATATGAATAAATATCAGATAGATTGATATTTGTATATATTACATAGTCTCATTTTTAACCTCCATTCTCCTGTCCCCTTACTATTTTAAATAAAGATTTTTTTCATCACAAATAGATTTCTAATCAAGTCTTTCATTAATTATAGAAAGAATTTTCAGGTGGAACTGTGATTATAAAAGAGTAAATAGCATGGCTCAGTAATACATATTATGTATTGGTAATGGTTATTTAGGGATGGATACAATAACTAGTAGGATTTTATGTACCTCCTTTTTGGACAAATGATGACAGCATTTTTGTTTGTATAGAGGATAGTTGTATCATATTATTAGGAAACAGTATAAACATGTTTGTATACTTCTACATGTACAGAAATGTGTATATGGTACTCGATAACCAAACGAGTGAATTATGCTAAGCAATTATCTATCAGTGTGATGTCTAAACTTCTACACTCCTATCTTATAATACTTGTAAACTCAACAATTTTCATTTTTTTCTCTTTCCCAAGGGTTTCTGTTAGATTCTGTTGATAACACTGGTGAGAGACAGGAAGACAGAATGAAAGGGCAACAAATTTTCTCTCTTTTGTTGACTTGCTTTGCTTTTCAGTATTACCTTTCACCTTGAGACATTTGTTTCCCCTCTCCAGTTTTTGGCACTCCTAGAACCAGTCTCATTGTGTACTCCTAAAGTTATCAGTTTCAGCCAAGAAGTAACATCTCCTTGGTATTCTGAACTAAATGTGCAAGAGTCTTCAGAATCCTGAGATTCTAACAGCCAAATGCCAACCACGGGTCTGAGACTCCGCTCTGAGTTGGCTCTCCATAGATCATCAAGGTACTGAGACAGGATACCTGGGAAAAGTAAGGTCTGAAAGAACAAAATCCTCCCTGAGGTGACTCAGCTCCTAAGAATTTGTAGAAACTTAACTTCCTAGGACCTTGAAACTAACACTTGCTTCTGCTTCTGTAAAAGCCCCAGCAACCTTCTCCAGATCAATTCAAACTGACCAATGAGAACCGCAGATAAAAGGGAAAAGACAGCCAGTCAGGGAGCTTGGCATTTTTGGACTTCAGTCTGCCATGGCTCCACCGGCTGAATAAAGCCCTTCCTCTTTTAAATATAGATGTTCAGGTGCTTCTTTCTCTCCATCATGCCTCATTTTCCTGCAACACTACCAGTATCAGACAGAGGACACCCTGTCCTCAGAGGTCTGATTCCCAGCTCTGGGGAGTTTCCTTCTCTGAGATACTGAGTTGTTACAAATAGCCCCATAGTGCCCTCTCCTCAGTTGTCAAGTGACTGAATTCTTTTCTATAAAGTCTCTCGTCCAAGCTTCTAGGTTATTATCATAATTCTGTCTCTCTGTCTTTTTTTTTTGGGGGGTCTGTTTCCAATAGTTATTATCTCTATGCTGCTTATGTAGCAATTCCTTCTGTATTAAATTCTTCATATCTAATATCCAGTCTACTTTCCATTTTACACAGTCATCATTTGGTTTCTAGTAGCTGTGAGGGCTGGAGTAAGTCATGTTCCCATTCCAACTCATTTCCTTACCTATTTGATTAGGGGGTAATAGAGGAGTTCATATAAGTAGTCTCTAAAGTGATGGTTCCCAGATTGTTTTCTAGGGAATGTTACTTCCAAGACTTCCTCCATCAAACTGATACATACTGTTATATGGATTTTAGAAAGTTTCTAATACTTTAACAAACTGTCAGGGACTTATAGTACACAAAAGCATAATAAAAGCTGTGAAAAGAGCAGCAAAAAAAAGAAACCTGTTTCACTTTGACTCAATATCGCTTCCCAAGTTACCTCGCTAGGGAAAACGTTTTATTTTCAGTTAACCTCTTTGACTATGCCATGACATACACTGAGAAACTGCATCCTCTAGAATACTAAGAAATTCCAATGTTCTGTAATTTTATCAACTTTTTCTTCAAAATCCACTTATCAGTAAGGAATCTAATGCCTATAATTCTTTCCATGGTTTTATATATTTATTTCAGCTCTACGCATAGATGCTGACTGAGAGTAATGTTCTCTGTAGTGAGATATAGAATGAATACTGACAAGGGGTGGAAAATATAAAAACCTGAGGAAAATTATTACAAAAAATGAAATTCAAGGTGAGAGGAGACCAGAGGAGATGAAAGCTTAGAGTCACATTGTATTACAATGAGGACATCTATGCTTATGGTTAAGTGAACAAGCTGTGGATTCACACTGCTTGGGTGTGATTCTCAGCTATAGCACCAGAGCACTATTTGATTTTGAACAAAATTATTCATCTTCTCTGAGCCTTGGTTTTCTCTTCTTAAAATGGAGATAATAGTAGTACATACTTTACAGTTTTAAGATTAAATGTGACATAGTCTATAAGATGATTGACACCTATCTGATATTGAATTATTTAGGGTATGCCTATACAATTATACTGATTTCATTTACATAGAAAAAATAGTAATAAAACAAATACAGATGTTCAAAATGGAAGAGTCTTGAGAGAGCATCTAATTTAGCTCTCTCAATTTATAGATGAGAATAGAGCTGAGTCTCCCAAAGACTGTATTTGGTTACAGACCTAAATAATAGAAGAATTGAATGGAGACCTCAGTCTCTCCACTCTTAGAAAAATGCTGTTTCAATTAAATTCAAAGTTGTTTCGTTGTAGAAGTTTTTACATGTTTCTGGATAAAGACAAAAGTACTAGTACCCAAATTGTCTTCTGGGTTCAGGGTTCAAGGTGATCTCCATGAAGTTTTTGAGACCCAGGGACATCTAATTAGGGGCATGTCCAAACCACACCCTGTGCTTTCTCCTCCTCCTAGTACCTGTTTCCCTATAGCAATTCTGTTTGGGAGAGACACTGCTAGAGTATTAATCAAGAAAAATTGGAATAGTGGAAAGGGAGAGGAGTCATCTCATTCATTTTTCATTGTTGATAGAGCAGTAGGGAGAGGATCAATTGACTATTTGAATATCAAATCAAATCTTCCTTTTTCCCTGCTGCTGCCAAGTAGTGTGGAGGCAGAGGCGCATGTGAATTTAAGATTCAGCTTCACCTGTCACTCACCACCATGGTGTAGGAAGCCATTGCTGCTGGAGGTGTAATGGTGTAAATGCTGCTTTATAAGAGGTGCTGAAGACTGCCCTCATCCATGATGGCCTTGAATGTGGGATCCATGAAAACTCTAAAGCCTTAAACAAATGCCAAACCCATCCTTGTGTGCTTGCCTCCAACCATGATGAGCCTGTGTATGTCACATTGATAGAGGCCTTTTGGCTGCACAATAAATCAAACTATTAAGGTTGATGACAACAAAAAACTAGGGGCAGGGGTAGGACTTTGTAAAATTGACAAGAGAGGGGAAACTGATAGGGCTGAATGTAGGGATCCACCCAAATAGAATTTGTAGGGACCCACCAAATTAGAACCATAGTGCCCAGGAAAGAACTTCTCTCCAGGAAGGAATGAGTGCATGGATGTCCTGCCCGGGAAGGAATGAATGCGCCAGTGTCTATCCCACCAAACTCTGATATTCCTATCCACCTTAACCCATGTGCTGACTTCCTTTTCAGACTCAGCCCACTCACACCAGAATGAAATAAAAGCCACGTTCCCCATACAGAACTTGAACTCTGCTTCCTTTAGTGCAAGTCTCAGAATCTCTCATTTTCAGTCCTTAAACTCATGTCTCAGAATAATCTCACAATTTCCGTTCTTAACCTCTCAGAAATCCTGTAAAATGGTCAGTTGCAGTTGTGTAGTATTAAGGACAATGGCAAAGAATCTTCAGGTCAAAGATGTCATCTAAGACTACTTCAAATGCAAGAAATGAATAAATGAGACTTTGCCTCATATTCCTTAAAAAAAAAAAAATAAAATCTTGTTTCAGATCTAGGTGACTGAACCTGAGTGACCCACTCCTTCGACCTCCCAGGATCACCAGAGGTACTAACACTGAGGGAGAGGTAACACCTCTCTGTACCTGAACAAACAGCTTCATGAAGTAGATCCAGACAACCACATTTGCTGTTGTTTTTTTTTTATTTTATTTTTATTTTTTATTTTTTTGTGGAGACAGAGTTTCACTTTATGGCCCTAGGTAGAGTGCCATGGCATCGCATAGCTCACTACAACCTCCAACTCCTGGGCTTAAGCGATTCTCTTGCCTCAGCCTCCCAATGTTGTTTTATTTAGTATCATACTTAGAACAGTGGAAAACACTAGAGATAGCCACAGTCATAATGTACAAGATTTCCTGATGATGACTAATTTTTCTACAACTTCATGGAAGTAAAATAAACATATTATTTTTAAAGGATAATTTAATGTGATGAAACAACATTGTATTTTAGTCCAACCAAAGCTATATACATATGTATACATAATTTATGAGATATAATGTATAATTTATATGTATATAAACACCATGTTTTATTGAGGTAAAAAGCACAGCATGGTTAAAAACAAATGGCTAAACTCAATACAGGCTTTACAATGCCACATAAAGTCATTTTACTAGCACAAAGACCTCCAACATGCTGGTATTAACTTACTGATAAATATTTAGACTGTATTAATATTGAAAACCAAACCAACATAAACATAATTTAAGGCAACCTTTGGAAGTGTCAGCATTTCTTATTTTATTTGCCTTGTGGTAAATGTTAGCCATAGCAACAATTAAAAATATTGAACAATGAAGGACAAAGGTTGGAAAATTCATCTTGAGCTCATCTTACCCTCATAAAATTTTTCTCTAATGCACAGAAAAATCATATTTGTCAGTAACCTTCAACACCCAATTTTGAAGATAACATTATTATTTGGAAGCCCATACATGTTTACTCAAAGCTATGTGTTACACATTTTCAATTTTGATTTTGCATTCTGAAAAGCATCTACACAAGTCTCAATACCACTTTTAAAAGTGCAGAAAATAAAAACTTATAGAATACAAGTTGTCCTGGCTGCAAGCTATCCAACACTGCTACTCACTTCCATCGTATCTTTGGAAAGATAAACTATCCAGTATACAAGGTTGAATCCTGCAAATGCAACTGGGAAGAGAATTCGAGAATACTGGTCTATTTTACTGGTGCCTCCAAAGGCTGGTGAAAGTGGTGGGGGTGTGATAGGTGTTGGTGGTAGGATGGGTGCTCTTGTGAGGACTTTATTGGCCTCAGGGGATGGAACTATTGGCAAGGTCAGAGAAGTAATTCTTTTCTTCAAATGATATCTGGAATCAGGATGCTGTAGAAAAAAAGGCAAATATTCAGCCAGGGTGAGAGAATAGAGATCACTTATTTAGTCATTTTTTCACTATTGACAATCATTTATTAACTTTGTACTTACTATTTGGGGTAAAATATCCACAAATTCTTACTATTATTAGTATTTGATTGTTCCTCCCCACTCCCACAAAAAAAAGGTTAAACATATCTTAGAATTAATTTGCCCTCTGTCATTCTACACCCTATAACTCAATACTTCAATAATTGATGCCAAGCATGGTCATCAGAAACTATACTGAGAATTGTATGATTAGGAAGAATGAGGCCTATCCACCTCTGGTTATGCAGAAGCTTGTAGGACAATGCATATGAGCAGTGGTGTGTTGGAGAGGGGAGTGGATTACATGGACAATTAGGTAACACAAGAAAGTCACAGCTCAGGACCCAGATCTCAACTCTTTTCTACTGAAGCCCAGCCTATATTCTCATCTTCACACACTCAGGAGGTTGAACCAGCTGAGATTAAAAAAAAAAAAAAAAATGGCCCTTATACGTCTAAGGCCAGTGACAAAGAATATATATTCTCAATTGACTAGGATGACTGTTCATGGCTTGAAATACACAAGTACCTGCCTCTTACCCCAAAGTTCTATATTGAGAACTTCCTACTTCCCATTCAGAATTTTCTCTCTGGACTCCCTCCACATTAAGTCACCAAAAGTGAATCGTTTACTAATGTCGGAATTATTATGTTCTTTTCTATCATCAGACTTCCCATTCCACTGAAGTCACATGACAATCAACTTGAGTATTGAAAGGGATGTTTTAACACAATAATTGACTGGAACAAAGTCTAGGGTCCCCATGCGGCAAATGCTTTGTCGTGGTTGCCTCAGTAGCAATAAATTTCACTGGTCAATTTCAGTGCTTATTTCATCCCAACATTTTATCATCTTTTCTCTAAAGTATTGGAGCTAGTTCAGAGACTTTGACTGTGTTTGATTTACACTCCTTTCATGCTGCTGGAGTCTAGGAGGCCTTCCTGTGATTTTCATCTTTTCTTGTCTACATCTAATAACAATGGCTCTCCTTGGGGCCAGGTTCTCCTTGCTGGGCCTCTGACTTCAAACGGCTTGCTGTACATTATCCCTGATCTTGTAAAATGGCCTTGTTTCCTCTCTGGAAGAAAAATTACCACTTTACTGCCTGGCAGGATATGTTACTCACATGGACAAGCTCCTGCAGCTTCAGCCAGCAACCCTATGGCAACAGGACACTGCAGCTGCCTCCCCTGTGCAGGTTGAGCCACAGAACCCAAATGACCTACCCATGTGGTGACGTCTAGACTGCAGGAGCAACAACCCCATGGACTTCTTTCTGTATTCCCCTCTTGAATTGTGCTACTTGATTGCTGTAAATATTACTATCTAAATAATAATAGTCATCATACAGAGTTTAAGCTCAGTGTGTTTTTAAAGGCCGTGGGGATATGAGGAAATGCATTTCTTTACCAAAAACAAAAAATGAATAGTGTAGTCAAGCCTTATCTGACATAAAATAGTGAACGTCAAGCAAGGAATACCTTTTTTATCTATTCATTGACTCAATGTTATAGTAGATACTATGGACAGAGTTAAATAATTCATAGGTCTTGGAGACAGAAGAGTGTTTAAAAATATTAGAGGGCCTACTATGCTTGATCTTGGAGAAGGGACACTTGCTATTAAAAATAGATGATGACTGAGGACTACTCTGCTCAGGGTCACCAGACTGTGTGTGGAGAGAACCAGAGTAATAGTTACTTAATTTCAGTGCTTGCTGCCTCTCTTATAGTATAAACAAAGCACTAAATTTTAAGAGGATGATATTAGGTTTCTTAGATTCTAATTTGAATTTTCATCCATACAGTGTGCTATTAAAATATCCTCTACCTGAAAAAGTAAATCGTGTCACTGTTTTATCCTCCAAAGAGAGTCATTCTCCCACACATATGGAACATTAAAACATCTAGTAAAAAGTTTAAGGACCTTGCCAGCATAGAAAGAGGGCAAGCCTCTAGAGCAGCATTTCTTACTAGACTCATTTTGACTTTTAATAGCATGCATTACCCTGTATGAAACCTGTTTTCACTTTCTATTTTAGGCAGCAGGAGGAAAGACATGACTAGTTCATTGGGATAAAAAAAAGTGACTATAAAACATAGGATACCATAAAAATGAAAGGCATTGGTTTATTTTCCACTGTTTCTTTAGAAATGTGTGGAGAACAGATATTTGTGCATCTCTGATTGTTGTCACATTATCACAAAATACTTAATGAATATTGCCATAAAGCCAGGGTCTAGAGTTAAAAGAGAGCATTCAGAGACAAACACCATGAAAAATTTAAGTAAAGCACCAATAATCTAGAATTAAAGGCCTTTATAATAGGATTCCCCTTTTCTTCAACTATTTCCCCAAACAATCTCTGTGGAAGGTTTCCCAGGAGCTAAGAAAACAGGGAGTCAAAAATTCTTGGATTACAATTCCGTATTTACTCCTGGCAATATGACTTAGACATAGATTCCGTAACATAGACATAGTTCTCATAGATTCCAATTCTCCTTAAGCTTCTCCTTAAGCTTTCTGTTTTTCAAGCTAGGAATAATTATGACTTATTTCAAAGTTTTTTCCTCTGTTTTTTAAAGAATATTTTTTCCCCTGTTTTTTAAAGAATTTGAGATAATATATTGATACATACGCATATATATGCATGTGTTGATTTGCTCATCAAACCTTACCCTTTACCATACTCTTCAACTATTTGCAATACATATCTGTTTCTCGTTCTCATCACTCACCTACTTTTACAGGGTCTCCCAAAAGTGTCCCCTAAAGTCACCTTACATAGGGAAAATGGGAATTACAGTTAAATGTACATTTATTTACAAAATGTTCATTACAAAATTTTATAAAATATTGACAAAATATTGTCTACTTGTTTGCCATTTCCTTCTATTTCTTTGTTGTCTGGAATAACACCACCTATCTTTAACTTTACTTCACATCTTTTGGTACTAAATTCACATACCTCAGCCCTTATAAACTTTTATGTCTATTTGACGATTAAAACTCTTGTAGCTGTTATTTCTCTCTTGTAAGTATAATTATTTCTGCTGTGGCTTATCTGCTTTCCTACCATGAACTCTCCTTCCTGGTAGAGGGCACATTATTCTCAGGTATGTTCCTGAGAATATGTTCCACAGTGCCTAGCCAGTCCATAGAACACAGTATATGCTTAATAGATATATACTGACTTGATGAGTGAAAGAAAAATATAAACAATTTTCCAAGACTTAGTGGAGGACTCAGGCAGAAGAGAGAAGACTATAAAATTGTATTATTATGTTACATTGTGTTTTAACATATTGTTTCATATGTTATAGATACCATTTCCAAATGCTTACCGTCAACAAACACAACAAAGCAATTTGTAAGCATTGTTTCACTTATTCCTGGAAAATATCTATAATGTCCTATTACTATTTTCATTTTAGTGGATAGCCAATGATGGCTTAAGCAAGAAGTTTGCACAAACAAGAATCCAAGTCTGGATTCTTCAGAAGAAGAATCAATCCCCCTCAGAAGCCAAAGATCACATTGTTAACAGTTATTATGTTATTTTTTCTCATCAACTTCGTGGCTTAGGGCACAATTTTCCATCTCAGAATTACTGACATTTTGGCTTGGATAATTCTTTGTTGTGGGGACTGTCCTGTGCCACCTGGTATGATGTGTAGCATCCCTGGCGTCTACCAATATGATGCCAGTAGCAACCCCCACTAAGTTGTAATATTCAAAAATATCTTCAGACATTGCCAAATGTCCTTTGGAGTAAAATAGCCCTCCACCGAGGATCACTAGCTTAGAGTTGAGTTACAATCCCCCGCAGTGATTGGGGGGATTCCTAGCAGGCAGCAGATATGATAGGCTAAAGAAAATGCAAGAGACCTGGTCACCCGGCATGGTGGATCATACACTGTTGAATAATTGGGAATTGGCAGCACAAGAAGACTGGACGCCAATTTAGAAGGAACACATTGAATTTCTAAAATGCAAAGAAAACCAATTTTGCTACAGGGTTGCCTTCTTCCACCTTCTCTATTGTAAGCCTAGCAGCTTCAGCTGATAGTAAAATAGGCTTTTGTCAGAGTCCAGATGAGGGCTCAGCTTGGGGCTGTCACTGCTTTGAGTGGAACACCTGTGGTTTTGAATTTTTCCAGGGCTCCCCTACTGCTGAGTGCCATCCTGCTTTAGATATTTATAGAGCACTGCTTTGCTTTAAGTAACACCATATTGCAAGGATACTTAGAGTCAAATTAGGCTTTATGACAATCAGTTATTTGATATAGAGATAAGGCATCTGGGAATTATTTAGATCCATCTGATACATCATTCAGTGAGTCTAATATTTTTAAAAGGAGGAGGCAATAGATTATCTCTCGGTAGAGATATTTGAACCAGAGCTGCACTAGTGAAGGGCAACACTAAGCATCTGTTTTAGAACCAGAAAATAGGGGCACCAAAAAATAAGAATTTCTACAGAGGAGCAGCTGATTGACAGTAATCAAGTTGATCCACGGTACTGGGAGATGTGTCTGGAACTATATCAGAATGTTTTGTGAGTTCAGAATGAAATATTGCCTCTCCATAAATCATACAATGAGCACCAGGATTTTCTTTAGAATCTTTAGTGGTCTTAATTTAATTCTTAATTCTGGGGATTAGTGAGAAGACTAAAAAAAAAAAAAAAAAATCTTTGCAGTATTTGGAACTGATGTGGTAATCCCTTTAATATTCTATCCTTCAAACCTCTCTCTATCGGCAAGGGCAGCATGGTAATGGCCCAGTACATATCTCCATATTGAAGAGGAGAGGAGGGATGCACTCATAGATCTCATTTCCCTCTCTATACCCAAGTTTCTAGCAACTGGCCGAGTTGCTAGCACAGGGCCAGGCTGGTCATTCTGTTTTCAGCATAGACATCACTCCTTTAGAAGTGAAGACCCCTCTAGACGGAGCTCCATAATCTTGCCTGGCTCTTTTTCAGCCTATTATTCATCTCTGGCCACAACCTTGTTCACTATGGATTATTAAAGCTTGTTAATTTGTTTCTCTTTCGATAGACAAGAAGCTCTATGAGGGAAGGGACCTCTGGATGTCACTCACTAGTATTACTAAATAATCTCAGGCTTCTGCAAGAGCCTGGCTCATGCAAGCACACACCAAATACTTGTATGAATAAATAAGTACCCATTCCATGGGTGCCAGATGAAAAGGACAAAGAAGAAGATGATGGAACAAGGCAATCAGTATATATACAATTATTGGCCTGACTAATGAAATCTTGTTTAACTGTGTGTACCTATAATTTACGAAAAGCATCACACTCCTTTGAAGAAGAAAAGCCAAGTTGCGAGTAACGACAATACCCAAAGGAAGGATAGATGGGGCAGATAGAAAATTCATTCTTAGCAATACAGTCATGAGGGCTTAGACCTAGAAAATAACATGAAAATCAGCAAAACATGCAAAAGGGGGTCAAGGACCAAACTGGCCTTATGTGCAGTGTGGATACAGTTATATCTCAGATATATGACAGGTTCTGATACCGCAAAGACAGAAATAACTCTCTAATGTTACTGTAGAATGCCAGTTAAAAATGCTAAGAAAAGACACCATATAAGCAGGAAAGAAACTGTTGACAATTTCCTCTCAAAGCCTAAAAAACAAATAAATTTCCAATTCCAAATGCTTTATAAACAGAAAGTCTATAGAGCACTTCTGAGGATTTATCTTTAAGGTCTGAGTCCTAGCTTTTAAATGTCTAATTTCCTTGTCATTATTATATTCAATTTCAAGGTCACACTCAAAATGATAAAGCTATAAAATTTTACCTGCATACCTTCCAAATATTTTCCTGTGAAAAGCAATGAGCACATTGAAATATACAACTTAGAGTCACATAAAATAGAAGAGCACTAAATTTTGTTTCAACTTCAGCATATTAGTCTCCTATTTTAGTGTGTGACTTACTCAAATAATGTTGTTTTGATTACAACTGAATAGATATTTTTAAATGTCATGGTATTTGAAAGAAAATGTCTTGCAATCATAATATACCATTGTGTAGTATAAATTGCAAATGTGTAATTAATGTTTGTTCTTCTACATTATGTTAGAAGAGTTGCCAAGTTTTGACATGAACAAATAAAAGGTAAATGTTCTATGTAATCTCCTATATTTATTATAGGTGCTTTCAAGGTTTACATTATTTGGTTTGGTTATTTTTGCTATCATTTTTATTTTTATACTTTGGCCTTTTAGAAACAAAATCCTCCTTTTTATTCCTTAAAAAAAATTTAAGTGAAGCCAATTTCATAAATATATTTTTTTCATAAGAAAAAAGATAGCTTGCATAAAAAATACTTAGAGATGATTTAAATGCAATCTTTTATCCAGTTTCCTAAAGGACTTATTCATTATATGTTACTATTTTGGGATTATAAGAGATAGTTTATATGAAGACCTGAGAGCTTAAATTCCATCGTATTAATAAATTATACCTTTAAAATAATAGCCTACAGGGAACATTACTTTATGTTTTTTCTGAGAATTTGAAATTGTATTCCTCTAGGTACTATATATTTTTAAAAAAATGAAGCAATGAACTTGGTCTTTGTATTTCAATATCTGACCAATAAGCATATTCAAAATCATTCTAGTTACCTTCTTTTTACTAAATTTCTCTTTTTTCATTTTTACCATATTTCTCAAATAAGAAAGGGTAAACTGAATTCTAAGAAATATTTTTTTGTTTGTTTTTGTAGAGACAGTCTCACTTTATGGCCCTGAGTAGAGTGCCATGGTGTCACACAGCTCACAGCAACCTACAACTCCTGGGCTTTGGCGATTCTCTTGCCTCAGCCTCCTGAGTAACTGAGTAGCTGGGACCACAGGCGCCCACAACAACGGCCGACTATTTTTTGTTGCAGTTCGGCCAGGGCTGGGTTGCAACCCACCACCCTCGGTATATGGGGCCGGCCCCCTACTCACTGAGCCACAGGCGTTACCCACTAAGAAATAATTTTTCTTCTTTTGTAGATCATATGTTAAGGTCCGTAACGTAAGGGTACACAGCACATGCCCTGGATGAAGGGCTCAACTACAACTTGAACTTTACCTTAGAATGTAACCTAATCATTTGTACCTCATATTAATCTGAGATTACAAAAAAGATGTATAGATATGTAGATATAAATAAATAGATTATGTAATTATATACATGCAAATAGCTTATAATAGAATTAATTATTTTTTACAAGCATAAAATGATTCTCAAGAACATTTGGAATGTAACTTGCCTCAAAAAAAAAAAATGGTTTTCAAATATTTTAGACTAAACCTGCCAGCTGGTGTTTTTTTTTTTTTGCAAAATTTATATTTTGGTGACCTTTCAAACCACATATAGTACATAAAGGAAACATCATTAAGTCAAAAGAAGAATTTGAGAATTAACTCACGTACAATTTCAGAATTTTTTTTCCAGTTGTGTGCACCCTGATACACTTTGATACTTGGAGAATTGTTGTGAGGTGGAGGCAGGTTCAGCCTCTATAATGTGGGTATCAGGAGTTCTTGAATCAATTTCCAGTTTTTCTACCAACTAGTAACTAGGAAACTATTTTCTCTTTTGACACTGTGTTTTCCCACTTGTAAAAGAACATAATTAGACTGCATTACTGAATGGCAATTTTTTTAATGAGGGCTAACTTAAATTCTATATTTCCATTTATTTTGAGAATGGCCTCATTCTTATCTCTCACAGAAAATAAATTCTCAAACTTTCTTAGTTTATTAGGAGAAAAATTTCAAATGAGGATTATCACCCTTTAAACCAAATGCTTCAGATTTGGAGGATCAAAACACACAAAGCTTTGTAATTTTCATCATAAAATTAAACTGAGGATTATTGGGCTGCATATTGTCTTGAAATTTAAAAATATTTACTAGAATTGATCAATTTTAGAAGATTTTCTGGTGCAAAGTATCTGTTACTTGACTTTATAGAGTAAAAATATCCTCTTATCTAAGAGTTACTCTTTGGACTTTGTATTAAAATAAAATGGTATGCTTGTTAATCAGTATTCTAATCCATTTTTTAAAAGTATGTTCAGTTTAATTGTTAGAATTTACTATTACATGAAATTGAAATTTGGGAGTACATTTGAATATAAACTCATTGATACATATATATTTAATATAGAAATGTGAATATAAGAATGTTTGAATATGAATCAAATACTTGGGTTATGACTCAGAACTCAGAGAAACCATTTTTCATTATTCACAGATGCCTTGCCCTCGTGAAATAAAGCAGCAAGCAAATTTCTGCAAAAATTGTCCATTCAATTGTCCCCATTTCTCTGTTGCTTTCATTCAGACTGTGAAGCCTCATTAGAATTTCTTTTTTTTTTTTTTTACTTTATTCTTCCTAGTTTGTGTAAGTGATCCTGTTCAAAGGAAACATCTAAAGGCTAAGAAAAATTTTCTAGTCTGCTCTGATAGCCTGAAGTCTGCCAGTACATATGAGGATGATGAAAGAAGAATGCCAAAAGTTTAGAGCAAAGATAAATGAAAGATTGTTCCTCAGATTTTCTCTGTGAAGTCGGAAGAGAAAGTGGCCTTGCTATTGGAACTAGAGCTATTGGAAGAGAAAGTGTCCTTGCTATTGTTGTGCTCAGCCAATATTATTTTGGGACTTTATGGTTGTTTGTGATCACTGTTTGGGATGACTTTTCCTATGGTGTGTGACATTAGAAAAAGTAAACAATTACCAAAACAATCTCAGCATCCAAGGGTTCAGTAGCTTTTGATACTGTTACTGGAGTTGAGGCTGCAATCTGTGCCTTCCTTTTGGCCTTCTGTGTCTGGAGATTAGTGAAGTAGTTGACAGCTGCGAACTCAATAAGAGCAGAGAAGACGAAAGCAAAGCAAACAGCTATGAACCAATCCATGGCAGTTGCATATGACACTTTCGGCAAGGAGTGCCGGGCACTGATGCTCAAGGTGGTCATGGTTAAAACAGTGGTGATCCCTACAGTGAGAAAGAGTAGAAAATGCATATGAGCCCTGGGAAGGCAAAAATAAGATCAAAGGACATGTTGGCAGAGAGCAGGAAATATTTTATGAAAAGTAATTTGTGTTATTTATTGTATTACAATTTCTCCTGATTATCATAGTTATTAATATTTTTGTACATTTTGGTAATTAGTGCAGTGACTTTTACATTTAACTTGCTCAGAAAGTTTGCTGAATTGAAATCATTTAACTATCATAAAATTTAAATCATACATAGTACCAGTGGTTTACCCTGTTTCCCTGAAAATAAGACATCCTCCGAAAATAAGACCTACTTACAGGAGAAAGATAAGACGTCCCTTGAAAATAAGACCTAGCGCATCTTTGGGAGCACTGTCTTATTTTTGGGGAAACAGGGTAGTACTTGGGAAAACTTATAACAAATTATTATCATTTATGTAAAAAAAAAAACACCCTGAATTTCTGATCAATTTTACTAGCTAATGTCATCTGTCATGACAGTTTCAAAGTCTGTCTGGTATAAATATTAGCATAAAATTAGGTTACTCAATTTTTTTTTTATTTCTAACCTGGTTTTTAGGTAAAATATTTCCTCATAATAAAATAAATTATATCATTTGTCTTTTGGTAATTTTTCTTCTTGAACTAAGACTTTGGAAATTTATAAAATTAGAGGATATATAACATTGTCAGTATCATTATGTAGACATTCTTCTATAATTTGCAAAAGTAGATTTATGTAGTATAATAAATTTAAAAATCAAGAATCACCTGAGATTTCAGTTCAACTCAGGTCTTCCCTATGGGCTACTAAATTTATAATCATGAGAACCCAGAAACAATTGGACTTAGTTATTGATAATATTTCAGTTATAAATTTTTGTATTTATTTTATTTTGCTCCATAAAAACTAGTAGTTATTCTATACATCAGAAGTGGAATTAAATATTTACATTGAATCACAGAAAAACAGTGATGTTTAACTACATTTAGACCTGCAAAAATGGCAATTTTATGGTTCAACCTAATAAAAGTGAGATATAATTGATGGCTTACTGGGTTCAATAGCTTAGACTTTTGCTTTCATGGCTCTACATATCAGTTTTAACCTTTCTGCTTTCCCTCTTTTTTGAGAAAGCAAATCAAGATAAAACACAGCTACACAGGGCATAGAAAAGTCACAGGAAACCAGAAAAAATTCTTACTGAGATGAGACAAATATTTTGTGGATTCACTACACAATGTACAACAAGATGAGGGTCATTTTACATGATATATATGTCTCAGTGACATAGGAGTGTATTTCCTTTATGGACTGGAAAACTTCACCGGTGTGAATATTCACCTAAAATATACAAGCAATGAGAGGTGGAGAATGAATGGAAGCGGAGCACAAAGTGTGAGGCATACCAAAGACAGTCCTTGCTGGCACAGACTCCTTATTAATCCAGAAAGACACCTGGGAGAGAATGACCGTCATAATGCACGGAGTGTATATCTGTATCATAAAATAGCCCATCTTCCTTTGTAAGTGGAAATGAACAGTCATTATTACATATTCACCTGTTCAAAAGACACATATATCAGTATTATTATTACGGACAGTCTGAAAAATAAATGTAGTTGAATATAAATCTTGAAGATTTTTAAATTAGCATGGAATGGAAGAAAACAAGCAAAGGTGTATTTCAATGCATGAGAAAGCTACTTGATCAGCAGATGATAGAGAAAAGAGGCACATAGTTCGTTGTTTTCAGTGGGGTTCTTTGTGCCTGTACCTATAAAACTACTCATCTCAAGAACACACACATCTTTATATGCACCTGGTTGCAAAATCAATTTTAAGGAAAACTACTCATCACTTTAAAGCAACATGCTTAGCAGAGAATGACTAATGTAGAGGAAAAATAAACAGATACTTCGAAAATGTGCAGTGGAGTCATCTTGCAGGATTACATACATGAGTTTATCAAAGTCTTACCTGTGTTTGATTTAATTGTCTCAGTAGATACTGTTTGTCCAATCAGATCATACTGGAGGAGGCTTGAAGATTCTTCTGGGACTTCTACTGAGTAAAGTGGTCCTTTTTTCCATGTATATATGATTTCACTTTTGGGATAAGCATCTGAGGTTTTGAAACAAATTAAACATAGCAGTAAATCTGACTAGTTGTCTTTTTGTTTCCTTCCAAATGAGTATTGTCTATATAAAAAGGAAGGAAAAACACATTTTCTTTAATGATTTTTTTAATCCCAATGTCTAAAACTTGTATTGATGAGATTGACAAATATGATTAAGTAAGTATATTTCTGGTACCACACTGAAAGTGTCATGATAATATTTCCTTCTTGCTTCCTAGTCTCTGACATAAAATAAAATGACTTTTTTTTTTTTTTTTTTTTGAGACAAAGTCTTACTATACCACCCTCGGTAGTGTGCCCTGGCGTCACAGCTCACAGCAACCTCAAACTCTGGGCTTAAGCAATTCTCTTGCCTCAGCCTCCCAAGTAGCTGGGACTACCAGCACCCGCCACAACATCCGGCTATATTATTATTTATTTATTTTTTGGTTGCAGTTGTCATTGTTGTTTTGCTGTCTCAGGCCGGGCTCGAAACCACTAGCTTTGGTGAACATGGCTGGTGCCCTACTCACTGAACAACAGGCGTTGAACCTAAAATGACATATTTTAGGTTAGGCAAATGTATCATTTGGCTCTCAGAATTTTTTTTTTTAGAATATAGAAGCATAAGTTTATTTTATATTAGAGACAGGGAAAAGAAAGGGGGGAAAGATGAAAGAGAGAGAAAAGAGCAGAGAGGAGAATAGGGAAAATGGGGATGGGAGAGAGAGAGAAATGGAGAGAATGGTGTGACATCACAAAGAAAGGAAGGAAAATGAAGAACACCAGCCCTGAGGTCCAGTGGTAGCTGAATTTAAGGAGGTTGGAAGCATTTTGTAACTTACAACTTCCAAACTTGAGTGGACAAGCGTGACCATCCATAGGAAAGTTAACGAGCCTCATGGGACAGTCAGCATTGATGGTAAGCCTAGAGACATTGAAACAAATGGTTCCAAGTTAATAGGACGAATACATCATTTAGGCAGAAAAAACAGAACTGGAGGAATCTCACCTCATGGTGTATAGAATGGTTCCATTCTGCATTATTCTGAAGAGTTTATTAGGTGTTGTCATGTTGTGTGCAATGGACTTTTTGCCATTCCTGAAAAAAGTGTCAGGAGTCCAGATTTTACTGACCATCAAGTTATTCAAACTCAGAATCTCGGCTGGCCCCCCAAACTTCAACCTCTCATCAGTCCATGTCTGGCGGAAGAAAACATCCATTGTATACTCCTAAGATAAAATAAAATACTCATTCATGCTGGGCTTGTTAAGAATATTTTACTCACTAGCTTATGTACCCAATCCCCAAATTTAAGCAGTGAAGCAATTTTTATGGCAATACCTTGTCAGTATAATTTTTGTGAGTTATTACTTTGCTCAAACTCATGTACTCTGTATTATTATCATCAAATTTAGTACTGTGTTTCATAATCCTCCCTTCTCCACCTCCACCTCTCCTCTATCCAGGGAAGCTGGATTCTTCTCTCCAGCTATCAAAATCCACCTCCTTGATTTAGTAAAAGAAAAAAAAAATAAGTGGAAATACTTAGTCTAGGCTTTGTGCTGGCCTTCCTACAAGCCATTCTCCTTTGTACCTCCTTAACCCTGAAAGGGATCTCAGGACAGATAAATTTTACTTGGTAAGCACTCTGTGGCTGCAAATCATATTCATTTTATATTGCTCTCAGGGAGCATAACAACTGTTACCATGATTAATCTAAATTTTGTACAAAATCAAAATTATGAGTTTTAATTTCTTGCTTTTATAAAATAACATTAAAATGTTTAAGAATTATGATAAGGACTACTGCAAAATTAAATGACAAATAACAACTTATAATTATGTCAAAGCATTACCAAAAATTGCTTTGCCTGTTTTATAAATTCTTTTTTAAGACTTATGACTGAAAATAATGATTACATTTTAAAAATAGAATTTGATGTGTGATATACCCATGCAATAAAGATCCAGGCTACACTTGGGCTCTAATGCATAAATGAAGTTTAAAAAGAAGCACATACATTAGATAAAATTCAAAGTATATCCAGACTTTGATAACATGGTAGGAAATGATAGTGGTTGTTTCTGCTTGGAATAACTCCAAGCAGGAGTGACTCAAATGAAAAATATGGTACTAAAATAATTCAGGATTCTGAAATATTTATCTCTGGAATAGCGCCTTTTCTTTCTCCCTTCCTCTCCTTCTTCCTTGTTTCTTTCTTCCTTCCTTTCCTTCTTTTCTTTTCTCTTCCTCCTCTACTCTTTCCTTTTTTCTTTCTTTCCATCAGCCTTATTTGTTTTCTTCTTTCCTTGTCAACTCATAAAGCAGAAGATGAAAATGTCTCCAGTAACTATCCAGACTTAACAAAAATTGAATGACAAATAACAACTTATAATCATGTCAAAGCATTACCAAAAATTGCCTTAACAAAATCTAATGATGTACTTCTTTAAAGCCAGTTATGTTTATTTAAGCATTAGCATTTATGTTTTAGTTTCAGAGGGAAATGTACCTGAGAAATGTGAAAGAATATCATGATACACTGTGTTCTAGAAAACTGGTTCAGGTTTTCATTCCCACTTGCTATAAATACATTCCTATGAATCCTACAGCCATCTGTACCTGGAACAGAGTCCCCAGAACACCTACTGGTCCATCCACAAAGTAAAAAGTGGAATGTATTAGCTTTTCCAAATGACTTTCTTTACTGGTTTAATAAAATAATGGTGATAATTATGTTGCTGCAAAAGACAGTTATGTTTTAAGTTTCATAGATATTATCAATATGCACTTATATGGCATAGGATCTTTGTGGAGCTTTCCTCACACTCCACAAAACTTAGTAGGACTTCACAAAAAAGGGAACATTTTCTCATGAAGGGAAGAATCAGTACATAATATGTGGATGGCATAGAGGATATAATCTTTTAAAGTCCCTCAGCTTAAAATATTCAAGCACAGCCCGTAGTGAAACGTGAAGATTAAGCCAGTAATTTGCTCTAATGGCCATGCCCTCCCAGCAGGAACACACATATTGTGTCATGAATCTGGAGCCAAGCTTGGTGTAGTGCCCACTTTCATGAGTTGTGGGACTCCACTCTGCTCCCCTAAGTAAAAATATCCAACTCACTCCGAGCTCACTTACCATATCCACATCTGACACAGGCCCAAAACTGGTCACATAAATGTCTGTTTTGACTTCAGTGACAGCGCCTGAAATTAGTCCAGAGGAATGTTAAGTGGACTGAACTTAGCGACTCTACTGTAAAACCCCTTCTCATGTCCAGAATCTGCAATTCATCCAATTACACTCTGGTAGTGGGAGTCCTTGGGTCTTTGTACTCTAAAACCTTATATCTGTTACCTTATTTTGAATCCATTCTAGTCAAATTGAGGTAACATTGAGGAATGAAAGAGAACTAGATTAGTTCTACTGAAAATTATAATAACTATTGTGTATTAACAGCTTCTATGGGGCAAATGCTAAGAAAAATGTTTTACATGGAAAATCTCATTGTACACACACACAGCGCTATGAGGTAAGCACTGATCATATACCCACACTACATTTGAATATACGGAGGCTTTGAGAGTCCAAGTAACTTGAATAACATCACTAATTGGGGTAAAGACAGAGGTAGATAAGAATACACACAGCCTCTCTTTAGTATCTCTGCCCCTTACCATGTTAGCATACCAAATTCTTTCTGACTCCTCCGGTCTTGGAAGGGAGAATGGAGACAAGCGTGTCTGACATAGCAAAAGGAAGCTTCTTACCTCCAAATCCTGGCCGCAGCCGATTGTCATAGCCTTCAAGCAAGTTGTCCAGGATCCGACTGATATTCTCTGAGTAGAAGTTGCCTTCATCTTCAAGTTTCCCCAGGGCATTTTCGAGCCTGTAAGTAGAGAGTCCATGATCCTTACTCTCAGCCTCAGAGAAGACGTTTTGTCTAATCTACCCTAGTCTAGCCCACCACAAGTACTTAATGCATCACCCTACCTTCTTCCAAGAGATTTCATAGAGAAGTAACCCAAAGGATGCTTATTTTCCATTTCCTTTGAGCTGAAAAGAAAAAAATCAGGAAAAATAATCTTACTCACCATAGAACAATGCACAGCCAGGGCAGAGGAGATGCCATGCCAAGGAGCACTGAAATGTCCCCTTCACCTTTCTCCTGGTTTCTTCCTTCCAACTAACCCTCTGATGCCAATCAACTGCAGAAATCTTCCAAACTCCTCATATTCCTGTTCCTGGTTTGTAGTAATCCAATAGGTACAGAGGCTGCCAGAAAACTTCGAAGTTTCTCCTTGCACTTTTCTTTCTTGTTTCTGTCTTTTTCACTTGGAATGAGGTGGTTTGTGGTCTTAGACTACATCCTGCGGACACCCAGCCTCCTCTGAATGACTCAGTGGGGAAATGCGAGTCTGAAGGGACAGTGCATGGTCAGAGAGCAGTGACAATAATCGCATAAGGCATTAGGGGAGATTAGAAGGAAGAAAGCCACTGCTAGTTTTGGCATGGAATTAGCAGGCCCCTGTGAGGAAATCTGGAAAGCAGTGGCATCTTGCTGATTGAGATTATGTTCCAATGGGCTCAGCATTTATTATTTCTATGGTTCACAGAAGGATTCCTACACAGCTCTTATGTTTTGAGAAAGTCTAACAACACTGGGACCTTCTTAGATTCTCTTTCTGATTTTTATCAGGTTTATTGGCTTCAGACACACATTTCTTCTATACTTAAAAATCTTCCTTCCTACTTATTTACTATGGCTGTGACACAACGGAACAACTTCTAACCATCTTCCTCTTGAGTAAGTATTTTGTTTTAAGTATGTTACTTATTCTTTCTGTCAAACGTGTGTCATTTTAAGCTAAGACAGAAATGGGTTCTATCACTGCCTTTACAAACCTGGCCAGATTTTTGAATGTTGCCTATAGAAGACAATGTCTGAGAAATGGTAGGTTAAAGCTCCCACACATTAACACTGAACAAATAAAAAGCATACGTAGATGTGGTTAATGATGATACTGCTGGCATTAGTTTTATGAGGGTTGGCACAGGTCCAAAGCAAAATGTCTGACTGAATCCAAGAAATAGCATTCTATACCAGTCTGCTAGGAGGAAATTGTAGTAACAGAAATTCGTTTGAGCCAGAAAACTTTAATCTTTAAATTAAAATAATAAAAAATCTTAACGAAAACATTTACATATTTAAATTCAAGAATATAAGGTAAAGAATCAAATTTCTCGATTCATCACCCTCGTTTTAATTCAATTAATCACTCGTCCGCTTCACAGTCTGTATCTTAGGAATCTAAACTCTATAAAAGCCACAGTAACTATTCCAGAAATATAGCACAGTCTTAAAAGTCACACTGAAAGACATGACATAAATCATTTGAGGAGCCTTTTAATAAATTAACTATAACCATGAAGAAACAATGTAAAATAGGAAAAGGACAAGATTTTCTGTGGATTTTTGTAATATTCCTGAATCTGAATACCCTCCAGCAACCCTTGCAAGTTGTTTTCAGTGTATGTTTTCTCACATTGTTTTACTTGTGCTGCAAGTAAAACCATACCCTTGTCCTAGTTATCACCTTTGAAGCCATATGAAATAACTTCTCAGGGAAGGAAGGCATGGGAGACATTTAAATGAAGATACCTATAATGTTCTAATTTACGTTAAATACCCCTAAAACCTTTTCCAGTTTGTTATAGGATCCAGTTAATCTCTTCTTACTCTTTTTCCTTTAAACATATACCACTTCATATTTTCAACTTACATTCAATGTAACATTACTTAACCACCCTAAAATCTGTCATATGTGATATTCTCTGCTCACCTTTACTAAAACATTTTTTTTTTAATCATAGCTATGTACATAGATATGATCACGGGGCATCATACACTAGCTTCATAGACCATTTGACATATTTTCATAACAATGGTTAACATAGCCTTCCTGGCATTTTCTAAGTTATTGTGCTAAGACATTTACATTCCACATTTACTAAGTTTCACATGTACCCTTGTAAGATGCACGGCAGGTGTAATCCCACCAATCCCCCTCCCTCTACCTCCTGCCCCCCTCCCTCCCCTCATTTTCCCCTATTCATAGGTTGTAACTGGGTTATAGCTTTCATGTGAAAGCCCTAAATTAGTTTCATAGTAGGGCTGAGTATATTGGGTACTTTTTCTTCCATTCTTCAGATACTTTACTAAGAAGAATATGTTCCAGCTCCATCCACATAAACATGAAAGAGGTAAGGTCTCCATCTTTCTTTAAGGCTGCATAATATTCCATGGTGTACATATACCACATTTTATTAATCCATATGTGGATCTATGGGCACTTGGGCTTTTTCCATGACTTAGCAATTATGAATAGGGCTGCAATAAACATTCTGGTACAAATATCTTTGTTATGATGTGATTGTTGGTCTTCTGGGTATATGCCCAGTAGAGGAATTGCAGGATTGAATGGCAGCTCTATTTTTAGATCTCTGAATGTTCTCCATATATCTTTCCAAAAGGAATGTATTAATTTGCATTCCTACCAGCAGTGCAAAAGTGTTCCCTTTTCTCCACATCCACGCCAACATCTCTGGTTTTTGAAATTTTGTGATATAAGCTAGTCTCACTGGAATTAGATGATATCTCAAAGTAATTTTGATTTGCATTTCTCTGATGATTAAAGATGATGAGCATTTTTTCATATGTCTGAAGGCCGTGCACCTGTCTTCTTCAGAGAAGTTTCTTTTCAAGTCCCTTGCCCAGCCTGCGATGGGATCCCTTGTTCTTTACTTGCCAATGCGTTTGAGTGCTCTGTGGATTCTGGTTATTAAACCTTTGTTAGAGACATAACCTGCAAATAACTTCTCCCATTCTGAGGGCTGTTTGCTTGCTTTACTTACTGTGTTCTTGGCTGTGCAGAAGCTTTTTAGTTTGATCAAGTCCCATAGTGTATTTTTGAAGCTGCTTCAATTGTCCTGGGGGTCCTCCTCATAAAATACTCGCCCAGACCAATTTTTTCAAGGGTTTTCCCTGCACTCTCCTCTAGTATTTTTATAGTTTCATGTCTTAAGTTTAAATCTTTAATCCAGTGAGAGTCTATCTTAGTTAATGGTGAAAGGTGTGGGTCCAGTTTCAGTCTTCTACAGGTTGCCAGCCAGTTCACCCAGCACCCTTTGTTAAATAGGGAATCTTTACCCCACTGAATGTTTTTAATTGGCTTGTCAAAGATTAAATAACGATAAGTAGCTGGATTCATCTCTTGGTTCTCTATTCTGTTCCAGACATCTACTTCTCTGTGTTTGTGCCAATACCATACTGTTTTGATCACTATCAATTTGTCATAAAGTCTGAGGTCTGGTAGCACGATTCCTCCTACTTTGTTTTTATTTCTGAGTAATGTCTTGGCTATTCGAGTTTTTTTCTGTTTCCATATAAAATGAAGTATTGTTTTTTCAAGATCTTTCAAGTATGACAGTGGAGCTTTAATAGGGATTGCGTTGAAATTATATATTGCTTTGGGTAGTATGGAAATTTTTCCGATGTTGATTCTTCCCAGCCATGAGCATAGTATGTTTTTCAATTTGTTGACATTTTCAGGTATTTCTTTTCTTAGAGTTTCATAGTTCTCTTTATAGAGATCTTTCATGTCCTTTGTTAGATAAATTCCCAAATATTTCATCTTCTTTGGCACTACTGTGAATGGGACAGAGTCATTAACTGTTTTTTCAACATGACTATTATTGGTATATATAAAGGCTACCGATTTATGAATGTTGATTGTGTAACCTGAGACGCTGCTGTATTCCTTGATCACTTCTAAGAGTTTTGTAGTAGAGTCCCTAACGTTTTCCAGATATACAATCATATCGTCTGTGAAGAGTGAGAGTTTGATCTCTTCTGACCCTATATGGGTACCCTTGATCACCTTTTCTTCCCTAATTGTGGTGGCTAATATTCCATTACAATGTTAAAAAGCAATAAAGACAATGGGCAGCCTTGTCTAGTTCCTGATCTGAGTGGAAATGATTCCAATTTAACTCCATTCAATATGATATTGCCTGTGAGTTTGCTGTAGATGGTCTCTATCAGTTTAAGAAATGTCCCTTCTAGACCAATTTTCTTAAGTGTTCTGATCATGAAGAGATGCTGGATATTATCAAAAGCTTTTTCTGCATCAATTGAGAGAATCATATGGTCTTTGTTTTTCCATTTGTTTATGTGCTGAATTATACTTATAGATTTACATATATTGAACCAGCCTTGAGACCCTGGGATAAAACCGACTTGGTCATGATGTATAATTTGTTTGATGTGTTGCTGGATTCTGTTTGTTAGGATCTTGTTGAATATTTTTGCATCTATATTCATTAGTGATATCGGTCTATAATTTTCTTTTCTTGTTGGGTCTTTCCCTGGTTTGGGGATCAGGGTGATGTTTGCTTCATAGAATGTGTTGGGTAGTCTTCCTTCTTTTTCTACCTTTTGGAACAGGTTGAGTAATATAGGTACTAATTCCTCTTTAAAAGATTGGCAGAATTCTGATGTGAAACCATCTGGTCCCGGGCTTTTCTTTTTAGGGAGGTTTTGTATGGTTGATGTTATTTCCGAACTTAATATGGGCCTGTTCAGCATTTCCACTTGATTCTGGCTAAGTCTTGGAAGGTGACGTGCTCCTAAGTATTGGTCAATTTCCTTCAGATATTCATATTTCTGAGAATACAGTTTCTTGTAATATTCATTAAGGATTTTTTGGATTTCTGAGGAGTCTGTCGTTATTTCATCTTTGTCGTTTCTGATTGATGAGAATTAGAGATTTTACTCTTTTTTTTTCTGATTAGATTGGCCAAACATTTATCTATTTTATTGACCTTTTCAAAAAACCAGTTTTTTGATTTATTGATCTGTTGTATTATTCTTTTGTTTTCAATTTCATTTAATTCTGCTCTAATTTTGGTTATTTCTTTTCTTCTACTGGGTTTAGGGTTGGAATGTTCTTCCTTTTCCAGTTGCTTGAGATGTCCCATTAAGTTGTTAACTTCCTCTCTTTCTGTTCTCTTGAGAAGGCTTGCAGTGCTATAAATTTCCCTTTTAGAACTGCCTTTGTGGTGTCCCAGAGGTTCTGATAGTTCATGTCTTCATTGTCATTTGTTCCAAAAAATTGACGATTTCTTTCTTGATCTCATCTCTGACCCAGCTATCATTCAGCATAAGGTTATTAAACTTCCATGTTTTTGTATGAGTATGCAGATTCCTGTTGTTACTCAGCTCAAGTTTTATTCCATGGTGGTCCGAGAAGATGCAAGGAATAATTTCTATTCCTTTAAATTTACTGAGGTTAGACTTGTGACCTAAGATGTGATCGATTTTGGAGTAGGTTCCGTGGACTGATGAGAAGTATGTGTATTCAGTTTTGTTGGGATGAAATGTTCTGTAGATGTCTGCTAAATCCAGATATTGGATGGTTAGATTTAAATCTAAAATTTCTTTGCTCAGCTTCTTATTGGAGGATCGATCCAATACTGCCAAAGGAGTGTTGAAATCTCCAACGATTATGGCGCTGGAGTAAATCAAATTGCTCATGTCAGAGTTTCTCTTATAAATTGAGGTGCATTCTGGTTGGGTGCATAGATATTAATAATTGAAATCTCATCATATTGAGTATTACCCTTAACAAATATGAAGTGACCATTCTTGTCCTTCCTTACTTTGTTGGTTTAAAGCCTATTGTATCTGCAAATAAAATTGCGACACCTGCTTTTTTCTGATTTCCATTTGCCTGAAATATGGATGACCATCCTTTCACCCTGAGTGCAATGGACCGCCCTGTCGGTGGGCTTCAGTCCGAGGGAAAGTAGGAAGAAGGAACGAGGAAGGTTGAGAGATCGGCGAAGGAATGACAGACTGACACACTACGGGTGAAGTATGCAGCTGCAAATTTACTGGGTACACATATTGGTATTTATACATTTTTACAGAGCTTACATAATGCAATCTTTTTGCTTACGTGTGCGGGTTATCTTTGTGTTTGCAAGTGTGATTTATCATGCATTGTTATGTCTTAACGTTCCGCTTCCCGGAGGGTAGCGGTTATTAGTCAACTTTGCCCGCTTCCTCCTATCTCAAGAATGTTACCGCCTCCAACTCTTTTCTTAGTTTCTTATTATCTTTTTAGAACAGCTTGATATCTTCTTTATGTTAATGCTTGACTAATTTTACATTTACTATTTGATCTTATTGTTATTGATAATTATAATTTTGATTTAGAGTAAATTTCTTGACAAGTATTAGTTTTTTTATTGATTTTTATTGTGCGTGACAGTTGGTGAAGTAAGATGTTCTGAACAGGACTTCATGGTGGGTGGATGTGTTTCAGTGACTTTGTAACTTATGTAGATAATTTGTATTCCGTGTCCTTAGGCTTATCGTCTTAGCTCACTGGTATTTATGGTGGGAAAACATCTTTATGTGCTTATTGTTGGTGCCACTGAGTCTAGTAGCTCATGAGGCTGGGCTTTATCTGGATCTATAGTGCATTGTGCTCATTCTTAGGAAAGTACATTTTGACAATTTATCAGAGCAAACTGGCTTCAGGTACAGAATGACAATCACATGATTAGACGCCACACTCTTTAAACTTTGGCAAATACCTTAACACGTTGAGCAACATTTCTGATGCTTGTACGTGCTGGGGGCGCTGGGGGCAAAGCTCCGGGGAGCACAAACCACCTTCCCGTCGTTCTATAACGCGGACAGCACCGCCTCACTACGGCTATATGCCGTGGGCGCGGCACTGAGTCTGTATCTGTCTTGTATGTTAAGATGTGACTCTTGTATGCAACAAATATCTTGCCTGAGTTTTTGTATCCAGTCGGCCAACCTATTCCTCTTTAGAGGACAGTTTAGGCCATTCACATTGATGGAAAATATTGATAAGTCTGGTGAAATTTTGGGTATGAAGAGCTGGTTTAGTTATGGCAAATTTCTTCAACATATGAATGTCATTAAAGTATTTAATTTCTCCATCATAAATGACACTCAGTTTAGCTGGATACAAGATCCTGGGTTGAAAGTTAATTTGCTTTAGGAGATTAGAAGTTGATGACCACCCTCTTCTAGCTTGAAAAGTTTCAGCAGAGAGATCTGCAGTCATTCTAATATTCTTCCCTTTGTACATAATGGCCTTCTTTTGCCTGGCTGCTTTGAGAATTTTCTCCTTCATATTAACTTTACTGAAGTTAATTATGATATGCCTGGGGGATGTCTTATTGGGGTTGAGTCGTGCTGGAGTTCTGAAGCTGTCTTCTATCTGAATTTCAGAATCTCTAGGCATGTCTGGAAAATCATCTTTCATAATTTCATGCAGAAGGACCTCTGTGCCCATTGAGGTCACTTCATAGGTTTCAGGAATTCCAATTATTCGTATATTAGCCTTCTTTGAATTATCCCAGATCTCTCTGAGAGAATAATCTGTTTTTGCTCTCCATTTCTCTTCCTCTTTGACAGTTTGAGAGCATTTAAAGGCTTTATCTTCGATGTCAGAAATCCTTTCTTCTGCTTGTTCCATTCTATTGCTGAGGGATTCTACTGTACTTTTCATATCTTTGAGGGCTGCAAATTCTTGCTTCAGTGTGTCTAAGTCTTTGGTGGTTTTGTCTTTAAATTCGTTAAATTCTTGAGACAACTTTTGGATTTCTCCTCAAATTTCTAATTCCACTTTATTAATCTTGTCTGCCATCCACATTCTGAATTCGATTTCTGACATCTCAGCCTGTCGTTTATGAATGTGATCTTCAATTACATCTGCCATATCTTTCCTTGGGGGGGGGTGATCTATTCTGGTTATTCATGTTGCCAGAGTTTTTCCACTTATTTCACCCCATGGTTCTTTTGCTCCCTTTGGTTTTTCCTCTGGGGTTTTATCGAGGGCCCTTACAGTGTTGTGGCCTAAGAAACTGGGGCCCTGTCTGGTGTGGTGGGGCTAAGTGGTTCTGTCACGTTTTTAGCTGGTTTCTGTGTGACCCTAGTGAAACACTTACTCTGGGTTGAAGTCTCAGCTGTGGAGAAAAACCAGCAATTATGTCACCCTGCCCACCTCTGACACCAATTGGAAAAGGAAAATCAAACCTTCCTACAACCGCACACCCAGGGCACCACCTGAAGAGTCCTCAGTCTATTGGTTCAGTTCAAAAGGTCCAAATCAGTTGTCTCATTCAGTACCTGTCTCAGGTGGGAGAGTTCAAGAGGTCTCGGGGAGCTGGGTCACAGGGGTCTGGTGACTACTCTGATATGGCTTACTCCAGTGCTGCGTGGAGTCAGGAGGAGCCGCCTAGCAAATAGATCAGTCTGTGAAGGTTGATGGCTTCTTCCCCACCTTGCCCCTTCGTTGGACCCAGTCACTGATACCATTGCAGATGCCTGACTCAGTTGCCTGTAGTGAACAGATACTCCAGGGGGTTGCACCTGCCTGAATCTCAAGGAAATCTGACAGGCCTCTGCACTCTGCCTCTATCTAGCAGGAGGAGGTGAGGCCTGACATCCTTGGGCACTTGATGAAGGTCAAGGAACGTTCAGTCAGGCTCAGGCCCCTCCCCTGATTGATGTTACTGACAGAACAGAGCAGAACAGAACAACTATGAGGGATTCTGTCTCTGTTCCTGCTAAAATCGCCTGCAGAAGATAAACTGTTCTGAGTTCCAACCTCTTTGCTGCTGGAAGTTTGTATTCAGTTATCTCTCTGAGTCGGCCCCACCCTGGAAGCTTCCCGGGTTTGTGAGTAGCCTCAGGCAAATCCTTTACTCAGGGGTGGCCTCCTCTGGTTGCCCGGGAGACAGGGGGTGTGGCCTCAGATTATCCAGGAGTGAGGCGTTTTGTTATTATAAAAGAACGGCTGTTGATCCACCTCCGGGAACCACAGCTCTGGTGTGGCTCGCACCCAGCCGACCCTTCTCTCCTCGCTCCCGTGCCCCAGAATCAGCACTGACCAGCCGCAGTTTATGCTCTGTCCACACACCTCGAAAGATCACCCAAAAATTCAGACTCCTGGGGGACAGGCCTCCAGATCTCAGAGTGAGGGCAAAGGAGGGTGAGGGTGAAGGAGAGTGCTGGGAGCCCAGGGCTGCAGGTAGCAAGCACACACAGTTTCACACAGTTTTATGCCTGGCCACACCACTGCCAGAAGACAGCCGCCACTCAAGAGTCCCAGGGAACCGCTGGTCTGGAGCGGTTCCCTTCCAGCCAACAGTCCTCTCCTCGCTCCCATGCCCCAGAGTCAGCGCAGCTCAGGCACTGTCCACGCCCCACAAGAAATCACCAAGAATCTGGACTCCTGGGGGACAGGCTCCCAGAACCCAGAGCCAGAGTGGAGGGGAGTGCTGGGAGCTCAGTGTTGAGAGTAGGGAAGATACACAGTTTCACTCAGTTTTATGCCTGGCCGTATTGCTGCCCAAGGAGGGCTGTTGCAACACGCTTTGGGGAAGTGCCGCCCTGGCGTGGCTCCCCCTCATCCGACTGCTCTCTCCTCGCTCCCGTGCCCTAGGGTCAGCACTGACCAGCCGCAGCTTGGGCACTGTCCACACCCCTCGAGAATTCACCCAAGAATCCGAACTCCTGGACAGGCCTCCAGACCTCAGTGTGAGTGGAAGGGGGGTGCTGGGAGTTCAGGGTTGCAGGTAAAGGATATTTACAGTTTTATACAGTTTTATGCCTGGCAGGAGGACGCCATGGCACCCTAGTAGGGGAGGTAGGTCCAGTTTTTAGAAGGTCTCTCCCGTGGAGTGTAGGGGGAGGGCCTTTGATTTCTGCTCATTTGTTTATTTGTTTGGGGGGCTCTTGAGCCAGTCTCATGGGGGAGGGGGGATTCCCATCAGCTTGGTGATGGATTTTGTACCTTTTGTTTGCGTCCTTGTGGTTGCAGCTCACCTCAGGGGGGTTGATGTGGGTTCTTCAACCTTCTGTCTTGGTGCAGCTCAAATCCACCAGGTTTCTTACTAAATTTTCATCCCTTAATTCTCCTTTTGGATGGGAGCCTCTGTGGAAAGCTGGCTTCAGTCTGCCATCTTGTCTCCCTACTACTAAAACATTTTTATTCAACCTTGTTCAATCACAAATCCTACATTTATCCTGTTACCTTGTTAGAGTTGTATTATTTTTCTATCAAAATATTTACTATCTGGCATCAGACAGGAAGCTTTCTTAGTGAAGTTTTTAGGGAGAATTTTTTCAAATTGTAAAAAACTATTGATCAAATGTGATACTGTGCATTTTCACATATATTCCTGTAAACTAGGCATGATTTTCTCATTACAATTCTCAAACAAGGAACAAATAATAGGTAAACTACATTTGTCTCTAAATAAAAGATTATCACAGCTAATTCAATGTTTTTTCTTCCATAGGTTTTAATTAGTAATCAGTTAATAGGGGAGAAGGAAGACCTTTTCTATTTTCTTTCTTTTGCCTTTTTTTTTTTATTGTTGGGGATTCATTGAGGGTACAATAAACCAGGTTACACTGATTGCATTTGTTAGGTAAAGTCCCTCTTCCAATTGTGTCTTGCCCCCAAAAGGTGTGGCACACACCATGGCCCCACTCCCCTTTCTCCTTCCCGCTCTCTGCTCTTCCTTTCTCCACCCCTCCCTCCTTCTTTCTCTCTCTGCTGTCCCCTTCCCCCACCCCCACCATGACCTTAATTGTCATTAATTGTCCTCATATCAAAATTGAGTACATAGGATTCATGCTTCTCCATTGTTGTGATACTTTACAGTAAGCCATGAAATTTTAGTGCTTTCTCACTAAAGAGAGAACACAGCAGATATCTAAAGTGAACACAGCAGATATCTAAAGTCCCCGAGCTCTATAGTTCTGTGGATTTGAATTATATGTTACTATCTATTTGTAACAAAGTCCGTTGGTCACACATCCTTGTCAGAATTGGAGCAGGCAAGTTCTATTAGCAGCGCTATTAATTGGAGTACAATTATTACTATTATATGGAACTAGCAAGTAAAGAGAGAGAACGTGACAATGGCCATGACTTTGGAAGATGTATGTTCTTTATGTAGTAGTCTGACTCTGCAAACCAAGTCTCAGAGCTCCCTCATTTAAAGAATTGCCTTATTCTGGCAAATAGAATATTTATCTCACACATATTCATTTTACAGCTGTTTCTCAAAAATATGTGCTCTTTTTATAATCATCTTAGACACTCACTTATTTTGCTTTATATCTCCATGGGGAAGTCTAGACCTACCATACTCCCCAGTAAAACTGTTATTAATATGTCAGACCTTGCAGAAGGACAAGGTGAAAAAATTGTATCTCTTTTTCATATGCCATACTTTAATTCCTCACAGCACCATCACTAACACAGTATTTGTGTATATAAGATGATTTATCAAAGATTCATGGACAACTAGAGAAAATATTGTACTATAAAAGCAAACTTGACAACAGACATTAAAAGGTACTTTCCATGATATAAAAGAACAGATACATATGTACATATATGATAGATACATATGTAAAGAAAATACCAAAATATTCAAAGTAGGTACAGCATTGCCTCTTAGACACTATTTACTTGTATCTTCATACTGCAAATTTTTATTCATCTTTTATTTATTTATTTATTTATTTTTTTTGGAGATAGGGTCTGACTTTGTTGCCATGGCTAGAGTGTAGAATGCTGTGATATTGTCATAGTTCACAGAAACCTCAAACTCTTAGACTCAAGTGATCCTCTTGCCTCAGCCTACTGAGTATATGGGACTATAAGCACCAGCTATGACACCAGCTAGTTTTTCTATTTTAGTACAGACAGGATCTAGCTCTTGTTCAGGCTGGCCATTGATCTTTTCAAAGAACAATGTTGGGATTATGCTTTCCACATAAATTTTGTTCCTCCCACAAGTGAGAAAAAAATATAATCTGGCATCCAGGGTGTAGAGGCATGGAATACTGTTAAATATTCTATAGTCCATAGGATACCCCACACAAAAAATAATAATAATTATCTGGCCCAAATTATCATAGTGTTAAGGTTAAGAAAACTTGCTGTAGAATAACACTACTCAAACTTGAATAATGCTCCTGGATGGGAAGGCTTAGTTTCTCTAATCCTGCCGCTCTGAAGTATCTCCATCAATCTCTTCTCTGCTTCCAAAGCAATTTCCTTGAACAGGCCTGTAGGCCCATTTCCCCTCATATTATTAGGTGGCATCTAAATCTGAAAAATGAGAGATGTTTTTAAGATAATATTTGAATTGGTTATCCTCTTTACATTCTGTATGTTATAATTTCCTCTTCATTAAACACATATTGCTTAACAATAACCCTCAAATACTTTATATCCTGTTTAGAGATGGTGGGGGAGAAGAATATCAATGATATAGTCCAAATAGTAAGAGAAATGGGCTTTTAACATAATTTCCAAGAGTCCTAAGGGGAAATTAAAATATCTGGTTTGAGATATTTATTATAAGTAAAATTATTAGTTACAGATAAGATTGGGGCAAAATAAACATATAACATTATTAATTTTCATTATATAGCATACTCAGATACATAAATCATTTACATGTACAATATCTCATTTGGATCTTCCTCTCCAAAGAAGTTGGCAGAATGGTGTTATTATTCTCATTATTTGTGTATATGTAAGGCCTAGAGAGGTAAAATCAGTTCTCCATGATTGCAAAACTAGTAGAGGGTTAAGCTGAACACAGTCTTTAGATTCATAGTCAAATGATTCTTAGCTAAGCCACGTGAGCCAATATGTTTATTCTGATTGAAATTTTTTTCAGTCATCACTCTATGACAAGAAGGAATGAACCTAAGCCTCAAAAACCAGAAGCCCTTGCATTGACAAGTAACAACTCAGGTCCAGTAACTTTTCTCTGAGTATTAGTTTTCTCATTGATATGAGGGTCGGAACCAAAGGTTATTAGTATCCAAGTCACTATTTTGAACCTTGTACCAAAATACCTGAAATGTTTTTTCCTGGCCTGCCTTAGAAACTTTATACTATAGAGCTAGTTCAATCTAAAAATATAAGAACAATTTAAGACTTTATAAGTAGGAATTAATAATAGTTACCAAATATTCAATGTTTTTAATCTGTCAAGAATTTAAGAACTTTACATATTCCAACTCATTCACTATTAACACAAATATCTATATTTGTGCCCAAGTTATCAGCACAATGTGTAACTTGCCTGATCTCACAGAGCTAGTGAGTAGAAGAATCAAAATTGAAAACCAGATCATTGTATCTCAAAAGAACCTAGGTAAAAGCCAATGCTGGTGAGCAGAAATTAGTGAAAAGTATGTTTCAGTCCTATTAAAGGAAACATCTCTACTATCATTATCTACCAATGGCAGGTTAGACTACCATCAGAAATAATGAGTTTTATGTTAACAATGGTTTTCCACTATAGCAAGGAACACAGTGGATGGGGATGTACATTTCAGAAGGACTTTACATGTGCCTTGGAACATTCAACTGGACACTGAGGCTACCTGGTACTCTAAGGAAGGGCTGTTTGATAAAGATCACGAGGAAATATTTGTATTTAAAGGTTCTGTTAAAGAGTTTCCTTCAAGTAATATGAGAAAGAGAATTTAAAGAAGTTCCTGGTGGCAAAACATCTTTCAGTGGAGGAAAAAGGAGAGATCCTACCCAGCTGTACAAAGGAAGAAGCAAATATAGTGGCTTATAAAATAATAAACATTAATTGAACATTTACTATATTTCATTCATACCTGTTAATATTATCTCTAATCTTATGCAACTGCTTTACAAGGTAACCATTTTTATATTTGTTTTACAAAAAGAGAAATTGAAACTCACAAAAGGTATGTAACTATCCTAATGACCTAGAGGTAATTACTATCTCTGGCTCCAAAGTGTACACTGAGCTTTATTTATGTGAGCCCTGACTCCTTTTTCTAAAGTTAGGGCTCATAAACTCTCTGGACTAACAGTATTGTTATATTGTTGGTAAGTGATACACACCATCTCAGTGGACACTGTGCAAAATCCCTTATGTTCCCTTTCGGGGATCAAATGTAATAAAGATAAAATTGCTATGGGATGCAAAGGACAATAAAGGGACATATTCTGGACTACAGCCTTAAATTGTTCTGGCTTTGTTAAGAATATTGAGCACATTATAGGTCACTCTGTCCCCCCACCAAAAAAAGTATAAGCAGGCAATAGCCATTTCAAACCTCAAAACACAAATACTGAGTAACAAAAAAGTCCTATCTAAAGAGTACAAGTTGCCAGGCAGTTTGAATTGCTTGAGCTCACAAGTTCAAGACCAGCCTCAGCAAAAAGTGAGGCTTTGTCTCTACTGAAAATAGAAATATTGAGGCAAGAGGATCTCTTTAGCCCAAGTTGGAGGTTACTGTGAGCTATGACACCACAGTGCTATATTCAGGGTGACAGGTTGAATCTCTGTCTCAATAATAAAGAAAGAAAGAAGAGTGTGAGTATGTGAATGTCTGATTTTTTTTTGCCCCACTTATAACAGTTCAATTTAACCTTTATTTATCAAGTGCTTATCCTATGCTGAGAACATAGAAAATATTAAACAACACAGGGCTCACATCCAGAGAGTTCACACACTAGATAGTCATAACGAACATTAACAGATGTGATAAGATGCAAAATGTTAAAATATAGAATTACTAGTCTTGTGCTATGGGGACCCTGTGTGAGGGTTCCAGGGGTAGGGAGTGGGGATTGATGATTAATTCATAGAAGGGATGACACTGGACTAAAATTGGGAGACTGAATTAACTGTTACTAAATTAGGAAATGCCATTGAACGCTGTGTGATGAGCTTCGAGGTGAAACAAAACATAATGTGTTCATAAACAACAAAAAGCTGACACACTGGAATATAAGAAAAAGAGAATGGATGAAAAGACTGAGTCCTAGAAAAGAATGTGATCCTCACTGGAAGAGCTGAGAAAAGGCATGGACATCCATAGTAGGCCACAACAGGATTGTCTAAACAATTCACAACAGCACCCTTTCTCCAAGAATTGAGCGCAGAGGGGCTGCCAGAAAGGGCTTCATCATGTACACACTCCTTAACCCCATCTTAACCCTCTGTTGATTAGACCACTTTTGGAATCTAGTAACCTGGGTTCACTAGCAGGAAAATTACTTAGACACATTTTTTTTTATCATCTCTGAACATCATCTTCATCACCTATAAAATGGCATTATAGGGTCATGACATGGACAAAATGAAACACACATGAAGGTGTTTATCACAGGGCATGGCCATTGCAAATAAAAAATAAGTCATCTACTAACACCAACACCACAATCTTCACTATAATCACCATTGGCTTCATGAGTTTTAACCCAATTAAATCTTTTCTCTCCAGCATGTAGAAATGAGGCTGAGAATTTTGAGTTCAGTCTGTGTCATTTACCAAGGCTGTTGGTGGAAGTCATATCTAACTGAGTTCATGCTATAGCAGAGAAAGACCTGTGGAAAGGAGAGGGAAGTAGAAATGGGGCAACTATACAAACATAGACAAGAGCCAATGTAACCCAGAAATCTGAGAGAGCAGCTGCCTGGATTTCTTCCAGTCTCCCTGATTTTATTCCTTTATAATCTTGGTGTCACTTCTGTTTTTGAGTTACCCCTGATTTCCCCTTTCTAGCCTTAATATAAATTTATTTTTTGTTTGGTCAAGTCAAACAAAGCTTATCGGTCACAAGCTTCTCAGACTAAGACTGCATGCATCCCAAATGTAAAAACAAAATTTCAGATGTGACAATACAGTATGACACCTGTATAGACTGCACAACAACCCACTGGAAAGAAAACCTGGAAAAAGTGGAACCCTGGGGCTGGTTCCTGAGCCTTCTGTGAAGGATGAAGCTAATTGGCAGTTGCTTAATGAACTTGCTGCTTAATGTATCTCTTACACCTCCATGGAACAGAATGAGCACTATCATAAACTGCATGAACTCCTTCAGGCCACTAGGGAACTACTGAACATCATCATCTGGCAGTACCACCCATGCCCCAGAATCTGCCTATTTATCAAGTGCTTGGAGGTGTAGGAGCAAGAAGACAGAATATTGGGTTCAAGCCCAGTGATGAGCTCTGGGGAAATGTTATAGAAGTACAAGCAGAATAGAAGTCAATTAAACATGGACCCTGTTGGTTTCAGATAAGATGTAAATTCCAAACCTACTGCCATGCAAAGGGACATTTTCAGGCAAGTAATAAAAATAAAAAATTGAAGGTGCCTAGGAAAGGTCAGAGGTCTTAAAGAGGATATGGATTCCAAATATCTGTATTTACAATGACTTAGTGTTTCCAATTAGTAAAATATATGAGAATTACCATTTATATGAGTGATTCAATCAGAGAGAAAAAAATTAAATTATGGGGGAGGGGCTATTGAGAGAAGAAGGCAAGAAATGTTGATGCACAGTTTGGAGCAGTGATTGATGATATTGCCCCCACAAAATTGACGAAGGCTCTCTATCTTAAAAACCCATCAAAGAAACAAATGAGTTATTTAAAAATAGATTTTTAAACAGGCCTTTTGAGAGAGCATGCTAGGAGTAGAGTACCTGATACTGTCAGAATTTTAAAACTCTATAACTATGTAACTGTGAACTTGCAATGAGTTTATTGTTGGTGTTGTAGTGCGTTTTATTATTATGGCACTATATCAGGAAAGAATCTGTTTTATAAAAAAGCAGAAAATCCAAGTTGCAGTTACACTGTTGACTGTATTTTTTTTTTTTTTTTTTTTTTGAGGCAGAGTCTCACTTTCTCACTCTTGGTAAAGTGCTGTGGCATCATAGTTCACAGCAACCTCAGACTCCTGGGTTCAAGCAATTCTCCTGCCTCAGCCTTCCTAGTAGCTGGGATTACAGGCACCTGCCACCACGCTGGGCTATTATTAGAGGTGGGGTCTCGTTCTAGCTCAGGCTGGTCTCAAACTGATAAGCTCAGGTGATCAGCCTATCTCGGCCTTCCCAGAATGCTGGGATTACAGACGTGAGCCACCGTGTTCGCCCCTTTCGACTCTATTTCTTGGAAGTGAAATAATGCATTATAACACAAGTTGTCTTAAAACTTTCATAGTCACCTGGATATATAAGGCAAATTTTATCAAAACTACAGACAAATGATTTCTATTTATTACCCTTAGAAAAAAGTGAGGAGGTAGGAAACTTCTGACTTTGGCAGCTAAGAGATACCAAAGCTGATCTCTGTCTATTTCATGTTGCCTTATCTTGTAATTGCAAAATGGCTGCCTCAGTCATTGTAACGGCAGTTGAGAGAAAAGAAGTAAAGAAATGAGTTTCATGGCCATATCTAACTATGGGGAAGCTAGGAAAATTACGACACCTTTTGCTTTCTGAATTAACAAATGAATATATACAGATAAGTGTTCAGATGAATCCTACAAACATCTTTCATTACTATTGACATCTAGGAAATTTAACAAATTTCAATAGCAAGGGATAGTCTTGTTAGGTTTTTCATTCATTATAATGTAGGTGGCCAAGAATGATGCAGATTGGGAATGAGTATTAAATTGGCCGTCTATAAAACATTTTCATAGTCAGGGAACTCCAGATGTATTTATTATAGCAAAATATATTTTCCTCTGGGATGAATTTTTAGGGATTGGAGTACCGCCTGCATTTCTTTTGCCACTGCTCACTTGGCTTTTGTACCAAAAGCTAAAAGATTTCCTTAACACCAGAGATGGCCTATAAGAAATGTTAAAAGTTGTTGTTCAGTCTGAAATAAAGGATGTTAATGAACAATAAGAAAACATCTAGAAGTGTAATGTTCACTTGGAAACAGTAAATACCTTTCATGTGAAGGTCCTATATTAGTTTCATAATAAGGGTGAGTACATTGGGTACTTTTTCTTCCATTCTTGAGACACTTTACTAAGAAGAATATGTTCCAGCTCCAGCCATGTAAACATGAAAGAGGTAAAGTCTCCATCTTTCTTTAAGGCTGCATAATATTCCATGGTGTACATATACCACAATGTATTAATCCATTGGTGGATCGATGGGCACTTGGGCTTTTTCCATGACTTAGCAATTATGAATTGGGCTGCAATAAATATTCTGATACAAATATCTTTGTTATGGTGTGATTTTTGGTCTTCTGGGTGTATGCCCAGTAGGGGGATTACAGGATTGAATGGCAGATCTATTTTTAGATCTCTGCATGTTCTCCATATCTCTTTCCAAAAGGAATGTATTAATTTGCATTCCAACCAGCAGTGCAAAAGTGTTCCCTTTTCTCCACATCCACGCCAACACCTCTGGTCTTGGGATTTTGTGATATAGGCTAGTCTCACTGGAGTTAGATGATATCTCAAAGTAGTTTTGATTTGCATTTCTCTGATGATTAAAGATGATGAGCATTTTTTCATATGTCTGAAGGCCGTGCACCTGTCTTCTTCAGAGAAGTTTCTCTTCAAGTCCCTTGCCCAGCCTGTGATGGGATCCCTTGTTCTTTTCTTGCTAATGCGTTTGAGTTCTCTGTGGATTCTGGTTACTAAACCTTTGTCAAAGACATAACCTGCAAATATCTTCTCCCATTCAATGTAGGACTCACATGAAAGCTATAACCCAGTTACAACCTAAGAATAGGGAGAAAGGGGAAAGGGGGGGGGAAGGAGGGGGGAGGGAGGGGGAAGGAGGGGGATTAATGGGATTACACCTGAGGTGCATCTTACAAGGGTATATGTGAATCCTAGTAAATGTGGAATGTAAAGGTCTTAGCAAAATAATGAAGAAAATGCTACAAAAGCTATGTTAACTAATGTGATGAAAATGTGTCAAACGATCTATGAACCAAGTATATGGTGCCCCACGATCATACTAATGTACACAGCTATGGTTTAATAAAAATAATTTAAAAAAAAAGGAAACAGTAAGTACAAAAATACAGAATATTCTATTACTGCAATTGTGGTATATATGTAGTAAACCACTAATATCTTGATTAGGAAGACTAAAAGACAAACTTATCAAAACTAATTATAGTAACTTTATGAAAGATAGATAATATAAAAATATAAAAATGGAAACAACAAAAAGTGAAAAAGTGGGGGTGAAGTTAAAGTGTAGAATTTCTTTTAGATTTCTCTTTGCTTGCAGAGTTAAATTGTCATATGTGTAAAATAATTGGTAATAAAGATTTTTTGAAAGCTGCATGGTAACCTCAAATCAAAAAAACCACAACAAATAGACAAAAAAAATAAAAATAACAAGAAGTTAAAGCATACTACTAGAGAAAATTGTTTCTATACTAAAGACAGGAAGGAAGGAATAAAAGAAAAGAGGACCACAAATAAACAAGAAATCAAATAGCAACAGTTATTTGGCAGTATTAGGTTTGTATATCTATCACTAATAACATTGAATAGACTAAATAGACTAAACTCCCCTATCAAAAAATATCTAGACATTATTATATGTTGTCTACAACAAACCCACTTCACCTATAAAGACTCACATAGACTAAAAATATAGGGATGGAAAAAAATTTCCATGCAAATATAAACCAAAAAAAGAACAGAAGTAGCTATACCTCTATCCAATCATATAGAGTTTGAGACAAAAACTGTAAAACGAGATAAAGTAATTATATGATGATAAAGTGGACAATACAATAAGAGGATACAGCAATTCAAAATACATGTGGACTCACAAGGGTACTTGTTGGATTTATCAAGTATAGAGTATAAATGTCTTAAGACAATAATGAAGTAAACGAGATGAGATTTATATTAACCAGCGTGATGTAAATGCTCCTAATTCTATGTAAAATCAGCACATTGTACCCCATACGTGCATTAACATGTACATGATCTATGCATTTATGATTTAATAAAAAATAAACATAAAAAACAAAATATATATGCACTCAACGCTGGAGCATTCAGATATATGAAGCATATGTTATCAGAACTATAGAGAGAAATGGACCCCAACAATAATTATTGGAGATATCAACACTCCACTTTCAGCATTGGAAAGATCATCCAGACTGAAAATAAATGAAGAAACATTGGTCTTAACATGTACTATAAACCAGATGGACCAAATAGATATTTATAGAATGCTTGATTCCACAGCTAGAGAATACACATTCTTTTCCTCAGCTTAGGGATCATTCTCAAGGATAGATCATATGTTAGGCCACAAAACAAGTCTTAAGAATTCAAAACAATTGAAATCATATTAAGTATTTTCTCCAAGTACAAGAGACTAAAACTTAAAATCAATAACAATAAGAATATTGGAAGCTATACAAACATGGAAATTAAACTATATGTTTGTGAATGAACTTGGGTTAATGAAGAGATTAAGAAGAAAAATAAAATTTTTTGAAATAAGTGAATATGAAAATACAATATATAAATATTTATAGGATGCAGGAAAAGAAAACTAAGAGGAAAGTTTATAGGAATAAGTACCTACTTCAAAAAAGTAGAAAATTTTCTAATAAATCACTGGCCAAGATGTAAGGCATCCAAGATGTAAGGCAGTCTTTACAAACTGCTCTCACGAGAGGATAAGAATTTGCAAGTAGATGTCCACTTATGGATAGACTGTCTTGGAAAAAATATTTTGTATCATCAGAGAGGCAATAGGAGGCACTAAAAATGAGGAATACAGGGGCAAGAAATTCTACTTACCAAGTTGGGACCTACCAAGGGGAGGCCCTTATGCATGGAGAAGCAATATGGGAGAGAGCCCCAGGGATCCACACTCTCCATGTGGACACTGCATCTGACTCTGTGGGCCTCACCACCACCACTACTGCAGGCCTCCCTTCTGATCAGGGAACTGTTTGGAGACTATATGGTAAAGTTGCATCAGAGAGAAGGTCCATCAAGAATATGCTGACCTTTGTTCCCAGGTTGCCACCACAAATGCCACTCTGAGTTCTCAGATCTGGAGCTCCTGACCTACACAGGAATTGGCTTCATTGCAACTGCCCAACTGCCCCCAGATTGCCTCCTATAGGGCAAGAGAAAGAGCAAAGGATGCACACATTCCCAAGACCAGGAGCTGGGCATACCTTCATCAGGAATTTATGATGGAGTGGGCACTGACACCACTTAAAAGTTCTCAAGCAACAAGCCCAGCAGAGCCTGTGTGAGAAGAGAGGCCCTGCCATCCACCAGGTAAGTCCCATGTGCCAACAAGAGGAACAATCACCCCAATCCCGTGTGATTGTTCTAAGGTCCATTCCCCCACATACTGACATGTCACAAAAAGGTACACACCCCCAATGACCTATCCATGAGCCAGTGGGTCACACCTCCATGGATTGCAATCAATGGTCTCTGGTCTTGTGTACCTACTGGAAGATCATATCCCCTTCAGCTTTCCACGCCATGTGATAGGCAACAATCACATACACCTGACCACTCTTTGGCAGGCCCCAGGCCTTGGTCACTTAGGGAATTTGTCCACAACAGACTTGGCCAAGCCAAAGAAAAATTTTCAGAGCTAGAGGATGGGTTATTGGGCTAACACAGTCAGTCAAAGGTGCATCAAAAAGAAAAAAGAAGAATGAACAATCATTCAGAGAAATATGGGACTATGTAAAGTATGTCAATAAACAATTACAGATATTGCTGAAGAAGAAAAAGCAAAAAACATAGAAAATTTGTTCTAAGGGGAAGAAAACTCCCCTGATATCACCAGAGATTCAGATAGCCAGGTACAATATGTTTACAATTCTTAGCTGGCAATTGTACAGTTTAGGAAGATTAAAAATGGGGCCCCAATTCTTGGTTTATAAGGTCTTCCTGAGAAATCCCCTGTTAGTATGACGGTCTTTCCTGTGTAAGTTATGGTCTTCGCTGTGTAAGTTAATCGTTGCTTTGATTTTATACCTAGTAGAATTTTCTCCAGTTTGGGGTGTGTTACTTGAGTCAGTGATGAAATTAAGATGGAAATCAAAAGATTCTTTGAAATAAATAACAAGGAAGACACAAGCTTTTGAAATCTATGGGATATAGTAAAGACAGTACTAAGGGGAAATTGATAGCCTTAAATACCTACATCCAAAAGACAGAAAGACCACTGGTTATCAACTTAATGTCATATCTCAAAGAACCAGAAAGAAAAATTCAAACAAAACCCAAAGCTAGCACCAGAAATCATAACAATTTTTCTCTCATATGAGCATGCAAGTGTTAATCCACTAGTTCCAATTTAGTACTGGGTACATGTAGGGCTTGCTTTTCTATTTTTGTGATACTTCACTTAGGAGAATGGTCTCAAATGCCATCCAGATTGTTGCAAAGGTACATAATATCCATCTTTCTTATGGCTGAATACTATTCCACATTATACATATACCACAATTTATTAATCCATTTAAGTATAGAAGGGTACTTGGGTTGTTTCCATATCTTTGAGATTGTGCATCGTGCTGCTATGAACATTTGAATGCAAAAATCTTAATGACAGAATGTCTTTTTCTCCACTTTGGGTAAATACCTTGTAATAGGATTGAAGGATCAAATGGTAGGCCCATTTTTATTTCTTTGAGGAATCTCCATATTTCTTTCCATACACTTTGTACAAGTTTGCAATTTTACCAACAACGAATAAGTGTTCCTTTCTCTCTGCAACCATGCCAGTATCTGTTGCTTTGAGACTTTATGATGTGAGCCATTCTGTCTGGAGTTAGGTGATATCTCAATGTTAGTTCTGATTTGCATTTCTATGATGATTAGGGACAATGTGAATTTTGGGAGTGTTTGTCAGCCATTACTCTGTCTTCATAGGAAAAGTTCCTATTCATGACTCTTGCCCAGTTTTTAATGTTATTGTGTGATGTATTATTGTTTGCTTGAGTTCTTTGTAGATTCTGATTATGAACTCTTTGTTGGATGGGTAGCATGCAAATATCTTCTTCCATTCTGTAGCTTGTCTTTTTGCTTTGTTGATTGTGTTCTTAGCTGTAAAGAAGCTCTTCAATTTAATCAGATCCCATTTACTTCTTTTTGGTTTTGCCAGTGGCATTGTTTTGGTAAATTATGTCTTTAGGTGAATAAATTTAAGAGTTTTGCCCACAAACTTTCTTCTGGGTTTTTTTTACTTTTTTTGTCACAGATTTAATCATTTATATATACATTGTGGATTCATTTTTGTAAGTGGTGAAAGGTGTAGGTCCAGTTTTAGACTTTTACATGTGACTAACCAGTTCTTTCAGCATCATTTAGTAAATGGAGATTCTTTTCCCCAGTGTGTACTTTTGTTTACTTTGTCAAAGATCAGGTGGAAAGCTGAGACCTGTTGCATTTCTAGATTCTCTGTTCTGATCTGTAGGTCTCTGTCTCTGTTTCATGCTGTTTTGATCACTATCGATACTTAATCTAGCCTAAAGTCTGGTGATGAGATGCTTCCAGATTTGTTCTTATTTCATATAATTTTATTGGCATTTTAGTTTTTTTTTTCCAAATGAATTTCAGAACTTTTTTTTTTTTTTCAAAATCTGCGAAGTGTGACATTGGTAATATAATGGACAAGATCACTTTGGATATAGACATTTTAACAATATTGATTCTTCCAAGCCAGAAGCATGATAGGTTTTACCATTGATTAGCAATTTCTTTTCACAGTGTTTCATAGGTTTCTCTATAGAGAAGTTCCAAGTCCTCTGTAAAATATATTCCAAGGTATTTAATTTTCTTTGATGCTGCAGTGAAGGTTATTCTTTCTTTGATTTGAATCTCAGCTTCACTGCTTTTGCTCTTATATTACATATAAGAGCTAATGACTTGTGTACATTAATTTTATATCCTGACACATTGCTGGACACTTATTTCTTTATCAATTTCATGAATCTTTTCAGTTTTCTGAGAGTAAGATTGTGTCATCTGCAAAGAGCAATAGTTTGACTTCCTCTGTCTCTTTTTCAGGTCCCTTAATATACTTCTCTTGTCTCATTGCTTTGTCTAGAACTTTGAGCAGTATGTTGAATAGTAATGTCAATAGACGACATCCTTGTATAGTTCCTGTTCTAAGTGAAAACACTTATAGTTTTTCTCCATTCAGTATCATGTTGGTGGTAGATTTGTCATAGATGCGTTCTTTCAATTTTAGGAATGTGCCATTTATGAAAATTTTCTTAAGTACTCTTATCAAAAAATGGTATTAAATTTTGTCAAATGCTTTTGCTGTATCTATTGAGAGGATCATAGATACAGCTTTTACTTTTTTGTTTTTTGCTTTTTGTTTTTACTTTGTTTTTATGCTGAATTACATTTTTATTACATTTTTTTAATTCAAGTAGGCTGGCATCCCTGGGATAAAGCCTACTTGGTCATGATGGATTATTACCTTTTTGTGTTTTGTTTTGTTTTTATGAGTAGCTAAATTCTGGTTGCTAAGACTCTACTGAGTATTTTTGCATCTATATTCATTAAAGATATCAGTCAATAGTTATCTTTTGAAATTGCGTTTTTCCCTGGTTTGGGTATCAGGGTGATATTTACTTGCAACTCCCACTTTCTTTTAGTTTTCATTTTCATGAAATATTGTATTTTAACCTTTTACCTTGAGTCTTGATTTATCTCTGGGGCTTAAATGCATTTCCTGAAGACAGCATATACTTGACTAGCATATATTCTGTCCTATCGGCCAGCCTATGTCTCTTCAGTCAGGAATTATGTCATTCACATTTATTTATTTATTTATTTTTATTAAGTCTTTTGTACATAGATCATAAATACATTTATGTCCCATTTCAGTGTGTTGATTATTTGTACAAATTGAAGTGCTTACATCATACTAATCAGCATAGCTTTCATCTCATTTACCCAATTATAGTATTAGAACATTTGTGTTCTACACATGATAGAACCAACTTGTACTTGCAATGTGCTCCATAGTTGTGGTCCCCCTACTATCCCTCCCAACCCCTGCCATCCATCGCCCTCCCCTGCCCTCCTTCCTCATAGACTAAAGCTGTGTTTCATTTTTCATATGCAAGTATGAGTTATTATAACTTGGTTTTAGAATAGTACTGAGTACATTGGATACTTATTTTTACATTCCTGAGATATTTTACTAAGAAGAATATTTTCCAGCTCCATCCACGTGAACATAAAGGAGGTAAAGTCTCCATTTTTTTTTTTACTGCTGCATAATATTACATGATATACATATACCACAATTTATTAATCCATTCATGGGTGATGGGCACCAATGGGCATCCATGACTTCACTATTATGAATTGAGCTTCAATGAACAATCTGGTGCATATATCTTTATTGCCAAATGATTTTTGGTCCTTTGGATATACACCTAGAAGAGGAATTACAGGATCAAACAGCAGGTCTACATTTAGATCCCTGAGTGTTCTCCAAACTTCCTTCCAAAATGAACATACTAGCTTTCATTCCCACCAGCAGTGCAGAAGTGTTCCCTTTTCTCCACATCCATGCCAACATCTGTTGTTTGGGGATTTTGTAATGTGGGCTACTCTTACTAGAGTTAGACGGTATCTCTGAGTAGTTTTGGTTTGCATTTCTCTGATGATTAAAGATGATGAGCTTTTTTTCATATGTCTGTAGGCCATGCACCTGACTTCTTTAGAGAAGCTTCTGTTCATGTCTCTTGCCCACAATGAAATGGGATCACTTGTTTTTTGCTTAGTAATAAGTTTGAGTTCTCTGTGGATTCTGGTTATTAGACCTTTGTCAGTAGTATAACTTGCAAAAATCCTCTCCTGTTCTGAGGGCTGTCTATTTGCTTTTCTTAGTGTGTTCTTGGCAGTGCAGAAGCTTTTTAATTTGATTAGATCCCAGTAATGTATTTTTGATGTTGCTTCAATTGCCTTGGGTGTCTTCCTTATGAAGTATTCTCTCAGGCCAATTTTCTCAAGTGTTTCCCCTGCACTCTCTCTAAGAATATTTGTAGTTTCTTGTCTTAAGTTTAAGTCCTTTAACCAGTGAGAGTCAATTTTTGTTAGAGGAGAAAGGTGTGGGTCCAGTTTCAGTCTTCTATAAGTTGCCTGTCAATTCATCCAGCACCATTTACTGAATAGGGAATCTTTCTCCCAATTTACATTTTTAATAGGCTTATTGCAAATCAAATGACGATAAGTATCTGGTTTTACCTCTTGGTCTTCAATTCTGTTCCATACATCTACCTCTCTATTTGTGCCAGTACCATGCTGTTTTGATCACTATTGATTTATAATATAGTCTGAAGTCTGGAAGTGTGATTCCTCCCTATTTGTTTTTATTTCTGAGTAATGTCTTGGCTATTTGAGGTTTTTTTCCGTTTCCATATAAAACGAAGTACTAATTTTTCCAGGTCTTTAAAATATGAGAGAGGTGCTTTAATAGGGATCGCGTTAAATCTGTAAATTGCTTTAGGTAGTATAGACATTTTAACAATGTTGATTCTTCCCAGCCATGAGCATGGTATATTTTTCCATTTGTTAACATCTTCAGCTATTTCTTTTCTCAGAGTTTCATAGTTCTCTTTATAGAGATCTTTGACATCATTAGTTAGATACACTCCCAGATATTTCATCTTCTTTGGCACTATTGTAAAGGTAACAGAATCTTGAATATTTTTTCCCCTTGACTATTGTGGGTGTATATAAAGGCTACAGATTTATGAGTGTTAATTTTGTATCCTATATTCCTTGATCACTTCTAAGAGTTTTGTAGTTGATTCTCTGGGGTTTTACAGATATATAATCATATCATCTGCGAAGAGTGACAATTTGATCTCCTCTGGTCCTATTTGGATCTCCTTGATTGCCTTCTCTGGCCTGATTGTGGGGGCTAAGACGTCCATTACAATGTTAAATGGAGACAGTGGTCATCCTTGCCTGGTTGCTGATCTGAGTGGAAATGATTTCAGTTTTACTCCATTCACTATGATATTGGCTGTGGGTTTGCTGTAGATGGCCTCTATCAGTTTAAGAAATGTTCCTTCTATACCTATTTTCTTAAGTGATCTGATCAAGAAAGGATGCTGGATATTGTCAAAAGCTTTTTCTGTATCAATTGAGAGAAGCATATGGTCTTTGTTTTTTAATTTGTATATGTGATGTATTATATTTATGGATTTACATATATTGAACCATCCTTGGGACCCTGGGATGAAACCCACCTGGTCGTGGTGTATAATTTATTTGATGTGTTGTTGGATTCTGTTTGCTAGGATCTTATTGAATATTTTTGCATCAATATTCATTAGAGATATTGGTCTATAATTTTCTTTACCTGTTGGGTCTTTTCCTGGTTTGGGTATCAGGATGATATTTCTTCATAGAATGAGTTGGGAAGTATTCCTTCTTTTTCTATGTTTTTGGAAAAGATTAAGTAATATAGGTACTAGTTCCTCTTTAAAGGTTTGGTAGAATTCTGATGTGAAGTCATCTGGTCCCAGGTTTTTCTTTCTGGGGAGATTTCTTATAGTTGATGCTATTTCAGAGCTTGTTATAGGCTTGTTCAACATTTCCACTTCTTTCTGGCTAAGTCTGGGAGGGTGACATGTTTCCAAGTATTGATCTATTTCCTTCATATTTTCATACTTCTGAGAGTGGAGTTTTATGTAGTATTAATTAAGAATTTGCTGAATTTCTGAGGAGTCTATTGTTATTTGGCTTTTATCATTTCTAATTGATGAAATTAGGGATTTTACTCTTCTACTTCTGGTTAGGTTAGCCAACAGTTTATCTAGTTTATTGATCTTTTCAAAAAACCAACTCTTTGATTGGTTGATTTGTTGTATGATTCTTTTGTTTTCAATTTCATTAAGTTCTGCTCTAATTTTAGTTATTTCTTTTTTTCTGCTGGGTTTAGGGTTGGAAAGTTCTTCCTTTTCCAGTTGCTTGAGATGATTCATTAAGTTATTGACTTCCCCTTTTTCCGTTCTCTTGAGAAAAGTTTGCAATACTATATATTTTCCTTTTAGGACTGCCTTTGCTGTATCCCAGAGGTTCTGATAGTTCGTTTCTTCATTATTGTTTTTTTCCAAAAATTTGGTAATTTCCTTCTTAATCTCATCTATGACCCAGCTATCATTCAGCATGAGGTTATTTAGTTTCCATGTTTTTGTATGTGTGTGGAGATTCTTGTTGTTACTGAGTTCAACTTTTATTCCATGGTGGTCTGAGAAAATACAAGGAATGATTTCTATTCTTTTAAATTTGCTGAGGTTAGACTTGTGACCTAAGATGTGATCAATTTTTCGAGGATGATCCATGGAGTAATGAGAAGAATGTGTATTCTGTTTTGTTAGGATGAAATGTTCTATAGATGTCTATTAGGTACAAATGTTGAATGGTTAGATTTAATTCTAAAATTTCTTTGCTTAGCTTCTTTTTTGAGGGTCTATCCAACACTGTTAGAGGAGTGTTTAAGTCTCCAACAATTATGGTGCTGGGAAAAATCAAATTGCTCATGTCAGTTAGAGTTCCTCTTATAAATTGAGGCGCATTCTGGTTGGGTGCATAGATGTTTATAATTGAAATCTCATCATGTTGAGTATGCCCTTAACAAATAAGAAGTGACCATCATTGTTTTTTCTTACTTTGACTGGTTTAAAGCCTCTTGTATCTGTGAATAAAATTGCAACACCTGCTTTCCTCTGATTTCCATTTGCCTGAATTATAGATGACCATCCCTTCACCCTGAGTCTATGTTTATCTTTTAAGGTAAGGTGAGATTCTTGAATGCAGTAGATGTCTGGCCTGAGTTTTTGTATCCAGTCAGCCAACCTGTGTCTCTTTGGAGGGCAATTTAAGCCATTCACATTAATTGAGAGTAATGATAAAACTAAAAGAGTTTTGGGTATTGAGTTTTTTGAAAGTTCAGTGGACATTTTTAATCCTTTTGTCACTATGGAAGTTAGAATTTCATCAAAAGTTTTTGAGTGATTTTACTTTGGTGGTGGAGTATTGTGTTGTTCATTATGGAGGATAGGTCTGAGAATATCCTGAAGGGCTGGATTAGTTATGGCAAATTTCTTCAACATGTGAATGTCATTAAAGTATTTAATTTCTCCATCATAGATGAAACTCGGTTTAGCCTGATACAGGATCCTGGACTGAAAGTTATTTTGTTTAAGAAGATTAAAGTTTGATGCCACCCTCTTCTAACTTGAAAGGTTTCAGTGGAGAGATCTGCAGTCGTTTTAATGTTTTTCCCTTTGTATGTAATGGTTTTCTGACTTCTTACAGCTTTCAGAATTTTCTCCTTCATATAAACGTTAGCAAAATTAATTATAATGTGTCTAAGAGAATTATTATTTGGATTGAGTCGTGCCGGTGTTCTGAAAATGTCTGCTATCTGAATTTTAGAATCTCTGGGCATGTCTGGAAAATTTTCTTTAATTATTGGGAAGTATTAACTTCGCAGCAACCTCGTCACTTTCAGGTATTTCTATAAGGCGAATATTAGACCTCTTCGAATTATCCCAGAGCTTTCTGAGAGAATGTGTATGTTTCTATATTTTTATTTCATGTGTATACACTGAAGGGAATTTTATGCTTTTAATTTGTAAAAATAATATCTTGCTTAATCTGTCACTGGCTTTCTTTCACTTAGTAATTTTTTGTAGACCTACTGTGTGTACAAATATTAATTTTATATATCCCTCCAAATAAATGTTTTTATAGTTTCTAATTTTTTATATCACAAATAATGTTATAATGTGTTTGCTTATATATTTCCCCTCATTTTACAAGCAAAGAATATTACCGAAAGATTTTATGCTTGCACATTTTCTCCTTTATTATTACATTTGCAGAAATGTTTTCCTATGTTGTATTAACAATACATCAATTCAATTTATCAACATTATTATATAAAAAGATTTTTGGAACAAATCTTGATATTGTCACACTTTTTTTTTACATATCTGAGAGTTTTGACATATTTCATTGTTGCTTTAATTTGTATTTCATTATTAAGCTGAACTTTATTTTAATGTTTAATTTTTTTTAGATTTCTTCATATTTGAATTGCTTTTATCCATTGAACAACCTTTAGCCATTACATCACTTATTCATTATATATTTATGTATTTAATACTTTGCTTTTATATGGTTGGCCAGTGCATTTTTTCAGTCTGTTCTTTGTTTATGGTACATTTTGTCACACATACTTTTATAATGTGGTTAAAATTATTATATTTTCTTAACATGTGATTTCAGTGTTTCTCTAATAAATTATTGATTTCTTCCTGTAAGTTAAAATATGTGACACTTCTTTTTTTCCATCTGATAGTTTTACAGAACTGTGTTTAAATCCTTAGTTATCTGGGATATAATTGTTCTACTTAAACTTCTACATTAAAAAAATTTTTTTTGCAGTATTTGGCCAGGGCTGGATTTGAACCCACCCCCTCTGGCAGATGGAGCCAGTGCCCTACCCGGTTGAGCCACAGGCTTTGCCCTCCATTTAAATCTTTACTTATCTGAAATATACATTTGTGAATTAAGAATATGAAGAATCTATTTTGGGCGGCACCTGTGGCTCAAAGGAGTAGGGTGCTGGCCCCATATGCTGGAGGTTGCAGGTTCAAATCCAGCCCTGGCCAAAAACTGCAAAAAAAAAAAAAAGAATCTATTTTATTTTTTTATTTTCCTAACTATAATCCAATTGTCCTAACAACAAGTGGGAGATAATCTATTTTGCCTTACTGATTTTGCTATGACTTGAATGTATCCTCCAAAGGTACATGTATGGAAAACTTAATTGCTATGTGAAAGTAGTAAGAAGTGAGCTACCTTTTAAGGGATGATTAGACGATGAAGACTTCCCATCATGTTTTACTTACTGTCTTCTTGGCTGTGCAGAAGCTTTTTAGTTTGATCAGGTCCCAGTCACTATTTTTGAAGCTGCTTCAATTGCCCGGGGGGTCCTCCTCATAAAATACTCACCCAGACCGATTTCTTCAAGGGTTTTCCCTATACTCTCTTCTAGTATTTTTATAGTTTCATGTCTTAAGTTTAAATCTTTAATCCAGTGAGAGTCTATCTTAGTTAATGGTGAAAGGTGTGGGTCCAGTTTCAGTCTTCTCAAGGTTGCCAGCCAGTTCACCCAGCACCAATTGTTAAATAGGGAATCTTTTCCCCACTGAATGTTTTTAATTGGCTTGTCAAAGATTAAATAACAGTAAGTAGCTGGATTCATCTCTTGGTTCTCTATTCTGTTCCAGACATCTACTTCTCTGTTTTTGTGCCAGTACCATGCTGTTTTGATCACTATCAATTGGCTTTCACATGAAAGCTATAACCCAGTTACAACCTAAGAGTAGGGGGAACGGGGAAGAGGGGGAGGGGGGAGATGGGCAGGTGCATCTTACAAGGGTATATGTGAAACTTAGTAAATGTGGAATGTAAATGTCTTAGCACAATAACTAAGAAAATGCCAGGAAGGCTATGTTAACCAGTGTCATGAAAATGTGTCAAATGGTCTATGAAACTAGTGTATGGTGCCCCATGATCACACTAATGTACACAGCTATGATTTAATAAAAGAAAAAAAAAAGACTTCCCATCATGAATGGCTTAATGTCATTGTCACTGTAGTGTATTAGTTCTCACAGGAATTGGCTCCCAATAAAAAATTGTGTTTGGCTCAATTTCTTCTCTGACCTTTGTACTTACTTACACTTACATCATGGGGTGACACAGCATGAAGACCTCTTTGCCAGATGCCCAGTACCTACACTTGAACTTCCCAATGTTTATTACCATGAGCTGAATAAACTTCATTTTTTTTTAAATTACATAGTTTGTGGTATTCTTGTATAGTAGGAGATACTGAACTAACAAAGGTTTGCAATATCCATTCTGTAATATAATGATTTTCCACTTTTGCTGGAGGATATATTTTGGGATCTCAGATGTGTGTCATTGACTTTTTTTTTTTTAGAGACAGAGTATCATTTTGTCACCCTCAGTGGAGTGCTGTGGTGTCACAACTCACAGCAACCTCCAGCTCTTGGGCTTAAGTGATTCTCTTGCCTCAGCCTCCCAAGTAGCTGAGACTATAGGCACCCAACACAATGCCTGGCTATTTTTTTGTTGCAATTTGGCCAGGGCTGGGTTTGAACCCACCACCCTCGGTATATGGAGCCAGCACCCTACTCACTGAGCCACAGGTGCTGCCCTCATCAACTTTTTTTGCTTATGTGAACACCATTGTTGTTTCTTTTTGTCCCCATTAAATACTATATTTAGTGGATGTTTTGGTCTGCCTCTTCCCACAAATCCCCTTTTAGGAATGAAGGACTTACTTCTCTAACTTCTCTAGGTGTTTGAGCCCTCTTCTGAATCCCCTCAATTGAAGAATCTTCATGCTTAGAAACTTTATTCAGCAGGCAATATTTGATGACATACATACAAATATCTCTCCTTGTCCCCAAAACTTGAAACATATTTTTGGGGTCATTTTCCGAGTTCCCATGGAGTTGGCTGAGGCCTTTGCTGAGATTGCAACTTCGTCTCTAGCACTATCCCTCATTTTCCATAGGTGGTAATCTGAAAGAAAATCATGACTGGACCACCTACATGTCATCCTCTGTCTCAGAATCTGCTTCCAAGGAATACAGCATATGATTCAATTTAGATTTCACTGACAACCTGCCAAATAGTAGCCTGCATCACAGACCTTTAAATATATACATATATACATATGTATATTAAATATATATAATATATATGCATATATTTAAAGATATATTCATATATATATGAAATTTTATGTTCTTTCTAAGAAGTTCTGGTGGTGTAGCAAAGTGGAGATAATATATGTAAGATAATATATGTAATTTCAACACTATCAATAAAGAGTATTTTGAAAGATTATATTATGAAAATTTTTTACTATATGCTTTATTCAAAATTTCAACAACCATTTACATCTATTTTGTATTAGACCTTACATATGACTCAAGAGGTTCAAAGAAAAAGGCTTGGTACTGTCATCATAAAGCTCATTTCCCATCCATTGACCTTTCTTTTAACCACTAGGCCAATATTTCTATTTGACCCTTGTATATTTGAAATATTATAATTAAAATATTTATTTTATTGAAGTGAATGTTTTCTAGAAAGACAACAAGAAAATCAAGAGATTATACCTTGTGATAAGTATGCAACAACCATGATGCAAACAGGTTATTATCAGAATGATAGAGAGGTATAGAATTAAGTGAGTATTTAGATTATGGGGATCTCACTTAAAAGCTTAATTTTATTTCAGTTGTTTATAGATTATGTATTTATAGTGCATTCCCATCATCTATTCTAGACCACTCTTATTCTATGTGTGGTATTCGTTTAGAAAAATAGTTCAAACTTCTAATTTATGTTTTTTTCCTTCATTTTATCTCTATACTTCCCCCCACCCACCCCCACCTTTAAGCAGATTGAAAACTCAGTTCTTTCTTGGCTCAGGAGAGTTTGTGACAAGGCAGAAAGCAAGGATTTTGTGTTCAGAAAGACTTGAAGTTGTAGGCATAAACAAGGTGATTTGAAAAAACATGAAAGAGGAAACATTTTTACTCATTTATACAGAGGTTCCTCCAAGCTAGAAGAATGGAGAAACATGGAAATATATGTAGATCTGGAAAGCACAAGGGAGCTTTGTTGTGCTCTCCAGCTACACTACCTGTGACTCCAGGTACCAGAGTATAAACAGTGGCATGGTAGCTTAGGCAAATGGGACTGCAAGCAGATGTCTGTCCCCCAGGAATAACTCAGAAGGCATGAGAATTGCTAGATCTCACAAGGCCATGCAAACAGGAAGAATGATATTTCACTGTCAGCTCAGTAGAGTGATGCTCAAGAACAGATGCCCTTCTTCATTCCACGTCTTGGCACTGCATAATATCCTATTGCTGTAGCATCAGGAAGGAAGAAGTTTCTTTTTTTTTTTTTTTTTTTTTTGTAGAGACAGAGTCTCACTATACCGCCCTCAGGTAGAGTGCCGTGGCGTCACACGGCTCACAGCAACCTCCAACTCTTGGGCTTACATGATTCTTCTGCCTCAGCCTCCTGAGCAGCTGGGACTACAGGCGCCCACCACAACGCCCGGCTATTTTTTGGTTGCAGTTTGGCCGGGGCTGGGTTTGAACCCGCCACCCTCGGCATATGGGGCCGGCGCCCTACTCACTGAGCCACAGGCGCTGCCCCAAGGAAGAAGTTTCATTTCTTTCATGCCAGAATTTGTCAACTAAGATTTATGTCTGCAACAAAAGTATAATATTCTGGTCTCTTGTTTATTACTTGTCTTGCTCAAATACTGCTTTATTCACTGCTTCATAATCCTTTTTTTTTTAGGACTCTGTTGGTGGTCCCAGTCAAGAAAAGGAGAAAACGAGCTACAACAGAGAAATAGAAGCAATGATGTAGTTTTCTTCTCAAAAACAAAAACAAAAAAAAAAATGACTTTTTGGCCTCCGTCTCTAGCTACAAAATAGCGTCTCATTTGTAATGGTGGTAGCAGCTATTGCTAAATATTCACAGACTTGGTGCCTAACTTTTCATTCATTACACAAAGTCTTTCCTACTGAGGCATATTCCTGAGAAATTTCCAAATGCATTATCTAAGGAATAAATCTACTGGGATGGATATCATTATTTCTCATTATCTTACAGCTCATACTCTAGGTTCAGTTTAAATGTCAAGTCTATGGCTAAATTTACCTATTACCAAACTTCCAAAAATAACTAGTTTTGATTCTTCAATCATGCCCTCTTATAGAAAATAGCGTTATTATTCACTTACAGTAATAATTAAATCTTTTTTCTTTAATTTTTTGTTTTATGGTACCCTCTTCCAATTACAATATAAGCTGATGAGTAAAAGAGTTATTTCCATTGCACCTAGCACAGTGTTTAATACATAACATGTATTTAACAATTATTTCTTGAGAGTGTATGTGGCTGAATAAACATCCATTGGCTTCAGTTCTTCTCAGTTATATACATGTAGTAGAACCTCCACAGTTGATCATCTCCCCACATTGACCACCTGCTTAAGTTGAACTAATTTTTATAGATCAGGTATGCACCTGTATGTGATCAGTACATTAGGCTTAGTTCCTTATGTTGACCACCTCTGTATATTGACCAATTTGTTACAGTCCTGAGTTTTCAACTTAAAGAGGGTCTACTGTGTATATATATATCTCCTATATTCAGTAGATATATATATCGAAGATCCTCTATAAGTTGAAATATATGTATATTATACACATAATATATATATTCATGTCTGAGTGTGTATGTATACATATATTTAGGGAAAAGATGATATTTTAAATACCTGTCATCTTACAATGAATAGAAAAATTCTTAGGTAGCAACATTTAATATAAGATTAAGTAGATTGAAATATGCAAGCTGAATGAAAGTGTTTTGCTTTCCTTTTTGTAGGCTGTGTAAAAACAAACTTGCATCGTACTCCAATAAAAAATATTTATGGGAACAAATGAAGACCAAAGTGTGATGAGCAATTCGAGGTTGTTATTCAGTTTTACTTGTCTTCTGTAGTGCTCTTCATGTATTTGCACATCTGAGGGAGATTTATGGGGCTCTAGGTAAGCCTTTTATGCCGAAAATTCATTAAGAAAAAAATTAATTATTTGCCTCTAACCCTTACTGTGTTAGCAGCAGAATTTTCACAGTGGAGAACATTGTCAAGAAGGAAAATGAATATGGCAAAAGTAAACACAATTTCTGAAGTGTCCTAACTAAACCATTAAAAACCTCGTTGTTTGTCACATCATATCAATCAATAATATTTGAAGGTCCTGAAAACACAAGCACCTTAAGATTTGTGACAGATAAAAGATGGTATCACTTTAGCACACAGTATCTTATGATTCAAGAGTAGCGCTTTCATTTCAGCTGCTAATAAAAAAAGTTATTTAAGAAGTGAAACCCAGGAACAGGCAGTTCATTTCTGCGTAGTGTGACCTGAATCAGAAATGCCAATATTCTCAATACTGTAAATATGTAAATACAAATATGTATAAATATGTAAATATAAAATAAACATTAAGATAACTTTTGTCATTTCTGGTGTATTCCTATCTCTGATGCACAAGACTAGAAAACAACTTTTAAAAGGCACTTGTCTTGTACTTTGATATATATATATATATATATTTTAATTTTACTTTCATTTCCTGCTTACATCAGTGAAATAGTAGAAACAGTATAATTTTAATTAATGCTTGATTTGAGTATTTAGTTTCATTCAATGAGCTATAAAAAAGTTTTACTTGGTAACATGCAATGTTATTAAAGCACACTAGTAAGTGTCAATCTTTAAGTTGTTAGAATATAAGCATTTGTAGATATTATTAAATAAACTAGTTATTTTTATCAGTGCTTTTTATATTTTTGTAATAGAAAGATAATAAACATACACTTATTTATAATGTTTCTTACTTGAGGTTATTTACCTGGGCATTTTCTTAACAAATATTAATTGATAAATATTGAATTGCCAGTAACATGCTTATTTTATTTAGTGGGGACTCTTGTTTTTAGGTAAATGTGGAAATGAATAAGCCTTATGAAGCCTCCTTGCACTCTGAAAAAAATGCCTAGAATCTCAGAGGCAATGTCATGTTAAAGAAGAAAGAATCAAATCTCATGCATTCTAATTAAATCACAGTCTTATTTGGTTGATATCTAATAAGTATCCATGGATAAATATATTAGAAACTCAATAATGATGTTTTAGATTATGCATTAAGGTAGAAAGGGAGAGGTTAGGAGAATAGGAAGATGTAGAGATCTGTATCAGGGCAAGCATGTATATCTAAATACTATTACTTCCTCATATTAGCCAGGGTTCTCTAGAAAAATAGAACTAGTAGACTAGATGTATAGGTATATACGGAGTTTTATTATAATGCAGGTTGAGAAGTCCCACAATCTGTAGTTGGTAAACTAAGGACTCAAGAGAACTGGAGATGTAGTTCCAGTACAAAATCAAAGGCCCTAGAACTGGAGAACTGAATTTGTAAATTCCAGTCTGAGAGATGAAGGAGACAGACGTCTCAGCTGGAAGACAGTCAGGCAGAGAAAGGGAACTCTGCTTTACTCCATGTATTTTTTCAGTTCAGCCTCTGAATGTGTTGAATGTCCTCCCGCCCTGGGGAGGACAGCCTGCTTTGCTTGGTCCACCAATTCAAATGTTAATCTCCTCCAGAAATACTTTCACAAATCCAGAAAGAAAATGTTTAACCAAATATCTGGGTATCCCATGGCCTAGTCACACTGACACATAAAATTAACCATCACACCATCTTTCCAGAATTCCTGGGTTGAAAATAGTAGCTCTCCTCCTGGCAGGTTATAAACATCCTTGCCTTGACTTCTTCTGTATGCCTGAGGTAATAAAAGCTCCTAGTTCCTAGGGTTGTTGTGAAGTTTAAATCAGAGGACACATTTATACTTCGTGGCACAAAAAAAGAACTAACAGAAAAGCGCTAGATAAATATTAGCTGCTATTGCCATTTGAATTAATAGAAATATTAAGATTAGAATGCCCTTAAAATCTACCATCTTAGCATTCAATAGGGCTAGAAAGTGCAAACCTATCATGTGCCTATAGGGGCAAAGAGCCAGAAATATTATACAAATGGCATGAATGATTGCCACAGTGAAGTCTCATTGAGAAGGTCAGATATTTCATAGAGAAATGACAATTAATCTAAAGTCAGCCATTCTCCTTTAAGTTCTTTAAACTTACTCATCCAGAAACATTGCACAGCTTTCCTGTCCACTAAAATTTCTATCATAAATAGGAGATCTTTGACTTTCCATGTAACTGGCTCATCCTGAATTTATTTTACATCAACAGTGTTCTCTTTGATTTTACTTTACCCCCTTATTTCCTATTGTGGTGCTAATATAAATAGATATTTTCTTAATTATAACTGTATATAGTCTACTGGTAGTTTATAGAAATACAATAGATTGTGTTTTTATCTTGCACAGTAATACCTTACTGAACTTTAATTTAAATAGCCTTCTCATAGCATTCTTAGGACTTTCTGTATACAAGAACTTGTCATTTTCAAATAGCTATTTTTGCTTCTTATTCTCCATGTTGTTACCTTACATAAGTTTTTCTTGCCTAATTGCTATGAAACTTCCATCACAATGTTAAGTAGAAGCATCAAAAGCAGATAGCCTTGTCTTATTTCTTCCTGATCCTCTTAGGAACATTCAGTCTTTTACCCATCAGGGATGATGTTAGCTGTGGGATTTTGTAGCTGCCCTTTATCAGACTGAAAATGTTCTCTTATGCACCTCCTTTGTTCAGTTCTTATCATGAAAGTATGTTGGAATGTGTCAAAAGTGTTTTGTACCTCTATTTAAAATGATCATGTCATTTTTGTCCTTTTTCATATTAATACAATGTAATACATTCATTGATTTTACACAGGACATATCTGTTAGAGATTTATTTTCCAACTTTGTATGTGCTTGGGAAATTTTAAATTCTTCTTCACACTTGAAGGATAGTTCTATGTATATGAAATTCTTTTTTTTCTGACAGCCTTTTATTTTCAACACTAGAAATGTGTTATCTTGTTTTCTGGATAGCAGAAATTGGATGAGAAATTAATTACTAATAAAATTGTGAACCTTTTGTACACTATGAATTGTTTATATTGTTTTGCTTTCAGAATTTAAGTCTGGTTTTCAACAGTTTGATTATGATGACTCCATGTATAGTTTTCATACATTTATGATATTTGGACTTTTTACCCCTCTTTAATGTGTGGATCAAATTTGGGAAGTTTACAACCATTATATATTAAACTATTCAGTCTTTAGCATCTGTTTCTCTCCTCTCCCTTGGTAACTTTAGTACATCTGTATCTACACTGGATAGTATCAATTGAACTATAATCAAGTCAAATGATTCTTTAATATTCTAGATGTAATCTGCTGCTGAGTCTCTTAAGTCAATTTTTATTTCAATTATTATTTTTTAAACTCCATAATTTATCTTTTAATAATTTCTATATTTTTATTTATATTCTCTATTTGTGGAGACATCATTCTCTTGTTTTCATTTACTTCTTTAGCTATAGTTCCCTCAACATATTTAGCATATTTCAGACAGTTGATTTAAATAAAGTCTTTGTCTAGTGTGATGTCTGAACTTTCTTAAGGTAGTTTTGTGTCTCTTTTTTTTTCTTGTGAATGGACAATATGAAGAAAGGATTCAAGTAGGAAAGTGTCAACTGAAAGAGTGTATGAAAGCCATGATGACATTGATTAGAAAGGCGGAAAGAAACTCACTGATTAAAGTAAGGTTGAAAACCCTGAAGTATTGTGTTTTTATCTGAAAGGCCAGAAGTTTTTGTGTTCTGCTGATAAGGCCATCAGGGTTACTCATGACGACTCAACCCTCCTTACAAGCTTCTTTGAAAAAGATTAACTTCCTGAAACTTTGCTGTAAATCCTGCCCATGCTTTGAAACCTCCAATGAAGGACAATATAATAATTCCTTTGTCTGCCTTTCTGCAAACCCTATAAAAGGACAGAAATAAAGCAGGCCAGGGAGCTCGGCCATCGTGGATACTAGTCAGTTGGAATAAAGATCTTCCTCTTTCAAACACAGGTGTTCGGGGGATTCTTTCTCTCTAGCCAGCCTCGTTTTCTTTCAATGACAGGAAAGGGTTATAGTTGAGATTTTCTTAGGTAAACTGATAGACCTTTCCTAGGAAATAAAACTTGGCTAGATGAAACTGGAAATCTTGGAGTAGCAGAGTAAAAACAGAAAAAAATTCAAATTAATAACAATAATCAGGAATATACCAGTTATGTAGATAATCATGCACACACTAATATATAAGATACAATATATATGAAAGTTTCAAAGGATTTTTTTTGATGTCATTTGTGGATCCTTATCATATACATACACAAATATCTCAAAATCACCCACCATCGAACAAGTATAGTGCAGAGAGGACAGCTGGAGTTCTTTGAAAAAACTTACTTTGTGGGTAAGTTGATATTTTTGTGAGTAATTTATTCTAAAAAATTTTACACCAATACTCACAGATAAGTCAGTGTTGATACTCACATCCCAGACCATGATTTCCCCACCAACCTTTGAAGGAAACGCACTCCCTAAAATCCGCAATCTCCTCCAGTGGCATTAGCTTCAGAGCAGTAAGATTTAGCTTCCCACAACTTCCTTACACATTTTGTACTTTAATATTTTCTTTAGTTGGTTATATTAATTGATTTAAAAACACTAAACACAAGCATAACCATCTCCTCCAAGATGTCTTTGGGATCAAAGAGCCCTTACCTGTAATCAATGTAAAAGAATAGATAGAAATCTAACAGATTGAATAATTATGTAAGCAGATTTACATTACTAGGGAGACAAAATTGGAATTTAAATTCTACAACTGTATAAGAGGTCTGGAAAAAGTCCCTTGTTTTTTTTTTTTTCTTTTGAGTTGAGATCCTAAATTACCACCCTGGATGAAGGAGCTGGTTTCTAGGAGTAACAGTTACAATAAATGAGAGAAAGATAATTTCTAACAGTACCTTAAAGATCATTTTTGGATTACAGCGGTTGTTTGCAAAGGCAATACTAAATTAAATTTTAAACTATGTTGGCCTGAACAATTCTATTTTATTCATATTTAATATCAAGAATACATTTGTAAATTATCAAGCATGCCCCCCAATGGAGAAAATGACAAAAAAAAACAAAAGAAAAAGTATTAACAAAAGTAGATCCACAATGATTCAGATATTGTAGTCATCAGAGAGAAATATAAAAATTATCATTAATAGTTTCCACAAAATATGGGAAATGTTAGAAATTTCAAGCAGAAAACTTTAATATTTAAGAGAGGAGTCATTGCCTCAAACTGAAAATTGCAATTAAAATTTAGAATTAAATGCCAGATTTAATAGTATATTTGACTTGACAGAAGAAAGAATAACTAATCTAGAAAATACATTTTCCAAAATATGTTTGAATATGTGTATCCATGTGATAGTTAAAAATATAAAATATACATATTTGAAGTCCCAGAAAAAGAATAGAAATATAATGGAATAGAATTCTTTGATAGAAATGACTCCTACATCTTTTTTTTTTTTTTTTTTTTAACGCAGGTTTTGGCCGGGGCTGGGCTTGAACCCACTACCTCCAGCATATAGGGCTGGCGCCCTACTCCTTTGAGCCACAGGCGCCATCCAACATCTTTTTTTTCCAAAATAGATGAAACACATCACTCGACAGATGCATAAAGTCTTACAAATCCCCCTGGTCAGTTAAATATAGTAACAAAACAAAATACAACCCAAACTTCTTAGAACATAGTAGCAAAATGTTTAAAAGTTACAGATAAGACATCATAATTCTCCTATATCCCTTCATCATTTTTCTGAGTTTTTCTAATTATTTTTTATATTATCCCTTTATATCTTTTATAATTTTCCAAAATAAAACAATAATGAGATACCATTACACACGTTGGAATGTCTAAAGTCCATATCAATTTCTGGCAAGAATGCAGAGCAACAGAAATTTTTATTTATTGCTAATAGGAATACAAAATAGTGCAGCTACTCTAAAAGATAGTTGACAGTTTCTTATACAGAAAAAAATTAAACATACTATTAAATCTGTGAATTTAATTCTAAATTTTAGTTGTAATTTTCAATTTTTGGCAGTGACTCCTCTCTTAAACATTAAAGTTCTCTGCTTGAAATTTCTAACATTTCCCATGTTTATGGAAAATATTAATGAATCATAGACCTAAATATCAAAGGCAAAGTATAATATTCCTTAAAGATAACATGGAGAAAACCCAGATGACCTCCTGTATTCCAATGACTTTTAGATACAACACCAAAGGCATGATCCATGAAAGAAATGATGGATTTACTGGACTTCAATAAAATTAACAATTTTTGCTCTATAGCAGACATCATGAGACTAAGACATGCCATGGACTGAGAGAAAATATTAGCAAAAGACACATTTCACAAAGGATGAACACCTAAAATAGAGAACTCTTCAACATCAACAATAAGAAAACAATTTAATTTTAAGAAATAAACCAAATACCTGATAAGGCACACTTCCAAAAAAATTACACAGATGATAAATAAGCCCATGAAAAGATGTTCCCCAGCGTATCTTATCAGAGAAATAAAATTAAAACAACAATGAGATACCTCAACACACCTATGAAAATAGCCAAAACTTGGAACACTGTCAACAAATATTGACGAAGATGTATAGCAAGAGGAATTCTTACTCATTGACACTTTGCAAAGCAGCTTGGCATTTCCTTTCAAAACTAAACATGTGGTTACCATACAATCCAGTAGTCATTCTCCTTTATATTTACTCAAAGGAGTAGAAAATTTGTATACATTCAAAAATCTACACAAGAATATTTACAGTAGCTTTACTCAAAATCCTCAAAACTTGAAAACAACCAAGATACCCTTCAGAAGGTGAAAGGATTAATAAACTATGGTACTTCCAGATAATGGAATATTATTCAGTTGAAAAAAAAAAAAGAACTATCAAGTGATAAAGAGGCATCGTGGCACTAAGGTCAGAGCAAAACTAAATACAATTGAATTAAAAAAACCCCAGAAGATTAATGAAATAAAAAAAATCAATTATTTTAAAAGATAAACAAAATTGATAGGCCTCTCAATAAAATAAAAAGAAAGGACTCAAATAAGCTCAATCAGAAATGAAAAGGGGATATTGCAACTGATAGCACAGGAATACAAAATATTTATGAATACTATTAATATAAAAATCTCTGTGCACATAAACTCAAAAATGGGAGGAAATAGACAAATTCCTGGAAACACACAACCTCTGAAGATTTGATCAAGGTGTAATAGAACTCCTGAACAGACCAATTACAAGCAATGCAATTGAAGTAAAATATAAAATCTTAAAAAAAAAAAGTTCCAGACCAGATGGCTTCACAGCAAAATGTCATCAGATCTACAAAAAATAATTGATATTCATACTGAAGAAGTTATTTCATAACATTGAGAAGGAAGGGATTATCCTCAACTTGTTCTATGAAGACAGTACCATCTTGATATCAAAGCCAGGAAAGGACACAACAAAAAAGGACGAGTATAGGTCAATATCCTTTATGAATACATATGCAAATATCTTTAATAATATTCTAACAAAATGAACTCAGCAGCATATCAAAAAATAATCCACCATAACCAAGTGGGCTTTATCCCAGGGAGGCAAGGATGGCTCAACATATGTAAACCTATAAATGTGATTCACCATATAAGCAGAAGCAAAAATAAGCATCATATGATCATCTCCATAGACACAGAATTTGGCAAAATTCAGCACACTTTTATGATAAAAACTCTTAACAAAATAAGCACAGATTAAACATATCTCAAAATTTAAAAAGTCATATGCAATAAATCTACAGCAAACATCATACTGAATGGGAACATGTTGAAAGCATTCTCACTCAGAACTGGAACAAGGAAAGGATACCCACTGTCTCCTTTCTATTCAACACAGTGTGGGAAGTCCTAGCCAGAGTCACAAGTCAACAGAAGGAAATTAAGGGTATACAAGTGTGGAAAGAGGATGTAAACAATCACTCATTTCAGATGATTTAATTGTATATCTATAAAATCCCAAAAATTCCACCAAAAGATTCCTAGAATTGATAAATAAATTCAGCAAAACCTCAGGTTACAAAATCCATGTCTGCAAATTGGTACTTCTACTACAGTCAACAACAGTCAAGCTGAGAATCAAATCAAAGACTTAATACCTTTCACCAAAACTACAGAAAAAATAAAGTACCAGGGAGTATATTTAACCAAGAAGGTGAAAGATCTCTTCAACAAGAAATATGAATCTCTGAGGAAAGAAATTTCAAATGATATAAACAAATGGCAAAACATGTAATACTCATGGATCAGCAGAATCAACATTGTTAAAATGTCTGTACTACACAAAGTGGTTTACAGGTACAATGCAATCCCCATCAAAATACCAAAATCATTTTTTGAGATTTAGAAAAAAATAATTCTATGCTTCATCAGGAATCAGAAAAGAGCATGAATACCAAAGCAACCTTAAGCAAAAAGAACAAATAGTAAGGCACAACTTTATCACATTTTGAACTACAAGATTATAGTAATCAAAACATTATGGTACTGTTCCAAAAATAGGGACATTAAACAATGGAACATGACAGAGAACCCAGAAATAAAACTATCTACATATTGCCATCTGATCTTTCCATCTCTACAGAGTAGACAGCAATTTACACTGAGGAAAAGAAGAAATCCCTATTCAATGAATGGTGCTGGAAAAATTGGATAGCCACATGTAGAAGATTGAAACAGAATCCATATTTCTCACTACTCAATAAAATTAATTTAAGATGCATTTCAGATTTAAATCTATGACCGGAGACTGTAAGAGTTTTAGAAGAAAATGTTGGACAAACTCTTCTAGATATTAGCCTAGGCTAAAATTTTATGAAGAGGACCTCAGGGCAACCTCAGCAACAATAAAAATAAACAAATGGGACTTGATTAAATTAAAATTTTCTGTCTAGACTCTACAAAAACTCAAGCAAATCAGCAAGAAAAAATTAAACAACCTTGTTAAAATTGGGCAAAAATACATGACAGAAGCTTTTCTTTTTTTTAGCATTAAAAAACTTTATTGAGATATAATTCAAGTACTATCCAACTCACCCATTGTAAGTTCACATTTCAATAAATTTTTGTGTTCCTATATTTTTATTTTTAATTTAGTTTTTATTAAATCATAACTGTACCCATTTATGGGGTACAATGTGATGATCTGAGATGCAATGTGGGATGCTTAAATGAAACTGATTAACATAACCATTACCTCACTTACTCTTTTTTTGTGGGAAGACACATGTAATATACTCTTAGTTATTTTGAAATGTGTCTTTGCATGTGTACTAGAATGTTTTATGACGGAAGTTTTTCAAAAGAAGATAGACTAATGGCCAACAAACACATGAAAAAAAGTTGAACATCAGTAATCATCAGAGAAATGGAAATGAAAACTTCAATGAGATGTTACCTAATCCCAAAGAGGATGGTTTTTATCAAAAAGTTCCAAAACAATAGATGTTGTCGCGGCTGTGGAGAGAAAGGAACACTTATACACTGTTAGTAGACTGCAAAATAGTACAACTTCAGTGGAAATTAGTATGAAAATTCCTCAAAGAACTAAAAGTAGATCAACCATTTGATCCAGTAATTCCACTACTGATTATTTATCCAAAGGCGGGGGCAGTCATTTTATCTAAAAGACCCTTGGACTAGAATGATTCTTGCAATATAACCCACAATTACAAAGATGCAAAATCAACTCAAGTGCCCAAAAATCATTAGTGGATTAATAAAATGAAGTATATCTATGCCACAGAGTATATACTACTTAGCCATAAATAAATTAATTCATCTTTCAACACTTTGGATAGAACTTGTGAACTGAAGTATCACAAGAATTGAAAACTAACACCACATTTACTCACTATTAAATTGAAACTAAGCAATCAGCACTCATATGCCGATATGGAAGTAAAACTCAATAGAAATCAACTTCTCTGAAGAAGACAGGTGTGCAGCCTACAGACATGAAAAAATGCTCATCATCTTTAAGCATCAGAGAAATGCAAATCAAAACTACTTTGAGATATCATCTAACTCCAGTAAGATTAGCCTATTTCACAAAATCCCAAGACAAGAGATGTTGGCATGGATGTGGAGAAAAGGGAACACTTCTACACTGCTGGTGGGAATGCAAATTAATACATTCCTTTTGGAAAGATATATGGAGAACACTTAGAGATCTAAAAATAGACCTGCCATTCAATCCTATAATTCCCCTATTAGGCATATACCCAGAAGACCAAAAATCACATCATAACAAAGATATTTGTACCAGAATGTTTATTGCAGCCCTATTCATAATTGCTAAATTATGGAAAAAGCCCAAGTGCCCATCAATCCACAAATGGATTAATAAATTGTGGTATATGTACACCATGGAATATTATGCAGCCTTAAAGAAAGATGGAGACTTTACCTCTTTCATGTTTACATGGATGGAGCTGGAACATATTCTTCTTAGTAAAGTATCTCAAGAATGGAAGAAAAAGTATCCAATGTACTCAGCCCTGCTATGAAACTAATTAATGGCTTTCACATGAAAGCTATAACCCAGTTACAACCTAAGAATAGGGGGCAGGGGGAAAGGGAGAGGAGGGAGGTGGGAGCAGGGCAGAGGGAGGGGGATTGGTGGGATTACACCTGCCGTGCATCTTACAAGGACATATGTGAAACTTAGCAAATGTGGAATGTATGTCTTAGCACAATAACTAAGAAAATGCCAGGAAGGCTATGCTAACCAGTGTGATAAAAATGTGTCAAATGGTCTATGAAACTAGTGTATGACCCATGACCACATTAATGTACACAGCTATGATTTAATAAAAAATAAATTAATTAAAAAAAAAAAGAAATCAAGCAGGTGGGAGAGGGGAAGAAAGGATGGGTGAAAGCTTATCAAACAAGTACCATGTACAAGGTTGGACAACTGGTTCGTGAACTTGTCATAGAAAAAGTGCTACAAAGCTCACTGGTCATCAGATAGTCAAGGAGAATACTATGAAGATGACCATAGTGATATTCAGCAATGAAGTACATCAGACTTCCTCTAGGACAATTTTGTGAACTTAATTATCAGACCTGATGTCCATTTGGGATTTACCGCTGTTCCAAAAAAAAGTTCCAAAATTGCTTTGAAAGGGTGGACTAAGCACTGGCATCTGTGCATAGCTTCCCAAGGGAAGTACTTCAATGGTGACTATAGTGATATTCGGCAGTGAAGTATGTAGCACTTATTCTAGGGTGAGTTAGCAAAATAAATTTTCTGAATTGGTACACTATCTGGGTAGTGGGCTCGCTTATAACTTTGCTTTAGGCAGTACAAAAGCAATCTATGTAATCAAAACGTATGTACCCTCATAATATTCTGAAAATAAATAAATAAATAAAATAAACCACCTTTATAAAAAAAGAAGAAAGAAAGAAAAGAAAAGGTAATGCACCCTGATTTCTCAATTCCTAGGCTAGTGGTATCTTCCCCTCAGAATATAGGATTTTATTTTGCTATTGACCTTGGTCACTATTGTCTTACAGGTTAGGGTCCCATTTTCTGCCTCTGTAATTAAATAATATGAAAGACATAAATAAATTTCATCATATGATTTTATTTAAATATAAAATTTTAAAATAAAATGAATAAAAATGTTCTGCATACCTAAAACTGAAGTTAATAAAACATTTGAAAAGGTTTAAAAGTAAAATAAAAAAGAAAGAAAAGAAAAAACTCTTTTGGAGATGGTAGGCAAATCAATGGTTGGCAGGGTTTTCCAGCAACTTTGATATAGTGTGACAAGAATGGCACTTTAGCTCTGTGATCTTCTTTCCTCAAATATATAACCCTAATCTGATCATGGCAAAAACAGGCATAAATCCCAAATGAGGGAAAGTCTACAAAACTACTTTTCTACTTCTTCTCAATTTTATCAAGGTCAAAAAGTACAAAGAAGTTACTCCAAAGGAAAACTCTTTTTAGATAGATGAGAACGCTTTATAATGCCTTTGAAACCCTTATGTAAAACTAAAACTATTCTTAATTTCTAAATTAAATTTTTTTTTCTCCGTAGTAAATCAAAGCTTTGCATGGAAAACAGGATATACAGATTGAAAAGGTGAAGCACAAGGGATTATTTGATGATGAAATTTTTCTATTTGACCTACAATGGAGGATACATGACCCTATGTATTCGTCAAATTCATAGAAATTTATATTCGAAAGAGTGAACTTTAGCATACACACACAAATTAACTTAAATCATTTAGGAATTTGGCAGGACTTGTAATGGAATGAAGATTGAAAACAAAAAAGTCAAACTATATTATAAATATCTGAAACAACCTTACCAAAGGGCCAAGGGAAAATGTTGTTTATTTATTTCAATGAGGTAACTCAGGTAAATCAGCCTGGAGTATTCTGGCTTATAGTTCTTCATTCTACTTGGACAAAAATCAAATTGGAAGGAAAGAGACACATTTAGTCTGGCAGAGAGGTGAGTGATACTTTTGAAATATCTACAAATCCCATTTTTTTCCTAGTTCACAGTAGTTTTGAAGAGAATTCTTGCCAATATCTCAAGAAAGCTGCTTGCCTCAGAAGAGGCAAGGCAAGGAAAGTCGTGTGAAAAAGTGAGAGTATAAAGGGAGGAAAATAGACATAACTACAGTTTTTTACTTGATTTGTCCTCAATCTACTTTTGGGTTCATTTTGTCCAGAAAACTTCTTGCCTTTGCTCTTCAGAAGAGACATTGATTTCAAAAAAAAGACAAATGAGATCTTTACATGAGCAAAGCTAGATTCTCCATTAATTTCACCAACATAATTCCATCAAGAGAAGTGTCTCAGTAGAGTGTCTAGAATCACTGAAATACATGCCAGCATCTCCAGGGAGTGATGACATGTTGATGTCTTGTTTTATAAGAGGTTATGTGGAAATTACTTGTATGATATTGGGATAGTTCAGTACAATCTGTGTCCTTCGAGCATGGAAAGCCTGAGAACAGAGATTTGCATTTCAGATTCTCAATTTCCAGTGCTCTTTCTGTTCCTGAAAAATGTCATTTTAATAGATCTGTTCATCTTGAAACATGCCACCTAACTTAAGTTCAATCCAAACATCTCCTTGATAGAAAATAGTCTTTGATGCTGGATGTATGTTGTAAAGATGTACCACCAAAGTGTGAAATGAGACTAGAACTCCTTTTACCTTTAATACTACTGAGTTAACACTTACATACATTTTGAGGAGTACTTTCCTTCATAGCTGTCACTCCATTTCACAGCCCAGCCCAAATCTGGTGTCAATGACTATTGTTTGACAGCAAAATGGCCAATTGAAATTCTAAAAAAGAATATTTGTTTTATCTAAGTCTCTTGGAATGCTAGACAAAAGAGGATTTTATGGTTAAGCAATTTCATAAGATATAGCTTTCACAGCTCAGTTCTACACCTACAAGTCTTCATGCTAGTAATTTCCACATAACCTCTTATAAAACAAGACATTAAATTAACTGCTTTATTGACTTTCTGTGTGATTTTTGTGCATTTGAAGATAGGAGATGAAATGTTCACCAGTCAATGGCTGTGTTCCCCTTTTGCGTCTTCGACCAAATATATTTTTGTCTTAGTGAGCTGGTTATTATTGAAAGAAAGAAAAATGTGAATTTCAGAAGTCTGTAACATCCTCTGTAAAATTGTTGATCAAGAGGAGCTGACTAAGCAAAATGAACCTTGGGTTCATTAAAGTATTGATTCCTATGTAGGAGTCATGACAATAGTGCTCAGTCTGGATACTGCTTATGATACTTTGATGAAATCATTAAACCAATATAAAAAAGTACCAATCTGATGAGTTTAAAGTACATAAAATGATTTTTCTCCATATAGAAATATTTGAATAATTTCTGGAATTTCAGAGAATCCAGGTCTCTGCTGAATTCATAGAAAAATAAATTAATAGAAAAAAAGAGAAAATTTAGACTTTTTTTCAATAACATGCATAAAAATTTTACTTCAAAGTCTGGATTATACGTTTACATTACTCATTTTACTTAAATAACCAATTAAACGGTTTATGAACAACAATGAATGTAAATATATAGATCCTGTTCTTTACCAACAGAATTAAGAAAAGATTTACATTTTTAAGCTCAGATACAAAGAAAATTCAATAGACCAGCATAAGGCTGGCACAAAAGTATTGTTCTGTGGTTGGTGTCAAGGTCTGAAGTTACTACGGTTACATATTCCAGACATATGAACGATGAGGTCAAGTAAATTCAACAATCTTTTTCTTATTCTGTTGTACCTGAAAAGCGCTACAGTCATTTTTAACATATCTGCATGACCATGAAGTACAAAGTTAGTGGAAAATAATAGTTGTGGAATTTAAGACGCATTAACAAAAAATATAATTTACTCAGAGACAAATTAATAATTGAACACATAATTGAGAAAAAAGAATGGATATAGTGGGACAACTGAATCTATACTTCTACTTTGACACATCCCTGGGTACTATGTGCTTTAACACTATCTATAATTATATATTTCTTTGGGAGTAGGAGAAATAAATGTTATAGCAAATACAATAGAAATGTTTGTTCAGTATGACAAAAAAATTAGAAGCATCATTTTAGTTTAGCTGTCCTGAGGAAATACTATCTACATCAAAAAGAAATTTTATTTTTTTTACAAAGACCACCTAAGTAACAAAATATCAATTTTATGAAAATGTTATTCTATGGTTCCCCTAAATAAGTAAAATCTAAATAACATGGATAAAATATTTTAGTTGGTATCAATCATATATTTCTCTATCACCTGCCAAAATATTGTCAGTATTTCCATCAATATGTATTGAATGTGCCCTTAGGGATGTTATGGGTGCTGGTGGGGTGAAGAATCTTAAAAAATGAATTTTCTAAAAAAAAAATCCTTACATAGAGAAGACTGCATTCTTGTTCATTTTATAGATATAATAAGGATTATAATACACAGTGTACAAGAAGTGAAAATGGTCAGTGGTAATTTTCTTGCATCTGTATCAGACTGGTTTTAACTATATGGCAAACAATTCCAATAGGCATGATAATAATAGCCATTTATAGCTTTAACAGCTTCTTTATGTATGCAAAATCCGTAATAAGAGTATTTTGAGTATAATCTAAATATACATTACTGAATATTTACATATCTATGATATAAAAGTGCTTTTCTTACTTTCCAATTCCCGACTATCCTCTGCATTAAAAATTGTCATTCGTATTTATTTTATACCTATTACATTAACTTCACAAAAAAATTCTACCTTTATTCTTTTAGAGATAAAGAAATTGAGACTCAGACATATTAATTAGATAGCCTGAGATCACTTTGGTAGAATGAATGGACACTAGTTCAAATCCTGGTCTTGCTGATTCCTGAGCTTAATCCTAAAAACTCAGATTTCAGGACAGGAACAGGAGAGATGTCAACCCAAACATGTTATCCTGTTTGCCACCAATAATACAATATTGATTCTCCATCCTGATCAATATTCCAAAGAGCCTTATAAAATGTTTTTACCCCAAAACAATAATTCAAGCACACTTCCAGGTCATATATTTTGGAGTACTAATAAAAAGTTGGATGCAAGTGTTAGAATTTGGTTATTAGAATGCAAGTGTTCTATCTGGATGAAGTAGGTCAAAACTTGTTCTGAATTGGTCACAGCCCCAGACTTGAAAGAGAAGTGGTGGAACCAAAGGATGTTGAAGTTATGTACAACAGGTGTTTAATACATTCTAATTCCACCTTCTCTAGGGAAACCACTTTGAGAAACAATTGTTTCCAATTAACTTTATGATTGCTAGAAAAAAATAAAAAGAATATCACTTTTATGTTAGCCATAACACCTAGCCCAATGTCCTGTACATAGTAGGCACTCAATAATAAAACTGTTGACTTATTTAATTATGAGTCTTGTATTAAGGTGTGTTTTTCATATTTTGTTTATTACATTTAACTTGGTATTGCATTTGAAATATTTTTTGTTGCATAATTTATTTTTTGTTAAATTGCTTTTCCCATTACCAAATAAAATACTGGATATTCCAGCTTTTCTCCTGTTGATATAAGTTTTATTTTCTATTTAGGACTTAACATATGTCATTAATAATGATAAAGTCATGAGCACCACATGTAATATAGCACGAAGTGTGCTGAGGAAATTGACACAATGTTCTTATCCAAGGAATGTTCTTTTCCTTTTCCATACTATCTGCCTCCATATCTACCAGTATGTGCGAGAATGACTTAAATGGGAGAGAAAAACTGTCTTAACTGTCTTAACATCCTGATTAAATTAGTATCACACCTTTTCTGAGTCAGGCTTTTCCTATATGATAGGAGGATATTTGGGATTTGCATATTTGATATTTCCAGTGATTTGGAGCATAAGGGAATGAAGAAAACAAGACACACTTTCCGGAATGAAGACGCTTGCTTCAGTGGGCGCAAACTGACACATCTAGTAAGAGTGATTCCACTGAGGTATATTCCAGAATAACAAACCAAACAGGTCCTCACAGACCACAGGGATGTCCACGTGCACAGAAACTAGCATCATGTCTGTGTGGTGACGATGAAGACTATATTCCTAGTTATTTTTGAACATTGGTAAGTTTAGAAAAATCTGAAATTCAGAACAATTCTTGACAAAGAAACAAACAAGATTTACCATGGAATCAATTCATTCAGCTGTGTATAAAACGACAAGCACCAGGACACCCGCAATTAATTCAGCCACCAAGTGTACAACTTAGAGAATGCATCAGTGAATCAAGTTTCATCTGCTCAAATTATCTGAAGTTTTCAACTTCTTATATTTTATATAGTCAAATTATCCCATGTTTTCAAATTCTTCTTTGCACTGGCAATGGCTGTGCTGACTTTTTTTGATATAGGGAAAAGCAAGTATGCTATATTATGAAGCAATTTTATTTTACATTACAACAGGGTATGCTAAATATCAAAAAGTGTTTCTAACTTATTATTTTCTTGCTCTCTCTGTGAAAGACTTCCTATATTCAGTAATTTTCTTAGCAAACAACTCAAACACAAAGAAAGCACTATGCTATAATCATTGTTGTATTTGGATAATCAATGCCTGTACTGTTTCACTTCACTTTTTTAAGGTGATGTCATTTGTTCAGCTATATTTTCTATTTAGAGTTTGACAAAACATTTTTTTAAACAAACTTCAAAATATTTAAATTTTGGATAGTTAATTAAACTGTGTTATTTTAGTTATATACTACCAGTTGACACATATTAAATAAGAAAAAATCTCCCTTGAATGTAATTATGTAATTGCTGAACATTTTCAGAAGCAAAACAGTGGATTTATGGAATAAATATGAAGAAAGCAATAAAAATAATTTTAGACTGGTGATACCACTTCAGCAGTTAGATAAAGAATAAGGACTGAAAAAGATGCATAAGCGCTTCCTCTATTTCCCAAGGCACTATGACAAAATACCCACCAGGTCTTTACACAAAATATTTTCTTGGACCAAATGTTTCTTCTGGTGCATTCTACACTTTCAATGGGATTACTTTTAAAAATTGTGAAATAGATATTTTGTGAGCTAACATAAATTTGGCCTTAAATAAAGTTACTAAAATGTTCAGCCCATTGTATACTAGAAGTCTTTACGATGACATGATGGAAAACCCAAGTCTATCTTCATCCATAAAAGGGAATATTTTGCTCATGTAATCAGAAAGGCCACTAGTAGGGCTTGTATGATTACAAGTTTCTTGCAGGGGCTGAAAAGAAACTGCTTGAACTCTAATCCACCTGCCTCTGGATTAACATCTTCATATTGATACCATCATTAAGCAACCTTTTCTGTCACGGTTATAGGATGCCTTTCAAGTAGTCAAACTACGTGCTCTATTGCTTTTTCCAATCCAGCAGGAAAGGTAAAGCATTTCTAGTAGTTAGGAAAGTCGTGTACTCACTTTAATTGGATGTCTAGGCTTATGTGTTCATTCCTGAGACAATGTTGAGAGCCAGAGAAAACATAATGTTGAATTGACTTAGGACTGGGTCAAAGGCCACACTCCTAGACCCCAGTGGGTAGCATTTTCAGTAAGAAGCACATGGACAACGTGAGTAGAGGGAAGATAATCCAGAGAAAGTTCAGGATATGGTTTCTGTATTGGTAACCTGTGACTGCTCTAACAGATTAATGTAAACTCGGAGGGTAAAACACCAAAAATGTATTCTTTCACAGGCCTAGTAGCAAGAGTCCAAAATCTAGGAGGAGCCCTCTCCTCCAGGAGCTTTAGTGAAGAAACAAGGTTTAGACCTCTCTCAGGTTTTGACAGCCCCCGACACCCACCAGCTTGTGGCTGCATCACTCTGACGTCTGCCCTGTACAGTCTCCTCTCTTCTTTGTTCCTCTAAATTCCCTTCCTTTTTTTTTTTCTCACATATTAGGATTTAGGATATACACTTACCTACATTTATTTATGTCTCAGCCAGATAATCCAGGGTAATCTTCTCATCTGAAAATCTTTAATTTAATTATATCTGCAAAGGTTCTTTTTCCAAATATGTTGAAATTTATCAGTTCCAAGGATTAAGAACTGAAGTATTTTGGTGGCTATTATAAAACGAAACAATGTGAGAGCTCAATGGTTGTCACAGTCACCATCTTTGTTAACAGAGACAATATAATATGAGTAAGTGTATCAGCTTTGGAATGTGCTATGCCTCTCACAAACCTTATCACTTCAGCAATTTACCTAAAATTTCTGAGTCTCTATTTTCCATGCACAAATGAGAAATAATAAAAGTATCTACCTCATACATTTGGGGATAGTTTAAATAAGAAAGCATGTGTAAAAAAATTAGCATATTATAGGGCTGTGCCTGTGGCTCAAAGGAGTAGGGCACCGGCCCCATATGCCAGAAGTGGAGGGTTCAAACCCAGCCCCTGCCAAAAACTGCAAAAAAAAAAAAAAAATTAGTATATTATATATATAATACAAAGCAATGAATAAATATCAGATAGCAATATTTTTCTGTTTAATTTTGTTTTACTATCACATATCCAAAATGTACCACCTTTTATCATTTTAGTGACATTTGCTTCCCTAGTTTGGGGCCACAAGTGGAAATAATGTGACAACATGCAAATAGTAAACAGTTGGAAGGTAGGAGACCTGAAAACCTGGCTTCCTGACATGGATCTGAAATTATGGACAAGTCATATCCTATCGACAAATAAAGGCAAATTTAGATCACAGGTTGGCAAAATTCAGTCCCTGAGCCACCTTCAGCCACACCCATTCATTTAGATATTGCTTATACCTACTTCACCACCCTAACACAGCAGATTTGAGTAGTCTACATGGCAACTTGTTTAGTCAGCAATGCTGCAAAATGCTTTGTTATCTGACACTTTGCAGAAAAATCGTACCCATCTCTAGTTTAGGTGCTTACTTAGAATTTTCTGCATTGGGTTTCCATAGTTCCAAATCCTCACTATTCACATTCTTCTGGACCAAGTAAACCAAGAGATCATACTTCTAGTTTATGTAGGTCATGCTTTGAACTATAGTGCCTCAGGAGAGTGAGACAGAGTTTCACTATGTCGCCCTCAGTAGAGTGCCATGGCATCACAGCTCACAACAACCTCAAACTTGGGCTTAAGCAATTCTCTTGCCTCAGTCTCCCAAGTAGCTGGGAATACAGTTGTTTGCCACAGTGTCCGGCTATTTTTTTTTTTTTTTGGTACAGTTGTCATTGTTGTTTAGCAGGCCTGGGCCAGGCTCAAACCTGTCAGCCTCCATGTATGTGGCCAGCGCCCTACTCACCAGATAAGACATTTTTAACTGAGCCAGTCAATACTTGAAAACTTAACTGGAAGAGATGAATAGAATCAAAGCAAAAAGGAAACATTTCCTTCCAAGTAAATAACAAAAAGATTTTCAAATAAATAAACTATCAGAAGACAGTCCTATTTTCTGTTGTGTTTTTAGCATAATTAGGACTCATCTGAGATAAAAATGTTTTAAAATATAAAGTACCTGACATCCTACCCTTCTCTAATGTTGTCTAGTAGAAGTCTGTTTTAAGGAACATGCAAGAATAGTTATAACTGGCATATCCAACTACTGGTGAAGTATACCTGGATTCTATTATTATTAATGTTAAAATAGGCTGGATTTTAGATCTCCATGACTATCTTTAGGGTTCATGCAATGAGAGCACATCTCCCTTAAGATTAGCAATCACTCTTTAGCACAAGAAAGAAAAGGAGGGAGGGAGAGAAGAAGGAAGGAAGGAAGGAAGGAAGGAAGGAGCAAGAGGAAAGAATGGAAGGAATAAGGGAAGGAAGAAAGGGAAAAATTGATGAACCTCCATAGCTGACTGCCTCCCTTTATTGACCACCTCCTTAAGCTGACCTAATTTTCATAGACCAGAAAATGTACCACATTACATTTCAGTACAGTAGGCCTATTTTCTCATGTTCACCAGCTCTGTATGTTGATCAGTTTGTTCCAGTCCTGGAGTAGTCAACTTACAGAGATTCTACTGTAATTTTGTATATACTCAATAAAAGTTTGTCTTTGCCACTGGAAAAGAATGGTCCCAGTCTAAGGCAACCAGACTGCTTCTCTGGCTCTTACCAGGTAGCGTCCTCTGCTCACCTTAGTGTGCCAAAGAATAACATTTTATATGTGACAAGGACAGGGAAGCACCCTTGAATCTGGATCAGGAGGATAAATTAAAGAAAGATTTTTTTCCAATTGTTGGAGATATTAGAGCCACTAAATTGCTCACTCCTCTTCCCCTAATAGTTCTAACACATTGATAAATAGACTTAGTTACATGAAGCAGGGTTTTCAATACAACTGTAAAGCACAATTGGAAAATGTAGCAAAGAAAAATACACCAAACTCTGTTGTATGCCTCACATTTGAGAAACCTGTTCCTGAAGTTCCTCCTTAGATTGATGTCTCCATGGAAGGGAGAAAATATGGAGCTGTAGAAAAAAGCTGGAAATGTGTAAATGCATATTCTTCCTTGGGAAAGAAAGTCTCTTCCTCTTTCTAGAAACACAAATGCAGAAGGAACAAGCACTTCCTCTGATGAATTTACATAATACAATCAAATAACTTTGATCTTAATCAGGAACTTGAGTATTAGGTCTTTACTAGGTTTATTGCTAATTCCAGCATGTAACAATTTCTCTGAGCTGCAAATACAGACTCTATTACATATAAATCACAGTATCTTACATTTTAAAAACCACTGCAACCCATTGCCACCTACAATTCCTTCCCTTCTAAGATCTGTGATACTGTAAAAGTGACTAATACTCTGCTTTGGGGAGGACCATACACTCTGACTTAATTAGAAGAAATTAACTTATAACATCCTTATTCTAAGAAAGGATAGAGTGGGAGGTGGGATAGTATTTTACCACCATACTCTATTATTTCACCACTCCCTGTTTATAAATGCCACAATGATTATTGCTTGTGATATTAAAATTGCTTAAAAATCTTCTTGGGGATGACGTGGAGGAACTCTGACTTTTTCTATAGAAGAGGAAGTTTATTAGTGAAAAGAACAGTATCTCACAATAGGAACAACTCCCTGGGAGCCAATTAAAAACAAACAAACAAATAATAATCTTTTAAGTTAAAAAAATATTACATCCTGGGTGGTGCCTGTGGCTCAAAGGAATTGGGCGCTGGCCCCATATGCCAGAGGTGGCAGGTTCAAACCCAGCCCCGGCCAAAAACTGCAAAACAAACAAACAAAAAAAAAGATTATATCCCTAGTTTAGATCTAGTAATCTTGAAAGAATGTGATAATTATCTTATTATTAAAGGATCTATTTCAGGAAAATTACCCTGATAAAAATAATTTTGCTATTATAGAAGTTTATTTTCTTATAGATGAATATAATATATGCTACAACTTCAACACATATTTATGAACATATGAAAGTAAAACAAAATTTCCTATTTGTTTTACATGTATTTTATAGTCACTTAGGTGAGTAAATATGGTTAAATTAAGAAAAGATGTAGAAAATGATCTGCATAATCAGTGCTGAGAGCATCATAGTTTCTACACAAAATCATGAATGAAATATTTGTCCCTGGAGTTAATCGTAATATAAATCAATGTTAATTTATTTTAGCTTTATCTCCTTCCTCAAGTAATCACATTTGTATTATAATAGAAACTATCTTGAATTTAATGGAGCTAAAAATCATAACTAGCAGTAAAATAATATCAATTTGTAAGTCTTCAAAATGTTCACAGGAAATAGATATTATTTGCATTAATATAACATTTTTTATTTGCTCAGCACTTTTGTTTAATTGGGTGTACAAAATTGGCATTTGTAAATAACACAGCATTCATCATATGATCCACAAATTTCAAGATGTTCTAAAATAAATTATTTTCTAATGTATTTCTCTCTCTTTTTTCTGGCGGGAGTAGAGAATAGAGAGTCACACATATAATCAAATACATTTGAGCCAGATAAGGTTATGAGGTGGAATTATTGGAACGAAGTTGCTGTTCAAAAACCTATAATTTTCCCATTGGTGATTAGAGCAAGACAAGGTCAATGTTGAACTAGTAACAAAGGCTTTAAGGTGAAAATGTTTGAATTCACTGTATAATCCATGTTAATCGGTAAAGTTTATTTAATCTCTTCTGGATTCCAGACACTGCTATACCATGGATGTGGTGATGGAACAAAGAGACGCTAACTCTGTTTATAGTTTAGAAATCATTAGATGAGAAAAAAAAAATGATGAAAGCATACATGTGTATATACATGAGTACCATGTTAGTGGAAGATATAAGAAGTTAACTGCTGGGCAATAGCTGGAGTTAGAGTGTTTTGCAAATCTCTTCTTAAACTACATGAGACCAAATATGCAAAATTATCTAATCCAGTGCTGGGCATAGTGTAGGTAATGGGAAGATAAAATAATGGTTACCACTGTGCTATGATGCAAGATCTGCTTTTTTTTTTTTTTTTTTTTTGTAGAGACAGAGTCTCACTTTACTGCCCTTGGTAGAGTGCCATGGCGTCACACGGCTCACAGCAACCTCCAGCTCTTGGGCTTACCTGATTCTCTTGCCTCAGCCTCCCGAGCAGCTGGAACTACAAGCGCCCGCCACAATGCCTGGCTATTTTTTTGTTGCAGTTTGGCCGGGGCTGGGTTTGAACCCGCCACCCTCGGTATATGGGGCCGGCACCCTACTCACTGAGCCACAGGCGCCACCACAAACATCTGCTTTTGTACCTCAGACTAATAGACATAAAATTTCGGGATCATATATTTGGAGTACATACTGCTGATTTAATTTTGTACATAGATAATTTTTTTCTGACACCAAAAATATTATTTTGAAAAATCTGTAAATTTGTTACGAGGTATATGGCAGATATTTCTAAAAGATGGGGATAGAATTTAAAAAGACATCTAGAGGCCAGGCATGGTGGTTCACACATATAATCCTTGCACTCTGGGAGGCAGAGGATGGTGAATTATTTGAGCCAGAAGTTCAAGACCAGTCTGAGCAAAACCAATAATAATCTCTAATAAAAGTAGAAAAATTACCTGGGCATTGTGAGGGGTGCCTGTAGTCCAAACTACTTGTGAGGCTGAGGCAAGAGGCTCTCTTGTACCCAAGAGTTTGAGGTTTCTGTGAGCTAGGACACTACAGCACTCAACCGAGGGTGACAGGTGAGACTATCTCAAAGAAAAAAAAAAATCTAGAATCTTTACCATCAAAATTTAAGTACACAACTGGACAAAGTAAGGTGTCCTACTAATTCAACAAATTTTTATTCCTATATCTAGTCTATACTAGGTGCTTAAGATGCAAAGGTGAATGGAATATGGTCCTAATCTTCTAGTAGTAAGGTGCCACTTGGCATTTTTAAGCAGAAATAGCACCTGAAATTATGAGGAATAAGTTGATGAAGTGGATATTAACTAAGAAAACACAAGTATGATAGCCTTTTCTAAATGCTGAGATGTTGAAGAAAGATTAACCTTTTGCATAACTGAACAGACAAGAGGGGAAGGAGACAAGATGGCTGACTGAAGCCAGCTTTCCACAGAGGCTCCCGTTCAGAAGCAGAGTTAAAGGACAAAAATTCAGCAAGTAACCTGGTGGATTTGAGCTGCACTAAGAGGGAAGGTTGTAGAACGCATGTCAACCACGCTGAGGCAAGCTGCGACCACAAGGATACAAACAAAAGGTACAAAATCCATCACCAAGTGGACGGGAGTCCCTTCCCCCATGAGAATGGCTCTGAGTGCCCCACAAACAACCCGGCAGAATTCAAAGGTCCTCCCACTACACTCCATGGGAGAGACCCTCTAAAAACTGTACCTACCTCCCCTACTAGGGTGCCATGTTGTCCTCCTGCCAGGCATAAAACTGTATAAACTGTATATAGTCTCTACCTGGAATTCTGAACTCCCAGCGCTCCCCTTCGCCCACACTGGGGTCTGGAGGCCAGTCCCGGTCGGTCGGCGGAGAGGGGACTGCACCGGAGTGGCAGTTCCCTGAGGCACAGTGCGACAGCCATCTTTTGGTGACAATATGGACAGGCAAAAAACTGTGTAAAGCTGTCTGTGTTCTCTGCCCACAACCCCAGGCTTGCAGTGCTCCCCGCGCTCCCCTCTGCTCTCACTCCAAGGTCTGGAGGCCTGTCCCCCAGGGGTTCAGACTCTTGGGCAATGGCTCGAGGGGTGTAGACAGTGCTGGGCTGCAGCCGGTCAGTGCAGACTCTGGGATACAGGAGCGGAAGGAGGACGGTTGGCCGGAGGGGAGCTACACTGGAGCAATGGTTGCCTGAGCCATAAGGCAGCAGCCCTCTTTTGCTAGCAATACGGCTCACTACAGAACATTCTGAAGCCACACCCCCTGTCTCCCTGGGCAACCAGAAACTCTGAGTTTGCCTGAGGCAACTCCAACTTGCAAACCAGGGAAACTCCCAGGGCAGGGCCGACCCAGAGGTCCGCTTTACAAAACCTAAGACGCACCTGGCCCTCAGGGGATCGTCAGCCTATAGACAATACAAGAGCAAAGACAAGCTGATTTGGAACTCAATTCAGCTTCTCTTCTGCAGGGGAAACGCAGAGTTTTTCTGTTCTGTTCTGTCAGTAACATTAATCAGGGGCAAGACTGGACCTGAGTGAAAACCCCTCAGCCTTCATCTAGTGCCCGAGGTTGTCAGGCCTCACCTCCTCCTGCTGGAGAGAGGCAGAGCGCAGCAGCCTGGCAGACTTCCTTGTGATTCAGGCAGGTACAAACTCCTGGAGTACCGATTCACTACAGGCAACTGGGTCAGCCAACTGCAGGGCTATCAGTGACTGGTTGTGAAGTGGTGCAAGGTGGGGAAGGAGGCAGCAACCTTCCCAGACCGATTTATAGGCTGGATAGCTTCTCCTGACTCCACGCAGCACTGGAGCAAGCCACACCAGAGTAGTCACCAGACCCCTGTGATCCAGTTCCCAGAGACCTCTTAAACTCTCTCACCCGAGACAGGTGCAGACTGAGACAATTGATTTGGACATTTTTGAACTGAACCAATCGCCTGAGGACAAATCAGGTGGTGCCCTAGGTGCACAGTGGTAGGAAGGTTTGATTTTCCTTTCCCAATTGTTTGCCGGTGGGGGGCGGGGTGACTTAATTGCTGATATTTCTCCACAGCTGAGACTTCAATCCAAAGTATCTGTTTCACTAGGGTGGAAAAGAAACCAGCTGAAAACAAGGCAGAACCATTTAGACCCACCACACAAGACAGGGCCCCAGTTTCTCAGGCCACAACACTGTACGGGCCCTCGACAAAGCCCCAGGGGAAAAAATCAGAGGGAGTAAAACCACCATGGGGCGGAATCAGTGGAAAAACTCTGGTAACATGAATAACCAGAATAGATCAATCCCCCCAAGGAAAGATATGGCAGATGCAATGGAAGATCCCATTCATAACCAACTGGCTGAGATGTCAGAAATCGAATTCAGAATTTGGATTGCAGACAAGATTAACAAAGTGGAATTAGGAATTCGAGGAGAAATTCAAAAGTTGTCTCAAGAATTTAACGAATTTAAAGACAAAACCACCAAAGACTTAGATACACTGAAGCACGAAGTTGCAGCCCTCAAAGATATGAAAAATACAGTAGAATCCCTCAGTAACAGAATGGAGCAAGCAGAAGAAAGGATTTCTGACATCGAAGATAAAGCCTTTGAACGCTCCCAAACTCTCAAAGAGGAAGACAAATGGAGAGCAAAAATGGATCACTCTCTCAGAGAGCTCTGGGATAATTCGAAGAAGGCAAATATCCGAATCACAGGCGTTCCAGAAACAGATGAAATTGCCTCACTCGGCACAGAGGCCCTTCTGCATGAAATTAAGAAAGACAATTTTCCAGACATGCCTAGAGATTCTGAAATTCAGATAATGGACAGCTTCAGAACCCCAGCATGACTCAACCCCAATAAGACATCCCAAAGGCATATCATAATTAACTTCACTAAAGTTAATATGAAGGAGAAAATCCTCAAAGCTGCCAAGAGAAAGAAAAACATTACCTTCTAAGGGAAGGATATTAGAATGACTGCAGATCTCTCTGCTGAAACTTTTCAAGCCAGAACAGGGTGGTCACTGACTTTTAATCTCCTAAAGCAAAATAACTTTCAACCCCGGATCTTGTATCCAGCTAAACTAAGTTTCATTTATGATGGAGAAATTAAATAATTTTAATGACATTCATATGTTGAAGAAATTTGCCATAACCAAACCAGCTCTTCAGGATATTCTCAGACCTATCCTCCATAATGACCAACCCAATCCTATACAACAAAAGTAAACTCACTCAGAAACTTCGGATCAAACTCCAATTTCCACACTGGCGAAAGGATTAAAAATGGCCACTGGACTTTTGAAAAACTCGATACCCAAAACTTCACCAGACGTATCAATATTCTCCATTAATGTGAACGGCTTAAACTGTCCTCTAAAGAGGCATAGGTTAGCTGACTGGATACAAAAACTCAGGAAAGATATCTGTTGCATACAAGAGTCACATCTTAACCTAAAAGACAAATACAGACTCAGGGTGAAAGGATGGTCATCCATATTTCAGGCAAATGGTAATCAGAACAAAGCAGGTACTGCAATTTTATTTGCAGATACAATAGGCTTTAAACCATCAAAAGTAAGGAAGGACAAGAATGGTCACTTCATATTTGTTAAGGTTAATACTCACTATGATGAGATCTCAATTATTAATATCTTTGCACCCACCCAGAATGCACCTCAATTTATAAGAGAAACTCTAACAGACATGAGCAACTTGATTTCCTCCAGCTCCATAATCGTCAGAGATTTCAACACTCCTTTGGCAGTGTTGGATCGATCCTCCAACAAGAAGCTGAGCAAAGAAATCTTAGATTTAAACCTAACCATCCAACATTTGGTTTTAGCAGACATCTACAGAACATTTCATCCCAACAAAACTGAATACACATACTTCTCATCAGCCCATGTAACTTACTCCAAAATTGACCACATTTTAGGTCACAAGTCTAACCTCAGTAAATGTAAAGGAATAAAAATTATTCCATGCATCTTCTCAGACCACCATGGAATAAAACTTGAGCTGAGTAACAACAGGAATCTGCATATTCATACAAAAACATGGAAGTTAAATAACCTTATGCTGAATGATAGCTGGGTCAGAGATGAAATTAAGAAAGAAATAGCCAATTTTTGGGAACAAAACGACAATGAAGACACAAACTATCAGAACCTCTGGGACACTGCAAAGGCAGTTCTAAGAGGGAAATTTATAGCACTGCAAGCCTTCCTCAAGAGAATGGAAAGACAGGAAGTTAACAACTTAATGGGACATCTCAAGCAACTGGAAAAGGAAGAACATTCCAACCCCAAACCCAGTAGAAGAAAAGAAATAACCAAAATTAGAGCAGAATTAAATGAAATTGAAAACAAAAGAATAATACAACAGATCAATAAATCAAAAAGCTGGTTTTTTGAAAAGGTCAATAAAATAGATAAACCTTTGGCCAACCTAATCAGGAAAAAAAAGAGTAAAATTTCTAATCTCATCAATCAGAAACAACAAAGACGAAATAACAACAGACTCCTCAGAAATCCAAAAAATCCTTAATGAATATTACAAGAAACTTTATTCTCAGAAATATGAAAATCTGATGGAAATTGACCAATACTTGGAAGCATGTCACCTTCCAAGACTTAACCAGAATCAAGTGGAAATGTTGAACAGGCCCATATCAAGTTCGGAAATAGCATCAACCATACAAAACCTCCCTGAAAAGAAAAGCCCGGGACCAGATGGTTTCACATCTGAATTCTACCAAACCTTCAAAGAGGAATTAGTACCTATATTACTCAACCTATTCCAAAAGGTATAAAAAGAAGGAAGACTGCCCAACACATTCTATGAAGCCAACATCACCCTGATCCCCAAACCAGGGAAAGACCCAACAAAAAAAGAAAATTATAGACTGATATCACTAATGAATATAGATGCAAAAATATTCAACAAGATCCTAACAAACAGAATCCAGCAACACGTCAAACAAATTATACATCATGACCAAGTTGGTTTTATCCCAGGATCTCAAGGCTGGTTCTATATACGTAAATCTATAAATGTAATCCAGCACATAAACAAATTAAAAAACAAAGACCATATGATTCTCTCAATTGATGCAGAAAAAGCTTTTGATAATATCCAGCATCCCTTCATGATCAGAACACTTAAGAAAATCAGTATAGAAGGGACATTTCTTAAACTGATAGAGACCATCTACAGTAAACCCACAGCCAATATCATATTGAATGGAGTTAAATTGAAATCATTTCCACTCAGATCAGGAACCAGAAAAGGCTGCCCATTGTCTCCATTGCTTTTCAACATTGTAATGGAAGTTTTAGCCACTGCAATTAGGGAAGAAAAGGCAATCAAGGGTATCCATATAGGGTCAGAAGAGATCAAACTTTCACTCTTCGTGGATGATATGATAGTATATCTGGAAAACACTAGGGACTCTACTACAAAACTCTTAGAAGTGATCAAGGAATACAGCAGCGTCTCAGGTTACAAAATCAACATTCATAAATCGGTAGCCTTTATATATACCAACAACAGTCAAGTTGAAAAAACAGTTGAGGGCTCTATCCCATTCACAGTAGTGCCAAAGAAGATGACATATTTGGGAATTTATCTAACAAAGGATGTGAAAGATCTCTATAAAGAGAACTATGAAACTCTAAGAAAAGAAATACCTGAAAATATTAACAAATGGAAAAACATACCATGCTCATGGCTGGGAAGAATCAACATTGTTAAAATGTCTATACTACCCAAAGCAATATATAATTTCAATGCAATCCCTATTAAAGCTCCACTGTCATACTTTAAAGATCTGGAAAAAACAATACTTCGTTTTATATGGAATCAGAAAAAACCTCAAATTGCCAAGACATTACTCAGAAATAAAAACAAAGCAGGAGGAATTACAATACCAGACGTCAGACTATACTACAAATCAATAGTGATCAAAACAGCATGGTATTGGCACAAAAACAGAGAGGTAGATGTCTGGAATAGAATAGAGAATCAAGAGATGAATCCAGCTACTTACCATTATTTGATCTTTGACAAGCCAATTAAAAACATTCAGTGGGGAAAAGATTCCCTATTTAACAAATGGTGCTGGGTGAACTGGCTGGCAACCTGTAGAAGACTGAAAGTGGACCCACACCTTTCACCATTAACTAAGATAGACTCTCACTGGATCAAAGATTTAAACTTAAGACATGAAACTATAAAAATACTAGAGGAGAGTGCAGGGAAAACCCTTGAAGAAATCGGGATGGGCGAGTATTTTATGGGGAGGACCCCCAGGGCAATTGAAGCAGCTTCAAAAATACACTACTGGGACTTGATCAAACTAAAAAGCTTCTGCACAGCCAAGAACACGGTAAGTAAAGCAAGCAAACAGCCCTCAGAATGGGAGAAGATATTTGCAGGTTATGTCTCTGACAAAGGTTTAATAACCAGAATCCACAGAGAACACAAACACATTAGCAAGAAAAGAACAAGGCATTCCATCGCAGGCTGGGCAAGGGATTTGAAGAGAAACTTCTCTGAAGAAGACAGGCACGCAGCCTTCAGACATATGAAAAAATGCTCATCATCTTTAATCATCAGAGAAATGCAAATCAAAACTACTTTGAGATACCATCTAACTCCAGTGAGACTAGCCTATATCATAAAATCCCAAGATCAGGGATGTTGGCGCGGATGTGGAGAAAAGGGAACACTTTTGCACTGCTGGTGGGAATGCAAATCAATACATTCCTTTTGGAAAGAGATATGGAGAACACTTAGAGATCTAAAAGTAGATCTGCCATTCCATCCTGTAATCCCTGTACTGGGCATATACCCAGAAGACCAAAAATCACAACATAACAAAGATATTTGTACCAGAATGTTTATTGCAGCCCAATTCATAATGGCTAAGTCATGGAAGAAGCCCAGGTGCCCATCGATCCACGAATGGATTAATAAATTGTGATATATGTACACCATGGAATATTATGCAGCCTTAAAGAAAGATGAAGGCTTTACCTCTTTCATGTTTACATGGATGGAGCTGGAACATATTCTTCTTAGTAAAGTATCTCAAGAATGGAAGAGAAAGTACCCAATGTACTCAGCCCTACTATGAGACTAATTTAGGGTTTTCACATGAAAGCTATAACCCAGTTACAACCTAAGAATAGGGGAAGGGGGAAAGGGAGGAGAGGGACGGGGGAGGTGGGTAGACGGAAGGGGATTGGTGGGATTACACAGGCGGTGCATCTTACAAGCGTATATGTGAAACTTGGTAAACGGTCTGTGAAGCTAGTGAATGATGCCCCATGATCATATCAATGTACACAGCTATGATTTAATAAAAAAAAAATAAAAAAAAACAGACAAGAGGTAAAAGCAAAGAGAAGACAATCCATTGCCAACACTGGCACCAGCTACCTTGAGACCATAGCTATTCAGTGATAAGCTTCCTAATTCTTTGTCAAGAGGGCTGAAGAACACTGGTTTTCCTCATTTAATGACCAGAGACAATAACACTAATCAAACACATGCTCATATTTTGCTTTTTGTTTTTTTCTTGTTCTTTTGACAGTCTCATTATGTCATCCTCGGTAGAGTGCTGTGATATCACAGCTCACAGCAACCTCAAATTCTTGGGCTTAAGTGAGTATCTTGCCTCAGCCTCCCAAGAACCTGGGACTATAGGCGCCCGCCACAATGCCTGGCTGTTTTTTGGTTGCAGTTGTCATTGTTCTTTTAGCTGGCCCGGGCTGGGCATGAACCCACCACCTTCAGTGTATGTGGCTGATGCTGTAACCATTGTGCTATGGGTGCCAAGCCGAAACACATACACTTAATGATGATCCAAGATAGACCGCAGAATAGGTCTCAACATCAAATTTCAGGAAGCTACTGCTAATGAATTAGTTTTTTAGTTGAAATATAGTTGCTATCCCTGAGTTAGAAGAAACTCCTTAAATAATTAGTGATTAGAAGAGTTTACCAATGACTCTTTTTAGGTGAATTCGGTTCTCCTTCCCATTCATTAAAGCTTTTAGTCACAACTTGAGAGCATTCTTTAGTCTTTCCCATAGAAGCATTTCTAGAGTATTTCTTTTTTCTTTTCTTTCTTTTTTTTTTTTTAGCTAAAATTTTTATCTCTTCAGTCTTGCTTGAGCTAAAAGCTTGCTATTCGCCTCTCCCTAACTATATTTTTATTTTTGTTTTTTTGCTGCCTATATAGGTAAAATAACATTTCCTTGCTTTTTTCTTAGGTCCTTCCTAGTGATAACCAGTCCGATTATTCTTTGAGTCCAAATATTCTTTATTATAACTTTATAATACCAAAAGACTCTCTTGGCATAGATGAGAATATATTAAGCCAAGTTCAATGTCTTATAGCAGTTCAAAATGATTGGTATTATTCTTCTTAGAGATTTTTCAACTCACGTGAAAATTTGTAAAATCCTTAATATTCTGGAAGATATGAGTCAATCAAAGTCTAATTCACATGTGGGCATCCATTAACTCTGTGACCTTGGGCTACAGTCACTTGCTTTTTATTTTTCATTAATATACACTCTCTATACAGTAAAAACAAATCTTTGAGTATATTTATATAAATTTTGACAAATACAAACCCCAATGAAACCATCTCACAAACATAAATATAGAATATTCCTATCCCTCTACAATGTTTTCTTATGCCTTTCCAATCACTGATGGTTACTATTGACCATGTTGCCTGTTTGGAACTTGCTATAAACATAATCGTGTAACATAATATTTTTTAGAATCATCCATTTTCTTTTGTGCATTTCCTTTTTAAATTACATTCCCTTTAGAAATATACTAGAATTGGTTCATTCATTAATGCTCATTTGGCTTTTTTCCTGTGTTTGATTATTATAAATAAAGTTTCTGGGAACATCATAAAAATGAAGACACTTTCCCTCCAAGTAAATAGCTAAGAATGAGATTTCTGGATTGTAGGTTATATGTGTCTTTAAAATTATTAGAAACCATCAAGTAGTTTTGCAAACTGACTTAACCATTTGACACTTATACTACCAATGTACTAGACTTACAGTGTTTTCACATTCTCATCAGTATTTGGTATTGTCAGATATTTAAATTCTAGTCACCCTAAGGAGTATGTAGTGGTTTTACTTCCATTTTCTATAATAACAGTGATCACTCTTTCATGTCTTTTTTTTTTTTTTTTTTTTTGTAGAGACAGAGTCTCACTTTATGGCCCTAGGTAGAGTACCATGGCATCATACAGCTCACAGCAACCTCCAACTCCTGGGCTTAAGCAATTCTCTTGCCTCAGCTTCCCGAGTAGCTGGGACTACAGGCGCTCGCCACAACGCCCAGCTATTTTTTGGTTGCAATTCAGCCGGGGCTGGGTTTGAACCTGCTACCCTCGGTATATGGGGCCGGCGCCTTACCGACTGAGCCACAGGCGCCGCCCTCTTTCATGTCTTTATTCCCCATTTTTACACTTTTCTGTATGAACAATTGCTTGTCTTATTTGTCTTGTCTTTAATGATGTGCAGAAATTCTATGTATCTTATGGACATAGATGAAGAATATTTTGTCCTGATGTATTATTTCTTTTATATATCTAAGTACTTTTGATTAACAGAATTTTTTTTATTTGAGTGAAGTATAGTTTTTAATTGATTTTATTGTTAATTCCTTTTGCATTCTTTCTGAAATTATTGCCTTATGAATTTTTTTGTGTGTTTTCTTATGGAAAATATATGTAGTTGTATATTTTAAGATACATGTATTAGGAAGTAGTAAAGCTTTATATTTTCATATAGATATCCAATTATTCCAGCAACATTTGCACTTTTTTTATCCAAAATTATCTGAGTACCTTTTGACAATTTATTTGGTATGTGTGGCTTTATTTCTGAAATATTTTATTCCATTAACCTAACTATTTTTGGTCATGCAAATACTACAGTGCCTTCATTATCAGAATTTGTAGCATGTGTTGAAATAAAATAGCCTAAATCCCACAAATCTGTGCTTCTGATTCAACATTGTGTGCATATTTTGTATTAATTTTAGCTTTGGTTAGTCAATTGTAAAAAGACTATGTGGATACTCATTGGTACAGAGTTTGTGAGACAAATTTAGGAAGAATTTGTATCTCTTAATAATGCTTACTCTTTTAATCCATTAACATGTTATGTTTTTCCATTTATGTAAGACTTCCTTAATTTCTATCAGCAAGTTATAAAGCTTTCTGTATAAAATTCTTACATGTTTTATTAACTTCTAGAATTTGACATTTTGTCATACTTTCATAAAAGTGCTGTTTTTAAAATTTCTTTTCCTAATTGTTCATTACTAGAATATTCAAATATACTTGATTATTTTACATTGACCATGCATTCTGCTATCTTAAAAATCCAAGTATTAATTTCAATTATTTGTAGATTATTTTTAATTTTATACTCATATGGTTATGTAATCTATAAAAATGACAATATAATTTTCTTTTTTCCAACTAGTGTGACTTTTTTTCTTGTTGTATTGCCCTAACTCCAAGAACATTGCTAAAGAGAAGAGATGAAAGTAGCATACTTACCTTTATCCTGATTGTAGAAGAAAAATGTTAAATATTTCTCCTTTTTGTTTGATGACTGAAAAAAACTCTTTAATTTCTAGTATGCTAAAGGTTTTCATTTATAAAAATTACTGGATTAGGAGTGAGAGGAAGATGGTGGCCAAGTAACAGCTTCCTTGCAACTAGGCACCGTGAATCTGGGGACACAATACTCCAGGCATCTCTGGCCTGTGGGATTTGCCTATAATCATCCCTTTGAGGACAAAGGAAGTCAGCGAGAGACTTCTGGAACCCAAGAGGAAGACAAAAATAGTGAAAAAGTGGCAAGTGGTTAAATGTGTTCGATCAGTCTAATCCCACCAGCAGCTGTAAGTATAGCAGCAGTGAGACTGCAAACTGGAAAGGCCTTACCTGTGAGCTGTTTTGGTGTTTTTGGACTTGGCACTCAGTCAAATGGCCTTGGGGAGAGCTTGGGCAGGAGTGCAGAGAACTTTGGGTATTGTCTAGGGCCCCAGACTGAGCTGCTGAGCCAGATGGAGCTAATAGTGTTCGGCTGGGGGCCACAGGGAGCCATGTTGAAAGAACTGCCCTGGAAAGCTCCACCCTCAGGGTCGCAGAGCAAGGATCAGATCTGGTGAGAGCTAGTAATCTAGTGACTGAGCAGCCTAAAGAAGAGGATTGAGCCGCCTTACTGCCTTAACCCTCAGGGGCAGAGTGAGACTGGTTTGGGCACACTGGATAAGTGGATAGCCACTTCAGCAGTGATCCCAGTGACAAGCACTTTCCTGGGAAAGCTTCTGCTTAGCTAAGTTTAGAAGTTTAAAGTGCCTTTTAAGAGGGCTGAAGAGAGATGTAGGGTCTCCATCCTGTGGGGTTTGAGAAATCAGCGGAGGCCTCCAGTCCTATCAGAATTGTGATTAACCTCTCATACCCCAGAAGATCACCTGTTGCCCAGACTATGTAAAACAAGATATATATACTACTTTGGTTTTGATTTTTTTGTTTGTTTGTTTTGTTGGTTTTTTGTTGTTGTTGTTATTTTGTTTTTTAATTTCAACCTTTCCTCTACAGATTTTTCTTTTCTTTTTTTCTTTCTCCATTTCTCTAGTTTAAATATCATTTCACACTGCTGCCTTTATTGATAATTAGAACTTCATTTTTGCTGGTGTTTCTACACCTATTATTTAGTTTTTCGGCCAATTTTATCCTGTCAAGTTTTCTATTTGCTTGTTTTGGTTTGATTTATAGCATTTTTGTCTTTCCTCTCTACTTGGTGGAGGTGGGGTACTGTGTCTGATCAAACTAGCAAAGAGCTCCTTACCTCAAGGGAACAACCCAACCTGGCACCCCCAGAGGTTGGGATTTTTTTGAGGTTGTGTCAAAGTACCCTACTGTACACCTATATTGCTCTGTTTCCTTCCTTCTGTGCCTCTATTCTTTTTGTCAATATTCCCTTTTACCCACCCCCTCTCCTTTCCCTATTTTATTTTCTTTCTTTATTTCTTTCCTTTTCTTTCTTGTATCCGTTTTGCTCTTCAACCTTCTCATCCTTCTTGTCCTGTACCAAAAGGACTCATCGAAACCCTAGTCCATAGGCACAGCAACTTAAAGAGCAAGAGGAAGTGAAAGGAAAATTAGGGCAAGGAAACACATAAAAGAAATCACTCATGAGGCAGAATCAGCAGGAAACTCCTAGCAACATGAAGAATCAGTCCAGAGCAACCCCTCCAAGGGACCATGAGGTAGCTACTGCAGAGTACTCCACCAATAAAGAAATGTTAGGAATGACAGAAAGGGAATTTAGAATACACATGATGAAAACAATGAAGGAAATGATGGAAACAATGAAGGAAACTGCTAATAAAGTGGAAAATAACCAAAAGGAAATCCAAAAACAGAATCAAATAAGAGATGAATGATATGAAGAATATAAAAAACGATATAACAGAGCTAAAGGAACTGAAGCAGTCAATTAGGGAACTTAAAGATGCAGTAGAAAGTATCAGCAACAGGTTAGACCATACAGAAGGAAGAATTTTGTAGGTAGAGGACAAAGTTCTTGAGATAACTCAGATAGTTAGGCAGAAAAGAAGAGAGAGAAAGCAGAACATTCACTGACAGAATTATGAGACGTTCTGAATCATTCCAACATATGAGTTATAGGAATCACAGAAGGGGAAAAAGAATGCCCCAGAGGAATGGAAGCCATACTAGAGAATATTATAATTGAAAATTTCCCAAATATCACCAAAGACTCTGACATACTCCTTTCAGAGTGGTATTGGACTCCAGGTCACATCAACTCTAAACAAGCTTCTCCAAGACACAATGTGATGAACCTGTCCAAAGTCAAGACAAAAGAAAAGATTCTTCAAGCTAAAAGGAGTAAGCGCCAGTTGACCTACAGGGGTGAATTCATCAGAGTGACTGCAGACGTCTCTAATGAAGCTTTCCAAGCAAGAAGACAATGGTCATCTACCTTTAATCTACTTAAATAGAACAATTTCCAGCCCAGAATTCTATATCCTGCTAAGCTAAGCTTAAAAATTGACGGAGAAATCAAATCATTTACGGATATACAAACATTAAGGAAATTTGCCACAACAAGACAAGTTCTACAGGAAATACTTCAACTTGACACTGACCATCACAATGGATCAGCAGCAAAGTAAGAACTCAGAAATTAAAGGACAGGACCTAACTTCCACACTGATGCAAAAGGTAAAACTAAGCAATGGTCTCTCACAAAATGAGATGAATAGAACACTATCACAATTACCAATTACCTCAATAAATGTTAGTGGCTTGAATCCCCCACTGAAGAGACATAGATTGGCTGACTGGATTAAAAAACACAAGCCATCCATTTGCTCTCTGCAGGAAACACACCTGGCTTCAAAAGACAAATTAAAACTCTGAGTCAAGGGTTGGAAGATAATTTTTCAGGCAAATAGAATTCAGAAGAAAAGAGGAGTTGCAATCTTATTTTCAGACACATGTGGATTTAAAGCAACTAAAGTCAAAAAAGACAAAGACGGTCACTTTATATTAGTCAAGGGAAAAATACAACAAGAAGACGTTTCAATTCTAAATACTTATGCACCCAATTTAGATGCTCCCATATTCTTGAAACAGACTTCACTCAGTCTGAGCAATATGATACCTGATAATACCATAATAACAGGGGACTTTAACACTCTTCTTACAGAGCTGGACAGATCCTCTAAACAGAAATTAAACAAAGATACACCAGATTTAATTGAGAACCTAGAACAAATGAGCTTGATAGACACATATAGAACACTCCATCCCAAAGATAAAGAATATACATTCTTCTTATCACCCCATGGAACATTCTCCAAAATTGATCATATCTTTGGACACAAAACAAACCTCAACAGAATCAAAAGAATTGAAATTTTACCTTGTATCTTCTCAAACCATAAGGCACTAAAGGTGGAACTCAACTCTAACAAAAATGTTCAACCCCACACAAAGGCATGGAAATTAAACAATCTTCGGTTTAATGACAGGTGGGTGAAGGAACAAATAAAACAGGAAATCATTAACTTCCTCAACCATAACAACAATGAAGACACAAGCTACCAAAACCTGTGGGATACTGCAAAAGCAGTTTTGAGAGGAAAATTTATCACTTTAGGTGCCCACATTTGAAAAGCAGAAAGAGAGTGCATCAACAAACTTGCAAGCCTCTTATGGAATTGGAAAAAGAAGAACAATCTAAGCCTAAACCCAGTAGAAGGAAAGAAATATCCAAAGTCAAATCAGAGATGAATATAATTGAAAACAAAAGAATCATTCAGAGGTGGAGCAAGATGGCAGCCGAGTAACAGCTTCCTTGCATCTGGGCACCATGAGTCTGGGGATATAGGACTCCAGGCATCTCTGGCTGGTGGGATCTGCCTATCATCACTCCTGAGAGGATACAGGGAGTCAGCGAGAGACTTCTGGACCCCAAGAGGAGGACTAAAACAGTGGAAAACTGGCAAGTGGTCGCGTGTGTTCAATCCGTCTAAACCCGCCCGCAACTGTAAGTTCAGTAGCAGCGAGACTGCAAACCAGAAAGGCCTTACCTGTGAACTGTTTTGGTGTCTTTGGACTTAGCACTCAGCTGAACTGCCTTGGGGAGAGCCTGATGGGAATGCAGAGAACTTTGGCCCTTGTCTAGAGCCCCAGTCTGAGCCACTGAGCTAGACGGAGCTAATAGTGTTTGGCTCTGGGTCACAGGCAGACATTGTGAGCGATCTGCCCCGGCAAGCTCCGTCCTCAGGGTAGCAGAGCTGGAATTGGTGGGAGCTGGTAACCCAGCAACCAAGTAGCCTAAGGGCGGGGTCTGAGCCGCCTTGCAGCCCTAACCCTCAGGGGCAGAGGGAGACCAGTTTTGACACACAGGGTAAGTGGATAGCCACTTCAGCAGTGATTCCAGCGACAAGCACTTCCCGAGAAAGCTTCTGCTCAGTAAGTGAACAAGTTCAAAGTGCCTTTTAAGTGGGCTGAAGACAGACTTAGGGTGTCTACTTGCTGGGGTTTGAGAAATCATCAGCCTCCAGTCATATCAGAACTGTGATCAACATCTCATACCCCAGAAGACCACGTGTTGCCCAGACAATATTGAATAAGATATATATACTACTTTGTTTTTGGTTGTGTTTTTATTTTATTTCATTTTATTTTTTGGTTTGGTTGTTTTTTTTGTTTATTTTGATGTTGTGGATTGTTGTTTTATTTTTTAAGTTCAACCCTTTCCGTACAGATCCTTTTTATTTCTCAATTTTTCTAGTTTACTTATAATTTCCCATTGCTGTCTATTTCAATAATTAGAACTTCATTTTTGTTAGTGTTTCTACCACTATTATTTGGTTTTTCCAGCCAATTTTATCCCGTAAAGTTTTCTGTTCGCTTGTTTTGGTTTGATTTATAGCATTTTTGTCTTTCCTCTCTACTTGGTGGAGGTGGGGTACTGTGTCTGATCAGGTTAGCAAAGAGCTGCTGACTTCAAGGGAACCACCCAACTGGGCACCCCCAGAAGCTTTTTTTTTTTAAGGTTGTACCAAAGTACCCTACTGTACACCTATATTGCTCTGTCTCCCTCTTTCTGTGCCTCTCTTCTTTTTGTCAATATTCCTTTTACCCACACCCTCTCCTTTCTCTAATTTTCTTTTTTTTTTTCCTTATCACTTGGTCCTCCTTTCTTTCATCCCTTTTTTCCTCTTAAACCTTCTCACCCTTCTGGTCCTGTAACCCTTATTCCACAGGAATGAGAACTTAAAGAGCAAGAGGAAGTAAAAGGAAAATTAGGGCAAGGAAACAGATAAAAGAAATCACCCATGAGGAAGAATCAACAGAAAACTTCAGGCAACATGAAGAACCAGTCCAGAACAACCCCGCCAAGGGACCATGAGGTAGCTACTGCAGAGGATTCCACCTATACAGAAAGGTTAGGAATGACAGAAAGGGAATTTAGAATACACATGTTGAAAACAATGAAAGAAATGATGGAACAATGAAGGAAACTGCTAATAAAGTGGAAAATAACCAAAAGGAAATCCAAAAACAGAATTAAATGAGAGACGAACGATATGAAGAATATAAAAAGGATATAGCAGAGCTGAAGGAAATGAAACAGTCAATCAGGGAACTTAAAGATGCAATGGAAAGTATCAGCAACAGGTTAGACCATGCAGAAGAAAGAATTTCAGAGGTAGAAGACAAAGTTTTTGAGATAACTCAGATAGTAAAAGACACAGAAAAGAAGAGAGAGAAAGCAGAATGTTCACTGTCAGAATTATGGGACTTTATGAAGCGTTCCAACATACGAGTTATAGGAATTCCAGAGGGGGAAGAAGAATGCCCCAGAGGAATGGAAGCCATACTAAAGAATATTATAAAAGAAAATTTCCCAAATATCACCAAAGATTCTGACACACTGGGTTATCGGGTCGCCCAGGTCGCCTCAACTCTAACCGGGCTTCTCCAAGACACATTGTGATGAACCTGTCCAAAGTCAAGACAAAAGAAAAGATTCTGCAAGCTGCCAGGAGTAAGCGCCAGTTGACCTACAGGGCCAAATCCATCAGATTGACCGCAGACTTCTCTAATGAAACTTTCCCAGCAAGAAGACAATGGTCATCTACCTTTAATCTACTTAAACAGAACAATTTCCAGCCCAGAATTCTGTACCCTGCTAAGCTAAGCTTCAAAATTGACGGAGAAATGAAATCATTTACGGATATACAAACATTGAGGAAATTCGCCACAACAAGACCAGCTCTACAGGAAATACTTCAACCTGTTCTGCACACTGACCACCTCTCACCACAATGCATCAGCAGCAAAGTAAGAACTCAGAAATTAAAGGACAGAACCAAACCTCCACACTGATATAAAAGATAAAACTAAGCAATGGACTCTCACAAAATAAGACAAGTAGAATACTACCACACTTATCAATGATCTCAATAAATGTTAATGGCTTGAATTCCCCACTGAAGAGACATAGATTGGTTGACTGGATTAAAAAACACAAGCCATCCATTTGCTGTCCGCAAGAAACACACCTGGCTTCAAAAGACAAATTAAAACTCCGAGTCAAGGGTTGGAAGACAATTTTTCAGGCAAATGCAATTCAGAAGAAAAGAGGAGTGGCAACCTTATTCTCAGATACATGTGGATTTAAAGCAACTAAAGTCAAAAAAGACAAAGATGGTCACTTTATATTGGTCAAGGGAAAAATACAACAAGAAGACATTTCAATTCTAAATATCTATGCACCCAATTTAAATGCTCCCAGATTCTTGAAACAGACCTTACTCAGTCTGAGCAATGTGATATCTCATAATACCATAATAATAGGGGACTTTAACACTCCTCTTACAGAGCTGGACAGATCCTCTAAACAGAAATTAAACAAAGATATAAGAGACTTAAATGAGACCCTAGAACAACAGTGCTTGATAGACGCATATAGAACACTCCATCCCAAAGATAAGGAATATACATTCTTCTCATCACCCCATGGAACATTCTCCAAAATTGATCATATCCTCGGACACAAAACAAATATCAACAGAATCAAAATAATTGAAATTTTACCTTGTATCTTCTCAGACCATAAGGCACTAAAGGTGGAACTCAACTCTAACAAAAATGCTCTACCCCACACAAAGGCATGGAAACTAAACAATCGTCTGTTGAATAACAGATGGGTGAAGGAAGAAATAAAACAGGAAATCATTAACTTCCTTGAGCATAACAACAATGAAGACACAAGCTACCAAAACCTGTGGGATACTGCAAAAGCAGTTTTGAGAGGAAAATTCATGGCTTTAGATGCCTGCATTCGAAAAATAGAAAGAGAGCACATCAACAATCTCACAAGAGATCTTATGGAATTGGAAAAAGAAGAACAATCTAAGCCTAACATCAGTAGAAGAAAAGAAATATCCAAAATCAAATCAGAGATCAATGAAATTGAAAACAAAAGAATCATTCAGAAAATTAATGAAACAAGGAGTTGGTTTTATGAAAAAATAAATAAAATAGATAAACCATTGGCCAGACTAACGAGAAATAGAAAAGTAAAATCTCTAGTAACCTCAATCAGAAATGATAAAGGGGAAATAACAACTGATCCCACAAAGATACAAGAGATCATCTCTTAATACTACCAGAAACTCTATGCCCAGAAATTTGACAATGTGAAAGAAATGGATCAATATTTGGAATCACACCCTCTCCCTAGACTCAGCCAGGAAGAAATAGAGCTCCTGAACAGACCAATTTCAAGCACTGAGATCAAAGAAACAATAAAAAAGCTTCCAACCAAAAAATGCCCTGGTCCAGATGGCTTCACTCCAGAATTCTATCAAACCTTCAAGGAAGAGCTTATTCCTGTACTGCAGAAATTATTCCAAAAAATTGAGGAAGAAAGAATCTTCCCCAACACATTCTATGAAGCAAACATCACCCTGATAACAAAACCAGGAAAAGACCCAACCAAAAAGGAGAATTTCAGACCAATCTCACTCAATAACATAGACGCAAAAATTATCAACAAAATCCTAGCCAATAGATTACAGTTTATCATCAAAAAAGTCACTCAACATGATCAAGTAGGTTTCACCGCAGCGATGCAAGGCTGGTTTAAAATACACAAGTCTATAAACATTATCCACCATATTAACAGAGGCAAAAATAAAGATCACATGATCCTCTCAATAGATGCAGAAAAAGGATTTGATAAAATCCAGCATCCTTTTCCAATTAGAACACTGAAGAGTATAGGCATAGGTGGCACATTTCTAAAACTGATTGAAGCTATCTATGACAAATCCACAGCCAATATTTTACTGAATGGAGTAAAACTGAAAGCTTTTCCTCTTAGAACTGGAACCAGACAAGGTTGTCCTCTGTCACCTTTACTATTCAATGTAGTGCTGGAAGTGCTAGCCAATACAGTTAGGCAAGACGGAAATAAAGGGAATCCGCATGGGAGCAGAGGAGGTCAAACTCTCCCTCTTTGCTGACGACATGATCTTATACTTAGAGAACCACAAAGACTCAACCACAAGACTCCTAGAAGTTATCAAAAAATACAGTAATGTTTCAGGATATAAAATCAATGTCCACAAGTCAGTAGCCTTTGTGTACACCAATAACAGTCAAGATGAGAAGCTAATTAAGGACACAACTCCCTTCACCATAGTCTCAAAGAAAATGAAATACCTAGGAATATACCTAACGAAGGAGATGAAGGAATTCTATAATGAAAACTATGAAACCCTCAGAAAGGAAATAGCAGAGGATTTTAACAAATGGAAGAACATACCAAGCTCATGGATGGGAAGAATCAACATTGTTAAAATGTCTATACTTCCCAAAGCAATGTACATATTCAATGCCATTCCTATCAAAATACCAACATCGTACTTTCAAGATTTGGAAAAAATGATTCTGCATTTTGTATGGAAAAGGAAAAAACCCCGTATAGCTAAGGTAGTTCTCTGTAACAAAAATAAAGCTGTGGGCATCAGCATACCAGATTTTAGTCTGTTCTACAAAGCCATAGTGCTCAAGACAGCATGGTACTGGCACAAAAACAGAGACATAGACTCTTGGAATCGAATTGAAAACCAAGAAATGAAACTAACATTTTACAACCACCTAATCTTTGATAAACCAAACAAGAACATACCTTGGGGAAAAGACTCCCTATTCAATAAATGGTGTTGGGAGAACTGGATGTCTACATATAAAAGACTGAAACTGGACCCACACCTTTCCCCACTCAAAAAATTGACTCAAGATGGATAAAGGACTTAAACTTAAGGCATGAAACAATAAAAATCCTCCAAGAAAGCATAGGAAAAACACTGGAAGATATTGGCCAGTGAAACGAATGAAACGAAAAGTTGGTTTTTTGAAAAAATAAATAAAATAGGTAAACCTTTTGTCAGACTAACTAGAAATAGAAAAGTAAAATCTGTAGCAACCTCAATCAGAAGTGATAGAGGGGAAATAACAACTGATCCCACAGAGATACAAGAGATCATCTCTGAATACTACCAGAAACTTATGCCCAGAAATTTGACAATATGAAGGAAATGGATCATTATTGAGAATCACACCCTCTCCCTAGACTTAGCCAAGAAGAAATAGAGCTCCTGAATAGACCAATATCAAGCACTGAGATTAAAGGAACAATAAAAAAGCTTCCAACCAAAAAATGCCCTGGTCCAAATGGCTTCAAATCAGAATTCTATCACACCTTCAAGGAAGAGCTTATTCCTGTACTGCAGAAATTATTCCAAAAAATTGAGGAAGAAAGAATCTTCCCCAACACATTCTGTGAAGCTAACATCACCCTGATACCAAAACCAGGAAAAGACCCAAACAAAAAGGAGAATTTCAGACCAATCTCACTCATGAATATAGATGCAAAAATTCTCAACAAAATCCTAGCCAATAGATTACAGTTTATCACCAAAAAAGTCGTTCATCATGATCAAGTAGGTTTCATCCCAGGGATGCAAGGCTGGTTTAACATATGCAAGTCCATAAACATTATCCACCATATTAACAGTGGCAAAAATAAAGATCATATGATCCTCTCAATAGAATCAGAAAAAGCATTTGATAAAATCCAGCATCCTTTTCTAATTAGAACACTGAAGAGTATAGGCATAGGTGGCACATTTCTGAAACTGATGGAAGCTATCTATGACAAACCTACAGCTAATATTTTATTGAATGGAGTAAAACTGAAAGCTTTTCCTCTTAGAACTGAACCAGACAAGGTTTTCGTCTGTCACCTTTACTATTCAACATAGTGCTGGAAGTTCTAGTCAATACAATTAGGCAAGACAAGGAAATAAAAGGAATCCAAATGGGAGCAGAGGAGGTCAAACTCTCCCTCTTTGCTGATGACATGATCTTATACTTAGAGAATCCCAATGACTCAACCACAAGATTACTGGAAGTTATCAAAAAATACAGTAACATCTCAGGATATAAAATCAATGTCCACAAGTCAGTAGCCTTTGTATGTGCCAATAACAGTGAAGATGAGAAGCTAATTAAGGACACAACTCCCTTCACCATAGTTTCAAAGAAAATTAAATACCAAGGAATATACCTAACAAAGGAGGTGAAGGACCTCTATTAGGAAAATTATGAAATCCTCAGAAAGGAAATAGCAGAGGATATTAACAAATGGAAGAACATACCATGCTCATGAATGGGAAGAATCAACATTGTTAAAATGTCTACACAAAGCAATCTACCTATTCAATGCCATTCCTATTAAAATACCAACATCGTACTTTCAAGATTTGGAAAAAGTGATTCTGCTTTTTGTATGGAACCAGAAAAAACCCTGTATAGCTAAGGCAGTTCTTAATAATAAAAATAAAGCTGGGGGCATCACCATACCAGATTTTAGGCTGTACTACAAAGCCATAGTGGTCAAGACAGCATGCTACTGGCACAAAAATAGAGATATAGACATTTGGAATAGAATAGAAAACCAGGAAATGAAACTAACATCTTACAACCACCTAATCTTTGGTAAACCAAACAAGAACATACCTTGGGGAAAAGACTCCCTATTCAATAAATGGTGTTGGGAGAACTGGATATCCACATGTAAAAAACTGAAACTGGACCCACACCTTTCCCCACTCATAAAAATTGATTCAAGATGGATAAAGGACTTAAATTTAAGGAATGAAACAATAAAAATCCTCAAAGAAAGCATAGGAAAAACACTAGAAGATATTGGTCTGGGGAAAGACTTCATGAAGACTGCCATGGCAATTGCAACAGCAACAAAAATAAACAAATGGGACTTCATTAAACTGAAAAGCTTCTGTACCGCTAAGGAGACAACAACCAAAGCAAATAGACAACCTACACAATGGGAAAGGATATTTGCATGTTTTCAATCAGACAAAAGCTTGATAACTAGGGTCTATAAAGAACTCAAATTAATCCACATGAAAAAAGCCAACAATCCCATATATCAATTGGCAGGAGACATGAATAGAACCTTCTCTAAAGAAGCCAGACAAATGGCTAACAAACATATGAAAAAATGTTCATTATCCCTATCTTTTAGAGAAATGCAAATCAAATCCACCCTGAGATACTATCTAACCCCAGCGAGAATGGCCCACATCACACAATCTCAAAACTGCAGATGCTGGCGTGGATGTGGAGAGAAGGGAACACTTTTACACTGCTGGTGGGACTGCAAACTAGTACAATCTTTTTTGAAGGAAGTATGGAGAAACCTCAAAGCACTCAAGCTAGACCTCCCATTTGATCCTGCAATCCCATTACTGGGCATCTACCCAGAAGGAAAAAAATCCTTTTATCATAAGGACACTTACACTAGACTATTTATTGCAGCTCAATTTACAATTGCCAAAATATGGAAACAGCATAAATGACCACCAATCCAGGAACGGATTAACAAACTGTGGTATATGTACCCAATGCAATACTATTTAGCCATTAAAAAAATGGAGACTTTACATCCTTTGTATTAATCTGGATGGAAGTGGAAGACATTATTCTTAGTAAAGCATCACAAGAATGGAGAAGCATGAATCCTATGTACTCAATTTTGATATGAGGACAATTAATGACAATTAAGGTCATGGTGGGGGTGCTGGAAGGGGAGAGCAGAGAGATAAAGAAGGAGGGAGTGGGGTGGGGCCTTGGTGTGTGCCACACCTTTCTGGGGCAAGACACAATTGCAAGAGAGACTTTACCTAACATATGCAATCAGTGTAACCTGGTTTATTTTACCCTCAATGAATCCTCAACAATAAAAAAAAAAATTACTGGATTTTATTACAAGGATTCTGCATTTATTAATATAATCATGTGATCTTTCTTCTCTAAACTCTTTACGTTATAAATCGATTGATTTTTAAAGTTATGGCAACTTTGTGTTTCTTAGAAAAACTCAAGAATTTAGTTCTAGCATGTTATCAGTGTTAAAGTATTGTTGGGTTTTCTTAATATTTCATTGAAGCATTTGTATTTATGTTAATAAGTACTGTCTACATGTTTCTATTCTGTACTCTTTATATCAGGTTTCAGTGTTACAGCTATGCTTGCTTCATTTAAAAAAAGTACATATTTACTATGCTCTATTTTTTTAAAAAATAAGTGTAAATTTGTGCTATTCCTTAAATATTTGATAGATTCACCAGTGATGCTATCTGGTCCTAGAGTTTTCTTTGTAGAAAGCTTTCTATTTATGAGTTCAACTGCTTTAGTAGTTATGTAGGTACTAAATTTTCATTTCCTTTTGCGTCCATTTTAAATGAGTTGTGGTTTTTCAGGAAGATTCTCTATGTCATATAAATTATTGAATTTGTTGAGCTAAAGTTTTTTTTTTTTCTTTTTTGCAGTTTTTGGCTGGGGCTGGGTTTGAACCCTGCACCTCCGGCATATGGGGCTAGCGCCCTACCCCTTTGAGCCACAGGCACCACCCTGAGCTAAAGTTTTTTACAATATCTCTTCATTATTCTTTTAATGTCTGTAAGCTATGGAATGATGCTCCCTATTTCTTTCTATATATTGATGATTTATATTTCTTCCTTCTTTTTTCCTTCGTAAGTCTTGCTATTGATTGTATAAATTTTATTATTTTTATAAAACCTAACTTTTGTTTATTAATTTCCTCTATTTTATGTTCTCCAGCTAAACCTTTTCTATTTAAAATATACACTATATTTTTATTAGCAATATTCATCACACTGTTTAATTAAACACCAGAATTTATTCCTCCTGTCTAACTATAACCTTGATTTATGTTGACCAACATCTCTTGGTCACCCCTGCTCCACCTTCTGGTAACCACTATTCTACTCTCTTGTTTCTATAAAATCAACTTTTTTTTAAAATATATATTCCGAGGAGAGGGGAGACAAGATGGCGGACTGAAGCCAGCTTTCAACAAAGGCTCCCGTCCAGAAGGAGAGTTAAGGGACAGGAATTTAGTAAGTATCCTGGTGGACTTGAGCCTCACCAAGAGAGAAGGCTGAAGAACGCACATCAACACCGCTGAGGCAAGTTGTGATCACAAGGACGCAAACAAAAGGTACAAAATCCACCACCAAGCGGACGGGAGTCCCCCTCCCCCATGAGACCGGCTCTGTAGCCCCACAATTGAACAAGTGGGCAGAAATTAAAGCCCCTCCCACTACACTCCACGGGAGAGACCTTCTAAAAACTGGACCTACCTCCCCTACTGGGGTGCCGTGGCGTTCTCCTGCCGGACATAGGGCTGAATAAAACTTTGGGAATCCTTTGCCGGCAACCCTGAATCCCCGGCGCTCCCCTCCCGCCCACTGAGGTCCGGAGGCCTGTCCCCCAGGACTTCGGATCCTTGGGTGACTTCTCAAGGGGAGTGGACAGTCCCCGAGTTGCGACTGGTCAGCATTGACTCTGAGGCGCGCCGAGTGAGGAGAGGGCACCGGGCTGAGGGGGAGTCACGCCTCGCGGCACTTCCCTGCGGTGCAGTGCACCAACCCTCCCCGGGCATACGGGGCCCAAGACTGAATAAGACTCTGGCCTCCCCGCTGAGAGCTGAGAACCCCTACTCTCACTCGGGGTCTGAGGGCCTATCCCCCAGGAGTTCAGCTCCTTGGGTGATTTCTCGAGGGGAATGCACAGTGCCTGAGCTGCGTCAGGTCAGCGCTGACTCTGGGATACGTGAGCGAGGAGAGGGCACTCTGCTGAGGGGAAATCAAGCCTTGGCGGCACTTCCCTGCGGTGCAGTGCAGGAGCCCTCCCCGGGCACAAGACTGAATAAGACTCTGGCCTCCCCGCTGAGAGCTGAGAGCCCCTACTCTCACTCGGGGTCTGAGGGCCTATCCCTCCGGAGTTCGGCTCCTTGGGTGATTTCTCGAGGGGAGTGCAAAGTGCCTGAGCTGCGTCAGGTCAGCGCTGACTCTGGGATACGTGAGCGAGGAGAGGGCACTCTGCTGAGGGAAAATCAAGCCTTGGCGGCACTTCCCTGTGGTGCAGTGCAGGAGCCCTCCCCGGACCGTAGTATTGCGTGAAACTGAATGAAACTCTAGCTTCCCCCCCGCCCCACTCCCAATCCGGGTCTGGGGGCCCATCCCCCAAGAGTTCTGATTCTTGGGGGATCTCTTAAGGGGTGTGGACCCAGCACAAACTGCGGCCGCTCAGTGCTGACTCTGGGGCGCGGGACAGAGGAGAAAAGGGTCGCCTGAGTGCCCACACCAGAGCAGCAGTTCCCTGGAGGTAGATCGACAGCCGTTTTTTCTTTAACGGCAGAACGCTCACTTCTGGATATTCTGAGGCCACACCCCCTGTCTCCCTGGGCAACCAGAGGAGGCCACCGGTGTCACGGCTCACAAACCCAGAAGCCTCCAGGGCGGGGCCGACCCAGAGAGGTGTTCAGACGCAATTCTCCAGCAGCAAAGACGTTTGAACTCAAAACAGCCCGTCTCCTGTAGGCGATGACAGGAACAGAGACAGAACCTCACAAAGTTGTCTGTTCTGTTCTGTTCTGTTAGCAGCATCCATCAGGGACGGGGCTAAGCCTGAGTGAACACCTCCTTCCCATCACCTGCATCAAACACTCAAAGATGTCAGGCCCCATCTCCTCCTGCTAGATAGCGGCAGTCTGCGGGGGCCTGGCAGACTTCCTCGCGATTCAGGCAGGTGCAAACCCCTGGAGTGTCTGTTCACTGCAGGCAACTGGGTTAGCCATCTGCAGAGATACCAGTGACTGGGTCCGACGGAGGGGCAAAGTGGGGAAGGAGACGTCAACCTTCCCAGACTGCTCTGTTTGCGGGGTGGCTCCTCCTGACTCCACGCTGCACTGGGGTGAGCTGTCTCAGAGGAGTCACCAGGCCCCTGTGATCCAGTTCCCAGAGACCTCTTGAACCCTTCCACCTGAGACAAGTGCCGATTGAGACAGTTGATTCGGACCTTTTGAACTGGGCTAATAGACTGAGGACTTTTCAGGTGGTGCCCTGGGTGTGCGGTTGTAGGAAGGTTTGATTCTCCTTTTCCAACTGGGGCCAGAGGTGGGCAGGCGGGGTGACTTAATTGCTGATTTTTCCACACAGCTGAGACTTCAAGCCAGAGTAGAAGTTGCAATAGGATCGAACAGAAACCAGCTGAAAACAAGACAGAACCACTTTGCTCCACCACACCAGACAGGGCCCCAGTTTCTCAGGCCACAACACTGTACGGGCCCTCGATAAAACCCCAGGGGAAAAACCAAAGGGAGTAAACCATGGGGCGGAATCAGCGGAAAAACTCTGGTAACATGAATAACCAGAATAGATCAACCCCCCCAAGAAAAGATACGGCAGATGTGATTGAAGATCCCATTCATAAACAACTGGCTGAGATGTCAGAAGTCGAATTCAGAATTTGGTTTGCAGACAAGATTAATAAAATGGAATTAGGAATTCGAGGAGAAATTCAAAAACTGTCTCAAGAATTTAACGAATTTAAAGACAAAACCACCAAAGACTTAGACACACTGAAACAAGAACTTACAGCCCTCAAAGATATGAAAAATACAGTAGAATCCCTCAGTAACAGAATGGAGCAAGCAGAAGAAAGGATTTCTGACATTGAAGATAAAGTCTTCGAACGCTCCCAATCTCTCAAAGAGGAAGAGAAATGGAGAGCAAAAACGGATCACTCACTCAGAGAGCTCTCAGATAATTCGAAAAAAAATAACATAAGGGTTATAGGAATTTCGGAGGCTGATGACGTGGCAGCCAAGGGCACAGAGGCCCTTCTACATGAAATTATGAAAGAAAATTTTCCAGACATGCCTAGAGAATCTGAAATTCAGATAGCAGACAGCTTCAGAACCCCAGCACGATTCAACCCCAAAAAGCCATCTCCCAGACATATCATAATTAGCTTCACTAAAGTTAACATGAAAGAGAAGATTCTCAAAGCAGCCCGGCGAAAGAAAACTATAACGTACAAAGCTAAGAATATTAGAATAACTGCAGATCTCTCTGCTGAAACTTTTCAAGCAAGAAGAGGCTGGTCATCAACTTTTAATCTCCTAAAGCAAAAAAACTTTCAACCCAGGATCTTGTATCCAGCTAAACTGAGTTTCATCTATGATGGAGAAATTAAATACTTCAATGACATTCATATGTTGAAAAAATTTGCCATAAGTAAACCAGCTCTTCAGGATGTTCTCAGACCTATTCTCCACAATGACCAACCCAATCCTATACCACAAAAGTAAACTCACTCAGAAACTTCGGATCAAACTCCAACTTCCACACTGGCGAAAGGATTAAAAATGTCCACTGGACCTTTGAAAAACTCGATACCCAAAATTCCACCAGACTTATCCTTACTCTCCATCAATGTGAATGGCTTAAACTGTCCTCTAAAGAGGCATAGGTTAGCTGACTGGATACAAAAACTTAAGCCAGATATTTGTTGCATACAAGAGTCACATCTCAACTTAAAAGACAAATACAGACTCAGGGTGAAAGGATGGTCATCCATATTTCAGGCAAATGGTAATCAGAAAAAAGCAGGTATTGCAATTTTATTTGCAGATACAGTAGGCTTTAAACCATCAAAAGTAAGGAAGGACAAGAATGGTCACTTCATATTTGTTAAGGGTAATACTCAATATGACGAGATCTCAATTATTAATATCTATGCACCCAACCAGAATGCACCTCAATTTATAAGAGAAACTCTAACAGACATGAGTAACTTGATTTCCTCCAGCTCCATAATCGTTGGAGATTTCAACACTCCCTTGGCAGTGTTGGATCGATCCTCCAGAAAGAAGCTGAGCAAAGAAATCTTAGATTTAAACCTAACCATCCAATATTTAGATTTAGCAGACATCTACAGAACATTTCATCCCAACAAAACTGAATACACATACTTCTCATCAGCCCACGGAACTTACTCCAAAATTGATCACATTTTAGGTCACAAGTCTAACCTCAGTCAATTTAAAGGAATAGAAATTATTCCATGCATCTTCTCGGACCATCATGGAATAAAACTTGAATTGAGTAACAACAGGAATCTGCATACCCATACAAAAACATGGAAGTTAAATAACCTTATGCTGAATGATAGCTGGGTCAGAGATGAGATTAAGAAAGAAATCACCAATTTTTTGGAACAAAATGACAATGAAGACACAAGCTATCAGAACCTCTGGGACACTGCAAAGGCAGTTCTAAGAGGGAAATTTATAGCACTGCAAGCCTTCCTCAAGAGAACGGAAAGAGAGGAAGTTAACAACTTAATGGGACATCTCACACAACTGGAAAAGGAAGAACATTCCAACCCCAAACCCAGTAGAAGAAAAGAAATAACCAAAATTAGAGCAGAATTAAATGAAATTGAAAACAAAAGAATAATACAACAGATCAATAAATCAAAAAGCTGGTTTTTTGAAAAGGTCAATAAAATAGATAAACCTCTGGCCAACCTAATCAGGAAAAAAAGAGTAAAATCTCTAATATCATCAATCAGAAACAACAAAGACAAAATAACCACAGACTCATCAGAAATCCAAAAAATCCTTAATGAATATTACAAGAAACTTTATTCTCAGAAATATGAAAATCTGAAGGAAATAGACCGATACTTGGAAGCACGCCACCTTCCAAGACTTAACCAGAATCAAGTGGAAATGTTGAACAGACCCATATCAAGTTCAGAAATAGCATCAACTATACAAAACCTCCCTAAAAAGAAAAGCCCGGGACCAGATGGTTTCACGTCAGAATTCTACCAAACCTTTAAAGAGGAATTAGTACCTATATTACTCAACCTGTTCCAAAATGTAGAAAAAGAAGGAAGACTACCCAACACGTTCTATGAAGCAAATATCACCCTGATCCCCAAACCAGGAAAAGACCCAACAAGAAAAGAAAATTATAGACCAATATCACTAATGAATATAGATGCAAAAATATTCAACAAGATCCTAACAAACAGAATCCAGCAACACATCAAACAAATTATACATCATGACCAAGTTGGTTTTATCCCAGGGTCTCAAGGCTGGTTCAATATACGTAAATCTATAAATGTAATTCAGCACATAAACAAATTAAAAAACAAAGACCATATGATTCTCTCAATTGATGCAAAAAAGCTTTTGATAATATCCAGCATCCCTTCATGATCAGAACACTCAAAAAAATTGGTCTAGAAGGGACTTTTCTTAAACTGATAGAGGCTATCTACAGCAAACCCACAGCCAATATCATATTGAATGGAGTTAAATTGGAATCATTTCCACTCAGATCAGGAACCAGACAAGGCTGCCCATTGTCTCCATTGCTTTTCAACATTGTAATGGAAGTTTTAGCCACCGCAATTAGGGAAGAAAAGGCGATCAAGGGTATCCATATAGGGTCAGAAGAGATCAAACTCTCGCTCTTCGCAGATGATATGATTGTGTATCTGGAAAACACTAGGGACTCTACTACAAAACTCCTAGAAGTGATCAAGGAATACAGCAGCGTCTCAGGTTACAAAATCAACATTCATATATCGGTAGCCTTTATATACACCAACAACAGTCAAATTGAAAAAGCAGTTAAGGACTCTATCCCATTCACAGTAGTGCCAAAGAAGATGAAATATTTGGGAATTTACCTAACAAAAGACGTGAAAGATCTCTATAAAGAGAACTATGAAACTCTAAGAAAAGAAATAGCTGAAAATGTTAACAAATGGAAAAACATACCATGCTCATGGCTAGGAAGAATCAACATTATCAAAATGTCCATACTACCCAAAGCAATATATACTTTCAACGCACTCCCTATTAAAGCTCCACTGTCATATTTTAAAGATCTTGAAAAAACATTACTTCGTTTTATATGGAATCAGAAAAAACCTCGAATAGCCAAGACATTACTCAGAAATAAAAACAAAACAGGAGGAATCACACTACCAGACCTCAGACTTTACTACAAATCGATAGTGATCAAAACAGCATGGTATTGGCACAAAAACAGAGAAGTAGATATCTGGAATAGAATAAGAGAACCAAGAGATGAATCCAGCTACTTACCGCTATTTGATTTTTGACAAGCCAATTAAAAACATTCAGTGGGGAAAAGATTCCCTATTTAACAAATGGTGCTGGGTGAACTGGCTGGCAACCTGCAGAAGACTGAAATTAGACCCACACCTTTCACCATTAACTAAGATAGACTCTCATTGGATTAAAGATTTAAACTTAAGACATGAAACTATAAAAATACTAGAGGAGAATGCAGGGAAAACCCTTGAAGAAATTGGTCTGGGTGAGTATTTCATGAGGAGAACCCCCCGGGCAATTGAAGCAGCTTCAAAAATACACTACTGGGACTTGATCAAACTAAAAAGCTTCTGCACAGCTAAGAACACAGTAAGCAGAGCAAGCAGACAGCCCTCAGAATGGGAGAAGATATTTGCAGGGTATAACTCTGACAAAGGTTTAATAACCAGAATCCACAGAGAACTCAAACGCATCAGCAAGAAAAAAACAAGGGATCCCATCGCAGGCTGGGCAAGGGATTTGAAGAGAAACTTCTCTGAAGAAGACAGGCGCACGGCCTTCAGACATATGAAAAAATGCTCATCATCTTTAATCATCAGAGAAATGCAAATCAAAACTACTTTGAGATATCATCTAACTCCAATGAGACTAGCCTATATCACAAAATCTCAAGACCAGAGATGTTGGCGTGGATGCGGAGAAAAGGGAACACTTCTGCACTGCTGGTGGGAATGCAAATTAATACATTCCTTTTGGAGGGATATATGGAGAACACTCAGAGATCTAAAAATAGATCTGCCATTCAATCCTGTAATTCCTCTGCTGGGCATATACCCAGAAGACCAAAAATCACAACATAACAAAGATATTTGTACCAGAATGTTTATTGCAGCCCAATTCATAATTGCTAAGTCATGGAAAAAGCCGAAGTGCCCATCGATCCACGAATGGATTAATAAATTGTGGTATATGTATACCATGGAATACTATGCAGCCTTAAAGAAAGATGGAGACTTTACCTCTTTCATGTTTACATGGATGGAGCTGGAACATATTCTTCTTAGTAAAGTATCCCAAGAATGGAAGAAAAAATATCCAATGTACACAGCCCTACTATGAAACTAATTTGGGACTCTCACATGAAAGCTATAACCCAGCTACAACTTAACAATAGGGGGAAGTGGGAAAGGGGGGGTGGGTAGAGGGAGGGGAATCGGTGGGATCACACCTGTGGTGCATCTTACAGGGGTATTTGCGAAACTTGGTAAATGTAGAATATAAATGTTTTTGCACAGTAACTGAGATAACGCCGGAAAGGCTATGTTAACCACTGGGATAAAAATGTGTCAAATGGTTTATGAAGTGAGTGTATGATGCCCCATAATCATATCATTGTATACACTTATGATTTAATAAAAAAATTAAAAAAATATATATATATATATATTCCACATATGAATAACATCATGTGATGTTTATCATTTTGTACCTGTCTTATTTCACTTAACATAATGTTTTCTAAGTTTATATATGTTGCTACAAACAGAATTTCTTTCCTTTTTAGGCTGAATAGTATTCCACTGTGCATGTGCATGTGCGTGCGTGTTATACCACATTTTCTTTATGTATTCATCTGTAAATGGTCATTTAGGTTAATTTCATATCTTACCTATTATTAATAGTGCTGCAATAAACATGGGAGTGGAGATATCTCTTTGATACATTTATTTCCTTTTCTTGGATACATACCCAATAATAGACTTAGAGGTTTTGAGAAAACCTCTTGTTTTTCATAAAGGCCATACTAATTTATATTCTGACAACTGTGCATAAGAGTTCCCCTTTCTTTGCATCCTCAGCAGCATTTGTTATTTTTTGTCTTTGATAATAGCCATTCTGTCTGGGGTGAGGGCTTGCTGTGATTTTGATTTGCATTTTTCTGACAACTAGAGATACCAAGGTATTTTTCATAGACACATTGGCAATCGGTATGTCTTCTTTGGCAATGTCTATTAAGCATTTTGTCAGTTTTGAATGGGATTATTTTGGGGCTTAGCTATTCTCATATAGTCTAGATATTAACAACTTATCAGATGCATAGTTTGCAAATATTTTATCCCCTTCTGAGGCCTGTCTTTTTACTCTATAATTTCTAGATTGCTGTGTAGAAACTTTTTAATTTGATGCAATCCCATTTGTCTGTTTTTACTTTTGTTGTTAAAATATCCTTTTCTTTTAATTTTTGTTATTAAAATATCCTTGCCCAGTCCAATTTCATGAAGCATTTCTCTTAAGTTTTATTCTGGTAGTTTAATGGTTGGGGGTCTCATATTTCAGTTTTTAATTCATTTAGAGTTGGATTTTGTATATGGTAAAAGATAGGGAGTCTAGTTTGATTTTTCTGAATATGGACATCACTTTTCCCTGCCCCATTTTTTGAAGACACTATTCTTTCCCAGTGTGTGTTCTTGGTGCCATTATTGAAAATCAAATGGCTGAAAATGCATGGATTTATTTCTAGGTTCTCTATTTTGTTCTTATTGATCTATGTGTCTATTTTTATGCCTGTACTATAGCATTCTTATTTTTATTTGCTCTACTTGCTTCTGTTCATATTTAATTGCTCATCTTTTTGTAAATATCTCCTTGAGTTATTACCTTATTTCATACCTTTCATCTTCTCTAATATGTAAACTTAAATCCATAGATTTCCTTCTTGACTTGATTTTCAAATTGTTTTTATATTATCATTGTGTTGAAATATTTTCTAATTTTTTGTTATCTCTTCTTTGGTCCATGAACTATGTACAAATGTGTTGCTTAATTTCATATATTTAATTTTTTTCTAATTTATTATTTGTTTTTAACTTCATTTCATCATGATGATAATACATGCTATATGTTTTCAATCTTGAATAAATTGAAGCTTGATTTATAGCATATGATCTATTTTCATCAAATGTTTTATATGAACCTAAAATTAATATCTATTCTAAAGATGTTCTAGGTAGTATTTTGTAAATATCAATTTAGTCTCTTTAGTTAATAATATTTCTCAATTCTTCTGCATCCTTAACAATATTTTTACCTGTATTCCATTAATGTTTGAGAACAAATCATTATAAAATATTCTTTATCTCTGATTAATATTCATTTTCCTGAAACCTAGTTTGTCTGCTATTAATATGGCTTGCTTGTGATTAGTGTATGCTTTTTCTATCTTTTTCCATCTTTTCATATTCAACTTCTGTTCTCATACATAATTTTAATGTGACTATTACTAAAACCAGTATGACAATATCTTTTTTAATTGGAGTGTTTAGTTCATATACACCGAATGACATATTGGGCTTACGTATGTCATCTGGTAACGTGTTTTCTGTGTATCTTCTCTGATATTTTGTTTCATTCTTCCTCCTTTTGTACTTATATCACCTTCATTTCATTTTCATTTGCAATCTATTAGTTACACTTCATTTTTTCTAATAGTTTATTTTCAATGTTGCTTTAAATCATTAATTTTCAACTGTCAAACTTAAGTTAACATTTTATCTTAAGATGTAGAGTTTTATTTTCCCAATCTAATAATACTATCATATATTTTATTTCTATTATTATTATTAGTTATGTCTTTGAATAGTCAGAGCCTTTTTTAGATTATAAAAAGATTACCTATCTCATATGTATATACATATTACTATCTCCAGTTGTCTTAATCTTTCATTTCATTTGAGTTTCTGTGGTGGTTTCTTTTTCTTTCTTTTTTTTTTTTATTGTTGGGGATTCATTGAGGGTACAATAAGCCAGGTTACACTGATTGCAATTGCTAGGTAAAGTCCCTCTTGCAATCATGTCTTGCCCCCATAAAGTGTGACACACACCAAGGCCCCACCTCCTCCCTCCGTCCCTCTTTCTGCTTCCCCCCCCATAACCTTAATTGTCATTAATTGTCCTCATATCAAAATTGAGTACATAGGATTCATACTTCTCCATTCTTGTGACCTGGCCAAAAAAAATCACAAAAAAAAAAAAAGAACATGGTTTATTTTTCTTTAGCCTGGAGAAAGTTCATTAGCTTTTTCACACAAAAAAATGATTTCAGTTTTTATGCCCCCCCAAAAAGTGTTGATTTATGCTCCTTCTAAAAAAGATATTTGGAAAGGGCATATAGAATTCTAGATGGATTGTTTTTATTTATCTCAAGTTCATAGAAGAGATCTTTCTATTCTCTCTGGCTTTCATTTTTCTTTTCCTGATAACAAGCAAGTTATACATGTAATTCTTATTATCGTTAAATGGAATACAACATTGAATTCTACTGCTTTTAAGACATCATTAGATTTTCCCTTGATACACTAACTCCTTAAAAATATAGCTGTTTTTTCTTTATTATTAAATTTTATATAATTTTAATTGTTCAAGTCAGTCATGTATTTTCTTTGCCAGGTGTTTGAGGGACACACTAAACAAAATTCAATAACACATGATGAAATGGCAATAGTCTATTAACACTATATTGATAAACACTGGGAGAAAGTTACTAAAAATCTCCAGATGTCTACTTGGAAGTGCCATATATCTTTCAATAAGCTATACTACCTGGATTTTAGCCATACCCAAGATGTGTTCATTTGTTCACTTAACCTACAAGTTGGGTGCATGATAGTTTTTATTTCATCTTTATAGTATTATAAGCCTACATTCTCATTCTCAAAGTTGGGAATGATAGTATCATAAGGTCATAATATTATCATAACAGCAATCATAAGGTCTTTACTCACCTGGAAAATACAAATCTATTGTTGTTTCATTTTTATCCAATCAATGGCAATAATTTGGCCCAGCAAGTGAAGCGACATTTTCAAAACTAAACAGATTTTGTGTAAGGATGAAAACTGAAATCTAGTCATCTTCCAAGCAAGGCAAAATTCTCCTATGAGATATGTACATCAGTTTCAAGACTTTATGTGCTATAGGTTTAACAAGAGTCTTATCTATAGGTAACTGATAAAAGTGGGAAAGAGAAGACATAAAAATTTACCTGCTCCAGAAAGTATGGGAGAAGCTATATTAAACAAATTCAAGCAAAGTGTTTATGCTGAATTATCTGAAATGTTGAAAATTTAATTTAGGTGTATATGTAGTATTTCTAAAGGGGAGAGAAAGACATTTTCCAATATTATTTAACTAGAGGATCTTCTCCCTGCAAAGAGCATCTTATTATAGTAAATATTTGGTAAAAGACATTTAGAAAAATTATTCTCTATAAGTTTGGCTTCTCATACAATTCCAAGGACATTGTGGCCACTTAACTCAATTTTGTAGAAAGAATGAACGGATGTTAAAATTGTGTTCACAATACTTTATATCTAAGGTCCATCCATTATCAAATCCTGGTTCAGATAGTGTCACCAAAGGCCATCTTATGGGAAAGGAAGATAGTTTATCTTCATGATAATGACCTCTGTGGATGGAGACATATTCCACACTCTACATATTGATGAAGCACCATCATTCTTAATCTCATTTAACTGTTGTGTCTTTTAAAGTGACTATATTTTAAAAAGATTGATAGAATCTGCTATTGTGTGTGAAATTTTAACTGGATTTAAACAGCTACAGAAATATCATCACCTGGGAAAACTGCCATATTAGTTTCAGAGAGAGAAGTTTGTGAATTGACAGCCCTTTTAAGTATCTTTCAGCTAGGGAGTAAATAAAAAAAGAAAGAAATAGGTTAGCCAATTTTCATTTCCCTGGAAGCATTGATTTTACTTTCCAATGGAATAAAATATTATATTAAAATAAGTTAGATAAGAAAATATATCTAGTCTCAATTGTCTCTTCCAAATTTATTTATCAGAATAAAAAAAATCCATTCCGGGGTGGCGCCTGTGGCTCAAAGGAGTAGGGCACTGGCTCTATGTACTGGAGTTGGCGGGTTCAAACCCAATCCTGGCCAAAACTGCAAAAAAAAGAAAAGTCTATTCAGATCATTCATGGTTTTTAGTAAATATATATAATGTATATTATATATATTTCATGTTTTTATTTCAATTACAGCCTTGGAAATAAGAATTGAAGCAAGCATTACTTTTCCTGTTGTAATCTTTTAGCAGGAGAGGTAAAGATATTTAATGAATATACTGCAGAGAATCAAAGGTAAATAAAGTCCCTACTCTCAAGGAGATTGGAATCTAACAAGGGAAAAGGACAAGTACAAAAAAGTCACTATAATGAGAGGGAGAAGGTAGTAAGTCACATTTGAACAAGAACAAAATATTGTAAGTTTACAAATAGAAAAAATTACATTCCATCATGTGAAAATCAGGGATGGCACCATAGAGGTGGGTAGGTTTGGAAACTCAGTGTAGTGATAAAATTAGCATTATGAGAAACCTATTCAGTGTTTTACATAAGCAGAAGCAAGGGTCCTGACATTTAATAAATACTTCTTTCAAAAAGTTTTGTGTTTTTTTTTTCTGATTCACCAGAATGGAATATAACCTCACTGCATTTGAGCTCAGCAATGAGTAAATGAATGAAAATATGAAAAAGAAAGTATATGGGGCCTCAGAACAAACAGTCCTTTGACTGCTATTTTGTTAAATAGTGAAATAGCATTGAAAGTGTTTTTTTTTTCTTTTTTTTTATTAAATCATAACTGCACACATTGATAGGATCATGGGGCATCATACACTCGCTTCATAAACCATTTGACAGATTTTTATCACAGTGGTTAACATAGCCTTTCCGGCGTTATCTCAGTTACTGTGCCAAAACATTTACATTCTACATTTACCAAGTTTCGCAAATACCCCTGTAATATGCACCACAGGTGTGATCCCACCGATCCCCCTCCCTCTACCCACCACCCTCCCCCCTTTCCCACTTCCCCCTATTGTTAAGTTGTAGCTGGGTTATAGCTTTCATGTGAGAGTCCCAAATTAGTTTCATAGTAGGGCTGTGTACATTGGGTACTTTTTCTTCCATTCTTGAGATACTTTACTAAGAAGAATATGTTCCAGTTCCATCCATCCATGTAAGTGTTTTTTAAAATAAAAAATGATGCAATCAAGATTCATCTGAAAATACTGCTGTGAAAGCAGTGGAGAGATGTAGCAGCCCATATACCGTACGGCAAGGAGGAGTGAGAGTTATAAGACATTCCTGTATAGCTCAGTAATATAACACCCTGGTGATAAGAGCATGGGGAGGGATTTGGCTCTCCTAACAAACATGAGAGCTCCGGAGATGAGAACATCAGTGATTGGCAGTCTCTACACCTGTGGTGTTAAGAGCCATGAGAGTGTATCTAGCAGAGGCTGGAGGAGAAGGCAGTAGGGAGCGTGCACATCAGGGACCAGCTTCTCAGAAAACAGTTTTTCCACCGACCAGCAGGTGGGGAGGAGTATAGTTTTCAGGATGATTCAAGCACGTTACATCCCCACAATTATCAGTGCTTAGATTCTCTTAAGGAACGTGCAACACCTTTAGTTGCTCAATTTATACTAGGGTCCTGCTCCTATGAGAATCTAATGCTCTTGCTTATCTGATAGGAGTTGGAGCTCAGGAGCTCAGTCCACTATCTATGGGGAGCAACTGCAAATACAGGTGAAGTTCTGCTCATTCCCTGTTCCTTTCTGCTCACCTCCTGCTGTGCAGCCAGCCAGGCTCCTTAACAGCCCAAAGACCCATAGTAGTTAGGAGCCTAGGGCTTGGGGACTGCAGTGTAAATGTTTAGCAACAATGTTTGACAAGTTGTTGAGTCTTCCAGATGCAGATTTTGGAAAAGAGGATGGAAATGTGGACAATTATTATCCAATGCAAACATAACAGTTAAAAACTGACATGGCACAGGTAATCAGCAGTAAGATGCGGGCATTAGGCAGTCAGAACACTTGCTGGCTGTAAGTAGTTGACATGCAACTGTGCAGACTCTTGGAAGATCCGCCTGGCATTGATGGGAAAGTTATTAAGTTCATCTGGCGAGGAAGGACACAACCAAAAGGGTTGGGAGAAAGCTTTGAAGAACATTTAATGTAAAAAGATACTAGAAATGGAGCCAAAAAAAAAGTCCAGGGAGAAAATGCTGGAAAGAGGACAAAATAAAATTCAATAGACATACTCAATGTTTTTAGTTGAGACAGTCTCATTCTCCACCTGATTTTTTTTTTTTTTTTGTAGAGACAGAGTCTCATTGTACCACCCTCGGTAGAGTGCCGTGGCGTCACACGGCTCACAGCAATCTCCAGCTCTTGGGCTTATGTGATTCTCTTGCCTCAGCCTCCCGAGCAGCTGGGACTACAGGCACCCACCACAACGCCCGGCTATTTTTTTGTTGCAGTTTGGCCAGGGCTGGGTTTGAACCCGCCATCCTCAGTATATGGGGCCAGCGCCCTACTCACTGAGCCACAGGCGCCGCCCTCTCTACCTGATTTATGCATGTGATTTGTCTATAAACTACACTGGAAAATTTTGAAGAAAGATAACATTTTTTCTGATTATTCATTGCAGTGTTTTAGGTTCTCATGGATATGGAAGATTTAAATTTTCAATTAACAAATAAAGCTTAAAAAGCACTTAAGAACATAATATAGTTTGCATCACAATAATATGGGGTAGGCTAGACAAATGCAGAGAATTCTACTTTACACGAGAAGTTCAGGGAGATTAAATGAATTAGCCAAAGTCTCTGACATAATTAGTAGAGGATTCAGAGCTCTATCTTGAGTCAGCCAGTTCACCATTCAGTGGTCTTGTCTGAGTGTTCTTCTGCTGTACATTCTACTTCTGTCCTTTTGAGGACCTCAGATAATCAGAATTTTGCTAGTATCTACCCTCTGTCCATCTTTTTAGCCCTTCACTAAATATAGTAATGCCTCCTTCACACCATCTACCAGGGTGTTAAGCTAGGTATTAAGCCAGGTATTAAGATAGTTATTCCAGGTATTAAGCTTCTGTGTTCTTCCTTTAAAATATACTGAGTTCATATAGCCTTTAAGCAAAATAAGTTTTTCTTTTGTTTTTTATTGTTTTTAATTTTTGTTGATGTTGTACACTATTGGTATCCAATCCTTTTGTCCATTGTTGGTTAAAAATAGATGATATATATCAGCATCAAACCACATATAAACATCTGCCAGGATACTAGAGAAGTTGCTTCTGTTGGAGCATGGAAAAGGCCATCGAGAATTAAAATTGACCTCAAATAGAGAGAGAGCAAGATGGACGCCAAGTAACAGCTTCCTTGCATCTGGTCACCATGAGTCTGGGGAGATAGGACTCCAGGCATCTCTGGCTGGTGAGATCTGCCTATAATCATGCCTGTGAGGATACAGGGAGTCAGTGAGAGACTTCTGGATCCCAAGAGGAGGACAAAAACAGTGGAAAACCTGCAAGTGGTCGCGTGTGTTCAATTGGTCTAAACCTGTCAGCAACTGTAAGTACAGTAGCAGCAAGACTGCAAACCGGAAAGGCCTTACCTGTGAACTGTTTTGGTGTCTTTGGACTTGGCACTCAGTTGAACTGCCTTGGGGAGAGCCTGAGCAGGAGTGCGGAGAACTTTGGCCATTGTCTAGGGCCCCAGTCTGAGCCACTGAGCCAGATGGAGCTAATAGTGTTTGGCTGTGGGCCACAGGGAGCCATTGGGAGAGATCTGCCCCAACAAGCTCCGCCCTCAGGGTCACAGAGCAAGAATCGGGTGGGAGCTGGTAACCTAGTGACTGAGTAGCCTAAGGGCAGGGACTGAGCCGCCTTACAGCCCTAACCCTCAGGGGCAGAGTGAGACGGGTTTTGGCACACGGGGTAAGTGGATAGCAGTGATTCCAGCAAAAAGCGCTTTCCTGGGAAAGCTTCTGCTCAGAAAGTTTACAAGTTTAAAGTGCCTTTTAAGATGACTGAAGAGAAATTTAGGGTGTTTACCCAGTGGGGTTTGAGAAATCAGCGGCCTCCAGTCGTATCAGCACTGTGATTAACATCTCATACCCCAGAAGACCACCTGCTGCCCAGACAAGGTAAAACAAGATATATATACTGCTTTGTTTTTGTTTTTTGCTTTTTGTTTTGTTGTTGTTGTTGTTGTTTGGTTGGTTGGTTATTCATTTTGATGTTGATGTTGTTTTGTTTTTTAATTTCAACCTTTTCTGTACAGATTTTTTTCTTTCTCAATTTTTCTAGTTTAATTACAATTTCCCATTGCTGCCTTTTTCAATAACTAGAACTTCAATTTTGCTAGTATTTCTACCCCTATTATTTGGTTTTTCACCCAATTTTATCCCATAAAGTTTTCTGTTTGCTTGTTTGGTTTGGTTTATAGCATTTTTGTCTTTCCTCTCTACTTGGTGGAGGTGGAGTGCTGTGTCTGATCAGGTTAGCAAAGAGCTGCTGACCTCAAGGGAACCACCCAACCAAGCACCCCCAGAAGGTAGGGTTTTTTTTAAGGTTGTGTCAAACTACCCTACTGTACACCTATATTGCTCTGTGTCCCTCTTTCTGTGCCTCTCTTCTTTTTGTCAATATTCCTTTTACTCACCTCCTCTCCTTTCTCTATTTTCTTTTTGCTCATTCCTCCTTTCTTTCATCACTTTCTTGCTCTTCAACCTCCTCATCCTTCTGGTAGTGTAGCAAAAGGACTCATTGAAACCTTAGTCCACAGGCATGGGAACTTAAAGAGCAAGAGGAAGTGAAAGGAAAATTAGGGCAAGGAAACAGATAAAAGAAATCACTCATGAGGAAGAATCAGCAGAAAACTCCAGGCAACATGAAGAACCAGTCCAGAATAACCCCACCGAGGAACCATGAGGTAGCTACTGCAGAGGATTCCACCTATAAAGAAATGTTAGGAATGACAGAAAGGGAATTTAGAATACACATGATGAAAACAATGAAGGAAATGATGGAAACAATGAAGGAAACTGCTAATAAAGTGGAAAATAACCAAAAGGAAATCCAAAAACAGAATCAAATAAGAGATGAATGATATGAAGAATATAAAAAGGATTTAACAGAGCTAAAAGAACTGAAGCAGTCAATTAGGGAACTTAAAGATGCAGTAGAAAGTATCAGCAACAGGTGAGACCATACAGAAGGAAGAATTTCGGAGGTAGAGGACAAACTTCTTGAGATAACTCAGATAGTTAGGCAGAAAAGAAGAGAGAGAAAGCAGAACGTTCACTGTCAGAATTATGGGACTTTATGAAGCGTTCCAACATACGAGTTATGGAATCCCAGAAGGGGAAAAAGAATGCCCCAGAGGAATGGAAGCCATACTAGAGAATATTATAAAAGAAAATTTCCCAAATATCACCAAAGATTCTGACACACTGCTTTCAGAGGGATATCAGACCCCAGGTCACCTAAACTCTAACCGAGCTTCTCCAAGACACATTGTGATGAACCTGTCCAAAGTCAAGACAAAAGAAAAGATTCTGCAAACTACCAGGAGTAAGCGCCAGTTGACCTACAGGGGCAAATCCATCAGAGTGACCGCAGACTTCTCTAATGAAACTTTCCAAGCAAGAAGACAATGGTCATCTACCTTTAATCTACTTAAACAGAACAATTTCCAGCCCAGAATTCTGTATCCTGCTAAGCTAAGCTTTAAAATTGACAGAAAAAGCAAATCATTTACAGATATACAAACATTGAGGAAATTCGCTAGAACAAGAAGAGCTCTACAGGAAATACTTCAACCTGTTCTGCACACTGACCATCACACTGAGCTAAGTAAGAACTCAGAAATTAAAGGACACAACCTAACCTCCACACTGATGCAAAAGATAAAACTAAGCAATGGACTCTCACAAAATAAGACAAATAGAATACTACCACACTTAACCATTATCTCAATAAATGATAATTGCTTGAATTCCCCACTGAAGAGACATAGATTGGCTGACTGGATTAAAAAACACAAGCCATCCATTTGCTGTCTGCAAGAAACACACCTGGCTTCAAAAGACAAATTAAAACTCCGAGTCAAGGGTTGGAAGACAATTTTTCAGGCAAATGGAATTCAGAAGAAAAGAAGAGTTGCAAACTTATTTTCAGATACATGCGGATTTAAAGCAACTAAAGTCAAAAAAGACAAAGATGGTCACTTAATATTGGTCAAGGGAAAAATACAACAAGAAGACATTTCAATTCTAAATACTTATGCACCCAATTTAAATGCTCCCAATTCTTGAAACAGACCTTACTCAGTCTGAGCAATATGATATCTGATAATACCGTAATTACAGGGGACTTTAACACTCCCCTTACAGAGCTGGACAGATCCTCTAAACAGAAATTAAACAAAGATATAAAATATTTAAATGAGACCCTAGAACAACTGCACTTGATAGATGCATATATCTCCATCCCGAAGATAAAGGATATACATTCTTCTCATCACCCCATGGAACATTCTCCAAAATTGATCATATCCTGGGACACAAAACAAATATCAACAGAATCAAAAGAATTGAAATTTTACCTTGTATCTTTTCAGACCATAAGGCACTAAAGGTGGAACTCAAATCTAACAAAAATGCTCGACCCCACCCAAAGGCATGGAAATTAAACAATCTTCTGTTGAATAACAGATGGGTGAAGGAAGAAATAAAACAGGAAATCATCAAGTTTGTTGAGCATAACAACAATGAAGACACAAGCTACCAAAACCTGTGGGATACTGCAAAAGCAGTTTTGAGAGGAAAATTTATCACTTTAGAGGCCTACATTCGAAAAACAGAAAGAGAGCACATCAACAAACTTACAAGCCTTCTTATGGAATTGGAACAATCTAAGCTCAAACTCAGTAGAAGAAACGAAATATCCAAAATCAAATCAGAGATGAATGTAATTGAAAACAAAAGAATCATTCAGAAAATTAATGAAACAAGGAGTTGTTTTTTTGAAAAAATAAATAAAATAGATAAACCATTGGCCGGACTAACGAGAAATAGAAAAGTAAAATCTCTAGTAACCTCAATGAGAAATGATAAAAGGGAAATAACAACTGATCCCACAGAGATACAAGAGATCATCTCTGAATACTACCAGAAACTCTATGCCCAGAAATTTGACAATATGAAGGAAATGGATCAATACTTGGAATCACACCCTCTCCCTAGACTTAGCCAGGAAGAAATAGAGCTCCTGAATAGACCAATTTCAAGCACTAAAGAAACAATAAAAAAGCTTCCAACCAAAAAATGCCCTGGTCCAAATGGCTTCACATCAGAATTCTATCAAATCTTCAAGGAAGAGCTTATTCCTGTACTGCAGAAATTATTCCAAAAAAATGAGGAAGAAGGAATCTTCCCCAACACATTCTATGAAGCAAACATCACCCTGATAACAAAACCAGGAAAAGACTCAAACAAAAAGGAGAATTTCAGACCAATCTCACTCATGAATATAGATGCAAAAATTCTCCACAAAATCCTAGCCAATAGATTACAGCTTATCATCAAAAAAGTCATTCATCATGATGAAGTAGGTTTCATCCCATGGATGCAAGGCTGGTTTAACATACGCAAGTCCATAAACATTATCCACCATATTAACAGAGGCAAAAATAAAGATCATATGATCCTCTCAATAGATGCAGAAAAAGCATTTTATAAAATCCATTATCCTTTTCTAATTAGAACACTGAAGGGTATAGGCATCGGTGGCACATTTCTAAAACTGATTTAAGCTATCTATGACAAACACAGAGCTAATATTTTATTGAATGGAGTAAAATGAAAGCTTTTCCTCTTAAAACTGGAACCAAATAAGGTTGTCCTCTGTCACCTTTACTATTTAACATAGTGCTAGAAGTTCTAGCCAATACAATTAGGCAAGACAAGGGAATAAAGGGAATCCAAATGGGAGCAGAGGAGGTCAAACTCTCCCTCTTTGCTGATGACATGATCTTATACTTAGAGAATCCCAGAGACTCAACCACAAGACTCCTAGAAGTCATCAAAAAATACAGTAATGTTTCAGGATATACAATCAATGTCCACAAGTCAGTAGCCTTTATATATGCCAATAACAGTGAAGATGAGAAGCTACTTAAGGACACAACTCCCTTCACTATAGTTTCAAAGAAAATGAAATACCTAGGAATATACCTAACAAAGCAGGTAAAGGACCTCTATAAAGAAAATTATGAAATCCTCAGAAAGGAAATAGCAGAGGATATTAACAAATGGAAGAACACACCATGCTCATGGATGGGCAGAATCAACATTGTTAAAATGTCTATACTTCCCAAAGCAATCTACCTATTCAATGCCATTCCTTTCAAAATACCAACATCGTACTTTCAAGATTTGGAAAAAGTGATTCTGCGTTTTGTATGGAACCAGAAAAAACCCGTATAGCTAAGGCAGTTTTTAGTAATAAAAATAAAGCTGGGGGCATCAGCATACCAGGTTTTAGTCTATACTACAAAGCCCTAGTGGTCAAGACAGCATTGAACTGGCACAAAAATAGAGACATAGACACTTGGAATTGAATAGAAAACCAAGAATTGAAACTAACATCTTACAACCACCTAATCTTCGATAAACCAAACAAGAACATTCCTTGGGGAAAAGACTCCCTATTCAATAAATGGTTTTGGGAGAACTGGATGTCTACATGTAAAGACTGAAACTGAACCCACACCTTTCCCCACTCACAAAAATTGATTCAAGATGGATAAAAGACTTAAATTTAAGGAATGAAACAATAAAAATCCTCAAAGAAAGCATAGGAAAAACACTAGAAGATATTGGCCTGGGGAAAGATTCATGAAGAAGACTTCCATGGCAATTGCAACAACAACAAAAATAAACAAATGTGACTTCATTAAACTGAAAAGCTTCTGTACTGCTAAGGAGACAACAACCAAAGCACATAGACATCCTACACAATGGGAAAGGATATTTGCATATTTTCAATCAGACAAAAGCTTGATAACTAGGATCTATAGAGAACTCAAATTAATCCACAGTAAAAAAGCCAACAATCCCGTATATCAATGGGCAGGAGACATAAATAGAACCTTCTCTAAAGAAGCCAGACAAATGGCTAACGAACATATGAAAAAATGTTCATCATCCCTATCTATTAGATAAATTCAAATCAAATCCACCCTGAGATACTATCTAACCCCAGCAAGAATGGCCCACATCACAAAATCTCAAAACTGCAGATGCTGGCATGGATGTGGAGAGAAAGGAACACTTTTACACTGCTGGTGGGACTGCAAACTAGTACAATCTTTCTGGAAGGAAGTATGGAGAAACCTCAAAGCACTCAAGCTAGACCTCCCATTTGATCCTGCAATCCCATTACTGGGCATCTACCCAGAAGGAAAAAAATCCTTTTATCATAAGGACACTTGTACTAGACTGTTTATTGCAGCTCAATTTACAATCGCCAAAATGTGGAAACAGCCTAAATGCCCACCAACCCAGGAATGGATTAACAAGCTGTGGTATATGTACACCATGGAATACTATTCAGCCATTAAAAAAAATGGAGACTTTACATCCTTCGTATTAACCTGGATGGAAGTGGAAGACATTATTCTTAGTGAAACATCACAAGAATGGAGAAGCATGAATCTTATGTACTCAATTTTGATATGAGGACAATTAATGACAATTAAGGTTATGGGGGGGAGGAAAAGCAGAAAGAGTGATGGAGGGAGTGGGGTGGGGCCTTGGTGTGTGTCACAGTTTATGGGGGCAAGACATGATTACAAGAGGGACTTTACCCAACAATTGCAATCAGTGTAACCTGGCTTATTGTACCCTCAATGAATCCCCAGCAATAAAAAAAAAAATTGACCTCAAACAGCCTCTTAATAAATTTAAGATAGAAGGCTTTCCTTAATTTCCAGCTATTCACTCAGTTTAACATACTTGAGGCTTCTTTTTTGAGGATTACTAAAAACTTTTGGACTGATCTTGGATTATAGGAAAAGTAACCTTTTCATTTTAGGTGTTGGCATCAGAATCATACCTGAAAATTGACTGTACTACTGAGTTCAAGAAGCCCGAAAGGAAAACTAACTACACTGACGTTGGCACACTGCATCTTTGCTATAAAATCAAAATCTCCTGTCTCCTAAGACACATTTCAAAGTTTTAGTTTAGACCAGCATTTGGCTGGCAGGCTCATGATGCTTGAAAGTGAAAATTTTTAGAGCCAGGCCTAGAAAATAAATATTTAAATATATTTTGCTTTTCTTGTATACCCACAGGCTTATTTATAGGATTATAAATGTCACATACACATATATTTACACCTAAATGGGCATGTGCATGCTGTACTTGGTGTTTATGCATAAACCTCCATAAAATGCATCACTATAAAATGGAACTGTAACACATTTGCTGAATCAACATTTTCATATTCCAAATTAATGCCTGAATATACTATATGTAACAAAATGTTTTGATAAAACCACAGACTGGTGAGCAAGAAGAGCTAAGGTAAAGGAATCCTTATATTATCAAAATTTTAAAAATTTGTAGTTGAAAGGCAATACAGGTCATTAATGTCATTTTACAAATACAAAAACTAAAGTCTTAAGAGTACACTTGTTTCTGTCCAACCTTAAGCTAACCATGACAAAACTAAGATTGGGGCCCTGTTATACCCAATCATATGGACAAGGATCTCAATTCAAATTGATTTTTAAAAATGGGACCACATGATTGAACTATCATTAATTAGGATATTGAAGATTAGCTTTATAGACAAAATGGGTCTATACTCATCCTTCTCAGCAGAGATCTAATTATTAAACCACCAAATTTCTTTTATTGTCATTCTAAGAGTTGCATTTATTATGTATTTATTTATTTTTTGAGACAGAGTCTCACTTTGTTGCCTCAGTAGAGTACTGTGGTATCACAGCTCACAGTAACCTGAAACTCTTGGTCTCAAGTGATCCTCTTGCCTCAGCCTCCCAAGAAGCTGGGACTATAGGCACCCGCCACAACGCCTGGCTATTATTAGAGGCGAGGTCTTGCTCTGGCTCAGGCTTGTCTCAAACTCATGAGCTTTGGCAATCTGCCCACCTTGGCCTCACAGGTGCTAGGATTACAGGTGTGAGCCACCACTCCTGGGCTAACAGTTGTATTTATTAAATGTTTATTTTGTGCCAAAGATTGTACTAAACATTTTGCATAGATTATCTCCTTAAATTATCATAAAATCCTAAGGCATTATATTATTATGATCACCTTAAAGATAGAGGCCCAGAGGGTTTAAATAATTTTGCAGGATCCTATAACTGGGAAGTCCAAAATTAAACACAAGCTCATCTGGTCTCAAAGCCCTTTCATTAACCACAGAAATAATAAAAAAAAAAATCGATAGAACTATGCATTTAAAATTTCAAGGTTATAGTGAATTGGAGTATTTACCCAGAGAAAGGTGATGTTCCCCAGGCAAGAAGCAGAAATAATATGCAACCACAACATTTCATTAGTGTAAAATTACTGTGTATGTCTTCATGAAACAGCTTTATTGTGAGTATTAAATGAGATAATTTCTTATCACTTAAACATATTGGATCTGTCATATCTGTTCAGACTCCCATCTGAACCATTTCCCTACAATAAATAATATACTCCATAATTATATATTATTATAATTCTTCAAAAAAAGAAACAAAACTGAGCCATAACATGTGAATTTAATAGACACACAAATGTTAGAGATCAAGATTTAAAGTCTGATCATTTTAGGAGTTCAGAGATAGCATGCTAGCCTCACAAAAGCCAGAGAACTATCATGGAGGCTGATCTGCTTAACAACTGCAAGAGATGTTGCCAAAAAACTCAATGTCAACCATGCAGCACTTGAATCAAATTGGAAAGGTGAAAACAATGGATATTTATATCTCCTATTTATAACCAGTAGAGGCATTTTGCTCTTCTGCTTAAACTTTCTCTCTTTTTCTCTCACCCTTATTTACCTATTCTGTCCACTTTGAACAACTAATCCTGTCAAGTCTTTTCTTTTCTTTTTTTCTTTTGGCCGGGGCTGGGTTTGAACCTGCCACCTCCAGCATATGGGACCAGCGCCCTACTCCTTGAGCCACAGGCGCCGCCAAAGTCATTACATCAAGTCTTTTGAAATGTTCCCACCACCTGCTCCCAGATCTGCCATGACCATGACAGAACAAGTAATAATGATTGCTACCTCCTCTGTCTTCACATAACATTTCCTTTGTGTTTCCATTACACAACACATAATACACTAGTATATATACACTGGCTTATATAATAGTCTTTCCAGTAGACTATAAATCTCTTAAAAGTAGGACTATGTCTTATTTTACTCTGAATGCTAGAATGCTACTTCCCAAAGAGTAGATATTTATATTAACAGGCTATTTTTTTTTTGAAGTGAGTCATCTATTTATTTATTCTTTTTTTTTATTAAATCATAGCTGTGTACAATAATGTAATCATGAGGTACAGTGTGCTGGTTCCATATATAGTCTGAAATATTTTCAGCAAACTGGTTAACATAGCCTTCGTGGCATTTTCTTAATTATTGTGTTCAAACCCTTATACTCTACACTTAGTAATCTTCACCTGCGCCATTCCAAGATGCACCCTAGGTGTGGACCCACCAATCACCCTCCCTCCACCCTTCCTCCTCCTCCCTTCCCCTCCCTTGCCCCATTCTCCATATTCTTGTACTGAGATTGGGTTGTAGCCTTCGTATGAAAGCTATAAATTACTTTCATATTAGGGCTGAGTACATTGGGTACTTTTTCTTCCATTCTTGGGATACCTTGCTAAGAAGAATATTTTCCAGCTCCATCCATGTAAACATGAAAGAGGTAGTCTCCATCTTTCTTTATGACTGCATAAAATTCCATGGTGTACAGATACCACAATTTATTAATTCATTCATGAGTCGATGGGCACTTAGCAATGCAAACTAATATGGTCCCTTTGGAAAGATGTTTGGAGAATACTTAGAGATCTAAAAATAGATCTGCCATTCGATCCTGTAATTCCTCTACTAGGTATATATCCAGAAGACCAAAAATCGCATTATAACAAAGATATTTGTACCAGAATGTTTATTGCAGCCCAATTCATAATTGCTAAGTCATGGAAAAAACCTAACCGTTTTTTTTTTTTTTTAATAAGATAAGCTGAGTGGGTTGTTGCAAAAGTAACTGCATATTTGAACCATAAATTTTAAATCATTATAACTAGACTCAAACACATCGTTCTTAATCAAAATAGGAACCATTACAATCAACATATTGTTGCCAATGTAAAATAAGCTTGTTTCTTCCTGTAGCAAAAAAAAATCATGTTTTTCAATTTGATGAACTCATGGAAAAAATTTTCTGCATTCTCCTGGTTGTTGAAGTGTTTTCTCTGCGAAAAGATGTCGAGATGCTTGAAGAAGTGCTCAGTTGGCGAGAGGTGTCAGGTAAATATGGTGAATGAGGCAAAACCACATAGCTCAATTCGTTCAAGTTTTGAAGTGTTGGTTGTGCAATGTGCAGTTGGTCATTGTTGTGGAGAAGAACTGAAGCCTTACTGTAGACCAATGCTGGCAACAGGCATTGCAGTTTTTGGTAGGTCTTGTGGATTTGCTGAGCATATTTCTCAGATGTATTGGTTTCCCAGGATTCAGAAAGCTGTAGTGGATCAGACCAGTAACAGAACACCAAACAGTGACCGTGACCTTTGTGTGGTGCTAGTTTGGCTTTGGGAAGTGCTATGGAGGATCCTCTCAGTCCAGCCATGGAGCTAGCCATCACTGATTGTCATATAAAATCCAACTTTTTGTCACCTGTCACAATCTGATCAAGAAATGATTTGTGTGGTTGTGTAGAATAAAACAATGCTTAAAAACAATGATTGCTCTGATTTTCAATCAAATCATAAGGCATCCACTTATCAAGATTTATCATCTTTCCAATTTGCTTCAAATGCTGAATGACCATAGAATAGTCCATTTCGAGTTCTTCAGCAACTTCTCCTGTAGTTGAAAGAGGATCGACTTCCATGACAGTTCTCAGTTGTTCACTATCAATTCCTGATGGCCAACCACTGTACTCCTCATTTTCAAGGCTCTCTTCTCCTTGGCAAAACTTCTTGAACTACCACTGCATTGTACCTTCGTTAGCAGTTCCTGGGCCAAATGTGCTGTTGATATTGAGGGTTGTTTCCACTGATTTACAATCCATTTCGAACTCAATTAAGAAAATTGCTTGAATTTGCTTTTGATCTAACATTTTCATAGTCCAAAATAAATACAAAGTAAACCTCAAGTAATTAGCAAAAATCATAAAGTGAAAAAATGTTCATTAAAGTGATGTACATATATCAACCACATTTATTTAATTATGTATTCCAGTATCAAATGGCAAATTTCAACAATGCAAAAATCACAATTATTTTTGCATCAACCTGACAGAATTATTTTGTATGTAATAGTCCAGAATCATTTCCCCATATTTCTAATTAAAACCTGTTAATTTCTTTGGCAAAGCATCTGTCCCTGACTTTTTAATCCATGCTTCATCAGAACTTCACATAAGTACATGCCATCTAAGCCCAAGCCAATATAAAGAATTTGCAGCGACTGGCTCACAAAAGGGCAGATGACCCAAGTTGGTCCAAGCAGAATGAATGCCAGAACTTTCTAAATAATAACTGAGAGGATCAGGGGCTTCTTCATATGGTTCCCAATGACTTTAAAACTTCCTCTCAAGAGAAGACAATAGGCCAGGAGTGGTGTCACATGTCTGTAATCCTAACAGTCTGGGAGATCAAGGTGGGTTTGAGTCTGAGCAAAGTGAGACCCTGTCCCTACTAAAAATAGAAAAATTAAGCAGGAGACGGAGCAAAGGGAGTGTGAGGTGCTGTGAGCTGGGCTGAGGTCATGGCACTGTAGCCCAAGCCACAGAACAAAATCATGTCTCCAAAAAAAAAAGAAAAAAGGCGGCCTCTGTGACTTAGTGAGTAGGGCGCCAGCCCCATATATGAAGGGTGGAGGGTTCAAACCCAGCCCTGGCCAAACTGCAACAAAAAAAATAGCCGGGCGTTGTGGCAGGCGCCTTTAGTCGCAGCTACTCGGGAGGCTGAGGCAAGAGAATCCCCTAAGCCTGAGAGCTGGAGGTTGCTGTGAGCTGTGATGCAACCGCCAGGGTGACAAAATGAGACTATGTCTCTAAAAACAAATAAAAAAAAACGGAGAAAGAGAGAAGAAAGCAAAGCTGAGAAGTAGTCAGAAAATCAATCATAATCAAGTTGTGGCCCGTTTGCTTCTGCCTGAGAACTGTGAAGGAAGATTGTCTTTTCCACACCTCTCTCCTAGGTTCTGCTAGTTTTCTGGCAATCTTCGATTTTCCTTGACTAATATCTGCCTTTATGTTCACATGAGATTCTTTCTGTGTATGTGTGTCTGTGTTCAAATTTCTCCTTTTATAAGGATTAGATTAGGAGCCACCCTACTTCAGTATGACTCAACTAATTACATATTTAAATTTCATATTTCCAAGTAAGGTCACTTTCTGATGTACTGGGGGTTTGCATTTCAACATATCAAAGGGGAGAGTGAAATTCAACCTATACTACTGGCACTATCAATGCTCTCATTTCAGGACACAAATTTATGGACCATTATATTTCTTTTTTTTTTTTATTGTTGGGGATTCATTGAGGGTACAATAAACCAGGTTACACTGATTGCAATTGTTAGGTAAAGTCCCTCTTGCAATCGTGTCTTGCCCCCATAAAGTGTGACACACACTAAGGCCCCACCCACCTCCCTCCTTCCCTCTTTCTGTTTCCCCCCCCATAACCACAATTGTCATTAATTGTCCTCATATCAAAATTGAGTACATAGGACTCATGCTTCTCCATTCTTGTGATGCTTTACTAAGAATAATGTCCTCCACATCCATCCAGGTTAATACGAAGGATGTAAAGTCTCCATTTTTTTTAATGGCTGAATAGTAGGCCATGGTATACATATACCACAGCTTGTTAGTCCATTCCTGGGTTGGTGGGCATTTAGGCTGTTTCCACATTTTGGCGATTGTAAATTGAGCTGCAATAAACAGTCTAGTACAAGTGTCCTTATGATAAAAGGATTTCTTTCCTTCTGGGTAGATGCCCAGTAATGGGATTGCAGGATCAAATGGGAGGTCTAGCTTGAGTGCTTTGAGGTTTCTCCATACTTCCTTCCAGAAAGGTTGTACTAGTTTGCAGTCCCACCAGCAGTGTAAAAGTGTTCCCTTCTCTCCACATCCACACCAGCATCTGCAGTTTGGAGATTTTGTGATGTGGGCCATTCTCACTGGGGTTAGATGATATCTCAGGGTTGTTTTGATGTGCATTTCTCTAATATATAGAGATGATGAACATTTTTTCATGTGTTTGTTAGCCATTCGTCTGTCGTCTTTAGAGAAAGTTCTATTCATGTCTCTTGCCCATTGATATAAGGGATTGTTGGCTTATTTCATGTGGATTAATTTGAGTTCTCTATAGATCTTAGTTATCAAGCTTTTGTCTGATTGAAAATATGCAAATATCCTTTCCCATTGTGTAGGTTGTCTCTTTGCTTTGGTTATTGTCTCCTTAGCTGTACAGAAGCTTTTCAGTTTAATGAAGTCCCATTTGTTTATTTTTGTTGTTGTTGCAATTGCCATGGCAGTCTTCTTCAAGAAGTCTTTCCCCAGGCCAATATCTTCCAGTGTTTTTCCTATGCTTTCTTGTTTCATGCCTTAAGTTTAAGTCCTTTATCCATCTTGAATCAATTTTTCTGGGTGGGGAAAGGTGTGGGTCCAGTTTCAGTCTTTTACATGTAGACATCCAGTTCTCCCAACACCATTTATTGAATAGGGAGTCTTTCCCCCAAGGTATGTTCTTGTTTGGTTTATCAAAGATTAGGTGGTTGTAAAATGTTACTTTCATTTCTTGGTTTTCAATTCGATTCCAAGTGTCTATGTCTCTGTTTTTGTGCCAGTACCATGCTGTCTTGAGCACTATGGCTTTGTAGTACAGACTAAAATCTGGTATGCTGATGCCCCCAGCTTTATTTTTGTTGCAGAGAACTGCCTTAGCTATATGGGGTTTTTTCCGGTTCCATACAAAACGCAGAATCATTTTTTCCAAATCTTGAAAGTACGATGTTGGTATTTTGATAGGAATGGCATTGAATAGGTAGATTGCTTTGGGAAGTATAGACATTTTAACAATGTTGATTCTTCACATCCATGAGCATGGTATGTTCTTCCATTTGTTAATATCCTCTGCTATTTCCTTCCTGAGGATTTCATAGTTTTCTTTATAGAGGTCCTTCACCTCCTTCGTTAGGTATACTCCTAGGTATTTCATTTTCTTTGAAACTATGGTGAAGGGAGTTGTGTCCTTAATTAGCTTCTCATCTTGACTGTTATTGGTGTACACAAAGGCTACTGACTTGTGGACATTGATTTTATATCCTGAAACATTACTGTATTTTTTGATGACTTCTAGGAGTCTTGTGGTTGAGCCTCTGGGGTTCTCTAAGTATAAGATCATCTCCTCAGCAAAGAGGGAGAGTTTGACCTCCTCTCCTCCCATTTGGATCCCTTTATTTCCTTGTCTTGCCTAAGGACCATTATATTTCTAAAATAATGCTAAAGAATAAAGGCTTATTAAAACTATTCCATGATCTACGTCCGTAGTAGAGTTCGTTTTGAAAAAAAAAAAAAAATGTAACGAATAACGTTAAATTGATGCAGTGACGAAGTATGATGGAAGTTATGGCTGAGTCACCTTGATTACAACAAAACTCTCCCACACCCAGAGACAAACACGTACGTGCAGTTTCAGAAACCTTAAAATTAGAAATTGCTCCCTCAGCTAATGCTGCCTGAATTTGTTTCACCTGTGAAAATTTTCTAGCCCTGACTTGATTTTAATTTGCAATTTGAAAGTGCCAAATCTGAGATATGAAGAGTCTCTTACTTCCTATTTCTAAGTAAAGTAAACTTAAAACAGGAAATGATCCTTAAGCATAATTTCTGAGAATAGCAGTAGAAGCAAAATTAAATGCACAAATCATAATGGGCCCACGGAGGTCATACACAGAAGAAAGGCTTTATTTATGAATTTTGTAGATAAGGAATATAGGGACAAGATTTATGAGTTAGTGGATGATAACAAATTGAATCCTACAGCCAGAGTTATCGTCATCTTGAATGTAAGAATGAATTAATATTTAAAGTGAAGTTCTGTAGCTCCTTGCTCTTTATGCATTTTCACTTTAATTTTAGGAAGAGTTTTATGAAAGCAAGGAAAATCATGCTCCACCTTTCTTGATGAGGACCTGGAATGACTTATGATCTTTCCCAGATAACTTGCCAAGTGATAGGGCATCAGGAGAATTTAAAACAAGGAGCTGGCTTTTTCCTTCCTTTTCTTGGCTTCTATAGTTAATAATGCTTAGGCTTTCTTTCTTATTTGAGTAAATTCCATTGCGTATATTGGGGTTTACACCATGATGGCATGATGTTATAAGGCACACATAAATAGAAAAATGGTTATTACAGTGAAGTGGATTAACTCATCTTTTCTTTCATGGTTACTTTTGTTATAAGAGTAGCTAACATCTTCTAATTTAACAAATAACAGTATAATTTTATTAACTATAGTCGTCATGTCATACATTATGTATTTAAACTTGTTCAACTTACATATAGCTATTTTGTATCTTTTGACCTACTTATTATTTCCTTCCCCTACCCTCTACTTCCCCCAACACATACCCATAGCAGCCACTGTTTCATTCTCTTTCTCAAGTGCTAAATGAATGGTACACTCATTTTAAGAATATTATGCAGTATATTTTAGCATATAATTACACACTTTCTATATATATGTATATATGCACTTATTTCACACAAAGTGAGATTTATACAATATGTTTTTGTGTGTCTAACTTATTTCATTTAGCATTATGTTTTCCAGGTACATCTATTTGTGGCAAACAGCAGGATAACTTTTATTAAGACTGAATAATGTTCCATTACATATATACACTACATTTTCTTTATCTATTTCTTCATAGATGGGCGCTTATGATGTAATAACACAGGCGTGTGAGTACCTTCATACTGATGATTTTGGCTCCTTTGGCTACATGTTGTGTACTCAGAAGAAAGTTTACTGAGTCAGACAGTACCTCTATTTTTACTTTCTTTAGGAACCTCCTTACTATTTTCCATAATGGCTATACCAATCTGCGTTCCCACTGACTATGTACTGGGTTTTATTTTTCTTCTCACCTTTGCCAGTATTTGTTATCTTTTTTCCTAATAGAGGTTTCTGTATCCAACTTAATGATTATAAAAATAACTGCTTCAAGAATTAACAGATTAAAAGTCCTTCACATGACTACTTGGGTTTGTTTAGCTACTAAAAGTGGTGATTTGCAGAAGACAAGACTGAAATTGTTTCAGTGAATAGGTGGAAATCACAACAAGGAAACCCTCAGACATGTAACTCAAACCATGAGCTTCAGCATAAGAATCTGTAATGTGAGAGTATAGAGAGTGTAAGCTATTGACTTTTTTTCTAAGCTATATATTTGGGACTAATTAAAACTAACATGTGTCTAGTCAATGAGTTCACTGTTACTGCAGTTTTAAAAATATTTAACAAAGAAGAAAAAGGACAGGATCACAGAAACCTATCAATTTAACTAACATTCACTAAGCAGAATATTTCTGAGAGCATTCAGTCCACAAGAGTGAGGAAATAAAGATGAATGAAACTCAGCCCCTGAACATCACTGCATAAAAGGTGAACAGTTCAACGATTCTATCTTTGATCTCCTCCTTCCTTCCTGCTGTAATGGAGAAGACCTCCTCCTACAACAACACTCATCTTTAGTGTACCATTTAACATGTTTTAGCAAATAATTACACCCACAGAATTCAAATGCTAACCAGATGCACAGCATTTCCATCACCTCAGAAAAGTGCTTTATGCTCCTCCTAAATTAATCTCATTCCTGTCACCCAGAGCAACCTCCTTTCTGATTACTTTGCACCAAGATTAATTTTCCCTACTTTGAAATGTTATGTAAATTAAATCTTATTCAGAAGGCACTCTCTAGATAAGGCTTCTTTGACTCAACATACCATTTTTGAGATTTTTCCATGTTTTTGTAAGTACCAGTAGCCCCTTTCTTTTTTTTTTTTTTTTTATTGTTGGGGATTCATTGAGGGTACAATAAACCAGGTTACACTGATTGCAATTGTTAGGTAAAGTCCCTCTTGCAATCACGTCTTGCCCCCATAAAGTGTGACACACACCAAGGCCCCACCCACCTCCCTCCTTCCCTCTTTCTATTTCCCCCCTCATAACCACAATTGTCATTAATTGTCCTCATATCAAAATCGAGTACATAGGACTCATGCTTCTCCATTCTTGTGATGCTTTACTAAGAATAATGTCCTCCACGTCCATCCAGGTTAATACGAAGGATGTAAAGTCTCCATTTTTTTTAATGGCTGAATAGTAGGCCATGGTATACATATACCACAGCTTGTTAATCCATTCCTGGGTTGGTGGGCATTTAGGCTGTTTCCACATTTTGGCGATTGTAAATTGAGCTGCAATAAACAGTCTAGTACAAGTGTCCTTATGATAAAAGGATTTCTTTCCTTCTGGGTAGATGCCCAGTAATGGGATTGCAGGATCAAATGGGAGGTCTAGCTTGAGTGCTTTGAGGTTTCTCCATACTTCCTTCCAGAAAGGTTGTACTAGTTTGCAGTCCCACCAGCAGTGTAAAAGTGTTCCCTTCTCTCCACATCCATGCCAGCATCTGCAGTTTGGAGATTTTGTGATGTGGGCCATTCTCACTGGGGTTAGATGATATCTCAGGGTTGTTTTGATGTGCATTTCTCTAATATATAGAGATGATGAACATTTTTTCATGTGTTTGTTAGCCATTCGTCTGTCGTCTTTAGAGAAAGTTCTATTCATGTCTCTTGCCCATTGATATAAGGGATTGTTGGCTTATTTCATGTGGATTAATTTGAGTTCTCTATAGATCTTAGTTATCAAGCTTTTGTCTGATTGAAAATATGCAAATATCCTTTCCCATTGTGTAGGTTGTCTCTTTGCTTTGGTTATTGTCTCCTTAGCTGTACAGAAGCTTTTCAGTTTAATGAAGTCCCATTTGTTTATTTTTGTTGTTGTTGCAATTGCCATGGCAGTCTTCTTCAAGAAGTCTTTCCCCAGGCCAATATCTTCCAGTGTTTTTCCTATGCTTTCTTGGAGGATTTTTATTGTTTCATGCCTTAAGTTTAAGTCCTTTATCCATCTTGAGTCAATTTTTCTGAGTGGGGAAAGGTGTGGGTCCAGTTTCAGTCTTTTACATGTAGACATCCAGTTCTCCCAACACCATTTATTGAATAGAGAGTCTTTCCCCTATGTATGTTCTTGTTTGGTTTATCAAAGATTAAGTGGTTGTAAAATGTTAGTTTCATTTCTTGGTTTTCAATCCGATTCCAAGTGTCTATGTCTCTGTTTTTGTGCCAGTACCATGCTGTCTTGAGCACTATGGCTTTGTAGTACAGACTAAAATCTGGTATGCTGATGCCCCCAGCTTTATTTTTGTTACAGAGAACTGCCTTAGCTATATGGGGTTTTTTCCGGTTCCATACAAAACGCAGAATCATTTTTTCCAAATCTTGAAAGTACGATGTTGGTATTTTGATAGGAATGGCATTGAATAGGTAGATTGCTTTGGGAAGTATAGACATTTTAACAATGTTGATTCTTCACATCCATGAACATGGTATGTTCTTCCATTTGTTAATATCCTCTGCTATTTCCTTCCTGAGGATTCCATAGTTTTCTCTATAGAGGTCTTTCACCTCCTTCGTTAGGTATATTCCTAGGTATTTCATTTTCTTTGAAACTATGGTGAAGGGAGTTGTGTCCTTAATTAGCTTCTCATCTTGACTGTTATTGGTGTACACAAAGGCTACTGACTTGTGGACATTGATTTTATATCCTGAAACATTACTGTATTTTTTGATGACTTCTAGGAGTCTTGTGGTTGAGTCTTTGGGGTTCTCTAAGTATAAGATCATGTCGTCAGCAAAGAGGGAGAGTTTGACATCCTCTGCTCCCATTTGAATACCCTTTATTTCCTTGTCTTGTTTAATTGTATTGGCTAGAACATCCAGCACTACATTGAATAGTAAAGGTGACAGAGGACAACCTTGTCTAGTTCCAGTTCTAAGAGGAAAAGCTTTCAGTTTTACTCCATTCAGTAAAATATTGGCTGTGGGTTTGTCATAGATAGCTTCAATCAGTTTTAGAAATGTGCCACCTATGCCTATACTCTTCAGTGTTCTAATTAGAAAAGAATAATGGATTTTATCAAATGCTTTTTCTGCATCTATTGAGAGGATCATGTGATCTTTCTTTTTGCCTCTGTTAATATGGTGGATAACGTTTATGGACTTGCGTATGTTAAACCAGCCTTGCATCCCTGAGATGAAGCCTACTTGATCATGATGAATGACTTTTTTGATGATAAGCTGTAATCTATTGGCTAGGATTTTGTTGAGAATTTTTGCATCTATATTCATGAGTGAGATTGGTCTGAAATTCTCCTTTTTGTTTGGGTCTTTTCCTGGTTTTGGTATCAGGGTGATGTTTGCTTCATAGAATGTGTTGGGGAAGATTCCTTCTTCCTCAATTTTTTGGAATAATTTCTGCAGTACAGGAATAAGCTCTTCCTTGAAGGTTTGATAGAATTCTGATGTGAAGCCATCTGGTCCAGGGCATTTTTTCGTTGGAAGATTTTTTATTGTTTCTTTGATCTCAGTGCTTGAAATTGGTCTGTTCAGGAGCTCTATTTCTTCCTGACTGAGTCTAGGAAGAGGGTGTGATTCCAAATATTGATCCATTTCTTTCACATTGTCAAATTTCTGGGCATAGAGTTTCTGGTAGTATTCAGAGATGATCTCTTGTATTTCTGTGGGATCAGTTGTTATTTCCCCTTTATAATTTCTGATTGAGGTTACTAGAGATTTAACTTTTCTATTCCTCCTTAGTCTGGCCAATGGTTTATCTATTTTATTTATTTTTTCAAAAAACCAACTCCTTGTTGCATTAATTTTCTGAATGATTCTTTTGTTTTCAATTTCATTGATCTCTGATTTGATTTTGGATATTTCTTTTCTTCTACTGATTTTAGGCTTAGATTGTTCTTCTTTTTCCAATTCCATAAGATCTCTTGTGAGATTGTTGATGTGCTCTCTTTCTGTTTTTCGAATGTAGGCATCTAAAGCGATGAATTTTCCTCTCAAAACTGCTTTTGCAGTATCCCACAGGTTTTGGTAGCTTGTGTCTTCATTGTTGTTATGCTCAAGGAAGTTAATGATTTCCTGTTTTATTTCTTCCTTCACCCATCTGTTATTCAACAGAAGATTGTTTAATTTCCATGCCTTTGGGTGGGGTCCAGCATTTTTGTTAGAGTTGAGTTCCACCTTTAGTGCCTTATGGTCTGAGAAGATATAAGGTGAAATTTCAATTCTTTTGATTCTGTTGATATTTGTTTTGTGTCCCAGGATATGATCAATTTTGGAGAATGTTCCATGGGGTGATGAGAAGAATGTATATTCTTTATCTTTGGGGTGCAATGTTCTATATGCGTCTATCAAGCACAGTTGTTCTAGGGTCTCATTTAAGTCTCTTCTATCCTTGTTTAATTTCTGTTTAGAGGATCTGTCCAGGTCTGTAAGAGGAGTGTTAAGGTCCCCTGTTATGAAGGTATTATCAGATATCATATTGCTCAGACTGAGTAAGGTCTGTTTCAAGAATCTGGGAGCATTTAAATTGGATGCATAGATATTTAGAATTGAAATGTCTTCTTGTTGTATTTTTCCCTTGACCAATATAAAGTGACCGTCTTTGTCTTTTTTGACTGTGGTTGCTTTAAATCCACATGTACCTGAAAAAAAGACTGCAACTCCTCTTTTCTTCTGAATTCCATTTGCCTGAGAAATTGTCTTCCAACCCTTGACTCGGAGCTTTCATTTGTCTTTTGAAGCCAGGTGTGTTTCTTGCAGACAGCAAATGGATGGCTTGTGTTTTTTAATCCAGTCAACCAATCTATGTCTCTTCAGTGGGGAATTCAAGCCATTAACATTTATTGAGATAATTGATAAGTGTGGTAGTATTCTATTCGTGTTATTTTGTGAGAGTCCATTGCTTAATTTTATCTTTTGCATCAGTGTGGAGGTTTGGTTCTGTCCTTTAATTTCTGAGTTCTTACTTTGCTGCTGATCCATTGTGGTGGTCAGTGTGCAGAAGAGGTTTAAGTATTTCTTGTAGAGCTGGTCTTGTTGTGGCGAATTTCCTCAATGTTTGTATATCCGTAAATGATTTCATTTCTCCATCAATTTTGAAGCTTAGCTTAGCAGGGTACAGAATTCTGGGCTGGAAATTGTTCTGTTTAAGTAGATTAAAGGTAGATGACCATTGTCTTCTTGCTGGGAAAGTTTCATTAGAGAAGTCTGCGGTCAATCTGATGGATTTGCCCCTGTAGGTCAACTGGCGCTTACTCCTGGCAGCTTGCAGAATCTTTTCTTTGGTCTTGACTTTGGACAGGTTCATCCCAATGTGTCTTGGAGAAGCTCGGTTAGAGTTGAGGCGACCTGGGGTCCGATAGCCCTCTGAAAGCAGTGTGTCAGAATCTTTGGTGATATTTGGGAAATTTTCTTTTATAATATTCTTTAGTATGGCTTCCATTCCTCTGGGGCATTCTTCTTCCCCTTCTGGAATTCCTATAACTCGTATGTTGGAACGCTTCTTAAAGTCCCATAATTCTGACAGTGAACGTTCTGCTTTCTCTCTCTTCTTTTCTGCCTCTTTTATTATCTGAGTTGTCTCAAAAACTTTGTCTTCTACCTCTGAAATTCTTTCTTCTGCATGGTCTAACCTGTTGCTGAGACTTTCCATTGCATCTTTAAGTTCCCTGATTGACTGTTTCATTTCCTTCAGCTCTGCTATATCCTTTTTATGCTCTTCATACCATTCATCTCTTATTTGATTCTGTTTTTGAATTTCCTTTTGGTTATTTTCCACTTTATTAGCAGTTTCCTTCATTGTTTCCATCATTTCTTTAATTGTTTTCAACATGTGTATTCTAAATTCCCTTTCTGTCATTCCTAACATTTCTGTATAGGTGGAATCCTCTGCAGTAGCTACCTCATGGTCCCTTGGCGGGGTTGTTCTGGACTGGTTCTTCATGTTGCGTGGAGTTTTCTGCTGATTCTTCCTCATGGGTGATTTCTTTTATCTGTTTCCTTGCCCTAATTTTCCTTTCACTTCCTCTTGCTCTTTAAGTTCTCGTGCCTGTGGAAGTTGCGGGCGGGTTTAGATGGATTGAACACACGCAACCACTTGCCGGTTTTCCACTGTTTTAGTACTCCTCTTTGGGTCCAGAAGTCTCTCGCTGACTGCCTGTATCCTCTCAGGGGTGATGATAGGCAGATCCCACCAGCCAGAGATGCCTGGAGTCCTATATCCCCAGACTCACGGTGCCCAGATGCAAGGAAGCTGTTACTCGGCTGCCATCTTGCTCCGCCTCCCAGTAGCCCCTTTCTTATTAGCATTGAATAGTGCTCCATTACATGCATATGCCAGTGTGTGTGTGTGTGTTTGTGCATATACCAGTGTGTGTGTGTGCGCATATGCCAGTGTGTGTGTGTGTGTGCATATACCAGTGTGTGTGTGTGCGCATATGCCAGTGTGTGTGTGTGTGCATATACCAGTGTGTGTGTGTGCATATGCCAGTTTGTGTGTGTGCATATACCAGTGTGTGTGTGTGTGCGCAAATGCCAGTGTGTGTGTGTGCATATGCCAGTGTGTGTGTGTGCGCGCGTGCCTGTGTTTGTGTTTAAATCATTCTGTTGATGGATACTCAGATTGTTTTCAGTCTGTCTATTGTGAATAAAGATACTGTAAATATTGTACAGGTCTTTTTGTGGAACATATTAGAATTTCTCTTGTTTAATTTTCTGGAAGCAGAACTGGTAGATATAGTATGAGTTTGTTAGTTTTATATAAAACTATCAGGCATCTTCCAAAAGTAGTTGTCATATTTTATTCTCACATCAAAAATATATGAGAGTTCTAGTTGCTTTCACATTGTCACCACATTTAGAGCTGTCAAGCTTCTTTTAACTTCAGCCATTCTGATGGTCGTGTAGTGGTATCTCCTTGTAGTTTAACTTACATTTCCCTGATAATTAATAACATTCAGCACTACTTTAGTGCTTTTGGCAATTCATATGTCCATACCCTTTACCTACTTTTAGTTTAATTGCTTATCTCTTCATCATTGAAATGTATAATTTCTTTGTATATTCAGAATGTGTTTTTTCAGATGCACATTTTCCCAGTATTGTCTTCCAGCCTATGGCTTGCTTATTCATGTTTATAACAGTGTCTGGTGTTGATAAATTTTCAAATATTTGGAGATTTTGGAGATATCTTATTATTATTGATATCTAAGTTAATTTAATGATGTTAGAGAGTTATCATCATTAAGATTTCAGTGAACGTATCATGTGCACTTGAAAGTGTATGTATGTTGAAGGTCTTAGGCACAGTATTCTATACATGTCAGGAAAGGCAAAGTAGTCCACAGTGTTGTTCAGAACTTCTATGCCATTACTGATTTTGTGTCTCACTGTTTTTTCAGTTACTGAGAGGAGGCATTAAATCTCCTAGTGTATATCTACCTCTCCCTTAATTTAATTTATCATAATTTAATTTGAGTCTTAAATCAAAGATTGGATTGCTTTATGTATTTTGAAGCTCTATTACTACATGCATACACAATAGGATTGTATGTTTTACCAGTAAAATGACCCTTTGATTGATTTAAAATATCTTGCTTTGTCTATGGTAGTGCACTTTGTTATGAAATCTACTTTATTTAAAAAAGAAAAGAAATCTACTTTAGCTGATATTAATATAGGTAGGCTAGCTGTTTTATGAATAGTTTTTGCATTACATATCTTTTATTACTCTTTAACTTCAAACTGACTTGTATCTTAACATTTAATTTGCAATGCTTGAAGAAAGCATAAAGTAATGGCTGTTTTTTTTTTTTATTCAACTTGACAATCTCTGCCTTTAATGGAAGTGTTTAGCACATCTACATTTAATGCAATTATTGATTGGTTGGATTGAGGTTTGCTATTTTGCCACTTGTTTCTTTGTGTCACATGCTTTATTTTTCTCTTCTGTCTCTGTCTCTCCTTTCTTGACTATTTTTTTTGTTTTAATATTTATGTCTCAGTTTTTCTATTAGTTTTTTTTTTAACTCTATCCCTTTTTAATATTATTTTAAGGGTTCCTTGACAGATTACAATATATATTTTTAACTTTGTACAATCTAATCAAAGATGGTATTATATATACTAAGTCATGTAAAATGTAAGTTCCATGTATCATAAAGGTTTATTTTTTCTTATTTTTGTGGTATAGTTGTCCTATGTATTATGTCTACATACACTATAAACCCCACAGTGCAATGTTATAGTTTTAATATAAACAATTACCTGAATTTTAAGAAAGTAGGAGAAATATAAAATAGTGTCTTATACTTACATACTTATCACTTACAGTGATCTTTATTCTTTTCTGAAAATTCAAGTTTCATCAAAGATCATTTCCTTTCAGCCAAAACTTCCTTCACTATTTTTTCTTATGCATGTTTACAAGTAACAAATAGTTTTACATGTCTGAAAATGTTTTTATTTTATATTCATTCCCTAGTGATATTTTTCCTAGATATAAATTTCTGAGTGACAGATTGTCCTCCTCTCAGTACTTTGAATATATTGTTTTTCTGTTTTACGAACACCATGGTTCCTGATGAAACTTCACCAATAATGTCTATTATTGTTCTCTTATACATAATGTGTCATTTTCTCCAGATACTTAAATATTTTTTAATTTCTGTTTTTCAGTAATTTGACTAGGGTATGCCAAATGTAGTTTTCTTTGTATTTATCCTCCTTGGAGTTTCCAGAGCTTTTACAGTGCTTAATTTCTGCCTTTCATCAAATTGCCAAATTTTTGTTTGCTTTATTATCTCACTCCTCTCCTTCTAGGAATCCAATTACATGTATGTTAGACATTTTAAGTATCACTTCACAAATATGAGTTCCTACTCACCATTTTTCAATATATTTTCCCTCTATTTTTTAGCATCAATAACATTTATTGATACATATTAACTGGCTCTTTCTTCTGTTATCTCAAACCTACTGTTAAATATGTTCAGTGAATTCTACAACTAAGATACCACCATTTTCATTCTTTGAATTACCATTTAATTATTTTCATAGTTTCATTTTTCTCATGAGATATATTGTCTTTTATATTTTATAATCTTACTTTCATTTACATCTATGTTTATAGTATCTAATTCAATATTTTTGTTAATTCTAAATTCTGTGTCCTCTAGGATCAACTCCCATTAATTGTCTTTTGCCTTAAATATGAGACAAGTTTTTCAGTTTCTTTTTATATTTTATTTTGTTATAGAGATTGTGTGTTCTACTCTATGCTCTCTCTTCTCAAGAGTGCTTAATTTTTTTGACAAGTTCATGTACTTAATTTCTAAGCATTGTTCCCTATCTCTGAAATCTCTGTTAAGTTCATTTATGCTGGTGAGTAAATTTGGACTCTTTCCTACACATGCATAGCTCCTGGTTAGCCAGATGGTTGTTTGGGGTTACATGTAGATTTGGGGATACATCCTCTTTCTGAAATTTTCTGTTTTACTTTTGTAGCTGCTAGATTCACCACAGAAAAGACATATTTTTTTTTTAAACCAATAACTGCCTGTATTTCTGGTTGAGTTTTAGCTCAAGCTTAAACACCAGATGCTTCTGGTGTTAGCTTCCCATTAGAATGCCTGCTGTATGGATGTATCTCTTACAAGTGAAGCTTCAGCCTACCATACTGCCTGGAAAATAGTATAGCCTATAATAAGGCTCAGAAAATATTGTAAAATTAATGAATAAATGAGACTATACCAAACATGAGGCATTGAAGTCAGATAGATCTTAGTTCAGAGTCTTCCTCCATATTTTTTTTGGGCGGGAGGGTTTAATTTTGAGTGTCACTAAATTTCTCTGTCTTATGTTATACCCACTTTAAAATGAAGAAAATAAGAGCTACTTCTCAAATTTGAGTTAATTGGGTACCATTTGGCACATCAACTCTTGTAGGCTCTCATTATCATGCGTCCACTGTTGATTGAGAAAAGTTTCGTGAGACGAGTATAATACTGTGATGTTCAAGGGAAGCAGCACAATTTTCATTTGGAGAAGAAACATTTAGAGGGATTTAGTATTGGAGGTATGCCTTGAGAGATGGAAGTTATTTAATTCAAGGTATTTATTTCCAGTGTCTCACATCCACAAACTGTGTCCTTATACATATCTATAAGTATATATGTACATATGTGGGTATATCTATGCCTGTGTAATTACAGATATACATCTATATCTAGGTATCTATATTTGTGTCTATATAGTAGCTATATATTACATATGTATACAGTAGATATAGATTTACATATATATAAATATAGATATAAACATAGATTAGATATGGGCATATACATTTAAGAATATAAATGAAAACTCAAAATGTCATTTTAAAATAGACCAAGAATAAGGTCAAAAGCCCCAAATACTGAGGCTTTTGCAAATCTGACAATGCCAAGGAAAATCATGCAACATATGAGTTCAAAGCATTTACCAGAATTATTATACTCCCTCTGTCAGAGATGTGCTAAAATCAGAATTAGCAACGTGTCTGACACTTGGAATTTGGATACAAATTTCTTATTCAAGAGAATTGCAAAATATGTGCCTGAGAGCTAAGTTTTTGCTGTCTCCAGAGCTAATCTGATTGTGGCTTCAGATGATATTTGAAATTCCATGGGTGTTGCAAAAGGAAGTTGTTACATAAAATATGCTGGCCTTCTTTCTCTAACATGTTAAGAAACTAAATGTTGACAACTGTTTTGATGCTCTGATAAGCCATGATACGCTAATATAAGAGATAAATGACCTTTTGAAAGTGGTGTGTCCAATGACAGGAAAGCTAATATTTTGAGTAATAATTCTGAGTTCTAGCCCTGACCCAGCTTCTTGCTGTGCAAAGTAACCCTAGTGAAATAATGGGGTCATTACCGATCATTCACCTTGATCTTTTCCTCTTGGTTAAAATTAGGGCAAGAATTCTCCTAAAGTCCTCAAAAAACATGTATTTCCCTTCCAAATAAAATTTACAAAAATTATTTCATGAAAGCATAAGCACCATCATATTGAAATTGTCCTATATTATTGTAACACTCTCCAAAATTTTTATTATACCACAATTTAATAACTGAAGGCTGTTAAAAGATTGGTTCTAACCAATCTTTTGGTTCTAACTACATAAAATAAAAATAACATGAAGTGAGATCAGATGATCTCTGAAATCCTGTGATCTTTTTTAAAAATCTATTCAATGAGTCTAAAGTTAAGGGAATTGGTCTACATCAGCCATGACAATAATGAACTAATTATCAGTTCGATGATTATTGCATGAATTTCTGTAAGCTAAGTTGTACGTGTGTGGTTGTGAAAAAATAAACATGAGGTTCTTATGTTCACAGCTTAGTTCTCTTCATAAGTGTCATCTCTAACTGGTCAGGGTTGTCTGGATTGTTATATTGAAAAATATCCTAAGGCTCAATAAGGAGAAGGTCTGTGATTGATTAGCCATGTCTGCCATGAGCAAACATGAAGTCTCCTTGCAGAAAAGGGGCATGGACAATGAAGATATTCTTTAAAAGGCAACACTGAACTGCGTCCTGAAACTCAGAGGTCCCTACCAAATAGACTCCAGCATCATATCAGTGTTTAAAAATAAGTCCTTTATCATTCTGTTGGAAGGCAAAGGGCTGTTCAGACAAAAAAAAAGGGGGGGATTTGAACTAAAATGTCTACCCACAAGGGTAGTAATGTAATACTTCAAGAAGTTTAGTCTTCTGGTGCCAAGAAGTTTGGGGAAAAATTGGTCTTTGAGGTGGCTTTAGTGAAGGGCAAGTAAACTCTTTCCTCTTTCAACCCATAGTAAGCTATGATTCATTTTCCTTTCTTTCTTTCTTTTTTTTTTTTTTTTTTTTTTGTATTGTTTGGTTCTCCTGGCAGTCTTCCTTGGAACTCATGCTTCTTACTACCAGCCTTATATTTTGTAAAACTCTGCATAGAGAGTAATCCCCTTACTGTTAATTGAGAAAGATAATGCAAATATGAGATCAGACAGCTTTCTGAGTGAGGCCAGAAGTTATGTTTCTGAAGCTTTTAATCATAGACAGAATATATTGAACATAGGATGATCCCAAAAATGTCACCCCAAAGACACCTGGTCTGGAATATGCACATGAGTACACAAGCAGATATTTGATGAATGAACTTGAAGTTTTACCAAATCACCTTGAAGCCCTCAGCTGCAGAGAAATGATTAGTTTTTCAACAATGGCTGAGCTAGGGAATTTTCTCTATGCCTGTGTTCTGTGTAGAAGATGGTTGAGGCTGAAGCTCCTTGTTCACTTCTCATTCTTGAGTTTGCAAATGATGTCTATGAGGTGGTTGTGTTTGGAGCCCTTTGACCAAGGTCTATCTGAGATAAGAAGGGAGCCCAGAACTCAACTATGATGACTTTCTTTTCAAATGCATTTGATTGTTCACTTAGCTCAGAATGTATGAGTTTGGGAGTACCAATGACTTTTTCCACTTCCTTTTCTTATTTGAATATGGAGCTTTTTATTATCTTGCATCAGCTTTGAGAAAATAAAATGAGTCTCTTGCCTCTAAAAGAAATAACATGAAGTTATGAAAAGAAATGTTTAATCAAGTATATTCTCAAATAGTGATCAATAAACCTCTATTAATGTAAAACTTCACAATGTTTATCAACAGGGAACAAATTGCTTTTATTAAGTTGAAGTCTAAACCTGCTTACCTGGTGACAATTGCATATTGCCAAATTGCTGGCATTTTTTTAACACATAGATCCAACACATTTTCTTAACAACTTTAAGTTTTTCCTTCTTGATAATCTTTCTGTTAGAAATTTCAAAGTGATATTTAAAGGATCAGAAATAACCTATTTTGAAGTATTTTGTGTGTATCTAGGACTTGGCTTGGGTTACTTTCCAAACTGGTATCATCATACAATCTAAAGCTGAATTGTTATTTCTATTTTTAGACAAGTGAGTTGAAGATGTTATCAAAGATTTTGATTATGAAATAAAATTGCAAATTGTTTGCAGAGCTGAGTTTAACAGAGCTTCTTTCTATTTTGCCTGGAATCTCTCTCTACAGACACTTCCCTTCTGCTGCTGTCATTGGAGAATAATTCTTGAGACTGGCGTTCTCATCCTAGAATTTATCATTACCTAGTTATATGACCTTGAGCATATCAACTAACTATAGATTTTTCTGGGCCTAGATTTTCTTCTATAGCAATAGGATAATAATGCCTGTCCTAAGTCACAGGTTTGTAGTGAGGATACAAGAAGTTAATACATGTGAAAATGTTTTGTAAATTGCAAAATGCTATAGAAGACATTTTTTAGCATTTTGATTAAGCTTTATAATACATTTCAGAGAAATGGTAAAACGAACACAAGCCTTTGCTAGAACCACTAGGTCTAAGATAGATCACATAAAAGCAAACTTATTACAAACAATAAAGTTAATGAGATAAGTGTAGTGATGATGAATTGAACTCTAAAGTCAGAAAGAATTGGGTTCAAATCAATTGTCTCTTTATTGGCTAACTTGAACAAAAAAAATTACTTGAACTTTCAAATTCTCATCAGAAAATGCAGATAATATCTACTTGATAACCTATTGATTAGGATAGGCTAGTATAGGTTATGCTGAGATAACAAACAATCACGGTATATGCCCTTTAAAAATCATTTAGGGGCTCTGATTTATTTTCTCATGGAGGGATCTTCGCTGATGGAGTATAAAATTTTGTTGATCTCTAGGGCAGAGGGAAATTTAGAATAGTTAATTGTGCCCTGACTCAACTTTAACTGCTTGTATTTCAGGAACCAAAAATTTATATGGCCTTATCCAACTTCAAAGTGGGGAAGGGGCAAAAAAGTACAATCTACTCATATGTCTTGGAGGAAATTTAGAAATATTTGAAAGGCAGCTCTAATTATTGTCACAAATAGGTTATTGTAAAATTACATAAATATAAAAATGTTAGTTAAAAGTTTCTGGCATATATATTAAAGAGTCAACAATGTTTCATTTATGTTGTACTATTATTGTTTCAATTAACTTGCGTTTTATACACCAGAATAATTTGGAGATTTTTTAATCTACACTTGCACTGCCTTGACCAAAGAAGCAGAAAGATGGACAATCAAACAGAAACTTGATTGCCCAAGTTATTCTGTGATGCAGGATAATAATTTCTTGCCTCCTTAAATGGGTACTTATTTGCATATAACAGCAAAAAGAAATATAGTAACTACGATGATTGCAAAGCACTTTGCATATCTAAGTGCATGTATTGAATCTATTTTATTGAGAGCTACCCCAGAGCTATTATTTCTGATGAAGTTGATTCTATCACTTCAAGATAGAATGGGAGCTACCCCAGAGCTATTATTTCTGTTCATACAAGGAACAAGGCTTGCAAATAGATTCTGCTTTTTAAATGCTTTTGCGGTTTTTTTCCTTGGAAGCCCTCTGACTGTTCGTCCATTCTTCATAAAGACTGTGAGTCAGGTTGACTCCCTGTGATCCCCAAAATATCCAGGTTTCTAATCTGGATGATAATTACAGATAAGCAAGTCAGAGGAAGAAATAATGGGGAAACAAAAGCTCTCAGAGTGACTTTAATAGTTCTTTATACATATGCACTCACTGTCTATTTCTTCTTAGATAGATGATTACCTTTTAATTTGTCTTTGAAATTTGATGTTAATTATTCACACTTTTAAAAATCATGTAAGAATGAATATCTGGGCTCTGGATTTTTTACATCCAATGTGAAGGTATTCTGTTCAAAATCATGAAGACATGAATTAATAATATTATGTAAAAAATAATGAACTTACATGACCATAAATTCACAATACAACAAATGATTCATATTTATTCAGAGTGTCTGGTGCACCCCTTATTCTATCACCCCTCATTCCATCACAAAAAAAAAAAAGAAAATGTTTAGTAAGAAAACAATGAAGACCTAGGCCTGCAGTTTCACCTAGTTTCAGACCTAGGCCTGCAGTTTCAACTCTGTAGACTAAGACAGGGGATCACTTGAGCCCAGGAGTTTGAGGCAGTGGTGTAGTAGGAATGATCCTGTGAGTAGTCACTGCACTCAAGCCTGGACAACAGGGTAAGACCCTGCCTCTATAAAAGAAAATGAAAAGAAATCATGAAGATGTTTAATACCAACTCAGGTATCTAGTTGGTGTGTGTTGAAAATTTAGGCAAGCTTCTTGAATATGCTGCTCCAGATTGGGGTGGCAGAAAGTAGGTGGTATTCTTAACCAGCTGAGCATTTGGAGTTATAAAAGAATAGATATTTTATTCAGTTTCAGCAAGCATTTTCATATTTCCTAGTCTACTAGCCTCATGAACAGATGTATTTAACTATATGTGTCCACTTCGGCACGTGCCTTGGTTTTGAGACAGCAACACTTGGTTGCTTTAGAAAGTACTATTTTGGGGTGGAGGGTAGAGAACAATTAGATATACAGTTTTACACTGGTGTTACATTCTGAAAACCTTTCGTTTTTATTCTTCCTCCTCTCTTTTTTCTTTTTCTCTTTCTTTTTTTCTTATGCTCTTTTCTTTCTTCTTATTATTCTTTTTTTTTTTGTAAATATATTCGTTGGGATGGAATTAAAGAATTCTGGCCCTGAGAGGAGCAGCATTTGTCAGTGGGAGAAGGTGTGGGTGGGAACAAATGTATTTTTCGAGTCAGCGCCTCACTCGGCACACTGAGCACAACTCCTACTGTCAGGATGAATACCTGTGAGTATTCTTTCTTCAGGGACAAGCTTCGACATTTAATTTATGGACGTGCCTAGGCTCATTTTAGAAAATACCTGGTGATGTAAGACTAAGAATCAAGGAAAAAGATCAAGTTCTCACAGTCGCTGTCTGCTAATTCATCCTGGTAATTAACCACCTGAGAGAATCGCCCAAGAATAGCCATATTGGGCAGTATTTATTTCTGTCTTTTTTCCGTCTATCTTTGGCTAACCTCAAACAGGGGAAAATAGAGTATATTTGGAATTGAATATTTTGACAGTTTAAAGACAATAATCAAGGCTGTAAATACCCTAGTGATTTTTGCTTTGTGAGCTATAGTTGGAAGAGAAGCAGGCCCATCTCACTTTTCATTTCCAGCCTTGTTTTCCTTTTAAAATCACTCAGCGTAGGATATCTTTTGATGTATGCACAAAGCTATATAAAAAAATAGAGATTTCATAAAAACCCAAAACTCTGAAGGAAACAATCAATTATAGACAGTGTGCTTATATATATATATAAAAGTTTTTGTGTATCTGCCTAATTACATGTAAAAAGCATTCTAAAAATGTATAAAACATCTTATATATACCAGGCACTGTTATACTTATTTATAAACTCAGATGTCTATATGCATAAGACTCTATTTTATATATTTATATTAGACCTAAAACAAGTAGTTAAATGGAAAATGGTGATAGAATCAACTTCATTGTTCAATAATTACGTGATGACCAAAAATTTTATTACCCACAGATGGAATTTCTTCCAGATCACTCTAGATATTTCTTTCTACATTTTATTATAGAGAAAACTTTCAAAACTTGGATCCACAAACCATGTGGAAGTGTAATATGATTTAAAAACCTTAAGAATGGGGTGGTGCCTGTGGCTCAGTGAGTAGGGCACCGGCCCCATATACTGAGGGTGGTGGGTTCAAACCCAGCCCCTGCTGAACTGCAACCAAAAAATAGCCGGGCGTTGTGGCAGGCGCCTGTAGTCTCAGCTGCTCAGGAGGCTGAGGCAGGAGAATCGCAAAAGCCCAAGAGCTGGAGGTTGCCATGAGTCCTGTGACATCATGACACTCTACCAAGGGTGGTAAAGTGAGACTCTGTCCCTACCAAAAAGCAAAAACAAAACAAAAAAAACCCCATAAGAATGAATGTTTTTCTTTTTCACTTGCATTATCATTACTATGCAGATGTTTGCTCTCAGAGGCCCAGATTGTGTCCTCTAAAGGATCACCTATATTTCCTTTTAAGAGGGCTGTGCTGAGTTTCATCATCTAAAAATTAGTCCACTGCCGGGTGCAGTGTCTCACACCTATAATCCTAGCACTCGGGGAGGCCGGGACGGGTGGATTGCCTGAGCTCATGGGTTCAAAACCAGGCTGAGCAAGAGCAAGACCTCATCTCTAAAAAAAGAGCCAGGCATTATGGTGGGCACCTATAGTCTCAGCTACTCCAGAGGCTGAGGCAAGAGGATCACTCAATCCCAAGAGTTTGAGGTTGCTATGAGCTATGATGCCACAACACTCTACCAAGGAATCAAAGTGAGACTCTCTGTTCCCTCTGCCCCCCCAAAAATCAGCCCACTAATTCCTTCCAATCACACTGTGGTGCCGTAGAAGGATGGAACAATCTTAGAAATTAATTGGACATCTGACTTTCAGAAAATATTACCCTTTTCTGGAATTCATTATTTGTATCTATTCAAAGAGGGTATCAAAATAAATGGTTCCTGAACATTAGTGAATTTATGTAATCCCTCCAGGGAAGTCAAGGGTTCTTCTTAGATTCTCCCCACACACCCCTAGTCCCATAGCTCCCTAAAATAGTACTGTGAGAGTAAGAGGCAGGAAGCAGCTCATCTTCATTCCTTCTCTCAATAAAACTTAATCAAGTTCAGCTTCAGTACTAGACATTCAGAATATAGAAATAAACAAGCAGATATGAACTCTACTTAACAAATCTGTATTCTGGATACTTCAACTACTGTCAAGAATTGAAAGTCACTCAGCCTGGTTTTAGAAATTCTGGAGGTACACACATGGATACCAGGGCAAAACATCAAACGGATAGAATTTAGAGTTACAGCATGGCTATTAAAGAAGAAAATGCCTATGTCTGCCTTATTTTCAGCATCACTCCCTTTGTAATCTATAGTGGCTGTTGATGATGAGACGGCATTCAAGGAGTTAAAAATGCTGAGCCTGACCACGTGATAACATAATTCTTTCTACCTGTAAAAGCCATTATATTTGGATAAGCCTAGTTTACAATGAATTTTTTTTTTTTATCATTTTTTTTTTTTTGTAGAGACAGAGTCTCACTTTATGGCCCTCGGTAGAGTGCCGTGGCCTCACACAGCTCACAGCAACCTCCAACTCCTGGGCTTCAGCGATTCTCTTGCCTCAGCCTCCCAAGTAGCTGGGACTACAGGCACCCGCCACAACGCCCGGCTATTTTTTGGTTGCAGTTCAGCCGGGGGCCGGGTTTGAACCCGCCACCCTCGGTATATGGGGCCAGCGCCTTACCAACTGAGCCACAGGCACCGCCCATTTACAATGAATTTTTAAGTGTTAAGTATTTGTCCAAAATGAGTTAGGATACCAGTCAGTATGTCTCATACCCAGCACATAGTAAATACTTAATAAATGCTTATTAAATGAATTCATCACCCAGGCTCACCTCTTCTTTAAGTGCTAATCCACATACCAGAATATAAAGGTGGAAAAAAGGGATTCATATTACTACTTAGACCTTAGCTAGACAAATTTACTATCCTACATATGCAGACAGTAGAGGCAAATTAAAAAGGGAAAATGGCTAAGAACTGTGCTCTTTTGCTGGCCACCACTCAGCATGCCTTGAGTTGAGGAGAAAACAAGGCCATGATAAAATCAGCAAATTCAGTGATGTTCCTCTTTGACAGCCACCAGTTTGTACTGAACACCTACTATCTCTTGAGTATGTTCTACACTCTGCAAAAGAAGAAATAAACACATGCTTTGGACCACCCACTCAATCAAGTTTTTGTACAAATTTAATGTAAAAAATTCTAAGTTCACAATGAGGATAGAACAAAGATGATATCCCAAAGATCTTTCCTGAGAAGTTAAATGCATTTTGCAAGTCACATTAATATTTACACTATTTGTCACCTGAACCACATGTTAGTATACACTAACATTCATAGATTCTAAAAAGGGTGTTCAGTCCCTTTACCTCATTGCTATCTTTGTCCTTACTGCTCTCCTGTTTTTAAAAACTGGTCCTGTATACATTCAAAGGGAAGGGATCAGTAAGGTGAAATTGCTGCAGATTTTTTTCCTCAACTGTGTGCAATCCTTTTCTCTAGCTGTGTTTCAGTTGCCTAGGAAACCTTAGTAGACTAATATTTGATTGGCTGTCATCCTGAATTTATCATGAGAATTGAGCATAAAGTACCATAGCCCTGGATAAGTTGTTCTGAAGATGTAACAATGCTTTCTGTGCTTATTTGCAAGCAGATGCAAAACATACTGAGTTTTAGGTGTCACAGTGCATGGAATTTTGAAGACTCTCCTACTAAACACTCTATAGGAATGTGTTCTTAGTACTGAAACCTCAATCTCTTACCACATAGTCAAAATTATTTTCTGTCTCAGATTCTTAATTTAATGGCTATAGTGGCTGTTGATAATGAGATGGCATTCAAGGAGTTAGAAATGCTGAGCCTGGCCACATGATAACACATGTTAGTTGATAGTTGAGATTTTTTTTTCTGGGGGGGGGATTCATTGAGGGTACAAGAAACCAGGTTACATTGATTGTATTTGTTAGGTAAAGTCCCTCTTACAATCGTGTCTTGCCCCCCAAATATGTGGCACACACCAAGGCCCCACCTCCCTCCTTCCTTCCCTCTCTCTGCTCTTCCTTTCCCCATCCCTCCCTCCTTCTTTCTCTCTCTGCTCTCCCCTTGCCCCACACCCACTGTGTCGTTAATTATCATTAATTGTCCTCATATCAAAATTGAGTACATAGGATTCATGCTTCTCCATTCTTGTGATGCTTTACTAAGAATAATGCCTTCCACTTTCATCCAGGTTAATACAAAGGTTGTGATATATGGCAGAGCAGTATTACTGTTCGTGAACCCAGAATATTTAATATGCTTGTGATTGATTACATTGCCCATGATATAATTTCCAGTACTGATGCATGCACTCCTTACATAATGTACTTAATAATAATTTTGATATATACAGTACATTACATTTATAAATTGTTTCCACATACATTACCTCAATTGATCCTTTCTATAACCTGCAAGCTAAGTAGGATGAGTCCAATTACCTTACTTTAAAAATGAGTGTTAAAGGACCAGCTATATTAAGCTATTTTTTCGAGACTACACAAGTGAAAATTTGCAAAGCTGGAACTCATACATGTGTTTGCTGTTTATGTTCAGTGTTATTTCCATAAGAACTTTCCACCTCTAATAAAATGGCATGTCTTGCTTGCTTCCAACTCCAAAATATATCAAAAAATATATATGTATTTTCCTCCTATTCTGTAATCTCACTTGAGTCAAGCTACCACCAATTCTTCTATAGACTTCTGCACTAGCTTCTTGAATGGTCTGCTTGATAATAATCTTGCTTCCTACAAGTCATTCTCCCCACAGTAGCCAAGTATGTTTTCAAAATTTTAATGTAGGCATTTTGAAAGTAAAATTTGAATACTATGAAAGACACAGGTTGTAAAATTAAAATTTAGTGGATTTTAATAAATATATACTTCATCAACTACTATTGAAATTGAGATTTAGTATGTTTCTACTACTCCAGAAATTTCCCTTCTCTTCCCTTCCCTTCCCTTTCTTTCAAACTCTGCTGCCCAGACTAGAGTACTGTGGCATCAGCCTAACTCACATCAACCTCATACTCTGTGGCTCAAGCAATCCTCCTGCTTCAGTCTTTAGAATAGCTGGGACTACAGGCACCCACCATAATGCTTGGCTAATTTTAGGTAGAGACAGGGTCTTGCTCTTGCTCAGACTGGTCTCAAACTTCTGAGCTCAAGTGATGCTCCCACCTTGGCCTCCTAGAAAGCTAGGATTACCGGTGTGAGCCAACATGCATTATTTTAATCCTCACCCCTCAGAGGCAAACACGTTTTGGTATTCTTCATATGGATTACCTTTGTGTATTCTTGAATTTTACATAGATAAAATCATGCACCGTGTACTCTTTTCATTTCAGCTTCTTTCCTCAACAAAATATTTTTTGAGATTCATCTGTGTCATTGCATGAATCAGTTTTTATTTTATTTTATTTTATTTATTTTTTTTGAGACAGAGTCTCATTATGTCTCCTTCTGTAGAGTTCATGGCATCACAGCTCACAGCAATCTCTAACTCTTGGGTTTAAGAGATTCTCTTGCCTCAGTGTTCCAAGTAGCTGGGACTACAGGCGTCTGCCACAAGGCCCAGCTGTTTTGTTGCTGCTGTTGTGGCAGTTGTCACCATTGTTTTAGCTGGCCTGGGCAGGGTTTGAACCCACCAGCCTCAGTGTATGTGGTGGTCACCCTACCCACTGAGCTACGGGCACTGCCCAGTTATTTTTTTATTTTTAATGTAATGTCATATTCCACTGTGAACACAGACCTAAATTTGTTTATCCATTTTACTTTTTGATTAATTCTTGAATTATTTCCTATTTTTGGTCATAACAAATAAGCCAATGTTGATACTTTATTACTAAATTATATATTTACCTAAACTGTATATTTTACTCTAATTTCTTTACACCATAAGCACAGACCTAAATTTGTAATGTAAACGTAACTTTGCACAGCCAACACTTACAGGGTAGAACATTATGCCCACACTCCCTAACTTTGTCTTGAGAGTAGAATATCTCCTTTTTTTATGATTTCAAAATATTATAGATGTGCATGCGTTTATGGTTTCATGGATCATGTTTGTTGTGCTTCAGTCAGTATGATAAGTGTATGTATCACAATAATAGTGTTCATTGTACCCATTTGGTATGTTTTCATATACCCCTCCCATCTTCCTCTCTCCTGCTTGATTTCCATTGATTTTCACTTCCCTCTGTGCACATGTGTTAGTTCCAGTTAGTTCCAGTTTCATAACAAGTACATGTGGTGTTTGTTCTTATAGTCTTTAGTTATTTCATTTAAGATAATGATAATTCCATCCAAATTGGTACAAATGGCCTTAATTTACTCACAGCACATACTTTGGAATGCTATTCAGAATGTATATACATATATACATTTTCTTAATCCACTTATGAATTAATGGTCTCTTGAGTTGACTCCATATCTTTGCAGTTGTGAACTGTGCTGCAATAAACATTCAAGTGCACATGTCTTTTTGATGAAATGACTTATTTTCTTCTGGATAAATACCCACTAGTGGAATTGCTGAATCAAATGGTAGGTCTCCTTTTAGTTCCTTGTGGAAAATTCATATAGTTTTCCATAGAGGTTGTACTAATTTTTGGTCCCACCAACAGTGTATAAGCATTCTTTTCTCTCTGCATCCATCCCAGCATCTAATATTTCTGCACTTTTTAATAAAAGCCATTCTAACTTGGGTGAAGTGACTTCTCATTGTCGTTTCAATTTGTGTTTCCCTTGTAATCAGTGGTGTGGAAAATTTTTCATATGTTTATTGGCCATTTGGCTATCTTCTTTTAAAAAGTTTTAGTTTCTATATTTTGCCACTTTTTAAAAAGGAGTTGTTTCTTTTTTCCATTTTGCATTTGCTTGAGTTCTTTGTAGATCTGCTTTTCAGCCCCGTGTTGGATATATAGCTTGTGGATAATTTCTCCCATTCTGTAGGTTGCCTGTTTGCTTTGTTGATTATTTCCTTGGTTGTGCAGAAGCTTTTTAATTTGATCAAGTCCCATTTATTTATTATTATTGTTGCTGTGATTCCCACTTGGGTGTTCTTCATAATTTATTTTCCTAGGCCAACAACTAGAAGAGTTTTTCCTACATTTTCTTCTAAAGTTATGAACCTTACAATTAAGTCTTTAATTTTTTAATTAGATTTTGTGGGTGGGGAGAGATATGGATCCCGTTCAGTCCCTGCTTGTAGCTATGCAATTTCCCCAGGACCATTTATTGAATAGGGCTTTTTTTCCCCTAGTGTATATTACTGTTAAAGATCAGTAGGCTATTTGTAGATGGTTTTATATCTGGGTTCTCTGTTCTTCTCCTCTGGTCTATGCCTCTATGTTTCTGACAATACCATGCTATTTTAGTTATTATTGTCAAATATAGCATAGCTTGAAATCTAGGAATGTGTTGCCTGCGCATAGCTTGAAATCTAGGAATGTGTTGCCTGCAGATTTGTTCCTTTTGGTTAAGATTGCTTTGGCTATTTGACTTCCATTGGGGTTCCAAATGAAGTATAAAATTATTTTTTTTCTGTATCTGTAATAGATGGTGAGATATTTTGATGGGGATTTCACTGAATCTATAAATCGCTTTGGGTAGTAAGGAAATTTTAACAATGTTGATTCTATTGATCCATGAGCACGGTATGTTTCTCCACTTGTTTGTGTCATCTGTGATTTCTTTCCTGGGTGTTTCATAGCTCTCTTTACAGAGATCTTTTACCTCCTTGGTTAAGTATATTCCTAGGTATTTCATTTTCTTTGTTGCCATTGTGAATGTTATTGAGTCTTTGATTAGTTTGTAAGCTTGACTTTTATTGGTGCATAGGAATGCTACTAGTCTGTGAACGTTGATTTTGTAACTTAGGACTTTGCTGAATTTATTTACTAAATCCACAAGTCTCTTGGTGGAACATTTTGGATTTTCTAGATATAAAGGTATATCATCAGAAATGTGTAATAGTCTGACCTCCTCTTTCCCAATTGGGATTCCCCTTATTATTTTTTTTTTTTTTCTTGCCTGATGGCTTTGGCTAGGACTTCCAGCACTTTACTGAATAGAAGTGGGGACAGTAGGCATCCTTGTCTTGCTCCAGTTCTGAGTGGAAATGTTTTCAACTTTTCCCAATTCAGCATGATGTTGGCTGTGAGTTTGTCATCTATGGCTTTTATAATCTTGAGTTAGGTTCTTTCTATTCCTAAGTTTGTTGAAAGTTTTATCATAAAAGGGTGTTGAATTTTGTCAAGTGCTTTCTCTGCCTCAATTGAAATGGTCATATAATCTTTATGTTTGTTTCTGTTCATGTGTTGAACACATTTCTTGATTTGTGTATGATGAACTATACTTGCATTCCTGGGATGAAGCCCACTGGGTCAATGTGGATTGTTTTTGATGTGCTGTTGATTTAGTTCACCAGAATTTTTTTAGGGATTATAGTACCTATATTCATAAGAAATATTGGTCTACAGTTTTATTTTAATGTGTGTCCTTTCCTAGCTTTGATATCTAGGTGATACTGGCTTTGTAAAATGAGTTGGGAGGATTCACTCCTTCTTAATGTCACTGTGCACTTAAGAGTGCACTGTGAATACATACTCTTCTTTTTTTATTATTATTATTAAATCATAGCTGTGTACATTAATGCAATCATGGGGCACCATACACTGGTTTTATATACCATTTGACATGTTTGCATCACACTGGTTAACATAGCCTTCCTGGCATTTTCTTAGTTATTGTGTTAAGACATTTATATTCTACATTTAGTAAGTTTCACCTGTACCCTTGTAAGATGCACCTTATGTGTGATCCCACCAATCACCATCCTTCCGCCCATCTTTCCCCTCCCCTCCCTCTCCCCCTTCCCCATATTCTTAGGTTATAACTGGGTTATAGCTTTCATATGAAAGCCACAAATTAGTTTCATAGTAGGGCTGAGTACATCAGATACTTTTTCTTCCATTCTTGAGATACTTTACTAAGAATAATATGTTCCAGCTCCATTCGTGTAAACATGAAAGAGGTAAATCCTATATACCTCTACTAGGTATATACCCAGAAGACCAAAAATAACATTATAACAAAGATACTTGTACCAGAATGTTTATTGCAGCCCAATTCATAATTGCTAAGTCATGGAAAAAGCCCAAGTGCCAATTGATCCATGAATGGATTAAAAAATTGTGGTATATGTACACCATGGACTATTACAGCCTTAAATAAAGATGGACACTTTACCTCTTTCACGTTTACACACTCTTCTTTGTGAGACTGATAATGTTTGGCTATGAATCTATCTGGTCCAAAGCACGTTTTGTTGGAAGATTTTTTATTATGGATTTAATTTTATTTCTCATCACTGGTCTGTTCAGGAGTTTTATTTCTTCCTGATTGAGTTTTGGTAGATTGTATATTTCCAGGAATTTGTCAATATCCTCTACATTTTCAATATTATATGGATAGATATTTTCATAATATTCACAGATAATATTTTGTATTTCCATGGTATCAGTGGCAATATCTCCTTTCCTTTGCATTTCTGATTAATAGGGTCTTTCTATTCTTTTCCTGGTTAATTTAGCAAGAAGGCTACCTTTTTTTATGTATTCAAAGAGCCACCTTTTTTTTCTTTGATTCTTTGTAACTTTTTTGTTTTCATTTCATTTAGTTCTGCTTTGACTATCATTATTTGTTTTATCCTGCTGGCTTTGGGTTTGGTTGACTCTTCGTTTCCTAGTCCTTGAGATGTATCATTAGATTATTAACTTGTGATCTTTGTATCCTTTGTGTCCTTTTGAACATAGAAGGCTATAAATTTTCCCATTAGGAGTGCTTGGTTTTGCTGAACCCCATAGATCCTGGGAGTTTGTGTAGTGTTTGTCATTCAATTCAAGGAATCTTTTGGTTTCCATCTTAATTTCATTATTGTCCTTATAATCATTCACCAGGGTGATGTATAATTTCCATTATTTGTGTAGAATTTAGTGTTTTCTTTGAAGTTGAGTTCTAGTTTTATTCCACTATAATCTGAGAAGACACATAGTTTGATTCCTATTATTTTTAGTAAAATTTTTAGACTGTTTTATGGCCTAAGATATGATCAATTTTGAAGAATGTTCCATGTGTTGATGAGAAAAATGTTTATTCAGTAGTTTGGGATAAAATGTTCTTTAAATGCCTATTAGATTAATTTGTTTTACAGTCCCATTTACGTTCAGTGTTTATTTTTTTTTTGCTTGGATAATCTGTCTAGTTCTGTCAGTGAGGCACTGAAGTCCCTGGTGATTACCATGCTGTGTGTATCTATTTGCCTCAATCTAGTAGGGTTTGCTTTATTCGTGTGGGCACTGTATGTTATGAACATTAATATTTACAATTGTTATATCTTCTTGTTGAATTTCTTTTGTCATTTTATAATGACTATGTTTGTCTTTATTGTTGCTGTAAAGCCAACTTTATGGGATATGCAAATGGCTACACCTCCTTACTTTTGGCTTCTATTTGCATGGAAAAAAAATTCCCATTCCTTCACCTTGAGCCTTCCTTGTGGGTTACATGTGTTTCCTGGAGATATCAGATATTTGGCTTGTATTTTTTCATCCATTCAGGCAGCCTGTGTTTCTTAAGTGAGACATTCAGACAATTCACACTGATGGATAGAATTGATATGTGGGATGCTGTTGTGTTCATCCCTTTGGGTAGTATCCTATTGTTTTCTTTTACCTCTTGTAAAAGATATTGTTTTGTGTGAGCTTTAGCTTTGAGTTGATTTTACTCTGATGGGTGTCTGTTGTGCTAATCCAAGCATAAAGTGGTTTTGAGCATTTACTGCAGGTTATGTGTGGGTTTGACAAACTCCCTCAGTGCTTGTATGGAAATGTCTTTATTTCCCCTTTATAGACTAAACTTAGTTTTGCAGGATAAAGAATTCTAGGTTGGCAGTTGTTCTGTTTAAGAAGACTGAAGATCCTTTCTGGCTAGTACACTAGCATAATTTTTCTATATAACTTACTTGATGTTTTCACCTCACAGCTTGCAGGAGTTCTTCCTTCACGCTGGATTTGTCCAATATGATGATCATGTGTCATAGTGATTGCTTCTTTGCAATGAAGCTCTCAGGTTTTCATTGAGCTTCTTGCATGTGAATAGCTAACTCTCTAATAACACTAGGAAAAATTTCCTCAATTATTCCAACAAATACTTTCTCCAGCCCTGTACATTTTCTTCTTTACCCTCAGGGACACCTATGATTTTTATATTTGGCCATTCTACATGATCCCATATTTCTTGTAGGCTTTCTTCATTCCTCTTAATTCCCTGTTCTTTATTTTGGACTGAGTTAATTTGAAAGGGCTGCCTCTGAGATTCTTCTGCCTTGTGAAGCCTATTCTTAAAACACTCTACTATGTTTTGTATTTACTTAAATCAATTTTTCATTCTCAGAAGCAGCCAGAAAAGGAGAGCAGAACATTTTGGAGTTAGCAGGACCACAGTTAGAAACATCCAAAAACATAAACATGATTACTTGGAAAGTTATGGTAAGGAAAACTGAGACATACAGTGGAAACGGAGGAAAACGCCTACTGGTGACGTCAATGAAGCCACATTAAGCTGGTTTAAAGGTAGGGCAATTAATGCCAGAATCTCTGGGCTGATGATCCAAAAAGTTTCTTAAAAAATCCACACAGAAATTTGGGGTGGCAGATTTCTAAGCATTGAGTGGTTGGCTTGAGAAATTTAAACTGCAACATCAGATCTCACAGAAAGTTTTGTGTAGTGAATCCGATGAAGTTCCAGTAGAGGTTGTGAAATAGTTTATTAAAAAGTTCCTGCTAATACATTTGAGTTCTCTGTGGATTCTGGTTATTAGACCTTTATCGGAGGTATAACCTGCAAATATTTTCTCCCATTCTGAGGGCTGTCTGCTTGCTTTACTTACTATGTTCTTGGCTGTACAGAAGCTTTTTAGTTTGATCAGGTCCCAGTAGTGTATTTTTGATACTGCTTCAATTGCCTGGGGAGTCCTCCTCATAAAAATATTCACCCAGGCCAATTCCTTCAAGAGTTTTCCCTGCACTTTCTTCAAGTATTTTTATACTTTCATGTCTTAAGTTTAAATCTTTTATCCAGTGAGAGTCTATCTTAGTTAATGGTGAAAGGTGTGGGTTCAGTTTCTCGGGGCGGGAAAGGGACTTGAAGAGAAACTTCTCTAAAGAAGACAGACACACAATCTACAAACACATGAAAAAAAGCTCATCATCCTTAATCATCAGAGAAATGCAAATCAAAACTACTTTGAGATATCACCTAACCCCAGTAAGAGTAGTACACATAACAAAATCCCCAAAACAGAGATGTTGGCATGGATGTGGAGAAAAGCGCACACTTCTACACTGCTGATGGGAATGCACACTAATATGTTCCTTCTGGAAGGATGTTTGGAGAATACTTAGAGACCTAAAAATAGACCTGCCCTTCGATCCTATAATTCCTTTACTAGGTTTATACACAGAAGACCAAAAGTCACAATATAACAAAGACATCTGTACCAGAATGCTTATTGCAGCCCAATTCATAATCGCTAAGTCATGGAAGAAGCCCAAGTGTCCATCCACCCACAAATGGACTAGCAAATTGTGGTACATGTATACCATGGAATATTATGCAGCCTTAAAGAAAGATGGAGACTTCACCTCTTTCATGTTTACATGGATGGAGCTGGAACATATTCTTCTTAGCAAAGTATCTCAGGAATGGAAGAAAAAGCATCCAATGTACTCAGCTCTACTATGAAGCTAAATTATAGCTTTCATATGAAGACTATAACCCAACAATAGCACAAGACTACGGTGAAAGGGCCAAGGAAGGGGAAGGGAGGGGGGAGGTTTTGGTGAAGGGAGAGTAAGGGGTGGAGCCACATCTACAGTGCATCTTAGAATGGGTACAGGTGAAACTTACTAAATGCAGAATACAAATGCCTACATACAGTAACTAAGAAAATGCCATGAAGGCTACTTTGAACAGTTTGATGAGAATATTTCAGATTGTATATGAAACCCGCACAATGTATCCCTTTATTGCACTAATGTACACAGCTATGACTTAACGATAAAAATAAATAAACTAAAAAAAAAAAAAAAAAAAAAGGTCCTGGACTTCTCCAGGGCCTTCAAATATGACATCTTTAATGCTAATGACTACAGACTTCATTTCAAGGTGATGCCTGACAGGAACATTGTCATGTAGAGTGACAAATATAAGAGCAGAAATCTTTCCAAAAGATATCACGTAGTTCTGCATTACACTCGCTCAACAACAGAGAAAGTGAAACCCTTGGTGATTGGTAAACTGGCAAAGCCACACACATTCTGATCCTGAAGCCTAAAGACCTCCCTGTTACTTGGAGATCAAACAAATACACATGCATGACTTGTGGACAAGGGGTTTCACTAAGAAATGAAGAAGAAGAAATGGTCTATTCTACTGACAGTAGACAACTTTTCTGGTGAATCATCTCACAAACATGACATTTCGAAGTCAAAAATCCAACCTCTTAACCAAGGCATCATGGTTTAAAATGCACTACTGAGCCCAGTTCTTACAATGGGTCATTACTAAAAACCAAACCCTGTGGTCTACCTGTAGAAGCAATTTCATCAGCTATATTAGTTAACACTCTAGATGATGTCCTCTGGATCTGTTCTGCTTTGAATAAAAGTCAGCCAGAACAGTACAGAAGTGTTTCAAGAAGGTTGAATTTGTCACAACCCAAGAGCACAATGTTTTGGCCCCCTCAGACAGTGTACCTCCCATGGCAGAAATCAGAGGATTAGAATTTAAAAATGTTGTTCTAATTGATGATGAGGTGGCAACTTGTAATGAACCTGTCCCACCATGATTCTTCTAAGTGATATTGACCAAAGTACAGACCAGCTTATAATTTTACTAAGCAGCTGATAAAGGGGGAGCAGCAAGTGAGGATGAAACAGAATTGCAGAGACTCCAAAAGGACGGGATGTCAGGCAATTGATAATGCAGTTGAAGTCATTTGCTATAAAGAAATGCCCAGGTACAGTGAGTGGTATAGCTAGAGTTGAGAGTGTTTTTTTCCCCACTTACATTTGTAATAAAAGGAAGAAAAAAATTAAAACTAATTCTTTTTTCAGAAAGAATGATAAAACTATCAGAAAACAGTCAATATATTGATTTTGTATGCTACTGTATGTATGATTTTAGTGTGTTTTGAGTATGTATGATTTGGTATGATATTCTCTAATAAAAGGTATACAAGGAAGTAAAGAACATGTACACATCAGTACAATAGCCTATTTCCTTATGTTTACTACCTTCATATGTTGACTAGTTTGCTACAGTCCCTTGGATGGTCAGCTTACAGAAGTTCTACTATATTTGCAATTCATCTATAGAGGAAATGTGTTGGTTCTTTCCTATTCATTTATATATGTGATTATTTATTTATATGTCTGGATTCATTGATATTTCTTTTATGCTTTGTGTTATACTCTAATAATACATTATTTATTTGCCCCCAAATTGACCCAGCTTTAGCAGTTGGGAGTTCATTTAGTTGGCTTCTTTGCCCTTCGTTGTATCCTTTGGCATACTCCATCACTGTGGGACTTTTTTTTTTTTTTTTGTATGTGTTTTCAGCACTTCCTTGGTTTGTGGCACTACAATATGCTTAAGAATAATTTTGTATATATTTTATTCTAGCCCTATAATCAGGCTTTTATTGAAAGATCCCTGTGTCACTTTACTGGAGAATGGTATTAGAAACCAAGAGTTTCTATGAGTTCTTCTGAATCTTTTGCAGAGTGAGTGTTTTAATTTTAATAAATCCAATACATCGTTTTTTGGTGAATTATACTTTTGGAGTTGTAGCTGCAATGGCATCATGAAATCACACCTATTTTCTCCTATGTTTTCTTCTAGAAGCTTTATATTTTTTCATTTTATCTTTAAATTTATAGCCCATTTTAAATTAATTTTTATGTAAGGTATAATATATCTGATTAAGTCCATATTTTTTATATGGGCATTCATTTGTTCCAGTACAATTTGTTGAAAAAGATTGTCTCCATTGAATTGCCTTCTTGCATTGTTAAAAGTTAATTAAATTTGTGTGAGTTTATTTCCGAGCTATTTTGTTAACACTGTACATATATACTCTTTCAGCAATAACAAGTGTTGTGATTTACTGCAGCCCTGTAGTAAGTCTTAAAGTAAGGTAGAGTAAGTCCCCTAATTTTGTTTTGCACCTTTAGTATTGTGTGAGTATAAACACTCACTCTATGTCCTTGTATTTGTATATACATTATAAAATAATTTTGTTGATACTTGCAAGATAGCTTGTTAGAATTTTAATTAGGGTAACATGGAATCAATAGAGCAAGTTGGGAAGAACTATTAATAACATATTAACAACACTGAGTCTTCTGTGAACACATAAAACCTCTTGATTTATCAAGATATTTGATTTTTCATCAATTTTTTCAGTTTTCCACCTACAAATGTTGTATGTATTTTGTTAGAATTATGCCTAATTATTTTTTGATGCTAATTAACTGCTGCTTTTTAAAATTTCAAGTTAAAATTTTTTATGACTGGTATACATAATAAGTTCTAAAACATAAGCAATGTCATGTTTAACCACTGCAGACTCCTCGGTCTGGGCTACAAGACCCAGTCTCCTTAAAATAATCTCATGCCATACTACCCTTTGGTTCTTAATGTCCAACTTTCTGTCATTTTTCCTGACTATTCCAAGTTTGTTCATGTCTCAGACTCTTTGCACTTGCCCTTCATTTTTTGATTGGATTTCTGTTTTCCTAAGAGTCTTTTTTTTTTAATCTGCTTCATTTCATCCTACAGGTCTCAATTCCAATTTCAAATGTCAGATGTACTCTTTTCTAATAACTACATATAAACTAGCTTAATCTTTCCTCTTCACTTACCTTGCTTCATAGTCTTCATAGAATTTACCAGTATTTGACATTATTTTGTTTGTTACTCTCCCTAATTATCATTGTTATTTACCCAAGTAGAATATAAATTAGATGAGTGTAAGAATTTTTTCTTTTTCATTCACCACCATATTCTCATTGGTTATCACATCTAGAATATAGTACACATTCATTTGAATTATCTCTGATCTTTAATCTTTAATAAAAAAGATATACTGAGATTAAATGTCTCGACTTCAATGAAATCTTCCTTGAGTACCTAATCTGGAAGGGATTACTCTCTGCTCCGAATCTATCTAAAAATATATTCCTTCTCACATGGTATTTACAGTGCTCCTTTGTTGACACACATCATTTATCTTCTACTATACTACAGAATCACTAAGAACAGATTTGTTGATATTTGTATTTTCCATACTTTCTAGCACATATATATACACACACACACACACACACATATATATATACACATATATACCTACACATATGTATGTGTGTGTTTTCATGAATAGCTAAAGAGGCTGGTAATATTTTAACCTTGGACCTGGTTCAAACAAATTTTATCAAATTTGTAAAATGAAGAAATTAGAATAGAATTATTGACAACTTTTTAAGTTTTTTCCTCTGTTGAAGAGGCTGTAGCAGATATTGGGAGTGTTCCACCCATATCACCTGAATCTCTACCACTTCCATGAAGATGAGATCCCCAAGTGTTTTATTCCCAATGGCTAGAACCTGACTTCCCTCAGGCTGCTTGAGACAGCTTTCCTTGCAAGCTGCAAGAGCCAAAATTGTATCCTCACAGTTCTCAGGGAAACTATGACTAAGGATGTAGATGTATAAACATCTCAGATTCTTAGGCCCTTCATAGCCACAGCTCTGAGTGAGGTTTACTCAGTCTCCAGAGCTCCTTTATAGGAATTAGTTTAATAGCTTATCCTTGATTGGCCTTCTTCCCTTCCAAATCGTCCTACTTTGGACAACCTGTTCTTCCCAGAAACACTTCAAAATATATCCCTTTCACACAAATCTCATCTCAGAATCACTTCTGGTGAACCAACTCTGAGCCCTGAAACAAGGGGCTAGAGTCCTCTTTGAGAATCTACTTTCATGGCTTACCTTTAGGAAAAAAAAATCATTAAAATGAAAATATTCTTATATTCTATGGATTTTAATTTAAGAATCCCTTGACTAAAAATATTTAAGGTAATTTTTGTTCTTAAATGTATTCATTTCAACAACAGAAAAGGTTAGTGAGTTTCTACTAATGCCTAGCATTGTCTTATTATAATTCCTGATCATATCAGAGTGAGTAAAACCTACCAGATCCTTGTTTCTATGAAGTTTATCTTCAAGTAGAGGAAGATGAGAATAAGATGTTGTTTATAAAATAGCACGTAATGTTGAGTGTCAAAGTAATAATTAAAGTACATAGAAAACCAGTAGCCAGTGGGCAACTTCCTTATGTATATTGATCAAGGGATAGAGCTCAGAAAAGGAACATTTAAATTAAAAATTGTATTCACAAACAGAAGCTAGCCATATAAAGATCAGGATCTGACAAGATGGGCAGAGAGAAATGGAATACAAGCAAAAGGAACAGCCAGCGCAAAGACTCTAAATTAGGAACAGGCTTGGCAAGTTTGAGAATCAAAAGAGGCTCAGTGTCTAAGCATGTCATGCAAAGCAAAGAGCACAGGAGATGATTTGCAAAAGTGTTCATGCACCTGATCATGGAGGGTTAGTCAAGGCGAAGAGTTTGGGTTATATTCTATGTAAAACAGGGATAAGGATAGTCAGTACTCGTTTTCCACTGGAACATCCCATGGCTAAGTGCTATAGTATAGTGTTTAGGGTCTAATTGTACCATGATCAGTTCCAGTGACACCAACTCCTCCCACTGTTTTTCCTGGCATATCCCTTCTAACTGATTATGGGTTCATTAGTCTCTGCCTCCTCTTTTCTAAGTCTTTCCCCACAGGAGATAAAATTCCATGATAAGTAATTAGATGAAGTAAAAGTCATCTCTGAATAACCCTAGCTCCATGAATGAGGAGAATTTCAATAAATATTTCCACAATAAAATGAACTATTCTTGACCTCTGACCAGGTTTAGAACTAGGCTCCTACTTAGAGGATATGGCATTTAGAGGATAACATCTTAGAGGATACGCAATATGTTACTGCTATCTTCACATGTGTTTATGTTGGATGGGTTGAGATTTACTTCAACAGACATTGTTAGTATTGATTTCTTAGGATTTGGTTTCAAAGAAGGAAACTTGTCATTTTCTGCAGTCTTTTTAAAATTCAGTAAAAGGTTGCCTAAATGCACAGTAGATATTACCAGAGTCCCAATTTCAAGCACACATTTTTTTCAATTCTTTCACTGGCACCATCATGGTTATTCTACAACTCATGCCCTCTAACAGGAAAGGAGTCTTTCCAACAAAGCAAGCTTGATAAGACAGCTGGAGTTTCTTGGAGAATGTTGACCAGAGTAATTACTGTAGTTCTGACAGCAGCTGTAAAGTTTCTGCTGCTGGAGTAGAATTTAACCCCTACCTAACTGAATTCTAAGAAACTGATTCTTTCTTTTATTGTATTAATGTGTACCTCAGGGTATTCCTTGGAAAAAATATGAGCTATTTAATTGCATTAAAAGCATAATGGCTTCTGACTTGATACTCTGGGTTCAAGAGCTTTGCAAAAATATTTATATAACAGATGAAAAAGTGATTCTCTCTTTTTTGGTCTGTTTGTCCTCACTCTGGTTTCCATAGTTGCATGTACCTTAGGTTCAACTTAGTTGGTAAGCAATAAAATATAAGTTGCTTTTACATATGATGAAGCTTGAAGCTTACTTGCTTCAGATTGGGGTTTTTTTCTAGTTCTTCAAGTATTGTGGAACTAACCCCAGATGGCCAACATTATATTGAAACTTTTTCTTCTACTATTCTCCTAAAGTATCTAAAGCCATAATTTTGAAACATTCACTTGACAAGAATTTGCTGAGTATCTACTATTTATGAAACACTAGGCAAATCATGAATGAGTTACTAAAAAGTATAAATTGTAATCTCTGCCTTCAGAGTATGTTACAGGTGTGCACTAACATAAAGCACTGACTTAGGGCTTCTTCCTTCAGTCATGATCCCCCTCTACACACCACAGTAGGCGTCAAGGTGACACTGGATCTGAAGTAAGTTTAACATATATAAACCTAATTCAAACACTGGGGCTAAAAAAGAGTGTAACTCTATTTTCTATAAATTATGTCAAAACCTGTTCCACTTCCCCAATATGTGGGACATCTAATATCAGTCATTTTTTTTATTCTCCTCCCACCATTTGTACAGAGGTTCTGAGTTTGCATTGAAACAGGGAGGAAGCAGCTTCCCTGCTTAGGTACACAAACTTCTCTATGTATCAATCTTAGGGTACTTGTTTTTCTGGCATTATTGAGGGCAGTGATCTTATGGTGCCAGTGCCCTACATATAGCACGTGGTCATTTCCTCTGTGGTGTGGCCTCCTCAGATCTCCATTCCCTTCCCAGGGAGGGAATTCTTCTCACTGCTGGCTCTTCCTCAAAGAGCCAGATCATTTCCTTTTCCATGAGAAATTCAGCCCAATGTTTCTTAAAGGCTATAAGAGAACAAAATCCAGACTAGGATGTCTCTTGCAAGCCACCTTTCTCATGGCCCATAAACCCAGCATCTCCTGAGATAAAGTAATACAAGACTATTTATCTTTGTGGGATGGATGGGAATGGAGAGACGCCGTGAGGGACAAAAATAATAATCTCAATTAATAACTTGGTTATGCAAACATTGAAAACAAATAGCATGAGATAGGCAAAGAGAAATAAAAAAATATAGTTCAACAGAGAAATTGTATTAGTCTATGAGTAGAAGCTTGATCCTCTGGTGGAGTTCTGGCACTGGCAAAAGTTGCAATACCTAGTGTTTCTTAGGCATGAAGAAACTCATTGCTCTTCCACCCCTGAATAATGGAACCCAAATATGTGTTTTACCATGATTTCCAGGTGATTTGTATGCATAGGAAAGTTTAAGAACCACTGTAATAGAGAACAAAAAGCACAAAGTATGTTCAGAATGCAGTAAAGAGATCATTTGATTAAAGCACAGGGTTCATACAAGAAAAATATGTTATGTCTATAAATGATGGCTGGTCCAGAAAATTAAGAGATTGGAAGCCGTTTTCAAGGGATTGTAAGTTTTCTTGCAGTCATGGAAAGCCACTGGCACTGGAGAATGGCAACATCAATGGGATGGCTTAGGAAGATGTGCCCAGCAAGAGTGGAGAAAGGAGATCTTTGTGAAAGAGCATCAGGATTTATGGTGTCAAATTTGTCTAAGATACTTCTTGAAGTTCTGCAGAGATTTTCAGAAATACATAGACTTTTTCAAGCTGTTGGAAGACTATTAAATGCACTGTCTTATGAAGCAAAGACATTCTTATTAATGACATTAAAGAACAATTTTAGCTCTTGGTGTCACTGGGTTTAGCAAAGAGGTAGTGTGAACTGGACTCTAAGGATAAGAGAAAATGAATGTTCACAGCCAGTTAGAAACTCTTACCAAACAAACAGAAAATGTAGTTCAAATAAGGCCCTGGGAGCACATTATATGAATCTTTCACGTTTTTTAACAGCACAGTGTGTGCCTTTTTTCACCTGCCCTGTGGTCTCATCCCTAATTTGAATTCCTACCTCAGGTAGGTCAGCCTGCTGAGCAGAGTGGCATGTTGTCATCCTCCTCCAACAACCTTTAGGTCAGTGGTTTGCAAGCATCACTATACATTAGAATCATCTGGGGAGCTCTAACAACTACAGCTGCCCAGTCTGTCCTCAGACCAATGAAATTAATATTTCTGGTAATTCCAACAGTCAGACAGGTATGACAAGAGTCAAGTAAATGCACCCAAACTGAGAGTTACAAAAAAAAAAAAAAAACTCCTCTGCTTCTTCGTGTGTAGTAAAATAAAATGGTTACTGTTTAGGAAGCCTGTGTTTCATATGCATTATCTATTTCACCACACTACTCTCCTTCCCCCATCCCTTGTAGATAACCTGTGTGTTAAGTAAGATTTTTACCATTATCTTCACTTTGCAAAACAGTAAACATAGGCTTAACAGAAGAAATGCACCTGCCCACACTAATAATATTAGAAAGTAGTCCAGCCAGGATTCAACTTAAGGGAGTGAGATGTAGAGCCTGACACTTGGTCTAAAACACAAAGAATAATTTGTAGATTCATTCATCCTTCCTATTGTGACTCAAGGATACTGCACCCAAAGTATTTTTAATATTGTGAATTTAAAGTAATTTGTGAGTTGTCAGTTTGTAAATGTTGAAAGTTGCGTTAGTGTGATTGGCCATTTCTAGACTTCATCAGTGAATATTGAGATGTTTTCCATAAAGCAGGCATTTAGTAGCTTCTTCTTCTTCTTCTTTTTTTTTTTTTTTTTTTTGAGACAGAGTCTCACTTTATCACCCTTGGTAGAGAGCCATGGCGTCACAGCTCACAGCAACCTCCAACTCCTGGGCTTAGGCAATTCTCTTGCCTCAGCCTCCCGAGTAGCTGGGACTACAGACACCACAATGCCCGGCTATTTTTTGTTGTTGCAGTTTGGCTGGGACCAGGTTCGAACCTGCCACCCTACCCACAGGTGCCGCAGTAGCTTCCTTTTAAATGATCAAATAGGTGAATTCAAGACCAGTTTGAGGAGGAAAACACACACATAATTTTATCAGGCCTACCATCAAGAAACACATGTTGGCCAGGCATGATGGCTCACACCTATAATCCTAACACTCTGGAAGGCTGATGCAGGTACATTGCTTGAGCTCAGGAGTTCAAGATCAGCCTAAGCAAGAGCAAGAACCTGTCTCTATAGCCAGGCATAGTGACTCACACCTGTATCTAGCTACTTTGGAGACTGAAGCAAGAGGTTTGCTCAAGCCCAAGAAAGTTTGAGGTTGCTATGAGCTATGATGTCACTTCACTCTACCCAAGATGACAGAGTGAGACTGCCACTTCACTCTACCCAAGATGACAGAGTCAGACTCTGTCTAAAAAAAAAAAAAAAAAAGGAGGAAGCACATATCACAGGATATTCTTAACAGCCAACATCAATCATTGCACCTTATTTGTGTGGCTATTAAATATGGCCAGCTGTATTTGGGGACTTATGCTCATTTTGCTCAACATGCTCATTATATTTCACTCTACTAGAATTGTTCCATTCAATTAGTCTTTTTATTTCAACATGGGGGGAGGATATCACACGGGCTGTTCCCTCCACAAAACTCATCTCCTCTTGCTTCCCTACTAGCTTTCCACCAGAACATCATCACTACTGCCCTATCCCTGGGTAACACTTTAGATTCTAACTTAGATGTAATTTCTTGATGGAGCATATTCTGACCTCTAACTCCATCACTCCACTCCATGACTGCACCTCTAGTGATTTTCCCTCACAATTTCTCCTTATTTTCTTAAAACACATTATCACAATTTATTAGGTATCAACTAATTCCTAGCTAATTCCTCATTTAATTGTGTATTTCTAGACATTTTTCTACACGTTTACCACTTTATTTCTAGTGCCTAAAAAGTTCCTAGCTCACAGTAGATGCTTATTAAAAAGATTGAATATTGAGTGCTTTTAAGAATAAATTGGTTTGATTTCTCCCCAAATTATTGCTTTGTCTTAATTCTCAAACTTACCAAGTGATCTAACTTACATATAGTTGTTGTTTTTCCTCACTTAAGTGTGTCAACCAATGCTTAAAAATAAATAGCCAAGAAAATATATAGTGTTCCCATTCAATAGCCTACTTGTTTTTTGAAAGCAATTTACCTGCAAGAAGTATGAGAATTGATGTAAATTCAGTAAAATTTCCCAGTGGAAAGAAACCTGAAAATAAGAGCTAATTTTGAGATGAGAATTTTGGAGATAAATATTTTATCTCAAGTCGATATCTTCAACTATCCTTTAGCTGATAAACTTTAATCAGTATAACTGTGATTTCCTAGTATTTCCAATGAAAGGATATACAATGTTGACTCCAACTCCACATTTGTTTGGACAGTAGACTCCACATATGGGTATGTACTTTCTTTTTTTAAATGTATATATAAAAAGTGTTTTTAATTTTTTTAATATTGTTTCTAATCTGGTGCTTTTTCGTTTTTATTGTCTGGGATTCATTGAGAGTAAAATAATTAGGTTATGCTGATTGTCATCCACACCAGAATCTGCTGCTTTAAGACTTTGTGATGTGGGCCATTCTCACAGGTGATATCTCAGGCTAGTTTTGATTTGCATTTCTCTGATGGTCAGGGATGATGATCATTTTTTCAAATATTTGTTAGCTGCATAGTATTCCATGGTGTACATATACCACAATTTATTAATCCATTCGTGGATCGATGGGCACTTGGGCTTTTTCCATGACTTAGCAATTATGAATTGGGCTGCAATAAACATTCTGGCACAAATATCTTTGTTATGTTGTGATTTTTGATCTTCTGGGTATATGCCCAGCAGAGGGATTACAGGATTGAATGGCAGATCTATTTTTAGATCTCTGAGTGTTCTCCATATATCTTTCCAAAAGGAATGTATTAATTTGCATTCCCACCAGCAGTGCAGAAGTGTTTCCTTTTCTCCGCATCCATGCCAACATCTCTGGTCTTGAGATTTTGTGATATAGGCTAGTCTCAGTGGAGTTAGATGATATCTCAAAGTAGTTTTGATTTGCATTTCTCTGATGATTAAAGATGATGAGCATTTTTTCATATGTCTGAAGGCCGTGCGCCTGTCTTCTTCAGAGAAGTTTCTCTTCAAATCCCTTGCCCAGCCTGCGATGGGATCCCTTGTTTTTTTCTTGATGATGCGTTTGAGTTCTGTGTGGATTCTGGTTATTAAACCTTTGTCAGAGATATACCCTGCAAATATCTTCTCCCATTCTGAGGGCTGTTTGTTTGCTTTACTTACAGTGTTCTTAGCTGTGCAGAAGCTTTTTAGTTTGATCAAGTCCCAGTAGTGTATTTTTGAAGCTGCTTCAATTGCCCGGGGGGTTCTCCTCATGAAATACTCACCCAGACTAATTTCTTCAAGGGTTTTCCCTGCATTCTCCTCTAGTATTTTTATAGTTTCATGTCTTAAGTTTAAATCTTTAATCCAATGAGAGTCTATCTTAGTTAATGGTGAAAGGTGTGGGTCCAATTTCAGTCTTCTGCAGGTTGCCAGCCAGTTCACCCAGCACCATTTGTTAAATAGGGAATCTTTTCCCCACTGAATGTTTTTAATTGGCTTGTCAAAAATCAAATAGCGGTAAGTAGCTGGCTTTACCTCTTTCATGTTTACATGGATGGAGCTGGAACATATTCTTCTTAGTAAAGTATCTCAAGAATGGAAGAAAAAGTACCCAATGTACTCAGCCCTACTATGAAACTAATTTGGGGCTCTCACATGAAAGCTATAACCCAGTTACAACCTAACAATAGGGGGAAGTGGGAAAGGGAGGGGGAGTGGGTAGAGGGAGGGGGATTGGTGGGATCACACCTGTGGTGCATCTTACAGGGGTATTTGCGAAACTTGGTAAATGTAGAATGTAAATGTTTTGGCACAGTAACTGAGATAACGCCGGAAAGGCTATGTTAACCACTGTGATAAAAATGTGTCAAATGGTTTATGAAGTGAGTGTATGATGCCCCATAATCATATCATTGTATACAGTTATGATTTAATAAAAAAATTAAAAAAAAAAAAAAAGTGTGTCAAATGGTCTATGAAGCGAGTGTATGATGCCCCATGATCATATCAATGTATACAGTTATGATTTAATAAAAAAAAACAAATATTTGTTAGCTATTTGTGTGTCTTCATCAGAGAAGATTCTGCTCATAACTCTTGTCCAGAGGTAGATGGGATTGTTTACTCTTTTTCTGTTGATTTATTTGAATTCTCTATAGAATCTGGTTATCAACCCTTTGTTAGATTGACACCCTGCAAATATCTTTTCCTATTCTGAAGGTTGTCAATTTGCTTTACATGTTGTGCCCTTAGTTGTGCAGCTTGATTAAGTCCTATTTGTTAATTTTTGTTGTTGCAATGGCTGCTGAAGTCCTTGTTATAAAATCTTTCCTCAGTCCAACAACATCAAGAGTTTTCCCCACACTTTTTTCTAATAAGTCACTTACCCATCTTGAATCAACCAGTCCCTGCTTGCCATCTGATCTTTGATAAACCAAAGAAAAGCATACAGGGGGGAAAGAATCCCTATTCAACAAATAGGGATTTGTTGGGAGACCTAGATGCTGGGAGAACTGGATAACCACATACAAAAAGCTAAAACTCAACCTACACCTTTGACCCCTTATAAAAATTGATTCAAGATGGGCTTGTACTTTCAAGAACTTCCTATATTGCCCTTATTTGTGGCACCTATTTATTCAATTCATCTCAACAAGCATTGATAACATATCTACAGATGTGCCTTACACAAGCCTCCTTGCTGTTGGAATGCAAAAGAAGTTTATAACAAAGTACCCATTGAACTCCCAGTCATACCCAGATAATATAGATTAAATCCAAAGACATAATTAAAGTCACCATCATAGAGGAAAGAAACACCGGTCTAAAAATGAGACATGTAAAAATGAACCTGGCTAAAATATGAAGGTATCATTTTTAAAAGTTCTTAGAATAGTGTTGTAGATTTAAGGAAAGGGAATCGGATGCTATTGTTACTAGTTTTGTTTACCAGCGGTGCATCTTACAAGGGTATATGTGAAACTTGGTAAATGTGGAATGTAAGTGTCTTGGCACAGTAACTGAGAGAATGCCAGGAAGGCTATGTTAGCCAGTGTGATGAAAGTGTGTCAAACGGTCTGTGAAGCTAGTGAATGATGCCCCATGATCATATCAATGTGCACAGCTATGATTTAATTAAAAAAAAAAACAAAAACAAGAAGCCTGCAGACTGTCAACAGGAATTCATCACCAATCCTAACACCTTCTAGGGCTTATTTCTTCATTATAGATTCAGCTTTTTTTTTTTTTGCCAAATCTTAGTGAAAAATTTTTGATAAATCAGGTTAGATTATAACTGCAATAAATTCTTTATGGAGAATAGTCCTAAAAATAAACTAATAGGGAGACACAGTCTGTATTTGTAAACAACCTGTTTTTAACTTTTTATATTACTGATCATGAGATATTAGACTGCTTTTTTCTTACAGATTTTCCCTACATTTTTTTTCCAGTCTCAGGCACATTCAATGATGTATATATCTAAGTTAAACAACATGCCCATTACTAAAATGTTGGTGAAGAATAATATACATGTCTTTCAAATTCAGTAGATAGTATTTAAATAATAAATGGAAATATTTTTCAAAACCATGATATTCTGTTTCCCAAATCCCTTTTAATTTACAAGGAAAAACAAAACTTTTGAATTTTTTGAAATTATCAGAACTCTTTTTTTATAAGCTTATAATGGTACCACCATACAATGCACAATTTTTTTAGTTCTTAGTCAAGTGCAAGCAAGCTTCCTAATGCTATCTATATCCACATTCTGTCTTGCGACCTGTGGAGTTGCAGGCAAATAATTGACCTCTCTAGTCTTTGTTCCTGTATGTTTGTCAAGAACATTAAATAAGCTCCCATGTAGCGGTCTATGCACGATGTTCAATGCAGAGTAGGTACTTAGCAGGTATTGATTCCCTTTCCCATGCTCAGAAAAATGCCTGCTTCAGAATCAGGTTCCCTTATACCTTAGGTGTTAATAAAAGATGCTGGAGTTAGCAGGTTCTTCTGCCCCTGGTTTGCAGCCTACATACTATTCTGGACATCAGACAATTATCCCTAAATCTCAGGTCTCTATCATGTTCTGGTCAAATTAAAAGTTTATTTCTCTAACTAAGTTAATCAGATGACTAATATCACCAGTCTACTCTCTACCTTCACATTGCTGAACTAAAATCATCGTCTTTTGGTCTCCACTTGGCATTCTTGATCCACATTAGTATTTGAGGATTTCCAAAATTATACTATTTGTGTTCTTATACGGTGTTTTGGTTTCTGTATAGTGTTTAAAATTTCCACCTGGAGTCAGACTAATATGAGTTGAAATTTTGACTATATCATTAGCATTATTGTAGTAATATAATAGTTTACATTATTATTACAGTTGTGTGATCTTGGTAAAGTCCTTTAACTTTTTATAACCTTATTTTCCTCATCAGAAAATTGTAGATGGTAATCCCAAACTCAGAGGTTACTGTGGAGGTTGAATGAAGTAAAACATATTATATACTTAGCACTTAACATGGCTAGCACAGTAAGGAATTCAGGCAATCAGGCCCTAATGCGAATATATATCAGAGAGAGACAGGCAGAGACAGAGAAAGATTGATTTACTCTTATTACAGATTCAAATATTGCTAAAAATGATAATTTTAGAGGGTTCTGGCCTGGGCAAAATAATAAATTTATCAGTCACTTTATATGAATCAGGAAAAGAGTTAAAACAGAGCTATAATGGCCTAAACCAAAAATTTGGGATGAGTTCATATGGTGTGTGATTGTTAAAACACTATGACAGAATACTTACCAAAAACAAAAGAAAAATAGAAGAAAAGAAGAGGAATTTCTATTAATTATCCCTACTTCTTTATGATCTTAATTCTAGCTATTATTTAAGGAATAATTGGAATAACAAATGAAAATTGCTTCTCCATCCTTTTCTCTTTGGGATGAGATGTTTCCTTGTTCAATTTAATATAGTGTATGAATGTGTTCCATCCAAATGAATCTTCACTTCTGTGGAAAAAAACTACACAACTACATTTTGAGGAGATTAATGTCAATGGGAACTGGAAAAACAAAAGGTATTACAAAACAGTTGCTGATCCACTGTAACATTGTGGATTGTTCAAAGCAAAAGTTCCTACCCTTTGGCATTGTCATTTGTCCCATTGCTTAAGCAGAATTACAATCTCAAAGAAGTGGGAGAGGGATGAGAAGTGGGTAGTGACATAAATTGATTACTTTTGCTCCACAGACAAGAGATGCTGATGTGCTGAGGACCAAGTACAGTGTCTCCCCTGTGAATTTGTTTGTAGATGTGCCTGTGATTTGTACTATGAGAAAAAATAAAGGGAACACGAAACCACACATGGTGGTGAAAAAATAAGCAGTCTATATTTTGTTGTTGTTATTTTCTGACTTTGTTGATCTTGCATATTTTTCCCTCTTTCCTCTCTTCCGTTCATACTTCCACGTACTTCGTATTTTCACTTACGTTCCTGTTAATGTTAACTTCACTACTGAAAACAAAACAAATGTAACATAGCTACTGTGAGTCAGAAGAATTTAACATTCATTTTCATTGTGAGTTTTCCAAATCAGAGCAGTTTAACATGGTGCTTAAAAGCACCTGGAGAGTAAGAATCTTAGCTCTGCCATTACTTTTCCTGTAATCTTTGGCAAGTTGTTTGAATTTACTTTGCTACAATTTTCACATCTGTTTAAAAAATGTTAACAGGTTGGGCATGATGTCTCACGGCTAAAATTTTAGCACTCTGAGAGGTCAAGGTATGAGGATCTCTTGAGCTCAGGAGTTTAAGAACAGTCTGAGCAAAAGCGAGACCTTCTCTCTACTAAAAGTAGAAAATAATAGCTGGGTCATGGTGGGTACCTGTAGTCCCAGCTACTCAGAAGGCTGAGGCAGGAGGATCACTTCAGCCCAGGAATTTGAGGTTGCTGTGAGCAAGGCTGATGCCCCTGCACTCTAGCCTGGGCAACAGAGTGAGACTCTGTGCCAGACAAAAAAAAAAAAAAATTAGAATGAAAACAGTATGCATTTTCTAGGATTGAAGAATAACACGGGCTACTCAGTTGTGCAGGTGTAGCATGAAAATAGGCATAAACAATAACTAAACTAATGAGCAGGGATGTGCTCCAATGAAGTTTTATTTATAACAGAAGCCAAGGCTAGATTTAGCCAGTAGTCCCTAATTTGTCAACTCCTGATTTATATCATATTATTTTCCCATCTAGAATGAACTCTGGAGATTAACTAGTTTGACATCCTCATTTTACCTTTATGAAAGGAGAAATTCACGATGAGGAGGTAACTTGTCCACTATTCCTCTACCAGAAAACAAAACATATAGCTAGTGTTAACAACAACTACTGTTCTTATATAACTCATGGCATCATCCTTATCTGCAGAGCTCCAGTAATGATGTCTTATTTTTAAAAAATAAAAGTTTCCCCTAGAAAGTACCAAGGACTTTCCATTGGTGATGTTAGGTTCAATTCCCAAAAGAGACCTTGAGAGAAGGACTCCAGTGCAAATGATAAGCAAGAGAAGAAAATACAGGAAAAAGAGTAATAAGAAAGGGGAGACTTCAGTAAAATCCATTGCAGAGGGTATTAAGTCTGAGTCTGATCCTATAGTTGAACTCTGAAGTGCAAGTTTCCATTTCATAATTATTAGCTATTAGCATCCTCAGAAGCTGTACTAACAGTCTTCTGTATTCCTTTAATAACAAAGAAAATTTCATGGTTTAACCTGTTTAAAAGTACAAAAATAAATAAATAAATAAAAGTACAGATCATAGACTCCTGCTGCAAACTAGATTTCTATTTGAAGTTTCTTGTTTTATTTGTAAAAATTCACAGAAATTTTGTGACTGCTTGAGAGTTTTTCCAAATCTATGGGTTTGAAGATTTACTATCTTCAAAAGTTGTTTTATCTAATAGATGATTTTTTTCATCTTTAAAGTTTAGTGTTTTTTTTTAACCTTTGCTTTCTCAGGAACTAGTAGAAATTGTTTCATTTGAAATAAAATCTTAATAGTTTTCTTTCCTCCTGTCTCATTTATACTTCCCTCTTCACAGAGAACAAAAAAAGGGGTATAGGCAATTTCTCTATGGATATCACGTACCTCCAGCTCTCAAAAGAAAAAAATAAAACAATTGGGCACATCCATTTTACTTTTAAGGTTCCTTACTATAATTCTTAAGTGCTTTCCAAGTTTAATTTTAAAAGAATTTAAGATCTAAGCTTTCTTTCTTCTGTCAGTTCAACATTACAGTAAGATTAAAACGATCTATATTGCTACATTCATTCCTTCCAAATAATCATCTGCCCCTTTTATGGTGGAGATGATTTAAAAGACCCTCTCCAATCACTAGTGTCTATTCTTATGGTATGAGAAGTGTTTTGCTTATTTGTTCATTTATTTTCTTTCCTGGTAAAAAACTTACCATATTTTCCTAGTAGTATTGTTATTTTTCTTTTTAATTGTCTCTGCTTAAATCAGGACTCATCTTCACGGCTTGGGTTTGTCTATGGCTGCTTTCAAACTACTACTGCAGAATTGAGAATCCTGCAAAGCCTAAAATATTTATTATCATAAAATTCTGCTGATCCCTGATCAAAATGACGTGGCAATTACAACGTAGCTGATAAATTGATAAATGGTGGAAGGAAGACTAGATCCCAAGGTACCCTACCTCTACTTACATAATTTAAAATCTTCTTCCTGATATCAAGGATCTCTACAAGTTGGCCAACTTTGTAGCTCTTTATCATTTTTACTTTAGGTAGATGCTACATTTGTGCAGAAAATTAATCTCAAACTTTTCTGTCACAAATCTGTAATAATATTTTTTCCATCTTTTGAAGTCCTTTTCAAATACGATGCTTTCAATGATGGCTTTCCCATTTACTCCCGGACAACTCTGATCTCTCTTTCTTGCAAATTTTTTGGATTGTGCTCTTATTTTGTATGACTTTCTTGTGTAATTAACATTCTCTTGCTTAATCATTGTTGGAATCTTCCTTCTCATTATGCCTCTTAAAGGGAAAAATATTATTGAATTTCATCTTTTAGTTTCCTGTACAGCATTTGCACAAACATCGAGACTCAGTATATTCACTGAATTTGTAGCCCTGTCAGAAAGATGGGCCTTGTGGTCTGATGATGTTCAGATTCATCTCACATCTCATGGCTGTTGATCACCCATACTAATGACTTCTAATGATCACAGATACTTCAGAGTGACAAGCCCCTCATTTCAGTTTAAACTATGAGAATTTCTTTCTCTGGACATCGGCCAATGGTTTCTGCCTAAATTGTTTAGTTCTGGATTTCCAAGGCAAATGTACTGCCTACATTATTTTTGTCAAATCCAAGTACCACATTTTTTGCTATTTTATCTATTTTTCTTAAATCTATAATACATATCCATGGAATATTCAAATCAGGTCTTGAATCATCAATGCTCCACATCCCCAATTTTGCATAAAACGCATGATTGGAACATACCATTTTTCCAAAGTACTCAATGCTTCTAGTTGATGTTGGCTCCAACAGATTCTCACTCAATTTTTAACTGCAACTATTATAAATAACATTTAAACAAATAAACATCAGTAGAAACTGGTTGTTGGATTCGTTTGCATGTAAGAGACTTTATCTTATATAGAAATGACTTTTCTCTATGCCACCACATCCTCAAAAGGAACACTTTCACTCAAAGCTTATAATAATTTATTTGAAGATAAAACCAAATTTGTCTTCTCAGGAACTAGGAACAAAACATGTCTTCATGCAGTTTCTATTATGAGAGAATCATGCTAAAACAAATCAAAGAAAATAGTGGTTATTATCACCTACTCATTAGGTTTCCAGTTAAAGAAAATTTTCATTCTGATGGACTTTGACTAGTTATTCTCTATTCTTCCTTTTCTGAAGTAAAACTTTTCTTAATCACAAACCCTTTGACAATTTTAGAATACGGTGAAGTGAAGATACTATTAGAACTTAGTTCAGAGGATTTTAAGTGAATTAAATGAAGTCTAGAGAGGTTAGAACATATGTATCAGAAAAGGTCATTTTATACCGACAAGGACTTACATGTTAAATACATGTTAAATATTACATAGAATGGCATGTTTTTATTAAAGAAAAATCATATGTTAAAAATTATGAAACTGTCCTATGATTTTTTCTTTTTTCTTTTTATGAAATCATAAACACATAGACCATGTATACATTAATGCATTTATGGAGTACATTGTGCTGATTTCATATAGAATTAGGAATGCTTACATCACACTGGTTAATATATACCTCATCACGCTTAGTTAATTATTGTGTTAAGACATTTATACTCTATACTAATAGATCTGCCATGTACTCTTGCATTATGTACCAACATGAGATATATTTTATTTAAACACTTAGCAAAAAAGGGTTTTTGTGAATTCATTCATTCAAAAGTTCACTTATTCAACCAATCCTAATAAATATATAAGAAGTGGTGCTAATGCAACTATTTAACATTAACATTATTATATTTTACTAATAGTTCTGAGTTACTTGACTATTCAACTATTGGGACATTCTCTCTTTAGTCATTCTTGCAAATAATATTATCAAATTTTTCTAGGAATTCTACATACACCTGTTATGTTTATTTAGTTATACCATGACTGTTTTCAAATAGTCTTCAGGGTGATTTTTTCCACACATAACTATGCGAATTGCTAAAAGATAAGTAACAATCATCCACACTTGACTTGAATATGAGATCTCAGATATCCTAGATTGGCATATTCATTCATTCAACTAGTCATTGTTCAACTAGTAACAACCATAATCTTGTAAGATGGATATGATGAGTTTGAATCCCCCTTTGAGCTATATTTAAGTTCCAATGTCAATTTTTTTTTTTTTTATTAAAAAGATGTGGTTAACAATTACACCTATTCTACCCATACTAGACATCTGGGGTTTTCGCCTGTTCAGCATCCCTTCCTCGTCTTCCTGGGAACTGTATGCTAAGGACCTTTCTTTGGGTAGTCATACCTCAACCACTCTCACTCACATAGTTTGGGTATGATTTACTTCAGCTTTAGGACCAGGGGTGGGCCCAAGCTCATAACAAGAACAGGAGATTGGTTAAAGACATGACTATGATCCAACTCCCCCAGATACAATTACAATTGTAGCTTGTAATTTTGGAGTTACCAAATTGTTTGTCCTCTCAGGGTTGCTAAAGAGGAGCTGCTCGTTATCTTTGAAGATACCCTGCCTGAGAATGTAGCCTATTTTCATAAAAAAGAATTGAGAAACAAAATAGTTTAAGTGTGTAAATCTACCTCTAAGGAAAGCTGGGACACCTTTGACCTTTCGATTACATTACCTAATGTTCCCTTGCCAGAGATTTTTTGAGTTTGATTTCTGTCACTGACAACCTCAAGAGCCCTGAGTAATATACTACATAAAAACTTGGGAGAATTAAATGGGCAATGAGTTGTTGGTGTTCACCATACAGCAAGCAAGCTAGCAAAATAGTACTCGATAGGTATTTACTGTAATAATTGTTAACTATTAATGTATTGATTATACAAAACCTAATGCAAGTTAGGGAAATGCACTTCATATAATACATTGAATAATAAAACCAAGAGTAAAACATACTCACGTTTTTTGTAAAATTAGCAAAGAGTGTACCTCCAAAGGTGATGTAAAAAAAAAAAAAACAATACTGTAATTAGCTTCAGATAAGCAGAAGTCAGAGATTAAGTTTGCCTGGGGCTGTAAATACTTGGGGCTTTTTAAAAGCATCACATGTCCAAATCCTCTAACTTTTGGAGGCCCCTTGACATGTAACAAAAGACTATTAAAATATGTCTTTCCAATGTTAAATTTAATTTTGTATAATTATAGACATAGTATTACATTTATAGATATTTATTTAAGCATTAATTTCAACATTACAATTTCTTTTTTAAACTTAGAGCCAATATCTACATTTTTCAGAATTCCAACATTTCTAAAGGCCTAGAAAAGGCTTATATAGCTTTAGGCTCTCTAACTATGGCACCTAAGTGAATAAACAGTTCTGGTGAGGGAGCACTGGGAAAGGCCTGAGAGATGTGTAACCCACATTCTGGAAAACAATATTTTACACACTAGATTACTTATCCATCTCTCTGTGGCCATCCTGAAGAAACCAACCTCAAAGAGAATTTAAGAAATTACTCTTTAGGCTTTTTCACATGCCTGCTCATCGGTAGTTTTTGCTCACCTACATACATTGACAAGGCACACCTCTTTCCCCCAACTATGAGGTTCTGAAAAGTAGTTGGTAAAGAGGACTTTCTTTCTATTTCATCCTTTTCTAGCAGAGGCAAAGTGGTATTTTATTACTGCTGAAACTGTGTGTGAATGTAATTATTATCCCCATGGTGTCAGAGCTTAGGTAATTTCCTCATATAACAATTTTACCTCCATTTTAAGTATCTCTAATTTCATTTTGAGAATTTTAATTTCAATCTTGAAGATTGATTAATCTGAGGTTAGTGTTCTTTTAAAAGATGTCCAGTCACCTAAGTCTCAAAATTTTCTATTAGTTGTTTGATTGCTAAAATATAGAAATCTGTCTGGGCAGAGATTTTTTTTTTCTTTTATATGAACTCAGTAAGTGAGAACAAGCTGAGAACACAAAGTGGACAAATACACAGGAGTTTCATTCACAAAGTCACATAGTTATTAGGAAAGACCTGAGCCCTTCTATATTTTTCAATAAACTATGTGATCTTAGAGCTACTTAATTTCTACTTGTATTTCCTTGCATATAAACTGGGGATGAATGTTATTACAGGTACATTGTGAAGATTAAATAAAATACTATATATATAGCATTTGGGATAGTATCTGACAGATTGATCTTATTTTATTATTGTTACTAATATATTTTTAGTTAAATAATTCAAATTGTTTTATATGTTATAAGGTTTACTGTGGCAAAGAATTTTACAGAAACACTGGGTTATTATTGGTTTTACATATTGAAGGATAAATAGGACTCAGTGGGCATGGAATTCACATGTCTAATTGTGCAGAGTAAAGTCTCATTCACCATTCATCTGTAAGCCCGTAACATGAAATTTATGGCAATTAGGCAGAATTTTCTTTTCTGGTGTTTGTGAAGACAAGACTTGCTAGACAAATAAACAAAGGATATTATTGATTGGCATAAAGGAAAAGATTTAATACAATTTAAACTAGTCTAGGCATATCCTTTGGTACATTAAAATAAATATACATTTATACATAAGATAGATGAAAAGGTTAACTAAAACAGTTCTTATTTGTGTATTATGGTAGATCCAGGAGGCCATATATTTCACAGAATTTTATCAGTAATTGGCAAGTTCGTGCTATAGTATGTATTGAAAGTAACAAACGCACACAAAATAAAAAATAGAAAAGTAATAAACACGTTTTCTTTCTAAATGTTATTTCTTTCTTCCTACTCTTTAATATTACTAGAATTTATGTACACTATTTCAAAAGACCCTGATCAATATACAAACCTAAACAATCCTTTATTCAGTTTTAAACAATTAAAAATTCAAAATTTATGTAATTTGACAAAACGAGTAACCCACCTTCCATGAGCAGTACCTCCAAAGTTATAATTGCTGATGCTTTCGCAGTAGCAGGAGGATGGAGTGGACTTCCTGGCTGTGTGGACATATCTCATACTTGTTCATCATCAGAGGAAAATCCATGGCACAGAATATCTCATTTTACCCCTCCCAGAAATAACAAATTGTATAAGTTTCTAGGTAGAGAATCATGATGGCAGAGGGACAGAGTGACTTATCATTTACATTTTATACTTTAAACATGTCATGCCTATTCCAAAACTCAGAAACTTTTGAAAGAATTTAATATAGTTGACTAGTTCATCTATTATCAGAATATTCTCTGTCCTTGGGTCTGATCACACCACTCTAATTTCCTCCTATCATTGAGGCCAATCCTGATTTAAGTCTTCCGATGAAGGTAACTGTCCTCCACCAGAAGTATCTCACCTGGATCCTCTCATCTTCTCCGTGGACTTCCCTCACAGATTCTCATGATTTAAATTGCTTGCACCCTCAGGATCATCAAATGTACGCGCATTCTTTCAAAAATCACATGTCTGCTATGAGTGCTCTGTACTGAAATACAGCAAACTCACGAAATTATACAGATAAAACTCACAAAAGTTTCAAATTCATTTTCATGCAGGAAGATGAAAATAAAATAGGTAAAACACACGTATATTACATAGTTGTAAGTAATAAAGAGAAAAATTAAACAAAGGAAAGGAAACATAGTGTCAGGATGGAACATAGAGATTTTGCATTGGCCCTGTCTTGACCCTCAGTTCTGAGCTTCAGGTGCATATATCAAAAGGTCCTGTGTACCTTGGAAGGTAGCCAGGTGACTTCAACTCAACAGGATCCAATTGGATTGTATCATCCTCATTAACTTTCTTTTACCACCTCCACTGAGTTGCTCAAACCAAAACTGTAATCGCTACCCTTAGATCCTTCTTCTCATTCTTTATATTGCATCTGTTACGAAGTTTAGCCAGTTCTTCAATATGACTGATAACTTTTCTTCATCTTCACTGCCACTATCTTAATTTACACTAATATTATCACTAACCTGGATTGCTGCCATAACTTCCCATCAGATCCTTTTCAAAGTCATTCCAGTCTTCCCCCAGTGTAATCAAAACTCATCCTGATGCTCTTCTGCTGCAACCCATCAATGTCCCCAGTCCTTCCAGCCCAGCTCTTCAACTGTGGCAACAGTCACGTTTCCCTCTGTCTTCTGGTCTAACTCTTCTTCCTTTGTTCTTCATTTATGTCATCCTCTCTTGGGCCAGGATATTTGCACATATATTTCCTCAGCCTGGAAATTCTCCCTCTAACTCTTCATCAGGGTAGCCTGTCTTTCGAATCTCAGCTGAAGCATAAGTTCCTCAGACAAGCTTTACCCCAAACCTCAAATTGAGTTATCTATACCATTTTGGGGTTCCATAATATCCCATCTTTCCTACTTTGCCTGCTATACAAGTAATTACTTCTATGGTGGCTCTTTTCCACACTAGAGTGTTAATTCCAAGAAGGTGAGGACCACATGTCTGCTGTTACAGCACATCATCTCCAGATGTCAAGTAATGTTTGACAAAGAGAGGGGTCCATTACCATATTTACAGAATGACTAAATATTATTTTAGAGACTAATGGGAGATGATTGGTGTCATTTTACTTTGTATATATGTCATATTGAGAGATAACTTTGAAGTAAGATCTCTTAAGAGTACTTATATTTCTTCTCCTCACTTTACATCTGGAATCTTTAGGATGTTTTTCAGCAATGGATATATCTCCAGATTCCACATTATTGTTCTGATTTTACATCTTCCTGGCAGCCTTATCGGCAATTTTTTCTACAGAGATGTCCATTATTGATTTTTCTATACAATAAAGACCCACTTTAGACATAAGTTGATCTTAGGTTTTGTAATAAATAGTAATATATTTTTAATTATATAAGATACAGTTATTGGTAAAAGATATTTCTGAGATGTTATTGTGAAGCAAAACAAATATTTTTTCATATGTTCTCATTCTGATTGCTTCTTTGGTCTTTACTAAAACTTCTTCTTAGCCTTACCTAATTCCCTTAAAATGTCTGTTCCTTTCTTCTCAGGCTAATCTACAATAATTGTGCCAAATTTATATTCACGCAGTCTTCATAGCTGAATGTCACCTCAACCTTATTTGCTCCCCTGTACATTCATTAAAAGATTGCTGACTTTTATTATTTACATGCCAAATGCTACACATACATGTTTACTTCATCTCAGCAATCCTATGGGACAGGTACAACTTTTCTTCTCCTTTTTCTTGTCCAAATTATAAAGTCACTAAGTATGTGAGCTGGACTTTGAACTCAAATGATTACCTCTTTTCCTTTATGCACTCAGTGTGCACTATGCTATTTTACTTGCTGAGATCTATGCTACTTTAACTTTTTGCCCTTTCCCCCCTTAATTTCCTGTATGTAATAGGCCTTCAATAAATCCCTTCTTAATCATTCACTGAGCCATTATTATTATTCTAGAGGGATGAGGGCATTTGTGGTCCATCCTATTTACTGAATTTTACTCTCTCAACTCAAACTGAAGTGGGCCTGAGTAGAGGAGACTGGTAGTTTAGAAAGTACAACATGGGTAACAAGTGGTCAGAAGGAAAACCCGGATTTGAGACATTTTCCAGGGTGAGAGGAGCCTTCTATGGCTACATCCTTTGGTCACTTTGTGTTTCCTACTGCTTTGGGAATCCTTTGAGTACCGGATGACAATCTAAACTCTCCCCGCCCCTTTTCCTGGTCTTGTAAAAGATTCCTATTGTGCATAATAGTAAGGAGAAAACAAAATGAGCAGTTTTCCTTGATCACAGATCTACGTTCTTACGCCTCTACCTCGACCCGAGTAGCCACATATGGGAGACTTACAGAGCTCTCCGTCCCCACCACCGTGTGTGCGCGCGCGCACGTGAGTGCCTTTGGAGCCTTTGGATGAGCTCCTATGAGCCTCGGAGCCTGGTAGAGCCCCACGTTGCAGATCTGCGCTGTTTATGGCGCCGAGTTATGCCTGTCGCTAACCCAGAAACTCCCTTGGTCTGTGAAGGCATACAGCTTTCCCTTCCCGTGGGTCATCCCTCCCAGGGGAACTGTAGTATTCTCCCCCTCACAGCCCTCCCACCTCCACACTTCTCGCGGAGTCACTGCACCCTCTACCTCCCAGCAAGCTGCTACAGAATGACCCTCTAACTAGGGCGGGGGAAAAGAAAGGTTATCGGAAGTGGGTCAATAGTGTAGCCCAGACCAGGACCCCGAGGAGTCCCGGGTGCTACAGAGAACGGGACCTGCCCAGTGACACCGGCCGCCTACCACCGACCCTGCCGGCCGGCTACCCCTTCCGTCCACAGACCCCCGCCGGCCGGGACAAGCCTTGTCCGGTTCTCGCGCCCGCTCCTCCCGCAGCCGCCCCGGTTTCGGCGGGCTGGGTGAGGTCGGCCGCCGCTGCGAAGAGCTGACTGCGGGGTCTAGGCTTTCTACTTCAGTGTTTAGGCACGCTGGCTTTGAAGTGCAGTACCTGCTTCACCTCTTGCCATCCGAGTGAGCGACCTTGGGCACGTTCTTTAGCTTCAGTGCGCCAATTTCTAAATCCATAAACGAGGGACACTGAAGTGACAGCTAAACGCTGGCGTTGTCTTAAGAATAAGTGAATGCAGCACTCCAGCACATAGTAGGCGCTCCGTTAATGGTGACAAGGATCAGTAGTACTAAGTTAGGAGCTAAGCACTGGGAACGGGAATAAAGACTCGAGCTCCAGCCCACCCATTTCTTCACCGGGGTGAAGGGGCGGCTGGGGAGGAGGGCGGCGGGATCACCTGCCCTACTCTACTTTTCCCAGGTGCTGAGCAAACTCGGTAGTGCCCAGAGATTAGCTCCTCGGTCTCCTTGGGACCGCCCGGATGCCCCTAGCCTCCTAGCACCTCCCAGTGCCAGCCGCATTTCTTCCTCCCTCCAGCACAAGAGAGCTTTCTTTTGTGAATTGGGCATCTCCCCCTACCCCGCCCTCCACCCCAAGCTTGCCGACTCCTCCGGGTTCAGGTGCCGGGAGAGCCGGCCCGAACCTCTCGAAGGCGGAAAAAGGAAGCCTCTGGGTGTGCAAGTCCCACGGGCTGGGAAAGGAAGAGGGAGAGGACGAGGTGGCGTGGAAACCGCAGGAGAACTCGGAGCCCCGGGACCTCGCGGGGCGGCCCTCGTTTGCCTGCCTTCCAGGGGCCGCTCGGCTTGCGGCATCCGGAGGCCCAGCCGCGAATTGCCCGGCGTCCGCCCCCAAGCCCGGGAGCAGGGGCCTGGGGCGCCGGCCGTGCGCGCGGCGGGAGTGGGCGGCGAGCGCGCGCCCGCGAGGTAAGCAGGGGAGGTAGGGCGTCGGCACGTGCGCGCGCGCTCGGGGCGCGCGCGGGGCTGAGAGGGTGTGGGGGGCTGGTCGCGGGGTCCCACTGGCCACCTGCTCTCCCGGTGCGGTGTCGCCGCCCATGCTTTCTTGTCCCTTGCACCTGTGCTAGGGCTCTAGTCGCTCGCACCTCTCGCGCCTCCAAGTCCCATCTCCCCCTCAGCCGAACCCCACCCTGCCCACTAATTATTTCCCACTGCAGAATCAGACCGAAACCTGAAGAGACAGCGTTGCCTCTTTGCTCCCCTCGCCGCTCCCCCTCCTCCTTGCTATAAATAACCTGACTGGCGGGTCAGGAGCGTCACACGGCGAGAAACCAGGACCCCGAGGTTTTCTTCTCTGGGAATAGGGGGCAAAGGGTGAGAAGAAGAGAAAGAAATTACTCGTGAGTAGTGAAGAAAAGCTTGCTCCTTGACTCCTTAAAAAGATCAGGCATCATTTTATTCTTCTTTCCTTTCCCTTTCTTTTTTAATTTTTCCGTTTCGTTCTTATTCGCCACCCCCCTCCCCAAATCCTACGGGTTGCTCAGCTCTCCTGCCATCGGATTTTCCCCTTCTTCCCCTGCGACTCCAAAAAAGTCCCTCCCCGCCCGGCGCACTCCCCTCCCCCACCCCCGCAGCCCCCGTCTCGCCCTGGCAGGGGAGGCTGTTTGCCAAAGAAGTAAAGTTCAAACTCCTCGCCCTGTCTCCTGCTGAGACCGGGAGTGGGCCTGCGGGCACCCCTCTTCCGCTGGCTCCCACACCTTCTCGCCTCTGAATCCTAATCTGGTTCTGCATATTTAAGAGGACACACACACACACCCCAACACCCTACAACCCGCGAGGTGCAAAACTGCCGCCTGCAACTACCGAAACTTACCAGACGTTGTAGGTTTTTGTCTTAACAAAAGGACAATAGCAAAGGTTTTTACTCTGGCTGCTCCTGTGGTGTGATTTTTCTATGTGACTCAAATATATGTATATTATACATATATATGCCTTTCCTTTTTCTCCTTTAATTTTTTTTTTTTTTTTTAAACAAGGAAATCTGCTCGGTCTCCGGCTGCCACCGCTTCCTCTTTGATGTTTTGGTACGCCGTGCGCATGCGCCTCACATTAGAATTACTGCACTGGGCAGACTAAGTTGGGTCTCCTCTCTTCAGTGAAACCCTGAATCCCGTCAAAAACTAAAGGGATGTGGAGAGTCCGGAAAAGGGGCTACTTTGGGATTTGGCCATTCCCCTTAATAATCGCCGCTGTTTGTGCGCAGAGGTAAGTGTTATACAGCATTTCTCTTTTTCCTTTCTTACTTTGAAGGGCTCTGTCTGCATACCTCTGAGAACAGGGAAATGTAGTAAGGATTAGATGCTGAAGACGCTGTGCCTGCTTTCTTATTGATGCCTGTTTATTGTCATTTTTTTCTTTAGTGTCAATGATCCTAGTAATATGTCGCTGGTCAAAGAGACGGTGGATAGACTCCTGAAAGGCTATGACATTCGTCTGAGACCAGATTTTGGAGGTAATGGGGTTGCCTTGCAAATATCAAACAGTTCAGCTATAGCCGAAGCTGTCTTTCTGAGCTTTGTGCGCGTTCTCCTCCCTGCATGTGCTGTGCTGAATGTCTCTATTTTACCGTAATTGGGAAACTGATCCAAACTTAAGCTGGTTTGTTGCTATCCAGCACTTGGGTGGTCTTTCAGTGAGACCTCCTAATGTGTACTCAAATTTGGTGACTGCTGTCTTTTAGCTTCACTGTTATAAATCCTTTGCTTCACTATTTTTTTGCATCTCATCCTTCAAATATAAATCTCTTAAGTTCAATTGATAATGTTCAGAGAGAAGCTAGCTTACAGAAGGTCCATCGTGAACATTTTTTGAGGACAAGATGTGCAGGCATTTGGTTGAGAGGTGGCATTAACCCTCTGTGCCCGCCTACTTTGGAAGAGTACTTCTGTCCATGGCTTAAAGTGGTTCTTCTCTGGATATTATCCAGTTCTCCAAGCCTCACAGAAGAGGGGGGTCTGAGGGACGGTAATGGGAGGGTAGGAGGAAAATGGAATGGGAGAGAGGGGAGCTGAGAGAAGGACTTTTGGCTGCAGCCTTAGATATGCTGATATACCAGTTTAATTTTGCTTCAGGTTCTTATCAAGCTCAGAGAGTTAAAACCTTCACACAGAAGTGGGGTGGGAAAATGAGGAAGAGGAGTTGCAGAGCAACATATAAACAATGTATAAAAATCCCTTAGGTTAGAAAGATCCGTGTGCTTCTGAGCTGTATGTATTCACATACTGAGACCTATACATATGCAGACAGAGCTGGAATCCCTTTTCTATTAGCACACGTGTGCATAGTCAGTACAACATTTTTTAGAGGAGTGAGTGCCTGCCACCTTTTGAACAAAAGAGCAGGAAATTGAAGAATTTGCGTGTGAGCAGTGCACAGGGGTTGGATGGAGTGTCCTCCATCCAAAAAAGTTATCCAGGGACAACTCTTGGAATGAATGAATGAAGTTCTGAGAAATCACATGGCTGGCTGTCTTGATTTGCAGGTCCTCCTGTGGCTGTGGGAATGAACATAGACATCGCCAGCATCGATATGGTTTCTGAAGTGAATATGGTGAGTACTGAGATTTACACCTATGTCTCTGCAGACGTTCACATGGGTCAGGGAGGAGGAGGGAACCTGGAGTCCGGAGTTGGGTGTGTGTGAGTATGTGTATGAGGTGGGGACTAACGCAGGGAATTTTGCCTTGGAATTCCCTGTGTTTGAAGTTACAGAGAAGACATTTTCTGGTTCTTAACGATTTTTTTTCAACCTGGTTCACATACTTGAGACTTGGCATAGAGGGAGTAAAATGCATCACACATTCATGGGTGAAATGCAGCCACGTGCAGGAGGCCCCTCCAGAAACCATATTTCCTGAGACATACTGGGAAACACGATTCATCAAGTCACATTCTGGGTTTGGGGTCAGGCCAGGGTAGAGAGGAGCATTTTGATTTGACATTTAAGAGAATATAACCTACAAACAAAACTATAACATGGACTTTGGAATATGATGCCTACTGGTTGCTTTGGGAGATCACTGCTTTACAGTTAAGGACACTCTTCTCCTCAACCCTTCAGCCCCTTTGTTTGCTGCCTCCTTTAACACCTCCTGCCACCAAAATAAAATAAATATTGACTTCCTGGTTTCCAAAGGTAGGCTTAGAACCATGTGTCATCTCTGGTCACTTCAGCAATGTTATTCACCTCATGTTCTAAATGTGTAAAATTTATTGACAGCGGTACTCCTTAGTGGCTCCCTGCTTGGACTCCAGGTAGCAAATGATAAGAGAGAAAGCTTGTGTGCTCCCAACCAGGAAACACATGCAGGGAGTTTGCTTCATGCAGGAGCGCCCCCTGCTGCCCATATTAGAAAACTGCAGAAGTGCAAGTTCAATGACAAGTGCTCCAGATACCCCTCCTTACTTGGGACACTTCTTTGGGGACTTTATTACTTTGTATTTTTGAAATTTTTTCCTTGGGAATAGTCCTTTTAGATAGCCTACATTTTAATTCAAAATTCCTGGGTTACTTTCAATCCTGAGAGCCCATAGTACATTTTAGAATATTGTATTATGGCATGGTTCTGTCTAGAAATTTGTTGCATTATTAAATAGCCGGGTACGGTGTGTAAGCTTTTACTCAAAACTTTCAGCTAGCAGGGCTTGTAAGTTAGCCGTCAACATTACACAAATTTCCATATTCCCAGAATTCGAAGAAGCTAAATAATCAGTATAGTCCTTATACTCTGTCCCAAAATAAGTGATAATCTTGAGGTATCACAAGATTCTAAAACATATGACGACTTATGCTTATACTGTATGAATACTCAAGGTAATATTCAGCTATTTCAGTGATGCTTGAATGACGTGAATCTTATGGTATTCTAATTTTTGGAAAGTTCTTACCATAGAGGATAAAAACACGGACTAAAGACAGTATTGGATTTTTCAGAACTATAGATTTCCCTCACATTGTAAAAATCCCTTGTGCGGATAGAGAATGTTTCTTGGGAGATCATTTAATTCCTTGCATATGCAAATATTCACTCTTGTGGAATTTTCGAGGACTTTTATCAGTTCATATTTTGAATTTCAGCATAAAAATAAAAAAAAGCTCCAATATGAGTAAGTCATAAGTCCTAGGAACTTCATTCTAAATTCTTTTGTTACAAATCATGTGTGAGTCTCCATGTCCTACATGTGATTGAATCGTACTCTTCTTGTTTGTGTTTTGAGTTTTGCTTTATTTGTGCTCTCTCCTGTCCCAAGTTTTATTTTACCACCCCCTTCTTTAGAGCTTCAGAAAAATGGGATTTTGTTAAAAAAAAAGGTCAGGAAAAATTAGAATCCAAAGAGACAGTAATTAGATGACTTGAGGTTGTTGCAATAGGTTAGGTAAGAACTTAGATGTATTATATCCTAAAATTGTTTAGAATGGTAAAGCTGTTGTTTTCTTTTCCTTTAAATTTTGTTCATTTTTTTTTTTTGTGCACATACAAGATTTTTGAGAGGTGTCTAAGGTGGACCTAATGCCAAGACCTGCTAGTCAAAATATAGATCTAGCTAAGCCAGGTGCCATCACTTAAAGCTGTTTACTGTAGCTGAAAAATCATGGGATGTTGAAAGTGCAAAAATAATGTCAGGTTGTAAATGGGACAGCATTGCAGCATTAGTGATTAGAACCATGTGTTGAAAATTCCAAGCCAGGTTCCTTTCTTAGCCTAATGGTGATACTCATAGATTTGTCCAGCCACATTTTCACTTTGAAAAATGAACATTTATTTCAGCTAGCAATCTTAATGGCCTAAAATTAATCCATTAAAGAGAATTTTTCTTGTTTCAGAGCAACAGATGGGAAATTCCATCACTGTTGTCTTAATAAAGGAGAAAAATGTTTATGTTATGTTATCTCCTGTACACAGGTCTAAAAGTGTTAAAATTTTTTGATTAGATTCACTTCTGAAAGAATGTTTGCTTGATTAAATCAGGCATCCTCAAACTTTTTAAACAGGGAGCCAATTCACTGTCCCTCAGACTGTTGGAGGGCCAGACTATAGTTTAAAAAAAAATATGAACAAATTCCTATGCACATTGCACATAGCTTATTTTGAAGTAAAAAACAAACCGAGAACAAATATAATCATACTGCCTCATTTGGACCATGGGCTGCAGTTTGAGAACCCCTGGAAATACTTAAGTGAAACTTCTAAATTGATTAGCAGACACATCTTTGGCTCATTTTCCTTTGTGGACTACCACCTCTGGTAATTGTTACTTGCTTTTTTTATAGCACATCTTGCTTTGAAGAATGGTAGGCATCAGACCATTTAAATTGTCATTGACTCATTTGGGCTGAAGGAATAAATGTTCATGTCAATGTGATGCTCCTTGTAAATGACAGGGATAGAAAGACCCTGAACTGAATCAAAGTCTTAGATGCTAGTTCTACTTCGAATACTACTTCCACAGAAAGAACTTCACAGCCAGACCAGGCTCAGTATCTTCATTTGTTATATTGGGGATTTTACCTATCTCAGGTGATTACCAAAATTTGTAAAATGATAACATTCATTGCGCTCTACTTTATTTTGCTTTGGATATTCTATTTTTTCTGTTTTTTTTTTTTTTTAACAAATTGGAGGTTTGTGGCAACTCTTCATTGAGCAAGTCTATGGGTGGTATTTTTCCAATGGCAGGGGCTCACTTCATATCTCTGTGACACGTTTTAGTAATTCTTAGAACATTTTGTTGTTGTATCTGTTAGAGTGATTTGCAATAACATCAAAGCCATGAGCTTTGCTTATATGGATAGCAAACTTAATTGATAAATGTTGTTTGTGTTCTGACTCATCAACTGATTGGCTATTTTCTGGTTGTTCTACCTTTATTTTTGAGTCACAGCAATACTGAACTTAGGCCAAGTCATAAACCGACATTGGCCTCTAAGTGTTCAAGTGAAAGGAGAAGTCCTACGTCTCTCACTTTAAATCAGAAGCTCAAGCTGATTATACTTATTGTGGAAGGCATATCAAAAATGGAGATAGGTTGACAACTCAGCCTTTTGCACTAAATGGTGAGCTGAGTTGTGAATGCAAAGGAAAGTTCTTAAAAGCAATTAAAATTACTACTCCAGTGAACACAAGAAAGATAAGAAAGCAAAACATGAATATTGCTGATATGGAGAAAGTTTGAGAAGTGTAGATAGACCAAACCAGCCACAATATTTCCTTAAATAAAACCCAGATTGCCAGAACACGTCCCTAACTGTTGAATTCTGTGAAGATTGAGAGAGAAAAACTGGAAGCTAGCAGAGATTGGGTCATGAGTTTAAGGAAAGAAGCATCTCTGTAACACAAAAGTGCAAGGTGAAGCAGCAAGGGCTGCTACAGAAGCTACGGAAGCTACAGAAATTTATCCAGAAGACCTAGCTAAGATAATTGAGGAAGGTGGCTACCCTAGACAAATGTACAATTGTGGACAAAACAACCCTATTTTGGAAGATGATGCTACTGAGGACTTTCATAGCTAGAGAGGAAAAGTCAGTGTCTGGCTTCAAAGCTTCAAAGCACATGCTGACTGTGCAAGGGGCTAATACCACTGGTGACTTTAAGTTGAAGCCATGCTCATTTATCATTCCAAAAATTCAAAGACCTTAAGATCGTGTTAAATCTGCTTTGCCTATGCTCTATAAATGGAACATTAAAGCCTGGATAAAGCACATCCGTATAGCATAGTTTACTGACTCTATATAGCCCACTATTGAGATTCACTGCTCAGAAAACAAACACACACACAAACAAAAAAACAAACAAAGGTTTCTTTCAAAACATCACCACTCATTGACAATGCACGTGGCTACCTAAGAGTTCTTATGGATATTACAAAGAGATTAATATTTTCATGTTTGCTAACACAACATTCTGCACCCCATGGTTCATGAAGTAATTTCAACTTTCAATTCTTATTATGTGAGAAATACATTTTGTAAGGCTGCAACTATCGTAGATAGTAATTCCTCTGGTGGATCTGGGCAAAGCAAATCTAAACCTTCTGGAAAGGATTCACCACTCTAGATATCATTAAGAACATTCACAATTCCAGGAAGGAGGCCAAAATATCAACATTTGTAGGAGTTTGGAAGAAGCTGATTCTAACTTTCATGGATGACATCAGAGTCAAGAATTTAGGGGAGGAAGTCACTGCAGATGTAATATTAATAATGAAAGAACTAGAATTAGAAGTGGAGGCTGTGATGGGACTGGTTTGCTATAGTCCAATGATAAAATCTCTTAAGAAGTTGCTTCCTGTGGATAAGCAAAGAAGATAAACTCTTGAGGTGGAATCTACAACTGGTGAAGATGGGGTAAACATTGTAGAAATGACAACAGAAGATTCAGAATATTACATAAACTTGATACAGCAGTAGTTTGAGAGGATTGATGTCAATTTTGAAAGTTTTCCTGTTGATGAACTGCCATCCAACAGCATCATATGCAGCAGAGAAATCTTTCATGAAATGAAGAGCCAATTGATTTGGCAGATTTCACTGTTGTGTTATTTAAGAAATTGCCAAAGCTTCCCTAGCCTTTAGCAGCCACAAGCTGGTCAGTCAGCAGCCATCAGCATTGAGGCAATACCTGCCACCACCAAAAAGATTACATGTCAGTGATGGCTCAGATAATTGTTAACATTTTTTTTTTTAGCAACAAAGTATTTTAAAATCAAAGTATGTACATTTTTTTAAACAAAATACTTTTGCATACTTAATAGATACAGCATAATGTAACCATAACTTATATGCACTTGGAAAGCCCCCGAATTTGTGTGACTTGCTTTGTTGCAATATTTGCTTTATTGTGATGTTCTTGAAATAAACAGGTGTGTCTCTGAGGTGTATCTGCATATGAATGTGTGTACATGTTCTATAAACCTAATGAAAACTGAATATCAACCTGGCTAGCCCTCAAGGACCCAGTGTACACTTCACCTGCTAAGTGTGCTTGGGTTGGTGATTTAAATTGCTAGGACTCAGTTTTATAACGTTTGATATGATAAGGGATAAGTTTAGTTGGCTTCTAACTCAAAGTTTTAGATGTCTCTGATTTGGTTTGTTGTAGTAGCTCTGTTTGGTAAAAAGAATATCCAGGAAAATTTGGAAATGTAGAAAAGTATGAGGAAAGTGCATGCTTCCTGAATGACATACAGTTGTGAGTTGGTGATGGTGTCTGTGCCATGTACTCAGGTGACTGTCAGCCTTAAAGAAGATCTTAGGAAGAATGTGATCTTGATAATAATGCTCCCGAGCAGAAAGCTTGGCTTTGGAATGAAATTATTTTTAGATGTCTTGGTTAAATTGGCAGGAATCTTTTTGTTAAGATTCTTTGATGAAAAGTGCATTTTAAGATTTAAATTTGGCTCTGAGGATTATGGACTAAAATAGTTTTCTCTTCATTTAAAGCAGATTCTTCTCCATCATAAAACAACACATTTGCCAAGCAAAGAGTGAAGCAATATTTCACTTTTGAGGAAAGAATTCTAGTAAACACATACACAAATTACCTTTTTATGGAATGGCAAATGGAGAAAAGTGCTGCTTTAAAAAAAAAAAAAACAGATGTTTTCCTACATTTCCAGCTGCACAGTTTAAAATTCCATTCAACAAATATTTATTTAGCAGCTACTATGATCCAGGCATGTGTTGGGCTTTAAGGACATAGCAGGAATAAGACCAACGACGAGTTTCCTGACCTCATGAAACTTAGTATGTAGGTGTTCACTATTCTTAAATTTTGTGTCACCTTCTCACTGTACTTATGCCTACCTTATGCCTTTTTTTTTCTTTAAGACATTGTGGTCTCTGTCTCCTGTAAATTCCTTTGCCGACTGGTTGATTTCCTCATTCATTTGGTATTACCATTTGTCTTATAATTTATGTATTTATTCTGTCATCCTCCATCATGTTTATACACCTTGAGACAAGGTCATAGTCTCTCTCCCTGAATGATTTTGTACCATATACAAATGGTTGCATGGATATTTGTCTCCTAATAAATATTACACATGAAAAATTATTTTTCAGTAATTTATTGTTATTCACTTCACATTGTACTATATATATATGGAAAAATAGAGCTTAGAATCATAGTCCACAACTTTAAGACATTCCTCATTTAAACCAACAAGTGTAGGAAAAAAATCACAATAGGATCCAAAGTGCTTTGAAAGCGGAAATAAACAGGGCATGGTGGGAATATGGAATATTGAAATATTACATAGAGATTAGGTACGTGAAGGTGAGACTTGCAAGTGTGTAGACAAATGTTCCAAATAGAAAAAAGAGCATATAAGAGAATGCCACACAGGAAAAATCGATGTACTAGCGATTTTCAAGTAGCTTAAAAAGTCTGGAGTGGGAGTGAAGAGGGATACTTTTGGTGATGAAGACATAGGTGGTGATCAAATCATGAAGACCATTTTTATGTCTTGCTCTTATTTCTGTCCCCAGAGCTGTAGGGCCCCCAAAAGGATGTCAGTAGGAGAAATGTAGGAATAGACTCACACCTCTGGAAGATGGTTCTGAAGTGTGGGGGGTGGATTGAAGTGGAGCAAAACCAAAGGTTGGGAGATGAGATAAAAATCTGCAAAATCAAAGAATTGACAAATAAAGACAGAGAATGTAAAAAGAGAAGATGCAAAAGCAAAGTATTTATTGATACAAGGTGGAAGTAACAGGTGGTGACCCCTAAATTTCAGATAGGCCATTCCCTGATGCAGGGAAGAGAGGAAGGACAACAGGACCATGGGAGGTGGGGTAAGTGGGCAGTGAGTCCAGTTGGAAAATGTTGGTTTTTTCATATACATGGAATCTCCTAGTGGAGATAACCAGTAGGAAGAAGGCACTGTGTTTTATTAGGTTATGATAATAATGATGGAGAATGTTGAACACAGCACAAGGTGACAGAAAGGATAAAGAGGAAAAGGAGGAGGAGGAAACATCAGCTTATTAAAATTGGGTAGCAGAGCTTCTAATCAAAATTTGTTTAGAATTAAGGCTGCCTGTGTTCACTGGGTGTTCACACCCCCTTCTCCTTGCTCTGTGCCTCCTGAGTGACCTCCTTACATATAAACTACCCAGACTGGGTAGTTTATAACAACATGAGGGTTATTTGGCCTGAGATTCTGGTGGCTGAAAAGTTCAAGATTAAACATCTATGCCAAGTGACGGCCTCAGGCTGTTTCAACTTAAGGCAGAAAGTGGAAAGAGAGACAGCAGCACCTGCAAAGAGATGATTTGGCAAGTCAGGAAAAAGAGAAGGAGGTGCTAGTTTTTTAACAGCCAGCTGTGTATTCATGAAGGAGCTGACCCCAGGACCCAAACACCTCCCACCAGGCCCCGCCTTCTAACATCACCACATTGAGAATCAAATGTCAACATGAAGTTTGAAGGGGACAAACATCTGAATCACTACTGTTTATTGAGTCCTTTACTTGTGTAGATGTCATGTTAATGTGTATTGTGTCATCAGTCCTCCCAAGCAAACTGAGAGGACCACTATTCATCTATTTACTAATGGGGAAGCCTGAGGCCCAGAGAGGTTAGGTGACTCATTCAAGGTTACACAGCTAGCACTTCTATTAATCTTAGAACCAGCTGATTAGGCTGTACTTTTAAGTGTAGAAAAGCCACTTCTTAAAGTCATTTCCATCCCATGAATGCCATGTTTTTTTTGTTTGTTTGTTTGTTTTTATTCTTATGTTTTTGGGAACAGTGAGTAGATCAAATAAACGAATCCTTCATGAGTTGTTAACTATTTCTCCTGTCCACTCCACTTGGAAAAAAAAAAATCTTAATTTCATTAAAATGGATTTTTCAAGTAGATACTTTAGTCAGTGTGTATTAGATATAAGATGTGGTTCCTGTCCTTGAGAAACTTATGTTAATATTTTATATTACATCTATGAGCACAATTTAAACTAAGCAAGCAAGCAAGATTTATATAAACTTTTGAGGAATTGAAGATGTTGCTTGTGTCATAATTTCTTTCATGGGAATAGATGCCATTTGTTAACTTGTCTAATAATTTTCCATTGCTTTGACAAAATTTGTCAGTTAACCATTAAGGCCAATAATTTATGATAGATAATTTACAAGGCAATACTACCTGGTACATGTCAAGAAATGTAAGCTGTCTTAGAGGTTTTAGGCTTTAGGTAGGCACTGTGTGAAAAGACCACTCCCTGTGCCCCACCCTGTTTTTTCCTTTTATTATCAAGACCTCACTTTTAGTTGAACTTCTTTTCCTTTGAATATTTATTTTACTGATAAATTGCTCTTGCAAATAGTTCTCTTAAAAATGTTTGAGTTTTTTCTTTCCTGAATGTCTTTTTTTCTTCCCCAGTCTTTCCTACCTCCATTCACCCTACATAACCTAAATGCACAGCTCGTTATAAAGATTATATCTTTAGAAGAATCATTGCATCTATGTTTACACAATAGCCATGTTATAGTTCCAGTTTCTTAGTCGTTATCTCTTGGTTAATTCTTAGAGAAAATTCTTTAACTGTTGCTCTGTTTCTTCAACAATGTTCTTGCTCATCTGTGACATTAATTATCTGACTATGTGGCTTGTCCTTTGCAAGAGAAAGTGAGGGAAGTTAGTGCATCTTGTATTTTAGAAACGAAACATACCAGGTGTACTTTAGTTTCATGCCGTAGAGATGAAATATCTCATGTGTATTTTAGCTTTCTCCCCTAGAAATGATTAAACATCCATGGGGATTCCTACAAGAATCTAAGTCAGCGAACGTATTTTTCATAGGGAGGATGGCTTAATTTTGGTGGGAGGGGCACTGATTTGTTCTGTGATCATTTTATAGCAGGGTTTCTTAACTTTGGCACTATTGGCAGTTTTGGCCAGGTAATTCTCTTGTGAGGCCCTGTCTTGTACATTGTATGATGTTTAACTTAACAGCATCCCTTGCTACCTACTACATGTCAGGGGCACCCCTAAAGTGGTAAAAACTAAAAATACCAGATATGCCTGGAACCTGGGATATGGGTCGTTGCTTCAGGTTGAGAACCACTGATGTAAAGAATTATGTTAGGCTTTCATCGCCAAGTAAGTAGGGAAAAGGAAATTTTCTTATTGAGCAATATATTTTGTGCTTAATTGCCATTTTCATTTATGTTTCATTTATGACACATTGTGGGGAAAATAATTTAAAACACTAACAAATGTCAAAGGCAAATATTAATCACATCTCTCTCACATTAAAACTGTGTTTTAATTGTAATTTTTATTGTCTGTTTCCTTCTTCACATTTTACACACTGCGGTTAGTTATTTTGTAGGTAGAACATTATAGTTTACATTTTCACTTAATAGGTGAGTATTTTTAGAGTTTTATTTAAAAAAAAAATTACATAGCTGGGCTACCACCAATGCAAAGTGTTGTGTGTTTTTCCATGCCTACTCTCTGATCTTATAAACATATGCAGACATGTAAGCATGTTGACAATTTCTTTTTTATTCATTATCTATACGGGGTGGCCATAAATTTCATGTGCAGTTTTAAATTGCACACTTATTTATTTTATTTTATTTTATTTACTTTCTTGGGGGGGGCAGAGTCTCACTATGTCACCCTCGGTAGAGTGCCATGGTGTCAGCTCACAGCAATCTCAAACTCTTGAGCTCAAAAGATCCTCTTGCCTCAGCCGGCCAAGTAGCTGGGACTACAGGCACCTACCCCAACACCTGGCTGTTTTTTTGCAACTGGGGGGCTGGGGCTGGGTTTGAACCCGCCACCTCTGGCATATGGGGCCGACGCCCTACTCCTTTGAGCCACAGGTGCTGTCCACATCTGGCTATTTTTTACAAATGGGATCTTGCCCTTGGTCAGGCTTATCTCGAACTCCTTGAGCTCAGGCAATCCAACTTCATGCTAGGATTACAGGAGTGAGCCACTGCACCCAGCTGCATAGCTGTATTTTAAATTGCACACCAACATAGCCACTTTGTGGCTTTAGTCAAATAGTCATATAAAGTATAGTTTGTAAATTATTAGCCAAAATTTTAGCTATAAATTATTTAAAAATAAAGAAACCTATTATTTACTTTTGCTTAGGTACCATTAACAATAATGTATATATATATATATATATATAAAAGACACAAATGGTAAGAAGCAATAACACGAATTTAAACAGTATATACATGAAAATCTATTTTTGAGTTGTATATATTAGTTTCACTCATATTATGCAGCTACTATTTATTATTTTTCTATGCTGATACTACTAGTTTCTTCAAAATCTCTTTACATTTTTTGGATGACATAAAAATTCAGAAAAGGAGATTATTAAAAGAAGAAGAAGAAGAAATAAGATGACTATGAGTTTTCAGTGACACAGCACAAGATTTATATGTTCTTTCCAGTAATACATTTTATTTGAAATATTATACATTTTATTAAACATAGGGAGAAATGGGTTTATGATACCCAATTGTGATTTATAGGAAAAATGTGAAGGATGGCTCAAAATATTGGCTTTCTCTGGTGTTCTTTTTTGTCAACATTCTATTGTATATCCATTGCCAACTTTCATTTCCTCGCTCTATAATTTGGCACCTACTGCCTATTTAACTGCCAAGAAATCTTAACTTAGAAATAATTGTTTGGGCAATTGAAGACGAAATGTATTCTCTCTTAACATAATAGGAACCATTAAATTAATGAAGTTTTTAGAGGTGAATTTATGTGTGTTTTAGAAAAGCAATACAAGTGTAAATGATGGAGGAAGAGGAGAGATTTTGAGGTGCCCAGATGTGCTTACTAGATCCCCAGGGCCCAGCACATGCCTGACGATTAGTAGATGCTCTAAGAATGTGGAATGAATTTGTTGAAGGATGGTCATATATTAGGCTACCAGGATATATTTATCAAATGCTGAATTAACTTTCACTGTAATAATTATAGTCTCTACAGTAGAAAGATATAAGACAGCTCTTCCACAGGGGTTAAGGTTTTTCCTAGAAGCTGGAAGGATTAATCTTAATCGTCCCAGAGAAGAAATGAAAGGTTGATGGTGAGAATGTGTCAGTTGGCAAGGCAGGAGAGTGGTGTATCCCTCAGGTAGAGAACTTGAAATAAAAAGTTAAGAATAACATTTTTTGCAATGATTCTAAAACTTTACTGTGCAGTGATCATCTGAGTCAAGTGTTAATATTCATATTTTCTGAGCTTAAGTCTAGAATCTGATTCGGTAGGTCTAGGGTGGGATTCAGGATTCTGCGTGTTTAAAAGCTTTCTAGGTGACTCTGACTCAGGTACTTTCTGAGAATATTACTGTTTTAGGAACACTAGACTTACAGTGAAGTCCAAAGCCATTTTATCACCAATAAAGGAATTGGACAACTGAACAGCCTCTAGTTGCAATATGGGCTTACCCAACAAAAAAGATCCAAGTGGACTGAGTGGGTGGGATTCATGGAAGTTTTGATGGAAGAGGGAGGGCTTGAACTAGGCAAAAAGAATCAGTACAATGTGAATAGACAGAAAATAAGAGCAGTCCCGTGGAAGAGTGTAGTGGGGCGTGGACAATGTGTAGAAGGCATTACGTATTTGCAATAATAATGCTTCAAAGATGAAAATTTTAAGATATGTGATAATCTCACTTTGTGCTCATAAAAATCTTATAATCTAGTTCACAGTATTACCTTTTACACATCTATAGGCTAAGAGCTAAAAAGTTTATATGATTGCTAAGATTGCACAGTTAATACGTGGACAGAAATGGTAGGATGCATATACAGGGTGAAATTTGATTGTCTAGTACCTTGATATCTGTGCAGAGGAGAAATTGAGAGAACTTGGGTAGATGCTATGATGTGGTGAGAGTGTTTTAAGCATCTTTACAAGGAATGAAGTAGAAGGCAGGGGACACTTACTAATGGTAAGCATGTGAAGGATGGAAAACATTTTCTTGATCCAGTTTTTATTTTTAAAAAGTGTCATTTAGAACATCCAAACTAATTTTTAGCACAAATGTTGAAAATACTCATAATTCTAAATTTAGAAAGGTTCCATAAAGCTGGGGAAATATGGGAGGGAGGAATGAAGACGTAGCAAAGTTTGGTATTGTGAATGAGTAAATGCTAGCTGCCGTTAGTTATTTAGTTTAAGATGCCTGAAAAATGTTGGGAAATAATGACATTTCAGTATTAGGAAAAAATGATTTGGCTAACCAAATAGGTAGTCTCTAAAAGTCAATTTTCACTCTGCTTTTTATTTTTAAATTTAGATAAAAATTTTGTTCTATTATTTAATTCAGTAGTTCAGATAGTTAGAAACTCCATGGTTGAGAATTGTAACTTTTGAGAAAAAGACAAAAGGTTAGAAATTGGAGAAGGAAATAATTTGCATAAACTAATGCAACATTGTCAACAGCATACAATTGCACAGACATGCCTGCGTGTGTGTGCACACACACGTATAACTGAGTTTGAAATGGTTCTTTCTTTTCTGTTTATATATGAAATAATTACCTTCATGTTGAATTATACTGGTACACTTAAGTCAGAAACATTAGTAGAATGGGATATAATGTGAAATAAAGTGCTGTATGTATCAGCTTGAAAAGACTACGTTCCTTGGATAGGACATTGGTGCAGACTAGGCAAATCAGAATGATGCTGGTATTCTATGCTATTATGTATGAATTTACTGAATATATATTTTTTCATGCAAAGTAAAATGTTTATGCTAAAGGATGATTTTGTATTAGAGTATTGATGTACTACACTTGAATGATTTTAAGTTTCTGATTTGATGTATTAAGAGAAGCTTTGTCTTTTGACAATTGTGTCTTTGTTCTGTATATTTTCATAAAATTGATTTGTATCTTTCATAAAAGATACAGATACAATAGTCCCATAAATAGGATACTTACTAACTCACAATTTAAAGGCTATTTGATTCTTAGTCTTTGATTCTTGGTCTGCAGTTTTATTATCCCTCCAAAAGATAATTATTGTATTTTATCTTCAAAGACATACATTAGGATATTTTATATTTTAAACTGGATTTCAGTGAGACATGATTTTGATGATCATGCTCATGTCTATTTTGGCTATTTGGCCAAAAGATTATTGATATTTTAGAGAAGAGGTCAACCAAATCTGGCCAGGTGCCTGTTTGATAAATAAACCTTTGTTGGAACTCACTCACATCCATTTGGTTGTATACTGTCTGTGTTTGCTCTTTACATTGTCAAGACAAAGTTGAATAGTTAAAAGAGAGATCACAGTGCTCACAAAGACCAAAATATATGCTATATGATCATTGTAGAAAACAATTTTCTAGTTCTTTTTCTGGAGCAGTAAGTATAGCCTAGAATACAAAATGCCCTGTACATAAACCAGAGATAAAAAATGTAGCTTATTAAGTTGAATGTTATTATTTGGTTTTCTTGCTTATATATCTGCTATGACTTTACATGAATGAGAAATTGTTTAAATTAAATAAGGATTGTGTTGAAAATATGTGATTTCATAGCAAAATAAATTTTGTTAATGAATATTATAGTGTAAGAAAGTGTAAGAAGCTAAACAACGTTAGTATTAAAATTGGAAGAATTATAGAAAATAAAATGAAGCTCTTGCCTCATAATAATTCGTCTGAAATTTGTAATAAAAAGCAGACTGCATTTCAGTCTGTTCTGCAAATACATTTTAACCAATTTCAAAGGCATTTTGTATTATTAAAGACATTCAAGGATTGCAGATAGAGTGTGGTTTTATTTATCTCATAGGCTGAATTAGTTCATTGGTAACTTTTCTGTTTTTCTTATATCTAAGAAAATTTAACTAACTGTTAAATCTCAATATTTAGATCTCATTTTATGCACAACTTGTTATCTTGCTTAGCTCTTTGGTTTAACCAGAAGTTCTGTGTTCAGTAAGAAGCAGAACACAGAAATGAATGCTGTCAGTTTAAAATGTCAAGTTCTATCTGCTAGTCAATAAATAAGAATCATTTTTTGAACTTCAGAAATGAATGTTGTCAGCTTAAAGATGTCAAGTTGCATCTGGTAGGCAACGAATAAGAATCATTCTTTGAAGAGTCTTGCATATTCTATGGTCACTGTTTTGCTGAACAGTCAATAAAGTGATTGTAGCTTATGTTCCAGTTTGCTTTGTAGTAAACTATGAAGTTGTATGGCCTAACAATGTATGGATACTTTTGGAAGCTTAATATTATAATCGAGAATTAAAATGAATAAAATCTTTTTTACTTTTGTTCCTTAGAAGCTTTGTTCTATTGAAGAAATAAATAATCCCATAGCCTATTAAACTACATTTCATAAGATGAGGACTATGTCTTTTTTCTTCACTATTTCAAGCATAGGCAGGTATAGCTGATAAAGAGTCTTGCAGTATGGTGGATACAAAGGGAAAAATTAAATTTATATTAAAATGCTCTTTAATTTCTTTTATTAGTGCTTCTTTCTTTTAAGAAGTTATAGTGCAACAAAGTCATAGTTTTGTTCATGCATTTATGTCATTGCTTCCATTTAACCTGGAGTATTTACTCAGACTTTTAAGTTGATGTTTGACATTTTTTCTAGAAGCCTTTATATCAGATTATTACAGTAGTGCTATGATTATGTAAGGATCTACATATGAATACAAGTGAGAGTCGAATATGAAGGACTCTTCAAAGAATGATTCCTTTTTGTTGGCCAGCGGATGCAAGTTGACATCTGTAGGCAGTAGTTTGTAGACTGAATTTATGGCTAAGAGTGAAATTTAATCAAAAAGCAAAACTAAGCAGGAGTACCAGATTATATATAAAATGAGGTTTAATTGTTGTTCAGATGTAAGCAAAGCAGGAAAGTCAGCAATAAACTAACTTATCCTATCAGATGGAATCAAGTTTTAACTGCAATTCTTGGATATCTTTTAATATTAAAGGTCTTTGAAATTGTTTGAAGTTTATTTGAAGATGATACAGTGCAACCAGAAGGCAATATGATCTGGATTTTATTGTTTGATTAGAACTAAATACATTTGGTTGTTACTTCTCCAACTGGTAGAAATGAAGTTTTCTAGGCTAAAATTGACAAAGCCAGGTTTACTTGTGAAAATTTATAAGGTGAAACGTTTTCCTTCTTTTGATGTTTTTATAGGCACTAATAGCATTACATAGTAAATAAACATCTGTGTTATGGAATCTTGGCTGTGCCACTTACCAGCTATGTAATGTGGTCCAAATTATTATTATATCATCCATTTTATCATCTATAGAATTTGAATAATAGTATCAACTTCAGAAGATTATTCCCAATATTAAATTATTTACTATATGGAGATGGCTTATTAAAGTTCTCTGCATGTAATCTCCATAAAGAACATCGATTAATATTATTACACACACACAAATTTAATTTTGTGTGATGCCACAAAACTTTTGACACATTCAGGACGCCATTTAGAATGGAAACCAAATCAAGGTTAATGGTATTTTGAAAAGCACACGGAAAAATAATAGTCAAAAAAGTTGGTGTTAAAGAAGAATGCTAGGTGACTAGATTAGGATTCAGGAGACCTAAATTCTAAATCTAATGCCTACTCATTATGGTGTGACCTTGAGTAACTCTTTTCTAAAGATTTTCCCCTTCTGGGAGATAGTTCTGTTTCTGTGGGGAGAAAAAGAGGATTGGATTAATATGTCTTTCCAATTATTAAATCCTGAAAATCTTCGACATGAGAAAGAAATAAAGCACGAGGTTTTTATTTCTAAAATTTGCAACCAAAGTTGGAAAAAACTAGAAAAAAGGAGGAGGGGCATTGCTTTTAGGCTAGAAAAAGAGCTGACAAATAGGGGTTGTGTTGTTTTTCAGAAAGCATGAAATATTTTGCAATTGTTTTCCAAAATTAAGTACTTTGGTCATTCTGTAGAGCTTTAGGGGTATAATCCTTTCAAGGAGTTGTGCCTACAGGAGTCTGCAGTAGCGGTGATAGATGTTCATATATCGGAGAAGAATTTTATTGAAAAACTAAATGTGAAACAGGACACTGATTCTCTTCTTAGCTCCTTCCAGAGATAGTTCTTTTTCTGTTTCAAATGTGTCTAATCTTAAATGTGTGATATCACCTGGGGGGCTATTAAATGTACATCAAGCTATCAAGAGCTTTGTATTCAAAAGACAAAGATCCAAGATTCGTGTGAAGAAAATGACATCCTTCTTATTGGAAATAGCATGAAATTTTACCTGGGGAAATGCAGATGTCCTAATACATGGCTCTATAGCTTCCATTTGACTTCTGTAATAGAGGAAAAATAAAAGAACTGATTATGCAGCTGAGTAATGCCAGAAAGGCAAGTCATTCTGAACTGATTCATTTGGAAGTAGTTGTCAAGCTCATTCTTGGAGTGGGAAAAATGGTAAAATAAAATACAGATGTTCAGAAGACATGGCCCTTTCTTCAGAAGGCATGGCCCTTTCTATTTTCAGAATTTTATTTACCTGCTTTGTTGAGGCGGATATTTATGACTTTGACTTTATAAAATTTGTTCTGATCTCAACCATCATAATCTGGTTTAGATAGGATTTTTTGCAGTTCATTAAGATCCATGACTTTTTGAACTTTATTATATTTTTCTAATGCTATTTTCTGATTGAGTGTAAATACTTTAAATGATGATAATACCTATGTTAATGCTTTTAACACATTTGAGGATTTTAAAAGTGCATTGAAATAATCTACCTCATTTGATATACCTCTCCTGGGTTCTTTCCTCCCTCCCTCCTTTCTTTTCTCTTTCCTCCTTTTTTCCCTTCCTTCCCACTTCTTACCTCACACCTTCCCTCCTTGTCTTCCTTTCTTTCTCAAAAATAAAATTCAGACATAATACATCCCAAATACTTAAAGTTACATGGTTAGTAAACAGTGAGATTTCAACTAAATTCTGATTTTACAGCCTTAAACCCACTGCTCTACTTAAGGCAAGTTATTGGAAGTATAATCAAGGTAGAGAATGTTATTAAGAAAGAGTGATGAAGATTTGGTAATTATGGATAAGGTACATGGAGGAACCAAATACTTCCTTTAAAGAGCCTATGAACATAAATAATAAATCTTAGAGGGGTAGCTTGAATTTGCTAAGCATCTTTTCATTTTAATACCTTGGGTAAACTCAAGAAACCAGTAAAACCAGTGGTCCTCCAGCTTTTCTGTTCACAGAAGATTTGTCTATGTCTGAACACTTGGCACATTTTACAAACATTATAAATTATAGATGTTCTTATAGCCAAGATGAAGACCTCCTGCAGCTAGTCCTAAAAATCAGTCAGTATGATTTTTATACCTGTCTTTTGAGGCAGTGTATTGCGGCAGCTATTGATTGTTTGGCAAGGTTTATTAATCATTGAGGTCTAATGTGGCAAATTTTGATGAGTAGTTTAGCTCCTTTTTTGTTACTTTCATGAAAGCAAATATTCTTTCTCTGTAGTCATAGAGCCCATACCAAAATGGTGTAGTTTCTTCTCTGGAATTAGCCAGAGTACCAGCTGGCTTAGGACATATGTACTTTTATGAAACCGTTTCATGCTATTCCATTCTCTGAACCCAGGTGGCCAGAATTTATATCTCAAGTGTTTGTGAATGTAAGTAAATTAATCTCTAAGCCTAAATTTCTTCAACCATAAATTGAAATAAGTCTTCCTCCTGAAGTTGATGGAAGATTAAATATAATAGTATCTATAGTTTCTAGGGTTATATCCTGTGTACAATAAGAATTCATTAAAATATGCTTTGATATATATGAATGTTACTTCATTGTGCCAAAAGGGGGACCATTCCCAAAGAAATTATGGAAAAAAGTTAAGAAATAGTGGGCTATCAGTCACTGAATATTAAAAAATTGAACAGACTAAAATAAGGAATGAAATCCTTTTATTTTGTAACTGCATTAGTTTCAATGAACTAATTTCAATTAGAACATAAAAGCATACACATAAATATTAGTAAGGTAAAAAGGCATCTTCTAGTTCACCAAGTCTGAGAACCTTTACTTTATGATGAAATAACTGAATATCAGTTAGGTAAAACTTTTGTGACACATGATAAGCCGTCTGAAAACTAGCAGTTTATTGTTAATTGACAATTATACAACTCTTTATCTCATTTCTATTTAGAAGGCATAGTTATTCTTTTTAAGATTGCTAAGAACTTGATCCTCTTACCTTTAATGTCCTTCTTTATATTTCACTTGACATAAAATTATCTTAAAAGAAAGTACTTCAGGCCCCCTTTGTGTTCTATTTTAATGCAAAATCTTTTATAGTTATCAACATTGGCTAAGGAGGGAAAACCAACACTGGAAAAGAGAACAATATAAAGAAAAAATGATCAATGTGTTAGAATGATTTCTTAGCTCTTGATGGAGCTGCCCCAATTGGTTCTTACTCCTCACTGCTTGTAGAAATTTCTTTTTCACCTTTACATTGGACATATTCATATGTGTTGGAGTGCTCTATTCATGTTTAGACAACCTAGGGTTCAATATCCCTCTAAAAGGAGTGTTTTGAAATTTTTAGTGAAACTGGGAAATTTTAATTATGATATCCTCTAGTAGGGCTTCCATTCCTTTGGGACATTTTTTTTCCCCTTCAAGGATTTCTATAATACATATGTTTTAACACTTGGTGAAGTCCATAATTCTCTGAGTGACTGTTCTGCTTTCTCTCTGTCCTTTTCTACTTCTTTAACTACCTGGGTTAGCTCAAGAGCTTTATCCTCTACCTCTGATATTCTTTCTTCTCTAATCTATTATTGATCTTTTTCTATTGCATCTTTAAGTTCCTCGACTGACTCCTTCAATTCCTTAAACTCTGTCCTGGCCTTTCTATATTCTTCATATCTTTCATCCATTTTTGGTTCTGTTCTGTTTTTGATTCACTTTATTGTCTTTGCCATCCATATTTTAAAATTACTTTTTTGTCATTTCAGTTAAATCTTTGTAGGTGAATCCTCTTTGGTGGCTACCTCATGATCCTTTGGATGGGTTGCTCTATACAGAGTTTTTATGTGGCCAGAATTTTTCTGCTAGTTCCTCTTCATGTGGGTTTTCTTCTTATTTACTTTCTTCCCCTACCTTTTTCTCTTGCTGCTGCCTTTACTTTAAATCACCTATCTCTGAGCTTAGATGTTGAAATGGCCTGTTGGTATAAGGCCAAAGGAAGAAAAAGGTAAACAGAAGGGAGACAAGAATGAAAAGATATAGAAAAAAAGAAAGGGATGAAAGTAAAGAGTTTATGAAAAAGATAGAAGAAGGAAAGAAAGAGGGAGAGATCAGAGAATTGGCGGCGTTTGGCAGGGTTCTTTGACCCATACTCACAAATGCAGGACATTGGGGGACTAGATTGGGTAGGTCCGTAGAGGTCAGGATCTCCTTACTAGCTTGGGCAAAAGCAAGACCCCACCTCTGCCAAATACAGAAAATAATTAGCAATATGTTGCAGTGGGGACCTAACCATACTGCCTTTTCAATAGTGAAAGCTAGCAGGACATCCTACACTATTAGCTCATGGTCTCCATGAGCCAGGTCAATGCTGTCACCTCGCCCAGCCAGACCAATGCCATGATCCACAGCTCTCAGAGAAAAGAAAAAAAATAATAAGAAAAGTACTTTTAAAAATTAAAAATCAATTATATAAACTGAAGGAAAAAAAGAGATATCTTAGTTTTTGTATGAGAAATGTATGTGGATAAGATGAGAAAAGTAGAAAAGTCTCTACCAAAGAGAGAAAAAAGGAGAGAAATAGAAAAGAAATAAAGAATAAAAAGGGCTGAAAAAATATCTGAAATGGAGGAGCCCCTGCTATTGAAGAAAGTAAAAATTAAAAATTAAAAATACATCCAATTCAAACCAAACTAAAGAAAAACAATTGCAACAACAAAAAAGAAAGAAAAAAATAAGGAAAAAGAGAGATATATAAAACATATATATGAGTATATATTTATATATATATATGTATGCACATACACATACATATATACATACATATAAATTTCCAACATATTGCCTCAACATCAGGTAGCGCTGTGGTGTTAGGAGACAGAGAACACATACACTGTTTTTGCTGTGTAACACTGGGGGCCTGAAGCCACTCTCTGGTTGCAGAGGAATCCCAAACCCATCCTCCTGACCTTCTTGCCTCTAATCAGGGCCTGATCAGTTAACCAGCACTTAGTTCCCATGGGATTACTATCCCAAAGATCTCACCAGATCTCTAAGGTGACACAGCTTGACCTTTCAAACAGTGCCCCCTGATTACAAAGGAGTTTTCCCTGGGATGGAAGGCACTCAGTTCACCCCAAGGATAGCTGCCAGAACTCACCAGACCCACCAGTGCCAGCAGTGCAGTATGACTCCTTGGACTCTTTCTTCTGCGGCTTTCCCACAATGGTGACCTGCCCATAGCTAAGCCAACAGGAGCTTCTTCCTGCCCATCACTCAGTCTAGGCTGCCTGATGCTACTTTGAGTTCACTTGCTTATCCTAGCCACCCTAAGGTAGTCCAGAAAAACAGTCCAGTCCAAAAATAAAAATTTCAGGATAGATCTTTCCTATATCCATCCTCCACAGATGGGTCGCTGGCCGACCTCTGCCCACCCCTGGCACCTGTCCTTTGTGCTGGTCCTCTTCAGCTCCAGACTCCTTCACTGACTCTTAGAGTCTCCTATTGCTTTACTGTGCTCCCAGAGTAATGTTTCTTGGTAGCTTCCCCTAGCCAGAGGTCAGTGAAATCCTCTGCTCCCTGTCTCACCGAGAGAAGCTGGCAAGGAGTTATCTCTAGTCTGCCATCTTGCTCGTTTTGAGGCTTTGTTGATTTTTCCCTTCATCAACAGACTGTGACCACGTTTAGTGGTAAAATGATTCTCAGAAGGGTAAGTGCTTAGGGAAGAGCTCCATAAAGGCTTGTGTATAAATTCATAGGTGTGCTTGTAGAAGATAGTTCCTGTTCAGAGAAGGGATAATGCCTTAGCACAGGCCAAATGTAATTACTGTACTTCCAAACAAATGCAGTTTTCAATGGCAAGATAATTGAGGGGAACATAATGAACACATGAACTTGTGAGCCTGTATGTGTGAGTGGATCAATTTCTATTCACTTGCCAATGTATTATCCGCTTAGCTGTGGCTCATGGTCTCCAGAAGGAAACCTCTGACCTGCCTGTTCATCTCTTTCTGGTATGTGCTAAAGGGCATAGCTGTTTTCAAAAGAGTGACATTGCAATTTAATCTTTTTTTATAGCCTCTGAAATGGCCGCTGAACATGTTCATTACCACTTCATATAAACTCTGCCCTGAAGCTACTTACTGTAGCTTTGTTAACCTTATAAAACTCAAAAGGTAGCTGGTGTCATGTTGCTGCTGCTACTGTTTTCTACAGTAGTTTGCCTTAAGAGTTAATAAATTCCACTTAGAACTACAATTTAACATTGGAGCTTAACTCAGTAGCTTGTGTTATAGGTATGACACAAAAGTTCTGATTTTAATTTATAGATTTCAGTTGGCAGTGTCTTTTTTTCACATTTGAAAATAAAGAGCATGCTTAAAGGTGACTTCTCAACATACTTGGTTACTTCATCAATTTCTCTTTTCTGTTACCCTACATGAATCAAAACATCTCTCTGATATTTAGAGCAGTTTTTAGAAATGTTTGACTTATACAGGAGGTAGTATTTCCTAATGCTGTACTCTCAATAATCAAGAGTAATTGTATAGTTCAGTAGCATCGCTTACAAAAGATTGTTTTATGATGCCATCACACATAGTAATATATATATTTCTCTTTCTTACAGTCAAATATAATTGTTTCTATAAATTATCACAAAAGGCAAGGACAGTCAGAGGATTTTAATTTACCATTAGAAACATTAGAAGTCAGTCCAGACCACCTGTTTTTCAGTTACGTTATGTCAGCTGGGAATGCTAATGTCATTAACTACAGAGGTTTGTACAAAGTCCCCACTTTATGTGTTTGTAGATCATGCGTCTGTCTTCTTTAGAGAAGTTTCTCTTCAAGTCCCTTGCCCACCCTGAGATGGGATCACATGTTCTTTCCTTGCTAGTACGTTTGAGTTCTCTGTGCATTCTGGTTATTAGACCTTTATCAGAGGTATAATCTGCAAATATTTTCTCCCATTCTGAGGGCTGTCTGCTTGCTTTACTTACTATGTTCTTGGCTGTGCAGAAGCTTTTTAGTTTGATCAGGTCCCAAAAGTGTATTTTTGATACTGCTTCAATTGCCTGCGGAGTCCTCCTCATAAAATATTCACCCAGGCCAATTCCTTCAAGAGTTTTCCCTGCACTTTCTTCTAGTATTTTTATAGTTTCATGTCTTAAGTTTAAATCTTTTATCCAGTGAGAGTATATCTTAGTTAATGGTGAAAGGTGTGGGTCCAGTTTCAATCTTCTACAGGTTGCCAGCCAGTTCACCCAGCACCATATGTTAAATAGGAAATCTTTTCCCCACTGAATGTTTTTAATTGGCTTGTCAAAGATCAAATAACGGTAAGTAGCTGGATTCATCTCTTGGTTCTCTATTCTGTTCCAGACATCTACTTCTCTGTTTTTGTGCCAATACCATGCTGTTTTGATCACTATCGATTTATAGTACAGTCTCAGGTCTGGTGGTGTGATTCCTCCTGCTGTGTTTTTATTGCTGAGTAATGTTTTAGCTATTCGAAGTTTTTTCCTGATTCCATATAAAATGAAATATTATTTTTTCAAGATCTTTAAAATATGACAATGGAGCTTTAATAGATATTGCATTAAAATTATATATTGCTTTGGGTAATATGGACATTTTAACAAGGTTGATTCTTCCCAGCCATGAGCATGGTATGTTTTTCCATTTGTTAACATCTTTAGCTATGTATTTTCTTAATTTCATAGTTCTCTTTGTAGAGATCTTTCACATCCTTTGTTAGGTATACTCCCAAATATTTCATCTTCTTTGGCACTACTGTGAAAGGAATAGACTCCTTGACTGTTTTTTTCAGCTTGGTTATTGTTGGTATATATAAAGGCTACAGATTTATGGGTGTTGATTTTGTAGCCTGAGACATTGCTGTATTCCTTGATCACTTCTAAAAGTTATATAGTAAAATCCCTAGTGTTTTCCAGATATACGATCATATCATCTGCAAAGAGTGAAAGTTTGATCTCTTCTGACCCTATGCGGATATCCTTGATCACCTTTTCTTCCCTAATTGCAATGGCTAAAACTTCCATTACAATGTTAAAGGGCAATGGAAACAATGGGCAACCTTGCCTGGTTCCTGATCTAAGTGGAAATGGTTTCAATTTAACTCCATTCAATACGATATTGGCTGTGGGTTTGTTGTAGATGGCCTCTATTAGTTTAAGAAATGTCCGTTCTATACCAATTTTCTTTTTTTTTTTTTTTTTTTGTAGAGACAGAGTCTCACTTTACTGCCCTCGGTAGAGTGCTGTGGCGTCACGCGGCTCACAGCAACCTCCAGCTCTTGGGCTTCAGCGATTCTCTTGCCTCAGCCTCCCGAGCAGCTGGGACTACAGGCGCCTGCCATAACACCCAGCTATTTTTTTTTGTTGTTGTTGTTGCAGTTTGGCCAGGGCTGGGTTTGAATCCACCACCCTCGGTATATGGGGCCAGCGCCCTACTCACTGAGCCACAGGCGCCGCCCACCAATTTTCTTAAGTGTTCTGATCATGAAGGGATTCTGGATATTATCAAAAGCTTTTTCTGCATCAATTGAAAGAATCATATGGTCCTTATTTTTTAGTTTGTTTATGTGCTGAATTACATTTATAGATTTACATATCTTGGGACCCTGGGATAAATCCCACTTGGTCATGGTGTTTAATTTTTTTGATGTGTTGTTGGATTCTGTTTGTTAGAATTTTATTGAGTATTTTAGCATTAATATTCATTAGTGATATGGCTATAATTTTATTTTCTTGTTGGGTCTTTCCTGGTTTGGGGATCAAGGTGATGTTTGCTTCATAGAATGTGTTGGTAATATTCCTTCTTTTTCTATATTTTGGAAGAGGTTTAATAATATAGGTACTAGTTCTTCTTTAAAGGTTTGGTAGAATTCTGATGTAAAGCCATCTGATCCTGGGCTTTTCTTTTTAGGGAGATTTTGTATAGTTGATGCTATTTCAGAACTTGATATAGGCCTATTCAACATTTCCACTTCGTTCTGGCTAAGTCTTGGTAGGTGGCGTACTTCCAGGTATTGATCGATTTCTTTCAGATTTTCATATTTCTGAGAGTAGAGTTTCTTGTAGTATTCGTTAAGGATTTTTTTAATTTTTGAAGGGTCTGTTGTTATTTCATTATCATTTCTGATTGATGAAATTAGAGATTTCACTCTTTTTTTCCTGGTTAGGTTGGCCAAAGGTTTATCTATTTTATTGATCTGTTCAAAAAACCAACTTTTGGATTTATTGATCTGTTGTATAATTCTTTTGTTTTCAATTTCATTTAATTCTGCTCTGGTTTTGGTTATTTCTTTTCTTCTGCTGGGTTTGGGGTTGGAGCGTTCTTCCTTCTCCAGTTGCTTGAGATGTCCCATTAATTATTAACTTCCTCTCTTTTCGTTTTCTTGAGGAAGGCTTGCAGTGCTATGAATTTCCCTCTTAGGACTGCCTTTGCAGTATTCCAGAGCTTCTGGTAATTCATGTCTTGATTGTTGTTTTGTTCCAAAAATTTGGTGATATTCTTTTTTTTTTTTTTTTTTGTAGAGACAGAGTCTCACTGTACCGCCCTTGGGTAGAGTGCCGTGGCGTCACACGGCTCACAGCAACCTCTAACTCTTGGGCTTACGCTATTCTCTTGCCTCAGCCTCCCGAGCAGCTGGGACTACAGGCGCCCACCACAACGCCCAGCTATTTTTTTGTTGCAGTTTGGCCGGGGCTGGGTTTGAACCCGCCACCCTCGGCATATGGGGCCGGCGCCCTACTCACTGAGCCACAGGCGCCGCCGGTGATATCATTCTTAATCTCGTCTATCTCGTCTATAACCCATCTATCCTTCAGCATAAGGTTATTTAGCTTCCATTTTTTTATGGTATGCAGGTTCCTGTTGTTATTGAGTTCAACTTTTATTCCATGATGGTCTGAGAAGATGGAAGGAATAATTTCTATTTTTAAAAATTTGCTGAGGTTATATTTGTGGCCTTGGATGTGGTTGATTTTGGAGTGTGTTCCGTGGGCTGATGAGAGGAATGTGTATTCAGTTTTGTTGGGGTGAAATGTTCTGTAGATGTCTGTTAAGTCTAGATGTTGAATAGTTCAGTTTAAATCTCAAATTTCTTTGGTTAGCTTCTTTTTGGAGGATCTATCCAGCACTGCTAAAGGGGTGTTAAAATCTCCAACCTCTATGGAACTGGAGGAAATCAAGTTACTCATGTCTGTTAGAGTTTCTCTTATAAATTGAGGTGAATTCTGGTTGGGTGAATACATATTAATAATTGAAAACTCATCATATTGAGTATTACCTTTAACAAATATGAAGTGTCCATCCTTATCCTCCCTTATTTTGGTTGGTTTAAAGCCCATTGCATCTGCGAATAGGATTGCAATGCCTGCTTTTTTCTGCTTTCCATTTGCCTGGAGTATAGATGACCAACCCTTCACCTTGGGTCTATATTTGTCTTTTAACGTAAGGTGAGATTCTTGTATGCAGCAGATATCAGGCTTGAGGTTTTGTATCCAGTCAGCCAACCTGTGCCTCTTTAGAGGACAATTGAAACCATTCACATTAATTGAGAATATTGATAAGCCTTTCCAGAGTCCGGTGGACATTTTTAATCCTTTTGCGACTGTGGAAGTTGGAATTTGATCAAAATTTTCTGGGTGGGTTTACTTTTGTGGTGGAGGATTTCGCTGGTCTTTATGGAGGATAGGTCTGAGAATATCCTGGAGAGCTGGTTTAGTTATGGCAAATTTCTTCAACATGTGAATGTCACTGAAGTATTTGATTTCTCCGTCATAATTGAAACTCAGCTTAGCTGGGTACAGGTTCCTGGGTTGAAAGTTATTTTGTTTTAGGAGATTAAAAGTCTATGACCATCCTTTTCTAGCTTGAAAGGTTTCAGCAGAGAGATCTGCAGTTATTCTAGTATTCTTCCCCTTGTAGGTGATGTTTTTCTTTCGTCTGGCTGCTTTCAGAATTTTCTCCTTCATATTAACTTTAGTGAAATTGATCATGATGTGTCTGGGGGATGTCTTATTTGGGTTGAGTTGTACTGGAGTTCTGAAACTGTTTGCTATCTGAATTTCAGAATCTCTTGACATGTATGGAAAGTTCTCCTTTATAATCTCACGGAGAAGAGACTCTGTGCCTTGTGAAGCCACTTCGTCGCTTTCGTGGATCCCTAGAAGATGAATATTGATTTTCTTTGAAATATCCCAGAGTTCTCTGAGAGAGTGATCTGTTTTTGCCCTCCATTTCTCTTCCTGTTTGAGAGTTTGGGAGCATTCAAAAGCTTTGTCTTCAATGTCAGAAATCCTTTCTTCTGCTTGCTCCATTCTGTTACTGTGATGGTAACAGGGATTGGACTGTGTTTCTCAAATCTTTGAGGGCTGCAACTTCTTGTCTCAATGTGTCAAAATCTTTGGTCATTTGGTCTTTGAATTCGTTGAATTCTTGGGATATCTTTTGGGTTACTGCTTGAAATTCTAATTCTATCTTATTTGCTATCTAGATTGTGAATTCAATTTCTGACATCTCAGCTATTTGTTTGTGCATGGGATCTTGTTCTGTGTCTGCCCCATTGATCCTTAGGGGAATTGATCTACTCTGATTATTCATATTGTCAGAGCTTTTCTGTTGATTTCACCTCATGTTTGTTTTTCACCATTGCCTCTTGCAGTCCTCAGAGTTGGGCAGGTGTCTCTCCAAGATTAGACCCCAGCGGGATCTCTCTATTGTTGCTGGATCTTTGTAGGGAGTGACTTTGTGTAGTTCCTTAGGTGCTGCCCCAGCCAGGGAGTTCTGGTTGTGGAAGCAGCTCTGGAGTGTGACACACCCGGATCCAGCAACAGGGCCGGAGGTGGTGCGTACGGTTCTGGAAGTGCCTGGCACCTAGTGATTTTGGCACAGAGACCCCAAGGCTCCAGCAGTCTCTGGAAGGAGAAGGGTTCTGCACAGAGGCAGGGAGGGCTCCAGAGGGCACGTGGCTACCAGAGTCCCTGGCTAGACGAGTGGGCCAGTGTGGAGGCAGGGAGGGTACAGAAGGAAGGACGCAGGGTTGCGTGGCCTCTACAGTTCCTGGTCAGGGCATGCAGAGGCCCAGTGGGTGCGGGTCATGGGTCCGGGGTCATGGCGCAGCTCTTATGGAGGTCTGGGTGACGCCAAGCCCGGGTGTTTGAGGTTGCTGTGAGCTGTGATGCCACAGCACTCTACCCAGGGCAACAGTGTGCCAAAACCAGTCTCCTTCTGCCCCTGAGGGTTAAGGCTATAAGGCAGCTCAGTCTCCACCTTTAGGCTGCTCAGTCACTAGGTTGCTAGTTCCCACCCAGTACTTGCTCTGCGACCCTGAGGCGGAGCTTGCCAGGGCAATTCTCTCACAGTGGCTCCCTGCGGCCCTCAGCCGAACACTATTAGCTCGGTCCCCTCTGGCTCAGCAGCTCATTCTGGGTCCCTAGACAATGCCCAATGTTCTGTGCACTCCTGCTCAAGCTCTCCCCAAGGCAGTTCAACTGAGTGCCAAGTCCAAAAACACTGAAACAGTTCACAGGTAAGGCCTTTCCAGTTTGCAGTCTCACTGCTGCTTGTACTTATGGCTGCCGGTGGGATTAGGTCGATTGAACACACGCAACCACTTGCCAGTTTTCCACTGTTTTTATTCTCCTCTTGGGGTCCAGAAGTCCCTTGCTGACTCCTGTATTCTCAAAGGGATGATTATAGGCAGATCCCACCAGCCAGAGATGCCTGGAGTCTTATCTCCCCAGACTCACCGTACTTAGTTGTAGGGAAGCTGTTACTCGGCCGCCATCTTGCTCCACCTCAAAGTCCCCACTTCAGAGATGGATTAAAACTTGATCTTATTTTCTTTGTAAGTTCTTCTTAAAAGCATTTGGAATTTTCTGCCTCTAGAATTATGATAAATAACTTTTCTTGCCTATTTTCAAAGGTATTTTTTTTCTGTTTAGACCTTTTATTGTATATAAAATATTAAGAAAATGTTAAGGTTTCCCCATATAGTGGCTAAAGGTTGTCTGAAGTTCTTTTTATTAAATGTACCTCAATATTTTCTCATGATCAAATGAGAAAACTTTGGTTTTATTGTGTCATTTGTTAGTTATTTTAGTTGCACTTCCTTCTTTTTCATCAGAATATAAGTAGGATGTGTTGATTAGACTGAATAATTTAAATTGACTTTTGTGGCTTTAGAAGCGCAGTTCTGTGGATTACTGTGACACACTTGGGTATATAAGGCAGTGATGCAGACAGTATGCCGCTATAATATTGCGGAGCCAGCCACTGTGCACTGGGTACCTGGAGAGTGAGTTTACATCAGTCCTCTCTAAAGTTTTCTTCCAGGCCATGGTGAGGATGCATAGGCATAAAAAATAAAAGTGTACAAGGTATGGATTATCTCAGTTGACTTCAGCTGAAGTCACTGTTTAAAATAGTTATTTACCATTATTTATAAGCCAAGATGAAGTTAACCCTTATAAATCTAACTCACATTCTTTTTGAAATGAACTCACTTTTTGTTTGCTGTACAAATTTATTGAGACAGGAACAGTGAAATCCGAGTTAACCCCAATCGTAAGACCCAGTATATCCTGTCAGATAAAGAGTGTTTCATGCTGCCTTTGGCATGTATGACCATTTCATTTCCTCAGAATGATGTGAGATCTTTTTTCAGGGTGTCTAATATAAACCCCTAGAGAAATATAAAAGGGAAGTTTTTATTTCTCCAAACAGAGCATAGTAACAATCACATCCAGCTGATATTATTCATCTTACCCCTATTTTACCTTAATCACAGCTGTCTTTGTGAAAGACTTGGGTTCCATACACCTAGTGAATATTTCACATAATATTCTTCATTGTGACACTCTTTGTCCTGATAATTCATGTATTCATTCCATGGAAACTCCCTGAGCCATCAAAATATAGTCAAAGAGCAGAGCTGGGCACAGAAGCCAGTCAGACAAATTTGCTCAACCTTGAAGACATGAAAGAAGGGAGATGTTTACTAATTCTTTTGAGAAATGTATGGATTGTTGGTGGAAGCAAAAGTAGAGATATTCAAAGGACTGTGAATGAATAGTCAATGGCTACAAATATTTTTTAGTTTCTTGGGCCAGAGCTTCATTTCTATCTTATTTCCCATCACCTGGAATATTGGTTAACAGTCCATTGTATTTTTATTTGTTTGATTGTTTGAACATAGATTGAGCAAAACAATTTTTTTGACAAAATAAATTCATAATTTCTCAATGCAAAAAAATTAATAAAATAGATAAACCATTGGCTAGACTAACGAGAAATAGAAAAGTAAAATCTCTAGTAACCTCAATCAGAAATGATAGAGGGGAAATAACAACTGATCCCACAAAGATACAAGAGATCATCTCTTAATACTACCAGAAACTCTATGCCCAGAAATTTGACAATGTGAAGGAAATGGATCAATATTTGTAATCACACCCTCTCCCTAGACTTAGCCAGGAAGAAATAGAGCTCCTGAACAGACCAATTTCAAGCACTAAGATGAAAAAAACAATAAAAAATCTTCCAACCAAAAAATGCCCTGGTCCAGATGGCTTCACACCAGAATTCTATCAAACCTTCAAGGAAGAGCTTATTCCTGTACTGCAGAAATTATTCCAAAAAATTGCTTCACATTCTATGAAGCAAATATCACCCTGATAACAAAACCAGGGAGAGACCCAACCAAAAGGAGAATTTCAGGCCAATCTCACTCATGAATATAGATGCAAAAATTCTCAACAAAATCCTAGCCAATAGATTACAGCTTATCATCAAAAAAGTCATACATCATGATCAAGTAGGTTTCATCCCAGGGATGCAAGGCTGGTTTAACATACGCAAGTCCATAAACGTTATCCACCATATTAACAGAGGCAAAAATAAAGATCACATGATCCTCTCAATAGATGCAGAAAAAGCATTTGATAAAATTCAGCATCCTTTTCTAATTAGAACACTGAAGAGTATAGGCATAGGTGGCACATTTCTAAAACTGATTGAAGCTATCTATGACAAACCCACAGCTAATATTTTACTGAATGGAGTAAAACTGAAAGCTTTTCCTCTTAAAACTGGAACCAGAGAAGGTTGTTCTCTGTCACCTTTACTATTCAACATAGTGCTGGAAGTTCTAGGCAATACAATTAGGCAAGACAAGGAAATAAAGGGAATCCAAATGGGAGCAGAGGAGGTCAAACTCTCACTTTTTGCTGACGACATGATCTTATACTTAGAGAATCCCAGAGACTCAACCACAAGATTCCTAGAAGTCATCAAAAAATACAGTAATGTTTCAGGATATAAAATCAATGTCCACAAGTCAGTAGCCTTTGTATATGCCAATAACAGTCAAGATGAGAAGCTAATTAAGGACACAACTCCCTCGACCATAGTTTCAAAGAAAATGAAATACCTAGGAATATACCTAACGAAGGAGGTGAAGGACCTCTATAAAGAAAATTATGAAATCCTCAGAAAGGAAATAGAAGAGGATTTTAACAAATGGAAGAACATGCCATGCTCATGGATGGGAAGAATCAACATTGTTAAAATGTCTATACTTCCCAAAGCAATCTACCTATTCAGTGCCATTCCTATCAAAATACCAACATCGTACTTTCAAGATTTGGAAAAAAATGATCCTGTGTTTTGTATGGAACCAGAAAAAAACCCGTATAGCTAAGGCAGTTCTTAGTAATAAAAATAAAGCTGGGGGCATCACCATACCAGATATTAGTGTGTACTATAAAGCCATAGTGGTCAAGACAGCATGGTACTGGCACAAAAATAGAGACATAGACACTTGGAATCGAATAGAAAATCAAGAAATGAAACTAACATCTTACAACCACCTAATCTTTGATAAACCAAACAAGAACATACCTTGGGGGAAAGACTCCCTATTCAACAAATGGTGTTGGGAGAACTGGATATCCACATGTAAAAGACTGAAACTGGACCTACACCTTTCCCCACTCACAAAAATTGATTCAAGATGGATAAAGACTTAAATTTAAGGCATGAAACAATAAAAATCCTCAAAGAAAGCATAGGAAAAACACTGGAAGATATTGGCCTGGGGAAAGACTTCATGAAGAAGACTGCCATGGAAATTGTAACAACAACAAAAATAAACAAATGGGACTTCATTAAACTGAAAAGATTCTGTACAACCAAGGAGACAACAACCAAAGCAAAGAGACAGTCTACACAATGGGAAAGGATATTTGCATATTTTCAATCAGACAAAATCTTCATAACTAGGATTTATAGAGAACTCAAATTAATCCACATGAAAAAAGCAAACAATCCCATATATCAATGGGCAGGAGACATGAATAGAACCTTCTCTAAAGAAGACAGACGAATGGCTAACAAACATGAAAAAATGTTCATCATCCCTATATATTAGAGAAATGCAAATCAAAACCACCCTGAGATACCATCTAACCCCAGCGAGAATGGCTCACATCACAGAATCTCAAAACTGCAGATGCTGGCGTGGATGTGGAGAGGAGGGAACACTTTTACACTGCTGGTGGGACTGCAAACTAGTACAACCTTTCTGGAAGGAAGTATGGAGAAACCTCAAAGCACTCAAGCTAGACCTCCCATTTGATCCTGCAATCCCATTACTGGGCATCTACCCAGAAGGAAAAAAATCCTTTTATCATAAGGACACTTGTACTAGACTGTTTATTGCAGCTCAATTTACAATCGCCAAAATGTGGAAACAGCTTAAATGCCCACCAACCCAGGAATGGATTAACAAGCTGTGGTATATGTACACCATGGAATACTATTCAGCTATTAAAAAAAATGAAGACTTTACATCCTTTGTATCGACCTGGATGGAAGTGGAAGTCATAATTCTTAGTAAAGCATCACAAGAATGGAGAAGCATGAATCCTATGTACTCAATTTTGATACGAGGATAATTAATGACAATTAAGGTCATGGGTGGGGAGGAATAGTAGAGAGAGGGAAGGAAGGAGAGGGGTGGGGCCTTGGTGTCCCTTGCAAGAGGGACTTTACCTGACAAATGCAATCAGTGTAACCTGACTTACTGTACCGTCAATGAATCCCCAAAAATAAAAAAAAATAGATTGCATTAAAAACTTATTCATGAAGACCAGAAAAAGATTCATGTTTTCCTTGCAAATCCTACAGCACAATCCTTAGAGACAGCATTGGTCTTGAAGTCATGAAATGATAAATTCAACTTAGTGTGATGCTTATTATTTATCCTTGAAGAAATTTCACTGCCTTTCTCATATTAAATTCCCTCTTTTATAATGTGGGCATGGAAGTGATAAACTGTAGTTGCTGTAGAGAAATTAGGTGTCCTTTTCAGAAGCTACAGGAGCAGCTCATATGCAACTTACATAGTTAATAAACAGCCACTTACCATCTGAGAGCAAGCCAAATTCATTTACATGGTTTCCTTATCTGCAAAGCAGGTGTGATAATAATAGTTACCTTTTGGGCTGATTATGAGCGTTAAATTAAAAAAAAAATCCATATAAATCCCTTAGCACAATTTCAGATACATACTAAACACTTAAAAAATAATAGCTGAAATATTGATGGCCAATGTAAATGACCAATGGACAAAAATTAATCAACAACAAGAAATGTCTTTAATTTATTTAAGTTCTACTTTATTCATATTTGCTGGTAGGTATTATTTTGCTGATGGAAAACAGCAGAGGTGAGAGATAAGGAAAATACAGAGACTCAACTAGTAGAGGCACAAAGTTTTATGAGTGTCACTCCAAAGTTCATGCTAATCTTCTGTAGTACCTGCCACTTGACAAATCTCCCTAAAGTGGCAGGCAGAAAAGTAGCCATGGAATCTGGCGGACCTTTGTATGTCAGGTTCATCCTGCTCCTGACTTCTTCACACAACTTTCTAGTATTGCATGATGCCTGTCTTTTTGTTCCACCTGTATTTGTCTGTTTTCGATACCTGTGTAGTCCAGAGACTAAAACTGAACATACTTTCTTGCTTCTCAAATGAATATGCTAATGTGTATCTTGTGAAGCTATTTGAGAATTATGTTTTTAGTGTATTGGAAATAATCTTAAAGAATTATAGCCACACTGTAGCCATTCATAAATTATTTTTTGTTATTAACAGAAAAGGGGGAAATTCCTTTACCAGCTCTTCTACGTATGCCTCTAACCTTCAGCTCTAAGAAGCTTAGTTAATGCATTTGCATGGTAATTAAAATTTAGTGATGTTTAAAGGAAGTTAAATCTACTGTGGAATTAATGAGATATGTGAAGCATACCAGAACTTAAACATTTTTTTTTTCTTTTTAGCTAATTAAAGTGCTTAGGAAAAATAAAAACAGAAAAATCTCTAGTAAAATTGAGTTTCTCACAGCCACAGTTGTATGCAATAACACACTCATTCATTTTCCAAATTAAAAAGATCAGTTTTGCAAATTATCCCCTGGGTAAAAGAGAACACATTTTCCAGTAATAGACTCATATTACTGTAAACAAATTAGGTTTTTTAACTTTTGATTTTTAGAAAATTTTAATTCTCCTTCTATTCATATTTAGTCCAAATGTTAAATACAGTTTTAGTGAAACCTTTTGGAAATTTTAATGTAAAAATGATCAGAGGGATATTTTAATTAATTTTTCTTAATTTTTAATTAAAATTGTAACTGTATACATTTTTGGGGTACAATATGATGATTTGATACACAATGTGGAATGCTTAAATCAAACTGGTTAACATCACCATCACTTCAGTCATTTAAAGAAGAGATCAATTTTAGAAACTGAGTCTGTCTTGCATAACATGCTCCTTTTCCATACCAAAGCCATATTTCAAGTGTATTCAGTAGAAGTTGGCATTAACTGACCTAAATATATTGTTGTGCATTATTATGCATGATGGTATTGACAAATATGGATAAATGTTGTAGCTACACCTAATGAACACTTTCTATGGTAAGGCCTTGGGTTCACATACATTTTCTCACCCAGAAGTCATTGAAAATTCTGAGAGGAAAGTATATTTAATGTGAAGGAAGTAGAGATTAGAAAAAATAAGCAATCTCCTAAATTCTTGCATGTCATAAATTACAGAGATTGGTTTGATTCAACATTCAAGCATAGGTTTGAGATGACTGGGATTTGAAGTGGTGTGTAGACATTAATCTTGGCTGAGGAATCCAGGAGTCAGATTCACATTCAGAGCACTACAGAGCTGTCAAAAGGCCATGAATCTCCTGGCACAGGGAGCCACTGTGCGTGTTTCACATCATTTCATATGCATACTGAGGACCACTGTGGGGCAACACACGATATAAGAACGACTTCATTAAAAATACATGTACTTTTGCAGGAAGAAAGAAGGCACTTCTCATTCTTGTTTTCACTTATTTATTCAACAAATACTCATTAAGCATTTGCTCTAGGGCAGACAATATATCTAGGAGATGAAAAGATGAATAAGACCGACCAGATGTTTTGTCTTATGCTGCTTATTCTAGTGGAGGAGACAAACAATAATCAAGTCAACATGCAGTTCAGAAAATTACAGAGAATTCTGTGCAGAAATCAAACAGGTGGATACATGGAAGAGTAACTTAGGGGTAGAGGGACTGTTTTAGAACAAGGGGTTGATATTTCAAAGAGGTTGTGTTTGAGCTGGGCTGGGAAGAATGGGAGGGAGACACCTTTGGCTTGAGGTGAGAGTGTCTGTCCTCTGATAGGGTAATCAGCAAACATGTTTGTAACCCTTTAAACAGACATGTCAGGTAATGAGCACATCACTGTGATCCCTAGAGCTGTGATCATGAAGTTCTGGAATGAAATCACACTTAACTGATATTTTTGGCATAGGAAGAGTACAACTGTGCGAAAAACATCTGCTTTCTTGTTTCAAAAGAAATGTGGCCAAAAATGCCTGACTTTGAAATAAATTTGTCTTTGAAAAAGCTATAAAATGATGAGGAAGCTAAATTTTAGTAATATTATAGCTCATCTCCAGCTTCATTGTAGTTAGTATTTCCAGTGTGTGGGATCGCAATTGCAGTTTCTATTAATGGTCAGTTTCATTTGAATTCTATGGATACTTTTTTAAAGGAAAAAAGAGGAACAAAGTTTTACTTAAAACCCAAGCATTATGCTATAAAACTTCTGTTCTGAAATTGAAATTCGTCTTGATATTAACCATTGTAGGTTGAGTTGTGGGCTTCAAAATTTACATGTTGAGGTCCTAATACCCAGTCCCTCTAAATTTGATCTTATTCAGAAATAGGATCATTATGGAATTAACCAAATTAAAGTGGAGTTTAGAGGGTAGGTCCTAATCCAGTATGACCAGTGTCCTATTGAAAGAAGAAGTTTGGGTACAGACACACTCATAGAAAGAAGATAACATGAAGAGACACAGGGAGAAGATGGCCATCTACAAGCTCTGGAGAGAGTTCTGGACCAGAGCCTTCTCTCACAGCCCTCAGAAGGAGCCAAGCCTGTGGATACCTTGATTTTCAACTTCTTTCTTCCAGAACTGTGAGACAATAAATCTCTTTTGTCTAAGTCACCCACTGGTAGCCCCAGTGAATTCATACAACCATCAATTTGTGAACACAAGGAACATGTAATACACACATGCTAAAAAATATGGAACATAAAATACATACATGCCCAGTGGTTAGGGCACCAGCCACATACACCGGGGATGGAGGGTTCGAACCCAGCCTGCTTAACAACAATGACAAAAAATAGCCAGGCACCTGTACTCCCAGCTACTTGGGAGGCTGAGGTAAGAGAATCACTTAAGCCCAAGAGTTTGAGGTTGCTGTGAGTTGTGATGCCGAGGGTGACATAGTGAGACTCTCTCTCAAAAAAAAAAATTGTGTTTAGTTGTATTCTTTATTCCAGAATATTATTATTTGCATCTTTGAGTAATGAACAAGTTTTGTTTTGTCTTAATTTTAAGTTTAATAACATTATGTAAGGTAGAACTTGGAAATAGGGATTTATGCACATTTAAACTTTTTGGATGTCTCCATAGTTTTTAATTTTTTTCCTGATTATATATTTTATAGGCTAATAAGAGATACTTAAGGATAAACTTCTGGATATAAAAATAGTCCTATATGATCTATTGAAGAAAATAGTAAGATTCTGTAGATGGTTTGGTCTGTTTTTAGTCTCCCCTTCTTCTTTGATGTAGGAACGTACTATCACCCTCGCTAACAAACTAAACCTGCTCATGAGAAATACACCTATAGTGATGTATTTAGTACATAAGTGAAGTTGATACTTTCTCAATTGTTGTTGTAGGCAAATATTTTTCTTTTAAACCATGTTGCAGTGGTCAGTTATAACTGACTGCAGTATACTTTATTTTTAAGTAAAACAACAAATAGTCAAAATACTGTTAGTGTCATGATTTTTACCATAATCTGATCACCATTGTCTTGACTATGGCATAGAAATCACATGTTAAGAGTCTCTAGCTATGGAGGCAACTTCAAGGGATGAAATAAGAGAGTTAGAAGATGCAAAAACTTGGGGAAATGCAAATCATCATGGAAAATAATTTTTTTTCCTCCTTGTATTTTTCTATAATAATTTTTTAAAGTGAAATCTAAATGCCAGATATCATGTTAGGTGTTTACCATTATAGATGAGCCAATAAAAAGACCCATTTGTCATCCTCCAAGATATGTTGAAAAGCCAGGCTTAAATAATTAAAATTTATAAACACTATGTAGTAAAAGAGAAGTTTTTGAAAAGATGTAGTGGAAGAACGTTGTTCTTCTGATTGATTTATATTAAAGAAGAATTTTCTGAAAAGGTGAAACTTAATTCTACTCTCAGAGCAATGGTCATAGATGATAGAAGGATTATGCAGGTCACAGTGTGAAGAGGGAATTGAAGTGGGTGACACTAGAGGTGGGGAGGTTTTAGGCAGGTGTTTAAAGAGGCAGAGCAGAGCTGATCATGGCTTCCCCTAAAGCAGTGGTAGTGGTTGTATAAGACCAATGTTTGTTTTGGTTGGTCAGTTTAAATACCCTTCTGGGTGTTAAATATCCTGAGTGTGACTTGGGAGAAGGCAATATGAAGAGAGAATTGAGAAATATTTAGGAGACAGCGTCGAAAGGATAGCCATGTAAATAAGTATGTGACACTATTCTCTGAATGCAGAGATCAACACGAATATGTGTAGGTGTGAAGCTGATTGATTCCAAGAGGGCGATGATTAACCTTGAGCATGTCAGAAAAGCCTTTTCAATGCATCAACTGGCTTTCCTCTACACAAAAAATTGGGTAAGTGCTTTTCAGGTGAAAGAAATAGCACATACCCAATGGGTGAAGTACTAAAACTGAGTGTGATTTTTCAGGGGTCTACACATTTATATTGCTGGACTATAACATACAAATTATAAAGACATGGTATTACTAGAAAAGATATTAGTGGAAAGCTATTTTTACCTTAAGAGATATTGCAGTAAACAGAAATCATTAAACTTTATTCATAATATTCAGCATGGGCTTTGAATATAATTCTGTATTGGTTTAATCAAAGGGGGAGTTTTCCATGCTGTGTGTCATGTCTATTATTTTGAGACTAATTTGAAGTGAATGAGTAAGAAGAGATCTAGTGCTCCATTTATGTAGTGTTGCCTCATTTCTTCACATAGCCATCTATAATGGGATTTCGTATTGCTAGTCAAAAAGGGAAGCATGAAGCCTCTCCAGAGACTGAAGACCTCACAGGAAAATGGATTGTTCTGGCAAATTAATTTTACCTTATACTGTATTGATTTACAGATTTCCATGCCATATTTTCATAATATAAGCAAAATACTTTATGATGCTGAGGTTATGAACAAAAATGATTATCTAGGTGATGTGTAAAACCAGTCAGAAGGTAAAGGGAAAATTGGCCTCAATTATTCTGAGTCAGTGTCAGGTAAAATATTATTCATTCTGTTGTTTTATGCATCCAACTCTATCCTTCAGATCTCTGCTTAATTATCTCTTCATCTCAGCAACCATACAGCAGTCTTATTTTCCTTTTAGAAACCCAGACAGCGGGCGGTGCCTGTGGCTCAGTGAGTAGGGCGCCGGCCCCATATACCGAGGGTGGCGGGTTCAAACCCAGCCCCGGCCAAACTGCAACCAAAAAATAGCCCGGCGTTGTGGCGGGCGCCTGTAGTCCCAGCTGCTCGGGAAGCTGAGGCAAGAGAATCACGTAAGCCCAAGACTTAGAGGTTGCTGTGAGCCGTGTGACGCCACGGCACTCTACCAAGGGCGGTACAGTGAGACTCTGTCTCTACAAAAAAAAAAAAAAAAAGAAACCCAGACAGCTTATTTTTCTTATTATAAATTTGATGAAAAATTACTTATGCAATTTTTTTAATACTCATCTAATTGTTACAGTGACAACAACTTCAGAGTCAAAGCATAGTCTTCAGAGACAGATATGTATATTTATATATTACTCTTTTTGGCATGATAGTGTGGTGTAGGGGTCAGAGGTTCTGGATCTGGGTCAGAGAAACTGAATTCAAATCCCATCCTCCACCTTGTAAGGACCCATGTCAAGGTAGTATTAATGTATTCAGCTCCTGCCTCCCCATCCAGCCTCCAAGTTTATAGAGAATAGGGAACTTGATATCTATTTTTCTATGTCTCCAGTGCTTAAACCGTTGCTTGGAAGACCAAACTTTAAATAAATATTTGTGGAATAAATATCTTAATACACAGCAGCTGCAGATAAGGTGTTGGGGAGGGGTAAATAGGTTAATAATTAGAAGGCCCTTAGCATAATACTAGTGACAAAATAGGCACTTAGTAATATAAGAGGTTGAATGATTAAGTTTGTGGACGCATCCTAGAAAAAGCGCTACATACCTTATTGCTGATTATCAATCACTAAGGTTACCTTCAGAGTACTCTACCCTTGGCTCCGCTGATGAAGTGGTGTACAACAATAATGCAAGTAGTACTTTTTCTATGATGAGTTCATGAAAGTTTTTATGTTTGCTTATTAACTAGTAACTGAAACAGCATTTGAGTATTTTCGTTCAAGTTTTTTTGTTTATTTATTGTTTGCATTTGTCTTGCATAAATACCCAGAAGTGGCATTACTGGGTTTAGTGTATCTATCTGTTCAACTTCATCAGACATTCTCAAACTGTTCTTCAAAGTGGTCATTTTATTTTCAACACCAACAGCAGTGTATGGAAATTTGGGTTGCTCTACATCCTCGACAACAGTTGCTGATGTTCTTTATAAATTTAGCCTTTGTAGTGGGAGTGTAGTGGCATCTCATTATGGTTTTAATTTACATTTTCTCTGATGAGTAATGCTATTGAGCAATTTCTCATATGCTTATTGACCAGTTTGCATGTCTTCTTTTGGGGAAGTTTCTGTTTTAGTCTTTTGCTCATTTTTAATTGGGTTGTGTGTCAATTTATTATTGAGTTGTAGCAGTGTTATACACCTTCTGGGTACAGTCTCTTACAAGATACACACGCACATATATTTTATATACAGATACATTTTTTTCTTGTCCATAACATTCCTATTCACTTTGGTAACACTTTTTAATTTTCCCTCAGTACATTTATTTCAAAATGAATTTAGATTTACAGAAGAGTTATAAAGATAGTATGGAGAGTTCCCAAATAACTTTCACTTAGCTTCTTCTAATGTAACATCTTATATAACCAGGGTACAATTATCAAAATTAAAAAATTGACATTGGTATGATATTATTTAATAGCCTACTTTACTATTTACTATTAAATAACAGTCTTAATTCATATTTTCCCAGTTTTTCTGCTAATGTTTTTTTTCTGTTCCATGATTCAATTAGGTTCAGGCCAGGGTACTGAATTACGTTGACTTTTCTGGACTCTTAGACTCATTCACTTAGACTCCTCCATTTTATGATAATTTCCTTACACACTTAGAGGTGTAAGTCAGGTATTTTATATAATGTCCATTAATTTGGTGTTAGCTGGGGCGGCGTCTATGGCTCAAGGAGTAGGGTGCTGGCCCCATATACCAGGGGTGGTGGGTTCAAGCCCAGCACCAGCCAAAACTGCAAAAAACAAAACAAAACAAAACAAAACAAAAACAACAACAACAAAACAAAACAAAACAAAACTGGGGGTTAGCAGCATTTCAATGACCAGAAGTTTGAAAATTTTTATGGGATTCAATTTATCAATGTTTTCTTCCTACTTAATGCTTTCTATGTTCCATAAAAATCATTCTTACACCATCCAAAGATTGTGAAGATATTATTCTACGTTTCCTCCAAGAAGTGTTACAGTTTTTCTTTTTATGTTTAGGTCTGTGATGCAATCTGAATTAATTTTTTTCTATGGATAGAAGTAGGGAATCATCATTTTTTTCCTATATAAATGACTAGTTTTCCAACATTTATTTAAAAAGACTGACTTTTTCTCATTGCATTGCTTTGGTGCCTGTTGAAAATGAAGATATATAAGGGTGGTTCTGTGTCTGGATTCTATTTCTTTTTTCCTATGATCAAAGTATCTTTTTTTTTTTTTAAATAAACATAAAGGAGGTACAAGTTGTTTTGATAATATGTGTTCAAATAAATAATGCTGAAGTCAGGGTTTTTATTGTGCCTATCACCAGAGTAGTGCATATTGTACCTGATAGATATGTTTTTTTTATTATTGAATCATAGCTGTGTACATTAATGCAATCATGGGGTACAATGTAATGTGCTGGTTTTATGTACAATTTGAAATATTTTCATTGAACTGGTTAACATAGCCTTAATGGCATTTTCTTAGTTACTGTGTTCAGACATTTATATTCTGCATTTAGTAAGTTTCACCTGTACCCTTCTAAGATGTACCGTAGGTGTGATCCCAGCAATTACCCTCCCTCTTCCCATCCTCCCCACTCCCTTTCCTCCCTTTCCCCTTTCCCCATATTCTTAGGTTATAATTGGGTTATAGCTTTGATATGAAAGCTATAAATTAGTTTCATAGTAGGGCTGAGTACACTGGATAATTTTTCTCCCATTATTGAGTTACTTTGCTAAGAAGAATATGTTCCAGCTCCATCCATGTAAACATGAAAGAGGTAAAGTCTCTCATCTTTCTTTAAGGCTGCATAATATTCCATAGTGTACATATACTAAAATTTATTAATCCATTCATTGCTTGACGGGCACTTGGGCTCCTTCCATGACTTAGCAATTATGAATTGGGCTGCAATAAACATTCTGGTACAAATATCTTTGTTATAATGTTACTTTTGGTCTTCTGGATATATGGTTTTATCCCTCAACCTCTTCCACCCCCTCCTTAGTTGCCAGTGTCCTTTACACCACTTCATGACCATGCATACCCATCATTTAGCTCCCATTTATTAGTGAGAACATGTGATGTTTGTTTTTCCATTCCAGGGATATTTTGTCTAGGTAATGTTCTCTGGTTCCATCCAGATTATTACAGAAGGTAGTGTAGTATTCCATGGTCTATAAAGTCTCTTGCATTGCTCTATGTGTCTCTTAGGCCAATCCCACCATCTTGAGTTTACTGTAGTGTTCAGGGCAATGATTGAGCTCCTTTCCTGAAAGGAGCTAGTTGTAAATATTTTAGGTTTGCCGGCCATAAGGTCTTTCTCAGAATTATTTAGGTCTGTCACTACACCACCACCACAGGCATAGATACACTTCAATGGCTGTGGCAATGCTTCACTAAAATTTTACAAAAACAAGGAACCACCTTATTGATAAGAGTTTATTGATCTGTACTTTAGAATATGACCTGAAATCAAATAATAATGTAAGACCTTTAACTTACTTCTTGTTTTTTATTAAAATTTTCAGTTATTCTAGTTCTTATACAATTTCATATAAATTGTGGAGAAAACCTATCAATTTCTACAAAATGTTGGGAGTTGTATTTTAATTGCATTGAATTTATAGATCAATTTGGGGAGATTCAACATCTTAACAGTTTGTATATGTATCAGTCTGTGAGTAGATATACTTTTTTTATTGCTTTGAGCCTTTATCTGATAAATGAATGTTCGGATAGACATATTGCACATGATTTGTTAAAATTTTCTATTAGTACCTCGTGTTTGCAATGTTTCATAAACTGATAATTTTTTTCCAGTTGCATAATTGCTAACCTTGCATTCTGTGAGTTTTCTAAATTTCTTTATTAATCCCAGTACTTTAGCTTGTACACAATTGTGTACACAATTATGTCGTCTGTTAATAAAGGCAATTTTACATCATACTTTCTAATCTGTGTAATTTTATTTCCTTATTTATTAAATTGGCTTTAATTTTCAATACAATATTGAATTGAAGTAGAAGTGATGATGACAGACACTGTAGCTTATAGCTTAATTTCTGGTGTTAGGAAAGAAATTATAATAATATAATATTAATTAATGTTAATATTTAGTTTATTAATATCAATATTTTGATGTTATCTACAAGATTTTCATAGATGTCCTTTATTAGAATAAGGAATCTACCTTATTTCTAATTGCTGTGGATTTTCTTTTAAATCATGAATTAATATTGAATTTTGCCATATACTTTCTCAGAACACACTGATATTATCATTTATTTCTCTTTTCTAATATGTTAATGAGTAGAGGAAATACACTAATTGGTTTTTAAATATTAAAGTATGTTAAATTGCCTGGGATAAACTCCATTTGATCATGCTTTATTTCCCTTTTTATAAATTATAATATTTCATTAGCTAATATTTTATTAAGAGTTTTTGTGTTTTTTGTGTGGAAAAAGTAGGTGCATAATTTTCTTATACTATTCTAATATCCCTTCCTGTTTTTTATTTGAATGAGGATTTTGCTGGTCTGTAGAAATGTCTTAGGAATGCTGACTCTTTAACCATTGTTTGAAGTTGTTTGTATAGAATTAGTAACATTTCTCATTTAAATATGCTAGAACTCACCAGCGAAGTCATGTTGGGTTGTATAAGTGTTTTTCTTGTTTGTTTTTAAAGAGATAGGCTTTCACTCTGTTGCCCAGGCTGAAGTGCAGTGGTGTCATCGTAGCACAGCGCATACTTGAAATCCTAGGCATAAGAGAGTCTCCCACTTCAGCTTCTCAATATCTGGGAACACACACATATGCCATATACTAGGCTAATTTTCTTTCTTTTTTTTTTTTTGTTTGGGATTCATTGAGGGTACAAAGACTAGGTTACACTGTTTGCATTTGTTAGGTAAAGTCCCTTTTGTAGGGGTGTCCCACCCCCAACATCATGCCATACATCACGAACTCCTGACTTCCTCCCTCCTCCCCTCTCCTGAATCTCTTGTCCCCATCTTGTATTAGATCATCTACTACTTTCATATTAGAATTGAGTACATTGGATTCTTGCTTCTGTATTCTTGTAATGTTATACTAAACAGAATGTGCTCCAACTCAATCCAGGTTAATCAAAAGATGTAAAGTCTCCATCTTTTTTAATGCTGCATAGTATTCCATGGTATACATATACCACAGCTTGTTAATCCATTCCTTGGTGGACTGGAAAGTTGCTAGGCATTTAGGTTGTTTTCACATTTTGGCAACTTGTAAATTGAGCTACGATAAACAGTCTAGTCAAATTAGACATCCCATTTTATCCTACAATCCCATTAGTAGGCATCTACACAGAATAATAAAATTATTTTATCATATCAAATCTATCATTTGCTAGACTAATTTTTGAAATTTTTGTTTATATTTTTTCTTTTTAGAGATGGGGTCTTGCTATGTTTCCCAAGTCAGTCTCTAAATCCTGGCCTTAAACCATCCTCTCACTTCAGCTTCTGGAGTACCTGGAATTATAAGTGTGAACCATTAGCCTTGGATTATGGGAGTTTTCATTAGGGATAGTATTTATTTTATAGTTATTGCTCAATTCATATTTATTGTTTCTTCTTGTGTCAGTTTTGTGAATTGTCTCTCTAAATGAATTTGTCCCTGTTCATCTAATTTTTAAAATGTGTTAACACAAAGTTGTTCATAGTATTTTCTTATTTCCTTTTTAATTCCTTTAGACTCTGTGCTGATGTTTCTTTTATTAAATTTCAGATATTAATAGTTTGTATTTTCTCTTAATCAGCGAGATTAAGAATTTATTAATTTACAGACTTTTTAAGGAATTTGCCTTTGGTTTTTCCTGATCTTTTTCAACTGTTTTCTGTTTTATCTGGAAGTGGATATGAGTATCACATTTTTCGTTTTCTTCTTTCTAATTTGTGCTTAATTTGCATGTCTTTTTATAATTCCTTACGGTGAATTTTAAATCATTGCTTTTAAACCCTTCTTCTTTGCATATATAGCCATGCAAAGCTATGAATTTCCCTCTAAATGCTATTTTGGCTACATTCTGCAAATTTTGAAATTTTCTGGTTTTGTTATTTAGTTCAAAATGTTTTAGTTTGTCTTGTGATTTCTTACATATTCCATGAGTTTCTTAAAGTATTTTTTAAATTTCTAAATATCATACAGTTTTACAAAATTTTCTTAGTTATAATTGTTAAAATCTAATGTGATTTCTGCTGTTGTCAGAGAACATATAATATGTGACACTGGTCTTTATAAATTATTAAGATTCATCAAATATCCTCGCATTTTGTTTATTAGCTTAACTTAGTGAATATTCCATATCCACTAGAACTGCCTGTATATTCTATTACTTCTGGATATGTTTTATAAATATTAATTAGGTCATTTAGTTTGTAGGGTTATTCATATCCTCATTGTCCTCGATTATTTGGTCTGCTTGATTCATCATCTATGGAAATAGGATTGGTAAAATTACAACTAAAGTTATGCCTGTTGTCTATTCTTCCTTTTAGATTTATCAGTTTTTGCTTCATTTATATCAAAGCTCTGTGATTAAATTAGTACACCTTTCATGTTATGTCTTTTTAGTATTGATGCTTTTATCATTGTGACATTCTACCTTTATATTTAGTCATGTTCCTGGTCTAGAAGTCAACTTGTCAGTTTTCAATTGTAACTGTCACTCTAGTTTTCCTAAGATAGTATTAGAATGGTATTTAAAAAAAAAAAATTCTTTTATGCCTATCTGGATCTTTATATTCAAAATGTGTCTCTTGTGGAGGGCATATGATTGAGTCTTCCTTTTTTATCCAGTTTGACAATCTCTGTATGATAAATGAAATGCCTAGTCCATTTATATCTTACATTTAATATAATTATAGATATTTTTGTGCAGTTAAATCAATCACAAGGCTATTTTGGTTCCATTTATCTTATATAGTTTTTGTTCTTTTGTTTTGTTCTTTCCTGCCAGGCTTATTGAAGATACACTAGTTACCTTTCTTTTTCTATCTGTCAATTCTACAGTTTCTGTTTGATTCTGTTTAAATAACTTCTGTACCTCTAATAACATTTTTAATCTCTTGCCGTGTTATATATATCTTTTCCTTTGAATCTATGAAAATATTTAGAGAGGCTGTTTTAAAGTCCTTATCTAAGAATACCAAAACTTTTGGAAACAAACAAAACAATAACAACAAAAAAAAAAACTTGATCTTCTTCCACTTATTTTCTTTCCTGCTTATCAGTCACATTTCACTACTTCTAGTCTAAGAGTCCCTCTGATGTCTTTTGTCCTCTATCTTGTTGGAAGTCCAGTATCTGTGAATACCGTGTGACCTGTGCAATTCCTAGTCAACTTACAGATCTCCAGAAATTGTTTTTGGTAGGACTTTATAAAGCTGTGACTTGCTCTTGCTCTGCTTAGTATCTGGCTGTACCTCTGTGGAAAACCCTTACAGAGATTTGTGGAATTTCTTCTCTGTGTAACGCCCTCCTTTCAGTACTCTTGCCCAGCACCTTGCCGCACGAATTTCAGCTCTCTCAGTAACCCCAAATCTGGATCTCTGGATCTTTCTGTTTCTTTTGGTTAACCAGGCTGTTTGTCTCCATTTCAGTACATCTGCCTTTGCTGTGTTTTGGGCAGTGCTCCCAGGCAGGAGATTGTTTAGGAACCTCACTTTCTGTGTTTTCTTTTTTCCAGATATCGCAGCCCTGTGCTGCCTGATGTCCAATATTAAACATAGCTAATTGATAGATTTTATGCAATTTGGTAGAGTGTTTAGAGTAGACAGTAAAGGCAGAAGCAACTTGAAGTATGGCAATATCAGTCTAATGCTCATTACAGCTCATATACAGTCACATTAAGAACCAGAAGTTAGGGATATGTTTTTATCTCATGTTACTTATCCAAGAGTAACTTTTGACATATTTATCAGTCAGTCCATACATTTGCACACACACATATATGTTCTATCTCTGTTCAAATAAACAACTTGTGTAAATAAAAGTACTGATATTTTAAACAATATGTATCCTTTTGTTTATCATTATTTATGCTGGGATTTATCTAAGTTTATAGTGTAATGAGGTACATTGTATGACAATAACTTTTGTTTATATCTTGTGTTATATTCTGGTTTAGGTAATATTTTCTCCATCAATAGAATGAAGTTACACTTAAGTTTATATAATATAATGGAAGTGTAGAAACATTATAAATTTTATATACATAAAGCATTTTATGTAAGATAATATATTTTATATCAAAATTGATATAAATTATACTTGTATATAAAATATTTATATACAAGTATAAAATATGCATATAAAATATTTAAATATGTAAAATAATTTGTATAGTTTATACTCATTTTATGTGTACATAATATAATTTTAGTAACTTTTATATTTTGTGTTTTTAGTTACTGTAACACTCTATATTCTTTTTTGTGTGGAGAGAAAAAATTAGATAATACTTATATTTAAATACAGATATACAAATAATACACTTTAAAGAAAATCAGGTTCAATGCCAAATATATTTTACTAGATTATTCTGGGAACATATGTTAAGAAAATCTATGTAATATTAAAAAAGTGTAGTAGTAACGTAAGACCAAACACTTAAACAGGTTGGTCTCTAAAACTGTGCCATTAATATTAGAAAATAAAAGCATAATTCAGTTACTAAGTTTTAAACTGTCAAAGGGAAAATAGCATAGTTAATAGCTTCAAAAATAAAGCACTCAGAAGGGCGGTTGCATTTTAAAATGGATAATGGAAAATCGCAGCTGTCTGTTTAAAGATATGTGGTTGAAAGGTAATTAATTCCACCTTGTTAAAGGCAAATTATTTTCCTGTCCTTTGACAACTGCTTACAGAATTTTTTTAAATAAAGACTTGACATAACATAGATTTCTTAAAAAGAAATTCAGATTTCTTTTTACATGTGCGTAACTTTTTTTTATTTTAAGATATATTTATTATTCATTGAGTTTATAATGTATGCATTTTTTTTTTTGCAGTTTTTGGCCAGGGCTGGGTTTGAACCCACCACCTCTGGCATATGGGGCCAGCGCCCCACTCTTTGAGCCACAGGCGTCACCCCATAATGTATGCATTTTTATAGGGCTATTTATTCAAGACTTTCAGGCATTTTGCTAAGGGCTAAATGCTTATTATTTGAAACATTTCTTTAACTGGATAATACAGTCCCACTTAAAAATATCAAGAATATCAAGCAAAATTTTATTAACAAGAATAATTTGAGTTTAAAACATTTAGGGAAATTTCACCCTTGATAAATATGTTTGGAAACATTTTTAATGGCATAAAACCTGAAATGGGAATCACTTATCAATTATCTCCCTTCATTTTATCATAAGGACATGTGCACTAGGATCTTTATTGCAACCTAGTTCACAATTGCCAAGGTGTGGAATCAATCCAAGTGGCATCAATCCATGAATGGATTAATAAACTGTGGTATATGTATGCCATGGAATGCTATTCAGCCATATGAAAAGATCGGTGACTTTGCATCTTTTATATTTGCCTGGATGGAGTTGAAGAATATTCTCCTTAGTGAAGTATCACAAGAATGGAAAAGCAAGTATCCCATGTACTCAATAGATAAATGATTGTATGCCTACAGAAGAGGAAAAACACAATTATATAAAAAATATATAAACACAGTAATATAAAAAATTATATTCAAGTGTGGGGAGAGAAGAAAGAAAAAGGGGAAGAGTGGGGGTTTGGTAAGCTCTCATCTAATGTGCACAATGTAAGCATATACAGCACACCCCCTGGATTGAAGGGCTCAACCACACCTTGAACTTTACCTTAAGAAACACAAACAATGTTACCTAATCATTTGTACCCTCATATTAATCTGAAATAAAAATAATAAATTAAAAAATTAATTAGGCACAATAAGAGATTAACAATGACTAGTGATAAAATAGAACACAACAATATACTGCAGTAAAAATTAATCTCCCTTCAGTTAAATGGATTTTTACTTTGACAATGGAAAGAATATTATATATAAGGATCTATAATCATTGCATGCATTAGGGAGATCCATGCTAGAATTTCAGTTATTACCTAAGAAGAGATTATAAACTAAGAGAAGGGAAGGGGAAATAAAGTAAAGACTACAATAGCAACAAGAAACAAGCAAACCAAAAAAATTCATTCATGAGCTACCTATTAAAGATTGCATAAAATAATGGACACTTTATATACATCTTATGCCTACAACAATCCACTGATATCCATTTTACAAATGGAGCCACATTTACTGGATCCCTAAGGCTATTTTCTTTCCATTATTCTATATTGACTTCAGGGTCATCCCCTCAGTCCTTTTATTTTGTATGTGGGAGGCAAGAAAAGAAACAGTGAAAAAAGAAAATAACCAACCAACCAAACACAGAAAAACAAAAAGTCCCAGAATGTTGATTAGTTTAGGTGCTTAGTTTACTTAAGGACAGGCAGGAAGGAAGGAAGTTGTATCTGAATATTCAGTCTCGAATATTCTCAATGTTCTCCTCTGCAAGGGACTCAGCAGCATTATCCTCAGAGCAAAGGAACTCAGAGAGAAAGCACGTATTCAAATTTTAAAAAGCTGCAATTTTGCACCCACAGGAACCATAGACCTTATATCCTGGGGACTTCAAACCACACTCCTTGTTTTATTGTTTTTGAATGACTTCTTTTTTTTTCCCTGTTGCTGTCCTAGCTGGTAGGCTTGGTATTTGAACCATGAAATCAATTTTCCTCATCATATAGTGTGAAGTGCTACAGGATATAATATTTCTCAAAAAGAAAATTAATAATAGAGACGAGGGAATTTAGCGAGCGTTCATGTTCACGATGGTTTATCCCCCTCATCCTTCTCCCCTTAGAATGAGGACAAAACACTTGGCCTTTCCATGCTTCTCTTTTATTCAATCCATCCAGGGATGACTGCGATAAATGGCTCCCAAATATTTCCTTGGAAGGTTCTCATATTAGAATAAGAACTGTTTTTGTTGTATTTTAATTTTTAGTTATTGATTGCTTTAAAAATTCTTCATGGTCATTAATAGACATGAAATTGGTAATATCTAGAGTGGGGCTGATGATTTCTTATTTAGAAATAATTAGATTCCATACATTTTGCTAAATTCAACTGACATCTTGAATTTTTGAATGTTTGGGAGGAAGGCCATGAATTTTCACAGCTGACAAAAACCTATAGAATTAATAGTTCAGTTTATTCCCCTTATTACACAGATAAATAAATGAACCCTAGTAAAGAGAATGATGTGCATGAGGTAATTTTGAACTCCCAGGATTCTCTTCTACTACTGGTAATAGTTTCAGCCTTAGGAAGTGGTGCCTGCTTTCCCTCCCAAGCGAGAGAACTGATTTTCTTATTTTGAATTACTTTTGAAATACAGTGATTGAAAAGCTAATGTTAGAGAAAAGGATGAATGCACAGGATTTTAAAAAGTGTGCCTGTAAGAAGAATTTAATAGATTACTGTTCTTTATCTGATTAGTGGAATTTTATATATTCTAAACAAAATATAAGGTCATTGCAGTTTCAGGTTATCAGAGTCAATAAGGAAATAAAAATATGATATTTTGGGGCGGCGCCTGTGGCTCAGTGAGTAGGGCGCCGGCCCCATATGCCGAGGGTGGCAGGTTCAAACCCAGCCCCGGCCAAACTGCACAAAAAAAATAGCCGGGCGTTGTGGCGGGCGCCTGTAGTCCCAGCTGCTTGGGAGGCTGAGGCAAGAGAATCACGTAAGCCCAAGAGTTAGAGGTTGCTGTGAGCTGTGTGACGCCACGGCACTCTACCCGAGGGTGGTACAGTGAGACTCTGTCTCTACAAAAAAAAAAAAAAAAAAATATGATATTTTGGGCCAATAGTTAATATTTAAATTCAGTGGTATTGGTGCCCTTTTAAGTATGGCTGGAAGAAATAAAATACAACAATTTGAATCTATCTTAATTTCTCATTAAAGGGAGAGCAGTGATTCTTGAAAGATATCCAGGAACATTAACTTAAAACAGGGATAGGACACTTCTACACTCATTGATACTTGAATATCAAATGTGCAAGAGCCAGTTCTGGATGGATGTACTTTCAGGCATCCATTTCTAGCACCTTTCTTTTTCTGTGTTTGTATCCTTCTGGTCCAAACATGACTCAAAGATTTATGCAAAGCCTTCTACATTCTATGCAATAAATGATTATTTTTATCATTACACTCTGTTGTAGCTTTTCAGCAAAACTTTGTGGGCAAAGCTATGTTTACTCTTTTTATTTCTTAACGTTAATTATTTTCAAATGTTTCTATGTTTCATACTGAAAGCAGCCATTAAAATTTTAAATAATTTTGTATCAAAAACTCAAGTAGAGGAAATTTTGACTCAGTGTGGTGTAGGAAAGCGATAGCTGCACTTCAGGAACAAAGAATCACCAGAGGCTTCCTGAGTCAAGCTAGGTTTGAGGGCAGGCCAGCATTCTAGTTGTACGTGAAATGAAAGTGGCCCAGGACCTTCGGTGAGCTCTCAATCCCCTCTACCAAGTCATTTGGAAGGCTGTAGTAGAACTCTAGCTTGGGTAATGTGTCTAAAGGGCTTTGAGCTGTCAGATTACAAATGGACTTAGTGAAGAGACTGAAGTTGGTATTAGTGTCTTGATTATGCTATCAAATATTTCAGGCTTTCCAGGTACTCAGCAGCATCCCAGGTTGGCTGAGTCCATTCCAGACTACCTGGGAAATTCTGATTATTGCTTAAAAATGAAGTATAAATTCTGCATTTATGCTTGGGTCTCCATGGGATCTCTGGATGATGCCCTGCTGAGTTCAGATTCGATTTTGCCTATTACATAGAAGACTTCAGCAGTCCCAGTGGTATGGGACTCAGTGGTGCTTTCTTCTTGAACACTGGTAATGACCGTCACCACATCTGGGCTGTGTATTTCAGCCAGGGTTTGGGAGAAGTTTGCCAGATGTTAAGGGAACTTTTGTAAGGGCCTCTGCTGCCTTGTGTTCCTAAAGATCAGATGCAATCATGTTGACATCAATTGTGAACTTTAAGCTATGTGTTCCTTATCCATGCAGGGGTGTCCAACCTTTTTTCTTTTTGGAAGACTAAGAGTTGCTTTGGGTCACATGTTAAAGTACACAAACACTAATGAAAGCTGATAAGGGGGAAAGAAAAGGTCTGTGAATACTTTTTGCCATATCCAACACCATGGATAAGTGTAACAGTTTTCAAATAATCGAGTTTCGCTGGCAGGTTGAAGACTTCTGACTGGACTCACTGTGTTAAACCTCATCTTGGAAGGTTTGATAACTTTGAATTCAGTTTTTAAACATTTCATATGTAACATATAAAACTTCTAAAGTGAGGGTTAAGCATGCCTCTCCTACAATGTTGGGTATTAATTGAGTTTTGAGCTTTCTGAATGGAAAAAGATCAAAATGCAGCTGAGGGACATGTATCTAAAGGGAAATAACAGCCTTATTGTGTAATAATTTTATCAAATTATTTATATATAGGAATATATAGTAGTTTAATAATGTATATGTGTATATATTTATGGTTAAACTATTTCCTAAGGAAATATTTGGCCCAGTACAAAAAGATGTAATATTTAAGAATGTACCTTGCACGGCCAGGTGTGGTGGCTCACACCTGTAATCCTAGCACTTGGGAGGCTGAGGATGGTGGATTACCTGAGCTCATGGGTTCAAGACCAGCCTGAGCCAGAGTAAGACCTCGTCTCAAAAAAATTGCCAGGTGTTGTGGTGGGCTGAGGCAAGAGAATTGCTTGAGCTCAAGAGTTTGAGGTTGCTGTGAGCTATGACACCACGACATTCTACTAAGGGTGACAAAGTTAGACCCTGTCTCAACAAACAAACAAACAAACAAACAAAAAATGCTCCTTGCAGAGTTATCAATGTTAGTAGGAAAAAGTGAAGAAAACAGCCACACTATCCAATCAAATACTATCAGTTATATCTAAATTTGAGGAGACTACTCTGTAGATATTAAAATGGTGAGGGTGAAGACATCTAAGATCTATTTTAGTATTTTTACAAAGTAAAATAATATGCTAAATATCATGTTTACATTTGTTCTTGAAGGTTAACAGTGGTTGTTTCTAGGTCGTTGGTTATGGCTGATTATTTTTTTCTGACGTCTAGTATTTCCATAGTTATTACAGATTTCTTTTCCTTCTTGTTCTTTTTTAATTGACAGATAACATTTTATGTATTTATAATGTACAACATGATACTTCAAGGTGCATACACATGTGGAGACAACAGAAATAGAAAACTTAATAAGGAATGAGCAGCTACTATGTACCTTATACTCATTTAGGAATTTGGAATCATTGATTTATTTAATCCTTTCAATCATCTAAAGAGGTATTATAGTCACTATTTTATAGGGAGAGATAAAAAAATCAGAAAGGTTGCCTAAGCCTTCCAAAGTCAAATCACACAGCTGGTAAGGAGTAAAATCAGGGCTCACTCCCGGTTTTGCTGACTCTTTCTGCTGTGCATGCATTGCCTCTCTAAAGGCAGTGAGTTGTTCCCCATGGCCTGTTACCCATGGCCTGTCAATCTCAGAAAGTGGGAGTCTGGCAGGTTCTTGTTACCATTGCTTGTAGATGCCCTTAACACCTCTACTTTCCCATGTGAGTTGAGCAACGTTCCTTACCTCCCCTGAGTCCAGGTACGGATGGAAATGTGAAATCTTCTTTAGCCACCCAAAGTTTAATATAAAGGTTTGCAGCAGTGGGTCAAAGGAAATATACCAGCTTTTATCTGCTTCAATTTATTATAATTTTTCCAATTCATTATTCACATAGAAGACATAAGTATATGGAGCTATGAAATCCTTTCCTTGTGGTGCAGCCAACTCATGAGGAGATCTCACACAGCCTCTGTTTTAGAGTAGCATATTTCCTTTTGGAGTTGCCCCTGACTTTATTTCTGGTTCAGCTAATAGCATGCTTGAAAACCCATAAATACTAGCAGAGAAATCTTCCATTTATGGCCATAATTTTAATCATTGAGGCTTGAAGGCCATTCAGCTTCTGGAGTACAGAAACTACTATTTTGAGTTGTTGATGTTTAATTTCTCAAGGGTAACTTGGTATAGTGAAAATTCAGGGTGACCTAGGGCAATGGTGTTCAAATTTTTCTATAGAAAAAAAGGCATTAAAAGCATTCTTTAAAATGAGTGAAACAGAATGTGAAACTTCTTTTTCAAAAGGTCTAATGACATTACATCATTTGTTTTCAAATTATTTTACTATATAAATCAGTGTTTTTTTTTCTTCTAAAGTATTTTGTTAAGGAATAACAATTATTTTATATTTATTTTTAAACAAATTTTCATGATTCAAATAAATATCATAAATTGTATATAATTCTCATGAATATATAAGGTAGGGTATATTTAAGAAAAGCTTTCCTATTGTAAGAGTGTTCAGATATTCTAACATTTAATCATAAAAAAACTTGTGAGCTAAATTTTAAAGTTTTTAAAAAATGAAGAGTGCAACTTTGAGAATAGCTAGAAATTAATTTGTGGCTAAGCATCATGTGATTTATTGTGTTAACTAAAACAACAATAGCAATCACTTAAAACAACGAATATTTTGGAAACTAATTAGAATTTCAAATGCCAAACTGCTGGAAAAGATCGGGTTATATAGCTAAAAATGGCACTTTTGGAGAAAGATCCAGAAGAAAAGACCTTTTAGAAATAAGAACAATAAACATGTAGGAAAGGGTATCTTGTTCTAGAGATACAGTTTGAGATGATATTAGGAAAAAGTTCATCAAAAGGCAAGTCTGTGTTTTAGATTCTATTAGTTTTTTTTATCAACCTTTATTTTGAACTTTTTATATGACAAACACTATATAAAGCTTTGGAATTTCTATCAATGTCACCTTCCATTCATACTGCACAAACATTGGATTTTCTGACCTATTATGCAAAACATTTTTCCTATCCCTCTTTCCATAATCCATGATTTGAAACCCATTGATATGCTGTAGGGAAACATTTGATTTAACTTTGTATTCAAGTGTGTGAAAACAATACAATCTCATAAAAAGGAGGAGCTTGTTTTCTTATAGTCATTAAGTAGTGACTCTAATAAGCCTGAGAATATTAGGCTTAATTAAAGTAGCTTTAATAATCTTATTAAGATTTTAATAAGCCTAAGGCTAAACATTTGGAGGTAGAATTTTTTCGTTGCTTCTCAATGGACAGCTCCTTGAGTACATAATCCTGTGCAGTTTGTTTAATTTGGTGTGGAGAAAAAGACCTATACAGTGACTAAAATGTTGCCCAACCTTCTGACCTGAGACAGCTTTCTCTGTGTAGCCTGTGATAACAATTTCACTATGATGCTATGCTGGTGATGACTTCCACTCCTCAGTCTAAATGCCTGGGTTTGAGTCTACATTCCCTCATTTACCTACTTGTGCATCATTGCATATTTGTTTACTGTGTTTGTCTTTGTTTTCCTAGTCTGTAAGACAGAAATGTGATGGTTACAACCTCATAACATTGTTACTGAAGATTAGATTAAGTGATATAATTTATGTAAATTGCCTGGCAAAGAATACATGCTTAATAAATGTTATCTGTTATTAACTGCTTCATTTATATTATTTGTCTTTTTCATGGGCTACTAAAAATGCTTTACACATAATTTTGAAGATCATTCTGTCTTCTACTGTGCTCATATTATTATATAATAAATAGTTTAAACCCAAATCGGGCTGATCTGTCTTCTCTGTAGGGAAGAAACTGTGATTGGAAAGTCTATTACTGATAGCTTTGTTACTCAGCAGTCATTCATCCTTAGCACTAATCATCTATTTGAAGAATGGTGGCTGTTTCATTACAGTTGACGATTTCTGGAATCAAATGGTGGACAGCTTGAATTTCAGTATATCTTGCATTTCCTTCAAAGGCATCTCTGGTTTCTAATAATATGTTTACTTTTTAACACAAAATCAAAGTATAGGCACTTAACATAATGTAAAAAATAATGATCTTTGCAACACAACCATGAACAGATTTTTGATTCATGAGCTTGCTCAGTACTTTTTCCTAGCTAGGAATAATGCTTTCAGTATACAGCCATGACTTCAATCTATATCTTTTGTAAATATTTTTCTCTCAAGAGGAACCACATAAAATTAGCAACAAAGAAACAGATAAACATGTTTTGCTTTAGGCTGGAAAGGAGGATTTTTGGTGCTATGAATATTGAATGGATTATATAAGAATTTAGAAATATTTCTAATTATATAAGAAATTAATTTAGCACTGGGGATAATAAAAAGATAACTGTAGTGTGTAAAAATCATTCATTTTTACCACTGGGAGATTTCTTTAAAACATTCTATAATCAAAAGCCAATAATCTTAAAATACTAAGAGGCAGTAACTTTTTTCCCCACCCTAAAGTTTCATAAGTATCTTTTCAGTCAGGAAAACATATTTATACAATTGTTTTTCAATAAAACTGCATTGTTAAAGTGAGATAACGAGCCATAGGTAGAGATGAATGAAGGCCACAATGAGAGAAATAGTACCTCCTTCCTCCGTACGGCCTGAGGAACAAGGTTCAGTGGGCCTGAAATCTACTCATAGGACTTAACTAATGTCCACATCAGTATGTGACTTGGTAGGGTCTCTTAAGCACTTGGAATCTTAAGATCCTCAGAAGAAAGTGAAAAAACAAAGCTAAAAGCAAAAATTCTATCCACTTGTGTCAAACCAGGTTTTTTGTTTTCCACTGTCCCTAGAGCCCTGTAAATTTTACCTAAACCATTTGACCGTCAAAGAGGTAGTTCTGTTAATAGACAAAGCCAAAGAGGAGGAACAGAAATTAATCCATTCATCTTCTCCAACTGGTCCAATATTTATGAAGATATATGGAAAATGTTCACATGCAAGTTAATAGAGGTGGGCAGACTCTGTTCTCTTCTAGTTCTTAAGGAATTTTTAAAGAATGCCACCGGAAAAGTCAATACTTTTATAGTCTTAGCAATATTCAAAGTCTTCTTTCAACTCTTGGATAGTAAAAGTATGAAAAGAGGAGATTTTAGGAGCATAGAATTGGGAGGATTCTCTTGGCTTATTGTTTATAAGACCCTAGAGTAAGTGCTTTTAAAAAAAAAAAATCTTTTTTTTTTTTGGCGTTATTTTGTCTAATCATTATAGCTACCTTGTGAATTGGGCATTGATGTTATTATTTTACAGATCAGAAAACTGACAGAGAGGATAGAGGACTAGACCAAATTCATGCAGTTCAAATAGGAGCAGAATCAGGCCTGAGTCCTAAACCTAGGCATGTCCTTCAACTCTTGATCTGCAGCTTCTACCACAGTTAGCTTCAAGGAGAGGGAGCACTTTCCTCATGATTAAGATCCTTTTCAAGACTTCTATTTGACTTCCTATGCCAAAAATGTATTTAAAGTTTTCCCTTTCCAATATTCAATTTTAGTACTTTGCAATTTAACTAGTAAGATATTGACAATTAAACATGCATGGCATTTTTCACTGGAACTAATTAAAAAGAGCATGAGGAATGGGGAATGGGGTATACAATGGTTCCTTTCCTTCTAAGTCTCATTCATTACCTGCTCCAGTCCAATTTATATCATTTTATCACTTTGGTAAAAATATTGGAGATTTCTATAGTAATTTATTTAGAAGAATGATTACATTTATTTATTTATTTATTTATTTATGGCTATTTAATGAACTAGAAACACTACCTCGAATAATTTTTCTGATTATCTTGTCATCAAACAAAAGAGCAAGGGACAAAGGATGAGTAGTTTTATCAGGAAAATAGGGAGGAGAACATTTCTAGAATCTCTGGGGTCACTAAGACATGCAGACCCAGAAAGAACGATCAGTTCCTCGGCTTTTGGATGGCATGGAGACAAGCTGTGGCATTAGGTACTTGAATCTTGCTTAGGGGCTACCCAATCTTGTTGCTGAATTGAAGGTTTCATTTTTGCTTTCTTATTTCCAGATTTAGTAAAAATTCCTTCTCTATCTGAAATGCAAAGCACACTGAAAGGCTAGTGGTGTGTGAACTGTGTGAGCTGCCTGTCTTCAAGAATATCCAGAATTCTTTGTGTGAGGTAGTTTGTCAGAGTGACCTTTCTGGCATTTGGAAGACAGTAGTGCTGAGCCACAGCCTCTCTGAAATGAATATTTATTATCTCCAGCCACTGAGGAGGAGCCTTACAGGATAGAACTGAAAGGGGAGAAAAAGAAAATCTGTCTTCTTCAGGGTGGCATAAAGAAAGTCACTGAAGTGATGTATAAATTTTTGCATTACATGGCTGACTTCACACACCACAAACTGATGCACTTCAAATCAATGTGCCACCCTTCCAGAGGAACCTGTTGTGGGCTCCGGCTACGATATTGCAGTGTGTGTGTTGAACAAGGCTGGGATTTATCATAGATGGGATCAGAGTCTTGTTCAGTGGTATGTGTAGGAAATTAAAATGTAATCCATCATTGTTGACAAAGTGCCTTCCAGTTGCATAACTTGAAGGTCAATGGATAATATGTTTAGTTCTGGAGAATGTTCAATTGTGGGATGAAATGTACAGACCAAACTCAGACCTCTGAGGACAGGAATAATGCCTTGTTATTATTATTATCATATGCATTTCCAATCAGGGGACCTGGTACAGGATGGGTGTTTAAGAAATATTTGTGTAACTAAGAGGAAGACTTTTCCACTTCTCTTTTTCTTTGCTAATTCTGTTTGCTTTTCCAAGTTAAGCTTAGATCTGTCTGTTATTACCCTATTCTTAAGTAAGTGTTCCATACATTAGTTACCTTTCACTTAAATAGCCAATGACAAAAAAACAAAACACAAACAGGCTTAGGCAAAGAGGAAATGTATTATCTCAGTAATTAAAATTACCACTGATTATTTTGGTTTCAGACATGACTGACACAGTATCATTGGGAATCAGCCTCTCTCCATCTCTTGTCTATACCCTCCTCCTATTCGTTACTTTATTCCAAGGCAGGTGCTTTCCAAATGGCGTTCCCTGTCCCCGAGGTCTAGGGAACAAAGGAAAACAGATTATTTTACCAAATCGTTAGTTAATACAGAAGTTGTAGGGTTGAGTCTTATTGGCTTAGTTTGAATTGCATGACCACCTACAAACCAAGAGGATAAAACAATCACGTCTATGTCATGTGAACATCTTAGGAGTGGGAGGTCAGAGCCATCTGAATGACCTGAACACAGGGTTGGAGCCAGTTGATTTCCCCAGGGAATCATTGGTCTGCTATAACAAGAAATGGATGTACTTGGGGAGGTACTCAAAATGAATTTACAAAGGGTTCAGATATTAGTATAACAAAGGATGCATTTATTCAATAGAGGTCAGAACAGATCTCACTGAGGTGTGATATATGAACTGAAATCTTTAGAAGAAATTCCATGTATGTCTCAAAAAGAGTGATGTCCAGCCCAGCAAAGGCAAGAATGGTGATCTCCTTTTTCTTTTACATTGATGAGTTCCCAACCAGTGTCGTCAATTCCTTGTTCAGTGCTATTTCCAGGCACTGGGAATACAGGGTGAATATGGCAGACAGAGTCCACCCCTTAATACAGTTTATAGCCTATCGAGGAAGATAGAAAGTAAGAAATTATAATACAGCATTATAACCATGGTTCCAGGAGAAGCATGCAGTGTTGTCACAGTGTATTAAAAGACATCTAACCCAGATTTGGATGCAGGGGTAGAGGATGCCACTGAAGGTAAAGAGTTAATCATTAGATTGGGCTTCCTATAGGAAGTGGCATATATTTTAGGACCTTAAGAGTTAATAGGAGTTGCCAGAATGAAAAGAGGAAGAGAGAATGATACAGACAGAAGAAACATCTTGTGCAAAGATCTAGCTGATGTGGAATCTGGCAGATAAAGGAAATGAAAAAGGTCAATGTTCAGAAGTATAACCTGAGTTTGGGAAGATTTATAAGCCATGCCTGGAAGTTTGAACTCTATTTTGAAGTCTCCAGAACACTACTAAAGAAATTATGAACAGGGTAATGGATTGACCAGGATTGGGAAAGCTGTTTCTAGTAAAAGTATGGAGAATGCACCAGATGTAACAAGACTGGATGAAGTGAGACCAGTTGTAATAATCCAGATGAGATGTGATAGCAGGCTAAATACAGTAGAGGTAGGAGGTAGAGACCAGTGAATGTGTTGTGTATAATACATTTATATTCATTTCTTGCTGTGAAGCTTGGATGATCTTTGAGGTATTTAGTTTTATACATAGTGTGGTATTCCTGTAAATAGTAAAAAATGATGAGCATTATTTTCTATAGATTGGAAATGAAGTAACACTCATACTTAATCTTTTGGATGTCCCCCTCTCCAGCCAGTGTGCTCTAGGACTATTTAATGTTTGCCCCTGTGTTGTGCGTGAAAGGTGGGTCATTTCTCAGAGAAGTGTCCAGTTATAGTTAGTGACATGGTGGGTTATCTAGGGCACTTCAGAGACTTCTTGAAGGAAAAGAAATGAACACAACTTAATGGCTTCCTTTTAACTGAAGAGTGATTCCCAACTAAAGAGTGAATGGTCAGTATATATGGTTGCCTCCAGGAAAAAATAAACATCTCTACAGATGATTCTGAACTGATGTTTTTAATCTAGAAATGGTTATAAAGTAATGCCATCTATAAAAAACAAATTGAAGGAAAATATATGTAAACAAAATGTTTGTATACCCATAAAATTCTGAAATTAAAAAAATAAAACAAATAAATTAAAGGACTAAACCAATTACAATAGACATAGTCATAATTGGGGGAAAGGGGGACATAGAACATGTTCAAATCACGCTCTGCTTTTGTTTTTAGTATTCTCTTTTGTCTTTGAGCTTTAATTTATGAGAAATTTCTCAAGCCACAGATCAGTTACATATTTTAAAGACAGAATCAGCTTTAGTATTATTATACCAATGGGTGAAAATAGCAAGGAAGCATATTTATTACAATTTTCATCATACAGAAGTCCAATACCAGCCTTGCCAGGTAGAGATTTTTGTTACTGAAAGTATCCAAGCAGAATTTGGGTTACCATCTGTTAGGGATTTGGGAGAAAGGGTTTTTTCATTAAAGTGGAAGCTTGAAAAAAAGAAAATAAAAAAATATAATAATCACACCACTTTTAACATATAATATTTTTATCCAGATTTTAATAGTCTGAGCCATACATATATGTATTTTGTGCTGTGTCAGGCTGTATTTTACTGGTAGTGTTTTCTATCTTTCTTTTACACTATATTTGTTCTTACAACATACCACATTAAAATTTCCCCAAGTATTTTTTTTTTAATGAAACAATGGGCTTTTCTGAACCCGAATTCTGAATCCCAGATTACAAAATGCATCTGAGAATTATTCACCTTAATTCTATTTTCATGTAGTTCAATCCCTTTCTTATAATATTGATTCAATAAGGAGATCAAGCCAATAGTCTTAACAAAAACTTTCACCTACTGCTTTGTTTTTCATTCTCCTGTTCCTACTCTGGGTTGCATCTTAATATTCTAATAATAGAATTCTTTCATTTATTCATTCATAATTATTTTTTTAAGAGGCCACTATGTTTCAAGTTCTGTATACATCCCTGGGAATAAGGCAGCAAGCTGAACTTAGAAGAGCTTGTCTTGGTATAGTTTGAAGGTTAAAAAAAAAAATAAGTGCCAGTCCTACATAAAACAGGACACTACATATAGATAGGAGGGAGACTGGGAATGGTGTTTGCTACAGTGTGTTACCATTTTTCAAGATGTGTTTTGGAGAACTCTCATTCCACTAGTTCTATTCATTGCATAGTCAAGTGACTTTGATAAATGCTGGGTTAAACAAAGTTAAGAAGTTTATTTACTATAGGATTTCTCAAAGCCATTAAAAGAATATGCATGGTAAATCTCTAAGAAAAAGTATGGAAGGCATGTAGTGTTTTCCTAACACTTTTAGTCACAGCACAGGTTTCTTGAGAAACATCTGAATGGAATTAGTGTTGTGTGAGTGTGTTTTGTCCTGGGTCATGATGCATGTAAACATCATAGCACAGATAGGAAATATTCTAAGAATGTCTATTGTCTATGAATTCAAGTAGCATAATTGCTGTCTAGTTTTCAAACCCTTTTGTAATAATTGCATGTGGAGATAAATACCAATCTCATAATGAAATATTCTTTTCAACGTTCTGTGCTATGTAGGCAGACTTTATCAGTGAGCTTAAGTGTCAGAGGGAACCTCTCTGGATATTTATGACATGCAGATTTACAAAGTATATATTTTCAAAGATATTGCATGGTCATGGCCATGCTTCTGACATACTACCTTTTTATAATAAGACTAAAATATATAGATTTAACACTGTAAAGGAGAGATTTACTAATAGATTTGATAGTGGCCCAAAGGTCAGCTTGACTTGTCTTGAACAGTGATCTTGAGTATTAACAAACATTAAAGATGCTTCTTTCTGGCATGAGACAGCCTCTGAGACAATCTTGAAATAGAAGAATTAAGACTTTACATCTTTTGTGTTTCCCTGGATGGAGATGAAACATGTTCTTCTTAGTAAAGTATCTCAAGAATGGGAAAAATAGTAAGGAATGGAAAATTATTCAATAGTAATATGAAACCAATATATAAACAACTACACACCCAGAGGAAAGAAAAAAACACAAGTATAGCCTACTCAGGGGGAGGTAAGAGGAGGGGGAGGGCGACTGTCTGAGTCTTGCCTAATGTGCATAATGTGAGGGTGTTCAGCAAGACCTCTGGGTGAAGGGCTCAGCTACAACTTAAACTTTACCTTAGAAATGAAAACAGTGTAACCTAAACGTTTTTGCTCTCATATTAGTCTGAAATTTTAAAAATGTATAAGAAAAAGAAGAAGAATTAAAGGGAGAAGGAATGATGTTGGACTTTAAAAGTTGTCACAGGAACTACCTCGCTTCAAAGTCATCTGAATTCTTTCAATCAATAACCAACCCTACTACATGGAGCCAAAAGCAAACAGTAATGATAATTTAATAGACTTAGCTTTGACAGGTCTTCCCTTATAGAATGCATGTAGAATCATTTCCTAAATGTCTGAAACCAAGGCACAGGTGCATACCTTATGAGGGATGTGTTTTCCTTGACACTCTTCCACCCACATCCCTGGAAGGTATTTTAATGTCGATTAGGAGAATTTGAAAGCAGCAAAGTTTACTGTTCACAATGAAGCTGAGAACTTCATTGTTTGAGATGGATGGATGTTTGAAACTGAACGATCCTGTGAGCTTTGGTCAAGCCAGCCTGACATGACTGTGAGCTCTTAGGCCAAGTTACAGGTTTTTAGGGTTTCAGTTTCCTATGCTGTAAATTGAGAGGATTAGACTTTGAACTGAATACAAGTCTTCCAGCCCCAAGAATTCGATTTCCTATCATAATTCAGAGATTTGGGGCCATCAGTTGCTTTCTGGATCATTTACTCTGGAGCCTGGCAAAAATGAATGTTTTCTTTGGCTAAACCATTCCTATTATAGACTATGAATTTTCAGTTTATTATTAAGTACTTAAAGCACATTGACAATTCTACCCTCAAAGCCCATGGAGTAAGGCTAACTATGGTTAATGTCAATTTTTTTCATAGAATGGACTGTACATTATTAGAATGCTTCTGCTTTGGGTGAAGTTAGATACTGTTACCCTTGGCAGACAAATAATTCATAAAATAAGGCCGTTCTAAATGATATTTTTACCACCTCTAGCAGTGGACAACATATTTGGTTGTCATTTATAGCACTTAGATCTTCACTTTGAAGAAGACAGAAATTCATTTGGTGTAAAGAACAACTCTACTTACCACAGGGTCTTGAAACATCTATCTACAATGATTTCTTTTCAGAAGGTTAGTGCAGTTATTTGAAGGAGATGTACCAAAGAGAAAGTACTAAAAATGACAGTAACAATTTTAAGTTCCTATTCTGTGTTAGAGCCTTTTTATGTACATTATCATCGCTAGTAGTTGCAAAGACTCTGCCAGTAGGCTTCTTCATGTATATGGTCATATTTAATATGGGATTGCATTCACATAGTTGCCCTTAATCAGTGTTTTCAGGGAAACTAGATTTAGTATATGAAATACTGCACTTGAATACTGGGCATATGTATCACCCTTGGTCAGATAGCCACATACTTGGTTAAATGCATTTTTTGCCCAAGTAGATGCATATTTATGTTATTAAATATGTGTGTAGTATTCATGTTTGTTTTTCATCTGTGGTATATCTGTTAGGCAAAAATGAAAGTATAAGTTTACTGTTGATTTAAAAATACGGATTAATGACACTTTAACTTAGTTGACAATGGAAATGTTTTTCTTTAAGTACCCTGAAATTAGAAGCATCATTACTATCATCATCAAACTATAAATTTTTATTAATTTCTTAATGAAAAAAGTAGCACTTTAAAAAATTTTGTGAGGTGCACTCATGGCCTGAGTTGGCCAGATTGCCCTCACGGTAATATCTGATTTGCTTCAACACTGGTTCTTGGTAAAGATATTTTTTGATTAACTGACTCAAATCCTGAGAAGTGGGTGAAGTACAAAATATAAAGTCATGTCAAATGCTAAAGAAATGCTAATATGTTTCTTAGGTTCAATACAAGAAAAACAATCACTATCTCTTTAAGAATGGTTTCTATTAATTTTATTTGCTTGTTTAAATAAGAACCACCAATACCAGACACTGACTTTGTATGGGCACTTACCTGTGCTGTTTAATTCTCACAATATTTTTACCAATGTAGGCATTATCTCCAGTTTGCAGAGAAGATTTGTGGGAGGCCACACAGGGAGTTAGTAATCTAGTCATCAAAAACCTAGTGCTATCGTGATCCTTGAGTTAAATAAATATCTGGGTAATTTATTAAACTTTGTAGTATTAACATAACTTTAGCTCCTGTAATCAACCCCAAAATTTCAGCGATTTAACACAATAAAACATTGTTTTTTCACTCATTGAACAGACCAGTACAGTCGATTCATTTTTAGCAGGCAGTTTTCCTCTGTACTATAGCTTAGGGACTCCTTCCTTCCTTTTTGGGGCTGTGCTATTCTTCAGGGTCATGACAAGAAGAGGTCAGTCTAAAAGTGACAGTCTAAAAGTGACATATTGTACAGGTTGGCATTTGATGCCTCAAAAAGATGACATGCAAGGGGGCAGGCTGGAGAAAGCCTGGAAAAATAGCCTCAGGCATGATTGTCTCGAGGACTACAAGGATTCTAAAGTTATGTGTGCACGCACATGTGCATACACTCCTGTAGTATAAGATTGTAACTTTATGATGCTGACAGCACTGCATTGATGAAGTTACTTAAAGGGTTACTGTGCTGGGTCTTTAAATTCTCTTTGTATTATTTCATAGTATTCAGATTTTTAATAATGATTTTATAATGCATGTAGTAGAAATGGATAAGCATCATTTTTAAAAGCCACTGAGCATCAAGTCTGTGCATCAGGTAGGAGCAGGACCAGAGTGAGGGGTTTAGGATGCATAACTGAAGAAGGATTGTGTAACGCTGATTTGTACTTGCAGAAGGCAAGCTGTGTGCATTAATGTTGCATCTTGGGCCATCAGGTTTTCTCCTGGAAGCACTGACTAAGCATTTTTTTTTTCCTCCAGCCTGAGTCTGCAAATTGGCCTTTTTCTTGGCTTCTACAGACTTGTCAGAAAAGCAAGAGTATAGACTTACTTTAAAATGTCCCTTTTCTTATAATTCTGTCAGATCTCTTCAGTAGCTTCTGCTTCAGAGAGAATGAGACCAGCCCATGCTGAGCAGAACGAAAATACGCATCTAAAATATTGAAAAGGGTCTAACACAGCACTTCTGTATCTCTCCCTGTCAGTTCCTGATATTTTTCACTTTTCTCATAAAATCACTGTTTACAATTGAAGGAAAAAATTAAAGAGTCATTTAAGATGGAATGGCCTGTGTCCATCACAAGTACACATAAATAAGGGATGAACAATACACTTGAAAGAAGACACATAAGATGATACACTGTGCTGATACTTAGCTGTGCTTAGAAATCTGCATGTAATATTTGTTTACTCACTTCTTCAATATTTCTTGCAAAAGTTTTCTTTTGTAACCAGCAGATTAATGAATCATTATAAGAAACTCCATAATTTTGTTTTGATGTGCTTAATAGTAATATGTACCTCTGGCTAGTATATTTCAGGCAGAAAATGGATTCTTAGAACTTGATAGCACAGATTTCAAAGATCATTTTTGAAACCACAATCAGATGGTAGCAGTTTACATCAGTTATAACTCAGTGAGTTTATTTGGTTTGAAAATAGAATGGTGATATGTGTCCAACCTCTGTTATTTAAGGAGAAGGTTTCAAAATAACTTAATGGTGTTGTGGCAAAGAGCCATAAATGCTGTTTTCCTTTAATTTTTTCTTTTGTTGGAGAGTCTGTGTATCCCAAGTTAGTTTTTCCTTGATCACTTTAAGCAAACCGATCTCTTTGGCACCTTGTGGCAACAAAGGTCTTATGATATTAAGTCTTTGTGCTTAAGGCATTTGTGGAAAAGGAGAGCAAAATGATAGTTTCAAGCTTTTCTCCTTCTTCTTCTTCTTTTTTTTTTTTGTTTCAGACAAAGTCTTATTTATGTTGCCCTCGAGTAGAGTGCTATGGTATCACAGCTCACAGCAACCTCAAACTCTTGGGCTTAAGCAATTCTCTTGCCTCAGCCTCCCAAGTAGCTGAGATTACAGGCGCGAATACGGCCCAGGTCAGCTAAACAACAATGACAGGTGCCACAACGCCAGCTATATTTTTGTTGCACCTGTCGTTGTTTAGCTGGCCCAGGCCGCATTCAAACCCACCAGCCTTGGTGTATGTGGCCGGCACCATAACCACTGCTAGGCGCGCCGAGCCAAGTTTCAATTTTTCTTATGTTTTTATAACAGTGTCTCCTAAAAAATATGGAAATATGCTGAATAACTATATAGAAATCCAGACTTACAAAGAAAATGATTGTTGCTTTGTGAAACGATTATTAATTAGACATAGTGCCTTAAATAGCACATGTCCTAGTATACTTTTTTAAGTGAACAGTTCACTCGTGTAACAACATTCACATGTGTGCACCCGGCCTACAGAATTCTTTGCTTTTGCAAAACAAGATCTGAACCTATTACATAATAATTCCCCTATGCCTCCTTTACCCAGCTATTGGAAACCACTATTGTATTTTGTGTCTCTATGAATCTAACTACTCTAGATACTTCATGTAAGTGGAATTATATAGTGGTCAACATTTGTCACTGGCTTCTTTCACTGAGCACTATATCCTCAAGGTTCATCCATGCTTTTGCCTGTGTCAGTATTTCTTTCCTTTTTTAGGCTAAATAATATTCCATTGTAAGTATATGTACCAATTTGTTTATCTTTTCATTAGTAGGCATTAGTGTTGCTTCCATCTCTTGGGAAAAACACTGTTATGATATGCAACCATATATTGTAGCTTCTGTCCAGCTGTATGTAGCCTTCTTGGTCTGCTGATTGTGTTGTTTTAATTTGCTTTTCTGGAAAGGCATTTTTGCTAAAAATCGTGCAGACTTTTTCCTTTGAAACTAACAGTATTTTATATGGTGTAGCTTTGTGCCATGCAGCATTTGAAGACTCTATTTTAAAAATTATTAACCTGTTGCTGACTCTGTATTAATTCCTATTTCAATAGCTGTTTCCCTTTAAGAATTCAGGGTACAACTTCTTGTGTATGACAGCTTTCCTTCACACACCATTTTTATGGGTGTGTATAAATCTGACTTGGGGAGAATTTAACAGAAAATCATAGCTTTTTAATTTAAAATAGACCTTCTGCCTGTTACATTTTGTGCTCTTACCCAGTTAAAGGAGCCAATAGCATTTTTAGTTTTATATTGTCTGTTTTCCACTAGCATATCCCTGTTTATTTGTTTATGGCCTTTATTAACTACTGTTTTCTAAAGTTTTTTTTCAATAAAAGGAAAGAAGATGTAAAAAAAAAAGCTAGATCATAGAATAATTCTATTTTTATTTTTTTGAGGAAAGCCATGCTATTTTTTAAAGTAGTTGCACCATTTTCCCCACCCAACAGTATAAGAATTACAGTTTCTCCACATTTCATCAACACTTACTTTGCTGGTTTCGATTTGTTTTCTTTCTTTTTTATTTGTTTACAGTAGCTAGCCTAGTACGTGTGAAGTGATATCTCATTTTAGTTTTGATTTGCATTTCTTTAATGGCTAGTGATGTTTAGCATTTTTTCATATGCTTTTTGGCCATTTGCATATTATTTTTTGAAGAAATGTATTCAAGTCCTTGGCCCATTTTTTAATTAGGTTATTTGTTCTATTGTTGTTGAGTTTGGAGTTCTTTATAGATTCTGGATGTTAACACTTTGTCATGAGGTTTTAGTAGAACCTCTGTAAGTTGACCACCCAAGGGGTTATAATAAACTGGTCAACATATGGAGGTGGTCAACGTAAGAAACTAGCCCTACGATACTGATAACATACATGTGTGTATGTCCAGTCTATGAAAATTAGTTCAGCTTAAGGAGGTGGTCAGTGTATGGATGTGGTCAACTATAGAGTACTGTATCTGATTTTCACATATTTTCTCCCATTCTTTAGATTTCCTTTCACTCTATTGATTGTTTCCTTTGATATGCAGAAGTTTTTAAGTTTGGTATAGTCTCATTTGTCTGTTTTAGCTTTTGTTGCCTGGGCAATGTCCATCAAGGAATGAAAAGATAAAGTGGTACGTATACATGCAATGGAATGTTATTCAGCCTACAGAAGAAAGGAAATACTGACATGTGCAAAAACCTCAGGATTACCCTTGATTATACATGTGTGTTGAATTCAAGTGGTAAGAACAGACATCTTGTCCTGTTTCTGGTCTTACTAGAAAAAGCTTTCAGTCTTTAAACATCAAGTTTGTTGTTAGCTATGGACTTGCTATATGTCGCCTTTATTATGTTGAGTTTACTTTTGAGTTTTTTGAATGTTTCATCATGAAAAATTGTTGCATTTTGCCAGATGCTTTTTCTGTGTCAAGTGAAATGATCATGTGATTTTTTTCTTCATTTTGTTAATGTGGTATATTACATTGACTGATTTTCATACATTGAATTGTCTTTGCATTCCAGGAATAAATTCTACTTTGTCATAGTGTATAATTGTTTTATGTGCTGTTGAATTCCATTTAATAGTATTTCGGGGGGACTTTTGCATCAATATTAATAAAAAACACAGGCCTATAGTTTTCTTATAGTATCTTTGTCTATCTTTGGGTTTAGAGTAATCCTGGACTAATATAATTAGTTTGGAAGTGTTCACTCCTATCTAGGTTTTTGGAAGAATTTGGGGAAGATTGGTGTTAATTATTTATTAGCTGTTTGGTGGAATTAACCAGTCACCTGGTCCTGGGTCTTCACTTAATGAAACATCCCTAACATACCTTCTCTATAATTCTATTTATGTGTGATAGTTTCATTCATTCAGCTATAAAGTACAGAACAATTGTTACCTTTATAAGCAAAGTTAGCAAGGTAGTCATTATTCCTCTTGGTGTTTAACTTTTTCATGGACAGTTAATAAAATTCACCACTCTTAAATTAATGCTTTAATGGAATGCATAGCCTACTTTCCTGCTTATTGAGTGCTACCATCACCAGGGTTTGGATTTACATTTTTTCATTTATTTCCACCAGCAACGAGTGAAGTAGTTAAAATTATTTCACAGCTAAGTATATGCAAGCTTTGCGATATTAAAGACCATGCCCAGTATTGCAGAGGTTGTTAAGTAGTGGAGATTAGATTTCAAGCCTGGCCCCTGGACTTCAGAGACCATTGACTGCAATGCTAGGCTACGTTGCCTTCCCACATGTAGACATTAAAGAGAACTTTCACATGTCACATGTGATGTGTGTCTTGGAGCCAAGTTCTAAAGTACTCCTTACAGAAGCTTCTTCTCAGAGACCATCCAGTCATATGTGGTGAAGGCAGCCCTCCAACGTGCTCTGACTGTCCCATTCAGTATTCTTTCCATTGCACTCTCTGACCTTTCTCCAGCTGGCCCCTTGAAACATGGCTTTCTCAGAATGTGTGACAGAAATCAATATGAGTTTCAGCAGCCAACTTGGGGTCTTAGAACAGCCACTCTCAGAGACATTAAAATTAGGTACATCCCAAGGAGATTGCTTTTGTGGTAGTGACCCAGGGATATAAAATTGGATGCTAATTAAAAAAAAAATTTGAGATGTATAATTGATTATACCACGAAGTTAAGAAAAGATTAGAAAAAGTTAACTTAGAGCATAGGTAGGGAAACACACAAATGTTTTAAGGACTCTGGTATAGTATCCACTGTGTTTTAATGTTTTTTTTTGTTTGTTTTTAATAATGAATTTCCCTGTAAATAAAAATGGAATCATTAAATGCTTCGAAGGGAGAGCGAAAGAGAAAATGGGGAATAGCAAAAACTTATTCTGAAAATATGTTTATTCTAAACTTAGAATAATAATAAAAAGAATTAATAAATTGCAGTGCCACCTCTTTTATACAGACAGTGGTATATTCCTAAAAATAACAGTGACTTAAATCATTTAGAAAGTAAATTATGACATTAAAGAAGTAACAAAAGAAAATTTTCTAGTTCATAATGTTAGGCCCTGCACAATAAAAAGCAGAGGTCCAGAAAGAAAGGCAAATGTAGAGAAGGAAGAAAGCCAATTCAGAGTTTCCTAATTGGTAAAGTTCTGAGGGAAACTGAAAAAAAAAAAAAAATAATAATAACCCTGACTGAATGAATGCCATGAGTAAATTGACTTCATCTCTAAGAAAGGAAATTGAAAGGCCCCCAATGATTTTTGGAAGGCCTGCCTTATAGAAGCTATGCCAGTTTAGATCTTCCCCATACTCTGAGAAGTAGAGTAGGTGCTGCATAAATGCATTATAACTTGCTAAGAGCTAGTCTTGTCGCCAGGCCATTCCTGTTCTAGGGTGTTGGTGCTTGTTTCCTGGGATAGAAGCTTTCTTTATTTCTTGGGTTATTCTGTGCATTCACCTCTCTGCTCAAACATCGGCTTTTCGGAAATTATTTCTTCATCTATTCTTTGTGTGTGTGTGTGTATGTGACAGAGTCTCATTCTGCTGCCCAGGCTAGAGTGCCATGGTGTCAGTGTTCTTCATAGCAACCTCAAGCTCCTGAGCTCAAGTGATCCTCCTACCTCAGCTTCCTGAGTAGCAGGGACTACAGGTGCCTGCTTCAACACCTGGCTAATCTTCTCTATTTTTAGTAGAGATGGATCTCACTCTTGCTCAGGCTGTTCTCAAACTCCTGAGCTCAAGGGATTCTCCTTCCTCAGCCTCCCAGAGTACTGGGATTACAGGTGTAAGCCACCATGCCCAACCTTCATCTACCCTTTTTGTTTACCTCTTTATAATCTTTCTCTCTATCAGACTGATGCCGGTGAATGCAAGGGCTCTGATTGTCTGCACTGTGATCTACCCAGCACATTCCTCCACCATAATGGAAACACAGTAAATTTCACTTGACTCTACATCTTAAAAAATCAATAAATATTGAGGTGTCATTTCTGAACTTTAACAGAGCTAGAGTGCCTACATGACTGATGATATTCAGTCATTATTTTCTTGTATATGATAAAAAGTTAGTAATGCAAAATGTATAAGAGCAGCAACAGAGAGGAAAATGATGCCAGTTTTTCTAAAAATCTGCTAAGTTAAGCAACAAAATTCAGTTTAGTTTTTTTTTCCTTTTTTCAATGTTTTTTAAGCGAAATCAAACTCTGAATGTATTTTTTCCCTTTAATAAAAATTACTCCCAACCTGATGTTTTACACTTGATGAAACAAATGAGATCTTTAACTTTTGTTCCTGTCCTCTATGCTTGAGAAGTTTTTGTTGTTTTGACGTTTTATATTCATGAAACTTCTACCACCATATTAACACTTCTTCCTCAGCTTAAATCATGGCATAGTTGCATAACTTCTAGCATTTTGTAGTAAGTTGGTTATAGAAATGGTTATCATTATATTATTTAGAAAAATCTGAGTTTTTCTGTAAGATGTTTACATTCAAAGGAAACACCACCTACATAGCACACACACACATTTATATATTTTTTTTCTTGCTTTATTGAGGGAGGTGGAGGAGAAGAGAAACAATAACGACAAATGATAGGTAAAACTCAAAACTGGCAGTGAGGTGGGCATTCCAGAGGCAGATTGGAAGAGTGCTAAGAACATGGGGTGAGTGGTCAGAATTGTCTTGCATCACCTTGTCTCTCAGATGTGCCACTTTAAAGAGGGACATAATGAGAATAATAATATTGCAATAATAATAATAATAACAAATGTTTGCAGAACATTTAATCTGAGCCGGGCATTCTACTAATGACTTTCCTCTGGTGAACTTATTTACTAATGCAGACCATGATTTCCCTTCTTTTACCAGGTGTGGTATCTCAGATCGCATGCCCAAGATCTTATAGCAGCTAGTAACTGCTTAATCTACTATATAACTTATAGTGCTCTTGAGATGATTAATGAAATGATGCACGTAAAAAAAACATGAGCCTGGGGACAACATTAGGTATTAAAATTTGGCACAGACTAATTAGAAGAAAATAATACTCTAAAGTGATTTGAGATAAATTTATAGAGTAGTAAAAAGCACAAATACATAGGGAATCAAACATACATACAAATTTTATTTTTAATACTGATTATCCCAAGGTGACTTGAGTCCTCTGCTTGTCATATTATATTAAGATAAGGGACAGAGATAGCCAGTTATACTGGTTGAATTTTGTAGCCATCCTTACAACTAATTCCATTATCACTGAGAAGATAAGTCTATAACGAGATGCAAAATAAACTAAGCAACATAGCGGAGAAGCTCATTGCCTTGACCATGTGCATTTTTGTTTCACATACAAGAAAATAATTAATGACTTCTGAACTTGGATTTCCCTTATAGGTGATCTTAGGTGCAGCTCCCATGTCCCGAATGTGTCTCTAGCAATTAGTCAGGGCTGCTGCCATGTGCTTCTTCTAAAATGTTGCAATTGAACATCTGGTGTGATGGGTTCTATTAAGGGGAAGCTGATTTTTACTCCATTACATTCTAGTTTAGAAGGGTGAAAGTGTGGAAATATTACTGTGACCTATAATTGGATAAGCAATTTGTGGGCTCAGATGTGGAAGATAGAGCATTTTAAAGAGCTAGGGGGGTAGAAACAGCTTTGTGGGAATATCCGCATTCCCCCTGAGTTCCTTTTGCTTTGGGTTAGATAAATTGTGTCCTTCAGACATCCTTATCCTCAGCTCTGGGACCTTTTTTGGTAGAATTAGAGCAGCTAAGAAAAAACAGAGAGAACGCTAGTAGCTCTGAATGAGTTGGAATACATACGAAAGGGAAAAAATGAAAACTAACATTTAAATGCCAGTGGGTGGGGAGAACAGATTCTATGGGGGATTCAGTAATAATGGTTAGTAATTTTCTGTATTTAAAAAACATTGTTGATATTCCTTATGAAGATAAGTTTCTTCTTAATAGGTGAACAGTATTCTCTTTCATGGACACCCTACAGTTTATCCCTTCATCTGTTGAAGGGCATTCTGACAGTTTCTCATCTGGGCAATTACAAGGGAGCTGCTGTAAACATATATACACAGGATTGAGATTGCTAGGTCATATGTCAAATATATGTTAACTTTATTATAAGAAACTGTTGAATTGTTTTCCAATTATGTTAATTTTATGGGAAACTGTCAAAGTGTTTTCCAAGTGGCTGGTAATTTTGTATTCCCACTTGCAATATATGAAACTTGTAGCTGCTGTGCATTACTACCAGCACTTGGGTTTGTCAGCTGTTCAAAGATGTTTCTATTATAGCTTTTCTAAGGTGTGTAGTAAGATCACATTGCAGTTTTGTCTTTTCCAAAGTGATTCACGATGTTGAGCATCATTTCTCATGCTTATTCATCATTTGTGTATCTTCTTTGGCTAAGTCTTTGTTCCCATGTTTTGCCTATTTTTATTGTATAGCTTGTTGAGTTTTGAGAATTCTTTGTAAGTGTTCTTTTTTTCAAGTTCTTTGTCAGACACATGATTTGCGAATGTTTAATCCCAGTCTCTGGTTTGTATTTTCACTCTCTCAATAGTGTCTTTTACAGAAAAAAAAAAAAAAAAGAAAAGAAATAAGTTCTGTTGAAGTCCAATTTACTAATTTTTTGTCTTATTGCCTATACTTTTGAATTTTTATATAAGAAGTCTTTGCCTAATTCTAAGTCACACAAAGTGTTTCCCATCTTTTTTGTAAAGGTTTACATTTTATATTTAACTCTATGAGTTCTTTGGACTTAACTTTTGTGTAAAGTATGAATTAAGGGTATGAATTATCTTCTCTGTCTGTATCTGTCTATTTATTTGCATATAATTGTTTCAATTGACCAGACCATATGTTTTCTCCTGTCTACTGCCTTTATTCCTTTGGCAGAAATCAATTTAACATGTGGTTGTGTGGGTTTACTTTTAGAGTCTTTTATCAAACTATAATTCATTTCTGTCAATATTACCACACTGTTTTAGTGTAACTTAGTAGCAAGTTTTAAAATGAGATAGCGTGAGTTCTCCAGCTTTGTTCTTCCCTTTCAAAATTGTTTTGGCTATCCTCTTTCTTTTTAATTTTTCTATATAAATTGTAGAATCACTTGGTCAATATCTGCAAAAAAATTTGCTAGCTGGGATTTTGACAGGGATCAAGTTATACCTATAGGCCAGTTTTGGAAGTATTGACATCTAACAACTATATTAATATTCACTCTTTGAATCAAGGTATTTGACGTGGATTTATTAAGTGCTTTATACGTGTGTGTGTGTGTTAATTTAAAGAGATACAAGAAGGGGAAAAAAGGCAAGTAACTCAACCTTGGAGGGGTATTTCTTATGTTTTGATTCATACTCAATATGCTACTATATTTTACTTTGCAAAGTCCTCATATCATTGCTTTCTTTCAGAATTTTTGATTGTAATTGGTAGAAGCAGTAGTCTGCAATGTGCTTACTTTTTCTTGCTTATTAAAAATCAGTTGGGGTTAATTTTGATTATTCGAATCCTTCTTATGAAGTGATGACATGGATTGTAGAGCACTCAGAAGCGGTTTATTTGGGGCTTTTTAGTTTGTTGTGTGGCTGTGATGGCTTGCTGAATGTGTAGTTGTTAAATGTAAAGAATATGCTTTCAATATGAAACTTCACAGGATTTATTCCAGGTGGTTAAGAGCCTAGAGGAAAGGGTTGAACATAGGACCACACTTTACTTTTATGTCCAATAATATTTATTTCGGTTCAAGAGCTTCTCCCTTTCTTGACAGTGTCATGATGTGTAATTTAAAAATAAATGAAATGAAAATTGATGTGACAGTTTGCAGAATCACCAGAGTCTGTCTGGGAGCATTTCTTAGCAGGCATTGCCATGCTGACAAATAACAGGAGTTAGCATGCAATGCAGTAGCTCACAATATTACCATTTACTTATCTCCAAAGAGAATATAATTTTCTGTGTCCAAACACATCTTAGCTGATTGATAAGCTTCAGCACCTTCCAAACAGTATTGTATCTCCTAAATCCCCAAAACACATAAGTAGCTTTATCTTCTAAAAGAGATAGTAATCAAATTTTCATTTTTATCTCAAATAATTGGAAATTGTTAAATGTGTTCTCTTAAGCACAATATCAATTGCTTATTTTATTTCTATGTCCTATTTTTAGGTTATTTATAATTTAGAAACATCCAAAAAATACATCTCTCCTTTTTCCAATTTCTAGTTATCTAATTCTTGAATGTTGTAAGTTAAGATACTCCTCTAGAGAGCCTCAGACTAATTTTTTACTAAAGCAAAGTGCTGCAGAACTGTCCAAAGCACTGATAAAAATAATCCCCTAGGGTATTTCATCAATAATTATTTATTATACCTTTAGGATGTTAATATATCTTTTGGTAGAGTAGAAATTTTATTGTAAATTTAGAAGGTCCTACACTGATTTCCAAATGATGTAAAAATGTATATTTGTTTAGTTAGGGGAAATTTTTGCTTTTTTACATAGGAATTATACTTTTTCTAAGAAAAATTTTCAGTGTTAAAGCAGATAATATTTTATGAGTCATATTTTAAAATGATATAACCAAATAGACCATTTAAATCTCAATGAAGATTGGAAAGACTCAGTCATTTTTAGAGATTGAAGCATATTCTATATACAAGTGTATCTGGATATATGCAGAAATCCAGTAGGCATGTCTTAGTGGTCATTCATTCATTATTTATTCACAATTTATGCCCTAGGAACCATCCTAGCCTTTCATGTTGCAGAGATAATTAACACATGATTCTAGTTTTCTTTAAGCCCTCAAGTAGACCATTGTAAACTGATTTTAAAACAGAATTGTAATTATTCTTTTCATATGAATATTTGGACCTTTACTTAGTTATTCAAGTAAGGGTGAAAGAGCAATTACATTGTGCCTATAGGCTTCTAACATAGACTGTGTCACACTATGTATGTAAATTGTTTACTCATGCTATGTAGTTTTTTGTAGTTTACAAATTGTATCTGAGTTACACATTTAATTTTCATAAATATCTTCTGATTAAATTAGGCAGGTACTGGTATGAAAAACTCCATTATGGTTAATGGAACTGAAACAAAAGAAGTTATGTAAATTTACATCCTAGAAACAGAGTTAAGAAATGGTAGAGTTGGGACTCCAAGGCAGGTGCCCACTTTATAGCAGCCCATTATTTCTAAAACTCTGAAAGCCCAGCCTGCTCATTCATAATTATAGTATTGAAATTCTCATGATATACTGACTGAATTAATATTGTTTAGGTATCGTGGAAACTTACATAAGTATGAACGTCACCTCCCCTGGGAAACTCATCTTCTTTGGACTGGTCACATTCTCATTTACAAACCCTCACCATTACTACAGTAATTAGTTAATCACACATTCCCTGCTAAGCTGTAAATTCCATGAGGCTGATTTTCCTGACTGCTCTATTCCTCCCCTTCTGTGTCACTACCCTGTTTCCCCAAGGTGTACTCCCAAATATGATGCACTAGGTCTTATTTTCAGGGGACGTCTTATCTTTCCTGTAAGTGGGTCTTATCTTCGGAAGATGTCTTATTTTCGGGGAAACAGGGTAGGCTCTAAGAGCAGGCCTCTTTTCTGTTCCTCAGACATTAATGCTTTAGGGAAAATTGTCCTCTGCTTCAGATATTATTCTCCTAAGAGCCAATGGCTAGGGTTCCTTATCTGACCTCTTAGCACAGTGCCAACTCCTCAGGTTCTTTGCCACCATTCCTGCTACATATATCATACGTTGCTTTATCATTATTCCGTTGATTTATCTATGCCTTGTTTGTAAATTTCCAGGGAACAGGTTTTTGATCTGTCTTGTTTACCACTTTTGTCTCAGCACTTCTACAGTACTTACTGAATATTATATACAAATTAAACATTTATTGAATGAGTGAATAGAACAATAAATTCATAAAATACTCGGTTTGATGTTCTAGTTAATTTTTCGGTACACATAAACACAAATGTATAGCTGTTTATTAAGCTGTGTTTATGTCTTACCTAAAACACTCCCACGGACTCTACTTTGGGAAACATGAAGTAATTATTAAGTAATTATTTCTTACATCTTTGATGGAAAATATATGTAAATATATTCTCTTCCTCACTTCTGTATTCATAGTTCCTACCAAAGTACCTGACATACAGCGAGTGCTTAATAAGAATTGGTTTAATAAATTAATATTTTCCTATATGCGTCTAATGTATGTTTAGATCATGTGGCCACATATATATATTTTTTCTTATTAATACTGAGGTGTTTGCTTATCCCTCAAGTCTGTTTGGATACTATGTAATCATTTCTTTTTCCTTATACCTGCAGGATTATACCTTGACAATGTACTTTCAGCAAGCCTGGAGAGATAAGAGGCTGTCTTACAATGTAATACCTTTAAACTTGACTCTGGACAACAGAGTGGCAGACCAGCTCTGGGTACCTGACACCTACTTCTTGAATGATAAGAAGTCATTTGTGCATGGAGTGACTGTTAAGAACCGCATGATCCGCCTGCATCCAGATGGCACAGTCCTTTATGGACTCAGGTCTGTAGTGCCCGCTTCAAAATATAACTACTTCTGAACAAAATAGCTATTGCTTTTTATTGGAGGAAAATTTTGTGCTGTTTTCTTTTCTCTTTTTCCACTTCTAACAAAACGCAGTTAAACCTCCTATCTCATAGACATCTGAGAGCTTACGGTAGCATGCTTACAAAGGGGCTTAGCCCCTGCTAAGACTAAGTTTTAGTGAATTATCTTCCAATATCAGCTGTTGATCCTAAAGCTCCTTTCTTTGAGGAGTGGGGATAAACAATGTAAAAATAGCTGAGACGCAAGGTTTCTTTAATATGGAAAAAATTATGAATGCCAAATAATTGTTTGAATGTGGCAGATGTTGGGTTGTATAAAATGCTCCTGAGCTGCCTGAACTGGGTCATGGTCCACTGATGATGGGAAAGCTCTGAGTACCCTTTCACCCTCCAAGGCACAATCAGACTTGCACATAAATGAAGTAGTTACCTCATGTTTATTAATATGGATGTATATACTTAACTGTACCTGTGTGTTAGAAAAGAATTGTGAGGATGTGCTGTTTGGGAGAGAATAATTTCTAAAATAAGACAATATCTTCTTTTAAAGTTTATTTTGTATCAAAAGATGATTTTCTGGAAAAACTAAAGAAAAATTGTATGTATCTTAATCTGGGAATATGATTGTGATATGAAGGATTAATCTGCATTATAGGGGGAGAAATTCTAAATTCTGATATTTTTCCAGTTGCCTTTCTGGTGCCTTCTGTTACACAGAAATATGTGGTTACCTTTTCATAATAATGATGATAATTATAGTATTATTCATTTATTGAATACTTGTTAGGGATCAGACATTGAGCCAAGTGCTTTCTTTGCATTATTATAGTCAGTCCTCTTGACAACCTTGTACAATAGGAAATTCTATTATCTTTATTTTCAAATTAAGAAATACAAGCTGATGCAACTTGCCCAAGGTCACAAAGTCGTCCTTCGAGATGGGATTTGAACTCTGTTCCAAGTAGACCCAGAGCCGTCAACTACTAAATGGGGATTCTTCTATTTCCATATTTTCGTACCTATTCTATCTTATTTTAATTTTCTGTTCAGTGCTCCTGATTGATGTGTTTTTTTAGATCCTTCGATTTATTCAGCTGTTTTATTTATCACATTTGTAGAGGAAAGGACATGTGGCTGTCACAGGAGAGAGGATCCGGAGAATCAGAGAGAAAGCATATTTGTACTCTGTGTCAGGCACTAGTGGTAAGGAGAGAAATCAGACGTGGGTACTGCTCACAGACATGCCTTAGGAAAGGAGAAATCAGAGAAGAGAGACAATAAGTTGACCAACAAAGTCTGAAAAGACTCCACTAAAGTGATGCACTTCCAAAGAATTATATTCAACAGATAGAGTCAACTACAAAACATAAGGAATCACAAAGATGTTGATGAAAGGGGTGACAATGTGGGCAGTTGAGAAAGGGGAATGAAGGAGGTTGCAATTTATACTTTTTAAAAGTTAAGCACAGAGGAATGTAAAAAACTTAGAGAAGGTAGGAGACATAGAAACATGAGTTACCCAGAGCAGACCCAGTGCTCGATGCATTTTGACCACCATATCATTTCACTTTCACAGCAATAATACAGAAATCAGCTCTTCCTGTTTCACTAGGATATGCATCTTTAGGGCAGAGAACATGCCATCTTCGCCTTTGTGCACCCAACACTAACAAACACCTATGTCATCAATAGCAACTTCATAACAGTGAGAATGAATTTATAAATGCATAAATGCAAAGTTAAGTTCAGGAAAATCAACAATCGTGTCTTTGGAATTGAGAGGTAAAAGGGAGACCCTCTGGGTGATAAATTGGCTTCTTGATATCATGTCATTAATCAGACAAAAAGTGGTGACCACTCTTATCACTAAGACCACCTGGACATCACTGTTGTGCTTTTAAACTCCTGAAGAGTAGGGCATCATCATTTTCCTATCCCCTCTTCTAATAAGAGCTGTTGATAAATTATGCGGGTTCCTGAGCATACCTGACATGCATCAAATTAACACATCTGCAGAGAGCAGGCTCATGAATTGCAATTGTTTCTCAGCTGGATTGTTAATTCTGAACATGAAATTGATAGGAAGGTTTTTTCAGGAAAATTATAAATGTCCCATTCCAGTTTTATAGAATAGATAGTAGAACACTTTGTTTCTCAGCTGGAAATTTAATGCGAACTAGATATTTCTTTCTCAACTTTAGGAAGTTCATTGACAATAGATAAGTGAAAGGAATTCAGTTAAAATTACCATTGTCAAGGTTGCTTCAGCAATATTTGGAACCTCTTTCTGTTTATCCAGCCCCACCTCAGTAAGTTTTTGTTGCTGACAGTCTAGTAAGAAATTTATCCTGTGTTTATATTGAATCATGGCTGCATTGAAACAACACTTAAAATATTAACAATGTTAATACCAGTAGCTAGTACTTATTAAAGCATTTAGCATATACCTGTCACTGTGCTGGGAATGTGCATATGTTATTTCATTCCATATTAACTTTAACTCTCCAATGTGAATTATCACTTTTTGCCTCTTACATGAAGAAATGAAGGAACTTAATGTGTCACATTACACTGCTGCTGGGCAGGACAACTTATTTAAGCTTCATCGTCTGAATGCAAAGGTTTGCTCTTCTCTGCCCTGCTGTCCTCCCCCTATGCACTGGCAAGGGGAGGGGGGTGGGGCTAAGTATAGTAGGAATCACCTGAGACCACACAGGGGGGAAAAAAACTAAACGTTAGGTGGAAACAACTTTTATTAGGTCCATAGATACAGACGTTATTCTTTATTATAGAATAAGGCACAAAAGAAGAACAGACATGAGTGTTTAATGAAAAGTGCATCTTTAGGTCCTGAGATTCACACCAGTTCTTCTTTATTAGGGGTGATTTTTGTTGTATGGATTAGTGGGGCACAGGCAAGACTGTCGTAATGAACTAGGTAGTGACAAAGTTTATCAATCTGGATAAGACAAATTGAAAGGCAACCATGAAAATGATGTGGAAGGATGGCACAGGGAAAGTTTTAAATATCAAGGTAGTGACCAATGAATTGGGTAGAGCAAAGCCTCCTGAGCTGAATGTCTTGTGAGTTCAAGGCAATAACTAAAGACTTAAACTCCTCTCCCATTGAGACAAATGGAGATTGGCTGGAAGGGTTTGGAAGGCCCAGTCATTCATGGGATCTCAGTGAGCTTGAGTAAACTTTTCGGATATTAAAATGTAATGGAGATAGAGGCTAGTATGGCAGGATACACATGCCTGTTGAATTTGATGGTGGTATGCGTCGCGTTGTTCTCTCAACTTGCTTGTATGTTTGAAATTTTTACCTAATAAAATTTGGAAAAGAAAAAATTACTATGTTTCAGAGGCCTAGGAACCTCTGGGTCTATTATCTAGGAAATTATCAGTCAACATTTAAAAGGTCTACAGCCAAAGGATGACATTTCTGATCTCTTGGAGGTAGAGAATTGTCTATATACACCTATGCTTTGAGCAACTGTGTCTGAAGATGAGGTCGTCTTATTCCAGAGGTTATGTGGCTGAGGGCGTAAGATCCATGACCACAGAAAGCCATGCTAAGCCATAATCCAGAGAGACTCTTCGAGTACAACCTTGCTAACCTTGTGAGAGTTTCCTTCTACGAGGGCATGTAGTTGCTTCTGATTGTACACAGTAAGAATTCTGAGTCTTCACATGCTAGTACATTGTGTTTGGTTAGCTAGAGTTTTGAGCATGCACGCCAGCTCAGAAAGCTTATATTAAAGCACAGTCAGTGGCTGTGGGACTTTCAGAAGATGGACATCAAAATTGAGAAATATAGAAAATATTTGAGACCTTATTGCTGTACACTGACTTCTCAGTTTTCATCCTTTTTGGGTCTTTATTTCTCCATCTCCCAAAGCGTGGTATTACATCACACTCTCAGTTATTCCATTGCTTTTCAGGTTCATAATCACTTTTCAGGGGCCCTGAAACTGCGGCCCACAGGCCACATGAGGCTGTGTGATTGTATTTGTTCCCGTTTTGTATTTTTACTTTAAAATAAGATATGTGCAGTGTTCATAGGAATTTGTTCATACTATTTTTTTTTATAGTCCGGCCCTCCAGTGGTCTGAGGGACAGTGAATTGGCCCCCTGTTTAAAAAGTTTGAGGACGCCTGCTTTAGAGGCTCAGGGAATGTAGTTCTCATTTTATGCACAGAGACAAATGGGCCTAAATGGGCAGCATAATCAGAAACTGGTAATGATAATGGAATTGGGGTTTGATCTGGACCTTTGTTATTGACTTCTTATCAAACCTTAAACATATTCTCCATGTTTTATTTTTCTCATGCACAAGAAAGAGAGGGAGAATTAGCTGATATGAACTTTTTTGCAGTCCTATTATTCTGTGCATCAGTGATCTCTAAATATAAAAGAATGTATAATCTACCAGACTAGGAAATTAAATTATATATTTGGAGTAGCCCTGTAATGGGTAGAAAGTGCTCAGTGTTACTTAATATTTAATAATGAAATGGAAGAATGAATAAGTGGGAAATTGTAGAATTTTCTTCCAGTTATCATTTCATTACTCTATGAAGTAAGACAGTTGTTCTTAGAGCAAAAACATGGGAGTGCACAAGCAGAGAGAAGAGCAGGGGAATGGTCTAGGTCAGGCATGTTTAAAACAAAAAGGAGAACTAATCAAGAAACCTTAAAGGATCATCAAGCGGTTCTCAGGACACAGATAATGGGGGCAATTATCTCCATCAGCCATTGCATTTGGTAGCTTGCAATGACTAGTAAGAAAATCAGATGTGTGGCTTGAGAACTGAGTGGTCATGACAAGCTTCGAAAGTTGCCCCATGGCCCCAAGCCTAATGCCTCATTTGCAGCGTGCACTCAGTAACTTCCATTTTATCAAAACTTTCCTTTTCTTCTCATCCTGTCTTATCCCTCCTCTATTTTCTTAACTTTATTTAAAGAACCACAAGAATAATTAATTCCCAAATAATACTTTTGCAAGCTTAAAATTATAATTTGTGGCTAAAGACTAATGATAATCCTTGAATATAGATTCTCACTGCCTTCATACTTTTGGGTTGCTATAGCATGTCATCAAATGAGTAGCATTATAAACAACAGAAATTTATTTCTTAGAATTCTGGAGGCTGGGAAATCCAAGATGAAGGCACTGGGAGATTCAGTGTCTTATGAGGGCCTGTTTCTTAGTTTATAGAGGATACCTTCTCCCTTTGTCCTCAGCAGGTAAAAGTGGCAAGGCAGTTCTCTCCTGGGACTCTTTTATGAGGGTACTACACCATTCATGAGGGCCCTGCTCTCAGGACATAATTGCCTCCCCAAGAACCCCACATCCTACTATCATTGCATTGGTGATTATGTTCAACTCATACATTTAGGGGGCAGAATCACTCATACCATATGCCTCATCTTCACTCTTAGTGATAGCTGATTAACTCATATATTCCAATTTTATCTTAAAATCAAATACTTTCTGTATTATACTACATTATTTAGAGATATCTTTCAAGAGATATGGCTAGATAATGGAAAGAAGAGTTTTCTTGGGAGCAGTCCAGCTATAGAAATGGTAACAAAAGACTTTTTCAGTTGACTTAGGAGAATTCCTAGCAATTTAAAAAACATATGTTTCAAACAGATTGGAAATGTGTTCTATTCCAAAATAACATTGGTCCAATTAGGTCATTTTCATAACACTTCAAAGAAAAATAACATAGAGAATATAGAATTTCTACCAATGAACCCAGCTAAAGCAGGAGCTGGTAAAAATCAGTTTTAATCTGATGTTGACATGTCCGTAAAGGAGGGTATATAGATTTAATTCAGACTATTATTTACTTAAAAGGGATACTTACTAGATTTCAAAAACTAATGAATAACTACACTGGATATGGAATCTAGAGACTTGCATTCTTATCTGAAATTAGTGATTCTTCTAATCACTCCTTTAAATAATTTCTTTTTTTATTTTTATTTATTTATTTTGTACAGACAGAGTCTCACTTTATGGCCCTCAGTAGAGTGCTGTGACCTCACATAGCTCACAGCAACCTCCAGCTCCTGGGCTTAAGCGATTCTCTTGCCTCAGCCTCCTGAGTAGCTGGGACTACAGGCGCCCGCCACAACGCCCAGCTATTTTTTGGTTGCAGTTTGGCCGGGGCCGGATTTGAACCTGCCACCCTCAGTATATGGGGCCGGCGCCCTTCCGACTGAGCCACAGGCGCCTAAATGTTTATTCCTGTTCCCCAAAGCCCATAATTTTATTATTTTGCTAATGTATGACATACAACCTTTAAGGACTCTCATCCCATTATGTGTACAGCAGTATTTAATGCATTTCAGTGCTCTGGTAATTGTATTTATCTCCTTGAAAAAATAATCATCTGATTTATTAAGAAAGCAGTAAGCCTGAATTATCAGTTGATGACATCTTTTTATGAGCATAGCAGTGTGCATTTTAATCTAAACTTAGAATCTAAATCTAAATTAAACTTTATATTATTTATGCTAGCTCATTTATATTATATCATAAGTACTTTATCACATTGAAAACTCTTCAAAAAACACAGTAAACATATATGTCCAGTTGTGAAATGATACTTGTGAAATTATAGGAACCATAATTTTGTGAAAATACAGTTGCTCTTAATTCTACCACCCAGAGATAACCACTACTTGTGTTTTGCTCTGTACTCCTTCAGATATTAAAACATTTCATATTATACTGTTTTGTGATCTCATTTTTTAACAATAAAAGTCTCATAAAAAATGTCATGTCCAGAAAACATTCTTTATCATCATTCTTTAAGAATTATATAACATATTTAATATATGTTTTATTATCCCATATAGGATTTGATTTAAGGTCAAATATATTGTTGTTGTTATAAAATTCAGCACTATTATTTAAAATTTTACTAGTATTTTAATAAGAAACATGCAAAGCTATTTGCAGCACAATTTATAATCTTATAGTTCTGCCGTTGTATTATATAGTCTTGTTAGTTAAAGAAATAGCTCAGAGAGCGGAGAGGATGGGCAGACCGCACCAGGAGCCGGGAAGCTCCTCTGGAACAGAGAGGCTGGAAAGAGACTCCCGTTCCAGGCTTGGAGCTGCCTCTGCAAGGGGCTCAGCGGACAGTCACCCCCAGAGCCGGAGCCAGTGAGGAGTCTGGGGCGGTCGGTGGCGGTTTTCTGGATGACAAACAGTAGCACACTACCATCTCTCCGTACCACAAGGAAGTCGGACAGTGGAACAAATTCTGAGAGAAAGAACAAACATGGGGGAGAGACAAGATGGCGGACTGACGCCAGCTTTCAACAGAGACTCCCATCCAGAAGGAGAGTTAAGGGACAGGAATTTAGTAAGTATCCTGGTGGATATGAGCCGCACCAAGAGAGAAGGTTGAAGAACGCACATCAACACCGCTGAGGCAAGCTGTGATCACAAGGACGCAAACAAAAGCAAAATGGCTCACTTCTGGATATTCTGAAGCCACACACACTGTCTCCCTGGGCAACCAGAGGAGGCAACCAGTGAGCAAAGGATTTGCCTGATGCTGCTCACACACCCGGGAAGCTTCCAGGGCAGGGCCGACACAGAGAGGTAATCGGACACAAACCTCCAGCAGCACAGACATTTGAACTCAGAACAGCCCGTCTTCTGTAGGCAATTTTAGCAGAAACAGAGACAGAACCCCACAAAGTTGTCTGTTCTGTTCTGTTCTGTTCTGTTCTGTTAGCAACATCAATCAGGGACGGGGCTAAGCCTGAGTGAACACCTCCCTCCCACCACCTGCATCAAGCACTCAAAGATGTCAGGCCCCAACTCCTCCTGCTAGGTAGCGGCAGACTGCAGGGGCCTGGCAGACTTCCTTGCAATTCAGGCAGGTGAAAACCCCTGGAGTATCTGTTCACTACAGGCAACTGGGTTAGCCATCTGCAGAGATACCAGTGACTGGGTCCGACAGAGGGGCAAAGTGGGAAAGGAGACATCAACCTTCCCAGACTGATCTATTTGCTAGGTGGCTCCTCCTGACTCCACGCAGCACTGGAGTAAGCCACATCAGAGGAGACACCAGACCCCTGTGATCCAGTTCCCAGAGACCTCTTGAACTCTCCCACCCGAGACAGGTGCCGATTGAGACAATGGATTTGGACTTTTAGAACTGAACTAATAGACTGAGGACTTATCAGGCGGTGCCCTGGGTATGCGGTAGTAGGAAGGTTTGATTTTCCTTTTCCAACTGGTACCAGAGGTGGGCGGGCGGGGTGACTTAATTGCTGTTTTTTCCACATAGCTGAGACTTCAAGCCAGAGTAAACGTCACAATAGGATCGAACAGAAACCAGCTGAAAACAAGACAGAACAATTTAGCCCCACCACACAAGACAGGGCCCCAGTTTCTCAGGCCAGAACACTGTACGGGCCCTCGATAAAGCCCCAGGGGAAAAATCAAAGGGAGTAAAATAACCATGGGGCGGAATCAGTGGAAAAACTCTGGTAACATGAATAACCAGAATAGATCAACCCCCCCAAGAAAAGATACGGCAGATGTGATTCAAGATCCCATTCATAAACAACTGGCTGAGATGTCAGAAATCGAATTCAGAATTTGGATTACAGACAAGATTAATAAAATGGAATTAGGAATTCGAGGAGAAATTCAAAAGCTGTCTCAAGAATTTAACGAATTTAAAGACAAAACCACCAAAGACTTAGACACATTGAAGCAAGAATTTACAGCCCTCAAAGATATGAAAAATACAGTAGAATCCCTCAGCAACAGAATGGAGCAAGCAGAAGAAAGGATTTCTGACATTGAAGATAAAGTCTTCGAACACTCCCAATCTCTCAAAGAGGAAGAGACATGGAGAGCAAAAATGGACCACTCACTCAGAGAACTCTCAGATAATTCGAAGAAAAGCAATGTACGAACAATTGGGATTTCTGAGAATGATGAAGTGGCCTCGAAGGGCACAGAGGCCCTTCTGCATGAAATTATGAAAGAAAATTTTCCAGACATGCCTAGAGAATGTGAAATTCAGATAGCAGACAGCTTCAGAACCCCAGCATGATTCAACCCCAATAAGTCATCCCCCAGGCATATCATAATTAGCTTCACTAAAGATAACATAAAAGAGAAGATTCTCAAAGCAGCCCGGCGAAAGAAAACTATTATGTACAAAGGAAAGAATATTAGAATAACTGCAGATCTCTCTGCTGAAACTTTTCAAGCCAGAAGAGGCTGGTCATCAACTTTTAATCTCCTAAAGCAAAAAAACTTTCAACCCAGGATCTTGTATCCAGCTAAACTAAGTTTCATTTATGATGGAGAAATTAAATACTAAAATGACATTCATATGTTGAAAAAATTTGCCATAAGTAAACCAGCTCTTCAGGATATTCTCAGACCTATCCTCCACAATGACCAACCCAATCCTATACCACAAAAGTAAACTCACTCAGAAACTTCGGATCAAACTCCAACTTCCACACTGGCGAAAGGTTTAAAAATGTCCACTGGACCTTTGAAAAACTCGATACCCAAAATTCCACCAGACTTATCAATACTCTCCATCAATGTGAATGGCTTAAACTGTCCTCTAAAGAGGCATAGGTTAGCTGACTGGATACAAAAACTCAAGCCAGATATTTGTTGCATACAAGAGTCAAATCTTAACTTAAAAGACAAATACAGACTCAGGGTGAAAGGATGGTCATCCATATTTCAGGCAAATGGTAATCAGAAAAAAGCAGGTGTTGCAATTTTATTTGCAGATACAGTAGGCTTTAAACCATCAGAAGTAAGGAAGGACAAGAATAGTCACTTCATATTTGTTAAGGGTAATACTCAATATGATGAGATCTCAATTATTAATATCTTTGCACCCAACCAGAATGCACCTCAATTTATAAGAGAAACTCTAACAGACATGAGTAACTTGATTTCCTCCAGCTCCATAATCGTTGGAGATTTCAACACTCCTTTGGCAGTGTTGGATCGATCCTCCAGCAAGAAGCTGAGCAAAGAAATCTTAGATTTAAACCTAACCATCCAATATGTAGATTTAGCAGACATCTACAGAACATTTCATCCCAATAAAACTGAATACACATACTTCTCATCAGCCCATGTGACTTACTCCAAAATTGACCACATTTTAGGTCACAAGTCTAACCTCAGTAAATTTAAAGGAATAGAAATTATACCTTGCATCTTCTCGGACCATCATGGAATAAAACTTGAATTGAGTAACAACAGGAATCTGCATACTCATACAAAAACATGGAAGTTAAATAACCTTATGCTGAATGATAGCTGGGTCAGAGATGAGATTAAGAAAGAAATAGCCAATTTTTTGGAACAAAACGACAATGAAGACACAAACTATCAGAACCTCTGGGACACTGCAAAGGCAGTTGTAAGAGGGAAATTTATAGCACTGCAAGCCTTCCTCAAGACAACGGAAAGAGAGGAAGTTAACAACTTAATGGGACATCTCAAGCAACCGTAAAAGGAAGAACATTCCAACCCCAAACGCAGTAGAAGAAAAGAAATAACCAAAATTAGAGCAGAATTAAATGAAATTGAAAACAAAAGAATAATACAACAGGTCAATAAATCAAAAAGCTGGTTTTTTGAAAAGGTCAACAAAATAGATAAACCTCTGCCCAACCTAATCAGAAAAAAAAGAGTAAAATCTGTAATCTCATCAATCAGAAACAACAAAGACGAAATATCAACAGACTCGTCAGAATCCAAAAAATCTTTTATGAATATTACAAGAAACTTTATTCTCAGAAATATGAAAATCTGATGGAATTTGACCAATACTTGGAAGCACGCCACCTTCCAAGACTTAGCCAGAATCAAGTGGAAATGTTGAACAGACCCATATCAAGTTCAGAAATAGCATCAAATATACAAAACCTCCCTAAAAAGAAAAGCCCAGGACCAGATGGTTTTACGTCAGAATTCTACCAAACCTTTAAAGAGGAATTAGTACCTATATTACTGAACTTGTTCCAAAAGGTAGAAAAAGACGGCAGACTACCCAACACGTTCTATGAAGCAAACATCACCCTGATCCCCAAACCAGGAAAAGACCCAACAAGAAAAGAGAATTATAGACCAAGATCACTAATGAATATAGATGCAAAAATATTCAACAAGATCCTAACAAACGGAATCCAGCAACACATCAAACAAATTATACATCATAACCAAGTTGGTTTTATCCTAGGGTCTCAAGGCTGGTTCAATATACGTAAATATATGTAATTCAGCACATAAACAAATTAAAAAACAAAGACCGTATGACTCTCTCAAATGATGCAGAAAAAGCTTTTGATAATAGCCAGCATTCCTTCATGATCAGAACACTCAAGAAAATTGGTCTAGAAGGGACTTTTCTTAAACTGATAGAGGCCATCTACAGCAAACCCACAGCCAATATCATATTGAATGGAGTTAAATTGGAATCATTTCCACTCAGATCAGGAACCAGACAAGGCTGCCCATTGTCTCCATTGCTTTTCAACATTGTAATGGAAGTTTTAGCCACTGCAATTAGGGAAGAAAAGGCGATCAAGGGTATCCATATAGGGTCAGAAGAGATCAAACTTTTGCTCTTCACAGATGATATGGTTGTGTATCTGGAAAACACTAAGGACTCTACTACAAAACTCCTAGAAGTGATCAAGGAATACAGCAGCGTCTCAGGTTACAAAATCAACATCCATAAATCGGTAGCCTTTATATACACCAACAACAGTCAAGTTGAAAAAGCAGTTGAGGACTCTATCCCTTTCACAGTAGCCAAAGAAGGTGAAATATTTGGGAATTTACCTAACAAAAGATGTGAAAGATCTCTATAAAGAGAACTATGAAACTCTAAGAAAAGAAATAGCTGCAAATGTTAACAAATGGAAAAACATACCATGCTCACGGCTGGGAAGAATCAACATTATCAAAATGTCCATACTACCCAAAGCAATATATAATTTCAACGCACTCCCTATTAAAGCTCCACTGTCATATTTTAAAGATCTTGAAAAAACAATACTTCGTTTTATATGGAATCAGAAAAAACCTCGAATAGCCAAGACATTACTCAAATAAAAACAAAACAGGAGGAATCACACTACCAGACCTTAGACTTTACTACAAATCGATAGTGATCAAAACAGCATGGTACTGGCACAAAAACAGAGAAGTAGATGTCTGGCACAGAATAGAGAACCAAGAGATGAATTCAGCTACTTACCGCTATTTGATCTTTGACAAGCCAATTAAAAACATTCAGTGGGGAAAAGATTCCCTATTTAACAAATGGTGCTGGGCGAACTGGCTGGCAACCTGCAGAAGACTGAAATTGGACCCACACCTTTCACCATTAACTAAGATAGATTAGTTAATCTATCTGGATTAAAGATTTAAACTTAAGACATGAAACTATAAAAATACTAGAGGAGAGTGCAGGGAAAACCCTTGAAGAAATTGGTCTGGGTGAGTATTTTATGAGGAGAACCCCCCGGGCAATTGAAGCAGCTTCAAAAATACACTACTGGGACCTGATCAAACTAAAAAGCTTCTGCACAGCCAAGAACACAGTAAGTAAAGCAAGCAAACAGCCCTCAGAATGGTAGAAGATATTTGCAGGGTATATCTCTGACAAAGGTTTAATAACCAGAATCCACAGAGAACTCAAACGCATCAGCAAGTAAAAAACAAGGGATCTCATCGCAGGCTGGGCAAGGGATTTGAAGAGAAACTTCTCTGAAGAACACAGGCGCACGACCTTCAGACATATGAAAAAATGCTCATCATCTTGAATCATCAGAGAAATGCAAATCAAAACTACTTTGAGATATCATCTAACTCCAGTGAGACTAGCCTATATCACAAAATCTCAAGACCAGAGATGTTGGCGTGGATGTGGAGAAAAGGAGACACTTCTGCACTGCTGGTGGGAATGCAAATTAATACATTCCTTTTGGAAAGAGATACGGAGAACACTCAGAGATCTAAAAATAGATCTGCCATTCAATCCTGTAATTCCTCTGCTGGGCATATACCCAGAAGACCAAAAATCACAATATAACAAAAATATTTGTACCAGAATGTTTATTGCAGCCCAATTCATAATTGCTAAGTCATGGAAAAAGCCCAAGTGCCCATAGATCCACGAACGGATTAATAAATTGTGGTATATGTACACCATGGAATATTATGCAGCCTTAAAGAAAGATGGAGACTTTACCTCTTTCATGTTTACATGGATAGGGCTGGAACATATTCTTCTTAGTAAAGTATCCCAAGAATGGAAGAAAAAGTACCCAATGTACTCAGTCCTACTATGAAACTAATTTGGGGCTCTCACATGAAAGCTATAACCCAGTTACAACCTAACAATAGGGGGAAGTGGAAAAGGGAGGGGAGGGAGGGGGGTGGTGGGTAGAGGGAGGGCGATCTGTGGGATCATACCTGTGGTGCATCTTACAGGGGTATTTGTGAAACTTGGTAAATGTAGAATGTAAATGTTTTGGCATAGTAACTGAGATAATGCCAGGAAGGCTATGTTAACCATTGTGATGAAAATGTGTCAAATGGTCTATGAAGTGAATGTATGATGCCCCATGATCATATCAATGTATACAGTTATGATTTAATAAAAAAAAGAAATAGCTGAGGAGATGTACTGGTTTTGTTAGAGTAGTTCTTCTGGGAGGAATGGCTTTTTTTCTCCTGCAGAAGTAACTGTCCCATCTAAAAATAGTGTTTATCTTTTAATGTGAGAGGGGAGGACTTGACTTCAAATGTCTATATACCTCCCATATGTAACATTAGATCAGAAACTTGTCACTTCTGTTTATAGGTTCACATTCTTAAAGAAAGATTCAGCAGGAAGCAGAAGGCAATTCAGCCACCTCCTACTATGTATGTTCTGTCATTGGGAAAGCGGCAAATGATACTGTTAGCCTGTAATGAGTTTAGACAGGCAGGGTTTCATTAATTTTACCCTCTTCCTCCACTCCTGAAGTTTTTCCACAGAATGACTGAGTAGCCAACTCACACTGAAATGTAGTTCATGAAACATTAATATATCAATTTTTTTGTTGTTGTTGTTTTTGGACAGGGCTGGGTTTGATCCCGCCACCTTTGGTATATGGGCTTGGTGCCCTACTCCTTGAGCCACAGGCACTGCCCAGATTAATATATCAATTTTTATCTTGGATTTCCTAATTCATTTTCATAGAGATATTGGGTGAATATATTATGTCAAACAGAACAAAAGAGATTTTATCAAGAATACTAGTCTTACTGGGCAGAGTGTGAGAACCTGTTCTCTAAATTTTCTCAGTCTTCCAAGATGAAAACACATCATCTTAATCTGCCTCCATCTGTGTGGAAAAGATACATAGGAATTCAATGGGGCATTATAGAATGAATTGTCTCGAAAGGACTGCAATTAATTTTTAAGGGAAATTTCATTCCCATAATTTTCCCTATCAAATTATATTGTTTAAATTCAAAATAAATGTATTTAGAAGCAATTTCTGTCATCTAAGGTCAGTTGTACCTGACATCGTAAAGACAGTGAATGGCAAAGCACAGAGCAGAATCACAAAATGTCAACTCCAGGAACACAGGGTGTGGTGGTGTGCTGCTGCTGCTGCTGCTGCTGCTGCTGGACTTTTGGGTTACTTGGAGTCATCACTGTCTGACTCATGTTGGCAAATAATTCAAACCTAAATGAACAATAGAGGATCAGAAACCCAGCATTCCTCAGACTTCAGAAGTGGAGAGACAGGATGTATTTTTCAACCATAGGAAATAATCCAGGGTTAAAAATCAACAGCAATAAAATATTTAAAGAAGAAAAACACGTTTTCTCATTTTTTTTCTTAAATATTGCTGACTCACCATGTCCCAGTAGTCAGAGGGTCTCCTTTACCACCAGCTGCATGGGTCCCTAGTTGTCCCCATGTCCTTTGATTTCTGTCAAGTGAAAGTTGGCTGTGGCAGCACTGAAACCAAAGGTGTGAAGGGGACTGCTTCAGCACAGAGGAATGGTCAGAAACTTCAGGGATTTTGAAGCAGGGAAGTTACCAGCTGCTCTCCCAAGAAAGGTTGACCTCTCTGCAGGTCCAAAGAATGAGGACATTCATTAAAGTAGACCTTGACTACAAAGAAGGGAAGCATCTAAATCCATTGATGACATTTTATTCAGAGGCTTGTGAAAATATCCCTATATAGCATTGTTATGCAGAGCACCTTCAGAGGTAGTATCTGCATATTTCTGATTTAATTAGGAGTGAACTCTCTGAGTGGCCAGAACAATTCAAATATGGAAAGAAGCCAAATCTTTATTTTATTTAGTTTGATTCTATTTTATTTTGAGCAAAGCATTTCCCAGTGAATGGTTGAAATTGTTGCTGTATGGGTGTGTGTGTATATATATATATATATATATAATATATATATTATACCTCCATTTATAGGTGCAAGAGTGTGTGTGTGTGTGTGAATACATATCCATAGCAGCAACATTTTTTTTATCGTACATTAAGATTAAAGAACAACAGAAAGACCTTCCATAAATTGGGCCTTGAAACAATACAGATCATTCTTGACATTTGTTTAAAGATTAAGTTTTCTCTAGTCACATTTGGAGTAACTTTTTCACCACTCTGATTTCATGAGATCAGTGAATTTTGTTGACAGCTTTTTTTTGACAACTTGCTTGCCACATGGATCAAATACAGAGTATAGACTAGAGAGTCTTGGCCATAAGTTCATTTATGACAGAGTTTTAATCAGATAAAGACCTATTCAGAGGAAATGTAAATGAACATTTGTTTAATTGAAATAGTTGTAATAGTAACATATTGAGTGCTTTTTATACATCAAGCCTTGAATTATCTCAGCTACAATTAAACAATTCTGTGAAGCAGGATGCAGTTATCTCCGTTTTATATTTGAGGATACTGAGACTTTGAGAAGTATGTAACTTGCTAGTCAAGGGTCAGATGGAAATCAAAGCCCCATGACCTCAGTCACCTCCCCTGAATCTGAAAGAACACAGTTTCTGTCCAGGGAGATGAATGCAGAAGACTTTTGAGAATGAAAATCCTGGAAATAACTAATGGCTGGAGAAGAAAGAGAAGCCTAAATTTCTAAGGCTCCTGAAAGGAACTTTTAAGTAGCACTCATCTCCCTTCTAGAGGGATGCCTTAGTCATCACTTATAAATGGATGAATAGGGCTCTGTCTATTTTTAAACAGGACTCCACAGTAGGAACCTGTGAACTGTTTTTGGTGGCTAGCCTCTAGCTTTTCCCATAAATACAGCATATACAGCATATCCCTTGGGTGGAACTGAATTTGATCTCTCCTTTCATCCTTTAATATTAAAGGGATTTCTCCCATGCAGGCACCTAAACATGGGAGATCATTTTTGTTTCACTTTTATCAACACCGAAGTTTAAAGAAAGAAGCATTTCTCAATTTTACATCCATATCGTGGCATTTCAAGAGTGCTACAGACCAGGGAAACTCGATCATTGTAAGATTAGATTACATGTCAATATAATTAACCAAAGATGCAAAACCTTTTTTTTTTTTTTATTAAATCATAGCTGTGTACATTAATGTGATCATGGGGCACCATACCCTGGTTTCATAGACCGTTTGACACATTTTCATCACACTGGTTAACATAGCCTACTTGGCATTTTCTTAGTTATTGTGCTAAGACATTTACATTCCACATTTACTAAGTTTCACATATACCCTTGTAAGATGCACTGCAGGTGAAATCCCACCAATCTCCCTCCCTCTGCCCACCTCCCCCCTCCCTCCCCTCCCTTTCCCCCTTCCCCCTATTCTTAGGTTGTAACTGGGTTATAGCTTTCATGTGAAAGCCATAAATTAGTTTCATAGTAGGGCTGAGTACATTGGATACTTTTTCTTCCATTCTTGAGATACTTTACTAAGAAGAATATGTTCCAGCTCCATCCATGTAAACATGAAAGAGGTAAAGTCTCCATCTTCCTATATGTACACCATGGAATATTATGCAAAACCTTTTTGGAAGTGAGGTAGACCCTTGTTGTGGTCCCCAGTGCAATTTCTCAGTCTGGTTTCTAAGAGATTACACAGGCCCCCTGAAAATTACCTTGCTCACAGTTTTTTCTTCTGGACTGAGGACACTCAATCCTTCTTTTGTAATTGAGGAAGAAATTATTTGAATAACCTGTACACTTTCACTTCAAGGTTATACAAACATCATTCTCCCTTTGAGATTCTTGGTTCTAACTCTACCAACAATACTCAGTCTGGAGGGAAGAGCAAAACGCACTACTGAGCCATCCATCAGCCATGCCTCTGACTTTCAGGTAACTGAAAGAGTACCTTTTTCTACCAGACTGTTGGAGAAGATACCAACTACACTTAAGAAAATCAGTTTATTCTCAAAAACAAATATTTCAGTCTTATTCCCCATTGGGTGGAAAAAGAAAAAAGATCACAAATTATCCCATCTAAGGAAATTATATAAAAAAATTGTTAAAAGACTTTTAGTAAAAGTTTTAATTACTTTCTTTGCTCTAAATAGATGGTAGGGGAAAATTTCTAGCCCTATCTCTACGTCTTTATTTTGGAGGTCACAAACAAAGCAAACTTTCCTTTTGGAAACCAAACTAATGTAATAGGTTAATGACTCAAATCACATTCAACATGTTATGAAATGCTCAAACTATTTTACTTCTCAGATATCTGCACTCTTACAGATAGAATAAAAGGCAACAAAATGGTAAATGGCCATAAATCCTTAGAGGAGGATACTAATTCCGTGTTGGATTGTTCCCACTAGCCATAATGGAGAAAATAATTGGGGCTTTATATTTTAGCAGCTATAACAGGCTAAAAACTAAGGGAAACTTATTGAAAAGACAAGCATAAAGACCACAGCTTCTTCTGTAGTTAAGATAGTAGGAGGCATCTGTGCATTTTACATCATTACATAATGAGGCCAAAGAACACAAAGCCATTGGAATAGCAGTATTACAGAGTGTTAAGAACATGAGTTAGGACCTTATTGCTTTGTTTCAAAGCCTTTATCATAAACGAGCTGAGCTCCCTCTTTCTAAGCTTCAGCTCCCTCATCAGTAAAATAGGGCTTAATAATGCCTATTGTATAGGATTATTTGGACAAATTAAGTGAACAAATGATTATAATGCATTTATTAAAGCATGTGCTATTATTAGCATTGCTGTGTATACCTAACCTTGGCCTGTTCTCCTGTTTTCCATCATGTTAAGTGGGGGATAATTTTGGTAAGAGGGGATGGTGGTGGTGAATCTTTGTGCCAGGTGTTAAGGATACATAAAGACAAATGAGACATCCAGTCTCCATGACTCAAAAGCTAGGAGGTTAGTAGGGGAAGCAAATATATAACATAGAGATGAAGAGAGGTAGAGTAGGGTAAGAAGTAAGAGCCAAGCTCTGGATTCAAAGACAAGGGGGTTATTTCCAATGGCTTTGTGTCTTTTTGTAAGTCAACTAACTCTAAATTGAAAATAATAATTGTCATTTAATTTTTAGGAATATGGTCAAAAGTAAGTGATAAATCATTCAATTTTAAAGGAAAAGCGAACTAAAGCTTAGACAAATTCAGTAATATGTTCAAAGTGCCACATGTCAAAACTAAGGATAAATTCCAAGTCTGCCTCCAAAGCTTATATTCTTTATGGTGTTTCAATGGGTTTAATGCAAAGAAAATTACCTTGAGTATGGAGTAAGAGGTGACAGAAAGACAGGGATATACTCAGAATTTTCCTAAGACTATAGCTACATGTATTTATTCATCTTAACTACCTAAATATTATGTCTCTGTTGTGTTCCAAAAGGAAACTGGAAAAAAATATTAGTAACTCTAATTTATATTTAGTGACATAGTTTTGTAGTTAAGTGAATTGTTGAACCTTTCATTCATTTGTACATCAGTCCATCCCACCAGCTAATGAGAGAGAGCCCCTGGTTGCTCTAGGGTGGGGAATGAGGGTGCAGGATTATCTAAGCCAGATGTACTCTCTAACTCTAGAAATTTGTATATAGTGACAGAAACACATGAACCATCGGCTAAAGTGATACTGAATGACAAATAGGAGGCTTAAGAATTGTGATGAATTTGGGGAAGAAAATTAAATGCAGTGATCTGCTAAAAATGACTGGAGAAGAGGGAAGCTGATATTTGAATTGGGAATTGTTACAATACTAAAAGCCAGACAGTCACAGATCTGAGGAATGACTGTTCTTGTTAGAAACAAAAGCACAACAGACCCAAGGGCAGAACAAACTCACATGCTCACAGGAATAAGATAAAGCAGTGCTACTTTACCCAGAACTTTCTGTTCCCTCTCTTTCACATCACTGCTTTTATGTTCTGTATAATGAAATGCATTATTTATTTGTTTACTACCCTTACTGAACTCCACCAACTAGACCATAAGCTCTATGAGTGCAGGGCTACTGTTTTGTTCCCCACTGACAAAATCCTAGCGTCTTGAAGAATGCCACTTCCCTAAGTCCATTAGAAAATATTTGTTGGATAAATATGTGTATCGGTGAATGAGTAATTGACATTTGCCCACAGCCTAACTACCTTATTCTGTTTATCAGTTAAATGGGATCTGTGGCCTTTGCAGGATTTTTCTACAAATTGATTTATCACTGTCTCTTATGCAGGCAATTCATGCGAAAGAGGGTATGACAACAGAATTGCATATGGAAGTAAATTAAGAGAAGGATAAAATCAAATTGATATCATTTAGAACCCAATTATCAAAGATTATTATGTTCAAATGAGGTAAAAACATCTGATATCTAGCTAGAGACAGTGTGTGGCATTTCCCTTTATTGGTGAGGAAAACTACGTCTGCAATGAGGTTATGCTTCGGGTGGTGTCGATTTCAACAGAAAAAAGGAATTCATTTTGAAAACAAAGATGGGATCAACAATTGTTATGGGTTCAGTTTCCCAAATTGTGACTTAAATGCAAATACGAATTGACCTTGTAGAAATTTCCATTGGCATGGTATTTTCCTTTATCAGTTGCAACAGTGCAATATTTTAACAGATACATAGAGATGCCAAGGTAGAGAGAACTGTACCAAGGTGACATTTAATTGACCCATATTATCTTCTTGTTATAGAATGAGTCTATGAGAAAACACTTTCTAATTGAGTTAGGGTTTTCAGACACAGGTCTTAGAAAATTCACTACAGTTGAGTAAGAGGAAATGGTCTTTATTCATGATAATCAAATATTATAGTCTAAATGTATAAAGCTTCTCATTGGTTGCAAACAGAGATATCATATTCTTTGTTTAGCACAGGGCAGGTGTTGTTAGAACTATCTTGCCTCTACTTCAGAGTTGAGTGTGAACATACAAGTGAACATATATGTTCCCTTGTGTTTGTGATAGGAAGTAAAGCAGACAGTGGGAGGAATGGAGACTACCATGCAGGGAAAACACAAATTTGCCCAGAATAGCATTTTTTCCCAAATTTTAAGTATTTGAACTCATTTGGCTGGCCTCATAGGTTAATTTTTCCTTTGGGAATTTAGATACAAGGACCATAATCTTATACCATAGTAAAGAGATTCACGATGTGATAATAAGAACACTTCCTTTCTATAAATGGGCTCTGTCCTATGTTAACGAATTATATTTTTCACTCTAGCACCAGTATGATTCACTAAGTGTTAAATTCATGAAGCCTTGTTAACTTACCGAATCTATAAACAGTCGATCATCAACTTTGATGATGGAAGGAGAAACGCACATGCCTGTCCTTTTCTAGTAGTAGGTGGAGTCATACCCTGGATGAAAAAATTTTTGTACATGACACATGAGTGACCAGGGGCTAAGAAGAAATAAATTTTAGGCAAAATATAAACAACTTATATTCTGACACAAATTCCAAATAATATGAATTATCTGACATTCTGATTTTGGAAAACACAAGTTCTGGAATCACTTGTGAAGCTGGATTAATTATGCCACAGAATAGGTTTTAGCTTTGATATTTACTGTATTGGAAAATCCCAGACAGCTGAGACAAGGAAGACATTAAGCCCCAAGCTACTTCCTTTTATTGTGGATTTTTGTTCTTTTACTTTGATGCTCAGGATTCTGTTTTTTCTGTCATAAATGGAATGGTTTGTCAAATTTATTCTTTGTAGTATTTTTAAGAATCAAATAATTATTTTTAAGTGGTAGACTTCTTTAACTGCAAAAAAGTATTTCATCCTTGAAATTTTTTTTTTTTTGCCCTGTGGGCATGGATAGAACAGTGTAAAATATACATAGAAGCAAATTGCCAGATTTAGAATACATCATTACTGGGGTTGATGACCACAAAGATTAGTCCGGGGAGAAAATGTGTGTGTGTGTGGGGCCAGTCTGTGTTCCAGGTGATGTCACGTATTGCAGATACATTTAGTGTTTAGGAGAATTTCAGGGTAAGAGCTTACCTCTGTAGACAGCAATCCCTTCAAACCAGGTACTAAACATTCCTCACATCAGGAACTGTGATGTGGTACAAAATGTGGCTTATTTATTTACCCCACTGCTCTCTGGTAAAGAGAACCAACTGAATCAAGAGAGGTTTGGGAACATTAGACTTTTTGACATCTCTCTAGCACCATCTGCGTGAACAGATGGGGAAACCTGTCACTGGGATAGAGGGGACTCTGAGATAAAAAACAGAAGAGAAAAATGAGAAGGGAATCCAATGGTCGGGTAACGCAGAATAAGTGTCAGTGGCTGGGAATTCTGCAGTCTGACCCAGGTAGGGGTCGCTGAATGGCTGCCATTTATAGAATCCAAGGGGGCCCAGGACAGCGATGCCCTACATGTGCAGGCAGATTGCTCAGCACTAGGAATGGGCACACACCTGTGTTTCTCGGTGCTGACAAGAGGAGATGCTATTAGTTACAACTCCCCATGAGGAAAGCATGGTTTAGTTTCCATTACGCTTTCTATGAGGCTGCTGGCCAGCAGAAAGGATGCCTCAGTGGCCTGGTGGTAGAAGGTTCTCCACAAGAATGGATACATCATTATAAATACTTTCTCAAAATTGACCCAAAGCATATACTATCACTCATGATACTTGATTTTCATACCTGCTTTCTAATTTTTTCCATCTGTTCATTTGGTCCTTTAATCATCCATTTTAATTCACATTTCTTGAATAGTTAACTTTGTGCCTGGAACACACTGTACTAACGTTTCATGTGCTTTCACTGCAGGACGTAAGTATTTTCACACAAGGGGAAAGCAGATTCCAGAAAGATTAAGTATTGTGCCTAAGTTATGCACCTCGCAACAGAAGACTTCATATTGGATGAATGTCTCTTTAACTTTAATTGTAACATTTTCTCTGTATTGTCCTCTTCACTTTCATCTTTCTACGAAAACATGACTTATAATTAACAAAAAATTAGTCTTTATAACTGAAGATACAGAATGTGTGAACGACTTGCTTTTAACTCTGTTATAGAAAAAAAAATCCCTAAGTTGTGATTCAAGCCACATAGTTTGTAGGCAAGAAACTTTTCTCATATATTTATTCAATTTAGGACATCACTGTTCCATATCTCTCATATCCATAAGCTCTAGGGTGGGCGGTGCCTGTGGCTCAAAGGAGTAGGGCACTGGCCCCATATGCCGGAGGTGATGGGTTCAAACCCAGTCCCAGCCAAAAAAAAAAAAAACTGCATAAGCTCTAGGTCTTACAGAGTTTGCAGCAGCATTGTTGGCTGTATTGTAATTTATATGTTTATAAAATATAAGGTACAGGAGGTTGAAAAATTATGTCCTTGCCCTACTATCATTTATAAATTCATTCTCCCTCTCCACACCACCTTTTAATAACAGAATTTCTTTTCTAGTTACCTAAATAATACAGATTCATCACAGAAACTATGGAGAATAAAGAATTTAATAATATTTAATGAAAACGTAACCCATAACTATACCTTCAGAGATCATCATGATTAAAAAGACAGTTTCCTTCAGTATTCTTTGAATTTTTTTCTTACAGAAAATTATGTTATCTGTCCACTTTATAATTTGCTTTATTCACTTAACATTACAAGGTGCTTATTCACTTATTTTTCTGAAATGTTACTTCTAAGGTTACATAATCTATCATATTTGTGTGCAATGCTATACTTTGCCAGTCCTCTATCTTGGAATACTTAGGGGGATTTTAACTTTTTATTCCTTTAATGCTGTCATTTTTATCTTTTATATTGATCTTCCAGTTTAAAATTTTTTATATTCACTAAATTTTCCAAAATTCATGTAACTTTCTTAAGGAAAAAATTGCTATTTTAAGAGAAGAGAAAAACTCTATAATAATAACTAGAGCAGGTACTACCAGGTTAGAGTGTATGAACATTTTAGGGCTCCTAATATAGATATCTTTATAACATCACACTGTAATAATGATAGTAAACTGACTTCTCATCAGGATCAGTTTCCTTCTTCCACTTAGGAAATAGGGCATACTGTTGATCAAATCAGAGAGGCAAAATGAAGATAATTTTGTACTACTCTGAATTTAATGGACCAGTAACCTGATTTCTGGTTTATTCCTGCAAAGTCACCTGATTTCATTGGCCCACTGTTGCCTCATTTATAAAGTAGTTATAATATCTTATCTGCTTCCAGGATGCACAGCTTCCTGAGACACCTAGTTCCTGTCATATGAATTATAAAATATATTTTCTAAGTAATCAACTTGTCGTGTGTATGGGTATATGGGGGTGGAATGAAAAGTAAACTGAGACCTAGGAGAAGACTTAGAGTTACTGAGATGATAGAGTATGGGAAAGAACAAAAGGATTCTAGATAAAGGGGAGAGCATGTGGGATGGATGAGAGTAAGGAAGAAAAATGAGTTAAACAATTTCACAATGGATAGAACACAGGCTATGAGGTGGGAACTGTGAGAATGAGAGAGAAGAAGAGCTTTTGGTTGATAATTTTTATAAACTTTGTCTTTAGGATAAGAGAAGTCATTGATAATTTTAATTAAAGGAAGAATTACATAATGAAATTTGCGTTTACTCATCCCTGTTATGACTCAAAAAACAATTTAGAATGTTTTAGGGTCTTGACTACAAATAACATTTTTTATTGACTGAAAATTTTCTGAAGTTTTAGTTACAATATGCCATTGATAAATAATAGATACGTTATAACTGGGTTATAGCTTTCATGTGAAAGCCATAAATTAGTTTCATAGTAGGACTGAGTACATTGGATACTTTTTCTTCTATTCTTGAGATACTTTACTAAGAAGAATATGTTCCAGCTCTATCCATGGAAACATGAAAGAGGTAAAGTCTCCATCTTTCTTTAAGGCTGCATGCATCTTACAAGGGTACATGCGAAACTTAGTAAATGTAGAATATAATTGTCTTCATACAATAACTCTGAAAGTGCCAGGAAGGCTATGTTAACCAGTGTGATGAAAATGTGTCAAACTTTATAAAACCAGTGTATGGTGCCCCATGATCGCATTAATGTACACAGCTATGATTTAATATTAATAAGTAAAAAATAAATATTTTAAATTTGAATCATCAAAAAAAATAATAATAGGTATGTTTTTATAGTATAGCATTTAAATTGTCTCAGTTTGTGACCTGAATTTAGCCCCGAAGTTTATATCAGAGGAAAATGTGGGTGTACTTTTGGTCTACATCCACAATATGTTTCCCTAATATTTAGAAATTCTTCCATGGCATTCTTTCTTTTAAAAAATTATACTACAATTTAAATATGTAACAAAAGATAGCTGAGATGGTTTGGTAATATTTTTGCCAGAATAAATATCAAACATTCACATGGAAATTTAGCATATGTTTTAAAGAATTCTATAACTTTTTAACTCCTTTTTGTAAAGCATTGGTAAATACAGGGATAATACTTTCATATAAGCATATAGGTAAATAAATAATTGTTTTACAAATATTTTTTCATTATATGAATATTAACAGAGAGTCATCACACAAGACCCTTCTGGTAGGAAAGAACCTATGAATAAATAAATCATGGATTTTTTAGGAATACTTTTTTTTTTTTCGTAGAGACAAGAGTCTCACTGTACCGCCCTCGGGTAGAGTGCCGTGGCGTCACACGGCTCACAGCAACCTCTAACTCCTGGGCTTCCGCGATTCTCTTGCCTCAGCCTCCCTAGTAGCTGGGACTACAGGCGCCCGCCACAACGCCCGGCTATTTTTTTTTGTTGTTGCAGTTTGACCGGGGCTGGGCTTGAACCCGCCACCCTCGGCATGTGGGGCCGGCGCCCTACTCGCTGAGCCACAGGTGCCGCCCCAGGAATACTTTTAATAAAGTTGAAGGAATGTTTAATTTGTAAATAATTAGCAATTGATAAGAAAGCAATTAATGAAAATAATAAACATAATTCTAACTATTTTCCCAAGGCCAGAGGTGGCATCTCTCAAATAATTAATGGAAATTTATTATAAGTTAGTAAGATCGATTGGTCTTCAGTACCTCTTTTCTTAATATGTATCCATGGATGAAGAAATCTTTGACATTTTTTTCCTGAACTACTTCTTAACACATAATATTTGTTATGGCTTATGTCTATGAATTTTCTTACTTTCCAGTTTCTGTTATTGTACCTCCAGATTGGCCCCCACACATAGAAGATCACCCAGACAGCAAAGCACTGTGAGCGTATTATTAGAACCCTCGGCATGTCATGCCCCATGACTTTGCTGTGCAGCCACATGATATCCCCACCCCCATAAATACATTCACAACTCTCAAAATTACTTCTCAACAACAACAACAAAAAAAAAAAACAGTGAGACACAACAATGAACATGCTTTAATATTCCTTTTATAGGAAGCACAAAAATAGGCAAAGGAAATCTAAGATGATGAAAGTGGCTTAGGTCCTCTTGGGAAGCAGCAAAATGGAAGGCCTGTGACTAGGGTCCAGGGTGCTCTCAGATAAGGTCCCATGTCTCATCCAGCTCAACACTTACTAACTGAGACTTTTCAAAACATATGTTTTTGAAAATGTTTTTAAAAGGTTGTATTTCAATAAAGAGTTAAAAAAAACTCACAGTATAAATTGTGTTAGTCTGATTCCAACATGTTCTTATGCTCATCTGAAAAAGACCAAGGATCAGATCAATGTATTCAAAACCCTGTAATGATTCTTCCCTTTGCTCATATCTGTGATGAGGGAAATTAAGTATCTTTTGAACCAGAGTCACAAAGTCACACCCCACTAAGGCTTGTTAAATTACAAAATGAAGAGAATCTGGAAAGGTCTGAGGAAAAGCATGGAGAAACTAGAAAAGACACATCCTTCTGAAAGGCATTCAGACTCACATTTTAAAAGCAATGTGCTGACCAATTGAAATATGTTATTGGTTAAATTTAGCCTGTGGTCCAATAGTTTGTTCCCTACATGTGTTATTGTCTTCATACCTATCTTAATTAATGTATACTAGCCTTATAAATAGTACTTGTTCAATATCTGATTAAACTAAAAATACTAATTATGGTTTAAATGTAAAATCATGGTATCCATAACTGAGAAAATTGAACAGCCACCTTCAGAAATTACTAATCTTAGATATATATTTTCAAATGAATATGAGAATGGAAGTGTTATCTCTCTTATTGTGTTTTGCATTTTACTTTTTTTTTTTTAATTATTTAAACAAGGATTTTTTTTTTTTTTTTTTTGTAGAGACAGAGTCTCACTGTACCACCCTCGGGTAGAGTGCCGTGGCGTCACACGGCTCACAGCAACCTCTAACTCTTGGGCTTACGCGATTCTCTTGCCTCAGCCTCCCGAGCAGCTGGGGCTACAGGCGCCCGCCGCAACGCCCGGCTATTTTTTTGTTGCAGTTTGGCCGGGGCTGGGTTTGAACCCGCCACCCTCGGCATATGGGGCCGGCGCCCTACTCACTGAGCCACAGGTGCCGCCCTGCATTTTACTTTTAAAATAAAAACATTATAGGAGAAAGAAATATAAAGACTGCTCTGGGAAAATCTAGACACTACTCTGTATTATAAAGAACTTTATCTATCTAGTTTTTTGTAGAATACTTTATTGTTATGACAAATACAAACGATATAGATAATGTGTTACAGTTGCTATTTGAGAGAGTGTTCTTGCTAATTATGTAAAAAGAAGGCATAAATATGAAATTTCTATTCTAGATTTGTCATAAATTTTATACTTTTGATTTAAAAAGCCATCATAACATCCATGCATATATGTGTCCAAAGCATTCATTGCAATATTTAATTGCAATAGTACTTTTATTACTCGATTCTACCTTTTCTTTCTTTAAACAATATTGTACTATTTTCTTCTTGATCTCGCTCAGAATATTAAAATAGATAATAAAAATGAAGAGCAGTTAATGTATGTTGAGCACTCATGATTTGGAAGGGATTGTTCTAGGTGCCTCCACCCACCATTGTGTTTGATTTCTCACACTGATATGAAATAGGCCTTTTAATCTGTAATTTATAGAAAAGAAAACTGACATTACTCAGAAATAAAAACAAAGCAGGGGGAATCACGCTACTGGACCTCAGATTATACTATAAATTGATAGTGATCAAAACAGCATGGTACTGGCACAAAAACAGAGAGGTAGATGTATGGAACAGAATAGAGAACCAAGAGATTAACCCAGCTACTTACTGTTATTTGATCTTTGACAAGCCAATTAAAAACATTCAGTGGGGAAAAGATTCCCTATTTAACAAATGGTGCTGGGTGAACTGGCTGGCAACCCGTTGAAGACTGAAACTGGACCCACACCTTTCACCATTAACTAAGATAGACTCTCACTGGATTAGAGATTTAAACTTAAGACATAAAACTATAAAAATACTAGAAGAGAGTACAGGGAAAACCCTTGAAGAAATCGGTCGGGTGAGTATTTTATGAGGAGGATCCCCCGGGCAATCGAAGCAGCTTCAAAAATACACTACTTGGACCTGATCAAACTAAAAAGCTTCTGCACAGCCAAGACCACAGTAAATAAAGCAAGCAAACAGCCCTCAGAATGGGAGAAGATATTTGCAGGTTATGGCTCTGACAAAGGCTTAATAACCAGAATCCACAGAGAACTCAAACGTATAAGCAAGAAAAGAACAAGTGATCCCATCGCAGGCTGGGCAAGGGACTTGAAGAGAAACTTCTTTGAAGAAGACAAGCACACGGCATACAGACATATGAAAAAATGCTCATCATCCTTAGTCATCAGAGAAATGCAAATCAAATTACTTTGAGATATCATCTAACTCCAGTAAGATTAGCCCATATCACAAAATCCCTAGACCAGAGATGTTGGCGTGGATGTGGAGAAAAGGGAACACTTCTACAGTGCTGGTGGGAATGCAAATTAATACATTCCTTTTGGAAAGATGCTTGGAGAACACTTAGAAATCTAAGATCTAAATCTAAGATCTGCCATTCAATCCTATAATTCCTCTGCTAGGTATATACCCAGAAGACCAAAAATCACATTATAATAAAGATACTTGTACCTGAATATTTATTGCAGCCCAATTCATAATTGCTAAGTCATGGAAAAAGCCCAAGTGCCCATCCATCCACAAATGGATTAATAAATTTTGGTATATGTACACCATGGAATATTATGCAGCCTTAAAGAAAGATGGAGACTTTACCTCTTTCATGTTTACGTGGATGGAGCTGGAACATATTCTTCTTAGTAAAGTATCTCAAGAATGGAAGAAAAAGTATCCAATGTACTCAGCCCTACTATAAAACTAATTTATGGCTTTCATATGAAAGCTATAACCCAGTTATCACCTAAGAATAGGGAGAAGGGGGAGTGTGAGGGGGAGGATGGGCAGAGGGAGGGTGATTGGTAGGATTACACCTGTGGTGCATCTTACAAGGGTGCATGTGAAACTTAGTAAATGTAGACTATAAATGTCTTAACGCAATAACTAAGAAAATGCCAGGAAGGCTATGTTAACCAATGTGATGAAAATGTGTCAAACGGTCTAAAACCATTGTATGCTGCCCAATGATCACATTAATGTACACAGCTATGATTTAATAAAAAAAAAAAAAGAAAGAAAAGGAAACTGAAAGTTAGATGAATTAATAATATACCCAGTGTCACAGAGATGGAAATGCCAGGTCCAGATTTAAATCTAAAATTGTTCCAAATATTATCCCACCTCTTTTCCAAAATCCTAATTCTCTGTTTTTTTGAAGGCACAGTTGTAAATCCAGGAGAACACTCCTGTTCTATTAAAAATCGTGCTTATTGGGTGGCGCCTGTGGCTCAAAGGCAGGGCGTCACCCCCATATGCTAGAGGTGGTGGGTTCAAACCCAGCCCTGGCCAAAAACCGCCAAAAAAAAAAAAAAAAAATCGTGCTTATTTCCCCAGCTCATCAATTTTCTTGGAATTTGGAGTAACACAGCTCATTTCCTTTAACTGTGAGCTTTGACTTAAACACAGCGTTAACAATACCATGTGTAGCCTATTTTTACTTATTTCTGCTTTAAAATAGTCTAAATTTTTCACCTACCTGTATTATGTGCATGGGAGAGCAGTTTGTTAGTAATTTAATTATCATGGTTGGGTTTTTAAATCCACTTTCTGGTGAACTTGAACATAAAAACTTATATCAGGACATCCTTTCCTGATCCTTAAATCAAATTTTCCTTTTCTGACTTTCTTAAATAAATGTTTTTGAGTCACATATTATTCCCCTTGTCACTCAAATGGTAGTGACAGCATGTGGTCAGTTCCACTTTATCCTCGCAGCAGCTCTTTGTGCTTGTTAGATATCATTAATTCCATTTTAAAGACAAGTAAACTGATCTCCCCAAGTCACATGACTAGAAAATGCAAACATTCATATTGGTGTCCAAGTCAAAATGAACAAACAGCTCCCCAGGACATGTTCTTTCCTCTCTACTGAACTGATACCAAGAAAAGAGAACGACAACTCATGTTGTTTTCTTTCATGCTGGGTTCATCTAATTTTTTTCACTTTAATTCTGTAATGAAAAATGATTTAAAATTCAAAGACATGTATTATTAAAGTGAAAGTTGCTCTGAAACCTCTCACACTGTTCAGTACTGAATGGAATGGAACCTTTACCTCCACTGTTTTATTTGTTCTTGGATAGAGTTACCATTGGTAACCTCTACCTGTTTCTCAGTGTCAGAATGAATCACTTAGTTTTTCAGAGGCTTGTGTACAGGGAATGCTGATTCCATAGTAAACAATTTATATGCATTGTTTTGGTATTTACATCTACACTTAGAAGTAGATGTGTTTATTATACTTTAATAGTATTATTAGGGCGGCGCCTGTGGCTCAAGGAGTAGAGCGCCGGTCCCATACGCTGTAGGTGGCGGGTTCAAACCCAGCCCCGGCCAAAAACCACAAAAAAAAAAAAAAAAAAATAGTATTATTAAAGATCAAAGATGTTAAATAGTGCATCCAAGGTTACAAAGCTACTATCTTTCTAGATCAGTTTATCTTGCATCTAGGCTTTGATTTTAAGGTTCTTAAGCTCAGATACCACATCTTAATAACTTTATAAAATGTCTTCTATGGAGTTTAGCAAGAACTATTCAGAAAAAAGGTTCTGTATGAAAAGATTGATACCAGTTAATTCTTTTATTGCTATTCAGAGATACGACAAGCCATTCAGAAGCTTAATAGTTCTCTGAAATTCACTGACCAACTTGCAAATTTGGGGTTTTAAATTTATGTGTTATCCAACTCAAAATCCTTATAGCCACGTTAACTTCCTAATGGTAGAGAATAAAACAGTGGTTATCTGGGCAGGAGATTGGAAATAGGGGCGGAAATGAGGCAATGTAGAACAAAGGATACAAAGTAGCAGATATATACACTAATGAACTATAGTTAATTGTATTAGGAATTTTTGTTAAATAAGTATATTTTAGCTTCTCTTGTCACAATATATACAAAGTAACTATCTGAAATGATAAATAGATATGCTAATGTTCTTCACTGTTACAAGCATTTTATACTGTCTCCATGCATCCCATAAAATCATGTTGCAAACCTTAAATATAATGATAAACTTGCAAGTAAAAAAATTAAACAAAAAGATATAGCTGTCATCAGCTTGTTGCATTTTATTTCTCTAGGACAGCACATGTATTTGAAAATTATTAAGTCTTTTTTTCTCCCAGGAAAAGGCAGAGTCTAGTGTCTTTTAGCATTGGGAGGAGACAAGGAGGGTATTGAGAAAGCAAATGCAACATCAGTTATGTCACAGTGGTACAATACATCTTAATCACTTAAAAATAATTACTCTAGAAATAATTATCATTAGCAACATTGTAGTGTTACAGCACTGCAAATGCCTTAACTAATGGGAACACTGAGCATGAAAATTATAACCAACATGTAATGTTCCATCCCTGTGCTCTGAGAATACTCCTAAACCATTTTATCAATAATTATCTGGCAGAAATATATCTTTACCTAGCTCTCGTCATTAAGTGTGTGTTGAAATATTTTAATTTTGATAGGCTGCATTACAGCTCTTTAGTTGTGGAATTACATTTAGCAGTCCTTAAAGCTATTGCCAGCTTTATTAAGCTAAAATCCATTCCAAGCTAAATTAACAAAGGTATGCTGAGACTGCAAAGGATTTAGGTATTTCTTCAGTTGCTGGGAATTAAAAGTAGGGGCTGCTTTAGGGAACCAGAAAGTACAGACCACCACCGAGACCATTCCCCTGCTGTGGGTATGCCCTGCCTACATCACCTGGATAGATGAGCCTATTCTTTACAAATCATCTGTAGAAAGGAAAATCTACTGTCTACCCTAGAGAGCCATTTCATTTTTGTTTTTACAGCCCTCCTTATCAGCCAAGTCATCTTTCTATTTAACCTAAATCCTCCATGTCTTTAGTGTTAGACTTTATGACCAAAGCTTCCTGTTTGGTCCAGCGCAGAAAATGTGAACAGCTGATCATTACTCCCTTGAGCCCTTCGTATAAAAAAGCCCTTCATATAAATGGAGGTTGTTATTACATCTATCAGTCTCTTCTTTCCTCTCTTGTTACAACAGTGGAGCTAGTTCAGCCAGATATTTCTTAAACAATTAATTGTCAGGTTTTCATACCCAGTAATATTTTACTGAATTGTGAGGCTATTTTGCTGGATTTTTTTTTTTTTTATTTTTAGAGAAACAGAGAAAAGATAGAGGGCAAGATGGGACATTGGGAGAAATTTTCACAATATGACTAGTCTTTAATTTGGTTGACTTGTCCCCTCATTCTTTCACCCTTGTTCCCATTTTCCAGCTTGGATGAGATGAACTTGTTCGTGTGAAAATAGTGCCACATTCATTTTACCTTCTGATATTATCTATTACTAATTTTCTTTCTTCAAGCAGGGATCAGGTGTGTTTGTTTTCATCCTCACCTTTTTGCCAGTGTCCTATAATAATAGTTTTGTGACCTGTATTGTAAATTGTGTGTAATATTCACCATAAGTATTTATGGTGTTTTCTGTGTGCCTTTTCTGCTTCTTTGAAATTCTCCTTTAAAATGAGCCCCAGTTTGTTTTTATTATGGTTCATTTCATTGTGCTTTAATTCTTTAGTCAACTGAATGTCTTATTAAATGTTCCATCATTTCGGTAAAGATGATTTTTTTTTTTTTAAACAACCTGCATCACAGATGTGTTTTTGGAGGAAATTGATTTTATTTTCTAGGTGTTTTTGTTTTTATTGGTCTTCAGTTGGAAGGGACTCTGGCAGTGTCAGCTTGTAGTTGCTCTGACTCAGATGAGTACCCTCCACCACATACTTCTAAACCCCATTCCATCTATAATTAAATGTGTCTGAAGATCTTAAATGATTTCCATGAGTCAGAAAAAAGTTATTCCTGTGTACACTTTCCCTGTAGTTCTGAATAAATAATTTTCCATAGTTCAGGAAGACCTTTGCCATATTAGCAGCACTTTCATTTTTCAGGGTCACACAGCAAGAGGCACAATCAGGACCTGAGTCCAGCACTGCTCAATTCTAGCACCTTTGTTATTGACCTCTGTGCCTGTGTGTGAGCAATTATGAGAATCTTGGTTTGCTCACATTCTCAACTCCACTTACTGCATTTGGAAAAAAAATGTAGACAGTGTGCCAGGAGAAAAATGGTGCCCTACAATTTCTATGAAAAATGTAATTATGTCCTCATTGCATACAATATTTCAGTCCATGACATATTTAAGGATTAACTATAAGTTTTGAAACCACAAAACAGAAATATACAGATATACCTCAGAAATATTGCAGGTATAGTTCCAGACCCCTGCAGTAAAGCAAATATCACAATAAAGTGAGTCATACATTTTTTTTTTGTTTGTTTTCAACTGTAAATAAATGTTGTGGTTACATGATACTGCAGTCTATTAAGCAGTAATAATATTGTGTCTAAAAATTGCATGTATCTTAATTTAAAAATACTTTATTACTGGCTTGGTGCCTATAGCTCAGTGGCTAAGGTGCCAGCCCCATACACTGGAGCTGGCAGGTTCCAACCCAGCCCAGGCTTGCCAAACAACAGTGACAACTACAAACAAAAAATAGCCAGACGTGGTGGTGGGCACCTGTAGTCCCAGCTCCTTGGGAGGCTGAAGCAAGAAAATTACTTAAGCCCAAGAGTTTGAGGTTGCTGGGAGCTGTGATGCCACAGCACTCTACCAAGGGTGACATAGTGAGACTCTATCTCAAAAAATAAATAAATAAAAATAAATAAATAAATAAAATAAAGAAATAATACTTTATTGCTAAAAATGATAATTATCCCCTGATAATTTTAGCAAGTCATAATCTTTTTGGTAGTGGAAGGTTTTGCCTTGACATGAAGTCTGCTGACTGATGAGTGTGGTGGTGGCTGAAGGTTGAATGTCTGTGGCAGCTTCTGAAAATAAGAACAATAAAGCATATGCATTAGTTGACTCTTCATTTCATGTCATGAAAACTTCTCTGTACCATGCAATTCTGTTTGATAGCATTTTACCCACAGTAGAATTTCTTTCAAAATTGGAATCCATCCTCTCAGAGTTTACCACTGCTTTATCCACTAAGTTTATGTAACATTCTAAATCCTTTGTTGTCATTTCAGCAATGTTCACAGCATCTTCACCAGGGGTATGTAGGATATGTTTATTTAAACTGAGTGAATGCTTGAAGATATTCTTCCATTAACTCTGTTCCCCTGTGGCTACTTTCTTCTTTATGATTTTCTTTACACACCTGCCCAGAGATTAGTCAGTGTCTAGAAGAAGATGTTTATTGTAAAAGTGATTGTTTGATGTGGTAACAGGATATTTCCTTTCAAGTTGATTTCAGATAGGTAAATTGAGGTAATGGTGAAAATAACAGATAATCTGTGTGTACGTGACTAGAAAGGTATAAAATCTAACCCCTAAATAAAGAACTTCGCTACACACCATCCCATTTTGTGTAGTCTGTTTCTTGACTTAATAATTACAGGAGCGACTTTACACCCATGGCAAAGCTGCTGTTTGTTCGCATCTCTGGTCATGCAACAGGGTAGATTCCAAGTCACGAATCTCCTTCCTTTGCTCATCCTCATTCATTCATGTTTCATTATGTGATCACAGTAATGCAGGGATATCTTCGGGCTCTCTTTCTAACCCCACTTCTTTTACTGTTTCTGCCTTACGTGTAGTGATATCCTTTACTGAAGTATTGAGCTCTTCTAAATCATTCATGAAGGTAATAATCAACTTTTTCCAAATTCTGGTTAATGTTGCTGCACTGACTCACAAATGTTCTTAAAGGCATCCAGGGATCTGGATGAATTCATCTGTGAATCCTTTCCAGAAGGTGTTCAATGTGCTTCTTCCAGATCCATCAGAGAAATCATTATGTATGGAAACTGTAGCCTTACAAAATGTATATTTTAACTAATAAGACTTGAAGATCAAAATTATTTATTGCAACATTGGCTTCAAAATGGATGTAGGGATAGCAGGCATAAAACGTTGTACCTTGCTATCAGAGCTCTTGGGTGACCAGGTGCATTATCAGTATTTGGAAGATAATCTTTTTCTCTGAGAAGTAGGTCTCCAAAGTGGACTTAGAATGCTTATTAGTAAACCATGCTACAAAAAGACATGCTGGCCTCTGGGCTTTGTTGTTCCATTTATAGAGCATGGACAGGGTAAATTTAGCATATTTGTAAAGGGCCTCAGTATTTTTGGAATGGAAAAAGAGCATTGGCTTTAATGTAAAGCAAATAGCTGCCTTACCCCCTAACAAGAGAGTTAGCCTGTGTTGGGAAACTTGGAAGCCAGGCGCTGACTTCTCTAGCTACGCAAGTCTCACAAGGCTTCTTCCAATAGAAAATTGTCTTACAAGGGTGTATGTGAAACTTGGTAAATGGTCTGTGAAGCTAGTGAATGATGCCCCATGATTATTTCAATGTACACAGCTATGATTTAATAAAAAAAAGAAAAGAAAATTGTCTTATCTACAACAAAACTCTGTTGTTTACTGTAGCTATGCTTATCAGTGGTCTTAACTAAATCTTTTGTATAATTTGCTTTTCTATCAGCATTTACTGCTTCACCTTGCACTTCTGTTATGGAGATACCTCTTTCCTAAAACTTAATGAATGAACCTCTGCTACCTTCAGACTTTTCTTCTGTATCTTCGTCATCAAGCCTCAGCCTTTCTAGAGTTTAACAGAGTAGGGCTTTTCTCTGGATTAGGCTGTGGCTTAAGGGAATGTTGTGGCTATTCTATTTAGATCACTAGAACTTTCTCCTTATCAGGTATTAGGTTATTTCATTTTCTTATCATACTGTGTTCACTGGAATAGCACATTTAATTTCCTTCAAGAATTTTTCCTTTGCATTCAGAACTTAGCTAACTGGTTTGAGGGAACTAGCTTTCAATCTATTTCAACTCTCAGCACACCTTCCTCGCTAAGCTTAATCATTTCTAGCTTTTGCGTTGAAGTGAGAGATTTGGGATTCTTCTTTGAACTTGAATACAGGTTATTAAAAGGCCTAATTTTAATATTGTTGGGTCTCAAGGAAAAAGGAGAGGGAGAGAGATGGGAAAAGGTTCATTCAGTGAAGCAGTCAGAACACATGGAACTTTTGTCCACTAGATTTGTTGTCTTATATGCATCTGATTTATGGTGCCTCAAAACAACTGCAATTACCAATATGTGGAACTGAGCAGGAAGTGAGCACATGCTCTTGGAAAAACAGTGTTGACAGTCTTGCTAGACAAAGAGTTCCATCAATCTTCAATTTGTAAAAAACACAGTACCTCCAAAGTGCAATAAATTGAATTATAATAGGAGGAGGAATGTCTGTTGTGAAATATTTATCTTATCTCAGGACAAAGAAGGATTTTTCCTGGCACAAAGCAGTTTAAGAAAAAAATTAAATGATTGATAGCTTCAATGACAACAAAATATCAAAAACTCTCATGAATCCCTAAAAAAAAAAAAAAGACAAATACTCTCCAGACACAAAGCTATACAGTCTTTTTAATTGTGTACTGTAAGTATGTGAATGAATAATTTGCAATTAAAAAATGGAACTGTTAAATATAGAGAAAACATTCTGGTAATCATAGCTTTTCGAAGATAGAATAGATTCCTTTCAAGAGAGAGTTTGAAATCACTGGAGAGATTTATTAGAATAATAATTACAGAGATATGATGGAGGAATTTGATCATCAGAAAGATATTTGTGTAGATTTCATTTCATCATCTTTCCTACTTTGATAACCTGTAATTGAACTATGATTTTCCACTAGTATTTTAATGGCACATGCACTATATTGAAGCAGAGTTATGCTGACCAACATTTTCAACCCATGGAGTCTAAGTAATCTCATGTAAAGAATAGGTGCTACTGCAAATAGAATAAGTTAGTCCTGGTGAATAGTCTTGGTTGAAACTTACCCAGGGAAAATTCTCATAGTAACATTTTCCAGAGAGAGAGAGAGGAAAAAAAAAAAAAAAAAACATTCATTGTATAAAAGAAATAGCAAAACTGCAGAAAATATAAGAAAACAAAAATCAACTATGCTTCCACAGCTTATTTTGTATGTTTAATATACCTTTTTAATTACATGTAAACTAATACTGCATAAATTGCGTTCTAATATGCTTTTTCTTGTAATGTACCAAGAAATTTTCCCATGTCCTTACTCTTCTCAGAGTTCCTTTATTGCATCATGTGTCCAGATCAAAATTCATTTAAAGTTGCACTTAAAATCCTTATATATAGTTTTGCAGAATTTTGTCTTCACATTAATTTCTTTAAGTGGAATTTTATGAGCAAAGGTTTGCATACTCAGTGGGTTTTGATTAATGGTTTTGATTACTTGGCCTCCAGAAAGTTTATACCAGTCTTCAGCCCTACCAACAGCATGTACAAGAGGATCTGTTTCCCTGTAGAATCTGTTCTACTAGTTATTATAATTCCTTTAATTTTTTTGCTGCTTATATAAGCAATAATTGTCATGGTTTAATTTGTACTTCTAATGCAAATTTGTGGTTTCTAATGGTATTAAGCATTCTTCCACATATTTACTGTTTATTCTCGGTAAAGAACATAACTCTTAAATAGCAAAAATACCATTTAGATGAAAATCATTTGCCATTAGACATTGGAAGGGCAAAGAGGCCTGAAATGGCAGCGTTTGTGGAGCTTCAAGAGTCAGAAGTGCACCCTGAATTGGCAGCATGTGACAGGAGGGAACTTTTAAGTGATTTATTTTGCATGTTAAAAAAAAAAAAAAAAACAGCATCATAGCAACAACAGTAGTAAAACTTTCTTTGGTAGAGTGGTTAAGGTTATCATAGTGGCAACCAAATACTGCAAGGAAAATACATGGGAGGGCGTGTTCAAGGCTGGATCAACCCCTGAAAGAGATGCCCCCTGACTCCCAGCAGGTGCTCTACTCTGAGAGAGAAAAAATATTCTTCACATATGTTTTTTCCTTAGTTGACTGGTGCTGCCTGTCCTAGGTAGGTGTGTGAATTGCAGTGATGGGGGAAAGAGGAGCGTAAAGGCCATTTGTGTTCTGTGAGGTCGCTCTAATGGGAGTACTCCTGACAGAATTCCATTGCGAGGATGGCTTAGGCTCTGCCAGGCTTACATTATGTGTGGCAGTTTGAGGGATCCTCATCTTTAACAACTGATGATTCTTAATAAACCTCTTTCAGGGTTGGCTTCTGGAGAACCTGATCTTAGACTCTGAATCGACTAGGAGAGACAGAAAATAGCAAGTAAGCAAATACATGCATAGGACAATATTCAGATAATGACAATATGATGAAGAAAATAAAACTGAGGGTGAGACAGTAGCCAGGGGAGGTAAGTCTGATTTAGCTATGATGTTGGGAGAAGCCTTCTTAGGTTGGCTGTGATGAGCTGAGACCAGAATATTAGGAAGAGGGCATTCATTTAAGATAGAGGGAACTCCATTCTGTCACCTCCAAAATCCTAAGACAAAGGACCCAGCAATGGAAGGCTTCTACATTTCTCTTTGACGGTGTAACTAGAAGAAACTCTTATTTTGTTTAATTTATTTATTTATTTTGAGACAGAGTCTCACTTTGTTGCCTTCGGTAGGGTGCCATGGTGTCACAGCTCACAGCAACCTCCAGTTCTTGGGCTAGGGCGATTCTCTTGCCTCAGCCTCCTGAGTTGCTGGGACTACAGGCACTTGCCATAATGCCCGGCTATTTTTGTTGCAGTTGCCATTGCTGTTTTAGCTGGCCCGGGGCCGGGTTTGAACCTATCACTTTCAGTGGAGCCAGCGCCCTACCCACTGAGCCACAGGTGCAGCCCAAGAAACTCTGATTTTAAATGCATTTCAATCATCTATTCTGTCAGCCAGGGACCTGACAGGAAGCTTGTTGTACACTGAAAATGAGGTAGATCGAAGGGCTATTTACAAAGAGAAGAACAGCAGTCCCTTTCCCATGAAGATGGTATCAGTAGGTACCTGTCAGCTTCCTAGCCTTTTACCCTTGGAAGAGACATAGGCAGGGGACCCTGGAAACAGGTTCTGCAGTCAAGGAGCTGAAGAAACTGTCTCCCTGAGTTCACTCCACCTCTACATCCAGACTTCTCATTGGTCACATTCACTATGAAGTCCAGAGGGGCCAAAAGCTCAATTTTTAGGGACACAGAGCTTGGTGGTTCAGGGTAGAAGTTGAAACTGGGGGGTTAGGAGCAAAGAAAGATATGAGCATGTATAGTTTCTATTTTAAAATAATATTTGCAAAGTATTTGAAAAAAGTTGAAAGAAACCTAGCTAAGATTATAACTTAGTCTATCACTGGCCAGCTATACCTCAACATCTACAAGCCATTACTTTTTTAATTTGTTAAAAAGAAAATTAAATGATTGATTAAAGTTATGAATTTGTCCTAAAAAGGTACAATTCTTTGATATGTCACACATCAGAATAAACAATTGGAGATATTCCTTAATAAAGGCAGTAAAAAGTATTCAGCATATTGAAACATTGTTTTAAGTATGAAAACATAATCACTTTTGAAATAATCAGAGAGCTCAAATCTTTTTATATGTCTTTCTAGTCTGTAAGATAGTCTGGTTCCACTCTATGATCTGAAGTCAGATTTCAGTTGTTATATTATAAGTTAAAAAATAGAAAGATTACTTTTTCTCAGAGTCTCAAGATTTCCTTAAAGACAGAACTTGGACAACAGAGAGGATATTCTTACCTCTGAGATAAGCATAGGATTTGTAGGTGAGACCACCAGTAATGTAATTTGGGAAAGCTTAGTCAACAAGGGAATGACAACAGAAGAATAATAAAGCTTGATGCCAATATATCTGTATCTATTTATATTTTTGATCAAATAGTATTTATACACTCCCCAAACGAGATGTGTTAGATACTGCCGCTTGGTTCCACAGGCATGCTATTTAAGGGAATGTCTATCATAATGTGCCTGTATTTGTGGCATAAACCTTTGTAGCCCTTTAATAGTCACAATATCTTTGCACAGGATAAGATTCCAGAAAACCAGAGTCACAGAAGGCCAAACAGCTGCAGAAGAGTACAAATAGCTCTAATCTGAAATGCATGATTTATCAAATGGGAACATGATTGCAAGCAATCTTACTTTTTTTGGTGATTACAAAGTTGAGCATTATTAGCGCATGTGACTCTATATGAGGACTTTTAAAGAGCTTTTAAAAACAATTATGCATGAGTCTCAGAGATTTTAATTTGAGCAGAAGGCCTCTGTGGAGGTAAATCAAGAGGATAGAATGGTGAAAAATGCTAAGGGAGACCTTCAATCAGGGGAAAATATTAAGTGGGACTTCTTGGGGAGAGGCCCGTATTTGCATGTCTGGGGTGGGCTAATCTACATAATTGACTAAAACAGAATGAGCAGCTGTGAAATACAGCATTTCAATGTGTGGGTAAAACAAAATTACAAAATACACAAGGTCACAGAACATGCAATGTATTTTCATAGGATTATAGAATTTCTAAGCTTGTTTTTTTTTTTTTTTGTAGAGACAGAGTTTCACTTTATTGCCCTCAGTAGAGTGCCGTGGCGTCACACAGCTCACAGCAACCTCCAACTCCTGGGCTTAGGCGATTCTCCTGCCTCAGCCTCCCGAGTAGCTGGGACTACAGGCGCCCGCCACAACACCTGGCTATTTTTTTGTTGCAGTTTGGCCGGGGCTGGGTTTGAACCCGCCACCCTTGGTATATGGGGCCAGCGCCCTGCTCACTGAGCCACAGGCGCCGCCCTAAGCTTGTTTGTTATATGAAAAGTGAACCAGTGCTCCAGAGAGGCCAAACAACTTTACCAAGGTCAACTGACTAGTTAGTTATAGCATACTTGCTAAGTATGTGGGCTCTGGGGTCAGACATCTTAGATTCAAATCCTAACTCTATCACTCACTGTGTGACTCTCAGAGAAAATCATTCTATCTTTCTGTGCTTTAATTTTCTCATCTATAAAATGGGAATAATAATAGGACTCATTTAGCATTAAATGACATGACTTAGTAACACTATGCAGTATCTGGGACTCAGTAACTGATCAATTAATATTAGGTATTTTTATTGTTAGTGAGTCAAAGTGAAAGTCATCTAACCCCTACAGCAATGGTGTACCTACTTTATAAAAAATAAGAGTATAGAGGAGAGATATAAATCACAAACTAATTTCTTTTCCTACTTAAAATGGTGGTGAGACACCGAATAATATCAGGTCTTTTAGAGAATGCAAAAGCATACTTTTTTAATTTTTATATTTTATCAGTGGGGAAAAGGCTCAGATGTGCTCTCTAGAACTTTTTTAACATTTCATTTCACACTCTGATGCTTAAAGGGATCCATGTATTTGGATCTTTCTCCAAGCAGAGTTTTTCAATTAGTTTATTTTATAGCTTGCACAAATATATTTATATATTTTTTTGATAATTGACCTTTGTAACACGTTTATTTTTCTCTAGTAACGATGTCTACTAATGCCAAAGGATTCTTTCGATCTTTATAATTGGATTAAGTTGTTCCCTTAGGTAAATGTACATTTTGAGCAAAGTAAAAGCATGCTGTGAATTAGAATAATATGTTTTGGATATAGTTGGGAGGGTAAGACAGCTGATATTTTTAATACACAAAGATGTCGAAAAAAATTTTTTATGGAATAATTAGATGGTTGTCAAGATAAAGAATTCAACAAAGTAAATGTTAAAAGTCACTTTCTTACAATCTCTGTTTGAAATCCTAAAAATTTTTTACATATTTAGGCACATGTTTGAGCACATATTTTAGCTCTTGAACCCCCTCTTAAAGAGTCTGCCGAAAGGCCTGAGGGAGGTGTGTCAACTTGATTATGATTTTTTTTTTTTATATTGAGTAGGGGACAAAGGTGTCTATTATTACTTTATCCTATTCTGATCCAAATTAGGAATGATATGGTAGCAACATTAAATTTCAGTCAATTACACTATAAATGGAAGAAAAAGTATCCAATGTACTCAGCCCTACTATGAAACTAATTTATGGTTTTCACATGAAAGCTATAACCCAGTTATAACCTAAGAATAGGGGGAAGGGGGAGAAGGAGGGGAAGGAGGAAGGAGGATGGGCGGAGGGAGGGTAAAATAAAAAAACTTCTACAGCACACTTAAATGACGTTGATAAAAAAGAGTAAAAAGAGAACATACTTACTGTAAAAAAAACAAATAAATGGATTAATAAACTGTCAAAAAAATTACACTATAAAATTTCTATTAAGGATTTGGTAGAAAATTCTGTCTTAGGTGCTGTATTTCTTGATTTTATAGATGCCTGTTAGGCATCTAGAGTGACTGTTTTAGGCTATGTGTGTATTTAGTTTTCTTGCTCTATGTTAGTATTTTATGATGGGAGTAAATTTTGGATGACAGTACCCAATAGCTAAGTAATAAAAAGAAATTTTTGCCCAGTCAAAATATTGGCAGATCCCCACCGTGGCCTTTGTCATGCAATAGAATACAATTCAGTTCATTCATGCAATAGAACGTGCCCATGCAAGAAAACTACAGGAAATTTGCCACAGGTAAATAAGACACATTCTGGAGGCGTGATGGGCTGCTTCCTTTGACTGAAGACACTGATAGCTCTGTATATTTTATAATGGTCTTAAAACTTAATCAAGATACCTGCACAATGGGTTACTAACTTCACTTCAAAGACTTCTAGCAGTGGTGTTGATTTATTTAAGGCCAATTAATGATGTTTGGCCTGATTCCAAAAGGCATTTTGATGAAATAGTGTGCTTATTGTATTGCCTTATTCCTCTAGAAATTCAGCCCTGTTATAAGTCTAAAAGTCTCAAAGAATGTATTTAGATGCTTATCCCTGTGGTTTTCTGAACAAGATTCGTTCAGGGTTGCTTGTTTTATAAGAATAATTTTAACTTTCAAATTTATTTGAGAATTAGTTCATCTACCAGCTTTATGCTAGTATCAAACACACTGGATACTTGCTTTTCCATTCTTGTGATACTTTGCTAAAGAGAATATTCTCCAATTCTGTCCAGGTTAATACAAAAGATGTAAAGTCTCCATCTTTTTATGGCTGAATAGCATTCCAAGGTATACATATTTATTAATCCATTCATGGTTTGATGGACACTTGGGTTGATTCCACATCTTGGTGATTGTAAATGGAGCTGTGATAAATAATCTTGTGCAAAAGTTCTTAGGATAAAATGATTTTTTTTCCCTTTTGTGTAGATACCTAGTACTGGGATTGCAGAATCAAATTGCAGATCTATTTTGAATTCTCTGAGGATTCTCCAAACTTCTTTTCAAAGAAGCTGTATTAGTTTGCAGTTCCATCAACAGTGTGAAAGTGTTCCCCTCTCTCTACATCCATGCCAGCATCTGCAGCTTTGGGTGGGACTTTGTGATGTTGGCTATTCTCACCGGGGTTAGGTTACATCACAAGGTGGTTTTGATTTGCACACTAATTCATACCCACACATGAGAAAAACACAATTTAATTCAGGCTGGGAGGAGGCAGGCAGAAGAGGGAAGCAGAGAGGGTTACTCTCACCTAATGGGTACAATGTAAGGGTATATGGCACAACTACAACAGGGACCTTACCTAACACACATTAACATTGTAGCCTAATGTTTGTATCCTCATATTAATCTGAAAATGAAAAAAAAAAAACAAAAAAGAACAAACACGTTGATTAGAGAATTTTTTACATAGTTAAATCAGGAACTTAGAACTGTGTCAAAATCCTCAGTTTGAAAATGCTTATGGATTCCTCTCTTTGTTTTATTTACTGTTGTTGATATTATTTTAACCAGTGTTGGTGACTTAACAACTTAGCTAAGTACCAGAGATTTAGCAAATGGCTAGAGATACAACTATGGCAAAAACAGATCTTGTTCCTGATCTTATAAAGCACCTTACAAAGATGCAGGTCTGTTATAAATTTATACTTAGTCTTATAGAGTTCCATAGGCACTTATGGAGTAATTATTTATTTTGCATATTTATATATTGGGGAACTATGTACATTGATATTGGTATCTCTGCTTTGTTTATAAGTGTGTGTGTATGTCTTCGTGTATATAAACACTTACTTCGTGTATATAAACATATACTCAGACTACTAGATAACCTCTGAGTTAACACTGTATTTGCTCAATAACATGTAGTAATAACTATAACAAAAGTTATGGAGCATTTTACAAGTTAAAATTTTCCTTTATTTTTTATTAAATCTGACAATGAACTTTGATGGAAAGTTTTTAATCGAAATTTTCAAGATGGGGCAACCAAGTGTCAGAGAATGCAAGTGACATGTTTAAGGTCACACATCCTTGTCTACATGAGCAGGATTTTAAATGGATTATTTTGGCTCCAGAGTTCCTGTTTTGATCCAGTAAGAGACACTTACAGATGTTTTATAAATATTAACTAGAAGACATTTCTAATATGCTTTAGCTTTATTAATTATACCATTTTTAAAAACCCAATAAAGTGCTGGCCTCCGTAAGAATGTTGTTGTGAGAAAACCACTTTTCTTTTACTTTATTTTAAAAATATGAGCATAACTCATTGCTCATGCAATAGCATTAGTCAAATTATTATTATTATTATTATTACTATTTTATTATTTCATGTTTGCAGCAGTAGTCCACAGATGTTAGTTGCCATGAACAGGTATCGGCAGAAAGTGTGAATCACAATCTACCAGCAATTGCAAACTTCACTCATTTACACAGGCAGGCTTTCTGTCCTTGGCTCTCTCTTTTTTTGCAACTTTCATATCTTTTTGCATTCATCCTATCTGATGAAGTTAATTTTCTCTAGTTTCTCAAGACAGGGATTATTTCTGCCATTGAATGTAAATAGCATTTGTATTTGGTATCTTTCATACACCTAACTTTATGAATTAGGTGAACAATTTCTCCATGAACAATTTCTCTTCTGTATAGTAGTGGTCTCTGTATTGGTGCCAGCTCTGATTGTATCTACATATAACGCCACACAAAGAAATAAAAAAAAATCAGTGGACCAGTGAAATATTCAGCCGAACGTCACAAGGTTAAAATAAGTTGTCATTTTTTAAACATGAGTAAAGAGTAAAATGTGAATGCTAATTTTAGTAGAATTTATGGAATTTAGGAATTAGGTAACTTTTAATAAAAGCAGAAGCAAACAATGTGATAAGATAAACTCGGGTAGTATTTATGTAATGTTAATTAAATGAATTCAAATTTATCTATTGTTAAAAATATAAAAAGAACCTCTACAACTTAAGACACATTATAATTTTAAATTGATAAAAAAGAAGAGACGTAAGGCATTAAAATAATCCTCAAAATGGAAAAACTTACGTCAAGTAAAGCCAACTGTTAGCCTCTTTATTAATTCACATATTTATTCATTCAATAGATATTTATTGGGCGACTTAACAGTGAATAGAAGAACATCTGTGCTCTTAACAGCTTAAAATTTGTTGAGAGAAATACTGTAGTTCTTTAAAAATTAAGCAAGATGAATTCAGGTTGTGATAATCGCTTGAAAGAAATAAACAGAAAGCTAACAAGGAAGCATTAGTAAAGGCAACCACTTTGGGTGGATTGCATGGGAGGACTTTTGAGGTGAAGGATGAGAAGAGGAGAGGTCTCTGTGAATATCAGGGAGACAGATATCCTAGAGAGAGGGAGTATATGTGAAGACACAGTGTGGGAATGTGGTATGAGATAATTCCATGAAGGAAAAAAGGAGTTATAATTTTCAATATTTAATATTTAGAATATTTAAGGCACAGTAAGCCATAACCAGGACTTTAGATTTTTCTCACTAAGATCAAATCTAATTTATGTTTTTAAAAGACTCTCTATTTTGTTGATCTTGGAGAGTGGGGAGGCACCTGGAGAGGCTAGGGGACCGAGCTGCTGCAGTGACACACGAGTAGTGGGAACACGGACGGACTCTGAGGGAGGCGGTGCAGGTGTTCAGGAATTGATGCAGGGTAGCCAACAGGACTCAGTGAAAGAAATAAAGGAATCAGAATCAACAACATGAGCCGTAGAAGACCTACTATGAAAAAGGAAAACAAAAATCAACAAACCACAAACCTTAATGAAACCAGAATCAAAATCAGGAGGCAAGCATAGTTTACATTAAATTAATCACATCTTTTCCTTCTGTAACTATGGGGTGAGACTCTCACACCTGCCTGAGAAATTCTGCAAAGTCAGTCCACTGGATTACTGGCTTAAGCTTTGTCTAAATATTTTTTTAAATAAAAAAGGTCTAGCTGTAGACAGTTTCTCCCAAGCTGGACCTTTATCTTCTTTCTCTGTTCCCTAAAGATAGCCTAATAACCCCTCACAGTAGATTAAGCCTAAGTTGGCCAAAGTCAATATTAACTTCTACTTTAGTGTCCTACAGTAGATGTGAATTTTTAAAGGGTTTACTATGTGCCAGACACTCTGTTAGATTCATTACATAACGTTGGAGTTCATACTGACATCGATTGTGTTCTAAAACTTTGTGTTATTTCCTGACCTTATGCTTCTCATTGATCAAAAAACACAAATTGATAAATCTTTCAGAACTGTATTTTTTTGGGGGGAGGATCCTAGAAGGTCTTAAATAGAAAGATTAGAGAAAAATAATATAAATTGAAGGAACATATTTATTTTTCTGTGATAAAATAATAAAGGTACTAAGAGTTCCAAATAACTCTGCCAGCCCCTAAGAGGAAACTCTAAGGGGTCATGAGAATATGAGATTACTCAGGACATAACAAATCAGGTGGTAGATGAAAAGCTGCTTTTATGTTGTATGAACACACTGGTAAAGCACTATACTATGAATAGGAAGGTGAAAAATGATGGGTCAAAGTTCAGGTTGATAGTGTCTTGAGAAAGAAACAAGAAAACCAATGTGAGAAGGGGTGGGGATTTTTGCTCATATTCTCAGTCACCACCAATGCTTGTAAGATAGAGAACTGGAAACACCTTGCTTCACCTCAAGGCATTCTGGAAGCCTGTTGAACACTCCCAGGTGACTTTGGTACAAATAATTAATGGACCACACTGTGGGAAATACTGATTTAATCCAATCTCTTTATTTTATAAATCAGCATGATACTCATAAAGGAAAATGCTTAGGCAAAATGGTGTCAGTATTTTTCATTAGAGCTTAGGCTAAATCAGTCTCCACTTTGATAGTTGGATTTAAATTTCCAACTCCAATTATAGATGTACTAATAACACATATTACTGCTGTTTTTTTCTGCAGAATTACAACCACAGCTGCCTGCATGATGGATCTAAGGCGGTACCCACTGGATGAACAGAACTGCACCTTGGAAATTGAAAGCTGTAAGTCTTTCTGAAAATTCAGCTAGATTGAACTGTGATTTAAGGTTCTCCTTAGGCAGACGACTCCTACTCGGGTTATATTAAGACCACAGATTCTGCAAAGGCTCTGCTAGGACACCATATTTGGAGGAGGGAAGCACTGACAGCTTCTTCCCTCAATAATGCCTCTACAATCTTGGTCTCCTCTCTAAATCTTTGGGAGAGATGTTTAAGGAAGAAATAATCTGGCAATAAAAGGAGAATGTTCAGGGCCTGGAAAAGTACCAAGGACTATTTCAGGAATTTAAAATATGGAATTGGTGCAAACAGCTACAAGAAGCTTGGGAAAATAAGTGGAGGTGGCAGTGTGTCACAAAGATGTCCATACTGTTGTTGCCGCTCATCAGCTTTCTCTTTTGGTAATTGTAAGATAAATGTGGCCTTCCACATTAGTTAACACATTCACCGAAGATACTTTAATGGAATGATTTTTTTGTTTGTTTTGAGGGACTATTTTCAGTGTCTATATTTTTTATTTTTCTGAAGGTCATATGATGGGCAAGGTTAGGATGTGTGTGTGTGTTCTTTTTTTTTTAATATACTGACTTTTTTGCAATGTAGTTTTCTGGGCCCTGGTTTTAGCTTCCAGGTCGATGGTTCGGTCACCCATGTTATTAGGTGGGCTGAAATGTTGATTTTATAACCCATCTCCATTTTAGAGGTCACATAGGGAAGTGGTTTCAGGTAGAAGAGCATTTTGAATCTCTTTTCTCTGTCACTTCTTTGCAATGCTTTCATACTTTATCCCACCAAATAATTGGAAGCTTACAATTTTATATCCAGTATTCTAGACAATAAGTGACTGGACTGCTGTGAGGATATTCACAACCTTTGTGAGAAATGTTAGTGTGGCAAGCAGCATGACTCTGAGGCACTGCTCTGAGCAGAAATATGACACTTATGACACATTGTGGGCATTTTTACCCATTTCAAGAGTTTCCAGGGATAATTAAATTTGCATGTATTTTTGAAGAATCTTATTGCATGATTGTACTCCAAATCATCATTATTTTCAAATTAGATTTTTGCCTTCCAGAGCTACTTACTGAAATTGGTCTATAGGGTTTCAGTGATTAATTTTACACACACAATTTTAGGATCATGTTATGTGCTGCGTTATCTTAACCTACATTATAATTTAGAGAGTATAATAATGTTCTTCAGGGTGGTGCTTGTGGCTCAAAGGAGTAGGGCGCTGGCCCCATATGCCCGAGGTGGCAGGTTCAAACCCAGCCCTGGCCAAAAACTGCAAAAAAAAAAAAATAATAATAAAATAAAAGAAGAAGAAGAAGAAAAATAATGCTCTTCAAAGTTCAAATTCTTTTGTAATTTAAAATTATTATTTTTTTATTGTTGGGTGTTCATTGAGGGTACAAAGAATCAGATTATACTGCTTGCATTTTTTAAGGTGAAGTTCTTCTTATACTTGTGTCCTGCCCGTAAGGGGTGTGTCACATACCCTCCCTTCTTCCTTCTCTTCATTCCACCATCCCCACACCCCCTGCATCCATTGTCCTCATATTAAAATTGAGTACATGGGATTCTTGCTTTTCCATTCTTGTGATGCTTTACTAAGAAGAATGTGTTTCGTTTCCATCCAGGTTAATGCAAAAGATGTAAAGTCGCCATCTTTTTTAGTGGCTAAATAGTATTCCATGGTATACATATACCACAGCTTATTAATCCATTCCTGCATTGGTGGGCATTTAGGTTGTTTCCACAATTTGGCAATTGTAAATTGAGTAGCAATAAATAGTCTAGTGCAAACGTCCTTATGATAAAATGATTTTTTTTTTCTTCTGGGTAGATGCCCAGTAATGGGATTGCAGGATCAAATAGGAGGTCTAGTTTGAGTTCTTTGAGGATTCTCCGTATTTCATTCCAAAAAGGTTGTATTAGTTTGCAATTCTACCAGCAGGGGTGTGGAAAAGTGTTCCCTTCTCTCCACATCTGTGGCAGCACATGTAGCTTTGAGATTTTGTGATGTGGGCCATTCTCACTGGGGTTAGGTGATATCTCAGGTGGTTTTAATTTGCATTACTCTGATAATTAGGGATGGTGAACATTTTTTTCATGTTCATTAGCCATTCATCTGTCTTCTTTAGAAAAAGTTCTATTCATCTCTCTTGCCTATTGATATAAAGAATTATTGGCTCTTTTTATGTAGCTTAATTTGAGTTCTTTATAGATCCTAGTTTTTAACCTTTTGTCCAATTCATAATATACAAATATATTTTCCCATTTTGATTGTTGTCTATTTGCTTTGGTTGTTGTCTCCTTAGCTGTACAGAAGCTATTCAGTTTAATTAAGTCCCTTCTGTTTATCTTTGTTGTTATTGCAGTTGCCACTGGAATCTTCTTCATAAAGTCTTTCCCCAGCCTGATACCTTCAAGTGTTTCCCCCACACTTTCTTTGAGAATTTCTATTGTTTCATGCTTTAGATTTAGATCTTTTATTCATCTTGAATCAATTTTAGTGAGTTGAGAAAGGTGTAGGTCCAATTTCTGTCTTTTACATGTGGATATCTAGTTCTCCCCATTTGTTGAATAGGGATTCTTTCCCCCCATGTTTGTTATTGTTTAGTTTATCAAAGATCAAGTGGCTGTAAAATATGAGTTTCATCTCATAGTTTTCTATTCAGTTCCAGATGTCTATGTCTCTATTTTTGTGCCAATATGATACTGATTTGATCACTACAGCCTTGTAGTACAGCCTAAAGTCTGGTAGGTGAGTGCCCTCAGCTTTATTACTAAGAATTGCCTTAGCTATCCAGGGTTTTTTAAGGTTTCATACAAAATGAAGAATTATTTTTTCCAAATCTTGAAATCATGATGTTGGTAATTTAATGGGGATTACATTGACTCTGTAGATTGCTTTGGAAAGTATAGACATTTCAACAATGTTGATTCTTCCTAGTCAAGAGCATGGTATATTCTTCCATTTGTTAGTATCTTCTGCTATTTCTTTTCTTAACGGTTTCCTAGCTTTGTTCATAGAAGTTCTTTATCTCTTTTGTTAGATATATTCCTAGATATTTCATTTTCTTTGAAGGTACTGCGAAGGGAATTGTGTCCTTGATTAGCTTTTCATCTTTCCTGTTATTGGCATATTTGAAGGCTATGATTTGTGGACATTGATTTTATATCCTGAGACATTACTGTTATGTTTTTAATCACTTCCAGTAGTTGAGTCTTTGGGGTTCTCTAAGTATAAGATCATATTGTTGGCAAAGAGGGAGTTTCTTCCTCTGCTCCCACTTTGATGCCCTTTATTACCTTCTCTTGACTGATAATATTGGCTAGAACTTCCGTCTATGTTGAATAGTAGTGGTAATAAAGGACAACCTTGTCATGTTCCAGTTCCGAGCAGGAAAGCTTTCATTTTTATATCATTCAGTATAATATTAGCTGTGAGTTTGTCGTAGATGACTTTGATCAGTTTAAGAAATATTCTTCAGAGCTCTAATTAGAAAGGGATGTTGAATTGTATCGAATGCTTTTTCTGCATCTATTCAAAGGATCATATAGTCTTTGTTTTTGCTTCTGTTGAGATGGTGAATTACATTTATGGGCTTGAGTATGTTACCTTGCATCCCTAAAATGAAACCTACTTGATTGTGATGTATGACTTTTTAGTAAGAAGCTGTAATCTATTGGCTAGGATTTTATTGAGAATTTTTGCATCTATATTCATTAGTAAAATTGGTCTAAAGTTCTCCTTTTTAGTTGGGTCTTTAGTTCTGGTATCAAGGTGATGTTTGCTTCATAGAACATGTTAGGGAAGATTGCTTTCTTCTCAACTTTTTGGAATAGTTTCTGTAGAATGGGTATAAATCTTTGAACATTTGATAGAATTCTGGTGTGAAGCCATCTGGATGAGGGCATTTTTTTGTTGGGTGAGTTCTTTTATTGTTTCTTTGATCTCAGTGCTTGAAATTGGTCTGTTTAGGAGACATATTTCTTGATTAAGTCTAGGGAGAGGGTGTCATTCCAAGTATTGATCCATTTTCTCCACATCAAATTTCTGGATATAGTGTTTCTTGTAGTATTCAAAGATTATCTCTTGTGTCTCTATGGCATGTATTGTTATTTCCCCTTTATTGTTTCTGACTGAGATTACTAGAGATTTTACTTTTCTGTTTCTAGTTCATCTTGCCAAAGGTTTATCTATTTTATTGACTTTTTTGAAAAACCACTTTTTGTTTTATTTTCTCAATGATTTCTCTGCTTTCTATTTCATTAATCTCTTATTTAATTTTTTTTTTCTTTTCTTCTGCTGGATTGTTCTTCTTTTTCCAGTTCCGTAAGATGGTTTATGATAATTCATTTTAACTTATGTATCTCATTTAAGTTCATTTAAGTTGATCTGCTTACTTTCTTTTTTTTGAATGTATGCATCTAGTGCAATAAATTTTTCTTTCAGTACTGCTTTTGTTATATCCCACAGGTTTTGGTAATTTGCATCCTTATTGTTGTTATGTTTGAAGAAATTAACAATTTCGTCCTTTATGGTTGTTTAATTTCCATGCCTTTGTGTGAGGATGAAGGTTTTTGTTGGAGTTTGAGTTCCACCTTTATAGCCTTGTGGCCCGAGAAGAAATAAGGCACCATTGCTATTCCTTTAATTTTGCTGAGGTTTGATTTGTATCTTTGAATGTGATCTATTTTGGAGTATGTGCAATGGGCTCACGAGAAAAAATTATATTCTTTTGCTTTAGGATGGTGTGTTCTGTGTAATTTAAAATTATTGATATGGCTGATGTGGCCGAGTGGTAGCTCCTGCCTATAATCCTAGCACTCTAGGAGGCTAAGGCGGGTGGAGTGCTTGAGATCAGGAGTTTGAGACCAGCCTAAGCAAGACTGGGACCCCATCTAGAATAAAAACAGAAAAATACAAAATAGCCAGGCATCATGGTGAGCACCTGTAGTCCCAACTACTAGGTAGACTGAGGCTGGAGGATGACTTCAGTCCAGGAGTTTGAAGTTGCTGTGACCTAGAGAATGGTACTCTACCCAGGGCAACAGAGTGTGACACTGTCTCAAAAATAAATAAATAAAAATAAAATTATTGATATAAAGATATTTCGAAATTGGTGTGTTGCTATGTACCACTCATAAATATTTGTGGTAAGCGCATTTTTTCTGTTCCAGTTTTGGCATATGTGCTGCCAACGAGTAGGCACAAGAGAATTTTTTGAGGTAAAATTTTACTGAGATTTTAAATAATCATAGTTGTAGGCGGATGAAGCACTTTCACTAATGTTATTTCACTTGAGCCTTCCAAAATCCTTCCAAAAGCCTTCCAAAATTACTTTTCATTTGAAATAGCTGATGTCTAAGGACACAGACGATACTCCAAGTGTTTAATGTTTTTAAATTATAATATTGACATGAATATTTAAAAATTAACATGATAATTCATTTGAACTTATGTATCTCATTTAAGTTCACAGTTACCCAGTTAAATAAAGTAGATATTAATATTGCCAGCTTTACAACTAGAGAGACAGACTCAAAGATGTAAAGGGATTTGTCGATGATCATTCAGACATTTTCTGACACCGTGGCTCTGTGCTGATGTGGTAATAGAGACACAGATTTTGGAGGGATCAGATTATAAGACCCTGACTCTAAGCCCTCTAGACTAAAAAGCAGGAAGATAGCCTGGTCTTAAGGGAAATTGAGACATATTCATATTTAGATGGAGAGCAAATCATTATTGTAGAGAATTAAATGTAGTATTGTATTAATAATATACATGATACACAGGCTCTGTTGTTATAAAAAAGATCATTTGCTAAATAAGCATACTGAAATGGGTTTAGCATCTCATTCTTCAAACTACTAGTTTCCCTCCTGATGACTGACATTCCACCTCATTCATCCATCAGTTCCTTTACACAAACCCTAGGCATTCATTCATTCTCATTCTCTTCCTCTCTCTCTTCTTTCCCTCCCAGCTTTATTTTTAAGTAAAGGCACAGTCTCTGTCTTGCTCAGGCTGGTCTTGAACTCCTGAGTTCAAGCAGTCCACCCGTCTCAACCTCCCAGAGAGCTCGGATTATAGGCCTGAGCCACCGTGACCCGCCCCCATCCTCTCTTTCTTTATTTCTCTTTCTCCTTCTTCCTTCTCTCTATTCATCCTTCCCATTTGTATCTGCTTCTGTCCCTTCTTCCTTCTCTCTCTCAAGTGGGAATTACCCTTAACTGTGACATGGCTAAATCATTAGCACCTTTTAAATGTATCAACAATAATTATAAATTGATTGAATTATAAATCAAATTGAGTTATAAATTGATTGATTTAGAAGATAGTATAACCTGATTCTGGGCAGCTTGGAGTGGGAGAACATTAAAGTTGAGCTTATTGTTTCTTTATTCATTCAAGAATTTACTAGGGGCCAGGCGCGGTGGCTCATGCCTATAATCCTCACACTCTTGAGAGGCTGTAGTGTTTGGATTGCTTGAGTTCACGAGTTCGAGACCAGACCCCGCCTCTATTACAAATAGAAAAACTAAGGCAAGAGGTTTGCTTGAGCCCAAGAGTTTGAAGTTGCTGTGAGCTATGACTCCATGGCACTATACCCAGGGCAACAGCTCAAGACTCTGTCTCGGAAAAAAAAAAAAAAAGAAAGAATTTACTAGGTCATTAAATATTTATCGAGCACTAATTATTTACCAGGCACTATAATAATCTCAAAATACATAATGATGAACAACAATAGATAACATCATAGCCTCTTTTATTAAGATAAGGGAAATATGCACGAGTATTCCGATTTCCTATTCTGACATGCTTAGGACCACAAGTGCTTTAGTTTTTTTTTTTTGTTTTGTTTTGTTTTGTTTTTTTCAAATTTTGGAATATTTGCAGTATATTTATAAGTAGTATGTTTCCATACATAATTGTTGAGCATCCTTAATCCAACATTTCCTCTGAACATTATGTGTCCTACTCAAAAAGTTTCTGATTTTTGAAGCATTTCAGATTTTAGATTTTCAGATTAGCGATACTTAAACTCTAATTTAAATAAATACATATATGAATGTAAAATTGCATTGCATTAGTGAAGAGTGCTGCCAAGATGAAGTGTTTATCTCTAAGAAATTTTTTTTTGAGACAGAGCCTCAAGCTGTCGCCCTGGGTAGAGTGCTGTGGCATCATAGTTCACAGCAACCTCCAACTCCTAGGCTCAAGCGCTTCTCCTGCCTCCGTCTCCCAAGTAGGTGGGATTACAGGCGCCCACCACAATGCCCAGCTATTTTTTGGTTGTAGCCGTCATTGTTGTTTGGCGGGCCCAGGCTGGATTCGAACCCACCAGCTCAGGTGCATGTGGCTGGCGCCTTAGTCGCTTGAGCCACAGGCGCCGAGCCAGAACTTTTTTTTTTTTTTTAAAGGATATTTAAAACAAGCCTTGAAATACAGTGCTAAGGATTCTAAAAGGTTAGTATTGACTATGCTAACTTCATAGCTTTTCTTAAATTTAGAGAGGAATGGAGATGTCCCATGGAATTAGTGGGATTTGCAGAACTAAAGGAGATCTGGTAACATTTATCACCATGCAGACCATGGAACTGCCAAAACTGAAAAGGGAAATCCATTTCTAGGTGTTCCCAGTCCTTGTCTCTAAAAGTTACATTTTACTTATGTGGGCCTGTCATCTTTGTGATCAGAGGTGGCACAGCATAGCCACCTAAATGCATGGCATGTATATACACACATCCATAATATATCTGGTCCATACCTTTCCCTGAAGTTCTCAGGGCAGTTTGGGAAAGGGACACCAGAATACTTGCCTGTTTTTCCAGGGAAAAGACATCTTAAAAGTACCAAATAACAAAACTAAGTCAAAAGCTTCTCTTAAAAAAAAAAAAAATAGTTTCATCACATTGTGACATTAGGACACAGCATTCCCTTGTACTGTGAGGCCACTTAATATGCTCCATCCAGAAATGGGAATTTTATCTATATTTGATACTGTAATTTTCTTTCTTTCCTTCTTTTTTTTTTTCCCTTTCTGTTTTTGGCTGGGGCTGGGTTTGAACCCACCACCTACCACATATGGGGCCGGCGCCCTACTCCTTTGAGCCACAGGCGCAATTTTCATGGGGTTACTCTGTCATATTCTGTGCCAGCTCCACTGGATGATGCTGATATCAGCTGCAGAGCCTCTTTGGGTCTGCCTCTTCCCTCCCTCAGAAGAACAGGCTGCCTCAGGCTATCTTCACCCTAGCTTCAGGTTCTCCATGTGGGACATGTGAATTGCTTGTCCAAAAAAGAGTATGGAATTCTCTCAATTGTACCCATTTATAAGCTGCTCAAAAAACTAAAAACCCAACGATTCCTTTTTTGGTCCATTTGTTTATGTGCTTTTATTTCATCTTATCTCTGAGTGAGTTGGACTGGCCAGCCTCAGTGTCTCAGAGAATGAGTTTAGTTCTCTCATTCTTAACACAGTTGGTTTTTCAGTCAATATCAGCCTTCGGATTCTGCAAAGAATTAGAAAAATGTTTGTAGAACTCTCTCAGCAGCATTTTCATAGGCACTTCACAGGGCTACATAAAGTGTTTACTGAGACAATTGGTCAGGCATCTCCTTTTAAGGCCTAAAAGTAAATAAAAATGTGAAATCCTACTCACTGCCTTTGTGACATCATCAGAATCCCATGATTACCTAAGTGGAGGGAGAAAGTTATCCTACTTATCTGAGTCTCAGTTTTCTAGTGGATAAAATGAGGATAATAACCTACCATACAGGGTTGTTATGAGAATTACATTAAATAATTTAGATAAATAATCTGGAACATTGCTTTGTACATGATAGATAGACTCTAAGAAACAGCAACTTCAGTCATTAAAAATATTACTATAATACTACTAGTTTTGTTATATGTATTTTATAAGTTCCATATGCCATAGATTTGTAGTAATAACAAGATCTAGTAAATCTATCCAACCTAAAACCTATACCATGGCCTTGCCCTTCTAAACTTTTATAGATTTTATTCCTGCCCTTGCTTTAACATTCTAAGTTAGGTGCCCTTATCTGTAGTGCCATATACTTGCTGACAGAATGTTTCAGCCAGCTGTGCCTACAGTGTAGAATTCAAATTAAGTTACTTTACTTGGACTACAGAGAAAAGAATTGACAACTAGCTTCAAAATCCAAAACTGGATCTTTAAAAGTGCCTTGACATCTATACTTGGCTGAAGTGAAAGTCTGTTTATCAGTATAACCCATGCATGGTTTTGTGAACATTTAAACTGGCCATCACTGCCTGGTGACAATCTAACATTTCTATGACTGACACCTGTAAGTGTGTCAGAGTACATTGATCCTAGCATCTCTTCTTGTTAGAGATATTCACTGTGCTTTAGGACAGCAATAAATGTAAATAGAAATGAGCTTGTTGTTGCTTTACTGAGTTCTAATTTAGGTAAAGAGAACTTACTGTGGAGTTACTGTTGGAATCAGGGTTATATTTTCTTTATTCAACAATTTTATTCTGAACCATCCTTCTTGAAGATGTAAGTATAGATGGAAACACCTAAACATTTGAAGTATTGAATGTGAATTTTGAATGCGAATTTAGTATATCAAAGAGCTAATATATTTTGGAGACAGGTTATACTACATATTGCATAAATATATAGCAGTAAATATAAATACTTTTAAAAACTTAGAAGAAACAAGAGTGAATTGTACTCATCTACCCCAAAGTAAACATCAGTAGTACCTTAGAGGATGCCCGTAGGTTCAAAATAACTGTAACAGAGGAAGCAGTGAGGAGGAAGGACATGGTGTTAATGTGTAGAGGATAAGAAGATGTTTTTTGAATATAGAAAGACCTGTGTAGTATGCGTTCCTCAAGCTAACTAAACAGGTCACTTAGCTTCTTCAAGCTACGATTTCTCATCTGTACAATATTGCATCCTTACAGGTAACGAAGTAATCAAGATAGAGATCTTTGTGCAGTGCTTGGTACTGGTATTTCCATAAGTAGCAGCTGTTATCATTATAGCATCATCATTATCATTATCAAATTACACATAGAATATTTTGCTCAGTTAGAGTTACAACATTTTAAGAAGGATATTTAGCAATCAGAACAACCAACATGTGAGTCATACCTACAACATAAGAGTTTGAAAAACCAGCAGAAGAAACTGGAGTGAGGAAGGCACATTTACCTTGGGGAAGGGAAGCAGGCTAGGGAGGGTGTCATTGTAACTGCAGAATTTCTTCTTCAGAACAGAGAGTAGACTATGTCTCCCCTCAGGGCAAAACTAGACTAATGGGAAAAGATGCCAAAAGGCAATTTTGAACTGAAAGTTTAGAAAAAAAAGAAAAGTTCATAGCAATTACAGCTGGTGAAAAATCAGATAGTTTGGAATATTCTGGAAAACCATTTCTGGGAATGAAGCAATATTTTCAGTGAGGAAGTGATAAGATTATATTATTTTTAAGTAACTGTGGATTGAGGGTTAGTTGGCACCAGCAAACACATGTAAGACTTTAGTTAAAGGACAATTAGGCAGCCACTGGTTTATGTGAGGATGTAGATCCCATATGCATATACGTCTGGGAGCAATGCTACATAGGAAAAGATGAAAATGACGTTGCTGCAAAAATTTAAAGCAGAACAGGACGTATGTGTTTTACTGATGGCTTGTTGTTATTTAGCTAGCAATCTTTATTTTCTTAGATTTTCCTTATAGGAATACATCTTATAGTTATGCCTGTGAGAAATAGTTACATTTCTCTGTCTTTTTAATGAATCTAAACCTTCTTCAGTCTTTTGATCCCCTTAAAGGTCAACAAAAGAGAGGGTATGCGTTCGTGTTTGTGCAGATATGTGTGTGTGGAAGGCAAGTAGAGGTGTCAAATAATAAAGCTACCAAATAGTTTAGGTGATCCTTAAATTATTTCAAATCAGAAAAATATTCCCATGAAATTCCAGAGAGGCTTAGTCATAATTATTTATAGAGAAAAAAAAGCAGAGAGCATTGCAAATGCTCCATGGTATCCTTGCATACAAATTTAATTTGCATCGTTGTCCTATTTTGATATTTTCTTGAATTGCATCCAGAATTATGGAAGTAAGGGATTATCTTCCCATCCTTCCTGAGGGAAGATACTTGTTGAGTTGTGTTCTTCGTTTAATAATTACTTATCTTTTATGACCATAGACAAGTACCAGGATGTGTGTTTAGAACCTCTGAAACCTCTCGCAAAGGTTATTTCTGATCTTGATATATGTTTGGACTTGAAAACTGTGTTTCTTCAATTCTTCTATCATTGGAAAGTAAAATAGTGACTTTTTTTTTTTTGAAGATCAAATTTCAATCTTGGATTTATTGGAATCATGCTCCAGTCATCAGAGCTTCAAACACCCAACAGTTAAGCAAATAAGCAAAATCAGCCTTTGCTTTTCATATATCCTAGGTGAGATTAAGACTTTTTCAAGAATTATTTCATGAAAAAGCAAAAGTATAATGGAGAAATTAGATTAGTTTTAGTGATTGTTAAAAGAAAAAACTCACAATTTTATTCCATTTGTTCTAGAGAGAAGAAAACTGGTATAAAAGAAAACAACTTGATTTTTAGGTTTTATGGTGGAGTCCTTACCTAATAATGAAAGTATTCTGTTAAAACCATCATTTGTAAAAATTACAACTAATTAAAAATATAACTGCCGGTGTACTTTAGGATTTAAAAAGCTGAGATATTCCATGTTTAAGGGAATGGTTTCCAGAGTTGCCAAATGCATTCCCATGAGAATTTCTTAAGCTGTGGGAACACAGAGCCATGCACAATCTCATTTGCCCATAAGGACTAAAATTCAAGGACCTGGGTGTCAAGGTTGAGCCTTCATATTGAGCATGAAGAACAAAACTAGTAAACCTATTCAGTCTGATGTGGGTTTTTTCTCCCCAGTAAAGAGAATCTTATTTTTTTATTTTCTCTTTTTATAGCCTGTATTTTTTCCTTCTGAGATTCCCACTAGATAGATTTGGGGTATCTTCCATCTCTCTGGCATGGATCTGAACTAAAATTTATAGACGTTTATCTTCACAATTACTAAATAATTTGTTTTGACAGTCATGTTTTCAATTTCTAAGAATTCCTCCTTATTATTGGATCGCTCACTTTCCATAGTAATTTGCTCTCATATACAATGTCCTTTTGACTTTAGGAATATTGATTGGAGTTATTTACAAGTTCTCTGTCTTTCACTCTCTTCCTCTGTTTCCTGTTGTGGTGATGTGTGTTGGTTTAACTTGGTCCTTCTTTTACATGCAGATGATTTTCCTCAGATGTCTGTAATCTTTAAAGTCAATTCATGTTTGTAAATTAAGGATTAGTGTGATCAGAAGAAGGAGCTACTATGGGTTTTCAGAACAATGTGGGTTTCCTTAGCACTATCATATGCTTGTTTCCACAGCCTCTGTGCTGAAGAGGATGTGGTGGGGGAGAAGTGGACATGCTCACTGACCTCCTCTTTAGGAGGGTGGCTTGGGACCTTTCACAGATAACCAATATTTTTATCAGAGGCTGGAGCACTTCAGATTACTTCACCTTTTTACTCCTAACAGGAAGTAATAGAACCGCAATTCATTTTTCCCCTCTATTTGTAGAGGTGCTCAGGACTATCTGGGGCTGTGTTCTGATTCTCTCTTCAGTCAAATGTATCTAAATTAGGAATCCAGGCAGTACCCAATTTGTTTAAGGGGATTTCTTAGAGGATTATATGGGGTACAACCACCACAGCCAGTTTTAGGAGAGGAAGGGAACTAGTCTGGTGGCTCCATGGAAAAGTCCCCACTCTGTGAACTTGCTGACCAAATTTGTAAATTCTTTAGGGGAGAGAGTCTCAATCTTGCTGCGTATTGGATCACTGGGGATTTTTTCAAAAATCCAAATGAAAAGGCCACAGCACAGAACTATTGAATTAGTAATTTTAGAAGCTCTTCAGGTAACTACATGGCACAGCCAAAGTTTGGAATGAGTGCTCTAGGGCATGGTTCTCACACTTGAGTGGGTAGGAGAACCTTCTAGAGGGCTTGCTAAAATACAGATTGCTGAGTTCTCATCTCCAATGTTTCTAACTCAGTGGGTCTTCGTGAAGCCTGAGAATTTGCATTTCTAACAAGATCCTGGGTCAAGCTAATGCTGCTAGTGCAGGGACCACACCACATGGGGAAAGTCACTGCCCCAGGACTTTAGTGGGAAGATTGACTCTCTTTTTCAGCCTACACCAGCTGAGCCCTGTTTCAGGATGAGGTTTCTCTGTTGTTTTCTCCAATCTACCTAACCTCATTTACATTCTGACTTCCATGTAGTTTTCAAAATTTCTGGTCCAAAGATGGCATACTTTATTGTTTTGTAATTGCTGTTACTTCCTTTTACTTATTTCGGTGAGATCAGAGTAGAGCAGGAAAGGTAAATGTTCTGTCTTAAACTAGTATGTCCCTCTTCCTTATGCACTTTAATATTTAGCTGCATATACAGTATTTCACTTCATTTAAAAAACTTAAGAGCATATCACAAAGGTCTTATTTTCTGAAACATTCTTTTATAATACAATTTTCTGTGCCTGTGTAACCTTCTGAATTTGGACAAACCATAATTTATTCATTTAACCAGTTGCCTCTTGTAGAACATGTTATTTCTACTGCATTACTATTTTACATGTTATGATTTGTATATAATTGAGGTTGTATCATTAAATACAATCATGATTTTATATGTATGCCCCTGTATGTGTGTATTTACTTGTTATAATTTGTGTATAATTGAAACTATATTATTAAATATAATCACGATGTTGTATGTATAACTCTGTATGTATATACAGGTATATAATATATAACTATGCTGGTCAATATGATATACAAAGTCAAATTAAGATTAATTAAAATTAAATTTCCTTTCTTAGCCACACTAAGCATATTTTCATTCAGTAGTCAATGTAGCTAGTACCTGCCATATTGGACAGTGCAGATAAATAGAAAACTTACATCATCTCAAAAAATATATTGAATAACCCTAGTAGATAAGATGAATTCATAGAATTTGAATGGCCACAACATAGAAAATATAAAATTTAAAGTCATTTTTTTATTTAAAAAAAGGTAGGAAAGTACGTGCTTAGACTTCTAGGATTAGAATTTATGGTATCACTTCTTCACACTTGCCTTACATCCATGAGACTCTTAACTTACAGGTTACGTGGATAGCATTTTTCTAATTTAAAATAAATGAGTTAAATGTAGAAAGAATTAAATACTCAAGAGCATTAGAATTATTATATATACTATAGGTCAGCCTCAAACCAAAATTATATTATGTACAGTATCTATTTAATAAGGTATCACTACCTGGAAAATAACTCTATCCTTCTCTTAACTACTATCATTTGTGAGATTCACCGTTACATTAACAAGAATAATAAAATCCTATATTGAATGTGTTCCTCTCTTGGTAGATATATCCTGATTTCAAAAAAGAAAAAATAAAGGCAACCCAAAATACATTCGATTGAAATATATACTAATCATTTTCATATTTGTCAAAGAAATTATAATTTTATTATTCCTAAGTGGACAAACCAAAAAGGAGCCCAATTCATCGTGTTATCAAGTTAGTATCTCTCACTCTCATGAGTGAAAATCCACCTGGTGGCTTCAGTTCCCTCCACACACCATAAAGCTGTTTCTGCAATAGCCTGCCAAGTGAAACAATATATGAAGAACATGTGGATGTCATAATAACCACCGGCCCAAACAGCAAAGTGTGGGAGATATTATCCTGGTGGTGGACAGGACTTTCATATGAATCAGTAGGTACCTTTAGGAATCAAGAACTTTACTTGCAGAGAGATTGGAGAGAAATATTTTAGCAATAGACACAATTGCCTATAAAATTCTTACCCTTATAACATTGAAAAATTATATATAAATCTTACCCAGGTAAGTTAAACCTCTTTGCTTCCACCTGTCATAAGCCATCTTGGTAATGAAATGAGCCCTGAAAGCAGCTCAACCCTTTGACCACGTAATAAGCACAGCTGGGAAGCTTGGGAATATGTTGGCACAACACTAAGCTTTCAACTCCAAGAACAGGAGGAGCAATCATAAGGATACTGCTTCCCATTATGGCTTCTTGAAGATGAAGTATTTTCTTAATGATTAAATGATTTCCTCAGTCCCTCAGGACACAGGAGGGACTTTGATGAGGCTTTGTTCAAACCCCCCCACATTTGTGTATATTTACCTTTTTGAAGGTGATGCCATCCTCTTTTTATTTTCTAATGCTAATTTACCCCCTGCTTTGAAATTTCCTATTAGATGCAAAAGGCAGTTTAGGTCCTCACAGCATATTATAAATCTCTCTATGGCAAATTGCATGGGGACAGGGGTAGGAGGTGGGAGTACAAACTTGTTTACTTAGTTTTCTTTTAGGCTCAGGAAAGGTGCCAACAATACCATCACCCTTCAAAAACTCTCTTCTTGGCTGAGTTTCATTTTATACTTGATCCTAATTAGGTGAAAATAACACATGTGTGGATTTTTTAGCATTTTTAGTAAAGGCTGGAGAGCACTTTGTGAAACTTGATGTGAACATCTTAAGTCAGAGGCGTAAACACACCCACAGACCTTCCCTGCTGCATTCCCAGAAGACTCCTGTTTGTGTTTGATAGTTGCAGCCCATTGAACTGCAACACAGACTGACTTTTCTCAGATCCTGAACTTGGCGCCCTTCGTTACTTCTTGAAGACATTTTCTTTGCAGTAATGGTGGTTAGTTTTTGTAAATCATATACCTCTTTTTCATAGGAAGAGTCTACTATTTTCCTCTGTTCACATTTTCACTGCTGCCAGAACCATAATATATTGTTATTAAATATCACATGATCATCCTTACCGTTATCAGTAGTAAATGCCATTCATTAAATGCCATTCATTAAAGATCTGCACCAGATCTTGTGCTGTGCATATACAAACACCATCTTGTCTAATCCTCCCATGCAGCCGCTACTGTTTCCTTTTTACAAATGAGGGCAGGAGACCTCAGAGAAGTCTCATAACTTACAAAAGGCCACACATGTTAGCAAGGGAATGTATTGATTAAGGCAGTGGTTGTCAACCTTCCTAATGCCACCACCCTTTAATATAGTTCCTCATGTTGTGCTGACCCCCAACCATCAAATTATTTTCATACTTCATAACTGTAATTTTGCTACTGTTATGAATCATATGTAAATATCTGATATTCAGGAGACCACCAAAGGGGTCTCAACCCACAGTTTAAGAACCTCTGAATTAAGGTTTAGTTGAAGGGAATGGGATTCAGTGTAGGTATCCTATTCCTTTAAACACAAGGAACTTATTTGGCTCACAGAACTCTTGAGAGGATTGAAGAAAGAGACTCTTGGCTGAGCTTTTAGCTGTTTCTCCAGATCACAGCAGAGACCTCTATCACCTAGGCAGCTGTTGCTCCTGCCAGGATATTGTGAGCACCTGCTGAATAATGTGGCCACTGATTTGGCTACTAGACCAAAAGCACGCCACTTCTAAGAAAGTCTATATTAACAAGATAGATACTCTGTGCCCTACGTCTCTCTCTACTCAGTGTAGTTATGAATCCAAGTTTTCAGCAAGTACATCTGTTTGGCAGAGCCTGGATCACATTTAGAACATTAGGCAAAAGTGAACGTGAGGGGTGTAGTTTTTAGTGGTCAGTATCTAGTGTCCAGTGGAGTAGCCATGCTGGGAAGTGAACTCAGGTCAGCATGATTCAGTCAGCCCGTGTCCACATGCAGAGTGTTTCCTAGTTTATATGCCATGTGATTGACACATTCTTCTTTGTATGATAAACAATTTCATCAAATGCTATCTACTGAATTATATCCCTTCAGTAGACATTTGCTATTTTCTTTCCCTGACCACATCTGAACACATATGTGAATAATCCCCTGTCTTGTGAGACAGAATCCACCCCTCCATGATGGAAGCTAAAAAGGCCAGAAGTTTATCCTTTCAGCTTCCTTTGCAAATAAAAGGTGGATTCAAGTCCACAAAATAAGGTTGTGGTGAAAGACCAAGGAATCACCAGTTCAATAACTTTAAATTGGAATATCAGTGCCATAAAAATAGTGACTGATGAAATGTCCACCCTAAGAAGAGTGGCACCTGTAGCAATGAGTGCACGACAGGGGTCAGTGGCGAGTTGATGGTATCTGCATTGAAGACTGCAGTGTCTCTGCCCAGTGGAGGTGACAGTGCTAACTTTGCCAGACCAGTTCTGTTCTCTTAAGTTCGGCTAATGTTGCTGACTGCGTAGCTTCCACAGCTAGTCTCGGCCTTCTATTGTTCATTATCAATTTAATGGAAGACTTTTCTATTTACTTTAGCCCAAGTCAGTTTTCTGTTGTTTGTAGCTGAGTACCTCAACTGCTATGCTTCTTGAAGGAAGGGTTATGTCCTACATTATCTTTTATCTCCTCTAGTGCTTTTTGTGTGACAGGTAGTCAGGAAATTCATCAGTTTAATTCATTTGTTTCACTGAAATTTACTAGGGAAACAAGTCCTCTCATGAGAAAATACAAAATTGCAGAACTAGGAATACTCTAATACTGGGGTCCCCGAGAGGGGAATGGGCTGCACAGCAGGAAGAAAAGCCAGTCCCGACCACTTGCATCACTTCCTAAGCTCTGCCCCTTGTCAAATCAACAGTGCCATTAGATTCTCATAGGAGTGTGAACGCTACTGTAAACTGCACATGTGAGGGCTGTATGTTGCAGGCTCCTTATGAGAATCTAATGCCTAATATCTGAGGTAGAGCTCCAGTGGTGATGCTAGCTCCAGGGAGCAGCTGCAAATACAGATTATCATTAGCAGAGAGGTTTGATAGCACAGAGACCATAATAAATCAGTGGCTTGCAGACTTGTATCAAAACCATCCCCCACCCTCTGGTCCCTGGAAAAACTGTCTTGCTTGAAAGCAGACCCTGATGCTAAAACTGTTAGGGACTGCTACTCTAAATGTCCATGCCTCTCTGCTGGGATTTATCACCCTTCCTGCCCACAAGTCATTTTATAAGTGATTTCAAGCTACTTAAATGAAAATATTATACATTCTGTGAATTGTCTTGTGCCCACATTTATATATCTGTATCTACCTATCTAGTTATAATTTATTGAACTTTCTATATCCTAATGTAGTCTGACATTCATTGTCTCATTTTATTGTACAACCCTAGGAGAGTAAAATAAGATACAAACAGATTAAGTACAGGTCACATAGCTACTAAAATGTGGAATCAGGGTTCAGTCGAAGCCAGCCTACTCCAGGGATCACGCTCTCAATCAGCATACCACAGAGCTATGAGCTATATCTGCTTTAAAGATAAACGGGGAAAGATGAAGCTTAAGTTACATGAACACTTAGGGGTGAAAGTGGGCATTAAGATATTAAACTATTTTAAGACACAAAGTGACCTTAGTCCCTTTCAGTCCCTGTTAAGAAAAGTGTTTATACTTTGTCACCTTGGCTATCCTGGTATCATATTCACAAATGGGTCATGAATCTTTTAAATCAGTGCTAGGCACTTTGTTTTTGTAAATGTATTTGTAATAAACAGGTCATTTTTTTTAAAGATTTATTTCTCACTAAAACAAAGCCACTTTATTTGTGAGATCAAAAATTTCAAAGCCTGTTTCCACTACCTTTAGAAATATTTATGATGATTATAGATTCTGAGGCAACTTGTTTATGCGGAAATCTCTTACATAAAGTACTACTTGAGTATAAATTTAATCAAAATTACTGCCAAATGGTAAAGGTGGATGAACTCAAATGGGAGAAATAAGGATGAGCTGGCCTTTAAAATGAGTAATTGTAGTTTCTGAATTATAATTGTATCAGAATCACTTTAATACATGAGCAGAAGATCAAGAGTATTATAAATGACTTATATATGCAGAAAAATTCTTATTTAACTATGTCTTCCCAGTTCCAAAAATCCTTTTAAGTTTTGAAGAAATACATTAAATAGCATTTTGTGCTATGCATTTTAGCTAAGCCCTTTAATTTGATTGTCTTATTTACTTTTAATAACAGCCCCTTGGAATTGTTACATTATCATCTCTTTTTTACAGATGGGGAAACTGAAGGTTAAAGAATTTAAAGTACATCTGGAACTGTTGAGATTAGAATTAATTTAAACCTGAAAGACTAATGACAGAGTTTGATAATTTAAAATTTTTTTTCAACTCTATTAAGGTATAATTGACAAATAAAAATTGCATATATTTACCATGTATGATGTGATATTTTGTTGAACATATATGGATACAATAAATGTCATAAACTCGGAGTCTGGTAATTTAAACATGCTAGTGGTGCTTATTCATTTAGTTATTAAGAACAATACAGGCTTAAGAACAGTCAACTCTAACTGATATTCCATTTAACACAACTGATACCTTACTGGACTTGGGAAACTCTAGAAAGAATTAGGAGAAAATATGTGAAAAAGATTCTTTCAAGAGCCAAGAAAAAGATTTATTGTAAGCAAAAGTGGGGAGGTGGGGTTTGATTCTCACGTTAACAGCCTCTCTCTTCTGGGAAATCTAAGACACTGAAAATACCTTATCAGTCCTTCCAAAAAGAAAAAAACATTTAATCTGCCCAATTCTCCATTGCTAACAGGAGATGAATGACAGTCCTGGAGCAATAATAAATCTTCAGCCCCTCTAATCACTGTATGCTAACAAATTAAAGTCCCAGTGGGCCAGAACCTAACTCCTGCCTGGGAGGAATGGATGGAATTTACCTGGGCTCAGTATGTTCTTCTGCTTCTTGTGGGGCTAATCTAAATTATTACTTTTCTAGCCCCAGTTTCTAATATTTTAAGCTTTTTGATTAATCATTGCATCTGTGCATTATAATTCATACATATCTGAGACAACTTCTGTAGCTCAGTATGCTTCATAGGAAACAATGGTCTAAACTTCTCAGTCAAGGAAAATAAGTTTTTTCTCTTTTTGATTTAGCTATTGAATTCACATCTAGGGTCAGAATTCATTTCTTAGCAAAGCTTTTTGATTAATCATTGCATCTGTGCATCTGTAATTCATACATATCTGAGACAACTTCTGTAGCTCAGTATGCTTCATAGGAAACAATTGTCTAAACTTCTCAGTCAAGGAAAATAAGTTTTTTCTCTTTTTGATTTAGCTATTGAATTCACATCTAGGCTCAGAATTCATTTCTTAGCAAAGCTTTCTTTATCTTCTCTCTCAAAGTACCTGTATTGCTTCTTCATAGCATTCTCACAATCAAAATATTTATTTGTGGCATTTTATAATAAATGTTGGCTATTGACTATAAGCTCTATGAGGTGAGTGTCATGGTTATTTTCTTTATCAGATGTCTAACGTACTGATTGTAAAGCATTGTGAAGCTTTGAACTGTCTGCTGAGAAATGAATGAATGGGTGGATGATTGGATGAGTAAGGATAGCAGTCCGAACCATGTCCGTTAATCATTTGCTACATTCAAGGACCTCTGTTCTCTTTTACCCTGAAACGTGGGCCATCACTGTCTCCTCAAACTATGGAAAGACATAAGAGGAAGGAAAACTGGAGCCATGATATTTCATAATTCTAGAAACTCTCAGAATATGAAGTATATCCCATCATAAGGAATTTGGGCTCCAGCTATCAGCTGGCTTCCACTTCAACCTTACCAAAGATGGAAAGTATCCAGTCTCCTCAATAGATGATCATGTCTTTTCATCCTCATTATGTTAACATACATATAGTAGATTATATTATTTGATTTTAAATAACATACCAACATTACATTCGTGGGATAAATCTTACTTTGTCATGATGCATGGTGATTTTTATAAGGTGGTAGATATGGTATTCTGGTATTTTGTTAAAGATTTTTGCATCATAAGGGATATTGTAACTTTTTCTGTTTGTTAAATGCTTTTGTTAGGATTTTGTACTAGAGTTATACTGGCCTCAAAAACTGAGGGAGGACAGTGATTATATTTCTCTGTTTTCTGAATGTTTGTATAAGCTTGGTGTTCTTTTCTTTCTTGAATGTTTTTTAGAATTTGCAAGTAAAGCCATCTGTGCCTGGAGGGATGTTTATTTGTTTGTTTTTCTTTTGTGGAAGTTTTTGATAAATTCAGTGTCTTATGTGATACAGAACTTTGACAAATCAGGCTTTCTGTTTCTTTCTGCATCATATTTGGTAAGTTGAATTTCTCAAGAAAAGTTTTCATTTCTTCTATGATATTGCAATTTGACATGAGGTCATTCATAGTATTTTCTTATCATCCTTTTAATATCCATAACTCTGTAGTGGTAATCCCTTTTGCTTTCTTGATATGGTGATAATGCATTCTTGATGGTCAGTTTTTCTAGATGTTTGTCAATTCGTTGGTGTTTTCAAAGAATCATCTTTTAGCTCTGTTTGCTTTCTCTATTTTCTCTTTATTTTCTATTTACCAATTTCTGCTCTTTTCCCTTTTTCCTATACTTACTTTATATTTATATTATTCTTTTTTCCCTCTAGATATTTTAGGTAAAACCATGAGCCACTGATTAGAAATTTTGCTTCTATTCCTATATTGAGCCTTAACGGTACATAATTCTCTTTCAGCCCTACTTTATTTATTTTAATGTTAATGTGAAATTAAAAATGTGTATTTTGCAGCTGAAGGGTATACTATTCTATACATGACAATTAGATCCAGATGTTTAATAGGATTGTTAATGTCTGATATGTTTTTATTAACATTTTTCTATTTCTATCAAATACTTGGGGAGAAAGGAGTATAAAATTTCATTCTATATTTGTGTAATTTTTATTTTCTTCTTTGATTCCCTGTTTGAGTCATGTATATTAAAATTATGATTTATGACTTACACATTGATAATTATTATGCCTTCTTGATGAATTTCCCTTTTTATCATTATGAAATATCCCTTTTAATCTCTGGTAGTATTATTTCTCTCAAAGTATATTTTGAATATTAATAAAGCCATTCTAACATTAGCATATTTTTTGCATGATAAATATTTTTATATATGTTTATATTCAGTGTGTCTGTATTTTTTTAGGTAAAGTTAAAGTGGTTTCTTATAGATCCTATGTAATAGGGTACTTATTTTCATATACTTTAACAATCTTTGTGTTTTAACTGGATGAGAGTGTTTAGATCATGGTTGGCAAACTATGACTCATAGGCCAAATTGAATCCGTGGCCTTTTTGTACTACTCACATGTTAAACATGTTCCTTACATTTTTAAAGAGTTGATAAAAGGAGTATGTTGAGAAACCTTAACAATTTCTTTTGGCCCCGCTGTAAAAATGACAATAAAATCAAATTTGACCACTTTTCAGTCCTTTCTTCTGGATACTCTGGATACTTACTTTCTGGAAAATGACAGCATTTCCCAATTTCATATGGAGTTTTCAGTCAACTTTTCAATCAAGTAACTTTTATAATTTTTTATAAAATAATCAGGTCACTATAGAAAATTTAATCTTGTTTACTTTAGTATTTTCTTTTGTCAGTCATTTCTGCATCCAAATTCTTAAAAAAATAACTTTCAGAATTTTGTCACTAATGAATTTTATAATCATATAACATACATTTTATTAAAAATGTTAAGGAAATATCTGAATAATATATAAGAATAACTCTGCCACATACACATCAAATTATTAGTAAAATTTTGTTTTTCATAGTTATTGAACTATCTTTTAATCTACTTAACTCTTTAATTTAGCTTTGATTTCACCTACTAATCAATATGTTTATCTATGGACCTTCAAAGAAAGTGTTTCTGGAGGTGAAGCATGAAATATTAACAGTTAACATTCCTTAAACATTCTTTATATGTCAGGAAGTATTTGAACTCCTTTCACATAAGGAAAGTGAAGTATAGAGAAATTAAGCAACCTGCCCAAGATTATACAGAGGATTGGAGTCAGAATTTGGGCCCAGGTTGTTTGGTTCCAAAGCCTGAGCCATTAGTAACCACTCTGGCCTATGATGTTTCTGAAAAAGCATTGTATTTGAGGTCGAGATACCTAAGTTAGAGAAATTAAGTAGTGGCCAAACATCAATTTAATTCTTCATAGAATGAAGGAGTTAGATCAGATAGTATTCTTTCAGTCTAAAAATGTTAATGATTATTATTATTTACATAGATATCTGATCATTTCTGTATGAAGAAAATGTAATGAGAATCATAAATACTATCACATAAATCTTTTTCCAAGATCTAGATGAACATTTTTGTGTCAGAATACATGACAGAAATGGGCGTGAAGCATAGCCGTGTCTGCCCACAGAGTTCAACTTTTATCAGGGTTGGCTTCATGCATGAGATCTGGTCAGGCATGCAGAACCCCTAATTAGAAAGGCCTTGTGCTAGTGGAATGTTCTGTTATCATAGCTCTGAAATTCTGAATAAGTTATGAGCAAGGGATCCCACATTTTAATCTTGCACCACACAAATTACAACTCCAATCTTGCCCTCAGCTCTCCTGCAGTGGTCTTGAGGTGCTACACAAATAGCAGAAGACTTGTCATAGGAGATAGAGCAAGGAGATGTTGCCTACTGTGGGGACATAATCTGTGAGTCATTCCCTTCATAGAGACAATTAGGGGAACATCGGCCAACACCAAGTCTCTTGGTTTGGTGGCTTATTCTCTTTTGTTTCTTGCCTTTTACACTCTAAAAGAGGAGACTTCTCCATTAAGTCTTGTTGGTATCTGCACTCAATTTCTGTGGGTTGGCACCTGTTATCTTTCCAGTTGGAGAGATAATAAAAGATGTTTACATAGATCTTGGATATACAAAGAGAAAGAAAGAAACATTTCTTAGTATGCTGTTCCCATTTTTCTCTGGGCATGATTCCTAATGCTGACATTATGCATTCTTTGTCAGCTATGCTGTTACATGCGCTATTCCATGTGAGAATTCAACGTTTGTATTTCAAATAGAACAAGGCCTACCATACCCATGAAGCTACCCTGTTTCCCCAAAAATAAGACAGTGTCTTATTTTAAGGTGTGCTCCCAAAGATGCCCTAGGTCTTATTTTCAGGGGACGTCTTATCTTTCCTGTAAGTAGGTCTTATTTTCGGGGAAACAGGGTATTTCACATTCAGCTTATTCTTTATCTCGCGCCCACCACTCCATCTCAGGAGAATAGCTCAGTGATTAAAGAAATGAAGTAGAAGTGGCTTTGCAAGGAGTATAACCTGCCTCTTTGATGTCATAGATTTTTAAAAACTCTGCCTTGTTACGCTGACCCACAGTTCTTACAGAAAAAGGGAGGAGAATGATTTACCATTTTAAAGCACATGCTCCTACTTAACAAAGTTAGTTGAAGCAAACCTGTCAAATGCCAAAGTGTACTGTATTAAAATTTCAACAAAATGTCAGGAGAAATTGGAAAACTAGTGAATTTAAGAAAATCTGTCATAAAGATCGCATTGTGCGTTTCTTTCTGCCTAAGTTCAGATGACATATGGAGGTTTAAAAATATAACCTAATGATGTGTCTTTCTGATAACAAGTTTATAACAAGCACTCTACCCAGGGTGACAGCTTGAGGCTAATTGCCACAAAACTGTCATTGCTGGTTAATTTATTAGGGTAATAGGAGATGCTGTGCTCTTAGAACTTAGCTGGAATGAGTTCTGTCTAACAACGATGATAGCTCCGGACTGTGAATTTTCTATTTTTGCCACTTTTTTGAAACTTAACAAGATGCACATGATTCAATGTAGACATAATATTCTTAACTATTTTACTTGAAATATGATATGGTTGTAAGAACACAACAGGTGAGTTTTGAGATAGTGCTAAATGCTAGAGATGGGAGAAGCATAGATGTAAAAGATCAGGAGAAAGGACATAGAGACTAGTAATAAAGGCCTCATCAACTGGAAGAAGTGTGAGTCTGCAAATTCCACTCAAGTTTTTTTGAACTTTTTTAAGTTTACAGAAGGGTTGCAAAGATAGCACAGTGAGTTTGGTTGTGTTCTGTACCTGACTTTCCCCAATGCAAACATGTTATATAACCATGGTGCAATTATCAAAACTAAGGAATTGTCATTGGTAAAATCCGATTGACAAAGCTAGTCTTTTTTCAGATTTCACCATGTTTTCCACTAATGCAATCCAGTCCAGGCTGCCACATTTAGTTATCTCCTCAAATATGTGAGTTGCAGAGTCATTCTTTTTTGTTTAGTGACCTTACACTTTGAAAGAGTACTGGTCAATTATTTCTTAGACTCCATTTCAGTTTGATACTTTCTCATAATTAGGCTGGTCCACCCAGATGTTTGATTTACTTTTCAAAGAAAGTATACAAAATCCAGCAGAGCTGACTTGAGTGCAGGGGAGTAACAGGACTACTCTAGGAATTTTTATTTGGCCAGGTAAAGGCCAATATGATTAAACTAGTCTAATTACGTATTAGTTTTAAACATGAGTTGTAAATTTATCATACACAAATTTACTTCACACTTTTCTCAAAAGGAAACTAACACCCATTAGTTCGTGTCAAGTGCTATGCTTTGTACACATTGCCTAATTTTATTGTCATTAACAGCCTTATGAAGCAGGCATTAACATTATTATCGCTTATTTTTAATATAAGAAATATTATTCTCATCTTGGAGTTAAGGAAATTTAAGCTCAGAAAAAATTTAGTGAAGTTCCGAGGTGTACAATTCATAATGTCTGTGGGAAGCATCTTTAAATCTAAATCTTTCTGACTCCAAAGCCCATAATATTTATTTATTTAGCAAAAGAATTTTGGTCCTGTATAGTTTCTTCCTTTTTTGCTGAGAGCAGCTCAAGTAAAATACTGTGATCAAAGTGTATTCTGGTGGCTTTTGAGTTATCCCAGATAACTTCTGGGAAATTATTGATGTAAGACCTTTTGAGCTTATTTCACTGTGGGATTAATTTTTCAACAGAAGTGCTTATAGGGTTACTACCTCAGTTTATAATCTACCTGGTCATTTATTTTATTTCTATCTGGTTTGCTTTAAGAACTGCTTCCAAGCTTGGCTCCTGTGGCTCAAGTGGCTAAGGCACAAGCCACATACACCTGAGCTGGTGGGTTAGAATCCAGCCCGGGCCCACCAAACAATGACGGCTGCAACCTTAAAATAGCTGGGCATTGTGCTGGGTGCCTGTAGTCCCAGCTACTTGAGAGGCGGAGGCAGGAGAATCGCTCGAGCCCAGGAGTTGGAGGTTGCTGTGAGCTGTGATACTACAGCACTCTACCCAGGGTGACAGCTTGAGGCTCTGTCTCAAAAAACAAACAAACAAAAAACTGCTTCCAGTGTTTATATATTCATACACATAAGCATACTGAGAGTACAACCCATAAAAGTTGGTCCATCTTTTGTAGAGCCTTTATTCTATGTGTTTTGTGTACTACACTTTTGGTAATCAAAGGGAATGCATTTGCAGAATTTGGTATAACACTATGAATAGGTTAGTTTCAAAGCACCAGCTATGTCAGTAAGCAAGCATCATTTTCCCTAAAAAAAAACAACTTTTTTTTTTTTTTTTGAGACAGAGTCTCACCCTGTTGCCCCAGTTAGAGTACAGTGGCATCATGATAGCTGTCTGCAACCTTAAATCCCTGGGCTCAAGCAATCCTCCTCTATCAGCCTCCTGAGTAGCTAGGACTACAAATGCATGGTGGCTCCATGCCTGGCTAATTTTGAAAAAAAAAATTTTTTTCTTTTTTTTGAGACCTGGTCTCTTTCTTGCTCAGGCTGGTCTTGAACTCCTATGCTCAAGCAATCCACCCACCTTGGCCTCCCACATGCTAGGATTACAGCCATGAGTTACCATACCCAGCCAAAAACAAAAGCTTTTTGACAATATGTAGGCATTCTTTTAAAACAAAATGGAACCATTATATTAAATTTCTACATAAATTTAGGTTGTGTTTTTGTTTCTGAGATCTAGCACCTGGGTATTTGAAAATAATGGGACGTTTTTCTTTTCTTTTTTTTTCTGTAGAGACAGAGTCTCACTTTATCTCCTTCGGTCGAGTGCCGTAGTGTCACATAGCTCACAGCAACCTCCAATCCTGGGCTTAGGCGATTCTTTTCCCTCAGCATCCCAAGTAGCTGGGACTACAGGCGCCCACCACAACACCCGGCTATTTTTTTGTTGCAGTTTGCACAGGGCTGGGTTTGAACCTGCCACCTTCTGTATATGGGGCTAGCACCGTACTCACTAAGCCACAGGCACCACCCTGTGGGACATTTTTCATTGGATTTTGAAAAAATTATACCCCATGGGATTTCAACCTCATTACTAAATAAAGCTTGGTTAAGAATTCTTCTATATAATACTGCCCTTCTTTAGAAGAAGTGATCAGACAGTAATAAAAAGGACAGAAAGGACCATTTTGAAATTGAACTTTAGGATAAAAATAAAATTCTTGTTAATGTCATCCCAATTCTTGTTGTTAGAACATTAAACCCCCACAATCTTACAAAGAAAATCTTTGGAAGTTTTGATTAAACATTTCACATGGTTTAAAGTCCTGTAATGGTGCTTTCAGTGTCAATGTAGCATGTGATTTGTACAGACAGGAAAAAAATTCCATTTCTTAGTGATGAAATGTGCTAACACCTCTTCATCTTTAACTTGAAATCTGATTTTTTTTTTATAATTTAAGGAAGGAAATTAGGGCACAAGAAAAATTCCAAATTGATTCCTACAAATTCAATGATTTCAATCTAATTAGTTTGAAGTTTCATAGTTAAAATTATATTTGTGTATATAAACTGTTAACTATTGTAAATTTTAATAAATATATTTGCAGTTATTAAATGTTAAATGATATTTTGGTTCAGCTTAAAAAACACCCAAAAGATTCCTTTTTTTTAATATTGGTAAAAACATACTCCCAATTTCTGAATCCCCTCGTCTTCTCTCCATCACTTTCTCATCTCTCTTTCCCTAAGTACGCATGCACGCACGCACGCACATGCACACATGCACGCACATGTACACATGCACACACACGCACGCACGCACATACACACACGCACACACACATGCGCACACACACATGTGCTTTCTCTCTTTCTCTCTACCTGCAAATGTAATACTGAATATGAGATATATAAAGGATTGTGCTTTTAAAAAAACTCATTAATTTTTGAAATTTCTTACGCTTCAGTACAAAGATGATATTAGTCAAAGTCCAATATTTTCACATTTTCAACATGCATCAGTATAAGAAAAATTGGGGGAGCATATTTTAGAAGTTTAATTATCTATAGGTTTGACATGATAGATAACTAAGAACAAATCAAGTGGACCTAACTAAATTAAACCATCTGGATGATTACAAACTATTAATTTGTAGTTAATTAATAGTTAAAGTTATTAATTAAACTATTAATTTGTAGTTAATTAATAGTTAATTAAAGTTATTAATTACAACTATTAACTACAAACTATTAATTTGTAGTTAATTAATAGTTAATTAAAGTTATTACAGTTATTAACTACAAACTATTAATTTGTAGTTAATTAATAGTTAATTAAAGTTATAACTTTAATGGCTTAAACCTTAATTTGGGTGCATCAGATTCTGTAATTATCCCATTGTCTGTTATAAGAGAGTGCACTCAATTGAGAATTATATATTGTCTAATTTAATAATTCAATTTTACAGATATGAAATCAATATTTCAAGGTCAATGATCTCATTAATAACTGTATTTGGGCTAAAATATCTATGTTAAAAGCCTCTTCCTCAATATTCTGTGAATATGGAAGAAAATGACTTAGGTATTACTTTTAACTAATAAAGGTTTCCAATTATATTTATTTTTCATATGTGATAATAAAAGAGGGATCATCTAAAGCTTATGATACACCATATGGACATTGTATGTGATTTTATTTCCACCCATTTTTACAAAAAATAAAGCAAAATTATTATATTTTGAAATAGAGTAATTAAACAGTATGTTGCCATTAAAGACAAATTAGACAAATTAGAATATGAAGATGACTGAAGATTTTATTATGTAGTAAACTTTGTTATTCTATTGGCAGTAAAAATCTAAAATAAAAAAAAACCCTTTAAATGTTATTTGATTTTATAAAGGATGTTGTTTGACCTAAGAATTATTAAGTCGTAATAGTCAATACATTTCATGTTATTCATCTCCTAGAGTTAAAATTAATCAAGAATTTATGTACTTCAATGAAACAACTTTTATGCCAAGAAAATGTGGTCTGTAAAATAAAAAGCCAGCATAACAAGCAAGTTACACCTCTCAGCTTGAAAAATGTGGATAGGCTATAAGCAATACATTTTTGAAATAATAAATTCTTAAATGGTTATTCTTAATATATTAACAATAATGTTTAAATCTTTCTTCTTTTGACAGCTTTGATGAATGTTGCTTTGAATATCTTCTGCTGAACCTTTCAGAAATATTTTCACAACTTAAAATCAGGGAGAAAGCAACTCAACTATGTAGTATATATAGATACTTTGTGCATCTAATATTTTATGCACTTTAGAAAAATAGTGAAACAGAATTTTCCCCTATCTTAAGTCTTCCCATGAATTCATAGTAGTATGGTCAGCAAGTTTGTTTCAAGTTGCTTCAATCAAGAACAGCTTTGAACTGAAAGATGTATATATTTCATTTGTGAATCCAAATCACAGCTTTATCTTCTATACTGCAACCAATCTGTTTTTTTGTTTTTTCTTTTGACTTTGTCATTGTCTTTCAAAACCTGCCATTGGTTTTGTGTGCTAGTTTTAGAAGGTTTAGTTGAAATTAAGTCCATAAAGCTGTTAGGATTTGTTATTTTAATATATTCTCAGATTTAGTTAATTCTAGATAATTTTTGAAAAGCAGAACATTTAAAAAAACTCTAGATGTATTAGTCTTTAGTAGTTTACATATTAATTTAAACTATTTATTATATAATATTGCATGTGATTTTTAGAGTCACTAGCTTTAAGTATTAAGTTTTGCTATGTAGTTATTTCCTTAAAGAAAAAGGAAGAGATTTATTATCTATTTTGGCATTAGGTAGTAGATAGATTCAGGATGATACACACCCTGTACTCTCCACCTTTACACCAATAATTTTAACATACATGTGCTTTGATTCTATGAAATCCAGAGGACTGAGTTTGACAAAAAGTTAAAACTTGACACATAAACCTTAGAAAAGTTTCAGGTTACTCTGATGACCTCAACGGGTAAAGATAATAGGCCAGGGATTGCTTCAGTGAATGTAGCCTGTGGGTTCCCTAAGGGAGATTTGGCGCTTGTGGATTTTTTACCTCTCTGGAGCAAAAGCCTGCCAGGACACAGGGGCCCAGCGTGGGGATGAACAAACATTGCACAACAGCAACTCTACCATAACGTAACTTAACTGCAGATGTGTGAAGTCAGGAATTCACAAGACCTAGGACAGAGGGAGTATGGCAGACCCAGTCAGCATCTCCCACAGGATTAGAAAGTAGACAATTCATTTTTTTTTTTAATTTCAGGTTAATGTGAGGGTACAAACAACTAGGTTACAATATTTGCATTTGTACCCAAGAGGTGTGCCACATACTTTTATATTGTGCCCACCAATCTCCTACCCTATGCCCCTCCTCCCTCCTTCATTCCCCCTCCCCACAACTTTAATTGAAATGAGTTTTTCTCCTCTGTGGACATGCATTAGACTGTCTGCTGGCTTCATATTAGCATTGAGTACATTGGATATTTGCTTTTCCATTCTTGTGATAATTTACTAAGAAGAATGTGTTTCAACTCCATCCAGGTTAATACAAAAGCTGTAAAGTCACCATCCTTTTTTTATGTCTGAATAGTATTCCAAGGTTTATATATGCAACAGTTTGTTAACCTGTTCCTGGGTCGAAGACCATTTAGGTTGTTTCCACATCTTGGTGATTGTATATTAAGGTGTGATAAACAATCTAGTGCAAATGACTTTATGATAAAATTATTTTTTTCTTCTGGGTAGATGCCTGGTAATGGTATTGCAGGATCAAATGGGAAGTCTATTTTGAGTTCTTTGAGGTTTTGCCATACTTCTTTCCACAGTGGCTGTATTAGTTTGCAGTGCCACCACAGTGAAAAAGTGTTTCCTTCTCCCCACATCCACCCCATCATCTACAGCTTTGGGACTTTGTGATGTGGACTGTTCTCACTAGGGTTAAATGATATCTCAGTTGGTTTTGATTTTCATTTCTTTGATGATTAGCAATGATGAGTATTTTTTCATATGTTTGTTACCCATTCATCTGTCTTCCTCAGATAAGGTTCTGTTTATGTCTCTTAACCAGTGATACATGGGATTGTTTGATCTTTTTTTGTTGTTGATTAATTTGAGTTCTCTATAGATTTAGTTATCAAGCCTTTGTCAGATTAGTAACATGCAAATCTCATTTCTCCTTATGAAGGTTGTCTGTTTGCTTTACTTGTTGTGTCCTTAGCTGTGCAGGAGCTTTTCAGTTTACTTAAATCCCATTTGTTTATTTTTGTTGTTCTTGCAATTGCCACTAAAGTCTTCTTCATAAAATCTTTCCCCTGGTCAATATTCTCAAGAGTATTTTCCATACGTTTTTATGGAATTCTATCATTTTGTGTCTTAGATTTAAATCTTTTATCCATCTTGAGTCAATTTTTATAAATGTTGAAAGGGGAATTCATTTATTTTAATAACCAAATATAATATTTGTATTTTAACATGATATATAAATATAAAATATAAAATTTCCTTATTGTCTCTGCCTCCCATTCACCAGGGATGATGGCTTCTAATATTTCGTGTACATTTAGAACTATATGCTATGTGTACTTTCTCTATCTCCCCTCACACCCAACCAATATTGCATATGTCAAGGGCTTCCATTAAAGTTGGCACTAATAGATATCACTCACTCTTTTCAACATTTATATACTATTGCATTATATAGAGGTGCTCAGGAATTGTTTAAGAATTATTCTGTTGATCCACATTTTCACTGTCAAATAGAGTGGAGCAATGAAAACACCATATACCTGTGTTTGTGTTCTCTTGTATTGTGTAGGATAGTAGATTAAAAGAACTTGACTTACTGATTAAATGGAATGATTCCATTTAGTGTGTTCTAGATACTACCAGATTATTCTTTAAAGAAATGTGTAAATTTCAAACTCTAGTTTACTTTATCATTACTTTAAAATGTTATTGCCCATCTGATTAGTAGAGACTATTTTCTTTAATTAACCTGCTTCTTTCCTAACCATGAGTGAATCTGCACATATCTTCAAATATTTATTTACTAGGTGTTGATTTTTTCCTATCAATTTTGGATAATATGCTAATTTTATTTACATTTTTCATTCTTTATGTGTGAGGAATGTTCATTATGTCTCCATTTGATTTATGGTAAATTTTATTATAGATAAGTCATATTTTTATGTGGTCTAATAAGCTCGTCTTTTTCCTTCTGACTTTTAGGTTTTATGTTTTCCTTATGATATTTCACTATCCCTAAGATAATATAGTTTCTTATATAATCATGTATATTCTTCTAATGTGTTGATATAACCCAATATTTCACATTGCATTGAGCTCCTTAAGTTCTGTAAAAGGATTATGAATGCCAGTCGGCTTGTCAGATGTTAAGGAATAAGACTTGTGTACTTTTACCGGAATGAGCAGAGCTGGCAGTCAGAATTGTAGAGCATCAGGGTACAAAGCTAATTTCATATTTTCACTTTTGCACTGTCTTTATGTGGAGATAATTGAAAAATATTAAAAATTATTTAAGTGGTTCCTGTGGCATTAAATCACAATAAGGGTTCTATAGACTGGGAGATTGTGTGGGAGAAATCACGACACTATTTAAAATGTCAGCAGAGATTACCAGCTTAAATAAATCTATAATAGCTACTTAGAATAAGTGCAAACCTCAGATGGGTAAAAATGATGACTGGGTCCATTAAATCAAACCACAACCTTCTGGAGGTTCTCTGGTGTCATTTTAGCTGAATGATTTGGACATGAAGAGAAATAGCAGAAAAGGAATAATTTGAACTGGGAGTGCTCAAGAAATATTCTGTGAAATCCAAAGGATGCTTTCACCTTTTAAATATATAGTTCCATATATTGTATGTCACACATAAGTGCAATAGGTAATAGTTATTAAAAGCTCATTAGATGGCAAGCACTGTAACAAATATTTTAAATGCTTTGGTTGGCTTATCTCACTTCATGCTTAAAGTTTGTTTTTTATACCAAGAATCTTTAGACTTAACTGCTGTCTTATTAATTCCCCTGCCTTTTTATTGGAACACATCATTGAAGGACTAAGCTTATATTTTTACTCTGGAGCACAAGAGCAGCAACCATTTCATATCTAGTGGTTAGCACAGAGCATGACACAGAGTAAATGATTGATTAATACTTGTATCTTTTTTTGTAACTTCATAAAAGAATTTTGCTTTCAGATTTTGTAAGAAAAATGATTCTTAAACCACCAAATGATAACAGGCTACAATCAATTTTTCTACTTCCCATTTCACTACTTAGAACATTTTGTCCCCACCTGAAAAGAAAAATGACCTTGAAATGTTAAGTAAAATGCTGAGTGGTGATTTTACACATGAATAACCAACCAAGACCATTTGTTTGTTCCAAAAGAGTTTTACAAATGAGAGGACCTCTCTACATTACCAGGACTGAGAACGAATCCAGGAGAGAAAAGTTTGCTAAAAAAGTTTCACAAAGAAATATTCATGAAAGACATCACCGTAAATACTTCAAAACATTATGGATGTTCTAGAATTCCATGGGGAATCTTGGCAGATTGTGTAGAGATGCAGATAAATCTGGCACATACTTACATCTAAAGTGGAAGGGAATACTCACCCCAATTCTTGTGATAGAGGCTCTCAGCTTTTATTAATGAAAGGCCAGAGGAAATCAGAAACCAGCACTTTTTGGACGAGATCAGGATCCTCAACAAGGAAATCCAGCAGTAGCTGAGGATCACTCATTCTGCGGTGGACTTCATGGTGTCTGCCCTGTGGTCCCAGGGAGGCATATGGAAAGGAATGATGAGTAAGCTGCCATTTTGAGAGGATAATGGAGGATGAAAGAAGAGTTACAGCAACTGTAAAATGTATAATCCCACCTTCTCATTGTTACCACCTCAAATACTGTACTTAAGAAACAGTCTTCCCCTCAACTCTCAGAATTGGGGATGTTGGGCAGGACAGAAAGGGAACGTATGATCTGTGTGAGGAAAAGACCACATTTGTCAGGTTCACCTAGTACAGGGCCTATCTTATGGTAACTATTGGACAAATATTTGTTACTATCTTCTCTCATATTGTTCTTGGGTTCTGGCAGGTATCCCCAGTAATACTGACTGTCCCAACAGGCAAATTTGCATTCCAGGTATGGGTTCATTAAGAGCTAAGATCATCTCTTACCTGTATTCAAACTGAGAATTTATCACATTCCTGGCACATGACTGGTGCTGTTAGTAAATAGATGTTGGATGAATGTATGGATGAGTGGCTGAATAAATGAATGAACTTGAACACTTACCGTTACACTAGCAAAGCCTGGGGAAACTCCACTTTTCTAAGGGAATGTTTACTGAATTATTCTAATACAAATTGGAAGTACCCTCTACGATCACACACCACCATATAGCAGAAGAAAAATCCAGACACCCATCTACAGTCTAACAAGTTAAAGAAAATAAGATGCGTACAAGAAATTTACCTGAATAAATTTATTCCATATTTATAAACTTAGTTTTACAGTGATGTTGGCAATAAAAGTTCATCCTTTCTTTACATAAGGATATGTAGTTGACAATATATCTTTCCTAGAGTTATAGGGAATACTTCTTGAATTTGGGATAAAGTGATCTTTATCAGAATTTGAGAGCCACTGTAAATCATCTCCTGAGAACATGTAATATCAAATATTTTGCTGTATACCAGGTTAAAAATTTGATTATAAATAAGGAAATTTTGATACCAAATTCTCATTTAGTTTGCTAAATATTTATTTAGATAATTATTGTTAATTTCTTGGTGTTATGTTTAGATGGCATGATGTAGTTTTACCTCGGATTTGTTTCAAAATAATCCGTGCTTGGGGAAGAGGTTTGGATATAGATTAACACTTTCTAATAAAGTCATTCTGTGGTGATAGCAATGTTCAACTGTTTTGTTGTCTTTCACTGTCCAAAAGGACAGTCATGAACACATGTGCCCACTGAGCTCTGGGAATGTGGCTAATACAGCTGAAGAACTTAATTTTTATGTTATTTAATGGTACTTTAATTAATTTATTCTCCTCATTTTAATTAATAGTGAAAGGTGGCTACTGTACCAGACAGAACAGAAAGAGATAAACACAATTGGCATGGCCTGATGATACTTAAAGCTGGATGAGAGGAAGATGATGTATAGACACCATTTTCTCCCATGTTTAGAACACATGTTCATAATAAAAATTAAAGAAAAGTGAAAAATACAGAAGACAAATACAGCATGAACACATAAATATGTGGAATCTAAAAAGTCAAAATCATGGAAACAAAGAGTAGATTGGTAGTTTTCAGGGGCTGAGGGAAGATACCTATCAAAGGGGACAAACATTTAGGTATAAGATGAACAAGTTCTGGTGATGATGTGCCCAGTATGGGTGGTGATGGATGTGTTAATTAATTTGATAATGATAATCATTATGGAATATATGCATATATAAACTCACCACATTATTATATGCCTTGAATATGTGCAAACTCTGTCAATCAAATATTTTAAAAGAGAAAAATGGGGGGGAGTCTTGACTAGACAAAATGAGAGAAGAAAAATTAAGTTTTTATAGTCCTGTTCTTTAGATGTCCATCCAGGGCTCCCTTTGTAGGATGAGCAAAGGCTCTTCTCACAGAGGTTGCCAAGACACTGTGCAAGGGGCTGCATGGCAGCTCAGGGAGGCCGTGGTGACCACGGAGTTGCTTGAGAGGGACATGTAGCTTGGTTTGTCAAAGTGAAGAAGAGCCCTACAGACCTAGATAGCAGAGTGAGCAAGGAGTTTTGGAAGGAAGCCATGAAGCTACCACTGCAATAACTTGTAAGAGGCAGGAACATTAACATGTTGCAGAAGTCAAAAGATTCTAAACTAGTGAGTAGAATTTAGGTTGAAAAGTAAGTTATGTGACAATGAATATGGCTGAGAAGGAGCAAAACCCAGGGTAAAAGTTAACATGGTTTCTCTAAAGAGAAACTATTATTTCTCCAGTAAAAGTCTGGCCATCAAAAGAATAATTAATTTCTTTCTTCTGAGACTAAAGTTGCTCTATACATTACACTGGGCATCCAAGTCTCTTTTTACTTTTAATTTTAAAAGAAATGTAAATGTTAGGGTCTTGGGTTAATAAACCAAAACTCAATTTTTATTGGAATGTCTAATAAATAGTAAGTTCTGTAACTAATATGTAATACTACTTGATGATTTTAACAACAACAAAAAATGATAAATTAGGACACATGGAATCAGGGTGCTGTCTAGATGTGCATTTACCCAATGAGGAAAAGGGTTGGGATAAGTGGGCTTCTTCTTAACAGAAGTACTGTTGATATGTCCCTGCGCACTCACATGAGTGAATAGAGGGGCTTTGTTGTTTGTTTGTTTATTTTGTTTTGTTTGTTTGTTGGGTTTTTTTTGTTTGTTTTTTTATTTTTTGAGATAATGTCTCACTCTTTTGCCTTGGGGTAGAGCACATGGCATCATAGCTTACAGCAACCTCAAACTCTTTGTCTTGAGCAATCCTCTTGTCTCAGCCTCCAGAGTATCTGGGACTACAGAAGCCAGACACAATGCTTGCTGGGGTCTTGCTCTTGCTCAGGCTGGTCTTGAACTCCTGAGCTTAAGCAGTCCACCCGCCTAAGCCTCCCAGAGTGCTAGGATTACAGGAATGAGCCACCGTGCCTGGCCGTAAGCAGGTAGAGATTGCTGAGCTACAAAGCCCTGGCATTTGCATCCTCTGCCACCGAGAGGTTCTTTTTCCTATTCTTTACCCATCTTCCCCTCTTTCCTCTTCAATGCCTCATATCAATTATGGACAAAGGAAATGTTTTCTTCATTTGCACAGCAAGCCTGAGATTAGATTGACACTTTCAAGAGCACTTCAATGAAAGTATGAAGATAATCAAAATGGAAATGAACAGGAAGCCTAACGTGCTGCCAGATAACATAACTTGTTCATAACATTAAAGGATTAATACCTGTTCAAAATATTTTGCAGTATTGTATATTATACAATATTGTATATATAAATGTTACCTTACTTGATCTGTTTACCAGACTTAGGAAAGAGGCATTCTTCTCATGTGATAGATGAGAAAACTGAGCTAAGGCGGTTAATCTTTTGGTCTAAATTCAAAGACAGCAGAGCCCCTATTTGAATCTGAGATTGCCCACTCCAAAACTTATGCTCTTAATTACTTCAATATATCTAATTATTTCATCTTCAGGTTGAAGACCCACAGAAGGTATCACCCTACATGGCTCCTGAACTGTCTCCAAGTACCAAAAGGTTTTATTCCCCCTTTGTAAATAGAACCCCGAATATCCACTCACCCATTTGGAATAAAACCCATCCCCTCCCAATGGAATGTGGCCTCATCTTAAGATCTCAAGCTTTCAGCCGTGTCAGAATATATCTCTACACATAATAAATGAATAATAATCAATAAAAATCACCTGAAGACTCTCTCTTCACCCTACTACCCTACCTGGGCACCTCTCCTTCCTTAGCTGCAGAGGGGGATACAAGCTAATCTGTTTATCATCCTAATTCCTTATGCTGATGCTGCCATTATGGTAGCCCTGCCGATGATGATGGTTTCCATTTATTGAATACTTAATATGTCTACAGAGCTATACTCAGTACTTTACACATTTACAGCAGTCCCAACAGTAGATAAACCGAGTGTCAGAAAGTTTAACCATAGTCCCTTAACCATGGACACTCTGGTAAATGTAAATGTAGGATTTGAACCCAGAACTACGTCATTCCAAAGCTGTAGTTTCCTCTACTGAAAAGGATCAAAAGGGAAACAAATATATATAGAGGGAAATTTGAGGATCATTTGTGTATAAGCATCTGTATTCCTGTGTCTTTCCTTGTTCTGAAGCTTCATGATAGGACTTATGAAATCAGGTAAAAACCTGTTCATTTTAGAATCTGTGACATTTTTGCTTTGTTTTGTGAGACAGAGTCTCACTTTGTCACCCGGTCTACAGTACCATGATCTCAGCCTAGCTCACAGCAACCTTAAACTCCTGGGCTCAAGCAGTCCTCCTGACTCAGCCTCCTCAGTAGCTAGAACTACAGGTGCATTGCACTGTGCCTGGCAAATTTTTGTATTTTTACGTAGAGATGAGGTCTCAGGTGGATCTCAAATTCCTCACCTCAAGCAATCCTTCTATCTCAGCTTCCCAGAGTGTAGGATTACAGGCATGAGCCACTGTGCCTAGCTAAACCCATGACATTTTTACACCTTTCCTTTGAGCCCCTCCTACGCACCCCCACATTCAGTAAAGCTCATTTCTTTTTATCCTTGTGAAATCTTGAGAACAGTTGATCTCTGCCACCTTGTGTTGTGCTAATACACAGCTGTTTTATTGACCACTTCACTATACAGTCCCTCATCTGGTTCCATGGGATAAGTATGCGTTTGCCTTCTTGTTCACAGCATTCATGTTGTCCAAAGTTTTTGCGTTACTTAAAATTTGATTGAGCCCAGCTCTAGAAACACTCTGCTTTCTAATTTTAAAAAGTCAAGTTCTTTTTTCACAAGAGCATTGCATGCTTTGAACAGAAAGGTTAGTGACTCAGCATTGCTCCTGAAACAGCACAGGCAGCTAACTGCCCCTGACAGTCACAGTGCACTCAGTTTCCAGCACCTGGTATCAGTAGCTATTACTTGCAAATGCAGTTTGGTAAGAATTTGGTATAATTGGATTCTAAATAGAGCATGTCATTAAGAAAAATAAAAAGAAAGAAAAAAATGGCAAGATCCACAGTATAATTTTTGTAAGCTGGAGTGAAGGTGTTCTGGCCTTTTGTAAAATAATAAAGTTACTTTCCGGTGCCCAGGTGACATTTCACACCCTCAGTGACAAATTAAGTTCCTAATAAGGTAAACTTTTGTAGAAAGTAACTTTGTTATTATAGATTTGCAAAATAGGGCAGAATTAATTCCAATAATAATTGATTCTATTTCAGAAGTTGTGTTTATTAATGTGTGATCTTTGGACCATTTGTATCACAATGACCCAGGATATTTGCTTAAAAACATAGACTTCAGAGCCATACTTCAAGCTTAATGAAACATATTCTATGCAGGTAGGGGCCCAAGCCAAAAAAAAAAAATTAAAAGCAGATAGATACATCATTTATAAGAGAATTAAATGAAGTAAATTCTATAATGTTTGTAGGTATTAAGCACTCGCTTTATTACTGTAGCTGATTGTGTCCTTTTTCTCTCTTTATGCACCTTGCCCTTTTGCCCCCCCCACTGCAGGGCTTTTTTTACCTCTATCTTACTCTTTTTTTTTTTTTTATTGTTAAATCATAGCTGTGTACATTAGTGCAATTGCCTGTACCCATTCTAAGATGCACCATAGATGTGGCCCCACCCATTACCCTCCCTCCACCAAAACCTCCCCCCTCCCTTCCCCTTCCTTGGCCCTTTCCCCATAGTCTTGTGCTATTAGTTGGGTTATAGTCTTCATGTGAAAGCTATAATTTAGCTTCATAGTAGGGCTGAGTACATTGGATACTTTTTCTTCCATTCCTGAGATACTTTGCTAAGAAGAATGTGTTCCAGTTCCATCCATGTAAACATGAAAGAGGTAAAGTCTCCATCTTTCTTTAAGGCTGCATAGTATTCCATGGTATACATGTACCACAATTTGCTAGTCCATTCGTGGGTCGATGGGCACTTGGGCTTTAGAAAGAACTCATTGAGCCGTTTCACACGGTAACATAGATAACTGACAGTATTTTCATGTGCTCCCCTTGATGGAAGCTGCATTTACAATTTAACAGGTGTTACACCCTAAGCTTCATTTCAACCAAAGGAATGAAGCTCTAATAGTGCAATTTGAGTTGAGCCAGAGAGAGGAGATAATTGGAAGTAGTAGTCACTAAAACCTTATGTTAATGGATACTAGAGTTAGAGTATGAACATCTGCTCTATGGCCAGAGAATTTCAACTCATCACCCAGAATACTTTAGCACCTGGAAGAGAAGAATCAATGTAATAAGAATGGAGTGATGTTTGAGGATGTATCATTTGAAATATCATAATAATGATCATCTTGTAGGTATATTCTGTGATTTCAGTGTTGTTTCTTTAAAGAACATTGCTTAAATATTAGAAATGTTTACAAATGTAAGCACACTTCTCAGGAAAAAAAAAGGTACATTCTTAAAACTAAGGAAATTCAAACATACACACACAAAGACACACACCCTGCACTAGTGATTATTTTTAGACTATTAAGGAAGTATGTTTGCAGCTCATTATAAGCTCTGTAGCGTTGAAATGAGTATCAAGGCCAATTTGGTTCATAGTTTTGTTTTTATTGGTATTTAGCAAGTATGTCTTCTATGACTTAGACAACTCTGATGGGTTTATATTTTAAATAACTCTCTTTTCACTGGGCACTAAGTCCTGGGACCTTGTCTTTCTGTTTCAGTCATTCTCTGTGTCCACCACACCATAGTGTAGGTGCACAGATAAAAGTTGTGTGAAAGACTAAAAGTGTGTTTTATATGTTTCATTTGAAATGATAACCTAAAATTATTTTTAAGGTACTTTAAACTTGAAAGCAAGACAGGGTAGTTCAGTTAAGAGTGGTAAGAATGAGAAGACCAAATTTCTAGTCTAGCTGAATCACTAAAGAAAGCATTTCTATGGATTGCCTTAAAATGCAGCATCTGACCAGCTCTCCTGGGCCTGTGTGAGTGTGCTCCTTTGCACATATGTTCAAAATTCCATGAGACACTCAAGCTCAAATTAAACTGTAACTGATTGCATTTTAATAGCTCCCACTTTTGCTTCAGATTTTTAAGATTTGGTTTTCAGCCATACTATTTATTATGTTATTGAGACATTTTTGTAGTATTTCACCACTAATAGCTATACCTTTCAAACCAGAGTAATTGTAATCTTCTAACAGCCCCAGTGTTATTTTTAGCTGAATAGAACTGGTTTAGGGAAATGCCTTTTATTTAGTCTCACAAATTTTTGTAACTTGTATTACATTTGCACAACATGGTAAATATATCACCATGGTCACTGTTACCTTGAAGCCAGAAATGGAGAGTTGGTGAACATGTGTTTGCTCCTAGAATTAATTTTTTTTAATCACAAGACCTCAATACAAAGATGGCTTAACCATTAGCTCATTTTAAGGACAGGAGTAGTTTCATTGGGAATATAATTTAACTGCAAGAATTTTAGGAAATTAAGATTGATATACAACTAATGGCTTCTTCCCTCAGTTTGTACTTTAGTATACCTAGGACTGAATATTTTTTACTCTCCTGATTAGTCCTAACACCTTTTATTGAATATTCACTATGTGATATCCAGTTATATATGATTCAGCTTACTTAAACTATTCAAACTAGCCTCCAATTAACTACAATTATCTTTCCAATTTACAGATGATGAAGCACAGTTTCCAAAAAGTTAAATGAATTTTGCAAGGGCATAAAGCAAGTAAATCTGTTGTCTTAAATATTTATTTTCACTGTTACTGGAGTTTTTAACCACAAATAAATAGGATATAGTAAAATATAAACTTAATTTCAAGAGGGAAATTCTGATGGGAGTTCTAGTCTAAATAGCAGTATCAAGTATATGGTCCAATACTTAGTCATCATTTTAATTCTATATTCAAACAAAATATAAGTTTAAAAGGATTCTATAAATTGTATGGAAATGTAGCCCTTTGAATTTCATGGATGAAAATAAAATTCACATACCAAATGACTGATTTATAAATTTAATAAAGGATTTTTTATAAGGGGAAAAATTAAGCACTGAGTTCTCCATGCTCCTACAGCACACCTAATTTATTCCCCCCCAAAATAATTTAATAACATATTGAGCCCTTATCCTGGTACATTGTCTAAATTGCTTTTCACATTAAACTGACTCTCTTTGATTGCCATCAAAGAACTTGCAATCTAGAACAATTACTGTTCATTTCTTTTCAGTAGGTATTAACAGCTGTGTTGTTGTCTTTCTATAAAGACTTCAGATAGCTAAATAGGAAATTCTTGTCAGGTGGAATGATTTCAACTGCTTTTATTGCTAAGAATACTCTTTTCTCAGTGATAGAGATTTATCTCTCAATAGGAGCATCATGTGTTATATTTCTCCCTCAGTAAACATTCTCTATAAAATGAAAAGCTTACTTTGAAGATTTATGACTAATTCCTGAAAAGGAGCCATGGTTATTACTTTTAGGAGGCAGATTTAAGAAACAGAGGCCTGGGATCCTCTATTTGGGTTTTACAAACCACTGGTGGGCTACAAAGGGTTATTGTACATGAGTGGCATCTGCAAATGCACTGACCCTTCAGATACTCAAAACACATTAAGAGATTTATATGACCATATATATTTTTATACTTTTATTTTTGTAATTTCTTTTTTTTATAAAGCAAATTTATTTCAGGTTAATATGAGGGTTCAAACAACCAGGTCAAAATATTTGATTTTGTTAGTTAGAATCCCTGTTGTGGTTACGCCCCACACACAAAAGGTGTGTCAAACACCCCCACCCCATGACTATATATATATTTTTAAAAGATTAGTTACCAAAACTTTAAAGCTTACCAAATACGACATACAATTTTTTTAAATGCTGTATTTCAGATATGGAGCAGAAATAGCTAAAATAAAACATCTCTTAATTTAGGAAAAGCTTGTATGTTATTACATAGACAAGTATATTTAAATACATAACTTAGCTAGTCAAGATTCCACCTCTACTTTTTATTCCTTTTTGTTTTTTCTTCCTTCCCTCACTCCTCATTTACCATGTTCACATATAAAGTCTTTTTGCTATGTATATCAAAGCTACCTTTTTAAAAAAATTTAAATGCACAGAACATATTTATTCTCCTTGCTTTTATTATGTGACCAGTTGGTGTTAGACCTACAATGGAACTGACCGTGATTACAGTAGTAATTAAAATGCATGGTGGGAATTAGGGTACATGTAATAGAAATTTGTATTGCTTTTTTGTGAACATGCATGATACTAACTCTATTCTTGTTATTGGTTAATATTAGGCAGGAAATATTATGCTTTATTGCAGATAAGTTACGTGAAATTTTAAGTTTCTCTTCAATTAACTTATTGGTTAATTCCCTACAAAATCCAGCAATACTGTTAGTATCCTTACATACATAGCAAATGATATCAAAAGTTTAAGGATTTTTGAAACTTAACTCCTCATATATCTCTTTAAAATCTTCCTTTATTCTGGTTCTAAATTATATTCCACTTAAGAAACAGGCATTCTTTCTTATCTTTTTACATGTGGACTTAATTTCTCACATTTACCTCTGTTGGTAAATGCATTAGATAAAAGTCTTACAAGATCAAAATTCATTCATATCCTAGAATTCTCTGATACAATGGCTGATTCTAATTCCACCATTCTCATATATGGAAAGTTGGCTTTAATACCATCACTCTATTATTTGTATAAACTAATGCTCTGTTCATCAATCCATTGCTTATATTGTCAAGTATGGAAGGATGAGGCTCATAAATTGGGAAAGGACAGCTTTATTTCTCCTAAGGGGTTGCAGTCTGCAAGCAGCCATTCTGACAGGTTTGAAAGTAAAGCCTCAGGCCAGAAACCAAAATTAAGCACTTTGAAGGAGGGCCAAAAGAAACAGAAATTTATGCCGTGCAGTGTAACCAAATATATATCTTTAATAAGCTAAGGAGAAGTCATGAATATTTATGAAAAGAGAAGCATGCACTTGTTTCATGTCCTTTCATAGGACCCATGTTCAAAAAATGGTAGCATTAGCATGATCTGAGGGTGTAGTTTTCACCTCTTTGACATCAAAAGGTAAAGTAGAGAACAAATGAAACACCCCTGAGCACAGCCTGTATAGACTGATCAAAACCACTCCATGGTTACTGGTCTCTTATCAGGAAGGAATGCTGGTCATTTATGTGGAAATCATAAAAAGGAAGGCCCAGCATTAAGTGGTTTATTGAAATCAGCAATATCAGAAATCTTTCCAAAGGGGTGTTTTTTTTTTTTTTTTTTTTAACCCTTAGGGAAGAAAGTCGAATTGTTGATTAACAGAGGAGGGAGTATAATGAAGCATGTTGAACCTCCCTTTCTATTATGGTCAGAAACTTAGTTTTAAAGTTTCTCTGGGCTCCCCTTGGCCAAGAGTAGGTCTGTTCAATCCTTGGGGGTACTTAGGATTTTAATTTTATTTCTCCAAGTCTAAAAGAGGCTTTTTTCCTCCCCTTTTGCTTTTCTGTTTCTTCTTCAAAGATGGTTGAGGCTCTATCTGTATGATGTCAAATGAATGACTTCAGATTTTTACGTTTGATCAAATTTTTAATGATGAAAGCAGAGTCATTTGATTTTTATTCTTTGTTTAGCCTAAGTGGCTAGATCTTGAAGATTTGATGGAAGAAATAGAAATAAACAACCAGGATGCACACTTTTAGCTGTTTCATCTTGACTAAAATCATGAGGTCAATAATAGAACACAAGCAAATGATTATACTTTCTAATGATAAGCTAAACATAGTAGGATTTTTATTTCCTGCCTAGTCAATAGTCAGTCATCGTCCTAATTATTATAATCAACATAACCCTGTTCATCATGATTGGCATCACAACCAGCACATCAAGTATTTTAAAATGTCCTGTGTTACTCTTGTTTTAAAAATAATAGAGTTGTATAGAATTCAACTAAAAATGGTCCAAAGCCCACAGCTAGCAGTGATGGGAATAATACTAAAAACCAAGCCTATTTGACCTCAAAAGCCCTACTCCTGTCCTTGCTACAATATTATGTTTTCAAAGGCCATTTTTAGTTATTAAATGACAGTTTGTTATTTGTGTAAAGCCAAATCCCATAGACAGATTGCTGTAGCGTTTTGGTGGCATCCACCAAAGAGAGAAGCCGGAAATGTGGGGATTGTATCATAATACTGTTACTGAAGCAACAGCCATTCTGCAGCTCCAGCTGCTGGTCTCCAGAAGGTGACACCAAGCCACCACTGCTGATTATCTGACTTTTAAAAAGAAATTAGAGATCCAAACGTTTATATGAAATTTTGTTTGTTTTTAATTTTTGAGACAAGGTCCTGCTCTGTCACACAAGCTAGAGTGCAGTGGTATTATCAGAGCCCACAGCAACCTTAAACTCCTGGGCACAAGCAGTCCTCCTGCTTCAGCCTCCTACTCAGCTGAGACTACAGGTACATTCTACTGTGCCCAGTGTATTTTTTGTCTTTTGTGGAGATAGGTTCTTGATTTTCCTCAGGCTGATCTTGAACTCCTGACCTTAGTGATTCTCCTGCCTCACCCTCCCAAACTGCTAGTATTATAGGCCAGAGCCATCAGGCCAGGCCCTATATGAAATTATTTTTAAGCAAAACTCAGTTATCAAATTTAGTTCCCTAGCTATCAGTTTATGATCTCTATCAGGTTTAAATTTGATCTATTCCTCTTTAATGTTTTGAAGTCATTCTTTTTTGTTAAATAGTGTTAAATCAAACTAAAATCTGGCCTGACAAAGCCTCTGTACTTATATGCTCAAGCCCTTGCATATGAACTAACCTAGCTTAGGAGGTAGGCAAACTGAAAGCCTAAGAAGTATGCTTCTGGAACAGTAGCTGAGCTTCCCTCAGCCAATTCCTGCAGTTGTACTTCAACCACTCACAGGCTGTCAGCTGTTTAAACTGTGTTCAAATCAGGCAGATGTCAAGCTGTAACCAATCCAACTGATTCTGTGGTCACTTCTATTTTCCGTCATTTCCTATTTTCTGTCCATAAATTTTCATCATTTCCTATTTTCTGTCCATAAATTTTCCCCAATCACACAGCAGCACTAGAGTCTCCCTGAATGTGCTGTGATTCTAAAAATGCCTGATTTGTGAATTGTTTTTTTGCTCAATGGAAATGTTAAATTTAACTTGTCTTTGAACAATAGTTACTCAATGCTTGTGGGCTACAATGTACGTAAGTGAGAATTTGGAAATGTCTAGAACTCAGATCATGCACTCAAATAGCTTTCTGAACACTGAATGGTGCAAAAAGCAAATGATCAGTTTTTAAGTCCCCTTTCTGTATCTCACAAAAGAGCTGGATACTGTAAAGAGTAGTAAAGCATGCAAAATATGCTTTTTGACTATAGGGAATATTTATTCATTTATCTTATGTGCCAAGCAGTATCCTCAGCGCTGAATATAAACAATTTTTAAAAATCTTGCCCTTGGTAAGATTATATTCTACCAAAGAAATCAGACAATAAACCAGTAAATATATAATAATGGAGGTAGGAATTAGTATTATAAGTCAAGACAGGGGTAGAGTGATAAATAAAAAGTTGCTTATCTATATTCTGGGATCATGGAGAGTCATTTCAGTGAGGTAGAATTTGAACAGAAAGCTGAATGAAGCTCAGTATCGAACGATGTTTTTACTGAGCAAAGAGCATTTCTTGGAAGAAAGTAAAATAAGTTTAAAGGCCTCAAGGAACCTGCTGGAAGAAAAAACAAAACCCTGCTATTTACCTATAGCCTAGAGAATCGATCTCTTACACAGAATGGAATTTGTGAGAAACTGTTGGTTAGTAGGTATTAAATATATTTAGAACTGCCAGTATTGTGTGCTGATGTTTTCGATGGATAGTTTAAGAGAAATATGAGGGTCAAGAATGTGCAATTGAAAGGGTGGACCTTTCATTTACAAAGGTGGGAACCTCTATGAGGAACCAGATTGTCATAGAAACCAAAATTTCCATTTGAGCTAGCTAAGTTTGACATTCACATTTAGATGAAATGTCAGAAAGGTACTTGGGTATAAGAGGATAGAGCTCAGAAGAAAGGGCCAAACTAGAGACATTCCCATTAAAAAAAGGGATAAACGAAGAACTCAATGTGAGTGGCATAGGCTCAAAGTACTGTGGCTTAGAGAATGAAGACTTTGTTGTGATCTAAAAAAAGCTGGAAAGGGCTTTGTGAAGAGTTGGACCATGGGGAAGAAGAAGCTATAGGATAAATACAGTTTGAAGCAGCCAAGCTGTGGCATGCATGGAGGCTAGAAATGGGAATAATAGCTGAGCAAGAGTCAGAATACTTGAGTTTCCCATCTTCTTGCCAAGCACAATACTCTGAATAATTTTGACACATAGGAATGTATTCCAAAAAATTGTTTATTGATGAGAGAGAGATTGTAGACTGAGAACAGAAAGGGGTTAGAACACAAAGTTGATAAAATGGATTCCATCAATGGAACAATAGGTTAAGGGTGGGCATTTCAAATAAGGTTCTCTTTGGATATAAGCCTGAAAGAAGGATAGTTCCAGAATTAATGTAAGTACCAGTGCTGTTGGAGGCATTATTTGTTGTTTGACAAGGAAATCAATGGAGATTGATTCCCTCGAAATGTTTTCTATTTGAAATGCTTTTGTGAGACAAAGAATCAGTAAGAATCTGTAGGGACATTTAGCCTAGAAAGGTGGAACTTGAGCGTCTTTGACTGATTTCTTTATTGTGTGTGAGATGAAAAAGGACTGTTACTTGGGTCTTGTTTTCTTTTAATGATTATTTACCCATAGTTACTGTGCTTGGATGCCCAAGGGGTGTGTTTATGTAACACACATTTGCATATGGTGAGGAATTTCCAAGAAGGAAAAAAAAAGAAATATAGGCATCAACCTGAAGAATAGCAACTATTTGGTGTGGAATATGTGATACCCAGCACTCCATTGGGTTGACTTTTCCTGTAAATAAATGTTCTGTGTTAGTGCTTACTTTCTAAATGTCCTGGGAGCTGCTCAATTCCTGAATGGAGGAACACTTCCAGTGATTAGAACACAGGAAAGCTTAGTGTGTACAACACAGTCAAGTGGCAAGTAGGATCAGGAGCCACATTGCCAGGTACAGAGCCTGGCTCTGCTGCTGCTTTTACAACTGGTTCTTTAATTGCTTCATTTGAGAAATGGGGAATTACAATACCCACCCAGAATTATTTTGAGTTTTCAATTAATAAATGAATTCTGCAACATGCTTACAGGAGTATCTGGAACAGAGTAAGCATTCAATAAACATTAACTACTTTTATTGTTGTTAACATTACCCACATAGGGCAGCGCCTGTGGCTCAAAGGAGTAGGGTGCTGGCCCCATATGCCGGAGGTGGCGGGTTCAAACCCAGCCCCGGCCAAAAACTGCAAGAAAAAAATAATAAATAAAGTCCTAATAAAACATTAGGCACATAATGTTGATAGAGAAAAGATGGGGGCATGAATGCATTCCTTACAATGCAGAAGAGGGTAAGAAAAAAGGGGGAGCCGAAAGATGATGGTATCGCAGTGGATGTAAAGTTATTCTGCCATCTTAGGGAAGATATAAATGAGTATGTTTCCCACATATAAAATATCCCAGACATCTTAGGGAAGATATAAATGAGTATGTTTCCCAGGCCCTATATGAAATTATTTTTAAGCAAAACTCACTGTTATCAGATTTAGTTCCCTAGCTATCAGTTTATGATCTTTATCAGGTTTAAATTTGATCTATTCCTCTTTAATGTTTCAAAGTCATTCTTTTTGTTAAATAGTGTTAAATCAAACTAACATCTGGCCTGACAAAGCCTCTGTACTTATATGCTCAAGCCCTTGCATTTGAACTATAACCTAGCTTAGGAGGTAGGCAAACTGAAAACCTAACTAAGAAGTATGCTTCTGGAACAGTAGCTGAGCTTCCCTCAAAAAGAAACTTTACCTCTAAGTGTATCAGCTCTCTAATTTCCAATGGCATCCTGATGAATTTAATTATCCCCATATCAAAGATAATAATTTTCATACATTCTTCCCCTCTCTGAGAAATTACTTTTGCTTTTCAGTTTAAAGGAAAAGTTTCAGTGTTTCATATAAATTTTAACTTTATAAAGGAAGAAGGGTGAGTATTCACTCATCTATGTGAGAAATCTTCACTATATGCATATTTTAATGCATATTCTTATCTACGGGGTAAAAAATAGAACTGCCATTTAAAATATTATTTTTAGAAAAAAAAAAGTTGCTCTTAAAGCTCCTTAATTGAGAACAATTCAATGGTCTCACAGCAGAAGCTGCCAGTTTCCCTGCAGGAAATCTATTTTGCAGCATAGATTTGGACTTGCTAATCTGCTCACAGCCACATGAGAGAAGACGGGAACTTTATCAGAATTTCTAAAGCAAGTTGTTCTAATAATAAGTTCTAAAGAAATCCAAAGATAGGAAGCCCTAGGATTAGAAATTGCCAAATGTAGAACCATTGGGACCCATGAGCATTACTTGTCAACATTATATAATTGGATTGATTTCTAGCTTCTCTTAAAAAAAAAAAAAAACAGGACCTTACATTGTACAATCAAACACCTTTCTAAATGTGAAAACTTCACCTCAAATAGAAGTGGAATAACCAGAAGTCTGTCAGCCTAGAAACTTAGAAGATAATTAGCTAAAATTGTTATCTCACTCTTCCCAACCAATCTCTAACAGGCTCTTCAAACCCTCTTCCAAAATGTCTCTTAGCTTCTCTCTTTGTCCAACCCCACAAACATTTCTCTAGTTAAATTCTTCATCATGTGTTGTTTGGACCATGACTGCACCTTAGACTAGCACCATATAATAAAATGCCCTCAATTATCAGGTAACCTGTGTCAATAAGTTTGTGTTAGACCAGATGTGGTAGCCTATAGCAGGCAGCCTCAACTCCAGAAGTTTACTGCTATCAGATCTAGTTTTCTGTTTTTTGTTTTGTTTTTTTTCTAAGAGAAATTAGGAATACTCCAATTTTGAAGTGTTTATATTAAGTAACTCCTATAGACCAAGTTGAATTTGTAGTCCCATGTTTGGCAACTTCCAACCCTGAGCTCCTTACCTTTAGGTTTTTTCTGTCTTCCTTTGTAATCTCCAAAACATTGCCAGGTAAATCTTTCTAAAACCCTGCTTTTTATCACTCCTTGTTCCTTAAGAACTTAAGAAAATTTTCTTGGCCTTCACTCAACATCAAAGCAGAAGTGCTATCCCAGTAGTCAAGACATAAGTGTTCAACTTTGATTTTAAAATTATATGGGATTTGACCAATAAGTGATCAAAAACCCATGGAAGGCTTTCAGGCATAGAAGTGACATGGTGATTTTCACATTTATGTAGTTCACCTACTAAGGGTGTGGGATGACTTTCTGACTCTGGTTGTGATATGGAATGGAGAATTCATTTTATAGGGATGGTCAATGCTTCTCTTATTTTAGGTAAGAAAAAAATTGAACTGATAGATTTGGAAGTACAGGATAAGTAGAAAACTCAGTAGAGTTAGAAAAGCATTGTGTTATTAGTGCTTTTCTATTTCAAGGAAATTTCACATGCATTTTCTCATTTAATACTTTCACTGCCATACTAGAAAAAACTTTTTTTCCCTTAGTATGTGACTCATGATATATTTGTTGAATTTGTTTCTGAGAATGGAGTCATTCCACTAGCATTTGATTGTGTCTGCAGTGGAACTTAGGTGGTCCTGGGTGAAGACCTCTGAATCATACCCCCTAAGTATATGTAACAGTGTCATGTCGTGGCATAGTGTCTCATGGATTTTATTCAAAGAGCTGTCAGGCAAACATTCAAGATAAAATGCACAACTAGACAGTGATGGTAATAAGAGAATGCAGTCCAGAGTGTGTGGTGCACTTAGGCAGCAGACCACAAGGTGAGGGGAGACTGCTGATTGACATAGAAAACAAAAAGCAGAGGTTCACAGCTTCACAAGGCCCCAGGCTCAAAACTGGCTTGAAGGAACAGTTCACATGACATTAAATGTTTAATACTAGCAGGAGACTTGTGAGTTGGGACACATATTGAGGTCCCTATTTTGTCTATAAAGAAGGTATATCAAACAGGCTGTGACTTAGCTAAAGCCACAGTTTTAATCATTAGTCATCATTAATATGAACAGATAAACTTGTTTTCCAAATCCTATTCTTGGAGAAATTGTGCTTTGCCAATATCTGGAAGACAGGCACTATGGACATTGTAGACATTACTGTATTTGCCATCCCATTCCCTTACCTATAACCCCTGACACAGCAACGTAGAGGTCTCTCATCAAATCATTGTCTTGTAATTAGTGATTCACTGTCACATCACTTGAGTAAAATTTTCAGCAGTTAATTCTAGAAAAATATTGATATTTTGTGGGTATTTTCTTTTGTTGAGAGAGCTCTAATTGTTCTCTTTTGTGATTTCCTTTTCATTCTATACTTTGCGTTTTAAAATATTTAAAATATTTTGAGAGAGATATGTGTGTATGAGAATTGGATCATAAACTAAAGGTATTTGTGTTAAATGAGATAATGAAGTTAAATCAGAATTGTGAGAGACACAGTTGCCCACACATATTAGATAATATATTTATAATTTCTATTTGTGGTATGTTCAATGAGCTCTCTGCTATGTTGCATGGCTGCAGATAGACTCTTGAAAATCTCCAAATTAAATGGTTCTTTATCTTTGGAGGAGAAATTTAATGCTGTGAAATTCTGTTGGCTTGTTTCCTGGTGTTAATGTTTTGAAGCTAAAGTTGGTCTTTGAATGTGTATGTGATTCCCACTGAACTTTGAAACACATGGTAACATTTTCTGACACTCAAAATGGCATTTCTTGGGATGTTTTAGAGATAAAAAAAATTTAAGCTTTAAATAATGCAATTGAGGAAGGTGAAACATAAAACAAATCTGCAGTTGTATTGAATTGTGCTGTTTGGTAGAAAATGAGGGGGAAATTTGAGTTAAAAATGGCAAACGAGAAATTCTAAAGTATAAATTGGAGAGGGCTGAAAAAAACATAATTCCTACTCTTTGCTGTTAAAGAGAGAGAGAGAAAAAATATTAACTCGTAATAGTTAAGCAAACTCAAAATAGGTAATTAACTATGTTTAGAATTTTATTTAACTTTTCAACAACGATAGATTCATTTAAATTTTTAACAACAATGACAATAATAATATTTAAGATCAATTAAACTTTTAAAAAGTGCCAGGCCTCACACTGGGCATTTTCATAGAGATTATCCCATTTATCTTTTTTTAATTTATTTTTTATTTTTTTTAAATATTAAATGATAGCTGTGTACATTAATGCAATCATGGGGCACCATACGCTGGTTTTATATACCATTTGACATAATTTCATCACACTCTTTAACATAGCCTTCCTGGTATTTTCTTAGTTATTGTGTTAAGACATTTATATTCTACATTTAGTAAGTTTCACATGTACCCTTGTAAGATGCACCATAGGTGTGACTCTCCCTCTGTCCCTCCTCTCCCCTCCCCTCCACTCCCTTTCCCCTTTCCCCATATTCTTAGGTTATAATTGGTTTATAGCTTTCATATGAAAGCTATAAATTAGTTTCAGTGTAGGGCTGAGTACATTGGATACTTTTTCTTCCATTCTTGAGATACTTTACTAAGAATATGTTCCAGCTCCATACACATAAACATGAAAGAGATAAAGTCTCCATCTTTCTTTAAGCCTGCATAATACTCCATGGTGTATATATACCACAATTTATTAATCCATTTGTGGATTGATGTGCACTTGGGCTTCTTCCATGAGTTAGCAATGATGAATTGGGCTGCAACAAACAGGTACAAATATCTTTGTTATAATGTGATTTTTGGTCTTCTGGATATATACCTAGTAGAGGAATTGTAGAGTTGAAAGGCTGGTCTATTTTTAGATCTCTAAGTGTTATCCAAACATCTTTCCAAAAGAAAAATATTAGTTTCCATTACTACCAGGAGTGTAGAAGTGTTCCCCTTTCTCCACATCCATGCCAACGTCTCTGGTCTTGGGATTTTCCGATATGGGCTAATCTTACTAGAGTTAAATGATCTCTCAAAGTAGTTTTGATTTGCATTTCTCTGATGATTAAGGATTATGAGCATTTTTTCATATGTCTGTAGGCCATGTGCCTGTCTTCTTCAGAGAAGTTTCTCTTCAAGTCCCTTGCACACCCTCAAATGGGATCACTTGTTCTTTTCTTGGTAATACGTTTGAGTTCCCTGGAGATTCTGGTTATTAAACCTTTGTCTGAGACATAACCTGCAAATATCTTCTACCATTCTGAGGGCTGTCTGCTTGCTTTACTTACTGTGTTCTTGGCTGTGCAGAAGCTTTTTAGTTTGATCAGGTCCCAGTAGTGTATTTTTGATCTGCTTCAATTGCCTGGGGGGGTGGGGTCCTCCTCATGAAATATTCGCCCAGGCCAATTTCTTCAAGACTTTTTCCTGCACTTTCTTCTAGTATTTTAATAGTTTCATGTCTTAAGTTTAAATCTTTAATCCAGTGAGAGTCTTAGTTAATGGTGAAAGGTATGGGTCTAGTTTCAGTCTTCTACAGGTCGCAAGCCAGTTCACCCAGCACCATTTGTTAAATAGGGAATCTTTTCCCCCACTGAATATTTATAATTAGCTTGTCAAAGATCAAATAACAGTAAGTAGATGGATTCCTCTCTTGGTTCTCTGTTCTGTTCCATACATCTACCTGTCTGGTTTGGTGCCAGTACCGTGCTGTTTTGATCACTATTGATTTATAGTATAGTCTGAGGTCTGGTAGCATGATTCCTCCTGCTTTGTTTTTACTTATGAATAATGGCTGTTCAAGGTTTTTTCTGATTCCATGTAAAACAAAGTATTATTTTTTCAAGATCTTTAAAGTATGACAGTGGAGCTTTAATAGGGATTGCAATAAAATTGTATATTGCTTTGGGTAGTATGGACATTTTAACAATGTTGATTCTTCTCAGCCATGAATATGGCATGTTTTTTACATTTGTTAACATTTTCAACTATTTCTTCTCTTAGAGTTTCATAGTTCTCTTTATATAGATCTTTCATGTACTTTGTTAGATAAACTCCTAAATATTTCATCTTCTTTGGCACTACTGTGAACAGAATAGAGTCCCTAACTGTTTTTTCAGCTTGACTATTGTTAGTATATACAAAGGCTACCGATTTATAAATGTTTATTTTTTTAACCTGAGATGCTGCTGTATTCCTTGATCACTTCTAAGAGTTTTATAGTAGAATCCCTGGTGTTTTCCAGATATACAATCATATCATCTGCAAAGAGTGAAAGTTTGATCTCATCTGACCCTATATGAATACCCTTGATCTCCTTTTCTTCCCTAATTGTGATGGCTAAAACTTCAATTACAATGGTAAAGAGCAGTGGAGACAGTGGGCAACCTTGTCTGGTTCCTGATCTGAGTGGAAATGACTTCAGTTTAACTCCATTCACATGATATTGGTTGTGGGTTTTCTGTAGATGGCCTCTATCAATTTAAGAAATGTCCCTTCTAGGGCGGCACCTGTGGCTCAGTGAGTAGGGCGCCGGCCCCATATGGTGAGGGTGGCAGGTTCAAACCCAGCCCCAGCCAAACTAACAAAAAAATAGCCGGGCGTTGTGGCGGGCGCCTGTAGTCCCAGCTTCTCGGGAGGCTGAGGCAGGAGAATCGCGTAAGCCCAAGAGTTAGAGGTTGCTGTGAGCCGTGTGACGCCATGGCACTCTACCCGAGGGTGGTACAGTGAGACTCTGTCTCTACAAAAAAAAAAAAAAGAAAGAAAAAAAGAAACGTCCCTTCTATACCAATTTTCATAAGTGTTCTGATCATGAAGGTATCTGGATATTCTCAAAAGGTTTTCTGACTGAATTGAGAGAATTAGATGGTCTTTGTTTTTTAATTTGTTTATATGCTGAATTATATTTATAGATTTATATATATATTGAACCAGCCTTGAGACCTTGGGATAAAACCCACTTGGTCATGATGATTAATTTGTTTGATGTGTTCCTGGATTCTGTTTGTTAGGATCGTGTTGAATATTTTTGCATCAATATTCATTAGTGATATTGGTCTATTATTTTCTTTTCTTCTTGAGTCTTTCCCTGGTTTGGGGATCAAGGTGATGTTTGCTTCATAGAATGTGTTGGGTAGTATTCCTTCTTTTTCTATATTTCAGAAAAGTTTGAGTAATATAGGTACTAGTTCCTCTTTAAAGGGTTGGTAGAATTCTGAAATGAAGCCATCTGGTCCCGGGCTTTTCTTTTTTGGGAGATTTCGTATGGTTGATGCTATTTCAGAACTTGATATAGGCCTGTTCAACATTTCCACTTGATTCTGGCTAAGTATTGGAAGGTGACATGCTTCCAAGTATTGGTCAATTTCCTTCAGATTTTCATATTTCTGAGAATAAATTTCTTGTAATGTTCATTAAGAATTTTTTGAATTTCTGAGGAGTCTGTTGTTATTTCGACTTTCTCATTTCTGATTGATGAAATTAGAGATTTTACTGTTTTTTTTTTCTTTTTTTTTTTCTGGTTAGGTTAGCCAAAGTTTTATCTATTCTATTGACCTTTTCAAAAAAACAACTTTTTGATTTATTGATCTGTTGTAAAATCCTTTTGTTTTCAATTTTATTTAATCCTGCTCTAATTTTGGTTATTTCCTTTCTTCTACTGGGTTTGGGGTTCGAATGTTCTTCCTTTTCCAGTGGCTTGAGATGTTCCATTAAGTTGTTAACTTACTCTCTTTCTGTTATCTTGAGGAAGACTTGCAGTGCTATAAATTTCCCTCTTTGGACTGCCTTTGCAGTATCCCAAAGGTTCAAATAATTTGTGTCTTCATTGTCATTTTGTTCCAAAAATTTGTTAATTTTTTTCTTAATCTCATCTATCACCCAGCTATCATTCAGCATAAGATTATTTACCTTCCATGTTTTTGTATGAGTATGCAGATTCCTTTATTACTGAGTTCAACTTTTATTCCATGTTGGTCTGAGAAGATGCAAAGAATAATTTTTATTCCTTTAAATTTACTGAGGTTACAAGGGTATATGTGAATCCTAGTAAATGTGGAATGTAAAGGTCTTAGCAAAATAACTAAGAAAATGCTACGAAAGCTATGTTAACTAGTGTAATGAAAATATGTCAGACAATCTATGAACCAAGTGTATGGTGCCCCATGATCATACTAATGTACACAGCTATGATTTAATAAAAATAAATAAATATAATAAATAAATAAATTTACTGAGGTTAAACTTGTGACCTAAGATGTGATCGATTTTGGAGTATGTTCCATGGGCTGATAAGAAGAATGTATATTCAGTTTTCTTGGGATAAAATATTCTGAAGATGTCTGTTCAATCCAAATGTTGAATGGTTAAGTTTAAATCTAAAACTTCTTTGCTCAGCTTCCTATGGAATGGTCTATCGAGCACTGCCAAAGGAGTGTTGAAATCTCCGACTATTATGGAGCTGGAGGAAATCAAGTTGCTCATGTCAGAGTTTCTCTTCTAAATTGAGGCGCATTCTGGTTGGGTGCATAAATATTAATAATTGAAATCTCATCATATTGAGTATTGCCCTTACCAAATATGAAGTGACCATTCTTATCCTTCCTTACTTTTGTTGGCTTAAAACATATTGTATCTGCAAGTAGATTTGCAACACCTGCTTTTTTTCTGATTTCCATTTGCCTAAAATATAGATGACCATCCCTTTATGCTGAGTCTATATTTATCTTTTAAGATAAGATGAAATTCTTGAATGCGGCCACTATCTGGCCTGAGTCTTTGTAACCAGTCAGCCAACCCGTGCCTCTTTAGAGGACAGTTTAAGCCATTCATATTAATTGAGAATATCGATAAGCCTGGTACAATTTTGGGTATCGAGTTTTCAAAAGTCCAGTGGACATTTTTAATCCTTTTGCCACTGTGGAAGTTGGAGTTTGATCAAAAGTTTCTGAGTGAGTTTATTTTTGTGATAAAGGATTGGGCTGGTCATTATGGAGGATAGGTCTGAGAATATCCTGGAGAGCTTGTTTAGTTATGGCAAATTTCCTCAACATGTGAATGTCACCAAAGTATTTAATTTCTTCATCATAAATGAAACTCAGTTTAGCTGGATACAGGATCCTGTTTTGAAAGTCATTTTGTTCTAGGAGATTTAAAGTCAATGACTACCCTCTTCTGGCTTGAAAGGTTTCAGCATTGAAAGATCTGCAGTCATTCTAATATTCTTCCCTTTGTAGGTTATGGTTTTCTTACATCTGGCTGCTTTCAGAATTTTCTCCTTCATATTAACTTTAGTGATGTTAATTATGATGTGTCTGGGGGATGTCTTATTCAGGTTGAGTTGTGCTGGGGTTCTGAAACTGTTTGCTATCTGAATTTCAGAATTTCTTGGCATGGTCTGGAAAATTCTCTTTCATAATTTCATGGAGAAGAGCCTCAGTGATCACTTTCAGGAATTCCTATGAGGCAAATATTAGTTTTCTTTTAATTATCCCAGAGCTCTCTGAGAGAATGATCCCTTTTGCTCTCTCCATTTCTTTTTCTTTTTCTTTTTCTTTTTGGAGTTTGGGAGCGTTCATAAGCTTTGTCGTCAATGTCAGAAATCCTTTCTTCTGCTTGCTCCACTCTGTTTCTGAGGGATTCTCTGTATTTTTCAGATCTTTGAGGGCTGCAAATTCTTTTCTCAATGTGTCAAAATCTTTGGTGATTTTGTCTTTAAATTCATTGAATTCTTGAGACAACTTTTGAATTGCTCCTGGAATTTCTAATTCCAGCTTTTCTTCCATTCTATTAATCTTGTTTGCAATCCAAATTCTGAATTCGATTTCTGATATTTCGGCCATCTGCTTATGAATGGGATATTCAGTTGTAACTGCCGTATCTTTCCTTGGGGGTGGGAAATTCATTTTACCTGATTTTTTTCACTGATTCTGCCCCATGATTATTTTATACCATTTGACTAGATGAGCAGATAAAGAGAAGTTCGGTTGGGGGCCCCAGGAGTAGTGATTAACCAGCCTTTTGCCCAAAAGCTGGAACTGGTATCTGTACCTTTTCCCCTGGAGCTTTGCCAAGAACCCGTACAGTGCTACAGCCTGACAAACTGGGGACCTGCTTAGTGTGGTGGGGCTAAGTGGCTCTGTCTTTTTTTCAGCTGGTCTCTCTCCTACCCTAGTGAAACAGTTGCTCTGGGTCGAAGTCTCAGCTGTGGAGAAATACCAGCAATTATGTTACCCCACCCCCCACAGTCAACAATTGGAAAAGGAAAATCAAACCTTCCCACAATCACATACTCAAGGTACCACTTGGATAGTCCTCAAGCGATTGGCCCAGTTCAAGAGGTTCAAATCAATGGTCTCAGTCAGCACCTTTCTCAAGGGGGAGAGTTCAAAAGGTCTCTGGACACTAGATCACAGGGGTCTGCTGGGAACTCAAATATGACTTGCTCTTGTGCTCCCTGAGATCAAGAGGACCCACCCAGCAAATAGATTCTTCTGGGAAGGTTGATGCCTTCTTCCCCACAATGCACCTCTGTCACACCCAGTCACTGATAACCCTGCATGTCTGTGACCCAGTTGCCTCCAATGAGTAGATACTCCAGGGGTTTTCACCTGCCTGAATCACAGGGAGATCTGTGTCTCCTCAGCCATGCCGCTGCTCTCTGCCACTATGCGGCGGGGGAGGTGAGGCCTGACAACCTTGGGTTAATGGAGGCTGGACTGTTCACTCAGTTCCAGCCCCGCCCCTGATTGATGTTGCTGACAGAACAGAACAACTTTGCAGAATTTGTTTCTGGCCCACGTATATTCCCCTGCAGAAGAGAAGCTGTTTGAGTTCACAGGACCTGCGACTCAGGACCTGTCTGTGCCACTGCCTGGTCTCGGCTGTAGTTTGTATTTGAGTGGCACATAGCTCAAATTAGCTGTCAGTTCCAGCGTCTGCCTGCCCTACTTTGTCTCAGCTAATGATCCCTGATGGCCAGATGCTTCTTAGGCTCAGTAAACTGATCCTCTGGGGCAACCCCGCCCTGGGAAACTGCTGACTCTGTGCTCGTATTCTAGTCCCCGTGCTCCGCCCAGGCCAGTACCTTCTCAGGCAAACCCTTTACTCACAGGGCCTGTGTGTCCATCCCAGATCTATTCCACCAGTGCCTGCCACCAGAGAAGATGCCAGGCCTCCTCTGGTTGCCCAGAGAGACAGGGGCTGTGACTCCAGAATATCCAGTGGTGAGCCCTATTGTTGCTGCTGTGGCTGCTGCTCCGTGCCTTGGGGCATAGCCGCTCCTATATGGGTCCCTCTAAGCTGACCATCCTCTCCTTACTCCTGTGCTGCCACAGAATCAGCACTGATCAGCAGAAGTCCATGCCCTGTCCACACCTCGAGAAAATACCCAAGAATCTTGACTCCTGGGCGACAGGCTTCCAGACTTCAGAATGAGAGTGGAGGGGAGTATGGGAGTTCAGAATTGCAGGTAGAGACTATATACAGTTTTATATAGTTTTACGGCACCCTAGTAGGGGAAGTAAGTCCAGTTTTTAGAAGGTCTCTCCTGTGGGATATAATGGGAGGACTTTTGAACTCTGCTTGCTTGTTTGTACAGAGTACTGCAAGCCGTTCTCATGACGGAGAAGACTCCTGTCTGCTTGGGGATGGATTTTGTACCTTTTATTTGTATCCTTGGGGTCACAGCTCGCCTCAGCAGGGTTGATGTGCATTCTTCAACCTTTTCTCTTGGCTCAGCTCTAATCCACCAGGTTACTTGCTAAACTTCTGTCTTTTAACTCTCCTTCTGGATAAGAGCCTCTGTGGAAAGCTGACTTCAGTCAGCCATCTTGCCTGTGCCCCCACCATCTCATTTATCTTTACAACAATCCCTCATGTTTGAATTAAGTTGAAGTAATTTAATTTGTTTTTAAAGTCATATACAGAAATTTTTTTGTGTGTACATTTTGAAATAGTTTTCTGAAAACTATTGCAAAATCGTGATTTGAAGAATTTTAAAGAACAGAATTTGAAACTTAATATGGATCAGATGGACCATAGATATCAAAAGATTCCTAATCAAGACCTTAAATGATTAACAAATTAGGAAATGGATTTATTGTCTCTCACAGATTTTTTTTCTTACTTGTGTAGTACATTCTTAGAGCAGTATTTATATATCTAAAAGGGTAGTTTTTCTTTTAAGAATGTTAGTGATTCTCGTTAATAAGAGAGTAGATAATGAGTGGATAATGAATGTTTCATTTTATTACCCTCTGACATTTCTGTAAAAAATAACCATTCATCCTTGTATCCATTCTTTCAGTTAAGAGTTAAGTGAGCTAAGAAGGACATGTGCTAAGAAGGACAATAATGAGAGTTATTTCTTTTGTCTGATGACAGGCATTGGTACCTAGTAGTTATATTTTTGTGTTTTTTTCCTTGTATTTTTTTAAGCATTCATTCAAAATTTTAAATTAAGTCAATAATCTCGATATTCAATACAGTTGACTATTCTAAAACTTTTGCTCTAAATTGTCAGGTCTGGCATTTAGGTTAATTGAGCACTAAACCAGGAGGTACCTCCATGACTGGCATTGGCACATACATTTTTGTTGTTGTTATTAAATTAGATATCTGTTGATTTTGTTCAGATAATGGGTTCTAAATTTATAGTCCTTTGTGCAAATTTACTTGAATGAGATTCAAGTATCTAAATGTGGGGAACAATCACTTGACTATTCCCTAGCTAAGAGAAGTGGAAACATAAGAAACCCTTAGATGATGGAGAGATAATAGGTATTCTTTTGTTATTGCTTCATCAGCAGCATTCTACCTTGGAGCTAGCTGTGCCAGTCATACTTTTCCTTTTAGATGCAGTTTTGAAAGAGGTTCCTGTTCTATGATTGCCATTTCCTTTCGAAATGTTTTTTTGTGTTCTGTAGAATCTGGGTTACTTTTTTTTTTTTTTTTTGTAGAGACGGAGTCTCACTTTATGGCCCTCGGTAGAGTGCCGTGGCCTCACACAGCTCACAGCAACCTCCAACTCCTGGGCTTAAGCGATTCTCTTGCCTCAGCCTCCCGAGTAGCTGGGACTACAGGCGCCCGCCACAACGCCCAGCTATTTTTTTGTTGCAGTTTGGCCGGGGCCGGGCTTGCCCACCACCCTGGGTATATGGGGCCGGCGCCCTACCTACCGAGCCTCTGGGTTACTTTTTATAACATTGAATCTCTGGGGAAATGGGCAGAACAAAATGCTGTCTTAAAACTGCCCACTTATGTTGCTTTACAGAATATATCAAATGAGTTGGGAACTCCTAATGTTAATTCACTGAACACTTAAAGTACATACCACCTGCAAAGTGCAAGTGGAAGGCCAACCGAAGAGTAAACCCAGCCATAAAGAGTGTCCTGAGTTGTGTAATACAGTCAGAGATAGAAAGAAGAACCGAGTCCCATTGTGCAACAAGAATACAAATAAAATAACAACATTAATAACTAGCAAAGTCTTCATTTTCTAAGAGGCATAGAAGACAATTCAAAAATAATGCTCCTAATATAGAGAATATGAGAACACTTTGGAGATAAATAGGCAAAAGAAAGAATCTTGAATCATTGCGCTGCTCCTTACTAGTTTATTGGAGCAAACACATTAACCTATCCATGTTTCTAATTCTTCATCTGTAAATCCGTGCTAACAGTATTTTTTAATAGGATTACTTAATGTATGTCAAAAATTGAATGTCCCCCACACAAACACATAAATGATAAATTTTGAGATGATAGATACGCTAGTTAGCCTGATCTGATCATTATACCTTATATGTACTGAAATATTATTTACTCATAAATATATATAATTATGTGTCAATTAAAGCAAAATCATGGTACTGGTGGTATTGGTGAAATATATCTAATAAAATCATATTATGAATATTATAAATGACTTAGGTATGTAGCACTACTTTATTAAAATGTATATTAGAAAATAAAGGAAAAGGGCATGAAATAAATATCAAATAATTTGAAACATTTTATTTACAAAAGCCAAATTTTCTTTTAAAGTAATTCAGGAAGGAGGGAACTTAATATAGATTAGAGATAGAAAATCTTCTTATGAAAAGCTTTTTAATCTGGGGCTCAAAAGTCTTACATGTGAGAAAAAAACATTTATTAACATTTTTTTCCCTTCTTTGTATGGTGGAATATATCTTAGAGTCAGGCAAAGCTAAGATTTAAGCCTGTGTAATTTAAACATGAGTCTTATGGTCAAGAGCACTGGCCTGCACTTCCTACTAATTGCTCTTAAAGTTTCACTTTAGCTATTGCCAAGTCTCCCTTAGTAATAATAATTTGTCTTAAAGGACTGGAGGAAATCCACGGGAGTGAGATTTGATTATGAATATATTTTATAGTAAACCTCAGAAACACCTTCTTGGTCCAAGTGTTTTTAGAAATCTTTATTGAATGGTTCTTCTGGGTAAAAATATTCTGGAATTTAAAATGAATTTTCATGAAGTCTTATAGAATGCAATAATTATAGTGACTAGTACTTCTTATATATTTACTATACATTTACATTCACAATTAGGAATTGCAGTAAGGAAAGAAACACTTAAATACATTGTTAGATTTTTTTCTTTCTATAGAATAAGTGCTTTATTGTCAGTCAGCCAGCAGCCTCTCATGGAAATATTTCAGCCAAAGCTTTCTCATAAATTATTTTTCTATTTTGTACGTTAAGGTATTTTGTCAGTGTACCTATAAATATGGAGAGAGAAATATAACCCAATATGAAAGGGGTAGATGGAAATATACATTTTTAGAATCCCTTTAAATCCAAAATTTTATACTTAAGTGAACATTCTATATGTGAATATTTTGAAATGTCATAATTTTGAAATTTAGCATAGAGAATTCTGTGTTCATTGAATATGGTTTTATTAAGAATCTATTATGTACTAGGCACTACTCCAGGCACTGGCAATAATGAAGATTAAATGGACTTGTGTCATTCGTAACACTAAAGAATAAGGATTCTTTTTTTTTCTTTTTTTATTGTTAAATCATAGTTGTGTACATTAGCGCAATCAAGGGGTACAATGTGCTAGTTTCATATACAATCTGAAATATTCTCATCAAACTGTTCAATGTAGCCTTCATGGCATTTTCTTAGTTATTATATGTAGACATTTGTATTCCGCATTTAGTAGGATTCGCCTGTACCCATTCTAAGATGCACCATAGGTGTAGCCCCACCCATTACCCTCCCTCTACCCTAATCCCCCCCTCACCTCCCCTCCCTTGGCCTTTTCCCCATATTCTTGAGCTATAGTTGGGTTACAGCCTTCATATGAAAGCTATAAATTAGCTTCATAGTAGGGCTGAGTACATTAGATACTTTTTGTCCATTCTTGAGATATTTTGCTAAGAATATGTTCCAGCTCCATCCATGTAAACATGAAAGAGGTAAAGTCTCCATCTTTCTTTAAGGCTGCATAATATTCCATGGTATACGTGTACCACAATTTGCTAGTCCATTCGTGGGTCGATGGGCACTTGGTCTTCTTCCATGACTTAGCAATTATGAATTGGGCTGCAATAAACATTCTGATATAGATGTCTTTGTTATACTGTGATTTTTGGCCTTCTGTGTATATACCTAGTAAAGGAATTATAGGATCAAATAGCAGGTCTATTTTTAGATCTCTAAGTATTCTCCAAACATCCTTCCAAAAGGAAGGTATTAGTGTGCATACCCACCAGCAGTGTAGAAGTGCGCCCTTTTCTCTACATCCATGCCAACATCTCTGGTTTTGGGATTTTGTTATGGGGACAACTCTTACTGGGTTTAGGTAATATCTCAAAGTAGTTTTGATTCTCGGAAGATTAAGGATGATGAGCTTTTTTTCATGTGTCTGTAGGTCGTGCATCTATCTTCTTTAGAGAAGTTTCTCTTCAAATCCTTTGTCCACCCTGAGATGGAATCATTTGTTCTTTTCTTGCTAATACGTTTGACTTCTCTGTGGATTCTGGTTATTAAACCTTTATCGGAGGTGTAACCTGAAAATATTTTCTCCCATTCTGAGGGCTGTCTGCTTGCTTTGCTTACTATATTCTTGGCTGTGCAGAAGCTTTTTAGTTTGATCAGGTCCCAGTAATGTATTTTTGATACTGCTTCAATTGCCTGGGGAGTCCTCCTCATAAAATATTCACCCAGGCCAATTCCTTCAAGAGTTTTCCCTGCACTTTTTTCAAGTATTTTTATAGTTTCATGTCTTAAGTTTAAACCTTTTATCCTGTGAGAGTCTATCTTAGTTAATGGTGAAAGGTATGGGTCTAGTTTCAGTCTTTTATAGATTGCCAGCCAGTTCACCCAGCACCATTTGTTAAATAGGGAATATTTTACCCACTGAATGTTTTTAATTGGCTTGTCCAAGATCAAATAACAGTAAGTAGCTGGATTCATCTCTTGGTTCTCTATTCTGTTCCGGACATCTACTTCTGTTTTTGTGCCAGTACTATGCTTTTTTGATCACTATCGATTGATAGTACAGTTTCAGGTCTGTTAGCGTGATTCCTCCTGCTTTGTTTTTATTTCTGAGTAGTGTTTTGGCTATTCGAGATTTTTTCGGATTCCATATAAAATGAAGTATTATATTTTCAAGATCTTTAAAATATGACAGTGGAGCTTTGATAGGAATTGCATTAAAATTATATATTGCTTTCAGTAGTATAGACATTTTAACACTGTTGATTCTTCCCAGCCATGAGCATGGTATGTTTTTTTCATTTGTTAACATCTTCAGCTATTTCTTTTCTTAAAGTTTCATAGTTCTCTTTATAGAGATCTTTCATGTCCTTTGTTAGATAAACTCCCAAATATTTCATCTTCTTTGGCACTACTGTGAAAGGAATAGAGTCCTTGACTGTTTTTTTTGGCTATTGTTGGTATATATAAAGGCTAAAGATTTATGGGTGTTGATTTTGTAGCCTGAGCCATTGCTGTATTCCTTGATCACTTCTAAAAGTGTTGTAGTAGAATCCCTAGTGTTTTCCAGATATACGATCATATCATCTGTGAAGAGTGAAAGTTTGATCTCTTCTGACCCTATATGAATACCCTTGATCTCCTTTGCTTCCCCAATTGAAATGGGTAAAACTTCCATTACAATGTTAAAGAGCAATGGAGACAATGGGCAACCTTGCCTGGTTCCTGATCTAAGTGGAAATGATTTCAATTTAACTCCATTCAATACGATATTGGCTGTGGGTTTGCTATAGATGGCCTCTGTTAGTTTAAGAAATGTCCCTTCTATACCAATTTTCTTAAGTGTTCTGACCATGAAGGGATGCTGGATATTATCAAAAGCTTTTTCTGCATCAGTTGAGAGAATCCTATGATCTTTATTTTTTAGTTTGTTTATGTGCTGAATTACATTTATAGATTTACGTATATTGAACCAGCCTTGAGACCCTGGGATAAATCCCACTTGGTTATAGTGTATAATTTTTTTTTATTTTTATTTTTTTTATTAAATCATAGCTGTGTATATTAGTATGATCATGGGGCACCATACACTTGCTTCATAGACCGTTTGACACATTTTCTTCACACTAGTTAACATAGCTTTCCTGGCATTTTCTTAGTTATTTTGCTAAGACCTTTATATTCCACATTTACTAAGATTCACATATACCCTTGTAAGATGCACCGCATGTGTAATCCCATTAATCCCCCTCCCTCCACCTACCTCCCCCCTTCGTCCCCTCCCTTTCCCCCTACTCCCTATTCTTAGGTTGTAACTGGGTTATAGCTTTCATGTGAAGGTCCTACATTAGTTTCATAATAAGGGTGAGTACATTGGGTACTTTTTCTTCCATTCTTAAGAAACTTTACTAAGAAGAATATGTTCCAGCTCCATCCATGTAAACATAAAAGAGGTAAAGTCTCCATCTTTCTTTAAGGCTGCATAATATTCCATGGTGTACATATACCACAATTTATTAATCCATTCGTGGATAGATGGGCACTTGGGCTTTTTCCATGACATAGCAATTAGGAATAGGGCTGCAATAAATATTCTGATACAAATATCTTTGTTATGATGTGATTTTTGGTCTTCTGGGTATCTGCCCAGTAGAGGGATTACAGGATTGAATGGCAGATCTATTTTTAGATCTCTAAGTGTTCTCCATATCTCTTTCCAAAAGGAATGTATTAATTTGCATTTCCACCAGCTGTGCAAAAGTGTTCTCTTTTCTCCACATCCACGCCAACATCTCTAGTCTTGGGATTTTGTGATGTACGCTAGTCTCACTGGAGTTAGATGATATCTCAAAGTAGTTTTGATTTGCATTTTTCTGATGATTAAAGATGATGAGCATTTTTTCATATGTCTGAAGACCATGTGCCTGTCTTCTTCAGAGAAATTTCTCTTCAAGTCCTTTGCCCAGCCTGCAATGGGATCCCTTGTTCTTTTCTTGCTAATGCGTTTGAGTTCTTGTGGATTCTGGTTATTAAACCTTTGTTGGAGACATAACCTGCAGATATCTTTTCCCATTCTGAGGGCTGTTTACATGCTTTACTTACTGCGTTCTTGGCTGTGCAGAGCTTTTTAGTTTGATCAAGTCCTAATAGTGTATTTTTGAAGCAGCTTCAATTGCCCGGGGGGTCCTTCTCATAAAAAACTCGCTCAACCCAATTTCTTCAAGGGTTTTCCCTGCATTCTCTTCTAGTATTTTTATTGTTTCATATCTTAGGTTTAAATCTTTAATCCTGTGAGAGTCTATCTTGGTTAATGGTGAGAGGTGTGGGTCCAGTTTCAGTCTTCTACAGGTTGCGAGCCAGTTCACCCAGCACCATTTGTTAAATAGGGAATCTTTTTCCCATTGAATGTTTTTAATTGGCTTGTCAAAGATTAAATAACGGTAATTAGCTGGATTCATCTCTTGGTTCTCTATTCTGTTCCAGACATCTACTTCTCTGTTTTTGTGCCAGTACCATGCTGTTTTGATCACTATCGATTTGTACTATAGTCTGAGGTCTGGTAGTGTGATTCCTCCTGCTTTGTTTTTATTTTTGAGTAATATCTTGGCTATTTGAGGTTTCTTCTGATTCCATATAAAATGAAGTATTGTTTTCCCAAGATCTTTAAAGTATGACAGTGGAGCTTTAATGAGGATTGCGTTGAAATTATATATTGCTTTGGGTAGTATGGACATTTTAACAATATTGATTCTTCCCAACCATGAGCATGGTATATTTTTCCATTTGTTAACATTCTCAGTTATCTCTTTTCTTAGAGTTTCATAGTTCTCTTTATACAGATCTTTCATGTCCTTTGTTAGATAAACTCCCAAGTATTTCATCTTCTTTGGCACTACTGTGAATGGGATAGAGTCCTTAATTGTTTTTTCAACTTGACTATTGTTGGTATATATGAAGGCTACCGATTTATGAATGTTGATTTTGTAACCTGAGACGCTGCTGTATTCCTTGATCACTTCTAAGAGTTTTGTAGTAGAGTCCCTAGTGTTTTCTAGATATGCAATCATATCATCTGCGAAGAGCGAAAGTTTGATCTCTTCTGACCCTATGTGGATACCCTTGATCGCCTTTTCTTCCCTAATTGTGGTGGCTAAAACTTCCATTACAATGTTAAAGAGCAATGGAGACAATGGGCAGCCTTGTCTGGTTCTTGATCTGAGTGGAAGTGATTCCAATTTAACTCCATTAAATGTGATATTCCTGTGGGTTTGCTGTAGATGGCCTCTATCAGTTTAAGAAATGTCCCTTCTATACCAATTTTCTTAAGTGTTCTGATCATGAAGGGATGTTGGATGTTATCAAAAGCTTTTTCTGTATCAATTGAGAGAATCATATGGTTTTTGTTTTTTAATTTGTTTATGTGCTGAATTACATTTATAGATTTACATATATTGAACCAGCCTTGAGACCCTGGATAAAACCGACTTGGTCATGATGTATATGATTTGTTTGATATGTTGCTGGATTCTGTTTGTTAGAATCTAGTTGAATATTTTTGCATCTATATTCATTAGTGATACTGGTCTATAATTTTCTTTTCTTGTCGGGTCTTTTCCTGGTTTGGGGATCAGGGTGATGTTTGCTTCATAGAACGTGTTGGGTAGTCATACTTGGTTTGGTAGAATTCTGACGTAAAACCATCTGGTCCCGGGCTTTTCTTTTTGGGGAGATTTTGTATGGTTGATGTTATTTCCGAACTTGATATGTGCCTGTTCAAAATTTCTAGTTCATTTTGGTTAAGTCTTGGAAGGTGATGTGCTTCCAAGTAATGGTCATTTTCCTTCAGATTTTCATATTCTGAGAGTAAAGTTTCTAGTAATATTCGTTAAGGATTTTTTTGATTTCTGAGGAGTCTGTTGTTATTTCATCTTTGTTATTTCTGATTGACGAGATTAGAGATTTTACTCTTTTTTTCATGATTAGGTTGGCCAAAGGTTTATCTATTTTGTTGACCTTTTCAAAAAACCAGCTTTTTGATTTATTGATCTGTTGTATTATCTTTTGTTTTCAATTTCATTTAGTTCTGCTCTGATTTTGGTTATTTCTTTTCTTCTACTGGATTTGAGGTTGGAGTGTTCTTCCATTTCCAGTCTCTTGAGATGTCCCATTAAGTTGCTTACTTCCTCTCTTTCCATTCTACTGAGGAAGGCTTGCAGTGCTATAAACTTCCCTCTTAGAACTGCCTTTGCGGAGTCCCAGAGGTTCTGATAGTATGTGTCTTAATTGTCCTTTTGTTCCAAAAATTTGGCAATTTCCTTCTTGATCTCATCTCTGACCCAGCTATCATTCAGCATATGGTTATTTTACTTCCGTGTTTTTGTATGGGTATGCAGATACCTATTGTTACTCAGCTCAAGTTTTATTCCATGATGGTCCGAGAAGATGCATGGAATAATTTCTATTCCTTTAAATTTACTGAGGTTAGACTTGAGACCTAAGATGTGGTAGATTTTGGAGTAAGTTCCGTGGGCTGATGAGAAGTATGTGTATTCAGTTTTGTTGGGATGAAATGTTCTGTAAATGTCTGCTAAATCTAAATGCTGGATGGTTAGATTTAAATCTAGATTTTCTTTACTCAGCTTTTTGTTGGAGGATCGATTCATCACTGCCAAAGGAGTGTTAAAATCTCCGACTATTATGGAGGTGGAGGAAATTAAGTTGCTCATGTCTGTTAGAGTTTCTCTTATAAATTGAGGTGCATTCTGGTTGTGTGCATAGATATTAATGATTGAGATCTCATCATATTGAGTCTTACCCTTAACAAATATGAAGTGACCATTCTTGTCCTTCTTTACTTTTGTTGGTTTAAAGCCTATTGTATCCACAAAAAAAATTGCAACACCTGCTTTTTTCTGGTTACCATTTGCCTGAAATATGGATGACCATCCTTTCACCCTGAGTCTGTATTTGTCTTTTAAGTTAAGATGTGACTCTTGTATGCAACAAATATCTGGCCTGAGTTTTTGTATCCAGTCAGCTATCCTATGTCTCTTTTGAGGGCAGTTTAAGCCATTCACGTTAATGGAGAGTATTGTTAAGTTTGGTGAAATTTTGGGTATTGAGTTTTTCGAAAGTCCAGTGGGGCATTTTTAATCCTTTTGCCATTGTGGAAGTGCAGTTTGATCAGAAGTTTCTGAGTGAGTTTATTTTTGTAGTAGAGGATTGGGTTGGTTATTATGGAGTATAGGTCTGAGAATATCCTGAAGAGCTGGTTTGGTTATGGCAAATTTCTTTAGCATATGAATGTCATTAAAGTATTTTATTTCTCCATCATAAATGAAACTCAGTTTAGCTGGGTACAAGATCCAGGGTTGAAAGTTATTTTGCTTGAGGAGATTAAACATTGATGACCACCCTCTTCTGGCTTGAAAGTTCCAGCAGAGAGATCTGCAGTCATTCTAATGTTATTCCCTTTGAAGGTAATAATTTACCTTCGCCTGGCCGCTTTGAGAATTTTCTCCTTCATATTAACTTTAGTGAAGTTAATTATGATATGCCTGGGGGATGTCTTATTGGGGTTGAGTCGTGCTGGGGTTCTGAAGCTATCTTCTATCTGAATTTCAGGTTCTCTAGGCATGTCTGGAAAATTCTCTTTCATAATTTCATGCAGAAGGGCCTCTGCACCCAGTGAGGCCACGTCATCTATTTCAGGAATTCCTATGAGTCGGATATTTGCCTTCTTTGAGTTATCCCAGAGCTCTCTGAGAGAATGATCCATTTTTCCTCTCCATTTCTCTTCCTCTTTGAGAGTTTGGGAGAGTTCAAAGGCTTTATCTTCGATGTCGGAGATCCTTTCTTCTGCTTGGTCCATTCTGTTGCTAAGGGATTCTACTGTATTTTTCATATCTTTTAGGGCTGCAAATTCTTGCTTCAGTGTTCCTAAGTCTTTGGTGGTTTTGTCTTTAAATTCGTTAAATTCTTGAGACAGCTTTTCAATTTCTCCACAAATTCCTAGTTCCATTTTGTTAATCTTGTTTGCCATCCAAATTCTGAATTCGATTTCTGACATCTCAGCCAGTTGTTTGTGAATGGGATCTTCAATTACATCTGCCGTATCTTTCCTTCAGGGGGTTGATCTATTCTGGTTATTCATGTTACCAGAGTTTTTCCACTGATTCCGCCCCATGATTGTTTTACTCCCTTTGATTTCTCCCCTAGTGTTTTGTTGAGGGAGTGCTGTGGCCTGAGAAACTGGGGCCCTGTTTGGTGTAGAGGGGCTAATTGGTTCTGTCTTGTTTACAGCTGGTTTCTATTTGACCCTAGTGAAACAGTTACTCTGGGTTGAAGTCTCAGCTGTGGAGAAATACCAGCAATTAAGTCACCCCACCCACCACAGGCAACAAAGGGAAAAGGAAAATCAAACCTTCCTATAACCACATACCCAGGGCACCACCTGGATAGTCCCCAGGTGAGTGGCTCAGTTCAAAAGGTCCAAATAAATTGTCTTAGTCAGCAGCTGCCTCGGGTGGGAGAGTTCAAGAGGTCCCTGGGAACTGGATCACAGGGGTCTGGTGACTGCTCTAAAATGGCTTGCTCTAGTGCTGCGTGGAGTCAGGAAGAGCCACCCAGTAAATAGATCAGTCTGGGAAGATTGATGCCTCCTTCCCCACCTTGCAGCTCTGTCACACCCAGTTGCTGCTAGCCCCACAGGGCTGTGACTCAGTCAGTTGTCTGCAGTAAGCAGATACTCCAGGGGTTTGCACCTGCCTAAGTCACAGGGTAGTCTGTGTCTGCTCGTCTAGGCCGCTACTCTCTTTCTCCAGCAGGGGGTGATGTGGCCTGTCAACCTCGGGCACTTGATGGAGGCTGGAGATGTTTACTCTGTTTCAGCCCCACCCTTAGTTTATGTTACTGGGTGAATGGAACAACCCTGTGGGAGTTTGTTTCTGACCCTTCTAGATTTCTCTACAGAGGAGAGGCTGATTTGAGTTCCCAGAACCTGTGCCTCAGGCCCTGTCTTTATTCCTGCGCGTTTGAATTCGCAGCACGATCAGTTGTCTGCTGTAGCCTCTTGGCCTCCTTTGTCTATAGGCTGGGGATCCCCTGAGGGCCAGGTGAGTCTTAGGCTCAGTAAAGTGGTCCTCTGGATCTGCCCCACCCTGGGAGTTTCCCGGCTCTGTGGGTGTGTTTTCTAGTCCCCGTGTTCCACCCAGGTCAGTGCTGCCTCAGGCAAACCGTTTACTCACGGGGCCTGTGTTTCAGTCCCAGTTCTTTTCTGTGGTGGTTGCTATCTCAGAAGATACTCGGCCTCATCTGGTTGCCCAGGAAGACAGGAGGAGAGGCTATGGGATATCTGGGGGTGGGCCTTGTTATTGCTGAAGATGGCTGTTGCTCTGCCCCTCAGGGCACCACTGCTCCAGTGTAATTCCCTCTTAACTGACCATCATCTTCTCGCTCCTTTGCTACAGAGTCAGCACTGGCCAGTTGCAGTCCAGGTCCTGTCTACACCTCTTGAGAGTTCACCCAATAATCTGGACTCCTGGGGTGGCAGGTCTCCAGATCTCGGAGTGAGAGTGGAAGGGAGTGCTAGGAGCTCAGAGTTGCAGATCGTATCACGAAGCTCATTGAAACCAAATGAACAAATAGATACAAAGGTTACCAGGCGCAGCACCAGACAGACGGAAACACATAGACATACAGGTAACAGCCACGACAACAGCAATGTAAGAACAACTGCAATAAAAATTGTGATAATCATAAAATAATTGAAAGAAAGGGAAAAAAAGAGAGAAAAAAGTGGTGTTAGTAGGAATATTAAAAGAGAAGAAAGAAGAAATTAAAATTAGAAGACATAGAAATAAAAAATATATCTATATAAAATGTAATAATAAAAAATTATCGAAATCTCCTGTAAGAAAAATGGTGAGGAAAAAACAGACAAAAACAAAACAAACAAAGAAAAAAAAACCACGAAAACGAAAAACAAAACAAAAAAAGGCACCAACTACAAAAATATTCTTGCGTGTAGAAATATACCTATATATATCTATATGTCTACTGTAGGGATCAACTTTCATAGGAATATATTCATACTGCAATATACTTTCTGGACACCAGGTGGCGCTGTGAGTGGTTCCAAGGCTTATACCTGATTTACAGTTTATACTGTTACCATGGTAACCACCTTCCATGACCGATTGCCCTTTTGGAATTTCTGTAAAAGTTTGTCGCCTAAGAATTGTGTAACCTCGGCTATTTTTTTCCAGACAGCACTTGCGACCGACCTTCTCACTCAGTGCAGATGTCCACGCTTCTTAAGTCTTTCCACTCTGTTCCCAGGTTCTCCTGCAAACTGGCGACTGCAATTGGCTGTAGGGGGAGTGGTGCTGAGTTCACGCGGTCGTTGGCGGGTTTGCCATTTTATCTGCTGTAGCTGGCTCCCAGGGCTGAAGCCAAGTTCGCGGCTTTAGCAGCTAAAGCCGGGTCCGCAGCTTCAGTAGCTGTATCCGGTTCCCGTTGGTTGGAGCGTTTGGGGGACTTTTTCTGAGTTTTATGGTTCAGAGTTTCCCTATTGGGTCGGCGTCTGCCAGTTCGCAGCGCAGCCTGAACCGCCAGCCCCCTCCAACACCTGGGGGAAAGGTGCCCGCCCGTTTGGGTAGTTCAAAATGTCTGTTTCCCGGGCAGGATCCCTTCCCTTCAATTGTCCAACAGTTTGCCCAGCTCCCTGTGGTTTTGAGTCGCTCTCCTTTTGGATGCCTCCCTTATATTAGTTCAGGAATAATTATTTGTCAATTGGGTTTTATCAGCATTTACAAGCTGCTGACCTCCATAGGGGAGGAGCCTGCTGGCCGGCACAGCCGAGCAGGGAAGAATATCTACAACAGAGTCTGCGTTTTAAATTATCCCTCATATATAGCAATCCGCCAGTTCGCTGGGAGTCTCCAGCTGTCTGTCCACTCCAGTAATCCACACACAGGGAAGGTCCAGACCGTCTTTCCTTTCACTTGATGGCTTGGGAGAGGTGGGCTACACGTCTGTCCTGTCCGCCATCATGCTCTGCCCCTCTGTATAATTTTTTTGATGTGTTGTTGGATTCTGTTTGTTAGGATCTTATTGAGTATTTTTGCATCAATATTCATTGGTGATATTGTTCTATAATTTTCTTTTCTTGTTGGGTCTTTCCCTCTTTTAGGGATCAAGGTAATGTTTGCTTCATAGTATGTGTTGGGTGGTATTCCTTCTTTTTCTTTATTTTGGAAGCGGTTTAGTAATATAGGTACTAGTTCTTCATTAAAGGTTTGGTAGAATTTGGATGTAAATCCGTCTGGTCCTGTGCTTTTCTTTTTAGGGAGATTTTGTATGTTGATGCTATTTCTTTTTTTCTGCTGGGTTTGGAGTTGGAATGTTCTTCCTTCTCCAGTTGCTTGAGATTTCCCATTAAGTTATTAACTTCCTCTCTTTCTGTTTTCTTGAGGAAGGTTTGGAGTGCTATAATTTTCCCTCTTAGGACTGCCTTTGCAGTATCCCAGAGGTTCTGATAGTTCATGTTTTCATTGTTGTTTTGTTCCAAAAATTTGGTGATTTCTTTTTTAATCTCATCTATAACCCATCTATCCTTCAGCATAAGGTTATTTAGCTTCCATGTTTTTGTGTGGGTATGCAGATTCCTATTGTTATTGAGTTCAACTTTTATTCCGTGATGGTCTGAGAAGATGCAAGGAATAATTTCTATTTTTTAAAATTTGCTGAGGTTAGATTTGTGGCCTAGGATGTGGTCAATTTTGGAGTATGTTCCATGGGCTGATGAGAAGAATGTGTATTCAGTTTTGTTGGGATGAAATGTTCTGTAGATGTCTGTTACGTCCTGATGTTGAATGGTTAAGTTTAAATCTCAAATTACTTTGCTTAGCTTCTTTTTGGAGGCTCTATCCAGCACTGCTAAAGGGGTGTTAAAATCTCCAACTACTATGGAACTGGAGGAAATCAAGTTGCTCGTGTCTGTTAAAGTTTCTCTTATAAATTGATGTGAATTCTGGTTGGGTGCACAAATATTAATAATTGAAATCTCATCATACTGTTTATTACCTTTAAGAAATGTGAAGTGTCCATCCTTATCCTTCCTTATTTTGGTTGGTTTAAAGCCTATTGCATCTGTGAATAGGATTGCAGTGCCTCCTTTTTTCTGCTTTCCATTTGCCTGGAGTATAGATGACCATCCCTTCACCTTGTGTCTATATTTGTCTTTTAATGTAAGGTGAGATTCTTGTATGCAGCTGATATCTGGCTTGAGTTTTTGTATCCAGTCAGCCAACCTGTGCCTCTTTAGAGGACAATTTAAACCATTCACATTAATCTAGAATATTCATAAGCCTATCGAGAGTCCAGTGGACATTTTTTAATCCTTTTGCGACTGTGCAAGTTGGAACTCGATCAAAATTTTCTGGGTGGGTTTACTTTTGTGGTGGAGGATTATGCTGGTCTTTATGGAGGATAGGTCTGAGAATATCCTGGAGAGCTGGTTTAGTTATAGCAAATTTCTTCAACATGTGAATGTCATTAAAGTATTTAATTTCTCCATAATAAATGAAAGTCAGTTTAGCTCGGTACGGGATCCTGGATTGATAGTTATTTTGTTTTAGGAGATTAAAAGTCAATGACCGTGTGGTGCCTGTGGCTCAGAGAGCAGGGTGCCGGCCCCATATACTAAGTGTGGCGACTTCAAACCCAGCCCTGGCCAAACTGCAACAACAAAAAATTACAAAAATAAATAAACTTAATTAAAAAAAAAAACTAACTTCAAATAAAATAAATAAATAAGTCAATGACCATCCTCTTCTGCCTTGAAAGGTTTCAGCAGAGACATCTGCAGTTATTCTAATATTCTTCCCCTTGTAGGTAATGGTTTCCTTTCATCTGGCTGCTTTCAGAATTTTCTCCTTCATATTAACTTTAGTGAAATTGATTATAATGTGTCTGGGGGATGTCTTATTCGGGTTGTGTTGTGCTGGAGTTCTGAAACTGTCTGCTATCTGAATTTCAGAAATCTTGGCATGTCTGGAAAGTTCTCTTTCACAATCTCATGGAGAAGAGACTCTGTGCCTTATGAAGCCAGTTCATCGCTTTTAGGGATCCCTATAAGACAACTATTGGTTTTCTTCAGATTATCCCAGAGCTCTCTGCGAGAGTCATCTGTTTTTGTCCTCCCTTTCTCTTCCTCTTTGAGATTTGGGAGCATTAGAAAGCTTTGTCTTCAATGTCAGAAATCCTTTCTTCTGCTTGCTCCATTCTGTTACTAAGAGATTCTACTGTGTTTCTCAGATCTTTGAGGGCTTCAACTTCTTGTCTCAATGTATCAAAATCTTTGGTAATTTGATCTTTGAATTCGTTGAATTCTTGAGACATCTTTTGGGTTACTGCTTGGAATTCTAATTCTGTCTTATTTGGTATCCAGATTCTGAATTCAATTTCTGACATCTCAGCTATTTGTTTATGCATGGGATCTTGTGCTCTGTCTGCCCCATTGATCCTTGGGGGAGTTGATCTACTCTGATTATTCATATTGCCAGAGTATTTCCATTGATTTCGCCTCATGATTGTTTTTCACCATTGCCTCTGGCTGTTCTCAGAGTTGGAGAGGTGTCTCTCCAAGATTAGACCCCAGCGCGATCACTCTATTGTTGCTGGATCTTTGTAGGGCGTGACCCTGTTTAGCTCCTCTGTGGCTGCCCCAGCCAGTTCTGTTTGTGGCAGCAGGTCTGGAATGTGACACACCCGGATTCAGCAACAGGCGGGAGGTGGTGCACACCGTTCTGGGAGTGCCTGGCACCCAGTGACTTTGGCACAGAGGGCTCAAGTCTCCAACAGTCTTTGGCCAGGAGAAGAGCTCCAGGCAGAGGCAGGGAGGGCTACAGAGGGAATGTGGCTACCAGAGTCCCTGACCAGACAAGTGGGCTGATGTGGAGGCAGGGAGGTTACAGGAGGGAGGACACTGGGCTGCGCAGCTCCCAGAGTTGCTGGTCAGGGCATGCAGAGGCCCGCCGGGCACAGGTCATGGGTCACGGTGCTGCTAGTAAGTCTGGGCAGGCGGGTCGCAGGTTGCTGTGCAGCACTTACGCGGGACTGGGCGGGAGCGGATCGTGGGTCGCGGGTCACCACAGAGCTCTTCCGGAGGTCCAAGCTGGCACCGATCACAGGTCACGGGTCACGGCACAGCTCTTCTGGAGGTCCGGCCGGCGCAGCTCTTCTGGAGGTGATCTCTGGTCTCTTCTTGTTAGCAAGTTCAAGAGATAGTTGGCAATGCTGACCCTGGGAAGGGTGAAGGCTAGGAGAACACGTCTTCTCAAGGAGACCACAAGGATACACCTACGGGGTCCTCTCCCTGGTGACTCAAGGATTCTTTTTAAGGCACAAATAAGTACCATTGTTAACTACTAACATTTGAAAATTATCTCTTAATACTATCAAAAATTGAGTCAAAGTTAATATGTATTTAATTTTATCATTTTAAAAAATAACTTGGTTGTTCAAATTAAATCTAGATAAAGTCCATACACTCTTATACTAATTTCTGATGTATGATTTCTTGCCTCTTTCTCCTAGAGTATTTATAGTTGAAGAAACTGAGTCATATTTTCTTCAGAGGTGTTCACAGTCTGAATGAATTCTGATTGCAATGTTGTGAGGCAGTAACTTTTCACGTTATCTCATCTTGGTTTTTTTTTTTCAAAATGTTTTGTTTTATTTTGCATTATGGTTTGTTTTAGTTCAAAAGCTTAGTTAGATTCAGGTAATTATATTCTGGGGTGAAAGTACTTTATAGTGAGAATTGTCTTTTCACCAGAAAATACATAAAATTTGCATTCCTGTTTTTTTTTTTTTTTTTTTTTTTAGTTTAGTGGCCTAAATTTATATTTTCGTTACAGCTTGTAGAATGGCCATGCTTTTATTCTATTGCTCTTTCTTAATTTATTAGGTGGAATATTTCTCTAGAAGAACAAGAACCCCTCATATCACACATTTTATTACCCTCAAAATAGACAAGGCCTGATTTTTTCTTCTTTATTTGTCAATTTTCAAAATAATGAGTTGGTTTTTAGTCTCCAATGTAGACATTGAAAGATGTGCACGTGTGTATGAACAACCTGTGGATTTAAATATTTTAGAAGTATTTCAATTTAGTGCAGATACTGATTTTATTGATTTCCAAATCATCACCTTCTTTTTTTCTAGTGGGAATCTCTTTTCATTGGCACATGAGACATTTAGCTACAAAACTCATATTCTTTGGTTTCTTATTTGACTTCTAATATGATGAAATATTCTAGGCTCATCTGTACTTTTCCTGGCTGAGCTTGGGAATCAGTCATTTGTTGCTAAATAGCCATGGTTGTTTTGGTGGGGAACAGTAGTTACAAGTCACAATCTAGGCAACAGGGGTTCCCACTGCTACATGGTTGGCCACTTCTGAGTCCTTTTTAGTAAATGACCCATGAAATACATAATCTTTTTTAAAAATTTAAAGATAAATTATAACATAAGTTCTTACAGACTTCGTTGCTATTTCATCTATAACTTATTTCTCAAAGAATAAAAATCCCAATTATCAAATAATCCCAGTTATTTCTGGCAATTTATAAATAAAAGTGGGAATAAAAATAATTTGTCTATAATATGTTAAAAGATAAAGCATTTCATAGTATTTGGCATATGGAAGATTTCAAAAGTAAGCTTCATTTTATTATTTATCATCAGTGTCAATATGATAGTAAAAACAGACCTATCCTCTTTCCATCCTTCTACTCAGGGGAAGAAATCATATGTCTTCAGAAACTGTGTGTGTAAGATGCAACCTTGTGCTCTTGGAGAATATTTTATTTCAAACTGAGCTACAAATTTTATTTAAAATCTTGAAATAAATCTGAAGTTTATAGAAGTTTATCAATGTCGTTTTGCAGAGGTCTTAAAGTATACATTATATTCTCAACTTTGTATAATAGGGACTAGAAAATGACATAGTGAGGCAAAATAAAGCAATATTTTAAAAATCATCTTTCTGAGTTTGAATATATATATTTTTAAGTACATCTTATCCATGAATCCTTAAAAGTCTGGACTAAGTGTTTTTAGATGTACTGAGATGAGTTAGGGATTTTCCCCCTTTTAATGCAAAAAAAGAAAAAAAAATGTCACACATAGTGATGCCCTAGATTTTCAAAGCTAAAATATCAAAATAAAAAGTTACCACCCACAGATTTCCCAGGAGGCAAAGCTGTTTTCTGGTCAAGGCTTGTTGGATGCAGGAAAAAGTCCACCAAAACTAGTTCAAATAAAGGGCGGTGACTGGTCTTACTTTAAATTCATGCCCACAAACTTCAACTAAGCCTTTACTGCTGCTGGAAAATAATACCATACCTTCCTGGTCCATTCAGTCTCCCTCTCTCCTAGACACTATTTCATACTTTCTTTCCCCTCTCCTTTCTCAACACCTCCTCTCCCATTCTCACTCTCAGCTAATGGCCTTGCCTCCTACCTCACCATGAAAACTGAATCATCATGAGAGAACTTAGAATACTCCCATCCCACAGCTACCCACCTACCAGCATTCACACCCACACGCTAATGCCTTGTCCCTGCTGTCACCATGTTTCCACCTAAATATAGTCCCTCTCTGCTGCCCACTCAAGAAGATGGCACACTTCCCTCTACCTAACCAGGCCTGCTAACTACCATGCAAAATTAGTTTACCACGGTAATTACTAGATTACCAGTAATCTAGTCTCCATTTTATTGTAAAACTATTCCAGTATGCCTTTCCCTTCCACCAGGACAGCAAAACTGTGTTTTTCACAGTTGCCAGTGACCTGTGCTTCGCTAACTCAAATGGACACTCCAGGTCCCATCTTGGATGAGTTGTTTTAGTGGAAGCGTTTGATACTATACATTACTCAACTCTTAACACATTTTCCTCCTTTTATTTAATGAAACTACACACTTTCTAGGTTTCTTGCTTATATTACCTGTAAATATTTTTTTTCTCAGTCTTCTTTTGGGGTTCCTTCTCTTACCACTGAGTTCTGTCAGTACACCAGAAATTAGTCCTCCATCTTCTCCCTTATTCTGCATTCACTTCTTTGAAGTAGCTCATCAATTTTCATGGGTTTAAATATCATTGATATGCTCATTACACTCAAATATTTATCTCCATTCCACATTTTCTCCCAAATGCTTTGTACATTCCACTTTATATGTCCAAACCTGAATTCTGAACTCGTTATTTTCTCTCCAAAACCTGTAAACCTGCAGCCTTTCCTGTCTCATCTGATGTTCAGGACAGGAACCTCGGTCTTATAATCTTTCATATCCTACTTATAATGCTATAATCTATACCTTCAAAACATTTCTAAAATCCCAACTCTTCTCACCTTTTCTTCTGCTTCCACCCTGCTCCAAGGCACCATTATCTCTTATTTGAATTACTACAAGAGTTTTGTGACTCGTTTCCTTTCTTCAGCCTTTACCAACCCCCATGTAGAACATTCTTAACACAGAAGCTCAAGATAATCCTCTCAATGCACTTCCAGATCACGTCATTTCTTTCCTTAAAGCTCCACTCAGATTAGAAGGCCAATTTAAGCAATAGTCTACAAGATTCAGGAGGATGAGACTACCCCACCAGAACCCCACTGACCTCATGTCCTACTCCTTTTCCTTGTTCCTTCTATTCCAGTCACACTACATTTCTCATTGGCTCTCCAGGACTCCACATGAGATGCTGGCTTTGGTCCTTTGTACCAACTGTTTTTACCACCTGGAATGCTCTTTCACAGATAGGCTCATGACCGAGTCCTTCAGCAGTTCAAGTGTCAGCTTTCCAGTGAAGCTTGGATCCTGTTTAAAATCACAACTTCTGTGCCTCCCACGACTACAGAGCCTTCTCCCTTGCTCTATTTTTTCATTATTCAAATCAGATGTACCTCAGACTCCTTTCAAAATAGTAAATAATTTACTGGTTTGTGATGCGTTTTATCTCTTGTCTGTCTCTCCCTGATAAAATGTGTTTTTACTGAGTGCAATTTTTTTTTTAATCTATTTCAGTTTTGTTGTGGTGCTGGTGGTTATTGTTTTGTTTGTTTGTTAACCAAAATGCCATAAATGTCAAGAACAGTGCCTGGAATGCAGTAAGCTCTCAATATTCGCTGAATATGAACACAAGCAACAACAGAGACATCCAGAAAATGATATCCAAAGGTCTATGGGAAAATCCAGGATTCTGAGGATATCTAAGGTTCTTTTCTCAAAGCCTGGGACCTAACCCAGGCTTTGAGAACGAGGGTACTGTTTTGTGTTTCTGCCTGCCTCCCTGACTTTCTCGGGAGTCTAAGGCACATTTTCCCATGGCATCTTGCTTCATTTTTCTATCTGTATGTACCAAATTCTCTCTGTCATAGGCTGTCATGGTCTTTCTGTCTCTCCTCTCTTTCAAAAACCATGATCTTTTCTTATTTCAGTGATATTGACTGTCTCAATATTTTGAGTCCAGATCCTTAACAAAAGAATATGCCCGATACAGCCTAAGGCAGATATCTACACAAGTGTAATCAGCCATAGTAGGGATGAGGGAATAGCTGGGCCTTCAGCAGGGGGTGTGGAGAGAAGCAATGCCCAATGGCATTGGCTCTGGATGGGCAGAGAAATCTGTTTATCCCCATATCTCTAGTGCAAAGCACCAAGGGAGATAGAGGGCAGATTCAGATAACATAAGACCTTATAGATTATGCTGTTACTTAAGAAAATTCATTAAATTATTCTACTGGTTCCTTATTACAATAAAACTTAAAATTGGTGTCAAGTTAATCTATTTAATCAGATAGCTATTTGCTTAAATTTTGGTATATTTGCAAATTCAAAGAAGTGTAGCAAAACATCAATCAACCTTTGCTTTACCTGATTGTATTTGTGTGCAAATGATTGACTCAAAACTATCATTTTAAGTTTAATTCACCTCATCTTTGCTCTTTTATTCATTAAAACTGCATTTCTGCCCTTCTGCCTTTGTAATGTTGGAGAGACCGAAGATTGAAAGCAGAATAAGTAATGAAAAATAAAGTTGGCATGATAGCTTATTAATAACAGTTCATTTTTTGAGTACAGTATTTTTGTGATATAAATACAACACTATCAAAGTATTATTACTCGTAGTGTATAAAGAATAAACTGAGGGGACCTATCCCTTTGTGGTATGGATATTAAATAAGCCTTCAAATATCTTGTACATATTATAAAATGGAAAATATCCCATCTAAATAAAGAACTATCAGAATATCTTACTATCTGTATAGTTATATATGTTTGATATGGTTTGAGTTCAATACTTTTTCAGGTTAGGTATTTATATTATTCTGATAGATTTTAAACTACATATGTACTGAAAATGTTTCTGATTTATTTTGAACATGCAGTAAATGATGAGACCCATTTTATCTATGGTACCAATATTACTCAACAGAGTTTACTTATTCAAAAACATTGACAGTGCAACTACTATGTACCAAGCAGTGTCATAGACGTTGTATGTACTACAGTGAACAAATTAGAAACATTTCTGCCCTACAGGAACTTATATTTAGTTCAGAGAGACAAATAATAGAATAAACAGAGAATGTTATTCCTGAATGATTCAACTATAAAGAAAATTAAATAAAGTAATACTTATTCCCTTACATTACGGGGAACCTGGGTGAAGAGAAGCTTCATGAGGAGGTCACTACAGCTGCAGCCTGAATGAGGAATAAGAGACACCCATGTAGGGACTTTTTACGAAGGGAATACAAGGCAAGTGCTGAGGTCCAGAGACAGGAATGAGCTCTTAATGTTTAAACAGAGAAGAGAAAGCCAGTAAAGTTTGGCTGAAGAACAAAGGAAATATAGTAGCAGATGATATCAAAGAGTCAGAGAACACCAAAGTCATATCATGAGCTTTGTTTGTTTTATTTATATGTACAATGGGAAGACATTGGAAGGCTTTGAGTAGGGTGACATGGTTAGTTATTCCTTTAAATTTCACTGCCTACCATAGATGGTAGGGGAATAAAAGTGTAAGCAAGGAAACCAGTTAGGTGGCTGTGACAGTTTTTCAGGCAAGAGATGACGTAGTCATGGTCTATGATATTAGTAGTGGGAGATGGAGTGAATTAGATGGATACATTTTTGAACGTAGAACTCACAGAAGTTGCTAGAGTTTCATTTTGGACACATGGAAGTGTCACATTTGTAGGTAGATCAGGGGTGTCCAAGCTTCAGGCTTCTCTGGGCCACATTGGAAGAAGAACTGTTGTCTTGGGCCACACATTAAATACACAAACACTATGGAAAGCTGAAGAGTAAAAAGACTACAACAAATAAGTCCAGGCATAATTTTCATAATATCTACCTTCACAGATAAGCAAAAAAGTCCTCAGATAATAATCCTAATTATTCAGGGGCCCATTCAAAGAGTCGTTTAAAGCCATTGAGCAAGTCCTAAGTTTGTGGTCACTAATATAGAAAATGTACATATCTAAGTAAGAACGCATATTTAGAGTTTTTTAAATATTTTCATTATAAAAGTAAAAGAAAAGTGGGCAGCATAAAACTAGTGGGATATTTGACATTGTATTTGAGAAACTAAATGCATTAATTTCTGGTTCAATTGAATTGGTTGCAATTCTCAGTGAGTTCACAAGGTGCTCATCAGGTATTTTGATTCCAACTTTACTTCCAGTGTGCTTCATTCTTGAAAATTGTTGCTCGAAAATGTAGGTGCTGCTAAAAAGTGATGACATGAATAAGGCATGATTGTGAAGTGAGGGATGTTTGTCTCTGGAAAGATGGAACCTAAAAAGGTCCAGTAAAGAGAAGTGATCAAATTTTTCTTTAAATCGAATGTCAGATTGCAGTTCTATGCATTCCGTTTGAAAATTGGCAGGTAACATATTTATGTTGACAGAAAATGGAGTTGCAAATGCACCAAGTGTACCAAAATATTGATTGATTGATTGATTGATTGATTGATTGATTATTTTCTCAGAGATCTTGAAATCTGTTTTCAAATTCTGATATCAAATCAAAAAGCAAGGCTGCCTATTTTTTTGCTGTTCATAGGATTGCATTTAGCCAATGTTTCAAAATGTATAAAATTGTTTGCCTTAATTTGAGCCTTCCATATTTTCATTTGGAACACTATAATGATTTGAAACATTGTATTGACAAGTTAATTTTCACATGTTTAGCTCATTAAATGAGTGGTTAAATCCCCTAAAAATGCTAAATCTGTAAACCAATTTTTGTACTCAAATTCTGGCACACATTTGGTTTTTGATACCATCCAGACTCAATAACATGTCACAAATCATAAAATCTTTGCAAAATTTGGCCTGACTTAGCCATCTTACCTCTGAAAAGTAAATGATGTCTCATAGTCAGTATCAATACTTTTAAGGAATTCCTGGAATTGGCAATGAGACAATCCCTTGGCCTTTATGAAATTCACTGTCTTGATGATGATTTGCATTACATTTTAAAGTTTTCGCACATAAATTTTCTTGACATACTATGCAGAGATACTTCAAATATGAGTTTTGGGTGGCAATTGCATCATCTACTAATTGTACAAGTTTCTCTCATTTCCCTATCATCACTGGGACATTATCTGTAACAATACCAGATATGTTGACAATGGACAAAGAAAAATGCTTTAACATATTTTTTACTGCTTCATATGTGTCTCTTTATTCAGTTGTGCCTTTAAAGTCATTAAAGAAGCCATTTCTCTAGTGACATGACATTTGTTATCAACACCTCTATAAAAATGGCAAGTTGCCCCATGTTTGTGGCTTGTCATCTTTTGTCACCTCTTGCAGTGTTGTCATCTGTTGCCAAAGCATAAAATTTAAAATTAGAAGCTTAATCTCCAAACCCCTTTCCATAGATTTTCCAGTTTCTTCAATTCGCCTGGCTATAATCTGCTGAGACTGATTTTAGAAATATCCCCTTTTCTTCAGGGCAAATTATATCTGCTGTGTTTTCCATACATTGCATTGTGAACTCACTATCAGTAAACGGTTCTGATTTTTTTGCTATTAAATATGCTACCACATAACTAGCTTTCACAATGGAATCTGTCTGAGTTGTAACTTTTAAAAAATAATTTATAGCCAGGTGCAGTGGCCCACACCTGTCATCCTAGCACTCTGGGGAGCTGAGGTGGATGGATGGCCTGAGCTCAGGAATTCAAGGCCAGTCTGAATAAGAGTGAGACCCCAGCTATACTAAAAAAAAAAAAAAAAAGTACCTGGGCAATGTGGCAGGCATCAGTAGTCCCAGCTACTCTGGAGGCTGAGGCAAGAGGATCAAAGTCTAAGAATTTGAGGTTGCTGTGAGCTATTATGATGCCACAGTACTCTACCCAGGGGAACAGAGTAACTCTGTCTTAAAAAAAAAAAAAAAAATTCTTGAGAAGACAGCCTTTTCTTCCAGTTCTGCTATTTTGTCCTTGAGGCATAGCCCTTCACACACATCAAATTTGGCAACATGTTTTTGCATATAACGCATTTTCAAATTATCTTCTTTGAAAATTTCTACAAATTCAGTAGAGTACCTTTCTATTTGCCTTAACAAAAAGTAATCATCTATCCATTTTTTTTTTTTTTTTTTGAGACAGAGTCTCACTATGTCACCCTCAGTAGAGTGCCAGCCAAAGCGTCACACCTCACAGCAACCTCAAACTCTTGGGCTTAAGCAATTCTCTTGCTTCAGCCTCCCAAGTAGCTGGGACTACAGGCATCTGCCACAATACCCAGCTATTTTTTGTTGTAGTTGTCATTGTTGTTTAACTGACCCAGGTCGGGTTCGAATGTGCCACCCTCGGTGTATGTGGCTGGTGCCATAACAACTGTGCTACGGGCGCCAAGCCCATCTATCCACTTTTTATTGAACAATCTTCCTTCTTCCATAATTTTTCTCTTTTGGGGTTCTCTTTCCTTTTGAGTTATGTAGAAGCCATGCTGACATTAAAAAAATAATAAGAGGTAAGGTACTATATTTACTTTTTTATAAAAATTAATTGACAGGAAAATAGAAAGCAAGGTTTGGACTAAGTTCCATAGTCCCACTGCTGATGCAGAGCAAGGCAGAGAGTTAAATGTAAGGTGCAAGAGCGAGATGTGAGGCACTCCTGAGGTGTGCAAGTAACCTTATTAATCAAATAAGAATGTTTACCTGACTTCTAAATACATAGAAGTATGTACTCTTGTAATGGTGGATTGAAATGTTCTTGATAACTGCTCCCTCACCAAGTTATCGCCAGCTATGTATTGTTTGATGATGTCAATTCGACTGAACATGGAAGGTAACACACTACAATCTCCACACTGCTGTAAAACTGAAGCCACGCATGCCTGTAAATGTCAGGAGCAAGTGTATTTTATTTTACGTGACATGGCAACATGATATTCTCAGCTGCAGAGTTTGCACTGGAGAAGCATGCAATCAAGTTCCGCCAAAACATCACAAAACAAATCTGTAGATATTTTAAGTAAGTTTACAATTTTGTGCTAAACCCCATTACTGCCCATCCTGGTCTGCATCTGGCTCATGGCAATGGGTTGGACATGCCTGTGATAGAGATAGATAGATAGATAACAAAATTATAGACTCTCCTAGGCCCAGGATATTGTCTCAGTAGATATAAACATATATACGTATTAGAACATTCTTGAAATTTATAAGGAATCTTTCAGACTCTACAGCAGATTTTCTCTCTCTCTATGGAAATGTGACCCATGTGTCAGAATAAGCTAGTACATTTATTAAATATAAAGCCACCTAAGTTCAACCTCAGGCCTACTCCGTTAGATTCTCTAAGTGTAGGGCCCAGGAATAAGCATATTTCACAGGTCCTAGGGGCAATTTGTTGGCCCAATAAAATTTGAGGACACTGCAAAGTTAAATCATTCTTTAAATCCTAGAGATACTGGTTTAAAATGCCAATTTTCTTTGTTGGTAATAGTCCTTCATCAATCCCTGTTATCATAGAAACCATTTGAATGTAAAACCCTAGTTCTATAAAGATAATGTGGTTTGGAGAAAACTGCTTCTTGAATTTGGAAATCAATTGAGTTGTGCTCCATTTGAAAATTGCACTATTAATTGCAATTGCACAATCCTTAGGGACTAAAGAAAGAAGTCTTGGTATTCTGGGCTTTTGATTTTGCTCTATTAAATCTTTGCAGTTAGTTTGTTTTAATGTTTAATATTGAAAAATATCTACGGTTTTTATTTTTTTAATAAACTGAGTTTTGCTTTGTCTCCCAGGCTAAATTACAATGGTATCATCATAGTTCACGTAACTTTAAATTCCTAAGCTCAGTTGCTCCTCCAGCATCAGCCTCCAGTATAGCTGGGACCACAGGCATACACTGCTACATCTGGCTAGTCTTTTCATTGTTTGTATGGTTGGGATCTTACAGTGTTGCTCAGGATAATCTCAAAGTCTCAGGCTCAAGCAATCATGTTGCCTCAACCTCCCAAAGTGCTAAGATTTGGTCACCATGCCTGGCCTCCCAAGTATTTACGTTTTATATAAAAAATTACAGTAAAAACATTGATTTAGATTTATAGGGTTTGCACAAAGACACTATATCCATTGGACTTATCCACTGCCAAATCAAAGATATTGACTTAATTATATTCAGACATTTAAGCAACTTATCTTTGACAAGCTGGGTTGCAAATATTCAAAATGCAAATTTTAAAGCTGCAATTCAGAAAGCCAGCAACACCTCACATAACCACATCACAATCTTGAAAATGGTATTTGTTGTTTTGAAATCACCAATCTAATTACCTCTAAGTTAGGATTTTACTTGCTTCCTTCATTTGCATTTTTCCACAATATGCAGTCATATTTTCCAGAAGATATGTGAAATAAGTTATTGCAACTGAATGCAGAAGCAAATGAGAGAATCCAGCTATCTTCTGTTAAGTCATTCACATTAAAGAGATTTATGGAAATTTAAAACAATACACTCTTCTCAATTTGGGGGAGTTTGGAAAATATAGTTGTTATTCCTCATAAAAATGTTATTTATATTAATATGTAATAGGATCATTATTGTTTTCAATTAATTAATGAACTATTTTTAAATGTATATGTTTTTAATTTCTAACATGGTAAATATCAAGAGCCATAACCCACAAAAACAAAAGCTTTTCCTATTCCTCAATAATTTTGCATTTTAAAGGGGTTCTGAGACCAAAAATTTGAGGATTGCTGTTTCAATACAACATTATTTTTTAGATATAGAAATTGAGCTCTATAAAGAATATATAACTTGCTGGAAATTCTATAGCTCATATGTGACAGGTCTGGCACAGCAATAGGTCTTCTCATTTGTAATATGCCATATAGTTCAACCTATAATAGTTATAGAACCTGTTGGAGTGTCCCAAAGCAATGCTTTGCTGTAGTTATGAATGTTATCCTGCAAGTAAAGGTGTGTACACCACTTAGCAGAAAAAAAAAAAAATTAAAAGAAGATTCTGTAGAAAATGTTCTCCATTGCTACTTAACAATCTAACCCAAAACCCAGTAAATTAAAACCATTTATGAGGTTTATTGTTCGGAAGGCTACAGGTCAGCAGGGAGTTTCTGCTAATCTAAGCTGACTTTAGCTGGGCATGCATCTGAGGTCCTCACACAGGTTGACAGGCTACTGGTTGACTGGCTGCTATGATAAAGATAACTGAGTCACATGTCCCTTGTCATCCAGCAGGTTGTCCAAGGCGGAGTTACGTGATGTTTGCAGGATTCCAAAAGAGTGAAAGAAAGCTGCAGAGCTGCCTAGAGCCTAAGCTTCACATGAGGCTAACATTTCTTCTTTTGATTAAAGCAAGTAGCAAGGACAGATCAGATTCAAGGTGTGGGGAAATCCTTTATCTCTGCATGGGAGGAGTTGCGAAGTCACATTACAAAGCAGAATGATACCAAAAGGAAATAATTATTGAAATATTTCTATAATTTTACATAATAATTTAGAAGTGTGGCTTTCAATAATAATATGAAATAGAACAACAATAGTATGAAATACTAAGGATTTGGATTCTATCGCTAAAGAGCATTCAGTTCAAATTCTTATTTCTGACATTTGGACAAATCACTCACCTTTAAATTTTAGTTTTTTTGCCTCTAAAATGAAGAAAACTGTTTCTAAATCAAAGGGTTCTGTTAAGGATTGAGTAAGGTAATGTGTGAAGCACTTGGGTTCGCATAGAAAGTGCTGAAAAATATTGGCTAGTGGACATTTCTAAAAGCATATACTCTAGATCACTTCAATTAATTCTTCCCAGTGCCCCCTAGACAAAAATAGCAATGTTTAACTGTGCATTTGTATCTATGTGAACAGCAGGTCTTCCCTCCACCTGCAAGGCTTCCTTCCTGCTGTTTATATAACCCTCTCTCCAAACACAATTCCAGTCTCTTTTAGTAAATACGTACTAAATATCTGATATTTGCCTCCATTCTGCTCCTAGTTGTAGTTAGAAATTTAAAGAATGTATGTTCTCTGTTTAAATAAGTATTCACACTTGAGAAAAAAGGATAGATTCCTTGCCAGATACTTTAAATTAAATGTATGGAGTGCTAATAGAGAATATTATGCAAACACAGGTAGGGGATCATATCTGGAATTTACAGACAGTATGAAACATTTTCTTATTAGTCAAGATACATGCTTGCATGTCCTTATCACAAACCAACAACTCGTTTAGACCAAAATTTTTTCTGTGAGAGCATTCTTCCTGCCATCCCTTAAAGAAGCAAGTCCTCAGCTGACCTGCTATCCCATTTAAGAGCTGCAAGAAGAATAGGTTAAGATAGAGAGGCCCAGATAAGTTTCTACATTGATCAGCTAGGTTGTTGCTTCCTCTGTCACCCCTTATTAGAAAGAAGATGGATAGGTGTAACAATTGAAGGCATTTTATTGCACAGCTATGCATATCTTCCTGACCATTCAGTTGGCCTTGTTAAAATTTTCCATTATCACTCTTGAGTTAGCAAACTCTAGTATGTGCCTTTGTCCATTTTTCATCAAGGAGCATTATTACTTTTGAGCTGTAGGTATCAGCTCCCTCTAGAGACTATTATGGAAGATTAGTTTCCAAAATCTATCAGCCCAGGAAAAAAGTCAGTATAGAGGGCTGTGGCCACACAAAGAATACTTTTGTTCACCTCTATACATTAAAAATCAACCACATCAAGGGGTTTCCTTCAACACAGGGGCCTCTGCTCCAACATGGTAGCTCCTTTGATAGACTGACAATAGCCCTATTGCCTTTCTTTTAAAGACTCTGAGGTTGATGAATGGGGATGTCACATCCCAAGCTACTAATGATGTTCAGGCTTGCAATCCTACCACCTTACAATTCAGCAAATGGGAACTGTTCATTACTGCACTCTCAGAGGGGGATCTGATGAGCCCCAGGGAAAGGGGTCAGCACTTTGACAGTTTAATTTATCAAGCTATGTGGGTGTGACCCTAAGTCATGACCTGTATTAAAGAGAAGAGTTACAAAGAAGGATCAGATGTAGTTTGTCATCCTCCTGAAGTACTAGGAGGATGTATTGGTTAAGACCAAAACAATGACAATCCTCTAATGAAATACTGGTTGTGAGAAGTATAGTAAGAGAAAGTCAAGGAGAGTGCTATCAATGCACTGGGGAGTAAAAAGAGAAGAATATAAACTAAAGAAAAATGAGAGAGTGTCTTGGGAGAGATGGAAGTGGTTGGGCCTTCAAAGGGTGCACACATTTAGTGTGAGCAGGCAAAATATTTCACATCACTGAAATAACTTGAACTGGGGCTGGGAAGATCAAAGGATTACAGGGGGTTAGTGAAGAGTATGGGCATAATATGAGAGATTTGGGAGAGAAAGAAGGGTAATAGAAGATGAAGCTGCAGGTAGAAGCCACGTGATGGAGTTTTAAATGGAATTTGCATTTAATTTGGGACAAACTGGGAAGGCCATTAAGAAGTTGTCTATATTTTTGTTTTTCATTTTTACTTTTGTTAAAGCATAGAAATAGCATCATTAACCTGTTCTTAAACAGAATTATGACAGTAGCATATATACCCTAAGTTGGCGGAAGCACAAAAACCTAAAAGGTTCTTGACTAGTCTATTGAAGAATGTAGATAAAAGATGCAGAAATCTGATGCCAGAGTGTTATACATATATTCTTAGTTCCAGTGAGGCTAAATATTGAAATAAAACTGGCATGAATACAAATTTGCAGGAAAAAATTTGGACCTAGCTCCATCTCTCTGTTCTCTGTTAGCATTGCTTATTGGTGATTGTAGGTCATAGACTATTACAGGAAACCAGGTTCCTGGATGGAGATAGCATCAGAAACCTCCTCTCTTGTCCCTCATAAGAGAAGCAGAACTAGGAAAAGATAGTTTAATTTTGGAGCTTATAAAACCTTTGTTTAAAATAAACCATGCTGTTCTCTGGATCTGGCTAGATCCAAGATATTCCTTGCATGACTTTTGTGGTATGACAAATGATTTTCACTCAGCAAAATCTCTAATCCCTAGTCCCTAGCCCTCTGCTATACTAAGGATGATCTACAAACAGCATCAGCATCACCTAGGAGTTGATTAGAGCTGCAGAATGTGAAGCTTCATCCACTAAATCAGAATCTGCATTTTAACAAGATTTCCAGATGATTTCTGTGCACATCAAGTTTGAGAAGGATTGGACCTGCTCCCTGAATTTTATATTTTACTTCAGGATTTAGAGTCCCTGCATGTGGACAAATCAGAATTGGATGAAAGGCAAGAATCCTGATAACCATAACCTACAGCAGATCTTTGTAGAGAAAGAGCCATATCAAGAGTTTGAGTAGTGCCTGGGTCCATAGGGCAGTATAATTAGTAGCTGCTATTATTATTGTTATTGTGGCTATTTTTATTTATTACTAATTTTAATCTGTTTATTCTACCTGGACCCTTAGATTAGTTGCTTAGTCTCTCTAAATATGAAAAATAAAATGTAAGGAAGATAGCATGGAGCTAAGCTTGTAGACATAGCCACCAAATCACCCTGCTTCCATACAAGGACAACAGATACAGAGCTTTGCATTGAAATGGAGATACAGTCTTTAAAGTTTTGAATTTGAATGGAGATAATGATCTTTGAAGTCCTAAATCTGACACTTTACTTGATTATTATAGATTTTATATTCCCTTACATCATAAAATTTGAATTTTAAAAATGGTCATTACTCAAAAATAGGTCATTTTTGATGCAGGATGAATGCTGGGTCATGACTTCTTTGATGGTTTCCTTACTAAAGATACCTGGTAATCAGGCCTGACCTATCCTAGGTCAATTATTTTAAGCTGCTTGAAGTCTAGAAATGATTCAGCAGCAGAACATTTGTGTCTAGCAGTCCTTCTGAGGAGCAGAGTGAAGAATAAGATGCAATTAAGGAGTCAGAGCAATCACTCAGAGTGTCTTTCGAACACTTACCTTATTGAATTTGAAGAGTTGTGGCTGACAACTGTCTCTCTCTTTCTCTTTCTCTCTCTCTCTCTGCCTCTTGAAAATCCCATTGACTCTATTTAGCATTGACTCTCCACAGTTCTTTACCTTTGCAAAGCACAGAGCCTTCTGCATGGAGTGGAGTTCATTCTAACTGTAGATTGATAGACTTCTAATTATGGTCAGTCAAGTTAGTCATGAGAAGAAAGAATATTTGCCTCCTGGCTGAACATTCGATCACTCCACATCCTTGAAATGTTTGTTTGTCCTTCATCTCTATGTTATCACAAATGTTTTCTTCTCTCCTAAGAACATTCTTTAGTAGAAAAAAAAATATTTAATCCACTAACAAAGCAAGATATAGTTCTGAGGGTTTATGGGCTCTTCTCAAGTGCTCACCTGGTTTCAGAGGGCATAACTGAAGAACACTGTGTATGGCTTCCATGAAATGTGTGAATAATTACAGTCCAGCCTGCTCTGGAATGATTACACCTTCATTCATATTTTTATATGCTAAAACTTTTATCTAGTCAAATGGGTTTGGGATGTGATACGGATAAGTAAAATTAAACAGGTTCCTTATTGCAGAATTTCCTAAAGTTTTCTGTTTCAAATGTTTCATGTCCCTATCAGAGGAGACCAAAGTGTGCAGTTACTCCCAAATACACTGATTGTGGAACCCTTTTTCATGAAACACATTACAGGACTACTGTTTCTCAGAACAGAAATCAGACTTTATTGTTAATTACAGACTAATAATAGTAACACATGAAATTCTAAACACTAAGGGAAAGGACCTGATAATTTGTTCTTAACAAGGAGGCATTTGATTCAGACAGTACATAAAGTGTTATGATACAAACATAAAGGGCAGAAAATCTTAGATAAGATGGTTTTAAAAAATGGAATCTACCCACCAATGGTGTAACTATCCCAATGACATTGACCTATAATTTTCATTCAGTGCCAATTGGTATAGTGACTGAGAATTAACAGATTAAAAGCAACTACTATTGTGACAGTTGTTATGTTGGTTATAGTAGGAAATGATTATCCTAAAATATTTACCAATTCAATTGAGGAACAAATGAGAGAACATCATCACTTTAATTTCCTACTGTAAAAAATAAATAATTTTTTGACACTGAAAATTCACCTCTTCTGAATGTTCTCACTGACCCCAGTGTTTAATATCTTAGCACAAGTTCATATTTTTGCTCAGCCAAATTATTCTAATACAAAATATTTACTTGGTATATAACAAAATAACATCTAGAATGATGGTAAAAAGAGTAAAAAGAAAACTTTAAAAAAATTCCATGTTGTATAGTAAGATAATATCACAATTGTGAGAACATGTTTAGTTATTATGAGATTGTTTCTAAAATGGCATTTCAGCTCCGTGGATCTTACATAGTACATGCTTTTACCATTATTTGGAAAAGGATGCATCTGTCATTTATATGTTATATAGACTTACAAATATATGAAGTTAGACAATTAAGTTTGTGAACTCATTCTAGAAAAAGTGCTACATACCTCACTGCTGAGTATCACTGCAGTCAGTATCAAGGTACTCCCTAGGGAAGCTATGCAAAGTAATTTTGGAACTCTTTTGCTGGAATGTCCTTGTATCAGATTTGACAATTAAGTTTGCAAACTCATCATAGAAAAAAATACTACATACCTAATTACTGAAAACCACTATGGTTACCTTTAAAGTACTCCCTTTGGCCATCTGGTAACGATAGTGATATTTAGCAGTGATGTATGTAGCACTTTCTCTAGGATGAATTCACAAACTTCATTATCTAACCTCGTATGTATTTGTCTTTTCTGATCAAAGGCTTGTAACATTTCAGATAGCTCTAATTCCTCCAAGTGAAAGCCAGTGAGTTTGTATTTTATTATTCATAGGCCATTTGAATTTATATTGTCGGTGATGTTTTTGATAATAACAGTCCGAAATAATTTAATGACTTCGTTTCTGGAATTCCATGAATGCAATATAAAGGATGAGTTTCCTTTGCAATGCATTAATGAAGAGCTTCAGTGTATTTCCTTCTGCTAGCCTTTAAGAGAAATCTAATTATTTTTACTCATTATTATTATAAAAGCTATAAAAGTCAAGCCATGTATATTTGCATATGTTTTCTTTTACTTCTTAGTCACTTTGAGAGACTGCTGAATATTTTTCTAGGGACAATTCAAAGAAAAGAAGAAAACCTGGTCTGCCCTAAGCTAATCCTATACAGTATGTTGAGCATTTGAACTTGACCACCCCGGCACTGTCATGGATTGTTGGTCTTTTGTCTCCAGAAACCAGTGCTGCAGTAGCATACATTTGCTTTCCATTTGTAGCATTCTGTACTTTGTTAGCCCAAGGCGAAGTCAAGAAGATTAGGTTTCTTAAGATTGGCAGTAGCCAAGAAGTATATATAATTTGCTGCTCCACTGTGTACTTCCATCAAAGTAGCCTTCAAATGTGTTATTATCAATTTCCAAACACTTTGAAGAGTTCTTATGTGCCTGTGTTGTAAAACAGCTAAGATTTTATTGTGTGAATGTTCATATGTATTCATTAATAACAGCAAAATGGTATGCAAATAAATATACTTTTCATTCATTTTAGTAATTCTTATTTTAAAAACTGTTAGTTTAATTTTTGTCAACATCTTCCGGGTACTGTTTCAAGCATTTTACAATTTGTGTTCTGTAGGAAAAGTTTGTAAATCAGCTGTTTTTATTGTTGTCCCAATTACAGATGGAAAAAATAAAGGATAAACAAAAGGTGAGGTAGCTTAGAAAGAACTGTTACATTGGGAGAAATGTATGATGAAGAACCCTTGGATAGTTCTTAAGGACTGTTTACGTGGATAAGCATCTGCATAAACAATCACCAGCCCAAATCCACATGCACTGAATAATTGTTTTATTAATTCAATAATATTTACTGAATGCCAATTCCCTACTAAGTATTGACTAGCAAAGACTATCAAATATCTGGCATTTTGGCATAATCTATAGTTCTTACCAATGTTTCCATCTGTTGGACAACTAATAGGCATCTCTTATACAACCTTGTTGAAAGGCCCTAGATTTCTCATTCCTTTGCAGATAGCTTCTTTTATAAGACTTACAGTGATTGACAAAAGAAGGTAAATAACTAAGGAAATAAGGGAGACAGGAAGCTGTAAGACCAGAAATACTGTTAGTTCCAGGGGTCCTCAAACTTTTTAAACAGGGGCCAGTTCACTGTCCCTCAGACCATTGGAGGGCCGGACTATAGTTTAAAAAAAAAACTATGAACAAATTCCTATGCATGCTGCACATATCTTATTTTGAAGTAAAAAAAGAAAAAAAAAAGGGAACAAATACAATCACACCGCCTCATGTGGCCTGCGGGCCACAGTTTGAGGACCCCTTGCTGCAGTGGTTCTCAACCTTCCCAATGCCTCCTAACGCCACGACCCTTTAATACAGTTCCTCATGTTGGGGTGACCCCCAACCATAAAATTATTTTCATTGCTATTTCGTAACTATAATTTTGCTACTGTTATGAATCGTAATGTAAATGTATGATATGCAGGATGTATTTTCATTGTCACAAAGGGGTCACAACCCAAACGTTGAGAACTGCTGGTTTAGACACAATTCTTTATGAGAAATAGTGAGAGTTGACTTTTTTTCACATTCTTTTCTTTTGAAGATGGATGCATTTGGTTGCACAAAAATGAACATTTAGTGTCTTGATCATATCACATGTTTTGTGTTTCCTAGCAATGGGGGAAGGGAGCTGCAGTGGAGAAATGCTATTTTGGGGGGGTCAGTCACATAGATATAGCATATGTTCATAACAGAACATATGTGCTTTTTTTGCAAGTTGCAGTATGGCAGCCAATGTTCTAAATAATGTATATAAATACTGATTGCCTATAAATTGATTATTGTGAAAATTAAATGAGATAATGAAAGTGAACTGCTTAATAGAGTTCCTAGTAAAACAAATGGCGACACTCAATAAATGGCTGTAGTTATCTTCATTGCTATCTTCATCATCATTTTCATTTGCTAGACAAGTGGTTCTCAGTGTTTTCACAAGAGAATTCTCTGAGGTGCTCATTTAAAGCAAACAAACAAACAGATATCTAGCCTAGCTGAGTAAGAATCTCTATTGGTTTCTTAGGCACATAAAATGAGGAAACAGTGTCCTTGGTTTGGAGGGTTTAACTCTGTATCAACGGAGTGCCTACACATACTGTTGACTGACAGTTAAATGACAGTTTCTACCATACAATGTACTGTTGTTATGTTGGAAAACCCATTGAGACTCTTGATGAGGACTGTCTTCATAGGAAATGATCACCTTCTTGTTTCATAAATTTCTTCTTTCATGTTGATATATGGCAAATTTAATTTTACAATGCATTTCTAGGTACTTAGTTTGATTCTAGAAGCCATTGTCCTTCTTTTCTTATTTTAAACTGATTTATCAAAGGTAAAACTGTCATTGACTTGTTTCATAATTGAGAGAGCTGCACAAAGAACCGGTGAGGAGTTGAATTGCATTTGAGCTGGATGCCTGAGCTCACTCAGGGTTTCCATGGCCATATTAGTAAAGTTGAAATCATAGAAAAAGTGCCCTTATCCTTTGGGATGGTCACCTCGCTTCTTTGGATTGAACAGAGAATATTATTGGGAAAGAAAAGCTCTTCTCTGAGAATTTTCTTAATACCGGAAGTGTACTTTGAAATCACAAGCCTAAAATTCACTTTTAAATCAGAGTTTTACATGAAAACAATAAACCCTAGCAAAACAAAGGGCTCTAGTTTAGATGATGCTTATAAAATGTTGGTGTATTTTACAATCAGTTAAAACTCCAGTATTTTGATTCTAATACAGTTTATAGTGTTTGCCTTTTAGAAATCATTGGCTATTATCTAAAAGCCTATAGTTGTGGTATCAGAAGTTCCAATGCTCAATAACTCTTTACAAAAAAAGGGTGATTCTGCATCTGATAAAGATGGATGCTCTTATGAATAAACAGAACTGCAGATTTCTCAGAAAGTTCATTCATGTCCTGAGTTGTGCTGTAGTTAGTTGATATAGATTATTAAATCGAGGGTATCCTAGTTCTTTGAGAAAATAATTTGTTTACCCTTCTTTTAGATATTCAACTCTCTCACTTTGGAGGAAAGGAGGTAGTTTATTAAAAATTATCTGTAGCTAAAAGTAAAAAAATTAGTATTCATGTTGTCCTTGTTAAACTAGTCACACTTTAAAGGCCAAGAACTTATGCAAGTCTTTTTAAATTGGTTTTGTTGCTTTTGAAATTCCAGGAACCATGTACATTCTGCGTACCTCCTAGACTTGTAAAAATTCAATGGTTCAGATCTAAGAGTTGTTTGAAGACACCAGTGTGATCTCTCATTACATGTAATATATATAATACAAATGTAATGCACGCTTTTATTTGGGGAACTTGGGAGTGAGTTGCTACAACATTGTTAATATTCACTGGATTTTATGGTATACTTACCTGCATATCACTGTTTACTATCAAATATATGCTTACTTATTGCAGTTCTATGATTACTTACTGGTTAGGATTATATGTGTGCTCATTTAGTAAAATTCTACCCTGCACTGTGTATTGAAAGTATCATTATAACAGAGAATGTGTCTTTATTATATAGAATCCTATCCCCAGGCGCAGTGCATTGAAGAGTGTAGTAGGTGTTTAGTAAATAATCATTGAATGACTGGAATTGTGCTTCCTAAATGCAGTGTGTTTGTATCATGCATACTATAAATTTATACCTGTTTCCAAAAATATTGGCATACTGTTACTTCAAGCTTTGTTTGGAAATATTTTTATGAAACAAAATATGTTATAACATCAAATTTGGAAATATGAATATGAATAATGAAAAGTGATAACTCATTTCTTCTTAGTCATTTCTGACTTCAACCCTTTACATATTATAATTCAAATATTTTATATTGGGGGAGAGTTTAACAGAATTTAGCACTATAGTGATAATCAGCATCATTTTCCCCTTCTTATTACCTTAGAATGAACACCAGGACTATGTAATAACATTATGTGATAATGTGATAATGTTTGACAGAATGAAATTTGTAATCAGATAAACCTGAGTTTAAGTTCCAACTCCACTAATTCCCAGTTGAAAGAGAATTCATGCTGTTAATTTCTCTAAGCTTTGTTGTCTCATGTGGGCCTTATTATACTTCCCTAATGAGATTATTGTAAGGATTAAATGTGGTAATAGACTTTGAATGCTTAGTGTGGCTCCTAACACAAAAAACCTTTTAGCTGTAGCTTTGTAGTGTTTATATAGTTCATATTCTAAACAGATATTCTTTCTGTTTTGTCTGATTCTTATCTTGTATATTTGTGTGTGTATATGTTTCCTCCTACAGATGGATATACAACTGATGACATTGAGTTTTACTGGCGTGGGGATGATAACGCGGTAACAGGAGTAACAAAGATTGAACTTCCACAGTTCTCTATTGTAGATTACAAACTTATCACCAAGAAGGTCGTTTTTTCCACAGGTTTGTATCAGGTAAAGGGGTTAAGGGAAAAGACTCTTCATCTTATTTTGTTAAAAAAGCTCACTTATATCAGAGCTGTGACCTAGGGAAAGACAGTGACTCTAGAAGTTGCTGCTGAAAACCCTGCTACCCCTAAAGCCTGTTGCTCCTTTTGGAACAAATATCACTACTTCCTAGAAGGCACCTCAAGCACAGCTGAGAGGGTCATCTCTGTCTTTCATTTGGTTAATGGGCTAATTTTAGAGACAGAAGACAGAAGGAGAGGTGAAGACCTGGGTCATAGTTGTCCTGCAACTTTATGCCTCCCATAGTATTGATCGAAATCCCCTGAGGCTTCCTGGGGAGAACCAAGTTGCCATTTGCTCAAGTCTAAATATGATGAAATTCTCTAAAGACAGTAGGAAATTTTCACATTTTCCGCAAAAGATAATTTTTTTACACAATTTTACTTCTTGTTTGGGTTAAAATCTATTTCAGATGTTAAGATTATTCTAATGCTTTCACCATCTTTAATCCTCCAGTACTGAGATTTTACAATGTCACACTTGATTGCATAAGCACAATTTTTACATTTTTTTAAACAGAAAAGCCTAGGGAAGTAATTATTTGGTAGACACTCATTTAGAGGAAAAATAGTAGACCTACAGGAGTATCCTTCTCTAAGTTTTTCTTATTGAAATGTATCCTTCAGGGACAGAAATAGCTAATTCTGTAATTGCCTTTCCACTAAGGATTTGGATACCTGGTGTCCCTGCAGACCACTGCAAGCAAGAGCTGTGTGACATGGTAAAATACCAAGTTTTGTACAGCTTTTTTTTTTTTTTTTTTTTTTTGTAAAGACACCAACAGCAAACAATGGAAACTTTTCCTAACTTTTAGGTCCTCTAAATCCATGAAACTCTACAGAAATGATTCCTACTTAAAATATTCTTCTTTTAATATTAAGATACCTGGCTTAGCCCAGGAAGAATAGACAAGGCTTTCAAATTGTGGGAATATCTTCCCCCCCATTTATCAGTGTGAACTTTTTGTACTGCATTTTAAGGCTCTTCTCTGTTATTTATCTTGTCTGAAGAGCAATCCCATTGATCACCATAGTCAAAAAGCCCAGATTTAAGAAACTGATTCTTTAGTTGTACCTCCCACAAATATCACTCAAAAGCAGTGATTCTCAACCTTTTGATGGGTCAGGGATCGCATTAGAATTCTGATGGAAACAATGAAACTATTAAGAAAAAAAAGAGAGAGAAGAATACTTACACATAAAAATCTATACAGACTTTCAGTCCTTGAAGCCCTGCCATTGATCACAGACTTAAAATACATTCTGTCTTGATAAAATTTCTTTTACTCAAGACATGCAGCCTTATTCTTGTACACACATATAACACAAAACTTAGAGGATGAACTTAAATGAAGAATAATTGAGAGTGAACCAAGGAACTGCCCCAAATTATCTTGTCATTGCAATTGCAGACAATGGGAATCTTTGACCCAATATAAGAGACCGTGCAGGGAAGAGCTGGAATCCTTTTAATTACTGATGGGTACAGGATGTATTCCACACAGTAACTCCTGGTAATTAAAATCCCAGTGCTCACAGATAACTTTCACACAAGAAAGTGCTCTTTACCAAGAACTGAAATTGGATTGAAGGATGACAGACTAAGTGTTCATGGACCTTTAAAGAAAAGCATCCTGTAAATATTGGTTGATAATGATAATGTTCTGAAATTGCCTTTATAGGTTCCTATCCCAGGCTGTCCCTCAGCTTTAAGCTTAAGAGAAACATTGGCTACTTTATCCTGCAAACGTACATGCCTTCCATCCTGATTACCATCCTCTCCTGGGTATCCTTCTGGATTAATTATGATGCTTCAGCTGCAAGAGTGGCATTAGGTAGGCCGTTTTCAACCGCTTGTGGAGTTTGACCCTGTGTGTGCCTGTGTGTGCGTGTGCACGCACATACGCTGCCTTTATCCTGAAACTTATGATGCATGGTGATACTGAACGTTGCATCATACAAGAATTTATCCATGAGACCTCGGGTGATCTGCTTCAGCATTAAATCAATTATACACAAATTAAAACTCTTCCATGTCAGAATTAGATAACTGTATAGCTGTTGATAATGAAATTAGTTTCATCAGTTTGATATTTTTATGGAAACATTTCACATAGTGTTGCTTGCATAATTGTTATATTTGTAACTTTGCCTCTTTACCTAAGACAAGCTCCCTTTCATTTTTTTTTTTTAAGAGACAAAGAGATGTATGTAGTGAATGAATAAGCTGAAAGAATGCTAAACTGTTAATAACATTTTGGAGTAGCATGGCTGAGACAGGAGACCACAAAGTAAGAAAGCTGAGAGATCATCCATGGTATTACTCATCCTCTGCCTGATGCTTTTTCTGTGACAAGAGGAGGAGAATAAATTATATTTCATGAGTATTTTAATTCCAGACAAAGTAAATGTATGGCCTTTTACAAATATTTATTATTTTGAATTTTGACCCCATTTTTCTTAAAATATTGCATTGTTAAGTGCTTTACTAAATCTCAATTTAATTATTAAGTTTCTTATAACAGATATTTATTTATTCAGAAAATATTTATTGAACACCTGATATGTGCTAACCATACTAAGCACTAAGATACAGCAGTCTGCTTCTAGAAGTTATATCTAGCAGGAGAAGACAACATATAGAATGACCATGTAAATTCTGTAATATGACAAATCTATAGAGAGAATAAACAAGGGAAAAGGGGCTTGGGTATGCCAGGGGTGAAGTTTCGAATATTTAGGGCAGATCTCACTCAGAAGTTGTCATAACAACAAAGACTTGGAGATGAAGAGCCAGGCAGGTACCTGGGTGATAATATTCCAGGCTACCACAGGAACAAGTGCAGTGTGGCAGTGGGAAGCAGAGAGGCCAGAGTGAGTTCAGGAGGAGTAGGAAGAGTAATGGGGAAAAGAGGACTAAAAGATCAAAAAGTGGTTCTTGGGTTATGGAAAAGGCTTTGCTTTTATTCTGCATGAAATAGCCATTGAGCAAAGAAGAGACATGATCTGATTTTAGTTTTAAAGGGATCATTTTAGCTGCTGGGCTAATTTGTGTATTAAATTTTGTTGACTCAAGCATGGAAGGAAGGAGAAAGAATAGCCTTCTAGACTGAGTCAAGTCCCTGTGATATCTACTCATACAAGAATGCCTTAGGACTCCCCTGTGTAGACTAACCACAGTCATAATTTATGTAGTTTTAATTATGTTTATTTATTCTCCCGCGGCACTAAATGATCCCCTGGGGAAAGGTCCATGTCCGGTTTTGTGTCTGGTGTCTTACACGCAGAGTGGTACTTATTTTCTGAATAAAAGAATGAATGAATTATCAAATATCTTATTTTTCCAAAGTTAAAATCTGTTGTCCACTTTATGTCTATTAGAGGTACAATAAATAATTTATTTTCTTTTTAAAAGGAATTTTGAAAATGTCTTTTTATGTGAGCAGTTTATGAGATTCAGAAATACTTGAAAAAGAGATTTAGATAAGCAGCAAAATCAGCATTTTCGGTTTTATTATATATTCGTGGTACAGGATAATCTGTAGTTGAACTGATGAAGAAAAAAATGAAACTGAAAAATGTTTCAAAATGACCACTTTAAAGAAGGCATGAGAAATGTAAGACACTGATACCTACAGCAAGGCTTTCTTGGGCTTGCTCAGAATCAAATATTCAAATTTCTTTTTTCTGTGGTTCTTTTATGAGGATGTATAACAAAATTAAAATCATGATACTATTAGAGAGATAACATTAAATCAGAAAACTATGTCCTCTAACAAAATCATAAAAAATGAAATTTAACTTTTGGGAAATGTTGTTGGATAAGTGTTTGAAGGTGTGGTCTCCTCAGTCACATTCTGATTCAAGGATGACCCTGCAGCTGTCCGTTTGTGTGATTGTGACCTCTGAACTTTGTCTATTTTCACATCATTATTTTTCTACACAGCTGAACTTTATCATACTCAGGCCTCTGGACTCACAGTGGTGTTACCATCCAATTACAGCTTTGAAAGAAACTCCTTCCCACTGTCAAAGATATGCACTCAACTGGATGAACAAATGTAGCCTGACCTAGTGTGGCATTTCCCATAAAGAATCTGAAAATACTTCTGTGTTATTTATCTGGGCACTGTATGCCTAACTGTCTAATCCAGCATAGCCCTCCTGTTTCTCTGTTACCCTCCACCTCCAGTTACCAAATGTTAAAAGTCATTCATTGGTATCATCCATCTAATGTATCCATTATTTTCAGTACCGTTGCTGTTGTTTAACTTTATATACCCTTTATCATTTATTTGATTATTCAGAAAACCTCTTAACAATTATTCTTCATTCTTGGCCTTACATGCTTCTCCCCCATCCTCCCCAAGGCTGCCAGCGTGATTGTCCTAAATACAGTTTGTCCACATGCCTCCCTGTTTGAAGCTGGCCAGTGGTGCTCCACATTGCTTTCAATTTTTAGTTCAGACTTCCCCCTGAGTCTCTGTGTATATGGCTCCCCATTATGCAGGCCTTACTTAACATCCACTTTTCTCAGGACTCTTCCCATTCTGCCCATAATGGTTTTCCTAATTTCCTTTTAATGGAAATTGTACTCTGCCCCAAACCAACCTTATATAAAAACCTCTCACCAGTGCCCTTAGGTCTACCATTAACTTTTGACCCTCAGTCCTTGCTTGTCTGAGTAACTCTTACTCATTCTTCAGGAATCAGCTCAATAGTCTGCATTTCTTGATCTGGTCACAGAGCTATGAGGAAGCTAGTGTCTTCCCCATATTCTCAACTTTCACCTTAAACATGTGTCTGTCATAGCATTTAATTCACATTTCTAGCCCTCCACTAGATTATATATAACACACGTAACTATAAATATAAAAATATATTAAAGGAAGGGTTCCAAAATGATCGATGTTTACTCTAGGTTAATTCATGCTTATCTCGAGAGCCTATCATAGGGCTGGTATATGACAAATACCCAATAAGTAGACTGTAGCGTGTATGAGCTAGTGAGTGCAGTTAACCTTTACAGCTATTATGAGAGCAGAAGGAAGATTGCAAGATTATTACACTAACTCTCTCTTTTTCTTTTTTTTTCCAGGAATCACAACTGTCCTAACAATGACCACAATCAACACCCACCTCCGGGAAACTCTCCCCAAAATCCCCTATGTGAAGGCCATTGACATGTACCTGATGGGGTGCTTTGTCTTCGTTTTCATGGCCCTTTTGGAATATGCTTTGGTCAACTACATCTTCTTTGGGAGGGGGCCCCAGCGCCAAAAGAAAGCAGCTGAGAAGGCTGCTAGTGCTAACAATGAGAAGATGCGCCTGGATGTCAACAAGGTACATTTGGAGAACAATCCTTGCTTGCTTTTTAAGTTCATAGAAGAATGCTAGCAATATAGTTAATGGCTTTGATTAGTAAACAAGGAAACCAAGGCCTGAGGCAGGGAATGGATCATTTTCCCCAGGTAATAAATGATAGAGGCATAATTAGGGCCCATACTCAGAATGTAAGATGTAGATGTCCTTTCCATTAATAGTAGGGTTGCTCAAACTTTAGTCAACTGAACTTCACCTTCATGATTTTTTTCCATATATGAATATAATGTCTATGTTATTTAATTTCTATTTCTTTAAATTTACTCACTTTATTTAAATTTATTTAAAAAGTAAACTTCATGTCATTCTAATCCGTATTACCTTTTACTATAACCTTAAATATAAATAAATACATGCATACACACACATACCATGCTATTAATTTCTTAGTTATAGTACACATAGATGCAGGCTCTGGTCCTAAAATCTACAACTTTCTGCTTGACTTTAAAAAGGAGATAACAATGCGGAACTGTGTGACCTACCCACCAACAACAACAAGCTGAGATTTTTCTCCTTGATGTAATCAGAAGGGTACAAGTGTAGGTCAAAAAAGAGAAATAGTGTGATGAAAATTTATATAAAACCAGTGTATGGTGCCCCATGATTGCATTAATGTACACAGCTATGATTTAATTATAAAAAGAGAGAGAGAGAAATAACTTGCTCCGTAAGTGACACTTAATGATTTGCACATATACCACTTATCATTGCTGTATTTGACTAAACGAGGCCATCATTTTACCTATGTAGGGCCTAGCTGAAGAATTCCCACACAGTTATAAAGCCAGCTCTTTAAGTCAGTAGTTTTCAACCTTTGGTGCCCAGTAGAATGACCTACAGATAATTAAAAATAGTGAAGCCTGGTTCTTCTGATTTGATTGTCTTAGAGTGTGACAGAGCATCATAATTTGTAAAAGTTGCAGCCAAGTGTAACAATCACCACTTTGAGGATTTTGACAGCAGCCCAAATTGAGTTTTCCCTAGTTACTCTCAAAATTAACATCACCTGGCTGCCTGTTATATAGAATTTTCTATACTAACAGAAAAGTTGTGTATGTATTTCCCCATAGTTCAAATTTAGGCCCTTAGAAATCCTGTTTGAATATCTGCCCTAAGTAGTGTTTATAGCATAGTATGCAGTGATGGATTTAGTAAATAGTTAATAGGGACTTGGAAAACCATAATCCTTTTAAACCATTTGGAATATTTAATCATAATGATAATTGATTATTTTATTGGCTTTTTAATGTTTCTAACTTCCATTTAATTCTGAGGATAGCACACCATTAATAATATCTACCATTGGGTTTTATTTGAAACAAACCCTGTGGAAGCTTCCAGCTCAGTAATGTTTTTCATATATCCATAGGTCTAATAATTGGACTACTCTCTAATCAAAGACACTTTTTCTCAGAAGATGCTATTTACAATGATGCAAATTTTAAGTATGGCCTTTGAAAGCCAAAAAGCCATGGATCTAGCAAATTATAGATTTCTTTCCCATGCTGAATATTTTACTTATTGGAATCTGTCAATAGATTCCAACCCACCATATGGCTCTCTCAGGCTGTCAAATGAAAGAGTGCTTTTTAAACATATTCTCCAATTTTCTTAATATAATAGTTTTAGTAAAGAAAAGAGAAAAAATAAATAATACTGTCTTATATGACTGCAGTTTTAAATGAGTCTATATCAGTGGCATAATGCAAGGCTGACTTAAGATGAAATCTGATCTCTTTTCATTTTCATCTACCCTTTTTTATACCAATTTGCATTTAAATGACAAATTTAAGATCTAAGGAGTAGAGACTTTATACACACTAGACCTGGAGAGCTTCAGATGGTTCTAAATTGAATTGTACTGAGATGGAGGTAGAGAAAGGCTCACGGTCAGGTACTTCCTAGTGGTGAAAAGCCCATCCTCTTGGCTAGAGGATTGACAATTAAAGTGAAAGAATATGAGGGATCAAAAAAGATACCTAGAGATCTTCTAGAGCAGTAGTTCTCAAAACAGAACATTTTTTTGTTGTTGTTCTCCCAGAGGATTTTTGTCAATGCCTGGAGACATTTTTGGTGGTTACAAACCCAGTATGAAAGGGTGGAGGAAATTCCACATTGGGTTCTGATTATATATGCAGCGGCCTGGGTGCTGCTAACCACCCTGTAATACACAGGGTAGCCTCCCGATACAAAAAAGTTAGCCAGCCCCAAAGCATCCAACTCTCTGGTTTCAAATATGAGAAACCGAAGCCTAGAAAAAATAACATGCTCATCCTTTTCTTAATTACTCTTTAACAAAACCAGTTTCTCCATTTTCTTTACAGCAGTATGTGTAAGGGTCAAGACATTAGTAAGTATGATTTAGCACAATGATTCTGAGCAAATATTTTGGAGTCAGTCAAGTTCAGTATTTATCCTCCCATTTAATAGCTATGTGACAGTAAACATAACAAAAAATAAAATCAGCCTCTTTGGCCCTTCAATTCCCTCATTTGTAAAGTAGGATTAATTCCTCTCTCAAAAGGTCATTGGGAAGATACAGTGATTAATGTGTAAAGCAGGCAACTTAGTTCACAGTGCATGGCAAGCATTCAAAAACTAGTAAATATTAATAAAATATTAAAGTACTATAAATGCTAGGCATTATTAGTCTTTAAATTAAAATTTACTGTCTCTGAACTTATTGGGGATGCTTCTTATACATATCTTTTATGTGCTTTATTTAGCATGTAGGATGTAATTGTGCCCTTAAAGGAGAGTATTTTTTAGAGAGGGATGTTTTATATCAGAAGTTTGAAATTCAAACTCAGGAAATCACTTTTCAAAGAGATTTATTTAGCTGTAAAACATCTATGGCAAATCAACTGTCAAATTTTATCAATTATTTCTTAGGCTAGAATACCTACAAGCCATCTTGACTAGATTAAAACAGAAAAGTGACCATCTAACATTGTAGACTCCTACAGTTTCTTTTTTCACCAAGCATAAAAGGTGAGAGGTTCACACTGGTCTCTAATTACACAGTACAGTCTTTTGTGTCAGGGTCATGAATAATGCCACTCTAGTTCTTAACAGGAATGTCCCTTCTTTCCAATTGTAATTCTAAAGAAGCTAAGTATTGTTGGCTGCTCTGGAAAAATCAGTCACTAGTAGAGGGATTGAACTTTTCCCCTTCCTTTGGTGATTTTCTAGAGATGGAAGTGGTGTGTCAGATCATCTTAAGTGATTTTTAAACTGTGCTCTGTCCTGAGGTCAGGGAAGGATGACAGTGGGAGTCCTGCCCAGGTGGGAGACAAATGTTGATTTAGGAAATACTTTTGCATTTTCCCATTCTCTTTTCTTTATTAATTTTCCTTATATTTTTGTTTTAAGATGGGAATTTGCAGCTCTTAAAATAATAATTCCTGTCCTATGATTTGACTGATGCAAAAAATATTCCTATTAGAGAAAGTGAAATAGCCAAGATTTTATAGCAAAATTAATAAAATTTCTGAGATGTGATCTAGGTTTTCCTGTACTTATTCAGTGTGCTAGCCAATGAAAGAAATGAAATAAAATTGAAAAGCTAATTCCACATTAGTCCATGCATTCAGCTCAGTTCATCGGAAAGTTCCCACCTTATCCGCACATCAAAGTCCATAAGCAAGTCACTTTCACTGTCTTCCAGTTGTAAAGTACTAACATTAAAAATAGACATTAAAAATAAGACAAAGATGAGGTCTAGTGAATAATTTTTCCCAAGTGTCCTCTGGCGTAGTTAAAAACATAATTTCTATCCTAGTATCAAGAGAGTCCTTTGTGTCCTTTGCATTCTTCTATTTTTGTGTGTACATGTGTATGTTTCCTCATAGAATTTGCCTTTGATTGATTTCACCCACTGTTCTTGCTCATAACCTCAAATTTTCAACTCTCTTTATTTTTCTTTTAAGCTTATTTGGTGTCTTTGTTTACTTTTCTGCTAATTACTGAGTATATGCCTACTTGAGAATCTAGTTATTTTTGCCTTGGTTCTTGGATATCTGAAATGCCTCCAATAAACTTATTGTATCAAGAAAACTAAAACCAACAGCTTTCTAAATAAAGCTTCACCAAAGACATCTCCACTGGAGGGTGTTCTTTGTTTTTCATTCATGAATTCTCTTTATGTTGTCCTTATCCAGTGTATCTATTCTTTTGTAATGCAAAGCCACTAAGACCCTTTCGATCTCTTTTATTCCCACTGCCTGGAATTTGATTTTTTTATTAATACATTTTTAAAAAACAACTAATTAGAATTTTTATTCTCTGTTAGCATTGGTCTTTCCTTGTGTTTTCTAAAGACCGGTAGCATTTGTCTATATCCAATTTACATGAACCATCCGTCCAAATCTAGTGGCATCAGTCGACTTAATTAGCACATTCTCTACTTTGTCTTCCAGATTTTTTATAAAGATATTAAACAAAATGGGACCCAATATCGATCCTTGTGGGACCCTACTGGAAACCTCTCCCCAACTAGACGGACTACCAATTACGATTTCTCTCTGTATACGGTTAGATAGCCAGTTTTTAATCCATTTATTTGTATTTCTGTTGGAGCCAATTTGTTTAGCTGTTCCCTTTAAAATAATGTATGGTGTCTTTGCAGATAGCCTACGGACTTGTACTCACCGAGACTTGGGAATAAGTTAAAATTTTTTCATGAGGCCATAGTGGGTTTTTCCCAGGTTCATTTTATCAGTATAGCTAAGGTGAAGCTGAGCTTCAATACTCAATTCAGTAATTATTGTTGTGCTAGAAAAAGAAACTAAATGGACCACTTTGAGATTCATTTTCATTTGTCCTGAGAGGAGAGAGTATCATTACTTCTTAGTTTTATTGCTATGTTTTATTTTTGGAGTTTATGTTTTTATTTATTTCTTTGGGATTAAGCAAGTAGACAATTAAACATTTGTTCTCTTGGTTGACTCAGAGTTTAGGAGCTTATTTAGATTAGTTATTCATGTCTAAGATTATTATACTTGCATCAAGTCCTCGTTGATTTGTTTTTGTTATTCATTTTACAATCAGTAGTATTTTGGTAGGCCTGACACTATTATAACAACAGATAAGAGACAAGAATTTAGATTATTTCTTACTAAAATTCTTGACTTAAGTGGACTCCAAAAGAAAAAAAAAAGGCCTATTTTTGTCTCAGTCTTAAAGTTTAGTTTCTGAATCCTCATGTTTTGTAATATTAATGGTGGTAGATTGCCATTTGTATTGCTCTCCAATTGGAGGAATGAGGAGGAAGATAATAACTGTCACCATTCCACCTTATCATCCACTGTTCGTTCACTCCAGTTTTTAAATATCTATTTCTTGATAAAGCACTGAACAATATTGAATGTTTGTGAATATTTCCTATGAGGACTTGATGCTAGATGATCTTTCATTATAATATTTCTTAATTATTGCGCTCTTATTTAATTTTATTGCTCTGACTCCAAAGGCCTTGATACCTCATTGTTGTCGTCTTTGGGGTGGGGGAAGTAGGTATGGATAACCTATTAAATTGCTACTTTGTTACTTTTTAACTATTTCTTGCTGTGTTATGTAGTAAGAGTCCAATAAATGGTAAATAGTTATATTTTAAGAGAAGAGATGTTTCAAACATGGTTAATCACTATTTTAGTCCTAATCCCTTAAATATCCCAGCAACTGCTATGTTTATCCTCTCAAACTATATCATTTATGTTGTTGCTGCTGTTGCTATTTTTTTTAACCATAGCTTTAATTTCAACAAAAGTTGAAATTTCAACAACTTTTGTTGAAATTAAAGTAGACTGCTTTGATAGGGGCATCATTCTGAGTAGAATTTTAATTGCAAAAGAAAACGTGTATGAAAGTTGGAATTTGGGTTAATGATGAAAATGGTTGAAGAATGTGGTATTTATTTTTTATTTATTTTTTATTTTTTTTGGCTGGGGCTGGGTTTGAACCCACCACCTCTGGCATATGGGGCCAGCACCCTACTCCTTTGAGCCAAAGGGGTTAATTACAAAAGAAAACATGTATGAAAGTTAGAGTTTGGGTTTATGATGAAAATGATTGAAGAATGTTGTAGTTTTCAAAACAAAATCAAAGCACACTATGTGATTGGTCTAATGACTGAATAAAGCCAGTCATTAGAAGACTATGAAAAGACTATTCCTCTTTGGTGAACTAAATCATTCAGTTGATAGCTTACAAAAGTTAATCCTCTCTAATCCCATGATTTGAACTCTTGTTGCTCAAGAACTCTTCCTCTATTATATAAAATATTATGTTAAAGGTAATGTTCAAGGAAACTGAATTTTTATAGATGAAGATGTGAATTTTCATGTTTTCTGCTACTTTTCTCTGTTTAGTATGTCTTTATTTTGTTCTTTGAGTCCTCTTTTAAGTTCATAGTTAGACTGTAAGATAAGGACTAGTACTTAAAAGTTCAAATAATGAGGATTTCTATTAAACCTGAAATCTGTAAAACATCAAGATGTATGCAAACAATCCTAAGAGGCACTGGGAAAATTGATGGATTTAGAGTCACACTGAAGAGGGTTTATGTTTAGGCATTGTCTTTCCTAGGCTGAGGGACATTGGACATGTTTAACCTTTACAATCTTTAAATCACTCAACTAAAAACAAACAAAAAACCCCCCACTAATTTCTGCTTTAATATGAGCTGCTGAAAGGCTTAAGTGAGATAATTATATAAGGGCCATACAAATTACCAGGCAAAGAACATTCAATTAATAGTTGTAATTGTTCTGGAGATCATGGCAAGCAGTGTATATCTTTCTCAATTTTTATCTCCATAGCTAATTTTCTGATTATAAAACTAATAATCATTCTTAAAAATATGTTCCAAAGATAGTGAAAACCATCTACGTGTACCACTACAGATACAGTCACATTAGTATGGCCTTTTATTCACATCCCTTATAGTGACATCCTTTATAAGTAACCACAATTTACTATTGTATATGCTATTATTTCCACTTACCTGTTTGCTTCTTTAAGGACAGGTATACTTCATAGCTATGAGATATTTAATTGAATGAAACTACCTTAATTTATTTAATATTTATCTAATGAACGTTGACTGAATTAATTTAATATTTATTTAATGAACATATTTATTTGCATTGTTTCTTTGTGTTTTTCCACTGTAAACACCCTAAAATAAGCATCACTTTGGTGACATGTTTGTACCCCATTGTTCCTAAAACATTTCTTTTTTTTTTTTTTTTTTTTTTTTGTAGAGACAGAGTCTCACTGTACCGCCCTCGGGTAGAGTGTCGTGGCGTCACACGGCTCACAGCAACCTCTTAACCCTTGGGCTTACGCGATTCTCCTGCCTCAGCCCCCCGAGCAGCTGGGACCACAGGCGCCCGCCACAACGCCCGGCTATTTTTTGGTTGCAGTTTGGCCGGGGCTGGGTTTGAACCCGCCACCCTCGGCATATGGGGCCGGCGCCCTACTCACTGAGCCACAGGCGCCGCCCCCTAAAACATTTCTTAAAATAGAATTACTGGATTCAAAATGAGGTGCCTTTAAAATGGTGATTTATATTTTGAGATTATTCCCTATAAAAGTTATACTGTAGTTTTCTACGGCATCATCTGAGAGAGTGGCAGTGTATACACACACAAACATATACAAATATGTGCACACACAGTCACCCTGCTCCCCAAATGAGGAAGAAACAGAAACCATGTTTAACCATGGCCAACTGTGACAAGTGTTGGCAAAACGGAAAGATAAAAGAATCCAAAAATGCACGTGCAGTTTCTCTCCTCTCCATCCAAAAGCCATTAAGACTAAACAATAGAAAAACAAAACACAAACAATCAAAACCCAGCTCAAATTGAGAGATTGCTAAGATGCTTAAGTAGAGCCAGTTATCAGTGCAAACAAATTCAAGGGAAATCTGCCCAAGCTATCTTTGTACAAATGGGAAGACCTGATAAGGATCTATCAAGTTGAAGCATCTAGATAGAGAAACATCATGGATCTATGCGAGAAAATTACCTCATGGGAAGGAACTCAATGTGCAAAATGTCGATAATGGCCCTTCTATTAAAATGTATTTCAGAATAAACAAAAGTTTTTCTTAACAAATTTTTTTCTCTTCAAAAATTGAAAGAACATATGAAATAAAAGCTGAAGGTTAAGATAATAAATAAGTAGAAATTCAAAGGGAGAAAATGAAGGACAAGCAATCTTTATGGAAACTAATAAATGAATCCAAAACAGTAAGAGAATCGATATGGTAAAAAAACAAAAATCAAAGTTGTATAAAATCATGCCAAATGCAGAGGAAAAAATATGTTGAGATAAAAATCACTTAAACATAATAAATATACAAGACAGATACCATGGGTCAAACCTGCATGACCTTAGTGTACAATGGAAAAACTGGAATAGATAAAAATATTTGAATCTAATACCAGTAACTAATTATAATGATGTTGATCATAAGCACTTCTTGAATGCCTATTACATGCCTAGACACCTTACATTTATTATTGTACTGTATGTGGTCCTCATTATTACCTCATGTTGTTATAGTTGTGATGTTATAGGTCACAAGCTGAGATCCAGAGACAGTCAAGTCATGGTTGAACAAAAAATATAACTCCAGAAGCTGCTTTCTTAACCATTATGTGATACATTATATGTTTGTACATACCTGTTGTGAATTCATTAATCCCATAAGTGTATTACAGGTATGTGTAAGCTCCAAAGGAATGCACTGAGTTCCAAGATAAAAATTATACAATTTTGTTAACACCTTACATATCCTTCTGAAATCACTAAACTTCTAGAAAGAAAAAGTGGATGTCCTTCAATGAAGAGAAAAAGAGATAGGAGATAGGTCTCCAACTTCTCTACAATAATATTCAACTTGATAAGACAATGGAAAAATGTTTACAGGTTTCTGAATGGGACAACATGTAACCTAAGCATATTATTATTGATATAAAGTCAAAAAAGAAGATATTCTATCCTCAATATGCAAAATTTAAGAGAACATAATATCCATCAATTTTTATTTATAAGAAATAATGTCTTAATACAACGATCTGTCCCCAGCAAAAGGTAATCAAAAAACTTTAGAATAGAAAAGCCCCATGTTCTAACAGAATCAAAGATAGCATTTAAAAGCTATCTTTGCTATCTAACTTCAGAAAATAAGGTTTCTGAATAAAGCATAATGGAAATATTTTTAAGAGTTAGATACTGACAATGTGTAAAAATAATAAGTCAGAAATATTCATCTTATAATGTAAGATGAATCCCTTATGGAAAGGGATTATTGAAGAAAGAGTAAATATTTGCTAATTCATAACAAGGACTTAGTATTTATCATTTTATTTTTAGAATTTATGAATTAAGAAGTTGAAGATTAATAATATCGTTAAATTAATGTCGGTAATTATCATGACAGTGTTTTACAAGGGGTTGCTCATAGACAGGCTACATGAGAGTCACCTGGGATACTTGCCCAAAAGTAGATTCAACCTGAGACATTGCACATCAAAATTTTTAGTGGAGAAAGGTCAGAAAATCACATGATTATCCCTCATATTTTTGTGGTATACATTAAGTGTGAAAGTCTGAAGATTATTACAGCAAAAGAAAAAAAACTGGATGTACATCTTACAAAAATTTTATAGAACCTAAAGGATATAAACATAAAGATGAGGGGAAATTTAAAAAAAGATAAAGATGATGTGATTAAATCCAATGTTGGAAATAAGAATAAGGATGACTGAATAGCAATTGTGAAAAAGAAATTAAGATGACAAAATTAAGACCAAGCTTATCTTTCTACACGAGATCTGTATCAACTCACCTATCACATGAATAAGATTCTCAGATTTAATCAAGCAACTAACCCAGTAAAATGCTTTTTATTAACCTAACCTCTGCGGTAAAGGTATTGGAAAATGTTCTAATTAAAGTCCCAGGTGTAAACAAGTGAGGCAAATACAAATCTAAAGAAAGCCAAGAAATTATTATTACTATATTACAATGAATTTAAGGTTAAAAAAATCAAGATCAAAAAATATTTTTATAATTATAATAATTATTCAAAATAAAGATATCACTTTAAATTAATATAATTAAGATCAAAATACCATTCAAATAAATTCAAGTGATAGCAAATCAAAAGAAGAAATTACAAAAACCTTAAGTACTGTATCTATAAAGTTTATCATTTGTATAAACTCTTTTATATATAACTTAAATGTGAAAGATACTAATACAATAAAAATAAATTGAAGAAAGTAATAATAAATACTTTATAATTAATCCTCAAAGATATGGTGAAAATAGCAGTGTCAAAGTTGCTTCAAACACACTTCTAGCAAGTAATTTTAAAAAGTGAATTAAACATACAATTCAAAAAGTTAGAGAAAGAGCAAGAAAATATTTAAGGAAAACAGGAAGAAATCATAAATATCAGTTATACATTAACAAATCAGGAAATCAAAATGAAATAACCCACAAATAAATCAGAGTTAGTTCTATACAAATATTTAACTAGAAAGAGAATAATTTTAAGGAATGGCGTATGAAGGAATTAAGAAGGGAGGTAATATGAATAGGCTAAAGTAGAAATTTTTGTAAAAGTATGGCAATTATACAGAAACATGAAACTAAAATATGTGCATGAAAATTATGCATATATCTTAGAAAATATGAAGACACATGACATCCTTAGGAAACATAAATTAGCAAACTAAACTTAGAAGACATAGCTAAGAAACACAGAACCTACTAACCAAAAATAAATTTAAGGAAACTGACAAGAAAATATAACTCCCACTCCAAAAGAACATGTGGTCCAAAAGGTTTCAACAATAAATAATATCAAATACAAGAATAATATTATAATCCTTATAATATTAATATTATATTAATTAATTAATTATAAGATACAATATATCTTATTGTATAAGTCCAAAGAGTGAAAAACTTGTTTCTTAAAAATATTTTAAAAGTTTCAAGTACATAAGGAGAATATATTGCTTATAAAAATTTGAAACCTTTTACCCTTTCAATGGATACTAAAAAGGCTATTAGTAAAAATTCAGTATTCATTCTTGGTTATAAATTTAAAATCCCTTAGGCAATTAGAAAGCAATGAATATTTTCTTGCCATGGTTTCTCTCTTTCTGTCTCTGTACTGGCCTATCTAACCACAAGCTCCATCCCCTGCCTCTTGTCTTGGGATGGAGCAGTAAAGGCTGAAACAAGATTTGGGTGTGAATGCTCACCGTCACTGTTACTTCACTTTATTATTATTATTTTTTTTATTGTTGGGGATTCATTGAGGGTACAATCAGCCAGGTTACACTGATTGCAATTGTTAGGTAAAGTCCCTTTTGCAATCATATCTTGCCCCCATAAAGTGTGACACACACCAAGGCCCCACCCCCCTCCCTCCCTCTCTCTTTCTGCTTCCCCCCCCATAACCTTGTCATTAATTGTCCTCATATCAAAATTGAGTACATAGGATTCATGCTTCTCCATTCTTGTGATGCTTTACTAAGAATAATGTCTTCCATGTCCATCCAGGTTAATACGAAGGATGTAAATTCTCCATTTTTTTTTAATGGCTGAATAGTATTCCATGGTATACATATACCACAGCTTGTTAATCCATTCCTGGGTTGGTGGACATTTAGGCTGTTTCCACATTTTGGCAACTGTAAATTGAGCTGCAATAAACAGTCTAGTACAAGTGTCCTTATGATAAAAGGATTTTTTCCCTTCTGGGTAGATGCCCAGCAATGGGATTGCAGGATCAAATGGGAGGTCTAGCTTGAGTGCTTTGAGGTTTCTCCATACTTCCTTCCAGAAAGGTTGTACTAGTTTGCAGTCCCACCAGCAGTGTAAAAGTGTTCCCTTCTCTCCACATCCACGCCAGCATCTGCAGTTTTGAGATTTTGTGATGTGGGCCATTCGCACTGGGGTTAGATGATATCTCAGGGTTGTTTTGATTTGCATTTCTCTACATATATAGAGATGATGAACATTTTTTCATGTGTTTGTTAGCCATTTGTCTGTCATCTTTAGAGAAAGTTCTATTCATGTCTCTTGCCCATTGATATAAGGGATTGTTGGCTTTTTTCATGTGGATTAATTTGAGTTCTCTATAGATCCTAGTTATCAAGCTTTTGTCTGATTGAAAATATGCAAATATCCTTTCCCATTGTGTAGGTTGTCTCTTTGCTTTGGTTATTGTCTCCTTAGCTGTACAGACTAGCCATTGCGATTTTATGAGAGAAAGTAAAGGACGTAAAAAAGGAGAAGTAATTTCATTGTTAAACAAACAAAAAGAAATATTTAAGCAAAAAAGAAGGGAATTAACTGGGAAAAACCAGTGGAAACGTGAGATTAGAGAAGTTTCCATAGCTTCATATATATGTATGTATGTATGTATGTATGTATGTATATACATCATAGCTCACAGCAACCTCCAACTCTTGGGCTTCTGCAAACCTCTTGCCTCAGTTTTTCTATTTTTAGTAGAGACAGGGTCTTGCTTTTGCTCAGGCAGATCTCAAGCTCCTGAGCTCGAGTAGTCCATCCCCCTCAGCCTCCCAGAGGGCTAGGATTACAGGTGTGAGCCACCCTACCTGGCCATAGCTTCCAATATAAAGAGTATATAAATAATAACAAAAGAATAATGAAGGACGTAAAAGAGCCCTTTTATCGATAATAAGGTTTTAATGGAAAAAAATCCTTTTTAAAAAAACTTTTTTTTTTCTTTTGAGACAGAGTCTCACTATGTCGCCCTCAGTAGAGTGAAGTGGCGTCACAGCTCACAGCAACCCTAAACTCTTGGGCTTAAGCAATTCTCTTGCCTTAGCCTCCCAAGTAGCTGGGACTACCAGCGCCCGCCACAAAAAATATATATTTTTTAAAGATATAATTTTTAAAAGATCAAGTATTTGTGAAGTATTCTGAGTTTATTGTAAATTCATAGTATATCAATGGGCTATACTTTTGGTTTTTGTTTGGTTGGTTTTTATTTCTGATTAATCCGAAGGTACAAATAACCAGGTCACAATATTTGATCGAGTTTGCTAGGTAGAGTCTCTCTTGCAGTTATGTCCTGCACCCAAAAGATGTGCCTACCCCCTACATTGTGCCCATTCAGTGGGAGCACCCCAAACCCTTCTGCCCCTTCTGTTTCCCCCTCCCTCCAACTTGAAATGTGTTTTTTCTCTTCTGTGGATGCTAATTAGATCATCTACTGGCTTCATAGTACTATTGAGTACATTGTATATTTGCTTTTACATTTGTATAATACTTTATTGAGATGAATGTGTTTCACCACCATCCAGGTTAATACCAAAGATGTAAAGTCTGCATCTTTTTATGCCTGAGTAATATTCCATGGTATACATATACCACAGTTTGTTAATCCATTCATGAGTTGATGGGCACTTACGCTGTTTCCACATCTTGGCAACTGTATTTTAAGCCTCAATAAATGATTTAGTGCATATTGCTTTGGTGAATTGTTTTAGAAACTTGACATAGTCATTCTAAAGTTTATTTAAAAGGAAAATATATATATGAAGAATCAGGGAAATAAAAAATAGTGACAGAATAATATCTCTACTAGAAGTATAAATGTGTTACAGAACCACAGAAATTAACTTGGAAACATAATAAAATTATGTTCTTAAAAAAGTATAATTTAACATCATTGGGAACATGTGAATTATATAAAAAATAGCAATCATTTGGGAATATTTAAATGGAGTACCATATATATCTAACCGACCTCTGCCTCCAAATTGAATTTTTTTTATTAAATCATAGCTGTGTACATTACAAATTAAATTTTATATAAGTCAAAGATCTGAATGTTTTTCTAAAAAAGTAAAAATACATCAAAGGCAAGAGTAATTGTTTTTATTTTTTAAATTTAATTGTAATGATTAATTTCGAGATGAGGTTTTGCTATATTGACTGAAGTAAGACAGTACTCCTACCTCAGCTTCCCCAGTATTTATGTTGTCCAATTATTTGTACTTTTGCAATTTGAAGGTTTTCTAGATGGCTAAATTTCCTCTTAAAACTCTAGTTAAGCATCTGGTCTAATACATTTTTCTGAGAGTTTTTTTTATACTTAATTCAGTGTTTCATGTTTTACTTTTAATTAATCTTGAATAGTGTGTTATTATATAATATTGGTCAATTTTATATTTTCAAGAGATAAAACAAATAGCAGAAACATTTATTTATTTTTGAATCTTTTTTTCCAGTGGTCACATGTGTAAAATAGGATAGGATGGTAAGGGTACTTCTGTTTCTCACTTTAATTTTATTTTTTCTCACACACACACTCTCTCACCATCCCCACCGCACACAGACAAACCACATACAAACAAAATTCCTGTGTTTTTAAATTCATATATCACATAACCAGAATAACCCAAGATAATTACAGCCTCATATAAATATCATGCTGCACTTTTCTAGTGATTTCAAATGATTGTTTCTGTCAGGAAAGACTGAAAGAAGGGAAAACAAACAAGAAAAAAAAGAAAGGACAGAGAAAAAATAAGAAAAGGGAGTCAAATAGGAAGGGAGGGAGGAAGTCAAGAAAGAATAAAGGGGAAAAATAAAGAATGAGAAGGAATGATCCAGCCTGAACAGAAGCTGCTCTGCCCTGGGTGTAGGCAAGCCCTGGCTAATGGCCTATTGTGTTGTCATTGTTGCCAGAGATAACAGGATTCCAGTGACACACAGACAAGACCTATAATATTTTTTCCAAGCTTGTACATACGTATAACAACATTGCTCATGGCTCTCTGCAGATAGGAGTCCCCATGAATAAAAAGTAATTATCAAAATCAGTGCGGTACGCTGAGGCTCAGGAAACGGGATTCAACTCTCAACTCTGACATATGCTGTCTAAGATCTCAGTCGCCTTAAAAAGCACTTAGTTATTCTTAGTAAAGTATATCAAGAATGGAAGAAAAAGTACCCAATGTACTCAGCCCTACTATGAAACTAATTTAGGGCTTTCACACGAAAGCTATAACCCAGTCACAACCTAAGAATAGGGGGAAGGGGGAAAGGGAGGGGAAGGTGGGGGGAGGTGGGTAGAGGGAAGGGAATTGGTGGGATTACACCTGCGGTGCATCTTACAAGGGTATATGTGAAACTTGGTAAATGTGGAATGTAAGTGTCTTGGCACAGTAACTGAGAGAATGCCAGGAAGGCTATGTTAACCAGTGTGATGAAAGTGTGTCAAACGGTCTGTGAAGCTAGTGAATGATGCCCCATGATCATATCAATGTACACAGCTATGATTTAATAATAAAAAAAAAAAGCGCTTAGTTCTAGCTCTAGGTTTCATTAGTCCCATTGCCATCTCTCATTAAACCAACTTTTATTTTTTTCTACTACAAGTGATTGCTTATTCATCTGCAATTTGTACATGCCTACAAAGAGTATATATCTTACTGTTATTTAAAGATGATTTTCCTTAACAAGTTTTCTTTAGAAAACATGTGGAAAAGAGTCATAGAGAGGAATACTATAATATAATTTCCTGCATTAGAAATAACTATAAGTACTTTGAACCCAATTTCACTCCTAAAAATGACTCATCTGTAATGATTTGTTCTATTTTTTTAAATATCTAGAAAAGAATATTAGGAATATTTCTAACACAAAGAAAAAAATAAGTGAGTTGGTGCATAGCCTAACTAGGCTGATGTAATCATTACACATTGTATGTATCAGAATATCACAGACACTCCATAAATAGGTACAGTTATTATGTATCAATAAAAACTAAAAATAATAAATAATATATATTCTTCTTATACTGGATAAATTAGAATATAAATAGTTTGTAAGTTGTAAAGTAAATAATAAGTAAGAAAGCAGGCTCATTCGATAATAATAATTATCCCGGCATAATATTTATTTATCTCAATAACAACCAGAAACATAGAGGGTAGATATAATTCCCATTTTATAGATGAGAAAGTGGAAACGGACCCCAAAGAATTCGTTGATGAAGCAGGCTCTCAGGAGCTGCTTCAGTCTTACTGCACGTCCTTTTCCTTTGCATGGTCAGTTTCTCTTGGAACCCCTTCTGATTCAGTAAACCTGATCATCTTCTGCCCTGCAAAGAGGCAAAGATGTAAATATGACTCATTTTCTTTCAGTTAGTCTTTTTTTTTTTTTTTCCAGAAGAAGAATCACAACCATTGAATTGAATTTTGTAAACATATTTACTCCATCAGAATACCTAGGTCATGGGTGGTGCCTGTGGCTCAGTGAGTAGGGCACCGGCCCCAAATACCGTGGGTGGCAGGTTCAAACCCAGCCAAACTGCAACAAAAAATAGCTGGGCGTTGTGGTGGGCACCTATGGTCCCAGCTACTCAAGAGGCTAAGGCAAGAGAATAGTCTAAGCCCAGGAATTGAAGGTTGCTGTGACCTGTGACGCCACAGCACTTTACCCAGGGTGATAGCTTGAGGCTCTGTCTCAAAAAAAAAAAGGTATAGGTCACGACAAAGCAAAATTTAATACAACATAGAAAAAGTTTATACGCAGTACTGTGTGGTCTTTCAAAGCAAGGAATATTTCTTTGCCTCTTTGTGTGCTTGGTTTCCATTCTAGAATGTGAAACATAACCACACTGACATAGTTCTACCATTCCCTGGATCTCTACTGGAAGTCAAATCCATCAGTATGGGTTATTGACAGATTTTAAGGATAAATGGTGCAATAGTTTTTAATTTGAAGACAAAGATGTACATTCTGAAGCTCCCGAATTTAGTATAGACTCACATATACTATGGCATTTAATTCTTTTCTTTCTTTTATACATGTCAATACATTGATGTAGTTTACAACATAAATGTATGATTTCAGATTCTAGGAAATTTGGTAGCAGTTCTGGCATTATGAAAGCAATTTTTACTAAGAAAACTCTGGAAAGATTGTGAACTGTTTATTTAAAAAGGAAGGAAGGTGGGAAGAAAGGAAAAGAGAGAAAAAGGGAGATAAAAAAGGAAGGAAGGAAGAGAGGAAAAAGCAAGAGAAAGGGAGAGAAAGCTATTTCTCATGGGCAGATCTGAGGATCAAATGCTGGCATTATATTTTTATTAACTATCTTTTTATGAATATTAAATTATTTTGTAAAAACAAAACAAGTACAGTACCTCCAGTAAGTCTTATGTTCCTAAAGAAATCAGGAATTTTTTATGGCCTCTGCTGAGAAGAGGTTTGCAGGATTACTTGATGCTTATTTAATTTTGGCAAAGGACACCTAGGGAAGCATAACAAAAATGGGCTCTGACATAATTTTGAAATCTCCCTCAGCAATAAACAAGCTGTCTCTTTGCCTCTCAGCACTCCTACTAGCTTCTACTGTGAGGGGTTTCTGGAATTTGGATGGGCTTCAAGGGCACTCTAGCAGGCTCCTGCTGTGGTTTCTTAGGGAAGGGTTTAGGTTAAGCATCTGTGGATCGTGGGAGGGCAAGCCTGCTCACCCCAGCTGCCACCTTGAAAATATACTGTAATAATGAGAAGACTGCTTTATGGAGAATTTCAAGTTTCCTCAGCCCAGGATCAGGGATTATTTAGTTCAACAGTTTAGAATGTAGGCCCCCTGAAGCCAAAGGCATGAGCTGCATTCTGCTCGGAGTTTTTCAGCTACACTTTGCTTGTCTTATAGTAACCAGCCACAGGATAACACAAAACATTTCTCAGGAGGGGCACAGATGTGGAAGGAACATCACAAATGTGTTAATTATTCAGCAAGTGTTAGTCAAATTAATGAGTCTGGAGAAGAGCCTCATGCAGGCAGTTCTGAATTAATCAAACCTGCTTGATTTCGGATGGGGACAGCCCTGAGCCCAAGCTCTGTCATGTCACTTATTTGGCCAGATGCTCCTGGGAAAGCTCAGTGAGCCTGTTTCCTCATTCTTAAAATGGGACTTACAGTTCCTCCCTGAAAAGATGGTTTTAAGGATTGTAAGAGGAAGTATGAAGTACTTGAAACAGTGGCTGGCCTTTGTAAGCAGTAACTATGAAATTAATGTCTACCACCAAAGGAATCCCAAGGGCAGAACTCTGATTTTTCCTTCTTAAGATTTGTATCTAAATTCAGTAGCGTTCTCGCTCTCAGTTTGATGGAGTAGGACACTGCCCGTAGGGTATTCTTTTTCTCTTCCAAATCTATGAAGGTAGATATGATTAGGTTACATAGCTTGCTTTTGTGACGTTAACGTGCAAGTTGTAGTTGTGCTCTACACCCAGGAAGTGTGCCATATACCTGTTGGATGGAAACACACCCAACCCCTTCCCCACATGCCCCCCTACTTACATTTAGTTGTTTTTTTTTTTTTCTCATGTGAGCATGTAGTCATTAACTACTAGTTTCAGTTTGGCAATGAGTCCATGTGATGCTTGCTTGTCCATTCTTGTGATACTTTGCTTAGGAGAATGACTGATGTTATTCTTTTTAATAAAAGGAGATAATCAGAATGGATAATCTGTGGTACAGACAATACACCCTACTGAGTTGCAGAGAAGGGAAATGTTACCTTCAGTTTTATGTTCAGGAAAAGCTTCCCAAAGTGAAAGATACCTTCTAGCTCACAAAAAAGGGAGCAAGGAAATGTGCAGTCCAGCCAGGGTGTATGCATCTACCACAGAATAACAGTAATTTAACCGCAAAACAGGGTTAAAAGACCCCCTCATTTTTATAAATGAAAAGGGAAGTGTGTAGTCCAAGGTCATACAGCAGCTTAATGATAAAACTAGACTATACCCCAGTTCTCTCTGGTATAACCTGCCTGCTGGGCAGCAGAGCCTTTCATTCCTTGACTTGATAGTATATAATAATTTGACCTGTACCTTCCCAACATAGCTTGCTACCCAACAAGTAGTTCTGGAAAATGTTAGTAAGCAGGAAACAATTCTGTCACAGTGGAAAAGGATCTGTCCTGCTCATACTCATTGTGTAACACTGAGCAAGTCACTCCCTCTATCTGATTTACTAATGATATCTTTAAAAAACTAGCATTTCTGAGAGTTTACATACAGCCAAGAGCTGGCTAAGTGATCTAGTGCAATTATCTCTTACCATCTACTGCTCCATGATGGCATTTATAAAGGGACATCCTCAGACCACAACACCAGTACAAAAGGCAGAGCTCTGGCTCCATCCCTGTATTTACTGAATCAAAGGTTCTGATTGTCCCAAAATATAAATTCTATCAAATTTCCCAGTTGATTCTGATGCTCACAAAAGTTTAAAGCTTGCTGATTTCCTAAGTACTCTTAGTAAAATTTTACAGATGACAAAAGCTGAAGCCCAGAGAGAAGTAACATATTCAAAGTCACACTGCTGGTTAGTGGCTAACCTAGGATTTGAACCCAGGTTTGTTTTTTTTTTAACTGTTTGTTTGTCTGCTATGTTTGAGGATTTTCAATACTTGACCCACAGTCAAGCTGAGATTTTATTTGTTAACAAGGTATCAGATTGTCTACTGGCCTTGATATTCTTTCTTGACTTCCTGGATTCACACTTCACTTCCAAACTCAACTTGCAGCCTATGTTTTGCAAAATTTAGGAGTCTTCACTGTCTACCATCATCTTCAGATCTCAGAGCCAAGGGTAATTTGGTGTCCAAAAGGAGCAGAGAGATGTTTGACAAGGCTGTGTCAAATTAACAGCAGTTCTAACAAGAGAGTTGAGCACTGAGGGCGGAATACTCACTGGGGTAATTCACCGTGTAATTGGCCAAATGCACAGAAGCCATGAGACTGCAGCTGGACAAAGGACCCCTGGCAAGGTAGATAATAGTCCCTCCTCAGCTTAGTCTTCCCCTAAGGGTTTAGTCTGCACTGTGGCTGTGATTACTTAAGCACAGGGAGCACAAAAATATTACCAATTAATTGCTCTGCTTTTTACCAAGTAGAAGATGAAGGCTCCACTTAGCAGACTTATTTAGCTACATAAGGTTCTTGGAAAATCCTCCCCTTTTAAAAAAATTCTACAGTTATTGACTTTTAGAACTTACCTAATATCTAAGATATCAGATAGAGCCTGGTGCTTCTCATTGTTTTAATGTGCATAAAAGTGACCCCGGGATCTTATTAAAGTGTTGATTCTTATTCAGTAGGTCTAGGGTAAGGCTTGAGATTCTGTGTTTCTGACAAACCTTCCAGGGATGCCAAAGTGGCTGATCTATGGACCACACAAAATAGCAAGGACTGAGCCCAGGGAATGCGAATAAACCATAGCTTGAGTACCCACTTGGAATGACTCATGGTTGCTGCCTGGATAACTGTACTGAAGATTCTGTAAACCCATCTGGGATCAGGTTATCAATTAGCAAAGCTTATCACAGGCTTGAGAATAAGAAACCTACCTCAAAAATTTTTCCCACTTTAACATTCGGAAACTGAAACCTAGAAATTTGGGTGATTTGCTCAGGGTCACATATGCTAGTTAGTGGTAGATCTAGGACTAAATAAAGCCGGAATGTAAACCTGATTTCTCTGTGTTACACATTTGAATCACAGATTAGATGTAAAGCTCTTTTAAAATATCTTTCCTCAGTTCTATAATTAGCAGAACCAGGCACAGAGTTCAATTGGGATTCAGGAAACCAGGGGTACTCAGCCTAGCTCAGCCACTGAAAAGTTCTGCAATTTTTGGAAAAGAATTTCCCTGTGCCTTAGTTTTCTTACCCATGCCTGGGCTTTAAAATTTATTCTGATGTTGTACAAGGGGATGAGATAAAAGAGAATAAAGTACTTTAACAAAGCAGAAGGGATTTAAATAAATGGAGGGCATTTTTGTTAAAATGGCTATAGGGTAACATTAAGCTTTACTTACAAGATTATTTATGGAAAAGAACATATGTGTGTGTGTGTGTGTGTGTGTGTGTATAAAGGTATACACTACATACACTCACACGCATATCCAAAACCTATTCATGGTCCTAGGTTGAATTTTATATAGAATGATTACAAATTACTGTTTTAAATTTTTATTAATAAGGCTCTTTTGATTTTCTTCTCATCTTTAATGCATCTGTCCTGTGAAAGGATGCATAGGCATGGGACAAGAAAGGAAAAGAGAACTAGCCAGCCAACATCTTGTTGATAACATCTTGTTCTGGGATGATGAGATGACTCTCAGTAGCAAAAAGGCTCCATTTTTCTCTATTCAAGTCCAGAAGGAGAGATGGGGATTGGTTTTTATCAGAGGCCTTCACAAAGCTCTCCTTTGATTTAATGAGCTCAGTTGATATAATTCTTTCCATTCCTGAATTAATCTCTGGAAAGGCGAGAGGAGCACCAAGACTGGCTTAAAAGCAATCACATCTGGAGCAGGAGTCGGTCTCTGCTGTTATTGCAGTGGGTGGGATAGATTTAACTATAGCATCCCCTGTGAGGGGCTGGAGAGAAAATATAAAGAGTTAGTCTTACTTCCTTATATAAATCAGTACATTTATATCTTCTCTCGCAGTTTTAGAGATTTAAAATTGCAAGTATCATAGTGACGGCTACCTTTTTTTTACATACCTAGTTAGGTGTGTCAGACATGATGGAAAACTCCTTAATATTATCTCAATCTTAAAACAACTCTCCAAATATTGTAGCTTCATGTTAAAGATGAAGTGATGTAACTTTAATTTAAAGGTGAAAAACTGAGGCTCAACTAAGCTATAGAACCTGCCCAAGGTCATGGAACTAATCGGTAGAGCACCTAGAATTGAAAGCTGATTCCAAAGTACATGTCTTCAAGATTTAAGAAACTATATAACTAGTCTTATCTACACTGGACTTAAGAATGCTACTGTAAAAGGACCAAAGACCACCCCAAAATGTGATTTTATATTATCATTATCATCATAATGAAACTCTCTTTTTATATGTATTTAATTTGGAAGGAGAGAGACTTATTTCCTGGATTTACATGAAGACAGAGCTAAGTCTTGCCTCTGCTCCCTGTAAGGATTAAAACCCAAACAAGTTCCCTAAATGAAGCACCAGGAAGAAACATGATTCATGATCTCCTGTCTTAGGTCAGTGAGTAATGAGGTCTCAACTTCAGACACTTTACTCAAAGACTGAAACTAGAAGATTCAGTCCACACAGACCTAAAGGAAGCTCCCTGCCAAAGGGCTGTAGCCAGGAGAAGTCCATCTGGATTGATGCATTTATTTGTCTTGTAAAGAGGTTGAACAGCTGCTGTGTGTCACACTCTGCCACCAAGTCCACAGCAGTTTAGTTGGGAACAGTTTTACCATTGAAACCCTCTCCTGATTGTGACATAGCAAAATCTCAGGGCCTTCATCCCCATACTTCTATAATAATAAAAATTAATATTCTTTGCATTTTTATCAGACATAGATCACTATTTTTTGTACTTTATGTGAGTTACTTTATTTAATCCTCACAACAATCTGAAAGGCAAATATTATTATGCCTATTTCACGGTGGAGGGAACTGAACTCTGAAAAGTTACCTGAGAGCACAGTCCTTTGACTTCACCTTTAGCTCAGCCTGCTTTTCGCCTGACCAGCCGGGCTTTAGCACCTGTGCTCTTAAACATGATACTACTGCTTCAGCACAAAAGAATCAGAATTTGTATCGGGTCACCCTGACAGTTCCCTCAATCTAACGGTAAGGAATCTTCTAGCATAGGGCCCTCTCATTTCACAAAGTGGCTCTTCGTAAAATAGAGTCAGACCAGAGTTAGCAGGAAAGGTCCACAGGGAAAAGATAAGACCCTTCAAGTTCTCTAACTTGGTCTTTAGGAGTAGAATACCATGAAGAAGCAAACATGGGGGCTTCCTCTCCCTCCCCTTACTTTCCCAGGCCTGACCCGTGTGTGGGAAGCCTACCCTTAGGAAGGCCTAGGGCCTCGCTGTACTCAGGCTGTGGTCTCTAGCAGTCTTGCCCACTGTTCCTGGACTCTGTCTGCCACTGTTCCTAAAGCTGCATGGTGGACATTCATATTTCCTAAATGTCTTTCCCTCAAAACAAAAGGAAATTTCACTCTTTTGAGAGTACATGTAAAATGTCCTAGGAGGCAGTGTACCATGAGTCTTGAGAGTGAGGACTCTGACATCAAACTGGGTACAAATCTCAGATCCCTTATTTATTCATCGTGCCACTTTCAGCAAGTGATTTTATTTTTTAAAGACTCACCTTGTTCACCTATGATATGAGAGCTAATCAGTGTACCTACTCAGAGGACTGTGCTGTGAAATTGATGCAGTAATCCATGGAAAGTGCTTATAACTGTGCCTGGAATACAGTATGCATGCTGCTAAATATTGCATAATGCTGTTGATTACTGGGTCAGAAGATATTTCATGAATCTCTAGCAAGCATACACCTTTCCCTCACAGAGACCTGTCCTAATGAGAAGACACACCTTAAACAATTACCTGTTGAAATAACATGCAATTATAAATGGAAATAAAGGTAGTGCAGGAAGTGTCTACATTGCTATGATAGCACATAATGGGGGCCCTGATAAAATAAAGCAAGATCTGGGAAGACAACCCAACAAAAGCAACATTTGAACTGAGGTCTGAAAGATGAAAGGTGTTGGGTAAGGAAGGATGACTCTATGGAGCTTCCTACTCTCTACTTTATAACAGAGCAAAAGTTAGAAATTCCTTGGTTCTATTCAAAGCTGCATATTATTCAGTATCAACAATGTTCTGTTAAGAAATTGAAGTTTATAAATTATTTCTGTAATTACTTACTTGCCATTCATATCTGTTATAAAGACATTTGTATAATCACACTGCCCCCTTAGCATCAGGTATGTTGTTTGCTGTACAGAATGGGCACAGGCTTACCAGTGTACACTTTATGTTATTTGGATAATATAATTTTTTAAATTGCTGTGTCAGTTTCTCTCAACACTTTCTTTAAAACACAACTACCTGGATCCAGTGCTAGTTGAGTATTAAGCACGTGTCTAAATTTTTACTCACAGAATTCAGTAATCCATGGGATTCCATGGACCCTCCTCATCCAACCATTCCTGTTCAAGAGATCTATTCTGCCACTACCCATGTGCCCCCTACCATTTGAGACTCAGAATTTATAGAATCAAAATTCACTGGCTGTGTTCCCTGCATGCCAAATACTAGAATGAGGATGCTGAATGTGGTCGGATCTCTCTGTTGCCCTTTTTGTTCTATGTTCACAGTAGTCCTTTCTATGTGGTTTGCATTAGGCCAGCCTTCTGTTTTCTTGGCTAAATTAAATGAAAAACAATGGGATGTGAGGTTATATAGAGAGCGGGTCTCTGATAACTGTTGGTGGAGCTGGTTACAGTCTAGATGGGGCTTGTGGAGTCTGTAGGTTGAGAAATTCCCTTGTTCAGTCAGTATCTTCTGTGGGGAAGGTGTTGTAAGATTTTTGCTTGGATTTAAACATTGATGCATTGCTTAAAGGAGACAAAAATCAAACACTGGCTTCTCTGCTTCTCGCTTTTAGCTTTGCAACTTCCCTCTCTCCCAGTACTGAGGCAGTGGGTGGTTTTGTATGTCCACATGCATCTCCATTACCTCATGAGGCAAAGTCAGTGTCAGTTTTAAAATCCATGAACAGGAGGAAACCATGAGTCTCCCAATAACACAGGAAGATTTGGATGACAATGTTTATGTCAATCATGACCTGCCAGTCAATCTTGAAATTCAACCTGATCCATTTCCATATTTAATACTCATGGGGTGTGGAAGATTATGAAGGGGAGGGGAGTATGGCTGGTGTGCTCTTCTCTCTTAGTGATGTGCACTGCCGTCATCCTGCACAGTCTGACTAAGTCTCAGAGGAAAGGTGGCTCCTCTTCTACCAACGCTGAGCTGCTCTTCCCCCTCCCTGCACATTAGAAATAAGTTGACTAGAATGTTTCCAGCCTTGCAGAAGGAAGCTGCAAATGTCCTCTGTGGTGTTATTTAAAAATGGATTGGGAAATTGTGAATTACTAGTTAGATGATGTGTATAAAAATCTTTAAAAAATGTCATCACCCATGATACTTTAGTTGGTTGAACCAGCTAATGAAAAGATTAGATCGATTGTCTCTCTCTGGCTTGGGACTTGAGTCAATAAGCCAGATGAAAATTAACTAAAATAAGCCTTCGTCTCTCAGGACGTAAGCTCCCAGGTGTTCAAACTTCTTTGAGTTACCAGGATCGGGTAGGCAGTTTCTGACACCTAACCTCCCTGAAACTTGTCAAAAATAGGATTTGGGATTTTGAGAAGCTCATTGTAAAACCTAGGTACATTTTACACTCCCCAAAGATCTGTAATAATCTGTAGCCAGTGCCTCTTTTGAATGTAAGAAATGTCTGTTAAAATTGATATGTCGTAAGTATGCTTTTCACTTTTTCCTCCTTCAGAGATTTTCGTTCTCATCTCGGTCTCTTTTTTCCCCCCATACAATGAAGATGAATCCTTACTTTCAACTTTAATGGAACTAGTAGATTATACTTTATTAAGTTAAGAAGAGGCACACAGAAAGAATTCTACTACCCTTCTAAAAGAAATTATACAATTCATCATGCATGCTATTAATTGTGTTTTAATAATATTAAATGGAATAATTTGAATTTACTCTTCTTTCCCCAAAATATAACATTCATCTTCTTATCTAAGTCCAAATGGTACTCTTTAAAAAATCAAATCAGTGATCTGTAGTTCATATATCATTCTTAATGAATTCCACATAAATTGACACATTTATATAGAAAGGAATCATTTTCCAAGAGAAATGAATTTGATGCTGTGAGAATAAAGTTGAATGTAAGACACTAAGCCACCAAAAATAAATTAGGAAGGCCACTTAAGAATTTCTAGCACAAAGAGATACTGCAGGAATTGCTAAGACAGGCTATACATTGTGAAGAAAAACAAACACTAGCACTGAATCAAAGTCAGAGTTTGCAAATTTTTGTTGCTATTTCCTTCATTCTCTTTGGTACAGAGATTCCAAAAGTCAAAGGTATTTGGCTTCTCTTGCTGTTACAGGATTTTTGCCAGACAAATTTTCCTTACCCGTCATTCCTATGTCTTGCCACACATTAAATGTGTGTGACTGGGGGTGTGGGGTATATGTAATAAATTAAACCTAAAGGTAACTTGATGCAGCAGTTTTTATAGACTGAATCCTTAGATGTGCTTTTGACCACATTAGATGGGTTTAAGTGTCCATCAGGCAGGCTTGCAATTTTTAGTCTAGTTCATTGCAAGGCCAATTCTTTCTTTTTGTTCATTATACTTGCTTTACCATGTTATATGACCTCCCTCACCTTGTCTGAATGTGTGGTCCCAGATTTAGTCTAACCCTCCCAGGAATTCAAATTAACAAGCTATGTTTTGAATACTCGTTCTTTGTGCCAACTATAGTGGTCAGCGTTTAGGGATACGTCTGCAGCAGGACACAGTGCCTGCCCACGTGTCCCATCATGAGGAAAACACGGCTTCAGTGAGTTTATACCAAGAGGATTGAACCTAGTGGGAAAGGTTAGCAAGGCTTCCTAAGGCCACCTGGATTTTCTGGATAAAGGACACTTTATCCACAGGCAGAAAGACAGGATTACAGCCTCTCTTCTGTAAGGTCAGTGTTCTTTTCCATCCACTGTGGACTTTGAAAGGGGCAGGGATTTGTATGAGAACAGACCATAAAGTGGAGTGTTAATTCTCTAGAGAGCTTGTGCTTGTGAAGGTCTTCTCAGTATCGAACCTGTTTTGTTTTTTAGTTTTTGTTTTTGTGACAGAGTCTCACTCTTTCTCCCTATATGGAGTGCTGCCCTTGTATCTTAACTCACAGCAACCTCAAACTCTTGGGCTCAAATGATCTCCTTGCCTCAAACTCCCAAGTAACTGGGGCTACAGGCTTCTGGCATGATGCTTGGCTAGAATAGAAAAAAAAATTTCCATTTTTAGTAGAGACAAGGTCTCCCTCTTGCTCAGGCTGGTCTTGAACTCCTGAGCTCTGGTGATCCACCTGCCTCGGCCTCCCAAAGTGCTGGGATTATAGGCATGAGCCACTGCGCCCGGGCTTGATCCTGTATTAATCATTAGTTTTATAAAAGCCTTATCTGCTAATGTTTCTTAAAGAGAAAATATTACCCTTTTCTTACTGCTCCTGATGCTTCTCTGTTACTTCTTCTGAAAACATTATTATCTCTCAAATTGTACCTTAAAGCCCCATCAAAGCTCACTTGATTTGCCCACTTAAGCAAATGGACATTTTTATATAGTAAGCAGAATCTTTTCACCTTAAAACTTTAGAGAGGGACCACAAATGTCACTGATCCATAAAGAATGTATTCATTCATGTGATTCTTTAACAAAGATTGAGTTTACTGAGAAAAAACAAAAGTTATGCATTCAGCAGGTTTACCCATGAGAATTTAAAAATCATATCATCAACTAGGTAGCATGTATCTTAGAACCACTGATGTCCCCTTCCTAAGTATATTTACATCATATACTGAAAATAACTAGTAGAAAGAATAATTAATAGGAAGTTTTGAGCTTGTAAGCATAAATTTAAATTACCATTTTGCCACTTAACTGGCTTCAAAATACCCATGAACTTCTGGGTTTTGACAGGAAGGATTGCTACAAAATCCTGGCAGTACTAACTCCATCTTCACTGGCTGGTTGTAAGATTTCAAGCACTTTGCAATAGCCCAACGGAAGTAAAAAATGCAAAGTAAAAAAAAAGAAAGAAAGAAAAGAATTCAGCCCTGTATTACTACTAGTTTTTAGTAAAAAATAACTACCCTCATGCCACCACGTGGCTATTTTAGTAGTCTTCTATATTTAATTTACAGTTCTAAATTCCAAATTCTGGTTGCTATTTCTCTATTCTCCTTGGTACATAGAGTCAAAGAGTCAAAGACATTGGCCTTCTCTTGCTGGCAGAGAATCTTCATTTCATATTCTGATTGGGTGAACTTTCTTTCACCTCTTAGAAAACTAAGTTCATGTTAGGTAATTTCAGAGCATTTTTACTTTGTAAAGAGTGCTTTGGGTATTCCCAAGTGGTTAACAGTTCATTGCCTTAGCATTTTAAGTCATTCAGGTCACAATGTCATTTCATGGAAGATAAAACAGGATCTCCTACCCACTCACTAGTCACAGTCATTGGAAATTGCAGTTTGATTTCTTGGGTTTTTACAATTTCTCACTCTTCCCTTGATGATGTGAGTGGTTAACTGGGATTTAAGGTAACCCCATTCTCCCTACCCAAGGTAAGTATATGATTTTGTTAGGTTGCTGAGGAATTTGATTAGTTTTTCCATATATTTTTATAGCTTTTAACAAGGACTCTCTCCAGACCATACAGCAGGGCATGTCCAGATACAGAGGCAGGGTGGCATTGGGTCATGGACGTGCCCTCTGTGTTGGCTCCTTTCCAAATGAGGGTTTCCTATAGACTATAGACTATGCCAAGGATATCTGTCCACAGCACATAACCTATCATGAAGAAAAGTGTAGGAAAGGAAGAAGCAAATCTGAAACCAGACCTCAAACCTAGAATTAACTAATCACTATATAAACAAGGCCCACTCATACAGGTTTAAGACAGTATCTTTTAAACAAAATGGTATGCTGTTAACCAAGCATGTTGTTGTGAAAAAATGTTTGGCTAAGGACAGGAAGAAGAAAAAGAAAACCTCTTAATCCAAAACATTTAACACAGATTTGCTGCTATTAGAACCATCAGCTCTTAGGTCAATCTGAAAGATAACTCACGTCTGCAGGGTAGTCCATCCCTCTAGCCAACAGAAGAGTTAATTCAATCAGAGCAAACTGCCCCCATTCACAGGAGGCTCTGGAATGTTTGTGCAAATAAATCAGTCTGTTTCCCAGTATTTCAGCACTTGCTTCTTGATTGATAACCACAATAACTTCAGGTAAAGCTTAACTTTTAAAGCAGGTAGTTGAATGGGAAACAGGAGACTTTCTTCATTGGCACTAGCCTGCTAAATGGAGCCACTCCAAAAATCCTTGCCATCAGGAAAGCACATGTAAGTTAAAACTTAACACTGGAAAGCAGATAGCATACATCCTTGCACTGAAGCAAGGCCTGCAGCTTAGCTCCTTTCAAAGGCAATTTACATTGCAGAGAACAGCAGTTTATTCACTAGTCTATTGTTTCTCTCAAATTCCCTTCATTTACTTTTGCTTCCCTTTCTCCCATATTTCAACTACTTTCAACAAAATTCTCATGGCTATTTGAATTGGTGAAAATGCTAAGACAGAAATATTTGATAAATGTTTTGGTATATTTTCCAGGGAAACAGAGATTGCCTCATGGCCCTTCTGGTTAGTTAAAGGGAAATTATCTATTAACATCCTAAGAAAAGAAGAGAAAAGGAGTATTTTGTGGTTTCTCCTGTGTCTCCACTGCTCAGGTAAAGGGAAAAACACTTAGGAAATGCACTTGGGCAAGTCTGGAAAAGCTAATGTTGAAACTCAGTTTTAAAGATTAGATAAATTCATATGACAATTGCTGTGCCCTCCTTTTGCTAAATTTCATTACTTAAGTACAGCTTGATGCAGAGATGGCATGTCAAGGCAGAATGTGTAATTGAGGGAAGTCTCAAGATACTTTGTTGGAGTAGTTTGGTAATTAGTAGCAGAAATTTTGGAACAAACAGATTATCAGCTCCACTACTTAGTAACTGTATAACTCTTGGCAAATCACTAACCATACCTAATTCTCAGTCTACATATTTTTTAAATTAGAATAATAATAATACCTTCTTCACAGCATAGAGAGTAGTCAAGATTAAGATTAAATTGGATAGTTTGTAAAGCTTTTAATATAATTCCTGGCTTTAGTAAATAGTCATCGAAGGCACATATATTCTCTCTCCATGAAAGCTGCTTTTCAGCTTTGTGATGTGAACTGTGATCATAGGCTTCAGTTTTTCATTCTTTCTCTGGCCTCTGCTGCTTCTTTATTTGAAGTCAGGCCCTTCTTCTGCTTTCCAAGTTTGGACCCCAGACCAGCAGCCCTGCCTCACTGGGGAACGCGTTAGAAATGCAGATTATTAAGATTGATCTCAGACTTAATGACTCATGAACTCTGGATGTTGGTACCAGAGATCTGTTTTAACAAGGCCTCCAGGCTATTCTGATGTGTGCTCAAGTTTGGGGACCACTGAAATAAGACTGTCACCCACCAAACCACTACCTGAATCAGGCTTTCCGCATTGATTTTGAGATAGCTGAGGCAGCAAGGAGTATCAATGCATGGAGGTAATCATAGATAACCAGATTGGTTACACTGTTCTGTTATCTCTTAGGTGTAAAATTTTAAGTAATTTATTTCATTTTTCTGAGCTTTAGTTTCTTCCCTATCAAATGAGAATGGTTTCTGTTCAGTTATGATGCATTAGGTATGTTTTTTTAAAAAAAAATCACCATGTAGAAACAGATATTTCAATCAGGAAAATAGGCAGGATAATTGTTACCGAATTTAACATCCAGACTCCAAAAAACAATTTTTTTATTTTATACTGACAATGAAAAGGATGAAAAATAATCAAATTTAAAGATGGTTTACCTCAAGACTTTCCCTTTTTACCCTTGAAACCACATGTATAAGACCCTACCAATCTCCTGTATTTTTGCCCTTGACCTAACTTTGCAACCAATACAGTTCAGACCCTTTAAAAGGAAAAGAAGAACAATAAACGAGACAAGAAGAGGAGAAAGAGGAGGAAGAAGGGAAGTGGGGGAAGGAGGGAGGAAAGGATTAAAGAAAGAAGGAAGGAATACATCTGTTTGCCTTAGCCTCAGCAAATCTGGCATGTCCTGAAAGACAAGATGGCATCAGTTCAGGAACTTTCCTTTTTGGCTTCTTTCCAAGTTAGGATCACCTCATATAATTGACACATCTGAGCAGATTCTATAGATTTGGGGCCACTTACTTCTAAGTGCAAATCCAATGGGAAAAATTAAGACTTCACTGTGGTCTGCCCATCTGAATGCTCATGGCAGGCTATTGGCTCAGAAAAAGTCATGTGCCCTTCTCTGAGCCAATCATGGTCTAGTAATTAGCTCACTCCCAGTCTAGAGATGTAGAAACCGAGAATGGGAAGTGTGGTTTCCCAGGCAGAAATCTGTGTGGTGTCTGGTGAGCAGCCAAAGCGCAGATGTCTACTCTTTTCACTTGGAGGTGCTGCAGTTAACAGGACTTTTCAACAGCTCTCACCTATCTCGACATATTTAACTCCAGCCATTCTTATCCACCTCTTATTAAAGAAAATTTTGCAAGCCTCCTGATGACTGCCCCATCCATGCACTAAGCAGGCTTTCTTTTGTGACTGCCTCCGGACTTGCCCAAGCAGCTGCTGTGCCCCAGCATGGCTAAGTGAAAAAGATACCTGATTCTAATTCCTTCTCCGCCCCCTATTCACTGTGTGAACTTATGTTTTCTTATACTTTTTGTGCCTTATTTTCCAAACGAGATGAGCGTGTGCTACTGTGATAACAGAAAAAGGTCACTATGGAAAATGGGTAGTCCTGCCTTCTAGTTGCTACACACTATGTTTCTTTCTTTGGGACATCTGTTATGTAAATAACACTGTGAGAAATTCAATTTCCAAGTCACAGGTGCCTGAGAATGCTGCTTTAGGCAGAGACCTGTATAAATAGAGCCTTAGAGCAGGAAAGGAATTCAAGAGGTAGTCCCATGGAATTCCAATCTTTAGACTGGTATCACAAAATTAAGTCCATCTTATTGATGACTCATGAAGAGGTGCAGTGAGTTACTAAGGGTAGCAAAATTAATTTCATCAATCAGGATGTGTACCGAGCACCCACTACGTGTCAGGTGCCATGCCAGATGCTGAGGAATACAACAATCAATGAGACAGACCTTGTGTCAAGTGTAGTCTGGTAGGGAAGAAAGATATGAAGCAAACGAGCATGAGTGCTGTGGTCAGCATCATTCTGGAATATCAAAGTATCAGTGAGTGAAAACAAGCCAGGTCCTCTCTATTCTATCGCATCAGCAATGGATATGTCTCTCTTCTTGGGCCTGGTCTTTTGGCTCTGTTTTCCTGTTTCATAGGAGGACATTGGTGAGCTCTCCATGAACCAAAGAAACCAGTGCTGCTTCTCTACGTATGAAATGAATGGCAGCTCTACTCATGTCACCTGAGCATTAGAAAATAACTCATTCTAAACTTACTATATTGAACAACTGGACTTAACATACCATGACAAAAACGTATAGTGTTTACTATAAACTAAGCATATTCTCATCATTTTACTGCTACTAAACAAAGCAAAAATAAAATATCTGATACATTTCAACATTCTGGTTTGTTTAACCAGACAATGGAATTAAAAAAAAAAAAAAAAGGCAAAGCCTGGTATGGTGGCACCTGCCATATTTCAATGTACTTGGGAGGCTGAGGCAGGAAGATCCCCTGAACCCAGAAGTTTGAGGCTACAGTGAGCTGTGATCACACCTGTGAATAGCCACTGCCTTCCAGCCTGGGCAACATAGTGAGACTACATCTCTAAAAAATCGAAAAATTAAAAATATAAATAAATAAGTGGCATAGAAGATCAAATTTATTTATTCATTGAATACTTAACTGCATTTTTATAACAAGATCAGTTACAATTTTTTGTGTGCTTACTATATGCAAAGTTGGGTGAAGGGCTTTGTATGTGCAGTTGCTATTTAATTCTTTCAAACCATCCTAGGACACTGGTATTGGCATTTTCCCCACTTTCCATGTAAGAAAAGTGAATTCAGGGAGGTTGAATGATTTGCTCAAGGTCTCAAAGCTGGTGAATGACTCAGCCCAGAATCAAAACCTTATTGAATCCAGAATAGGAACATGGAAACACCGCACAGTGTGTCTCCTGCTACAGAGAACAAAGTTCCAGATGTTAATTAAGCCACTATTCCAGACTCCCAAAGGAAAACTCAGTCTTACTGATCCCAAGAATGAGGCAAATGGACATTGATGTGGCATCGAAGTGGGGATTCAGCCAATTTTTGAGAAGGGGAGTTGCCAGGTCCTCTGGCAGTCGCAGTTGAGGGAAGATTGGGGCCAACCCGACCTCATCCCAGGGGCTGAGCGGGATGGCGAGTGTTGGCGGCTCAAAGAAAACCACACGGAGCCGGGAGGCTGTCGAAGTAGGATCTCACCTTTATTGTAACACGCTGCAATATTTATACACTTCGGCTAGGGAGCAAAGGGCGGAAGCAAGAAGGAGGGGGTATGTAAAATGAGGTGACAGGCTTCAAGCCAATAAAATCTAACCCTGTCACCTGTATCCAGACAGAAGCTGTTTCAGGTCAGGTCTTGCTGAGTCACTCCTATGCGGAAGTGCGCGGACAGCACCAACTCAACTCAGGCTTAGGAAGTTCCTCTGGGCCTCAAGTAGGCCTTACCCACACAAGAAGGCCCAACAACTCCCCCTTTTGTTTTTGTACAATACTACAGTTATTGGCTATACATAGTCCCTGTCTTAGGTTGTCCACTCTCACACTCTCAGTCTTACCCATCATCGGGATGCAAACATCTGAGGTTTGGTCCCTGTCTTAGGTTGACTGATTGCAGAGGGAACTTACCTGTCATTGGGCACTATGACATCAGTTTATCGGGGAACCTCTCCATGTCCTGTCTTAGGTTGTCCCAGTTCGTCTGGGATCTTACCCGTCATGGGAAACACGGAGGGAAGGGGTCATTGATAAGAGTCAGCCTCTCGGTTAATGAGTCGGTGGTAGTGGACCTTGACCTGATTTAAATGTATTGCATCTATTCTACTTTGGATGAACCGGTGATTTTATTAATAATGCAAGGTCCAAAAACAAGAAGTAACATGAGTGATATAAGGGGGCCGAGTAAGGGGAGGAAATAGGGTAACAAGCCATGTAGACCAGTCCATAGAGGATTTTCGAGGAGTTCCTTCTTCCTTCTTTCTAAGTTTTCTTGCAGGGCTCTAATTTTGTTTTGGACAATTCCAGATTTATTAGCGTAAAAACAGCATTTCTCCTGTAAAAATAAACAAATGCCTCCCTTTTCGGCAGTTAATAAATCTAATCCCCGTCTATTTTGTAACACTACTTCAGCTAGTGAATCAAGCTGTTGTTGTAAATCAGGAATGGTACCTGATAGGAGCTGAACGTCATTGATTAATTGAAGAGAGAGTTTTTGATGGAATTGGACAGTAAGGCCCAGTCCTGTGGCTCCTGTAACCACTCCTGCAGTGATCCCTAAGCCAACAAGGAGAGGGATCATGTGAATTGCTCTCTTGGCCCTCCTCCCAATGTGGTCAAATGCCAGGATGGGGAGGGGCTCGGTTCCAGGAATGATATCTACATCAGGTGTTAACAGGGCATAAGCACACAAACCTATCCAATTGACCGGCAAAAAACTATAAGCTAATCCTCCCCCGTAAACATAAACCATGCCGAAACGGGGGCAAAACGGGCCATCACCTTCTGGAGTAGAATTTGAAAAACAGTACGAAAGGGGGATTTGTCCAAGATCGACTCTGGACACATCTGGGTAAGGGCTGGCCCAAACACATGTTCCTGGAAACAAGGGGCAAGCTTGTATTTGATTAGGGGGTACCAATGTACAATTGAAAGCTACACTAGAATAGTTGCCAATGGATGAATTAGTGATTATAGCTATGGGTCAAGGGGGGCCAGCACATAAACACAACCAACAATCTTCAGCGAGGGTGGGAGCTATACTATTTAAAAGGGAAAAGGTGAGACTAAGGACATCCTCAGTAAGGGGGTCAAGGGCCAAATTGCCTCGCCTCTCAGGTAAAACTAATGGGTGATAACTGAGCTTAGGGTATCTGGACTTAAGATCCTGTTCTATCATCTTTTGGACTCTAGCTTTCCGGATGTCGTCCTGTACCCCCCACCCCTGTCCATCCGTGTACCCAATGGGCGCCTCTAAATTCCAGCATACAGTTTGTCCAGCATTCCCAGGACAGGAAGCAGTAGCTAAGTTGCCTGGCCCTGTGGATGAACTAGGGGCCCCTGCTTGTTTTCTGACAGTTGTCCAATAGGTTTGGTTGTTAGAGGTGCACTGCTGGGCCTGATCATAACAGGCGGCATGCATAGTCAAGTGGAATACAGTGCACTGGGGCGGGCAAGGACCTGGACTCCCTCCCACTGAGGGTATAATCTAACGTTTAAGCACACAGTACCAGCCAGCGGTAGCGCTTGTAGGTTGTGCTACAAGGTGGTGATATGCTAACTTGTCTCCACAGTCAACTGTGGAGACTGTCTGGCCTAATCCTACTAATCCAGCTGGGAGGGCAGAAACTGTTCCTGTGGAACAGCCACAAGCATTACCGTACGTCCTCTGCAGGAGTGCTTTGGCGGCAGCGGTATCATCAAGCCCCTCCTCGCTGGGGTGGATGAACATCATCAATAGGGAGAGGAACAAAGGTGTCAGCATCCGCATCCTCATTGTGAGCAGTATCTGGGGAAAAAATAGGAGGGGGGGTCTTAGGGGTGTCAGACTCCCTGGACGAAGGGTGATCAGTGTGTTCCGGCTGGGGCAAATATTTGAGATCATGCCGGAATCCAAATAAGTCTGTTTTCAGTTTGCAGGAAAACACACCCAAATCCTCTCCCTGATGTAAGCAGGGGGTCCAGGCCTCTCCATGCTCCCGTGAGCGGGTCCCGCCATCTGACCCAAATGGAGCTGTAGGTGACGGCAGAAGACCAGTGCTTTTGAAACGGAGAGAGATGTGAGTCATCTCTGGAAAAACACAAAATATTTAATGTGAATAATGCCTTCTTGAGTTGATCATGTGGGGGTATTGACTCCCCTTTTGTTTTTGTAATTGGCTCTTAAGGGTTCGGTTGAATCTTTCTATGATTGCTTGTTCTTGGGGGTTCTAGGGTATACCAGTGGAGTGAGAAATTTTCCAAGTTTGGAGAAAAGTAGTAAAAGGTTTACTTGTGAAGCAGGGACTGTTATCGGTTTTGATTTGGTTGGGTAGGCCTAATGTGGCAAAACATTGGAGCATATGGCTTATAGCATGTTTAGTTTTTTCTCCTGCATGTGCCAATGCCCAGCAGGCATGGGAAAAAGTGTCAATAGACACGAAAATATATTTTAATTTTCCAAAAGGAGCATAATGAGTGACATCTATTTGCCAGAGGTGGTTAGGCCGGAGGCCCCATGGGTTGGTCCCTGTGGGTTGAAGGGGGGGAACTTGAAGAAAAGGTTGGCAATATTGACAGGTGTGAACGATCTTTTTTAAGTCTTTGGTGGGAACCTGGGGGTATTTATGTTTTAGTCTCTCCAGTTGGTATGAGTGAGTTGATGGAAATGCATGGCTTCTATAACTGTATTACATTGGGGTTGAACAGCTAATTGATCGGCTAATTTATTGCCGGTTGTTAAGAATCCTGGTAGACTCTGATGTCCTTGGCGATGTTGTATATAGATAGGATTAGATCTTTGTTTGAGTAAAGTTCTAGCTTGGATCATTAAGGGAGAAATGGGGTTGGAGTCTAATCTGAGCTTCTACTAATTGGGGTAGAAGATTCACAACATACAGGCTATCTGAAAATAAGTTGAAAGGTTTGGTGACGGCATTCAATGCCATAACTACTGCAAAGAGTTCTTTGAACTGAGCTGATCCTTCAAGTTCTTGGAAAAGGGACTTCGAAGGTGTGGGCTCTTGTGCTTGGAACAGGGGTGGATAAATAATTACAGAAGCTCCCAGGCGCCCTCCGTCCGTGAAAATAGTGAGGAAATTAGGGTTAGGGTGAGCAAGGAATAATCGGGGAGGCTTCCAAGTTATTTGGGAGAAAGAGTTCATCCACTTATAGGGTCCATAGTGACAGTCAATTTGGCCAAGGAATCCTTCAAGTGCCAATGCAATTCTGTTGTTATTCCTGTGGAGCCAGGAAGTCAGTGGCCCTATATGGCGTAATGATGAAATGGGGTTCAATACCGAATAACCTGACTGCTGTGTCTCTTCCCTTAATGATGTAGTCAGCAATTTGATTCATCATGGAATACACTCTGGGGACTCCTCCCACTGAAAGATGGATCCAGTGGATAGGCTCCCCTTCTTGGGCCAGAAGGGCAGTGCATAAAGTTTCCCCTGGGAAAAGATAAAGAGTAAGAGGGACGTGGGGATCAAATCTCTTGAGGGAGGCTTTATCTATGGATTGTTGGATTTTTGTGAGGATAGATAAACAGTGGGGCGGGACTGTAATTTGAGAGGCCAAATCACAGCCTCTATGGAGATCGAATAGGAGAATTAACTCTTCCCTAGAAATGGGAATCCAAGGTCAGAGCCAATTAATCTCCCCCGATAACCTCTGGAGTTGGGGTAAGATATAAATGTTTTGAAAGACTAGCTGGGGCTTAATGGGGGAAATAGAATCTAAAGAAAGGATAGATCCTAAGATTTTGAAAGGGGAGACAGTTTGTATTTTTTCAGGCACGACTTGGAAGTTATTTTGTTGGAGAATGTTGAGACATTTAGCGGTAAATTCCTGGAGGCCATGTGGAGTAGGATTTCCTATGATGGTATCATCCATATAAATATAGAATAGTACATCTGGGTGTTCTATTAATGAGGTAAAAATATGTGTTAAATAGTATTGGCAAATAGGGGGGCTGTTAGCCATCCCTGGGGTAACACTGTCCACTCAAACCTTAAATCTGGCTTCTGAAAATTAGTTGAGGGTATGGAAAAAGCAAATTTTTCAGTGTCGTTAGGGTTAAGGGGAGTGGAAAAGAAGCAGTCTTTAATATCGATGATGGTTAGGTGGTAAGTTGAGGGAATTGCCGGGATCCAGGAAAGGCCCCTCTGGGGGGTTCCAAAAGGGATCATTCTATCATTTATTTTTCTAAGGTCTTGTAAAAACCTCCAGGAACCATTGGGCTTCTTAATAACGAAAACAGGGGAATTCCAAGGACTAGTAGAAGGTTTTAGGTGTCCTTGATCTATTTGCTGTTTGATTAACACAGGCAGTTGTTGGAGTTTATTCATAGGAAGAGGCCACTGCTCTACCCACACAGGGTCTCCGGGTATCCACTGTATTTGGAATACCGGGGGACAAGCAGTGGCCCTTAGGGTTGAGGGTAAACCCTGGGAAAAAATTGTGTAATTGGTTCAGGGAGCGAATTATGTGTTAGCTGGGGATGGCTTTTATGTTGTTGTTGAGGCGGCTGCTTGATTCTGTCATGGTTTGAAAGGTTGTCATAAAGAACCTTGTGGTCAGTGGTAATACATGCTTCAGCTTCGCCTAAAATATCTTGACCCAGAAGGTTGGCGGTTAAGCCAGTGACTACCAGTGGGCAGATTGCTCCACTGTTTCCACTAGGGTCTACCCAGGGGAGCCAGTCGGCAGTTTCCCATGATGTAGATTGTCCACCCACCCCTACCAGGGGCGGTCCAGGAATTAGCTGCCAGAACGTGGGCACTTCTTCCTTTCTAATGACTGTGTGATCCACTCCAGTATGGATGAGGAATTTAAAGGATTTGTCCCCTATCAAAACAGTCATTTTCCGTCTCAGGCCAGCAATGAGAGGGATGGTCCAGTGAGCTTGGACAGGTCAGCTGCCCTTATTTAACGGGGCTGGGGCCGCCCCGTTGGGAGTTTAAAGGCTCACCTTTGATATTAAATTTAGACTTATAGTCGCTGGCCCAATGAAAACCCTTTTTACAACGGGGGCATGTGGTCCGGGGTCGTCTCCACCTGTGGAGGCGGAAGGGGCTTTAGGCTGGCTAGGGCATTCTCGCCAGAAGTGTCCTTCTTTGCCACACCCAAAGCACGTCCGCTTGCCCGATGTGGCAGCTAACTGCAAGGCGTTTGAAGCTCCTCCTGGTGGTTAACCTGTAATGCGGAGACCATCACCCTCGTGTGGTGAGACACAGTACCAAAGTCTCAGGTAGCAATAATCCATCTGTCTATGGACTGGTTTCTAAGCCCGGGACAAGCAAGCTTGCACTCGTTGGTCATGCTGTCCCAAACTAGGGAGCAAAAGAAACAATCGCGCATTTCGCCAGCAAGGAACTTGTTTTTTAAACTTTTCTGGATCCTGTCAATGAACGTGGAGAGGTCCTCAGTGCCCTTCTGAATGATTCCTGATATGGGGGCCTCCGTTGGGCCCTCACTGAGTTTTTTCCAAGCGGCTAGCCCACAGGCCCTGACCTGGTCTTGATGGGGGGAAGGGTGGATGGTACCTTGTTGGAGGCCAGTGGAAAATTGATCCGCCCTGCCACAAAGCATGCCATAGGTGATAGGTATACAGGGTCGGGCGGCTTGGTTACGTTCCCCATATACGTGCCATTCTTCCTGAAAGAAAGCCATCCATTTAAGGAAGAAAGGACCAGGGAGCACAGCTTTGGCAAGCTCCTTCCAGTCGCGGGCAACACAAGCCCAATGGGCTAACCCTTCTAAGATAGTTTCTGCCCAAGGTGAATTAGGACCATCCTCAGCGACTGCCTTTTTCAGGTCTTTAAGATCTTGAGGCTCCCAGGGATACCAGGCCGCAGGGCAATTGCCTCCAGGATTGACATTGACCCGAAAGAGGCCGGTTGTTCTATCCCCAACCTCACTTTCCCCGATATGCAGAGGAGGCGCAGATGGGGCCCAAAAGGGGTTGGTCGGGGTGATCGGAGGGTGCAGCTCCTTATGGGGCCAAGGGGCACTCCCAAATGGGTCAAGAGAAGGATAAAGAGAGGGAGGCTGATTTGGTGGGGGAGTGGGGCTTACAGGTTTGGGACTCTGATCTGAGTCCCGACTGGTGTTGGGGGTTTTGTTCTCTGCTCCTTGAGGGAGAGGAGCTTTGTCCGCCTTCTTGGGCAGATGGGGAGGGAAACAACCTTTCAGGGCAGCCACTGTGGGGAGAGCTCCGATAGGGGGGATTTCTCCTTTTTCTATATGAGCTCTCCTAATCAACCTTTCAACCCTATCCCAAGTGTTCCAGTCAAAGAGGTTGCTCTCTGGAAGCCAGGGCGCGATCTGGAGCAAGCACACCCAGGCCTGGGAGGCCTGACTATCCGAGAGGTCAAGCCCTCACTCTTGAGCAAAACTCGAAGGGACTCAAAGCGGGGTCAATTTTAGAGTAAGACTTCCCCATAATTTATGGGAGTACACTCACCCGCAGACCGATTGACCTGTCAGCGATCTTCGTGTGGGGAGCCGAGTTCCTCACATGGGGCACCAGCCTGCCAGGTCCTCCAGCAGTCGCAGTTGAGGGAAGACCCCGACCTTGTCCCAGGGGCTGAGCGGGATGGCGAGTGTCGGCGGCTCAAAGAAAACCACACGGAGCCAGAAGGCTGTCGAAGCAGGATCTCACCTTTATTGTAACACGTTGCAATATTTATACACTTCGGCTAGGGGGCAAAGGGCGGAAGCAGGAAGGAGGGGGTATGTAAAATGAGGTGACAGGCTTCAAGCCAATAAAATCTAACCCCATCACCAGTATCCAGGCAGAGGCTGTTTCAGGTCTGGTCTTGCTGAGTCACTCCTACGCGGAAGTGCGCGGACAGCACCAACTCTACTCAGGCTTAGGAAGTTCCTCTAGGCCTCAAGTGGCTTGCCCACGTGAGAAGGCCCAACAAGGAGTTAAGAAGATTGGCATAGATAGAGGACTTTATAGAAAATATGAAAAAGTGGTGGAGAAAACTGGTCCTTTGAAGGAGAAGATGGGGTGATTGGAGCAGTATCTTAGAGTTTCACCCCCTTGTGCAGCATAATGAACTACAACCTGATTAAGTCCCTCTGTGACTCATCAAGAGATGTTAAATTACAAATAAAGATGGTTATACTTTATCCCTCTCAACTTCATGGCCCCATGGTTATATGTAGAAATTTTTTTGAAAAGAAAATGCTATTTCTTGTTCAGGTTAATTTATTCCTGGACTATTAAGTTTTAGTTAAGTCTATTCAAGCAGTCCCATTTTAAGGTTGAAGGATTCTAATAAGGTGAGTGACACTGAGGGGGGCAGTACTTCATAAAGTGATATAGGTGTTCATTACAATTCACCCACCACCACCACCCTCCCACTTCAACCTGTCAGGGTCTCTAATAGGGTTGAGGTGATTGATTTTACCTACAGAAATCTTATCACCTGTATCGAGACACTGCAAGGGCAATGTACTTATTTTTCTTTTAGGTGTAGTTATTTGTTGGTTTTTGCCATGTCACTCATAAATATCCTGCTTCATTTGTAATCTGTCATAACAACTTTGCATAGTGCTTCAGTTTTGCAAGTTCTTCTCTCACGCTTTATTTCAGCTAAGCTTAAGTCCTATTCTTAGGCCTAATACAGTGGAGGAAACCTAGATTCAGAGGAATTAAGTAATTTTTCCAGGTGAAAAATAACAAGTGGAGGAACCATAACTGCAATATTTTGTCTCAAAACCCAATTTCTTTTTTTATGGAAACTGTTACTGCAAGAAGGACTCAGCAGTGATTGTATCTTTTTGATGACCATCTATGATACTTTGCACAGTGCCAGACACACAGTGGGTGTTCAATTAGTGTTACTAGAATTTGTAAATGAAAAAATAAGTAATAGGGCTTCAAGAATCATATAATCTAATCCTTGGATTTCAATAACAAAATGGAAACCCACTAAGATTAAATGAATTACAGTATTATACCCACTAAGTATAATTTGTTTTGTTTTTTTTTTTTGTAGAGACAGAGTCTCACTGTACCGCTCTCGGGTAGAGTGCCGTGGCGTCACACGGCTCACAGCAACCTCTAACTGTTGGGCTTACGCGATTCTCTTGCCTCAGCCTCCCGAGCAGCTGGGACTACAGGCGCCCGCCACAACGCCCGGCTATTTTTTTGTTGCAGTTTGGCCGGGGTTGGGTTTGAACCCGCCACCCTTGGTATATGTTTTAAACTTAGAACAAGTTTCCCCTGAGATAGTCCATTGCTGCCAATAGTTTAACTCATAACTATTTTTATAATTTCTCACTAGTAAAACAAACATGCTGGTAGAGAGGGAGATCCTGAATATCATCACACCTAGTGGCCAAAAAAATTTTGCTAAAAATTTGTTTCCTAGGTGGTTAAAGGGTTAACAACCCAAAGAATGGAAAATAATCTTGCTAATGAAATAACAACAAACAACAGGTTTCCCATTTCTGTCCGTTTCTTTTTACTTGAGTGTCCGAAAGCTCCCACTCTGCCCAGCATTTGTACACTAATGATCAAAGTTTGAATTCCAGCTCTACCCCATAGGAACAATGTGACTTTGGGAAATTTAATGAATGCCTTCACCTCAAAGAATGGTTGTGTGCATTCCGTGAAACAGTCGCAGCAAAGCCCTGGCCCATAGCAGGAGGTTTTGAATGTTCCTTTCCTTCCCAAGGGTGAGGAAACCCATCAGTAGAAGCATCACCTGACCCTTCCTTGACAGATCTCTTTTCACGTTGATTTAGTTTTGTTTCCAAATCTAAAATTACTTTTATTAATATATTTGGTTAACATTTCCACTAAGCAAAATGGTACTAAACCCAAACATACAGAATGTCTGATCAGTGGGTAGAAATTAATTGATCAATTATTATGTCCTGGAACATTTTATTGCTTCTATTTCTCAAAAGATTTTTAATTTGAATTTGTAATACAGGGCCATTAAACCACATTTGAAAATTACCGATTAATATATAATCTTAGCAACATTCATTTTTCTTTTTGCTTAATAATCAACCTGAGGGCATCTTATCTTCCAATCTTTCCATATGTCACCAGTGCCTACCATTGGCCATTAGTTTCTTATAATTCCAGAAATATTATTGGCATTTTTTTAATTTATCCTAATTTTCCAACAAAATAAATACACTTTGTTATTAAGAATAACTTTTGGCTAAGTTTTGCTTTCTGTAGCAATTGAGGCTTTGTAAAAATAAGGCACCACAAGTCTTCTTAACACAAGATAAAATATTATATGTAATATTTGGGAATCATGATGTCAGTGTTCATCTTTTAATTTTGGAGTTGCAAGAAAAAAATTATCCAAGAGAGATTATTTGACTATCCATATAGTCACCTAATTGTAGTCTTGAGACCCCAGATCCAATTGAGCACAAGGCAACCTCAGACATGCTATTTTCTGCTTTAGTCTCCCCCTTCCCTTTCCTCTCCTCAGACCATCATCCACGCGCCCTTCCACCACCAACAGTCTGCTGTTAGACAATTATTTTCAAATTCCTTCATATTCTCAATTATTTTATATTTTGGAAAGTCACATGTGTCCTGCATTTATATTCTTCAAAGGTATTTTTTTTTTTTTTTATTGTTGGGGATTCATTGAGGGTACGATAAGCCAGTTACACTGATTACAATTGTTAGGTAAAGTCACTCTTGCAATCATGTCTTGCCCCCATAAAGTGTGACACACACTAAGGCCCCACCCCCCTCCCTCCATCCCTCTTTCTGCTTCCCCCCCATGACCTTAATTGTCATTAATTGTCCTCATATCAAGATTGAGTACATAGGATTCATGCTTCTCCATTCTTGTGATGCGTTACTAAGAATAATGTCTTCCACTTCCATCCAGGTTAATACGAAGGATGTAAAGTCTCCATTTTTTTTAATGGCTGAATAGTATTCCATGGTATACATATACCACAGCTTGTTAATCCATTCCTGGGTTGGTGGGCATTTAGGCTGTTTCCACATTTTGGCGATTGTAAATTGAGCTGCAATAAACAGTCTAGTACAAGTGTCCTTATGATAAAAGGATTTCTTTCCTTCTGGGTAGATGCCCAGTAATGGGATTGCAAGATCGAATGGGAGGTCTAGGTTGAGTGCTTTGAGGTTTCTCCATACTTCCTTCCAGAAAGGTTGTACTAGTTTGCAGTCCCACCAGCAGTGTAAAAGTGTTCCCTTCTCTCCACATCCACGCCAGCATCTGCAGTTTTGAGATTTTGTGATGTGAGCCATTCTCACTTTTACCCTATTTATATTGACATTGGAAATACAAGGTGAAGTGTCACAACTGTAGGTATTAAGAAACATTAATTAAGTGAAATTGTGTAAAAAGTGCTTGCCATATGTGCTAAGTTCTGATAGTTACTACTATCAGTTGTTGTATGGCTACTATGGGAAGCACAATTTAGTGCTAACACTGTTGCGTATCTAGTACAGTTTAATTTTTTTATGTGTTCATGTCAAGACTCTACATCTTTACAAGGATGTCCTGCCTTCAATTTCCTGCGTGCCCAAGTAGACATAATGAAGATGATATTAGCCACAGTCTATAATACAATTACATCATTACAGCAATTTTCTAAGGTTAGATCCTATATCATTTAAAAAACGGGGAGACTGAACCTCAAATAGTTTACAGTGGCAGAGCCACAGTTCAGGCTTAAGTAACATAATCATGGACAGCGCCTGTGGCTCAGTGAGTAGGGTGCCGTCCCCATATGCCGAGGGTGGTGGGTTCAAACCCAGCCCCGGCCAAACTGCAACAAAAAAATAGTCGGGTATTGTGGCAGGTGCCTGTAGTCCAGCTACTCAGGAGGGTGAGGCAAGAGAATCATCCAAACCCACGAGTTGGAGGTTGCTGTGAGCTGTGATGCCACACCACTCTATCAAGGGTGACAAAGACTCTATCTCTTAAAAAAAAAAAAAAGCTGTTAATATAGGAATAGGGTGGGAAGAGACATCACTGAATATTCTTCCAAACCTTGTAAATAAAAAACAAATTAAAAAAAAAAAAAAACATAATCACAAAGTTGATTTTTTGATTAACTACAAAGGTTATTCTCTTTGCCATTCCAATAAATACTACCTGAAGCACCTATCAGAGTCCCTTGCATTGTAAGCACCAACAAAACCTCACTGTTTTGACTATTTTGATTCTTCTCCCTTGCAGATGGACCCCCATGAGAACATTTTACTGAGCACCCTTGAGATAAAAAATGAAATGGCCACTTCTGAGGCCGTGATGGGACTTGGAGACCCCAGGAGCACAATGCTGGCTTATGACGCCTCCAGCATTCAGTATCGGAAAGCCGGATTGCCCAGGCATAGTTTTGGCAGAAATGCTCTGGAACGACACGTGGCACAGAAGAAAAGCCGCCTGAGGAGACGCGCTTCCCAACTGAAAATCACCATCCCCGACTTGACTGATGTGAATGCTATAGACCGGTGGTCCCGCATATTCTTCCCAGTGGTTTTTTCCTTCTTCAACATCGTCTATTGGCTTTATTATGTGAACTAAAGCATAGCCTCCTATGGGAAGCAAGGACTAGATTCCTCCTCAAACCAGTTGTACAGCCTGATGTAGGACTTGGAAAACACATCAATTCAGGACAAAAGTGATGCTAAAATACCTTAGTTGCTGGCCTATCCTATGGTCCATTTCATACCATTTGGGTTGCTTCTGCTAAGTAAAGAATACACTAAGGTCCTTGTGGTTTTCCAGAGAAAATGCAAGTGTTGGTCCACATGCTGGCAAGACTAAGTCTGAGCGTTCCTCTCTCTCTGTTTAGTATGCACCCTACTCAGAGAGGAGTTATTTAGAAGATGTTCTTAGGAGGCTCAATGGCATTGTCAGTCATTTTCCTGAGAAGTGGTCACACCCAGATATCCATCTTCATCTCTGCATTTGGCATACTGTTGAGGTGGCACTGTGCTTGTGGACATTATCTGCAATGCCATGCAAACAATGTTACTTGAAAGTGGTCCATGTCTGCCTTATTAAAGTGATAACGATTTCATGGGAAGGTGATTCTCCTTTGTTTCTAGAAGGTTCTCATTTAGTTAGAGAAGGATAGGGAGAGTCAAGACAGAGGCACAGGAAACCAGTTTGTTCAGTTTCTTGCTTAAGCAAAGGGAATCCCTTTCATTTTGGCATTTAGAGACTAGAAGACTTCCGAACATTATAATGCATGGTGGCCAAAGAAATTTTGGGTAAAAAGCTACTTCCTAAGTGGTTAGATAAGAGTTAACAACATAGAGCAGAGTAGAAAATCCAGAAGTGACTGTCAGAACAAAATTAAAGCAAGCCAGAAAGCAACCACGACCCTTATCAGCTCTCCACAGCATCTGATCTATATAAACTGTGTCCACTGGCAAAGGGTAGGGCCAGAGGAATTTTTTTTCAACCTCATAAGCTTTTGACAAGACACCTAAAGAGGTTTCTATTATTGATCTAATCAAAAGACAATAATGAAATAGAAAAGTTAGGAAAATTAGAAGTAGCTTAGATGTTCAGGTTATGCTGGGAGTCTTTCAAATGTACAAATGTAGAGACCCGACAATGCTAACAGGTTGTTCATCTCAGAACATGTCAGCTGTCTCTGCAGCACTTCTTTACCAGTTTACTGCTGAATTTAATAGGGTATTTCAAAAGAAGATTTGTTCATTGCTTAAGGGATTAATGGTCCTTTCCAGCTTTTCTTGCTTTCAAAATTCTGATTATATTCTTAGGAGACAGATAAAGTAAGGTTTTTTAGAGAGACTGAGTGAATAGTATTTTTTTCATGTGCAATGAGATTCACTGTTGTATTATACAGGGCAAAAAATACTTAAAGTATGTGCACAGATGAGGTTAACGTGTACATTTATTAGGTTTGATTCTTTTTAAGTGTACTTTCAATTGTGTATGTTGCAATCTTTCTAATCAAGAAAAATATGAAAAGTAGTGGAAAATAAGGTAAAAACAAAACCACATTAACATGATGAATATTAGGAGCCTCAGTGGATGCTGCAGAAAAATATATACCTGATAATTAGAGAGGCACGATGTGTTGTTTTAATTCTATTTTTAAATTATGTCATTGTGCTTCTTTCCATACTAATTGGACATATGCTTTCATATGCTGGACAGGAAAGAGAATAAGCTAAAATATTTTATTTACATCAATGTGAGGTTTATATTTTGCTTTTCTTTTGAAAATAATGAATAGCCAAAATTTTCCTCAAACTTTGATTTGATTGAACTTTTTCTTGGATTTTGCTATGTCTATTTAAAAACAACAGGAAAAAAAAAGAAAAAGAAAAAAAACCCTTCTTTACAGAGTAACATCCCTAATTGTACATAGTAGCCAGTATCTGCCTATGGACACAATGTGTATTTTCATCCCTTTGTAATTCAGTACCTTTGAGTTTGCTGGGCTACTGTTGCCTTTGCATTCCAACTATCAGAGAACAACAACAGAAAAAGTTTATGATTTGGCTTTCTGAATTTGGCCTAATATGGGATGGCATTTCTTTTTCATCAGTCTAGGGAACTCTGGCCCATATATTTTGATTACATACCTGAACACTTCTGAGTGTAATCTTTGGGCAGAATGTGGCCCAGGTTCTTCCTGTAGGCTCAGAGTAGTGATTCCTCGTGTTTCTCCAGGGACATACTTCTCCTAAGCAATCATGTTGGGGTATTACACTAATAAAAGTGCCTGTCCCTTTCACTAGGGGATGAAGATTGAGTAGAAAATATCAAAAAGGAGGAAATCAATAACTCAGGGGCACAACTTTAAAATGCCATTCTGGAAAGGCTTTTCTAGAGACAACTCAGAGCCCAAGTCTAGAAGTGGGCTCTAATGTGCAATTACTCTAAAAGCCATAAAAATCCTTGATATTGTCATTTATAGTTACTATACAATTTTCGATATCGGGGGAAGTAAACAGAGAAATCTAGATCAAAGGGAAGGATCTTCACAGCATGAGCCTCAAAAGCATATGACCAGGAATTCACGCCTGCTAGCACTCATACAAGAAATGAGGCAAGGGAGAGAAGATGGGACCTTAGAACCCTAGAGTGAAAACGATACATTGGCACTCAGTAACCATGCAGGTAGAAACAACTAACTCATCCTGTCCAGAAATAGAAGTTGATGTAATCTATCCTTAAACTCTTTACTCTAGTTGAATTTGAATGCAGTCATCAAATGAAGGGAAGGGTGCCAGACTTGTAAGTCTTAGAACACCAGTTAGCTTGATATCCAGTGGTTAAACGAAAGGACCACAACGATGTATTTCAGCAGTTCTGATGTGATATTACTATCAGTTTATACATATGTATAGTTTTTCTTTCATTACAAAACAGCCAGATATTAAGCCAGCAATTAAGGTGTTTTTTCATCTTTCTGAAATTCATAGACAAATTCTGACTCTAAAATGTACAGTCTACATGAATTCTTTGATCTCAATCTGTATATATGTATTGTACATGACTCACGACTGCTAGTAGGTATGAAATGCATTTCAGAATTGAAAACTCATGCAACATAAGGAATGTTACGATTCTTTCCACTTCAATTTAATAACTGGGAAAAGACTCAAGCAATGCCATCTAAGCCTTTTCTCTTCTCATTTCTTCAAGAGCAGTGCTAAGTCAAATAATAACAATAATAATAATAATAAAAGTGGTTTATGAACCAAAAGACTTTACATTCTAGTATTAGGAACACAAAAAAATCTGTCAGCTTACAAAAGCACAACACATAGAGAAAGTGCAGTGGAATGCATAATGGGGAAATAAATCGCATTTATTTTAAGCAAGACCTCTATTAAATTGGCAATGAAGACAATTTCCATTTGCTGTAGGTAACTGTTCCAGTTTTACAGTTAACTTCATTCTCGACAACAGCAGAACAGCATCGACAAAAGTAAGTCTTACAACATATCTCCATGTATATATGTGTATATGTAGATCCATATAAACATACATACATATATATGCATTCATATGTTGGAAAACAAAATGAATAAGCTAATATGGTTTGTTTTCTTCATTATACCAGTGTATTATTTATTTGGCAGCCAACAATCAACATATTGAAATAAGTAATACAGGGTACTGAGCATTTCTCTATCAGCAAATCAATGCCTACAATTCTTAAGAACCATTGCACAGTTTGACACAATAGTACTGTATCTCGGAACATCACAGATTAGTTGTCACATTGCTTGTCTAATTGCTCTCTTTTTCAAGGAAACAAATAACATTGTCCATTGGTATATAAAAACAAGTATGTCTTAAGAAAATGGAAAATTCCTTCTAGAGGAGGGAAAAAAAAAAAATTAAACCCCACCATGTTGGTTAGGGCAAAATACAACTGTAGCAATCATACCATTTTGCAAAGTGTACAGAGTACATGTAACATGAGCTACCACAACTTTCATTGAGCGTGTGTAAATATTAAAACAGATTTCTTAAATATTTTTAACTTCTAATTTGTATTTTATGGTAAGGCAATGTGCTAATTCTGTTTATGGCTTAAATTGTGTGTTATAATATGTAAATAATTAAACATGTTGTAAATGAATAGTCAATAGATACAAATAATTATTTAGTTTTTTTCTCTTAATTTTTATTTATTTTTTACTAAGTATGGTTACTTCAGTGCCCTGGCAGAGTAATTTAAACATCCTTTTGCATAAATGGTTTGGGAATCCCAGACAGAAGGGTTTCAATTTGCTACCACACACGCACACAGTTACACACAGACACACACACACACACACACACATACACCCCACACATCATATTTCTCTCACTTCGCTCACTCCTATGTTCTTCCCCTCTGTGGGAAGCACTGTAGTGTTTATGTAGTCAATGTGACAACCAAGAGACAGCTTTAGAAATGGCAATTGGGAAATGCAAAACTGAAATAGAGTTTTTTTATATGCCAGAGTTCAAGAAACCAAAGTTTGCAACTTAAATCTCAATTTTCCAAGAGTAAAAGTTTGTACAGGTGGCACTACAGAAAATAAAAATGTTTATTTATACCAGCTCCAGAAATGTGCTACACACAAGACATACTAGAAGATTTTTTTTAATAATAGTATTTTGTCTTTAGATAGTATTGTTCCTTTTAACCAAAGACCCCAGCATTATTACAAAAAAAAAAAAAAAAATGGAAAGGAAAAAGGGGGGAAAGGTGTGGGGGGGGGTGGAGGGAAGGATGTTGCTTCACACCAAAGGTTTAAAAAACATTTTCCAAATGCACTAGGGAGATGGGGAAAAATAGTAAGGGGTGAACAGAATGCTAATTAAGATACTGTTCTAAAGAAATCATTACAAGAAAAAAAAATAGCTTTCTTATGAAGCTAATTTTTTTAGAAATAGAAGTCAAACATTTCTGTAGATACATGCAAAATTGTGACATTAAATTTTAATGTGCTTTGAGAAGTTGTTTTGAGATAAATATAAATATAATCCAAAATGATGAAAAACAAAACTTTATATCCTTTGATTTCCAAAGCCAAATGTCACTCTTCTGTCACATGTCCTCTAATCTGATGTCAATGTATATGTCCTTGCACTATTTGATGCAAGTGGACAGTTCATCAGCTTGTTATCATCTTTTATTGTTCAATGATTTGAGTTCAAACATGATCATTTTAAACATAATTAATTCAAACAAAGTTGCCTATAATTAAAATTCTGTTACATTTTTCATTTTTTTTCACAGGTGTTTAAATATTTCTGTCATGAATATTGTCCCTGCACAGTTCTAAATTGTCCTTTTATGAGAAAATGATGTTAGTTTCTTCACAATGTAGTGATTATCAGCCTTACTAACTACCTTGTAGCCTTTCTTAATATGCACATAATGCACATTTTCCAATGGCTAGAAAATGCAAAAGACAAGTGGATATCATTGCATCTATTTTCATGTCTTTCTAAACAGGACTACTAAAAGCTCTGGGATACATGAGACAGTAAAAAATGAGGATTATAAATAAATAGCACATAAGAATTATTTTCTTGAATTTAAACTTACTGCAGCCAGTTTCAGCATGTAAATATACAATAGTGCCGGCTAGTGTGTAATTCTTGAACTAAGAAATATAAATAAAAATAAAAAGGTCGTGTGCGTGGTGTCATTGTGTTTGGAATATTTAATTTGTGGACTATTAGTGTGAGTTATATTACAGAATGATGGCTTTTGTGGAAAACCAATGAAAATCTTGGGAACTTGGGGCCTGTTGTCAGACAAACTTGAGTTAAAGCTTATTGGCCACTTATTAGGCCCATGATTGTGTTTTCTTATGGATAAAGACATGATTTTACCTTTGTCAAAGGGTGTTTATCAAAATGAAATTAATGAACGATGTCCTTAGCATAGTACAAGGCATATAAGTGGTTTGTAAATAGTTGATCCTAATGGTGTTGTTTTTAATTACCCCCATTCTAGAAGATTCAACGTACATCTCACAAATGCTCTTACCATGTCAAAAACTTCACAGAAATTCATTACTCTTCTCTTAATTTAGATGTTTTGTATTAAGGATAATTAATGAAGAATTTGGCTTCAATCATGAAAACATATAATAAACATTAGGTGTTCATTGACTTGATATTCAACCTCTGTCTACTGAAGAAATTGTGCTAATCCCTTCACAAACGATCTTCAGATAATCCTTACCATATTCCTCAAAGTAAAAGAAACTCAAGCTCTGGAAGAATAAATTCTTTGCTAGTGAGAATGGAAAAGCCTGGATTTATACATAGGCTGAACTCACCACCAAATCTACCCCATCATTAAAAGTGAGAGACTAGCCTTGTTCAATTCTCAATCATTTGGGAGAAAAATGTGTTAAATGCCTGCCATCTGCCAGAATTTGGGTTAATATTGGGAAAACAGGTGAACATACCCAGGTACCTGCCCTCTTGGATTATGTGGCACCTCTCAGAAGCATAGGAACACTTCAGAGTCCAGTGAAGTATTTGGCAGTAAGCCCAGCATCTTTCACCTTCAGTGACTTTGAAATGTCCAAACAGCATTTTTGCAGATTCTGTTAGAGAGGTAGCCTGTCAGAACACAATTGTTCAATAAAATCACAGATTACAAGGAGTTATAGCCACCCAGGAGTAAGTACTACTAAGAAGACCCACATCTAGGGTAGGTAAAACCCAGTTCTCAGCTTGCATTGTAAATTGTATCATCTAATGATGTAAAATACCTACATTTGCACTTGACATCCCACATGCTAAATTTGAGCTTTCTGTTCACAGAGATCTAAATTTAGCAGAGAGATTACATATAAGCTCAAATAAAGACACATGCTCACATAGCTGGTAGGGTGTGTTGGGAGTGGGGTGTGCCTGTGCACATAAGCCCATGTAAGTGGGGGAAAGGTGGGAGGTCCAACAGGACACACACTACCAGAGGTCCTTGGGAAGAGAAAACCCTAAAGGAGCTGGTCCATTGATGTTGGAAAAATTCCTCTTCTGATCATATTTCAACAACTGTAATTTCTTCTTTAAGTGGACCCTTTAGATATCCTTGCTCTCTTCTGAAACTTACTCTAATTCTGAAACTTCATATGGCATTTTCATGCAGAATATTTTTCTGAGCCATGAAATTCACCTCCCAGAATAATACCAGGTTAAAGGGAAAAGTTCTCAGGGCTGAACGTAGACACAGCAAGTTCATACTCCATGATTGCCTAAAGCAGGCAGTAGCAAAAAAGCATAACATATTCGTGCCCCCCAAATCTCTACTACAGAGCACTGGCCATAAGTGCCAGCCCTTTCCTGCCCTCCACACCCCAGTGTCATCGCACCATGTGCTCTGCAACCCGAGAACAACTATGAGTTGAAGAGTTCTGGAAAAATTAGTCATCTTGTCAATGTATTGATTTGTGCATGTGCTAGTCTTGTCTCTTTTTGGCTGGTTAGTTCATTTGTTTGTTTATACATTTGTTTTTATACTTCAGGGATTTAAATTGGAAAGAAAGGAGAAACTGCTGAGGCTTCTTCAGAGTTGAAGCTTACTGCTCCCCCAGTACTCAGGAGAGTGGAAGTGTCCTCAAGAGTAAGAAAGAAGTTGGATCAACTTCTCTGAGAGTGGAAGGAGAAGGTCATTGGGCTGCATGGCCTTGCAATGAGGATGTGTACTCAGCAGAAATGACCTGGGGAGAAGGGAGATCTCAGAGCAGACAGCACAGTAACACTTAGAGGGCTGGGCCCTGGGCACTGCCTGAGGCATGCTTCTAAGACCAAAGGGAAGAATCAAATAGGCCAGAACAACTCAGCAAAAAAGAACTGGAGTATTTCCATTTAAGAAGCTGGGTTCACCATGACATTCCCTTCTGGGACCTAGTGGAAGTGATATAAGACCTAACAGGATGAATTTGATGTCAGAATTTAGTATGACATTCCTAGAAATAGACATCTCAAGGGGCAAGCGTACCAGTCTCCAGTTCTGAAAGGGAGAGGCTTGCAAGATGAAACATTTGAGTAGAGGATTAAAAAATCTCACTTTTCCGTGTCTTGCAAGCCCAAATGCATATGGAAGACTTAAGTAGGGATTGTGAACAATAGGGAGTGTCGGAAATGGCAACGGCCAGCAGCCCTTAAGCCCTGAACAATTGTTGCCTTGAGGAACTGCAAGGAATTGTAAGCCTGCATTGACAGATTAATTTTAGAGTGCAAGAAATCCCCAAAGCATTGAGTCTTTCACTTTCCAAGCAGGTGCAGCATGGTCAAAGAGACACTGACAAATTCATTTTGCCCATGCTCAGGGGCCCGCTCCAGTGTTCCATAGCTGTCATCCTCAGGCTGAGGTTGAGAAGAGAGTGTGCTCGAAACTCAAGAGAATGTATGTAGTCTGACCAGGATTCTAAGCCACTATCAACTGGGGCTTGATCAGTTTTCTTCCCCTTCCTGGAGGCCAACCCCTTTCACATGTAGAAAAGTGAAATGGAACTTTCTCAAGACAAGGAAGAGCTTTTAAAACATACAGGTATAGAAAACTGCAAGCAGACCTTTTCACAATGTGAACAGTCTGATGACTTCCAGAGGCTCACTTTGAGGGCCTTTGTCTCTCTACTCTGTCTTCCAAATTAGAAGCCCCTTTCCCCCGCAGTGTTTCCTGGCCCCCCCTGCAGGGGAGTGGGCCTGACTGAGATTGAGAAGCATAGTGGTCTCCAACAGGGCACAGAACTGCAGAGGGGTGGGGGGGAGGGGGCACATGGAAATAGACAAGGCAGGGCGCAGGGGCTCAGGACTCAAGAGGACACTGTCCCTCAAGAGGCCATTTCTTCACCACATGGGCAACCCCAGTGAAGGAGCATGGGGGACTCATTAAATTGTCAACAGAAGTTTCTCACATTTCATCAGCCCAGAGACCAAACGTACAATGGCGTTTACCAACAACTCTGAAGTGCAGAAGTAACAAAAAATTATCTAGAAATGTCTGGCTTGAAGCAGCAGTGAGAGAAGGGAGCACTGTACAGGGAAAGGAGAATGTTTGCTCTGATTATAATAACAAATGTATATAGTTGATAAACAAAACAGTTTGAAAATCAGTAGCTCCAAAAGATGAGCCAAGGAGCCTGGTCCTACCCTCAGTGTCTCTGGAGAAGACAGGAAAGGAAGGCAGGAAGGAACAAAGGGAGGAGGGAAAGAAGAAACATAAAACATTTTTAGCACCTGATGCGCCCCCTCCCTTAGAATGTGCTGTGAATTTAATTCACACACTAGAGTGTAATGTGAACTATCCCATTCCCATCACTCCATGCAGAGGACACAAAATGGCAATAATTGGTATAACACCCACCAGGAGGCTAACTCCAAAGCTCATGTCTGTAACCCCTTTATTTGACTGCTACCCAAAAGAGTACTTAGCTTCAGTTTAGCTTTTGGAGGTACAGTGAAGTGAGAAATGAGACCAAAGCTTCATGAGAAAAAGAAGGGGAAAGTGTTTATTCCAAACCTTCATTTTATGTAGATGGGCTTTTTTAGATTTTTAAATGCTATTCTAAAAAGCTGAGAACTGCTGAGTTCAAAATATTTTGGTGTTCCCTTTAATTTATTTGGGTGGCAGAAGAGTGTTGTCTAAATAAACCAAAGGAGTAATTTAAATACATCTTCTAAGAATTTTGAAAGTTTGTTTTCTTGCTTGCTTTCTGTCTCCTTAAATAGGGTTATCTTTTGTCTATCTTCATTTGATACAATTTTGAATTATAAAAACGATACTTTTCAATGTGGGAGTTTATGTTATTAATTGGTTTTGATTTTTCAGCCTAAATTTATAGATTGAATCTTTCTCTACAGCTAAGATAATAAATAAAGGCCAGGTACAGTGGCTCACATCAGGATGTTGGGAGGCCAAGGCAGGAAGATCCCATGAACTCAGGAGTTTAAGATCTGTCTGAGCAAGAGGAAGATGCCATGTCTACTAAAAATAGAAAAATCATCTGGGCGTTCTGGTAGGTGCCAAACTATAAGTCCCAGTTCCTAGAAAGGCTAAGACATTGGATCACTTGAACCATGGAGTTTGACAAGTCCCAGTTCCTAGAGAGGCTAAGACATGTGGATCACTCGAACTGTGGAGTTTGACAAATCCCAGTTTCTGGAGAGGCTAAGACATGTGGATCACTTGAACCGTGGAGTTTGAGGCTGCTGTGAGCCAGGCTGCTCTAGCCTAGGCAACAGAGTGAGACTCTGCCTCAAAAATAAAACAAAACAAAAAATGAAAATAAATAAATGAAGGCAATAAAGATAGAGAAAGCAAACATTACCAAAAACAAACATGCCTCTCTGGTCAACCAGACATGAGGAAGCTGAAGAACACTCGAGATTCTAAATGTGCAGGCTAATAAATACTCCCAAAAGTTATGTGAGATCTGTGGCAGGGAAATGTTGGAGATCTGGGCAAAGTAATATAGGACTGGCCCAGGGTAGCACTAACGTTTCTCATTCTCTGGACCAAACCTGACAGAAACATGGGGAAGGATTTTTTCCTCACCTAGCTTTCTTTACAAGCTTGAGAACATCCTCGGAGGGATCAAAGCTCCCGTGAAGATTGGCAACCTTTCACAAGTGGCTTTCCAAATCTTTATTTATTCATTTTAACTTCTCATTCTACTTGCCAGGAATTCATTTGAACATTTAGAGACAGAACAATATATAAAACAGAACTATTGATGCATATACAAAGTACAAAATGATAAATAAGTAAAAAACATTTAAATGTTTAAGAAGCAGTTGGAAGTGAGCTTTTCCCATTCTTGCATTGGCAGATAGTAAGGATGCTGGCTCCTGGCTGTGGTTCTTATTCCAGCAGCAGTCCTGGAGCACTTGGGATAGACTCTTCGGGATCCCTGGTTTGGAGTAAGCAAGAGAAAAGCAAATGCTTACGGAGTTTCCCAAGCCCACACAGCACATGCAGAGCCTGGTAGGCCCTCTACCTTCCCATCTCCCTTCCCAGATGTATTAGTGAGGGTTCCCACAGAGGAAGAGAACCAATAAGATGTATATACATATACAGAGATTTATTATAAGGAATTTGCTTTCATGATTACGGAGACTGGTAAAATCTCCAAAATCTGCAGGATAACACCAGCAGTCTGCAGACCGAGGGAGGAGGCGATACTGTGTGTCCAGTTCACAGGCTGTTTGCTGGTAGAATTACTTCTCATATGAGGGGAGGTCAGTCTCCTGTTCTAATCAGGCAGTCAACTGGATGTGGCCCCACACGTTTGGAGGGCTGTCTGCTTTACTCCAACTCTACCAATGTACTTTAGATGTACATCTCATCCTAAAGACACCATCACAAAAACATTCAGAATAATTTTTGATCACATATCTATGTAATACTGAAAAAAATGGAAGCATGTACTATTTATAATGAACATGTCTTATATTACCCTGTTCATTCTTTGTTGAGGACAATGGTTTACCAAAAATGGGGAGAGTAAGACGTGACAGGCGTTCTCCCTGGTATAGATAGATAATAGGGGGATTTATTGTCTGAAAAGAATTTAAAAACAATAATATTGACTGAAGTTGGTCTTTTTTTTATGGTTGGGCATGACCAAACAGCACCATTGCAGCATGTAGAATATGATCTTTGTAGAATATGATCTTTCAAGAATATGACAGTCCTAAGCTAGTTTGTTTTTGTTTTTACCACTTGCATTATGAAGATAACTAAGAAAAAAATCTTTATAAAAGGTGTTTGATTTAGATTGGAGCCTGAGTCCTGGTTCTGACTCACTTCTAATCCTGAGAAGTAAAAGTAAAAGAGGGAAAGAAAGGTAGAAGAGATGACTGATAGACAATTTAAACTTTTATTCTGACTCCAAAAGCTTCCAAGCGTAGCTCACAGATAAAACTTGGTACACAGTGGGAATTTGGAAACTGGTCCAGATTTGAAAATAGAAGGGCTTTGATTCACCTGCCAAAACACATAAATTAAACAAATGAAACACTATTTCTATAACACATTATTCCACTAGATTTACTATATGGAAATCTTAAGGTAATTAACATGACTTTGGCTGCCAGAGCTGCTCAGTCATTTTTACTGCTCTTAAAACTACATTTGATGTCAAAAGCACATGAGGTTTCAGTATTAGCAGTTGTTCTGTTAATGCATTATAATTACAGATGTAATCAAAAAGAGAAGTTTGTTCACCTAAATGACACTTTTAATCACTTCTGAATAAGGCATAACTCCAATTAGAGATATCTTCAAAAAAATCGCACCTAATAGCATCATTTATTAGAATTCTAAGTAGGAGCTCTTTATTTTGATGCCATTTCTCTTGAGTCTAGGGAAAGACATGGTTTCCTGCTCACATGGCAGAGGGTAAAATTCTGATGACTGGAATTCAGCATAGCTGATCCTACATCAGAGAAATCAAATTTTTCCTTGATGAAAATAAATTCTACAAACTGTGTTTGACTACCCACCATATGTCAAGTAGTATAGAAAATGAGAAACGTGCAGGTTTCCAACCTGTGCACAATCTATTTACGATGTAATGGAGGATGCTGACATACAAGTTAGGCCTTGAGAAATCAGTAGACATGGAGAGAGAGGGAAGTGTATTTCATAGAGAAATTGCTTGAGTGAGTATGGAGTCTGGAAGCTGAAGGAGAGAGAGAGATAACATTTGTAAATGTGATCAGGTTAAAATGAGGCCCTACTGAATTAAGCAGGCCCTATTCCAAGGACTGGTGTCCTTATTCAAAGTGGAAATTGGAACACAGAGACAGAGGGAAGACATCTCTGTGAAGATGGAGGTAGAAATCGTAGCTTATGACTGCCAAGGATTCCTGGCAACCCCGAGAAGCTAGGAAGAAGCAAGGAGAGATTCTCCCCCAAGCTTCAAGAAAGCCTGGGCCTACCACTCTCATGTAAGGGGGTGTTGCTGGAAGCCACGAGAACCAAAAGGAGAGGCAAAAGGAGGTCTCAATTTAATACACTGCCCTCAGAAAAGCTTCCGCACCTGACCTGATCTACAGGCCAAGAACAAATGTTTGCTGTTTTAAGCCATAAAGATTGGGAGTTGTTCAGTGTATCCTGTTATTGAATTTATAAATACAAACTATTACATTGACCTAGGTAATTTCCCTTGGCTTTATCCTCTTTTTCCATCCCCATCACCCACTTTGAGTTTTCTCAGACCTTCCCAGAACCAGCAACTTTATCTGATAGTCAACTTTTTATTACCTAGCAATTCAAACTCCTATTGTACATATTTAAATTGTTCATATCTCCTCATTTTCACACACTAAGATAGAAAGAATTTTTCCTGGCAACATGCTTTCTTAAATTTCTACAATCTTCATCATTTTTATTCATGGAAATGCATTTCTCCTGAGGAGTTAGAACTTTGGCAGAATTAACCATAGTTACAATGAAAAAGTTCCTGGTTCTGTGTGCACCTTGGTGCCTAGAATTACGTAGAGACAGTAACTCAACTAGTACTCAATAGAGAAATGCATGAATGATTGAATGAGCATGTTGCTTTTATTTTATGGCACAAAATACATAGAAAATATCCCAGGTGTCCATTTCAGAAAATAGATGCAAAATGTTTGAAAAGGCTTAGGGAGCTTGGTTGTTCTAATGGAATGATGTGAGCTCTATAGAATTACCAGGACTTCAATGGCAAAGGAAACTAGGGGACATAAAATACTTTTAACTGCAATAAAGTGTCATGGTTCCTCTTTAGTGTTATGGTCTCTAGAACTGAAGTTCTAGCCATTGTGACATGAGTTCCTGAACAAGTTAGCTACCTACTTTTGTTTTCTTCTGCTCATCCGTAAATAGGGGATGATAAATATCATTAATGATTTTATGAAATTCTTACTAAGGATTATATGATTAATGTACGATATTCAGAACAAAATATGGGCAAACAAATACTAGCTAGTATTATCACTGTTATTTATTGTTTCATTATAGTTCAGATCATATTATGAACTAAATACTTGTGTCTCCCTAAAACTCAAATGTTGAATATGCTCTGGAGCCTTTGTGAGGTAATTAGGCAGTTAGGTTAGTTCATAAAAGTGGGGCCCTGAGATTGGCTTGTTGGCCTCATAAGAAGAGGATCACCTGTGCATACACCAAGAAAAGGCTGTGCGAGGGCAGAGTTGGGAAGGCGGCTTCTATAAGCCAAGAGGAGAGCCCTCACCAGCAGCCAAATCAGCTGGAACTCAGATCTTGGACATTTCAGCCTCCAGAACTGTGAGGAAATAAATTTCTGTTATTTCAGTTATTCAGTCTGGTATTTTGTTATGCCAACCATAACGTGCTAAAAGAGATTTTATCCATTTTCCATTATCCTAATTAGTATATCCTGTATGCCAATGCTTTCCTAGTTTTATAATCTTTATTTTTTTTAGTTCTCTTCAAAGTGCAAGTAACAGAAATCCAACTCAAATAGGTTAAAGCTAAAAAGAGAATTCCTTGTTTATATAGGTAATGAGGAGAAATTATTTTGTCCCTTCTCCTCTGTCTACCATGATTTTAACTCACCATTTGCTCAAGAAAAACAGAGATACTAAACTAATTGCTCTGATTATGAAATAATAAAGAGCCGCATTTACTGGTGTGTGAAGTGATTGTGCAGCAACATGGCCATCCCATATACAGTAGGACCTACATATTCCTAAATTTTTATTTCACATTAATATGAGATTACAAATTTGGGGGTTACCTTGTTTTCTCTTCCAACACAGAGTTCAAGAGAAGGGCCCTTAACCCAGGGGGCACACCAAACACGCTCACGCTGTGCACATTAGGTGAGATCTCACTAATTGCCCTCTCACCTCCCACCCCTTTCACCTTTGCGAGGCTATATTTATATTTTATCTTTCACGTGGGCATGTAATTGTTTATATATTGGTTTCATATTAGTATTGAATACATTGGATTTTTTTTTCCATTCTCAATTTACTAAGAAAAATGTGTTTCAACTCCATCCAGGTAAACACAAAAGAAGTAAAGTCTCCATCTTTGCTTATGGCTGAATAGTATTCCATGGTGTACATATACCACAGTTTGTTAATCCATTCATGGGTTGATGGGCCTTTTAGTTGCTTCCTCAACTTGGCAATTGTGAATTGATTTGCAATAAATATTCTGTTGCAAATTTCTTGTGTTAAAGTGATTTTTGTTCTTCTGGGTAGATACTTAGTAATGGAATTGTGGGATCAAATGGAAGGTCAACTTTTATTTATTTAATAATTCTTCATACTTTTTTCTGTAAAGGTTGTATTAGTTTTCAATCCCACTAGCAGTGTAGAGGTGTTCCCTTCTCTCCACATCCATGCCAGCATCTACAGATTTTGGGGCTTCGTGATATGGGCTAATCTCACTAGACTGTGTTTCTTATAAGAGAAATATCTTCCATTTAGCATGTAATGAGGAGAGGGGAAAGAGTGGGAAAGGATGCAGGAAAACCACTGAAAGTGATTATATTCTTTGAATAGGATGTAATTTATTGCTAAGAGGGTGTTAATCAACTGAGATGCCAAAATAAATGGCAACACATTTAAATAAAAAAGTAAGAGTTCAATTCAACAAGAGCAGCCCACCTTCCTCCAATAGTGAATATTAAATGTCTGAGGCTGGTTAATAATCAATAAATATTAATCTGTACCATCATCATCATCATCATAAGTATCACCACTTGCTAATATCTTGATATAACTATGAATTGAAGGGTGAAGAGCCTCAGTCCCTTCTCTTGCCCTTGACTGTGGCCTAGAATGAACTCCTTAACTGGTTATAGTCTTATCAAAGTCTCTTCCTTAAAATTTGAATCTTAAAATTTCATATTTTGCAGTTGACTGATATAGCAACTAACAAAACAGAATTAACTACATCAGTGTTCGTGACTAGGAAAACCACTTCTCTTCTAAAATGGTTGGGGCTGGCATCCAGCCTTACAATTTCCCAGGACTGATTCCTTTAAGCAATGGACTATAGCTACTTTTCGTGGAGTCTTTCCATGGGTTTTCCATCATAACAAACTCCTTAACTGGATGGCAACTCTCCTCTGAAAGATCAGACTTAAACGTGTTAATGTTTACTCACATTTGCAGAATTGAGAATTGATAAGCCATACTATATGAACATTTTGAGAATTTCACGCATCTTGCCACATTGTGCTTCTTACCATCTATAAATGAAGCTACCTGCTTAGTCAATTCTCTCCAGTGCTGTTACAATTCTGCTCAATCTGGAAACATTTTCCAATTTGTTGTTCATGAAAAAACAACCACATTCTTTTCCATTTCTTTGATTTTTTAGCAAGTTCAGGTATTTTCATGTTTATTGCTCATTTTTATTTCTCCTTTTGTGAGCTGCCTTGAAATGGCAAATTTAACAATAGACACATTTCTAGGCTACTGGGTTAAAAAGAACTGACTGAACTAAGTGAAATGACAAGCAGTTTATAATAAAACCAGTAAGTACCTTCAAATGATCTTTCCTGAAACATGTAAGGAAGTTTGTGCTATTTCGAATTACTGCTAAGTCCTTTGCTTTTCTCCTCCTAATGAGTGATCAAAAATAGTAGCATGCCTGTCTTTGCATCAGTATCCTTTATTATTCTTTCTCCAAATATTTTTATAGATACATACCTATTATATAAACCTAATACATACCTGTACATACCTATTACATATATCTAATAGGTAAGTATCTGAGGACACTAAAATTCCCATTTGGGGTTTTGGAATAATGGAAAAAGCTGGGGAAAGAGAATTAGGTTACTGTCAAAATTCTTCTAATAGAAATTCGACAGTCACATGAGAATGCTTTCGATTCTTGGCACTTAATCTAGTTTGCTATCACTACTCAGTGTCCTTTCCAAGGCAATGTAGCAATTATAGATCATAATTACTAATCTTCAATTAAGCCATGAGGGGATCATATCTAACAAGAATCAAGTTAATACAGTTTTCCAAAATACTGCCGCTGGTAGATCACTCACATCTGAATCACCTGGGCTGGGCCCATTCCTTGTCTACCAAATTATGATCTCTGAGATTAGAATATAAAGAAAAGATTCATCTTTTTTTTCTTTTTACAAACATCTAAGGGTTATTCTGGTGCATACTGTTTTATAAGATATTTAATTATTGGCTCTCTTTCTTTTGAGATGGGGAGGGGAAGATTTAGAATGATGCAACCTTGATTTCAACCTCTAAGATTTAGCTGTGGAATTTTTGCTCTGAACATGCTAATTCTCTCATTAATTTGAGTAGCATGAAATAAAGGAAAACATGATGTGAGGTACTCAGGTTGCAGAATAAATTAACTATTAATGATCCAGAAGGTTTGGAGGAACAATTTTCCCTACTCTCACCAACAAAACTCAGGACATATGACCTAGTCAACTAAAAGACATCTTTGCACAAATGATAAAGAACACAGCATCTCATGCATAAACAATGTGGTGTCCTGAGAGTTGTGATGGGCTTAGAGCCAGACAGATCTGGATATGCATCCTGGCTTCTCTCCTTATTAGCTCTGCAGCCTTGATTGAACAACTTAAAATTTTTTAATCCTCTTTCATCATCTGTAAAATGTGGCTCACACTTACTCTTCAGCATTAAGTTTGGGAATATTTGTAAATTTCCTAACATTCAGAGATGTAAAGCCCACAGTAAGAAATGATTAATCACAATATATATTTACATCCCATGTCAAAGCATATGGCATAACATCAAACTGCAGAGTCTTGTAATTCGTAGTTTTTACTTATTTAATACAGGGTGGCCATAAAGTGCATGTGTGATTTAAAATAGTGTGCAATTTAAAATTACACTCGGTCTTTACAGCCACCCTGTATAGGATTGTCTGATGACTCTGTTTATGGTTTTATTGACCTGCAGGGTGAGAAACAAGAGTGGGTATCAAAACTTCCTCCTCATGTCAGATAGCGTGAAAAGAAACTCCCAGCCCCAGAATTGCTTAAATGTTATTTCTCTCACTAGCAAAGAAAAGCTAGTTGAGAGGTGGAGCAAGATGGCGGCCGAGTAACAGCTTCCTTGCATCTGGGCACCGTGAGTCTGGGGAGATAGGACTCCAGGCATCTCTGGCTGGTGGGATCTGCCTATCATCACTCCTATGAGGATACAGGGAGCCAGCGAGAGACTTCTGGACCCCAAGAGGAGGACTAAAACAGTAAAAAACCGGAAAGTGGTCACGTGTGTTCAATCCGTCTAAACCCGCCCACAACTTCCACAGGCACAAGAACTTAAAGAGCAAGAGGAAGTGAAAGGAAAATTAGGGCAAGGAAACAGATAAAAGAAATCACCCATGAGGAAGAATCAGCAGAAAACTCCAGGCAACATGAAGAACCAGTCTAGAACAACCCCACCAAGGGACCATGAGGTAGCTACTGCAGATGATTCCACATGTAAAGAAATGTTAGGAATGACAGAAAGGGAATTTAGAATACACATGTTGAAAACAATGAAAGAAATGATGGAAACAATGAAGGAAATTACTAATGAAGTGGAAAATAACCAAAAGGAAATCCAAAAAGAGAATCAAATAAGAGATGAACAATATGAAGAATATAAAAAGGATATAGCAGACCTGAAGGAACTGAAACAGTCAATTAGGGAACTTAAAGATGCAAAGGAAAGTATCAGAAACAGGCTAGACCATGCAGAAGAAAGAATTTCAGAGGTAGAAGACAAAGTTCTTGAGATAACTCAGACAGTAAAAGAGGCAGAAAAGAAGAGAGAGAAAGCATAACGTTCACTGTCAGAATTATGGGACTTTATGAAGCGTTCCAACATACGAGTTATAGGAATTCCAGAAGGGGAAGAAGAATGCCCCAGAGGAATGTAAGCCATACTAGAGAATTTTATAAAAGAAAATTTCCCAAACATCACCAACGATTCTGACACACTGCTTTCAGAGGGCTATCGGACCCCAGGTCACCTCAACTCTAACCGAGCTTCTCCAAGACACATTGTGATGAACCTGTCCAAAGTCAAGACAAAAGAAACGATTCTGCAAGCTAGTAAGCGCCAGTTGACCTACAGGGGCAAATCCATCAGAGTGACTGCAGACTTCTCTAATGAAACTTTCCAGCAAGAAGACAATGGTCATCTACCTTTAATCTATTTAAACAGAACAATTTTCATCCCAGAATTCTGTACCCTGCTAAGCTAAGCTTCAAAATTGATGGAGAAATCAAATCATTTATGGCTATACAAACATTGATGAAATTCGCCACAACAAGACCAGCTCTACAGGAAATACTTCAACCTGTTCTGCACACTGACCACCACAATGGATCAGCAGCAAAGTAAGAATTCAGAAATCAAAGGACAGAACCTAACCTCCACACTGATGCAAAAGATAAAACTAAGCAATGGACTCTCACCAAGTAAGACAAATAGAATACTACCACAGTTATCAATTATCTCAATAAATGTTAATGGCTTGAATTCCCCACTGAAGAGACATAGATTGGCTGACTGGATTAAAAAACACAAGCCATCCATTTGCTGTCTGCAAGAAACACACCTGGCTTCAAAAGACAAATTAAAGCTCCGAGTCAAGGGTTGGAAGACAATTTTTCAGGCAAATGGAATTCAGAAGAAAAGAGGAGTTGCAATCTTATTTTCAGATACATGTGGATTTAAAGCAACCAAAGTCAAAAAAGACAAAGATGATCACTTTATATTGGTCAAGGGAAAACTACAACAAGAAGATGTTTTAATTCTAAATATTTATGCACCCAATTTAAATGCTCCCAGATTCTTGAAGCAGACCTTACTCAGTCTGAGCAATATGATATCTGATAATACCATCATAACAGGGGACTTTAACACTCCTCTTACAGAGCTGGAAGGATCCTCTAAACAGAAATTAAACAAAGATATAAGAGATTTAAATGAGACCCTAGAACAACTATGCTTGATAGACGCATATAGAACACTCCACCCCAAAGATAAAGAATATACATTCTTCTCATCACCCCATGGAACATTCTCCAAAATTGATCATATCCTGGGACACAAAACAAATATCAACAGAATCAAAAGAATTGAAATTTTACCTTGTATCTTCTCAGACCATAAGGCACTAAAGGTGGAACTCAACTCTAACAAAAATGCTCGACCCCACACAAAGGCATGGAAACTAAACAATCATCTATTGAATAACAGATGGGTGAAGGAAGAAATAAAACAGGAAATCATTAACTTCCTTGAGCATAACAACAATGAAGACACAAGCTACCAAAACCTGTGGGATACTGCAAAAGCAGTTTTGAGAGGAAAATTCATTGCTTTAGATGCCTACATTCGAAAAACAGAAAGAGAGCACATCAACAATCTCACAAGCCATCATATGGAATTGGAAAAAGAAGAACAATCTAAGCCTAAACTCAGTAGAAGAAAAGAAATATCCAAAATCAAATCAGAGATCAATGAAATTGAAAACAAAAGAATCATTCAGAAAATTAATGAAACAAGGAGTTGGTTTTTTGAAAAAATAAATAAAATAGATAAACCATTGGCCTGACTAACGAGGAATAGAAAAGTAAAATCTCTAGTAACCTCAATCAGAAACGAAAAAGGGGAAATAACAATTGATCCCACAGAGATACAAGAGATCATCTCTGAATACTACCAGAAACTCTATGCACAGAAATTTGACAATGTGAAGGAAATGGATCAATATTTGGAATCACACCCTCTCCCTAGACTTAGGCAGGAAGAAATAGACCTCCTGAACAGACCAATTTCAAGCACTGAGATCAAAGAAACAATAAAAAAGCTTCCAACTAAAAAATGACCTGGTCCACATGGCTTCACTCCAGAATTCTATCAAACCTTCAAGGAAGAGCTTATTCCTGTACTGCAGAAATTATTCCAAAAAACTGAGGAAGAAGGAATCTTCCCCAACACATTCTATGAAGCAAACATCACCCAAAACCAGGAAAAGACCCAAACAAAAAGGAGAATTTCAGACCAATCTCACTCATGAATATAGATGGAAAAATTCTAAACAAAATCCTAGCCAATAGATTACAGTTTATCATCAAAAAAGTCATTCATCATGATCAAGTAGGCTTCATCCCAGGGATGCAAGGCTGGTTTAACATACGCAAGTCCATAAACGTTATCCACCATATTAACAGAGGCAAAAAGAAAGATCACATGATCCTCTCAATAGATGCAGAAAAAGCATTTGATAAAATCCAGCATCCTTTTCTAATTAGAACACTGAAGAGTATAGGCATAGGTGGCACATTTCTAAAACTGATTGAAGCTATCTATGACAAACCCACAGCCAATATTTTACTGAATGGAGTAAAACTGAAAGCTTTTCCTCTTAGAACTGGAACCAGACAAGGTTGTCCTCTGTCACCTTTACTATTCAACATAGTGCTGGAAGTTCTAGCCAATACAATTAGGCAAGACAAGGAAATAAAGGGAATCCAAATGGGAGCAGAGGAGGTCAAACTCTCCCTCTTTGCTGATGACATGATCTTATACTTAGAGAACCCCAAAGACTCAACCACAAGACTCCTAGAAGTCATCAAAAAATACAGTAATGTTTCAGGATATAAAATCAATGTCGACAAGTCAGTAGCCTTAATACACCAATAACAGTGAAGGTGAGAAGCTAATTAAGGACACAACTCCTTTCACCATAGTTTCAAAGAAAATGAAATACCTAGGAATATACCTAATGAAGGAGGTGAAGGACCTCTAGAAAGAAAACTATGAAATCCTCAGAAAGGAAATAGCAGAGGATATTAACAAATGGAAGAACATACCATGCTCATGGATGGGAAGAATCAACATTGTTAAAATGTCTCTACTTCCCAAAGCAATCTACCTATTCAATGCCATTCCTATCAAAGTACCTACATCATACTTTCAAGATTTGGAAAAAATGATTCTGCGTTTTGTATGGAACCGGAAAAAACCCCGTATAGCTAAGGCAGTTCTTAGTAATAAAAATAAAGCTGGGGGCATCAGCATACCAGATTTTAGTCTGTACTACAAAGCCATAGTGGTCAAGACAGCATGGTACTGGCACGAAAACAAAGACATAGACACTTGGAATCGAATTGAAAACCAAAAAATGAAACTAACATCTTACAACCACCTAATCTTTGATAGACCAAACAAGAACCTACCTTGGGGGAAAGACTCCCTATTCAATAAATGGTGTTGGGAGAACTGGATGTCTACATGTAAAAGACTGAAACTAGACCCACACCTTTCCCCACTCACAAAAATTGATTCAAGATGGATAAAGGACTTAAATTTAAGGCATGAAACAATAAAAATCCTCCAAGAAAGCATAGGAAAAACACTGGAAGATATTGGCCTGGGGGAAGACTTCATGAAGAAGACTGCCATGGCAATTGCAACAACAACAAAAATAAACAAATGGGACTTCATTAAACTGAAAAGCTTCTGTACAGCTAAGGAGACAATAACCAAAGCAAAGACACAACCTACACAATTGGAAAGGATATTTGCATATTTTCAATCAGACAAAAGCTTGATAACTAGGATCTATAGAGAACTCAAATTAATCCACATGAAAAAAGCCAACAATCCCTTATATCAATGGGCAAGAGACATGAATAGAACTTTCTCTAAAGATGACAGACAAATGGCTAACAAACACATGAAAAAATGTTCATCATCTCTATATATTAGAGAAATGCAAATCAAAACAACCCTGAGATATCATCTAACCCCAGTGAGAATGGCCCACATCACAAAATCTCAAAACTGCAGATACTGGCGTGGATGTGGAGAGAAGGGAACACTTTTACACTGCTGGTGGGACTGCAAACTTGTACAACCTTTCTGGAAGGAAGTATGGAGAAACCTCAAAGCACTCAAGCTAGACCTCCCATTTGATCCTGCAATCCCATTACTGGGCATCTACCCAGAAGGAAAAAAATCCTTTTATCATAAGGACACTTGTACTAGACTGTTTATTGCAGCTCAATTTACAATCACCAAAATGTGGAAACAGACTAAATGCCCACCAACCCAGGAATGGATTAACAAGCTGTGGCATATGTATACCATGGAATACTATTCAGCCATTAAAAAAAATGGAGACTTTACATCCTTCGTATTATCCTAGATGGAAGTGGAACACATTATTCTTAGTAAAGCATCACAAGAATGGAGAAGCATGAATCCTATGTACTCAATCTTGATATGAGGACAATTAATGACAATTAAGGTTTTGGCGGGGGAAGTAGAAAGAGGGAAGGAGGGAGGGGGGTGGGGCCTTGGTGTGTGTCACACTTTATGGGGGCAAGTCAGGATTGCAAGAAGGACTTTACCTAACAATTGCAATCAGTGTAACTGGCTTATTGTACCCTCAATGAATCCCCAACAGTAAAAAAAAAAAAAAAAAAAAGAAAAGCTAGTTGATCCAATAAAAAGGAAGCCACTATTCCTCACAAATGGACTGTAAGAGGAGAGAAAAGAATAAGAAATAAGCCTTTATGATAGATGTAACAATCATCTGAAGGATGGTTTGTTTAGATGACAGAAATGGAGGAAAATGCTCTAAATAGAGGTGTCCAACCTGCAGGACACAGGCTTCATACTGATTTTGTGAGGAATTTTTTTACTTATCTTACTTATCTGTGGTGTTGAATATCACGGATCTTTTTTTTTTGTTATGATCAACTTTCCTTAGTGTTTGTGTATTTAATGTGTGACCCAAGACAACTCTTATTCCTCCAATGTGTGGCAGAGAAAAATAAAAAGACTGGACACCCTTGCAAAGGATTCCAATGAGGCTCTGAGGCCTACTCAACTCCCTGACTGTCCACTTTTGAGTAAGCAACTGAATAGGGCTCTTAATGGGTCTTTCCATGTGTTCAGATGGGCCTGTCAATCAAGGCCCTCACATTCTTTACCTCCAGAAGATGTGAAGCAATTAACCCATCTTTCCAAACTCAATGATTAACACTGGGGTGTACATGTCACTCACATGCAACTTGAAATTCTTAGGAGGCTGATAAGGAATTTTGGAGAAAGATGTTTCCTTTCTCAGACAGAGGATGGAGAGAGATTCTGGATGGTATCATTTAGTGCCTATATCCAGTTAGTACAAAAGTCCATGACTTGTCAGTTACATGAGTCAATAAATTTCCTTTTTCTGCTTGAGCTGAGATGACTTAATCCAGAGTCTAATAGTTCAGTCTGCAAGGTTTAGTTAGAAAGAACTTGAACCAACTGTGTCATCCCACATCCCTTCATTCTGCCAGCTCACTCAGTGATCTTCAGCAATGGTTTGGTGTCTTTAAGCATTTTAAGAAAAGGTTCCAAGATGTTGCTGCTGCCATTGTCACCATCATTGTGTTAACGTGAAACTCAGAATGCCATAACTTAGCTTTTGATCCCACTCATTTTGATCTGGCCTTGAAGATGCACACCTATTTGTTTTCTCCTGATTCTGAAGCCAGGGTGAGTGTGACAACATGCAGTTCATCTGGAAAGGCCATAAACCAGATTGGCTTTCTGAGAAAAAGCCTGCCAGGAAAGCTGCTACAAGCATATTGTATGAGCAGCTGGCCTCAGCAGTAGTGAGAACCTACCAGAAAAGATGTTGGAAAAATAGGTTTGCCAGGAACAGTTTGGGATCAAGGGGGCCCAGAAGGCAGAGCCTTTGTGTGCATCTACACTGCTTTTAAGATGGGATCCTGAAGAGGAACCGTAACCAAGCTACTATGAGGATGCAACTAGAGATTACTCTAAAGCCCATTTACAATTTGAGTAGGATTCCTCTAGTTCTAAACTCAAATGATGATTCATTCTTCATTTGGAACTTTTCCACTGAACAAGCTGTGCAGCCTCCTTGGGTGTCAGGCCAAGTGGAGGATTTCCAACATGTGCCTCTCCTCCTGCCTTCACCTCTCCATTCTTGAAACTTCTTCTACCGGAAGTGATCTGCCAATAGTTCTTGAGGATATTGCAAGGCAGAATGGCAAAGAAGACAGAGAATAAATAACCAGACAGATCTGGGTTTGAATCTTGAATCTCAATATTCCTTCTTCCTTGTCTTTTTCCCTTCCTTCCTCATTTTTGGAGCACTAATTCTGTGCCACACACTGTAATACATACTAGTGATGAGGGATAAACTTCAAAGAACACAGTCTCAGCCTTCTTGAATTATAGAGGATCATTCAGTGATTGACCACCTTCACAGGGACTTGTGAAATGGTAACAGTCAACCTCCTTTTGTAAGGGCTGCCTGTGTGTGCTTAAGAATTGTGAGTTAGCTGAAAACAAACAGGAATATTTTAAGTGCTTTTTGCAAACTGAAAGCAGTAATTCTCAATTACAGGAAATTTCTCCAACCCCCTTCACTCCAAAAGACACATAACAATATCCCGAAGATGTTTTTGGATGTTAACAACTGGTGAGAGAAGTGCAGTTGTCCAGTGGGTAAATGTCATGGATACTGCTGAACCCCTGACAATGCACAAGACAACCCTGCCCCCTCTGTCCACACACAACAAAATGACAAAAGTGTCAAGGTTGAGAACCCCTACTGTAAAGCACTATGGAACTATGGAAGTGCAAATTAGTATTATTCCAATTAAATCTGGCTGTTTGCAACTAAACATAGTGAAGAGGGCATGGAAAGGGAATAAGTGTGCAGGGTCTAAGAGGTAATATTTCTGTGAAAAATCTTGAAGTCTTATTGAGGAAATAAGACTCATTGATGAAAATAATTTCTAGAACAAAATAAAGATATCTTATACCCACCCCCCCATATAAAATACTTGGAAGGAAGTCAGACGAAAATTCTATCAAATCTGTTACTGACTTTCATAAGACCATGGACAAGCTATTTACCCTCTCTAGGATGCTATATTTGGCATTGAAAATTGACTTGATATTTCTTTTTTGCTTTTTTTCCCTCAGGCTAAAATGCAATGTGGCATTAGCAAAACTTACTCAACCTCAAACTCCTAGGCTCAAGTGATCCTCCTGCCTTAGCCTTCCAAGTAGGAAGGACTACATGTGCAAGCCACTATACCAGGAAAAGTTTTAGAAGTTTTTGTAGAGACAAGGTCTTGCTATGTTGCTCAGGCTGGTCTTAAACTCTGGGATTTAAGCAATCCTCCCACCTCAGCCTCCCAAAATGCTAGGATTGCAAGCACGAGCCACCATTCTGGACCATTCTGGACCATGGAATAGATAATTCTGAAGGCAGAGGTCAACATTAGAATTTCATCTTCAGTTAGAATCACTAGCTGTGCAACATAGCCAAGTGAGCATAAACCTTCAAATCCATTGTCACAGACTCAAAACCTTACATATATTAGATGGAAGAACCTGGATAATTCATTGAAGATCTTTGCATCTCAGTTTTATTTTCTCTAACTGGGAGAAATAATAAATATTATGTTTCAGTAAAGATCTTGGTATATAGTAGCTATTATTTCCAGTTATTATATTATTATAGTCTGTGGGGTAGAGCCAATATTTTCATGAGCATGTATGTTTCTACAGACCTGATGAGGAGCAGGAGACAGGGTCATTGTCTTTCTGGAGTAAGCTGAATGCCACTTCCCACAAAGCTTGTTAGTGTAGGATAAAGAGCTATTCTGATTATGCACTGTGGGTATGTTATCATCCTTCTGGAAACCAGGTCCCTCCATCTATGAAATACAATCATTCTTGCATTAAAATTATGATAGAAAGGATATTGTTTTCTAAAATTATTTCTGTTTAAGTCTATTTCCTCTATTTCCTAGTATCCATGCCAAACTCTGGGATATTCTCATCTTCTCCATCCTGACATCCAAAGGGAACAAATCTTGCCATTGAAAGTTTGCCTCAGGATCCTCCTTATTCTAGGAAAATTAAACAAAGAAATATAGTATAAAAAAGAACCAATTCCACCTTGCCTGGTTGAGATGAGTGGGTGGCACTTTGGAGAAGACTTGTACAGGAGGAGAAAGTTTGTGGAAGCAGCTACTGTGTATGTGATGTACAGCATACAAAAATGGGATGGAAGCCAAGGAGCTTTAAGTAATGTTACTGTTTGGCTATCAGTGAAATCAGTATGTTGAAGAGACAGGTTTATCAAAGCATTATTCAAAACAGCCAAGATAGGACATTAACCCAAAGTATTCATCACTGGATGTCTGGATAAAGAAAACTTGCTTTACATACACAATGAAGTACTACTCAGCCTTAAGAAAGGGATAAATCCTGTCATTTACAGCAACACAAATGCATCTGGAGAGCATCATGCTTAGTTAAGGAAGCCAAGCACAGAAAGGTAAATACCATGTGATCTTACTTACATGTGGATCTAAAAATTTGAACTTACATGTGTAGAAGCACAGAATAGAATAGTGGTTACTGGGAGCTGAGGCTAGAGGAAAATGGTAGAGTAGGAAGATTTTGGTCAAAGGATACATAATTTCAGTTACAGGTGAGAGATGAATGGATAAAGACTATGTGGCATTCATGCACAGGGAACACTATTCAGCCATAGGTGAAATCCTATCATTTGCAACAAGATGAATGGAAATAGAGGATATTATGTTAAATGAAATGAGCCAGACACAGGAAGGTAAACACCACGTATGTGGAACACCCATATATGGAAGCTGCTGGGAGAATGAGGACCAAAGACCCCATTCTTGGCAAAGAAAAACAACCCCAGAAAAAGAGAAAAACTAAAAAGTAAGCTGAGTGAGTTGGAACAAAGAAAAATCAGCTATTCTACACTTAAGCTAGCCATTGCAGGCAAGCTTCTTGCCTTTTCTGAAATTCTAGCCTGTTGAGGATACAGTTTACAAATTCCCTGCTGAGGCTGTGAGCACTCTGAGAAGAGTAATGGCCACAGAAGAGATTATGGCAAGTCCTAGAAAAGATACTTCTTCTAGGGTATTTCCTAAACAGGCAAAGCAAATACTCATTGTGGAGATTTGCATTTGCCTAGGGCAGAGACCAAGGGAGTAGCTAAAGCCTGGAGATACGGGCAGAAGAGCTTATATCCCTTATTGCAGAGGAAGATCCTCTGTGGTGGTGATGGGAGAAAAATACCTACCTCCCACCCATCCCTCAGAGGAGATTAACACTGGTGGCTGTTTTACTCCTCAGAGAACTAGTGGAGCTTAACACCTCCTTAGAAATCTTTGTGTGTGACCTTAAGCAGGAGGCTCTCCCAATACAAGGTTCAGATTTCAGATTATTGAAAGCTACTCTTAAGGTTAATAGAAGGTTAATAATAATAACAATAGGAGCTGATATGATCAATCTGAGAAATGACTGATATCTTTGTTCTCACCCTCATCTTATCCTCTGGACAAACAGACTTCAATAAAATCAGAGTAGAGCAAACACTCCTCCGGGCCATTGCTGGAATCCCATGACAGGCAATGGACCCCTGAGCTCCCACTTTTAATTCTACTCTACATCTCTTGTCTTTCTTTACCATTGCTCCTAATTTTATATTTCTTCAGTCAATGGTGGCCAGTTTCTGCAGGTCTCAGCTGATGCTGCTCTTGGGGTGGGATCCCAACAGAAGCTAAAAGAAATAGAGTTGAACTCATAGGAGTATAAAGTAAAGAGTATATTAGAGGCTGGAAAAGGCAGGAGAAAAGAAGGGATGGGGAGAAATTTGTTAATGGATATAAAACCATAGCTATTAATAGCTAAGAGCAATAAGTTCTAATGTTGTGTAGCACTGTAGGATAATTAGAATTAACAATAATATATAGTTCAAATAGCTAGAAGGAAGATTGAATGTTTCCAACACAAAAAAGGATAAATGTTTCAGATGATGGATTGTTTGAGATGATGGGTATGCTAGTTATCCTGATCGGATCACTATGTGTTACATGCATCAAAAACTCACTGTGTTCCCCATAAATCTGTATATGACAATAAATTTCTTAATCTAAAAAAATAAATAAAACTTTAAAAAATATTCTAATTATAGGAGGAATAAGTTTAGGAGGTCTATTATACAGCCTGGTAATTATAGTTAGTATTGTATTTTTGAAAATTGCTGAAAGAGTAGATTTTAAGTATTCTCATCACAAAAAATAGGTATCTGAGACGACATATATGTTAGTTAGCTCAACTGAGTCATTTCACAATGTATGCATGTATCAAAATATCATGTAGTATACCATAAATATATACAACTTCTATTTGTCGGTTGAAAACCGAAGAAAAACACATATATACACAAAAAGTATTACTCTAGATGTTGAATGGACAGGTCTCTCCAAATCTCATGGATTTTGAAAAATGTACTAAATGTATTCCTATATTTACAAAATACTCAGTGTAAAACCAAACAGGCTGAGTTTCTCCTCATATCAGTGTAGCACAAAGTGAACAGAACATCTGCCAGGCAGAGGAGCCCCAGGCAGTGGGGAGCATTAAGTGAGGCTGGGAGGAATCACTGAAATTAGAGGAAGGGCTCTGTATCCTCACAGACCAGAAATTGGGGCTTGAATCAAGTTTCTTTTAGATTTCCCAGGGAAGATACCCAGCTGACTAAGAGCCCTGAGTAATTCATTACCACTTAACAAACCACTTAACAACTCTAGGCCTCAGTTTTCTTAGTCTTAAATAGTGAGATTGTGACAGTGTAATATGTAAATATCTACTTCATAAAGACCTTATGAAAATCCAATAGTACAGTTGTTTTGAGTGGATTTTGGAAAGCAAAAAATTATTCAATAGATAGGAAAAAATACTAAAATGGAAGTAAAGGTATAAGGAATAACCTTGTTCAGAAAAAAAATCAGTGCCAATATTACAGAAAGGAAACTGTTTCTGAAAGTTGTTTCAGAGTTGAGTATAGCATTTACATGTATTATATTATTATTGATGGATTGGTACAAATAAGATAAACTAGATATGGAAGAGAGATTTTGTGTAATGAAAGAATACTTTGGTCCCTCTAGTTTTCTTTGTTTCCTGATGAATTTTAAAGTGTAATAATGTACACTGAATAGTAGTGCTGTTTAAGAGCTTATATTTTACTAGCATAAATATAAGAGATGCAAATTTCTGCTGGCTCCATAACTTGTCTAATTATCAAGTCAGATTTGTTTAAGCTCCCAGAGATTCAGAAGGGCACTGCTGGTAATATGTTTACACACTACATCCATTTCTTCTTGAGTTATGCCCCTCTAAATGCAATAACACTAATTCTTTAACAATAAAATCTATTCAATGTATATATGGATAAAAAAATTCAATGATTTTAAATACAATAGTTCCAGAAGTTCTGAATGTTAATTTATATCTGAAGAATATAAAGAGATAAAGCTCCTTTTATAAAAAAAAAAAGCACAAATAAAAACTATTATAGTTGTTAAAATTATCTATCAGAGATTTAAGATTTGTTAGCATATAAAGTCTTTCTTGAGATTCACTTTCTGGATTGTTACATGTACATGTTTACATACTACTTAGAAATAAAACTATACCTCATACTGAAGTTGTCATCTCTTGTGTGAATTTTTAAGGAGGTAAATAAGACACATGTAGGAGGGCCTTAAGGATTCACTACAGGTCCTTCCTGGAATGAAGTCTCATTTTGCACAGAATGTAGCTCAAGTACTGCAGAAGTTGAGCCTACATCCAAGGGTACTCAGGAGAAAAAGGATGTAGGCAAAGTCAGGTGTGAATAGGCTAAAAAACAGGAGGATTGATCTTTTTTATATGTAAAACTTATCCTTTTATAGTCTAGGATGGACAAATTCATAGGGAAACTGATCTGCCACACTGATGGCTTCTCCCAGTTCATCAGAATTTTTTTTTTTTTTCAAATTAATATGAGGGTACAAATGTTTAGGTTACATTGTTTTTGATTCTAAGGTAAAGTTCAAGTTGCAGTTGAACTTTGAACTTGAACTTTGAACATTGAACTTGAACTCCCTTCACCCAGAGAGGGTGCAGAACACCCTCAACATTGTGCATATTAGGTGAGATCCTGCCAATTGTCCTCCTTTCTCCAGCCAACCACACTCTGTCTTCCCCTCCCCTTTCCCTCTTCTCCTCTCCCCCATGTTAGACTATATTTGTATTTTATTTGTGTGGGCATGTCGTTGTTGTATATTGGTTTCATATTAGTATTGAGTGCATTGGATATATTGAATGTGTTTCAACTCCATCCAGGTAAATATAAAAGATATAAAGTCTCCATCTTTTCGTATTTCATGATAGGCCACAGTTTGTTAATCTATTCATGGGTTGATGGGCATTTGGGCTGCTTCCAAGATCTGGCAATTATGAACAGAGCTGCAGTAAACATTCTAGTGCAAATGTCTTTGTGGTAAAATGATTTTTGTTCTTCTTCCTAGTGATGGCATTGCTGGATCAAATGGAAGGTAGACTTTTGGTTCCTTAAGAATTCTCCATACTTTTCACTAAAGTTTGTAACATCAGAAATATTTTTAACAGGAAAGCAAAAGTGAACCAAGTGTCCTTTTCCCATGCTACTTAGTGCATGGGGCCCTTTACCTCTGGTTGTAAACAGTGCCCAAACAACCTCATAACAACTTGGATACTGACTACTGGAATATTGTAGATATTGTACATTTATTTCATTAACAAAAATTCAAAAAAGTCTATCCTTCAGGCCTCAAGGAACTGTCTCAAATCTTTAGGGAAGTCCGGGACAAATTGCAGGTTAAATTAAGGATAAGTTGTTAACAAATACTCTTGTCAATACCCTGAAGAAGTTGATCTCATTTTAACATTCTAATACATTTTAATAGTGCCATTATCAGTGATATTTTCAACTATTCATGCTAATTTATGAAACCACTATATATATTTAAAAACAGCTTTAATTTGCTATTCCCTTATAAAAATTACCTGTTTGAAGTATACAATTCGACATATTTTTGCAAATTCAGAGTTATATCATTACCACTATTTAATTTAAAAACATTTTTATCAAATCCCTCCCCCAAAACATAAAACTATATGCATTAACAATCACTCCTCATACCCTATCCTTTCTCCTCACCAACTCTTCGAAACCACTGACTTACCTTCTGTTTTTACGGATTTTCTTATTCTGAACATTTAATGTAAATTTATAGTATGTGGTCTTTTGTTGCTGGTTTCTTTCACTTAGCATAACATTTTCAAGGTTCATTCACATCATAGCATGAATTAGTACTTCACTTCTTTCTGTGGTTAAATAATATTCCATTGTATGGTGATACCGTGTTTTGTTTACCCATTTAACAGTTGATGAGCACTTGGGTTATTTTCACTTTCTGGTAATTGTGAATAATGGTGGTTTGAATATTTATGTACCTTTTTTTAAAAAATCAACATACATTCTCTTGAGTGTATAACCATGAGTATTGTATGTTTAATGTCCTGAGGAATGACCAAATGTTTTTCTGTGAAACAGTACTTCATTGAGGTTTTAATCTTCATTTCCCTAATGATGTTAAACATCTTTTCATCTGCTTTTTGTCCATTTGTATCTTTGTAGGATAAATGTTTATTCAAATCTTTTACCCATTTTCTAACTGGGTTATTTGCCTTTTTATCATTGAGTTGTAAGAGTTCCTTATATATTTGGATACAAGCCCTTATTAGATACATGGTTTTATTTCCCCATCCTTGATGGCTTCCTTTGAATCACAAAAATGTTTAATTTTCGTGAAGTTCAGTTTATCTATTTTTTGTTTTGTCACACATGCTTCTGGTGTCATATCTAATATCTATCTGTTGCCTAAACCAAGATCATGAGTATTTACTGCTGTTTTCTTCTAAGAGTTTTATTATTTAACTCATAAATTTTTGACTCTGACCTATTTTTTCTTGTTTTGAATATGGTATGAGATAGAGTTTCAATTTTATTCATTTGCACCATCACTATTTGTTGAAAAATTTGTGCTTTATCCATTGAATTGTTTTGGAATTTCTGTCAAAAATCAGTGGACCATGAATATAAGATTTATTTCTGGACTTGCAATTCTATTACATCAATCTATGTCTAGCCTTATTTTAAGAACTACAAAGTACTGCAACTTTGTGGTAAGTTTTCAAATCAGGTGATGTGAGTCCCCAAACTTTGTTCCTCTTTTACAAGATTGTTTTGACTATTTTATATTCCTTAAATTTGGGGGGAAACTTTTCCAACCAGTGGAATTTTGATTGAGATTTTGTTGAAGGAGTCTATTGCCATCTTAATAATTTTGTGTTCCTCTCAATGAAGATAGGATGCCATTCTTTCAACAATGTTTTGTAGTCGTTATTATACAAATCTTACACTTTGTTTGCTAAACTTATTCCAAAGTATTGTATTCATTTTGATGTTATTGTAAGTAGAATTATTTTCATAATTTCATTTTAAGATTATTTCTTGCAATTGTAAAAAACATAATTTATTTCCTATACTGATTTTTATATTATATAAAATACACCGCTTCTGAGTTTGTTTCTCAATTTCTTAGCATTTTCTATATATAAAATATTTCATTTGTGGATAAGTATAGTTCTAGGTGTACATGTACAAACTAGATGCCATTCATTTGTCTTGACTTTTCCCCCTGACTGAAATCTCTTGTACAATGTTGAATGTAAGTGGTGAGCACAGAAACCCTGTCTTATTCTGGATCTCAGTGAAAACACATTCAGTATTTCACCTTCAAGTATGATGATATTAGCTATGAAGAGTTTTTTACAGATGCCCTTTATTAGGTTGAAGAGGTGTCTTTCTATTTTTAAGTTGTGTGTTTCTATTATGAAAATGTGTTAAACTTTGTTAAATGCTGGCTTTCATTTTTTTTGCATCTACTGACATGATCATGTTCCCCCCCTTTATTCTGTCAATACACTGTGTTGCACTGATTGACTTATGGTGCACAATCACATTTATATATCATTGGATATACTTTGTTAGTATTTTTTAAGGATTTTTGCATCTGTTTTCATAAGGAACATTGGTATAGTTTGTGTGTGTGTGTGTGTGTGTGAAGTCTTTGTCTGCCTTGACATTAAGATGGTACTATCCTCATACAATAAAGTAGGAAATGTTTCATTTTCTTCTATTTTTTGAAAGAGTTTTTGAGTACTTGCATTATTGATTCTTTGAATGTTTGGTAGAATACACCAGTAAAGCCATTCTTCCTGGGCTTTTCTTATGGGAAGATTTTGATTACTAATTCAATATTTTACTTATTATAAATCTACTTAAAATATTTATTTCTTCTAGTTGATTTTAATGGTTTGAGTTTTTGTAGAAGTCTTTTCGTTTTACCTGGTTTTTTTTTTCCTCATTTTAGTAGTTTGAGTCATAGGCCACTTCTAAATTTGGTCTTACATTCCCTAGCACCTCAGCTCTTCTTTCTACTCCACAAGCTGGCTGTGAAATCTCAGCTTTGAGATTAAACAAAGGTGATTGAATCTGCCTCATAACCTCCTGTGGGCACTGACGCCGACCAGCTATGTCTCCAAAGAATAGAAAGACTTTCTTTTCAAAGTGTGGGTCACAAACCTACAGCCCCAGCATCCCATCAGAGAAGAATTTTGGGCCCCACCTCAACTCTTCTTGTAAATTTGCATTTTGCCAAGATCCCAAAGTGAATTGTATGCACTTTAAAGTTCAAGAATTACTAATTTAAAGGAAATAGAATTTATCGAGCCAGGCCTTTTCCTATCACTTTATTTCACCTAGACTATAACATACAACACAATTTGTGGGATAAAAAATCTTGGGTAGGCATTACAGCAAATCTCTCGACTAATTCCCTTATACTACAAAAGAAGCGATGTAGTCTCCTTCCTGCACTTAGGCATTCACAGTCCGTAGAGAGTCTGCCAGGTGAGCTTTCCTGTCATTTCTGACTTTTCTCTCTCTAGTCCCTCAGCCCACTTCTACTGCATCACACAGCTAGTGACCCAACTTCTTCCCTTAGGAGGCTTACCCCTTGGTTCTTGCTTCCACTCTGCAAAGTCAAACAGTGGTGCAGGCTTCAACAGGATGTTCCGGATGCCCTTACCTGTTCCCTCAACATGGCAGGAACTTTCTAAGGACCCTTAACGAGGGGTAATATGATCCCACCCATTGTGCATGAGACTTCCCAACTCTCAGACTCAGACAGGCAGGTTCCCTTTATTAGTCATGTCTCATAAACACAAACACTGCTTTTTCTCAGAAATAACCTAGTCAAATTCTATATTGAAAAGTTTTTTTTTCATCTTTTAAATTATTTTCATCTATTACCCCTAGAAACAATAGTATTATCCAATAGCACCTTCACTTTTGGCTTTTTGTCACCTCACCTAAGAATTGTGTGATTTTGCATGAAAAAAACATTCTGTCCATCAATTTACTTTTATTATTTCACAGAAGCAATGGCTTATCTGTTCCAATGTATACTCTTTTGATTCTGTATTTCCTCTTGTACATAGTGAATTTTCCACTTAGTCTCTTCATAGTTATTAAAACAATGACCAGGTACAGCCATAGTCCAGCTACAGTAGCCACGTACATGAAATGAATACCTTCTGGGAAACATGGTTGGTCTATGTTTAGGGGCTCAGGCTCTGTTTTCAAAGGGTTTTCACATTCTGACCTTCAACAGCTGCTAAGAAAGAGGTCTGTTTTATTCAAGTATTCATTTTGAGAATATTTTTCAAGTCACCTTAATAATTTTGTCTCCCATATTAATATTTTGACTAGCATCATGTTAATGGAAAGAAACTCAAAGAATTATTTTGTTCAAATTTTTGTCTTCTATAAAATGAATTTTTAAGGCTTATTCGTGAAAAACAAACCACCACCAACAAGAAACCCCAAACAAATAAATATAAATACCCGAAATTTAAAACTTTGTAAAAGATCCCTTTAATCAATCCACTTATTCTCTCTTCCTTTCTCCATTCTCCTTGGCTCATAAACTTGCTCTCAGATCTGAATCTCCTTTAATTACAAGTAATAGATAACCATTCATAATAACTCACAGATGAATAGTCTGGGATTTGTTGTTGTTGCTGAGATTTTAGAATTATTTCCTAAAACCCAAAGGCAGAGAATGCCTTCCAAAGAATCAGAACAGGAAAAGCCATTAACAGACTGGGTGACCACTCTCACTGTCTCTTTCCCTGGGAACTTACAAACTTCCTTGTTTTCTTTGTGTTTCATACGTCTTCTTCATTATTCTCTCTCTTTTCCTCATGTTTTTGCTTCTCTGTGAACACAATTTAAAAAATACCACCCCACAGCTTCCAAGCTTAAATGCCTACTGAGTTCAAATATTAAAAGAACATAGCTAATATTTTTGAAAACCAAATTCCAACTTTCTCAAGGAAGAATATAATGGGACAGGTTGCTCAGATTTCTCTCCTGGTCCAGAAATATTTGGCCAAGAAGCCACTTCTAGCAATTGACAGTGAGACTAGGTAGGGTTGAGTTCTGTCCCCAAAGGTGTCTCTTATGACATTCCGAGATTGTTTTACATCCTTACCTTTCTTTGTCAGAATATGGCTCATACTTTTATTCTCATTTCAATTTCCTAAGTCTCAACCCTTTCAAGTAAAGAAAAAGAAGCACTGTTTCAGCCAAAGAAAGCAGTGAAATGGGAAAGAGCCTGTAGGAGATTTTTGGGGTAATCCATGAGCCTGCAGATTGCAATGTGACTCACACACAGGGCAGTTGAATGAGGTTTGCTCTCCCATGGAGTTATTGGTGAACAGAAATCCAGTTCTCTTGGCAGTTCACACATTAAAGTCAGTGCTATTAGTCTCTCGCAGAGTAGTGTCCAAATAATGTAATAACATTTCACAGTTATTAGCCTTTTCTAAGTTATTGCACTTTGCTCAGTTCTGGCAAGAGGCCCACATCCTGGAGCAGGACTCCACTTTTAAACACTATAGTGATTATTCTACTTTAAATAATGGATTTGCCAATGGAGATAAAGGAATTTTATGATCCTTAAAGAATCGTTCACTTACCTATTTTAAATGTTAGAGGTTTAATGCTCTTGCCTGATTAAATCAAAGTGGGGGCAGTGGTTTCTCTGCAGGTGTCAGAAAAAAAAAAACAAAACAGTAAAATCACATTTCTCTCTTTTGAGCTCACCGTCTATGGGCTTCTTCCAATGCAGACAAGATTATAGCTATGAAAATTACCTGGAGAGATATATTTATAACATATGGAAGATTCACGTGCTGTACAGAAAAATGATAATGTCTGGTATCCTAAATGTCTTATCATGTCCTGTAATGACATTTGATCTCCTTTAAATAATGTACAAATCCAATTATATCTGAATAAAATTGGTTAAAGTAACTTACCTGTATTTCTTCCTCATTTCTTGGATATCAAGGGATCATGAATGTATAAAGATACTACATGTAAAATATCTTCAATTTCTCTTAAGAAATATACTGTGCTCACCTAGAATAGAGATGGTAACACTCTTTTTTTCTCTCCTATTTTATTTTTTTAAAAAGTCCCATCCAAAAAAATAAAAAACAATAAAAAATAAAAAAGTCCTATCATATCCTAGAAAAGATGAACTTAGTTATCTCTTGACCCAGACCCTTTAGCCAATTGATTATAGAAGTATGCACCTGACCTAACCTGCACCCTTCACACGCTCTTTCCTGGGAATTCAAAACTGAACCACAGAAACTGATGCAAGGCAGCCAGAATGGAAGGTCATGTAGACTGCAGGGTTTCAGTTGGCATAAGAGACACACGAGTGCATGGAGATGAATGGATAGAGAACTTAGTCATTAAAAAGAATTAAGCAGATGTCTAGAAGATATTGATGGTGGAGGGTTAAGAGAAGAAGAAAAAAAATACTTGAGTTCTTAGCAGCTGTCCTTATCAAATGTGCAGCTGTACTTGAACTTTACAGGATATCCAGGATCCTCACAATACACCTCACTCTGGTAAGACAGCTTGAATCAATTTATATTTCTTGCTGTTGTTGGCTGGAGAATTTTCTATTAAGACACATGATATTAGCTCAAGATTCATTAGAACAAAAACAAAAATGTGTTTGTGGCCAAATCAGACACCATCATTTGAAATAACTACACACAGAACTGGCAATCACAGCCCAAGGCTTTCACAGATGCTGCAACACTGAACCTCCATGCCAATCTCTGTAAGCATAACTTATTTTACTGATAAGGAAAAGGAGGCATAGAAAGGTTAAATAACTTTTCTAAAACCACTTACTACATGTGACAGGAACAAAACTGTTCTGAAGTCTTCGGCTTCCACACTCCTGCATACTTTGCATGCATATGCTGTAAGGTGATGATGAGCCATAGCACCAAACCCAGGTGCATAAAAGAAATTCTGGTGCTTTATCAGTTAGAATTGTTAACCAAGTCCTCCAGCAATGTCCTACTTGTTCCCAGAACCACCAGTCACTGGCGTGTATGACTCTGAGTCTCAGACCTCATTTATGAAAGCCCTACAAGGTGAAGATAGAAATTAAAGATAATGAATAAAAAGATCCTAGCACAGTGCCTGCCCCCCAGCAAAATTGTACCTAAGATACTCCCATTACAATATAGGACTACTCCTTCCAGGCAAACAAAACCAGGCAAAGGCGAATCCAGTAGTATCTTCCTTCTACTCTGCTTCTCTCAAGCTTTGCAAGTCATGTATAGACCAGCAGAGCGACAAAGTGCTTAGGGCCTTCAGAAAGGGCTGCTCAGCCAGTGCGCTGGTTCACACCTGTGATCCTAGCACTCTGGGAGGCTGAGCTGGGTGGATTTCTTGAGCTCAGGAGTCCAAGATCAGCCTGAGCAAGAGCAAGAGCAAGACCCCACCTGTATTAAAAAACAGAAAAAACTAACCAGGTGGGGCACAGTGGTGACACCTATAGGCCCAGCTACTCAGGGGACTGACACAATAGGATTACTTAAGCCAAGAGTTTGACATTGCTGTGAGCTATGATGCTACAGCACTCTACCCAGGGTAATGGAATGAGACTCTATCTCAAAAAAAAAGAGCTTTCTGCCCACCTAGTGAGTAGGATTTGTGAGTTTCTTATCTCTTCAAGGTCCAGAATTGATTGTTTTACCTTAGAGATTTTATCTTTTATGTTTTTATTTACACCTTCTCCTTTCTTGGATCTTGCTTAGTACACGACAGAAATTCCTGGTTGTGCATCTTCTTGTTGTATATGGCCTGACATTGGTCTGACCTTCAGTCACAGATAAATTTCTATCCAAAAGGACAAAACAGGTACTGCATTCTTTGCCTGCACAAATTTTCACTGGGTATTGTCACTAACTTGATTCTTTTAACATACTTCTATTCCTACTAAACTATGAATTTTCTCATAGACCTTCTCTTCATTTTACTTTGAATATTATATTTTGATCACCTTCAAGTCTACTCAAACCACATAGCTACTGTGGGTATTGTTCTCTTACAGTTTTGGACACTTTCTTCTTTATCGCCCCTGAATATTATATAAGCAAAGTTCATACCAGGACTGTATTCCAAACTTATCCATTATTTGAAGTCTTGTTTTCCTCCCCTCTCTATAAATTACTTTGCCATTTTTTTCTCTTTCCCCAGAAGTAACTGCTCCCAATTTGTTAAATATCTTCCTTATATTTCTTAACTTTCTCATAGTAGAGCATTTGATACCCTTTGCATAAGAGACATCAGATGAAAATAAGTTGAATGGCATCTATCTGAGTAGCACAGAGACATTTATCTCCTGGGTACATATGTAGACAAGTTGAAATACTAGACTCTTAAGATCTCTTTGTTTTTTTATTCAAACCCTTATGAAGGAACTAGTGAATGTCAAAAACAAGCAATTATAAAGAGCTTACGTTAGGAGCATGAGGACCAATAAATTATCACCGTATAATTATAAAGCTTGGATATAATTGGTGGAGGCTTCCTGCTATTCAGAGATCTGTCATGGTCACCTACTCCAGTCTATGGTTTTCCTCTATGCAATAGGAGCATGGAGACCACTAATGGATGTATTTGTGCTGTTTTAAGGATTCCTCCATGGTTAGGTCCCCTACACTGTGCTTTGAAAGGAGCATGCAGACTAATAATGGTTGTACTTGTTCTGATTTGAGGATTCTTCAATGGTCACGTGCTGTTTATATCATGCCTAAGAAGAAAGATGCAGACCAATAATGGATGCATTCAAGGTGATTTACTCACTCTTCTATGGTCACAAACTATGGTTGCATCTACATGTTAGGAGCATAATGAGTTGTAATGGATGCATCGATCTAATTTAAGAATTTTGCTTTGATCAAGACTTATCATTGTTACTGAATGGACTAATGTAATAGTCAAAGTTGTAGTGTGGTTTGTTTAAGGGTATTTACTGTATTATTAACAAAATATAAAATATAGTCAAATAGGGCCAAATGTAGTTCAGTAACAAGTGTGGGAGTATTACATAAAGCATCTCTTGGATTAATAAATATGTGAAAAATGGATACTAATTATTTAAAGATATATACGAGTAATGTGAAAATGATTTTATATGTATATATATATATATACCTATAAGCAATTACTAATGCTATAATTGAATTGTGTGAATTATAGGCTTTTTATGAGTATTAGTGAATTAAAAAAATAAAGCAGCATTGCATGAAGAGAAAGTGGGCCTTTCCTGGACCAATGATGAGAATTGCAGGTATATGAGTCTTGGATGATGAATAATATGTGTCTGGAACTCTGAGGTTCAAAACAAAAAAAAAAAAAAAAAAAGAGCTTACGTAATATGGTCTCATGATTTCTTATCATGGCTACATTATTCCTTCCCCCACAAAAGAGGCAGAGTTGTATTGTTACATTAGTTTTAGGGAAAATGAATCTGAGTCTCCAGTGTTTGTTCTGAAAAGGTTAGAAAGATATATCTAATCCTAGTATGAATGCTGCTCACCACCTCTGCCATCACAGACAAAGCTTTTCACTGGTGGATGGTGCATGGGAAAGGATGCCAGTGACATTAACCTTGAGCCCTACTTGAGAAACGGATCTCAGCTTGAAGCCTTAAAAAAAAAAAAAAAAAAAAGAAATTAAACATCAAACCTAATAAAGTCTTTCTGTAACTTTTTTGGAGTCTAAAATTTGATGTTAGCCATCATATTTCTCTTGCTTGGGGGAAATATATGCCATTGCAAACATCTTGGTTTTGCAAAGTCAAGCTGAGTGCCTATCCTGGAATGAAGGGGTGCAGATACAAAGAGCTGAAAGTCGTTTCTTCACCAGTAGCAGAGTATTATTCCACATGAATTATTTTGATGTTTACTTTTTCTTCTTATGTCTACTGGGAAGCGTGGGCAGGGTCAAATGTACAAAGGGGACATGCATACATATCTGCAAAAGTGTGGCAGGCAGGGCAGAGGAAAAACAAAGGAAGCAGTGTCTGGGATCCTCTAAGAAGAGCTGAAATCAATAGACCCCAGGAACAATGATATTTGATATCCAGCTGGCTATCAAATTGAAGTGTCCTATTTCTGCATTTAATTCCTATGTGTTCTATTTAAGTCTTTAGTAAAGTTAGATTAACATAGTTGTTAGCCATGGTTGAGGGTAATGATGTATGTTCAGTTCTTGCTGAGAATGAAGTAGTCTGGGAGGGTGTCCACAGGAAGAGGTGATAATTGGATAAACAGTGTACTGAGTGACAGGAAACAAGAGACAATCAGAAGAAATCTTCCTGACAGGTGTATATTGCCATTCACAGAGGATTCATGTGACCACTCGCAGGGTAAGGGAGAGAGACTGCTAGAGTCTGTGCAGCTCTGCAGAAGGGAGTTTGACTGTGCCAGTCAACAGAAAAACGCAGCACTGGAGAAGAGAGGACATTCAGATTGTCACCACAGTCCTGCTCTTTACTCATAGAAATGTGATATTTGGAGATATAGTGCTCTTCTTTCCTTACTGCTCTATTATCCTGTATATCTACTTTACTCTCTCACAGTCTCACCTTTATGCAGAATTTTTATCTGTTTCTGTCTGTGTTTTTCTAATGTATGTTTGGATTCAAAATCCAGTCAGAAAAATCCCTCAGGGAGAAATTCAAAGGAGAGAGAGGAAGGAGCAAGGATGGAAGGGAATGAAAAGGGAAAACTAAATGAAGGGTGGAGAAGTGGAGGAAAGCCCAGTAGGATGAACTACTGCTCAGGGAGGCTGAACTATGCAGCACTGATTTTCTTAGTATCTTGGAGTTGAGAGAAAATATTGCTATCATCTAATCTAATCTATTGTCCCCTACTCCCACATGACAGTGATGTGATTCTGATATGTAACTTTCATATTAGGCCGCACCACTATTCAGAAACCAGAGGAGATTGACTTAAAAATGCCACCCTAAAGTAAGAGTCACCATCAGGCAGAGTAGGGCAGACACAACTGAAAAAGAGTGTGCCTTCACCTTCTGTGCCTGAGTCCCTGAATCTCATTTGGAAATATCGTCCTGATCTCTCCACCACCTTACAGTGAGCTAATATTTGCTAAACACTAAGTGCCCAGGATTGGACTGAATGCTTCATCTACATCATCTCTTCCCCCACCTACAACCATGGAAGGAGATACATGCTAGATTGTTATCCACATTTTACAGAGAAGTTCAGAAACATGTTCAAGGTCATGGGTAATAAAGAATGAAAATGCACATACCACCTGTGCTACTGATGTGATGCCCTGAGCTTTCTCCCGCCATGCTTTCAATCTCCTTACCTATGATTTTTCCTGATCTTGCTATCCTTTTCTTCCCTTGTATGAACTTTACTCATCTATGTAGGCTCTGATTTGTTTTAGCCTAACCCAAGTGGTTGATTCAGGGGACAGTTGTCATTGTTATACTAAATATGTGGCCTTATTCTGTCCCATTGATATTTTCTTTCTGAAGGGCTTTGAGGTGACAGCTAGCTTCTACAGTGACTTTTTTTTTTTTTTTTTCCAGTTTTTGGCCGAGGCTGGGTTTGAATCCACCACCTCCAGCATATGGGACTGGCGCCCTACTCCTCTGAGCCCAGGCACCTCCTGACAGCTAGCTTCTGATCTTTGTCCATCTGTAGTCAATAGGGATGTGCTCAGAACTTGAAAATCACCTCAGGAGGGTGGCACCTGTGGCTCAAAGGAGTTGGGTGCTGGCCCCATACGCCAGATGTGGCAGGTTCAAACCCAGCCCCAGCCAAAAACTGCAAAAAAAAAAAAAAAGCTACCTCAGTAGACATCAGATTTGAAAAGCTACTGACACTGTCTGAATTTCTCATGCAATCATTCTCTAGATGGGATAATGCATTTAAGCCCTTAGACCTCCATTTCCTCTTCTGCAAAATGGAGCCAATACAATGCCTGCTACAGAAGGGCTGCTGTATGGAACAAATGAGATGAAAGTACGTAGGCTTATGCTTAATGTAAACTATATGTTTTATAAGCTTTAGCTGCTATTATTAATATCATTTAGCAGAGGAAGAAACTGAAATCCTAAAGCTCAGCTTAGTGCCTCAAATTGAACAGCTAGTCCATGGCAGAGGCAAGAGCAGATCTTTCACACCAACCATTAACTGAACACCTACTGGGTGCCAGACTTTCTGGTGCACCCTGGGAACACTCAGACGGATGTGCACAATGTGACCTTATATGAAAATGAGTATTTCTAATATGGCATATTTCTGTAAATATTCATGAATATTGCCAAAAGAAAAAAATGCAAAGGATCCTGGAGAGATGAATTGTTATCTCAAGGTCAAATGAGAGATACTACAGTGTGTACAAAATAGTAACTCAGACACTCTGACACCTAACTAGCTCCCCTTTCCTTTCCACTGTGCTGCCTTCAGCTGAATGTAATTAGAAAAGTATATCTTTAGAAGACTAATACCCATTATACAATGTATTCCAACATTAACTATAAATTATTCTCTCCATCAGTGCAGGAAATTGGGTGTTGACTGTGTTTAAGGGGGAAAAAATTGATTCAAATGCTACATGAGAATATAATTTAGAAAGTGAGGCCTCAGTAGAAAAGCCATAGACTAGGGGTTTAGAAAACTTAGTTTTGGTCCAGCCTACTTCTATCTATGTTGCTTCCTCCTATGTGAAATGACCATGGTTTCATTTCTGGCACAAAGAAAGTGTAGGTGTATGTGTTGAGAGGCTGGGTTGGACCTTGGGCAGTGAGAAAGCTACCAGGATATCTGTATGTATATATTTTTTCCTTCAGGCACTGTCTTTGCATTAATTTTATTTTATGTTATTTTATTATGAGTGCCTGTAAGAAACCTCACTTAACATTAGGTCTTTACTCACAAAGAATGGAGGAGGACTAATCCCAATCTACTGGAACACATTGGTTCTCAGGCTTTCTGAGTATAGACGCTGGAGCTCAGGTTCTGGGGAAAGGAGTAGAATGAGTAACAAAGCAGCCAGCGCAAAGTCTTCACAGCCGCAGGAGCAAATCAAAAGAAAGGGGCCTTTCTCCCCACTGTTACTATGGCCAGAGCTGACCTGACACATCTCATCCTGGCCCGAGGTGGAGTGAGGGAACAGGCAGAGACAAAGTGGAAAAAGTTGAGTACAGATAACATGAGACAGAAGGGAGAAGTGAAGAAATAGAGCGTGACAGAGGGTGGTAGCTCAGGGGTGAGAGATCACTATTAATAATAATGGTGGCTCCATTTGCAGGGTTTCCTGTGAGCCAAGCATTGTTGTTTCTAATACTTATAACAAGTTAAACATTAAGTCTGCATTTTAGAAATAAGGAAGTGGAGATTCAGGGCGGTTAAAGAACTTACCCCTGGGGGTAAACAGTGTCAGAACTGAGAGCTAACCTCATGTCTGTCTGCCTCTAAAATCTATTCACCGTCTACATGCTAGGCTGAGGTAAGGCCTCAGAAGGATATAGAAAGCTGAGAATATTTACATGAACTGGTGACTGTATTTCAACACTCACAATAGCCAGTTTTCTCTGCTTTAAAAATATATTGGAATTTTTTTTTTTGCGTTTTTGTCTGGGGCTGGGTTTGAACCCTCCACTTTCGGCATATGGGGCCGGCCTCTGCTGTAAAATAAAGAGATCTAGAACCCATCCAAAAGCATGATTTGGGTAAAGTCAGGTTCGAGGTCCTCTAACATCTGCCTTGATGAAGCACATGATATAATAACTCAAAAGTAATCTTGTCATGTTCTCAGTAAGTTAAATACACTTTGGATAAAAGGATAAATAATATAAATCCAATAGCCATGTTAAAATTCTACAAGTGGAAATAAATAGCTATAAGCATAAAATAAGAACGTTCAGTTCCTTGAGATTTATGATGCCTAAGAACAAAAATGGATATAGATCTTTGCTTATGGGGGGTCTGTCAATGCAACATGGAGAGAAAGGGTCAGGAGGGAGAATTTCAAGGCCATTGTTTTCTTGTGCATCTACTTGTGCACCTTCATGACTTCAAGTAATTTTCCAGGATCTGCTTAGAAGTGCTCAGAGGTGTGGAACTTAACATTCTTGTGAACTGCTTGCATTGAACTCAATTCTCTGCAAATCATAAGGAATATAATGCTTAAATAATTCATTTTAGTTGAAAAATGCTGGTCATTGGCACTGTCTCTGGACTCCTGACAAACAAGCTAAACAAAAAGGAGAGAAAAGGCTTGAACATTTTGGTGGAGTATTTTCAAGACAACATGCAATCAGAATAATTAATGCGAGTGCAAATGCGATATTAGTTTCTGGAAATGTTTATCTTATGAAATGAAACATAATCACCGTGGCAAACTTTAGCATTAAAATAAAGAGATATTTAACAAAAAGAAAGAGATGAGAAGTCTCTACAAATCTCTTTCTTTTTTTTTTTTTTAAACTAGGATCTAGCCAAATAACTTGGCATTAGGTATTTCATGAGATGTATCATCAAAGTTATTCTTTTTAGTCTCTAACATTCTTTTAACTGGTTGCTTGAATGGATTTTTGTGTTGGAATGAGGACATTCAATGTAGTTAAATGGCTGGTCTTATAAATAAAAACCACATGGAGAACACTGAAGGAATGCATGCCCTGGGTATCACTTTTGATCACAGGTTACACACCATCCCATATCATTGCAATATACTCTACGATCTTCCCCTGTTTACCTCTCCAGCCTCACATCCTATCATTCTCCTTCCACATTGTTCTTCACTTCCAATCAGACTGAATTATTTTTAGTACTTTAAATCCATACTCTTTCCTTCCCTACTCCTGATTAACAATCTGCCCTTCACAGTAGTCTGCTCTTTTAAAAAAAATCAAACGCAATCATTTTACTTCTCTGGAACTCTCAGTGGCAACTTATTGTACTCGAGCCAAAGTCTTTAACCTTTGATTCACCAGGCCCTGTGCACCTGAGTTTTACCTTTATTTCCACTTCATCTTGCACCACGTTTCCCAGAGCTCTCCCCTCAATGATCTTGAGCAGTGATTTTCAACCACTGTGCCTCGGCACACCCATGTTCCGTGAGAGGATCTTAGGTGTGCCATAAACATTTTTAAAGATCATTAACTGACTTACTTTGGAAAAACATTCAAAGCACAAATAGTATATTCCTTTTTTTACTTTTTTTTTCTGATCGACATAAATTGTGTTGCGAAAGTTTAACTACACATTCAAGTGTGGTGTAAGATAAAAAAGTTTGAAAAACCTTAATCTTGAGTGTCTCTCCTTCTTTTCCCTTTGCCTCCTTGGTCTAGTCCTCCTTTGATTAAAAAGGCAGAAATAAGACAAGCTGTCTCTGTCTTCTAATGAGTTCATTTTCCCTTACATATTTCTGTGCCTGCACTCATCCTCATTGACAAGTACATCTAATATTTTGGTAATTTTTGGCCTTCCCAACTGGAGGGAAATTTCAGAGAATGTGTAAGTTGTTCACCATTGCACCCCCAGTGTGTATCACCAAGACTGCATGTAACTATTTGTATAATAAACATATTATCTCCACCAATTGCTTTTACCCCCACTACTCTTTCCTCTCCATCTCAATGACCCAAACATCCCCAATATTCTTCCACAGCACCCTGTCCTTCACCCAGCCTAAAACTCATCTGAATAATCTGTGTGCTTACCTCTTCCTTTCACTAAATTGCTATCACTCCAGAGGTAGGGGCCGCAGCTTGTGCAACCCTCTATCATCAGGCTGAACAGAGCTTCTGGCACTAGCAGGGCCTAGAAAATTATTTTTGAACAAATAATTATACTACAGACAGTGCTATCCAGTCATCCTAATCTAGGATGTCATCTGTTTTTTAAAAAGTGTCTAACTTTTACTTCTTTAAAAGAAAATGCATCCGCACATGTGGGTGTGTGATATGTTTGTGTGCATCTGAAGAAAGCTCGTCTTCACTGTGGCATGTACTGGACATCCTCCATGACATCAGCACTGCTGTCTGCAAAAGCCAAGGGTGAGTGCAGTCTGCTCAGCGTGTGTATGAGACGATGGTTTCATTTTAACCAAATTAATTCATCCTTTGGACATCACCTAGCAGTGCACAATGCCTCCCCAAAATTAGTGACAGTGTCTTTACCTGCTTTTGAAAATGAGGATAAGCTTTGGTATAGCTTGGCAGTAGTTATCTTTTTAACATTTTCCCTGGGATGAAAAACTGGGAAAACCTTTTTGATGAATAATGTGAACCAGAAATGATATTTTTAAAATGGAGAACAGGATTGTAGACACCATATAAAGAGCCTTGAGTCAGTCTTCCCACACTCTATGAAGACCGTTCTCTCTACCCTCAGAGTGGGGACTGGGGTTGAGCTCATGCTGATTCAGCATTTGTGTTAATAAATCCTCTCTACTAGACAGAAGTTATTGGACCAAGTAGGTGTTTGACTCAAGTGGATTATTTCCAATTCTTCTCCCAGGAGTTTGGAAGTAGCAGTTCAGGATGCTGGCCATCTTTTCTTTTTGCTTTGTGGTGAGTTTACTGTGATAGGCACTATGCAAAAGGCTTCAAGGATAGTTCATTTGGACCATGATAAAAATAGTGTAGATCAGAGAAGGGAGCATTTATTTAAATAATCTACATGTTCTTGTAGAATTGAACCGTCCTTCATTCTTAAAAATTACACACATAACTACTCTATATTAAATGCAGATGATTAAGATAGCATCTAGTCCCTTAGCTGTTAGCCACCCTGATGATAAATTTTGGAGGAATTTTCAGAAAAAAAGAAATTACAAAGCCTATAACCTCACTTCAAGGTATTAAGAGTTAGTGGATTTTCAGGGTCTTCTAGAGCTTCAGTCTCCTTTTTGGAAAGGTCGTCATTGTGTATTTCATGGAGTCATTCAAAGCTGATTTCATTTTTCCTCCAAGTAAATAAAAAAAAAAAAAGGAGGAAGGGAATTTTGCCCATGGAGAAATTACTTGTGAAGTTACTCAAAATTATAACTGTCTCTACCTTGGTAATAAAAGATATCATTTATATATAAAATACTTATAATGTTTATCTCTCTTAGTGCTTACAGGGGTCCCCACTTTGTGTGCGTGTGGGTGTGTGCACGCGCACATGTGCATTTTTGAGATGGGAAAAGATACATAACAAAGACTTAAGGGATCAAAATTATATTCCTGCCTTTGGCTTAATGTAGTATATAAACCTAGACTATTGCCTAACTTCCATTTCCCCATTTTTCATAGTTGTAAAGTTGAAATTTGAATGTGCCTTATCTCATTTTACCATATCATTAATGAGATGGAGCTTTGAACCACATGTTATCAGCCTGGTCTCCCCAACAGAAGGGTCATAAGGCCAACAATGCACTCATGTCTATGCAATGAAAACTAAACACAAACCTTACCCACCAAAGTTTGGGTGAACTTCTTGGACTGGCAAACCTCTGAGTGCTGTCACACATCAGAGCTGGCAGGCAGAAGCATCATCCAGGGCTCCACGGGCTGATGACAGAAAACTTTGCGTCTGAACCCCTCCCAGACACCGTCTATGCATCTCTTTTGCCTGGTCCTAATTTGTATCCTTTGCTATAATAAAGCTGTAATCATAATTTAAATACATAAATATAAATAAATAAAAATGCAAAGTAATGGCATTATAAGCTTAATCTTCTTTTTTTTATTATTATTTTTTTTTATTGTTGGGGATTCATTGAGGGTACAATAAGCCAGGTTACACTGATTGCAATTGTTAGGTAAAGTCCCTCTTGCAATCATGCCTTGCCCCCATAAAGTGTGACACACACCAAGGCCCCAACCCCCCTCCCTCCATCCCTCTTTCTGCTTTCCCCCCCCCCATAACCTTAATTGTCATTAATTGTCCTCATATCAAAATTGAGTACATAGGATTCACGCTTCTCCATTCTTGTGATGCTTTACTAAGAATAATGTCTTCCACTTCCATCCAGGTTAATACAAAGGATGTAAAGTCTCCATTTTTTTTAATGGCTGAATAGTATTCCATGGTATACATATACCACAGCTTGTTAATCCATTCCTGGGTTGTTGGGCATTTAGGCTGTTTCCACATTTTGGCGATTGTAAATTGAGCTGCAATAAACAGTCTAGTGCTGGTGGGACTGCAAACTAGTACAACCTTTCTGGAAGGAAGTATGGAGAAACCTCAAAGCACTCAAGCTAGACCTCCCATTTGATCCTTCAATCCCATTACTGGGCATCTACCCAGAAGGAAAAAAATCCTTTTATCATAAGCTTAATCTTCTTAATATTTTCCCCCCATGAAGTGATGGTCATTCACAAACCAGGCGACACTTTCTACTGAGAGGGTTTCCCAGGCATTTCTTTTCTTTACACCAATCCCCCCTCCTTATACCTTTAGAAAAGCATCATCTTATAGGAAAACCGCACTTTATTTAGAGGGTTAATGGTAAATTTTTAAGCATAAAATTGTACAAATGTGATTGAAACAAATGGAGCATTTAAATTAATAACAACAAATCATTACAACAGCTGGTAATTAACCTTTACTCTCTGTAAAGGATTATTTAGACAGCAAGGCCAGGCAACATCTTATACAAAAGTGTGGTGTTAGAGGAAAATCTGCTGGTCCAAATACTGTTTTAGTCAGGAGTAGAAATAGGAAATGGTGAATAATTTAATTTACTTTTAAAAATGATGCTTTTCAGATGCAAAACTTCCAGTGGTGACTGAAGATCACGGTATAGGGTTTTCCATTCTTGTAGCAGTGGTCTTCTCTAGATTACAACATAGTTTTTATAAACATAATTTATTTACACTCTGCATGACTTGGATAAAAAGAAATTACTTTTGAGAAATGTGAAATCTACCATATTAAGAGAAAAAAGTCCTCGTCTAAGCATGTGGTAAGGGAAAGAAGTAACCTTCTCCTCAGATCAAATAACTACCAAACCATTAGAAAGTCCTTGGTGTTTTAGATTTTTTTTTTTTTTTTTTTTTTTTTTTACAGTTTTTGGCTGGGACTGGTTTGAACCCGCCACCTCTGGCATTTGGGGCTGGCACCCTACTCTGTTGAGCCACAGGCACTGCCCAGTGTTTTAGATTATTTATGTGACCTTTAGGGAGAGCTAAAGAGAGTTTGAGTTTGATTTGAAATAAACTAGACTTCAGCAAATGCAATAGATCTGAATCATAGCATAGCCTCAGCAAGATATAAAAAATGATATACCCTTCTAAGATGGATGGCAGAGAAGATCACATTCTTTTGTCATTTATTCACTCAACAAAAGTATCAAAGATTGACTATGTACATAGCACTTTGCAAGAGACTGAAAGAACACAATGATAAGTTAATCTATTTTCTTTTTATTTATTTATTTTTTTCTTTTTACATATACATGTGTTTATCAGGTTTCCATCTTTTGCCTTCACAAAATTAAAGAGGCAAAATCTTATAGACAATAGAAAAAGAAGAAATACTTCAAAATCATTCTACTTGATCTGGGTACACCTGATATTAAAATTAGAGAGAATATATTATTATAAAGGGGAAATTACAAACATATTTTGCTTATAAATGAGGATGCAATATCCCAAACAACATATTTAAAGTTGAATTAAAAATTAATGTTTAAGTAATGTACTTTGGTCAACATTAAATGCAATTTATGTGAGAATTAGTCACTATTTTCTTTTCTTGTCGAGTTAATCTATTTTCTAACCTCAAGGAACATACCGGCTAATAAGGAATGCAGACAACTCATAACTATTCTAATAAAGATGATCATTTGATAAAATAGGATCACATAGAAAGGACATATCATTTACTTTTATAGGGTCAGAAAGGGCTACCTATAAAAAGTATCAGGTAAGCCAAGATCTGAGGACTCTGTAGGAATTGGCCAGGGGAGGAATGAAGAAATAAGTTTATGCTTAAAGGAACATTAAATACAATAAAATTAAGAGAAACTTGTGGAGCTGTTAAGTACTTTCATCCACTGGAAGCTTAGAGTTCAATAAACAGAGAGGAGAAAGGTAAAGCTGAAGAGATTAAGGGTGGGCTCACTGACATGATTCAACACATTCAAGTCTCTGCCCCCTCGCCCATTTCTGGGTTGAGCTAAGAATTTTGGTTACAGGTATATTTTACAAAGGTATCCCCACATCTTTCCCAGAACTGTACTATCAAACTCCTCTAGTAATGCCAGTTGTCTTAGCACCTCTGTGCCATAATCAACAACTTTCTTTCTCAAATGTGCCAAAATGGTCTTATTTCAAGTATTTTCCATTCCTCATCTATTGAGTAACCAAGTTTTCATTGGCTGTGGGATAGTTGTCTTAGGTTGAGAAAATACTGTTAACTGATAAGTATGTCAATCTCAGGGAAGATTCTATCCCACGGACCAGAGGAACCATCCATACAAACAAGCCACAATTGACACTTTTATAGACAAAAGGAAACATCACCTAACGAAAACATAACTGATTCAGTAACCTTCAGGTTGCAGAATCCTGCCCTACTGGGAAGAATATATAGCTATATCCCTTTATGATTTATAAATCAGTTTCATGGGTGGCCTTGGAAAACTTTGGTTTGCATTAAAAACATGACATTACTGGGTTGTTCTGACTGTTTAAAATTACTACAAATTTTTCTGTATGTAGATCAAATCTGAAAGATTCAATTAACTAGGCTTGACCTAGTTGTTATTTTGAAAAAAAAAAAAAGTCTTGCATTTTAGTTTCTTTGAGATGAACAACTATTGGAAAGGCAATTTTTAAATATGTTATCCAAAGTTTAGAAAGCAAGTAAGAAAAAAAGGCAGAAATTCTGACAAAAGCATTATGATTTTCTTTAAATGGCATCTTTACAATGTCTACTGTAAGTAGGTAATGGAAAATGTCAACAAAATTATTCAAGTCTTCTTCATTATTATGATCATAGAAAGAGTTTAGTACTTTAGTCAATCTTCAAATTTCTTCTCCTTCTGCTGCATTTCAGTTGAACATGCAAAATTTCTATGTCCTTTGTCACTCTGCTATTTTCATATTTCTTGCTTTTCTTGAATCCAGCTAGGTAGGGGTGGAAGTGTCATTCATTCTAATCATACATTTTGAATTGTGCATAAGTGCTGAATGTTGAATAGCCAAAAATAAAAAATGGGGACAAACAAAACCTTTATCAACGTAGAGGAAATGTTCAGTGAAATGTTATTATTAGTTACAATAGCTACTGCTGCTATTTGCAGGACGCTGTGATAAACTCCTCATAAACATCCAATGGGCATAGACATTTTTAACTCCACTTATAAATAAGGGAAATCATGCAAAGAGAAATTAAGTATTTTAAAGGTCACGAAGATTGGCAGAGATTGGCTACCCCATGACTCAATCTATTTCATCTTTTTTTAATGAAGACAAACTCAGAGTAGATTTCCCAGATTTTCTTTTTAGTGACTGTGGCCATGTTACTGAATTCTGGCCCATGCACTCTGAAAAGACTGAGGAGTGCCACTATGAAGGCTGCTGCATATGCAGTTTGATATATGAATCTCTGCTTCTTCCTCCTTCTGCCGTAAACTTTGGAGGCCGTCTTCGAATGGTAAAATCACAGGGGAGACAGAGCCTGAGTTCATAAGCACCACTTGGAGAACAGCCACTAACCAGAGTTACTTGTTTTGTTCTTTTCATGAGCGAACAACAGATATCTATTGTGGTAAACCACCGAGATTTAGGAGGTTTTTTTTTTCCAGAATAATATGAAGGTACATATGATTAGATTACATTGTTTGCATTTGCAAAGGATAGTCTTCTGAGCTGTAGTTGTGTCCTCCACCCTGCAAGCGTGCATGTATCCGTATATGTGCCCTTTAGGTGGGAACTTACTGAACCTCCTCTCTCCCTCCCTACTTCTTAAATTTGAATTTTCCTCTCACGTGGGCCTATAGTTTTATTTATTTTTTTTTTTGGTAGAGACAGAGTGTCACTTCATGGCCCTCGGGTAGAGTGCCATGGCATCACACAGCTCACAGCAACCTCCAACTCCTGGGCTTAAGCAATTCTCTTGCCTCAGCCTCCCGAGTAGCTGGGACTACAGGCGCCAGCCACAACGCCCAGCTATTTTTTTTTTTGGTTGCAGTTCAGCCGGGGCCGGGTTTGAACCTGCCACCCTCGGTATATGGGGCTGGCGCCTTACCGACTGAGCCACAGGCGCGGCCCGGGCCTATAGTTTTTAATCTACTTGTGTCAATGTAGTATCGAGTACACAGGTTAGTTAATTTTAGGATTTTATTTATTACAGGAGTTACTCTAAGCAATAACTACAGCTGGTAACTGGAGAAGACAGGACTTGAATGAAGGGATGCCTCGCCACAAAGCACATTCTCTTAGCCGTATCTCGGCTATCAGATCATATGATGTCTCTGGGATTGTCATAATGAACACTATGTTAAAAACTGATTCCTTGAATCAAAATATTTCCTAAGTCTCAGGCTCAGTGCTAGTTCCATCAAGAAGATAAGATGTAGTTTGTTGTCGCCAAAAGTCAGACTGAAGTTTAATTGTCAATGTAATGCTGCTTGTTGGGAGGAGAGGACTTTCAGATTGGGTTGATAAATGGATTGATGTTTCTATTGAAGAGTTGTATTAGTTCTCACCAGAACAGGTTGTTATAAAGTGAGGCTGTCCTCCTGTTCAGTCTTCCTTGCACTCCTACGTTCTCTTCTGCTGCCCTTCCATGTTATGATTTAGTACAATTACCTCGGGAGAAGCCACCCACGTGACTGCCTAATCTCGGACTTCATAACCTGCAGAACTATGAAACTCTTATTTTATCAATTACCTAGTCTTGAGTATTCTGTTACAGCAAAACAAAAACAAAGTGCTATAACAGAATTGAATTCTAATTATAGAAGATATAATATGCCTAATATATCATAAAGTAGTGAAAAGACAATCACCGAACAGCTGCTTGCTCATTTATGACAACTTGCTTGCTAATTTAGTGATTTCATTGGTTAAGATGGCATTAACAACTACCCCTCAAAACATAAACAGTTTAGGCTTCTCTGACTAAAACACAAGCAATTATCTATCATGTAGCAGTATGTAACTTAGGAACTTAAGCACGCCTGGGAACTGGCAAAATAAAGGGGAACTGAATTCCAATTTCTGGATGCGTTCATAACTATTGAGGATGATAAAAACCATGAAGATGACCAAATTCATTTTTCCTAACACTTTTATCTGAAAGACTTTTTGTGGAAATCCATCTTGTTAGCTTGAAGAAAATGAGTTGTGGTTAGATGAATCGATGTATTCTGATATCACGGTTAATCCCATTCAGCCACTTAATACCCATGAACTCTAATAAAATATTCTGCCAGAGGGGTTCAGGAATAAATGCTGTATTTATAAGGCATTTAAAGAGCTCTTCTGGTATCAGAGTATCTTTCCACTCTGAGCCAATGTGTTGTTTCAACCTGCAACATGAAACTTCTTTATCCCAATAGGACTAAAACTAGATGAAACAAATAGTCCCTAACTTTTGTTTAAATACTGTGGGAGCTAAGAAAGATCTCTCTATGGGTTGGGCGGCGCCTGTGGCTCAGTCGGTAGGGCGCCGGCCCCATATACCGAGGGTGGCGGGTTCGAGCCCGGCCCGGCCAAACTGCAACCAAAAAATAGCCGGGCGTTGTGGCGGGCGCCTGTAGTCCCAGCTACTCGGGAGGCTGAGGCAAGAGAATTGCTTAAGCCCAGGAGTTGGAGGTTGCTGTGAGCTGTGTGAGGCCACGGCACTCTACCGAGGGCCATAAAGTGAGACTCTGTCTCTACAAAAAAAAAAAACAAAACAAAGATCTCTCTATGGGAGAAAATATTCCTCATCTATGTTTTGGTACCTAAAGTTGTTTAATAAACTGCCAAACCAAAACCTCAAAAGACATAAAAATCCCTCATGGGTAGGAAACATAGGGACTAAAATTAGAACTATCTGAAACCGATCTATTTCAGAGATTCTTCCCAGAGCAGCAAGAAGAAAGGTGATAACTCAATGTCACAAAGAGAGCAAAAAGTTTAGAAAGGAGAGGCGGGAAGCTCCCTGAAACTTGTTTCTCCCCTTTCTCTGCTCTGTCCTGGGCCTTTGGGGATGGAATTTTATCTCCACAAACGTATGAATAAGGCAGAGGTAAAATTCAATAGCATCTTTTGGTCATAGCTGTGTTCCATGAACATATTTCTGCATTCTTAACATACCTTTTAAAACCAAGGGACATCACAACAAAAGCTTTTAAAAAGCTTCAAATTGGTAGGAATAATTCATTTGCAGACTTGGTGGTAACTGTCTCATTTAATCTCATTTCCATGGTGTATGTATAGGCTTCGTTTTTAATATGCAAAGCACTTTGTTCAAATTGAATTTCCCTGTGCTTATTAATCACATACAATATTAGAAATGGAACCTCAAAATAACATTACCTCCCAGAAAGTGGCTTTTTTTACAGCTTCCCAGAGTACATTAAGTCTTAAAATATAGCATGAAAAATTATTCCTCTGTCCTTACCTATTATGTAAGCTATTTCAAAATTTATATCTTATGCCTGACATATTTTTCACTAACTGTTCTTATCAACCAAATTCCTTTTCACTGGTAGAAATGACTGGAAAAGAAGATGATAAAAAAAAAGTAAGATGCATTTAATGTAGGTCACACACGTGTTTCATATTCCTTATTTGAGAAGGATTCCAGTGAGGGCAATAGCAGAGGTGAGGAGAAGAACTGGGAAGAAATATTTTTGTATTCTGGGGAATCCTTTCTCATGCCATTCTTTTCTAAATCATGAAGAAAAGTTTATTTAATTCGTCAGATTCTGGAATACTTGGTGGGCACGATTCATCAGGACACAGGGGTATTGCATCAAAAGAGAAATAGATTGAATGGTTACCTTGTTTTTCTCTCTCTTATCTCTGTGTTTTGATAGTAAGAGGCTGGGAACTAGAAGCTAGAGATAAAGCTTTAGGAATAGGAGAATGGAATGGAGCCGTGTGCCTTTCTGTAAGCCACGAGCTATAGTTAAATAGAAAGCTCCTTCTACTTCTAAAGTTATAGCACAATCTCAAAGGGCTACTTGAATTTCATTTATACCATTTGTGATTTTGTTGGACACCTCACAGAGAGGAAAGCAGACTATAATTTGGAGCAGAAATATGACATTTAGAATCCTTGAGCAAAATGCATATGATGCTGCATTCACCTCTTATAGTTTATATAAATAAATGAAAGTGGTATTCATTGCACTGATGAAATCCACATTTGACAAAGAAACAGATAAAGGGCTGTCATATTTTTTAAGGTTAGAAATTACAAAGAAAAAAATAATAAATTCTACATATAGGCTATTTTATCTTGGATTTCTACTAGAAGAATTCTAGAAAGTAGTTATACTTGGAAATTCTTTGCTGTCTCAGAGAAAATCACTAACCTTTATCTATTTTATTTAGTTCCACTTATGGATCCAGATAATACCTCCAAAGCTCTTTCTTGGTCAGAAGTTTGAAAAGAGCAAACAGATTTTGTTAATTAGAATGATTGTTTTTCCTTTCCTACTAGGCACGTGTGAGTTTACCTAGATCTTGTCATCATTGTGTTTCTTTAATTTGGTGTTTTGGCAGAGCAGTAAAGAACAAAGAATTGCAGTTATTGCTGTCAGTCTTACAGGATGAGAATCACTTGGAAAAATTTCCTTTCTATAGTTGCCATTGCATACTAGAAAGACAACAAATTACAAGATGCTAATTTGTTAGCACCTCCCCCACCTTTATCTTGAATCTTAAACAATGAAAGCTATTACATAAGGTACATAAGCAGCACGGAGAGAAATTAAAGAAAAAGGCTAAATTCTGTATTTGTTAAATGAAGGTTAAAGGAAAGGGAATAGCTCCAAAAAGAGACACAAGAAAGATCAAGATTGATGGAAGGCAGATTCAGAATAAGAGATAACCAGGAGAAACGTGATCCTTACAAGAAACCACAAAGATAGTGAGGAAGATTCTGAGCTCCCCACCACATAGTACTTTGGATTCAAGACACATTTTTTTTTTATTCTTTTTTAGAGACAGACACTTTGTCGCCCTCAGTAGAGTGCTGTAGCGTCACAGCTCACAGCAACCTCCTGCTCTTGGGCTTAGGTGATTCTCTTGCCTCAGCCTCCCAAGTAGCTGGGACTACAGGTGCCCGCCACAGTGCCCGGCTATTTTTTGTTGCAGTTTGGCCTGGGGCTGGGTTTGAACCTGCTACCCTTGGTATATGGGGCTGGCACCCTACCCACTGAGCCACAGGTGCCACCCGACATATTTCAAAAGTGAAAGACAGAGATAACCTCAGCAGACTGAAAGGCCTTGTTTCTACAGGTGCCTGACATTAGGATTACAGGTCCATCACACAAAGAACATCCCTTTGACGTGCTTAGCTAAAGATGCTGGCTAATAGCACAGTGATTTTCACATCAACCTTAAAGGCAGCTGTAAGGAACACACAGCTGCTGAGGAGGAGGACAGGATCCAGATTCATGCAGGTGATACTGATGAGAAAGTAGGAAAATACTCTTGAGACCTGCCTGGACCCTGGCTCTCCCTCTCACTGTTGTGTAGACACAAGCAAGTCACTTATCATCTTTGTGCCTCAGTTTCCTCTCATATGGGATACCAGTATTACCTACTGTATAGGGTTGTGGTAAAGGCCAACTAAGGTAATACATAAGAAACCCGAGTTACTGGCAGAGAGTTGGAACTCAATGGCCGAGTTACCCCCCTGGTTTTGATCGCTGTAACATTGAGGACATGGGGAGCTTTTCTAATTCAATCAGCTGCTGTCTTAGAGGTGGAAAAACTGAAGCATAGATGTAATAGATACCACAAGGGACAAAGAGGCCACGTGAGCCACGTTACAGGAATGTGCACAGTGGCAGTAAGGAATTCAGAAAAGCCAGTCCTAAAGTCTCTCCCTGTCAGCCACAAGACCTGCACTTAAAACTACTAGTGAATGATGCCCCATGATCATATCAATGTACACAGCTATGATTTAATAAAAAATAAAAATAAAAAAAAAACTACTGACACTTACTTTCACAAGAACCAAAGGGCAGGAGTGTCTGCTGGAGCCAGCAGATCCTGGGGACGAGAAAGTATTTCAAAGGTGAAGCAGAAGTTTGCTTCAAGCTACTTGGTAAATCCCTAGGCTCTTTCCAAAGTGAAAATCTGAAGAGGTCTCCTATTTGATGCTCTAATTTTTAGGTGGAAAAAAAAAAAAAAAACATCTCCCAGCTTTGTCATTTTCAAGGTGAGCTGAAATAGGGTGGCTCTCAGGCAGCTGTGTTTACTCTGAGGTGCTTTCCCAGCCTCATAGTGTCATGCTGCAGTCTCTGCCAGCAGCACAGAGAATGCTCAGGGAAGTTCCTACTGACTGAATGTCAAAGTTTTCTCAGTGTAGTTGGCAATAATTACCGTGTGAGTCTTGCTTTCTTTCCCTCCTCCATCCCCACTTCTCTCCCTCCCTCCCTCTCTCTCTTTCTCTCTCTCTCCATCCCCAAACAAGGAAACAATTTATCTTTCTTTTTCATCCTAATCATCTTCTGCCTTTCACACTGAGAGCAGGCTCTGGGGACTATGAAATTTATCTTTGTAGTCTCACTCTGTCTCTAAGAAAAAGTATTAGAGACCATATAATTTGTCTCAATCTATTAGTCCATGTACAGTACCAGAATTGTTTTTAGAACATGCATCTTCCAAACCCCCATCTGAAATTTAGAAACCTGTATCCCTGAGCCAGTTACTAGTGTATAGTGGATCTCGACTGGGGACATGTTTACACATTTGGTAATGCCTTGAAACAATTACAGTTGCACAACTTGGATGTATTGTGGGCATCTAATGGGCATCGATTTTGAGTTTTTTGAGGAACCTTCACACAGTTCTCCATAATGGTTGTACAAATGTACATTCCCAGAAACAACATACAAGGGTTCCCCTTTCTCCAACAATAAGTTAGAGTATACTTTAAAATAACTAAAAGAGTAGAATTAGGGGTGGCGCCTGTGGCTCAAAGGAGTAGGGTGCTGGCCCCATATGCCGGAGGTGGTGGGTTCAAACCCAGCCCCGGCCAGAAACTGCAAAAAAAAAAAGAGTAGAATTAGAATGCTCCTAGCATGAAGAAATGTTAAATTCCTGAGGCGATAGATAGTCCAATTACTCTGATTTGATTAATCACATTGCATGCCTGTATCAAAACATCACATGTACCATATAAAGACATATAGCTATTATGTGCACATAATAATTAAAATTACAAAAACATAAAATCAGAAAGAATCATCAATCTGCAAATCTAATAATACCAAAGTTGGAGAAACTTCTGATAGCCAAAGTAATGAAGAACTTTGGTCAGGCCTAGAACTTATGCTTATCCTTAAAATGGATGAAAAGTAGCCAAGAATTAAAGGTACAAAAAAGGAAAGATTCCCAAAGAATATCAAAGTATCGCAGCCAGAGGCAAAAAGAGTTTGTTCTAGGCAAGCAAAATCAAAAGACATGTCTGCTAGACACATCTTCAACGGAGTCATCTAAGAACTTCCTGTCACTGACAACTCAAGATATGTCATGTACTGCACTAAATATATTCTGGCTTTTTTTATTTAATCCTTACAAGACCATGAAGCAGTTATTATTATGCATATTTTGTAGATTGAGAATTTAAGGCTCACCTAGCTAATAAGAGGCAAAGAAGTGTATCAAATTCATGATTTCTGACTTCAGAGCCTAACATATCTCCATATATTGTGTCTCAAAGATTCTATGTACAGAAGAGATGAATAAAGGCGTCGACTACTTAAAAAATAAAATTAAAGAAAAGGATCTTGTCAATCAATTAATCAGACTTGTTGTGACTCCAGTGAGAAGTAATACTTGTCTTATGAAAGGCCTTGCGTGGTTTGTACAGGTTCTGTAGATAGGTGCATGCACTGACTTTCACTTGTCTGTTTTAGGTCATTGAGTAATTCCTTTTCATTTTGCTTGCATGAGCCAGGTTTATTTTTGAAAAAATAAAAGCCTTTCAGGGCATATATGTTCTGACTTTCTGCCTATTCTTCATCACGAAATGTCAACCTTCAAATTGTTTGCCAAAGGTAGCTGTGATTTACTTTCTTCCTCAACATCTGGTGGATTGATAAAATTGTAAGGAATAGATATTTCAAAGAGAGAGAGAGAAAAGAAAGAGGAAGCAGCTCTGGGTTTGTATATGTCTACAAGTTTTAGGGATTGGACATAAGGATTAAGGTCTTCATTAGCAAAGTGTTATAGACTAATTTATATCTATCTCATTTATCATGGTTTGTTTGTAAATCTTATCAGATTTATCCCCTGGTCATTTTATAATAAACTTCTTATTACAGAAATTTATAAACATAACTCCAAATAGAACATGAAAATCACTCTCATCTTCCAGTTACCCAACTTCAATAGCAATCAATATTTTTGCATTCTTATTTATCTAATTATCTGAAATTTTTATGGAATATTTTATAGCAAATGTCTGATGTAGTATCATTTAATTTTAACATACTTTATTTTATTTTATTTTTTTGAGATGGAGTCTCACTTTGTCATCCTGGGTATAGTGCCATGGCATCATAACTCACAGCAACCTCATCCTTCTGACTAGCTGAGACTATACACACCTGCCACAATGCCCAGATATATTTAAAAGACAAGGTCTCACTCTTGCTCAGGCTAGTCTTAAACACATGAGCTCAAACCATCCACCCACTTCAGCCTCCCAGAGTGCCAGGATTACAGGCGTGAGCCGCTGCACTCAACCTTCAACATATTTGAATGTACAAGTCAAAAAAGACATTTTTTATATGGCAGTAAAGCCATTATCACACAAAACAAACCAGTGCAGATTTTTTATGTCATCTGATATTAAATCTAAGTTCAAATTTCTCTAATTGTTTAAAAACGTATTTTTATATTCATTTGGTTCAAATTAGTGTGTAAGCAGAATCCAGCTATGATATTGAGTGGTAAGAACTTTTAATTCTCTATCAAGGTATGACAATTCCTCTTTTCACTCCCACTTTTCAATGCCACTGATTCCTTACAGCATCCCTGTGAGGTGTACTCTCTACATTCTGGATTTGGTAGATTGTTTCCTTATGGGAACCATTATTTGGTGATCATTTACTCGAATCAGCTATTTTGTTATAAAATGATGGTGTTTCTAATTCTAACATTACTTTTGCATTTATTAGCTAAAATTCTTTATAAAAAGAAATTTTCTTCATATACCAGGGCTATTTAAACCCTCTGAGATCAAGGTCATGTGGCAAAAGCATGATAAATATCTATTTCCTTTAATTATCCACTGTTCTGAGTAATGTCTAGAATCCTAGCAATCTTTAGTGGTTTGGAATGACATGTATTTTGTTTCTATATCCCCTTATTTTTTTTGGGGGGGGGAGATATATTAAGAATTCATAGATTTGTGTATATTTAATGTCTTTAGTGAATTGTAGCCATGATTCTTTTTTTCTTTTTTAATATTGAAAACTGCAAACATATATAACTATTATGAGGATAGTAAATCATGAATTCATATGTTCTTCCTCTGGCTTTCAGCAATTAGTAATTCATACCAAATATATTTTTTCCCATAAGTCCACATTCTATATCCTCCAACCCATAAGATTAAGACACTAATTACAGCTGTATATTTTTCAGAACATGTACAATGGATATCTTATTAAAAAGAGATTTATTAGCCGCCCCTGTGGCTCAAAGGAGGAGGGTGCTGGCACCATATGATGTAGGTGGTGGGTTCAAACCCAGCCCCAGCCAAAAACTGCAAAAAAAAAAAAAAAAAAAAAAAAGAGAGACTCATTAACAAATAAACTCATCTCATGTCTACAATATCATTATAATAACCAAGTGAAATTAGCAATACTAATTTCTTAAATCACCAGGTCTACATTCACATTTTGTAAATTCTTTTACGAATGAATGTATGTATGTATGTATGTATGTTTATATTTTGCTTGTTTGGAATTCCAAGAAGACCAATGCACTGTAATTAATTTGTCTCATAATCATTTAAAAAAATTTTTTTTAGAAACTTTTAATAATCTTTCGGTTTTTAGGTGCCTCAGTCTTTTTTCTTTTTTGTTATCTTTATTGCATAAGAAACTTTTAATTCCTGTAGATTTTTCTCATACTTGGGAGTCTGCTGACATGATATTTATGAAATAATTACAGACAATAATTTTAGTCATTGTTCTTTTTAATGCTCAAGTTATCCACTTTTTACCAATGGAACAAAGAAGAGTACATTAACTTCATTATGCCTCATAATAGAAAACTATAGAAGATATTAAAATTAAAGACAGACTAAAGGTATGAAGGAATAAAAATGTAAATTTTTCTATTAAAAGAAACTTTTTTAAGAAAAAAAAAGTCCACAGAGAAAGACTTTAAGTAAATCATTAAAAAAATAGTTCATAACCAAGAACAAACCTTACATCATGCCAATATAGATATAATAAATGGTCTCTCTTACAATATAATAAGAATATTTTCAAATAGACCTACATAAGCAATACTTCAAAAATAAAAGTAAAAGAAGAGCAAAGATACGCTAAGCAAATTCATATAAAAAGAAACCAGGATCATTTTCTTGCTATCAAATAAGAGAAAAATCAGACAAAAAAAATCAAGCAGGGAAGAACATTTTGTAGCACTGAAGATCACAATACACAATGAAGATAGAACAACTATTTATTCACTGAATATTAATCACAAGTTTTATAGAACAACTATTTATTCACTGAATATTAATCACAAGTTTTATAGAAAAGAAACAGCAGGTAAAACTAATGGAAATAGGCAAAACAGACTACTAATAATTTACTTGCACATACCCATCAGTCCAAGACAGCTCAAATGAAGAAACTACAACTAAACAAATACAAGACTTCAGCTGCTATAACTAAACATCACAGACCAGGTGGCTTAAACAATAGACATTCATTTCTTACAGTTCTGGAAGTTGGGAAGTCCAAGATCAAGACCCCAGTAGATTTAGTTTCTACAAAGGGTACACTTCTTGTCTTGCAGACGATTATCTTCTTGCTGTGTCCTTACCTGGTAGGTAGATACAGAGAGCCCTGGTGTCTATTCCTCTTTCTGTAAGGGCACTAATTCCATCATAAGGACCTAAATTCCTCCAAAAGTCATACCTCATAATAATACCATCATATTGGGAGCTAGAGCTTCAACAGACGAGTTTTTGAGGAACATAAATGTTCAATGCATTATAGACCTAAACAATATAATCAGAAAGTGAATACAGCAAATGTAAATAAAAATATAAACTTCGATAATAAAAATTATACTTTCAAAACTGCACATACAGTATCAGTAAAATTTTATTGCATGTTATCCCCAAAATTAACTTTAATGTATCCCCCCAAAATATTATAACAGAATTAAAATTAAAACGAATCACAAAGACTACCCACCTAGAATAAAAAAAATACAAAAGCAAAAACATGCATTAACCAAAAACAATAGATTTCTATTAAGAGAATTCAGAGTTAAAGTGAAAATCCTTAAAAGAGATAAGATTTCCTTCTTTCTTTCTCATTTACTCTCATCTACAGTTGCCTAACGTTGCTACTCTTTTCAAACACCCAACTTTTAACTATTTTTTGACATTTTCTTTTTGTATTTTCATTTCAAAATATTAAGAGGGTACACATGTTCTAGGTTACATGGATCACTTTTGTAATGCTTGAATCCTGGCTAAAATTATTTCCATCATCCAAATGCTGTGTAAAGTCCCCATTAGGAAGGTTTTGTCTCTCCTATCCACCCCCCTGGTTGATTTCTACTGAGTTTTACTTCCCTTTATGCACATGTGTACTCATCAGTTAGTTCTATCCCTGAGAACATGTGGTGTTTGCTTTTCCATTCTTGAGAAACTTCACCAAGGGGAATGATCTCCAGTACTATCCAGATTGCTGTTCTTTTACGGCTCAGTAGAACTCCCTCTGATAGATGTACTATATTTTATTAATCCACTCATGAATTTATGGGCACTTGGCGTTGATCCCACATTCAAGTACAGGTGTCTTTTTCATGGAAAGTAAATACCCAAGAGTGGGGTTGCCAGATTGAATGGTAAGTACACTTTTATTTCTTTGAGGAATCTCCATACTGTTTTCATAGAGGTTGTACTAACAAGGTACAACCTCAGCCCACCAACAAGGTATAGACATTTATTTCTTTATGCATCCATGCCAGCATCTACTGTTTTGGGACTTTTTAATAAAAGCCATTGATTCTAACTGGGCTAAGATGATATCTCATTTTGGTTTTATTTGACATTCTGCAATGATTAGTGACTTTGAGCATTTTTTCATATGTTTATTGGCTATTTGTCTTTCTTCTTTTGAGAAGCTTCTGTTCATGTCTTTTGCCCACATTTTAATAGTATTGTTTGATTGTTTTCTTCCTGATTCACTTAAGTTCCTTGTAAATTTTGTCTATTAGTCCTTTATCCAGATAATGAAGGTTTCCATCACCCACAAATGTGAAAAACCATGTCACCTTTGTCTGAAAATAAATATTAATTTGCTTTCTGTCACTACAAATGTTTTAATTTTTTATAACTTTATATAAACTAAATCAAGTGGTTCATATTTTATTGTCCAGATTTTTGAACTCAGCATAATGATTTTGAGATTAATGTCATGATTTATGTCATCACATGTATATATGAAATCCACTTTTTAAATGCTTGATGGTAATAGCAGAATTATAATTTATCTGTTCATTTATTTATAGACTTTTAGGGGTGTGTGTGTGCTTCTTTTTCTGTTTTTCTTTTCTTTTTTTAGCTTAGAGGTATTACAATAAAGCCCCATTAATTCTCGAGTATACATTTTTGTGTTGATGTATGTTTCATTTCTCTTGGTTAATACGTGACTTGAAATTGGCTGAGTTGTATAGTCAGTATATTTGCGATAGTCAAAGAAATTGCCAGATGTTTTTCAAAGTAGTTATAACATTTTATACCAACCAGGAGTGTGTGAGGGTTTTGGTTGTTTTATGTCCCTAACAATACTTGCTGTGGTCAGTCTTTTTATTTTAACTAATTTAATGGATGTGTAGCAATCAGAGTATATTATTTTCTATTCTTTTGAACTTTATCATTATGTTTAGTATGCATGTCTTTTGAAGAACATACCTTTTGTTTGTTTTGTTTTTAATAAATATGGCAATCTTCAACTTTCAACTGGGTCATTTTTGCATGCAATTGCAATATATAATGCAGTTATTGACTTAAGCTTAAATCTCTCATCTTAATATTTTTTTTCAATTTGCTCCACATGTTTTATGTTCTAGGCTTTCTTTAATTGTATTCTTTTGCTTTTTATTTTAATTTCCCTTCTCTTATCTTGAAGGATATACAGTCTTTCATGATATATTTGTGTTTTCCCTGAAGATTTTACGTGCATTCTTAACTTATCAAAGTTAGCATCAACAACTGTTTATCTTCTCAGATAAGTAAAGTCTTAGGACATTTTAATTCTATGTATCTATTTCCTCATTTATATAAGATTTTTCATGTATTGTAATTCTATATGTATTTTAAAACCAATAAGTTATTGTACACTATATTTCACTATTAATATTTATTTATATTTGCCCATATTATTGACTTTTCTATTGCTCTTTATTCTTTTCTCTGTCTTTGACTTTCTTTATGGTATCCCTTTACTTCTGCCTGAGGAACACTCTTTTGCATTTCTTTTAGTACAGACCTGACAATTACTAATTCCTCAAATGTTTATGTGTTAAAGGTCTTAATTTTACTTCTACTCTTGAATAATTTTTTTCCTGAATATAGAATTTTGCGTTCACAATTTTAAAAAGACGTTGACTTCCTTGACTTGGAACTTATACCATTTATAGTGAGATGTCAGCTGTTAGTCCTTCCTTCTGTTGCTGCTTTGGAGGTAATCTGTTTCTTCTGGCTGTTAGGATTTTTCTGTTTTTTCTTTGTTTTCAAGATGATGTACATGGGGGTAGGTTTCATTTCATTTTTCTTTTTAGAAGCCTTTAAAGCTTCTTGAATGGCCTTTAGAAGCCTTTAGAAGCTCTTTATCTTGCTCTGTGGTTTCCTGTTCATCAGTTTTGAAAAAACATGTTCTTGTCTTTCTCCTCTCCTTCTAGGATATTAATCAAACGTGTAATTAACTGGCTTTCTCCTACCTCTTTTTAATTTTACTAATCATTTTTGTCTTTCTGGGTTTTATTCTGGTTATCTTATTTATAACATTTGTTTAGTTTCACTTGTCTTCTGGCATGTTGATTTCTACTTTAGTGTCTAAGTTCTTTTAAGTCATTTTCTGAGTTCTTTATTTCATGTTATTTTTTTACTGCTTGAGTTTTTTTTATAGTTTCCAGGTATCTTCCCCAAACTGTCTATTTCTTATGCCTTTTTGTATAAATTTCTTTAAATTAGAAGTTATTTAAATGTCTGTATTTCAATACTCATATAATTGGAGACTATGTATCTATTTACATTGTGGAATATCATTAATGTTGTCTACTATGCACCTTGTTCTTTTATAATGTGTGCTAGGCATTACATTTGAGCAAGTATTTGTGCAAATGATTTGAGGAAAGGAAATATCTTCTGCTAGAATTACTTATATTTGGCCTATGAGAACTAGTGCTTTAGGATGGTTTGGAGGGTTGGCACCCTGGCTCACCTCAACCTAATTTCAGGGTTTTAAATTATTCTATTTTGAGCCACAATACCTATAAAAGCTGTGTAATTCTGTACTCATTTAGGAACCCCAACAAAACACATGGGGTTCATAAGACTTATTCAAAATTAGGAGGCCTTGGACTCCAGATCTTGGTCTCTAAACTGTTTAGGCTGTCAAAAAGAATTCCTCAGCCTCTCAGAGGCATCTCTGAAATCATAAAAACAAACAAACAAACAAACAAACAAACAAGAAATCCCAGAAGAATGGCTTCAAACATCAGACTGATGAACAAATAAAACAATAAATAAAGCAACCTGGTTAAAATAACACTTTAAAACTTATTTAATCACATAAACCATATATACTTGGAGTGTGCAGGGTGTTCGTTTGTGGGATATATTTCTGGGAAGAGTTATTCTCTTTCAAGACACATAGGTACCCTGTTTCCCCAAAAATAAGACAGTGTCTTATTTTAAGGTGTGCTCCCAAAGATGCACTAGGTCTTATTTTCGGGGACATCTTATCTTTCCTGTAAGTAGGTCTTATTTTCAGGGAAATAGGGTACATAGAATAACAGGATCTTTTTTTTAACTGTGAAGTTCTACAGCTTATGCTCACTCACTCAGCAACTAAGAGTCTCCATAGTAACTCCTGAATGACAATTGTGAGTTATTGAAGGCCGAGGAATGCTGCAGCCAGCCACAAAAAAAGTTCTTGTGTGTCAAGATCCAGAGAAGAATTTTTTGGAATTTATCAAAAATTTTAACTTATTACTCTAGATTATGCAAAAGCAGTGTCAGGTAAATAATGATCATCTAACTTTTTAAATAATTAATTTAAAATTATTTGCTATAAATTTTAGCTATAAAACAAAGGCATTTCACTTGCTCTGTGGCTCCTACATCCTGTCAAATGATAATAGTCCCCCAAAGTAATGATTTATAAAAATGATCCCTATTCTATGCTCTCTGCTGCCATAAGGAAATAGCACAGGGTTCACAGAGTATTCAAGAGTCTCTGCTAAATGTTTCCAGAGACAACTAGTCCTGCAGGAAGTAGAGAACAAAAATAATTAGCCAGATAGTAAGGAAAACAATGGCAAACATGGCTCACATAGGTGATTTATTTTTGCTACCATTCAGGACAGGGCCATCTGTAAATGTCATGAGGCTATGTCATCTTCACTATTTCCAATCCTGGGCATGTTTGTGAACATTAGTTTTTCTTTTAGCTTCCAACAATTGAAATATGTTTCTTGGATTGCTGGAAAATTTTCATTTATGAGCTTTTGTGGGACAAAACTAGTTCTATATGAAGACTTTCCTATGACCCTTACAGATTAGAAACAAACATGTGACCTAGATTTTGCTTATCAAAAGCAATAACCTGGAATTTCAAAATGGAAACTAGTGACTCAAAGAAAGAGGGACAAGAGAGTAGTAGCAGTAACAAGTATTGGTGGCAAAATCACCACAATTTCTTCTCTGTGTCCCTGGGGGCTGTGGTACAAGGCAGGACATCTGGTTCTGCAGAGTGATTGGGCTTATGGTGTTGGTTGCTTAGATTGTAAATTGTTCTCACTAGTTGTTAGAACCTGATTTTCCAGTCTTTCTCCCTGTGCTCTGTGAATTATCAATATTGACTCAATAAATCTATCAAATCAGCCAGAGAGTTATCTGTTATTCATAGTTATTGCTCATGAGTAGTGTAATCATTATAATGATCATCTTCATCATTCTTAATAGCTAAATTTTACTGGACATTTCAACACTCTGAGCATTGTTTTCTGTCAAACACTTCATGGACACTATTTTAAAAACATTCTCAGCAACTTCTTTCACAATTCTGAGAGTTTTGTACCATAATTATCCTCACTTTATTTTTAACAAAACTGAATCTTGAAGAAGTTAAGGAATTTGGTAAAAATTAATCTTGGTGGAGGGCAGGGGCAAGATTGCCAACTGGAGCCAGCTTTCCATAGAGGATCCTCTCCAGAAGGAGACTTAAAAGACAGAAGTTTAGCAAGTAAGCTGATGGTTTGGAGCTGATCCAAGAGAGAAGGTTGAAGAAGGCACATCAACCCAGCTGAGGCAAGCTGAGACCCCAAGGAAACAAACAATAAGTACAAAATCCATCACCAAGCAGATGGGAATCCCCTCCCCAATGAGACTGGCTCACAGTATACTCTATACAAACAAGATAGCAGAGTTCAGATACCCTCCTATTATATCCCAAGGGAGAGACACTCCAAAAAACAAAACTTCTTTGCTAGAGAGGACTTACGAATGTGCCATGACACTCTCCTCCAAGGCATAAAACTTTACAAAACTGTACATATTCTCTACCTGCAATTCTGAACTCCCAGCACTCTCCTCCACTCTCACCCTGAGGTCTGGAGACCTGTTGCCATGGAGTCCAAATTCTAGGGCATTTTCTCAAGAGGTGTGGACAGAGAGTGGGCTATTGCTGGTCTGTGCTGATTCTGTGGCAGAGGTGGTAAGGACAAAATGGGGAACTGAGGCTGAGGGAAACCTATGGGAGAAGGAGAGGTGGTGCACTGCAGCACAGAGCAGCAGCAGCAACATCGGGAACAATAAGACTCACACCCCTGGGGATATTTTGAAGAGACACTCCCTGACTCTCTGGGCAACCACAGGAAGCCGGGCATCATCTCTGGTGCCAGCCACTAGTGGAACAGATCTGGGATGGAAATGCAGGTCCTGTGAATAAAGAGTATGCCTGAGGCGATACCTGTCTGGGCGGGTGCAGTGAGAATGGAGAATAGAAGATGCGTGTGCAGAGACGGTATACTCCCAGGGCAGGGCTGAGCCAGGACTGCTTTAGTGAGCCTAAGATGCACCCAGCCCTCAGAGGATCATAGCTGAGTCAAGGGCAGCCATGAAGAGGTAGAAACCAAAAGCTGAGTGAGAGTTCTAACTGCATCCACCCCAACACAGACTGCAGCTGAGACAGACACGCCAGCTCTGGGCAATGGCACAGACTGGGGCTAAGTCGCAGTTTGGGTGAACTCAAACAGTGTCTTATCCACAGGGGAATATAGCTGGGACAGAAACAAATTCTGCGAAATTGTTTGGTTCTGTCAAAAAACATCAATCATGGGTGGGGCTGGAACTGAGTGAACAGCCCTAGCCTCCATTAAGCATCTGAGGTTGTCAGGCCTCAGTTCCCCCTACTGGATGGTGGCAGAGTGTGGAGGCCTGGCTGAGGAGATATAGACCTCCCTGTTACTCGGGCACTTGCAAACCCCTGGAGCATCTGATCATTGGAGGGAACTGGGTCACAGCCTTGCAGAGGTAACAGTGACTGGGTGTGACAGAAGTTCAAGGTGGGGAAGGAGGCAACTGGGTGGGTCCTTCTCACTTCCTGGAGTACTAGAGCGAGTCATACTTCAGCTGCCAGCAGACCCCTGCTATCTAGTTCACAGAGACCTTTTGAACTCTCATACCTAAGACCAGTGCTGACTGGGACAATTGATTTGGACCTCTTGAACTGGACCAGTCACCCGAGGACCATCCAAAATAGTATCCTGAGTGTGGTTGTGAGAAGGTTTGATTTACCTTTTCCAGTTGTTGCCCGTGGTAGGTGGGGTAACTTATTTGCTGGTATTTCTCCACAGCTGAGACTTCAACCCAGAGTAACTGATTCACTAGGGTAGGACACATACCAGCTGAAAACAAGAAGGAATCATTTAGCCCTACCACACCAAGTAAGTCCCCAGTTTCTCAGGCTGTAGTACTATCTGGGTCCTTTGCAAAGCTCTAGGAGAAAAGATACAGACACCAGTCCAAGCACTGGGACAAAGGGCTTGTTAATCACTACTCCAGGAGACTCCCAACCCAACTTCAACTTATCTGCTCATCTAGCCAAACCATGTTAAATAATCATGGGGTGGAATCAGTGGAAAAACTCTAGTAAGATGAATAATCAGAGTAGATCAACGCCCCTAAGGAACAATATGGCAGACACAGCGGAAGAGCCAATTCATAAACAAATGGCTGAGATGTCAGAAATCAAATTCAGAATTTGGATTGCAAATAAAATTAGTAGAATGGAGATAAAGTTGGAATTAGAAATTCAAGGAGCATTTCAAAAGTTGTCTCAAGAATTCAATGAATTCAAAGACAAAATCACCAAAGATTTTGACACATTGAGACAAGAACTTACAGCCCTCAAAGATCTGAGAAATATAGTAGAATTCCTTAGGAAAAGAATGGAGCAGGCAGAAGAAAGGATTTCTGACATTGAAGACAAAGCTTTTGAATGCTCCCAAATTCTCAAAGAGGAAGAGAAATGGAGAGTAAAAACAGATCATTCTCCCAGAGAGCTCTGGGATAATTCAAAGAAAACTCATATTTACCTTATAGGAATCCCTGAAAGTGACATTGTGGCTTTGTAAGGCACAGAGGCTCTTCTTCATGAGATTATGAAGAAGAACTTCCCAGACATGCCAAGAGATTCTGAAATTCAGATAGTAGACTGTTTCAGAACCCCATCATAACTCAACCCAAATACGAAGTCTCCTAGGCAAATTATAATTAATGTTGCCAAAGTTAAATGAAGGAGAAAATTCTGTAAGCAGCCAGACATAAGAAAACCATAACCTACAAGGGGAAGAATATTAGAATGACTGCAGATTTCTCTGCTGAAACCTTTCAAGCTAGAAGAGGCGGAGACTTTTAATCTTCTAAAACAAAATAACTTTCAACCCAGGATCCTGTATCCAGCTAAGCTGAGTTTCATTTATGATGGAGAAATTAAATTCTTTAATGACATTCACATGTTGAAGAAATTTACCATAACTAAACCAGCACTCCAGGATATTCTCAGATGTATCCTCCATGATGTCCAGAGCAATCCTCTACTACAAAAGTAAACTCACTCAGACACTTTGAATCAAATTCCAACTTCCAAAGTGGCAAAAGGATTTAAAATGTTCACAATACTTTCAAAAAACTCTATAACCCAAATTCTACCAGGCTTATCAATGTTCTCAATTAATGTGAATGGCCTAAATTGTCCTCTAAAGAGACACAGGTTGACCGACTAGATACAAAACTTAGGCCAGATATATGCTGCATACCAGAATCTCATCTTCCTTAAAAGATAAATATAGACTCAGGGTAAAGGGATGGTCATCTGTATTTCAGGCAAATGGAAATCAGAAAAAAGCAGGTGTTGCAATTTTATTTGAGATACAATAGGCTTTAAATCAACAAAAATAAGGAAAGGTAAGGATGGTTACTTCATATTTGTTAAGGGTAACACTCAATATGATGAGATTTCAATTATTAACATTTATGCGCCCAACCAGAATGTGCCTCAATTTATAAGAGAGACTGTAACAGACATGAGCAACTTGATTTCCCCCAGCACCATAATAGTTGGAGATTTTAAGAGTCCTTTGGCAGTGTTGGATAGATCCTCCAAAAAGAAGCTGAGCAAAGAAATTTTAGACTTAGACTTAACCATTCAACAATTGAATTTAACGGACATCTACAGAACATTTCATCCTAACAAAGCTGAATATGCATTCTTCTCATCATCCCATGGAACACCGGAACATACTCCAAAATCAATCGCATCTTAGGTCACAAGTCTAACCTCAGCAAATTTCAAAGAATAGAAATTATTCCTTGCGTCTTCTTAGACAATCATGGAATAAAAGTTGAACTCCATAACAACAGGAAACTGCATAATCATACAAAAACATAGAAACTAAATAACCTTGTGCTGAATGATAGCTGTGACATAGGCAAGATTAAGAAGAAAATTACCAAATTTCTGGAACAAAATGATAATGAAGACACAAATCATCAGAACCTCTGGGATACCACAAAGGCAGTTCTAAGAGGGAAATTTATCACATTGAAAGCCTTCATCAAGAGAATGGAAAGAGAGGAAGTTAACAACTTAATGGAAAAGGAAGAACAACTGAGAAAGGAAGAACATTCCAATCCCAAACCCAGCAGAAGAAAAGACATAACAAAAATTAGAGCAGAACTAAATGAAATTGAAAACAAAAGGATTATATAAATAATAATTTTTGATCAATAAATCAAAAATTTGGTTTTTTGAAAAGTTCAATAAAATGGATAAACATTTGGGTAACCTAACCAGGAAAAAAGAGTAAAATCTCTAATTTCATCAATCAGAAATGATAATGACAAAATAACAACAGACTCATCAGAAATTCAAAATATCTTTAATGAATATTACAAGAATTCTATTCTCAGAAATAAGAAAATCTGAAGGGAATAGACCAATACTTGGAAGCATGCCACCTTGCTAGACCAAGCAAGAATGAAGTGGAAATGTTGAATAGGCCTATATCAAGTTCTGAATTAGCATCAACTATACAAAATCTCCCTAATGAAAAACCCAGGAACAGATGGCTTCACATCAGAATTCTACCAAACCATTAAAGAGGAATGATTACCTATATTCCTCAACCATTATTAAAATATGGAAAAAGAAGGAATACTACCCAACACATTCTATGAAGCAAACATCACCTTGATCCCCAAACCAGGAAAAGACCCAACAAGAAAAGAAAATTGTAGACCAAAATCACTAATGAATATTGATGCAAAAATATTCACCAATATCCCAGCAAACAGAATCTAGCAGTACATCAAACACATTATACACCATGACCAAGTGGGTTTTCTCCCAGGATCTCAAGGCTGGTTTAACATACATAAATCTATAAACATAATTCGTCACATAAACGAATTAAAAACCAAGACCATATAATTCTCTCAATTGATGCAGGAAAAGTTTTTGATAATATCCAGAATCCTTTCATGATCAGAACACTTAAGAAAATTGGTATATAAGAGACATTTCTTAAACTGATAGAGGCCATCTACAGCAAACCCACAGCCAATATTATATTGAATGGAGTTATTTGAAATCATTTCCACTCAGATTAGGAACCAAGAAAGGATGCCAATTGTCTCCACTGCTTTTTAACATTGTAATGTAAATCTTAGCCATCGCAATTAGACCAAAAAAGGTGATCAAGGGTATTCACATAGGGTCAGAAGAGATCAAACTTTCACTTTTTGCAGATGATGTGATTGTATATCTTAAAAACATAAGGGATTCGATTTGCATTTCTCTAATATATAGAGATGATGAACATTTTTGCTCATCATTTGTTAGCCATTCGTCTGTCATCTTTAGAGAAAGTTCTATTCATGTCTCTTGCCCATTGATATATGGGATTGTTGGCTTTTTTCATGTGGATTAATTTGAGTTCTCTATAGATTCTAGTTATCAAGCTTTTGTCTGATTGAAAATATGCAAATATCCTTTCCCATTGTGTAGGTTGTCTCTTTGCTTTGGTTATTGTCTCCTTAGCTGTACAGAAGCTTTTCAGTTTAATGAAGTCCCATTTGTTTATTTTTGTTGTTATTGCAATTGCAATGGCAGTCTTCTTCATGAAGTCTTTCCCCAGCCCAATATCTTCCAGTGTTTTTCCTATGCTTTCTTGGAGGATTTTTATTGTTTCATGCCTTAAGTTTAAGTCCTTTATCCATCTTGAATCAATTTTTGTGAGTGGGGAAAGGTGTGGGTCCAGTTTAATCAAAACAACCCTGAGATATCATCTAACCCCACTGAGAATGGCCCACATCACAAAATCTCAAAACTGCAGATGCTGGCATGGATGTGGAGAGAAGAACACTTTTACACTGCTGGTGGGACTGCAAACTAGTACAACCTTTCTGGAAGGAAGTATGGAGAAACCTCAAAGCACTCAAGCTAGACCTCCCATTTGATCCTGCAATCCCATTACTGGGCATCTACCCAGAAGGAAAGAAATCCTTTTATCATAAGGACACTTGTACTAGACTGTTTATTGCAGCTCAATTTACAATCGCCAAAATGTGGAAAGAGCCTAAATGCCCACCAACCCAGGAATGGATTAACAAGCTGTGGTATATGTATACCATGGAATACTATTCAGCCATTAAAAAAAATGGAGAATTTACATCCTTCATATTAACCTGGATGGATGTGGAAGACATTATTCTTAGTAAAGCATCACAAGAATGGAGAAGCATGAATCCTATGTACTCAATTTTGATATGAGGACAATTAATGACAATTATGGTTATGGGGGGGAAATAGAAAGAGGGAAGAAGGGAGGTGGGTGGGGCCTTGTGTGTGTCACACTTTATGGGGGCAAGACATGATTGCAAGAGGGACTTTACCTAACTATTGCAATCAGTGTAACCTGGCTTATTGTACCCTCAATGAATCCCCAACAATAAAAATAAAAAAAATAAAAAAAAAGAATAGGAAAGGGGGTGGTGCCTGTGGCTCAAAGGAGTAGGGCGTCAGCCCCATATGCCAGAGGAGGTGGGCTCAAACCCAGCCCTGGCCAAAAACTCCCCCCCAAAAAAAGAATACGAAAGGGTAAATTTTTTTTCTGTGCTTCAAGGTCCCTGTGACGATGGATGTGGTAATAGCAGGAGAAGAGTTTGTGTTATGCCTTTAAAGGCATATTGTCAAGGTACAGGAATAATGTGTCCAGATAATCTCACCTGAGAAGGAAATCAATGGAACCAGGAGAAAGAAAAATAAGTGATTGCTTCTGAGGTAACTGTGTCCAAGGTCCAAGGCTGTGCCCACTTTTACTCCTGCAATTATCATGTTCTCAGACTTTGCAAACCTTACACTTGTGATGTTCCTGCCCAATGGTTTGTTTTAAACATTCATTTCCCCTTTTAATAATCATGAGACTCAAGACATGATTGCAAGAGGGACTTTACCTAACAACTGCAATCAGTGTAACCTGGCTTATTGTATCCTCAATGAATACCCAACAATAAAAAATAAAAAGTAAAAAAAAAAAAAAAAAAAAACATAAGGGATTCTACTACAACTCTCTTGGAAGTGATCAAGGACTACAGCAGCATCTCAGGTTACAAAATCAACACTCATAAATCTGTAGCCTTTATGTATACCAATAAAAGTTATGCTGAAAAAACAGTTAAGGACTCTATTCCATTCAGAGTGGTGCTAAATAAGATGAAATATTTGGGAGTTTACCTAACAAAGGATGTGAAAGATTTCTATAAAGAGAACTATGAAACTCTAAGAAAATAAATAGCTGAAGATGTTAACAAGTGGAAAAACATGCCATGCCCATGTCTGGGAAGAATCAACATTGTTACAATGCTCATACCCCAAAGCAATATACAATTTTAATGCAATTCCTATTAAAGCTCCACTGTCATACTTTAAAGATCTTGAAAAAATAATACTTTGTTTTATATGGAATCAGAAAAAAACTTCTAATAACCAAAAAATTACTCAGAAATAAAAACAAAGCAGGAGGAATCACACTACCAGACCTCGGACTATACTATAAATTGATAGTGATCAAAATAGCATGGTACTGGCACAAAAGCAGAGAGGTAGATGTATAGAACAGAATAGAGAACCAAGAGATGAACCCAGCTACTTACTGTTATTTGATCTTTGATAAGCCAATTAAAAACATTCACTGGGGGAAAGATTCCCTATTTAACAAATGGTGCTGGGTGAACCGGTTGGTGACCTATAGAAGACTGAAATTGGACCCACACCTTTCACCATTAACTAAGATAGACTCTCACTGGATTAAAGATTTAAACTTAAAACACAAAACTATAAAAATACTAGAAGAGAGTACTATTAAAAAAAAATGGAGACTTTACATCCTTTGTATTAACCTGGATGGAAGTGGAAGACATTATTCTTAGTAAAGCATCACAAGAATGGAGAAGCATGAATCCTATGTACTCAATTTTGATATGAGGACAAATAATGACAATTAAGGTTATGGGGGGGGAGGAAAAGCAGAAAGAGGGATGGAGGGAGAGGGGTGGGGCCTTGGTGTGTATCATACTTTATGGGGGCAAGACATGATTGCAAGAGGGACTTTACCTAACAATTGCAATCAGTGTAACCTGGCTTATTGTACCCTCAATGAATCCCCAACAACAAAAAAAAAAAAAGAAGAGAGTGCAGGGAAAACTAGAAGAGAGTGCAGTTGAAGGAATCAGCCTGGATGAATACTTTATGAGGAGGACCCCCCGGGCAATTGAAGCAATGCCAAAAATACACTACTGGGACCTGATCAAACTAAAAAGCTTCTACACAGCCAAGCACACAGTAAGTAAAGCAAGCAGATAGCCCACAGACTGGGAGAAGATATTTACAGGTTATGTCTCTGACAAAGGTTTAATAAGTAAAATCCACAGAGAACTCAAATGTATTAGCAAGAAAAGAACAAGTGATTTCATCTCAGGTGGTCAAGGGACTTGAAGAGAAAGTTCTCTAAGAAAAACAGGCGCATGGCCTACAGACATATGAAAAAATGCTCATCATCCTTAATCATCAGAGACATGCAAATAAAATCTACTTGAGATATCATCTAACTCCAGTAAGATTAGCCTACATCTAAAAATCCCACGACCAGAGATGTTGGTGTGGATGTGGAGAAAAGGGAACATTTCTACTCTGCTGGTGGCAATGCAAATCAATACGTTCCTTTTGGAAAGATGTTTGGAGAACTCTTAGAGATCTAAAAATAGATCTGCCATTCAATCCTATAATTCCTCTACTAGGTATATACCCAGAAGACCAAAAATCACATTATAACAAAGATATTTGTACCATAATGTTTATTGCAGCCCAATTCATAATTGCTAAGTCATGGAAGAACCCTAAGTGCCCATCAACCCATGAATGGATTAATAAATTGTGGTATATGTACACCATGGAATATTATGCAGCCTTTAAAAAGATGGAGACTTTACCTGTTTCATGTTTACATGGATGGAGCTGGAACATATTCTTCTGAGTAAAGTATCTTAAGAATGGAGGAAAAATATCCAATGTACTCAGCCCTATTATGAAACCAATTTATAGCTTTCCTATGAAAGCTATAACCCAATTACAGCCCAAGAACATAAGGAAAGGGGATAGGGAGGGGAATGGAGGAGGGAGGCTGGGTGAAGGGAGGGTAATTGGTGGGACCACACCTACAGTGCATCTTACAAGGGTACATGTGAAATTTACTAAATGTAGAATATAAATGTCTGAACACAATAACTAAGAAAATGCAGTGAAGGCTATGTTAACCAGTTTGATGAAAGTATTTCAAATTGTATATAAAACCAGCACATTGTACTCCATGATTGCATTACTATACACAGCTATGATTTAATAATAATTTAAAAAGAAAATTTTTTACCGAACCTAAAAAAAAAAAAAAAAAAAATTAATCCCAGCCAAAAGCTGGGGTTTAAACTCAAGCACTTTAAATCCCCATATTGAACTGTTTCCATTATTAGTAATGTAATTTATGTTATTACTGAACTTCCTTTAACAAACTGTACATGTATTATTTCTAATCATCTTACCTAATGTTATCTCACTACTATAATAATATTTCCAATTGTCTGTGAAATGATTATGGAAGGTATAATCAGTCTCATCTTGCAAATTAGAAAACAGAAAATAAGCAAGCTGCTCAAAGTTACAGTTAACTTGAATTAAAGACTGGGATTAAACTGGTGTCTTTTGACCCTAACATAATTCAAATTTTATTACAGTAGCAAACTCTTAAAGTAATTTTGCTACTATTTCAAGTTCAGAGACCACTTTAATCATGGTACCTACACTTCAAGACATTGAAAAACCAGAGGCTACATGTGTTTAGTTAGATTTGTATTCCCAAAGGATGTTCAATCTTAATAAGCTTTCATGAAATACTAATTGGGCTGATAAACTGAGTCATATAATATCCCTTAACCTTAGAGGTAGTTTACGATTGATAAATTGAGTCATATAATATCCCTTAACCTTAGAGGTAGTTACTATTGATAATTGTAGGGTTTCCCCCCACCTTTTTACCATACAGAATTCTGACTTGCCTGAAAATATCTCCTTCACTTTGCCGCCATGAAGTAATACTAGAGGCTAAAATGCAAAGAAAAACATATGTAATATTACATGGCTAACAGGATAAAATGTATGTACAGGGTTGTACAATAATGAAAAATTATAAAATAACTTAAAATTTCTATGTGAACCAGAATAATCCCACCTTAAATATATTTATTGTTAATCTTCATTTTGTGTTATTTATTAAAATTATTATTTTACTTAAACAGTATTAGGAAGTCTTCATTCAAATCCATGTAACAACCTCAGGTGTTTGAAGTCAGCATGGTCCTTCTCCCCATTGTATCTCCCACTTCATTTTCTATAACTTTCTATCCTGTTCTTCCCACACTTTCTCAGTGTTCTTTGATTATATCAAGCAAGTTTCTCCTGGAGGGCCTTTGTTCTTCCTTTTCCTGTACAATATTCCCCCCTGATAGTTTTCTGGCTGGTTCCCTCACTTCACTGAGGCTTCTATGCAAATGTCAGAGTCACATCTGGGTCTATCATTTAGACTTTGTAAATTGACATCATTCTGCACTTACTCCCTACCCCCCACCATCCTGCTTATTTTTCTTAATTCCACTTACATTTGACCTAGTGTGTGTGTAGGCATATCTATTTTTATATATCTGAGTATTTAACTATTTATAGTTTTGCTCTTCTACTACAAACACTAAAACACAAGCTTTAAAAATATGGCCTGTTTTGGTCACTCCTGAATTTCCTAAATCAATGTTTAATACATACTGTAGGTACTGTTTGATGAATATTTGTTGAGTAAAAGAAATTCATATAGGCTCATGTAAGCCAACTGCTGAATTCCTAGCTGAATTATTTACTCTTATCTTTTTGAAAGATCACTCTCTTTTTTTCTGATTAGAAAGCTTTAGCCCTTCTAAAAAATGGTTATTCCTTTTTTTTTAATGCTTTTTTTTCAATCCCATTGGGCACTCATTCTATTCCTTACAAGATTATGTTTTTATTCAGTGATTCTTTCTTACATTTCTTGACATGGACTTGGATTTTGGTTCTTCCCCATAAATCATTTTGAATGTTAGGAAGTACGATGTCTTGTATGTTAAAAATGGATTTTAAGAACCATAAACGAAAATAGGTAGAAAGATGTTCATTTAAATAAAAAAAGAGAGAGGAAAAAAATGGTTGGGTCATTTAGCCTACAAGTAAGAGAAAAATGATTTCACCTGTTTACTTGTCCTCATTCCTATACCATCTAGAAGGAACTATTATAGAATAAGGCTAGCGTCTCTTCTAACTTTCCTTTCTAGAACTGACTGGACAGAAAAAAAATCTGAAAAATCTGAAAGTTGAACTGGAACTGATGCAACATTAGCCTTGAAAAGGACTCATACATAAGGCTATATATTGTTTGAAAATGTGAAACTCAAAGCACAATTGCAAAACAAAATTAGTTTCACGAACTAAAATAATTCATAAAATCCATTAATGTAAAACCAACATAAGACCATAATTGCATATTAATGAGGCAAATGGATTTAATCCACAACAACAAAGAAGAATATTAGATTTATAAATAGACAATTCTGTTTGAGATGTAGCACAGATCGTATATCAGTTTTGTGTCCTTGGGCTAGATTTCTGGCCTCTCTGAGCCTCAGTTTTTATAAACATTGAATTAACAAAACGGATAAAATGAATATTCAGATTAAGTCATTTTTGCCACCTGGTGCATCCTATGTGGTCCAAAGCATTTTCTCATTTGGTCATTTGACATTTCTGCTAATAAATCATCCACACTAGATACAAAAGTATTATTCAGCACTATGTTTCCAAGTCTGTTCCACAAATAGGTCCATTATAAATTGCCTTTGTAATACATACTTCAGTGATTCCCAGTCTTATAAAAGCATTCTCCCTTTGGATTAAAAAAAAATTCTCTTGCCCTCTGCTGTTGTTTGCAACTTCAAGCTATATCAAATAATGTGGTTATTTTAATAATGAGGGCACAATTTGTTAGCTAGCTTATCTACCTATCTTCTTTTTTTTCATTCTTTCTATTCATTCCAGTTTTTCGTATAGCATTAGTTTTGGAAAATAGTGATTTTTCTAGAAACATGCTCTTTCATTTAAATTTTTAAGTTCCTTACAGATTTTCCTTTGAGCTTTTTGTTTCTTTGCTTGTTTTTAACGTATATAGGATCTGCAGTGAGATCTCCCTTTTCATTCATGGTTTGTGTGTGGTGTGAGAGTGTGCACACATGTGTGTCAATTCAGTGAGTATCACTCAAAGGCTTATCATTTTATCATTTTTTTAAAGAACCATCTTTTGGTGTTGTTGAATCTCTTGTTGCATTTTTTTTTTTTCCATTAAATTTCTTTTCATGTCTTTAGACTATCTTTCTTACTATAGCCTTTGGGTTTAATTTGAGGATTTTAAAAAAATTCTTGAGATGGATACTTGGCTTATTAATTTTCAGCTTTTCTTCTTTTGTCATACATGAATTTGAACCTTAAATTTCCCCTTAAGCACTGCATTAGCTACATTCCACACATTTTGATATATATTATCATTATTATTTAGTTTAAACCAGTTTCTAATTTCTATTAAATTTTCTTATGTGACCCATAGGCTGAATAGAAGTGTGTTCTTAAATTCTAAATATATGTATATTTTCAAATCATATTTTTAAGTCACTGAGCATAATTGCATTTTATCCATCATAATAATTTTAATCCTTATGACTTATGATACTCCCCATACATGATTAATCTTTGTAAATGCTCCATGTATGCTTTAAAGAAAGTATTTTTTGCATATTGGATTCAGTGTTTATATATAGATATAGATATTTACATATGTATGATATATGCAAGGTTACTTATCAATATATATGTGTAGATAGAATCAATCGTGTTTATATCTTCCATAGTATTAACATTGTTCTAACAAATTCTGATCATATATTGAATAAATATTTTTCAGTCTTACTGAGCATTAGGCAGCATTAACCACTTTCCATGGATCATTTGATTCAATATTCTCTACAATTCTATGAAATTAGAGAAAGGAAAACAAGATTCTAAAAGGTTAAGTAATTGCCCATTGTCCCGCAGCTGGGAAGTAATGGGGAGAATATGATGGGTGGCATGTGACCCCAAACCAGTACTGGAATCCAATTCTGTATTACTCCAAGTTCAAGCATTCATAACATTACTCAGAATTACTTTAGGTAAAAGTCTTTATCATGTATACAGCAAATATTTGTTCATTTTTTCCCTCCTATCCATCTTTTCTGTGAAGTCCCTGAATATTCAAATTTCTCTTTACCCACAAATGACTCTCCTTGGAGATGTTGCATCTTTGTCTTACAGTTTTGAAGGACTAGTAACTGTGTTTTGATTTTTATAGAGAAGGCTATTTGGTTAGAAAAAATAACATACAATTGGGAATGTGAATTGAGAAGAGATCCCTATTTGTCCAGGAAAAAGGGATGGATAGATAAATAGTTACTGAAAGTATTCTATGACACTCTTAAGTTTCTTCCAAGACAGAAATATCTCAGCTGCCTTTACTTTCTGGTATACTAGTCACTTCTTGACAAGAACTGTATCTGATTTGTTTATCACTATATGTTTGCTACTTAGCACAATGTAGACAGTAATTATTTGCTAAACTAATTAATGAATATATAATGTAAAAATTATACAAGGAAAGGAATTACTGACGTTTTTAAATTTAAATCATATAAAGATATACACAGCAGATAAAACCTTGAACTATATCACAGACCAACTTTAAAATATAATTTTTTCGCTTTGTTTCAAATGTATTTTCAACTTCTGTTTCAATGCCTCAGTGAGTTAGCTTATGCTACAGTGTAACAAGATAAGCTCACCCAAAACTAAAAAAATAAAAATAAAAAATAAATTTCCAGTTGAAAATTTATATGTAGATTTTCTTCTGTAATTTATAATCCACAAATCACGCATGTTATCCAGGTATTATGAACTTCAAATAATCTTCATAGAAAACTCTCCTGATAGCCTTCTTTTATTGTTAGTACAACTGTAAAGAGTATGGTCAGTCTCTTATTGAAAAATGTATGAGGCAATATAATAAAAAGTGGGTATTATATAATAAATCATTTTGACCAGATATGGAAATAATAAACATAGATCAACTAAAAGGCTAGCACATTGACTATCATGGTTATTCTGTGAGAAGCAACTAGTTCATCTTTTGCTGGATGTGTGCCATAGCATAAAATAGAATCATTCTGGTTTCATTGTATTATTATTGTTGCTTTATTATTATTATTTTAAAACCAGAACAGTTTGAGGCTGGCTTGGTAACATGAAAAGCATAGTCCAAAATACACAAAAATATAAGTCTCATTCAATGACACTATAATAACTGTCATATTAATGACATTTGCACTGCACCACTAATTCACATAATAGCATATGAGAAATTAATAGGTATTGTGCAAAATTTGAAAATATAATATGTGCTTTTTTTCTGTCTTTTTTCATTGAACATAATTATTCTGAGATTTATTCATTTTGCCCCATCTATTAATAGTTCATTCTCATGAACTCATCATATGGACATTCTGAAATGTTTGTACTAAGTTACCTACAAATGTATCTGGGGGAATTCCAGGTTTTGTTTATTATAAGTAAAGATGCTATGAACATCAACATACAAGTCTCTATAGGGACATATATTTTCATTTTTGTTGGGTAAATATCTAGGAGTGAAATGGTTGGGTCATACTTGTATGTTAGTAGTATGTAGTATATTTAACTTTTTAAGAAACTGCAGTTTTCCAAAGTGATTGTACCATTTTACAAGGCCAGAAGCAGCTGATAAGTTCTGGATTCTCCACATTCTTGCCGAAACGTGGTGTGGTAAATCTTCTAAATTTTAGTCATTTTAAAAGATGTGTAGTGGTTTCACACTGTGCTTTTTATTTTAATTTCCCTGGTGACTAATAATTTTCAATATCTTTTCATGTGTTTGGTGATTCAAATTTTCTTCACATTTTAAAAAATTTGAGTTGTTTGGGCCTTTTTCAAATTAAGTATTTAAGCATTTGACAACTATTCTAGATACAAGTTCTTATCATATATACATAATTTTACAAATATTTTATCTCAATGATTTTTATTGTCATTCTCCTCACAAACTTTTTTGGAAAGCAGAAAATTTTAATTTTGAATACATTTCACTTTAAAATTTAGTGTCTTATGGATTGTGATTTTGTGCTATATCTAAGAGGTAAACTAAAGCTTTCTTTTCTTTTTATTTTCTTTTTATTAAATCATAGCTGTGTACAATAATGCAATCATGAGGTACAATGTGCTGGTTATATACACAGTTTGAAATGAAAAAGTACTCAACATCACTAATCATCAGGGAAATGCAAATTAAAACCACAGATATACCTTATCCCTATTAGAATGGATTTTATTTAAAAGTCCAAAAACAGTAGGTGCTGGTGTGGATACAAAGAGAAAGGAATAGTTACACACTATTGGTGGGACTGCAAATTAGTAAAACCTCTATGGAAAACAGTATGAAGATTCCTCAAAAAACTAAAAGTATAGCTACCATTCAATCCAGCAATTCCATCCTGTGGTATTTACCCAAAGGAAAAGAAGTTTTTTTGTCAAAAAGACACTTGGACTTGAAATATTTATTACAGCATAGCTCACATTGCAAAGATGTAGAATCAACCTATAAACCCAAGTGGCCATCAATTCATGAGTGCATTAATAAAATGAGGTATGTGTGTACCACACAGTAATACTCAGCCATAAAAAAAGGATACCTTTTTAAAAATCGGATGGAACTGGAAACTATTCTCCTATGTGATGTATCCCAAAAATGGAAAAACAAACACTACATGTACTCACTATTAAACTAGAACTAACCAATGACTACACATATGTGCTGAGGAAAGTAAAATTCAGTGTCAGTCAAACCTATCTAATAGGTACAACGAACACTATTTGGGTGACAAGCTGTCCTAAAGCCATGACTTAAGCATTACAAAAGTGATTCATATAACCAAAAATATTTGTACTTACTTTATACTTTAAAATGAAAAAGATTTTTTTTTTACAATATTGGTTTTACATTTAGCTCATTTGTCTATTTTTAGTTAAATCTCTGTATGGTATGAGGTATAATTCAAAGTTGATTTTTTGCATATGTATACTAAACTGTGCAAACACAATTTCTCCACCAACTTGCTCTTGCATCACTGTCAAAAGTTAGTTCTTCGTTATGGTATGGGTTTATTTCTCAAGTCTTATTTTTGTTAATTGATATATTTGTCTATTGTTGTGCCAAAACCACAGATTTGGTTACTGTAGCTTTGCAGGAAACCTTAAAATCAGATAGTGTCAGTTCGCCAATATTGTTGTTTTTTAAATTTTCTTAGGTCCTTTTTACTTCATGGTGAATTTTAAATAAGTTTTTCTTAATTTCTAGAAAAAAAATTCTGCTATTGGGATTTTACTGAATATATGAATCAATCTGAGAGGAATTGACACCTGAACGGTATTGAATATTGATTTGTAAACATGCTGTAGTTCTCCATTATTTTAAGTCTCTAATTTCTTCCATAAATATTTTATAGTTTTCAGTACAACAGTGATTTCCAATAATTAGTCAATTCAGCCCTAAGTATTTGTTGGGGCTATATGTTATTGTAAATAACAACATTTCTTAATTTCAGATTGTTCATTATTATATACAGAAATAAAACTGATCTTTGTGTGCCAATCTTTTATCTTTGCATGTTAATCTTTTATAAACTCACAAATTAGTTATAATAGCTTTTCTTAAAATTTCACCTGAAGGAATAATTTCAGCTGCAAATAAAAAAACATTCTTTGCATTCCTGGAATAAACTCCAATTACTCATGATGTATTTTACTTTTATAATATTGCTTTCAATTTACTAAAACTTTGTTAGGATTTTTGCACACATGCATGTATGGGGGATATTGATCCATGGAAGTCTTTACTTGTAAAGTCTTTGGTTCTGGTAATGATTCTCATACAATGATTTAGTAAATATTCCCTCCTCTTCAATTTTCTGATGATTTCATATAGAATTAATTATTTTCCCCCTAAATATTTGGTAGAAGTCACCGTCGAAATCATCATGGCTTGGAGTTTTATTTATAGAATAATATTTTTCATTGTCAACAAGTGTCGTGCTTCATTTTTAGAACAAATTAGTAGACTTTGGGTGTACAAGTAATTGTTTTGATACATGGATGAATTGTAGTGGTTAGTCGCAGCATTTAGTGTACCCATCACCAGAAAAGTAAACGAGGGCTAACTGGAAACTATCCAGCTATGTAAAATGAAAAAATAGAGACATACAAAGCTGGATACTTTCCATACAGCCCTTGCACATAGTTCCCAAAGTAAACAGGACTACATAGGCAAATTTAGACCCTTTACTCACCTCCCTCTCTGTCCCTTTCTGAGTCTCCAAAATTCATTATACCACTCTATGTGGCTTGTATATGCATGGGTTAGCTACCATTTATAAATGAACACATATGGTATTTGTTTTTCCATTCCCAGGATACTTCAGTTTCATCCATGATACTGCAAAAGACATTATTGCATTCTTTTGAGAGATGCTTGAGTAGTATTCCATGGTCTATACCTGCCACATTTTCATTATCTACTCATCAGTGACAGACACTTTGGTTGATTCTATATCTTTACAATTCTGAATTGTGCTACAGTAAGCATAGAAATAAATGTGTCCTTTTGATATAATGATTTATTTTCACCGGGGTAGAGCTCCAGTAGAGGGATTACTTGTTCAAATGGTAGCTCTACTTTTATTTCTTTGAGGATTCTTCATACTGCTTTCCAAACAGGTTGGACTAATTTGCATTACCACCAACACTATGTAAGCATTCACCTTATAGGACATCTGTACCTCCATCTATTGTTTTTGACTTTTTAATGATAGCCAGTCTCTCAGGGGCAAGGTGGTATCTCATTTTTGTTTTAATTTGCATTTCCCTAATGATTAGTGATGCTGAGCATTTATTCAAATATTCGTTGGCCATTTGTGTTTCTTCTTTTGAAAAAAAGTCTATGCATGTCTTTTCCCCACTTTTTAATAGGGTTATGTATTTTTTTCATGCTGGGTTACTTGAGTTCCTTGTAGATTTTGAGTAATAGTCCTTTGTCGAATGTATATTTATGAATATTTTCTCCCATTCTACAGGTTGTGTGTTTAATATATTGATTATTATTATTATTATTATTATTATTATGCTGTGAAGAAGCTTTTTAGTTTAATTAAGTCCCATTTGTACAGTTTTATTTTGTTGTATTTGCTTTGGGGGCCTTGGTCATAAATTCTTAGCCCATGACAATATCTCAAGGAGGATTTCTGAATTTTTCTTCTAGGCTTTTTATGTTATTACATTTAAGTCTTTAATCTTTTTTGAATTAATTGTTGTATGCAGTGAGAGACAGGGATCCAGTTTCATTTTTCTGCATGTGGCTATCTGATTGTCCCAGCACTATTTATTGAATAGGGTGTCATTTCTCTGATGTATGTTTTTGTCTGCTTTTTCAAAGATCAATTGGTTAAAGGTATGCGGTTTTATTTCTGGGTTCTTGATTCTGTTCCATTGACTTATATATCTACTTTTATAACTGTACCATGCTGTTTTGGTTCTATAGCCTTGTAGTATAATTGGAGGTTATGTCATGGATGCCTCTATAATGTTCTTTTTGCTTAGGTTGACTTTGGCTATTCAGGATCTTTTATGATTCCATATGAATTTTATAATTTTTTTTTTATTCTGTGAAAAATGGTATTGGTATTTTGATGGGAATTGCTTTGAATCTGTATGTCACTTTGGGTAGCATAGACATTTTAAAAGGATTCCTTATTCCCATTTATGAACATGAGAGGTTTATCCATTTGCTTATGTCATCTAGGATTTCTTTCATCAGTATTAATAGTTTCTCTTCCAGAGATCTTTCACCTCCTTGGTTAAGTACATTCCTAGGTAGTTAATTTTCTTTGCAGTTCCTGTTAGAAGTGTTGTGCTACCGGTTTGATTCTCTGCTTGGCTATTAATAGTGTCTACAAATGCTACTGATTTGTGTACATAGTTTTAACATGAGATGTTACTGTATTTATTTATCAATTCTAGGTGTCTAAGATTTTCTAATATAAGATCATGTCATTGGAAGACAGGGAAGTTTGACCTCCTCTTTTCCAGTTTGGATAAACTTTATTTCTTTATCTTCACTGATGGCTCTGATTAGGACTTCCAGCACTGTGATGAATAGAAATGGTAACAGCGAGCCTTCTTGTCTTGGTCCAGTTCTTAGAGAAAAGGTTTTCAACTTTTGCGCATTCATTATGATGTTGCCTATGGGTTTGTAATATATAGCTTTTATTATTGGAGATAAGTTACTTCTATGTCTATTATGTTGAGGTTTTTATCATACAGGAATGCTGAATTTTACTGAATGCTTTTTCTGCATCTACTAAGATGATCATATGATTTTTGTTTTAATTCTGTTTATGTTGTGAATCACAGTTATTAATTTACATATGTTGAGCCATCCTTGCATGCCTGAGATGAAACCCACTTGATCATTGTGAATTATCTTTTTCACATGCTATCAGATTTAGTTTACCAGTATTTTGTTGAAAAATTTTGCATTTATATTCAGGAGAGATATTGATATGTAGTTTTTATTGTTATCGTGTACTTTTCTGGGTTTGCTATAGTTAGGAAAGATTCCCTCCTTTTTTTTTTTTTTTTTGAGACAGAGTCTTACTATGTCTCCCTCGGTAGAGTGCCATGGTGTCACAGCTCACAGCAACCTCAAACTTTTGAGCTTAAGTAATTCTCTTGCCTTAGCCTCCCAAGTAGCGAGGACTACAGGCATCTGCAACAACGCCTGGCTATTTTTGTTGTTGTCATTGTTGTTTAGCAGGCCCAGGCCAGGTTCAAACCCGCCGTCCCTGGCATATGTGGCTGGCACCCTAACCACTGAGCAATGGACACAAAGCCAGATTCCCTCACTTTTGCTGTTATGAAACAGTTTCAGTTAGACAGGTACCAGTTCTTTGTGGTCTGATGGAATTAGGTGGAGAATCCATCTGGTTCTAGACATTTTTGTGCTAGGAGGTTTTTTTTTTTAATTGCTAATTCAATTTCAGAACTCATTGGTGTGTTCAAGATTTCTGTTTCTTCTTGATTCAGGCTTGAGAGGTTGTATTTTTCCATTTTGTCTCTTTAAAAAATATTTCAAAGTATTATAGGAATACAAATATTTTGTTTGCATGAATTGCTTTAATAATGCTAGTGTCATGGTTGTTTGTGTATCCATTACCCAGATAATGTTCATTGTACACATCAGGTAGATTTTCACCAGTTTCTTCCTCCCCTCCCCACTTGATTTCATTTTGTCTTACTTCCTTCTATGGATGTGTCTGCTTACTGGTTAGTTCCAATTTAAAAGTGAATTCATGTGGTGTTTGCTTTTACATTCTTTAGATACTTCACTTAGGGTAATGGTCTCCATTTTTATACAGATTGTTGCAAAATGCAGTAAACCATCCTTCTTAGTGGCTGGGTAGTATTCCATGGGCACTTGAGTGATTTCATAGATTTGCAATTGTAAATTGTGTTGCAATAAACATTTGAGTGTAGGGATCTTTTTGACAAAAACATTTTTTTTTTTACTTTTGGGTAAATATGCAACAGTAGGATAGCTAGAGCAAAGAGTAGGTCTACTTTTAGTTCTTTGAGGTATTTTCATACCCCATACTAAATTAGTATATAGGTTATACTAATTTGCAGTCCCACCAACCGTGTATTAAGTGTTTCTCTCTCTTTGCATTCTCGTATATATATTTGAGGTTCTTTTCTTTTCTTATTAAATTGATTGATCCTTTTATCATTTTTTAATGTAATAATCTTTGTCTTTTTTTTTTTTTTTACTATTAGCTCAAAATCTGCTTTATCTAATATAAGGATGCTCAGTTTTAGTTTCCAACGAGTGGGACTTTTTTTTCATCTCTTGTTTATGAGTCAAGTAGGTTTCTTAAAGACAGTAGATATTTGGGCTCTGTTTTTTTTCTCTTTAAATCAATCTGCCAATGTATATATTTTATATGGAGCATGAAGACCATGTACATTCAGTGTTAATATTAATAAGTGAGATATTGTTTCAGTCAACATGCCCATTATTGCCAGTTGCTTTGTTTTCTCTCTCATGCTACTGTTTTATAAAAACGATAAATTTCCACTTTTGATTTTTTTTTTTTTTTGAAGTTTTTGGCTGGGGCTGGGTTTGAACCCACCACCTCCGGCATATGGGGCCGGCACCCTACTTCTTTGAGCCAGAGGCACCGCCCTTTTTATTTTTTATTTTTTTTATTTTAGAGACAAGGTCTTTCTTTGTTATCCTTGGTAGAGTGCCGTGGTGTCACAGCACACAGCAACCTCCAGCTCTTGGGCTTAGGTGACTCTCTTGCCTCAGCCTCTCCAGTAGCTAAGGTCTACAAGTGCCTGCCACAATGCCCTGCTATTTTTTGACTGGGGCCAGGTTTGAACCCACCACCGTCAGTACATGACGTTGGCACCCTACTCACTGAGCCACACGCGCTGCCCCACTTTTGATTGTTTTTACATTGGTAAGTATCAATTGTTCTTTTTGGCATTTAGAATGCTGCTGATTGGCGGCGCCTGTGGCTCAGTGAGTAGGGCGCCGGCCCCATATGCCGAGAGTGGTGAGTTCAAACCCAGCCCCCGCCAAACTGCAACCAAAAAATAGCCGGGCGTTGTGGCGGGCGCTGGTAGTCCCAGCTGCTCGGGAGACTGAGGCAAGAGAATCGCGTAAGCCCAAGAGTTAGAGGTTGCTGTGAGCCGTGTGACGCCACGGCACTCTACCCAAGGGCGGTACAGTGAGACTCTGCCTCTACAAAAAAAAAAAAAAAATAGAATGCTGCTGAGCATTTCTTTTAGGGAAGGTCTAATGGTGACAAATTTCTTCGTCTGGGAAAGATTTTATTTATCCATTTATAAAACTTAGTTTTTCAAGACATGAAATTCCTGGCTGGAAGTTATTCCATTTAAAAAGATTAAAATCGGGGTCAGGTGCAGTGGTTCATGCCTGTAATCCCAGCATTCTGAGAGACCGAGGTGGGTGGATTGCCTGAGCTCACTGCCTCTAGACCAGCTTGAGAAAGCAAGACCCTGTTTGTAAAAATAGCCAGGTGTTGTAGTAGTCCCAGCTACGCGGGAAGCTGAGGCAAGAGAATTGCTTTGTGCCTTAGAGTTTGAGGTTACTGTGAGCTATGAGGCCACAGCACTCTACCAAGGGTGACAAATTAGAACTTTATCAAAAAAAAAATAAAAAATAAATAAATAAATAAAAAGAGTCAAATCCATTCTAGGTTGTAAGATTTCTGTTCAAAAGTCTATCATTACTCTGATGGATTTTCCTTTCTAAATCATTTGATACTTTCTACTTGATGCTTGTAGGATTTACTCCTTCTCTTTCCCTTTGGATACACTAATGACTGTGTGCCTCAATGATGTCCCATTTGCAGTCAATGACACTTTTATAACTGAATAACTAGGGAACTTTTACTTTATTATTCTCTCATATAGGTTTTTCATAAATTTTGCTTTTTCCTCTTCTCCCTCAGGATATCTATGATTCATATACTTTGGTATTTTACATGACCAAGTATTTCTTGGAGACTTTGTTTATTTCTACTGATTCTTTTTTCTTCATTTTTGCCTGGGTTATTTCAAAAAGATTGTCTTCAAGCTCTGAATTTTTTTTTTATTTTGCTTGACCTAGTCTGTTCAATCTTTCCACTGTATTTTGAAATTCCATAAAGGACTTATTCACTTCTAGAATTTATTATTTTTTAAATATGTATCTCCTAAGGACATCTTTAATTCATGTCCCGATTTTTTTCGTTTCTTTGTGTTGATTTTCAATTTTCTCATTGATCCCACTGAGCTTACTTGTGATCTATATTTTGAATTCCATATCCAATATTTCAATTTTCTTTTAGGCTGGAGTTCATTGCTGGAGAGACAGTGTGATCCTTTGGAAGTGTCAAAACAGCCTTTGTTTTTTTTTTTTTTTTTTTCATATTGCCAGAAACCTTATGCTGGTTCCTTCTCATCTAGAATGTCTTCTTCAGCTCAAAACAGAAAGCTTTAGCAATCATTTTTTCTTCTCTGACAGGAACTGTGTGCTATTCTGTGTACATAAGGAGAGGCACAATGCCTTTTGGCTCTTCCTAACAAGGACTAGCTATGGTGTTGCTGGCAATTTGGGTTGTATATCTCAGACCTCTGGGAGAGTGTTCAGGTGCCTGTGGTAGCAGACTATAGGCAGGTCAACCAGCTGTGTTCAGGGCTATCAGACTAGCTATGGGCTATGGCTGAAATGCTCTAGCAGGGAGGGGTAGTTTTGGCAGGGGCTTGACTAAGGGAAGATATGCTTCTCCTAGAAGGGATAGATAGCTCAGGGTGAGGATGTCTAGCCCTGTCCTCCCTCAGTACTCAATAGAGTTGGTAGTTATTACTTGCATGTTGGTAGTGGCAGTGATGAACCACGTGGTGAGCAGGCTATGGAACAACTCTTAACTACAATCAATTCAACTTCTTTAGAAGAGAGAAGCCTAATATTATCATTTTCTTCATGAGTGGTCTTTGGTAATTTATATAAGTTAGGACATTTATAGGAACAAAAGTTAATAATATATATGTATCATTCTACTACTATCTATAGAATGTGTAGTAATATAACCTCTCTCATGAGTACTATTGATAATTTTTATATTCTTTTTCATGATTAGATGACTACAGTATATGAATTTTATTGATCTAAAAACATGTGACTTTACTTATTTCTATGTTGATTTTCTGCCTTCTGTTTTATTCATTTCAGCCTTAAGCTTGATTCTTTACTTTCTTCTGCTTACATTTGATCTATTTTTCCTTTTTTTCTAATTTCATAGAGTAGACACTGAGGTCATTAATTTGAAACCTTTCCAATATTCTAATATTGGCTCTATATTTGCAAGTAACAAGGTAGACAGCAACCCAGATTTTTTTTTGACTGGCAGTTGGCCATATTCAAATGATAAGAACAAACATGAAAAAACATCCAGGCCATCAGAATCTCTTCAGTCCACTACATTCTTATCTCATTTGTTAGAGCCCTTAGTGGAAAACAATGGTACAAGGGTCAAATCAAGAGCCATGTACCAAGGATAAAAGAGAAAGCATCAATACTTAAATGAGGCTTCAATGCAAAAGGAGCATAGCATAGACCAGGAACAGAGCCGATTCAGTTGCTCAGTCTGTGGGCTCTGACAAGGGCAGACTCTGAAGAGTTTCCAGCATGGTCTGGCCTTATTCAAGATGCCCAAGATGGGCATCAGAGAGAGTTCTAATTCATGGCACAATAATGTTGTGGAATAAAATCAACCAGAGAACCCTTAAACACAGCTCTTATTTGAGAATCTAGGCATGAGAAGGGACTAAACTATACAATTTAAATATTCTTAATTATTATAGATCATCATACTTCAAAAAGGTATTAAAATACACACAACACGCAATAATACAATATAAATACAAAGGACAAAAAATTTACTTTTACAAGTACCTTTCAGATCCAATAATCAAATGGTAGATTTTTGAAGTGAGAAACACTTGAGTTTCAAATCTCATTTTGGTACACACAAATCATGTGATCTAGGGTGAGATATTTTAATGCCTTTGTTCTTCAGTTTTCAGTATCTGGAAGATGGACGTAAAATTTGTATAGGAAAAATGCAAGTTGTCATATAAAAATTCTTGTAAAAGAAAGATAAAGAGAGAAAACTAGCCATAGCAAAGAAGAAAACATTATCAAATGACCATAGGTAGAGAAATGTGGTCTTAATGCTAAAAATCAGATATCAGTACAGATTAAAACACCATTACAGAAAGAAAAATTAATGAAACAGAATAAAGTCTAGGAAGCTATCCCAAAAATGAAGAAATTATATCTTTGTTATAGGAAGCATTTCAATACTTGCAGAAAATGTACAGTCCCTGTATTGTTGAGACAAATAAGCAACATGAAAGAAATAGATCTGCAGAATAATGGAGAGTGGAAGAGCAAGACCAGTGCTTCAGTTATTCAGGTAAAATTAGTGTGTCTGTAGTCCTTGAGAGGAAAAAGACCCCCATATTTTGTGCACAGTTTGTTAAGTGTGGCTTAGTTTTGTTGTGTGTGTGTGTGTGTGTGTGTGTGTGTGTATGTATGTATGTAATTTTATTTATGGAAAAAATATGTTCTCATAGTTGAATCTATCAAAAGCTTTATTGGTTTTTGAGCTCTACTTAGGAAGCTTTCTGCTCTGACATTAAGAATAAATTCTCCTCCTAAGAGATTTCTTTGTTCTTTAGCATCCTGACTGTGAACCAGAGGCTATGGGTGACTTCTTTTTTTTTTTTTTTTTTTTTTTTTTAATTTTTTTATTAAATCATAAGTGTATACAATGATATGATTATGGGGCATCATACACTCACTTCATAAACCATTTGACACATTTTTATCCCAGTGGTTAACATAGCCTTTCCGGCGTTATCTCAGTTACTGTGCCAAAACATTTATATTCTACATTTACCAAGTTTCGCAAATACCCCTGTAATATGCACCACAGGTGTGATCCCACCGATTCCCCTCCCTCTACCCACCCCTCCCTTTCCCACTTCCCCCTATTGTTAAGTTGTAGTTGGGTTATAGCTTTCATGTGAGAGTCCCAAATTAGTTTCATAGTAGGGCTGTGTACATTGGATATTTTTTCTTCCATTCTTGGGATACTTTACTAAGAAGAATATGTTCCAGCTCCATCCATGTAAACATGAAAGAGGTAAAGTCTCCATCTTTCTTTAAGGCTGCATAGTATTCCATGGTATACATATACCACAATTTATTAATCCATTCGTGGATCGATGGGCACTTCGGCTTTTTCCATGACTTAGCAATTATGAATTGGGCTGCAATAAACATTCTGGTACAAATATCTTTGTTATGTTGTGATTTTTGGTCTTCTGGGTATATGCCCAGCAGAGGAATTACAGGATTGAATGGCAGATCTATTTTTAGATCTCTGAGTGTTCTCCATATATCCCTCCAAAAGGAATGTATTAATTTGCATTCCCACCAGCAGTGCAGAAGTGTTCCCTTTTCTCCGCATCCACGCCAACATCTCTGGTCTTGAGATTTTGTGATATAGGCTAGTCTCATTGGAGTTAGATGATATCTCAAAGTAGTTTTGATTTGCATTTCTCTGATGATTAAAGATGATGAGCATTTTTTCATATGTCTGAAGGCCGTGCGCCTGTCTTCTTCAGAGAAGTTTCTCTTCAAATCCCTTGCCCAGCCTGCGATGGGATCCCTTGTTTTTTTCTTGCTGATGCGTTTGAGTTCTCTGTGGATTCTGGTTATTAAACCTTTGTCAGAGTTATACCCTGCAAATATTTTCTCCCATTCTGAGGGCTGTCTGCTTGCTCTGCTTACTGTGTTCTTAGCTGTGCAGAAGCTTTTTAGTTTGATCAAGTCCCAGTAGTGTATTTTTGAAGCTGCTTCAATTGCCCGAGGGGTTCTCCTCATGAAATACTCACCCAGACCAATTTCTTCAAGGGTTTTCCCTGCATTCTCCTCTAGTATTTTTATAGTTTCATGTCTTAAGTTTAAATCTTTAATCCAATGAGAGTCTATCTTAGTTAATGGTGAAAGGTGTGGGTCTAATTTCAGTCTTCTGCAGGTTGCCAACCAGTTCACCCAGCACCATTTGTTAAATAGGGAATCTTTTCCCCACTGAATGTTTTTAATTGGCTTGTCAAAAATCAAATAGCGGTAAGTAGCTGGATTCATCTCTTGGTTCTCTATTCTATTCCAGATATCTACTTCTCTGTTTTTGTGCCAATACCATGCTGTTTTGATCACTATCGATTTGTAGTAAAGTCTGAGGTCTGGTAGTGTGATTCCTCCTGTTTTGTTTTTATTTCTGAGTAATGTCTTAGCTATTCGAGGTTTTTTCTGATTCCATATAAAACGAAGTAATGTTTTTTCAAGATCTTTAAAATATGACAGTGGAGCTTTAATAGGGAGTGCGTTGAAAGTATATATTGCTTTGGGTAGTATGGACATTTTGATAATGTTGATTCTTCCTAGCCATGAGCATGGTATGTTTTTCCATTTGTTAACATTTTCAGCTATTTCTTTTCTTAGAGTTTCATAGTTCTCTTTATAGAGATCTTTCACGTCTTTTGTTAGGTAAATTCCCAAATATTTCATCTTCTTTGGCACTACTGTGAATGGGATAGAGTCCTTAACTGCTTTTTCAATTTGACTGTTGTTGGTGTATATAAAGGCTACCGATTTATGAATGTTGATTTTGTAACCTGAGACGCTGCTGTATTCCTTGATCACTTCTAGGAGTTTTGTAGTAGAGTCCCTAGTGTTTTCCAGATACACAATCATATCATCTGCGAAGAGCGAGAGTTTGATCTCTTCTGACCCTATATGGATACCCTTGATCGCCTTTTCTTCCCTAATTGCGGTGGCTAAAACTTCCATTACAATGTTGAAAAGCAATGGAGACAATGGGCAGCCTTGTCTGGTTCCTGATCTGAGTGGAAATGATTCCAATTTAACTCCATTCAATATGATATTGGCTGTGGGTTTGCTGTAGATAGCCTCTATCAGTTTAAGAAAAGTCCCTTCTAGACCAATTTTCTTGAGTGTTCTGATCATGAAGGGATGCTGGATATTATCAAAAGCTTTTTCTGCATCAATTGAGAGAATCATATGGTCTTTGTTTTTTAATTTGTTTATGTGCTGAATTACATTTATAGATTTACGTATATTGAACCAGCCTTGAGACCCTGGGATAAAACCAACTTGGTCATGATGTATAATTTGTTTGATGTGTTGCTGGATTCTGTTTGTTAGGATCTTGTTGAATATTTTTGCATCTATATTCATTAGTGATATTGGTCTATAATTTTCTTTTCTTGTTGGGTCTTTTCCTGGTTTGGGGATCAGGGTGATATTTGCTTCATAGAACGTGTTGGGTAGTCTTCCTTCTTTTTCTACATTTTGGAACAGGTTGAGTAATATAGGTACTAATTCCTCTTTAAAGGTTTGGTAGAATTCTGACGTGAAACCATCTGGTCCCGGGCTTTTCTTTTTAGGGAGGTTTTGTATAGTTGATGCTATTTCTGAACTTGTTATGGGTCTGTTCAACATTTCCACTTGATTCTGGTTAAGTCTTGGAAGGTGGCGTGCTTCCAAGTACCGGTCTATTTCCTTCAGATTTTCATATTTCTGAGAATAAAGTTTCTTGTAATATTCATTAAGGATTTTTTGGATTTCTGATGAGTCTGTGGTTATTTTGTCTTTGTTGTTTCTGATTGATGATATTAGAGATTTTACTCTTTTTTTCCTGATTAGGTTGGCCAGAGGTTTATCTATTTTATTGACCTTTTCAAAAAACCAGCTTTTTGATTTATTGATCTGTTGTATTATTCTTTTGTTTTCAATTTCATTTAATTCTGCTCTAATTTTGGTTATTTCTTTTCTTCTACTGGGTTTGGGGTTGGAATGTTCTTCCTTTTCCAGTTGCGTGAGATGTCCCATTAAGTTGTTAACTTCCTCTCTTTCCGTTCTCTTGAGGAAGGCTTGCAGTGCTATAAATTTCCCTCTTAGAACTGCCTTTGCAGTGTCCCAGAGGTTCTGATAGCTTGTGTCTTCATTGTCATTTTGTTCCAAAAAATTGGTGATTTCTTTCTTAATCTCATCTCTGACCCAGCTATCATTCAGCATAAGGTTATTTAACTTCCATGTTTTTGTATGGGTATGCAGATTCCTGTTGTTACTCAATTCAAGTTTTATTCCATGATGGTCCGAGAAGATGCATGGAATAATTTCTATTCCTTTAAATTTACTGAGGTTAGACTTGTGACCTAAAATGTGATCAATTTTGGAGTAAGTTCCGTGGGCTGATGAGAAGTATGTGTATTCAGTTTTGTTGGGATGAAATGTTCTGTAGATGTCTGCTAAATCTAAATACTGGATGGTTAGGTTTAAATCTAAGATTTCTTTGCTCAGCTTCTTTCTGGAGGATCGATCCAACACTGCCAAGGGAGTGTTGAAATCTCCAACGATTATGGAGCTGGAGGAAATCAAGTTACTCATGTCTGTTAGAGTTTCTCTTATAAATTGAGGTGCATTCTGGTTGGGTGCATAGATATTAATAATTGAGATCTCGTCATATTGAGTATTACCCTTAACAAATATGAAGTGACCATTCTTGTCCTTCCTTACTTTTGATGGTTTAAAGCCTACTGTATCTGCAAATAAAATTGCAACACCTGCTTTTTTCTGATTACCATTTGCCTGAAATATGGATGACCATCCTTTCACCCTGAGTCTGTATTTGTCTTTTAAGTTGAGATGTGACTCTTGTATGCAACAAATATCTGGCTTAAGTTTTTGTATCCAGTCAGCTAACCTATGCCTCTTTAGAGGACAGTTTAAGCCATTCACATTGATGGAGAGTAAGGATAAGTCTGGTGGAATTTTGGGTATCGAGTTTTTCAAAGGTCCAGTGGACATTTTTAATCCTTTCGCCAGTGTGGAAGTTGGAGTTTGATCCGAAGTTTCTGAGTGAGTTTACTTTTGTGGTATAGGATTGGGTTGGTCATTGTGGAGGATAGGTCTGAGAACATCCTGAAGAGCTGGTTTACTTATGGCAAATTTTTTCAACATATGAATGTCATTGAAGTATTTAATTTCTCCATCATAGATGAAACTCAGTTTAGCTGGATACAAGATCCTGGGTTGAAAGTTTTTTTGCTTTAGGAGATTAAAAGTTGATGACCAGCCTCTTCTTGCTTGAAAAGTTTCAGCAGAGAGATCTGCAGTTATTCTAATATTCTTACCTTTGTACGTTATAGTTTTCTTTCGCCGGGCTGCTTTGAGAATCTTCTCTTTCATGTTAACTTTAGTGAAGCTAATTATGATATGTCTGGGAGATGGCTTTTTGGGGTTGAATCGTGCTGGGGTTCTGAAGCTGTCTGCTATCTGAATTTCAGATTCTCTAGGCATGTCTGGAAAATTTTCTTTCATAATTTCATGTAGAAGGGCCTCTGTGCCCTTGGCTGCCACATCATCAGCCTCCGAAATTCCTATAACCCTTATGTTATGTTTTTTCGAATTATCTGAGAGCTCTCTGAGTGAGTGATCCGTTTTTGCTCTCCATTTCTCTTCCTCTTTGAGAGATTGGGAGCGTTCGAAGACTTTATCTTCAATGTCAGAAATCCTTTCTTCTGCTTGCTCCATTCTGTTACTGAGGGATTCTACTGTATTTTTCATATCTTTGAGGGCTGTAAGTTCTTGTTTCAGTGTGTCTAAGTCTTTGGTGGTTTTGTCTTTAAATTCGTTAAATTCTTGAGACAACTTTTGAATTTCTCCTCGAATTCCTAATTCCATTTTATTAATCTTGTCTACAAACCAAATTCTGAATTCGACTTCTGACATCTCAGCCAGTTGTTTATGAATGGGATCTTCAATCACATCTGCCGTATCTTTTCTTGGGGGGGTTGATCTATTCTGGTTATTCATGTTACCAGAGTTTTTCCGCTGATTCCGCCCCATGGTTTACTCCCTTTGGTTTTTCCCCTGGGGTTTTATCGAGGGCCCGTACAGTGTTGTGGCCTGAGAAACTGGGGCCCTGTCTGGTGTGGTGGAGCAAAGTGGTTCTGTCTTGTTTTCAGCTGGTTTCTGTTCGATCCTATTGCAACTTCTACTCTGGCTTGAAGTCTCAGCTGTGTGAAAAAATCAGCAATTAAGTCACCCCGCCTGCCCTCCTCTGGCCCCAGTTGGAAAAGGAGAATCAAACCTTCCTACAATCGCACACCCAGGGCACCACCTGAAAAGTCCTCAGTCTATTAGCCCAGTTCAAAAGGTCCGAATCAACTGTCTCAATCGGCACTTGTCTCAGGTGGAAGGGTTCAAGAGGTCTCTGGGAACTGGATCACAGGGGCCTGGTGACTCCTCTGAGACAGCTCACCCCAGTGCAGCGTGGAATCAGGAGGAGCCACCCCGCAAACAGAGCAGTCTGGGAAGGTTGACGTCTCCTTCCCCACTTTGCCCCTCCGTCGGACCCAGTCACTGGTATCTCTGCAGATGGCTAACCCAGTTGCCTGCAGTGAACAGACACTCCAGGGGTTTGCACCTGCCTGAATCGCGAGGAAGTCTGCCAGGCCCCCGCAGACTGCCGCTATCTAGCAGGAGGAGATGGGGCCTGACATCTTTGAGTGTTTGATGCAGGTGATGGGAAGGAGGTGTTCACTCAGGCTTAGCCCCGTCCCTGATGGATGCTGCTAACAGAACAGAACAGACAACTTTGTGAGGTTCTGTCTCTGTTCCTGTCATCGCCTACAGGAGACGGGCTGTTTTGAGTTCAAACGTCTTTGCTGCTGGAGAATTGCGTCTGAACACCTCTCTGGGTCGGCCCCGCCCTGGAGGCTTCTGGGTTTGTGAGCCGTGACACCGGTGGCCTCCTCTGGTTGCCCAAGGAGACAGGGGGTGTGGCCTCAGAATATCCAGAAGTGAGCGTTCTGCCGTTAAAGAAAAAACGGCTGTTGATCTACCTCCAGGGAACTGCTGCTCTGGTGTGGGCACTCAGGCGACCCTTTTCTCCTCTGTCCCGTGCCCCAGAGTCAGCACTGAGCGGCTGCAGTTTGTGCTGGGTCCACACCCCTTAAGAGATCCCCCAAGAATCAGAACTCTTGGGGGATGGGCCCCCAGACCCGGATTGGGAGTGGGGCGGGGGGAAGCTAGAGTTTCATTCAGTTTCACGCAATACTACGGTCAGGGGAGGGCTCCTGCACTGCACCGCAGGGAAGTGCCGCCAAGGCTTGATTTCCCCTCAGCAGAGTGCCCTCTCCTCGCTCACGTATCCCAGAGTCAGCGCTGACCTGACGCAGCTCAGGCACTGTGCACTCCCCTCGAGAAATCACCCAAGGAGCCGAACTCCGGAGGGATAGGCCCTCAGACCCCGAGTGAGAGTAGGGGCTCTCAGCTCTCAGCGGGGAGGCCAGAGTCTTATTCAGTCTTGTGCCCGGGGAGGGCTCCTGCACTGCACCGCAGGGAAGTGCCGCCAAGGCTTGATTTCCCCTCAGCGGAGTGCCCTCTCCTCGCTCACGTATCCCAGAGTCAGCGCTGACCTGACGCAGCTCAGGCACTGTGCACTCCCCTCGAGAAATCACCCAAGGAGCCGAACTCCTGGGGGATAGGCCCTCAGACCCCGAGTGAGAGTAGGGGTTCTCAGCTCTCAGCGGGGAGGCCAGAGTCTTATTCAGTCTTGGGCCCCGTATGCCCGGGGAGAGTTGGTGCACTGCACCGCAGGGAAGTGCCGCGAGGCGTGACTCCCCCTCAGCCCGGTGCCCTCTCCTCACTCGCGGGCCTCAGAGTCAATGCTACCAGTCGCAACTCGGGGACTGTCCACTCCCCTTGAGAAATCACCCAAGGATCCGAAGTCCTGGGGGACAGGCCTCCAGACCTCAGTGGGCGGGAGGGGAGCGCCGGGGATTCAGGGTTGCCGGCAAAGGATTCCCAAAGTTTTATTCAGCCCTATGTCCGGCAGGAGAACGCCACGGCACCCCAGTAGGGGAGGTAGGTCCAGTTTTTAGAAGGTCTTTCCCGTGGAGTGTAGTGGGAGGGCCTTTAATTTCTGCCCGCTTGTTAAATTGTGGGGCTCCAGAGCCGGTCTCATGGGGGAGGGGGACTCCCGTCCGCTTGGTGGTGGATTTTGTACCTTTTGTTTGCGTCCTTGTGATCACAACTTGCCTCAGCGGTGTTGATGTGCGTTCTTCAGCCTTCTCTCTTGGTGAGGCTCAAGTCCACCAGGATACTTACTAAATTCCTGTCCCTTAACTCTCCTTCTGGACGGGAGCCTTTGTTGAAAGCTGGCTTCAGTCCGCCATCTTGTCTCCCTCCCTATGGGTGACTTCTTTCTTGCAACAGTTAGATCTGGAAAGCTGAATTATGGCCGTGCTACAGCCCTTTTGCACTTACTGCTTTATTTTATCACAACTCTAAGAAAATGCACATTTAATAAAGTATTTTAATTTATATAAATTATGTAGAAACATCATACTATGTCAACAAGTCCATACCATCACCTGGGAGAGAAAAGTGAGGTCGGTGTTCAGTGCTTCAGTATACCTGAATAACTGAAGCACTAATTTTCTTAATATACAAAAATTCATCTAAATCAATAAGAGAAAAACATAAAAATCCCAGTACAAAACGAGCAAATGACATGAATATAGTTCACATAAAAATATAAATTATTTTTAATATTTAAAAATATTTTCAATCTTATTCATCATGAAAGAAATAGAAATTAGTACTATAAGTTGCCATCTTGACCTATCACATTAATAAAGATGAGAATTTGAGAAAAATCACTGTCTTAGTGAGGGTATTGAACAACAGGCACATTCTTCTTTGATTGGACTGTGAATTGGTTTAACCTACATTTGAGAATATTTTATAATATTTTCTGGTTTAAATATGTGTATACCTTCACTAGAAATTCCACTTCTGGAAATTTTTTTTTTTTGTATATAAAGGTTTAAAAAATTCCAATTTAATACATTTTGGAAAAGAAAATGTAAAATGGCTGAGGCAGCCAGCCCCGCTGTGGTCCCTGACCCAGAATGGCAAGAGCGCAGTCTCTCAGCCTGCAGTTGACCGCCAACCACTCCTCCACCGCGCGCACTGGGTAGCTCACCTTTGACCGTCACATCTGCCTCCCGGCAGAACAATTCCTTATCTCAAAAGGAGTTGATAAGCCCCTGTTTCCCCCAACAGGCCCTGCTTGTAGTCTTAAAGAAGAATAAGAATCATCTTGAGAGAGGCGGAGCAAGATGGCAACCGAGTAACAGCTTCCTTGCATCTGGGCACCGTGAGTCGGGGGAGATAGGACTCCAGGCATCTCTGGCTGGTGGGAACTGCCTATCATTACTCCTATGAGGCAACAGGGAGTCAGCGAGAGACTTCTGGACCCCAAGAGGAGGACTAAAACAGTGGAAAACCGTCCACAGGCACAAGATCTTAAAGAGCAAGAGGAAGTGAAAGGAAAATTAGGGCAAGGAAACAGATAAAAGAAATCACTCATGAGGAAGAATCAGCAGAAAACTCCAGGCAACATGAAGAACCAGTCCAGAACGACCCCGCCAAGGGACCATGAGGTAGCTACTGCAGAGGATTCCACCTATACAGAAATGTTAGGAATGACAGAAAGGGAATTTAGAATACACATGTTGAAAACAATGAAAGAAATGATGGAAACAATGAAGGAAACTGCTAATAAAGTGGAAAATAACCAAAAGGAAATCCAAAAACAGAATCAAATCAGAGATGAACGATATGAAGAATATAAAAAGGATATAGCAGAGCTGAAGGAAATGAAACAGTGAATCAGGGAACTTAAAGATGCAATGGAAAGTATCAGCAACAGGTTAGACCATGCAGAAGAAAGAATTTCAGAGGTAGAAGACAAAGTTTTTGAGATAACTCAGATAGTAAAAGAGGCAGAAAAGAAGAGAGAGAAAGCAGAACGTTCACTGTCAGAATTATGGGACTTTATGAAGCATTCCAACATACGAGTTATAGGAATTCCAGAAGGGGATGAAGAATGCCCCAGAGGAATGGAAGCCATACTAGAGAATATTATAAAAGAAAATTTCCCAAACATCACCAAAGATTCTGACACACTGCTTTCAGAGGGATATCGGACCCCAGGTCGCCTCAACTCTAACCGAGCTTCTCCAATTCACATTGTGATGAACCTGTCCAAAGTCAAGACAAAAGAAAAGATTCTGCAAGCTGCCAGGAGTAAGCGCCAGTTGACCTACAGGGGCAAATCCATCAGAGTGACCGCAGACTTCTCTAATGAAACTTTCCAAGCAAGAAGACAAAGGTCATCTACCTTTAATCTACTTAAACAGAACAATTTTCAGCCCAGAATTCTGTACCCTGCTAAGCTAAGCTTCAAAATTGATGGAGAAATCAAATCATTTACGGATATACAAACATTGAGGAAATTCGCCACAACAAGACCAGCTCTACAGGAAATACTTCAACCTGTTCTGCACACTGACCACCACAATGGATCAGCAGCAAAGTAAGAACTCAGAAATCAAAGGACAGAGCCTAACCTCCACACTGATGCAAAAGATAAAACTAAGCAATGGACTCTCACCAAATAAGACGAATAGAATACTACCACACTTATCAATTATCTCCATAAATGTTAATGGCTTGAATTCCCCACTGAAGAGACATAGATTGGCTGACTGGATTAAAAAACACAAGCCATCCATTTGCTGTCTGCAAGAAACACACCTGGCTTCAAAAGACAAATTAAAGCTCCGCGTCAAGGGATGCAAGACAATTTTTCAGGCAAATGGAATTCAGAAGAAAAGAGGAGTTGCAATCTTATTTTCAGATACATGTGGATTTAAAGCAACTAAAGTCAAAAAAGACAAAGATGGTCATTTTATATTGGTCAAGGGAAAACTACAAGAAGAAGACATTTCAATTCTAAATATTTATGCACCCAATTTAAATGCTCCCAGATTCTTGAAGCAGACCTTACTCAGTCTGAGCAATATGATATCTGAAAATACCATCATAACAGGGGACTTTAACACACCTCTTACAGAGTTGGACAGATCCTCTAAACAGAAATTAAACAAAGATATAAGAGATTTAAATGAGACCCTAGAACAACTATGCTTGATAGACGCATATAGAACACTCCATCCCAAAGATAAAGAATATACATTCTTCTCATCACCCCATGGAACATTCTCCAAAATTGATCATATCCTGGGACACAAAACAAATATCAACAGAATCAAAAGAATTGAAATTTTACCTTGTATCTTTTCAGACCATAAGGCACTAAAGGTGGAACTCAGCTCTAACAAAAATGCTCGACCCCACCCAAAGGCATGGAAATTAAACAATCTTCTGTTGAATAACAGATGGGTGCAGGAAGAAATAAAACAGGAAATCATTAACTTCCTTGAGCATAACAACAATGAAGACACAAGCTACCAAAACCTGTGGGATACTGCAAAAGCAGTTTTGAGAGGAAAATTCATCGCTTTAGATGCCTACATTCGAAAAACAGAAAGAGAGCACATCAACAGTCTCACAAGAGATCTTATGGAATTGGAAAAAGAAGAACAATCTAAGCCTAAACTCAGTAGAAGAAAAGAAATATCCAAAATCAAATCAGAGATCAATGAAATTGAAAACAAAAGAATCATTCAGAAAATTAATGAAACAAGGAGTTGGTTTTTTGAAAAAATAAATAAAATAGATAAACCATTGGCCAGACTTACTAGAAAAAGAAAAGTAAAATCTCTAGTAACCTCAATCAGAAACGATAAAGGGGAAATAACAACTGATCCCACAGAGATACAAGAGATCATCTCTGAATACTACCAGAAACTCTATGCCCAGAAATTTGACAATGTGAAGGAAATGGATCAATATTTGGAATCACACCCTCTCCCTAGACTTAGCCAGGAAGAAATAGACCTCCTGAACAGACCAATTTCAAGCACTGAGATCAAAGAAACAATAAAAAAGCTTCCAACTAAATAATGCCCTGGTCCAGATGGCTTCACTCCAGAATTCTATCAAACCTTCAAGGAAGAGCTTATTCCTGTACTGCAGAAATTATTCCAAAAAATTGAGGAAGAAGGAATCTTCCCCAACACATTCTATGAAGCAAACATCACCCTGATACCAAAACCAGGAAAAGACCCAAACAAAAAGGAGAATTTCAGACCAATCTCACTCATGAATATAGATGGAAAAATTCTCAACAAAATCCTAGCCAATAGATTACAGCTTATCATCAAAAAAGTCATTCATCATGATCAAGTAGGCTTCATCCCAGGGATGCAAGGCTGGTTTAACATACGAAAGTCCATAAACGTTATCCACCATATTAACAGAGGCAAAAATAAAGATCACATGATCCTCTCAATAGATGCAGAAAAAGCATTTGATAAAATCCAGCATCCTTTTCTAATTAGAACACTGAAGAGTATAGGCATAGGTGGCACATTTCTAAAACTGATTGAAGCTATCTATGACAAACCCACAGCCAATATTTTACTGAATGGAGTTAAACTGAAAGCTTTTCCTCTTAGAACTGGAACCAGACAAGGTTGTCCTCTGTCACCTTTACTATTCAACATAGTGCTGGAAGTTCTAGCCAATACAATTAGGCAAGACAAGGAAATAAAGGGAATCCAAATGGGAGCAGAGGAGGTCAAACTCTCCCTCTTTGCTGACGACATGATCTTATACTTAGAGAACCCCAAAGACTCAACCACAAGACTCCTAGACGTCATCAAAAAATACAGTAATGTTTCAGGATATAAAATCAATGTCCACAAGTCAGTAGCCTTTGTATACACCAATTACAGTCAAGATGAGAAGCTAATTAAGGACACAACTCCCTTCACCATAGTTTCAAAGAAAATGCAATACCTAGGAATATACCTAATGAAGGAGGTGAAGGACCTCTATAAAGAAAACTATGAACTCCTCAGAAAGGAAATAGCAGAGGATATTAACAAATGGAAGAACATACCATGCTCATGGTATGGGAAGAATTCTTCCCATGGATGGGAAGAATTAACATTGTTAAAATGTCTATACTTCCCAAAGCAATCTACCTATTCAATGCCATTCCTATCAAAGTACCTACATCGTACTTTCAAGATTTGGAAAAAATGATTCTGCGTTTTGTATGGAACCAGAGAAAACCCCGTATAGCTAAGGCAGTTCTTAGTAACAAAAATAAAGCTGGGGGCATCAGCATACCAGATTTTAGTCTGTACTACAAAGCCATAGTGCTCAAGACAGCATGGTACTGGCACAAAAACAGAGACATAGACACTTGGAATCGAATTGAACACCAAGAAATGAAACTAACATCTTACAACCACCTAATCTTCGATAAACCAAACAAGAACTTACCTTGGGGGAAAAACTCCCTATTCAATAAATGGTGTTGGGAGAACTGGATGTCTACATGTAAAAGACTGAAACTGGACCCACACCTTTCCCCACTCACAAAAATTGATTCAAGATGGATAAAGGACTTAAATTTAAGGCATGAACAATAAAAATCCTCAAAGAAAGCATAGGCAAAACACTGGAAGATATTGGCCTGGGGGAAGACTTCATGAAGAGGACTGCCATGGCAATTGCAACAACAACAAAAATAAACAAATGGGACTTCATTAAACTGAAAAGCTTCTGTACAGCTAAGGAGACAATAACCAAAGCAAAGAGACAACCTACACAATGGGAAAGGATATTTGCATATTTTCAATCAGACAAAAGCTTGATAACCAGGATCTATAGAGAACTCAAATTAATCCACATGAAAAAAGCCAACAATCCCTTATATCAATGGGCAAGAGACATGAATAGAACTTTCTCTAAAGACAACAGACGAATGGCTAACAAACACATGAAAAAATGTTCATCATCTGTATATATTAGAGAAATGCAAATCAAAACATCCCTGAGATATCATCTAACCCCAGTGAGAATGGCCCATATCACAAAATCTCAAAACTGCAGATGCTGGCGTGGATGTGGAGAGAAGGGAACACTTTTACATTGCTGGTGGGACTGCAAACTAGTACAACCTTTCTGGAAGGAAGTATGGAGAAACCTCAAAGCACTCAACCTAGACCTCCCATTCGATCCTGCAATCCCATTACTGGGCATCTACCCAGAAGGAAAGAAATCCTTTTATCATAAGGACACTTGTACTAGACTGTTTATTGCATCTCAATTTACAATCGCCAAAATGTGGAAACAGCCTAAATGCCCACCAACCCAGGAATGGATTAACAAGCTGTGGTATATGTATACCATGGAATACTATTCAGCCATTAAAAAAAATGGAGACTTTACATCCTTCGTATTAACCTGGATGGAAGTGGAAGACATTATTCTTAGTAAAGCATCACAAGAATGGAGAAGCATGAATCCTATGTACTCAATCTTGATATGAGGACGATTAATGACAATTAAGGTCATGGGGGGGAAGCAGAAAGAGGGATGGAGGGAGGGGGGTGGGGCCTTAGTGTGTGTCACACTTTATGGGGGCAAGACATGATTGCAAGAGGGACTTTACCTAACATTTGCAATCAGTGTAACTGGCTTATTGTACCCTCAATGAATCCCCAACAATAAAAAAAAAAAAAAAAAATTAAAAAAAAAAAGAAAATGTAAAATGACTTGGGCTTATAAAATCAGAATTTACAATTATCTATGAATAGTCAAAGACAAACCATAGAATCATTTTTATAACAAATCCAAAGCAATTCCAAAGTTGGTTACAGAATCACTGTTCCCTTCCCCCGTAAGAGTCCAGTTGTTACGTTGTACACATCCCCATTGCTAAAGTGTTTTCACACCCCAGACATTTCCCACTGTTGCCTTTCCTAGAGCTTAGTGAGATGTTATCTTCTTTTGGGACCTTCCTTTCATAAATAACACCCCTACCCCCACCTCCAGTGCCTGAATTCTTCCCAAGTCTTCTACGTTCACAGGTGGCCACCTCTCCATCCCAGGTCTAGTGGGACAGGCCTTCCTCTAAAAGGGATGCTGGGGCAAAGAGGCCTCAGGAACTTCATGGTCCTGCTGTCACTAATTCCGGCTGGGCCCCAGTTGTCTAGCACCTTTGTGCTCAACAGAGTCACACTGTTCTCTCTCTCTCTCTCCCCTTCCTCTCCCCCTCATTTCTTGCCAGTATTCTGCCTTTCTGACATCTGTGACAAGACATCTGGTCATCTTAGGTCCTCCCGTCTTAACCAATATTATGTATGCATCAGTCACCTCTTTGTAAAATTTTATGATGTTGTAATTAATGGCAACTTAGGGGAGACTTTTGGGGAACACCCTATACAATGAATTAGAAAGAAATTTCTTCCCCCTTCCTTTTTTGGAACATTTCCAATAAGACTGTTACCAGCTCTGCTTCATACACGTGGTGTAAATTGCCCGTGAATTCACCTGGCATTGGAGAATTTTTTTTTCTCATAGGGGGATCTGATTCAAACCTGCTACACATTATTGGTCTGGTCACGATTTCTATTTCCTGCTCCAGTCTTGGGAGGTGTTATGTTTCCGGAAATTTGTTCATTTTCTGTAGGTTTTCTAGTTTGTGAGAATAGAGTTGTTCACGGTAGTCTCTGAAGATCTTTTCCATTTCTCTGGTATAAAATATAAGATCTCCTTTTACATTTTTGATTGTGCTTATTTAAGTCTTCTCTCTTTTATTTCTTAGTCCAACTAGTCATCTGTGGATTTAGTTCATCTTTTCAAAGAACCAGCTTTTGCTTTATTTGAATATAAAAATGTTAGTGCCTTTTACTCTAAACTTTGAGCCTTACTATAGTTGCAGAAAACGGAAAAAATGCCTCTCATGACCCTGTCAAATTTTACTCTCAAGACAATATGAAGCCATTGAAGGACTTAAGGATGGCTTATGATATAGAATTTGCATTTTAGAAATTGCATTTCTGCCTCCTGTATGAAAACTTATAAGGAATAAAAAGGCAGAATGTCTAGGTAAGATGTTGTTGGAGCAAACCAGGGAACAAAAAGTAAAGGCATGAAAAAATGGCATAGACAATTAAGAAGCTATTGTAGAGATATCAGAAATTTGGTGAAACTTGATGGATTTTAGCTTATAAAGTATTTGCATTTTACAAGAGAGAAAATAAGAGGAGAAAGCCCACAAGAGGAAATTGCTTATTTAGGTACATTCTAGACACCAAGACTCCTAAGTAGGAGAATGTTTGTAGGGACAAAGATGTCTTTCAATATCTCTCAATGCCTCTGCGTCACTCTACTTGGAAAATAGATTACAAAGCTCTTTGTAAACTATGGCCTATCAACCAGCACCTTCTGCATTTCTGATGTTTATCAGAAATACTTTGTGAAGCAGAATCTGTATCTTAATAAATAAAGCATGTAAAGACTCACCTGTACCTTGGTGAAGTAGAATCTGTGTCTTAACAAGATTGCCAGGGGAGTCACCTCCATGGCAAAGTTAGAAAAACTTTGCAAAGATTCTAGTAGGTTAGAGAACATCTAAGTCACATTTTGCTCTCCCAAAGGTAGAAAATTTCAGACCAGAGAATCAATGACTGGCTATAGAAATGTTTAGAATTTTCCCTCTCCACTCGCAGAGCATCAGGGAAAAACTTCATGTTCTTCTTCACACTTATTACCTTTGAAGTACTATTTTAGCCTCTTCCAACTTGTTGAAGCAGGTGAACCTCCTGACATCTTATCGCCACTTGTAATTTTCAAACACCACAACAGCTATGGCTGTCAGTAGGATTTTCCGGAGCATTTGGCATTGAACAGACTTAGCACAGCTCCAGCAATGCTAATAAAAGGCCTCCCTTTGGGATGCCTCAGAAGCAGATGTAAAACATTATCTAGTTATAACTAGATTAAAGAAGTTTCTTTTGATGAGGGCATTTTCTCCCTTTTGTAATTTCTTCATACTAATAATGAGGAGAAAATAGATGAGGCTATTTATATCCCTGAATACTTTTACTGAGACTAGGGTAAGAACTGCACTTGAAAGGGAAGGCACCACATTCTCAGCCCAGCATCCTCATCAATAGATAACAACAATTCATTTCAGCGACATTCAGCTGAGACCCACTCATTTCAATTTACTGTGAAGCAGCGCCTAGCACTGTGCACAGCGATTACTAATTGATTACCACATAAATAAATAAATAGCCATGGCATATGTGGTGAATTTTCAATCCTCTCCAACTAAGCAAACTCTATATAATATCCCCCAAGACTTGGTATGACTAGCCTACAACTTCAAACTTGTCTCGGGCCATTCTGCTCTGTTTATTCCAGCCACGTAGCCTTTTTTCATTTCCTCTGACATGCCAGGTGATTCCTTTCTTAGTTTCTTCACACACGTGTTTCTTCTGCCTGCATCCTCCCCAATCCCTTCTTGACTGTGGTTTCCCCTGTGTTAACTGTAAGCCAAACTGCCCTTGCTCAGAGACATTTGGAGACTACTTTCTCCTACTTGAGGTAGGTCTCCTGTGATATTTTTCCTCATGCTTTCTTGCTGTTTTTAACCACGATTTGTAATTATTTATCTCTTTACTCCTCAGTCCCTTCTAGTGAATAATGAGACCAATCTGTCCTATCCATCCAGGGCATAGTCATTGCTCATAAACAGATCTTAGTTGCACGGATACAGGCATGCCACCCTACCACCGAATGTGAGCTCCTGCACCTAAGAATTGTCATGGGTCCTTTTATGTGCTGTATAGTCATACACTTAACTTTAGTTTTTTTGTAACTATGTTTTGTGCTTGTTCAAAATGCCTGATTAGTTTCCCTGTGTTTTACATATCCTTTTGAAAATAGTTCTCTACAAATAATAGGAGCCAAATAAGTTTTGCTTAAATGACAAGTAAACTACTCTTCAGAAATGAAGTTAGTTCCTGTCGTACAAAAGAAATTTTAGCCATTTTAAAGCTCAGAATTACTTGGTAAAGGAGGCAAAGCATTTGCAAAATGTCACTTGGGATAAGTGACTTCCTTTTCTTTTTTAGGGCCCCCTTCTTGTGCAAAATTGAAGCATCAAGGCATGATTTTACTCTTTGGCTATGAGATTGGTGAAGGGAAATGAAAGAAATACTCATAGCCATTAGATTAGGGTTAAGTCATCCTAGAAGGTGCTTCTGATACTCTGAGTGTTATCTTTCCTTGAGAGAGCAAATTAAGAAGAGAAGCATGATTTGAAGGAAGAGGACTTTGAAAGAATTTAGCATTTGACATTTTCAATTGAATTATCACTAAGCCATCAAACAGAAGTATCCTGAATAGACAAAGAGCTATTGATCCATAGCTTCTGATACTATGAAGAAAAACAATTATGTGTCTGTTGTTCATTTCAAGAACTCATTCAATAATTTGAGTTTGTGCCAGGTTTTGTTCTCAGCTGCAAAGGTGTAAGGACCAAGGAAAGCAATGTCACTGCCTACACAGTTATCTTCAGAGGGAAGAGATAAACAACGAACTACATTAACAAGACAAAATCATTCCACATAATACACGGCACAAAAGAAGTAAACTGTGGGGGAGGGTGGCTGAGTGGTGCCATTTCAGCTTGGGTGGTCAGGAGAGGTTTTACAAGGGTGGGGTGCACTTGAGCAGAGACCTCAAGGATAACATGAAGCCATCCTCTTCCTCCACTTTTCTTTCTCTTCTTCTCTTCCCTTCACCACACTCCAAGTTCCTATGTCTTCCCTAGCATGAGGTATTCACTTCAGATCTAGGAATTACAAGGTCACATTATATATAAAATGGCTATCAGGAAACCTGCTTAAAAGAAGGGACTAGTGGACAACCCAATTGTTGTTCTACAGACTGTTGGCTTGTTCTCCTATCCACAACTAAGGGGATGTTTGGAAGGGAGGAAAAGAGGAAACAGGTTAGAGGGAAGAGAGTGAGTGTGTGAAAGAAATTACTGCTTAGAAGAAAGGAGATAAATTCAGGTCTCCATAAGACTTACAATTCCAGCTCCTGGTTTAAAATGTAGTGTGATTAATCTCATATCCAAACATGTATTATGTAATTTAGAGTTAAACAGTCCAATTTCAAGGAAACATTGTCCTCACTGATTCTGACTGTGTCTTCCTGATGAGGCACTGCTGTACAGAGTGACATAATTTAAATGCTGCTCCTTCATTGATGCATTGGTGCAATACTGTTTCTCTTATTATTTAGACACTTAAATGTATGCCTTTCTATATATGCTTCCAGGCACTGAGTGTAGTTAAATGTTGTTAAATAACTTAACCACTGTGTCCTCCACCTCTCTTGTTTTTCATTTAACACCAAGCCCTGCAAAGTAATAAGGATGATTTACGATCTGCAATTTTAAAATGGGCCTCTATTGTCTTTCCCTATATTATCTACCCTTTATCTCCTCATTCTTTGGCTTCAGTGGATTTTTTTACTTCATCAAAGAGGAATCCGCAGATTTTTTTTAGTGCAGACAGGAAGAAGAAGAATGAGTATAAAACTTACAGTATTTTTCTCATAAGAATCTGAAAAATTGATGAAGCAGTCAGGATCTCAACTGATTAACAAATTAGGAGGATTCGGAATTTGGTTTTCTTCTTTGCATTCATTTCTTTGCATGCACTTAAATATACACATATGCATTAATAGTTTATATATAAGAAAAGGTACACTCACCACTGTGCTGGGTGCTGAGAATGAGCTAGGAGAATTCTTAGTAGGATAAAAGCCCTCTTGGTTTTGAAATTAGTTTTAGTAACAAATTAATCGACACAATCATAAGAATGATAGCAGCCTATGACATTTAGTGAGCATATGTTACTTGTGCTAAGGGCTTTGTATACATTGGACAATTCCAAATCACCACACTTGATCTAAGAATCACGTCTTTGATGTAGCAAAATTGAGGATCACAGCTCCCAGGGTGAAACCACCACATACTGCTGGTTATGAATGCGATTAAGCAACAGTCCCCGTGAATCTGAATTTGGCTTCAGGTACTCTAACCTACGAAGTAGGCCAATACTTTATTATCAAATATGAGAAAACTTAAAGTTGCCTCAAAGAAGTAAAGCGTGATCTCCAATTATGCAGTATATGGCTAAGCTTAACACAAATTTTTCTTGTTCTAGAAATCATTTTTTAGTTACATAGTTCTGCTACTGTCAAAAAAATACCACTTTGCCAATTCCAAAAAAACATTTTCTTGAATGTATGTCTTGAGTCCAATTAATTTAAAGTTTATATTATTTCTTTGTTTTATTGCCATTTTTTACATTGTCTCTGAAACCACAACTAACTAATGAGGTGAAAGGTCAGACATTTAGTTTATTTATTATTATAACTAATCTGACAAGTGTTTATTATTTTTAATCATATCTTCATGACTGGGCATCCCTTCCAGAGATTCTGATTCAATTGGCCTGGGCATTACAATTTTTTTTTTTTTAAGATTGCTCAAAATTTTAACACTGAGTTTTCATCAAAATAATCAAGTTTCTATATAATTTTCTGATTCATAGCAAAATATTCTAGGTTTAAAAATGTGCATTCTTCAGCTTTCTCTTACATTTCTTTTTGCCTCTTTCAAAACTGAGCACTGAGCATTTTGAACATAACTAATGTTATGTTGCATGTACGTTTTAATTGCATGCTTCAGAAATAAACAATCCATGGTATTTCAGTAACTCATATTGTATTTATAAAATAAAAAGCTCTTTATCAAAATATACTTTTCACTGGGAAAAATAAATATATCAGACAAACGGATTGCCACAAAGGAAACATTAACTTTGGTAGATTTCAGTGTAGGATAGTCCATCACAAACATGTGCCCTTATTCCCCAGAGCTGCTCAACTTCCAAGTTAAGAATTTTTTAAATATTTTTAACTGAGATTTTATTACATTCATATTTGTTTCTCATTTTATATCCATCATTCCACCAAGCTCTGAGCATCTACAAATCTCTAATTGTTGGGCACTTATTCAGAAGCGTCTGGAACACTGGTGATGGAAGAGTTTGCTGTAAGGCCTGCAATATTGCAGTTAACGTCTATGGCTGTCCACATGCAGCAGTGGCATTTGTGGGATGATCCACAACCTTCTTGTATTCACCTTGATCTAATAACTCTTCGTCAAACTTTATTTCTTCAAAGAAGAATTTCTGAACAGCTTCAGCATCTTTAAGGTCAGGTGACTTGGAAAATCCAGCTCTCTCCTTGGCAATCTTCTCTTTCTTTCTTCCTTCTGGAAGCCTGTTCTTGAAGTTGGGGTCACTCTGAGGTCAAAGTACATATAGAACCAGATGGAAAGGGCTGCTCATATCGCTATTCCAGTCCACCATCTTCTCTCTTTAATCTAGAACACTGAGTGTGGACAGTGGCAGGGACCATGAAGGAGCAGTGAGCCATTAACCTTCAGAGCAGACAGAGCCACTCAGCCTCCAACACCCACTAGCCTGGGACTGGGAAAACTAGAATCCCTTTTTAACAACCTAGCAGATTTTATCATATAGATTTAGAACTTTGAGAAAATAACAGACCATCACAGAAGATCACTTGCATTAATTTTTTTATTTATAAAATGAGAAAATTTAAGTAATGTTTTTTCCTTTTTTAAAGAAAATAATATTCTAATATTTATATCAATATTAAATATTGCTAGAATATTCTTATAACTTTGCAAATTGACATTGGACTTATAGAAGAAATTAATTAAAGTAAATTTAGTGTGTTTATTGACTTCGTACTGTGTGCCAGGTAATTTAACATAATGTATTAATTGATTAAGTGAAAATTAAAAAATATATATGTATATATGTCTATTTTAAAACAGTGTTTATTGGGTAGCTTCATATAGGAATATGCATTGCAATTCTTATGTTTCAAATGAAGGATAATTCAGGGTAAAACATGCCTAATATTTATTTATTTTTTTTTTTTATTAAATCATAGCTGTGTATGTTATTGCAATTATGGGGTACAATGTGCTGGTTTTATATACAATTTGAAATATTTTCAGCAAACTGGTTAACATAGCCTTCACTACATTGTCTTAGTTATGGTGTTAAGACATTTATATTCTATATTTAGTAAATTTCACATGTACCCTTGTAAGATGCACTGTAGGTGTGGTCCCACAAATTACCCTACCTCCACCCATGCTCTCCTTTTCCCTCCCCTCCTGTTCCCCATTCCCCATATTCTTGGGTTACAATTGGGTTATAGCTTTCATATGAAAGCTATAAATTAGTTTCATAATAGGGCTGAGTACATTGGATACTTTTTTTTCCATTCTTGAGATACTTTGCTAAGAAGAACATGTTCCAGCTCTATCCACGTAAACATGAAAGAGGTAAAGTCTCCATCTTTCTTTAAGGCTACGTAATATTCCATGGTGTACATATACCACAATTTATTAATCCATCCATGGGTCGATAGGCACTTGGGCTTCTTCCATAACTTAGCAATTATGAATTGGGCTGCAATAAACATTCGGGTATAAATATCTTTGTTATAATGTGATTTTTGGTCTTCTGGATATATATCTAGTAGAGGAATTGTAGGATCGAATGACAGGTCTATTTTTAGATCCCTACACACTCCCCAAACATCTTTCCAAAAGGAACTTATTAGCTTGCATTCCCACCAGCAGTGTAGAAATGTTCCCCTTTCTCCACATCCACACCAACGTCTCTGGTATTGGGATTTTTGTGATGTGGGCTAATTTCACTGGAGTTAGATGATATCTCAAAGTAGTTTTGGTTTGTATTTCTGCGATGATTAAGGGAGATGAGTATTTTTTCCGTATTTTTGTAGGCTGTGCACCTATCTTCTTCAGAGAAGTTTCTCTTCAACTTGCTTGCACACCCTGAGAAGGGATCACTTGTTCTTTTCTTGCTAACTCTTGCTGAGTTCTCTGTGGATTCTGGTTATTAAACCTTTGTAAGAGACATAATCTGCAAATATCTTCTTCCATTCTGAGGGCTATCTGCTTGCTTTACTTACTGTGATCTTGGCTGTGCAGAAGCTTTTTAGTTTGATCAGGTCCCAGTAATGTATTTTTGGCGTTGCTTCAATTGCCCAGGGGGTCCTCCTCATAAAATATTCACTGAGGCTGATTTCTTCAAGAGTGTTCCCTGCACTTTCTTTTAGTATTTTTATAGTTTCATATTTTAATTTAAAACTTTTAATCCAATGAGAGTCTATCTTACTTAATGGTGAAAGGTGTGGGTCAAGTTTTAGTCTTCTATAGGTCGCCAGCCAGTTCACCCAACCCCATTTGTTTCTGTGCCAGTACCATACTGTTTTGATCATTATCAATTTATAGTATAGTCTGAGGTCTGGTAGAATGATTCCTCCTGCTTTGTTTTTATTTCTGAGTAATGTCTTGGCTATTCGAGTTTGTTTCCCATTCCATATAAAACAAAGTATTATTTTTTCAAGATCTTTAAAGATTTAATAGGGCTTGCATTAAAATTGTATATTGCTTTGGGTAGTATGGACATTTTAACAACGTTGGTTCTTCCCAGCTATGAGCATGGTATGTTTTTCTATTTGTTAACATCTTCAGCTATTCCTTTTCTTAGAGTTTCATGTTCTCTTTATAGATATTTCACGTCCTTTGTTTGGTAAACTCCCAAATATTTCATCTCCTTTGGCACTACTGTGAACAGAATAGAGTCCTTGACTGTTTTTTCAGCATGACTATTGTTGGTGTATATAAAGGCTACAGATTTATGGGTGTTGATTTTGTAACCTGAGATGCTGCTGTATTCCTTGATCACATCTAAGAGTTTTGTAGTAGAATTCTTTGTGTTTTTGAGATATACAATCATATCATCTGCGAAGTGAAAGATTGATCTCTTCTGACCCTCTGTGGATACTCTTGATCACCTTTTTTTGCCTAATTGTGATGGCTAAGACTTCTGTTATGATGTTAAAAATCAGTGGAGACAATGGGCAACCTTGCCTGGTTTCTGATCTGAGTGGAAATGATTTCAATTTAACTCCATTCAATATGATATTGGCTGTGGGTTTGCTGTAGATGGCTGCTATCAGTTTAAGAAATGTCCGTTCTATACCCATTTTCTAAAGTGTTCTGATCATAACAGGATGCTGGATATTATCAAAAGCTTTTTCTGCATCAATTGAAAGAATCATATGGTCTTTGTTTTTTAATTTGTTTATGTGATGAATTATATTTATACATTTATGTATACTGAACCAGCCTTCAGACCCTGGGAGAAAACCCACTTGGTCATGGTGTATAATTATTTTGCTGTGTTGCTGGATTCTGTTTGCTAGGATCTTGTTGAATATTTTTGCATCTATATTCATTAGTGATATTGGTCTCTAATTTTCTTTTCTTATTGGATCTTTTCCTGGTTTGGAGATCAAGCTGATGTTTGCTTCATAGAATGTATTGGGTAGTATTCCTTCTTTTTCCTTATTTTGAAAGAGGTTGAGTAATATAGGTACTATTTTCTCCTTAAAGGTTTGGTAGAATTCTTTAAACCATTAAATGGTTAAACCATTTGGTCCTGGGCTTTTCTTTTTAGGGAGATTTTGTATAGTTGTTGCTATTTCAGAACTTGATATAGGCCTGTTCAATATCTCCACTTCATTATGGCTAAGTCTAAGAAGGTGGTGTGCCTCCATGTATTGGTCTATTCCCTTCAGATTTTTGTATTTCTGAGAATAGAGTTTCTTGCAATATTCATTAAGGATGTTTTGAATTTCTGATGAGTCTGTTGTTATTTTGTCTTTACCATTTCTGATTGATGAAATTACAGATTTTACTCTTTTTTTTTCCTGGTTAGTTTGCACAAAGGTTTATCTATTTTATTGAACTTTTCATAAAACCAAATTTTTGATTTGTTGATCTGTTGTATAATCCTTTTGTTTTCAATTTCATTTAATTCTGCTCTAATTTTAGTTATTTCTTTTCTTCTGCTGGTTTTGGGATTGGAATGTTCTTCCTTATCCAGTTGTTTGAGATATCCCATTAAGTTGTTAACTTCCTCTCTTTGCATTCTCTTGAGGAAGGCTTGAAGTGGTATAAATTTCTCTCTTAGGACTGCCTTTGCAGTATTCCAGAGGTTCTGATAATTTGTGTCTTCTTTATCATTTTCTTCCAAAAATTTGGTTTTTATATTTCTTAATCTCATTTATGACCCTGCTATCATTCAGCATATGGTTAATTTCCATGTTATTGTATGAGTATTCAGATTCCTGTTATGGAGTTCAACTTTTATTCCATGATGATCCGAGAAGATGCAAGGAATAATTTATATTCTTTTAAATTTGTTGAGGTTAGATTTGTGACCCTAGGTGTGATCAATTTTGGAGTATGTTCCTTGGGCTGATCAGAAGAATATGTATTCAGCTTGGTTAGGATGAAATGTTCTGTAGGTATCTGTTAAATGCAATTTTTGAATGGTTAAGTATAAGTCTAAAATTTCTTTGATTAGCTTCTTATTGGAGGATCTATCCAACACTGCCAAAGGAGAGTTAAAATCTCTAACCATTATGGTGCTGGAGGAAATCAAGTTGCTCATATATGTTACAGTCTGTCTTATAAATTGAGGCACCTTCTGGGTGGGTGCATAAATGTTAATAATTTTAATCTCATCCTGTTCAGTGTTACCATTAACAAATGTGAAGTGACCATCCTTATCATTCCTTACTTGTGTTGATTTAAAGCCTATTGTATCTGTGAATAAAATTGCAACACCTGCTTTTTTTCTGACGTCCATTTGTCTAAAATATAGATGACCATCCCTTTACCCTGAGACTATATTTATCTTTTAAGGTAAGATGAGATTCTGGTATACAGCAGCTATCAGGCCCCAGTTTTTGTGTCCAGTCAGCCAACCTGTGCCTCTTTAGAGGACAATTTAAGCCATTCACATTAATTGTAAATATTGATAAGCCTGGTAGAATTTTGTGTATCGAGTTTTCAAATGTCCAGTGGATATTTTCAATCCTTTCAACAATGTGGAAGTTGGAATTTGATCAAAAGTATCTGAGTGAGTTTACTTTTGTGGTGAAGGATTGCACTGGTCATTATGGAGGATAGGTGTAAGAATATCCCAGAGAGCTGGTTTAGTTATGGCAAATTTCTTCAACATGTGAATGTCATTAAAGATTTTAATTTCTCCATCATAAATGAAACTCAGCTTAGCTGGATACAGGATTCTGGGTTGAAATTTATTTTGTTTTTGGAGATTAAAAGTCGATGGCCACCCTCTTCTAGCTTGAAAGGTTTCAGCAGAGAGATCTGCAGTCATTCTAATATTCTTCCCCTTGTAGGTTATGGTTTTCTTACATCTGGCTGCTTGCAGAATTTTCTCCTTCATTTTAACTTTGGCAAAGTTAATTATGATGTGCCTAGGAGATGTCTTAATCGGGTTGAGTTGTGCTGGGGTTCTGAAACTGTCTGCTATCTGAATTTCAGAATCTCTTGGCATGTCTGGAAAGTTCTCCTTCATTATCTCATGAAGAAGGGCCTCTGTGCCTTTCAAAGTCACCTCGTTGCCTTCAGGAATTTCTATAAGGCGAATATTAGTTTTCTTTGAATTATCCTAGAGCTGTCTGAGAATGATCTGTTTTTTCTCTCCACTTCTCTTCCTTTTTGAGTGTTTGGGTGTGCTCAAAAGATTGCCTTTAATGTCAGAAATCCTTTCTTCTGCCTGCTCCATTCTGTTACTGAGGGATTCTACCGTATTTCTCAGATCTTTGAGGACTAAGATCTTGTCTCAATGTGTCAAAATCTTTGGTGATCGGGCGGCGCCTGTGGCTCAGTCAGTAGGGCGCCGGCCCCATATACCAAGGGTGGCGGGTTCAAGCCCGGCCCCGGCCAAACTGCAACCAAGAAATAGCCGGGCGTTGTGGCGGGCGCCTGTAATCCCAGCTACTCGGGAGGCTGAGGCAAGAGAATCATTTAAGCCCAGGAGTTGGAGGTTGCTGTGAGCTGTGTGAGGCCACGGCACTCTACCGAGGGCCATAAAGTGAGACTCTGTCTCTACAAAAAAAAAAAAAAAAAAAAAATCTTTGGTGATTTTTGTCTTTGAATTCATTGAATTCTTGACACAATTTTTGAAATGCTCCTTGAATTTCTAATTCCAACTTTACCTCCATTCTATTAATCTTATTTGCGATCCAAATTCTGAATTCAATTTCTGACATCTCAGCCATCTGTTTTTGAATGGGATCTTCAGTTGAGTCTGCCATATGGTTCTTTGGTGGAGTTGATTTACTCCGGTTATTCATGTTACTGGAATTTTCCTGCTAATTCCACTCCATGATTATTTTACACCATTTGGTTAGATGAGTAGATAAGGTGAAGTTGGGTTGGGGGTTCCTGGAATAGTGATTAATCAGCCCTTTGCTCAAGAGCTGGGACTAGTGTCTGTACCTTTTCCCCTAGAGCTTTGCAAAGGACCTGTACAGTGCTACGGCCTAAGACACTGGGGACCTGAGTGTTGTGGTGGGGCTAAGTGGCTCTATCTTGTTCTCAGCTGGTCTCTGACCTACCGTAGTGAATCAGTTACTCTGGGTTGAAGTCTCAACTGTGCAGAAATACCAATAATTAAGTCATTCTGTCCCCCACAGACAACAACTGGAAAAAAAATCAAACCTTCCCACAACCACACACCCAGGGTACAACTTTGGATTATCCTTAGGTGATTGGCCCAGTTCAAGTGGTCCAAATCAATTGTCCCAGTCAGCACCTGTCTCAGCTGGGAGAGTTCAAAAGGTCTCTGGCAACTAGATAGCTGGTGTCTTCTGGCAGCTCAAGTATGACTTGCTTCGGTGCTCAGAGGAGCGAGTCCTACTTCCATGAGGTCAGAAGGACCCACCCAGAAAACTGTCACACCCAGTCACTAGTAACCTCGCAGTGCTGTGACCCAGTTCCCTCCAATGAGCAGATGCTCCAGGGGTTTGCGCCTGCCTGAGTCACAGTGAGATCTATGTCTCCTTGGCCAGGGCTCTGCACTCTGCCACCATACAAAAGGGCGAGCTGAGGCCTGACAACCTTGGGTGCTTAATGGAAGCTGAGGCTGTTCACTTAGTTCCAGCCCCACCCCTGATTGATGTTGCTGACAGAACAGAACAATTTCTCAGAATTTGTTTCAGTCCTAGCTATATTCCCTGCAGAACAGATGCTGTTTGAGTTCACAGAAACTGTGACTCAGCCCCGGTCTGTGCTGCTGCCTAGAGCTGGTGTGTCTTTCTTGGCTGCAGTCTGTGTTGGGGTGGGTGTGGTTAGAGCTCACACTCAGTTTTCACTTCCAGCCTCTGCCCACCTGCCTTTTCCTCAGCTATGATTCCCTGAGGGTCGGGTGCTTCTTAGGCTCACTAAAGCAGTTCTGCTGGCTCAGCCCTGCCCTGGGAGTATGCCATCTCTGCGTGTGTCCTCCCCCTCCCCCTGCAACCCACCCAGGCAGGTACTGCCTCAGGCATACTCTTTACTCACAGGTCCTACCTTTCTGTCACAGATCTGTTTCTCTAGTGGCTGCTACCAGAGAAAATGCCCAGCTTCCTCTGGTTTCCCAGAGAGGCAGGGAGTATCTCTTAAAAATATCCCCAGGGGTGTGAGCCCTATTATTCCCGTCAGTGCTACTGGTGCTATGTGCCGCGGGGCACCACCTCTCCCTCTCCCATATGGTCCCCTCATTTCACCATCTTCTCCTTACTTCCATGATGCAGAATCAGCACAGACTAGCAACAGCCCACCCCCTGTCCACAACTCTTGAGAAAATGCTCATGAATCTGGACTCCATGGGGGACAGGCCTCCAGACCTTGGAGTGAAAGTGGAGGAGAGTGCTGGGAGTTCAGTATTGCAGATAGATAATATATACAGTTTTATCCAGCTTTATGCCTGGCGGGAGAATGCCATGGCACATTCATAAGTCCTCTCTCAAATAATGTTTTTTCAATTACCTTTTCAGGACCAGATCCTTTTTATGAAAAAAACAAATTCTAAGGAGTAAATTTAACCAGAAACTTCACTGTTTAATGCTGCTGAGTTTAATGACTGGTCAGACTCTCACTTGCAGGTGGGATTGGAGGGCAGATGAAGGGAAAGAAGGATGACCTTGCCCCAAATCATTCTACCCACTTGTGCTCCCCCACTTCAACTAGAGCCAAGTTTAAGGCATCCTTTCTACTTCCTTCTACATACAAGAAGCAATAATGTTTGTGCAGCTCACCAAGGCAAATGGGCAGGCTGTCAGCAGAACCAGTTGAAAGTGAATGGCTTGGGGTTTAGCTGCCACCATAAGGTTATCCCAAGGTTGATGTTCACTTGAGCACATCTAAGGCCAGCTATTGGCATTCTGGTTGGAAATCAGCTTTGACTTAGACATAGACATAAACTAAGGACCCTTAGAGCAGTTTGAAAATCATTAAGTGATTTCTTGGTCCTCTTCAGGCCCTAAGATTGGCCCAGTAAACAACAAATGTGTTGTTTGATTTATTCACTAAAACACATTTATTGCATTTGGCACTAAACATGAATGTGTTTAGTGATCTACAATGAAAGGTACTGTTTCAGGAGCTGGAGATAAAATGCTAAACAGAACAAGCCTTATCCTAACCTATATGAAGACAAGTAGTTGGTTTTCTTTTCATAGTAAAATCTTTTTTAAAATTTCAGAATTACAGGGGTACAAATGTTTTGGTTATATGCATTGATTTTGTACAGTTTGAGTCAAAATTATAACTGTGGCACTCACCCAGATAGTGTGCATTGTACCCATTAGGTGTGAATTTACCCTTCCTCTCCTGTTCCCTTTCCTTTGCTTTCTTTCAGTAGAGTTTTAATACCAAATGTGCATGTGGATGTTGATCAATTAGTTCTAGTTAAATAGTTTGAATACATGTGGTGTTTCTTTTTTTCATTCTCGCAATACTTCACTTAGATGAATGGTCTCTAGTTCCATACAGGTTGTTACAAAAGATTTAGATAAACCTAAAAGACTTATCTCTGGGAAAGGGGAAGATAAAGATGAGAGTGTCCAGTGAATTTCAATCTCTAATTTGAAGAAGCACTGAGAACAATTGAGAAAAAAGCCCTATAGCACCATCGAAGTATCATCTAAACCCATTATTCAACCACTATGGGCCACGGATAGAGAACTGGATGGGTCTGGATTTTAGTTTCCTGCTCTATTCAGAAAGTGGGTATACAAGCTACCCAATTACACCAGTTTGTTGTGAAAACAGAATCATCCCAGGAAGCCTTTATGAAAATGCCAAATGCAATAGAAATGCAAGGTGCCATCTGTAACATTGTCCTAGTACTGGAAGTCAATGACAGCAATTTTAAAAAGTCATCAAGGGCAAATGAATGGATAATATTATACTGAATTTCAATATCTACACTATTTACTTCTTAATAAGATTTGACGTGTTTAGCTGGGCGTTGTGGCGGGTGTCTGTAGTCCCAGCTACTCGGGAGGCTGAGGCAGGAGAATCGCCTAAGCCCAGGAGTTGGAGGTTGCTGTGAGCTGTGTGACGCCACGGCACTCTACTGAGGGCAATAAAGTGAAACTCTGTCTCTAAAAAAAAAAAAAGATTTGACGTGTTGAGTTTAGCTCAGTGATTTATTACCTTCATGACCTTGAAAAAGTCAATAATAACAAGTCACATACCATGTGCCAGACATTGTGCTATGTAAGCACCTTCACATCTTTGAGGAGCAGAGTCTTTTTTATTAAAAAAAAAAAAGAACTAAAGATTAACATTTAATCAGAAGCTTCCTTTTTGAATGCTGATTAAGTTTACAGTTGGTCTTTTGCATGTTGCTCCTTACCAAAGTCAAATAAGTAGTACTTATTGTCCTCATTTAGTAGATAAGGAAGCTACAGCTCAACGCAATCAAGTTACCTGAACTAACTTCCTTAGCTGAGCTATAAGGGGGTTCTGAAAGAGCCAAAACTCAAACCAGTGCTCAATATCATTCTCAGCACTTCATGTTTCTATTTCCACATTTTGGCACAAGTGTGTCTTGCCAGCTTTATCGGTTGGTTGGGAAGAACAACTTAAATGCATGTGTAAAAGATATTTGTAAGTTGTAGGACATTTTATCAAGTATGTAAGGTTTAAGACAGCCTGTAATCTACATGTATTTTATTCTCAAAGATGGCCATGGAATGGATGCTTAGAAGTCTGAACATGAAGTGTCTTCCTGCTTATGTCTGACTAGCTTTCTTTTCTGATCTCTGTTTCTTCTCCTGGGTCTGTCCTTACTGATATTCTTGGGATAAACCATTGTCTGCCTCCTAGTTTGTGATTACAGAAATGATGGCATGTCTGCTTTTTAGGATGTTTTGAGATGATGCAATTTGAGATTAAGGCCAACAGCCAAGAATTATAACTTTAAGATGTCTTCATAGATACAAATTCTCAGTTAAGGTTGCATTGCATACAAATTTAGGAAGATATTTTTCCTCATTTTTTTGAACTATGCTTAAAACAGAAAACAATTTAGAAAAATAAGAGACTTCCCCAGAAATACTAAGAACAAATAATGTCATTGAGTTATTTAGTCTTGCAATAGAAAATAAATTAATTTAAATAAAACAGCAGACAATTGGTGCAAAGGTTAAGAAATAATCCCTGCCTTTTCAAACTTAGGGAGACAGGTGACATCCTTGAGCATTTCAGATTTGACTTTGATTGACTGGAAAGGTCTACAGGAACACACACATACTCTCATTTACATTTTGTCCAATTAAGGATAGAGACACCCAGCAGCACATGAAGATGTGGCATATGCTATCTTAGATTTTCTTGAATATGTGGGTCACTAGTGGAAGGCTTAGATACTGATTCTTTCCATGGAAGGTGATGCTGGACTTGGAAAAAAATAATTTGTGGTGACATATCACCACTCAAGAAGTTAGCTGTCTATGTACTTCTATTTAAAGGAATATTGACACATTGATTGTTCTGAGTTTTGAGCCATGGTCACCTGAGCTAGGACAAATCTTTATCAGGGAAAGAAAACAGTCAGTGTCAAATTTCTCTGGACAAAAGCTCTTCCTGCATATTTATGTTACTTTAGAAACCCTAACCACAGTCATGTATGAGCTGCTCACATACCTTAGAAAGCCTTACAACAATTGAGCAATTGTGTTTTTCATCAGAAATCAAAATCTCACATGAATGAAACCATTTACAGGCAAAGCTCTCAAATTGGGAATCTTATATTCTGGTTCTGAGTTATGTGGTCCTTGAGGTTAAGCCCAGTGGAGTGCAAGGTAAGCATAGTGATGGCAAAGACATCAGTAGCCTTTGCCAGGACCTGGCTTGGTAGTAATCACCAGATCTGCCAATTAATTCTACCCTATAGTATCTATCAATAGTCTCCATACTATTTGTAAAGAAAGAAAGAACACAGATTCAAGTTTCTTGAGATCTAGCTGTAGAAAGGATATGTGCACAGCAAATATACAAGATAGCATGCAATTGGCAAACAAGTGTTTGAGCTGCTTCATATAAATAACTACCGTTTGATCAGCAGCTTCACAATAACCTTGGTTAAGCTATGACTCAGGTCGATTAGAAGAGTTCACTAACTTTTCACCAGGATAGTGAAGACTATACTAGCATTATCATTTTTTTGAGTTGATCATTGAGAATGGAAGAGATTTGGGGAAAGGAGAAGAAGAAGAACCTGCTAAGTGATGGAACAGTAGAATAATGGGTATTGAGCCAAGACCCGCAGTGTGGGAACTCAGACAGCCAAGGTGAGGGTGTGGGTTCCGGATTGTCAAACTGGTTTTCTCCTACCAAGTTTTAATATTTCCTTTTTACCAAGAATGTTCAACTCCATGTGAACTTCTCAATTTTCCTTACAGAAATGTAGCACCATCTTCACTGGAAACTGACCCTCGTTCCACATTGAAATGTAGATGTGGTCAAATACAGCAAGTAGGAGTAAGTCTGACAAAAATCTCCACCTGAGAAATCAAGGAACCTACAGGAAGTTCTGGGTGAAGACGTGGAAATCAGTGGACCTGAATTCAAGTCCTGTGTTGTAAAATCCTTGAACAAATTACCTTGCTGAAACTCAGTTATCTTATGAATAAAATGGAGATTCATTCATCCAAGAAATACATATTGAGCACATGCTCAGTCCCTGCCTTTCCAGAGAAAATGACAATACTCTTCAGAGGCTGGAGGGCCAAAAAACATGTAGAAGAAGGAGCCCTGGAACTATGTGTGTCTTGACTTCTGCGCAGCACTATGGAAGCCTTGGCAGTGAAGTTGTATTCTTCATGCCATCTCCAGACACAAGTAGAGAACAAGTAACATAAATAGCCACTGCTATACGCTGTCTATTCTGTTTATAAATAAATGTGCTGAGAAGAGATTTTTACTGAAAGATGTGACAAAGTTGTACAGTATAGTACAAATGTATTCATGTAGATTCAGTTGGAAAAAATATAAAACGATGAACAACAAAAATGATTACAATGAATATAGAGGTCAATACCTACCCCCAAGTGAATATCATGTCAATAATAAGTGCTCAGAATAAATATTATCAATTGTGGAGAAAAATCAATGTGGTCAGACTATATGAGAGCATTAACTTCAATGATTCTCATTTTTATGTATAAATGCTACTTCAAAACTAGCAGAAGAACAATAAAACAACACGTATAGTGGCCATTTTATATTTTTCTTATAAGGTGGCTATATTTCTGTGGTCTGATGTAATTCCTCACCATACAGAACCAGAAGAATGACAGTTTCATCTATGATTGTAAATGCCCGGTTTGACTTATTTTTAGACTGAATTGGCCATTTAAAAAATTTGGATTATTTACAATCACTCTTAGCTTTATTATTATGATTAAATTTATTCATTCATCAAATAATTTTTAATTATTTATATTCACTCAGCAAGCACTATTATGGGCATTAAAGATACAGAGGTGAACCAGGCAAATAAAATATTTGCTCCCATGGAGACTATACTTTGTGGTGTGAGACAAACCACAAGGAAGGAAACGCATAATCGAGATGACTTCATAAGGTAATAATGCTACAAATAACCAGAATGAAATCAGGCAGGAGGATGCTTGGGTGTATGTGCTGTGTGAGGCAGAGAGAGCAGGAAGAAGCTCTCTGAAGAAGTGAGCCTGTCAGATATGAATAAAGAACCAGCCATGTGAAAAGTTGTGTGAAGAACACTGTAGACAGAGTAAACTGCAAGTGAAAAAGCTTTGGGTCAGAAATAAGCTTGGAGAGAATATGTTCTTGAAACAGAAAGAAGGCCAATGAGCCAAAGCATAAGGAAAAAGTGGGAAAGTGGTATGAAATGATATTAGAGAGAGAGAGAGAAAACAGCTGGAACATGGAGCACTTTCTACACTTTGGAAATGAGATTATATTTTATCTTGAGTGCACAGGAAAGCCATTGGATGGTTTAAGTAAACTGTGACATGACTTATTTTGATTCTTTAATAGATAACTTTGGCTTTAGAATAAAGAATGAATTGATCAATAAAACCATCACTTAATAAGTGCTTAGTTTATTGGCAACTTGCAATTGAATTGCCAACTCCAAATGCCAACATTTATTTACTAAACTAATATTTATTGATCATTCAATGCTCTGCACTGGAAACCCAGTGGCAAAGAAGATATTGCCTCTGATACCAAGGATCTCACACTCTGGAAAGAAATACAGAAATTAAATGAATAATCTCTTAACAGCTTTCTCTTTACTCAGGTGAAGTTCAGTTTCTACCTAATTTGAATTTAATGTGAACCGAAGGTTTGGAATCCGTAACTTCCCACTGTACCAGCCCCGTTTTTGCCAGAGGGCCTGGTAAATAGCAATAGCCTTTATATTAGGATTTTTTCCAGTTGCAACAAATCAAAAACAAATCAAACCACCTTAAGACAAAAATGGGTATACGGAGATTTATTACTTCATATTGACTGAACACTCAAGATCTGAATGAACATGGCTTATCCTCAGTGTTAGTTTTCATTGTCTGACAATGAAATTCCGGGCAAGCAGAAAGTGTGGAAAATAAAGAAGGTGATTTTGGAAAGAAGTGGCCATACCCTCCTCCTTCCACCCAGTTCTACTAATAAATTTTGCCTAAATCCCTTCGTGATCTTTGCTTGTGCATCAGGGAGGTTCAAAAATTCTCAATGTCAAGCAACTGGTGGAAGACACAAAGGGCTGAACACTTTCAGCTGTTGCCCCCCACAAGTAAGATAGATATTTGCATCCTATCCCAAAAACATGCAAGGACTTAAGGGGAAATATGCTTATAATTAGATAAATGATGTGAAAACCTAGCAGAGAAATGGAAACCAAACCAAATAAACGTGCCAGCTTGCCTTGCTTTCTAACCTCTGGAGTGGCAATTCCTTCCTTTGGGTCTGAGCTTTCCTTGACTGGGCTGTAGCATCTGCCACACTTTCTCAGCCAGGACAAGACCAGAATGGGCCGCCACTTCTGCCCTGAGCTACCTGGAAAGGATGGGAGGGCAGTCAACTTCCCAGGCTGTAAAATTCATTCCTCCGAAATAATGCTGTTCTAGCAATGGTTTGTGCATCCCTGGGGCATCTTGGGAGCAAGATGAGGCATTATATTTTGGCTGTGTTGAGGTGTTCAGAGTTTAAGCATATTAGCGAGTGGATGGTAATGGTGAAAATTTTCATTTAAAGGTGTCATCGCTTCCACTCAAAGTGGAGTCCAAAGCAGCATTTTGCCTGAGAAAGTGCCCTGGAGCAAAGCAAGGAGAGTTTGAGTTAGAAATACCTCGAATGAAGGGACCTTACTTGGTCTATAGGACAAACTCATACCAAAGCTCAGTGTCATTTCTGCCAGTGAATTTCAGAAGCAAAATGTGATCACTGGAGTGCCAGGTAACACATTTACTTGACTTGAAAAGTGAAGTCAAAATTTTTCTGACAGAAAGTAAATCTTACTTGGGTTCAAAAAAAGAGAGAGAATCAAAAATTTTAGAACTATAAAGTGTAATATTTGAAATGACACATTTGCTGGATAAACTGGACAGCAGATTGGCAGATAAAAGGATCAGTAAACCAAAAAATAATTCACCAATACCTAATTCACCCTACAAAAAAATACTAAAGAAAGCTCTTTAGGATGGAATGAAACCAAAGGACTATTGGATGAAAACCTGTATTTATAAGAAGAAAAATAATAGTATATGTATGATTTTTTTCTCTTCTTACTTTCTTGAAAGGACATATTTTTCAAAGAAAAATTGTAACATATATCAGGGTTTATTATTATATGTTTATATTATATAAAAGTAGTTGAAACTACAGTGATGTGATATTCTTCTATTGAATTAACTCTAAGAACATTGAGATGAATTAAAGGTAAATAGCAGAGTCCTCTCAGTCATAGTGGGAATCGTAGGGTAGCCATTAAATAATGCTAAGAAATTTACAGAAAAAAGCCAAGAGATACATTAAAATAGAAAATTAAAAATGTTTATGAACCCCAAGAAAGTAAGAAGTAAAAGAACCAAAAAGGCATAAACAATAAAAAAAAATTACAAAATAGTAGTCAAGTTCAATCATAGCAATGGTTAACTTTTAATGGACTAAACACTCCAATTAAAAGGCATTAATCATAAGAGTGGATTTAATAAAAAGATCCAGCTATATGTTATGTACAAGAAATCTACTATAACAAAATGGATAGGGTAAAACTAAAAGGATATAAAAGCAGATTCATCCTCTCTCTCTCTCTTCCTCTCTGCTCTCTCTCCATCTCTCCCCCCACCTTTCCTTTCTTTCTTTTCTCCCCTCTCTCTCTCTTCTTTTCTCTCCTCCTTGGTGCTGCTCTGCAGCATCCCTCCCTCACCAATAAAAAACTTTCGTACAAAAAAAAAATAGCAAATTCATGTAAACAACAGGCATAGAAAGCTGAAGGGCTATATTAGCATCTGAAAAGAAAATGGACTTAAAGACAAAAGCCTTATGGGAGATAAGGAGGAAAACGTCACAATAATAAATATGGCTTAGTCAACCTCCCAGAGATTCCAGCTCTCTGCCTCTCCCAAGTTCCTCACTGTGATCAATGCAGCTATCTGGCTCATGCAACTGCCTCCTGGTGACCATCTCCCTGTGGCTCAGCCAGATACAACCTATGCGGCTGCCTCACCGACCCCCAAACCCCACATGGGCTGTACAGATATGCTTTAGTGACTACCTCTCAGTCATAATGGGAATCTGCAGAACTCCTGGCCCCTTGCTCTAAACTCACTGATTAAAATTCGCCACAGAAAACCTGCTTGCATGAAGCCCTGGACCCTATAAAACACTTTAGCCCACAGGTCTATCTCCCTCTCTCATTCCCCACCCACTGGTTAAGTGTGTGTCCCAGATGATTTCCTCCTTCCTGGTGGCGCTACAACGTAGGTGGCTATTCTCTCTGGAAGCCATGAGTAATAAATTGCTTCTGATATTTTGTTTTGTTTCATTGTCTTCTCTGTCTTTGGCTGACCAACTTACCTGAACATAACTTCCTTTCCTGTCAGGGCTCTCCTAGGCTGTCTTGGTAAGAATAAAATCAGATGGGAATAAAATCAGATCACAAGGGCCTCTGCCAGTATAAACAAATTTCCTGCAGGGAAGGATACCTAGTCATAAGTCAGACTCCTGGGTGTTAGTTCACCCACCAGGATAAAGACAGACCCTGTGAAGGGCACACTGTAGACACTCACGACGAATGGCCTGACAGGGCACAGCTGGAATATTTATAGCCACTCTTAAGAGTCTTCAACATCAAATCAGGAAAAAGAATGCAAAATAATAATAAAAGTACATATATTAACTTGCTTTTGCCAGGCCTCTAGAAGCATTTAGGGACAAATTTAAAATAAATCTACAATTTAGGGCTCTTTGAACTTCCTAAGTAATATTAATTTGTGCTTCAAAGCCCCTTAAACAGGCTTATTATTAAACAATTCCAGGATTCCTGCTTAGCACAGAGGCAACATTTATTACAGTACTGGAGAGCTAGAGGAACCATTTATTTCTAATTTGTAATTTACACTAAAGGTATTGCCTGTGGTCTCCCAGATTTATTCAGTGAAAGTTTCCAATTAGAACTTCCTCTTTTATTTTTTTTCCAGAAAGTCCCTGGGAAACTGAAGCTCAGATCCACCAGTTTAAAATATTGTTAGGTCAAAGGTATAGTAGTGTTCTGCTTACCCCTCTGTAGTGTGGCCTTCACTTAGAGCAGAGGTCAGCACACTTTCTCTGTAAAGAGACAGATGGTAAATATCTGAGGCATTGACTGTGATTCATGGAGTCTCTGTCACGATGTCTCAGTCCTGCCATTGTAGCAACGAAAGCAGTCATGAACAGTAAGTGAGTAGGCAGACTGTGTTCCCAGGCGATGTCGCTTACAGAAATTAAAATTTGAGTTTCACATGTGACATTCTTTTACCCAACTGTTTAAAAATGTGAGAACCATTCTAAGCTCATAGACCATACAAAACAGGCCGCTGCACTTACTTGAGTTTAACCTGATACATTTTGCTTCTTTGTTTTCTTCTTTAGCATATATTTATAGCTACACACACACACACACACAGAGAGATGCACACAGACAAATAAATCTACAAACACACACAAAGCATGCTGTGATTAGATATCTAGTTAACGATATTAACAAAAAAGCAAGCACATGCCATAAAACTTACATTTATACATAAAAATTTGATTAGTCTCCCTATATTTTTTTCCAAATTACTTTCATATTTAAATTCCTTTATCTTTAAAGGCATTTATTCAGTAGAGTTAGATTGAAAAGAGAGTTCATTGAACACATTTTATGAAATAGAAATTAAATAGCCACTTATTTGTACTCAGCACAGGTCCTTAAATTGAAATTATGCAGTAGATACAATATAATAAAAAAATCAATTTCAGCATAAAGTTTAAAAACTGATAATGAAAAATACTGTCTAGTACATATGCTAAAAATATTCAACATTAATGGTATTTCCTAGAGGCGTCTTAGTAACAATTTTGTATTAGGTTAACATGCATGATAGATGTTATAAGTACTTCTTTGACATTTAATAAAATTTAAGAACCAAGAGAGCAAGTGTGGACTTACCCTCATAAATAATTTTGGTCTCTATGGGAAAAGCCATAATTTTACTATGAAAGTAATGAACAGTAGGACAAAAGAGCAGTGTAGTATAGTATCATAGAGAATTTCAATATTTATTCTAACAAGTGAAATGTAGCAATTGGGTTCATTTCCTAAAACAGAGTGTGCAAATTAAAAGAACTACATCTTGTTTGCATTTTATAAGCAAAGTAATGTGGATGAGTGTTAAAACATTAGTGAACAAGAATGCAGTAGACTCATACATCAATGGTCAATTGAAGAATAGTCTCTTTCACAAATTTTGACAACTGGATATCCACATGGAAATGGTGAAGTTGGAACCACACATCACTCTATATACAAATATTAACTCAAAATGGTTCAAAGACTTAAATGTAAGGGCTAAACCTAAAAACCTCTTAGAGGGAAACATGGGGATAAATCTTTGTAACCTTGATTTTGGAAGTAGATCCTTAAAAAATATGACACATGAAGCACAAGTGACAAAATAAAAATTAATTGTATTTCATGAAAATGTAAAAAATTTGTGCATCAAAGAAAAATATCAAGAAAGTGAAAAAGACTACATACAAGATTGGAAAAACATTTCAAATTATATATCTGATAAAGCTCTAAAATCCAGAATATATAAAGAACTCTTATATTTCAACAAGAAAAAAGACCGATCACTTAATTACTTGGGCAAAGGAATTGAGTTGATATTCCTCCCAAGATCCAAATAACTGACAAAGAAGTGAAATGGTGCTCAACCTCATTAGTCATTAAGAAAATGCAAATAAAATCACGATGAGACACTGCTTCACACCCACTGGAATTTAATTTTTTAATGAAGAAATAACAAGTTTTAATAACTTGTTTAATAACAACAAAGAAAACAAATTTTGATGAAAAAATGGGGAAAATGGACAGTTTATATATTCTGGTGGGAATGTAAAATGGTGCAGCTATTATAAAAAATAGTTTGGTGGGTTGTCAAAATGTTAAATATAGAATTATCATAATATCAACAATTCTACTCTTAAGTATTATGTATCCAAAAGAATTGAGTGGGCGGAGACAAGATGGCGAACTGAAGCCAGCTTTCCACAGAGGTTCCCGTCCTGAAGGAGAGTTAAGGGATGAAAATTTAGCAAGTAACCTGATGGATTCAAGCAGCACCAAGCGAGAAGGTTGAAGAATGCACATCAACCCCGCTGAGGACAGCTGCACCACAAGGACATAAACAAAAGGTACAAAACCCACCACCAAGGGGAAGGGAGTCCCCCCTACCCCCTGATCAGCTTAAGAACCCCACAAACAAACAGGCAGAAATCAAAGACTCTTCCACTACACTTCCCTGAGAAACCTACTAAAATCTGGACCTACCTCCCTTACTAGGGTGCCTTGGCATTCTCCTGCTAGACATAAAACTGTATAAAACTATAAATATCCTTTGCTGGCAACTCTGAGCTCCCAGCACTTCCCTCCACTCTCTCTGAGGTCTAAAAGCCTGTCCCCTAGGAGTTTGGATTCTTGGGTGACTTCTAGAGGGGAGAGGACAGTCCCTGAGCTGCGGCTGGTCAGCGCTGATTCTGGGGCATGGGAGACCCCAGTCAGTGGAGGGTGACCCTCACAAGGGCAGTGCTTCTCTGAGGCATGGTGCAGCAGCCCTGCTTGGGCAACAATACAACCAGGCATAAAACTGAGTGGAACTGTGGGACCTCGCTACCAGTGGCTCTGGGCTCCCGGCTCTGGGCTCCTGGCGCTCCCCCCCCCCCCCGTCTTCACTCTGTGGTCTGGAGACCTGAGTGCCTGCCGTGTGGGCGGGCAAGGAACTGGGTCGAACTGAGTCTGCTTGCTGCCAGCAGCTCTGGGCTCCCGGTGCCCCACCCCACCCTCACTCTGGAATCTGGAGGCCTATTCCCCAGGAGTCCAGATTCTTGGGGGATATGTCGGGGCATGGACAGTGCCTGAACTGCAGCTGGTTGGTCCTGACTCTGGGACACAGGAGTGAGGCTGGGGGAGAACCACATCAGAGCGGCAGTTCCCTGAGGCAGCTGAAGCCACACTCCCTGCCTCCCTGGGCAATCAGAAGAGGCCACCCCTGAGTATAGGAGTTGCCTGAGGTGACTCACAGACCCAGGAAACTTACAGGGCAGGGCCAACTCAGAGAACTGAGACTTCAACCCAGAGCAAGTTGGGTTGAAGTCTTCACTGGGGTCAAACAGAAGCCAGCTGAAAATAAGTCAGAACCACTTAGCCCCACCACACCAGACAGGGCCCCAGTCTCTCAGGCCACAACACTGAATGGGCCCTCAACTAAACCCCAGGGGAAAAATCAAAGGGAGTAAAACAACCATGGGGCAGAATCAGCGGAAAAACTCTGGTAACATGAATAACCAGAATAGATCAACCCTCCCAAGGAAAGATATGGCGGATGTAATTGAAGATCCCATTCATAAACAACTGGCAGACATGTCAGAAATCGAATTCAGAATTTGGATTGCAGACAAGATTGATAAAATGGAATTAGGAATCTGAGGAGAAATTCAAAAGTTGTCTTAAGAATTTAATGAATTTAAAGACAAAAAGCACCAAAGACTTAGACGCACTGAAGCAAGAATTTGCAGCCCTTAAAGATATGAAAAATACAGTAGAATCCCTCTGCAACAGAATGGACCAAGCAGAAAAAAGGATTTCTGACATCAAAGATAAAACCTTTGAAAGCTCCCAAACTCTCAGGAGGAAGAGAAATGGAGAGCAAAAACGGATCACTCTCTTAGAGAGCTCTGGGATAATTCGAAGAAGGTCAATATACGAATAATAGGAGTTCCGGAAAACGATGAAGTGGCATCGATGGGCACAGAGGCCCTTCTGCATGAAATTATGAAAGATAATTTTCCAGACATGCCTAGAGACTCTGAAATTCAGATAGCAGACAGTTTCAGAACTCCAGCACTATTCAACCCCAATAAGTCATCCCCCAGACATATCATAATTAGCTTCACTAAAGTTAACTTGAAGGAGAAAATTCTCAAGGTTATCAGGCGAAAGAAAGCCATTACCTACAAAGGTAAGAACAGTAGAATGACTGCAGATCTCTCTGCTGAAACTTTTCAAGCCAGAAGAGGGTGGTCACGGACTTTTAACCTCCTAAAGCAAAATAACTTTCAACCCCGGATCTTGTACCCAGCTAAACTGAGTTTCATCTATGATGGAGAAATTAAATACTTTAACGACATTCATATGTTGAAGAAATTTACCACAACCAAACCAGCTCTTCAGGATATTCTCAGACCTATCCTCCATAATAACCAACCCAATTCTCTATTACAAACATAAACTCACTCAGAAACTCCTGATCAAACTCCAACTTCTACAATGGCGAAAAGATTAAAAATGTCCACTGGACTTTTGAAAAACTCGATACCCAAAATTTCACCAAACTTATCAATAGTCTCCATCAATGGGAATGGCTTGAACTGTCCTGTAAAGAGACATAAGTTACCTGACTGGATACAAAAACTCAGACCAGATATCTGTTGCTTACAAGAGTCACATCTCAACTTAAAAGACAAATACAGACTCAGGGTGAAAGGATGGTCATCCGTATTTCAGGCAAATGGTAATCAGAAAAAAGCAGGTGTTGCAATTTTATTTGCAGATACAATAGGCTTTAAACCAACAAAAGTAAGGAAGGACAAGAATGGTCACTTCATATTTGTTAAGGGTAATACTCAATATGATGAGATTTCAATTATTAATATCTATACACCCAACCAGAATGCACCTCAATTTATAAGAGAAACTCTAACAGACATGAGCAACTTGATGTCCTCCAGTGCCATAGTAGTTGGAGATTTTAAAATCCCTTTAGCAGTGCTGGATAGATCCTCCCAAAATGAGAAGCTAATTAAGGACATAATCCCCTTCACAGTAGCTTCAAAGAAAATGAAATACCTAGGAATATACCTAACATAAAAGGACCTCTATAAAGAAAATTATGAAACCCTAAAAAAAGAAATAGCAGAGGATATTAACAAATGGAAGAATATACCATGCTCATGGCTGAGAAGAATCAACATTGTTAAAATGTCTATACTTCCCAATGCAATCTACAGATTCGATGCATCCCTATTAAAATATCAACATTATACTTCCAAGACTTGGAAAAAATAGTTCTTTGTTTTGTATGAAACCAAAAAAAAAAAACAAAAAAAAAAAACCAACAACCCTGTATAGCTAAGGCAGTTCTTGGTAATAAAAACAAAGCAGGGGGCATCACCATACCAGACTTTAAGCTGTACTACAAGGCCTCAGTGGTCAAAACAGCATGGTATGGGCACAATAAAAAAGACATAGACATTTGGAACTGAATAGAAACCGGGAGATGGATCTAACATTTTACAGCCACCTAATCTTTGATAAACCAAACAATAACATACACTGGGGGAAAGAATCCATATTCAATAAATGGTGCTGGGAAAATTGGATATCCACATGTAAAAGACTGAAACTGGACCTGCATCTTTCTCCACTCACAAAAATAGATTCAAGATGGATAAAAACCTAAATTTAAGGCATGAAATGATAAAAATCCTCAAAGAAAGCATGGGGAAAATGTTTGAAGATATTGGGCTGGGGAAAACTATGAAGACTTCCATGGCAATTGCAACAATGACAAAATAAACAAATGGTACTCAATTAAACTGAAAAGCTTCTGTACAGTTAAGGAGACAACCAAAGCAAATAGGCAACCTACACATTGGGAAAGGATATTTGCGTGTTTTGAGTCAGACAAAAGCTTAATAACTAGGATCTACAGAGAACTCAAGTTAATCAATATAAAAAAAAGCCAATAGTCCCTTATATCATCATGCAAGAGAGATAAATAGAACTTTCTCTAAAGAAGACAGGCAAATGACTAACAAACATGAAAAAATGCTCATTTTTCCCCTAATTCTTATCAAAACCACCCTGAAATATCATCTAATCCCAGAGAGAATGGCCTACATCACAAAGTCTCAAAGCTGCAGAGGCTGGCATGGATGTGGACAAAAGGGAACACTTTCACATTGCTGGTGGGACTGAAAACTAACACAACCTTTTTGGAAGGAAGTATGGAGAACACTCAAAAAACTCAAACTAGACCTCTCATTTGATCCTAAAATACCATTACTGGGCATCTACACAGAAGAAAAAAAATCCTTTACCAGGACACTTGCAGTAGACTATGGCAGCTCAATTTACACTCACCAAAATGTGGACACAGCCTAAATGCCCACCAACTCAGGAATGGATTAACAAGCTGTGGTACATGTGTACCATGGAATACTATGCAGCCATTAAAAAGAAGAAGATTTTACATCTTTTGTATTAACCTGGATGGAAGTGGAAGGCATTATTCTTAGTAAAGCATCACAAGAATGGAGAAGCAAGAATCCTATGTACTCAATTCTGATATAAGGACAAGTGATGACCTAGTACATGGTGGGGGTTGGGGGAAGGTGAGAGCAGTGAGAGGGAAGGAGAGAGGAGGGTGGAGGCTCATGGTGTGTGACACACCTTTTGGGAGCAGGGAACAATTATAAGAGAGACTGTACCTAACAAATGCAATCAAGGTAACCTGGTTCTATGTACCCTCAATGAATCCCCCCCACAAAAGAAAAAAGAAATGATACAAGATGGGAACTCATAGCCTCAGACAATACTGAACATTGAAAATGATAAATATTTGGATAAATTCAAGACTTTTTTATTCTTTTTTCTCATAATTTTCTTATAAATCACATAGCTGTTAAAGGCAAAATTTGTAACAGTTATAAATTTACAACACACACACATATATGTTTATAGTACCTATATCAAATTTTAGGTGTACAGGGATGTATACCATTGTAAAGTTTCTATATTGTGTGTAAAGAAGTGCTACATTATATTTAAGTGGATTGGAAAAAATTAAGGATTCAAAACTAGACAATTAAGTTTGCATACTCATCCTAGAAAAAGTGCTACATACTTCAATGTCGTCACCAAATAGCCAAGGGGAGAACTTTGAAAGTGACTGCAGTGATACTCAGCAATGAGGTATGTACTACATTCTCTAGGAAGAGTTTGCAAATTAAATTGTCCAACCTTGTACATATTGTTTTCCCTAAATCAGAAACTTTTTAAGAAGAGCAATGAAATAAAAAAAAAAAAACAAAAAGCCTCTGTAGAGACTGCAGGATGTTAGGAGCTTCTGGGGCTAAATGGTTGCATGTGAAAACACAATCAGAAGACTTTTCATGGGCTTCTGACATAGCCAGGGTATGTTTTCTCCCTTCTACTGCTTCTTGAATCTCCCTTCAGGATCTTTCTTACTTGTAATTCTGCCATAAGCTGACAGCTTCCAGATGTTAACACTTTCAGAAGCGTCTTCAGCTTTCGACCTAAATCTATGCTCTTCCTGAGCAGCTGCAGCCAAAGACTAGGCATGGTCAGGATTCCAGAGTCTGGATATTTCTCTGTAGTATCAAGCTTTGCTAATAGGAAATATTGGTTCCAAGGTCCTCCATTGGGTTGGCCCAAACTTTTTTCATATCTACACTGAACTCAGAATCTTTCCCTCCCCAACATTGCTTTCCCTTTCATTTTTCACACAGTAAAACTCTGGTACTCCTGACTCTAAATATCTATTCCCCAGAGGACCCCACTAATACGGCCCGCATTCCAAATCTGGGGTCTTACCCACCTTGTTTGACAGCTTCTCTAGTTTAAAAGCCCTTTCCAAATATCATGTTGAAATTAAATGTCACCATGACAGCATTAAGAGTTGAGACCTGTAAGAGGGGATTAGGTCATAAGACTGCGGTCATGAATGGGTTAGTGCTGTTACTGAGGAAGAAGACTCCTGATAAGAGGATCAATTTGGCCTGTCTTTCTCAGTCTGTCTTGTGAGCAAACTTCCTTACCACATGATGCTTTCTGCATCACCAGATGATGAACAGCAAGAAGGACTTCACCAGATCCAGCCCCTTGATCTTGGACTTCCCATACTTCAGAACCATGAGCCCCCAAAAAATCTCTTTTTTCTTATTTATTTATGTTTTTACAGATTAATACAAGGGTACATATGATTAGGTTACATTGTTTGTGTTTGTTAGGCAGAGTCCAAGTTGTAGTTGAGCTCTTCACTCAGGAGATGTGCCACATACTCCTATATTGTACCTGTTAGGTAGGAGCTTTCCAAATCCCCCGCCCCCATCCCCTTCTTGAATTTAATTGTTTTTCTCTTGTGTGGGTGTGTAATTTTCCTAAGTAAACTGTCAGAAGGATGGAAAAGCAAGCATCCAATGTACTCAGTATCTTTTCTTTATAAATTACCTGGTCTGCAGTACTGTTATAAGAACACAATATAGACTAAGATGACAGCTTTCTACAGACATCTTTGATTTATCTGAAGCAGGAAGAGGACAGATGAAGCACAACTTCTGCCTGAAGACTACAAGAGAGGAAATCTTGACACCTTCTTATGTACATGCTGGTCCCTCAAGAAGCACAAGGCAATGGTGTAGATGCATGTAGATGTAATTACCAAAGCAAAGGTCACATCCTGGCTTCCCCTGCCCAGTGGAAAGATGAGATCAGTATTCAAACATTTATAATAAATATTTACAACAGGCAAAAACCGATACTGGAATAAATTCAAGTTATTTATATTTATTGTCAAAACACATCATTCATGGTAAGGAAGAGAGTTTTGTGCTATATTTTCATTCCTACACTAAACTAGGCATGTAACCATTATGCAAGGGTAAAAGTGATGTGCATAAAAATGTAAGGATGAGGCAAATCTCTTAGGCGTCATGCATACTGAGAGAATACTAGAATCAAGAGGAGGCTTTTTTAATAAGAAAGAAACAGATAATTTTGAGAACAGAAACAGATAAAAAGTAATTTCGCATTTTTCAAAAGGACAGTCTTAAGCTTCAAAAAGAAGTTAGTGATCAATTTAACACTTCACTAATGGGAAAGTTGAAACTTGGAGGATGGTAGGAAGTTGCTCAGTATAAAAGAAAAAGCACAGGCCCAGACACAGAACCTGACTTCACTATATATTAACTGCCGCTATGGGCTCTGAATTTTAATGTCCATATATGCAACTTGGGCAGAATAACACCTGCCAGGAACGTTATGCAAATGAAATAAGAGAAAAAATAAACAGACCTATCACAATTCCTGACTTCCAGAGGACTCTGATTGTTATGTTTGATACTAACACATTGATTATTTTAAGTTTTATTAGTAACACATTGATTATCTATAGCTCCTCAGCTATTACTAACCAACAAAGTAGAGTTGGACAAGAAAGTGATTATGATCTATAGGGAACTTGAATCAAATTGATTTGTATTCAAGGAATTTAATAAACCATGTGAGAGTAGTAGCAAAATTATGATGGTGCAGCCAGTGATTTGATAGTTTAATCTGTGAAAACAAAGGAGAGGAAAAGGTGGAAATATAAAAAAAACAACTCATTTTAATGGCAAGAGAATGACAACCCACAGATGAAGAAAAAATATTTGCAAGATATTCTGATAAAGCACTATTATCCAAAATACACAAGGAAGTCCTAAAACTCAACAATAAGAAAATAAACAATCTAATTATAAAATTAAGCCAGAATTTAATTGACACTTCACCAAAGACATATAGACAGCAAATAAACATATGAAAAGGTGCTTCACATCATATATCATCAGGGATATGCAAATTAAAACAAAAATATTACTACCCATCTATCAGAATGCCCAAAATCCATTGAATGACAACACCAATGCTGGTGAGGATGTGAAACAACAGAAACTCTCATTCATTATTGGTGGAAATGCAAAGTGATTAATCACTTGGAAATACATTTTAGCAGTTTTTTACAAAATTAAACACTGGTACCACATGATGTAGGAATCATATTCTTTGGTATTTGCCAAATGATTTGAAAACCAATGTTCATAGAAAAACCTTCACAAGTATATTTCAGCAGCTTTATTTATAATTTCCAAAACTTGGAAGCAATTAAGATTATCCTTCAATTGTTGAAGGAAAAAATTAACTATGGTACTTCCAGATAATGGAATATAATTTAATACTAAAAAAAAAAAAAGAGCTATAAAACCATAAAAGGACAGAACAAAGTTAAATGCATGTATACTAAGCAAAACAAGCCAATATGAAAAGGCAACATGCTATATGATTTCAACTATACAAGCATATAACATTCTAGAAAAGGCAAAACTATGGAGCCAGGAAAACTATCACTAATTGCCAGTAATTTAGTGAGGGAAAGTATGAATAGGTGAAAACAACAGAGAAATTTTAAAGTAGTGAAAATACTCCATGTGATACTCTAACTGTGGATACATGGTGGTATACATTTGTTCAAACCCATTGAACAACAACACTAAGAATAAACCCTGCAATAAATTATAGATTTGAGGTGATTAAGATGTAGCAATGTAAGCTGATAAATTGTAACAAATGTGCCACTAGGGTAGGGGATGTTGATAATATGTGGAGGCAGAAAATCTCTATGTTTCCTCTTAATGTTGCTATGAGCCTAAAATTGCTCTAACAATTGACTATTAGAAAAAAATTTAAAAAGGAGAAAGGCAAAAGGAATACTGCGGTATGAAAGATTTTACCCACAAAGCTGAAAATGTTTTGTGTCTAAGAACAAATATCCTTAGACGTTTTGTGTCCATCCGCTCATCCATCCTTTCATTCAATGTTTCTTTTTATCTTTTAGCAAACACATTAATCGCAACACTTGTATTAAGAAGTCATAAACAATGTCAAATTTTCTTGACCATCTTGGGCCTTATAAAATATGAAGACCACACTATAATTGAGATTTATCCTAGAGATTCAGGGATGGTTCAAAATACGTAAATCAATAAATGTGATATATCACATCACTAGAATGAAGTACAAAAATCATATGATCATCTCAATAGACATAGAAAAAGTATTCCATAAAATTCAACATACTTTCATTATAAAAACATTGAAAAAAATCAAGCATAGAAAGAACATACCTCAAAATAATGAAAGCTACATGCAACAAACCCACAGCTGTCATCATACTGCATGGGGAAAAGCTTTCAGCTTTCAGTGGAATCAGACAAAGATGCCGACATTCATAGGTCTTGTTCAACATGGTACTAGAATTCTTAGCCAGAGCAAGAGAGAAAAATAAAAGGCATTCAAACTGGAAAAGAGAAAGTCAAATTTTACCTATTTTCAGACAATATCGTCTTTAATGTAGAAAAACTTTACTGTGTCACAAAACTCTGAGAACTGATAAACAAATTCAGTACACTTGCAGTACAAAGTCAACACACTAAAATAGATAAAATTTCTATATACCAATAAAAAATTAGCTGGGAAAAAATACAGAAAGCAATCTTAATAATAGCCACCAAAACAACAACAACAAACCAACAAAAACGAACAAACCCTGAAAATGAAATCAACCAAAGAGGTGAAAGCACTCAACAAGAAAAACTGCAAAACACGGATGAAATAAATTTAAGAGAGTGCACACAAAAAATGGAAAGATGTTCCATGGTCATGGATTGAAAGAATTAATATTGTTAGAAATAACGTTACTACCCAAAGCAATGTACATATTCAATGCAATCCTTATCAAAATATCAAAGACATTCTTCACTGGAATAGAAAGAAAACAATCTTAAAATTTAAGTGGACACACAAAGGAACCCAAATAGCCAAAGCAATCCTGAGCAGAAAGAACAAAGCCAAAGCCATCACACTATCTGATTTTAAAATAAACTATGTAGTTACTGTAACCCAAACAGAATGGTATTGGTATGAAAACAGACCCACAGACCAATGGAATGGAGTAAAGAATCTGGAAATAAATCTGTATACTTACAGTTACCTGATTTTCAATAAATCACCAAGAATATATATTAGGGGAAGATACACTCTTCCATAAATGGTACTCGGAAAACTGGATAGTTACATGCAGAAGAATGAAAGTAGATCTCCTTCTCTTAATATATATATATATGTATATATATATATGTATCAATTCAAAATGCATTAAAGATTTAAATTTAAGACCTGAAAGTATAAAACCAGTGAAAGAAACAGAGGAAAACTCTTTAGGATGTTGGTCTAAGCAAAGATTTTGTGACTAAAATTTCAAAAGTACAGGCACAAAAACAAATAGACAAGTAGGACTGTATTAAACTGAAATGCTTCCTCACAACAAAGGAAACAACCAACAGTGTAAAAATACAACCTGTAGATTGCCAGAAAACGTGTGCAAACTATTCAGCATACAGGATGTTCCAATAGTCACCATCCATAGGAAAATTAACAAACTTGTATTATATTCTATATTATATCTTATATTTTTATATGAGCCTGTAGAAAAATATTTTGTGAAAATATCACAAAATTTTATAAGGAATATTTTGTGAATAAAGGTACATTTAGCTATAATTTCCCATTTTCCCTATGTATGTATGTATGTACAGCAACACGTGAGTTTAGAAATTTAAATTTATGAACTCATCCTAGAAAAAGTACTACATCCCTCACTGCTGAATATCACTATGGTCACCTTTGAAAAACTCTCCTGGAGAAGCTGTGCACCAACACCAGCACTTAGTCCATCTTTCCAAGCAATTGGAAAGTCCATTTCTTTCTCTGGACAAAAAGCTGTTGTTGTATGAATCATGACAATTAAGTTTGTGAACTCATCCTAGAAAAAGAGCTACATATCTCATTACCTAATATCACTGTGGTCACCTTCAAAGTACTCCTCTTTGGAAACTATGCCCTGATGTCAGCATCTAGTCCACCCTTTGAAGCACTTTTTCTAGGTGGTGCAATACCTTAACAATGGAAAAAATACTTCTTGTATGTATTTGATTTTATTTCAAAAGCACAGATGTTTGGTGAGGAAAGTAAATCTGGTAGGGATTTCATAGACATGGGAAATGGAGGCTCAGAAAGGTTACATGGTATGGTCAAGGTCACCCAACAGATATACAGAGGAACTAGGACAGCAAGGCAGGTATTGGGGTTCCCATCCCACCTTCTTTTCCTTTGTTCATTCTCGAGTGCGTGGAGGATGGGGAGGATTCTGATCCAATGTCTGCAACTATCCCAAAGAAAAGGAATATGATTTATGGCATCTGCAAGGGTACTTGACCATTTCCCCTCTTCTAATGCAATGTCAATTATTGCAAGATATTGTAAGCTCCATAAGGGCAAGGAAAAAAAAATCAGTCTTTGATAGGACTATAGCCCTAGTACTGATCACAGTGATGGCACTAGGCAAACACTTAGTATGTGTGTATTAAATAAATGAATGAATTAAGTAGATGTAAAGACAATATTAAGCCCTCAAATGTCTAATAAGAATGAATTTGTTGCTTTGGCAGAGAAATGCTCACCTGTGAAAGCTTTAACTATCCTCCAGTAAGTTCTGGTTATGTGCTTGGATGCCTCTGGAATAAATGTATGTGTGTGTGTGTGTGTGTGTGTTACAGAGTCTTACTCTGTGCCTTGGGTTGGATGCCTCTTGAATAAATTTCAGTTGTATTTTTTAGATGTTCATTGGGTTCCTCTGTATATCATTATATATATATATATATATATATATGTCTTAAACTTCTTTCCTTGCAGAAAGAAATAGAATCAGTCATCAAGCACATGACCTGTTACCCTGCAGAGTAACCCCAACCCTGCACCCACTGGACTACCTCCAAGAAGCCATGAATTGGAAACCTGATAGCTGCCTTTGACCTCATGCCAGGACAAATAACTAAGAATGAGGATTTGCTTTTCACAACTTAATTACACAGAGCTAAGTTATTAGCTTTCTCCAGCCATCGACATAAGATTTAGTGTGACTCCTAAGGCTAGAATAACATAATGTGGTACACTAAACAAAAGCTAACACATAGTGGGAAAGGTATATTTTTCTTACTATAAAAGGAGAAGGGGGATACTCTCTCACAGCAGAGCAAACACACTTGTTCCTTTGCTTGCCATATGGGGATCTGAGGCCTCTGAGGTAGGGACTGAGCCACAGGGTGTCTCCTCACATTAATGAGATTTGCCCTAGAATTCTAGGAGACAGATGGATCTGCAGGTTGAAACCCCTCAGCAATCTTCCTGGGAACTGGCATGATTTCATTGGGCCAATTCCCGCCTCTGGTCACTGCCCCTTTCTCTGCCCTTTCTCCCTGTGTTGCCTCCTGTTTTTATAGCTCTTGTCATGCTCTGTGCCACAGTATAGTCCGCCCTGGAGACTTCCCTCTGAATCTAACTAACCGCCCTCTGACTAACCGACTGCTTTCCTAGCCTCCCATGATTCTCTGTACCCTTCTTCCTTATCCTTCAGTATTTTAGTCTGTAATGGGTCCATCTTGATCCCTTTTGACCCCATTAAATTCCTTTTTATCCACGAGTGTTCCAGAAAGGTGCCACCATGTATAAATTAGTGAAAGGAAAGACACTATTAAAAGCTCTCATTTCTGTGCCCAGTACTCAAAGTGAAGAAATTGCTGCTAGATTAAAATAAAAATGGAAGAAAGTACTTTGGCCATTTGTGGAAACATAGGGGTCCCCCTGTCTGCTGCTGGCCTTTGGAACTCTGCAGATCTCAGCTAATGTGGATGGTCTCATCTCACACTGTGAGGCATAAGTGGATTTCCACCCATCATAACAGATTCACCACAGAGATGATAATTCTAAGGCATTATGCCAGGAATAGGTGGTACACTGGCTTGGGGAAACAGGATTCAAGGGACAATCCCTCTAGAGGATTTGAATGTTATTGCCCTCTTATGGACTAATTCATCTCCCACCAAACTTCACTCAGAGTAGGCAGAGTGCTTGTGCAAAAATGAAGTGAATATCTTTTAAGAATACGGGGAATGATGTAGCATATCCATACAATGAAATATTATTCAGCCTTAAAAAAGAAGGAAATCCTCTTACATGTATGAAACTTGAGAATATTATGCTAAGTGAAATAAGCTAATCACAAAAAGAAAATAGTGTACAATTCAACTTATACAGGTATCTAAAGTAGTCAAAGTCATCGAAATAGAAATAGTATGGGGGTAGAGCAGTGCCTGTGGCTCAAAGGAGTAGGGTACTGGTCCCATTTGCAGGAGGCGGCGGGTTCAAACCCAGCCCTGGCCAAAAACCGAAAAAATAAAAAAGAAAGAAATAGTATGGGGGTTGCCAGGAACAGTGAGGAAGGGATCAGAGGGAAGTGATATAAAGTGACTATAGAGTTTCAGTTTTACAACATGACAAAATTCTGGAGCCTCCAGGCCTTTCAACATGCTACCCCATTTTTCCCCTTGCCCATTTTCTGGCTAGCTTCTAGTCTTTGTTGTCTTGGCTGGAACATTTGTTCCATCCCCACAGAAGCCTCTTGTGCCCTCCTGGATGAAATCAGTCCTTTTCTCCCTCCCTATAAAACACTCAGCACAGTTACGTTACTGCTGCAATTGCTGCTCTCTCCTCCTGGCAACAAGGATGTTGTTGTTACCATTTTATATTTAATCCTCAGTGCCACATCGAGAATTTTATGAATAGAAAGGCATGCAAAAATAGCACAGACCAGAGCTCTAAGCACCTTCTCCATAAAGGCATAGATCTCTACTTTGTTGAATGGTCCCCCAGGTATGATGAGTAATTTACCAAGGCAAATATACTGGCCCTCTTGCTATTCCTCTAATACAGTAGGCAGGTTGCCATCATGTGCTCTGCTGTCCCTGCTTTCTCCCCCTAAAATGTTTGACTTCCTCCTAGCTACAAGTCTGACTAACTCACTCACTTGCTTCAAGTTTATCTCAAGTATCACTTTTATGTGGCCTTACATGCTATTTATTTAATACAGAACTTTGCTCTGTAATTGGCCCTCTGAACCTTACCTGTTCTAACTTTTACCTTTTTCATCTTATCTTCTAACATACTTCCTAGTAATAATTGTTATTATGTTTATTGTATGACATCAATTAATTCCACTGGATCCCTATTCCCATTAGAAGAAATATACATTCCATGAGGCAGAGATTTTGTATTGTAATAAAAAGCATACATCATAAAATTTGCCATCTTAATCTGAAGTATACAGTTCAGTGGAGTTATATATATGTATGTCGTGAAACAGATCTCTGGACTTTTTTTATCTTGTAGAACTGAAACTTTATACCCTATAAAGAACAACCCCTCAGTCTCTCTGATTCCCAAATCTGCTTTCTATTTCTACAAATTTGACTACTTTAGATATCTCATATATGTGGAATCATGTAATATTTGTTCTCTTGTGGTTGATTTATTTCACTTAGCATAGTATCCTCAGAGTTCATTGATGTTGTGGCATGAGATGGGATTTCCTTCCTTCTTACAGCTGCATATTAAAGTATTATATATATCTACCACATTTTGCCATTCATTCTTCTGTCAATAGATACCTGGGTTGATTTCATATCTTGACTGCTGTGAATAGGAGGCACGGGCTTTTGTTTCATTGGTTTGTTGATGTGTCCCAAGCTCTTAGAACAATATCTGTCATATAGTAGATTCTCAATAAATGTTTGTTGGATAAATAAAATATATGAAGCAAAGTCAGGGCTATTTGACTAAACTAGAACTTTCTATGCTTTTCCACACAGACACTCGCATCTAATACTACCACCTTGTATTTAAGGCATCTCTACAGCCTGCTCCTTAATAGATAACTGGAATCCTTGAGTAAATGGAATAGTTAGGGAGCCATGATACATGATTATCCAGATATTTCTTTCCCACAGAGTTTCCCTAGCATCTGGGGTTTTGGCCTGTTTCTTTTCTTTTCTTTTTTTTATTTTTATTAAATCATAGCTGTATACATTGATATGATCATGGGACATCATTCACTAGCTCCACAGACCGTTTGACACCCTTTCATCACACTGGTTAACATAGCCTTCCTGGCATTCTCTCAGTTACTGTGCCAAGACACTTACATTCCACATTTACCAAGTTTCACATATGCCCTTGTAAGATGCACCACTGGTGTAATCCCATCAATCCCCTTCCCTCTACCCCCCTCCCCCCCTCCACTTCCTTTTCCCCTTCCCCCTATTGTTAGGTTGTAACTGGGTTATAGCTTTCATGTGAAAACCCTAAATTAGTTTCATAGTAGGGCTGAGTACATTGGGTACTTTTTCTTCCATTCTTGAGATACTTTACTTAGAAGAATATGTTCCAGCTCCATCCATGTAAACACCAAAGAGGTAAAGTCTCCATCTTTCTTTAAGGCTGCATAATATTCCATGGTGTACATATACCAAAATTCATTAATCCATTTGTGCATCGATGGGCACTTGGGCTTTTTCCATGATTTAGCAATTATGAATAGGGCTGCAATAAGCATTCTGGTACAAATATCTTTGTTATGATGTGATTTTTGGTCTTCTGGGTATATGCCCAGTAGAGGGATTACAGGATTGAATGGCAGATCTATTTTTAGATCTCTAAGTGTTCCCCATATCTCTTTCCAAAAGGAATGTATTAATTTGCATTCCCACCAGCAGTGCGAAAGTGTTCCCTTTTCTCCACATCCGTGCCAACATCTCTGGTCTTGGGATTTTGTGATATAGGCTAGTCTCACTGGAGTTAGATGACATCTCAAAGTAGTTTTGATTTGCATTTCTCTGATGATTAAAGATGATGAGCATTTTTTCGTATGTCTGAAGGCCACGTGCCTGTCTTCAGAGAAGTTTCTCTTCAAATCCCTTGCCCAGCCTGCGATGGGATCCCTTGTTCTTTTCTTGCTAATGCGTTTGAGTTCTCTGTGGATTCTGGTTATTAAACCTTTGTCAGAGACATAACCTGCAAATATCTTCTCCCATTCTGAGGGCTGTTTGCTTGCTTTACTTACTATGTTCTTGGCTGTGCAGAAGCTTTTTAGTTTGATCAAGTCCCAGTAGTGTATTTTTGAAGCTGCTTCAATTGCCCGGGGGGTCCTCCTCATAAAATACTCGCCCATCCCGATTTCTTCAAGGGTTTTCCCTGCACTCTCCTCTAGTATTTTTGTAGTTTCATGTCTTAAGTTTAAATCTTTAATCCAGTGAGAGATCACAGGTACAATAGCTTAGTAATCATATATATTTGGAGACATAAGGACAATGGGCCTTCAAAGAGAAAAAGACCTAATACAGGTGTCTTCTAAGTAGAGGAGAAGGGGTCTAGGCAGATACAACATGTACACAGTGAGGTGGGACTCTCTCCAGTTGAGGGAAGCCTTAGCTATTGGTGCTGGAGATTATGAATTTTGTTTATCCACCCCCCAACCAGTTCCAACTCCAGTGAATGGCTAGATGCTAGAAGCCCTTAGAAAGCCAGGAAAATGATTCCTTTCTACCCAAAGAACTTCTAAAGTTTTGGGGAGGAGCTTACCCCATTTTGCCACTCTTCTCTTTAAAAAGAATGTCTTTTGTGTAGTGCCTGCCTGTGGCCCAAAGGAGTAGGGCACCAGCCCCATATGCCGGACCTGGTGGGTTCAAACCCAGCCCCTGCCAAAAACTGCAAAAAAAAAAAAAAAAAAAAGAATGTCTCTTAAATATTTTGGTGCCTCCAAAATCTTGGTCTTAGGTTTGAAAACAATTACAAAAGCTCTATGGCTTAATTTATTTAACTTCATCATGGAGTTCATGGCTATTGAATTCTGTAATCAAATTTAGGTTTTCCTGTGTAAGAAAGGTAAGATTAGCAGAACAAAGTCTGACAGCCTCACTGAAAGGGCTTAATGGTGGGTTTCCCCAAGCCTTCATTTATAGACCCTTGACATACTGAGGAATACACCCATGGATGTTCAGAAATCTCCAATTTGCAAATATTCCCATGGCACATAAATCCCCTTTAGAAAACAGTAATATTTAATAAATGAACTGTGGGTGGCGCCTGTGACTCAAGTAGTAGGGCGCCGGTCCCATATGCCGGAGGTGGCAGGTTCAAATCTAGCCCCGGCCAAAAACCACAAAAAAAAAAAAAAAAAAAAAAAATTAAAAAAAAATAAATAAATGAACTGTTTCTTTGTATTCTTGATTCTATGTATCAGGAAAAAATTGCTTCTGAATCATAGTTCCCTGGAGAATCATATGTTTCTTAGGCTCAGGCTCTAGAGAGACATTCCATGGGAGTTACTGCATATTTTCAACTGAAGAACCACTCACCAGTCAAGTGCCTCCCTGCTTCACACCACCTTTAAAGTGCACAAAAATGGATGTTTCCTCAAAATTAAAGTTAATATATCATGGAACATTAGGATTCCTTAGACTCCATCAGACTCTTGATTGTTAAATCAAGCATCTATGGCATAGCATGGTGCAATAAATCTAGTATTTAAGCACAAAAGCTTTGCAGTTATTTTAATGTAGATTTAAATCTCAGCCACTTAACTTCTATAAAATATTGGGAAAATTATGTACCAGCTTTTCATTTGTAAAATACCAATGTAATCAATGCCTCTTGTATCTGGGAGGAATGGTGTGAACACTGAGCACAAGCTCAGGTTCATTATAAGCACCACAATGGCAGCATAGCTTCACACCTGTCACATAGTCCAGTCTACACCAAGCAGCCAGAGTGATGTTTTGAAAACTTAAATCCGTTTTTATCACTTGATGGTATAAAATCCTTCCAACAACTTTCTACTGTAGTTAGGAGAAATTTCAAAAAAGAGATGAATCATTGACCCCTTCTCAGGGCTGTTCAGCCACACTGACTTTCCTTCTGTTTATCCACTGCACAAACCTCATGTGCATGCCTTTGCCCTTATAGCTGCTTCCATCATTCTGGAAGTTACCCATCAATGCATCTTTTTTCAGCTTATGTATTACCTCTTTAAAGAGGCTTTTTCCAATTTTAGTCTTTTTCCTTACTCTGCATACCATTACTGGCTTTTATTAACTCTATAACTGTCTTCATGATCAGTAAATAACTTGCTTTTTTAAAAATTCTATGATCTCTCTTTCCCAACTGGCATGTAAATGAATTATTTTCTGCATGGTTCAAAGAATCCTCCCACTTGTGCTTCACACCTAACAGACATGCAGTAAATGTTGGTTGACTGAATGAATGGATGGATGTAGGGATGGATAGATAGGTGGACAGATGGATAAGAACTACACTGCTGGCGTTGCACTGTATGTGGTGATGTGCATGTTAGGAAAATGGTGTACTAGTCCACATAACAAGGAAAACATCACCAAAATTGTTTGATGGAATCTCCTAAGGCCACTCAGAAAACATGGGACATGAGCTGATCATTAAATAATAAGTGGAATTGAGATAGAAGGAGAAACTTTTAGAAAGTTGTATAACCTCCAAAGCGCTGAGGTTTTCTTCTCGTCTCTTAGGGGTTTAGACAAACCTGCCCCTCATTTATAGGGACATTCTGGAGTCAGAGATAATGCAGAAAATCTGCTGAGTGCTAATTAGCTCTATCTGTCAGGGCACAAGAAGCCAGCAGGTCTGAGTGTCTGATTGCAAGGTCTGTAGCCGAAAATACTTCTTGCCAACTGCCTGGAGGGTCTGATAAGGAAAATGACTACATTACATGAATTAACATATTCTAAGCAGGTCAAAAGTCCCGGATTGTAAAAAATGGTGGTAAAGATGGAAAAAAAAGTAAAACAACCCCTGTTTTAGTTATCATGCCTAAGTAATGAAGCTGTGAATTCCTTGACAAGAACCGTTGCCTTGGAGTCAGTAGTGGGTGGCAGCTGAGTATAATTTTTAGGAATAACTACTGGCAAAATTAGGAAAGAATTTTGCTTTTATTCATTATGTTCAATTCTTAGTTCTCTTTCATCTTGCCTTTTGCCACTTGAGTGATCAATTTCACACTGTTTATCTGAATGTTTTCCATTAGCAGAAAAATAGTTCCAATTCTGCTACCACTTCTGAATATGCCTTCTCTGGATAATTTCTCAAGAACCATGTTTTCATAGATATCAACATTTAGGACAAAGAGTACTGGACTAGATACCAGAAAAAAACAGGATTCTGGTTCTGGTTCTTGTTCTGTAGATATATTAGTTATGATTTTTGGTTGGAAATTATAGAAATTATAGAAATCCAGATCAAGTTAGTTTAAGAAATAGGGGAAAGGGGAGAAAATCATGGGCTTACATAAGTACAGGGAGGTGGCAGTTTTAGGTATTGCTGGATCCTATGTCTTAGGTCTTAATCACAGCAACCCCTCTGTCTCTTCTCTACCTCTCAACCATTCTTTTTTTTTTTCTTTCTTTTTTTTACTTTTAGATAGATTCTCACTCTGTTGCCCTGGGTTGAGTGCCATGGAATCATCATAGCTCAGAGAAGTCTCAAACTCTCGGGCTTGAGCAATCCTTTTGCCTCAGCCCCCCGAGTAGCTGGCACTACAAGTGCCTGCCACAATACCCAGCTAGTTTTGCTATTTTTAGGGAGATGGGGTCTCATTCTTGCTCAGGCTGATCTGGAACTCCTGAGCTCAGGTGATCCACCAGCCTTGGACTCCCAGAGGGCTAGGATTACAGGCATAAGCCACCACACCTGGCCTTCAACCTTCCTTCTGTTGACCTAATCTTTTTTTATGTAGATATTATTCTCATACTGACTCCACATGGTAGCAAATGTGGTCATTAGTAAGCGCAAGCATTTTGCATTATAGCATACTACTCAAAAGTATGAAAGATTTCTCCATCTCTCTCTGATCCATGTATCAAAACTAAGTAACTAGGGGAATGTGATCACCTGAGAAGTCAGGCTGGTGACATACTCACCACTGAGTGCTGGAAGGATGAAGTGTGGAACAGCAGCTCATGAACACAATGACTGACATCACCACGACCACAGAGAAGCAAGAGAAAGAGATTCAACAAAGGAAACCCTGTTCCTACTATTTCCCCCTCTTTAAAATAAATGAATGCAGTAAGATTATGGAGGTAGATGTGCTTTGAAAACCATAGTAAACCCACACACAAAGGCAAGCTGGTATTGTTAGAGAAAACTTTTGTCTGTTTTGTGATTCTGGAACCTGTACTATGCAAGCTATTCATTGGCTTGTCAGGCCATTGGGAAGATTAAACAGAACAATGTGCGTGAAAGCTTTTCATAGAGTAATTGGCATAAAGTCAGTGTCCAATATTAGTATCACTCCCTTGCGCCACATAATGTGAAATTTGCTGAAAGTTTCATCCAAAGAGAAGAATCTAATGGTTAGAATTAGTCATTGTTTCTGCCAAGTGGCAAAGATATTTGTGGATGGGTGGGTAAAATTACCAATATTATTTCACATTTTTTTTTTCTTTTTCTCTGTGTTTCTTCTGTCTCTATCTCAACCCCCACACGTTTTTGAGGGGAGGACAACTGTGTAATGTTGAATCCATACATAATAAGTTAAGTAAACATATCTGTATATCTTATTATACTGGGAGTTTTTAAATCACATATCAAGTGTCTATCACACATTAATGTCCATTGTATAGGTGATGCTAATGACTTTGACATTAACAGCAATGATGAAGATGACTGAAGTGTCAGCTCTATGACATAAGATGTTGTGAGTAGAGTCTTTTTTTGTGTGTGTGCGTATTTATTTTTTTTCATTATTATTAAATCATAGCTGTGTACATTAATGTGATCATGGGGCACCATACACTGGTTTTATGGACCGTTTGACATATTTTCATCACACTGGTTAAGATAGCCTTCCTGGCATTTTCTTAGTTATTGTGTTAAGACATTGACATTCTACATTTACTAAGTTTCACATATACCCTTGTAAGATGCACCACAGGTGTAATCCCACCAAACACCTGGCCTCCGCCTCCCAGCTCCCTCCCTCACCTCCCTTTCCTCCTTCCCCCTATTCTTAGGTTATAACTGGGTTATAGCTTTCATGTGAAAGCCCTAAATTAGTTTCATAGTAGGGCTGAGTACATTGGATACTTTTTCTTTCATTCGTGAGATACTTTACTTAGAAGAATATGTTCCAGCTCCATCCATGTAAACATGAAAGAGGTAAAGTCTCCATCTTTCTTTAAGGCTGCATAATATTCCATGGTGTACATATACCAAAATTTATTAATCCATTGGATCGATGGGCACTTGGGCTTTTTCCATGACTTAGCAATTATGAATTGGGATGCAATAAACATTCTGGTACAAATATCTTTGTTATGATGTAATTTTTGGTCTTCTGGGTATATGCCTAGTAGAGGAATTATAGGATTGAATGGCAGATCTATTTTTAGGTCTCTAAGTGTTCTCCAAATCTCTTTCCAAGAGGAATGTATTAATTTACATTCCCACCAGCAGTGTAGAAGTGTTTCTTTTTCTCCACATCCATGCCAACATCTCTGGTCTTGGGATTTTGTGATATGGGCTAATCTTATTGGAGTTAGATGATATCTCAAAGTACTTTTGATTTGCAATTCTCTGATGATTAAAGATGATGAGCATTTTTTCATATGTCTGTAGGCCGTGTACTTGTCTTCTTCAGAGAAGTTTCTCTTCAAGTCCCTTGCCCAGCCTGCGATGGGATCACTTGTTCTTTTCTTGCTTATACATTTGAGTTCTCTGTGGATTCTGGTTATACAACCTTTGTCAGAGACATAACCTGCAAATATCTTCTCCCATTCTGAGGGCTGTTTGCTTGCTTTACTTACTGTATTAAGCTGTGCAGAAGCTTTTTAGTTTTATCAGGTCCCAGTAGTGTATTTTTGAAGCTGCTTCAATTGCCCGGGGGGACCTCCTCATAAAATACTTGCCCAGACCAATTTCTTCAAGGGTTTTCCCTGCATTCTCTTCTAGTATTTTTATAGTTTCATGTCTTAAGTTTAAATCTTTAATCCAGTCAGAGTTAATGGTGAAAGGTGTGGGTCCACTTTCAGTCTTCTATAGGTTGCCAGCCAGTTCACCCAGCACCATTTGTTGAATAAGGAATCTTTTCCCCACTGAATGTTTTTAATTGATTTGTCAAAGATCAAATAATGGTAAGTAGCTGGATTCGTCTCTTGGTTCTCTATTCTGTTCCAGACATCTACTTCTCTGTTTGTGTGCCAGTACCATGCTTTTTTGATCACTATCAATTTGTAGTATAGTCTGAAGTCTGGTAGCGTGATTCCTCCTGCTTTGTTTTTATTTCTGAGTAATGCTATTTGCATTTTCTTCTGATTCCATATAAAATGAAGTATTATTTTTTCAAAATCTTTAAAGTATGCCAGTGGAGCTTTTTAGGGATTGCATTAAAATTGTATCTTGCTTTGGGTAGTATGGACATTTTAACAATGTTGAGTCTTCCCAGCCATGAGCATGGTATGTTTTTCCATTTGTTAACATTTTCAGATATTTCTTTTCTTAGAGTTTCATAGTTCTCTTTATAGGGATCTTTCACATTCTTTGTTAGATAAACTCCCAAATATTTCATCTTCGTTGGCACTACTGTGAATGGAATAGAGTCCTTAACTGTTTTTTCAGCTTGACTATTGTTGGTATATATAAAGGCTACTGATTTATGAATGTTGATTTTGTAACCTGAGACGCTGCTGTATTCCTTGATCACTTCTAAGAGTTTGGGAGTAGAATCCCTGGTGTTTTCCAGATACACAATCATATCATCTGTGAAGAGCAAAAGTTTGATGTCTTCTGACCCTATATGGATACCCTTGATCACCTTTTCTTCCCTAACTGCAGTGGCTAAAACTTCCATTACAGTTTAAAGAGCAGTGGAGACAATGGAAAGCTTTGTCTCATTCCTGATCTGAGTGGAAATGATTTCAATTTAACTTCATTCAATACGATATTGGCTGTGGGTTTGCTGTAGATGGCCTCTATCAGTTAAGAAATGTCCCCTCTATACCAATTTTCTTAAGTGTTCTAATCATAAAGGGATGCTGGATATTATCAAAAGCTTTTTCTGCATCAATTGAGAGAATTATATGGTCTTTGTTTTTTACTTTGTTTATGTGTTGAATTATACTTATAGATTTACGTATATTGAACCAGCCTTGAGACCCTGGGATAAAACCAACTTGGTCATGATGTATAATTTGTTTGATGTGTTGCTGGATTCTGTTTGTTAGGATCTTGTTGAATATTTTTGCATCTACATTCATTAGTGATATTGGTCTATAATTTTCTTTTCTTGTTGGGTCTTTCCCTGGTTTGGGGATCAGCGTGATGTTTGCTTCATAGAACGTGTGGGTAGTCTTCCTTTTTTTTCTAAATTCTGAACAGGTTGAGTAATATAGGAACTAATTCCTCTTTAAAGGTTTGGTGGAATTCTGATGTGATGCCATCTGGTCCCAGGCTTTTCTTTTTAGGGAGATTTTGTGTGGTTGATGCTATTTCAGAATTTGATAAGTGCCTGTTCAGCATTTCCACTTGATTCTGGCTAAGTCTTAGAAGGTGCCGTGCTTCCAAGTATTGGTCAATTTCATTCAGATTTTCATATTTCTGAGAATAAAGTTTCTTGTAATATTCATTAAGGATTTTTTGAATTTCTGAGCAGTCTGTTGTTATTTCATCTTTCTCATTTCTGATTGATGAGATTAGAGATTTTACTCTTTTTTTCCTGGTTAGGTTAGCCAAAGGTTTACCTATTTTATTGACCTTTTCAAAAACCAACTTTTTGATTTACTGATCTGTTGTATAATTCTTTTCTTTTCAATTTCATTTAATTCTGCTCTAATATTGGTTATTTCTTTTCTTCTACTGGGATTTGGGTTGAAATGTTCTTCCTTTTCCAGTTGTTGGAGATGTCCCATTAAGTTGTTAACTTCCTCTCTTTCTGTTCTCTTGAGGAAGGCTTGCAGTGCTATAAATTTCCCTCTTAGGACAGCCTTTGCAGTATCCCAGAGGTTCTGATAGTTCATGTCTTCATTGTTGTTTTGTTCCAACAATTTGGCAATTTCCTTCAGAATCTCATCTATGACCCAGCTATCATCAGCATAAGGTTATTTAACTTCCATGTTTTTGTATGAGTATGCAGATTCCTGTTGTTACTGAGTTCAACTTTTATTCCATGGTGCTCTGAAAGGATGCAAGGAATAATTTCTATTCCTTTAAATTTACTGAGGTTAGACTTGTGACTTAAGATATGATTGATTTTGGAGTATGTTCTGTGGGGTGATGAGAAGTATGTGTATTCAGTTTTGTTGGGATGAAATGTTCTGTTGATGTCTGCTATCCAAATGTTGGATGGTTAGGTTTAAATCTAAAATTTCTTTGCTCAGCTTGTTATTGGAGGATTGATCCAACACTGCCAAAGGAGTGTTGAAATCTCCAACTATTATGGAATTGGAGGAAATCAAGTTGCTCATGTCTGTTAGAGTTTCTCTTATAAATTGAGTTGCGTTCTGGTTGGATGCGTAGATATTAATAATTGAAATCTCATCATATTGAGTATTAGCCTTAACAAATATGAAGTGACCATTCTTATCCTTCCTTACTTTTGTTGGTTTAAAGCCTATTGTATTTGCAAGTAGAATTGCAACACCTGCTTTTTTCTGATTACCATTTGCCTGAAATATGGATGACCATCCTTTTGCCCTGAGTCTATATTTATCTTTTAAGGTCGATGTGACTCTTGTATGCAGCAAATATCTGGCCTGACTTTTTGTATCCAGTCAGCCAACCTGTGCCTGTTTAGAGGACAGTTGAAGCCATTCACATTAATGGAGAATATTGATAAGTCTGGTAAAATTTTGGGTATTGAGTTTTTCGAAAGTCCAGTGGACATTTTTAATCCTTTCACCAGTGTGGAAGTTGGAGTTGGATCAAAAGTTTCTGAGTTTACTTTTGTGGTAGAGGATTGGGTTGGTTGTTATGGAAGATAGGTCTGAGAATATCCTGAAGAACTAGTTTGGTTATGGCAAATTTCTTCAACATATGAATGTCATTAAAGTATTTAATTTCTCCATCATAAATGAAACTCAGTTTAGCTGGATACAGGATCCGGGGTTGAAAGTTATTTTGCTTTAGGAGATTAAAAGTCGATGACCACCCTCTTCTGGCTTGAAAAGTTTCAGCAGAGAGATCTGCAGTCATTCTAATATTCTTCCCTTTGTAGGTAATGACTTTCTTATGTCTGGCTGCTTTGAGTAGTTTCTCCTTCATATTAACTTTAATGAAGTTAATTATGATATGGCTGGGGGCTGGGGGATGTCTTATTGGGATTGAGTCATGCTGGGGTTCTGAAACTGTCTGCTATCTGAATTTCAGAATCTCTAGGCATGTCTGGAAAATTCTCTTTCATAATTTCATGGAGAAGGGCCTCTGTGCCTTGCGAGGCTACTTCATCACTTTCAGGGATTCCAATGAAGCAGATTTTAGACTTCTTTTAATTATCCCAGAGCTCTCTGAGAGAATGATCCATTTTTGCTCTCCATTTCTCTTCCTCTTTGAGAGTTTGGGAGCATTCAAAGGCTTTGTCTTCAATGTCAGAAATCCTTTCTTCTGCTTGCTCCACTCTGTTACTGAGGGATTGTACTGTATTTTTCAGATCTTTGAGGGCTGCAAATTCTTGCTTCAGTGCGTCAAAATCTTTGGTGCTTTTGTCTTTAAATTTGTTAAATTCTTGAGACAACTTTTGAATTTCTCCTTGAGTTTCTGATACTGACTTTTGAATTGCTCCTCAAATTTCTAATTCCAAAATTTCCTTCATTCTATTAATATTGTTTGCAATCCAGATTCTGAATTCAATTTCGGACATCTCAGCCAGCTGTTTATGAATGGAATCTTCAGTTATATCTGCCATATCTTTCCTTGGTGGTGGTGAGGGAGTTGATCTATTCTGGTTATTCATGTTACCAGAGAGTTTTTCCGCTGATTCTGCCCCATGATTGTTTTACACCTTTTGATTTTTCCCCTGGAGCTTTGTTGAGGACCGGTACAGTGCTATGGCCTGAGAAAGTGGGGACCTGTTTGGTGTGGTGGGGCTAAGTGATTCTGTCTTGTTTTCAGCTGGTCTCTGTTAGACCCTAGTGAAACAGTTGCTCTGGGTTGAAGTCTCAGCTGTGGAGAAATACCAGCAATTAAGTCACCCCGCCGCCCACAGGCAACAATTGTAAAATGAAAATCAAACCTTTGTACAACCACACACCCAGGGCACCACCTGAATAGTCCTTGGGTGACTGGCTCAGTTCAAAAGGTCCAAATCAATTGTCTCATCATCACCTGTCTCAGGTGGGAGAGTTTTAAAGGTCTGGGCAACTGGATCACAGGGGTCTGGTGACTACTCAGATATGGCTTGCTCTGGTGCTCTGTGGAGTCAGGAGGACCCACCCAGCAAATAGATCAGTCTGGAAAGGTTGATGCCTCCTTTCCCACCTTGAACCTCTGTCACACCCAGTCACCAATAGCCCGGCAGAGCTGTGACTCAGTTGCCTGTAGTGAACTGATACTCCAGCAGTTTGCACCTGCCTGAATCACAAAGAAATCTATTTCTGCTCAGACAGGACTCTGTGCTCTGTCTCTATCTAGCAGGGGGAGGTGAGGCCTGACAACCTCGGGTGTGTGATGGAGGTTGGGGGGTGTTCACTCAGTTCCAGCCCTGCCCCTGATTGATGTTACTGACAGAACAGAACAAAACAACTCTGTGGGAATTTGTTTCTGTACCTGCTAAATTCCCCTGCAGAAGAGAAGCTGTTTGGAGTTCTCAGAGCCTGTGCCTCAGGCCCTGTCTTTGCTCCTGCAGGTTTGTATCCGTTTGCCTGTCAGTTCTAGCCTCCTGTCTTCCTTTGTCTATAGGCTGACGATCCCCTAAAGGCCGGGTATATCTTAGGCTCAGTAAAACGGTCCTCTGGGTCAGCCCTGCCCTGGGAACTTCCTGGCTCTGTGCGTGCATTTCTATTCCCTGTGCTCCACCCAGGCCAGTACCGCCTCAGGCAAACCCTTTACTCACGGGGCCTGCATTTCCGTCCCAGATCTGTTCTGTGGTGGTTGCCACCTGAGTAGATGCCTGGCCTCCTCTGGTTGCCTAGGGAGACAGGGGGTGTGGCTTTGGAATATCTGGGAGTGAGCCCTATTGTTGCCAAAAGACGGCTGCTGCTTTGTGCCTCAGGGCACCGTTGCTCTGGTGTGGTTCCCTCTCAGCCAACTGTCCTCTCCTCACTTTCATGCCACAGGGTCAGCACTGACCAGCTGCAGTTTAGGCCCTGCCCATACCCCTCGAGAAATCACCCAAGTATCTGGACTCCTGGGGTACAGGCGTCTAGACCTCAGAGTGAGAGTGGAGGGGAGTGCTGGGAGCTCAGAGTTGCAGGTAGAGAATATATACAGTTTTATACAGTTTTATGCCTGGCAGGAGAATGCCGAGGCACCCTAGTAGGGGAGATAGGTCCAGTTCTTAGAGGGTCTCTCCCGTGGAGTGTAGTAGGAGGACCTTTGAACTCTGCTCATTTGTTTTTGGGGCACTCCGAGCCATTCTCATGGGGGAGGGGACTCCTGTCCACTTGGTGATGGATTTTGTACCTTTTGTTTGTATCCTTGTGGTCACAGCTCGCCTCAGTGGGGTTGATGTGTATTCTTCAATCTTCTCACTTGGTGCAGCTCTAATCCACCAGGTTACTTGCTAAATTTCTGTCCTTTAATTCTCCTTCTGGATGGGAGCCTCTGTGGAAAGCTGGCTTCAGTCCGCCATCTTGTCTCTGCCCCTCATGTGTGTGTCAGAGAGTCTTTCTTGATGAGAGCTGTAACCCCCACAATCTGGGGGGTCTTGCTTGAGGCAGTGCATCCTCACTGTCAGAGGGGAATGGTTTCTAAGATCACTGGGGCATCTGGTATGGGTGTCTCACTTGCATGTTACACAGTCAGTGAAAAAGGAGTTTTCTGTCAGCAGTTTCCAGTGATAGACTCAGAGGATGAGCAGCCTCTTGGATAGCAGAATGAAGCTTCTGTCTATAGAGGCAGTGAAATGTGATAGAAAGAACATTAGACTGACAACTAGAACAAGATGGTCTCACCTTGGCTCTCTTGACAACTTGCTCCTTGACCTTGGATAATGCACTTCTCTATTCTGGATACAGCAACTTGGAGATGATGTTTGTCAGTTTTGTGTACCCCAATGCTTCTTGTAACTAGCTCTAAAACTAGATGAGGGATCACTTATGAGTTTGTTTCTTCTCATCCGTTTCCCCCAACCTTTATGCTGTGCTATTTGCCACTTTAGTTTCAGAACAGAAAGTTCAATCCTAGTTTATGGACCCCTCCTCTTCATCAAACACACACACACACTTTCAGGGGTCACTTATCACTTTAATTGAGATGTCAAACTGTCTGAGTGGGAAGAATTTTGGACATGACTATGAATAATGCTGTGTTGACCTCATAAAAGATAATCATTTTATATCTAGAGAACAGAGACAAAAAGTCCCAAAATATATCTCTTTGATGCCCATGAAAACATAAACTTCTCTTTCCAATTCTTTTATTTCCAGCAAAATCCCTTTTCCATCCTCCTAGATCTATATAGTGAGTCAAGTTTAATTTTCAAGTATAGAAAAAACTGACTTGCTGGATCATCACTAACTTTCATTCCCAAGGTCCCATTCTGTCTTTCTTTCCACATGCATGAAATAACATTGCTTTTTTCCTTCACTAGGCTATAAGATCTGTGAAAGCAAATGTCCTAACTCTTTCTTTTCTTGCTGAAGTCCCAGCTTCCAGATCACTGTCTGGCACATAGAAAGTCAAACTGTGTTCAGCAATGAATAAATAAATGTATAAGTGAATGAATATATGAATATATGATTTAATGGCTCTAAATAATGTTTTGGTGATAATATTTATAAAAGAAGCATTTCTGGAATTTATCATCCATATTTGGTCTGGGTTCCCATTCATCTGTTGCAGTGCCATGTGCTACAAAAATTTACATTGGTTACTGCCTTATTTTCTTGTGCATACTTTGGGAGAAAATGCTGAACTGATTTACTCAAAATTCAACTTTTGGGGCATAGCTAGATTGTTAGATCTTAGCAAGCATGTTTGTGGTAAATAATTCCTCATGTCCAAAACAATTTAAGTTTAAAGGAGAGGTTTGGGCTCTTTGATGAAGATGGTTGAAGAGAGGTGAGGCCAATCAAAGAAAGACACAATAAACAGGTTCAACATGGATAGGAAGTGAGAGGTAGCTGAAAACAACAAATTAATGTAAGCTTAAAACCAAATGTAATATAACAGCAAACATTTGTTTCTAAACAGTCTAAGAGTTTCATGGTTCTCATTTTGCAGGTAAGAAATCTAAAGATCAGGGAGGTTAAATGCCTTGACTATGATCATACACATAATCTAGGGTTCTTATTCCAAACAAAGAGAGTCAGTTATGCAGCCTTCTGAAGTGAATGAAGTTACAGACCATAAAACATGTGAATGAATGAACAGCCTGAGTTGTCTGAGAATTTTCAGAGATCTCACATATCTTGGATTCTACCTCTATTCTCAATCTAGGTGCTCTTATCTCTGGACTCCAGCCTAAGAAATTTCAGCTCCTGCTAATAGTCTTTCTAAGTCTTTAGCATATTTCACACTTCCTCATTACCTAAAGACTAATGCATGCTTTCAAATGAATGGGCATAGTTGTTTTTCCTCTCCAAACCTTCTTTAGAAGAATTCTTATAAAAACAGGCTTGGACCAGGTTAGTGTCTCTTAAGCTATAGTAGTTTAAATTATTTTTAGGGATGTTAAAAAATGAATATTCCTCCCAACAATTTTGATAAAGTATATCGATGATGAGTACTTAGAGTATGTATTTTTTATGAGAAACCTGGTAGATTATGAGCCAGGTGATCCACATACCACCCTTAGAAAAGATAGTGGTTAAGAAGCAAATGAAGAGGAAGCTCCCAGACAAGATATAGAGCAGCAAATGAGTGGCTCCTGACTGAGCTACACTCAGGTTAGAGGCTCACCAAATAGTTATTAGATTAGCAGGTAGCTGGGGAGGACAGCTAGAAGGATTGATGGGGGAATAGATGGATGAATGCATAGATAGAATGGAAGGATAAATAAGCTGGACTTATGGATATAAGATACTTGTGTTTTTTTCCTATGTAGCCATTCCAAATGGTGATTTTGCCAATATTGCCAAAAAGCTCAGATGAGCTTCATTCATCTCAGATGAATCTCAGATGAGATTCATTACCCAGAAACCATTGGAATACACAAAAGGCGATATTTGTTCTTCCAGGATGATTTTTATTATTGTTATTATTGCACATTGAGTAAAAATAATGTCACTTATTTATTTTTGAGGGATGATGTGTTAATATAAAATTGGGGAGTTATTTTGTTTGAAGTGAGTATTTAGTGTCCTGGCTTTTAGACAACATATTTTGTTTCCTTTATTTGTAAACCATTATAGTACTACAGCTCTGCCCTTTTCAGATGGAATTGCCTAAAAAATAATTTGCTGTGTAAGGTTGCTAATTATGAAACCAAAGAATACTTATTAAACTATTTACCCTGTAATTTGTGATGAGAGACTTTGAGTGAAATAAAGCGTGAAATATAATTATTGTGGCTGAGAATATGAGAATATAAAGCAACTCTTTCTTTTTAGGACTGGGAGTTAAAAATATACTAACTTTAGAAAGGAGACTGTCACAAAGCAAAGCTCTTTCAACCTTGCCTTCTGAGTAGGAAACAATTTCTTCTTGGGGGTATGGCATATTTATTCAGCACCCTAGAAGGCCTGTCTCCTCTCCTTCTCCTCTATCTTGGACTTCCAAATTCTAATCTAGAATCCCTTTCACTAGATTCCGCTGTTCAAAAAAGCAGCACATTGTAGGATTTGACTGCCTGGGCTCTGCAGAAAGAATGCCTAACTTTACATCCTGGCTCTGCCACTTGCTAGTATTAAACCTGTCAGGGCCCCCATTTTCTCATCTATAAAACAAATGTAATGACAGCAATAAACACAAGATTGTTATGAGAATGTAATAAGCTAATCAATGACTTAAGCTTTGAAAACTTAGGAGTAAGTTTTCAGTAAACATTTTTGCATTTTTATCATGAAAGAAATTAATAACATACAAAAACCATGTAAAAAGAAAAGTACACTCAGAGTTCTGATACCCTAATCCATGCCCAGTTTTTTTTTATTTAAATAAACTTGTTTTTGAAAGTGGAATTTTGTTTTGAAGATTTTTTTCCTTGCTTTCGATAAACCACAAAACTAACCATGAGCCTTTTATTCCCTTCTTTTACAATAAGATTGCTTACACATCTAATTTTCAAGGCCAAAAATTCACTTCCTAATTTGAAAAGATTTCTGCTGCTAATTGTATTTGCTAAGATTCAAGTATATTGCCTAAAAGGAGTATCTTGTTAAGCCATTATCTAATCCAAGAGTCTGGCTTCATTTATCAAGTTAATTCCACCTTATTTCAAGTTTTCACACACTGTATTGAATACTTTATGTGAATTTCTTATATTACAATCATAGTCAGCCCAACTAGGGCTCAAATCTAAAATCTAGACCTGTTATCCTGGACAAATAACTAAATTCCTCAGATGGCTCATCTGGAAGAATGTGGTTGACAATGCTTCACTGTGGTATAAAAATTATGGAAGGATAAGAAATGATCCTTCCTCTGCCCCCATTTGGATGCCTTTAATTTCCTTCTCTTGCCTGATTGTCTTGGCTAGAACATTCAGCGTTATGTTGAATAGTAGTGGTGATAGAGGACACCCTTGTCTTGTTCCAGTTCTGAGTGGAAAAAGTTTCAGTTTTCCTCCATTCAGTATAAGATTAGCTGTGAGTTTGTCATAGATGGCTTCAATTGGTTTAAAGAATGTGCTGCTAATGCCTATATTTTTCAGTGTTCTAATTAGGAAAGGATGTTGAATTTTATCAAATGCTTTTTCTGCATTTATTGAGAGGATCATATGGTTTTTGTTTTTGCTTCTGTTGATATGGTGAATTATGTTTATAGATTTGCACATATTAAGCCTTGCATCCCTGGGATAAATCCTACTTGATCATGATGTGTGATTTTTTTTTAACGATAAGCTATAATCGATTCGCTAGGATTTTATTGAGAATTTTTGCATCTATATTCATTAGTGAAAGAGTTGTGTCTTTTCCTGGTTTTGGTATCAGGGTGATGTTTGCTTCATAGAACATGTTGGGGAAGATTCCTTCCTCCTCAATTTTTTGGAATAATTTCTGCAATATGAGTCTTCTTTGAAGGTTTGATAGAATTCTGATATGAAGCCATCTGGACCAGGGCATTGTTTTGTTTGGAGTTTTTTTTTTATTGTTTCTTTGATGTCAGTGCTTGAAATTGGTCTGTTCAGAAGGTCTATGTCAACCTGATTAAGTCTAGGGAGGGGGTGTGATTCCAAGTATTGATCCATTTCCTCTACCTTGTCAAATTTCTGGGCAGAGTTTCTTCTAGTATTCAAAGATAATCTCTTGTATCTTGTAGCATCTGTTGTTATTTTCCCTTTATCATTCCTGATTGAGGATATGAGAACCTCAAAGATTCAACCACAAGACTCCTGGAAGTGATAAAAAAAATACAGAAATGTCTCAGGATATAAAATTAATATCCACAAATCAGTAGTCTTGGTATATGCCAATAACAGCCAAGATGAAAAGGAAATCAAGGACAAAATGCCCTTCTCAGTAGCTCCAAATAAAATGAATATAGGAATATACCTAGGAATATACCTCACAGGAGGTGAAGGACCTTTATAAAGAAAACTATGAACCCCTAAGAAAATAAATAGCAGAATATAATAACAAGTGGAAGAACATACCATGCTCATGGCTGGGAAGAATCAACATTGTTAAAATGTCTATACTTCTCAAAGTAATCTACAGATTCAATGTTATCACTAGTAAAATACAAACATGATAATTTCAAGACTTAGAAAAAATAATTCTTCATTTTGTATAGAACCAGAAAAAACCCTGTGTAGCCAAGGCAATTTTAGTAATAAAAACAAAGCAGGTGGCATCAGCATACCAGACTTTAGGCTGTACTACAAGGCCATAGTGACCAAAACAGCATGGTATTGGCACAAAAATAGAGATATAGACATTTGGAACTGAACAGAAACCAGGAGATGAACCTAACATCTTATAGCCACCTAATTTTGATAAACCAAACAAGAATATACACTGAGGGAAAGAATTCCTATTCAATAAATGGTACTTGGAGAACCGGATATCCACATGTAAAAGACTGAAACTGGACCCATGTCTTTCTCCACTCACAAAAATTGATTTGAGATGGATAAAAGACCTTAATATAAGGCATGAAATGATTAAAATCCTCAAAGAAAGTGTAGGGAAAACACTGGAAGCTATCAGCCTGGGGAAGGACTTTATGAAGAAGACTTCTGTGACAATCATAACAACAAAAATAAGCAAATAGGACTTCATTAAACTGAAAAGCTTCTGTACAGCTAAGGAGACAACAAACAAAGCAAATAGACAACCTAACAATGGGAAAGGATATTTGCATATTTTAGACAAAAGCTTGATAATTGGTTCTACAGAGAACTCAAATTAATAAACATAAAAAGAGCCAACAATCCCTTAGATCACTGGGCAAGAAAGCTGAATAGAACCTTCTCTAAAGAAGACAGACAAATGGCTAACAAACATATGATAAAATGCTCATCTTCACTAATTATTAGAGAAATGCATATCAAAACCACTCTGAGATCATCTAACTCCAGTGAGAATGGCCCACATCACAAAGTCTCAAAACTGCAGATGCTGTCATGAGTGTAGAGAGAAGGGAACACTTTTACACTGCTGGTGGGACTGCAAACTAATACAAACTTTTTGGAAGGCAATGTGAAGAACCATCAAAGAACTCAAGCTAGATCTCCCATTGGATCCTGCAATCCCAGAAGGAAAAAATATCCTTTTTACCACAGGGACACTTGCACCAGACTGTTTATTGCAGCTCAATTTACAATCACCAAAATGTGGAAACAGCCTAAATGCCCACCAATCCAGGAATGGATTAACAAGCTGTGGTATTTGTATACCATGGAATACTATTCAGCCACTAAAAAAGATGGAGACTTTACATCTTTTGTATTAACCTGGATGGATGTGGAACATATTATTCTTAGTAAAGCATCATAAGAATGGAGAAACAAGAATCCTATGTACTCAGTTCTGATATGAGAACATTAAGGTCCTAATACATGGTGGGGATGGGGAAAGCTGAGAAAGGGAAGGAGGGATGGGTGGGAGGACAAGGGGTGTGGTACACCTTTTGGGGGCAGGGGATAATTATAAGAGGGTCCTTATCTAACAAAAGCAATCAATGTAACCTGGTTCTGTGTACACTCAACAAATCTCCAACAATTAAAAAAAATTAAATTTGGCAGTGCCTATGGCTAAGTGGGTAGGGTGCCATCCCCATATACGGAGGGTGGTGTGTTCAAACCTGACCCCCACCAAACAAAAAAAGAGCCAGGTGTTGTGGTGAGTGCCTGTAGTCCCAGCTACTTGGGAGGCTGAGGCAAGACAATCGCCTAAACTCAAGAGCTGGAGGTTGCTGTGAGCTGTGATGCCACAGCACTCTACCAAGGGCAACAAAGTGAGACTCTATCTCTAAAATAAATGAATAAATAAATAAATAAATAAATAAATTCTCAAAAAAAAATTAAAATAAATTAAAAAGAAGTTATCCTAATTTTGGCTCTCACACTGGAGATTGGTGAACTTTCCTAGAGGGGGATGTAAATATAATAAAATGGATTTCCCTAGAGGTGAAAAAGCTGGAGACAGATATTCTTCAGAAATTCTGGGCAGTAACTGTGCTTTCTTCTCTCAATCTACCCCCAGGCTCAGCACAATGAAGTACAGGATTGTATTAATGCCAGAAAACTGAGCACTGTGCGTTTGCAAACATTCTTTGAATCAGCAGTAGTAATTGATGGCAGTGATATAGAAAGTCTGGAACTTTGAGGTCCAACAAGACCCTTTTATGTGTGGACAGTGTTATTGTTAGTTTGGGTTCCATCAGAGACTCCGGAGTTGTCTTAGCTTGGGCTGCCATAACAAAATAATACTGGGTGGCTTATAAACAGCATTTCTCACAATCCTGGGGACTAAGAAGTCCAAGATCTAAGTGTCTGCTAATTTGATTTCTGATGAAGACCCATATCCTGGCTTGAAGATGAATACCCTTTGGCTAAATCCTCATACTGTAGAGAGAGAGAAGAGCAGGCTCTCTGGTGCCTCTTCTAATAGGGCCACTAATCATATCATGAGGACCCTACCTCATGATCTCATTTAACAATAATTACCTCTTTATAGGCTCTATCTCCAAATACAGTCAAGTTGGAGTCTATGGCTCCAACATGTAAAATTTGGGGGCCACAATTCAGTCCATAGAAGGAGCCAAGGGAAGCAACAGTGAGCACTGTTGCATCTGCTCGTCCCAGTCATAATTCTCAGACTATCTCCAAGTCTTAATCAGAGTCTGATTAAGTCAAAACTTCTCTGCTTGATAAGGGTGTGTTTGTCTGGATGCACACAAATGCATGTGTGTCTTCTGCCAGCCAAATTATAAACCACCACAGCAGCTGCAGGTGCCCTTCATTTTCTCTAGGCTGTTTGAGTCTAGAAAGCTCAAAGGAGCAGGCTCATCTCACTGGAGGCAAGGGGTGGAACTGGAAAATCTGCAGCATGGAGACACCCTAGTGTCTTGTTTTAACCTCGAAGACAAGTCTTAAATGTCACACTCAGGAGACAGGAACTATACCTCTTGTCCATTAACTATGACTGGATAAACTGTGATGACCCAGGGTATTAGAGTTTATTGGGAGGCCTATTGCACAGATTTCCAATTATTCCTCCTGTCAAGAGTTTATAAAGTAGGTTTCCTGCCTCTGTCTTGATGACTTGTCTTCCTCAACCTCATGTCTGCTAATGTATGACACCAGACTTGGCTTCCTGGAGAGAAGTGATCAAGGAGCACAGACTCCTCGCTGAGAAACACATTAGCACAATTTCTAAAATGTGCTCTTTAAACTAATTTGATCTATGATATGTGTTATCATTTAATAAATATTAGGTTAGCTTAGATTCTGTCTACATACAAAGAAACATCTGCCTCCATTTCCCCTTAAGCAAGACCAAATAGCTACTCTGGTAATTGTTTCTAAGATGTTTTCCTCTTTATTTTTCTAAATAAAGTTGTGCAACAAGAAACTTAAATGACATAATTATAAACTGCATTGAGAAATAATCCACTCTCCTTAAAAATATTAATTAGGCTCTTCTTAATCTCTATTGCAGATCTTATTATGAACTTGTTTTTCTTCCAACTGCCTCTTTTGATTATACATAAACAGGATATAATTACATATGGGTGGAAGGTTATTATATACAAATATGTTCAGAAATTATGTGAATAAAATGCACACTAGGCTTTAGTATTCTTCTCATAAAATAATATAGATTAGTACCAAAATAAGCAATTTGCTCTCTTTTAGTATCTTCCTTGTCCATTTCTTTTCAGAGCAGCATTATAGAGCATTCATGGAATAGAAAGAAAATAATTAGTCATCATGACCTCTATCTGAAAGGAGACTTTATTCCTTTGCATGTTTTCTTAACAGGTGAGTTCACTATTAATGTTGCTGTTACTATCTCTAGCCCTTTGTTTTGTGATCTCTTTGCTTAGCTCCTCAACTCAAAGTTTGAAATGAACTTCTTGTATTTTTACAGGATGCTTAACAGGAAAAATGTTTAAGGGACAGTTGAAAACATGCTCATTTGCAATCAGTGTAACCTGGCTTATTGTACCCTCAATGAATCCCCAACAATAAGAAAAAAAAAAAAAAGAAAACATGCTCATTTCTAATAATGTTTTTTATGTACTGTATTTAAATTTCCCAGAGGATACAAATGGGAATATTTTTTTAAAAATGAAATTTTAAGAACAGTATGCAGATTAGTTTCCATTTTTATTCTAACAGGCTAATGCAGCAAGAGAACTGCAGGTGCAACTGTGTGAGTATGCCTGAAAGTGTGTGTGATACACAGCTAATTACCTGTCAGTTGCCATAGCAATGTTTATAGAAGATTGAGAAACTCATACAGCTCTGTTACCCAACTTGAGAGTAAAAAGTCCATATAATTTCTTCTTTTTCACCTCTAGTGGAGTTTCTGGCAGGAATTTTAGGATGATCTTCACTTGCCAAGTTCTTATATGACCAATTTAGCTTCTTTACTTTGGGCAGAGAGTGTTGATTTGCATGAGGGGTAGAGAGAATCAGCCTGCAAGAATTCTTGAGATGCTAAAATAATAGGCTCCTGACAATTCCAAAGAGTTCTGTTAACAACAGTTCATGTAGCACTTGTCCAGCATGGAGCTTTCTTCAAAGAGCTCTGTTTAGCCCCATGAATTCTCCAAACAAACCTCTGGAGATTGCTAAGGAAACAAGGTATTTTATTCTTTCAATAAATATTTTTGAACACCTACCACAGGCTAGCACATACTGGCCTCAGCTTCCCCTGAAGGGAAGGGTAGTATGTGCTAGCCTCAGGGGAAACTGAGGCTAGTATGTTCAACAGGGTTAAAGGATGAAGGGAATATTGCAGAGATAAATCCCATGATCAAATCATGAAAGGCCTTAAGGAAATTGTGGCAGTATCTTTGAAAGATGACTACAACAGGCTCTTCCATCCCAATGTGACCTTCTTGGGCTTCTCCCATCAAACGATACAGTCTCTGCCTTCTTTCTTTATTCCTGGGTGGAAATTTTGATATGCACTTCTGTCTTTCTGATGACATTTTCTTCTGGAACTCAGCCACCTTGCAGTGAGGAATTCTTAAACTAGCACATAGAAAAAGATAACAAAAAGAGGTCACATGTAGTTATTGGACCATTGCTGGCTGATGTCCAAACACCAGTGAATATCAGCCACAAAACACATGAGTGACTTCTCCTTCAGGGGATAACACCCCTCAGCCATTGCATTACTCCCAGGCTTCTAGTCTTCCCAGATTAAGACCCTGGCCATTATGGAACAGAAACAATCTTATCCTACTGTGCTCTAAAATCCTCACCAAGGGTGGTTTTTTATTCAACAATAATAACCAGAACACTTCTTACGAAGTTTAGTCAGCCCTTTTTTTCTGAGGCAGTGAGGAGCCACTCGAGGGCTTTAAACAGTAAGCAACAAGATCAGATTAACATATTACAAGGATCATTCTAGGTCTGATGTGCAAAAAACATTAGCAAAACCCTTAAATTAGGAATACCAATTTGGAATATATTTCACAGATTTAGATAATACAAAAGAGGCCTAGACAAAGGTGATTGTAGGAGATATAAAGAGAATGATTCAAGAAATATCTAAGAGCTATAGGTTTAGCGCTAGATCTGATGTGGTAGGTAGAAGGTAGGAATATAGAAAACAAAGTTTATGTTAGGGTTCCTGTCTTGATAACTGGGAAGCTGGTGGTGCTTTTTACTTTGGTAGAAAACATACATCAGGTGGAGGGGCAGTTAGGCAAATCAAGAAGCAGAAGGTGGTGAATTAATTCTTTGCATGCTCTATAGATCCATCAAGCTCTACAGAAACAACTGAAAATGTCCCCAAATGACTAAGCTATTAATAGCATTTTCAGACCGCTTTTCTATTTCCCTAAGTCAATCAGCAAAAAGTTGAATATCCTTCTCCAAAATTTCTGCAAATTAGTTGAAGGTAATTAATTGACAAACTTATGTGTAAAACTTGTCTAGATTAAAGGCCATCCAGAGGGACAATAGTGATTTAGACAGAATTAGATAATTCTAAATCCAGTCTTAGGTCTAGAAGTCTGGGAGGGAGGTAAAACTTACCATGACAATAGGAGAAATGATGTATCATTTAGAAATAAGAAGAACAAAGCTTATAAAAGATATCAAGCTGAGAGAATTGTTAAAGGCAAAAAGAAGGTATTTGAGCAAGAGAACACTTAAATACAAAGAAAGGAAAGAAGGAAATGGTGCAACACAGGGGTTAATTTGGAAGTGGGCTTACTTGGCTTTCATGCTAGGTTTTCCACTCAGCATTAAACATCTTTTAACATCAGCATTAAACAGCTTTAAACATCTTTTCCTATGTGTAGACTGGCTATATTAATAATTTTACCTTTCCCCTAGGTCTGTTGAAAGTATTAAAAAATGAATCATGCACTTAAAGTACTTAGCTCACTGTCTGGAACACAATAAACATTTAATGAAAAGAAGCTGCCATAATCAGTAATAGCATCCTCAGTACCATCAGTATCATCATGTTTGCTCTTACTTAGGAGGAGTGTTAATAGAAAAGAATGAGTTTTCATTGTTCACCAAAACTTTCCTCCTTTTTTGGAAAAGGAAAAAAAATCAATATTTCTGCCTATGAATAATTGTTTAGATGTTCTGCTTCAATGTAATGGTGGCCTGTTATATTGAAGGAAATGTAGGAGTCTGGAAAGAATGTCACTCCCACACAAACAATGGAAAACAAAAGCTGGATAAACTGGAAAATTGCAGCTTTTATTGTTATGTGTCAAAGAAGTGAGTTGGCAGAAAAACAAAGTAGCCTGAAATCTAAAGAGAATCACCCTGTCTCTCCTCTGAGGAGAGGGGGCACTTGTACACACTTGGACCATCTCACTGTGATGTAGTGTAGGAAAAATGTGGGACCACCAACAAACAGGTAAGAAGGTATCAGTTATGTTTGTAGCAAATTGTTAAAGGTCAAATGTGGACTAATGTGAAGCCATAGACAAAAAGGGAGTTTGGACACATTTTTAAGGCTCTTTTCTATGGATTTTTACCAAATGTTCACTCAAAAGATTATGGCCACATCAAGCGACTACAGAAAGCTTCTCTTGGCATTCAAATATGGATTTAAAAAAAAAAATCAGCCCAGACCCCCAAGCTGGGCTTTTACTGAAAACTTTTAACATAAGAGGATGGTTTAGCCAACTCCATAACCCACAAGACAAAGGGGGAAAGAACCAATATTATTTGGAATAAATAGAAACCAGCCTTGTATCCGTGAGGTAGGGCCAATAAGTAGTTCTGGTCACATGATTCCATAGTGGTCCTATTAGAGGTCCCATGCCACTAGAGAGAGGAATGTTTCTCTCCCACACTACAGAGAATGTGGCTGCGGGCAAGGGGGTAAAAGGGCAGAACCATTGAAAGAACCCATTCTAAGGGTAGGCACACTGGGTTTATCTAAAACTAAAGCAATAATAAGATCACAGAAGACACTCTAACCAGCGGTCTGGCAAGAACCATATAAAGGAACAAAATCTACGATTAAGGGTGGGGCAAGAACATGGAGAAGTATTTCTGGGGCAATGGCATATGAGGAAGGCTGAAAGCTCAGGGTGAAGCAAAAAAAAAAAAAATTAAAAACTCTCTAGGAGCCTCAGCATTACACTAAGCTCAAGGCACCATTAGGGAAATTAAAAACTACTGAACTCTAAAGGAAACTGTAACAATAACAAACTCAAGATCAACTCATTTCCTGACTAGATTTATCCAGTTCTCCACACTTACTCCTTGAGAACAGATGTGTTTATTTCTAGGTATAAATGTTATTCAACTCAATATCCTCAGTTCTATTCAAGATGCCTGGTATCAAATTAAAAATCATGAGTCATGCAAAAAAGCAAGACAAAAATCAATGTATTGCCAAAAGACAAAATAAACAAACAAAAAAAAAACAACGAAATTCAGAGATGACCCAGCTATTGGAACTATCAGTCACAGAATTTAAAATAAATCTGATTAACTTGTTAAAAGATACACTGGAAAAAGTAAAAATTTGCCTGAAAAGATGGGTGATTTCATCAAAGATGCAAATGTTACAAGAAAACAATTAAATAGAAATGCTAGAATCAAGAATAGGATGTGGTAGACAAATTAATGATTCCCCCTAAAATTTCCATATCGTAGTTCTCAAAACCTGGTAGTATGTTGGGTTTTATGATAGAGGGACTTTGCAGAGATGATTAAGTTAAAGATCTTAAAATGGGAAAGTTGTCCTGGATTTTGCCCAATGTAATCACAAAGATCCTAAAAGGGAGGAGGCAGTGGGGCAATGTGAGAGAAGGAGATGTGGTAACTGAAGCAGAGATTAGAAAGAAAACGGAATTTGAAGATGGCATGCTGCTGACTTTCAGCATGCTAAAGTCATGGCTTCGGCAACATGCTGACTTCAGCATGCTGCTGAAGATGAAGGGTGAGGAGGGGCTCTCAAGTCAAGTAAGGCAGGCAGCCTCTAGAAGCTGGAAAAGACAAGAAAACAGATTTTCCCTCGGAGCTTCCTAAAGAAACGCATGCCTACTGACCCATTTTAGATTTCAGACCTCTAGAACTATAACGTAATTAATTTGTGTTGTTATAAGCTACTAAATTTGTAGTAGTTTGATACCACACCAGTAGAAAACTAATAAACAGGTTATTGTAGATGAAGAATTTATTCAGCATGCTTAGCAATAGACTCAGCAAAGTCAAAAAATAATTGGTGAACTTGAAGTTATGTCAGTAAAGATCATCCAAACTAAAACACAAGGAGGAAAAAATACCATAAAAAATAGAATAGAGGGGCGGTGCCTGTGGCTCAGTGAGTAGGGCACTGGCCCCATATACGGGGGGTGGCAGGTTTGAACCTGGCCCTGGCCAAACTGCAACAACAACAACAAAAAAAAAATAGCTGGGAATTGTGGTGGGTGCCTATAGTCCCAGCTACTCAGGAGGCAGAGGCAAGAGAATTGCCTAAGCCCAGGACCTGGAGGTTGCTGTGAGCTGTGATGCTACAGCACTCTACTGAGGGTAACAAAGTGAAGCTCTGTTTCTGAAAAAAAAAAAAAAAAGCAACACCAATCCATATGCCATCTAAAATTAACATGATTTGAATGTAAAGACGTGTTTAAAAATGAAAGAATGATGGGTTGTGAGAAGGGCGCCAGCCCCATATACTGAGGGTGGCGGGTTCAAACCCAACCCCAGCCAAACTGCAACAACAAAAAAAATAGCCAGGCATTCTGGCGGGAGCCTGTAGTCCCAGCTACTCAGGAGGCTGAGGCAAGAGAATCGCCTAAGCCCAGGAGTTGGAGGTTGCTGTGAGCTGTGACACCACAGCACTGTACTGAGGGCGATAGAGTGAGACTCTGTCTCTAAAAAATAAACAAATAAATAAATACTTTTTTTAAAAAATGAAAGAATGGAATTATGTATACTATGCAAATACTATTCAGAACAAATCTGGAATAACTATGTTAATATCAGAAAAGTAAACGTCAGAAAAAGCAATTATTACCAGAAAAAAAAAGTATTACATAACGATAAAGGGGCCAATTTACCAAGAAAAGAAGTCATGAGTATTTTAAATCTTAGCACATCTAATAGCAGAGCTTCAAAACATATAAAGCAAAAGCAAATAAAACTGAAAAAAATGGTCAAACTTCAATTATAGCTGTAGTATTCAATATTCCTTTTTCAGCAATTGATAGTAGATAGAAAAATCAACGAAGATATAAAAGACTGAACAACACTATCAACTAATGTGACCTAAATGACATTTATAAAACACTCCAACCAATATCAATAGAATAAATATTCTTTCTGACTATACTGAAAGACCATATTTTAGACCACAAAACAAACTTCAAATTTTTAAAAATTGAAGTAAAACAAAGCATATTCTCTGACAATAATGGAATTAAATAGAAATCAGCAAATTTCTAATAACCAAAGACTGCTTCTTCATTTAGAATTTATCATCTGGCAATCAGAGGGAAATTTGCCCAGAAATATATATCCTTTAAGTAGTACTATGCTTACATTAAGCCTTCGATATTTTAATGTTAGATGATATTTCAGAATTTGTTTTCCAGGCTCGTGATACAGAAGCAGAAAGGCAAGGCCTGGAAAACCCAGATGATTTACCTGAGACGTTCAGGAACTGGGAATTCATCACATCTTTGCAGTCTACATAAACATTATTCTGTTAATGCCATATTTCTTGACCTCTTACCAACCAGCAATTTATTATTATTATTATTTTGAGACAGAGTCTCACTGTGCTGCTTTGGGTAAAGTGCCGTGGCATCATCATAGATCACAGCAACCTTAAACTTTTGTGCTCAAGCAATCCTCTTGTTTCAGCCTCTCCAGTAGCTGTAACTACAGGTGCCCACCATGACATCTGGCTAGTTGTTTCTACTTTTGGTAGAGATGGGGTCTCACTATTGCTCCAGCTGGTCTTGAACTCTTGAGCTTAAGCAATGAACTCTGCCTCGCCTTTCAGAGTGCTAGTATTACGGGGAGGAGCCACCACACTCTGCTACAATTATTACCTAGTAAATGTACGTATTTTCACTAGATGTTGAGGTGAAAAAAAAATAAGCTAGATTATTCTTCCAGTAAACAAAGAAGCTGTTATACTAAATAATCTAGGGAGGAATTGGATTCACCTCTATTTTTTCTCACATATTTCAGCAGGCTCCCCTCCTGATAAACAAACAAGAAAAAAAGGCAAACATCCTTTCCATAGGAAACCGATTCTTGTGGTTGGCATTATCATCATATTTTACTAAAGTGATCCAAGAACAGGACAAGGTATAAGAGGGCAGGGCTAGGTTGTCCGACTTCTGAAGCAGTAAGGATGACACTGGGGGCAGGTGACGAGCAAATACAAAAATTAAGTCCCATAATTTCTCAAAAGCCTATTAATCACCCAAATCTCCTTCTTCAAATTTACAGGTTGCTAGAGGCTTACTCTAGCCAAATGAGTAAATACATTCCCAGACAGAAAAAAATTAGAAAATATTATCTTTCTAAAAAAGAAAATATTATCTTTCTGCTCAAAGATTCCAGACTACCCTTACAGGAACTTCTATGACTGCTGCGCAATGTAGCTACTGCAGATTAGCCCCATGTGGGGTAATGTGCCTGGATTCCACACTGCACTCATGTCCCTGCAGTCCCCTTCCCTCTCTGAGCTCTTTAGGTCATACCCACCAGCTTGTCATTGTCCCCAAGCTGCCCTTAAAAGCACTAGAATGCTGTTGTTGTCTGTGCAAACTATATTTTCTTTCATGACTGCCTCTTTTCCTCACCAAATTAGATTGCCCTTTGCTTATGATGAATTCCTATCAGAGACTTCTCTCTTCCTTTTCTTAACAGAAATTTTTTGTAGAACCATTGTTTTTTTCAGAGAATTTCCAATAACCTTTCCAAAATGAGAGGTTTTCCTTCCCAAAAGGCTCATTTCTGCTGTAGAAAACAACCAGCCTCCTCCCCGGCTCAGCTCAGATGCTGCAGGATGGTGTTACTTCCCTCTGTTAATGTCCCTGTGGTGTCCCCACAGGTGCTACTTCCCTCTGGATCTAGGCTTCCCCTCAGAGAAGCCAGTCAGATTCCTCTCAGAACAAAGAAAATTGCTCTAAGATTTGCGATCTTCAAAGAAGGCAACTGGAAACTTTAAAATGACTGCCTTTTTTTTTTTTTTTACAACAAATAAAAACACTTCTTAATAATTAAGACCAAAGACACTTCGATGAAACTTGAAAACATTATGCTTTGAACAAGAAAAAGGTAATTCTAGATTTCAAACTGAGAAATAACTGTATGGAATTTTCTCAAATAGATTCCAAACATGTTTTTAGAAGATAGACTTGCAATGGGGATTAGCTAAACTGTTTGGGAAAAAGAGCTTCACGCTGTGACTGAAACTGAGACGGGCAATACATATCAGTGTCAGGCAAATGTTAGGCTGAATGTAGTTCAAATTGAGTTAATATTTTTTGAGACCCACTTGGCACAAGTTCTGTTCCAGGCATTGTGCCCAGATAATGACATATAAATGCCATACTATAGAGATGCCTGGAGCCCAAGTTGTATAACTCTAGCTTGTTTATACTCATAATTAAGTGAATAATGAAACTATGAAGACTCTGAAACTTGGTAGACCTACACAGAGTAGGTCTACCTTTCCTGAAGTCTATTCTGGATTGTTATAGCATTAGCAAACTAATTTGAGAAATCTTGGATAAAACAGTAAACAGGTTCTGTTTGATATGCTCTGTAAACCTCCAAGACAGGTGTAGAGTATGCAAGGTTTTCTACATGTGCTAAATGAGAAGTGGCTTTATCTTCTTTGGGTTTTTTTTTAATGTTAGGGGGTGAGTGGTCTGCAGAACCCTCTTTGGGAAATGCTGTAGTCATTACTTCTTTCTCCTCAGCTATAATATTTTCAAACAGAAAGAAGACTGAGCTTGCTGCTCATGCCAGCAAAGGAGAAATACAGCAATTTGCTAATATCCATTAGCTTCTTTGCCTCATTATGCAGTTACTGCAAGATTTTGATTAATGGAAGCATTATTGGAACCAACAGCCCTCCATTCTTTCTCAGGCAAGCAGCACATTACTCCTAAACGTGGGCTCATTAATCTTTCCTACTTTGTTTACTTTTACCCTCCTTCTTTATAAATGTCTACCTATACCATTTCTAGGATGTGTTTCACTGGGACAAATTCCTCCACCAGAAAATTTCCTTCAATAGAGATAAGAAGTGTCTATAACTTCCTCATGTATGTAACACACACACTCGCTCACTCACTCCCAATGTACTTCTGCCACTGTAAGACCCTACTGGAATAAAGCAAACTATTAATATTTCAAGTATATACTTTAAGAAGATGAACTTACACAGCTTGAAAAACCAGGATTTAAATGTATGCAAACTATTATTAAGTCAGTTGCCTGCCCAACAGAAAAATATAAAATAATGAAATTAAAATGAGCAGCATTGGAAGAGAGAATAACCAGCTGTGACTCTGAGAACAAAGACTTCTTGTGAGATAATGGGAACTTGTGAGTGTTGGACTATGGAGAAACTGGTGTTGCTGTAAATAAGAAAATAGCTGAAAACACCTTACAAACAGCCTAGACTTGGCACTCACATAAAGAATAAAAAAATCTAAGATTTCTTTGGGCATGTTTAGGGGGAATGCTTTGTAATCAGGAAGAGATTTAGAGGTAGAAAGCAATTCTCTCCGAGTGCAATGAATTATTCTTGTGCGTCCACAATAACTATCTGCAAAAATTTGATCTCTTGTTTCTCTGACACTGGAGAGTGAGGTTCTTTACCAATTGGTGACACCTCATTCATTCTCATCCTGATAAATGCCACTGCCACCAATCTCATATTGTGTCTCATCAACTAAGAACTCATTATTTATTTTTTAATATTTTCACTAAATCTATACTCTAGTCCAATTGGCTCAGCCCATCCTTCAAAACATGCCCTTCAAAATATAATCGTCTCTACTGATGACACCAAATTACCTCTCTTTCTTGGATTATTTTCAATTTGTCACCCTGTTTCCATGCTTATCCTGACAACCTACACTCCACATAAATACAAGAACAATATTTTTAAAACAGCTGGAAAATGTTTATAGCTAGTTCTCCAGAAAAAACAGAAACCCTGATTTGTGAGTTTGATGATTCCTATGGTGTAGGGATTCTCACCACACCTGACCTTAAGCTAGTGTCACTGAAAGTGGAGTTTGGAGACTAGAGCATGCTCCATTCTCATGAGCTGGTGTGAGGCACCTCTAGCACAGACCTATCTGTAATCAAAACTCTTTTGGCTATAAGTTACAGGAAATTGAACTCAGTTATAAATTAAAAAGGAAAGAGTATTTTGGTTCATGTAGCTGAGAAGTTAGGGAGAGGACTGTGTCCCGACATTGCTGGATTCAGGTGCTCAGATGTTGTGTTAGAAACTTGGATGCTTTTATTTATTCATTTATTCATTGATTTGTTTAAAATTATTTGTAGAATATCCACTCTAAGTCAGGCAGTGTTTTGATATCGAGCACACTGTATAGAGTGAACCCAGTTCCATCTTCATGAAGTTATGTACTTATGGTGGAATCAATAAACAAGTAAATATATAAAATTGTAGGCAGGCATGGACAATTGGGTGGTCAGGGAGATGACAATGAATAGGATGTGAGCCACAGAAATACCTTGAGGAAAACAGCTCAAGTTCACAGGTGCTGTGCCTGAAGCGTGCACACAGCATGCCTATGTGTTGAGAAGTTCTGTATGATTGGAGTCAGGTGAATGAGGGGGTAGTAGAAAAGGAGTCCGGGAGGGAAAAGAACTAGTCCATGTATTGACTGTGGTCAGCATAAGTAGTTTAGATGTTATTATAAGACTGATATGAAACCGTTGGAGGTTTTGATCTGTGAAGTAAAATAATCTGATTTATACTTTAAAAGAACTTACCAACTTGCTGAACAGTGTTGTCTGAATGGAATGAGACACTCTAAGAAGCAGAAACTGAATTGGGGGACTCTGATTATAATCCGAATGAGAAACAATGGTAGGTTGGGCCAAGATAAATCTGCTGTCAAGGTGGATGGAAGTGGTTAGAGTCGTAACTAATAGGACTTTACGATAGACTAGACATGTGGCATAAGACAGTGAGAGGAGTCAAAATTGATTCTGATATTTTGGGATCTAAGCATAAAAAATATTTATGCATGCATATTTTGAGATTCACAGAGATGCATATTATATTGTCTCAGGAGAAAAGTTAGGGCAGGAGGTAAAAACACAGCAATTATCTAGGAGTGGAAACATGATCATTAAAGCCATGGACATTGAGTGCAAATAGGTAAGATCCAGGAAAGAGACCTGTGCTAAAAGAGGAAAAGAATCCAGTCAGAAAAATAAGAAAAAAAAGCAGGAAATGATGGGAAAAAAACATGCCTCCTCTAAGTAAACTCAAGTCAACATATCAAGAAGGTGGGAGTGGTGAGTAGCCAGTGCTACCAAGACAGTGAGGATGATGAGAACATGAAAAGACCAATTTCAGTGGCAGGATGGGACCCTGGTCCTGATTACTGAGAGTTAAAGAGGAAATGAGAGGCTAAGAGGAGGCAAGAAACATAGATAGTACTTTGAAAGACATTCACTGTAAAGAACAATAAAGAAATTGGGTAGAACTTTAAGGAAGCTGTGAAAGTTAAAGAATGGAATGGTTTTTTATATGGACTTTTGTTTTTTAAGTGGAAAAAAAACACAAAGTAGTGGCTATTCCACAGTAGCCGGAGATCATTGACAAGGACAGAGATTCAGGTTAACCGCAGCAAACACTTTGAGAAGTAGATGCAACTTTGGATGCAGTGCACATAGAGGGAGCTGACGGTAGATAAGGTCAAGGACAGATCATTACTGTAATGAAGGGAAGAAAAACAATGGTTAAATAAGCTGGAATGTTGATAGGTTTGCCACCAGAAATACAGGAAGCTCTTTTCTAATTGCTTCTATTTTCACAGTGAAATCAAAAAGGAAAAAACAAAAAACAGGATCAATGAATGCAAGTGGCTGGGTAAGGAAACATAGAAAAGTTTGAGAAGAAAAAGGAAGGGTTGAAATGGACCTCTTAGAAAATGAGAGAGTAGACTGATCAGGTAGATGTTAGAATTGCCAAGCATTGATTACTAGGGTTCACTTGACACTTTCAGTCACATTTCTGGATGCCGCCTTCATTTTCTGGCAGTCTCAGTTCTGTTTGTGCCAAGATGACTACCTGCTTCTCTTGGCTTATTTCCTACTACCTTAGCAAATCTAATGGCAAGAACAAGCCTTTTTCCCAACAGTTCCAGACAAAACCTGAAAGAGCTCTCATCTGTTGGAGTGGAGCCTTGCTCATTTCTGTGGTCTAGGAATGCTGTTCTGGGTCTTGTATCCTCCCCAGGAGCCTGGAGTTGAAGTAGACTGGGTTCTGCTCAAACACAAGGCTGTAATGGAAGAGGGTGGTTTACCAAAGAATATCATACTCTACGTACTGCACTGCATGAAGATTAGACGTTGTGCAGGCAAAACAGCTGATAATATCAGGACATTCATTTACTAAAGAATTTGTAATGGAGAGTCAAGCACCATAAATGACCTCTAAGAATCCTTTCACTAATAATGTTTGCTTCTCTAGCTTTGAAACTCCCCAACTGAGCACATTTTCTGTGAAAAGGAGTAATCTGACAATCACATTATTGATGATCTTCATCAATCCTCTGAATTATTCACCAGCTATATATACCTATTCAGTACATTTCAACCTGCTTCTAATATACTGACTCCTCATGCAGCCCTGTCTTACATTGCTACACAAGCACTATTTTTCTTCAGGATTTTTTTATACCTGTCACCTTGCATTGAATTTCCCTTACAGACTTGCTCATATTAAAAAAGAAATACATCAAATCTATTTTTAACACATTCTGCACCATCACCCCTCTAAAACACAATTCTGTTTGTATTTCATTCTAACTGTGTATGTGTTAAAATTTTTCCTTCTCAACAATTTTGTGTGGATTCGTGTTCTCAGCATCTGCACATTCACATAAGTTGCTATGGTAATATTAGAAAATTATTTTAGATCACGAGGCTTTTCTAAACCCATATGTGCAGGATTTGGAAATAATATTTTTGAAAACCCTGTATTCCAGGTAAGAAAGTTCAGGAAACACAGAGATTCTTAACTAGAACATAATATGGTAAAATAAACAAACATGCAAACAAAAAACAAAAAATCACCGCCTTACCCCCTACTATAAGTAGCTACAGGGTAGTGGTTAAGAGCACTGTCTTTGGGTGGCCAAGGCTGGAGGATAAGTTGAGGTCAGGAATTTGAGATCAGCCTGAGCAAGAGGGAGACTCGTCTAGTGAAAATAGAAAAAAACTAGCTGGGCGTGGTGGTACACAGGTAGTAGGCTGAGGCAGAAGGATTGTGTAAGCCCAGGAGTTTGAGATTGCTGTGAGCTATGAAGCTGGCACTAGATACTAGCCCACATGACAGAACAAGACTCTGCCTCAAAAAAAAAAAAAAAAATTGGCTTTAAGGTTCCTAACTAGGTGATTATCATTAGGACTGAAATATTTATATTTAATGACCTTCAAACTCCCTGGATTTGGAAAACAGGCATTGTCCTTATTTCTTTATTCCTAATCCCTAGCTCAGTACAGAGAATATACTTATTTCATGAAACAAGGAAGCTTTAGGTCATCCAGCTTCCCAAAACACAGGGGAAAGGAGCCTCCTGTACTCAAGCTTCTGTCAAAAGCAGAAATTTGAAGTTGACCTTAAGAGCCTGAGTAGAGAGAGAGAAGCCTTTTTGATCCCAGAGGGGCTCTGCTTAAGTTCTACATAAAACACCCCTCTGCTCTCTTTTATCCTCTTGAACAATACAAGAGATCTAATCAGTCTCCTTGGAAAGCCCTGTTTCAGGAGGTTGTTCTCCCCTTCTCCCCTTTACAGATCCTCATCTCTATCCTGTCTCCAGCCCTTTCACAGAATGTGGAAATTACTTTCAGCTTGAGGATTTAAAAGGAAAAAATTGACTTGAAATGTTCCCAAGTAAGGCAGACAAGACAATGAGCTCCTCTCCCCCACCCTATCCTTAACTGAAATCTCAAGGCATTCCTCTGATCACTGGCAGAAATTATGAAAAATGACTTCATGGGTGGGCTCGGCACCCCTTGGATTTTCAGCTTAAATGTACAGGGCATAAGCAGGAAGAAATTAAATATTTTTCTGACAAAAAATTTAAATATTTACAAACCATTACAAGAGTCTCTAATGTGTTACATCTTTATAAGTAACTCCTAGTCAAAGAATCACTCTTGGTCTTCAGGAATATGTAGTTAAGAACATGTCTTATGTTTTCTTGTTCCTCTGCCTGTTGATGATGCATTATTGACATAATTCTGCTATATCAGGGAGGCTTCTTTAAGTTCTTCCTGTTCATTCTCCATGGTGTGATGGTTAATTTTATGTGTCCATTTGACAGGGCCACAGGGTGCCCAAATATTTGACTAAACACGATTCTGTTGTGCCTGTGAAGGTGGTTCCAGATGAGATTAACATAAATCCCTAGAATGAGAAAACAAGTCACCCTCCCAATGTGAGTGGATCTTATTTGATCCACTGAAGGGCTGAGTAACACAGAATTCTGTCTCCCTGCCTGTTGGTCTTCAAGATGAGACTTCATTGTTTTCTTGCTTTGGGCTCAGACTCAGGCTGGAGTGTATACTATCAGATCTTCTGGTTGTGAGGCTTCAGGCTCAGACTTGGACTGAAACTCCCCTGGGTCTCCAGCATGCTAACTACAGATCTGGGGATTCTATATCCTATACAACTACATGAGTGACTTTTCTATTAGATAAATAGATAGATAGATAGATAGACCGATAGATAGATATTTGTTCTATTTCTGTGGAGAACCCAGGCTAATTACTGATGAGATGAGCTAGCCTAATGAACACCTGCTATTTTTCAAACTATAAGGGAATATAGTCATAGAAAATATGGCCTTGTCCACAAGGAGTAGCGAGAGGAGTGATAAATTACAATGCTCTGTGTTAAGTGACAGGAGGAGGTAGCTCCATGACTGCAGGGGAGAGGCCCTACGCATTTCAACTAGGCCGGATACAGGCAGAAATCTGTCCAAAGTCTTTGGAGAAGAGACGAAGCTTGAAGTAGATTGCAAAGTGTAGGTAAGACTTCAATAGGTCAACAGGGCTTTGGAAATACTAAGAACCTGAGAAAGAGTTTTAGATGTGGTGTCGAAAATGCTTAAAACCATAAAGATAAATGTGTCCATCAATCATGAATGGATTAATAAATTGTGGTATATGTACACTATGGAATATTATGCAGCCTTAAAAAAGATGGAGACTTTACCCCTTTCATGTTTACATGGATGAAGCTGGAACATATTCTTCTTAGCAAAGTATCTCAAGTGTATGATGCCCCATGATCATATCAATGTATACAGTTATGATTTAATAAAAAAAAAAAAGAATGGAAGAAAAAGTATCCAATGTACTCAGGCCTACTATGAAATCAATTTATAAACACCCACACTTTCATATGAAAGCTATAACCCAACTAAAGCCCAAGAAGAAGGAGAAAGAGGAGAGGGAGGGAAGGGAGGAGGATGGATGCAGGAAGAGGAATTGGTGGGACCACACCTATGGTGCATTTTATAAGGGGACAAGTTAAATCTACAAAGTGTAGAATATAAATGCCTTTACACAATAACTAAGAAAATGTGGTGAAGGCTATGTTAACCAGTTTGATGGAAGTATTTCAAATTGTATATAAACCAGCTCATTGTACCCCATAATTGCATTAATGTATACAGCTATGATTTAATTTTAAAAATTAATTAATTAAAAAAAGATAAATGTACTTCTGAATAAATACAGTATTTTGCATACAAATTATAGAATACTGGGTAAGTACAAGATACTAGGCACATACAGCTTTTGGTACACATTGACTCTTTTTTTTTTTTTTATTTTTGGGGATTCATTGAGTGTACAATAAGCCAGGTTACACTGATTGCAATTGTTAGGTGAAGTCCCTCTTGCAATCATGTCTTGCCCCCATAAAGTGTGACACACACCAAGGCCCCACCCCCCACCCTCCGTCCCTCTTTCTGCTTTCCCCCCCACAACCTTAATTGTCATTAATTGTCCTCATATCAAAATTGAGTACATAGGATTCAATTTTGTAGAGAAGCACAAGAATGCTTCTCCATTCTTGTGATGCTTTACTAAGAATAATGTCTTCCACTTCCATCCAGGTTAATACGAAGGATATAAAGTCTCCATTTTTTTTAATGGCTGAATAGTATTCCATGGTATACATATACCACATTGACTCTTTTAATGGGCATGTAATTAGGAATAGTTAGCTGACAGGTAACAGAATATACAGCTCCAGCAGACTTAATAACAATGAAGAATTTATGAGCTCATGAATTAAAAGATTCAAAGGTATATCTGGGGGTATGAAAAGGCTGATACACTTCTGTAAGTGGTAGTGAAAGGGAACCATTATGTATATCACACATTATGGTGTGATAATACTTCACTTTCTCTGTTACCTTTAAATATCTTGCCTGGTTCCATATCCTGACTCTTCTACTAGCTGTGTGACCTTGGGGAATCTATCTTCTTAATTTCTCTATGCCTAAGTCTCCTCACCAGCAAAATGAAAATAGTAATAAAATGTACCTTTTAGGGTGGCCATGAGAGTTACGTGAATTAATTCACATAAAGCACTTTGAAAAGTACCTGGCACAAAAGTGCAAAATAAATTTTAGAACAGCCATTTAATCTATTAACTCAGAAGTCCTGACTACAATTAAAACCAGAGGCTTTTTGTTTCTGACCAGAAATAAATGAAGCTCACTGTTATCAGACATTCTAAAAACCCAGAAACCTTTATTAACTGGCACATTTATCCATGAAAATTATTGAGGCTAACAAAAATTTAGAAAAGCTGCAAGAAGTTGTGGTGCTTATTATTAAATATTTAACAATATATTGTTAAATACATTATATTAAAGGTTTCCATCCTTCCTTCCTTCCCTCCCTCCCTCTTTTCTTTCTTTCTTTCTTTGATTTTTGAGAGAGGGTCTTTGGCACCCAGGCTACAGTACAGTAAAATGATCATATCTCACTGCAGCCTTGAACTCCTGGACTAAATAATTTCTCCCATGTCAGCCTCCCAAGTAGCTGAGACTACCACTGTGGACCACTGTGCTCAGCTATATTCTCTTAAGATTTGACATTTATGAACACAAAAACTTCATTGTAAGGCCAGTTAATCACACCCTCAGATATCTGAGACATTGTTCAAAATGACTAGTTTTTCCTTAATTTCTTTATGTACATAGTTAAGGAGCTCAGTTGGAAAACCTTAAAAAATTATTTCCAACAGCAATATCCTGTGGCCCTATTAGTTGATTACTTATGTGTACTAGACACGGGAACTCAAGACTGTGTGTAATTAAATCTTTTCAATAATTCAACAACCATTTATTGACCCTCTCTTATATGTCAGTCACTGTGATAGGTACTTAAGATACATTATTGGATAAGAAAGGCTAGGGCCTGCCTTTATAGAGCTCACAGGCTAGAGAAGTGGGAGTAAACAAGCTACTAAAATACACTAATCGTAACAGACTTAATAGCTCTTTGCTATGACCTAGATGGAAAGTTCATAGGATATTAGTAGAATCAAAGAGTGACTAATTCCACCACTTTAATTTAGAAAGAAAAACAGACAAACTTTTGGAGAATTTGAATAATGAAAAGATAATAATCCATTGGAATTTGGTGTTACAATGGGTTCCCTTTTTAAGTGGTGACATACCAGATGAAAATTCTCTTGCTATTCTTTAAGATCAAGGCACTTATAAAGTGATGCCTGTGTGTTCTGTTTCTTCTCATCTTTAAGTTTGTCTGGGCCACCTGGTGATAGTCCACACTACATTATTATCTTAAAATGCTTTCAACCTTACCCCTAGTTGAGATGTAGTATCTATATAATTTTGGTATTCAGATGGGATGTTAAAGCTGAACATGAAGAAGGATCCAAGCTATGATTTAGGCATCAAGATGTCTAAGCAAGCCCAATATTTCAGTGCTCTTCAGCCAAGTATTAAAGATCAGAAAATGCCAATGCAAAAATGGAAAAGTAAAAAATGGCACATCAAAATGAATATCCAGGAATTAGTGGCATGGACTTCTGCCAGAATGTTACTTCATCAGGTTCTTGTAAGATATCGATAGTTAGGGTAGTTATGTGCTATAGTGGGAACCAACTGAAACACATATATTAAAAAAAAAACTAACAATTTTATTCATAAATCCACTTGACATATAGCAACAGAGCACAGAATCTTTGCCAGGGAATAAAAAAATAACACATGACAGGCAAGGTCTTGGCCCTCAATCCAGTGAAGAGACAGGCAATAAATGAGGAAAGAATAATAACATTGTTACATATTAGGATTCAAGATTTAAAATATGTTTGCAGGCTTTTGTCATAGAGAATTTCAAAGAAGAGGTCACACAGTTCTAGGTTGTGCTATGCCTGCCATCACTATGCTTCTTCAATGTCATAAGGGAAAAAAATTACTACAACCCAGCACTCTGATTGAGTGCTACACCTGTTGAAGAGGCATCCTAAGTTCAGGACAAAGTTACTTGCCCAAACCAGTGAATGGTGATATCCATACCTCTTTCCTCACATCTGTTGGTATAAACAGAAGAGGGTTGGCCTTTGAAATTAGAACCGAGAATCTGCCTAACCCTCTTTCACTTAATAGAAGTGAATTCCTTCTAGAGGTGAATTATTCAGTCACCTGATTTCAAAATAGAACTCTCTTCATCTCACGCATTATCCTGCTAATGTTTAGAAAATTATCTTTATAGCAAAACCTTTTCAACTCCCTGGGTGTGCCAAGAGACATGTATCTTACTGTTTGGTTTTGAAGGTCTTATGATCTTTTTGCAGGGACATTGGTCCATAAAAGTACCAGAATAAAATGACCTTTAAAGACATATTATATTTGGAATAACTTTTGGATTATCAGTAATTCACAGAAAGAACTAGTCCCTTAGTGCACTGCAAATGAAGCTTTGTGGAAGATAAGCAGAAAGAGGATGATGATGGCCTGAAGGAAAAAGAAGTGGGAGAGGATGGAGTGTAAGGAAACAGAAGGAAGATATATGGAGGAAGCCATTGAAGGAAGGGAGAAGCTGGGCATGATTAATAATTCTTCCCTGGGGCATTAACCACTGCAGTCACCTGAACCTCTCCACCTTTGGGCCGCTTTGCCAGCTTTAGCTATCACCCCTGCTGGCACTAGCCCCAACCTACACAGATGTGCTCCGCTTGGATTCAAAGACACCACCGAGAACTCCAACAGCTACCATAGTCACCATGGGCTCCTAGTTGCCTGAGCCATCAAATTACCACACCTCCCCAGACCCAGAGCTGCTTCACAAACCCAGAGCTGACACACTGTTCACCACTAGACCTGAGGCCACAGCAGGCTTCCACATGGACATGTGGAAGATCCTCCAGCTGAAGATCTCTCATCCCTCCACCAAGTGAAAATCTTTCCTTCCCAAAGCTACTCCATAAAGTCAAAAAGGGGTGACAGCTTTCTTAAATGTACAGAAATTAACATGGGATATAAGGAACATAGAAAATCCTAGAGATTCTACCAAAAAACCCTCTTATAATTACTAAATGATTTTAATACAGTTGCAGAATAAAATATTAGTTGTATTTTTATACATTAACAATAAACTATGTGAAAAATACTAAGAAAGCAATCCCATTTACAATAGCATACAACAAAACACTTAGAAATAAATCTAACCAAGGAGGTGAAAGATCTGTACACTAAAACCTATCCCATGTTGATGAAAGAAATTGAAGAAAACACAAATAAATGGAAAGACATCCATGTGCATGGATTGGAAGAATTAATATTGTTAAAATGTCCATTCCAGCCCGGCACGGTGGCTCATGCCTGTATCCTAGCATGAGCTAGGGAGGCCAAGGCAAATGGATTGTTTGAGCTCAGGAGTTGGAGACCAGCCTGAGCAAGAACAAGACCATGCCTCTACTAAAAATTTAAAAAAGTTAGCTGGGTGTTATGGCAGGCATCTGTATTTCAGCTACTCTGGAAGCCAAGGCATGAGGATGACTTCAGCTCACGATTTGAATTTGCCAGGAGCTGTGATGCCACAGCACTCAACCCCTGTCTCAAAAACTAAAACCAATGAATAAATAAATAAATAAAGTGTCCAAACCCAAAGCAATTTACAAATTCAATGCAATACCCATCAAAATCCCCAAAATCAAAATCTTTTAAGAAATAGAGAAAAATTTCTTTCTTTTTTTTTTTATTAAATCATAGCTGTGTACATTAATGCGATCATGGGGCGCCATACACTTGTTTTATAGACCGTTTGACACATTTTCATCACAATGGTTAGCATAGCCTTCCTACTCAGCCCTACTATGAAACTAATTTATGGCTTTCACATGAAAGCTATAACCCAGTTATAACCTAAGAATAGGGGGAAGAGGGAAAGGGAGGGGAGGAAGGTGAGAGGTGGGCGGAGGGAGGGTGATTGGTGGGATTACACCTGCAGTGCATCTTACAAGGGTATATGTGAAACTTAGTAAATGTAGAATGTAAATGTCTTAACACAATAACTAGAGAAAAATTTCTAAAATTCATTTTGAACCAAAAAAGACCCTGAATTATCAAAGCAATCTTGAATAAGAAGAAAAAAACTGGAAGCATCACACTTTCTGATTTCAAAATATACTGCAAAACTATAGTAATCAAAATATGATATTGCCATGAAAATAGGTACATAGACAAATGAAACGGGATAGGGAACTTCGAAATAAATCCACACAATAGTAGTCAACAAATCTTTGACAAAGTTTCCAGGAATACACAATGGGAAAAGTATAGCATCATCAATAAATGTTAGTAAAGCTGGATGGATATACACAAGAAAAATAATAAATGAAACCCTATCTCACCATACACAAAAACTCAAAATGAATTAAAGACATAAACCATAAAAATTGAAACTATAAAACTCCTAAAAGAAATCATAGGAATGAACTTTCTTTCAATAATTTTTAGTTTTGGCAATAATATTTTGGATATAACACCAAAAATACATACAACAACAACAAAAATAGAGAAATTTTGATTGAATCAAACTAAAATGCTTCTGCGTAGAAAAAAAAATCAAGAAAATGAAAAGGCAATCTACAGAATGGGTAAAAATGTCTGCAAACCATATATCTGATGAAGGGTTAAAGTCCAAAATATTTAAGGAAATTATACAACCCAATACCAAAAATAACTTTAGTAACAAATAACAAATAACAAATAACTTTAGTAAATAAGCACTTCTCTTTACAGAAGAAGAAACGTAAATGGCCAAGAAGTGTATAGAAAGGGACTCAATATTTTTAACTATCAAAGAAATGCAAATCAAAACTAAATGCAATATCATCTCACTCCTGTTAGAATGGTTATTGTCAAGAAACAAAAGATATCAAACATTGGCAAAGATGTGCAGAAAAGGAAACTCTGCTATAATTTACAAGGTTGTAAATTAGTACCGTCATAGTGGAAAACAGTAGGGTCCTTCAAAAATTAATAATGGATCCTCTAATCTCATTTGCAAGTATCTATCCAAAGGAATTGAAAATAGGATCACAAAGAGATACTTACTTTCTGTGTTAATTGCAGTGTTATCCACAATAATCATGACATTGAAACAACCTTAGTGTCCTTCGCAGATTAATGGATTTTTTTAAATGTGATGTAAACCTATACATACACAATGTGATATTATTCAGTGCTAAATAAGAATGAAATCCTGCTATTTGTAGCAGCATGCATGGATATAGAGGACATATGAAATAATGTAATGCAGAGTGAAATGAGCAAAACATAGAAAGAGAAAAACACTGCGTCCCTCACTTACATGTGGAATCTAAATTAGTCAGACTTATAGAAGGAGAGAGGATAGTGGTGATTTCCAGAGGGAGGAGGATGACTTTGGTCAAAAAGTACAAAGTTTCAGCTTATGTAAGGTGAATAATCTTTGGAGGTCTAATATATAGCATGGTGATAATAGTTAACAGTACTATACTGTATATACATATATTTGCTAAGAAGATAGATATTAAATCATTTTACTATACATACATACAAATGGTAACTATGTAACTATGCAGAGTTGATAGATACATTGATTAGTCAGAATGTAATCATATCACATTGTGTATGTGAAATATCAACTTGTACATCTTAAATATATATACTTTCTATACATTAATGACATCTCAATAAAACTGTTTGAAAAAGTAGTATGTCAAAAAAGGTATGTCCTCCTAGAAATTGAAATAATGCTTGGACATAATGTTGCAATATGACATCAGAAGATATTCAGTCATGATTTTGCCTTGTTTATATATTTTTCTTAATAGGAGAAATAAATATCTCTTTGAAATGAAAAATAAAAGTCTTTGAGCCTTAAAGTCCTCACCTATGGAATGACACTGGAGTATACTTGACACCTTGACATAAACATATTCCTTTGAGCTCCAGCAACCTAGGACTAGTCAAAGATTTCTTTCCATATCCTCTGGCATCTTGCCTTGCCACCTTCCATCCAGTCTCCCTGGTCAGCTGGTTTGATTGTTAAAAAAGTAGTATTTGATATCACCTACCCTGTTTACAATGCCAGAATGATTTCCCACTGCCTCATAGACAAGGTCAAACAAATACTGGGTGAGCATCACCTACAAAGCCATGCAAGATCTGGACCCTATTTCCCTCCACAGTCTTCTCCAGCCCTCCTGTTCTCCTTGTACCAACAACACTGTTTTTCTTTCACTTCCACAAACAAATCATTTCCCTTCATACCTCCTGCCAGTCCCCCCGACACCTACACCCCTAAATTTATCCAGTTTAATTTCATATCCTTTTTTTCTTTTCTTTTTTTTCTGTAGAGACAGAGTGTCACTTTATGGCCCTAGGTAGAGTGCCATGGCATCACACAGCTCACAGCAACCTCCAACTCCTGGGCTTAAGCGATTCTCTTGCCTCAGCCTCCCAAGTAGAATTTCATATCCTTTATGCATCAACCCAAGCAGTCTTTCTTTGGAGAAACCACCCAGGATGCCCACATCAAGATCCATTTTCATTTGATTGTTCTCATAACTCCCTATAATTTCTGGTCATGGCACTGGTACGAGTTTGTCATTTTTTAATTTATTTAATTATTTGATTAATATTTGCCTTACTCATTAGATTTGAAGTTTTGTGTGGGGAGAGATTTATTTTGTTCACCATTATGCCTGTTGTATCTACCCCACTACCTAACATCTGGGAGGTGTTCAATTAGGAGTACAATAAATGGGAAAAGGAACAAATCACCTATTCATAGACAAATAATGAAGGGAACATAGTCTGAGAAATATTCAGATATAGGAATGGGTATTTAAGAAACAAAGAAAAATAGTTTGGCTGCAGCAGAAGCTACTCCAACAGGAGCAATGACAATGAGGAAAAGGCAGGTTGATGCGATATTCAGGGAACTTTTACTTTCTACAGTAAGTCCTGGAGAAGTCCCCAACATTCTTGAAGAAAACAGAGACTGGAGCAATGCAGTGAGAGAGACAGACTCACCTGCCAGGGCCTGCAGAATCAATTGGAAATACCATCTGATTAATGTAAAACAAGATTTTTCACAAAAACCAACCAACAAACAAAAAACCCAAATAATTATTTCTACTCTAAACCATGCCAGTGGATAAAATAGAACATGCACATCAGTCCCAGACCTGCCCACAATTTCAGGCCCTGAAGAAGCAAGTTCAGAGCACATCCAGATGCAGCTGTGTTTCAGGCTATTATCATTAAGTCTGCCGGATTTAGAGCTGCAGTTCTAAGAGGCAGTTCTCCAACGTGACCATTTGAGTGAGAAAGATTTGTTTTTGCCATCAGAGCCCGAGTTATTAAGCTGAAATTCAGAATCATCAGTGGGTCCAGAAATTGGCCATGGGGAATTCTCTGAGACACTTAAAATTATGCATTTGGCTGAGTGCAATGGCTCCCACCTGTGATCCCAGCACTCTGGGAGGCTGAAGCAGGTGGATTGCTTGCGTTTGGGAGTTTGAGACCAGCCTGAGCAAGAACTAGACCTCATCTCTACTAAAAATAGAAAAACTAATAAGGCGTTGCAGTGGGTACCTGTAGTCCCAGCTACTCAGGAGGCTGAGGTAGGCGGATTCCTGGAGCCCAGATGTTGAGATTGCTGAGACCTATGGTGCCATAGCACTCAACCCAACGTGAGTGAGATTCTATCTCAAAAAAACCCAATAAAATATAATAAATAAATGAAATGAAATGAAATTATGTGTGAAAATTTGTGTATGTATATTTTTCCTAGCAGGGCTTTTATCAGATTCTTGATGACATATATCTATAATACTTCCAAAATCTAAGCACTTTGGATCTAGAGGGAGCTGTTATATTTATTTTGGCGAGTTATAGGATCCTCTGGGCCATCATCCGTCTATCTGAGGGTAAGGAAAGCTTACCTGGCTTCTTTGAAGATACTCACTCATACTGGAAGATAAATAAAAAATGACTTCAAAGAATGTAATAATTGGTTCTTCACACATTTATTTTCAGAATTTCCTTCATTTACCCTAGATGACTATATAAATAACATAATTTGAGCAAGGAAATAATTTCCAAACCCAAGATACCAACTCTACTTATATTAATTTCCTATTGGCACTACAACAAGTTCCCACAAACCTAGTGTCTTAAAAAAAAATGCATGTCTATATCTTAGTTCTGGAGGTCTGAAGTCTCAAGTCAGTCTCCCTGGACTGATTATTGCTAGAGTTGCATCCTTCCGGAGGCCCCAGGGCAGAAGCCATTTTTTAGCTTTTTACAGCTTCTAGAGGCCACCTGGATTCCTTGCCTCATTGCCCATTGTTCCACCTCAGTGTCAGCAGAGGAGCATTTTCCAATTTCTTTCTCTTTCTGCCATCACGTCACCTTCTCTTTGACTAAACCTACTGCTTCCCCTTTATAAGCCCCTTTGTGATTACATTCAGCCTATCCAGATGATCCATTTGAAAATTCTTAATTATATCTACCATTTGAAAATTCTTAATTATATCTACCATTTGAAAATTCTTAATTATATCTATAAAATCCCTTTTGCCCTGTAAATTAACATGATTACATATGCCATGGATTAAGACATGGGCATCTTAAGAGGTTCATTATTCATCCTACTATACATATCCAAACTATACATAAATTTTTTTGGTTTAAGATACTAAAGTAGTAAATCCACCTGATGGTCTTGGATAAATAGCATATTATGACACAATTAGTCTTGGGATTCAATTAACTTTTGTGATAAGCCCTAATGCGAATCTGAGGAAATGGGATATTAGACAGCTAAAGTCTTATTTTTAAAACTCTTTATATTTTTATCAAATTATAAAGGTAATTGTTTCATATTCTGTAAAATATCAAAGAATATAAAAAGATAAAACTTAACATAACTTTCTTACCCTGAGATAGTCCCTCTAATATTATGCATATTCCTTTGCAATCTTTCTTCAAAAAGTGATTGTGTGAATACACACATATTCATATACAAACATATACTATTTTCCTAGAAATTTGTCATAATGGAATAAAGAATTATGAATCCTCCTTTTTCATCACTTGAGATTATATCATAAGCATCTCCTATGTTACCAAATATTTACTGAAGGCAAAACTTGAATGTCATAATTAATAATTTTTAATAATTTATTTCAGAATATTAGGGGGCATACGTGTTTTGTTTACATACGTTGTACAGATTGAGACTAAGTTATCATGTACATGTACCCTTTACCCAGTCTTATATATCAGCTCCTCCACCCTTTCCCCTGCTTGATTTTCATTGAAATATACTTCCATATATGCACTTAAGTGTTGATTAACTTGTTCCAATTTAGTATTAAGTACGTGTATTTGTTTTTCCATCCTTATGATGTTTCACTTAGAAGAATAGTTTCCAGTTCCCTCCAGGTTGTCCAAAAAGATACTAGATAGCCATTTTTTATGGCTGAGTAGTACTCCATATTTTGCATATACCACATGTTATTAATCCATTCATGTACTGGTGGGCATTAGAGTTTTTTCTATGTCTTTGAGATTGTGAATTATTGTGCTACAAACATTTGAGTGCAGGCGTCCTTATTATAAAATGACCTTTTCCTTTGCATATATGCCCAGCAGTGGGATTATAGGATCAAATGGTAGGTTCTTTGTGGTATGTCCATACAATTTTCCATAGAGGTTGCACTAGTTCACAGTCCCACCAGCAGTGTATAATAGAGTTCCTTTCCCTGCATCCATGCCAGCAAATGTTGTTTTGGGACTTTTTAATATAAGCCATTCTCATTAGAGTTAGGTGATATCTCATTGTGGCTTTGATTTCCATTTCCCTAATGATTAGAGACATTAAGCATTCTTTCATGAGTTTGTTGGCCATTAACACATCTTCATTTGAAAAGTTTCTGTTCATGTCTTTTCCCCAGCTTTTCATGGTTGTTTGATTGATCGTTTCTTGCTGATTTGCTTGAGTTCTTTGTAGATTCTAGTGCACCTCTCACCACTCACAAAAATTCACTCACAATGGATAAAAGATAAACCTAGGGCAAAAAGCTGTAAGAATACTAGAAGAAAATATATATTACAAAAACTCTTACATATTTCAGCCTAGACAAGAATTCATGAAGAAGATTTCAAAAGCAATCATAGCAACAACAAAAATAAATAAGTGGGACCTGGTCAAATTAAAAAGCTTCTGTACATACAGGGACACAATCTAAAGAGCAAACAGACAACACACAGAATGAGAGAAGATATTTGCAGGTGGTGCCTGTGGCTCAAAGGAGTAGAGTGCCAGCCCCATATACCAGAGGTGGGGGTTTCAAATCCAGCCCTGGCCAAAAACTGCAAAAAAAAAAAAAAAAGAAAAAGAAAGAAAAAAATATTTGCATGCTGTACATCTAATAAAGGACTGATAACCAGAATATTCTTTAATATACATAATTAACCAAAATTGTTAGTCATTAAATTTTATATGCTCTTTATTTTTTATGCTAACAGAACTTTATGGAGGTATAATTAAGTAGAGCAAATGTAAAAATCTTAATTCGTTTATACAGGCAAACACCTAGACCAAGATGTAGAATATTTCCATTATGCTAGAAAGTTTCTTTGTGACTCTATCCAGTCAATTACCCTACCCAAAGTAAGAAGAATTCTTGTTCTTATCACCATAGATGAGTTTTGCATGTTTTCAATGTTCATTTCCATACTAAACGTAAATGTACTTTTTATTGTCTAGCTCTTTTATTCTACATAATGACTTTATATTTACCCATATTGTACCATGAATCATTGTTTTGTATTTTTGTATTGCTGAAAAGTTTTCTATTTTATAAATATAACACAATTTTGATGTTGAACATCGTTGACAGACTTTTGGACATTGGGATTGTTTTTCACGTAGGGATATTATGAATAAAGCATCTGTGAATACGATTATAAAATTTTGTTTGTGGCCACATGTGCATTTCTCTTGAGTATATACCTAGGTATTAAATTGCTAGGCTGTTGAGTTGGTTTCAATCTTCAGTGGGAAACCAGTTGGTTTCCTAAGTGGTTTATGATTTTGCATTTTCAACAATGAAGTACAAGATTTTACATTGCTTTACAGACCGTTTACCAAGTTTCACATATACCCTTGTAAGATGCACCGCTGGTGTAAAGCTAGTGAATGATGCCCCATGATCATATCAATGTACACAGCTATGATTTAATAAAAAATAAAAAAATTAAAAAAAAATTTCTGTTTCCAAAAAAAAAAAGATTTTACATTGCTTCATATCTTCACGAACATTTTATCTTTTAATTTTAGCTATTCTAATAGAGTAGTATCTCATTGTTTTTAATATGCACTTCCCTAGTAATGATTTTCATGTGCTTATTAATTATTTTAATATCTATTTTTGTGGGGTGACCTAACTTTTTGTTACTCATTTGTAGACATTCTTTGTATATTATAGTCAAATATCTCCTGTCAGATATATGTATTATGAGTATTTCTTCCCAGCCTGTGGTTAGAATTTTTATTTTATTGATGTTGTCTTTTGCTAAACAGAAGTTTTAATTTTAATGACATTTACTATGTATTTTATTATTATATTATTGGTGCTGTTTGTATTCTCTTTAAGAAATCTTTGCCTTCCCCAAGTTTATAGATATGTTCTCCTAAATTTTTTTAGAAAAATTATCCCTCTAGTTTTTGCTTTTAGTATATGACCCATCTCATATTTATTATGTTTTTTAATTTCAAAATATTAATGGGATACACATGTTTTAGATCACTTGGTTTTGTAGTATTTGAGTCCCAGCTATGTGTGCTCCTTACTCAAATAATGTACTCATTTCATTGTACTCATCAGGTAGTTTTTTTCCCTTCCCTCCTCGCCTCTTCCCTCCTCTTCCCTGGTTGATTTTAACTGAGTTTCATTTCTATCTGTGTGCTCATTGGTTAGTTTTAATTATTGGAAAAACATTATTTTTACCATTTTATTATATCAATGCCTTTGTAAAAATATCTATTGTCCATAATCAAAAATATTATAATTATTTCCAGTTTTCATATCTTATAAATTATTTATTCACAATTTATTATATCACCTGATTATATCCCTAAAATGGAAGACCAAAGTGAAAGTATAGAAGAATACAGATGCTTTTAATGCTTGTCAAATTTTCTTTGATTGTTCCTGTTTGTACTCAACCCAGAAATAGTTGAAAGTATTTACTTTACCTTATCACTAGCAATAATGTTAGCCTCGAAATATAATTAATATTGTAGGCAAATGGGTATATCACTATTTTAACTAATTTTCTTTGATTGTTAATGAAGCTGTTAAAGAAAAAATATTTCAGAACCAGGATACCTGAATTTGTGACTCTGTTATGGACTAAACTTGTGATATTGAGCAAGTAAATTACTTGTGCTTTTATTTTTTTCCTCTTAAAAATGATAATAATGCTAGTATTTATCTTATAAGTACTATGAGGTAGCATAAGTGTGAGAATTAAAATAAATAATCCAAATATAGTACTTACCACAAAGCCTGACATTTAGTGAATGTTCAACATGTGTTATCCATTATCAATATTATTATATAATTACTAGATCTTTAAATTTCTTTTGGAATTTTTGTGTTTACTGAGTACTTACTATTTCTTGGCAGTTGAGAAATACTTGAGAGATTTTTTTACCAAAATGGAGAGCAATCCAGGCACCTGGAAGTGACTGAGCAAAAAAAAAGAAAGCAAATAAAAGGGTAAAATAAAATAAAAATCAAACTTCAGATTTTCTTAAAGATTATTTATAAATTTAACCAGAAGCAATACTTCTTAACCTGAAATGCTAAGTAATATTGTATTACACACACACACACACACACACACACACACACACACACATCTTTCTAGAAAGAAGTTCAACACTTTCCCTTAGAGTCTCTAAAAGACTAGAAGCAAGTTGTGTACATGACTCTCTGAGAGAGGATCAAAAACTGAAAGTAGATGCTCACCTACAGATGGACCCTCTTGGAGAGAGCATTGTAGATCCTCAGAGAACCCACAGAAAACAAAGTGAAGGAGATGGAGAAAGGGATATACACTCACCAAAACTGAAAGGTACCTGTGGGAGACCACTACTTGTGGACAAGGGATAAAGGACAGAGACCCAGGGCCTCCACCTTTTACTACCAGCCTCCGAGATGCTCAAGGAACTGCTTGGAGACTGTTTGCCAGGGTTGCATAAGACAGCAAGCTCAGCAGGGATCTACTGGGCTTGGTTTCTTGGTTGCCATAACTGACACCACTCTGAGTTCTCATGTCTGGAGCTCCTGGTCTACACAGGGGTGGCTTCAATGCAGTTTCCCCAACATTGCTTTATGCTGGGCTGGGCACACATGACTGGCAGCTAGACACACTGTTCCAACCAGGAAACTCAAGCAGAGCTCAGGGGCCCCAGAGTGGCAGCTTCAGTGGGAGCTATGAGGGGAGACAGCCCCAGCCGTCCAGTGGCCAAGCCCTGCAGATTAAGGTGCCCAGAGGAGATCCATGATCTTACGTATTTGAGCACCAGCAAGCAGGCCAAGACTATGCCAATAGGAAGAACAGTTCCTCCCCACCCATGTGAGCCATGCAGAGGTTAATGCCAACATGAGCACAAGCTGTATGCAAATCCATACCCTGTCGTTTTGTGTGCTGGTTGGCAGGCTATGCCCCTGCAGCACTGTATGAAGCCATGCCTGTGGTCCATCTCACCACCATATACCCACCAGTCACAGTCACCACCACACATACTGCCATTTCACCTACATATGGATATATCAAATGCCTGCAGCTCACAGGCAAAACAGCCACTCACAACCATGGGGACAGCCATGCAGAACAATCTTCTATAATGCCTGCCTTAGTGGAGAGAGACTTAGTTAGTCCCCTGCCCTAGCTTCCAACAGTGGTCTAGCAACTAATCTACCACTCCACATAAAAATCCTTCAGGTCTGGCCCAGGTCCATAACCTGCCTAGACACTGACCAAGCTTCCATGATACACACAACACCTGCAACCACTAAGGTCCTGCAACCACCCCTGGTGCTGGCAGAGATCATGCCACTCACCCTTATAGAGAGAGACTTGCCCAGCTCCCTGATCTAGCTTCCAATAGTGGCCTTGGGACCTATACACCAATACAAATAAATATGTCCCAGTATTGGCTTGGACTGTGACAACTGCAGGGATCAAGGTGATGTAGGAAAATAGCTATGTTTCAGGCCCTCGATGCCTTTATGTCCAGTGTAGGACATAAAACTTATCCAGGACCACTCCTCCTTTTCATAAAGTTGGAGAATTCCCAGCAAAAAATAATAAGTGGGCTGCAAACCTATCATCCCTGACCTGAGAGAAGAGGCTTCAGATGAAAAGAAACCAGCAAAAAATTCTGGCAACATGAAAAAGCAATCTAGTTGCACATTCCGAAAGGATTACAGTAGATGCACAGCAATAGACCCCAACCATAAAGAAACTTTTGAAATACCAGAAATAGAATTCAAAATATGGATGGAAAACAAGATAAATGGAATTCAAAGGAAAGTTGAGGTGCTACAGCACCCTCCTGCCATGCATAAAACTGTATATATTCTCTACCTGCAATTCTGAACTCCCAGCACTCCCCTCCACTCTCATCCTGCGGTTTCGAGGCCTGTCTCCCATGGAGTCCAGATTCTTGGGCATTTTCTCAAGAGGTGTGGACAGGGCGTGGGCTGTTGCAGGTCTGTGCTGATTCTGCAGCATGGGAGTAGGAAGAAGATGGTGGACTGACAGAACCCTATGGGACAGGGAGAGGCAGTGCCCCATGGTCCAGCAGCAGTGGCAGCTTCAGGAACAACAGGGCTCACACCCCTAGGTCTATTTTGGAGAGACACTCCCTGCCTCTCTGGGCAACCAGAAAAAACCGGGCATCTTCTCTGGTGGTGGACACTGGCAGAGCAGATCTGGGATGGAAACGCAGGCCCCAGGAGTCAAGATCATGCCTGAGTCAATACCTGCCTGGGCAGGTGCAACAGAGATGGAGAATAGAAGACATGAGTGCAGAGACGGCATATTCCCAGGGCGGGGTTCAGCTAGAGGACTGCTTTAGTGAGGATAAGAAGCACCCGGCCCCCAGGGGATCACACCTAAGATAGGAGCACACAGGTGGGGCTGGTAACTCCACAGGACTGTGTCTCAGTTCCCTCCAATAAGCAGATGCTCCAGGGGTTTGTGCCTAGCTCAGTCACAGGGAGATCTTTCTCCTTGTCCAGGCCTCCACACTCTACCACCATCCAACAGGGGGATCTGAGGTCTGACAACCTCGGATGGCTAATGGAAGCTGGGACGGTTCACTCAGTTCCAGCCCTGCTCCTGATTGATATTGCTTACACTTATATTTTTGCAAAACCTGTGGTTCTGTCCTGACTATATTCCCCTGCAGACCAGATGCTGTTTGAGTTCACAGAAACTGCAACTCAGCCCTGGTCTGTGCTGCTGCCCAGAGCTGGTTTGTCTGTCTCCACTGCAGTCTGAGTTGGGGTGGGGGCAGTTAGAGCTCACAATCAGTGATCCATTCCAGCCCCCTCTGTGTATGACAGAGGTACAAGGTGGGGAAGGAGGCATCAACATTCCCAGAATAATTCATTTGGTGTGTGTGGGGGGGTTCTTTTGACTCCATGGAGCACCAGAACAAGTCATACTCGAGTTGCCAGCAGACCCCTGCTATCTAGTTGCCAGACACCTTTTGAACTCTCCTACTTGAGATGGGGTACTAACTGAGACAATTGATTTGGACCTCTTAAACTGGACCAAGCACCCAAGGACTATCCAAAGTGGTACCCTGGGTGTGTGGTTGTGGGAAGGTTTGATTTTCCTTTTCCAGTTGTTGCCCATGGGGGATGGGATGACTTAATTGCTGGTATTTCTCCACAGCGAAGACTTCAAGCCCTAGTAACTGATTCACTCGAGTAGGACAGAGACCAGCTGAAAACAAGACAGAGTCAATAAGCCCCACCACACCAAGCAAGTCCCCAGTGTCCTAGGCCATAGCACTGTATGGGTCCTTTGCAAAGCTCTAGTAGAAAAGATACAGACACCAGTCCCAGCTCTTGGGCAAAGGGCTGGTTAATCACTACTCCAGGAACCCCCAACCTAACTTCACCTTATCTGCTCATATAGCCAAACCATGTAAAATAATCATGGGGTGGAATTAGTAGAAAAACTCTGGTAACATAAATAACCAGAGTAGATCAACTATCCCAAGGAATGATACGGCAGACACAATTGAAGATCCCATCATAAACAAATGGCTGGGATGTCAGAAATGGAATTCAGAATTTGGATTGCAAATAAGATAATAGAAGGGAGGCAAAGTTGGAATTAGAAATGAGATGAAAGATATGAAGAATACAGAAAGGATATAGCAGAGCTGAAGGAACTGAAGCAGTCAATTAGGAAACTTAAAGATGCAATAGAAAGTATCAGCAACACGTTAGACCATGCAGAAGAAAGAATTTTGGAGGTAGAGGACAAAGTTCTTGAGTTAACTCAGATAGTTAAAGAGGCAGAAAAGAAGAGAGAGAAAGCAGAACATTCACTGACAGAATTATGGGACTTTATGAAGTGTTCCAACATACGAGTTATAGGAATCCCAGAAGGGGAAGAAGAATGCCCCAGGGGAATAGAAGCCATACTAGAGAATATTATCAATGAAAATTTCTCAAATATCACCAAAGATTCTGACACACTCCTTTCAGAGGAATATCTGACTCCAGGTCACCTCAACTCTAACTGAGCTTCTTCAAGACACATTGTGATGTACCTGTCCAAAGTCAAGACAAAAGAAAAGATTCTGCAAGCTGCCAGGAATAAGCACCAGTTGACCTACAGGGGCAAATCCATCAGAGTGACCGCAGACTTCTCAATGAAGCTTTCCAAGCAAGAAGACAATGGTCATCTACCTTTAATCTACTTAAACAGAACAATTTCCAGCCCAGAATTCTATATCATGCTAAGCTAAGCTTTAAAATTGACAGAGAAATCAAATCATTTACTGATATACAAACATTGAGCAAATTCACCACAACAAGGCCAGCTCTACAGGAAATACTTCAACCTGTTCTACACACTGACCATCACAATGGATCAGCAACAAAGTAAGAACTCAGAAACTAACTTCCACACTGATGTAAAAGATAAAACTAAGCAATGGACTCTCACAAAATAAGATGAATAGAACACTACCACACATATCAAATACCTCAATAAATGTTAATAGCTTGAATTCCCCACTGAAGAGGCATAGATTAGCTGACTGGATTAAAAAACACAAACCATCCATTTGCTGTCTGCAGGAAACACCTGGCTTCAAAAGACAAATTAAAACTCCAAGTCAAGGGTTGGAAGACAATTTTTCAGGCAATGGAATCCAGAATAAAAGAGGAGTTGCACTCTTATTTTCAGATACATTTGGATTTAAAGCAACTAAAGTCAAAAAAGACAGAGATGGTCACTTTATATTGGTCAAGGGAAAAATACAACAAGAAGACGTTTCAGTTCTAAATATTAATGAACCCAATTTAAATGCTCCCAGATTCTTGAAACAGACCCTTCTCCATCTGAGCAATATGATATCCCATACTACCATAATAACAGAGGACTTCAACACTCCTCTTACAGAGCAAGACAGATCCTCTAAACAGAAAATAAACAAAGATATAAGGGACTTAAATGAGACCCTAGTACAATTGTGCTTGATAGACGCATATAGAACACTCCATTCCATTCCAAAGATAAAGAATATACATGCTTTTCGTCACCATGGAATGTTCTCCAAAATTAATCAAATCCTAGGCCACAAAACAACCTCAACAGAATCAAAAGAATTGAATATTTACCTTGTATCTTCTTCGACCACAAGGCAGTAAAGATGGAACTCAACTCTAACAAAAAACGTTCAACCCCACACAAAGACATGGAAATTGAACAACCCTCTGTTGAATGACAGTTGGGAGCAGGAAGAAATAAAGCAGGAAATCATTAACTTCCTTGAGAATAACAACAATGATGAAACAAGCCTCCAAAACCTGTGGGATACTGCAAAAGCATTGAGAGGAAATTTTATCACTTTAGATGCCTACATTCAAAAAGCAGAAAGAGAGCGCATCAACAAACTCACAAGCCATCTTATGTAATAGGAAAAAGAAGAACAAACGAAGCCTAAACCCAGTAGAAGAAAGGAAATATCCAAAATTTAATCAGAGATCAATGAATTTGAAAACAAATGAATCATTCAGAAAATTAAAAAAACAAGAAGTTGTTTTTTTTAAAAAATAAAATAGACAAAACTTTGGCCAGACTACTTAGAAATAGAAAAGTAAAATCTCTAGTAACCTCAATCTGAAATGATAAAGGGGAAATTACAACTGATCTCACAGAGATACAAGATATCATCTCTAAATAGTACCAGAGGCACTATACACCCAAATTTGACACTGTGAAGGAAATGAATCAATATTTGGAATCAAACCCTCTCCCTAGACTTAACCAGGAAGAAATAGAGCTCCTGAACAGATTAATTTCAAGCACTGAGATTAAAGAAACAATAAAAAGTTTCCAACCAAAAAATGCCCTGGTCCAGATAGCTTCACACCATAATTCTATCAAACCTTCAAAGAAGAGCTTACTCCTGTACTGCAGAAATTATTCCAAAAAATTGAGGAGGAAGGAGTCTTCCCCAATGCGTTCTATGAAGCAAACATCACCCTGATACCAAAGCCAAGAAAAGATCCAACTAAAAAGGAGAACTTCAGACCAATATCACTAATGAATATAGATACAAAAATTCTCAAGAAAATCTTAGCCAATAGATTACAGCTTACCATCAAAAAGTCATACATCATGATCAAGTAGGTTTCATCCCAGGGATGCAAGGCTGGTTTAACATATGCAAGTCCATTAACATTATCCATCATATTACCAGAAGCAAATAGAAAGAGCATATGATCCTCTCAACAGATGCAAAAAAAGCATTTGATAAAATCCAGCATCCTTTCTAATTAGAACAATGAAGAGTATAGGCATAGGTGGCACATTTCTGAAACTGATTGAAGCTATCTATAACAAACCCACAGCTAATATTTTAGTGAGTGGAGTAAAACTGAAAGCATTTCCTCTTAGAACTGGAACTGGACAAGGTTGTCCTCTGTCACCATTATTACTCAACATAGTGCTGGAAGTTCTAGCCAATTCAATTAGGCAAGGAAATAAAGGGAATCCAAATAGGAGCAGAGGAGGTCAAACTCTCCTTCTTTGCTGATGATATGATCTTATACTTAGAGAATCCCAAAGACTCAACAACAAGACTCTTGGAAGTCATCAAAAAATACAGTAACATCTCAGGATATTAAATAAATGTCCACAAGTCAGTTGCCTTTGTATACATCAATAACAGTCAAGATGAGAGGCTAATTAAGGACAAAACTTCCTTCAACATCATTTCAAAGAAAATGAAATAGTTAGGAATATACCTAACAAAGGAGATGAAGGACCTCTACAAAGAAAATTATGAAATGCTCAGAAAGGTAATAGCAGAGAATAAGAACAAATGGAAGAACATACTATACTCATGGCTGGGAAGAATCAACATTGTTAAAATGTCTACATTTCCCAAAGCAATCTACCTAGTCAATGTCATTCCTATAAAAATACCTACAGTTCAAGATTTGGAAAAAATAATTCTGCATTTTGTATGGAACATAAAAAAACCTGTATAGCTAAGGCAGTTCTTAGTAATAAAAATAAAGCTGGGGGCACACCAGGCTGTACTACAAAGCCACAATGGTCAAGACAGCATGGTACTGGCACAAAATAGAGACATAGACACTTGGAATCAAATAGAAAACCAGGAAATGAAACTAACATCTTACAACCACCTAATCTTTGATAAACCAAGCAAGAACATACCTTGGGGAAAAGACTCCCGATTCAATAAATGGTGTTGGGAGAACTGGATATCCACATGTAAAAGACTGAAACTGGACCCATACCTTTCTCCACTCACAAACATTGATTCAAGATGAAAAAAGGACTTAAATTTAAGACGTGAAACAATAAAAATCCCCAAAGAAAGCATAGGATAAACACTGGAAGATATTGGCCTAGGGAAAGACTTTATATAGAAGACTGCCATGGCAATTGCAACAACAACAAAAATAAACAAATGTGACTTTATGAAACTGAAAAGCTTCTGTACAGCTAAGGAGACAACAACCAAAGCAAATAGACAACCCACACAATGAGAAAGAATACTTGCATATTTTGAATCAGACAAAAGCTTGATAACTAGGATCTATAAAGAACTCAAATTAATCTACATGAAAAAAGCCAACAATCCCATATATTCGATGTGCAAGAGACATGAATAGAACCTTCTCTAAAGAAGATAGATGAATGACTAACAAACATGAAAAAATGCTCATCATGCCTATCTAGTAGAGAAATGCAAAACTAAACCACACTAAGATACCATCTAACCCCAGCGACAATGACCCAGATCACAAAATCTCAAAACTGCAGATGCTGGCCTGGATGTAGAGAGAAGGGAACATTTTACACTGCTGGTGGGACTGCAAACTAGTACAATCTTTTTAGAAGGAAGTATGGAGAAACCTCAAAGCACTCAAGCTAGACCTCCCATTTGATCCTGCAATCCCAGGAGGAAAAAAATCCTATTATCATAAAGACACTTGCACTAGATGGTTCATTGCAGCTCAATTTACCATGGCCAAAATGTGGAAACAGCCTAAATGCCCCCCAACCTATGAATGGATTAACTATACAATACTATTCAGCCATTAAAAAAAATACATCCTTCGTATTAATCTGGATGGAAGTTGAACACATTATTCTTAGTAAAGCATCACAAGAATGGAGAAGCATGAATCCTATGTATTCAATTTTGATATGAGAACATGTCATGAAATAATGACAATTTAGGATGCGGTGGGGTTGGGGAAGTGGAGAATAGACAGAAAAAGAAAAAGGCTGGGGTGGGGAAAGGAAGAGCAGATAGAGGGAAGAAGGGAAGTCAGTGTGTGTGCCACAATTTTGGGGGGCAAGACTTGATTGCAAGAGGGACTTTAACTAACAAATGCAATCAGTGTAACCCAGTTTCTTATACCCTCAATTAATCCCCAACAATAAAAAATAAAGAAAGAAATTCAAGGAGCATTTCAAAAATTGTCTCAGGAAGTCAATGAATTCAAAGACAAAATTACCAAAGATTTTGACACATTGAGACAAGAATTTGCAGCCCTCTAAGATCTGAGAAATACAGTAGAATCCCTCAGTAATAGAATAGAGCAAGAAGAAGAAAGGATTTCTGACATCGAAGGCAAAGCTTTAGAACTTTCCCCAATTCTCAAAGAGGAAGAGAAATGGAGAGCAAGCAAATGGATCATTCTCTCAGAGAGCTCTGGGATAATTCAAAGAAAACTAATATTCATTTTATAGAAATCCTAGAAGGTGAGAAAGTGGCTTTGCAAGGCATAGAGGCTCTTCTTCATGAGACTATGAAGGAGAACTTTCCAGACATACCAAGAGATTCTGAAATTCAGATAGCAGACAGTTTCAGAACCCCCGCATGACTCAATCTGAATAAGACATCCCCCAGGCACATCATAATTAACTTCACTAAAGTTAAAATGAAGGAAAAAATTTTGCAAGCAGCCAATGTAAGAAAACCATAACCTACAAGGGGAAGAATATTGGAATGACTTCATATTTGTCTGCTGAAACCTTTCAAGCTAGAAGAGGGTGGTCATCTACTTTTAATCTCCTAAAACAACATAACTTTTAACCCAGGATCCTGTAACCAGCTAAGCTGAGTTTCATTTATGATGGAGAAATTAAATACTTTAATGACATTAACATGTTGAAGAAATTTGCCGTAACTAAACCAGCTCTCCTGGATGTTCTTAGACCTACCCATCATAATGACCAGTCCAATACTCCACCACAAAAGTAAACTCACTCAGAAATTTTTGATCAAATTCCAACTTCCACAGTAGTAAGAGGATTATAAATGTCCACTGGACTTTCGAAAAATGCAATACCCCAAAATTCTACCAGCTTTATCAATATTCTCCATTAATATGAATGGCTTAAATTATCCTCTAAAGAGACACAGGTTGGCTGACTGGATACAAAAACTGAGGCCAGATATTGGCTGCATACAAGAATCTCATCTTACCTTAAAAGATAAATATAGACTCAGGGTGAAGGGAAGGTCATCTATATTTCAGGAAAATGGAAAGCAGAAAGAAGCAGGTGTTGCAATTTTATTCGCAGATACAATAGGATTTAAACAAACTGAAGTAAGGAAAGATAAGGATGGTCATTTCATATATGTTAAGGGTAACACTGAACAGGATGAGATTTCAATTATTAACATTTATGCACCCATTCAGAATGTGCCTCAATTTATAAGAGATACTCTAACAGACATGAGCAACTTGATTTCCTCCCGCTCCATAATAGTCAGAGGTTTTAACACTCCTTTGGCAGTGTTGGATAGATACTCCAAAAAGAGGCTAAGCAAAGAAATTTTAGACTTAACCTTAACCATTCAACATTTGGATTTAAAATACATCTACAGAACATTCTATCCTAACAAAACTGAATTCTTCTCTTCAGCCCAAGGAACATACTCCAAAAATTGATCACATCTTAGGTCACAAGTCTAACCTTAGCAAATTTAAAAGAATAGAAATTATTCCTTGCATCTTCTCACTCCATCATGGAATTAAAGTTGAACTCAGTAACAAGAATCTGCATACTCACACAAAAACATGAAAACTAAATAACCTTATGCTGAATGATAGCTCTGTCATAGGTGAGATTGAGAAGGAAATTACCAAATTTTTGGAACAAACAACAATGAAGACACGAATTATCAGAACCTCTGGGATACCACATAGGCGGTCCTAAGAGGGAAATTTATAGAACTGCAAGTCTTCCTCAAGAAACGGAAAGAGAGGAAGTTAACAACTTAATGGGACATCTCAAGCAACTGGAATTGGAAGAACATTCCAACCCCAAACCCAGTAGAAGAAAAGAAATAACCAAAATTAGAGCTAAAGTAAATGAAATTGAAAACAAAAGAATTATATGACTGATTAATAAATCCAAAAGTTGGTTTTCTGAAAAGGTCAATAAAATAGATAAACCTTTTCCTAATCAGGAAAAAAAAGAGTAAAATTTATAATCTCATCAATCAGAAATGACAAAGATGAAATAACAAAAGACTCTTCAGAAATTAAAAAAATCCTTAATGAATATTACAAGAAAATTTATTCTCAGAAATATAAAAATCTGAAGGAAATTGACCAATACTTGGAAGCACATTACCTTCCAGGACTTAGCCAGAATCAAGTGGAAATGTTGAACAGACCTATATCAAACTCTGAAATGGCATCAACCATACAAAATATCCTTAAACAGAAAAACCTGGGATGAGATGTTGTCACGTCAGAATTCTACCAAACCTTTAAAGAGGAATTAGTACCTATACTACTCAACCTGTTTCAAAGTATAGAAAAAGAAGGAAGACTACCCAACATGTTCTATGAAACAAATAACACCCTGATCCCCAAACCAGGAAAAGACCCAACAAGAAAAGAAAATTATAGACCAATATCACTAATGAATATAGATGCAAAAATATTCAACAAGATCCTAACAAACAGAATCCAGCAACACATCAAACAAATTATACATCATGACCAAGTCAGTTTTATCCCAGGGTCTGAAGACTGGTTCAATATACATAAATCTATAAATATAATTCAGCACATACACAAATTAAAAACCAAAGACCATAGGATTCTCTCAATTGATGCAAAAAAAGCTTTTGATAATATCCAGCATCCCTTCATGATCAGAACACTTAAGAAAATTGATATAGAAGGGACATTTCTTAAACTGATGGAGATCATCTACAGCAAACTCACAGTCAATATTGTATTGAATGGAGTTAAACTGAAATCATTTCCACTCAGATCAGCTACCAGGCAAGATTGCCCATTGTCTCCACTGCTTTTTATCATTGTAATGGAAGTCTCAGCCACCACAATTAGGCAAAAAAAATGGCAATCAAGGGTATCTACATAGGGTCAGAAGAGATCAAACTTTCACTCTTCACAGATGATACGATTGTATATCTCAGAAACACCAAGGATTCTACTACAAAACTTTTGGAAGTCATCAAGGAATACAGCAGCATCTCAGGTTACAAAATCAACACCCATAAATCTGTAGCCTTTATATATACCAAAAATAGTCAAGCTGAAAAAACAGTCAAGGACTCTATTCCATTCATAGTATTGCCAAAGAAGATGAAATATTGGAAGTTTTACCTAACAAAGATCTCTATAAAGAGAACTATGAAACTCTAAGAAAAGAAATAACTGAAGATGTTAACAAATGGAAAAACACACCACTCTCATGGCTGGGAAGAATCAACATTGTTAAAATGTCCATACTACCCAAAGGAATATACAATTTTAATGCAATCCCTGTTAAAGCTCCACTGTCATACTTTAAAGATCTCAAGAAATAATAATAATACTTCCTTTTATATGGAATCAGAGAAAACCTCAAATAACCAAGACATTACTCAGAAATAAAAACAAAGCAAGAGTAATCACAGTACCATACCTCAGACAATACTATAAATTGATAGTGATTAAAACAGCATGGTACTGGCACATAAACAGAGAGGTAGATGTATGGAACAGAATAGAGAACCAAGAGATGAACACAGCTACTTACCGTTATTTGATCTTTGACAAGCCAATTAAAAACATTCAGTGGGGAAGATTCCCTATTTAACAAATGTTGCTGAGTGAACTGGTTGGTGACCTGTAGAAGACTGAAACTGGATCCACCTCTTTCACCATTAACTAAGATAGACTCTCACTGGATTAAATATTTAAACTTAAGTCATGAAATTTTAAAAATACTAGAAGAAAGTGCAGGGAAAACTTTTGAAGTAATTGGCCTGGGTAAATATTTTATGAGGAGGACCCCCCTGGGCAATTGAAGCAATGCCAAAAATACATTCCTGGACCTGATCAAACTAAAAAGCTTCTTCACAGCCAAGCACACAGTAAGTAAAGCAACAGACAGCCCTCAGAATTGGAGAAGATATTTGCAAGTTGTGTCTCTGATAAAGGTTTAATAACCAGAATCCACAGAGAACTCAAACATGTTAGCAAGAAAAGAACAAGTGACCCCATATCAGGGTGGGCAACGGTCTTGAAGAGAAAATTCTCTGAAGAAGATAGGAACATGGCCTACAGACATATAAAAAAAATGCTCATTATTTTTAATCATTCAATTAAAATCAACACTACTTTGAGATATCATCTAACTCCTGTAAGATTAGCCCACATCACAAAATCTTCAAACCCGAGATGTTGGCGTAGATGTGGAGAAAAGGAAACACTTCTACACTTCTGGTGGGAATGCAAACTAATTAGTTCCTTTTGGAAAGATGTTTGGAGAACACTTAGAGATCTAAAAATAGACCTACCATTTGGTTCTACAATTCCTCTACTAGGTATATATCCAGAAGACTAAAAATCACGTTGTAGCAAAGAGATTTGTACCAGAATGTTTATTACAGCCCAATTCATCATTGCTACCTCATGGAAGAAGACCAGGTGTCCATAAACCCATGAATGGATTAATAAATTTGTGGTATATGTACACCATGGAATATTATGCAGCCTTAAAAAAGATGGAGACTTTGCCTCTTTCATGTTTACATGGATGGAGCTGGAACATATTCTTCTTAGCAAATAGCTCAAGAATGGAAGAAAAAGTATCCAATGTACTCAGTCCTATTATGAAACCAAGTTATAGCTTTCAGATGAAAGCTATAACCCAATTATAGCCCAAAAATATGGGGAAGGGGAGAAGAAGGAGAGGGAAAGAGGAGGATGGGTGGAATCAGGGTAATTGGTGGAACCACAACTATAGTTCGTCTTACAAGGGTATATGTGAATTTTACTAAACGTAGAATATAAATGTCTTAACACAATAACTAAGAAAATGCTGTGAAGGCTATGTTAACTAGTTTGGTGAAAATGTTTCAAATTGTATATAAAACCAGCACATTGTACCCCATGATTGCATTAATGTACACAGCTAGGATTTAATTTTTTAAAAAAGTAAATAAAGAGAAAAAAAGAAAAAGCAAGTTGAAACTAACACAAAGAAACCAAAGAAAGTTTTAGGACATCAATAAAAAAATTAGAAAGTCACTAGAGGTAGGTAATATAAGAAAAGATATAACAGAACTTAAAGAAATGAAAGATTAATTTAGGGAATTACAAAATACAGAACAAAGCTTGAAAAACAAGCTAGAACTAGCAGAAGAAAAAAAATCTCAGAGCTTGAAACAGTACAGTTAGCCAAAGTGGTAGAAATAGGAATAAAAAAGAATGATTACTCACCGAAGGAAATATGGCACTATGTGAAATAAACTGCTTTATGAATTATAGGTATCCCTATAAAGATATGAAGAAAAATCAAAAGTATAGAAAACATATTTGAGGAAATTATTGTGGAGAATTTCCCTGGTATTGCCAGAAATTCAGATACAATGGCCAGGCATCGTGGCTCATGCCTGTAATCCTAGCCCTCTGGGAGGCCAAGGCATGAGGAACCCTTGAGTGCAGTAGTTTGATATAAGCCTGAACCAGAGCAAGACCCTATCTCTACTAAAAATAGAAAAATTAGCTAGGCAGTAGTGATGCACACCCATAGTCCCAGCTACTTAGGAGGCTAAGGCAAGAAGATTGCTTGAACGCCAAAATTTGAGGTTGCTGTGAGCTATGATGATGCTATAGCACCTACCCAGAATGACAGAGTGATTCTCTCAAAAATAAAAATAAAACAATAGATATTCAAGTACAAGATAATAATTGAATACTGCAAAGATTCTTAGCAAACAGAACAACCCTAAGGCACACAGTAATCAACCTAGCCAAAATCAAAATGAGGTAATAAATTCTACAAGTTGCAAGATAAAAGCAGGAGCTACCTACAATGAAAAACCCATTAGTCTAACAGCAGAATTCTCAGTGAAGACCTTATAGGTCAGAAAGTATTGGGGCGTGATTTTTAATCTTTTTAAAAAGAAAGTATCATCCAAGAATTTTGTATTCTTTAAAACCAAATTTTATAAATGATAGGAAAAAATAAAGACTTTTCTAAATAAGGAAACACTATGGGAATTTGTCACTACTTGACCTACCCTACAAGAAATGCTCAGAAGCCTTCAACAGCAAAATAGGTACCCATCAGTATAAAAACATTCAAAAGGTATACCTCACAGCTCTTATGAAACAATAGCATAAAAAAGAAAACCAAACAATAAGATACTATACAATATGATAAACAAAACAGCATCCTTCATATCAATATTAACACTCAGCGTGATCGATCTGAATGCTGCACTAAAAAGACGTAGACTGTCTGAATGCATGAAAAAATACGAGTCAAGTATGTGTCATCTCCAAGAAATACATTTGAACCACAAGAACTCACACAGATTCAAGATTAAGAGATGGAAAAAATATTTCAGGCTAACGTAATCCAAACTCAAGCAGGTGTAGTCATTCTCATATCCGATAAAGTGGACTTTAGATCAACAATGGTAAAAAGAGACAAAAATGGTCATTATATTATAGTGAAGGAAGCAATTATCAAGAAGATACAATCATCCTAAACATATATGTACCTAACAAAGTAGCTCAAAGTTTCATAAAGGAAAATTTTGTAGGTCTAAGCAACAAATAAAAAGTAGCATCTTAATTTTTGGGAACTACAATGCATCATTGATAGAACTGGACAGGTCATTGAAGCAGAAAATGAATAAAGAAATATAGGACTATAGCACAAATGGATCTAACAGACATTTATAGAACATTCTGCCTTAAAACTACTGATGATACACATTTTGCTCATCAACATATGGACTATTTCCAAGATTTATCATATCTTAGGCTGCAAAACAAGTCTCAGTAAATTAAAAATATTGCACATGTATCACAGTGATTTTCAGAGTTCTATGCTTGGCACACTGGTGTGCTGTGAGAGAATCTTAGGTGTGTCATGAAAATTTTTCAAGATCATTAATTAAATTATTTTTGAAAGAAGAGATTTCCAAAAAGAAGAATGAAAGAAAGAAGGAAGGAAGGAAGGAATGAGAGAAAAGAAAAAAATCTCTGTCTAGCTCTTGTTGCTGTTTCAACATATATAGGATGTAGGAATTAGGAAGAAAAAGCAATGGTTTTTATCTATGCACCAATTGTTAGCTGAATAATCATATAGGCTAGTTTGCCTAGGAGGTCTTTATATCTTCACTTTTCCCTTTTTGAAGTGTAAAGATGTCAAATTGAATAAAAACTATCCATGGAATGAATGACAAGTTTTCCAAGACCTAATTCTAATTAAAACCAAGTTTAAAAGAAAAGCTTGTACCTCTAGATAGACAAAATATTCCCTACTGGGTAATTTACTGTGTGCCCTGTAAATGAAAGTGCAATGCTTGTCATCCAAGAAAAGCCATCTGTCAAACTTATTCAAAGGTTATATTATTTTCATTTTAGGTATGCAGCAGTTGAATGGCATGAAAATGTGAATAAACAATGCCTTTCACATGGCAGTTGAATTATGTCAGAGATATACCTCTATAAAAACTCATCAGACATCTTCTTTGTGCAGAATGATGTATGTATGGTAGATATAAAAATGAGTGAGATTTTCCATATCCCAGGATCTTATTACCACTTTTGTAAAAGTAGAACTATCTAAAATAAGGCATAGTATGATATATTGCAGTGGGTTGAGGGAAGGTATCTTCCTTTCATCACTGGAAGATGGTGTAAAGATCTGCTTTACACTCTAAGAGAAAGCCAAATTGACTGAAATAGCTTTACTTTATCTCTGTATCATAGCGTTCATTTCTCACTATAGGAAAAGAAAGAACTGATCCAATCGGTCATCTCAGAGAAATCCAACTGGTCATCTCAGAGAAATCTATGTATATAGGGAGAAAGAGCCTCTACTTTTATTGTTTTTTTTTTTTTAATTTCAAATTAATATGATGGTATAAATTTTTAAATTAAATGTTCTCACTTCCAGGATAAAATTCCAGTTGTAAAAGAGCCCCTCAGCCAGGGGGCATGTTATACAATCTCACAATGTGCACATGCCTTCTTCCCTTCCCCTCCCCGCCCCTGTACTAAACTATATTTGTGTTTTATTGTTCATATCAACATGTAATTGTTAATATATTTGTTTCATATTAGTATTGAGTACACTGGATATTTATTGTTCCATTCTTATGATACTTTACTAACAAGAATGTCTTTCAACTCCATCCAGGTAAATGTAAAAGATGTAAAGTCTCTATCTTTTTTAATGGCTGAATAGTATTCCATGGTATACACATACCACAGCTTGTTAATTCATTCATGGGTTGATGGGGATTTGGGTTGCTTTCACGACTTGACAATTATGAATTGAGCCGCAATAAGCATTCTAGTACAAATGTCTTTGAGGTAAAATGATTTTTTTTCTTCTGGGTAGATACCTAGTAATGGGATTTCAGGATCAAATGGAAGGTCTACTTTTTATTAGTTGAGAATTCTTTTCTGTGGTGGTGATGATGAGCATTTTTTCTTTTTCTTTCTTTTTTTTTTCTTTTTTCTATTTTTTTTTTTTTTTTTTGCCATTCATCTGTTATCTTCAGAGAAGTTTCTCTTCAAGTCTTTTGCCTCTTACAGAGTGGATTGTTTACTATTTTCTTATTGCTTAATTTGAGTTCTCCACAGATCTAATTATCAAATCTTTATCAGATTCATAACATCCAAAAATCTTCTCCCATTCAGAAGGCTGTCTATGCACTTTGTTTGTGATACCCTTAGCTCTGCAGAATCTTTTTAGCTTGAACAAATCCTAGTTATTTATTTTTGGTGTTGTGGCACTTTCCAGGGGAGTCTTCCTCATAAGGTTTTTTCCAAGGCCAATATCTTCAAACATTTCCCCCACACTCTCTTCTAGAATTTTTATTGTTTCATGTCTTAAATTTAAATCTTTTATATAGGGTGAATCTTTTTTTTCAGTGATGAGAGATATGAGTCCAATTTCAGTCTTCTATATATGGATAACCAGTTCTCCCAACATCTTTTGTTAAATAAGGATTCTTTTACGCTGTGTATGTTTTCATTAGGTTTATCAAAGATCAAACGATGATATGTGGCTGGGTTCATCTCTAGATTTTATTGCATAGATCTATGTCTCTATTTTTATGCCAGGACCATGCTGTTTTGATCACGATAGTATTGCAGTATAACCTGAAATCTGGCAATGTGATGCCTCCAGATTTGTTTTTATTTCTAAGAACCATATATGCCATTCAGTTTTCATTTTTTTATTTCATATGAACTGAAGTACTATTTTTTCAAGTTCTTTAAAGTATGACATTGGTGTTTTTGTGGGGATTCCATTAAATCTATAGATTGTTTTGGGTAGCATGGCCATTTTAATAATGTTGATTCTTCCCAGTCACAAGCATGGTATTTTCTTCCATTTGTTGACATCTTCTGTTATTTCCTTTTGCAAGGTTCCATAATTCTCCTTATAGAGATCTTTTGCATCTTTTGTTAAATATATTCCCAGGTATTTCATTTTCTTTGGACTACTGTAAAAGGAATATAGTCTTTGATTTTATTCTCGGCTTGACTGTTGTTGGCATCGAAGAAGTCTATGATTTGTGGCTATTGATTTTGTATCCCAAAATGCTATTATATTCCTTTATCACTTTTAAGAGCTTTGTAGTTGAGTCCTTGGGGTTTTCCATGTATAAGATCATGTCATCTGCAAAGAGCAAGAGTTTATCCTCTTCTGTCCCCATTTGAATACCTTTGATCTCCTTCTCTTGCCTGATTGGGATGGCTAGGATTTCCTGCAAGCAGCCAGGTATAAGAAAAGTATTACTTATCTTATCAAGATGACTGCAGACCTTTCAACTAAAATTTTTCAAGCAAGAAGAGGATGGTCATCAAACTTCATCTTTCTTAAACAAAACAATTTCCAACCCACTAAACTTAGTTTCATATGTGATGGAAAAATCAAATACTTTACTGACATCCATATGTTAAGGAAATTTGCCATAACTAGACCAGCTCTACTGGAAATTCTCAGACCCATTCTTCACAATCATAAGCATGATGGTCTACCACCAAAGTAAACCTACCTGGAAATTTAAAAACAAAGCCTAGCTTCCACAACAGTGAAAGGGATAAAAATAAGCTCTGGACCTCTGATAAACAAGATGATCAAGACCCCGCAATATCTATCAATTCTGTCAATTAATATGAATGGTTTGAATTCTCCTCTAAAGAGGCACAGGCTGGCTTACTGGATACAAAAATTCAGGCCAGATATCTGTTGGCTACAAGAAACTCACTTTACCTCCAAGGATAAAACAAGACTCAGGTTGAAGGGATGGGCAACCATATTCCAGGCAAATGGAAGATAGACAAATCTTGGGTTGCCATCTTATTTGCAGATATAGTAAGATTGAAACAAATGAAAAAAAATAATAAAGAAAAACAAGGATGGCCTCTCCTTTTAAAAGACAATGTTATTGTGCTATGGTTATGTAAGATATCAGCATTGGTGGGCAAAGGATGAAGGCACCACAGGACCTTACTCTACTTTTGTTGGAAAATTCTTGTGAATCTGCAATAAGTTCAAAACAAACTTTATTTAAAAAGACAATAGTAGCTACATCTACTAATAGAGTAGCCAGTAGCTACTGTGGCCATTGAGCATTTGCAATGTGTTGTATGTATAAAATGTATCCCATATTTAGTATGACACAAGAAAGAAGGCATAAAACTTCATTATAATTTTATATTTATTACATATTGAAATTGTAATATTTCAGGTATATTGTGTAAAATATATTATTAAAATTAATTTTGTCTTTTTGAACTTTATTTGGCCACTAGAAATTTTAAAATCACAGTTGTGGCTTGATTTATATGTCTATTGAACAAAGATGCTCTAAAACATTTTCCTGAATGAGTTTGTGAGGGAAACAACAATTTCAGAATTAGCTGGATATATAAACATCTTCTTAGTAGACAGCTTTTCTCACAAGGGATATAGATTTGGGAAGGGATGTAAGAATAGGGAAGACCTTAGTTCTAAACCATGTGTAACAATCCAGTTAGAAGTATTTGTGAGAGTTTAATAATTTCTTTTAGCTTCTAATGTCTATTTCAGTGTCTAAAACTAGAACAAGAGGATAAGGGTGGTTAGAATCTCTTAAACCCCTCATGAAGGGATACGGTGTGTATGAACTATTATATAAAGAGAATATAGAGGAGAAAGAGATAACTTTTAATCCAAGGTACATGAACAACACTAAATAAAATGGCAGTTATCTTGAGCCATGTATTTAGAAATACTCTAGAAAAAGAGTGTATTGAAGACAAAGTCATGAAACCAGAAAATGTGGCAGTAGTTTGGGAGACAGCTAATTATCTTATCTGGCTCAACATTAGGATATTTTCCTGCATAGTACATAGTGTTGCCAAAGTTGCTTGGGACAGATTATGTGAAAACTTGAATTCAGGCTATACAATTTGGAATTATTCTATAGAGTGTAGGATAGCATAAAATAATTTTGAACTCTGTTTGAAATAACTGCTAGTAGTGTGAAGAAAAGATTGACAAAAAAAAAAAAAAAAATGGAGGTAGAGAGACCAGAGAACTCAGGAATTACCCAATGGTCTATAAAGCCTGACATAAATAGTTAGAATAGCCATCTTAGTGTCCATGATTCTTCCACTCAAATTCAGTAAGTAATTGTTGAGAATATTCTCCAATAAAATTGTATAAGGCAAATGGTTTACTTGTCCTTCCCAAACATGAACAAATAAAAGAGCCTAGAATTGTTTAAGAAGGTACTGAAGGAGACTCCATTATTGAATAAATAAAGCCAGGTGATATAAAAGGAAGAGCTAAGGAAACTATTCATGTTTCTGGCTTGGTAGATAATATCTTCCATAAAGAAAAAGAATAAGAAAAAAATGTATAGAGAAGACTTAAAAACACCATGCATAGCATATACAGTCTTTTTTAAAATCCTTTTGGATTTGATTTGTAAGGAATTTTTAAGGTGACTAAATCCAATTCCACCATTGTACACATGAGGGACGTGCAGAGTTACTTGATATTGGAAAGGTTAGTGATGAAACTGGCTAAACCCAGACCTTTTGAATTATGAATACCCCAGTTCCTTTCTCTATATCTTTGCTTCCTAAAGTGTGACCCCTGGACACAAAATTATCAGCTTTTAAGAGGTTTTTAATGAGAAATGCAGATATAAGGCCCTACTCCAGATCTCCTATGTCTGAGTTTGCATTTATAGATGCCCAGTTATTTTATATACACATTAGTATTTAGTCCTCCTGTTCTACATCACACATCCCCATTTTGTAGGTAGAAGTTCAAAACTAAATGTAAAAAAGACAATTCTTTATATCTTCAGGATATTTAACTATTTTTTACAGAAAGTGGTTTATGTGCCTTTAAATCAAACTTTGCAGACTTTCAAAGAATGCTTTGGTTCATTGTTTATCCTGTGAATGAGGAAGCACAAGCTTTTCTTATCTGTTTCTATATTCTGGTTCACGGACCAAACATTCTTTTTCTTTTTCTTTCCACTCATAAATTTCTCTTAAAAAAATAACCTAGTTACTTTCTTCTAGTATTCCAGTCTCTTGGCTGAGAGTATCCAGGTGTACATCAACTTGTGGCTCTGTGATAATATTTTCATGACAAGGAAAGCCTCTTAAAAATACAGAATAATCTTATTTGCCTTGGTTTTCCAGAACTTGGCATGTACTTCGACTCTGCAAAGTGACCCCCCCCTCCAAAGAAGCACAAACCAAACAAGCTTAAGCAATAAAGTAGGTTTATTTACTCAATAAACTGAAAGTCCAGAATATGTTCTGTTTTGGGAAACAAGTGATGCAGCAGTTCAAACCCACCAAGGTCCATATGTCTGGTCTTGGCAGCAAAATGGCTTTAGTGGTTCCAGGCTCCACATCTTCCTACCAAGTACCAAGAAAAGAAAGAGAGAATCTCTTCTAATTGTTTCCATGGAAGAGAAGGGAAAATCCTGTTTCCAAATGGCTAAGTAGCTTCTTATTTTTAAGAAGCTATGATATGCTTATCCTTGAATCAATCTTGGTGTCCATGGAGATAGTCTATGTTGATTGACTTAAGCTAACTCAGGATACTCTTTAAGTCAGAGGGTGGTGATGGAGCCCACCCATGTTGCCTTTCCATGTGTACCAAAGAGGATATGAGTACTAAAGGATAAAAGTAAAGTTTTGCTAAGGAGAAGAGCAGCAAAATAAAGATTTTCACTTGTTGAATAAATGAATGAATGAACAATTGAATGCATATTGACTTTGCAGTCTTAAAACAGAACCAAGTATTAAAATGTAGTCTAGGAATGGTAAATATTATTTCTTTAATAATTTCCAAGAGCAAAGAGCTTTATAAAAACCTTCATGTCATTAAAAGTAAAGGTATCAATGTTTCCTCAAACCAATTTATCTGTTCCTCGTCTCTGTTCTCTTGTATACGGAAGATTAATATTCGTGGCAATTTCTCTTTATTACCATTTTTCTTCTGGTCAGATACTGCTTGCAAGATGTTGATATTTACAATGTTTGAAATTAGATTCTTTTTTAGCTTGAAAATATACCATTCTCAAAAACTTGTATGTCACAACTCGAATATGAAGCAGAGTCCTCTAGAATGACAGAGCAGAACTCTGGCTTGTTTTGTTTTATTTTATTTGTGCTTCTTCTAATTAGCTGCTGTTTCAGGGTCAAACACAGTAAATATATTCTTAGAATGGACATAAATGCTTTAAATGTCCATATATAAAGTTTCATACTCTGCTTCATTCTTGAATCAATGCCAATGAACTAGCCGTGAAAATCCAATTTAAAAAATTACCATGGCATAACTAAGACTGTGTTCAACATGACAGCACCAACACATTTTAGATATTTTTAGAGTTGTGGAATTGGTTATATACTCAAAAACTATGTTAAATATTTTGACAGAGAATGATAGATACAGTCTACTTAAGACAACCACATTAGTTTTTTCTCTACTCCCTAGTTTAGCTTCCATATATTGAAATATAATTTGCTTTGCCATTAAATGGAATTTTTAGATTTTACAGAGGATCCTGTGGTCTTACGGAGTATACTTTGAAAGTGAATTTGGATTCAAATCCCACTTCTGCTACTTATTTGCTGTGAGCATGTAGGCAAATTGCCTACCCTTGCTAATTGCAATTTCTTTCAGAATCAAAGGAGCCAATTCAGGACAAGCACTTAGTATAAATCTAGGACATGGTAGTCGCTCCATAAATGTTATTATTAAACCTTACATTCTCATTATTCATCTCAAGCTCTTCTTAGAGTTAGTATAGTTCATCTGTATGGGTAGGAGTAAGGAAGGGTAGCCATATTTGGAGATATATTTGGTTACTACAACATAAATGTTTTGAGAAAAGCAATTTTGGAGTAGAAAATTAGAATTAATACCTTTTCAATAAATCTACCTGAAAAATGTCTGAGGTTATATATCATATCTATACTGGAAGCCTAAACTGTAATTTTGTAAATGAAGACTTACTAGAACTCAACCACACCCATCCAATTCATTGATATTTTTATCTTTAATTGTTCTCATGATGTAAAGGTAAAGCTGAGTAATTGCAACAGAGACCACCTGATGTGCAAAGCTTAAAATATTTAAAATATGTCTCTTTACAGAAAAAATTGTGCCAATCTCTGAGTCAGAATATGACTAGAGATCATTAAAAGGGACTTGAGATACGGTCAATAGATTCTACAAATTTCGTTCAACATCCCTGTCAACCATCTTCTGATAAAATGAAAATATCTCAATATGATTTGTGGGAGACACAATCTAAAAGACAAAATAGGTTTATACTGTTTATACTTTACAGCCATATATAATAACATTCTGAGTTCCCTGAAAGTAGAACTGAAGACAAGCACTTGTATGCAGGTAGTTTATTTGGAAAATGATACAGGAAATAGCAGTTAGGGATCACAAAGATTGGAATGAAAAAAAGGATGTTACTTTGGATACCTTTATCTCCATTCTTGAGATACTTTACTCAGGAGAATATGTTCCAGATCCCTCCATGTAAACATAAAAGAGGTAAAGCTCCATTTTTTAAAGGCTGCATAGTATTCCATGGTATACATATACCACAATTTACTAATCCATTCATGGGTCAATGGGCACTTAGGCTTTTTCCATGACTTGGCTATTATGAATTGAGTTGCAATCAGTACTTCCAGGAAACTTATGTGTATTTAGTCACACTTATGAAAGATAGAACACAACTATATCCCAGGATTAAGGAGAGAAATGGAGTGGGGAAGGAGGGGAAGAGGAAGGTTTGATAGAGGGAGGGTAAAAGGTGGGACCACATCTATGGAGCATATGACAATGACAAGTCAATTCTGTCAAGTGTAGAATATAAATGTCTTAACAAAATAATGAAGTAAATGAGGTGAAAGCTAAAAAAAAAAAAAAAAATGAAAAGGAAAAGATGTTACTGAGCTAACCACTGCTATGAGCAACTCAGACTCATTCCTTAAAGAACTCCCTAGATTTTAACACCCCTTTGACAGTTTTGGATAGATCCTCCAAGAAGAAACTAAAGAAAGTTTAGTTATTAGACTTAAACCTAACCCTAGAACAAATGGACATTATAGACCTCTATGGAACATTTCACTCTAATAAAACTGAATATATATTCTTTCCATCAGCTCATGGGTTATCCTCCAAAATTAGGACATAAGTCTAACCTCAGCAAGTTTAAAAGTATAGAAATTATTTCTTCTATCTTCTCTGACCACCATGGAATAAAAATTGAACTCAACAGCAATGGGAATCTCCATACTCAAACAAGGTCATGGAAGCTAAATAATCTTAGGCTGACTGATAGCTGGGTCAAAGATGAGATTATGAAGGAAATCACCAAATTTTTGGAACTAAATGATAATGAAGACATAAATTATCAAAACCTCTGGGATACTGCAAAGGTAGTCCTAAGAGACTAAATTTATAGCATTGGAAGCCTTCATCAAGAAAACAAAAAGAGAGGAAGTCAACAACTTAATAGACCATCTCAAGCAACTGGAAAAGAAAGAACATTGCAACCCCAAACACAGCAGAAGAAAAGAAATAACCAAAATTAGGACAGAATTAAATGAAATTGAAAACAAAAGGATCATTCAGAAGGTCAACAAAACAAAAAGTTGTTTTTTTGAAAAAATTAACAAAATTGATAAACCTTTGGCCAACCTAACCAGAAATAGAAAAGTAAAATCTCTAATATCATCTAGCATAAGTGATAAAGGAGAAACAACAAAAGACACTTAAAAATCCTCAGTGATTACTACAAAAATCTCTATTCCCAGAAATATGAAAATCTGAAAGAAATGGACGCCAGCTTCCTAGACTTAACCAGAAAGAATTAGAAATCTTGAATAGACGTATATCAACCACTGAAATAGCATCATCAATACGAAATCTCCCTAAAAAGAGAAAAGTCCAGGACCAGATGGCTTCACATCTGAATTCTATCAAACCTTTCAAGAGGAACTAGTACCTATATTATACAATGTTTTCCAAAGCATAGAAAAAGAAGGAATACTTCCCAACACACTCTATGAAGCAATTATCACCCTGATACCCAAACCAGGAAAGGATCCAACAAAGAAAGAAAATTATAGACCAATATCATTAATGAATATCGATGCAAAAATATTCAATAAGATCTTAGCAAATAGGATTTAACAACACATCAAAAAAAATTATACACCATGATCAAGTTGGTTTTATTCCAGGGTTACAGGATTGGTTCAACATACGCACATCTATAAACATAATATATCACATCAATAAAATAAAAAATAAAGACCCTAAGATTCTCTCAATTGATGTAGAAAAAGCCTTTGATAATATGCAGCATCCTTAAGAGAAGACATTCTTAAGAAAATAGTCATAGAAAGGATATTTCTTAAACTGATAGAGGCCATTTACAGCAAACTCACAGCCAATATCATATTGAATGGTATAAAATTGAAAACATTTCCACTTAGATCAGGAACAAGGCAAGGATGCCCACTGTCTTCATATTTAACGTAGTAATGGAAGTCTTAGCTATTGAAATCAGGCAAGAGAAGGTGATCGAGGGTATCCAAATAGGGTCAGAGGATATCAAACTCTCACTCTTCACTGATGACATGATCCTATACCTGAAAAATCTCAGGGACTCAACTTCAAAACTCTTAGAAGGGATCAAGAAATACAGCAACGTCTCAGGATACAAAATCAATACTTAGAAGTCAGTAGCTTTGAGGGACAGAGGGCGGGGGTGGGGCCTTGGTGTGTGTCACACTTTATGGGGGCAAGACATGATTGCAAGAGGGACTTTACCTAACAATTGCAATCAGTGTAACCTGGTTTATTGTACCCTCATTGAATCCCCAACAATAAAAAAATAAAAAATAAAGAAGTCAGTAGCTTTTATATATACCAACAATAGTTAAGCTGAAAAAAAACAATCAAGGACTCTATTCCTTTTACAATAGTGCCAAAGAAGATGAAATATCTGGGAATTTACTTAACAAAGGACATGAAAGATCTCTATAAAGAGAATGATGAAACTCTGAGAAAAGTAATAGCTGAAGATGATGTTAACAAATGGAAAAACATACCATGCTCATGGCTGGGAAGAATCAACACTGTTAAAATGTCCATATTACCCAAAGCAAGATACAGATTTAATGTAATTCCTATTAAAGCACCATTGCCATATTTTAAAGAACTTGAAAAAATAGTAATGCATTTTATATGGAATCAGAAAAAACCTTGGATAGCAAATACATTACTCAGAAATAAGAACAAATCAGGAGGTATCACATTACAAGACTTCAGGCTATACTATACACTGTCTGTTTTGATAGTGATTGAAACAGCATGGTACTGGCACAAAAACAGAGCAGTAGATTTATGGAACAGAATAGAGAACCAAGAGATGAACCCAGCTGTTTATCATCATTTGATCTTTAATAAGCCTATCAAAAATATTCAGTGGGGGAAAGACTCCCTTTTTAACAAATGGTGCTGGGTAAACTGGCTGGCGACCTATAGAAGACTGAAACTGTACCCCCACCTTTCACCATTAACAAAAATTGATTCTCACTGGATAAAATATTTAAATTTAAGACATGAAACTATAAAAATACTGGAAGAGAGTGCAGAGAAAACACTTGAAGAAATTGTCCTGGGAGAATATTTTATGAGGAGTACTCCCAAGCAATTGAAGCAACACCAAAAATCCATTACTGAGATCTGATCAAACCAAAAAGCTTTTGCACAGCCAAGAGCACAGTAAGTAAAGCAAACAGAATTTTGCTTTTTGCAAAAAAATTTTGCAAAAATTTTGCAAAAAATTTGCAAAAAAGCCCAAGTGCCCAAACAGAAAATTTTGCAAATAGAATTTCCTTCAGAATGGGAGAAAATTTTTGCGGGTTATACTTCTGACAAAGGTCTGATAACTAGAATCCACAGAGAACTCAATATAATCAATAAGAAAAGAATAAATAACCCCATTTCTATGTGGGCAAGAGACTTGAACAGAAACTTCTCTGAGGAAGACAGGCACATGGCCTAGAAACACATGAAAAAATGCTCATCATCCTTAATCATCAGAGAAATGCAAATCAAACCACTTTGAGATATCATCTAACTCCAGTAAGATTAGTCCACATCACAAAATCCCAAAACTACAGATGTTGGTGTGGTACAGAGAGAAGAGAACACTTTTACACTGCTGGTGGGAGTGCAAGCTAATATGACCTTTTTGAAAAGAAGTTTGGAGAACACTCAAGGAACTAAAAGTAGACCTACTGTTTAGTCCTGCAATTCCTGTACTAGGTATATACCCAGATGATCAAAAATTATTTTACAACAAAGACATTTACACCAGAATGTTTATTGCAGCCCGATTCATAATAGCCAAGACATGGAAACAGCCCAAGTGCCCATCGACCCATGAATGGATTAACAAATGTGGTATATGTTCATCATGGAATACTATGCAGCCATAAAAAAGATGGAGATTTCACATCTTTTATGTTTACCTGGATGGAGCTGGAGCATATTCTACTTAGTAAAATATCTCAAGAATGAAAAAAAGTATCCAGTGTACTCAATACTACTATGAAATCAGTATATAACCACCTACACACTCATACGAATGGCAAAACTTAACTATAATCCTGAAAGTAGAAGGGAAGAAGAGAGAGAGGGAAGGGGAGGAGGGATATGGGAGGGGAGAGGGTATTGGGGGGGACCTCACCTAATGTGCATGATGTAATGGTACATTTCTAACCTATTAAGAAATTAGTATGATTGCGATGGATGTGTCACTTAGTTCAATGTAAACATTTCACATTGTATATTGAAGCAGTACCCTGAACCACATAAATGCATCAATGTAAAAAGTCATGATTTAATAAAAAATAATTAATTAAAAAATAAAGACCCCCTAGAGAGCTGTGTAAACTGCATCTAGAACTGGAAAAAGGGAGCATTTATTCATTGGCTCTGATTTTCACTGATTTGAGACAGGTAGATAGTGATAATAATCAAAACAAAGAAACTACATAACATCTAATCAATTAGGCAATAGTAAAATTAGAAAAATAAAAATTAATTTTTTGGCTCGAAATAATATTTGTGATTCTCAACATATTGGTATTTTATATTATATTTATTAAAATATAAATATTTTATATTTTCAAAATATAAAATTGAAAATAATTTTATTCTAATTCAAAAAATAAACAGTCAAGAAGTACTAGAATGAGATAACAATTTAGACAAATTCTTAACATACAGATTTCTAAGTTGCCAGTAGGGATCCAATCATAATTAATGACATGTCAAGATTTTTTACTATGATCTTAATAAATAATTCGTGTCTTTTCTGAAGATCTATTTTTCTTTCCTGTAATCTTAAAGAATAAGACTAGCTTTTTGGGCAGCCCTGTGGCTCAAAGGAGTAAGGTGCCAGCCCCATATGCTGGAGGTCGTGGGTTCAAACCCAGCCCCCGCCAAAAACTACAAAAAATAAAAAATAAGACTAGCTTTCGATAGAGTTAAACAAGTGGCTTCCTAGACTGTATGATTTTAGAAGCCAAAGATTTTCTACAAATATTTCTCCCTTCCTTACCTGGGATTCCAGTCAGTTCGTTTAATTAGTATTTAAAACTCAAATTCTCGTGGTAAAGGTAGGCATTTAAGTTACTATCAAGTGTTTATGTTTTGACATGAATAAACTTACTTATTCAGCCTGATTATATGAGAATACAATTTCATTAACCAAGGATCTGATAATACTGAGGATTGGAAAGAATAATTGAAAAATCTCAGTGCTCTTTGCTGCAAACAAAAATAAAAATAAAACCCATTCTCAGGTTCATACACAAACTTACATACACACACATATTTTCTTTCAAAATATGGCCATGTTATACATATTTCCCTTCTATGTATTTTTTCATATACAACGTATTCTGATGATCCTTCTGTGTTTGTGTGTATAGGGCCTACCTTTACTTTATGGATGCATAGTAATGATGATTTATTTAACCACTTCTCTTCATAGTGAGCATCAGACTATTTCCAGTTACTTGGTATTTCAGAGTGCTGAAATTAATGTTCTTAGGCATATGTATTTATGTATATGATTGATATTCATTAAGATAAATTTACATGCTCCAAACATAAAATTGCAATAATAATACTTAGTACATTTAAAATTTGATAGATTATGTCAAACCCCCTTCCAAAGCATTTTATCAATTTAGAACCTTTGTTAAGAATTCCTCAAATAGCAAAGAACGTGAATTAAAAATAATCTAAATAAATAGGGTTTATTTTTCTCTCAAAATAGTAGGTCTGAAGGTAGTAGCTGCTGGTATTCGTTCAATGGCCCAAAAATATCATAGCTTGGTATTTGTGAGTTTCTTGGCCTTTCCCTTTTTTTTTTTGTAGAGACAGAGTTTCACTTTATTGCCCTCGGTAGAGTGCCGTGGTGTCACACAGCTCACAGCAACCTCCAACTCCTGGGCTTAGGAGATTCTCCTGCCTCATCCTCCCGAGTAGCTGGGACTACAGGCGCCCGCCACAACGCCCAGCTATTTTTTTTGTTGCAGTTTGGCCGGGGCTGGGTTTGAACCTGCCACCCTCGGTATATGGGGCCGGCGCCCCTTGCTCACTGAGCCACAGGCTCCGCCCGGCCTTTCCCTTATCATGACAAGATGATGCCATTGCTCCAGGCATAATATCTACATTCAAAACATAATGAAGCAGAGAAGGGAGGCGCCTGCTACAACTCTTCCTTATTACTCATAAATACTCCTATTCTTATACACCTTCACAGTATGCTTATTGTTCATTAGACCTTCACAGTATGAGTATAGATTAGAGACATGTCATAAGACCACCACAGCTCCGAGGGTGACATAGTGAGACTCTGTCTCAAAAACAAACAAACAAACAAAAAACCCACCACAGCTGCAAAGACAGCTGGGAAAATGAGTATTTATATTTCTATGCTCTAAAGTGAGGCAAGCAATGAAGAAAATGGTGGGAAATGGGTGTGAGTTAGCAAAATATCAGTTAATTTTGGTATGTAAAACTATCTGAAATACCCATTGTATGGAATTCTTCCCAAGATTAGAAAGTTCAAAGTTTCTCACCTGGGTTGGGTGTTACTAAAAATATATCCAATTGTTAAAATGTTATTAACCTGGTAATCTATAAAGTTGGGTGAGTTTTTGATTTTTTTAAATAGTTGATAATTTGTAGTCCTCTTGGAAATTGCATGAGTTTTCAATTTATCTCTCTTGTTCATGAATTGCTCATCTTACAAGGTCTGGCAATTAATTACAAGAACTTGACACTGTGTGCTTACATTGATGGCACTGTACAAACAAGTTGGTAAGGTTTCATAACCTTAGCAAGCCAGTGTCTCACAGCTGTGTTTGTGTCAACATGTGGTGACGTCTAACTTAGTGGTGTTCATTATTTTTGGTTCATATTTTTGTGTGCCATAGTGAGAATATTGGAGCTTGAATTGGAGTACTAAGCAAATGTTACATTTCTTATTAAACTTGGCAAGAGTAAAAGTGAAATCAGGATCATGTTAGTCCAAGTTTATGGGGATAATGCCATGAAGAAAACAGCAGTGTTGCTACAATTGCAAGTGGGTCTTCTTAAAATCTTTTCCCAGGCCAATTTTCTCAACAGTTTTCCCACACTTTCTTCTAGAATTTTTATTGTTTCATGTCCTAAATTAAAATATTTTATTCAGCAAGAGTCAATTTTTACCAAAGGTAAGAAGCATGGGTTCAGTTTCAATCTTCCACATTTGGCTCTATTCCCCAGTGTATGTTTTTGTTTGCTTTATCAAAGATCATATGGCGATATATGGCTGGGAGCATCTCCAGGTTCTCTATTCTATTTCTTAGATCTATATCTCTATCTTGTGCCAATATCATGCTCTTTTGATCACTGTAGACTTTTAGTATAACCTGAAGTCTGTTAACATGATGCCTTCAAATTTTTTTTTGTTTCTCAAAATTGTATTGGCTATTCAAGGATTTTTATGGTTCCATATGAAATGAAGTTCTTTTTTGTCAAGTTCTTCAAAATATGATGTCAGTGCTTTCATGAGGAGTGCATTAAATCTGTTGATCATTTTGGGTAGTGTGGACATTTTAACAATGTTGATTCTTCCCAGCCATGAGCATGGAATGTTCTTCCCTTTGTTAACATCTCCTGCTATTTCTTTTCTCAGGTTTTCTTTTTTTTTTTTTCTGTAGAGACAGAGTCTCACTTTATGGCCCTCAGTAGAGTGCCGTGGCCTCACACAGCTCACAGCAACCTCCAACTCCTGGACTTAGGCAATTCTCTTGCCTCAGCCTCCCGAGTAGCTGGGACTACAGGTGCCCGCCACAACGCCCGGCTATTTTTTTGGTTGCAGTTTGGCCGGGGCCTGGTTTGAACCCGCCACCCTCGGTATATGGGGCCGGCACCTTACCAACTGAGCCACAGAGATCCTTCATAGCCTTTGCGAGAGTCCCAGGTATTTCATTTTCTGTGAAGGGTATTGTGTCTTTAATTTGATTTTCAGTTAGACTATTATTGGCATATATGAAGGCTGCTGATTTGTGCTCATTGATTTTGTATCCCAAGACATTACTGTATTTTTGATCACTTCCAAGACCTTTATATTTGAGTCTCTGGGGCTTTCCAGTTATAAGATCATGTCATCTGTGAAGAGCAATAATTTGACCTCCACTGTCCACAGTTGTATACCCTTGATCCCCATCTCTTATCTGACTGCCTTGGCTAGGACTTTCAGCAGTATGTGAAGTAGCAGAGGCAACAGTGGTCTTTCTTGTCTGGATCTACTTCTAAGTAAAAATGCTTTCTGTTTTACTCCATTCAATACTATATCAGCTGTGGGATTAAAAAGCTTCTGCCCAACTGAGTATACCACAACTAAAGCAAACAGCCTTAAGAATGGGAGAAGATATTTGTATGCTATGAATCTGACAAAGGGCTGATAACTAGTTTTAACAGAAAACTGAAATAATCAACAAGAAAAGAGCAAATGACCCCATTTGTAAGTGCAAAAGAGACTTGAACAAAAACTTCTTTGAAGATGGCAGATGAATGGTCATGAAACACATGAAAGAAATGGTCATCTTCCCTAATCATCAGAGAAATACAAATCAAAAGCAGTCTCCAGTGAGATTAGCCTACATCACAAAATCCTGAATCTGCAGATGCTGGAGTCGTTGTGGAGAGAAAGGAGCACTTTCACACTGCTGGTGGGGATTGAAAACTAATGTAACCTCTATGGAAAAAAGTATGGAGAATTCTCAAAAAACTAACAGACGTTTCATTTGATCTTAAAATAATTTGAAAAAAGTTTTTTTTTTTTTTTTTTTTTTTTACCACAAGGACATTTGCACCAGAATGTTTATTGCAGCTCAATTCACAATTACCAAGATGTGGAAGCAACCAAAGTGCCCGTAAGCCCATGAATAGATTAACAAACTGTTGTATATGTATATTGTGTAGTACTATTCAGTCATAACAAAAGATGGAGACTTTACATCTTTTGTGTTTACCTGAATGAAGTTGAAACACATTATTCTTAGTAAAGTATTTCAAGAATGGGAAAAATCTATCCAATATACTCAATACTAATATGAAACAAATATCTAAACAACTACATGCCCCTCATAAAAAATACAAGTATAGTCTACGAAGAGGGAGGAAAGAGAAGGGAAAGGTAAGGGGAGGAGGGAGGGTGTTTGGTAGGATCTCACCTAATGTGCACAATGTGAGGATGTTCAGCACACCTCCTACATGAAGAGCTCAGCTAGAACTTGAACTTAACCTTAAAAATGTGAACAATGCAACCTAAATATTTGTGCCCTAATATTAATCTTAAATTTTTTTAAAAAAGAAGAAAACAGCTGTAGACAAATTAATTAAATGTTTTTCTTGGGGGAGAAAAAGTGGCACTGATAAAGAAAGGTAAGGGTGACTACTCATGACCAGAACTGATGAAACATTCCAAAAATCTATTGAATTATGCATTGAAATCATCATCTGATTATAAGAAGCATAGCAGATCAAGTAAATATAGACAGAGAAACAGTTAGAAAAATCTTAACTGAAAATCTTGGTACAGGAAATGAGTGTGCAAAAATGGTCCCAAAGGACCTCACCAATAAATAAAAGCAAAGAGCTCACACAGCAGTCTTGTAAAGGAGCTTTTAGCCAGTAAACAAATAACTTTATTGGAATACCTTCCTTTCCCTACTCAACTGATCTAGCCCCCAATGACTATTTTCTTTACTCAAAGATTAGAGACATATTGAAAGGAAGAAATTTTTATGATATTCAGGACATCAAAAATAATATGAGGACAGCTTTGATGGCCATTTCAGAAAAAGAGTTTTAAAATTGCTTTGAAAGGTGACTATTCACAGGCATTGGTGAATAGTTTCCCAAGGAGACTACATTCAGCAATGAGGTATGCAGCGCTTTTTCTAGGATGAGTTTGCAAACTTTTCAGAACTCGTAGTATATTCAGGAAGAGGTCTGTATATTGTTAAGTTCCTGAGTTGAGAGAAAAAGATAACCACATCAGAAGAGCCATGACCTGGAAGGCAGGACTCTAAAGGCAAACTTCAAGAATTCCTTTTTTTTTCTTTTATATATGTCATTACATTGAATAAAAATAAATTTTCCCTGGCAACCTCACAACTTCAGAGCAAGAGCATAGAACTGTAATATTTTGAGATACTTTGATAAAACCAAGCCCAAAGTCAGAAATTCCACACTTGGTTGACATTCAGAATTACCCAAGAAACAACTCATTGCTACTGATTTCCAATTCTGAAGATTATGATTCAACACATCTTTAGTGGGCTTTAGAACCTGGTTTGGTTCCAAACCTATGGTTTGGATTTTGTGTGTGTGGTTATTTTGTTTGTTTTTTCCCTAGTAAATATTTAGCAGTCGTCAGGTGGGGGTATAAGGAAATCATCAGCCTAGGTGGGCCCGAGTTCTCTCCATGGTGCTGAAAGTAAATGTCTGAAAGACAAAGGCAGGAAAGCTAATTCAAACATACCTCACACTCGGAAGTAAGTGCTTGTGTTTTAATCAAAAGAGCCAATAAAGTAGAATGAAGATAAACTAGGAATGTACATTTTATAGTTTTTCTAAGTATTAGTGAGCAAAATATATTAATTAAATGTTACTGTCTATTTAGAAAAAATCTTAATTCAATATCTAGTATAACTAAATCTCAAGTGCAATTTGCCTGTTTTTTTTTTTTTTACTTTCTCTGTCAATATTTTTTTCTTTTTTTTTTTTATTGTTGGGGATTCATTGAGGGTACAATAAGCCAGGTTACACTGATTGTAATTGTTAGGTAAAGTCCCTCTTGCAATCATGTCTTGCCCACATAAAGTGTGACACACACCAAAGCCCCACCCCCCTCCCTCCATCCCTCTTTCTGCTTCCGCCCCCATAAACTTAATTGTCATTAATTGTCCTCATATCAAAATTGAGTACATAGGATTCATGCTTCTCCATTCTTGTGATGCTTTACTAAGAATAATGTCTTCCAATTCCATCCAGGTTAATACGAAGGATGTAAAGTCTCCTTTTTTTTTGCAAACTTTAAAACAAGAATCTCAAAATTTAATAAGCACATGACTCTCCTAGGAATCTTTTAAAAGATGCATTTTGACTCATTGGTTCTTGAGTGCCCTGAGATTTTTAATTTCAAGTAAACTCTCTGACACACAAAATCCACATACATGTTTCCATGTAAACAAATCCATGAGAACAGGATAAAAGAAGGAGGCAGAGAAAATCCAGAAAGAAACTCAAGGAAGGGACCTAATGTCCAGAGCAGTCACACTGTATTACACATTGTATTTTTAGATCTCTGTTTTTCAAAGAGTACTTATGACCAAAAGGAAAAAGAAAATAGTTCCCAGTCATAGGGAAAAAAGCAAACAAAACTATGCAATAGCAACTTAGGAAAACGCAAAAATACACATACATACACACACATGGTGGAAACTGTCCCCAGAGAAGCACATGCATTAAGGTCACTAGACAAAAACATCCTCCCATAGTTTTCCTTTAAATTTTAAGGTGGATTTCTTTCTTTTTTCTTTTTTTTTTTAGTATATTTATAATATCTGATTTGATGTTTTTGTCTCCATTTTTTTTAATGGCTGAATAGCATTCCATGGTATACATATACCACAGCTTGTTAATCCATTCCTGGGTTGGTGGGCATTTAGGCTGTTTCCACATTTTGGCGATTGTAAATTGAGCTGCAATAAACAGTCTAGTACAAGTGTCCTTATGATAAAAGGATTTTTTCCTTCTGGGTAAATGCCCAGTAATGGGATTGCAGGATCAAATGGGAGATCTAGCTTGAGTGCTTTGAGGTTTCTCCATACTTCCTTTCAGAAAGGTTGTACTAGTTTGCAGTCCCACCAGCAGTGTAAAAGTGTTCCCTTCTCTCCATATCCATGCCAGCATCTGCAGTTTTGAGATTTTGTGATGTGGGCCATTCTCACTGGGGTTAGATGATATCTCAGGGTTGTTTTGATTTGCATTTCTCTAATATATAGAGATGATGAACATTTTTTCATGTGTTTGTTAGCCATTCGTCTGTCATCTTTAGAGAAAGTTCTATTCATGTCTCTTGCCCATTGATATATGGGATTGTTGGCTTTTTCATGTGGATTAATTTGAGTTCTCTATAGATCCTAGTATTCAAGCTTTTGTCTGATTGAAAATATGCAAATATCCTTTCCCATTGTGTAGGTTTTCTCTATCCTTTGGTTATTGTTTTCTCTATCCTTTGTTATTGAAGCTTTTCAGTTCAGTTTAATGAAGTCCCATTTGTTTATTTTTGTTGTTGTTGCAATTGCCAAGGCAGTCTTCTTCATGAAGTCTTTCCCCACGCCATTATCTTCCAGTGTTTTTCCTATGCTTTCTTTGAGGATTTTTATTGTTTCATGCCTTAAATTTAAGTTCTTTATTAATCTTGAATCAATTTTTGTGAGTGGGGAAAGGTGTGGGTCCAGTTTCAGTCTTTTACATATAGACATCCGGTTCTCCCAACATCATTTATTGAATAGGGAGTCTTTCCCCCAAGGTATGTTCTTGTTTGGTTTATCGAAGATTAGGTGGTTGTAAGATGTTAGTTTCATTTCTTGGTTTTCTATTCGATTCCAAGTGTCTATGTCTCTGTTTTTGTGCCAGTACCATGCTGTCTTGACCACTATGGCTTTGTAGTACACACTAAAATCTGGTATGCTGATGCCCCCAGCTTTATTTTTATTACTAAAAACTGCCTTAGCTATACGGAGTTTTTTCCAGTTCCATACAAAACACAGAATCATTTTTCCCAAACCTTGAAAGTACGATGTTGGTATTATGATAGGAATGGCATTGAATAGGTAGATTGCTTTGGGAAGTATAGACATTTTAACAATTTTGATTCTTCCCATCCATGAGCATGGTATGTTCTTCCATTTGTTAATATCCTCTGCTATTTCCTTTCTGAGGATTTCATAGTTTTCTTTATAGAGGTCCTTCACCTCCTTCATTAGGTATATTCCTAGATATTTCATTTTCTTTGAAACTATGGTGAAGGGAGTTGTGTCCTTAATTAGATTCTCATCTTGACTGTTATTGATGTATACAAAGGCTACTGACTTGTGGACATTGATCTTATATCCTGAAACATTACTGTATTTTTTGATGACTTCTAGGAGTCTTGTGGTTGAGTCTTTGGAGTTCTCTAAGTATAAGATCATGTCGTCAGCAAAGAGGAAGAGTTTGACCTCCTCTGCTCCCATTTGGATTCCCTTTATTTCCTTGTCTTGCCTAATTGTATTGGCTAGAACTTCCAGCACTATATTGAATAGAAAAGGTGACAGAGGACAACCTTGTCTGGTTCCAGTTCTAAGAGGAAAAGCTTTCAGTTTTACTCCATTCAGTAAAATATTGGCTGTGGATTTGTCATAGATAGCTTCAATCAGTTTTAGAAATGTGCCACCTATGCCTATACTCTTCAGTGTTCTAATTAGAAAAGGATGCTGGATTTTATCAAATGCTTTTTCTGCATCTATTGAGAGGATCATGTGATCTTTATTTTTGCCTCTGTTAATATGGTGGATAACGTTTATGGACTTGCATATGTTAAACCAACCTTGCATCCCTGGGATGAAGCCTACTTGATCATGATGAATGACTTTTTTGATGATAAGCTGTAATCTATTGGCTAGGATTTTGTTGAAAATTTTTGCATCTATATTCATGAGTGAGATTGGTCTGAAATTCTCCTTTTTGTTTGGGTCTTTTCCTGGTTTTGGTATCAGGGTGATGTTTGCTTCATAGAATGTGTTGGGGAAGATTCCTTCTTCCTCAATTTTTTGGAATAATTTCTGCCGTACAGGAATAAGCTCTTCCTTGAAGGTTTGATAGAATTCTGGAGTGAAGCCATCTGGACCAGGGCATTTTTTGGTTGGAAGAGTTTTTATTGTTTCTTTGATCTCAGTGCTTGAAATTGGCCTGCTCAGGAGCTCTATTTCTTCTTGGCTGAGTCTAGGGAGAGGGTGTGATTCCAAATATTGATCAATTTCCTTCAGATTGTCAAATTTCTGTGCATAGAGTTTCTGGTAGTATTCAGAGATGATCTCTTGTATCTCTGTGGGATCAGTTGTTATTTCCCCTTTATCATTTCTGATTGAGGTTACTAGAGATTTTACTTTTCTATTCCTCGTTAGTCTGGCCAATGCTTTATCTATTTTATTTATTTTTTTCAAAAAATCAACTTCTTGTTTTATTAATTTTCTGAATGATTCTTTTGTTTTCAATTTCATTGATCTCTGATTTGATTTTGGATATTTCTTTTCTTCTACAGAGTTTAGGCTTAGATTGTTCTTCTTTTTCCAATTGCATAAGATGGCTTGTGAGATTGTTGATGCACTCTCTTTCTGTTTTTCAAATTTAGGCATCTAAAGTGATAAATTTTCCTCTCAAACCTAATTTTGCAGTATGCCACAGGTTTTGGTAACTTGTGTCTTCATTGTTGTTATGCTCAAGGAAGTTAATGATTTCCTGTTTAATTTCTTCCTGCACCCATCTGTTATTCAACAGAAGATTGTTTAATTTCCATGCCTTTGGGTGGGGTCGAGCATTTTTGTTAGAGTTGAGTTCCACCTTTAGTGCCTTATGGTCTGAGAAGATACAAGGTAAAATTTCAATTCTTTTGATTCTGTTGATATTTGTTTTGTGTCCCAGGATATGATCAATTTTGGAGAATGTTCCATGGGGTGATGAGAAGAATGTATATTCTTTATCTTTTGGGTGGAGTGTTCTATATGTGTCTATCAAGCACAGTTGTTCTAGTGTCTCATTTAAATCTTTTATATCTTTGTTTATTTTCTGTTTAGAGGATCTGTCCAGCTCTGTAATTGGAGTGTTAAAGTCCCCTGTTATTATGGTATTATCAGATATCATATTGCTCAGACTGAGTAAGGTCTGTTTCAAGAATCCGGGAGCATTTAAACTGGGTGCATAAATATTTAGAATTAAAATGTCTTCTTGTTGTATTTTTCCCTTGATCAATATAAAGTGCCCATCTTTGTCTTTTTTGACGTTAGTTGCTTTAAATCCACATGAATCTGAAAATAAGGTTGAAACTCCTCTTTTCTTCTGAATTCTATTTCCCTGAAAAATTCTCTTCCAACCCTTGACTCGGAGCTTTAATTTGTCTTTTGAAGCCAGGTGTGTTTCTTGCAGACAGCAAATGGATGGCTTGTGTTTTTTAATCCAGTCAGCCAATCTATGTTTCTTCAGTGGGGAATTCAAGCCAATAACATTTATTGAGATAATTGATAAGTGTGGTAGTGTTCTATTCATCTTATTTTGTGAGAGTCCATTGCTTAGTTTTATCTTTTGCATCAGTGTGGAGGTTAGGCTCTGTCCTTTAATTTCTGAGTTCTTACTTTGCTGCTGATCCATTGTGGTGGTCAGTGTGCAGAACAGGTTGAAGTATTTCCTGTGGAGCTTGTCTTGTTGTGGCGAATTTCCTGAATGTTTGTATATCCGTAAATGATTTGATTTCTCCATCAATTTTTAAGCTTAGCTTAGCAGGGTACAGAATTCTGGGCTTGAAATTGTTCTGTTTAAGTAGATTAAAGGTAGATGACCATTGTCTTCTTGCTTGGAAAGTTTCATTAGAGAAGTATGCGGTCACTCTGATGGATTTGGCCCTGTAGGTCAACTGGTGCTTACTCCTGGCAGCTTGCAGAATCTTTTCTTTTGTCTTGACTTTGGACAGGTTCATCACAATATGTCTTGGAGAAGCTCAGTTAGAGTCCAGGTACCTGGGGTCCGATATCCCTCTGAAAGCAGTGTGTCAGAATCTTTGGTGATATTTGGGAAATTTTCTTTTATAATATTCTCTAGTATGGCTTCCATTCCTCTGGGGCATTCTTCTTTCCCTTCTGGAATTCCTATAACTTGTATGTTGGAATGCTTCATAAAGTCCCATAATTCTGCCAGTGAACGTTCTGCTTTCTCTCTCTTCTTTTCTACCTCTTTTACTATCTGAGTTATCTCAAGAACTTTGTCTTCTACCTCTGAAATTCTTTCTTCTGCATGGTCTAACCTGTTGCTGATACTTTCCATTGCATCTTTAAGTTCCCTACTTGACTGTTTCAGTTCCTTCAGCTCTGCTATATCCTTTTTATATTCTTCATATTGTTCATCTCTTATTTGATACTGTTTTTGGATTTCCTTTTGGTTATTTTCCACTTTATTAGCAGTTTCCTTCATTGTTTCCATCATTTCTTTCATTGTTTTCATCATGTGTATTCTAAATTCCCTTTCTGTCATTCCTAACATTTCTTTATAGATGGAATCATCTGCAGTAGCTACCTCATGGTTTCTTGGCGGGGTTGTTCTGGACTGGTTCTTCATGTTGCCTGGAGTTTTCTGCTGATTCTTCCTCATGAGTGATTTGTTTTATCTGTTTCCTTGCCCTAATTTTCCTTTCACTTCCTCTTGCTCTTTAAGTTCTTGTGCATGTGGAAGTTGCCGGCGGGTTCAGGCGGGTTTAGACGGTTTGAACACACGCGACCACTTGCCGTTTTTCCACTGTTTTAGTCCTCCTCTTGGGGTCCAGAAGTCTCTCGCTGACTTCCTGTTTCCTCACAGGGGTGATGATGGGCAGATCCCACCAGCCAGACATGCCTGGAGTCCTATCTCCCCAGACTCACGGTGCCCAGATGCAAGGAAGCTGTTACTCGGCTGCCATTTTGCTCCACCTCTCCCTCTTCCCTCTGGTTTGCACCCCATTGGAGATGGCTGCAGACTACAGTCTCCAGCAAGGAAAGGCTTTCAATGCCAAGAGCTTCCTGTTTTAATAAATATAATTTATACTTTAGGTATTACCTTGAGGGAAAGTCTGAGTAATTTTGAAAAAAAAAATAGAAAATGTATAAATCTGTCTTTGAGAAAATTCAATAGGAATTATCACGGATTTACATGACTAATCTGCCTTATTTCTTGTCTTATACTTTATAATAGTCAACCTTCCCAAATTACCTAAGAATTCCTAGGCAATTACAATAGTTTTCTTGGTCTAAGAAGAGGCAGAAGTTAAAGCTGTAAACTAGAGCCAAAATTCTTAAGTTGGAATTTCAACTCCACTACTTACTAGCTATGTGACCTTTGATAAACCTATTAATCTCTCTGCATCTCAGTTTCATTTTATGTAAATTAGGACTAGTAATAGTGCATATCACAGAGAGTAACTGCATATTAAATGAATTGATACATGTAAAAATATCTGTAACTGCTCTATAGTAAGTGTTCAAAAATTTCAGCAATTAGCTGCAGCAATGGTTTCTATTAAGCACTATAGATGACATTGGCAAGTTACTACACTCATGTTTTTACATGCCCTCCCTGTATATAAAATGAAGAAAAAGTTTATACGGTATGTCTCAATTGAAATATAATTTTCATAATTTTTGAAACAAGATTATAGGTCTAAAGAGAGGATGTTCTCTATAATTTAGAGCTAAAGCTCATCATAATATTTCTGTGAGTTACTTGTTATTGTAAAACAAATTATTCTAAAGCTTCATAATCTAAAAGAACTTAAAAATTATTATTTTTAAAGATTCTGGCTGTTAATTGAGAAGTCCTGCTGGTTTCACATGGGTTTACTTATGAAGGTAGTCTGCTGTAGAATCAGCTAAGGACTAGACTCAGCTGAGATTTTTCACTATGTGAACTTCCATCCTAGCCTGCCACCTTCACTGAATGTTGATCTCAGGAAAACATTCTAAAATGGCAAAAACAAAAGCTTCAACGCTTCACATGACCCAACTTTCAAAGTCATCTGCATATTCTATCAGTCAGAGCAAGTCACAAGGCCAGCTGTGTTTTAAGAACTGGGAAAAGTAGCTTACACCTCCTTATAGGAATAGCTTCAAAATCACATTGCAAATCATGAGAAGAATTAATGCATCAGTGTTTGAAAACAATCTAACCTCACACTTCAATGTTACTTTTTACTGTATATGAGTGAAATGAATAACAGAGATTTTGGTTTGATCAGTTTTTTTGGTGTATAGTATAGGGCTTTATTTATTTTGATCCTACGATTTCTTTGTGAAGAAAGATATTAGCTATGTTTATGGAAGAGGAAACTAAGGTACAGAGGCCTTAGCCTATTACTACTGCTCACCACTTAATGGAAAACTCCCTTTTATATTTCTGTCCTAAACAGTTTGGAAACATACTGAGAGATTCTGAGTTCTTTAGGAAAGAGATGACCAAAAAGTGTTATTAGAAGAACACTTAAGGCATGAAACAATAAAAATCCTCCAAGAAAGCATAGGAAAAACACTGGAAGATATTGGCCTGGGGAAAGACTTCATGAAGAAGACTGCCATGGCAATTGCAACAACAACAAAAATAAACAAATGGGACTTAATTAAACTGAAAAGCTTCTGTGCAGCTAAGGAGACAATAACCAAAGCAAAGAGACAACCTACACAATGGGAAAGGATATTTGCATATTTTCAATCAGACAAAAGCTTGATAACTAGGATCTATAGAGAACTCAAATTAATCCACATGAAAAAAGCCAACAATCCCTTATATCAATGGGCAAGAGAAATGAATAGAACTTTCTCTAAAGACGACAGACGAATGGCTAACAAACACATGAAAAAATGTTCATCATCTCTATATATTAGAGAAATGCAAATCAAAACAACCCTGAGATATCATCTAACCCCAGTGAGAATGGCCCACATCACAAAATCTCAAAACTGCAGATGCTGGCGTGGATGTGGAGAGAAGGGAACACTTTTACACTGCTGGTGGGACTGCAAACTAGTACAACCTTTCTGGAAGGAAGTATGGAGAAACCTCAAAGCACTCAAGCTAGACCTCCCATTTGATCCTGCAATCCCATTACTGGGCATCTACCCAGAGGAAAAAAATCGTTTTATCATAAGGACACTTGTACTAGACTGTTTATTGCAGCTCAATTTACAATCGCCAAAATGTGGAAACAGCCTAAATGCCCACCAACCCAGGAATGGATTAACAAGCTGTGGTATACCATGGAATACTATTCAGCCATTAAAAAAAATGGAGACTTTACATCCTTTGTATTAACCTGGATGGACGTGGAAGACATTATTCTTAGTAAAGCATCACAAGAATGGAGAAGCATGAATCCTATGTACTCAATTTTGATATGAGGACAATTAATGACAATTATGGTTATGGGGGGGGACAGAAAGAGGGAAGGAGGGAGGTGGGTGGGGCCTTGGTGTGTGTCACACTTTATGGGAGCAAGACATGATTGCAAGAGGGACTTTACCTAACAATTGCAATCAATGTAACCTGGCTTATTGTACCCTCAATGAATCCCCAACAATAAAAAAAAAAAAAAGAAGAACAGATAGGAAGAGAAGATAAATAAGAAAATAATCTGCCAATTTCAAGTTTTTTTCTAGAATATACCTTTTTGCATTGTTGAGAGGAAGGAAACTAGGCATCTACTGTAAGCATGGAATATGCTTTTTCAGACCAAAATTCATGTGTCAATGCAACAAAATTTACCATGTAATGTGTTCAATACAAGTGATCAACAAATAATTGTCTGTCAGTGTCCTGAATTTAAAAAGACTGAGGATGCAAATACTAAATACATATTTATACATAGTAAATAGTGTATATAGATACAGTAAATATGGCGTATATTTTATACAGTGTGTTGGTATATGAGGATATAAAGGGTTCTGACAAGTTCATGGACTCATCCCAGAAAAAGTACTACCTATCTCATTGCTGAATATCACATTGTCAGTTTCAAAGTACTCCTCTTAGGAAGTACTGCACCAATGTCAGTGCCTAGTTCACCCTTCAGAACAATTTCAGAACTCTTTTTCTGGAATGGCCATCAGAGCTGTCATCGTATTACCCTTGATATCCTGAATGTCATCAAAATATCTTCCTTTCAATATTTCCTTTACCTTTGGATAAAGAAAAAAGTCATTTTGAATCAGATCACGTGAGTCTAGAGTGTGTTCCAATACATTTATTTGTTAACTGGCTAACAACTTCCTAACAGGCAGTGCTGTGTGAGCTGGTACATTTTCATGATGCAAGAGCAACATCTTTCTTGTGCCAAGATGTTCAGTTAAGATTTTTCTGTTTCTCTATGAATGCTTATTTGGTCTGTGTATTAGACAGTCTGTACATTAGGTCTAATATATATTAGAAATTTGAGTCATAAAACCTATGTTTCTAATAGTCAGCCAATGACTGTGAGGTACAATTTAAAAAATTTTTGGAACATTTTCATCAGTTCTGCTTGTTACTGGCCACCCTAAGCTCTCTTCATCAGAAGAGATGCCACTTCTCCCCTCAGAAAAACATTTAGTCCATTTGTGTACTGCTGTTTTCTTTGTGGCATTATCCCCATAAACTTAGACTAAAATTGTCACTGATTTTACTTCCACCCTAGCCAAGTTTAACAGGAAATTTAATGTTTGTTTGTTGCTCTAATTCCAACTCCAACATTCTCACCAATAATAATGAACGCCACTCAGCAAGACATCACCACTCTCCACCCACTTCACTCTCTCCACCCACTATACATTTCCCCACCCTACCACACCCCATGTCCACAATAAATTAATTTTATTACCTATGTATTTGCCCTCATGGCTGGACATTATTCACCTTATCAAAATGGAAAATACTACATAAACAAAAGGTCTCTCCTAAGACACACAAAATAATATGTTAGAAAGTTGAGTCATAAAACCTAATTTAGTATCAGCCTCAACTATCTAAAGCAGGGGTGGCTAACCCATAGCCTGTGGGTCACATGTGGCCCAGAAATGATTAGGAATGCAAACCAACTGAAAATTATAAACTTATTTTAACATTATGAGACATTTTTAGTAATTTTTTTGGTGGAGTTCAATTGCCCAGTTCTCTAGCATGAATTTTGTAGACAACAAGGTTGTGCAGCCTGTCATGTGAAGTAAACATACATATGCCCTATTTGTATGCATGCATGGCTTCAGTCTTACAGTGGTGTACAGCTTCCAGTGTGTTATCTTCCAAGTGCAGACAGTGTAATTAACATCATCAGACATCAGAGTGCTCATGGTGACTTGGCAAGGCAGTGATTATCAACAATATCTTAACTAGCATTGTGACCTTAGGTATTTAATGTTATTTAAAAGTCAGGTAGGCATTCTTACTTGACTATTAAGGTTACTTCCATACCTCATTGGTGCCTCAGACATCACCTGTCATGCTTTGCAATCTGCTCTACGTCAGCAGCCAAAATGTGGAAGGCCCCAAACCTTGCTTTCTATTTTCTTGTCAATTAGTTTAGATATTTAAACTATATTTAGTCCCTTATCTATCATTACTTTTTTAATTCTCAGCATGGCTTCCACAATGTCTCAAAAGAAAATTGAACTCCCCATAAAGAAAAATTACAGATGAAGATTGTTCACCGGAAAGTGGACAGATGACTACTTTTTTGTCAAGACAAATAGTCAGGCACTCTGCCTGATTTGTAGGGAATTTGTACAAAATTTCAAAGACTATAGCTTGTAAAAAGCATTATATACAAAAACGTGCTTCCAAATTAAAGATATATAGATTATGTCATAAGGATAAAATAGTGAAACTGAAAAAAAAAAATCTGTCCTACCAACAAAAAATTTTTCGAGTTAAAACTTGGATGGATTCCCTTGTAAAAGCTAGTTATGTGGTAGTGTACTTAATAGTAAAAAAAAAAAAAATCAAAACTGTTTACTGATGGTGAGTATATTAAACAATGTATGGGAAGCATGGCAGATATAATCTGTCTTGAAAAAAAGGGGGATATTTCTAAAATTAGTTTGTTTCACCATAGTTTAGCTAAGATCATTGAACAAACTGGAAAATCTTTTAAAAGAAATTTGAAAAACAAAGCTTCTAATTTTTAATTTTATCCTTTGATGATGGATGATAGCACTGATGCTACAAATATGTCTCAACTTGCCAATCTCATTAGAGATCTTGATAACAAATATAATGTCACTGAAGAAATGGCTTCTTTGGTGCAATTAAAAGGCACAACTAAATCAAGGTGTTTCTGTGAGGCAGATATTTATATTAATATAGGACTGTGTTTATATTTATATTAAACATTAAAAAATTATAAATATATTAAATATAATATTAAAAATATTATATATTTATTTTAAAATATATAATATAATAAAAATATATATTTATATTAGTTATATTTATATAAAAAATTATATAAAAGTTGATTTTCTTTGTCCATTGTGAACATATACAGTATAATTACTGATGGTGCCCCAGCAATGGTAGGTAAGAGAAAGACTTTTGTAAAATTAATAGAAGACCATAAATTGCCCCTAAAACTTATGTTTGGTGAAGTATCATTGCATAGTAGATCAAAAAAATTGTGTGTAAAACTTTAAAAATGGATAATGTCATGCAAATCATCATCAAGACTGTGAATTTCATAAGGGCTAAGGGATTGAATCATTGCCAATTCCAGGAATTATATAAAAGTATTGATGCTGAGTATGGAGACATAATTTACTTTTCAGAAATAAGATGGCTAATTTGAGGCCAATGTTGAAAAGATTTATGATTTCTGATATGATATCAAGTGGTTTATGGTATCAAAAACCAAATTTGTGCTAGAACTTGGTGATGAAAACTGGCTCAGAGTTTCAGTTTTTTAGTGGATTTAACCACTCATTTAAATGAGTTACACATGCATCTTCAAGGTGAAAACCAACTTATAGAAACCATGTTTCAAACCATTGTAGGTTTCCAAATGAGACTAAAATTATGGCAAGTGCAAATTAAGGCAAACAATCTTATGCATTTCGACACATTGGCTAAACACAGTCCTATAAATAGTGAAAAATATGCAGCCTTGCTTTTCGATTTGATACAAGATTTTGAAAATGCATTTTAAGATTTCTGGGAAATTACCAATATTTTGGTTCATTTGCTACTCCAGTTTTAGTCATAAATATATGACCTGCCACTTTTCCAATGGGATGCATAGAGCTCTGATTTGACATTCAATTTAAAGAAAAATTGATCACATCTCATACTGTACTTTTATAGGTCCTATCTTCCAAGAGACAAATATCCCTCTCTTTATAATCATGCCTTATTCATGTCACCACTTCTTGGCAGCAACTACATTTGTGAGTAACTATTTTCAAGAATAAAGCACATTAAGATTAAAATTAGAACCAAAACATTTGATGCTCACCTTGAGAATTCATTGAGAATTACAACTACTCCATTGAACCACACACTGACACATTGATTTCTCAAATATAGTGTAAAATATTCCACTAATTTTATGTTGTCCACTTTTTTTACCTTTATAATAAAAAAATCAAAAAACAAAGATGTTGTATTACTTTATATTTATATATGTTTTATATTAGTGATCTCAAACTTGGGACCTGATTGACAATTTTAAAAGATTCTCCGAATGGGCCACTGCATAATTATATTTATTATGTGAGGACATTTTTTCTTGTCTGTGATGGCAGACATCACAAAATTTATGCATAAACCTTTTTATTTTTTATTATTTTTGCTCATCAGCTTTGTTAGTATTTGTGTATTTAAGGTGTGGCCCAACACAACTCTGCAACTCTTTTTCCAATGTATCCTAGAGAAGTCAAAAGGCTGGACACCCAGGTGACACCTGTGGCTCAAAGGAGTAGGGGGCTGGCCCCATATGCTAGAGGTGGTGGGTTAAGCCTACCCCTGGCCAGAAACTGGAAAAAAAAAAAAAAGGCTGGACACCACTGATAAAGGCTTATAAGAAAATTCGGAAAGATTAGATTTTTGTTTATAAAAAATGTATGTTCTAAATGAGAATGCTCTTTTCTTAGAACATGCTGGTTCTCATGGACACATATATTGAAACAAGTCCACCTGGGGAGAGGGCAAGGGGTGCCGAGACCTTAGCAGCTTACAAATGGTACTGACACCTGTTGTCACCAGGTCTTACTGTGGAGTCAAATAAATATGCTGTTGAAGAGAAGAAATGTTTTAGTTTTGATTATTAAAATGGCTTATTGACCACAACAAATTCAGTGATTAGGATATAGCCCTCCATATCACATGCGTAGGGTAAAATACTAATCTTTCACTTGTTACTTCAAAGAAGGGAATTAGTGATAGAAAATTTAGGTCTTTTCCAAGAGGCCAGATATCCAAAAGGGAGAGTTCCTTGAATGCCTTCCTCTGATTTTATTGGGGCCTACAAATACATTAAACACATAGATACCTCAAAACCACAGAGGCTGAACTATTCTAATTATTAGGCAGTAGAAGCAAATTAATGAAAACTACATTGAAAAAGGAAGCTAATTTATTTTCAGTCATGAGAAATTTCTGGCATCTCTTGGGAGTGGAATTACTTAGAATAACAAATGAAATTGAATATGGTAGTTCTGTGACATAAGCTTAATTCAGGCCTATAATTTGAGTTGACTGATAGCCAAACTTATTCAGTCAGTTGGGTACACAAAAGCTTGTATGGCAATTGGTCAATTTTTCCACACCATTCTTGCTGAAAACAGGACCCTATTTGCAAACTCTAAGTGTTCCTTTTACAACTCACCAAACTTATTTGGTGCTGTATTTTGTGGATGCAATTAACTAGCATTAGAAAACCCTGATTAAAACATTATGATTAATTCAAGTATATTTATTTCCATTTCATCAGTTCTGTTCATTTAAATCTGTGATCATTGCCTCTTTTTGCCCACAGCTCCTGTATATAAATAAAAAAATCAAAATATCTTCTCTGTGCTAATAGCAGAGAGGGGGGAAAGGGGTACTGTAGAGTTGAGTTTTATCTATTTGCAGGTTCTTCAAGAGCTGCTAGTCTATCAATTTATTTATGCTAAAAACATTTTTAGACTTGAATGTTACATCCAGTGTGGACTTCAAAGGAACTCCAAGCAATACTTATATCTCCCTAAGTATCAAGTAACAAAATTGTATTTGATGTCCAAGGAACACTTAAGGTCTCTATTTACCTTTGAGCTGGGAAGGTTATAATTTTTCACTATCAAAAAGGATTTAAAGTCACAATTTTTATATTTTTTTCACAAGTGCTTTTTCCTCCACTCTGGCCACTTTACCTGCTAACTTTCTTTCTCTTTCTGAATGGTTTTCTGGTCCCAAACTCCTTGGATTTCTTCATTAAAGTCACCCTGTGCCTGCACATTGGCATCTATGTCTGATGAAGAAGAGAAACTTGTCTGCTGTATAAAGCACCAAGGATTTAACTGAAAATGAAATTGATGAGCTGACTTTGAAGAGGTAAAGTATCCAGAGAGTGAGTACACCCACTAATAAATGCATGGGATTAGGGAAATGTCAGACATACTTTCTCATATATATTAATCCCTTACAGGTTTTTCTACTCCAGTGTGCTCTAATAAGCCACATGTAGGCTGGCACTTAATTTGTTCCATTCTTTGGAATTATGTCCAGTAGTTGGAAAGGCTGTGAAGGTTATACTCAGGACATTTTCAACATTGAAAAAAATATTTACTCAGAATTTATTTCTTCTGATATTACCATTAGCCACCTGCCCCCTATCAAGAAGACCTGAAATGATTAGGAGCGAAATTACACCAGAGAAATGGCTGGCTTGAAAACCTCTTCAGACATGACCACACACCCTCCATTTTAAAAAAGTTTGTGAATAAATAACACAACTGTTACATCATATTGGCATTGTATAATTTCTTTTATTCCCAGAAACCAAAACAAACCATGAAAGGAAAAAGGGTCATCACTATGAAAACCATAAAACTCAATAAGGTAATAATCTGAAGATGATTTCATGAGAGGAAATTCAGAGATATACTGCAACAAAAGGAATGGGTGGTAGATGTTTGTGTATGTGCAGGAATGGGGTCAGGGTTACTTGAAGGCGTTTAATCATGTAAATATCTATTGTCAAATAAAACATTTTACATACTTCATGCATTAATATTTTTATTCCACTTCACACTTTCAGTGGATAATAACCAACATGGTGAAATTTTAAGATGTTTCAGATGGGCTTATAAGGCTATAATGTCCCAAATGATCTGTGGTTAGGCCTTTGGAGAAAAAAACAAATAATTGTATTAGGTTAAGGCACAACATTATCAAATAAGAAATGTTATTACATAATTTTATTTTATAGCATTATAATATATCGTATATACTATCTACAGTATATATCAACTACCTATAATATCTTCACATAATTAATCAATTATTATACACTCTCATGTAGGAATGAATTTGCAGAAAGAAGAACATTAAACTAGAAGATGGACAACTCAGATATAAGTCCTAATCCTACCTCTTAATTTTTTAAATGGCCTTGAGTTAACATAATTATTCTTTCTGAATATCAACAACTCTATCTGGAAAATGGAGATGTAAAACATAAACTTGAGTCCTACTTAAGGATTGTTGGGGAGATCTGATGAGATCATGGCTATGGGTGAATTTTAATAAGAGTACAGAATGATTTCATCTTACATGAGAGTTAGGTTCTAAAGTTGGTACATGAAATGAAAATCAGTTAAAGTCAAAATTATCTGTGGAGGAAAATTCTTTAACTATCCTTTAAAGCATAAGATTTATGGTAGAGTTGCCAAATTTTATATATATATAAAGAAAGTATTTGTTGTTTATCAACAATGCAAATTTAACAGAGTGTCTTCATTCATTTGGGCTGTTGTAATAAAATGCCATAAACTAGGTGGCTTAAAAACAAGAGAAATTTATTTCCTATAACTCTGGAGGCTGGAACATTCAAGATCAAGGCAGCAGATTTGATGACTGGTGAGGACTGCCTTCTGGCTGTAACTTCCAGGGTGGGAAAGTGGCAAGGCCATCTCTGGGGCCTCTTTTATGACAACTCCAATCCTATTCATATGAGGCCTCAGCCCTCATCTAATCATTTCCACAAAGCCCCGCTTAATACCACAACATTGGTGATATACATTTGGGGGAGGCTCAGACCTTCAGACTAAGTGCTGGGCATCTTGTATTTTATCTGGCACCTTTAATTCATGGCTACTTCACACACTATGAGAGGACTAATGTGAGCATCTCTCAGTACGGCCAATACAGCCTGCCTTTTCTCCAGTCTTAGAATAGATCTATATTTCTTTACTTGAGAACTAGGTGAAGAAAATTGGCCAAAGATCAGATTGTATTTTTACAGATTTGAACCTTTGGACAGCAGACTGACTCACAGTTAGGTGAGGGTTTATGCACAGAGCACCACACAGCACCTTGGAGAAAGAAGAGCAGATTTCTTTCTACCTTCTCTGGGCCACTTTACATCATATGCTTAGTGAATGGAAGAGAATCATGAACTACAGTTTTTATTTTTCTTTTTGCTTTTGTAAGTTGTTATAAGTAATAAAATTTAATGTACAACATAATCTACAACATAATGTGAAGTGTCATAAAATACCAGAAAATAATACTATGATGACTGTTATTCAAAATCCTGTATGTAATCTCTGAAGGCAAAGAGAAACTTTGATTTTATTTTTTTCTTTTTCATTTTATTTATTTTTTATTAAATATTAACTGTGTACATTAATGCATTTATGGGGTACAATGAGCTAATTTGATATACAATATGGAAAGCTTACATCAAACTTGTTAACATAACCATCACCTCACTTACTTATTTGTTGTGGTAAAACATTTATACTCTACTCTTAATAGTTTTAAAATGTACCATTGCATTATCCACAGTTTTTAAAAAAAATCTCTATCTTTTGAAACCAAATTATTGCAATTAAGGACTCATCAAGCATGGATAAAATGCTATTAAAATTATTAGTAGTATAATTATAGAAGAATGTGAGATCCTTAATTGCTAGATTTAAAAAAAATAATTTGCTTAATTTAAAATTCAAAATATTCACTATGCATTGTTTTTCAAAGTTAATTTATGCCACTTACCAAAGTAGTCAATGTGTATATAAGAATTCTTTTTTATTTGTTTCTATTTACTTTAGTGCAGTCTATTGTCAAAGTATCCACAATGGCTACAGTGGTTTCCACGTAAATTCTTTTTTTTTTTTTTTTTTAATTTTTTTTGTAGAGACAGAGTCTCACTGTACCGCCCTCGGGTAGAGTGCCGTGGCGTCACACGGCTCACAGCAACCTCCAACTCCTGGGCTTACACGATTCTCTTGCCTCAGCCTCCCGAGCAGCTGGGACTGCAGGCGCCCGCCACAACGCCCGGTGTTGTTGTTGCAGTTTGGCCGGGGCTGGGTCCGAACCCGCCACCCTCGGCATATGGGGCCGGCGCCCTACTCACTGAGCCACAGGCGCCGCCCACAGTTGAGCAACTACCATAAACTGAAAAGCTCCTCTTCACTTCTTGGGATTCTACGTCTGTAAAACAGGAAAGGAGAGGATGTGTTAGACTATTTCATACGTTTTCTCTGATTTCTAACATTCTTTAAAGAAAATTGTTAAAGCTCATCTGAAATTATAAGCTATCTTCTCTGAAATACCTGAGACTATATGGAACCAAGCAAGGCTAGACTTGAGCAAGCACTTTATCAAATGCAAAAGCAGGTCTGTGGAAACAAATCACAGGAGCTGTGCCAGTGTGATCAGAATGCTACTGAAGAGTCAGTGAAGTTCAATGAGAGTTTCCATCAAGTAACTTCCTAGTCTACATTTTAGGATTACATAGACCATTTGTTTTACTTTTTCAGCAGAATCATTATCATATGATACGTGTACACGTGTGTGTGCATGTGTCTGTGTGTGTATGAAAGAGAGAGACAGACAAAAACACACACAGAGATTAAACATTATTTAATGTTTTACATTTTGATAATATATCATCATCACATCTTAATGAATCCAGAATCCCAAATGCAATCACCAGGACCAGTTTACTTTTTCCACTGCTCAAACCTGTTTTATATTGCAACAATCATGCCATGTACAATGAAAACATTTACAGTATTTACCTTGCAATCCTTAGAAGTGTGCAACCTTGAGCAGCTATTTATTTTATAAACCAATTCTGTAAGTCTTTCCTGATTGTTAACCTAAACTATTATTTTATTCAATCAATGATAATAATAATTTCTTTTGGTATTGTGGTCCATCTTAGTTCTCTTCTTATGAAAAATATCAAATTCAATCTCTAATTTTGTTTATACTGATCACCCCATTTTGCTGCCTAAGACAGCAAATGATGGGATGGAAAGTGAAAGTTTGCTAACAGGTTTCCTTTTCCTTATAAATGTTTCTAAGAGGCTTGAATTCACAATACATTGTTAAAAACTATTTTTAAAGTAGACCTTTGTACACATCAAAACAATGAAAAGACAAACTTGAAAGAGAGAGTTCACTGGTGAACTGAGAAACCCACAGGCCACGATCAAGTTTCCCTCTCTCTTTGTGTAGACTGTAAACAGATGATCCCCAGCTGTCCATTCAGCTCTCTCAGCCAGTCTTATGTGCACTGAGATGCTCTTACAGGCATACACTGCGTAACAACTTGTCAGTCAACAATGGACCACGTATTCAATAGTGGCCCCTATGATAATAATGGAGCTGAAAATTTCCCATCATTCAGCAGTGTGGTGCTGTCATGACATTATAGCACAATTCATTATTCACACGTCCGTGATGGTTTGGGTGTAACCTACTATGCTACCAGTCATGTAAAAGTATAGCACATACAATTATGTACATGTAATACTTGATAATGATAATAAATAAATATGCTACTGGTTTAAGTCTTGACTATATTATACTTTCTATCATTATTTTAGAGTATACTCTTTCTTTTTACACACACACATATTAAAGTTAGCTGTAAAACGTTCTCCTGTAGTACCTGCAGGAGGAATTTCAGAAGAAGGCATTATTATCATAAGAAATCACAGTTCTGTATGTGTTTTTTGCCTCCAAAGACCTTCCAGTGGGATGAGATGTAGGAATGGAAGACAGTGATACTGATGATGCTGAACTTGGGCAGGCCTACGCTAACAGTTGTATTCATGTCTTAGTTTTTAACAACAACAAAAAAATCTTTGAAAAGTATAATAAGTAAGTAAATAATTTCAAAATTAAAAAAGCATGTAAGATGAAGATACAAAGAAATCATGTTTTTTTACAGTTATACAATGTGTTTGTGTTTTAGGCTAAGTATTATTGCAAAAGAGTTTAAAAAAGTAAAAAATAATTAAGTTCATAAGTAAAAAAGTCACGGGAAGCTAAGGCTAATTTATTATTGAAGAAAGAAAAATGTATTTTATAAATGTGGTGTAGCCTAAGTACACAGGGTTTATAAAATCTACAGTAGTGTACGGTAATGACTGAGGCCTTCACATTCACTCACCACTCACTCCCTGATTCACACAGGGCAACCTTCAAGCCTACAATGCTCCATTTACAGTGAGCGCTTTGTACAGGTGTGCCATGCTTTATCTGTTGTACATTTTACTGTACCTTTTTCATGTTTTCATATGTGTAGATTCAGAGACACTTCCCATTATGTCACAATTGCCTACAGTATTCAGTACAGTGACATGCTGCACAGGTTAGTAGCCTGGGAGAGACAGGTGGTACCGTACAGTCAGGGTGTGCAGAAGGCTCTGACATCCAGGTTCATGCAAGTACTCTATGATGCCTGCACCACAACAAAATTGTTTAACAATGCATTTCTCAGAATGTATCCCCAACATGAGCAATATATGATTGTATATCATAATGAAATTATCTTCAATAATTATTTTGTAATGAATTACAAAAATCATTAATTAATTAATGCAAATTAATTTAATTTCAGACTTCATCACTCTATGTGTCTTAATTTCTTCGGGTTTCTATTTAAAAAAAAAAATACACTGGGTGACTTATCAACAACAGAAACATATTTGCCAAAGTTCTGAGGCTGAGAAGTTCATGGTCAATGTGCCTGCAAATTCAGTATCTGGTAAGGGCCTGCTTCATTCATAGATGGCATCACTTCTGTGACCTCTTTCATGGTAGAAGGGGTGAGTTATCCTTATCAGGCCTCTTTCATAAGGACACTGACCCCACTTATGACGGCTCTGCATCATGATTTAATCACCTTACCAAATCCCCTCCTAAGATCTTGATGTTTAAAATCTCAACATATGAATGCGGAGGGACACAAATTTTCAGGCCGTAGCACTAAGGATACTTAAAAAACATTTATAAAATGATGAAATCTGGATGACATTGGTTTTTATTTTGTTTCATTGCATATTCTCACACTTATGAGGGAGCTAAAAAAAAACGAACTCACGAAGATAGAGAATAGAAGGAACACAAAAAAATCATGAATATTCTGATTACTCTGATTTGATCATTATACATGTTAGGCCTGCAGCAAAACATCACATGTACCCCATAAATATATACAACTATTATGTATCTATAATAATTAAAAATTAAAACTTTTTAAAAACAGTAGCTAAGAAAATAATTAGGTAGTCTTCAGTCTTCCAAGCAGTTGAAAAGGTATCAATATATTGTGTGTACACTGAAAAAACCTTTCCGATTTTTGTCTGCTTGCTCTATCAATTACTAAAAGTGGAATGCATAGAGTTCTAATTGTAGTTGGAATTGCTATCATCTTTTTCACTGTTAAATTTATTGTAATTTTAACATAAATATCATTTTCCATCAAAAGCTTTAGTGATTCAAATTATTCTGAATTTCCCTCGTCATCTCACATAGCTTCACTGTTTTTAAGCATATGCTTATTATAGCCTATTTTGTTCAGCAATTTGTGCTTCTCATTGCAAGTAAAATTATTATAATTTGAGTTGAAAAAATGAAAGTATAAATACCCAGAAATTGTGAATTCTTTTGTTACATGGGAACTGAATTTGAGTATAGTCCCTTGTTTGTGAACAAAAAAATTGAATGAATATACAGAAAGTTGAATTGGTTTGTAGAAGCTGGTGCTTTTTTGCATTTGTGATCAGTATTGGGGGAGGTGGGAAAGCACATCCTAATTTCTAAGGTAACAGATGAATTTTCCAAAGATAGTAGTTTTAAAAAATAATAAATTCTGGTGAGGGCATAGAGAAAAGGAAACTCATATACTGTTGCTGGAAATATAAATTAATACATATGTTATGGAAAACAGTATGACTTTTCTCAAACAAACTAAAAATAGACCTACCATACAACCAAGTAATCCCACTACTGGATATTTATTGAAAGATAAGGAATTCAGTATATCTAAGGGATACCTGCCCCCCATGTTTATTGTCATACTATTCACAGTAGCCAACCTGTGGAATTAATGTAAGTGGCCATCAACAGATAAATGGATAAAGAAAATGTGGTATGTATACACAATGGAACACAATTCAGTTATTTTAAAAAAGTGAAATCCTGTGATTTATTGCAATATGGATGGAACTGGAGGTCATTTTGTTAAGTGGAATAAGCCAGGCATAGAAAAACAAAAATCTTGTGTTTTCACTGATTTGGGAGCTAAAAAGTTTGATCTCATGAAAGTGAAGAGGAAAATCATATCTGAGACTAGGAAGGAATGCAAAGAGGCTGGTTCATGGGTACAAATATACAGATGAAAAGAAGGAATATAAATTCTAGTGCTTGATAGCACAGTAAGGTGACTATAGTCAACAATAACATGTTGTATATTTCAAAAAATAAAAGGTAAAAGAGAAGAGGTGAAATATCCCCAACATCAGAAAAATGGTGTTTGAGGTAGATTAATAGCCTAACTGCTCTAATTTGATCACTAACACTGTAGGAATTTACCCAAATATTATGTTTACCTCATAAATGTGTATAAATATTATATATCAATAAAAATTAAATAAATAAAACTACAGTCTTACCTTATCTGTTGTAGCTGACTATCACTACTGCTATCCTGTTTTACAATCAGGATTAATGAGATCCCTCACTTGGATTTAATGTAGCACAAACAACACAATGTTTGCAAAACTACACAAGTCAAAAACTCTCTTGTTACTCATACATGTAAAAGTCTTCTATTTCTTGAACTTGCATGGAATCTAAGGGTGAGTTAGTAAAAAAAAAAAAAAAATTTCTAGATTTTCTTGTCCATGTTTGTGGTAAATTCCTTTCAGAGAGAGAGAAAAAAAACAATGTTCCTTCCAAAAATTCTTCCAGTAACACCAATAGTCTGGGAAGACCTTCCATATGTATTTCTCTGCTTCCTCTTGTATACAGCTCCCACCAAGTGCCCTATTTCAGATAAGCAATAAAGTGCAAAGAAAGGAAATTTTTCTAAACCTCATTTGGGACTTTTGTATGATGTAATTTATAACAGCTTTAAGAAAGCACCAGTAGTCCGCCATTGCCTGCAGTGACACACAGTGGCCTGAAATCTCAGTCCTGAACCCTAAGTTTACATGTACTATGTTTTTTTCTTATCTGAAAACCAAGATGGTTACTAAGTGACTAGCAGGTGAAGAGCATGCAAAGTATGAACAGGTTGGATGAAGGGGTAATTCATGTCTCAGGCAGAAAGGAGCACAATGGCATACGATTTGCTACTCAGATTGGCATGCTATTAACAATGTGTAAATTGCTTATTTCTGTAATTTTCCATTTGTTACTTTTAAACCACAGTTGACCAGAGGTAATTGAAACCGTAGAAAACAAAACTGAGGATAAGGGGGGTGGGGGGGAACTACTGTAACTAAAATTCCTGATGAAATATTTGAACAAATATTTGACAACCTTTAATGAGATTAAAACTCCCTTTAAAAAAGTAAAGGCCACCATCTCCCCTTAGTCTGTACTGCCTAGAAGCCTCAAACCAGACATTCAAAGATCCAACAATGCCTTACAATCAGCCTGTGATTCTCTCTTAATAATCTTTAATTGGATATTCACCCCCTAACATTATTTTCTCTATGCCTCTATTAAGAGAGAATTTTTTTGAGACAGAGTCTCACTGTAATCCTGGGTAGAGTGCTATGGCATCATAGCTAACAGGAACCTTAAACTCCTAAGCTCAAGCAATCCTCTTGCCTCAGCCTCCTAGGTAGCAAGGACTACAAGCACCCACCATAATGCCTGGGTATTTTTTAGAGATGGGGTCTTGCTCTTTCTCAGGCTGGTCTTGAACTTATCAGCTCAAGCAACCCACCAATGTCTGGCCCAAGAGAAAAATCTTTGAACTGGCTTTCTCTAGAGTCATTTCCCTTGAGGCTAGTTAGATGTAAACATTTTTCATCTGTTTATAATGAGTTAATCTAAGAAGTTAATAGGAATTCTCAAGATGGAGATATTTTATATATGTGGGCAATTATAAGAAAGGCCATCATAGTCACAGCCTTAAAGATTTTAAAGGCAAAATTGAGAAAGGGAATTCCCACCCTCTTCCATTCCACATTTAAATTAAAATATAACACCCTAAAAGAGTGTTTAAAATTCCCCTCTAAATTTATTAGAGAAAACACCAATTTTAAATCATTCAAATCATTCTTACAAGGTAAATAAATATTTAGTTATTTTAAAGCATATCATATCATTTACCTGTTTAAATGCACATATTAATATACTAATTTGCTGATAGAGTATAATTATTAACTGGCTCAATCAATATTTGGCAATGTACATTAATTGCAAACACAAGTTCCCAAATCATTCTGTATTAAATGTATTATATTGAAGTTCCATGTCCCTTTCTTTCAATTATATAGAACAGTATTAACCGATTGACTTTTTAATATTAGTATCATTTCAAGATTAAACTTCAGAAACAGAACAGATGTTCATACATATATAAAAATCCACATGCCCTAAGATTAATGGAGAGTGTGTTTTTCAATAAAATTCATTTAAAAAAGTGTATCAGATCTCTAAACATTCTAAATTCAGTTGGTATGTTCCTTTTCCAATAATGTGAATGCCGGGATTATACTGAAGAGATAGGGAAAAGCTAATACATACACTGCTATGGTTTGAATGTGTCTCCTCAATCTCTGTGTTAAAAACATTATTCTCAGTACAATGATATTGGGAGGTGAGGTGTTCTGAGAGGTGATTAGGTCATGAAGGCCCTGCCCTCATACATGGATTCATGCTGCTATAAGAAGGGCTTGCTGGGTTGGTCTCTCTTTCTTCTGCTCTTCTGCACGTGAGGATAAACATGTTCATCCATTCCAGAGAAATAGTCAACAAGGTGCCATCTTGGAACAGAAAATAGATGTGCTGGAGCCTTGATCTTCGACATCCCAGCCCCTAGAACTGTAAGAAATTAAATTTTTGTTCATTATGAATCACCCAGTCTGTTATTCTGTTATAGCAATGCCCAAAGGATTATACATATGGAACATTTGAGAGATCTGAGCAAGATGGTGGTGGAGTAACAGCTTCCTTGCAACTGGGCACGGTGAGTCTCCGGAGACAAGACTCCAGGCATCTCTGGCTGGTATGCTCTGCCTATAATCATTCCTTTGAGGACACAGGGAGTCAGTGAGAGAATTCTGGACCCCAAGAGGAGGACAAAAGCAGTGAAAAACTGGCAAGAGGTTGCATATGTTCATTTGGTCTAATCCTGCCAGCAACTTCCACAAGCACGGCAACTTAAAGAGCAGGAGGAAGTGAAAGGAAAATTAGGTCAAGGAAACTGATAAAAGAAATCACTCATGATAAAGAATCACCAGAAAACTCCTGGCAACATGAAGAACCGATCCGGAGCAAGCCCTCCAAGGGACCATGTGGCAGCTACTGCAGAGGATCCCACCTATAAAAAAATGTTAGGAATGACAGAAAGGGAATTTAGAATACATGTGATAAAAACAATGAAGGAAATGATGGAAACAATAAAGGCAACTGCTGATAAAGTGGAAAATAACCAAAAGGAAATTGAAAAACAGAATCAAATAAGAGATGAATGATATGAAGAATATAGAAAGGATATAGCAGAGCTGAAGGAACTGAAGCAGTCAATTAGGGAACTTAAAGATGCAATAGAAAGTATCAGCAACAGGTTAGACCATGCAGAAGAATTTTGGAAGTAGAGGACATAGTTCTTGAGTTAACTCAGATAGCTAAAGAGGCAGAAAAGAAGAGAGAGAAAGCAGAACATTCACTGACAGAATTATGGGACTTTATGAAGCATTCCAACATACGAGTTATAGGAATCCCAGAAGGGGGAGAAGAATGCCCCAGGGGAATAGAAGCCATACTAGAGAATATTATCAATGAAAATTTCTCAAATGTCACAAAAGATTCTGACACACTCCTTTCAGAGGAATATCCAACTCCAGGTCACCTCAACTCTAACTGAGCTTCTTCAAGACACATTGTGATGTATCTGTCCAAAGTCAAGTTAAAAGAAAAGATTCTGCAAGCTGCCGGGAATAAGCACCAGTTGACTACAGGGGCAAATCCATCAGAGTGACCGCAGACTTCTCTAATGAAACTTTCCAAGCAAGAAGACAATGGTCATCTGCCTTTAATCTACTTAAACAGAACAATTTCCAGCCCAGAATTCTATATCATGCTAAGCTAAGCTTTAAAATTGACAGAGAAATCAAATCATTTACTGATATACAAACATTGAGCAAATTCGCCACAACAAGGCCAGCTCTACAGGAAATACTTCAACCTGTTGTACACACTGACCATCACAATGGATCAGCAACAAAGTAAGAACTCAGAAACTAACTTCCACACTGATGTAAAAGATAAAACTAAGCAATGGACTCTCACAAAATAAGATGAATAGAACACTACCACACATATCAATTACCTCAATAAATGTTAATAGCTTGAATTTCCCACTGAAGAGGAATAGATTGGCTGACTGGATTAAAAAACACAAGCCATCCATTTGCTGTCTGCAGGAAACACACCTGGCTTCAAAAGACAAATTAAAACTCCAAGTCAAGGGTTGGAAGACAATTTTTCAGGCAATGGAATCCAGAAGAAAAGAGGAATTGCAATCTTATTTTTAGATACATGTGGATTTAAAGCAACTAAAGTCAAAAAAGACAAAGATGATCACTTTATATTGGTCCAGGGAAAAATACAACAAGAAGATGTTTCAATTCTAAATATTAATGAACCCAATTTAAATGCTCCCAGATTCTTGAAACAGACCTTACTCAGTCTGAGCAATATGATATCCAATAATACCATAATAACAGGGGACTTAAACACTCCTCTTACAGAGCTGGACAGATCCTTTAAACAGAAATTAAACAAAAATATAAGAGATTTAAACGAGACCCTAGAACAACTGTGCTTGATAGACACATATAGAACACTCCATCCCAAAGATAAGGAATATACATTTTCTCATCGCCCCATGGAACATTCTCCAAAATTAATCATATCCTAGGCCACAAAACAAACCTCAACAGAATCAAAAGAATTGAAATTTTACCTTCTATCTTCTCAGACCATAAGGCACTAAAGGTGGAACTTAACTCTTAACAAAAATGTTCAACCCCACACAAAGGCATGGAAATTAAACAAACTTCTGTTGAATGATAGATGGGTCCAGGAAGAAATAAAACAGGAAATCATCAAGTTTGTTGAGCATAACAACAATGAAGACACAAGCTACCAAAACCTGTGGGATACTGCAAAAGTTGTTTTGAGAGGAAAATTTGTCTCCCTTTGTTTACATTCAAAAAGCAGAAAGAGAGTGCATCAACAACCTCACAAGCCATCTTATGGAATTGGAAAAAGAAGAACAATCTAAGCCTAAACTCAGTAGAAGAAAAGAAATATCCAAAATCAAATCAGAGATCAATGAAATGAAAACAAAAGAATCATTCAGAAAATTAATGGAACAAAGAGTTGTTTTTTTTTTTAAATAAATAAAATAAATTTTATTTATTCTTTATTCTTTGGCCAGAATAACTAGAAATAGAAAAGTAAAATCTCTAGTAACCTCAAGCAGAAATGATAAAGGAGAAATAACAACTGATCCCACAGAGATACAAGAGATCATCTCTGAATACTACCAGAAACTCTATGCACAGAAATTTGACCATGCGAAGAAATGGATAAATATTTGGAATCACACGCTCTCCCTAGACTCAGCTGGGAAGAAATAGAGCTCCTGAACAGACCAATTTCAAGCACTGAGATTAAAGAAACAATAAAAAAGCTTCTAACAAAAAAATGCCCTGGTCCAGATCGCTTCACACCAGAATTCTATCAAACCTTCAAGGAAGAGCTTATTCCCATACTGCAGAAATTATTTCAAAAAATTGAGGAGGAAGGAATCTTCCCCTACACATCTATGAAGCAAACATCACCCTGATACCAAAACCAGGAAAAGACTAAGGAGAATTTCAGACCGATTTCACTCATGAATATAGATGCAAAAATTCTCAACAAAATCCTAGCCAATAGATTATACCTTATCATCAGAAAAGTCATTCATCATGATCAAGTAAGTTTCATCTCAGGGATGCTAGGCTGTTTTAACATATGCAAGTCCATAAACGTTATCCACCATATTAACAGAGCCAAAAATAAAGACCATATGATCCTCTCAATAGATGCAGAAAAAACCATTCAATAAAACCCAGCATCCTTTTCTAACTAGAGCACTGCAGAGTATAGGCATAGGTGGCACATTTCTGAAACTGATTGAAGCTATCTATGACAAACCCACAGCTAATATTTTACTGAATGGAGTAAAACTGAAAACTTTTCCTCTTAGAACTGGAACCAGACAAAGTTGTCCTCTGTCACCTTTTACTATTTAACATAGTGCTGGAAGTTCTAGCCAATACAATTAGGCAAGACAAGGAAATAAAGGGAATCCAAATGGGAGCAGAGGAGGTTAAACTCTCCCTTTTTCTGACAACATGACCTTATACTTCGAGAATCCCAAAGACTCAACCACGAGACTCCTAGAAGTCATCAAAAAATACAGTAATGTCTCAGGGTATAAAATCAATGTCCACAAGTCAGTAGCCTTTGTATATGCCAATAACAGTGAAGATGAGAAGCTAATTAAGGACACAACTCCCTTCACCATAGTTTCAAAGAAAATGAAATACCTAGGTATATACCTAACAAAGGAAGTAAAGGACCTCTATAAAAAAAGTTAAGAAATCCTCAGAAAGGAAATAACAGGGCTTTAACAAATGGAAGAAAATATCATGATCATGGCTGTGAAGAATCAACATTGTTAAAATGTCTATGCTTCCCAAAGCAATCTACCTATTCAATGCCATTTCTATTAAAATACAAACATCATACTTTCAAGATTTGGAAAAAATGATTTTGCGTTTTGTATGTACAGCTAAGGCAGTTCTTAGTAATAAAAATAAAGCTTGGGGAATCACCATACCAGATTTTAGGCTGTACTACAAAGCCATAGTGGTCAAGACAGCATGGTACGGGCACAAAAATAGAGACATAGACACTTGGAATTGACTAGAAAACCAGGAAATGAAACTAACATCTTACAACCACCTAATCTTCGATAAACCAAACAAGAACATACTTTGGGGAAAAGACTCCCTATTCAATAAATGGTGTTGGGAGAACTGGATATCCACATGTAAAAGACTGAAACTGGACCCATACCTTTCTCTACTCACAAACATTGATTCAAGATGAATAAAGGACTTAAATTTCAGACATGAAACAATAAAAATCCTCAAAGAAAGCATAGGATAAACACTGGAATATATTGGCCTGGGGAAAGACTTTATATAGAAGACTGCCATGGCAATTGCAACAGCAACAAAAATAAACAAATGGGACTTAATTAAACCGAAAAGCTTCTCTACGGCTAAGGAGACAACAACCAAAGCAAATAGACAACCTACACAATGGGAAAGAATATTTGCATATTTTGAATGAGACAAAAGCTTGATAACTAGGATCTATAGAGAACTCAAATTCATCCACATGAAAAAAGCCAACAATCCCATATATCAATGGGCAAGAGACATGAATAGAACCTTCTCTATAGAAGACAGATGAATGGCTAACAAACATATGAAAAAATGTTCAGCATCCCTGTCTATTAGAGAAATGCAAATCAAAACTACCCTGAGATACCATCTAACCCCAGCGAGAATGGCCCACATCACAAAATCTCAAAACTGCAGATGCTGGTGTGGATATGGAGAGAAGGGAACACTTTTACACTGCTGGTGGTCCTGCAAACTAGTACAACCTTTTGGGAAGGAAGTATGGAGAAACCTCAAAGCACTCAAGCTAGACCTCCCATTTGATCCTGTAATCCCACTACTGGGCATCTACCCAGAAGGAAAAAAATCCTTTTATGATAAGGACACTTGCACTAGACTGTTTATTGCAGCTTAATTTACAATCGCCAAAATGTGGAAACAGCCTAAATGCCCACCAACCCAGGAATGGATTAACAAGCTGTGGTATATGTACACCAGGGAATACTATTCAGCCATTTTTAAAAATGGAGCCTTTACATCCTTTGTATTAACTTGGATGAAATTTTAGGATCTATAAATCTATAAATGTGGAAGACATTATTCATAGTAAAGCATCACAAGAATGGAGAAGCATGAATCCTATGTACTCAATTTTGATATGAAGACAGTTAACGACAATTAAGGTCAGGGTGAGGATGGAGGAAGGGGAGAGCAGAAAGAGAAATAAGGAGGAAGGGGTAGAGAAAAGAAGAGCAGAGAGAGGGAAGAAGGCGGGGTGGGGCCTTGGTGTGTGCCACACCTTTTGGGGGCAAGACACAATTGCCTAATAAATGCAATCCATGTAATCTAGTTTATTGTACCCTCAATGAATCCCCAACAATTAAAAACAAAAGACATATGGGACATCCGTCACAAATAATAATATATTATTATTAGCTAAAATCTAAACCTTATTTTTATTATTCTTACCTAGTGTTCTTTTTCTGTTCTAGGACCTCATAAAAATATCATGTTTAGTCCTCGTGTCTCCTCAGTTTCCTTTTGTCTGTGACAGTTTCCTTGCTTTTTGATGACCTTGGACATCTCAAGTAGTACTGGTGAGGTGTTTTGTAGGATATTCCTCACTTTATTTCTAATGATTAAAGATTAGAATTTTATGTATTGAAGAGGAAGCCCAAAGAGGCAAGGTTCCATTCTTAACACATCATATCAGAGATACAATATTGTCAATATGATTTATCACTCTTGATGTTGATTGATCACCTGATTGAGGTAGTTTAGTCAAGTTTTTCTACTTCAAAGTTCATCTTTTTTTCTCCTTTTCATACTGTATTCTTTGGCAAGAGGTGACTATGCTCAGCCCACACTTAAGAAGTGAAAAGTAATGTTCCATCTCCTTGAGGGCAAAGTATATAAATAATTTGACATTCTTCTGCTGAAGAAATTTGCCTCTTTTCACTCATTTATTTATCCAAGCATTTATTTGTATCAGTATGGAATCCTGGCTCATTATTATTAATTTTATAATTTAAGTTATAATCAAATACTAATTTCTTTTGTTGCTTGAATTTTTTCAGTTTTAGTCATTTGGCAGCTCTTGAAGTCTGTGTCCCTTTGATGTACTACCATAATTGGGGGGATCACAGCTTAGCACTTCTAACCTTCTTTTACTGCAAAATACTTTAGGTTCATCTTGTATATTTCATCTCCAATTGTAAAATCAGCCCATTTGTTCCAATAAGCACTGGCTCCTTTTAATTTAGAATATTATTACAGGGCGGCGCCTGTGGCTCAAGGAGTAGGGCGCCAGTCCCATATGCCAGAGGTGGTGGGTTCAAACCCAGCCCCGGCCAAAAAAAAAACAAGAATATTATTACAAACTGGTGTTTGGGCACAGGATGTGCTGATTTCTACTAGGATTTCTACTTTCTTTCTAGTAGGCCCTCCCAGCTGACAGAACAAGGAAATACAAGTATATATACTAACATACAAACACACACACATATGTATGTACATAAATGCAGTAGAACCTCTATAAATTGACCACCGAAGGGACTGTAGCAAACTGTTCAACATACAGATGTGGTCAATATGTAGTACATCTTACATGTAGTACATCTCTAGTCTGTGAAAACTAGGTCAACTTAAAGAAATGGTCAATGTAGGGAGGTGGGCAACTATGAATGTATTTCTATATGTAACCATCTGTACTTATATTAGGCCAAATTTGAGTTTATTTTGATGTCTACAACTTTGTTATTGCATGGATCATTCTAATCTTCTCACCTGGTTTATCTCCAACCTCCCTCTCCAGCAGTGAGAAAACTTTCTCCCATCATCTACCATTCATTTATTTCATTGTTTAATGCCAATGTACATGTATTGTGGTTTCAGAATTGTTAAAACATCTCCTGTAGGAAACTGAGCACCAGGCTTATAGAAGCAGCCACCTGCTCTTGAAGAAGGTGCTGGGGGCGAGACAATCTCCTAGCCAGCATGGAGATGTTTTGCAGCCCAGAGACAAACCCTCAAGCAGTTGCATGAGTTAATGAGATAAGATAGGTAGCTCATTAGCAGGCAAGTGTTATACTTTGTAGGGCAACAGGATGGGAGTCAAGCCTGGGTGGAAAAAGCACTTAGCAACCATTAAACATGTGATCCTAGCACAGGGCCCCCACTTGTATGGTTTGAGGCTTCAATAAAAGGCCAAGAGAGAGTTTTCTCTGGGCTCTGGGAGAACAGATGAGAAGCCCACCTCTTGCAGGCATACACCTTCAATCCGTGTCCTGGCTGTTTTTATTCACATGGTGACAGGGTGCCACAGTGGGCGCCAACAATCCCCCCTGTGGGAAACAATGATTTCAACCAGAGTATGGTACTAACGTGCGATTTCTTTTACCTTTAGTATTATAGGCTCTCCTCATTTCTGAAGTCATTTAAGTTGACACCTTTCCCCTTAAGGTATCCCCTTAAGTAAGTTTATTTCATATATTTGTAACCCAGTTAAATAATTTTTCACATTTCACATTCTATCCTAAAATCCTCCAACTGCCCAAGTTATTTTTTAATTTGTATATATTAAGGTTTACTACTTGCACTATGAAGTTCTATGCACTTAGACAAATCCACAGTGTTATCCACCCACTATTATAGCATAAATATGAAAAATTTTGCCAGCCTAAAAATATCTCCTATACTCACCCCCCATGTGTTCTTTTCAAATCAAATTATAACCTTTTATTTTGAAAATAATTTTATGTGTGAAAAGAATTTCTCAAACTTTTATACTTAAGAGAAAAGTTTCACAACACAGGCCTCTCTCTCTGAAGAGTCAGGGTCTGAGTAGGACAAGTCCTGGGACATTGGACAACTGAGACAGAGGAAGAGCAGCAGGAAAACATGAGACTAACAGCAATAAATGCCATTCATAATCTTTCTTGAATAAGCTGCAGTGTAGAACTTCTTAAATTTGTAAAGAACCAGGTTCATTCATTCATTCAACAAATGTTATCTGAGCACCAGCTATTAGCTGAGCATACTTATTAGGCATATGGGATTCAGTTATGTCTAATATACACACTCCCTTACCACTTACACAGATTTTTGTTTTCTTCATCTATAACATATTAGCACCCACCTCGTAAAAATGTTAGAGGAACTCAATGAGTTTATGTCATGAAGAGTTCCTGAAATATCATGGTTCTACAGTATGTGATACTTAAATCTTCACTATTTTACAGGGGAATTAAATCTATTCCTACTTCTTTCAAAAGAGGAACAGGGAAGAAGAATCTAAACTTTCACTCTCCTTTTTCTTTCTTTGTCACATTTGATCATGGAGTTGTCAAAGGGTGGGGAGATACTCTCGTGAGATGCCAGCCTCTCTCTGAGCATTCATCCAGGTCACTTGGTAAAAGTAGGCTCCTGATCCCAAACCTGATCTACTTAACTGGAATCTCCAGTGTGAGGGATGGAACATAGAGGGTCTGATGATCCATACCGATAAGCACAAGGGGTGATTCTTATAATCGCATAATGTTAGGAAGCACTTGCAGTGTTTCTCTAGGCTGTACTTATTGTTGAGAGAAACTATGCCCAAGTCCTCACAAAAGGAAAGGGAAAGGATGGGCAGCATAGTGACGATAATGAAAGTAATATAACACTGGCATGGTGGTGGCAGTGAATATTTATTGACTAGTCTACTTTATTCCTGGCTCTCAGCTGAGCAGTTTATAAGCATTACCTAATCTCCACAATTTTTCTGTGAGGAAGATATTGTTATTTTTCCCTTTTTACAGATGAGCAAATTTGTCTTATTTATAAATAAGTTAATTAACTCATGCAAAGTCATCAACAGCAAATAGTGAAAGCCTGTTTTTCCTCACTTCAGAGCTATTTTTCTCAAGCAGCAGAACAAAAATTACGATGGGAAAAATGTTGGAGACTTAGGTACAAGCCAAGTTTTAATTGTTTTCATATGCTTCGCTATATTATAAAATCAAGTATTTATAAAAGAATAATTTTTGTATCAATCATTCCACATGCCTTGGTTTCCCCATGAGTAAAATAAATGGGGGTACTACATGTTCCTCTTCTTGAATCATTCTGTTTCTTTTTCTTGCCCATTGTCTCTCCATTTTTTGTTTCAGCCTTGATTTGTGTATTAATTTTCTATTAGAGAAAAGAAAAAAAGCCTGTAATCTTCATTTCACTTTTCACAGTGCAGCCTGTCTGAAAGAAATGTTTAGATTTTTTTTTTTTTTTTTTTTTTGGTAGAGACAGAGTCTCATTTTATGGCCCTCGGTAGAGTGCCGTGGCGTCACACGGCTCACAGCAACCTCCAACTCCTGGGCTTAAGCAATTCTCTTGCCTCAGCCTCCCGAGTAGCTGGGACTACAGGCACCTGCCACAACTCCCAGCTATTTTTTTGATTGCAGTTCAGCCGGGGCTGGGTTTGAACCAGCCACCCTCGGTATATGGGGCCGGCGCCTTACCGACTGAGCCACAGGCGCCGCCCCTGAAAGAAATGTTTAGATGTTTCCTCAATGGGAAAAATAATTCTGTCTCCAATAGTACACAAAGTTCTGAAATTACACCAAATTGGACCAAACAAAATGTCATAATTTTTAACTATTTTATAAATAAATTTATTTAAACAGCCTTAGAAATCACTGAAGCATCAATCATTTAAAGTATATCTTTGAATTAACTTGACATATATATTTGACAAAAAAATATAGAGAGCTATTGTCCCAGCATTTACAGACCCATTTTCCTGATTTCATGTGTAACAACTGAGGCTTATCAACAAACCCACTTCCTAAGATGGAACACATCTTCCATATGCTCCTTGTGTGGCTGGGATCTTCTAGCCACTACAGAACCTTAGACAAGTCCCATTGTTTCTCAGAAGCAGAGGTTCAGGGGTGGCACCTGTGGCTCAAAGGAGTAGGACACCGGCCCCATATGCTGGAGGTGGTGGCCAAAAACTGCAAACAAAACAAAACAAAACAAAAATACAGCCCCAGCCAAAAACTGCAAAAAATAAATAAATAAATAAATAAACAAAAAAAAAAGAAGCAGAAGTTCACATCTAGAAAATAATAAAATAATTATTTATTTTCAAGATAAATCCCAGTAAAAAAAGGTTAAGAATTTTAGAAACATAATATGAGGTATTTGGAAAGCTCTCTCCTAAGGCTTTTAGCTAGAATTAAATATTTTCATGATGAATTATCTTCATTTTTAGAGCCTGACTGCCCTAACTAGCAAATTTTAGTGTAGTAACAAGGGCTTCTTATATGAATCCATGTTAAAAAAAAAAAAGATGAGTTAGTTTAGGGATTTACTCAAGGTCAAGAAATTAGTGAGAGAGCAAGCACTAGAACCCCAAATTTTTACTCCCAATTTAGAACCTGTGTCTCCATTTTGCTTTTTTTTCCTAAAATTCTACAATAAAACATTTAGTAAATATTTAGGATGAATGTATCAGAATTATTTATTCAATCAAATTAAGCAAATAATGAGGAAAGCATTTGTCTAACAGTGGCTATAAAGAGATAGGCTGTGGCCACTACCTTCGAACAACTTATTTTTTGAAGAACCGAGAAAGTAGCCATGTTGAGCGTGACAGTGGAAACAGACATTGCTCTGGAAGAAGTGAGGCTCTAGGTGTCTAGATGGGGATGCATGGCACAAGAGGACAGGCAAGAGACTAGCACTGGCAAAAGTAGGAAGGTGGGGAATTAGTGGACATTTCTCCATCATACAGACTATTGAAGTCTGTGTGGCTGGACACCAATTGGTATGGGAATAGAGTGGAAGCAGAGCTAGGAGAGGCAGCTTGGAGTTAGCTGGGATCTTCTGAATATCATGCAAGGACAGGATTTTTTTGTTGATACTGTTCTAGCAAAGTAACACATCCCAAGCTGTGCTTCAGAAAATCTGAGCATGGCATCAGTGTATGTAGAGAATAGCTCTGATTGGAGAACGACTGGAGATATGCGAGTAAGTTAGAAGGTTGTACTAAAGTCCTCTGAGAGAAGCTAACAGTTTAAATAGTGGGAGTGTGTTGGAAGCAAGGAAGCATGACCATGTGAAGGTCATAAGTGTGTTTACTCAGCTGGGCTCCACCGTAACTACAAACAACAAAGTCCCAGTTTTGAGGGCTCCTAAGGACGACAGACAGAGCCTCAGAGTCTGCCCTCAGCAGTGGTGCGTCACTGAATTTTACCTGTCTCTACTTTGCCTAATAACAACAGAGTAAATAAACATTTCCTTAACAAAAAGAGAATGGAATTTCAATTTAGCAAGTTTGGATTAGCCTATAGGTTCACCATTTACAGCTACTTGAACTTGAGGTGACACATAATCCATCTTAGATCAACTTTCCTATTTTACTGGGTTGCTGAGAGAAAAAGAAATATTTAAACTGTGTGGCTTAGGACGGGTACTCAATAACAGGAATTCTTATTATTTGTGTGACAGGTGCTCCCTTGGAACAGAAAGGGTGGTAGAGACCTCAAGAAGCATATCCACAGTAAAATTCTATTTTGTCTCCTTTTGGTTTGAACGAGAATAAAACTTAAAATGATTTTTTTCCCTTCTTATTTACAAATATTTATACCACATTTGCCAAATGTCCTGTTGGTGAGAAATCAATTTTTCATACCTTACTTATATCCTTTTCCCAATGTGAAAAGACTCTCACAGACATTTGGATGAGAGTTAAAATAAAATAAAACATGGTCTGTTCACTGGATGGCTTTGTTCACCATGACAACCGTTGCTTTCTATCGCACATTCAGCACACCCCTTCTAACCTTCACTTACCATTATGCTTCCAAAAACAAATTTGATAAAGCAGCAGCACCACACATTTTTAACACCTATATTTTAATCAAAAATTCAGCTCATAAGCCACAACTTGCCACTGCCTTCCAGAAGTAGCAACACAAACTTAGAAATAATAATATGTAACATTTACTGTTACATAATGCTTGCTGTATGCTCTGAATTTTGCTGAAGTCTTACATAATTATCTCATTTAGTTATCAAGAAAACCCTAATATTAAGCATGCAATAAATATTAATGGCTATTAAATAACATTGCGACCACTCTTTGTAGTCTTTCAACTTACTGATAATAACTCATCTTTTAGGGTTTTGTTTGCTTGTTTCACCTTCTATTTTTTAAGAAGTATCATTTTATTCTTCAGCTCTGCCTGTTCTCTTTGTCTTCCATCCTAAATGATGTGGAAGAATCAGGCCAAAACCTTTCTGTTGGTTATGAACTTAACTGTGCCCCTTTAAAATTTATATGGTGAACTCCTAGCTCCAAATACCTCAAAATGTGACTGTTTTGAGATAGGACCTTTAAAAAGATTATTGAGGTTCAATGAGGTCAGGGTCCTTAATTTGATAGGATGAGTGTCTTTATAAGAAAAGGAAGAATCATCAGAGATGCACTTGCACAGAGAAAAGGCCATGTGAGGGAAAAGCAAGAAAGTGGGCAAGGATAGAGAGAGGCCTCAGAAGAAACCAAACCTACAGAGACATCTTGACCTTGGACTTCCAGTGTCCAGAACAGTGAGGATACAAATTCTGTTGTTTAAACCATCAAGACTGTAGTACTTTGTTGTGGTATCCGTACAAAACTAATATGCCATTTGTTCACATGATTTTTTAAATTTTACCTTTATTTCTGAAAATCTTTGGAAATCTTAGATATAATATAATTAAAATTATATCATTTTCCCACTTTTGCTCCATTTCAAATACTTTCTAATTTTCATTCTAACTTTACCTTTAACCACTGTGCTACTAGGAAGTATGCTCTTGATTTCTGAATACATGAAAATAGTCTAGTTTTCTTTTTGTGGATTTCTAGCTTAATTCTTTGGTAAGAGTATATGCAAAGATCAAAATTTCTGATCTTTATAATTTGTTACTTTGGATCAAGAGTTTATTTTAATAAATGTTCCATATACACTTAAAATAAATTTGTATTTAAACTTGTTCGGTGTTTTGTCTTTAAACAATAAGTCCATGTCCTGATTTCTTGTCCACTTTTTTTTTTTAACCTACTGAGAAAGGTGTGTTAACATTTTAATTCAAATTGTGCATTTGTCTATTTCTTCTTAGTTTTGTCAACTTTTGTTTTATATATTTTAAAGATATGTTAAATGCATAAAAAAGAGAGCTATGTCTGCCTATTTAACTAAATGTTTTACTATTATAAAATGTCCTTTTTATGTTTACTAATACCTCTAGTCTAAAAGTTCTATTTAACTGATAATAATATTGCCATTCGGTTTCTTTTGTTGGAGTTTGGTATATCTTTTTCATATATTTAACGTCAGTTTCTCTATAAGCTTTTATGTAGAAAGTAGCGCTTGTAAACAGATACAGGTGTGTGTGTTTAATTTGTCAAGTCTTACAATCTTTGTCTTTCACTTGGAATGCTGAGTCCATTTATACATGCTTTAATTACTGCTATAACTTGCTTTAAATCTACCATGTTGATATTCATTTACTTTCTGTTCCATTTGTTCTTTATTCATCCTGTCCTACTTTTTTTTTTTTTTTAATTATTTGGTGCTTTGTTATCTCTTCAATTAGCTTTTTGCCTGAATGTTTTAGCAGTTACTCTAGAGATTGCAATTTGCATCCTGAATTTATATAGTCTATTTTAATTAGTAGTACTTCTCAAATAATGCAAGAAACTTATTACTGTTTAATGATTTTAAGCATTTTCATCCTCTGAGCTATTTTTTTTTAATGTATATTGCTTCTACATGGTGTAAACACCATGTAAACAAAAGTTCTCTGAAAAGGAATTTAGAAAGATACTTCATTCCAGTCAACAGTTTGTAAATCAGGGAGACAAAGCCTTAGGTATAAAATGAAGGTACATTCTGGAAAACAAAGATAGGGTTCAAGTTTCATAGCAAAAGTTCCTGCCCAGGTACCCCATCAGATCCATTTATGCAAATGAAAGATTGAAAGTTCCTTTGTTCTGATCGGTTGGCACAACTGTGTCCTGATTGATGCAGCTGAGTCCTGATTAGTTGATATTGTTGAGCCCTTATTATCTGGACCAGGTAAGCTTGTATTTTTTGGTTTTCAAGCCACAAACCCAGAAGTCTCTGTCAGATGTTTTTTCCTAATGGTCACTTTTGGGGCTAGAGGGATTTCAGCTGCAGTTTATCTGAGCCCTGACAGTAGGTAGTGGTTTAGCTTGATTGTCAAAAGGGAGGGCCGGTGATACTTTTACAAAATTTTTCTGAAAATGCCAAGTATGTGACCACTCCTTCACCTGGTTCTGTAGGCCAAGGAGTCTATTTCATCTGTCCATCACAGGCATGCTATAACAGCCACAACAAAGTTATTATTGCTTAAAACAGTCAGTGTTCATATAAATTTATATTTCTGATTCTCATAATTCTTTTATAGAGTTTTGTCCTTCCTCTGGGATAATACTCTTTCAGCCTAAAGAATTTCTTCAGTAGATTTTTTTGTAGTGTCAGTGGGCTGGTCACAAATTTTCTCAGGACATGTTTTTTGACGTGTCTTAATTTGCATTTATTTTTGAATGATATTTTTTATAGTTGTTTTTCTTTTCTTTCTGAAATGATGTAAAGTTAACAGATTCTTTCCTGACTTCTAAGCTTCTCATTGGAATGTCTCACTGTGTTTTGTTTTGTTTTTGTCTCTGGCTGCTTCAATATTTTCCTTTGTTCTTGGTTTTCAGCAGTTTGACCTTTTGTTCCAAGATACAATTAATTTTGCATCTTGCTTGGGATTTGCCTCTTGAATATATGAGTTTCTATTTTCAATCAGTTATAAAATAATTTAATTATAAGCTCTTCTGCATGTTTGTCTCGCTCCTCATTTTCCTGGGACTGTGACATAAATGTTAAAAAAGGATACTGTGCCCTACATGTCTCTGAAGCTCTGTACTGGGTTCTTCCATCCTTTTTTTTTCTCTCCAGGCTCCAGTTGTATATTTTCTACTGATCTGTTTTTATTCTGCTGTATAATGTTTCTATTTAAACCACCCAATGAGTTCTTAGTTTCAAATGTTGTATTTTTTCATATTAAAATGTTCACTTCTGGGCGGTGCCTGTGGGTCAAGGAGTAGGGCGCCGGTGCCATCTGCCAGAGGTGGTGGGTTCAAACTCAGCCCCGGCCAAAAACCAAAAAAAAAAAAAGAATGTTCACTACTTTAGAGATTAGAATTTCTGTTGATTTTTTTTCTTTCTTATTTATATTATCCATTTTCTATTCTTTTAAATAGTTATTTTAAGTTATTTTTCTGCCTTCTCCAATATCTGGCTTAATCCATGTCTCTGATTCTATTACTATTTTTTCTCTTAATTATCTGTCACATTTTCCTGACAATTTATGTGTCTAATTTTTTATTGCATACTAGATATTGTATACATCAGTTGTAATTGAAGATACTGGGATCAATGTTATTTTTCCCTAAAGAATGTTCTCCCCTTTCCTCTTTCAGACACAAACTGAAAAGCTGATGACTTTAATCCGGTTGAGAATTGGGCAGAGTCAAGACTGATTGAAGCTTTAGTTATAGTCAATTTGTTTTTAAGTATGAGACCTGTTGTGTGCTCAAAGTATCTCCCAAGAGTGAAACTTTTTCTTCTAAGTATACAAAACTATACAAGATTATATTATTCCTTTCCTGTTCAATACCCCAGCTTCTGATGTCACTTCAGTATGTTACAAATGTCCCCGTGGAAAACCCAACCATTCTATAGAAAGTAGGGCACTGGCCCCATATACCGGAGGTGGTGGGTTCAAACCTAGCCCCGGCCAAAAACTGCAAAAAAAAAAATAAATAAATAAAATAAAATCCTTTAAATTTCAAATTGCCACAATAGGAAAAATGACTGTCAAATGTTCCACTGTTTTTTCTTTCTCCTAAAAGTGACCCCTCTGGCAATAGCAAACCAGATTGCCTGCCTACATTTAGAATTGGAAAATGCCTTCAGGAAAAAAGGAAAGAAACTTTACCTCAGTTTATCTGGAAAGAGCTCTTTTCTTGTAAGAATTTTACATCATCTCTCTCTCTTTTCTTACATAGTTCTCCATTAGCTTATAAAATACATTTCAAAATATTGATTTTGTTATGTCTGATTGTTGCATAGAAACTGTGCCTTGCTTTCTTATTACTTATTATGTCTTACTTGGAAACAAAATTTCCACAATGAATTTGAGATGAGAAATTTCAATATAACTTCCCTCTTCATCTCCTCACCAGGTTCTCCATCTTGAAAAATCTCAAATTTGTTTATCCATTTATTCAACAAACACTTCTTGAGGACTTAATAAGTACCAGGCACTGTGCTAGTTTCAGGAATACAAGCACATACAATATGTACAGGGTATGATTCTTGACATTACAGAGCTTCTAACTGAATAGGAAAATTACAATTAAAAAAAATCAGCACACATTTAAAAGAGCTAAATCTATGAAAGAAAATCATGATGTCACAATGAGCAAGAGCAGGCTCAGGTATGTCCTCTCAGAATTGACAATTAAGATGATAACTGATTTGAATCTCAGAGCAGGCTCAGGTAAATCCTCTCAGAATTGACAATTAAGATGAGAACTGACAAATGATAAATTTCAACAAAGAGTGGAAGCAAGGTCATTTCAGGCATAAGAAACATTGTATGCAATAACCTGAAGTGAGAAAGAGATGTTTTATCAAGGCTTTGAAAATATGCAAGTTTGAGTGACAGTGAGTATCTTGGTAGATAAGCTCAACATGAAATCCCAGGCCAAGTCATAGAACGTCTTATGATGGGGCTAATGTTTTATATTTTATCTATTGAATAGTTCTGAGCAGGAAAGTGCCAATTTGCTCTGTGAAGAATAGATTGGACAAAGAACAGGTTGGAAGAGAGTGAGAGTGAACACAAGCAGCTAGATTAGGAAGCCCAGGTGAAAAATGACAACGGCTTGTATTAAAATGGTGCCAGTGGAGGAGAATAACCAGCTGGATTTGCTATATATTTTAAAGTTAGAATCAATTGAATTTGCTAAAGGAACAAATAGGGAAATGATAGGAGAGGCAATGTCAAAAGTTTTGACATAAAACATACACGAGTTTCTTCCATTTTTTTGTGCCTTGATAACTATTTTTTAAACACTGAATAATATTCCATTGTCTGGATATACTACAGTTTATTTATCCATTACATCCTAATGGATGTCTTCATTGCTATCAAGTTTTGGCAGCTTTGAATAAAGCTTCTACAAATAGCCATGCACAGTTTTTTCTGTAGACATAGGTTTTCAACTCCTTCAGATAAATACCAAGAAGCCCTATTGCTGGATCATATGGTGAGGGTATGTTCAGCTTAGACATAAATGAAACTTAAATGCATATTACTACGTGAAAACTCTACATGTTATGTGATTCTAATTCTTTGACATTATGGAAAAGGTAAATCTATGAAGACAATACAAAGGTAAGTTGTCAGGGGACAAGGGAGGGAGCACAGAAGAATTTTAGAGCAGTGAAAGTATTCTGTATGATACTTTAGTGGTGGATACATGTCATTATACATTTGTCCAAATCCATAGAATGCAAAACAACAAGGGTGAACCCTAATGTAAACTCTTGACTCTGAAAATGATGTGTCGATGTAGAGTTACTGATCATAATTAATGTATCATTCTGGTGGGGGAAGATAACAATGGGAAAGGCCATGTGTGTTTTTGGTGGGGAGAGGCATAGAAGGGTATATGGAAAATCCCTGTACCTGTTGTTCAATTTTGCTGTGAACCCAAAACTGCCCTAAAAAATAAAGTCTATTAAGAAAAAAATGCTTATGTATGATATACATATATATGCTTATACACATATTATTTACATGGATTTTATAAAATATTTCATATGCATGATCTGATTTGATCCTTATAATAGCGTAATGATATCAAAACTATTATTTCTTTTACACATAAGGAAAAGGGGGCTCAAAGGAGTCAAGGGTATGATCTGTAGCTAAGTCAGTAATTAATTTACGGTTGAGGCAAGAACCAGATAATTTTTCTCTGCATAGCTTTATTCCCTTGGTATATGTTTCAGAAATACAAGTGAGATCTCTTGTGGCAATTGTCAGAGAGTTGGTATCTCTCCCAGTCACTACTGAAGTCTCAGCCAAACCCATCACTAAGTAATTCAAAGCCAGTAATCTAAAATCTATAATAATAATCATAGTAATATTTGATTAATTTTATTGAAATCTCCACAGTATTTCAAATATTTAACATGCAATATCCCATTTAATAATATTAATCATTTAGAACAGATGTTAATATTTACTCACTTTAGGGGTAAGGAACTTGAAGTGCAGAAGAATTAATTTGCCTGAGATGACAGAACTAATAATTGGCCAAATCAAAATATCCCAGAGTCTACATGATAGCTCATTATGAATCCCAGAAAAAATATTAATAGTAAAAGCATGAACAATAAGGTATTATGATTAGAAGAAAATTTAGACTTAACAGATCAGGATTCCAGTCCTGGGTTTGTCACTGATGAACTCTCTAGCCTTCGCTGCCTTTCTCACCTTTCAAACCCTATCTTGCCCCTGGCCTCGGTTTCTTCTATAAAATAAAAGACTTTTATTACATTATTTCTCAGGATCTACATTATTTCTCAGGATCCTAAAGAATTTTTTTTGTCTGCTTCTAGGTAATAATATTTTCAAGAATTTATTAATATATATGTTACTGCCATCAATCCCCTTACTAAGCACTCCCACCCACTTTTCTCTTCTTGCCTGAAAATATCCTCTATCCCAGAATCCCGGAGTTTCTTAGATAATTCTCAGCTGGTTTACAGGGTGTTCAAGAAACATCAGTTCAGCTCAGTTGATAGCTTGGCAATTAACTCATCCCTGTGTTAAAGTGCTAAATTGCAGAGGGTGTTTATCATATGTCAGGCTGACAGCCTCCTGTTGTCAGCTTTGATTTGCTAAATGCCTGCAAAAGATTTGGTGACTTGAACACCTGGTCAGCAGGGCGGAGCAGGTGCACAGAAAAGCTGCAGGCAACATCTCAAGAGGTCCCTCTTGGATGCCATCCTTGAGCTGCCTCCAACCCTCTCCTTTTCAAAGTGAACTAAAGAGAAAGAGATTCATTCACCATGAATGAACCAGGATAGACTCTAGACCAGACTGAAATGGTTAAGGAAAGTTGGAGTCCCCACTCTCATCCATCTGCCCTATAAAATGCTATAATGATAAACTAATGACCAATTATAATACAGTGCTGATTACTATTTTTCAGGATCTATGCCAAATACTTCACCTACACAAAAACTTATTTAATATGTACATTACCCCAGGAACTTAAATAACTTGCCCCAAGTCACCCAGCAAGTGAGGTAATAAAGCAGAATCAGATTTGCCTTATTCAAGTCTCAGCTCAGCCTAACAATTGACCGTCTGGTTTCATACTCCTCTCTCACTGCCCTGTTCTCATATACCAAGCACCACTACATTTTCTTTCTTTCTTTCTTTATTTATTTTTATTAAATCATAGCTGTGTACATTAGTATGATCATGGGGCACTATACACTTGGTTCATAGACCGTTTGACACATTTTCATCACACTAGTTAACATAGCTTTGGTGGCATTTTCTTAGTTATTTTGCTAAGACCTTTACATTCCACATTTACTAGGATTCACATATTCCCTTGTAAGATGCACCGCAGGTGTAATCCCATTAATCCGCCTCCCTCCATCTACCTCCCCCCTCCCTTTCTCCCTTCTCCCTATTCTTAGGTTATAACTGGGTTATAGCTTTCATGTGAAGGTCCTACATTAGTTTCATAATAAGGGTGAGTATATAGGGTACTTTTTCTTCTATTCTTGAAACACTTTACTAAGAAGAATATGTTCCAGCTCCATCCATGTACACATGAAAGAGGTAAAGTCTCCATCTTTTTTAAGGCTGCATAATATTCCATGGTGTACATATACCACAATTTATTAATCCATTCGTGGATCGATGGGCACTTGGGCTTTCTCCATGACTTAGCAATTATGAATAGGGCTGCAATAAATATTCTGATACAAATACCTTCATTATGGTGTGATTTTTGGTCTTCTGGGTATATGCCCAGCAGAGGAATTACAGGATTGAATGGCAGATCTATTTTTAGATCTCTAAGTGTTCTCCATATCTCTTTCCAAAAGGAATGTATTAATTTGCATTCCCACCAGCAGTGCAAAAGTGTTCCCTTTTCTCCACATCCGCGCCAACAACTCTGGTCTTGGGATTTTGTGATATTGGCGAGTCTCACTGGAGTTAGATGATATCTCAAAGTAGTTTTGATTTGCATTTCTCTGATGACTAAAGATGATTAGCTTTTTTCATATGTCTGAAGGCCGTGTGCCTGTCTTCTTCAGAGAAGTTTCTCTTCAAGTCCTTTCCTCAGCCTGCAATGATATCCCTTGTTCTTTTCTTGCTAATGCGTTTGAGTTCTCTGTGGATTCTGGTTATTAAACCTTTGTCGGAGACATAACCTGCAAATATCTTTTCCCATTCTGGGAGCTGTTTGCTTGCTTTACTTACTGTGTTCTTGGCAGTGCAGAAGCTTTTTAGTTTGATCAAGTCCAAATAGTGTATTTTTGAAGCAGCTTCAATTGCCCAGGGGGTCCTTCTCATGAAAAACTCACCCAACCCAATTTCTTCAAGGGTTTTCCCTGCACTCTCTTCTAGAATTTTTATAGTTTCATGTCTTAGGTTTAAATCTTTAATCCAGTGAGAGTCTATCTTGGTTAATGGTGAGAGGTGTGGGTCCAGTTTCAGTCTTCTACAGGTTGCGAGCCAGTTCACCCAGCACCATTTGTTAAATAGGGAATCTTTTCCCCATTGAATGTTTTTAATTGGCTTGTGGAAGTTTAAATAATGGTAATTAGCTGGATTCATATCTTGGTTCTCTATTCTGTTCTAGACGTCTACTTCTCTGTTTTTGTGCCAGTACCATGCTGTTTTGATCACTATCGTTTTGTAGCATAGTCTGAGGTCTGGTAGCGTGATTCCTCCTGCTTTGTTTTTGAGTAATGTCTTGGCTATTCAAGGTTTTTTCTGATTCCATATAAAACGAAGTATTGTTTTTTCAAGATCTTTAAAGTATGACACTGGAGCTTTAATGGGGATTGCATTGAAATTATATATTGCTTTGGGTAGTATGGACATTTTAACAATGTTGATTCTTCCCAACCATGAGCATGGTATATTTTTCCATTTGTCAACATTCTCAGCTATCTCTTTTCTTAGAGTTTCATAGTTCTTTTTATATAGATCTTTCACGTCCTTTGTTAGATAAACTGCCAAGTATTTCATCTTCTTTGGCACTACTGTGAATGGGATAGAGTCCTTAATTGTTTTCTCAACTTGACTAATGTTGGTATATATAAAGGCTACCGATTTATGAATGTTGATTTTGTAACCTGAGACACTGCTGTATTCCTTGATCACTTCTAAGAGTTTTGTAGTAGAGTCCCTAGTATTTTCCAGATATACAATCATATCATCTGCGAAGAACGAAAGTTTGATCTCTTCTGACCCTATGTGGATACCCTTGATCGCCTTTTCTTCCCTAATTGCGATGGCTAAAACTTCCATTACAATGTTAAAGAGCAATAGAGACAATGGGCAGCCTTGTCTGGTTCCTGATCTGAGTGGAAATGATTCCAATTTAACTCCATTCTTATGATATTGGCTGTGGGTTTGCTGTAGATGGCCTCTATCAGTTTAAGAAATGTCCCTTCTATACTGATTTTCTTAAGTGTTCTGATCATGAAGGGATGTTGGATGTTATCAAAAGCTTTTCTGCATCGATTGAGAGAATCATATGGTCCTTGTTTTTTAATTTGTTTATGTGCTGAATTACATTTATAGATTTATGAATATTGAACCAGCCTTGAGACCCTGGGATAAAACTGACTTGGTCATGATGTATGATTTGTTTGATATGTTGCTGGATTCTGTTTGTTAGACTCTTGTTGAATATTTTTGCATCTATATTCATTAGTGATATTGGTCTATAATTTTCTTTTCTTGTTGGGTCTTTTCCTGGTTTGGGGATCAGGGTGATGTTTGCTTCATAGAACCTGTTGGGTAGTATTCCTTCTTTTTCTACCTTTTGGAACAGGTTGAGTAATATAGGTACTAATTCCTCTTTAAAGGTTTTGTAGAATTCTGACGTAAAACCATCTGCTCCCGGGCTTTTTTTGGGGGGAGATTTCGTATGGTTGATGTTATTTCCGAACTTGAATTTGGGCCTGTTCAACATTTCCACTTGATTTTGGTTGAGCCTTGGAAGGTGATGTGCTTCCAAGTAATGGTTAATTTCCTTCAGATTATTGTATTTCTGAGAATAAAGTTTCTTGTAAAATTCATTAAGGATTTTTTTGATTTCTGAGGAGTCTGTTGTTATTTCATCTTTGTCATTTCTGGTTGATGAGATTAGAGATTTTACTCTTTTTTTCCTGATTAGGTTGGCCAAAGGTTTATCTATTTTGTTGACCTTTTCAAAAAACCAGCATTTTGATTTATTGATCTGTTGTATTGTTCTTTTGTTTTCAATTTCATTTAGTTCTGCTCTGATTTTGGTTATTTTTTTTCTTCTACTGGGTTTGGGGGTTGGAGTGTTCTTCCATTTCCAGTCTCTTGAGATGTCCCATTAAATTGCTTACTTCCTCTCTTTCCGTTCTCCTGAGGAAGGCTTGCAGTGCTATAAATTTCCCTCTTAGAACTGCCTTTGCGGTGTCCCAGCGGTTCTGATAGTTTGTGTCTTCATTGTCGTTTTGTTCCAAAATTTTGGCAATTTCCTTCTTGATCTCATCTCTGACCCAGCTATCATTCAGCATAAGGTTATTTAACTTCCATGTTTTCGTATGAGTATGCAGATTCCTGTTGTTACTCATCTCAAGTTTTATTCTAAGATGGTCCGAGAAGATGCATGGAATAATTTCTATTCCTTTAACTTTACTGAGGTTAGACTTGTGACCTAAGATGTGATCGATTTTGGAGTAAGTTCCGTGGGCCGATGAGAAGTATGTGTACTCAGTTTTTTTGGGATGAAATGTTCTGTAAATGTCTGCTAAATCTAAATGCTGGATGGTTAGATTTAAATCTAGAATTTCTTTACTCAGCTTTTTGTTGGAGGATTGATCCATCACTGCCAAAGGAGTGTTAAAATCTCTGAGTATTATAGAGTAGGAGGAAATCAAGTTGCTCATGTCGGTTAGAGTTTCTCTTATAAATTGAGGTGAATTCTGGTTGGGTGCATAGATATTAATAATTGAGATCTCATCATATTGAGTCTTACCCTTAACAAATATGAAGTGACCATTTTTGTCCTTCCTTACTTTTGTTGGTTTAAAGCCTATTGTATCCACAAATAAAATTGCAGTACCTGCTTTTTTCTGGTTACCATTTGCCTGAAATATGGATGACCATCCTTTCACCCTGAGTCTGTATTTGTCTTTTAAATTAAGATGTGACTCTTGTATGCAACAAATGTCTGGCCTGAGTTTTTGTATCCAGTCAGCTAACCTACGTCTCTTTAGAGGGCAGTTTAAGCCATTCACATTAATGGAGAGTATTGTTAAGTTTGGTGAAATTTTGGGTATTGAGTTTTTCGAAAGTCCAGGGGGCATTTTTAATCCTTTTGCCATTGTAGAAGTTGGAGTTTGATCAGAAGTTTCTGAGTGAGTTTACTTTTGTAGTAGAGGATTGGGTTGGTTATTATGGAGGATAGGTCTGAGAATATCCTGAAGAGCTGGTTTGGTCACGGCAAATTTCTTTAGCATATGAATGTCATTAAAGTATTTTATTTCTCCATCATAAATGAAACTCAGTTTAGCTGGGTACAAGATCCGGGGTTGAAAGTTATTTTGCTTGAGGAGATTAAACGTTGATGACCACCCTCTTCTGGCTTGAAAAGTTTCAGCAGAGAGATCTGCAGTCATTCTAATGTTATTCCCTTTGAAGGTAATAGTTTTCTTTCGCCTGGCCACTTTGAGAATTTTCTCCTTCATATTAACTTTAGTGAAGTTAATTATGATATGCCTGGGGGATGTCTTATTAGGGTTGAGTTGTGCTGGGGTTCTGAAGCTATCTGCTATCTGAATTTCAGGTTCTCTAGGCATGTCTGGAAAATTCTCTTTCATAATTTCATGCAGAAAGACCTCTGCACCCAGTGAGGCCACTTCATCTGTTTCAGGAATCCCTATGAGTTGGATATTTGCCTTCTTTGAGTTATCCCAGAGCTCTCTGATAGAGTGATCCATTTTTGCTCTCCATTTCTCTTCCTCTTTGAGAGTTTGGGAGAGTTCAAAGGCTTTATCTTCGATGTCGGAGATCCTTTCATCTGCTTGGTCCATTCTGTAGCTAAGGGATTCTACTATATTTTTCATAGCTTTGAGGGCTGCAAATTTTTGCTTCAGTGTGTCTAAGTCTTTGGTGGTTTTGTCTTTAAATTTGTTAAATTCTTGAGACAGTTTTTGAATTTCTCCACGAATTCCTAGTTCATTTTGTTAATCTTGTTTGCCATCCAAATTCTGAATTGGATTTCTGACATCTCAGCCAGTTGTTTGTGAATGGCATCTTCAATTACATCTGCCGTATCTTTCCTTTAGGGGGGGCTAACCTATTCTGGTTATTCATGTTACCAGAGTTTTTCCGCTGATTCCGCCCCATGATTGTTTTATTCCCTTTGATTTCTCCCCTGGTGTTTTGTCGAGGGAGTGCTGTGGCCTGAGAAACTGGGGCCCTGTTTGGTGTAGAGGGGCTAAGTGGGTCTGACTTGTTATCAGCTGGTTTCTATTTGACCCTAGTAAAACAGTTACTCTGGGTTGAAGTCTCAGCTGTGGAGAAATACCAGCAATTAAGTCACCCCACCCACCACAGGCAACAAAGGGAAAAGGAAAATCAAACCTTCCTACAACCACACACCCAGGGCTTCACCTGGATAGTCCCCAGGTGAGTGACTCAGTTCAAAAGGTCCAAATCAATTGTCTCAGTCAGTAGCTGCCTCGGGTGGGAGAGTTCAAGAGATCCCTGGGAACTGGATCACAGGGGTCTGGTGACTGCTCTAATATGGCTTGCTCCAGTGCTGCATGGAATCAGGAAGAGCCACCCAGTAAATAGATCAGTCTGGGAAGATTGATGCCTCCTTCCCCACCTTGCAGCTCTGTCACACCCAGTCACTGCTAGCCCCACAGGGCTGTGACCCAGTCAGTTGTCTGCAGTAAGCAGATACTCCAGGGGTTTGCACCTGCCTAAGTCACAGGGTAGTCTGTGTCTGCTCGTCTAGCCCGCTACTCTCTGTCTTTATCCAGCAGGGGGTAATGTGGCCTGTCAACCTCGTGCACTTGATGGAGGCTGGAGGTGTTCACTCAGTTCCAGCCCCACCCTTAGTTTATGTTACTGGGTGAACGGAACAACCCTGTGGGAGTTTGTTTCTGACCCTGCTAGATTCTTCTGCAGAGGAGAGGCTGATTTGAGTTCCCAGAACCTGTGCCTCAGGCCCTGTCTTTAGTCCTGTGGGTTTGTATTCGCAGCATAATCCGTTGCCGGCTGTAGCCTCTTGGCCTCCTTTGTCTATAGGCTGATGATCCCCTGAGGGCCAGGTGCGTCTTAGGCTCAGTAAAGCGGTCCTCTGGATCAGCCCCACCTTGGGAGTTTCCCGTCTCTGTGGGTGTGTTTTCTAGTCCCCGTGTTCCACCCAGGTCAGTGCTGCCGCAGGCAAACCCTTTACTCATGGGGCCTGTGTTTCAGTCCCAGTTCTGTTCCATGGTGGTTGCCATCTGAGAAGATGCTCAGCCTCATCCTGTTGCCCAGGAAGATAGGAGGAGAGGTTATGCGATATCTGTGGTTGGGCCTTGTTATTGCTAAAGACGGCTGTTGCTCTGCACGTCGGGGCACCACTGCTCCAGTGTAATTCTCTCTTAGCCGACCATTGTTTTCTCGCTCCTTTGCTACAGAGTCAGCACTGGCCAGCTGCAGTCCAGGTCCTGTGTGTACCTCTCGAGAGTTCACTCAAGAATCTGGACTCCTCAGGGGGCAGGTCTCCAGATCATGGAGTGAGAGTGGAGGGGAGTGTTAGGAGCTCAGAGTTGCAGGTCGTAACACCAAGCTCACTGAAACCAAATGAACAAATAAACAGATACAAAGGTTACCAGGCACATGGGCCCATAGATACAGAGTCAGACGGAAACACATAGACATACAGGTAACAGCCATGACAACAGCAGTATAAGAACAACTGCAATAAAAATAGTGATAATCATAAAATAATTGAAAGAAAGGAAAAAAGAGAGAAAAAAGTGGTGTTAGTAGGAATGTTAAATGAGAAGAAAGAAGAAATTAAAATTAGAAGACATAGAAATAAAAAATATATCTATATAAAAAGTAATAATAAAAAATTATCGAAATCGCCTCTAAGAAAATGGTGAGGAAAAAACAGACAAAAACAAAACAAACAAACAAAAACCCCACAAAAACAAAACAAACACAAAAAAGGCACCAACTACAAAAATATTCTTGCGTGTAGAAATATACCTATATATATCTATATGTCTGCTGTAGGGATCAACTTTCATAGGAAAATATTCATACTGCAATATACTTTCTGGACACCAGGTGGTGCTGTGTGTGGTTCCGAGGCTTATACCTGATTTACAGTTTATACTGTTACCATGGTAACCACCTTCCATGGCCGATAGCCATTTTGGAATTTCTGCAAAAGTTTGTCGCCTAAGAATTGTGTAACCTCGGCTGTTCTTTTCCAGGCAGCACTTGCGACCGACCTTCCCACTCAGTGCAGGTGTTCACACTTCCCAAGTCTTTACACTCTGTTCCCAGGTTCTCCTGCAAACTGGCGACTGCAATCCACTGTAGGGGGAGTGGTGCTGAGTTCGCGTGGTCATTGGCGGGCTTGCGGTTTTATCTTCTGTAGCTGGCTCCCAGGGCTGAAGCCAAGTTCGCGGTCTCAGCAGCTAAAGCCGGGTCTGCAGCTTTAGTAGCTTCCCGGCAAAGTTGGGTCCGCGGCTTCAAGCCCTTCCCGTGGTTGGAGCATTTGGGGAACTTATTCTGGGTTTTATGGTTCAGAGTTTCCCTTTTGGATGGGCGCCCGCCAGTTCCCCGGGCAGCCTAAACCACCAGTCCGCTCCAACACCTGGGGGAAAGGTGCCCACCCTTTTGGGTAGTTCAAAATGTCTGTTTCCCGGGCAGGATCCCTTCCCTTCAATTGTCCAACAGTTTGCCCAGCTCCCCATGGTTTTGAGTGGCTCTCCTTTCGGATGGCTCCCTCAGTTCAGGAATAATTATTTGTCAAGTGGGTTTTGTCAGTATTTACAAGCTGCTGACCTCCATAGGGGAGGGGCCTGATGGCCGGCATGGCCGAGCAGGGAAGAATCTCTACAACAGAGTCTGTGATTTTAAATTACCCCTCATATATAGCAATCTGCCAGTTCGCTGGGCGTCTCCAGCTGTCTGTCCACTCCAATAATCCACACACAGGGAAGGTCCAGACCGCCTTTCCTCTCACGTGATGGCTTGGGAAAGGTGGGCTACATGTCCGTCCTGTCCGCCATCATGCTCCGCCTCCCCACCACTACCTTTTCTGAAACATAGTAATGCGTTAGCAAGCAAAATAATACTTTCTACTGTACTTTTCATTTTGGTTATATAATCCTACTGCTCAATAAAAGAACAGTTGTTCTTAAACAGCTTTTGAAGAGGCAGTATTATCAGTGACTTCCCAACCCCTTGCTTAGACAAAATAAAGAGGCTGTGTGGCTAATCAGAGCATACTTTTGTGACTACTATCTCCTCTGTTCATGTATGATGCTGACTCTGTCCAGATACCATCCCAACCTTCTAATTCGAAAGTTGCAAGTCAATGTTAAGTTGTCTCAGTTGGACAATATTTTATTTAAAAAAAAAATGAAATGCCGAAACCCAGATACTATTGCTAATACTTATAATCTGTTGGAATTGGACATACCTTAATGAAAATTTTGGTTCTTTGCATATACAAACTATGTCATCTTGGGCAATTTACTTAACCTTTTTGAGCCTCAGTGTCCTCCTCTCTAAGACAGAGATAATAGCACTTACCTCAGAAGCTTGTATGAATATTAAAAAGTAAACTTTATAAGAATGAAGAAGCCTGGAAGTGTGGAACTGAATGTGCATTTGAATCTGGTCTTTGGGACTTCCAGATGTTGAATGAGGCATCCAGTGTCTGTGAGTCCATGTTCCTTGCCTATAAATGGGCATAATAATAATGCTTTAAGTTTGTGTTAAGTACTAAATAAGACAATTCATTCCAATTGCCTAGAACAACGTCTGGCACCAAGTGCATCCTCAGTTAATATACTTCCTGCTGTTTACACACATTCATATTTAATTTCTTAATTTTTTTCACTCCCACATAAACTAAATGACTCTACCAAGTCAGTAAAAAAGGGAATATTAGAGTAAGGAAAATGAACATTACTCAGGAACTCCATAGGTTTGATATCTTTATAGATCAATCAATTTTTGCCTAACCTTTATAGTTTGAGTTATAGATTCTAACAACAAAAGCATATGGATCTGTGTTGGCCTGCTGTGACAAACTACTATCGACTAGTGGCATATAAACAACAAAAATTTATTTCTCACAATTCTGAAGCCTAGGAAGTACAAGGTCAAGGCACCAGCAGGTTTAGTGTCTGGTGAAATTCTACTTTTCAGTTCAGAGACAGTGCCTTCTTGCTGTGATGTCACATGAGCCAAAAGGGCAGGACAATTATTCAGTGTCTCTTTTGAAAGGGCACCATAATGATTAATTTTACACATCAACTTGACTGAAGTAAGGAGTACCTAAGGAGCTTATAAATCATTACTTCTTCATGTGTCTGTATTGGTGCTTTTAGAAGAGACTGGCAGAGGACTCAGTGAGGAAGATCCACCCTTAATTTGGGTGGACACCATCCAATTGGTTCAGGGCCTACACAGAACACAAAAGGAGACAAAGAACTTCTCTTTGTCTTGGAGTGAAGACACTCTTCTCTTCCTGTCCTTGTATATCAGAACTCTAGGCTCTCTAGCCTTGGTACTCCAGGACTTATACCACTGGCTCCCTGAGTTCTAAGGCCTTTGGTCTCAGGCTGAGTATTATGCCATCAGCAACCCTGGTTTTGATTAGAACTTGAACTAAGCCACACTATGGGTACTCACATCCCAGTGTCTCCAGTTTGCAGGTGGCCTGTCATAGAACTTCTCTGTCTCTCTAATTGCATTAGCCAACTTCTCTAATAAATCCTTTTTATATCTATATCTATAATCTGTATTTCCAACCTAAATAACAAGCAAACAGGAAGAGTCTCGAAAAGAAATAGTATTTACTCAGAAATGTGCATTTCGGTGAAAATACTTGTGCCATAGTAAACTAAGTGCATGTTTAGGAAGGTAAAAGATGATTTTTAATGGAAAAATGAATAGAATTTACATACAGTATACCCTTCATAGTTGAACACCTCCCTGCACTAACCACCTACCTCCTCAAGTTGAACTAATTTTCTTTTTTTTTTTTTGTAAGTAATTGGGTTTATTCAAAGTACATACTAGATACTATCATATTCATAATGTTTACATCACTTCTATTATAATTTTACAACAATTTCCACAGTCATTTACGTATCCAAGGATAGTTATTAATCACATGGGTTAGTCTGTTTTTCACTGCTATAAAGGAATGCGTGAGGCTGAGAGAGGAGGGCTATTCAGCTCTTACAGAAGCATTGTGCCAGCACCTGCTTCAGGTGGGTGCCTCAGGGAGCGTCTAATCAAGGTGGAAGGTGAAGGGGGAGCAGGTGTGTCACTGGGTAAGCGAGAGAAGGAACAATACAGAGAGGAAGTGGTGCCAGGCTCTGTGGGGAGGACACCAAGCCATTCATGAGGGATCAGCCCCCCTGACCCAAACACCTCCCATTTGTCCCCATCCCCAACACTGGGGATTGATTTTCTTTTTCTTTTTTTTTTTTTGAGACAGAGTTTCAAATTGTCACCCTTGATAGAGTGCGGTGGCATCACAGCTCACAGCAACCTCAAATTCTTTTTTTTTTTTTTTATTAAATCATAACTGTATACATTGATATGATCATGGGGTATCATACACTCGCTTCATAAACCATTTGACACATTTTTATCACAGTGGTTAACATAGCCTTTCCGGCGTTATCTCAGTTACTGTGCCAAAACATTTACATTCTACATTTACCAAGTTTCGCAAATACCCCTGTAATATGCACCACAAGTGTGATCCCACGGATCCCCCTCCCTCTACACCCTCCCCTTTCCCCCTTCCCCCTATTGTTAAGTTGTAGCTGGGTTATAGCTTTCATGTGAGAGTCCCAAATTAGTTTCATAGTAGGGCTGTGTACATTGGGTACTTTTTCTTCCATTCTTGAGATTCTTTACTAAGAAGAATATGTTCCAGCTCCATCCATGTAAACACGAAAGAGGTAAAGTCTCCATCTTTCTTTAAGGCTGCATAGTATTCCATGGTATACATATACCACAATTTATTAATCCATTCGTGGATTGATGGGCACTTGGGCTTTTTCCATGACTTAGCTATTATGAATTGGGCTGCAATAAACATTCTGGTACAAATATCTTTGTTATGTTGTGATTTTTGGTCTTCTGGGTATATGCCCAGCAGAGGAATTACAGGATTGAATGGCAGATCTATTTTTAGATCTCTGAGTGTTCTCCATATATCTTTCCAAAAGGAATGTATTAATTTGCATTCCCACCAGCAGTGCAGAAGTGTTCCCTTTTCTCCGCATCCACGCCAATATCTCTGGTCTTGAGATTTTGTGATATAGGCTAGTCTCATTGGAGTTAGATGATATCTCAAGGTAGTTTTGATTTGCCACATATATGTATCAGTACCTAGTTCCTTATGTTGACTACCTCCACATATTGATCAGTTTGTTACAGTCTTGGGTGGTCAACTTACAGAGGTTCTACTTGTTTTGAGATTATCCATAGCTACAAGGAGCAATAACAAGGATGGTTTTAGTCCAAGGTTGGACAGGCAGTTTCTGGGCAGATGTCATTGTGGTATTTTTGTATGAGAGGTTGTGACAGCCTTTATGCAAGATTGTGGGTTTGTCTAGTCTTTTGTGATAGTTTTTGTTATCAGGCTTTTTTGCATGAGAAACTTCCCTTCACATCCTTTCCTGGCTCTGTTTTTTGTTGTTGTTCTTATTGTTTTGTTTTGTTTTTCTTAACACAAGTGAATCCATTTTTATTTATTTTTTGAGACTGAGTCTCACTGTGTCTCACTCTGGGCAGAGTGTCATGGCATCATAGCTCACAGCAACCTCAAACTTGGACTCAAGCCATCCTCTTGCCTGAGCCTTCCAAGTAGATGGGACTACAGGTGCCTGCTACGATGCCTGGCTTCCATTTTGATTTTGACATCTTTAGCAATAAAAATCCTATTGGTTCTCACTGAAGAACTCTGCTTAATACAATTTTCATACTAGAAGTGGTTCTGGGGGAAATAGAATTTTAAAAAGGAGCTTCCTTAATTGGTTTTGGAGCATTTGAACTATTTAATCTAATTATATGTAAGAAAGCTAAGGACTCTACTTCTAATAGAAGGGACAGAATTGATAGTCCATAGCATGAACTGTGTATGAAAATATGAAAAAATTAAGTAAGTTGACCACCCAAGGGACTGTAACAAACTGGTCAATATATGGAGGTGGTCAACATAAAGAACTAGGCCTACTGTACGAAACATACATGCGGTGCATATCCAGTCTATGCAAATAAGGTCAGCTTAAAGAGATATCAATGCAGGGGTCAACTAAGGAGGTTGTACTGTATCTGTGTTTTATACTCCCAATCAACCATGTATAAGAAGCAAAGAACTTGGCAAGTCTATCTGTGATACTTTTGAGCATTTGTGGAAAACAAAGAAATATAATGACAGTAGTTAATTGCGTCTAATGTCACTAAACAAAGTGATGAAAGAAAAGGTTAAAATCAGGGATTAAAATTTTCAACTCCAGCTCTGTATAAATATCCTAAGAGCTTTTAAATGTTTCCTAAGCCAGAATCTTCTTTCCTGTAGCCACAGGGCTAAAATCATTAAATCAAACACAAGCCCTCATCATGCAATTGGCTGAATTACAATAAATGAACACTTGGCATCCTAGGGTGTCTACTGAGGCCATTGGTTGGGGAAAAATGGGGTCCTGTAAGTTGTGATGGGGATGTTTGGGAAGAATACTGATGAAGCTGGGGACATTAAGCTCCTAAATTCTGATGTCTTATTTGCCAGCAGAAATTGTCTCCTTACACACCAGCTATCACAGCATCTCCACCCATAGTGGTATAGGCCTTTCCTCTTCTGTCTGGGAGATGAACTCTACATTGCCTGAGGAAAGTGTAATGGCTTCCTATGAGGGAGTTGCCAGATAATACAATGCTGATTCTTCTTGGGACCCGCCCCCTACTACCTCTTTTTACTTCTAGATCTGTAACTAGATTCAGGTTCCAGTAGGTTCCTAAAAGTGCAGTACAAAGTATAACTCATGAGGTACTGCCCTCCAAAATAACTTAAAAATATATTATACAAGCAGAAATCCTGGTAACACATATGGAAATGAATATCAAGGATGTGGAATAAGGGTAGAAGGACCATAAAGTTGGCAACATGGGCATAGTTATTATAAAGAACAGCAGAGACAAAAACAATCAGAATAGTCTAACTCACGTAGATCTATGGTATTGGCTGGTTAACCATTGTTGTCCTGAAATTGAAATAGACAGGAAATCTACTACATTCTCACTTGATCTACATAGCAGAAAACTTTAAAGTCAAGTGAACAAAACGCAAACTTGTATCATAAAAACAGAGAATCATGGCCCCTCAGTCAGTTCTCACATTTAATCTAGTTTATAGAACCAGAACCCCTTGAATAGAGGGGAGTAATTCTGATACACTACCTAGTATTTATACTTTTAGTATTTATGCTATCCTTACCCAAAGGGACCTACAACCTTTCATCAGAGCAACTCTGCACTGGGAAGAGGAAAATGATCAAAACATCTGGGGACTTGGCTCTTAACTGATATTGATTCCAGGAGACCCAACATATCACTGTGACCATCTAGTTAGAGTAGGAGGTTATGGATGTCAGCTAATCAATGAAGTTTTAGCTCAGGTCCAACTCACAGTAGGTATAGTTGGTCCCCCAATCCATCCCACGGTCATTTCTCCAGCTTCAGAATGTATAATTAGAATAGACATAGTTAGAATCTGATAGAATCTCCACATTGGTTCCCTAAGCTGTGGAATGAGGGACATTATGTTGGAAAAAGCCAAATGGAAGCCATTAGTGCTGCCTCTACCTATAAAAATGTAAATCAAAAGCCAATTTTCCATCCTGGGAGGGATTTTGGAAATTAATGCCATCATCAAGGACTTGAAAGACATAGAGACAGTGATTCTCAATACATTCCCATTAAACTTCTATTTGGCCTCTGCTGAAGACAGATGGACCTGGATAATGATAGTGGATTGTTATAAGCTTAACTAAATGTTGACTGTCATTGCAGCTGCTGCATCAGATGTGGTTTTGTTGCTTAAACAATAATCAAAGAATAATTTTCTCATTGTTTAAGCAAATTAACACATCTTCTGGCACCAGCCATAGATCTGGCAAAAGCGTTTTTCTCCACATCCATTCTTAAATTACACCAGAAGCAGTTTCTTTTTAGCTGGCAAGGTCAGCAATCCACTTTTACTGTCATATCTTGAGATGTATCAATCCTCTATCCCTGAGTGGCACTTAGCTCAAAGGGATCTTGAACACTTTCATTTTGTACAAGATATCATACTAGTCCATTGCATTGATAACATTATGCAACCTAGTAGCAACTACTAGACTTATTGGTAAGACATTTGTGTGTCAGAAGCTGATAATAAATCCAGCTAAAATTTAAGGACCCTTTTCTCCACATCCACGCCAACATCTCTGTCTTGGGATTTTGTGATATAGGCCAGTCTTATTAGAGTTAGATGACATCCAAAGTAGTTTTGATTTGCATTTCTCCGATGATTAAAGATGATGAGCAATTTTTCATATGTCTGTAGGCTGCATGCCTGTATTCTTCAGAGAAGTTTCTCTTCAAATCCCTTGCCCAGCCTGCGATAGGATCACTTGTTCTTTTCTTGCTTATACGTTGGAATTCTCTGTGGATTCTGGTTATTAAACCTTTGTCAGAGACATAACCTGCAAATATCTTCTCCCATTCTGAGGGCTGTTTGCTTGCTTTACTTACTGTGTTCTTGGCTGTGCAGAAGCTTTTTAGTTGGATCAGGTCCCACTAGTGTATTTTTGAAGCTGCTTCAATTGCCTGGGGGTTGGTGGGAATGCAAATTAATACATTCCTTTTGGAAAGATGTATGGAGAACACTTAGAGATCTAAAAATAGATCTGCCATTCAATCCTATAATTCCTCTACTAGGCATATACCCAGAAGACCAAAAATCACATCACAACAAAGATATTTGTACCAGAATGTTTATTGCAGCCCTATTCATAATTTCTAAGTCATGGAAGAAGCCCAAGTGCCCACTGATCCACGAATGGATTAATAAATTGTGGTATATGTACACCATGGAATATTATGCAGCCTTAAAGAAAGAGGGAGACTTTACCTCTTTCATGTTTACATGGATGGAGCTGGAACATATTCTTCTTAGTAAAGTATCTCAAGAGTGGAAGAAAAAGTATCCAATGTACTCAGCCCTACTATGAAACTAATTTAGGGTTTTCACATGAAAGCTATAACCCAGTTACAACCTAAGAATAGGGGGAAGGGGAAAAGGGGAGGGATGGGGGAGGTGGGCAGAGGGAGGGGGATTGGTGGGATTACACCTGTGGGGTATCTTACAAGGATGTATGTGAAACTTAGTAAATGTGGAATGTAAACGTCTTAGCACAATAACTAAGAAAATGCTAGGAAGGCTATGTTAACCAGTGTGATGAAAATGTGTCAAACGGTCTATGAAACTAGTGTATGGTGCCCCATGATCACATTAATTTACTCAGCTATGATTTAATAAAAATAAATAAATAAATAAACAAAATAAAATTTAGGGACCTTCTACCTCAATTTCTAGTGGTCCAGTGATCTGGGGGCATGTATAGATATTTATTATAAAGTAAAGGATAATTTGTTGCATATGGCCCTCCCACAACCAGGACAGAGGCACAACACCTGATGTACCAGTGTGGATTTGAAGGCAACACATTTCTCATTTGAATGTGTTACTTTGGCCCATCTACTGAGTGACTTGAAAAGCTGCTAGTCTTGAGTGGGGCAAAGAATAGAAGAAGGCTCTGCCACTGGTCTAGGCTGCTGTGAAAGCTGCTCTGCCAATTGCTCCATGTGATCCAGTGGATTCTATGACACTTAAGGTGTCAGTGGCAGATGAAGATGTTGTTTGAAGCCTTTGGCCATTTTAGAGAATTTCAGTGACAGCTTTTAGAATTTGGATACAAGGCCCTTATATCATATGTATTTGACTACTCTTCTTTTTAAGAGACTTCCTGCTACTAGGATTTAGTAGAAACTGAATTCTTGACCTTGAGCCACCAAGTTTCCATGTGACCTGTGCTGCCTATTAAAAACTAAGTGCTATCTGATCTGTCAAGCCATAGGTTAGTCATGCTCATCAGCACACCATCATCAAATGGAAGTGGTATATATCTGATCAACAAGAGTAGGTCCTGAATGTTGCTGTCCACTGGGATACTTGGTCGATGATGCAGAGGCAGCACTGCAGATGAAATGAATGATTTGGAAAGGGGAGGCTGGTGCTCACTCAGGCACATCAGCAATCACCTGTCTTTATTCACTTTCTTATATATCCAAACTCATCAGATAAAAATAATCCAAGAATAAAGAAGACAAAAGGTAACGAAAACTGTCATAAAGATTCCTTATCAGCGTTAATGCAGGGAAGAACGTGCACACATTTCTAAACTAAGAATGTCCTGTTTGGAGATAAACAACAGTGGAGACAAATCACAAAGGCGCTGGGTTGTTTGTTCTGTTTGCCCACTTCCCTATATGACTAACTAAAAATTATTGTGTAAATAGAGGTAGGGAATTAAGGGCAACAGCCCATTGCCCCAGGCAGATGATCTGTCTCCAGCTGCGACTTGGAGGGGCCCTCAGGCACATTCTTTCCTTTAAGGTGAACTGCCTGCATTTTTCAGCAAGGCCGCTTCTGTGAGCTGAGGGAGAATATCCCCAAAAACTCACATCTAGCCCAAGTACTGGAAATGTTCCTTCTCAGGGCCTTGTACCTCAAGGAGCACAAATGAGATTGATTCACCTTACAAGGGTGCAGGGGACTGTGCACCTTCACCTGAAGGCATAAGTAAGTTAAATGATGACATGGTCTAAATGCTCTTACTCTCCACTCTCAATCCCACTAAACTGCCATGTCTCTCTCTGCCAGCACTGTGGCCTCATGGGGAATACCCTATGATTGGCTGACAGAGCAAGTAAAGACTTGGCTGGCTTATATAGTTGCTTCTGCATGATATGCAGGCACTACCTCAAACTGGGCCTCTATACCACTGTACCTGCTTCTTAGACTCCCCAGAAGGACAGCAAGATGGGAAAACTTCTCAATAGGCAAAACTTTGGGCAGCACCATTAGTTGTGCTCCTTGCTTGAAAAGAGAAATGCTTCAATTTGTAATAGTATGCTGATTCAGGAGGTATAGCAAATGGTTTTGCCAGATATTTAAAAGCTTGGGAGGAACATTATTAGAAAATGGGTGACAAAGAAATTTGGGGAGAAGATAGCTAGACAGACCTCTGTAAGTGGGAAAAAAGAGATGCAGATATTTGTGTCCTATGTGAATACTAACCAAAAGGTGATCTTAAAAAAAGAGAACTTTAATAACCACATGGGTAGGATGACACATTTGGTGGATATCAGTCAGCCTATTTGCCCAGCTACCTCTTTAATCACCTGGTGAGCTCTTATAAAGTGGCCATGGTGGCAGGGATAGAGGTTATGCATGGGCTTAGCAACATACACTTTTACTCACCAAAGGAAAACTGATGGTAGCCACCTTTGAGTGCTCAATCTGCCAGCAGCAGAAACCAACAATAAGCCCCTGATATGGCACCATTCCCAGGGTGATTAGCCAGCTACCTGGTGGCAAGTTGATTACATTGGACCACTTCCATTGTGGGAGGGAAAGTATTTTGTCCTTATTGGAATATACACTTATTCTGGGTATAGATTTGTCTTCTCTACCCAAAATGTTTCTGCGAAAATGATATACCATCTATGGACTTACAGAATGCCTTATCTACCGTCATGATATCCCACACAGCATTGCTTCTGACCAAGGAACCCATTTCATAGCCAAAGAAGTTCTGCAATTGGATCAGCTCATAAACATATTGGTGTTATTAAGTTCCCCATCACCCTGAAGAATCTGGCTTGATAACATTGTGGGATGGTCTTTTAAAGTCAAAATTACAGCACTAGCTAGGTAAAAAAACTTTGTAGAACTAGCATTCTCCAGAAGGCAGTACATGCTCTGAATCAGTGTCTGATATGAAGTACTATTTCTCTCATGGCTATATTTCATGGGTCCGGTAATCAAGGGGTGGAAATGGAATGGTACCACTCATTACTAACCATGGTTACCCACAAGAAAAATTTTGCTTCCTGTGACTCTATGATCTACTGGCCCAGAGGTATTAGTTCTGAAGGAAGAGTATTTTCCAAGAAACACAAAAACAATTCTATCAACTAGAATTTAAGACTGCCACCTGGCAATTTTGTGTCCCTCATGCCTGTGAGTCAACAAGCTAAGAGGGGAGTTACAGTGTTGTCTGGGGCAACTGATTCAGACTACCAAAGGAAAACTGGACTACTACTCCTCAATGGAGTTAAGGATGAGTATCCTTTTTTTTATTATTATTAGTATTAGATCATAGCTGTGTACATTAATGCAATTATGGGGCACCATGCAATGGTTTTGTAAACAGTTCGACACATTTTCATCACCCTGGTTAACATAGCATTCCTGGCATTTTCTTAGTTATTGTGTTAAGACAATCATATTCTGCATTCACTAAGTTTCACATGTACCCTTGTAAGATGCACCACAGGTGTAATCCCACCAATCACCCTCCCTCTGCCCAGCCTCCCCCCTCCCTCCCCATCCCCATATTCTTAGATTATAATTGGGTTATAGCTTTCCTATGAAAGACATAATTTAGTTTCATAGTAGGGTTGAGTACATTGAATACCTTTTCTTCCATTCTTGAGATACGTTACTAAGAAGAATATGTTCCAGCTCCATCCATGTAAACATGAAAGAGGTAAAGTCTCCATCTTTCTTTAAAGCTGCGTAATATTCCATAGTGTACATATACCACAATTTATTGATCCATTCATGGATTGATGGGCACCTGGGCTTTTGCCATGACTTAGCAATTCAAACTAAAAAGTTTCTGCACAGCCAAGAACACAGTAAGTAAAGCAAGCAAACAGCCCTCAGGGGAGAAGATATTTGCAGGTTATGTCTCCGACAAAGGTTTAAAAACCAGAATCCACAGAGAACTCAAACGTATAAGCAAGAAAAGAACAAGTGACCCCATCGCAAGCTGGGCAAGGGACTTGAAGAGAAACTTCTCTGAACAGGACAGGCGTATGGCCTACAGACATATGAAAAAATGCTCATCAACTTTAATGATCAGAGAAATGAAAATCAAAGCTACCTTGAGATACCATCTAACTCCAGTAAGATTAGCCCATATCAAAAAATCCCAATACCAGAGATGTTGGCATGGATGTGGAGAAAAGGGAACACTTCTACACTGCTGGTGGGAATGCAAATTAATACATTCCTTTTGGAAAGATGTTTGAAGGATGAGTATTCTTGAATAACCCTTAGGGTTATTCTCAGTAATACCATGCCCTGTCAGTAAGGTCAAGGGGAAATTATAACCATCCAAGCTTGGGAGGACTGAAAATATCCCAGATACCTAAAGAATGAAGGTTTGGAGCAGAGCAAGATGGATGTCCAGAAAGATCATTCAGCTGAGCTCTTCTAGAATGACTGTGGAAAAAGAGAACCCAACTGTACCTGGCACCAGGACCTTACTTGGATTCATAGCTCAGGAAGCACAGCCAGGAGGTGGTGAGCTGGATACAATGTATGATCTGGAGCAGTGGAAATGGACTCATTAGGCGAGTAATTGAGAGCCACCATAATCAGCTGGACACCCCCTCCCCCCACTCAGAAGTCCAGGGCAGGAAGAAGGCTTTCTGAAGTTTGGTTTTGGAGGAAAGCTGCACATGGAGTGGAAAGCTTGGAGGAGTGGGCAGACTCAGCAGTATGCAACAAGAATACCATGTGGAGTAGATTTGCCATCAGTTTGGTAGCTACAGAGACCAGTCCTACCTGGTCTTGGTAGCCAGGAAGCTATCATTGTGGGCAGATCATGAGAAGGTCTTAGCAGGGGTCTAAAGTACAGCTGTCCTAATTTTGGTGCTGGGATCAGAAGTCCACCCTTGGACCAAGACATATTGTAATGAACCTGTCCAAAGTCAAGATGAAAGCAAAAATTCTGCAAGCAGCCAAGAGTAAGCACCAACTGACCTACAGAGGTAGAGCCATTAGGACAACAAAAGACTTTTCAACTAAAACTTTCCAAGGCAGAAGGAAATGGTTATCCACCTTCAATATTCTTAAATAAAATAATTTTCAGCCTAGAATTCTGTATCCTGCTAAACTAAGCTTCAAAATGGATGGAGAAATCAAATCTTTTGAGGATATACAAACGCTGAGGAAATTTGCCACAAGACCAGCTCTACAAGAAGTATTTAGATCTATTCTCAACACTGACCATCACAATGGACCACCGGCCAAGTAAACTCCCAGAAGCTAAACATCAAAATTTTGCTTCCACAGTGGTACAAAAGATAAAACTACACAATAAACTTTCACAAAATAAGATGAATAAAACTCCACCACATTTACCAATTCTCTCAATAAATGTCAATGGACTGAATTCACCACTGAAGAGACACAGACTGGCTGATTGAATAAAAAAATAAAAAATAAAAAAAGCATAACTCATCCATAGGCTCCAGGAAACACACCTAGCCTTGAAGAACAAATAAATATTCAAGGTTAAAGGATGGAAAACAGAAGAAAGGAGGTGTTGCAGTATTATTTTCAGACACAAGCAGATTTAAAGCAACTAAAGTTGAGAAAGACAAAGATGGACACTTTATATTGGTCAAAGGAACAATCCAACAAGAAGACACTTCAATTTTAATATTTATGCACCTAATTTAAATGCTCTCAGATTTGTGAAACAGACCTTGATGGGTCTGAACAATGTGACATCCCATAACAACATAAGATCTCGGGACTTTAACACTCCTCTGTCAGAACTGGACAGATCCTCTAAACAGAAACTAAACAAAGACACAAAGGATTAAATGTGACCCTAGGAAAAATGGCATAAATAGTCATATATAGAACACACCATCCCAAAGCAAAAGAATATATATTTTTCTCATCAGCCCATGGTAATACTCCAAAATAGAACATACCCTAGGATACAAATCAAACCTTAGCAAAATTAAAAGAATAGAAATTATACCTTGTATCTTCTCAGACAACAAGGCAATAAAGGTGGCAATCCAGCATTCTTTTCTAATTAGAACACTTAAGAATATAGGCATAGTGGCACATTTATTTTTCTTTTTTTTCACTTTGCCATTTTTTGCTATTTATTATTAAATCATAACTGTGTACATCAATGCAATCATGGGGCACCATACACTGGTTTTATATACCATTTGACATACTTTCATCACATGGGTTAACATAGCCTTCCTGAAATTTTCTTAGTTATTGTGTTAAGACATTTATATTCTACATTTACTAAGTGTCACATGTACCCTTGTAAGATGCACCATAGGTGTGACCCCACCAATCACCCTCCCTCCACCTATCCTTCTGCTACCCATCCGATCCCTCTCCCCCTTCCCCACATTCTTGGTTATAACTGGGTTATAGCTTTCATGTGAAAGCCATAAATTAGTTTCATAGTAGGGCTGAGTAGATTGGATACTTTTGCTTCCACTCTTGAAATAATTTACTAAGAAGAATGTGTTCCAGCTCCATCCATGTAAACATGAAAGAGGTAAAGTCTCCATCTTTCTTTAAGGCTGCATAATATTACATGGTGTACATATACCACAATTTATTAATCCATTCATGGATCAAAGGGTACTTGGGCTTTTTTTATGACTTAGCAATTATGAATTGGGCTGCAATAAACATTCTGGTACAAATATCTTTGTTATAATGTGATTTTCGGTCTTCTGGGTATATAGCTATTAGAGTAATTATAGGATTGAATGGCAGGTCTATTTTTAGATCTCTAAGTGTTCTCCAAACATCTTTCCAAAAGGAAGGTATTAATTTGCATTCCCACTAGCAGTGAAGTGTTCCCTTTTCTCCACATCCACGCCAACATCTCTGGTCTTGGGATTTTGTGATATGGGCAAATCTTACTAGAGTTAGATGATAGCTCAAAGTAGTTTTCACTTGAATTTCTCTGATGATTAAGGATGATGAGCATTTTTTCATATGTCTGTAGGCCGTGCACCTGTTTCTTCAGAAAAGTTTCTCTTGAAGTCCGTTGCCCAGCCTGCGATGGTATCACTTGTTCTTTTCTTGCTAATACGTTTGAGTTCTCTGTGGATTCTGATTATTAAACCTTTGTCGGAGACATAACTTGTAAATATCTTCTCCCATTCTGAGGGCTGTCTGCTTCCTTTACTTACTGTGCTCTTGGCTGTTTAGAAGCTTTTTAGTTTGATCAGGTCCCAGTAGTGTATTTTTGAAGCTGCTTCAATTGCCTGGGCATCCTCCTCATTAAATATTTGCCCAGACCTATTTCTTCAAGAGTTTTCCCTGTACTTTTTTCTAGTATTTTTATAGTTTCATGTCTTAAGTTTAAATCTTTAATCCAGTGAGAGTCTATTTTAGTTAATGGTGAAAAGTGTGGGTCCAGTTTCAGTCTTCTACAGGTCACCAGTCAGTTCACCCAGCACCATTTGTTAAATAGAGAATCTTTTTCCCACTGAATGTTTTTATCGGCTTGTCAAAGATCAAATAATGGTAAGTAGATGGGTTCATATTGGTGCTCTATTCTGTTCCATACATATACCCTTCTGTTTTTGTGCCAGTACCATGCTGTTTTGATCACTATTAATTTATAGTATAGACTGAAGTCTAGTGGCATAATTCTTCTTCCTTCATTTTTATAGTATAATCGGAGGTCTGGTAGCATCATTCCTCCTGCTTTGTTTTTATTTCTATTTTATTTATTTATTTTTATAACAATGTCTTGGCTATTTGAGGTATTTTCTTATAACGTATAAAATGAAGTATATTTTTTCAAAATCTTTAAGGTATGACAGTGCAGCTTTAATAGGGATTTCAACATTGTATTTTGCTTTGGGTAGTATGGACATTTTAACAATCTTGATTCTTTCCAGACATGAGCATGGTATGTTTTTCCACCCAACTTTTCTTTATCCACTAATCTAGACAGATATTGTAAAATAATCATGGGGCAGAATCAGCAGAAAAATGCTGGTACCATGAATAACCAGAGTAGATGAACGCCCCCAAGGAAAGATATGGGAGATGTAATTGAAGATCCCATTCATAAACAGATGGCTAAGATGTCAGAAATCAAATTCAGAATTTGGATTGCAAATAAGATTAATAGAATGGAGGAAAAGTGGAATGAGAAATTCAAGAAGCAATTCAAAAGTTGTCTCAAGAATTCAACAAATTTTAAGACAAAATCACCAAAGATTTTGACACATTGAAGCAAGAATTTTCAGCCCTCAAAAATCTGAAAAATACAGTAGAATCCCTCAGGAACAGAGTGGAGAAAGCAGAGGAAAGGATTTCTGACATTGAAGACAAAGTTTTTGAATGCTCCCAAACTCTCAAAGAGGAAGAGAAATGGAGAGCCAAAACGAATCATTCTCTCAGAGAGCTCTGGGTTAATTTGAAGAAGGCTAATATCTTCCTCATAGGAATCCCTGAAAGTGATGAAGTGGCTTCGCAAGGCACAGAGGCTCTTCTCCATGAAATAATGGAAGAGAATTTTCCAGACATGCCAAGATATTTTGAAATTCAGATAGCAGATAGTTTCAGAATCCCAGCACAACTTAACCCAAATAAGACATCCCCCAGGCAAATCATAATTAACTTTATTAAAGTTAATATGAAGGAGAAAATTCTGAAAGCAGCCAGATGTAACAAAATGATAACCTAAAAAGGGAAGAATATTAGAATGGCTGCAGATCTCTCTGCTGAAACCTTTAAAGCCAGAAGAGGGTGGTCATTGACTTTTAATCTCCTAAAACAAAATAACTTTCAACCCAGGATCCTGTATCCAGCTAAAATGAGTTTCATTTATGATGGAGAAATTAAATACTTTAATGACATTCACATGTTGAAGAAATTTGCCATAACTAAATCAGGATATTCTCAGACTTATCCTCCATAATGACAAGCAGAATCCTCTAACACAAAAGTAAACTCACTCAAAAACTTTTGATCAAACTCCAACTTCCACAGTGGCAAAAGAATTAAAAATGTCCACTGGACTTTTGAAAAACTCAATACCCAAAATTTTGCCATGCATATCAATATTCTCTATTAATGTGAATGGCTTAATCTGTCCTCTAAAGAGGCACAGGTTGGCTTACAGGATACAAAAACTCAGAACAAATTCTGGTGCATACAAGAATCTCATCTTACCTTAAAAGATAAATATAGACTCAGGGTGAAAGGATGGTCATCCATATTTCAGGCAAATGGAAATCAGAAAAAGGCAGGAGTTGCAATTCCATTTGCAGATGGCATAGGCTTTAAACCAACAAAAGGAATGAAGAATAAGAATGGTCACTTCATATTTGTTAAGGGTAATACTCAATATGATGAGACTTCAATTATTATTTACGCACCCAACCAAAATGCACCTCAAATTATAAGAGAAACTCTAACAGACATGAGCAACTTGATTTCCTCCAGCTCCATAAAAGAGATATTAACACTCCTTTTTGGCAGTGTTGGATAGATCCTCCAATAAGAAACTGAGCAAAGAAATTTTAGATCTAAACCTAACCATCCAACAATTGGATTTAGCAGACATCTACAGATCATTTCATCCCGACAAAACTGAAAACACATATTCTCATCAGCCCATGGAACATACTCAAAAATTGATCACATCTTAGGTCACAAGTCTAACCTCAGTAAATTTAAAGGAATAGAAATTATTCCTTGCATCTCCTCGGACCATGATGGAATAAAAGTTGAACTCAGTAACTACAGAAATCTGTATACTCATACAAAAACATGGAAGTTAAATAACCTTATGCTGAATGATAGCTGGGTCATAGATGAGATTAAAAAGGAAATTGCCAAATTTTTGGAACAAAACAACAATGAAGACACGAGTTATCAGAACCTCTGGGATACTGCAAAGGTAGTCCTAAGAGGGAAATTTATAGCACTGCAAGCCTTCCTCAAGAGAACAGAAAGAGGGGAAGTTAACAACTTAATGGGACATCTCAAGCAACTGGAAAAGGAAGAACATTCCAACCCCAAACCCAGTAGAAGAAAAGAAATAATCAAAATCAGAGCAAAATTAAATGAAATTGAAAACCAAAGGATTATACAACAGATCAATAAATCAAAAAGCTGGTTTTCTGAGAAGATCAGTAGAATAGATCAACCTTTCTGGGGCTAACCTACCCAGGAGAAAAAAAAAAGAGTAAAATCTCTAATTTCATCAATCAGAAATGAGAAAGATGAAATAACAATAGACTCCTCAGAAATTCAAAAAATCCTTGATGAATATTAGAAGAAACTTTATTCTCAGAAATATGAAAATATGAAGGAAATTGACCAGTACTTGGAAGCACGTCACCTTCCAAGACTTAGCCAGAATCAAGTGGAAATGTTGAACAGGCCTATATTAAGTTCTGAGATAGCATCAACCATACAAAATCTCCCTACAAAGAAAAATCTGGGACGAGATGGCTTCATGTAAGAATTCTACCAAACCTTTAAAGAGGAACTAGTACCTATATTACTCACCTTTTCCAAAATATAGGAAAAGAAGGAATACTACCCACCATGTTCTATGAAGCAAGCATCACCCTGATCCCCAAACCAGGAAAAGACCAAAGTAGAAAAGAAAATAATAGACCAATATCACTAACGACTATAGATGCAAAAATATTCAACAAGATCCTAACAAACAGAATCCAGCAACACATCAAACAAATTATACATCATGACCCAGTTGGTTTTATCCCAGGGTCTCAAGGCTAGTTAAATATACATAAATCTACAATTATAATTCAGCACATAAACAAATTAAAAAACAAAGACCATATGATTCTCTCAATTGATGCAGAACAAGCTTTTTATAATATCTAGCATCCCTTCATGATCAGAACACTTAAGAAAATGGTATAGAAGGAACATTTCTTAAACTGATAGAGGCCATCTACAGCAAACCCACAGCCAATATTGTATTTAATGGAGTTAAATTGAAATCATTTCCACTTAGATCAGGAACCAGGCAAGGTTGCCCATTGTCTCCGCTGTTCTTTAACATTGTAATGAAAGTTTTAGCCATTGCAATTAGGGAAGAAAATGTGATCAAGGGTATCCATATAGGGTAAGAAGAGATCAAACTTTCACTCTTTGCAGATGATATGATTTTATATCTGGGAAACACCCAGGGATTCTACTACAAAACTCTTAGAAGTGATTAAGGAATACAGCACCATCTCAGGTTACAAAATCAATATTCATACATTGGTAGTCTTTATATATACCAACAATAGTCAAACTGAGAAAACGGTTAAGGACTCTATTCTGTTCACAGAAGTGCAAAGAAGATGAAATATTTGGAGTTTATCTAACAAAGAATGTGAAAGATCTCCATAAAGAGAACTATGAAACTCTAAGAAAAGAAATAGCTGAAAATGTTAACAAATGGTACATTTCTTAAAATGATTAAAATCATCTATGACCCAAGGCCCCACCTAATATTATACTGAATGGAGTTAAACTGAAAGCTTTTCCACTTAGAAACTGGAACCAAACAAGTTTGTACCCTAGCACCACTACTATTAAACATAGTGCTGGAAGTTCTAGCCAATATGATCAGGCACAGAAGAAAATAAAGGACATCTAAACGGGGGAAGAGGAGGTCAAACTCTCCCTCTTTGCTGATGATATGACCTTATACTTAGAGAACCCTAAAGACTAAACCCCACGATTCCTGGAAGTGATCAAAAATACAGTAATGTCTCAGAATATAAAATCAATGCCCACAAATCAGTAGCCTTTGTATATACCAATAATAGCCAAGATGAGAAGCTAATCAAGGACACAATTCCCTTCACAGTAGCTTCAAAACATAAATAAATAAATACCTAGGAATATATCTAACAAAAGAAGTAAAAGAAATGCACAAAGAAAATTATGAGACCCTAGCAAAAGAAATAGCAGAAGATATTAATAAATGGAAGAACATAACCATGCTTATGGCTGGGAAGAATCACAATTGTCAAAATGTCTATATTTCCCAAAGCAATCTACAGATTCAATGAAATCCCCATTAAAATAACATCATCATACTTCCAAGATGTGGAGAAAATAATTCTTCATTTTGTTTGGAACCAGAAAAAAAAAAAAGCTATATAGCCAAGGTAATTCTTAGTAACAAAAATAAAGCTGAGGGTATCACTCTACCCAACTTTAGGCTACATTACAAGGCCATAGTGATCAAAACAGCATTGTATTGGCACAAAAATAGAGACATAGACATCTGGAACCAAATAGAAAACAATGAGACGAAACTATCATCGTACAGCTACCTCATTTTTGATAAACCAAACAAGAACATACACTGGGGAAAAGAATCCATATTCAATAAATCATATTCAGAGAACTAGATAACCACATGTAAAAGACTGATACTGGATCCACACCTCTCACCATTCATAAAAATCGATTCAAGATTGGGGAAAGATTTAAACCTAAGGCATGAAACAATAAAAATCCTTGAAGAAAATGTGGGGAAGACACTTGTTGATATTGGCCTTGGGGACAATTTTATGAAGAAGACTTCTGTGGCAATTGCAGCAACAACAAAAATAAACAAATGGGAGTTAATTAAGCTGAGTAGCTTCTGTACAGCTAAGGAAACAACAACCAAAGCAAACAGACAACCTTCAGAATGGGAAAAAATATTTGCATATTATGAATTGGACCAAAGTTTGACAACTAGGATCTACAGAAAACTCAAATTAATCAGCAAAAATACCCAACAATCCCATATATCACTGGGCAAGCCAGACGAATAGAACCTTCTCTAAAGAAAACAGACGAATGGCTAATAAACATATGAAAAAATGCTCAACCTCCTTAATGATTGGAGAAATGCAAATCAATACCCTGAGATAACACCTAGCCCGAGTGAGAATGGACCACATCACTAAGTCTCAAAGCTGCAGATGCTGGCATGGATATGGAGAAAAGCGAACACTTTTACATTGTTGGTGGGACAGCAAAGTAATATAACCTTTTTGGAAGGAGGTATGGAGAATCCTGGAAGAACTCAAATTAGACCTCCCATTTGATCCCACAATCCCATTATTAGGCATCTATCCAGAAGAAACAAAATCCTTTTGTTATGAGCACATTTGCACTAGACTGTTTTTCACAGCTTAATTTACAATTGCCAAATGTGGAAACTACCTAAATGTCCACCAACCCAGGAATGAATTAACAAGCTGTGGTATATGTATGCCATGGAATACTATTCAGCCATTAAAAAAGGTGGAGACTTTACATCTTTTGTATTAACCTGGATGTAAGTGGAACACATTCTTCCTAGCAAAGCATCACAAGGATGGAGAAGCAAGAGTCCAACGTACTTAATTCTAATATGAAGCCAGTAGATGAGCTAATAGAAGGGGTGGGGTAGGGGAATGAAGGAGCAAGAAGAGGGAAGGTGGGAAGGAGAATGGGGGAGTGTGGGGGATAGGATGCAAATATAAGAGGGACTTTATATAACAAATGCAACCAGTGTATCCTATTTCTTTGTACCCTCAATGAATCCAATTCAAATAATTGAAAAATAAATAGAAAAAAAAAAGAATGAAGGTTTGATTCACCCCATTAGGTAATAAACCACAACTAGTTTATTAAACCACAACTGGTCCTGGCTAAAGGCAAAGGAAATTCAGATCAGGTACTAGAAGAGGGTAGTTATAAATACCAGTTATAGCCACGTGACCAATTACAGAAATAAGAGCTGTAATTATCTTGAATATTTTCTCACTATTTTGTTAAGAATATTTTTCTGATTCCATGACTTGGCTATTATAAAGGGATTAGTGTCTTTTTATTTGTGTGTAAAATAGTTGTATTGAAGTAGGCAGAACTATATTATAGTCTTTATTGGGAGATTAAGTACCCTTTAAGGACATGCATATACTTTTTTGCTTCCATTTCTTGTAAATTATGAGCATGCATATAGTTACCCACATTTACAAGGGTTAAATGTGATGGTTAATTTTAGGTGTCAACTTGACTGGATTAAGGAACTGGTAATGCCCTATCTCTGGGTGTGTCTGTGAGGATGTGTCCAAAGGAAAATAGTATGTTAATCAGTGGACTGAGTAGGGAATACCTGCCCTCAACATGGGCAAGCACTGTTCAATTGGCTGGGAGCCCAGATAAAACAAAGAAGAAAAATTAATTTCCTCCCCCATTTCTCTCCTCCTCCTGTTTTTGGACATCAGAACCCCAGGTTCTCTAGCCTTGGAACTCTAGGACTTACATGAGCAGGTCTCTGAGTTCTCATGCCTTTAGTCTCTGACTGCAAATTCATCTCAGCTCTTCTGGTTTTTAGGCCTTTAGACTTGGATTGAATCATTTTATTGGGATCCCAGAGTCTCCAGCTTTCAGACAGCTTGTCATGATACTTTTCAGTCTCCATAATTATGTAAGCCAATTCCCCTAATAAATCATCTCTCATGTATCAGTATCTAATCTATCTACCTACCTATATATCTGTCTGTCTACCTACCTATAATTTATCTATGTCTACTCTGTGTCTCTGAAGAACTCTGACTAATACAGGGACTAATTTCATTTATGAAGGCTCTGCCTTCATCTAATGACCTCCCAAAGGCCTCATGTTCTCACACCATCACAATAAATTTCAAGTTATAAATTGTGGAGGTACAGAGCGTTCAGTTTATAACAAGTTCAGAAGTGGGACTGAGTAAAATGGTGTAGCTGAAAGGTGTCAACCTACATTCGAAGTGATAAAATGACTCAGGAATACTGGTGAGTGGATGTTATTACAGTGCTTGAATTGTGCATCAGAGAAGTGTAACTTCTTCTCAAATGTGTTAAGCTAGAGAAATAAGTACTCTGAGGCCCAGTTTGTCATGGGAAGACAGGGCATTTGCTGGGGGCAAGAAGTCCCTGCTGTCTCTGCCCTTCCCAAATAAATGCACTTATACCAGGACCTTAAGTTCCACACTTGACAAAATACCTTCCACTGTTTTCTAGTTTTTTCTGTCACAAAAATTTGCCTTAAGTATAAAGTTATTTGATTTAACAGGTGGGACTAGGTAATTACAGGTCTTGGAAAGTATCAAAAATATTTCCCTCTGAGTCTAATACAAATGTGGTTGTAATAATCCTTGAGGGAAAAGGGGTAGAATTTGAGAACACATACGTAGAATCTTTCTATAATAGTATCTATGAAATCTATTCTGAATAGATACATGGGGAATTATTTCTTCCATGAGATGTCTGTAAATACAAAGAAAATAAAATCAGGTGGATTTCTTGCTCTCAAAAGCTAACTTCTAAGCCAAGACAAGAATGTGTTAACCTCAGACCACTGACACAGAAAGTCTAATAGTTTATATAAGGTGGCAGAGTTCCTGCAGTGGACCCAGGACCAGACAAATTCAAGCCAAATTCCACCAGAAGTACAAAGGCCTTGTGCCAATGCTGCTGAAACTGTTCCAAAAAATTGAGGAGGAGGGAATCCTCTACAACTTAATCTACAAAGCCAATATCACCCAGATACCTAAGTCAGGGGAGGACATAACAAAAAAAGGAAGCTACAGACCAGTATCCCCGATGAACATAGGTGCAGATAGTCTCAACAAAATCCTATCAAACCAAGTCCAACAGAACATTAAAAAAATAATATACTCTGACCTACTGGGCTTCATCCCAAGGATTCAAGGATTGGTCAACATATGCAAATCAATAATTACAATCCACCACATAAACAAAATTTAAAATAAAAACCATTTGATTATCTCAACATAAGCTAAAAGCAACACTCCTTTATGATAAAAATCCTCAACAAACTAGGCACAGAAGAAACATAGCTAAAAATAATAAAAGTCATATTTGACAAACCCACAGCAAACAGTATACTGAATACTTTTACTGAAAGGTGAAAGCGTTTTCCCTAAGAACACTAACAATAATAGGACTCCAAGATTTATCACTTTTACTCAGTAGAGAGCTGAAAGTCCAAGCCAGAGCAATCAGGCAAGAGAAAGAAATGAAAGGCATCCAAATTGAAAAAGAGGAAGTCAAATTATCACTATCTGCTAATGATATGATCTTGTACTTGTAAAAACACAAAGATTTCTCAAAAAGACTCCCAGATTTGCTAAGTGAATTCAGTAAAAATTCAGATACAAAATCAACATATAAAAATCAGTAGCATTTCTATACACAAATAGTGATCACACTGAGAACAAAATCAAGAACATAATCCCATTGATAATAGCAACAAAGAAAATAAAATACATAGGAATACATTTAAGTGAGGAGATGAAAGTTCTCTACATTGAAAACTACAAAACACTAATGAAAGAAATTACAGATAACATGAACAAATGGAGAAACATACCATGCTCATGGATTAGAAGAGTCAATATTGTGATTAATATTGTGGAAATGACCATAACTAACCAAGCAAATCTACAGATTCAATGCAATTCCTATCAAGATATCAGCTTCATTTTTCACAGAATTAGAAAAAACAATCCTAAAATTCATATGAAACCAAAAAAGAACCCAAATAGCAAAGGCAATCCTAAGCAAAAAGAGTATTACCTGAATTCAAATTATACTATAAGCTATAATAACCAAATAGGATGGTACTGGTATAAAAGTGGACACAGATCAATAAAAAGAATATAGAACCGAGACTTTAAGCCACATAGCTACAACCAAGTGATCTTCAATAAAGTTCACAAAAACATACACTGGGGAAAAGATACCCTATTAAATAAATAGGGCTAGGAAAATTGGATAGCCATCTACAGAAGAATGAAGCTGGACCCTTATCTTTCACCTCAGACAAAAATTAGCTCAGGATAGATGAAAGACAAATATAAAACCTGAAACTATAAGAGGGACTTTACCTAACAATTGCAATCAATGTAACCTGGCTTATTGTACCCTCAATGAATCCCCAACAACAACAACAACAAAAAAAAAACCGAAACTATAAAAATTCTAGAGGAAAACCTTGGAAAATCTCTTCTGGACATTGGCCTAGGCAAAAATTTTGACTATGACCCCCAAAGCAAATATAGTAAACAGCAAAGTAGACAAGTGGGACTTAATTAAAGCTTCTGCACAGTGAAAGAAATAATCAATAAATAGGCAACCTGCAAAATGGGAGAAAATATTTAAAAATTATGCATCTGACAAAAACAAAATTCAGAATCTACAAGGAACTCAAGCAACTCAAGAAGAAAATAAACCAAATAACTCCATTAAAAAGTGAACAAAAGACATGAACAGACATTTTTCAAAAGAGAACATAAAAATGATCACAAAATATAAAAAAATGCTCAGTACCACTAATCGTCAAACAACTGCGAATTCAAATCACAATGGAATCTTACACCAATCAAATTGGCTATTATTAGAAAATCAGAAAGCAAAAAATGATGAGGACGAGGAGGAAAAGGAATACTTATATACTGTTAGTGGGAATGTAAATTAGCACAACCTCTACGGGAAACAGTATGGAAACTTCCTAAAGAGCTAAAAGTCAAAGGCCGGGTGCAGTGGCTCATGCCTGTAATCATAGCACTCTGGGAGGCTGACTGGGGTGGATTGCCTGAACTCACAGGTTCGAGACAACCCTGAGCCAGAGCGAGACCCCATCTTAAAAATAGCCAGGTGTTGTGGTGGGCATCTGCAGTCCCAGCTACTGAGGAGGCTAAGGCAAGAGAATCGCTTGAGGCCAAGAGTTTGAGGTTGCTGTGAGCAAAGACACCATGGCACTCTACTGAGGGTGACAAAATAAGACTCTATCTCAAAAAAAAAACCTCCTGGTGCTTACCACAAGCTGTGTCCTTACACTTATAGAAAGAGGAGGCAGAGTAAACCTACCCTATGTATACCCCAGCCCAGGCCCCATGAAACCTGGTCTGTATGGTGAATGGGAGAACATGGAGTTGAGGAAAAAAAAAAAAAGCTAGAAGTCAAATCACTATTTGATTTAAGAATATCTCTATTGGGTATGTACCCAAAGGAAAAAAGACATCATTATATTAAGACAATACCTGTAGTCATATTTTATCATGACACAATTCACAATGGAAAAGACAAGGAATCAACGTAAGTGTCTGTCAATGAAAGGCTGAATAAAAGAAATATGTACACACACACACACCCCCCATAGAATACTACTCAGCTATAAAAAAAGAATACATTCATAGTTTTTGCAGCAATGTGGAATAAACTGGAGGCCATTGTTTTAAGCAAAGCAGCTCAGAAATAAAAAGGGAAATATTTCATGCTCTTACTTATAAGTGGGAGCTAAAATATGGGTACACGGGGACATAGAGAGTTGTATAATGGATATTGTTGACTGAGGAGGAGAAGGTATACAGGGAATAAGAGATGACAAATTACCTATTGAGCACCATGTACACTGTTCAGGTGATGGTTACACAAAAAGCCCAGACTTATCAACCATGCATTAACCCATGTAACAAAATTGCTCTGGCACTCTCTAAATCTGTAAAAATAAAAGAAAATAAAAAAAGGAAGTCTAACACGTCAGAGGCCAATACCTCAAATTATAGGTGCAATCGTCTGTCTATAATTTCAACCACTGAGACATGGTAGTAAAACAAAGGGATCTGTTGAAAAAGAGACAATGTGGTGAGCTTAAAAAAAAAAAGAAGAAGAAGAAGAAAAAGGTACTGTGTTTAAAGTCAGAGAAATCTTGATTAAGCCCCTAACTTTGTAGTCTGGACATCGCCTTATCTTTCGTAAAAGAGGATATACCCATGTTCACTTCAGTGGGATTTCATGACTCCTAGAATTTCTATCACAGAGCAAGTACAAGTGCTTCTTCCATTCCAGATTTCTTGTGAGGAAAAGGGGGCTCTCTTGATGTGTTGTGGATTTTAAAGCTTGTCCTTTGACCTCTATGCTTAAAAGGAACGATCAGACTTAGTTGTTAAGTGATCCTAAGGACACTTTGTTAAGCATTTTCTGCACAGAGGCATAAATACAAGTGATTGATGATGTATTCTGACATTAAGAGGTAACTTTCATTGTCATCTCCGTTTGGCAGATGAGGAAACCAAAGGCCCAGCTTGAAGTAATTCCATTTGTGGCCTAGTCAAAAAGTAGTAAAATTGGGATGGCACCTAGGTCTACCAGAATTTGAAAGCCAATATAGTCATCTACTGCACTTTTCAACCACAATAAATTCTTGTTTGAATGGCCTTTTTTGTCCCTGTACCTTTCTTTCCCTCTCCCGAATGACCTCTTGTAGGTATATGTTTTACGGTAAAGCCCTAACTCATTTAGGATTTGTGAGCAATCTGATAGTGAGACCACTACACACTCTTTAGAAAACTTTGTCCATATCCAGCCTAAATGAGGGGTGCTATGGGTGAATTTGAAATACTTAAGGAAGAAAATCAGTCTCAAGGATGCTCAAGGACATTATAAGTCCTCAAGCACATGCATAAGCTGATTATCAGTTGTTCTTGTTTGCTATTAAATGAAGCCACCTCAAATGGGCAAAAATATGTCAGCCTAACTATTTTCCATCTTCTTCATTTCATACTAGTCAACACCAGGGCATCAGAGGTCAACAGCAGCAGCAGAGCAGCAACAGCCCTAATCATAGTAATGGGGTAGCAGTACTCAGTGCTCCTATGAGCTAAATATAGTGCTGTGCTTGTTTTCTGCATTATTTCAGCTAGTCTTCACAAACATTTATGAAAAACTAACTAACATCCCTGTTTCTTATCCTTACTGGTAACCACTGTTCTAAATTTTAGGTTTACTGTATCTTGCTTGTTTACAAAAAAGTTCAGTGCATATGTATTCATCTATATTATTTTATATAGTTTTTATTGCTTTTTTAAAGGAAACATTTTATTGAAGCACACACATAAAATGCACAAATCATAATTTTGCAGCTTGCCAAATTTTTACAAGATAAAAGTAACAGTAGTGGCCGGGCGCAGTGGCTCACTCCTGTAATCCTAGCACTCTGGGAGGCTGAAGCGGGTGGATTGCCTAAGCTCACAGGTTCCAGACCAGCCTGAGCCAGAGAGACACTCTGTCTCTAAAAGTAGCCAGCCGTTGTGGTGGGCGCCTATGGTCCCAGCTACTTGGGAGGCTGAGGCAAGAGAATTGCTTAAGCCCAAGAGTTTGAAGTTGCTATGAACTGTGATGCCACAGAACTCTACCCAAGGTGACAAAGTGAGACTTTCTCAAAAAAAAAAAAAAGAAAGAAAGAAAGAAAAAAAAAAGAAAAAGTAGTAGTAGTTGCGGTGGTGGTGGTGGTATGGTAGTAACAGGGGTACAAGAATTAACCTTATGTAACCACTACCCAGATCAATGTACAGAACATGATGAGGACTCCAGATCACTCCCTCATGTTACTCCCCAGTCATGAGCCCCCAGTCATGAGCTCCCAGTCACTAGTACAAGCATAGTACTATAGTAAATAATATACTATTCTGATATCTATTACCATAAATTAGTTTTGTCTCTTTTTTGAAATGTATAAAGATGAAACCATTGTCTATATTCAAATCTATGTAGTCTACCACATTTCCACTTGATTAAGTTAAAATTGAAAAAGATATTGAAAATCTCTACTACAATGGTGAATCTACCAACATGCCTATATATTTCCATCATACATATAGAAGCACATACATATACACGTATATATAAAAATACAGATATATGTTTATGTATATTTTATGAGATATATGTAATTTTAGAATTATGATATATTTTCTTCTTAAGCTAAACCTACCGTCATTTAATAATCTTCTTTATTCCTAATCATGCTCTCTCTCTTACAATATAATTTGTCTTATAACTTAGCTTCCTTTCTTTTTAGATGCCTGTTTTCTCATTTTTCTTTCCATCTTCCCAAGGTCTTACAGTTTAAACATCATAGAATTGGATCTTTAAAAATTTTTATCTGACTCACTGTCTTATAATTGACAAGCATACTCCATTTTAATTGTGATTATTTATATATTTAAACTGGTTTTTACCATCTTCTTTTGTGCTTTCTGTGTTGTCAGCTTCTTCTATTTTTTTGTTCTATCTTTTTTACTATCTTATCATTTTCTTTTCAATTGACTGACATATATGTTTACTTTTATACTCCATTTCACCTTTTATTCTTTTGGCAGCTATGTATGCTATTATTTATTCTTTTGCTCATAATATTTTGTTATGAATACTCAGTCTAAAATTTAAAATTAGTCAATAGAATTACAAGAACAACCAAAAAAAAAAAAAAGAACTCCTCCCAGCTACAAAACTTCACCCACTTAAAAAAGTTATTGGGAAATGATCATTTTTTGTTCTGTAATAATAATACTTTAGGGTCCATTTCCAAAGGGAATCCCTACTACGCTCACTTTTAGGGACCATTAGTAATTAAGACACAAGAATTTTTATCCCTCCCCCTTTTGTTCCTTTTGGAATTCTCAACCTTCCTTAAAATTAACGGAAATTGAGAACATTCAAAGGAATGCTTTTAAAATGTGGGAAAAAAAGTAGCCATCATATAGCCAGACTCTGAGATTTCACAGAATGTAAATCAGTCTCAGACAGGACAGCATTATGACCACATTCAGAGCAAGGCAGAGGTGAGGTCATGCTCTGCAACCACAAATGACTCAACCTGGCCTCTTCTGACTGACTTGGGTTTGTTGCTTCCTCACCATTGATAACTCTAGCTCCTTATACGTCTCCTGTTTCCTAGATAAAATGCATTAAGATATCACTGAACTCCCTTCTTCTTGAAGAGCCTCCAATCAAGAACCAGTTTGTGCTTCTTAATTCCTTCTCAGAGTTATCCAGCATGGCCATAAATCCCAGAAGAAGTCCCTCCCGGCCTCTTCCTCCCTTACTAAGAGCTTGTCCTGGTCACTCTAAAAGGTCTTCTTTCCTATTGCATCATGCTAAATAAATCAAACTTTTCTTTTGCCTGCTGTTCCTAGAGGCTTTTGGTCAGGGTGCTTTGCAATATTTTATTTATCGATGAAAACCGTAAGGAAAAAGAATAAGCCCCAACATTTTTACTACTCTACAGCCTCTTGCCTCACAGCAAGGAAACTACTGCTAAAATGCTATTTTTATATCTTTGCATAAATGCCTAGAATATAGACATTGCTCTATTTTTACCTGTGAAATGTAAAATATATGCAGAAATGTGCACTAAACAAAATGTACAACTCAATGGTTTACTATCAAGCAAACACCTGTGTAACCACCACCCATGTCAAAAACCTTGTCACCACCCCAAATAACCCCTTTTCTTTAATAAAAAATGCATAAACTGCTTAAGTCATGAGATTAAGTTTATCCCAATTTAACAAATCCTCTAAAATAACCTGTATAGAAAAATCAAGTTATTTTAATAAGACTTGCTTTTGGTGATAGGCAGGCATGTAGTAAATTTAGTCTAAGTTTTAAAAATAGAAATTTGTGCCTTAGCAATGTAAGAAGCAATGTAACAATATATAAAAAAAAGCATCAGCAGAAGAGCAATATTATAGGATAGACTTGATCATTCTCATCCTTTCTGTGTGACTTGTCCTTCCTAAATTTTATTTTTTCCAATTGTAAAATGAACCTAATAATAACCTGCCCGCTGATCTCACAGTTTTACTGACAAAAGAACAGAGGGCACATCACTTAAGTTTCATTTACAGAGACCTATCTATATGCATCTGTAAACGTAACAAATGTAACAAATGTATGATACGTAACAAACGTAACAAATGTATGATATAGTGTAGTTCTCAAACTTTACTTCACATTAGAATTATGTAAGGATTGTTTGAAATCCCAATACCCATACCAATTTAATCAGAAAAGCAAGTATCCAATGTACTCAATATTAATATAATATAAAATCTTATACAAATTTTATCTGTATATAAAAAAGGACATGCCCACATGAAAAAAAAAACATAAGTACATTCTACTGGGGGCAGGGAGAAAGAGGGAAAAGGGAATGGAGAGGAGGGAGGGTGATAAGTTCTCCCCTAATATGCACAATGAAAGGGTATACAGTACAGCCCTGAGTGAAGGGCTCAATTGCAATTTGAACTTTCCTTAGAAACAAAAACAATGTAACCTAAACATTTATACCCTCATATTAATCTGAAATTAAAAAAAAAGAATTTCAAGAATGAGACCTAATTTAATATTTTATCAAAAACACCTTAGACGATTCCAATGTGCAGTTAGGTTTGAGGATCAGTGGATTAGAGTAGTGCTTTCCAAATCTTAATGTTCATACAAATCACTTCCAGTCTTGATAAAGTATAAACTCACATCCAACAAGTCCAGGGTAGGGTTTGGCTTTCTAAGTTTCTAACAGGCTCCGAGGCAATGCTGATGCCCCCCATCTGTGGACCATATACAGGTTAGGGGATATTGACTCTAAACTATATCTTTAATAGACTGGAAAAAAATAAAAAGGATAAACACATTCATAGCTCTAATTGATAGGAAAAGCTAATATAAAGTTTTTATGCCAGTGGTAGTCACTACCAAAGAATCTGGCAAGGAAGGACTTACTTATATACGAAAGAATGTTTTGTATTTATGACTCCTCTTTGCCTGGTGAATCAGGAGAAAAATAGGCTGGAAAAGGAAAAAGAATAAACATTTTAATATACAGTACAACCTCTGTAAGTTGACAATCCAAGGGACTGTAACAAACTGGTCAGCATAAGGAGGTGGCCTACATAAGGAAAGAGGCCTACTGTACTGATATGTACATGTGGCGCATGTCTGGTCTATGAAAATTAGGTCAACTGAAGGAGGTGGTTAATGTAAGGAGGTGATCAACTCTGGAGGTTCTACTGTATTTTATTTGTAAGGAATCAAGAAGGGGATTAAGTGTTTATGAAAATTATTTTTAGTTTAGCAAACTAAAAAAAATTGCATATATGTAGGTAGTATACTTAAATTTTGCTATTTGCTCCATAAATTATAAATAATCTGCTACTAAAAAAAGAAAACCTGAGCCAATATATGTTAATGCACTGTGAAATGTCAGAGAGTACTACAAATGGATGCTTCATTAGGTGAATCATAAAAGGAAGCCGAGAAGATGCTAAACATTAAAGAACCTTCAGCATCCAATAAGGCTAAATGAACATGTATTTTAGGCAGTTCCACAGCTCTAACCTATGCTGCGCAGAGATCAGTTAACTAGTTTGAATCCCAAGCCCACTTATAATCTCCCAAGAGATATTCTGTAATTAAAGTTCCACATTGAGTGCCTAAATATATGAGCATTAAAGACACAAGAAAAATAAGACCTTACCCTTGCCCTTAAGTAACATATATATATATTTATTTATCACATATACTTTTTGTGTGTGTGTATATAAACACAGACATGTATATAGCCCAGCAGACAAGAATAACTGCTCTGAACACAGCCAGATTGCATAGATTTGATCATTAAACTTTTGTGTGCAAATTGCTATCTATTACTCCTTTCTCTTATCAGAAACAAAACACCATCTACAGGTGATCACAAGGGTCCTGATCAAGAGAAACTTGTTGGTTCTATCCAAATCCCACATCACCATGGAGAAAAGTGCTGATCATATGCCTACTAAAGAGGTAAAAAATCAGAGAAATTGTCTTTGCATAGGGTTTTGATCTAAAGATCGTGAGGCTCTCAGGTGGTTACGGCCTCATTGCTGGTGGCTTGGTTTTCGTCAGTTTACTATGATGTGTCTAGATCTGAATTTCTTTGTATTTATTCTACTTGAGGTTCATGAGCATTGTCAGTATGTCGATTAATGATTTTCATTAAATTAGAGAAATTCTCCCATTATTTCTTCAAATTTATTATTGCTTCTTTCTCTAAGCATTTTCCGTTCAGAAGCTGACATTATATATCTTTTAATGGTTTGAGTACTGTCCTGTATGTCTCTGGGGCTCCTTGCATTTCAGTTGTTATTTTTTTCTGCTCTATAAATTAAACATTTTCTACTTCTACTGATTTCTATTTCTTCAGGTTCACTGATTCTTCTGCAAGGGCAAATCTTCTCTTGATGTCTCTGGATAATTTTTTTTTTCTTTTATTTCAGCATTTGTGATTTTTAAATCCAGAATTTCCATTTAGTTCCTTTTTATAATTTTTATTTCCTTATTTTTAAAAAATCTCTATTTTTATTCATCACTGTCATGCTTTTATTTCATTCTTTAAATGTGATTTTCTTCAGGTCCTTGCATATATTTGTACCAGATATTTTGAAGTATTTTTCTATTAAATCTAATAACGGAGAATACTTAGAGACAGTTTATATTGACTATAGAGCGTACATTTTTTTCCTAGAGTATGGTTCACTTTCTTATTTTTTTGCATGCCTCAGAACTTTTTGTTGAAAACTGAGGATTTTAGAAAATGTGTTATAGCAAGTCTTGATAATGATTCACCAACCTTTCTCCAAAGGTTGTTATTGTTGCTTTTTCTGTTTCTTTGTTTAGTAATTTGCTTGGCTAATTCTATGGAATGTGCCTCTACCAAGGTGTGAGATGTCTCTAGTCGAGGTTTTATTTCTTTTCTTTTTTAAATTCTTGTTTCCACTTTTAAGTCTCCTTTCAGGTCACCATTGGGTCTGCCTAACTTAACTGATAGCCAATGACTAGATACAGGCTGTGTTCAAATGTCTTTAGTGCTGAGGATCTGTATGGATAAGGAACTGCATTAAAAGTTAAGGCTTTTTAAATTATGACCTAGCTTTTTACTTTTTACTCAGCATTTTTCACTCTCCATCAGACATACATGCTGTCTTAGCTGAGAATATGTTTGCTACAGCAACAACTGCAAACTCCAGCTATGTTATCACCTGACATCTATCCCTTCTATCAAATATGTTGCTGAGCATTGCCACACCTCAAAAAATGTGATATCTCTTAAACTGTGGTAGCAAAGCTACTGATCCTCATGGTCTGCCCACCCTGAAAGAAACTCTAAGTCAATGAATGGGATCAAGGGGTGGAAATGGCAAGAACACCACTGACTCCTGCTGTTCTTACCCAAAGCTCAGCTTTGTGCCTTTGGTCAATTTCCATAGCACTGAAATAGATGCTTGTATTCATTCTTTACAGATTATTTTTAGAAAGAGTGTCTGTTGATCTCCTTACATAACCATAACTGAAAGTCTGGCCATTTGTCCTCTTTTCTGAAGAATAGCACAAAATGGCATCGCTAATATAATAATTCTTCATGGAACCAAAAACAGGCATTTTAGATGTCAATGAATATGGACTTTTTTTTCTGAGGCCTTTGTGCTTTAATCATCCCCTCTAGAGCTATTCCCAAGGGTCAGATTTAATGTTTACCATGTTTTAGCTTATTTCTAGGACTTACAGCAGGAAAAAAAATAATGATTACATGGACGCTAAAAAAGGAAAACTGGTATGTTTAAGTGGTTGAAGAATGACTTTGAAATCATTCAGATCTTGGCTCTTGGTCCTATAAAAATGCAGCCTTAGGCAAGGATTGTGTCTTAGAGTCTTTAAGCTTTAATAACTGCATTGGAAAAATAGGTTCATGATAGTACCTAGCTCATAGTAGATCAAGTAACATAGGTGTGTGAAATGCCTACTTCTGGGCCCACAATGCAGCAAACCTGATGGTCAGCAGATAACTGTAATTTCATTACCAGCTACCATTGAAAATCAGCACACACTAGGTTGAGTATGATGACAAAGCTGTGAGAGAGCTAGAGCAAGGGCTGGAGATTTGGGAGCATTTGCTGCCCTCTATCTGCTTGGGTGAATTTAGACAAGATCATTTTCCATCTCTAGAGCAACATCACTTCTTTTGTCAAATGAGGGTATTTCTGAGATTCCTCCCAGCTTTCACATTAAGAAACCCATGAATTCTTCACTCTGCTTTAATTCCGAATGCCATGCATTTAATTCATCATATGCTATTTTTTAATATCTATGGACCCATATTAATTTCCTTATGAGCAGGGGTTATCTTACCTTTGTTATAGCCTAAAACTTTAGACATTCTATTAAGGTTTTTCCTAAGATAATATCAACTCTCCACCTTTTAAATTATGAACCAATTTAGAAATAGATACAGAAAACAGATAAGAATAATAATATGTTTCCCCTCTACTACCTTTATCTCACAGGTATAAACTTTCAAAAATTAAAACAGGCTTTCTCTCATTTTTCTAGTGAAATGAACTTCCCACTTTCTTAGTCTGTTCTCTGCTCCTGTAAAATGATGCCAAAGAAGGGGTAATTTATAAGCAATAGAAGTTTATTTGGCTTAGCGTTCTAGAGGATAAGAAATCCAATATCATGGTGCCAGCATCTGCCAAGGGTCATTCCATGGCAGAAGATGGAAGGCATAGGTAAGCATACCATATGAGACAGACAACAAATGAGGACTGAACTCATTTTTTTCATAAGAAGAAAAATCCAGCCATAACCAACCCATATCTATAATAATGGCTTTAATCCATTCATGAGGGCAGAACCTTCACAATCTAATCATCCCTTAAAAGCCTTACCTCCTAATAGCATTATAATGGCAATTAAATTTTAACATAAGTTTTGAAGGGGACATTCAAACCATAGCATTCTACCCCTAACCCCCCCACCCAAAATCATATCTTTCTCATGTATAAAATTTATTCATTGCATTCCAATAGCCACCAAAGTCTAAACTTATTTCAGTTCCAACTCAAACATTCAAAATTCTGGAATCTCATTGGAATCAGATATGAGTAAAACTCAAGCCATCATTTATCTTAAGGCAAATGTCTTCCAGTTGTAAGCTTGTGAAATCAAACAAGTTATCTATTTTCCAGATACAATGGTGAAACATAAAACACAGTTTCCAGGCTGAAGTCAGATGCTGGTAGGTCTTAAAGGTGTCCCCACTGCCATTGCTTCAATGGGCAATGCCTTAATGGGAACACTCTGTGGTGGCTCTGACTCATGGCTGTTTTCTACCTGAGGCTTCCATGCAGTGTGAGGTATTTTTATAATTTAGGTGAAAGTAGCCGTACCCCCACATATCTTGCATTCAACATACCTACAAAATTAGCATCACATGGACACTGCCAAGACTTACTGATTGCACCATCTGGAGCAGCCTGAGCTGCACCTGCTTGAGCCACAACTGGGGAAGTCAAGGGCAGCTGCCCTGGAATGCAGGGAACAGGGTCCTGAGGTGGCTCTAGGCAATGAGCCCACAAAGGATGTCCTAGATTTGTCCTCCCAAATAATTCTGTCCTTTTGGAGCTCTTGGGATATGATGGGAGGGGCAACCTTAAAGATATTTGAAATGCCTTTGGGGACCTTTTCTCATTTTCTAAATAAATAGTACCTGATTTCCTTCTATCCTGGTAATAACTTTAGCAAATGGTCACTTGGCCACAGCCTTGATATGCTCTCTCAAACATGCTTTTTCACCCTTTACGGAGCCAGACTGCAAATTGTCCAAATTTATCCACTTCATTTCCATTTTAATTACAAATTCCTTAAGTCATTGCTTACCTCTCACATCTCACTATATGCATTCAAAAGTAGCCACCCAAGGACATGAATGTTTTGCTGCTTAGATATTTCTTCTGCCAGATTGTCTAGTTCATCACTCTTAAGTTCTACATTCCATAAAGTTTTAGACCACGAAAGGAATCCAGCCAAGGTCTTTGCTACTTTATAATAAGAATGGTCTTTACTCTAGTTTCCAATACTTTGTTCCTCATTTCCATCTGTGACCCTATATCAGAATGGCTTTTACCATCCATATCTACCAATATTCAGATTACAATGATGTAAATAATCTCTAAGAAGATTCAGACTTTTCCAACAGCTCTCTTTTTCTGATTCTTCACCAGAATTACCTCTAATGCTCCATTTATGGCAATACAGGTTTTCTCTGGCCTGCTCTTCCAAATTATTCCAATCTCTACATACTACCTATTACCCAAAACTGCTTCTACATGTTACAGCAACAACCCAATTTCTTTGTACCAATTCTCTGTCTTAGTTTTCTTCCTGTTGCTATAACATAATACTGCAGACTGGGTGGCTTAAATAAGAGAATTTTGTTTCCTCACAGTTGGAAAGTTCAAGTGCATGGTGCCAGCATCTCTGACAGAAGATGGAAGATGGAAGTGAGTGGTGAGACACAGAGCAAATGGAGGCTGAATTTATCCTTTTTAACAGGGTTCACTCCTGTAATAACTAATTCACTTCCATAATAACTAACTCAATCCCACAATAATGGCATTAATCCATTACTTAAAGGTTCCACCTATCTATATCATCACAATAGTAATTAAATTTCAGCAGGAGTTTTGGAAGGGATGTTCACACCATCTCCCCTACCTATTAAGACAGCTGCCTGCAATCCTCACCCTCAGGAGCATTGCCTCACCAGTATACTTACTACCAGAAAAGCAGGCAAAAAGCAAGCACAGGAAGTAGGTGGTGGCCCAAGCAAGCACTGCCAACTGAACAGCTAATCCAGCACATCCTACTCACCCTTTTTCTGGATATCACCAATCAGACAAGCCATTCTTTACCCTGTGGATATCCTGAAACAGATCCTCTAATTATTAGTGCCTATTTGAAGAGAAGAGGAAAGAGTGTCATCACCTCTAGATATTAGAGAAATAAATGCTCTTCTTTCTACAAGACAAAGGCCTAAAAGTACTAATCTATTCCCATGGTCTATTTTTACGTAGTGAAAGTATGTTTGTCACCCTTTGCTACCTGAGAAAATTTATTCATGTTACTAGGATTTTTAATTAAAATTAATTATGAAGAGTCATATCTAATTATAAGAACCTAACCTTCTAAACGGAAACTTTCCCCAGAAAAACTTTGAGAAGCAATCTTCAGTAGAGATGATTGCAAAAGAAATTGAAGGTAAATAACTGATGTTATATCTAAGCCTATGTGGAGCTTGAGGAAACTGTTTATAGCTATGGTAAGTAGCATAGGAAGCGTGTGTGCTTTTCTCTGCTGAGACAGCATTTAGTCCAGTTATTTACAAACATATTTTTGCAGAACACTCTCTTTCTAAATAAAGTATTCAGACCTTGAAATACAATACAAAAGTGGATTAAAAACCAACTGCTTTTGTGGAAGCTTGGGTATGAAACCAGTAACACCTATTGGCTGGGTATGCCTCTGTCCCCAGGGAACAAGTGACCTACAGATGAGAGAAATGCAGTCTTTCAGTCTAGAGCTTTTTGACCTCATTTTTTATCTGATTCACCCTTCATGGAGTATTCCCTGTAACTATAGAATTCCATCTTATCTCCATTAACATAGAAATAGCTCAATAGAGACAGCATGAACATCCGAACCTTCCATAGACCATTGTGGCTCTCCCCAAGAAATAATAAAATCTAAATTTCTGAGTTGCTATCTTGGCTTTATTGCTAACTAGCAAGTTTTAAATAGAACATAATTATATCTCATTTTTCTAATATATAAAATTAAAACAAGAGGAAAATAATCCCCCCACACACACTTCATTGTGTGAAGTAAGGTGATCTTTCTAAGTGCTTAATACATGATGACAGTGGTCAAGGCAAATTTTCATTGTTGTTCTTATAAGACAGCAAGAGTCAATTCTAAAACAGTGATTCTCAAGAATTGCTTCTGTTAAGTTGACTTGTGTTCTTCCAAAATGGCATGCTGAAGTCTTAATTCTCAGTACTTGTGGAAATAAGATATTTATAGATCTAATAAAGTTCAGATAAGGCTATACTAAGTTGGTGTGAACCCTAACTCAGTATCTGCCGTCTTTGGATAAGGGTAATTGGTATTGAGGCACATATCTCAGAAGTGAATATGGGGGTGCTGTAATCTTCAAACCAAAAACACCAACGAGTACTAACAGCCATCAGAAGCTAGAAAGAAACAAGAAAGGATCCGCTACTATAGGCTTCAGAGAGCAAGGCTTGCTGACACCTTGATTTTGAATGTCTAGCCTCCCATAAGAGAATAAATTTTTATTATTTTAATCCTCCAAGTTTCTGGTAATTTGTTATGGCAGGCCTAGGAATCTAATAAATACAGGTGGATATCAAAATCACCTTGAAAGCATTTTGAGAGAGTCTATGCTTAGGCCTTATTCAAGGAATTTTTCATTCATGAGGTCTAACAAGAGCTAGAAAATCAGTCTCAGAGCCCTTCAGATAATTCTGCTGTACAACCAAGAATAGGGAGCCACTGACATTTATAGGAAGGTACAAATGTTTATGATGGATGGTGAAATATTTCAGAGTGAGAGAAGCCTCTTATTCTCCTTTGTCATCCCCAGTGACCATGATGTGACAAGTTATGATAGATAGTGCTTTTTTTTGAGACAAACTCTTAGTCTATCACCCAAGGCAGAGTACCATGGCCCCAGCCTAGCTCACTGCAACTTGCAACTTCTGGGTTCAAGTGTTCCTCCTGCCTCAGCTTTCCAAGTAGCTGTGAATACAGGCACCTGCCACTATGCCCAGTTAGTTTTTCTATTTTTAGTAGAAATGGGGTCTCACTTTGCTCAGGCTGGTCTTGAATTCCTGGCCTCAAGTGATCCTCCAAACTCAGCCTCCCAAAGTGCTAGGATTACAAGCATGAACCACCATGCCCAGTCAGAAAATTAACAACCACTGAGCCAAAAATTGAGTTGTTGCTAAATGGTTTACATGGATGATCTCATTTAATTTCAATGACAAACCTCTGGGAGATAGATTATATTTATTGTATTATTGTTATTTTTTCTCATTTTAGGACATCATGATTCAGAGAGAAGAAATACTTTCCCTAAGATCACACAGCATTATAAGTGGGCAGAGCAGGAATTTAAACCCACACAGTCTAACTCAAGAAGTAGCTCTCTGGGATGTTGTTCAAGCATTTCCCAAAATGTAGGATGTGCATATTAGGTGCACACACAGTTATTTTTGAACAATGAACTTGTGTCATTAAATAGCATAGTGACACAGGTATTCTCTTTGACTCCTGATTACCTAAATGAGAAAGTCTTAGTATAGTAATAGTGGTTCTTTAACTGGTCTACATGTGCTAATCTTGTTTAATAGATCTCAGCTAATTAGAGCTCAGCTTTCAGGATCTCAGGAAGCAATAGTGTCCAGGAATAAATGTTATGAATTTGTTTTTACTATGCTTATTTTGGCAGTATCCCTTTATTTGTGGAAGTTAATATTGGCGTTCCATTGTGGTAGTTATAGTTACTTTTTATGTAAATTCTATATGTTTTAAGTAGAAGAATTTATTTAATGAAAAATATAAGGTAAATATTAATATCCATAGTATATCAAAATGGTCCTAAATTCAAAAAAATAGCAATGAGTGACAGAAGTCTGTGAAATGTCACATTATGCAACATTAATATACACCTTCGTCTCCTCAGCTGTTCTGCCCCTCAACCAGCATTTTTAAATACGTTATCATGAGGAGGATTTTTAACCAAGAAAAGGAGAAGAAAGAAGCTGATTGTGCTGGGGTGCCAATTTCCAGTGCTTCTCAAAGAACACCTGAAAGACAGTGAGTAATGGAGGCCACTTAAAAGATCAATATTGTGCTAATAAGTGTATGAGACCCTCTAGGAGGCTAATATACTCCACAGTCCAGAAGTAGAAAGAAGAATCATTTAAGGATGTAAAATAAAGAAAACAAACCCTTAAGTAAAACATAGATGAGTACTTTTTTTTTTTATTAAATCATAGCTGTGTACATCAATATGATCATGGGGCACCATACACTTGATTCATAGAATATTTGACACATTTTCATCTCATTAGTTGACATAGCCCTCCTGGCATTTTCTTAGTTACTTTGCCAAGACATTTACATTCCACATTTGCCAAGCCTCACATATACCCTTGTAAGATGCACCACAGGTGTGATCCTTTCAATCCCCCTCTGTCTACTCACACCCCCCTCCCTCCCCATGCTTTCCCCCTTCCCCCTGTTCTTAGGTTGTAACTTGGTTATAGCTTTCATGTGAAGGTCCTAAGTTAGTTTCATAGTAGGGGTGAATACATTGGATATTTTTTCTTCCATTCTTGAGACACTTTACTGAGAAGAATATGTTCCAGCTCCATCCATGTATAGAAGATATTTGCTGGTTATGTCTCTGACAAAGGTTTAATAACCAGAATCCACAGAGAACTCAAACGCATTAGCAAGAAAAGAACAAGGGATCCCATCGCAGGCTGGGCAAGAGACTTGAAAAGAAACTTCTCCGAAGAAGACAGGCGAGCGGCCTTCAGACATATGAAAAAATGCTCATCATCCTTAATCATCAGAGAAATGCAAATCAAAACTACTTTGAGATGAGTACTTTTTTGAGACCTGCTTGAGACACACACATTTGTGGCTGCTAGAAGCCATATTGGTATGAAGTGGCCCTGAGCTCCTGCTTTTTTGAAGCAAGAGTTGTAAACTAACTCAACCTGAGCCCAATGCAAAATATCTTTCATGGATTTTTAGCATGGAAATGAGAAGTATTATTCCATTGTGTCATATTATAAACTAGAAGCATATATATTAACTAAGGATCTATGCAATGACCAAACCCTGCTATATATCCCCACAGGAAAACAAAGGAAGTCAGTCTGCAGAAAGGAAGAACAGCATAGGCACTCAGCAAGGAAAGGTTATGGGAGACTCCATAAGCTCATAGAACCAAACAGAGCTGTCTCTAATGAACAATTCCTAATTCTAGTAGGTTCCAGTTAATCAAATGCAGTGCAGCAGAGTAACCCAAAACTTAGTCCCTTAAACAATAACCATTTTATTATATCTCATGATGTCATGGGTTAGGAATTAGGGCCCAGCTCGGTTGGGTGGTTCTCTTGATTCATATGTAATTGACTACAGTTACTCAGTGGTATTTATCTGGCTACTGTCTGATCTGGGAGGACTGTGATGGCTTCATTTATGTGTCTGGTGCCTTGGAGGCACTGGCAGGAAGGCTCAGCTGGGACTGTCAACCTGACCATTTACAGGTGGCCTCTATAGCATGACAGTCTTAGAGTAGTCGAACTTCTTTCAGAGTTGCTCAGGATTCCCCCTGAAAGAGTTCCAAGAGAACTCTCCCAAGTGGAAGATGCCATTCCCATAAGGGGCTGAAAGCTGGCATTGCATCCCCCACAATGTTATTACTTAAGCAACTCAATAAGTTCAGTTCAGATCCATAAGGGAGGAGAATTAGACTTGCCCTCTCAATGAGAAAAAGTAGAAAGGAATGTGTAGCCATCCTTTATCTGCCACATTGTTTTTCATGATGGCTGGTACACTTAGGTTCTTGAAGAAAGTTCTGTGCCTTCACAAGAAGTAACCTATTTTGGGTAAGGTAGTTTGAGCAGCATTTGATTATTTTTAGTTATCATACCAATGAGTCAGTTAAAAGAGCAATACCTTGCATTTGGTTGGCACTGAAAAACCCTTTGGGCACAGTTCACTGAGCAGAAAATTGAATTTATGAGAACAGATTTACTTCGAGTTTAGACTTTGCCATAACAAAAACCAAGGTTCAAATGCTGGCTTTACAACTTCCTAGTTTTGTGACCCCAGATAATTTACTTTCCTTCTTTAAGAATTGGTTTTCTTACCTGCAAAGGGGAAAGAATAACAGTGCCTACTTCATTTAGTAATGGTAAGTAATCAAGTGACATCACACATAAAGCTCTTAGCACAGTGCCTGGCACATAGTAAGAACCCAGTGAATGTAGCTATTATTATTTTTACTATTTTTTTTATCACTTTCAACTCATAAGAGGTTCTATAGTCAGGAATTACAACCTAACTGAAGAAATAGGACATCTCTACTAATAGAAGAATAACATTATAGCTAACATTAATTAAAATGAGAGGGTGGTATAGAGGTTATTAAAGGGGAGAATAATATTATAAATTAGGCCATCAGAAAATGTTTCAAAGTCAAAGTCAGGTTTCTGATGAGCTTTAAAGGATAAAAAAGACTTGGCAAGGGCAAAGACAAAAGGAGGGAATTTCAGGCAGTTTGAACAGAAGAAGCAATGGTATCAAGATAAGAATGCTCTTCACAGAAGGAAGGAGGGCATGTGGTGGAATGTCACCTAACATGCACATTGCGAGGGTATATAATATGCCCACCAGATGAGGGGCTCTTGTACAACTGGAACTTTAACCTAGAAATGAGAACAATGTAGTCTAAAAATGTGTACCCTCATATTAATTTGAAATTTAAAAAAAGAATGCTATTGAGATGGTCAAGATTCCTTCATGGGCCAAAGATTAAAGCTGGGGGAGTTAAGAGGGAGAGCAGGTGGGAGTGAGAGCCTCGAGTAACCCTAAATGCTAGGGAATTTGGAATTTGTATTTTAGACTGCAAATTTCCTTGAAATTGTTTAAAATAGGGTTTAGTAAGGGTGTGCTACTTCTTTTAACAGTATATAAGAGTGAATGAAGGGAGAAAAACTTTTTAAAAAGAGACTATTCATATTTGGACTTAATATAGATGTAAGGTGATCAAGAATAGCGGCTGGAGGGTGATTGTGAGGTTGAATGGTTGGTAGCATATGGGAGACGTCACTCAGGCAATACTGATGGAGTGAACAGAAACTATGACTGACCAGATGTGAAGAAAAAGGAGGAGTCAATGAAGTTGTCCAGGTATTGATTCCGAATGAGATGAAGCATAACCTCCCACTGACAGAAACAGCAGAGTCTGAGAAGGTGGCTATGTGAAGTGGGGGAGAACTGGAGGGAAAGAGAGAGAGAAAAGCCTTGAAAGGAAGGACACAGAAAAAATCAGAGGATGAGGATGTGAATCAGTTACGAGGCATCACCATCACTTCAGTCTTCCAAGGAGAAAAAACAAATCAGAGGCCATGAATCTTTCATCTAGAGGCACAGGCATTTACACACTGGAGTTAGAGTTTTGAAATAATGGGTCATAAGGGAGACAATTTTTTTCTTTTAATTTATTTATTTTTATTGTTGGGGATTCATTGAGGGTATAATAAGCCAGGTTACACTGATTGCAATTGTTAGGTAAAGTCCCTCTTGCAATCAAGTCTTGCCTCCAAAGTGTGACACACACCAATGCCCCACTCCCTCCCTCCATCCCTCTTTCTTCTTTTCCTCCCCCCCATAATCTTAATTGTCATTAATTGTGCTCATATCAAAATTGAGTACACAGGATTCATGCTTCTCCATTCTTGTGATGCTTTACTGAGAATAATTTCTTCCACGTCCATCCAGGTTAATATGAAGGATGTAAAGCCTCCATTTTTTTTAATGGCTGAATAGTATTCCATGGTATACATATACCACAGCTTGTTAATCCATTCCTGGGTTGGTGGGCATTTACGCTGTTTCCACATTTTGGCAATTGTAAATTGAGCTGCAATAAACAGTCTAGTACAAGTGTCCTTATGATAAAAGGATTTTTTTGCTTCTGGGTAGATGCCCAGTAATGGGATTGCAGGATCGAATGGGAGGTCTAGGTTGAGTGCTTTGAGGTTTCTCCATACTTCCTTCCAGAAAGGTTGTACTAGATTACAGTCCCACCAGCAGTGTAAAAGTGTTCCCTTCTCTCCACATCCACGCCAGCATCTGCAGTTTTGAGATTTTGTGATGTGGGCCATTCTCACTGGGGTTAGATGATATCTCAGGGTTGTTTTGATTTGCATTTCTCTAATATAAAGAGATGATGAACATTTTTTCATATGTTTGTTAGCCATTCATCTTGTCATCTTTAGAGAAAGTTCTATTTATGTCTCTTGCCCATTGATATATGGGATTGTTGGCTTTTTTTCATGTGGATTAATTTGAGTTCTCTATAGATCCTAGTTATCAAGCTTTTGTCTGATTGAAAATATACAAATATCCTTTCCCATTGTGTAGGTTGTCTCTTTGCTTTGGTTATTGTCTCCTTAGCTGTACAGAAGCTTTTCAGTTTAATAAAGTCCCATTTGTTTATTTTTGTTGTTGTTGCAATTGCCATGGCAGTCTTCTTCATGAAGTCTTTCCCCAGGCCAATATCTTCCAGTGTTTTTCCTATGCTTTCTTGGAGGATTTTTATTGTTTCATGCCTTAAGTTTAAGTTCTTAATCCATCTTGAATCAATTTTTATGAGTTGGGAAAGGTGTGGGTACAGTTTCAGTCTTTTACATGTAGACATCCAGTTCTCCCAACACCATTTATCGAATAGGGAGTCTTTCCCCCAAGGTATGTTCTTGTTTGGTTTATCAACGAGTAGGTGTTTGTAAGATGTTAGTCTCATTTCTTGGTTTTCTATTCGATTCCAAGTGTCTATGTCTCTGTTTTTGTGTCAGTACCATGCTGTCTTGACTACTATGGCTTTGTAGTACAGACTAAAATCTGGTATGCTGATGCCCCCGGCTTTATTTTTATTACTAAGAACTGCCTTAGCTATATGGGTTTTTTTCCGGTTCCATACAAAACAGAGCATCATTTATTCCAAAACTTGAAAGTACCATGTTGGTATTTTGATAGGAATGGCATTGAATAGGTAGATTGCTTTGGGAAGTATAGACATTTTAACAATGTTGGTTCTTCCCATCCATGAGCATGGTATGTTCTTCCATTTGTTAATATCCTCTGCTATTTCCTTTCTGAGGATTTCATAGTTTTCTTTATAGAGGTCCTTCACCTCCTTCGTTAGGTATATTCCTAGGTATTTCATTTTCTTTGAAACTATGGTGAAGGGAGTTGTGTCCTTAATTAGCTTCTCATCTTGACTGTTATTGGTGTATACAAAGGCTACTGACTTGTGGACATTGATTTTATATCCTGAAACATTACTGTATTTTTTGATGACTTCTAGGAGTCTTGTGGTTGAGTCTTTGGGGTTCTCTAAGTATAAGATCATGTCGTCAGCAAAGAGGGAGAGTTTGACCTCCTCTGCTCCCATTTGGATTCCCTTTATTTCCTTGTCTTGCCTAATTGTATTGGCTAGAACTTCCAGCACTATGTTGAATAGTAAAGGTGACAGAGGACAACCTTGTCTGGTTCCAGTTCTAAGAGGAAAAGCTTTCAGTTTTACTCCATTCAATAAATATTAGCTGTGGGTTTGTCATAGATAGCTTCAATCAGTTTCAGAAATGTGCCACTATGCCTATATTCTTCAGTGTTCTAATTAGAAAAGGATGCTGGATTTTATCAAATGCTTTTTCTGCATCTATTAAGAGGATCATGTGATCTTTATTTTTGCCTCTGTTAATATGGTGGATAACGTTGCGTATGTTAAACCAGCCTTGCATCCCTGGGATGAAGCCTACTTGATCATGATGAATGACTTTTTTGATGATAAGCTGTAATCTGTTGGCTAGGATTTTGTTGAGAATTTTTGCATCTATACTCATGAGTGAGATTGGTTTGAAATTCTCCTTTTTGTTTGGGTCTTTTCCTGGTTTTGGTATCAGGGTAATATTTGCTTCATAGAATCTGTTGGGGGAAGATTCCTTCTTCCTCAATTTTTTGGAATAATTTCTGCAGTACAGTAATAAGCTCTTCCTTGAAGGTTTGATAGAATTCTGGTGTGAAGCCACCTGGACCAGGGCATTTTTTGGTTGGAAGATTTTTTTATTGTTTCTTTGATCTCAGTGCTTGAAATTAGTCTGTTCAGGAGCTCTATTTCTTCCTGGCTAAGGATAGGGAGAGCGTGTGATTCCAAATATTGATCCATTTCCTTCACATTGTCAAATTTCTGTGCATAGAGTTTCTGGTAGTATTCAGAGATGATCTCTTGTATCTCTGCGGGATCAGTTGTTATTTCCCCTTTATAATTTCTGATTGAGGTTACTAGAGATTTTACTTTTCTATTTCTTGTTAGTCTGGCCAATGGTTTATCTATTTTATTTATTTTTTCAAAAAACCAACTCCTTGATTCATTAATTTTCTGAATGATTCTTTTGTTTTCAATTTCATTGATCTCTGATTTGATTTTGGATATTTCTTTTCTTCTACTGAGTTTAGGCTTAGATTGTTCTTCTTTTTCCAATTCCATATGATGGCTTGTGAGATTGTTGATGTGCTCTCTTTCTGTTTTTCAAATGTAGGCATCTAAAGCGATAAATTTTCCTCTCAAACCTAATTTTGCATTATCCCACAGGTTTTGTTAGCTTGTGTCTTCATTGTTGTTATGCTCAAGGAAGTTAATGATTTCCTGTTTTATTTCTTCCTGCACCCATCTGTTATTCAACATAAGATTGTTTAATTTCCATGCCTTTGTGTAGGTTCGAGCGTTTTTGTTAGAGTTGAGTTCCACCTTTAGTGCCTTATGGTCTGAGAAGATACAAGGGAAAATTTCAATTCTTTTGATTCGGTTGATATTTGTTTTGTGTCCCAGGATATCATCAATTTTGGAGAGTGTTCCATGGGGTGATGAGAAGAATATATATTCTTTATCTTTGGGGTGGAGTGCTCTATATGCATCTATCAAGCATAGTTGTTCTAGGGTCTCATTTAGATCTCTTATATCTTTGTTTAATTTCTGTTTAGGGGATCTGTCCAGCTCTGTAAGAGGAGTGTTAAAGTCCCCTGTTATTATGGTATTATCAGATATCATATTCCTCAGACTGAGTAAGGTCTGCTTCAAGAATCTGGGAGCATTTAAATTGGGTGCATAGATATTTAAAATTGAAATGTCTTCTTGTTGTATTTTTCCCTTGACCAATATACAGTGACCATCTTTGTCTTTTTTGACTTTAGTTGCTTTAAATCCACATGTATCTGAAAATAAGATTTCAACTCCTCTTTTCTTCTGAATTCCATTTGCCTGAAAAATTGTCTTCCAACCCTTGACTCAGAGCTTTAATTTGTCTGTTGATGCCAGGTGTGTTTCTTGCAGACAGCAAATGGATGGCTTGTGTTTTTTAATCCAGTCAGCCAATCTATGTCTCTTCAGTGGGGAATTCAAGCCATTAACATTTATTGAGATAATTGATAAGTGTGGTAGTATTCTATTCGTCTTATTTGGTGAGAGTCCATTGCTTAGTTTTATCTTTTGCATCAGTGTGGAGGTTAGGTTCTGTTCTTTAATTTCTGAATTCTTACTTAGCTGCTGATCCATTGTGGTGGTCAGTGTGCAGAACAGGTTGAAGTATTTCCTGTGGAGCTGGTCTTGTTGTGGCGAGTTTCCTCAATGTTTGTATATCCGTAAATGATTTGATTTCTCCGTCAATTTTAAAGCTTAGCTTAGCAGGGTACAGAATTCTGGGCTGGAAATTGTTCTGTTTAAGTAGATTAAAGGTAGATGACCATTGTCTTCTTGCTTGGAAAGTTTCATTAGAGAAGTCTGAGGTCACTCTGATGGATTTGCCCCTGTAGGTCAACTGGCGCTTACTCCTGGCAGCTTGCAGAATCTTTTCTTTTGTCTTGACTTTGGACAGGTTCATCACAATGTGTCTTGGAGAAGCTTGGTTAGAGTTGAGGCGACCTGGTGTCTGATATCCCTCTGACAACAGTGTGTCAGAATCTTTGAAAAATTTTCTTTCATATATTCTCTAGTATGGCTTCCATTCCTCTGGGGCATTCTTCTTCCCCTCCTGGGATTCCTATAACTCGTATGTTGGAACGCTTCATAAAGTCCCATAATTCTGACAGTGAACATTCTGCTTTCTCTCTCTTCTTTTCTGCCTCTTTTACTATCTGAGTTATCTCAAAAACTTTGTCTTCTACCTCTGAAATTCTTTCTTCTGCATGGTCTAACCTGTTGCTGATACTTTCCATTGCATCTTTAAGTTCCCTAATTGACTTTTTCAGTTCCTTCAGCTCTGCTATATCCTTTTTATATTCTTCATATCATTTATCTCTTATTTGATTCTGTTTTTGGATATCCTTTTGGTTATTTTCCACTTTATTAGCAGTTTCTTTCATTGTTTCCATCATTTCTTTCATTGTTTGCAACATGTGTATTCTAAATTCCCTTTCTGTCATTCCTAACATTTCTTTATAGGTGGAATCCTCTGCAGTAGCTACCTCATGGTCCCTTGACGGGGTTGTTCTGGACTGGTTCTTCATGTTGCCTGGAGTTTTCTGCTGATTCTTCCTCATGAGTGATTTCTTTTATCTGTTTCCTTGCCCTAATTTTCCTTTCACTTCCTCTTGCTCTAAGTTCTCGTGCCTGTGGACTAGGGTTCGATGAGTCCTTTTGGTACAGGACCAGAAGGATGAGAAAGTTGAAGAGCAAGAAAGGGATGAAATAAAGAAGGAACGAGTGAAAAGAAAAAAAAAATAGAGAAAGGAGATGGTGTGTGTGAAAGGAATATTGACAAAAAGAAGAGAGGCACAGAAAGAGGGAGACAGAGCAATATAGGTGTACAGTAGGGTACTTTGACAGAACCTTAAAAAAAAACCACCTTCTGGGAGTGCCCATTTGTGTGGTTCCCTTGAGGTCAGCAGCTCTTTGCTAACCTGATTGGACACAGTACCCCACCTCCACCAAGTAGAGAGAAAGACAAAAATGCTACAAATCAAACCTAAACAAGCAAACAGAAAACTTTACAGGATAAAATTGGGTGAAAAACCAAATAATAGCGGTAGAAACACTAGCAAAAATGACGTTCTAGTTATTGAAAAAGGCAGCAATGGGAAATTATAATTAATCTAGAAAAATTGAGAAAGATAAAAGATCTGTACAGAAAAGGTTGAAATTAAAAAACAAAACAACATCAACAACATCAAAATAAAAAACAAACAAGAACAACAACAAAAAAAAACACAACAAAAAACAAAGCAGTATGTATATGTTGTTGAATATTGTCTGGGCAACACGTGGTCTTCTGGGGTATGAGATGTTAATCACAGTTCTGATACGACTGGAGACTGCTGATTTCTCAAATCCCAGCAGGTAGAAACACTAAATCTCTCTTCAGCCCACTTAAAAGGCAGTTTGAACTTGTAAACTTGCTGAGCAGAAGCTTTCCCAGGAAAGTGCTTGTCACTGGAATCACTGCTGAAGTGGCTATCCACTTACCCAGTGTGCCAAAACAGGTCTCGCTCTGCCCCTGAGGGTTAGGGCTGCAAGGTGGCTCAGACCCCACCCTTAGGCTACTCAGTCACTAGGTTACCAGCTCCCACCCGATTCTTGCTCTGCAACCCTGAGCAGAGCTTGCTGGGGCTGTTACTCAGCCACCATCTTGCTGTCTCACCCCATATGGGAGACAATTTTTAATCCCAAATCCCAGCGATCATCTGATGTGATTTTCAGAAGGGGAGCTTCCTGCAGCCCTCTCACCATACATATATTCACATTTGCATATGGAGATTATAATTTTTTTTTAACCTATGTATGTTTCTAAGTCTCCTTAGCATTCTGTGTATATATGTGGGTGACATAAATTTCCCATAGGGGAGCTGTTTAATCCTTTACAGGAAGAGCGCTCTGAGACACAGGGGTTGATGTGATTATTACAGCCTAGTGGCAGTTTTTCCAGACACAAGACTGCCTGCCTGCCTCTGTGCTTCCCAATGCATTTCATAGCTGGGGCAAAGACAGAACTGCCTGCATCACCTAGTATCATGTACACTCTAATCAGGGGGCAGGAATAGTCTCAGAGTACCAGGAAACATGTGGGGCCCAAGTCCACTCCTGCAATCTGAGGACAATTGTCTTACATGATCAGTTGTCTCTGAAGTGACCACTAATGTACCCTCTAAGGTAGAGAAGGCTTTTAACTGATCTTCCCTTTTCCAGTTTAGTTCATTAACTTTTAACAAATCAATCTTCTTAGGAAATAGCAGTGGCTATATCTTTGTGTTGCAGTTAGGTTATTTTATAGATAAATGGCCTTATTTCTTTCCAGGTGATTTACTATCATCACATCTCCTTCCTAACCTTTTACTTATATTCATTTGGAATATTACCCTTATATCACATATTGTCTTGGGCTAAAAATTTCCAGTACCCCTCCCCCAACTATATATAGTTGCATGGTATTTCTTGTCCCTGTTATCAGGTGCATCCAGGGCATGGATGTCCCACCTGCAGCCTGTAGGCTGCATGCTGGTTTTGTGAGGGTTTTTGCTTTTATTTGGGGGGCTTACCAGTGGTGTTGGATATCACAAAAAGTATACATAGACCTTTTTATTGTTAATCAGCTTTTATCAATGTTTGGGTAATTTAATGGGTACCCCAGGACAACTCTTATTCTTCCAATATGCAGCAGAGAAAATAAAAAGGTTTGAACCCCTGATAAATACTGTTAGCAATCCAACATGACCAGTCAGAAGGCCTTTTCCTAGACCTTGACCTTTAATCTACTTCTAATTCTGTGACAATAACAGAACCTTGCTTACCAGGCTCTTGTGACACCTGGACAGCCTTGGTTTTCTGCTTCCCTCTTCTTGGTCCTCCAGGACTTTCCTGTTCCTGTTTATAGTGAGGCCAAGGAGATGTGCCTACTAGAAGTCCACCTGCCCTGCTCTGGACATCCAGAGGCCTAGAATTCCCTGCTCTACTGGCCCCAGCTTGCATCTCTCTCTTCCTTAGATTCACAATCCTGAGGGTAAACAGACCACACTGCCCAGTTGTGCACAACCATAGGACCTAAGTTTGGCCAAGTGGTGGCTTGTTGTAAGAAGGTAAGATGGTGAGGATAAAACTGAAGAAAAAGTATCCGATGTACTCAGCCCTACTATGAAACAAATTTATAGCTTTCTTATGAAAGCTATGACCCAATTATAGCCCAAGAAGAAGGGGAAAGAGGAGAGGAAGGGGAGAGGGGATGATGGGTGGAGGGAGAGTAATCAGTGGGACCACACACATGGTGCATTTTACAAGGGTACATGTTAAATTTACTAAGTGTAGAATATAAATGTCTTAACACAATAACAAAGAAAATGTGGAGGAAGGCTATGTTAACCATTTTGATGAAAATATTTCAAATTGTACATAAAACAACACAATGTACCCCATGATTACATTTATGTACACAGCTACGATTTAATTAAAAAATAAAATAAAAATAAAATAACTTGGTCTGGGGTGTCCATATGTGTTCTGTCAAGGCCTTTCCTAAGACCCATGGGTGACTGGGTGAGTGAAGTGAAACTTCATGGCTTAGAGAGTGAGTGCCCAGAATGGAGGGGAAAGGGGTTATCTGTGGGTAAGTAGCTGAACATAAGAACAAAGAGCTTCCCAGAACACCTCAAAGAAGGAGAAAGAGAGGACGTTTATCTTATGGACTTCCCAAGGAAAGTCTCCAAGCCAGGAGACTTGAATTCTTCTTTGTTCTGTTTTCTTCATTCTTCTGCTGTGTCTACGTAGCCCTGGGAAAACATGCACACTATTCACAGTTGTTTGGAAGTAACTGTCACTTTGCACATGTTTTGTTATTGTTAGGAAGACATATTTGACAAGGGCAAAGGACAGAGCACATTTTATGTAGTAGCTTATTAGTTTGATTTGTAACTCATAAATATTTAAACATATATCAGCTGCTGTTTGTAGTCTTGTCCTGGCCCCACAAATGTTCAGTGTAGCTTACCTGTTTGTCTCCAGGCTTATTCTTGAGCTTCTCACTGTTCTACAAGACCCAGCTATTTTTCCAATAAATCCCTTTTTGCTTGAGTGTGCCAGGATTGGCTTCCATTGTTTATAAGGAACCCAGCATTGAAGGTTTGCCTTGTGTGGTCTTGGTTTAATCAACCTGAAAGCTTATTTCTTCATCATTTTTTTTGTTTGTTTAATGTTTACCATTATTTCATTATTTTTTTAAGTTCAATATACAAATATCCATGGTATACCATTAACAATTAGAGGATTAAAGTTAACATGACAACACAAAATATGAAATACGTAGAAATAATTCTTCAGAAATATATAGTACTTCTATATGGAAAACTTCTAATTATTATTCAAAATATAAAAAGACACATGTCTCATTCTGGGAGGCCAAGGCAGGTAGATTGCCTGAGTTCACAGGTTCAAGACCAGCCTGAGCCAGAGTGAAACCCCTCCTCTAAAAAATAGCCAGGTGTTGTGGTAGACACCTGTAGTCCCAGCTACTTGGGAGGCTGAGGCAAGAGAATCACTTGAGCCCAAGAATTAGAGGTTACTGTGAGCTATGACACCATGGTACTCTACTGAGGGTTACAAAGTGAGACTCTGTCTCAAGAAAAAGACACATGTCTGTATATACTACAAAATTGTTATTAATAAAATTTTTTTTACTTGCTTTGGTATTCCTTCTGTTATAACTCAGGTTATTATCTTTCTAGGGATATCAGTATACCATATAGCAAATTCAGTTTGCTCAGGAGGTTCAGAAGGATTGTAGCAAACAGCTGGCCCAATGGGAGACACACGTATCTTATGCTGGTGTTATTATATATGCAAGTACCTTCAGAATTTCCTGTATATTCATAATAAGAGTAAACTAATAACACAATTTTGACAGTTTGTGTAGTTTGGGTTACCTTTTGGATACATTTTTCACAATCTTCATCGTGTCTTACACCTTAGATTAAAGAAGGAGGGTGAAAAAGTCCAAAGCAAAGAATCCATAATCAGTCCCATGCCACTGCTGCTTGTCCTCAAGCATCTGCCATGCATAGACAAGTCAGCTCCTGGTATGTGACTGGATCAGGGCTGTAATCCGTTTTTTCAGGGTGTCCTCAGAGCTACATATTCTAGTCCCAAGAAAGAGCTCTCACACATAGTCAAGCCCTGTCCACCATGCCTTACTTCATCTTAAGAAAGATGAGGTGTCCTGATAGGGGTTAAGAACAAAACAGAAGCAAGAGAAAAGATTAAAGAGGTTGTGAATTAACACAATGTGGGGAGTGGAATTCTCTTGCTGTTTCTCTTTTGGGATTGTTTAATTATTTGGGTCCTGTGAAATTAAGAGATCCAAATCATCCTCCAAGAAGTCTAGAGCAGTAGTCCCCAACCTTTTTGGCACCAGGGACAAGTTTCAAGGCAGACAATTTTTCCATGGGGTGGGATGGGTGTGGTTGTGGATGGGACAGGAAATAAAGTTCAGCTGGTGATGCCAGCAAAAGGAAGTGGCTGTAAATACAAATGAAGCTTCAATTACTTGCCTGCTGCTCATCTCCTGCTGTGCAGCCTGGTTTCTGACACATCATAGACCAGAACCTTTTTGGTATCAGTGAGTGGTTTCGTGGAAGGTAATTTTTCCTTGGATGGGGTGGGATGTGAGGGGATATTAAATGAGAGGCAGGGTTCAGGCAATGATGCTGTGGGGCCCAGTTCCTAACAAGCCACAGACCAATACTGACCCAAAGCTCTGGAGTTGGGGACTGCAGGTCTAGAGGAATTCTTCCTAAAAAGAAAGTACATTATTGGGTCACATTGTTCCAGGCCAGTTCCACAGAGGTGTAAAGTACAAAGGAGTTGGAACCAGAGCCTGAAAATTATTGAGTGGAAATTTGCCTGCATTAACTTCTGAGTATCTCCCCCCCTGGGGGAGGGAGATGGAGAACTGGGGTTAGCAGTGACTGTGCTATACAGAGAGTCGTGAGTTTGGTGATTTGGGAAGTTGTTATCACACACCTAATGCTATTACCTTTTATTTTGTATTCATTTCTAACAGGGACCTTCCACATTGCAAATTAGATGGAATTTGAGATCTGATTATCTGGTGAACCAGTAGAAAATGGAGAAAATTGTGCCTATCACAGAAAGCTCAGGAAGGACAAATGGACACCAACTAAGTCCACTGATGCAGGAGGAAGCCTCCAAGAAGCTGGGGTTGGAGGGAACCAGGTGGTTTCCCAGAATGGCCTGTCAGAGGTCAAGTGCATAGAGTGTGTGGAAAACAGGAGAAACCTGTAAATCTTCCCAACTGAGGTGGTTGGACGTGCAAGAGAACACTCACAGGGGCATGGACAAAATGTGAAGCCACAATGGCCACTGGAGTGCCCATTTTACAGTGTGTACTCTCCACAGGGCAAGTTCACTGGGCTGGCTTTAAAGATCAGCTTTGTAGCAGATGTGACTGTCGGCTTCTCTCTGCAGACCATGAATGTATGCTAAAATGATGGAGGCATTAAAACAGAGTCAAAAAATTTATCTAGACAAACAGCATGCTTTTTAATGCTACGCTCCCCTAGCCTACCCCTATCTACCACTAGAAATTTGATCCTTAAATGCAGATGGTTCAAATCTCAATCTGTATATTTTGACACCTTTCTTTAATCTTATGTACCCTTCTACCTCAAGATTGCAGTGGGGACCCAGATTTACTTCCTATATAAAAACCCAGATAACTTGAGTTCTTTAAATGTGAAATGCCAACCTTTGTTACAGAATGTCTAAGATAGTTGGGAAAATTCCCAAGTTGTGTTTACTGTGAATACCAGAAAACTTACATGTACATGTATATAAAGTAGGCATATATCACTCTAGAAAAGGTAAACACTCTAAAGTGTCCCTGTAGTCGATATCAATCAGAAACAGTCAGTATTATTTTGACAGGAAAGAGAGTAACTCTTTTCTCTCTCTAGGTGGAATTACCTTGTCTTTTCTTAGTTATCTTAACACCTTGAGAAGGCAAAAATTGCTGAGAGAGAATGTCCCAAATGACAACACACACCAACTGGGGAAACCTGATTGTACTGAATTAAAGTAAGTTTGCTATCACCCCAGAACCAAATGTCAGAAGGTATCAGAGTCCCATATTTATTTGGTTTCTGTCCTAATGGAGACAGATGGTAGAAGGGCTATCTTGTCTCAGAGAAGGAAATAGAATTTATCTCTTGCCTAAGGATCAGTAAAATTGTAGACCCTGAGCTCAGTAGCCAGTGGTAGAGAAACAAAAGAAGTATATGTATCTTCCCAGCATCTGTGAATGTTCCAGTTTCAAGTTTTCAAGCTGAGGGAGAGAAAAGACAGTGGAGGTGGCAGAAAGAGTCAGTATTCCCCTTCAGTGCACATCAGATGTGGAAACTAATCTTTGAAACTGCATTTGCCTTTATTCTTCTTGACTTAAGTTAATGAGATGAAAATAGCTTCAGAATACATCATTTCTCTTCCAATTTCACATAGCCACAAACTCTTTATTGAGAAGAGCTGACCTTCCACACTCTAGTGAATGTATTTTGTTCTCTTAATTTCTTTAGCAAGTAGACACTAAGTAACCAATCCAGTGTCACACACTGAATCTGGCATAAAAGAGTGAGAATTTAATGGGCCCTGTGTTTCATGTAGACAAAACCATTACTAAAAGGAAAATAATATTTTTTCCCATTTGGTCACAAGGGTAGACTCAATACAATTTGTGATTTCGTATCTCTCAATGAAATGTTTCCAGTATAGGATGCAATACAAAAGATATTTGTGGTTGGTTGTTTTGTTTTATTTAAGCTACCTGGAAGGATCACCAATAAAAAATGATGAAACAAAAAGAGAGAAATCTGGACTAAGATAGATTTAGATTAAGTACTGCTCTCATCAGCTAGCACCATAATCTCAACCAGGTAACATAAGACAATGTTAACCAAACGTAGTCACGTCAGCTCACCTGGTGAGCTGACTTAATCCACATTGGCCTGGGTCCTCTTTGAAAGCCCCTAAAAGAATCTTTGGAGGTTCAGCCAAAAAAGCTGTTTTTAAAATAAGCACCCCAGGTGATGCTGATTTACAACCAGATTTGGGAAGCTCTCATCTAAACTGCAGTTCCCCCATCTAAAAGAAATGGCCGAGGGGTGGAGGCAAGATGGCACTGAAGCCAGCTTTCCGCAAAGGCTCCTGTCCAGAAGGAGAATTAAAGAACAGAAGTTTAGCAAGTAACCTGGTGGATTAGAGCTGAGCCAAGAGAGAAGGTTAAAGAATGCACATCGACCCTGCTGAGGTGAGTGGCGACCCCAAGGATACAAACAAAAGGTACAGAATCCATCACTAAGCGGATGGGAGTCCCCTCCCCCATGAGAACAGCTCACAGTACTCCATAAAAACAAGCAAGCAGAGTTCAAAAGGCCTCCAATTATATCTCATGGGAGAGACCCTCTGAAAACTGGACCTACTTGCCCTACTAGGATGCCATGGCACTCTCCTGCCAGGCATAAAACTGTATAAAACTGTATATATTCTCTACCTGCAATGCTGAACTCCCAGCACTCCCCTCCACTATCACTCTGAGGTCTGGAAGCCTGGCCCCCAGGAGTCCAGATTCTTGGGTATTTTCTCAAGTAGTGTGGACACGCCTGGACTGCTGCTCAGTGCTGATTCTGCGGCACAGGAGTAAGGAGAGGATGGTCAGCTGAGAGGGAATCATATAGGAATGGTGATGCCCCAAGGTACACGGCAGCAGCCACAGAGGAAACAATAGGGCTCACCCCTAGATATTCTGGAGTCACACCCCCTGTCTCTCTGCACGACCAGAGGAAGCTGGGCATCTTCTCTAGTGGCAGGCACTGGCAGAACAGGTCTGGGATGGAAATGCAGGCCCCTCAAACTGTGTAAAATAATCAAGGGGTGGAAACAGCATAAAAACTCTAGTAACATGAATAAACAGAGTAGATCAACCCCTTCCCCCGCCAAGGAAAGATATGGCAGATGCAACTGAAGATCCTATTCATAAACAGCTGGCCAAGATGTCAGAAATTGAATTCAGAATTTGGATTGCAAACAAGATTAATAGAATGGAGGAAAAGTTGGAATTATAAATTCCAAGAGCAATTCAAAAGTTGTCTTAAGAATTCAATGAATTTAAGGACAAAATCACCAAGGACACATTAAGACAAGAATTTGCAGTCCTTGAAGATCTGACAAATACAGTCGAATCCCTCATAACAAAGTAGAGCAAGCAGAAGAAAGGATTTCTGACATTGAAGACAAAGATTTTGAATGCTCCCAAACTCTCAAAGAGGAAGAGAAATGGAGAGCAAAAACAAATCATTCTCTCAGGAAGCTCTGGGAAAATTTGAAGAGAGCCAATATTCACCTCATAGGAATCCCTGAAAGCGATGAAATGGCTTTGCAAGGCACAGAGCCTCTTCATGAAATTATGAAAGAGAATTTTCCAGACATGCCTAGAGATTCTAAAATTCAGATAGCAGACAGTTTCAGAACCCCAGCATGACTCAATCCAAATAAGACATGCCCAAGGCACATCATACTTAACTTCCCTAAAGTTAATATGAAGGAGAAAATTCTGAAAACAGCCAGATGTAAGAAAACCATAACCTACAAAGGGAAGAATATTAGAATGACTGCAGATCTCTGCTGAAACCTTTCAAGCCAGAAGAGGGTGGTCATCGACTTTTAATCTCCTAAAACAAAATAACTTTAAACCTAAGATCCTACATCTACAGAACTAAGTATCCAGCCAAACTGAGTTTCATTTATGTTAGAGAAATTAAAAACTTTAATGACATTCACATGTTGAAGAAATTTGCCATAACTAAACCAGCTCTCCAGGACAGTCTCAGACTTATCCTCCATAATGACCAGCACAATCCTCTGCCACAAAAGTAAACTCACTCAGAAACTTTGATCAAACTGCAACTTCCACAGTGGTGAAAGGATTAAAAATGTCCACTGGACTTTTGAAAAATTTGATACCCCAAATTCTACCAGGCTTATCAATATTCTCCATTAATGTGAATGGGTTAAACTGTCCTCTAAAGAGTCACAGGTCGGCTAACTGGATACAAAAACTGAGGCTAAATATCAGCTGCATACAAGAATCTCATGTTACCTTAAAAGATAAATATAGATTCAAGGTGAAGGGATGATCGTCTATATTTCAGGCAAATGGAAATCAGAAAGAACAAGTGTTGCAATTCTTTTTGCAGATACAATAGGCTTTAAACCAACAGAAGTGAGGAAGGATAAGAATAGTCACTTGATATATGTTAAGGGTAATACTCAATATGATGAGATTTCAATTATGAATATTTATGCACCCAACCAGAATGTGCCTCAATTTGTAAGAGACACTCTAACAGATATGAGCAAATTTATTTCCTCCAGCTTCATAATAGTTAGAGATTTTAACACTAGTTTGGCAGTGTTGGATAGTTACTCCAATAAGAAGCTGAGCAAAGACATTTTAGATCTAAACCTAACCATCCAACATTTGGATTTAGCACACATCTACAGAACATTACATCCTAACAAAACTGAATACACATTCTTCTCATCAGCCCAAGAAATACTCGAAAATTGATCACATCCTAGATCACAAGTCTAACCTTGGTAAATTTAAAGGAATAGAAATTATTCCTTGCATCTTCTCGGGCTACCATGGAATAAAAGTCGAACTCAGTAACAACAGGAATCTGCATACTCATACAAAAACATAGAAGTTAAATAACCTTATGTTGAATGATAGCTGGGTCATAGATGAGATTAAGAAGTAAATTACCAAATTTTTGGAACAAAACAACAATGAAGATACAAATTATCAGAACCTCTGGGATACCACAAAGGCAGTCCTAAGAGAGAAATTTATAGCACTGCAAGCCTTCTTCAAGAGAATGGAAAGCGACGAAGTTAACAACTTAATAGGACATCTCAAGCAACAGGAAATGGAAGAAGAATCCAACCCAAAACCCAGTAGAGAAAAGAAATAACCAAAATTAGAGGAGAATTAAATGAAATTGAAAACAAAAGGATTATACAACAAATCAATAAATCAAAAAGTTGGTTTTCTGAAAAGGTCAATAAAATAGATAAACCTTTGGTTAATCTAATCAGGAAAAAAAAAATAAAATCTCTAATTTCATCAATCAGAAATGACAAAAACAAAATAACAACAGACTCCGCAGAAATTCAAAAAATTCTTAATGAATATTACAGAAACTTTATTCTCAGAAATGTGAAAATCTGAAGGAAATCAACCAATACTTCGAAGTACGTCACCTTCCAAGACTTAGCCAGAATCAAGTGGAAATGTTGAACAGGCCTGTATCAAGTTCTGAAATAGCATCAACCATACAAAATCTCCCTAAAAAGGAAAGCCCAGGACCAGATGGCTTCACGTCAGAATTCTATGAAATCTTTAAAGAGGATATAGTACCTATATTACTCAACCTGTTCCAAAATATAGAAGAAGAAGGAAGACTACCCAACACATTCTATGAAGCAAACATCACCCTGATCCCCAAACTAGGAAAAGACCCAACAAGAAAAGAAAATTATAGACTGATATCACTAAAGAATATAGATGCAACAATATTCAACAAGATCCTAACAAACAGAATCCAGCAACACACCAAACAAATTATACATCATGACCAAGTAAGTTTTATCCCACGGTCTCAAGTCTGGTTCAATATATGTAAATTTATAAATATAATTCATCACATAAACAAATTAAAAAACAAAGACCATATGATTCTCTCAATTGATGCAGAAAAAGCTTTTGATAATATTCAGCATCCTTTCATGATCAGAAAACTTAAGTAAATTGGTATAGAAGTTTATTTCTTAATAAATTGATAGAGGCCATCCACAGCAAACCCACAGCCAATATTATATAGAATGGAGTTAAATCGAAATCATTTCCACTCAGATTAGGAAAAAGGCAAGATTGCCCATTGTCTCCATTGCTTTTTAACATTGCAATGGAAGTCTTAACCATGACAATTAGGCAAAAAAAGGCAATCAAGGGTATCCATATAGGGTCAGAAGAGATCAAACTTTCACTCTTCACATATGATATGATTGTATATCTCAGAAACACCAGGGATTCTACTACAAAACTCTAAGAAGTGATCAAGGAGTACAGCAGTATCTGCAGTTACAAAATCAGCACTCATAAATCTGTACCCTTTATATAAAGCAACAGTAAAGCTGAAAAAACAGTCAAGGACTCTATTCTGTTGACAGTAGTGCCAAAGAAATATTTGGGAGTTTACCTAACAAAGATCTCTATAAAGAGAACTATGAAACTCTAAGAAAAGAAATAGCTGAAGATATTAACAAATGAAAAAACACACCATGCTCATGGCAGGGAAGAATCAACATTGTTAAAATGTCCACACTACCCAAAGCAATATACAATTTTATTTTATTTTATTAAACCATAGCTGTGTACATTGTTATAATCATGGGGCATCATTCACTAGCTTCACAGATCGTTTACCAAGTTTCACATATACCCCTGTAAGATGGACCGCTGGTGTAATCCCACCAATCCCCTTACCTATACCCACCTCCCCCCTCCATCTCCTCCCTTTCCCCCTTCCCTCTATACTCAGGTTGTAACTGGGTTATAGCTTTCATGTGAAAACCCTAAATTAGTTTCATAGTAGGGCTGAGTACATTGGGTACTTTTTCTTCCATTCTTGAGATACTTTACTAAGAAGAATTGTTCCAGCTCCATCCATGTAAACATGAAAGAGGTTAAGTCTCCATCTTTTTTAAGGCTACATAATATTCCATGGTGTACATATACCACAATTTATTAATCCATTCATGGATCGATGGGCACTTGGGCTTCTTCCATGACTTAGTAATTATGAATTGGGCTGCAATAAACATTCTGGTACAAATATCTTTGTTATGATGTGATTTTTGGGCTTCTGGGTCTATGCCCAGTATAGGGATTACAGGATTGAATGGCAGATCTATTTTTAGATCTGTAAGTGTTCTCCATATCTTTTTCCAAAAAGAATGTATTAATTTGCATTCCCACTAACAGGGCAAAAGTGTTCCCTTTTCTCCACATCCGCGCCAACATCTCTGGTCTTGTGATTTTGTGATATAGGCTAGTCTCACTGGAGTTAGATGGTATCTCAAAGTAGTTTTGATTTGCATTTCTCTGATGATTAAAGATGATGAGCATTTTTTCATATGTCTGAAGGCCGCATGCCTGTCTTCTTCAGAGAAGTTTCTCTTCAAATCCCTTGCCCAGCCTGTGATGGGATCTTCTGTTCTATTCTTGCTAATGGGTTTGAGTTCTCTGTGGATTCTTGTTATTAAACCTTTGTCAGAGACATAACCTGCAAATATCTTCTCCCATTCTGAGGGCTGTTTGCTTGCTTTACTTACTGTGTTCTTGGCTGTGCAGAAGCTTTTTAGTTTGATCAAGTCCCAGTAGTGTATTTTTGAAGCTGCTTCAATTGCCCGGGGTGTCCTCCTCATAAAATAGTCGCCCAGATAGATTTCTTCAAGGGTTTTCCCTGCACTCTCATCTAGTATTTTTATAGTTTTGTGTCTTACGTTTAAATCTTTGATCCAGTGAGAATCTATCTTAGTTAATGGTGAAAGGTGTGGGTCCAGTTTCAGTCTTCTACAGGTTGCCAGCCAGTTCACTCAGCACCATTTGTTAAATAGGGAATCTTTTCCCCACTGAATGTTTTTAATTGGCTTGTCAAAGATTAAATAATGGTATGTAGCTGGATTCATCTCTTGGTTCTCTATTCTGTTCCAGACATCTACTTCTCTATTTTTGTGCCAATACCATGATGTTTTGATCACTATCGATTTGTAGTATAGTCTGAGGTCTGGTAGCATAATTCCTCCTGCTTTGCTTTTATTTCTGAGTAATGTCTTGGCTATTCGAGGTTTTTTCTGATTCCATATAAAATGAAGAATTGTTTTTTCAAGATCTTTAAAGTATAAAAGTGGAGCTTTAACAGGGATTGCATTGAAATTATATATTGCTTTGGGTAGTATGGTCATTTTAACAATGTTGATACTTCCCAGCCATGAGCATGGTATGTTTTTCCATTTGTTAATATTTTCAGCTACTTCTTTTCTTAGAGTTTCATAGATCTCTTTATAGAGATTTTTCACATCCTTTTTTAGATAAATTTTCAAATAATTCATCTTCTTTGGCACTACTGTGAATGGGGTAGAGTCCTTAACTGTTTTTTCTACATGACTATGGTTGGTATATATAAAGGCTACTGATTTATGATTGTTGATTTTGTAACCTGAGATGCTGCTGTATTCCTTGATGACTTCTAGGAGTTTTGTAGTAGAGTCCCTAGTGTTTTCAGATAAACAATCATATCATCTGTGAAGAGCGAAAGTTTAATCTCTTCTGACCAATGTGGATACCCTTGATCGCCTTTTCTTCCCTAATTGCGGTGGCTAAAACTTCCATTACAATGTTAAAAAGCAATGGAGACAATGAGCACCCTTGTCTGGTTCCTGATCTGAGTGGAAATTATTCCAATTTAACTCCATTCAATATGATATTGTCTGTGGTTTTGCTGTAGATGGTCTCTATCTGTTTAAGAAATGTCCCTTCTATACCAATTTTCTTAAGTGTTCTGATCATGAGGAGATGCTGTATATTATCAAAAGCTTCTTCTGCATCAATTGAGAGAATCATATGGTCTTTGTTTTTTAATTTGTTTATGTGCTGAATTACATTTATAGATTTACGTATATTGAACCAGCCTTGAGACCCTGGGATAAAACCAACTTGGTCATGATGTATAATTTGTTTGATGTGTTGCTGGATTCTGTTTGTTAGGATCTTGTTGAATATTTTTGCATCTATATTCATTAGTGATATTGGTCTATAATTTTCTTTTCTTGTTGGATCTTTTCCTGGTTTGGGGATCAGAGTGATGTTTGCTTCATAGAACGTTTTAGGTAGTCTTCCTTCTTTTTTTACCTTTTGGAACAGGGTGATTAGTGTCGGTACTAATTCCTCTTTAAAAGTTTGGTAGAATTCTGACGTGAAAACATCGGGCCCAGGGCTTTTCTTTTTGGGGAGGTTTTGTATGGTTGATGCTATTTCCAAACTTGATATGGGCCTGTTCAACATTTCCACTTGATTCTGGCTAAGTCTTGGAAGGTGACGTGCTTCCAAGTATCGGTCAATTTCCTTCAGATTTTCATATTTCTGAGAATACAGCTTCTTGTAATATTCATTAAGGATTTTTTGGAATTCTGATGAGTCTGTTGTTATTTCGTCTTTGTTGTTTCTGACTGATGAGATTAGAGATTTTACTCTTTTTTTCCTGATTAGTTTGGCCAAAGGTTTATCTATTTTATTGACCTTTTTGAAAAACCAGCTTTTTGATTTATTGATCTGTTGTATTATTCCTTTGTTTTCAATTTCATTTAATTCTGCTCTAATTTTGGTTATTTCTTTTCTTCTACTGGGTTTGGGGTTAGAATGTTCTTCCTTTTCCAGGGCTTCAGATGTCCCATTAAGTTGTTTCCTCTCTTTCCGTTCCTTGACGAAGGCTTGTAGTGCTATAAATTTTCCTCTTAAAACTGCTTTGCATTGTCCCAGAGGTTCTGATAGTTCGTGTCTTCATTGTTGTTTTGTTCCAAAAAGTTGGCGATTTCTTTCTTAATCTCACGTCTCACCCAGCTATCATTCAGTATAAGGTTATTTAACTTCCATGTTTTTGTATGAGTATGCAGATTTCTGCTGTTACTCAGCTCAAGTTTTATTCCATGGTGGTCCGAGAAGATGCCTGGAGTAATTTCTATTCCTTTAAATTGACTGAGGTTAGACTTGTGATCTAAGATGTGATCGATTTTGGAGTAAGTTCCATGAGCTGATGAGAAGTATGTGTATTCAGTTTTGTTGGGATGAAATGTTCTGTAGATGTCTGCTAAATCCAAATGTTGGATGGTTAGGTTTAACTCTAAGATTTCTTTGCTCAGCTTCTTGTTGGAGGATCAATCCAACACTGCCAAAGGAGTATTGAAATCTCCGACTACTATGGAGCTGGAGGAAATCAAGTTGCTCATGTCTGTTAGAGTTTCTCTTATAAATTGAGGTGCATTCTGGTTGGGTGCGTAGATATTAATAATTGAGATCTCATCATATTGAGTATTACCCTTAACAAATATGAAGTGACCATTCTTGTCTTTCCTTACTTTTGTTGGTTTAAAGCCTATTGTATCTGCAAATAAAATTGCAACACCTGCTTTTTTCTGATTACCATTTGCCTGAAATATGGATGACCATTCTTTCACCCTGAGTCTGTATTTGTCTTTTAAGTTAAGATGTGTCTCTTGTATGCAACAAATATCTGGCCTGAGTTTTTGGATCCAGTCGGCTAACCTATGACTCTTTAGAGGACAGTTTAAGCCGTTTACATTAATGGAGAATATTGGTAAGTCTGGTGAAGTTTTGGGTATCAAATTTTTCAAAAGTCCAGTGGGCATTTTAATCCTTTCGCCAGTGTGGAAATTGGAGTTTGATGCGAAGTTTCTGGGTGAGTTTACTTTTGTGGTATAGGATTGGGTTGGTCATTATGGAGGATAGGTCTGAGAATATCCTGAAGAGCTGGTTTGGTTATGGCAAATTTCTTCAACATCTGAATGTCATTAAAGTATTTACTTTCTCCATCATAAATGAAACTCAGTTTAGCTGGATACAAAATCCGGGGTTGAAAGTTATTTTGCTGTAGGAGATTAAAGTCAGTGACAACCCTCTTTTGGCTTAAAAAGTTTCAACAGGGAGATCTGCAGTCATTATAATATTCTTCCCTTTGAAGGTAATGGTTTTCTTTGTCCTGGCAGCTTTGAGGATTTTCTCCTTCATATTAACTTTAGTGAAGTTAATTATGATATGCCTGGGAGATGTCTTGTTGGGGTTGAGTCGTGCTGGGGTTCTGAAGCTGTCCGCTATCTGGATTTCAGAATCTCTAGGCATGTCTGGAAAATTCTCTTTCATAATTTCATGCAGAAGGGCCTCTTGCCCAGCAAGGCCACTTCATCTGTTTCTGGAACTCCTATGATTCAGATATTCGCCTTCTTCGAATTATCCCAGAGCTCTCTAAGAGAATGACACATTTTTGCTCTCCTTTTCTCTTCCTCTTTGAGACTTTGGGAGTGTTCAAAGGCTATATTTTCAATGTCAGAAATCCTTTCTTCTGCTTGCTCCATTCTGTTGCTGAGGGATTCTACTGTATTTTTCATATCTTTGAGGGCTGCAAATTCTTGCTTCAGTGTGTCTAAGTCTTTGGTGGTTTTGTCTTTAAATTCGTTAAATTCTTGAGACAACTTTTGAATTTCTCCTGGAATTCCTAATTCCACTTTCTTAATCTTGTCTGCAATCCAAATTCTGAATTCGATTTCTGACATCTCAGCCAGTTGTTTATGAATGGGATCTTCAATTACATCTGCCATATCTTTCCTTGGAGGGGTTGATCTATTCTGGTTATTCATGTTACCCAAGTTTTTCCACTGATTCCGCACCATGGTTGTTTTACTCCCCCTGATTTTTTCCCCTGGGGCTTTGTTGAGGTCCTGTACAGTGTTGTGGCCTGAGAAACTGGGGCCCTGTCTGGTGTGGTGGAGCTAAGTGGTTCTGTCTTGTTTTCAGCTGGTTTCTGTTCCACCCTAGTGAAACAGATACTCTGGATTGAAGTGTCAGCTGTGGAGAAATATCAGCAATTAAGTCACCTCACCCCCAGCCGGCAAACAATTGGAAAAGAAAAATCAAACCTTCCTACTACTGTGCACGCAGGGCACCACCTGATTTGTCCTCAGGTGATTGGTTCAGTTCAAAAAGTCCAAGTCAATTGTCTCCATCTGCACCTGTCTCGGGTGAGAGAGTTTAAGAGGTCTCTGGGAACTGGATCACAGGAGTCTGGTGACTACTCTGGTGTGGCTTGCTCCAGTGCTGCGTGGAGTCAGGAGGAGCCACCCAACCAATAGATCAGTCTGGGAAGGTTGCTGCCTCCTTCCCCACATTGCACCACTGTCACACCCAGTCACTGATTACCCTGCAGTTGGCTGACCCTGTTGCCTATAGTGAATCGGTACTCTAGGAGTTTGCACTTGCCTGAATCACAAGTCTCCCAGGCCGCTGCACTCTGCCTGTCTCTAGGAGGAGGTGAGGCCTGACAACCTCGGGTGCTTGATGAAGGTTGGGGGGTTTTCACTCAGGTCCAGTCTCGCCCCTGATTAATGTTACTGACGGAACAGAACAGAACAACTCTCCGGTTCCCCTGCAGAAGAGAAGCTGAATTGAGTTCCAAATCAGCTTGTCTTTGCTCTTGTATTGTCTATAGGCTGATGATCGCCTGAGGGCCAGGTGTATCTTAGGTTTAGTAAAGCGGACCTCTGGGTCAGCCCCTCCCTGGGAGTTTCCCCGGTTTTCAAGTTGGAGTAGCCTCAGGCAAATCCTATACTCAGAGTCTCTGGTTGCCCAGGGAGACGGGGGTGTGGCTTCAGAATATTCGGTAGTGAGCCGTATTGCTATCAAAAGAGGGCTGCTGTTTTATGGCTCAGGCAACTGCTGCTCCGGTGCAGCTCCCCTCTGACCAACTGTCCTCTCTCCACTCCTGTACCCCAGAGTCTGCACCAACTGGCCGCAGCCCAGCACTGTTCACACCCCTCAAGCAATCGCCCAAGAGTCTGGACCCCTGAGCAACAGGCCTCCAGACCTTGGAGTCAGAGCAGATGGGAGCTTGGGGAGTGCTGTGAGCCTGGGGTTGTGGGCAGAGAACACACACAGCTTTACACAGTTTTATGCCTGGCCATATTGTCACCAAAAGACGGCTGTCGCGCTGTGCCTCAGGGAACTGCCACTCCGGTGCGGTCTGGCTTCCAGACCTCAGTGTGAGTGAAGGGGAGTGCTGGGAGCTCAGAATTCCAGGTAGAGACTATGTACAATTTACAGTTTTATGCCTGGCAGGAGGACGCCGTGGCACCCTAGTAGGGGAGGTAGGTCCAGTTTTTAGAGGGTCTCTCCCGTGGAGTGTAGTGGGAGGACCCTTGAACTCTGCCCGATTGTTTGCGGGGCACTCTGAGCCATTCTTTTGGGGGAGGGGACTCCCGTCCACTTGGTGATGGATTTTGTACCTTTTGTTTGTAACCCTGTGGTCATAGCTTGCCTCAGCGGGGTAGATGTGCGTTCTTCAACCTTCTCTCTTAGTGCAGCTCAAATCCACCAGGTTACTTGCTGAATTTTTGTCCCTCAACTCTCCTACTGGACGGGATCCTCTGTGGAAAGCTGGCCTCAGTCAGCCATCCTGTCTCCTCCCCCCACCACTGTCTCAATATACAATTTTATTGCAATCCCTATTAAAGTTCCACTGTCATACTTTTAAGATCTTGAAAAATATACTTCATTTCATATGGAATCAGAAAATACCTCGAATAACCAACACATTACTCAGAAATAAAGACAAAGCAGGAGTAATAACAGTATCAGACCTCAGACTATACTATAAATCAATAGTGATCAAAATAGCATGATACTGGCACAAAAACAGAGATGTAGATGTATGAAACAGAATAGAGAACGAAGAGTTGAACCCAGCTACTTACTGTTATTTGATCTTTGACAAGCCAATTGAAAACATTCAGATTCCCTATTTAAGAAACTATGCTGTGTGAACTGGTTGGAGACCTGTAGAAGACTGAAACTGGACCCACACCTTTCACCATTAACTAAGATAGACTCTCACTGTATTAAAGATTTAAACTTAAGACATGAAACTATAAAAATACTAGAAGGAAGTGCAGGGAAAACTTTTGAAGAAATTGGCCTGGGTGAATATTTTATGAGGAGGACCCCCAGGGCAATTGAAGCAGCATTAAAAATACACTACTAGGACCTGATCAAACTAAAATCTTCTGCACAGCCAAGAACACAGTAAGTAACGCAAGCAGACAGCCCTCAGAATGGGAGAAGATATTTACAGGTTATGTCTCCGACAAAGGTACAATAACCAGAATCCACAGAGAACTCAAGCATATTAGCAAGAAAAGAACAAGTGATCCCATCTCAGTGTGGGTAAGGGACTTGAAGAGAAACTTCTCTGAAGGTTCTCAGCCTACTGACATAGGAAAAAATGCTCATCATCCTTAATCATCAGAAAAATGCAAATCAAATCTACTTTGAGATGTCTTCTAACTCAAGTAAGATTAGCCCATATCACAAAATCCCAAGACCAGAGATGTTGGCATGGATGTGAAGAAAAGGGAACACTTCTACACTGCTGGTGAGAATGCAAACTAATATGTTTCTTTTTGGAAAGATGTTTGGAGAACACTTAGAGGTCTAAAAATAGACCTGCCACTCGATCCTAGAATTCCTCTACTAGGTATATACCCAGAAGACCAAAAATCATATTATAAGAAAGATATTTGTACCAGAATGTTTATTGCAGCCTAATTCCTAATTGCTAAGTGATGGAAGAAGCCCAAGTGCCCATCAATGCAGGAATGGATTAATAAATTGTGGTATATGTACACTAAGGAATGTTATGCAGCCTTATAGAAAGATGGAGACTTCACCTCTTTCATGTTTACATGGATGGAACTGGAACATATTCTTCTTAGTAAAGTATCTCAAGAATGGAAGAACAAGTATCCAATGTACTCAGCCCTACTATGAAACTAATTTATAGCTTTCATACCAAAGCTATAACCCAATTATAACCGAAGAATATGGGGAAAGGAGTAAAGAGGAGAGGGGAGGATGGGGGGAGGGAGGGTAATTGGTGGGACCATACCTATGGTGCATCTTACAAGGGTTCATGTGAAACTTACTAAATGTAGAATATAAATGTCTTAACACAATAACTAAGAAAATGCCAGGAAGGCTATGTTAACCATTGTGATGAAAATATGTCGAACGGTATATAAAACCAGTGTATGGTGCCCCATGATTGCATTAATGGTTACACAGCTATGAATTAATAATCATTAAATTTGAAAAAAAAATAAAGAAATGGTCCAACACCTACCCCATGTGTCAGTACTAAAGGAGATAATGACCATGAAACATCTGTTTTATTGTCCTGGACTTAGTACAGATTAGATATTATCTTTGAATTAATATTTTTGAGATGGTTTCTTTCAGGAGATTTCAGGAGACAACTTATTGTTCATAATTGCCATGTATCTATTATTTCTTTACCACCCTGGGTATTTACAGCAGCATTGCTGTTAAAGGAAACCAGCTAAGAAACCAACAAATCACACACAAAATACCTCCTGCCTGAGAAGCATGAGGATAAAGTCAGAGAAACGTTTTTCTTCTCTTTTAACCAAAGATTTAACTCTGCAAAAACAGTAAAAATAAAAATCAGGATTGTATGTCCTTCTCCCATTTTCTTTTCATTTGAAAACAAATGAAGAAGTGAGAACCACTTTGCAGCAGGTGATCATGCTAATTTTCTCGGCCGTTTCCTCAAGGTGCCCTTAAAAGTAGCAATCATCTCTATTCAAAGCAATTCCCTCCCATTAGATACATCAGCTCCCCAAATGTTTGACATCTAATAGCTGCTTCTGTTGCCTCAAAAAAGCATTGCCAGTGTGGGCTGACTTTTCTATAGCCTTGTCCACTGTAAAAACTACTGCATTTAAAAAATAATCACCATCGCCACATTCCTACTATGGTAATTTTTTCAGGATAGATGTTCCATGATAATGTCCAGGTATCTGTATAGAATTTTTTTCTTTTTACTTTCAAAGCCTCTCATATTCCTGTCTGATCAGCTCTCACAATGCTGGAGGTGGATGAAGCAGGTATCATTGCTGCCTTTGCAAAGATAAGAGAACTGAGCAAGGTCACAGACGTGGTGAGGGACCAAGATGGAGCCAGAAAAACCAAAGTCTGAGTGTGTGTTCTTCAGGACTCCAAATGAGATAGGTTTAACAAAAATAAAGATGGTTGGCTCTCAGAACAAAGAAATCCAAGGAGCAGATATGGTTTCAGCACAGATGGTTCCAGGGATGGAAATGACACCATTAAGTGTCAGTGGTATTGAGACCGCTGCCTGCACCTCCATGTATATCTTTGTATGTGTGCATGAGTGTGTGTTTATATGTACCTGTGTGTCTATGTGTGTCTGGGAGTGTTGTACTCCCTTTCCATGTGTCTATATGCTTGTTTCTGTATAATCTGTGTGTGACATGCCTACAGAGGTGTCCAACCTTTTCACTTCTCTGGGCCATCTTGTAAGAGTAGTTGTCTTGGGTTACACATTAAATACACAAACACTAACAAAAGCTGATGAGAAAAAAAAAAAAAGAAAAAAATCCATGCATAATTTTGTGGTGTCTGTCACCACAGAAAAGCAATAAGCAAAACCATCCTTACATAATCCACATGCCACTTCTGTGGAGGGTATCTCCTCCTCTTTCTCTGCTTTCCTTTGGTCTTTTTCTGCCTTTTTCTGTCAGTCTCTCTCTCTGCCCATCTATCTCTCTTTCTCTACCTGTTTTTCTTCATCTGCCTCCCCTCTTCCTCAGTTATCAGCTCTGTTTCTTCGTTTCAAATTGCATGCTCAATTGTTTTTCCATATGGTGACAAGATGGCTTCTTCACATTTCAAGTTCCCATGCTTCAGTCCAAAGTAAAATAGAGATCTCTCACTCTCAAAAGTCAAAACAAACCTCTAAAACAGACTCCGGTTGACTTCACCTATACTCTTATCTGTACCACACAAGTACGCTGGTTGGCTACTCTGAGTCACATGCTGGCCTTTGTGATTCAGCTCCATCAGAATCACTAAGTATGGAATAATAGTTCCTTCAAGGAAAAGCAGGAGCCTTTTACCAGAAAATGGAGCAGGGCTGCTGAGTAGGCCAAAATAGTACGTATGCACACAGCCTCCATTTTAGTGTACTTTGCCTCTCGTGTATGGTATTTTTAAGAATCTTAGGCCAGGTGCATTGGTTCACGCCTAGCATTCTAGAAGGCCAAGATGGGTAGATCCCTTGAGCTCAGGAGTTATAGCCCAGCCTGAGCAACAGTGAGACCCCAACTCTGCTAAAAATGGAAAAAATTAGCCAGGTAGGATGGTGGGTTGACTGTAGTCTCAGCTACTGGGGAATCTGAGCCCGAAGCCTGCATGTCTTACGTGTGGCATAGATTCTCAGGAGTGTGAGGTTGCTATGAGGTAGGCAGAGGCCATAGTACTCTCACCTAGGCAACAGAGTGAGACTGTCTCAAAAAAAAAAAAAAAGATTCTTACTCTTTTAAAGTTGGGTCAAAAAGAGAATTCCATGTGTTACATGAAAGACTGTCACATGATAATCACTACTTGTAGATAAACTTTATCCCTAGAAGACCTTTTAGAGAAAAATCTGTTCACCAATGCAAAGAGACTATGACTGAGGGTAAAAATACTTAGACACATTCCATCATCCCTGATCCTGTTGCCCCACTTGACAAAGGAGGTAATATAGGTCATAGGGACATTTGCAGAACATCCAGTCCACTCTGGCTCATTCAAACAGAAAATGCTCTATTACAAGCTAACAAAATTTCTGTGAACCATACCAGATTGTTATTTAACCAGGAATAATAGCATTAGGAGACATGTCCTGTCATCCCATAGGCTAGCTGGTGTGAGTTTCTGTGTTAGATCTCACCTACCACTTGGACAACCAAACATGATGGAAGTAGGGGGTAGAATTTCACCTCCATCACTGAGCCTATCAGAAGGTCCAGTCTCCATATTCATAACCACCACCTCTTGTTACTTGTTCCTACACCCAAATCTAGAAAACACAACATGAGTTTTCTTCTAGATATGAGAGGAAGATCTGAAATCATGTTTTATGTGTGGCATAGATTCTCCGAAAGTTTGCAGAACAGTAGAATATCGAGTTAAAAAAGCATGGGCATTGGATTCAGACCAGCTTGGACTCTAAGATGTGAAATTTTACCTTGACTTTTTTAAACTCTCCATTTCTACCCCCCAGCCTTCCCAATAATCATCACTCTTGTCTGTATAGGATTTTCTATAAAATCCCTGTAAATAGAGATCAGGTATGCGGGGCATCTGGAACATAGCACACATACAACATAAGGTAGCTATTTGTGTTTTCACGATGATATTCAAAAATATGTGAAAGCGTATAATAGACATTGTTTTTTCTTTCCTCTTATGAGCATTTCCTTGGCCCATTTTTTTACACACTGCACTGACTTTATTTTTCTGCAAATGTTCCCCAGTGAAATGTCAGTAATTGGCAACTTTCTTATACACCTCCCTAAGACCTTCTTAGGGAGGTGTATAAGGTAGCCCGCAGAGCAGCACAGCCCCGTCCTACACACACCAGGCTCTGAGGAAGATGGCTCTGCCTCTGTCCCTGGACTAGGAGGAACAAGGCACTCCAGTACAGATTGCTTGAATCTCTGCTTCCTGGACATTATGCCTGTCTCCATGACACCATTCAGCTGAAAATAGACAAGAGGTTTATTTCAAGATCCATGGGAGGGAAACAGATAGATGGAGAGATAATTAAAAGGAGAAACCAACAAGACTTTCTGTAAATGCCAGCACTAACCCCAGTCCTCTAAGAGCTTTCAGGCCACCCAACCTTGACACTATCTCCCATTCATTCTGGCCCGTTGTAGTCAACTTACTAAACCTGATATCTTGAGCCAGAATTTCAAATCCATTTTTGCCATTTCTGCCTCTTGTTTTCTGTATCCTTTATAAGACTGTGAGGGTCCAGAGCAGTGTTTTTCAACCTGTTTTTATCTCACAACACACTTGAACTTAAACTTCCATGACACACTTAAATTATGTTGATCAAAGAAAAAGAGTAAAGAAAGAGAATATTCTTACTGTGCTTTGAACTTATTTGGAAAATAATTTAATTAATGATCTTTTAAAATGTGCACAGCAACCTTAAGATCCTCTCATGACACAAGAGTGTCACCCTCTGGCTGAAAATCACTGGTCTAGGGAGAAGGCGGGAACTGTTTTTTTTTCTATATTCCCTCTATTTCCAGGTGAAGATGTGGCTTTGAAATGGACAGATTTGTCTCAATTACTTACTAGCTATGTGGTATCAGGTAAGTCATGCAATTTCCCTCTGTTTTAGCTTTTTGGAGAGAGATACTTAAATAATGTAGTTTTAAAGCATCCAGCATAATACTTGCCATAATAAGATGAAGCTGTCACCATGTACACTGCTAAAAAATTAGTGCCCTCAGCTCAGACTGTCTGGGTTTTTGGCTCCAGCCTCTACTGGCAGATTATGCAACCCCTTTGTGTATAATTTCCGCATCTTCAAAGATGACTCCAATCATTGTCTATAATGCACAGTGTTGTTGTAAGGGTTGAATGAGACAAGCCATGAAAAGTACTCAGCAAAATGCCTGTCCTGGTGTAAACTTCAGCAAAATCTTCCACTGTGTTCTCATCAGAGGCTAAACTCAAATCAACTTTTAAACTATGTGCCTCGATCTTTCAGAAACAATTCTTGGCTTTCTTTCTAATTAAATCAACTAAATATTTCTTCATTATCTGCTTGTTCCTTTAGCACCATATTCACCTTTCATCCCTAGATTGTCAGACACTTAACATTTGATACTTGGTACTGTTACAAAGGAAACAACAAAGGTATCTTATTAAAAATGAGTTATTATGAAGTATCAGGGTTTTTAAATATGGCAAGTGAGTATATTCTTCCCCACAGGCCAAAACTTTCCCCTTCATACACCAAGGCCAGAGAGCAGAGATGGTTCATTCAAGAAAACACGGCTTCTCCTGATGGATGAAGAATATTTGGGGTCTCTTTTGACTTTGTTAAGGTGAAAGGAAAAAGACAGTACAAATGGAAGTGCTGTCCACCCTACAAATGAAACTGGAATGTTCTGTAGGCTGTTCTTTTCTAAACATGACTCTGGCAGCTGAATGCTACATGAGACTCCAGCTCACAGTCATCTTCCCTTTCTTGGAATTCTTATGCTTACATCTTACATGAAATTGCTTAGATCTTGCTTGCATTCTAACTTTGCATCATCCTGTTTAATTTGCTCAGCCTTCCCAATAATCATCACTCTTGTCTGTATAGGATTTTCTACATACAAATTACCCTTACATAAATATACTCCTTAAGGAGGATCTTGAATTTCACCTTCCCTTCCATCCTTCTTCTTTGTCTCCATAGCACAGAAAACTCAGGGAACTTTTTCAAGATGGGAACAGTGAAAGCAGAGATATTCTAAAAGAATACTAACAACAACAACAAAAAAAATCATGTATTAAGTGCCTGCTCTGTGACCTTCATGGGCCAGTGGGAAAGATAGACAGACATAACAAGAACACAGTCCTCTGTGACAGGAGAAGTCACATCCATGTTTTGGCTTTGAGAGGAAGAAGCCATTCTGTTAATGATTCAGACAAGATTCAAGGACCTGTGAATTTATCCTTTCATTAGAATGAGTTATATTTTCAGTATTTTTTCCTTCATGAGTATCCAATCTCTTTCAGCTAGAGATCAAGTCACCTCTCTGGAGGACTTCCCAAAAGGAGAGGAGGGTGGATTTCCTGGATCTAAAGCCGTGAGCTTCTTTGCAAAATTTTCAACTATTAATGTCTTCTTTTTTTTTGTCTTCCCCACTCCCCAGTAGTGTTTGAGTCCTTTCATCTTAACCCCTTCCTTGCTGGTGCTTTGATTGCTTAACTCAAAAGCTGATAGAATTTTATGGGGCTATGCTGTGCTTTGGCTGGGATGGGAATTTTCACTGATACTCTTGGTTGGTGGAAAGAAAAGACAAGTTTAACATCATAGAGTGTTCTTTTCTCAGACTTTGAAGATATATGAAATCTTCTTGGTCACTGGTTCTTGGAAGTACCAGATAGGAGTGGATAAGATCTCCCAAGTAACAGCCTGTTGGTGGCACCAAAATAATATATTATCAGTTTGAAAACCAGAATCCAGGACAACCATGACCCTTCAGCAAGTCTCAGATTCACTGTATTGAGGCTGCAGTGGGAGGAAAGTGAGACACAAACTGGGTCTTTCTTCCAGTTTAAATGCTGGTAGGAAAAAATAAAGTTGAATTCAGGGAGTGACTGCACCTGCAATAGCAAAAAAAAAAAAAAAAATTCATGGAGAAGAAAGCAAGACAGCATCAGCCTTCTAATTTGGGAATGAGCCAAATTATAGTCCCATTTTGGTTCTTGCCTTCTGATCTACCAAGTGGCAGGTGGGCAAACAGATTCTAGAGAGCTGTTTTCTCTTGTCCTCGTGTACACAAAAAAGTGAAATATATTTAATAGGCTGAAACAATATAAAATCCATAATCAACTTTTGAGATCATTGTTATTGTATATTTTATTTTATTTTATTTATTTTTATTTTAGATTGATATAAGGGCACAGATGATTAGGTTATATTGCTTGCATTTGTAGTTGAGCCTTTCACCCAGGAGGTGTGTCATATACCCCTGCATCGTACCCATTAGGTGAGAGCACCCCAGTCCTCTCCCTACTCCCCACTCCTTCCCCACCTCTCCTCATCATTTGAATGTAGTTGCATTTTTCTCTCATGTGAGCATGTGGTTGTTCATCTACTGCTTTCATATTAAATCAAATCCCAGATGTTGTAATGGACATGGCTGGTGCCACCAGCCATCAACGACAGAGCTAAAATATGAAATCACCTCTGACCTTTCCTCTACTGGTCTTTGAAGTCTGTGACACTTCTTGTCTTTGGAAGAATAGTCATTCTTGGTCTTCATTATTAGAGGAATCTTAAGTATTGTCATTTTTAAAATTGCCCATCTTGTATAATATTACTGGTTCCTCACTATGACAGGAATCTTCAATATTATCCATGACCCAGGCATGTATTCTGATAACACAGTTTGAGTCAAGGTTACAAGTCACTAATTATGATTAAGCCATGTGATGTTTGGCCATGCTAATGTGACAGAAGCAAACAAATGAGACACTGAGATGTCATATCTCACCAGAGGACTGGGTGCCTAATCAGTTTCTAAGACTCCCCAAATTATCCTTCAATACCCCTCCAAGGCATTACATTGGAGATCATATTACTAACTCAGAATATCCAACACTGACTATATTTGCTACAAATTTGAAACAGATTGCTCTCTCTTCAGTTGAGCACCAGATGAAGTGGTGAGTTGGCTTGTATTCAGGGGCAATGTTGTATGAAAAATATGTATCTTTAAACACTAACACTCAGCACGTGCTCACTCCACGGGAAACAGAAGAACTTTAACTACCAGTGAAGGAACAGCTGATCGAGGCTTCCATGCTGGGCTGCCTCAGGCCATATGTTCTAATAAAGGGGCTGGAGAGATTCTCTGTGTTAAACTCTTCCCATCTTCTTTCCTTCTTCCTATGATTACAGAGCTTCTGGAGTTAAATTTTCCAAAATTAAATGTGTGTTGGGACTTGACTGAACTTCTCTGTGAAATTTAGCCAGGTTGGTTATTGTAAGTTACCAGCTCAGAATAATGAAGCTACGAGGACACACGGAGAGACTTATTTATGCTAATTTTCCTGCCCAGGAGCTTCTGTGCATCCATCTCAACCACATTTATCATCACAGCAGCAATTGTATGGTGACAATTTTAAAAGGTGTTGTAATTGTAAATCTAGAGAGCAAAGTTCTCATCCTGGATCTTCAATTAACTAGTTGACAGACCTTGCAAAGTTTGCTTATGCTCTGAATCTCAGATCCATCATCTTCAAAGTGTGGGCTCAGACAAAATATCCGCAGTGACTTGTTGATTCTGAATCTATGTTAGGAGTTTATACAAGCAGTTATTGTAAGCATGAGACTTCAATCCAAAACAGAGCACAGGACTGCAGGTTGGTAATATTCTGCCTCTGCCTGTCTTTCTCCTTCTCTCTTCCCTCTATGTCTCCTCTCCTTCCTTTCCTAGTCCCTTTCTAGTCCTCCCCTTCTCTTATCACTGTCACTCGCACACTCACTTGCATCCACTCTCTTTCCCTCATTTCTCCCTCTTTCTACCTTCTCTTCCACCATTCCATCTTGTCTTTCTTCCTTTCTTCCAAACCATAATTGGGTGCCTATTATATGCTAGAAACTATGTAGGCCCAAATAATACAAAGATAAACTTGAAATTAGACATATTTTCTCTTGTACATCGAAACATCTTTTCCCTTCATTTATTTTAAATGCAACTGAGCAAGTCCAGTCTGATACTATTATCATAGAATAATTCAGTGTGAAGTTCCTTTGGAAAATCACATCCTTTATCCAACTTAGATAAGCAAAAATAGTTTTTAGGTTCCAATAGGGTGTCATAAAAATTGTTCTGAATTACTAAAAAGTTTCCTGCAGCTTTCCGTACTCAATTTATTGGTAAAGAAGGAAAAAGTGCTAATAGTGTTTAGCATTGTATTCAGGGCCATGCAGAATCTTTCTCCCAACAAACTTCATTCATTCTTAGGTGCCAAGATAGGAAAACAGTGAGCTTTATGAAAAACAGCCCAGGAGGAGAATTAGATGACATAGTTCACAATGTGGCTTTACCACTTGCCAGCAGGGTCACCTTGGATGTATAACTTCACTTCTCAGAATTGCTAATTCTGCATGTATAAAATGAAAGTGATAATATCTGCCTTGCAGAACTGTGATGGGGAATGACACATCGCAGGTGAGCTGACATTTCTCCCCATAGGTCTGCACACATATAGATACATACATAATAGGCATGTGAGGGTGCTGTGCATATAATTTAAAAGAAAAGGTATCTGTGCATACCTATGAGCATGGATTCCAGAGAAAGAAACTCACATGCACCTAGCACCTGCCATGTGTCAAGAGTTTTATATCATTAATTTGGGATGGGCCATAGTATCACGTTGATCTCAAAGTATACCATGGTTCCAACAAAATGTCACTTATCTAGCATTGCAGTGCATGTTCCTGGCTGGCAGCTAGCTTTCCTCCATAAGGTGGTTCAGAGACTCAGGCTTCTTCCATCTTGTGGTTGGTCACCAACATTGTCACATGTATTCAGCTGACAAAGAGAGAAAGGGAGGATAAAGAAAGAACCCCTCCTCACAGAAAGTGTTAGTTCAAAAGTAATATATAAATCACTTCTGTCCTCAGTCCCTTATGAGAACTATTCACAAGGCCACAGCTAACTGTAAAGGGGGAGCTAGGAAAAGTAGCCACAGGTGGGAAGTCACTTCTTAGAAATGCCTCCAGACCAAGAAAGAACAGCAAAATATTGCTGGACCATTAGATGTTCCTGCAGTCGCAGCTTCTACCACGTTAGACCGTTTATCATACTCCATCTTACCAAGAAGGAAATTTCAAATCAATTTTTAAGTAAACTCCAGACCACAAGTATCCATAGCCATGTGTCTGACAGCAATGCTGACTCTGGCATTCCTCATCCCACCTCAACAGTAGTCCCATGGGTCAGAATTTACAGGCTCCTAAATGGTGAGTTGGTCTATAACCACATAGCATTGTCTCTAAGGGTATTAATTTACGTACAAATTGTGCATTTGTAGGCTTTATTAGAAAATGAGAACATTTGGTAATTCTGAGTCTGCATTCCAGCAGGGACACAATTGCCTGAAGATGGGTAAGTACTTGCCCCCAACTTTCAAAGCTTTAGATATGGCACATGCTGCCTGGTCCACTCACCACTGTGCTCTTCCACTCCAATTTATCCCTGCCCAGCTCCGCCCATTGACATTATCTCCTTAGACTCTGTGGACATTTGATTCTACTACCTATGCTATCAGAGATATCTTTATTATTTTATTTCTTGACAGGGAGTGTCAATATTTTGCTCTAAAAACTTGTAACAATCATGAGGAGCTCAAAGAACTTAAATATTTATTTCTTTTTGCAAATACCAAAATACACTATTTAAAACTCTTTGTGCTTCTTCAAATTTTGTGCTTCTTCTTCTACCCCTCACCTCAGATGATCATTCCTTCTTGGTTTACAAAATAAATTTCCTTGCAGCCTGGCCCCTCAGGTACAGAATGAGCTCCCTCCTACTCTGCAAGACTGGTTTTGTGTCTTTTGTCCCAGTTCCCTCCTTCCTTGCACTTATCTGCATTCCTCAGTCCCTTCCTGACAATAGCTTGGCTTCTATCAGTTCCATCCATCTGATCAATTATTAGCTATTTGTCAACAGAGCCCAGTGAGTTCTGACTCCATGTTCTAGAGATTAGAGTTAAGCAAGAAGTTAAAAAGCAGAGGACAAAGGACTAAGAGTGAAGATGGACATTGACTGGAGGGCAGCATGAGCTGATAAGCTACTCCCTCTACCTGAAAATCAGCTCCAGACTGGCAGCTGAGGCACGGCACCTCAGAGAATGGAGACTGCCCAGCTTGGCCAATTTCTGTACATTTAAATTAATGCAATTTTAACTCAAAGTCATAATTCTCTAATCCATCAACCAGGTTCTACACTGACAATATAGTGATTTTTAGCACAGAAAGTATTCATAAATTTTCTATTTCTAAATTTATTTGTCATTTGGTTTCCCCAAAAGCATGATTTTTTAAAATAATTGCCTCAGCGTGTATACTTTCTATCATCAACTGGAAGAGTCAATCAAACCTTCTTAAGTTTTATCCCAGAATTAAGTTTTTATTAAAACTATTTTCTCAAAATTCCCCAAAATATATTCCTTCTAACTGCATTTTTAGCCCTTTTCCTTTACACTAGTCCCCATTTATCCACAAGGGATACATTCTAAAGCCCATATGCCTATGTTTATGTACATACATAACTATAATAAAGTGTAATTTATAAAGTAGGCCCAGTAACAGATTAACAACAATTAGGACAATTATAACAACATACTATAACAAAAAATTATATAAATGTGGCCTGCCTCTCTGTCAAAATATTGTACCATGGGTATTTGAAACCACAGAAAGTGAAACCATGGAAAAGGGGGGAAGACTGCATTTCATTAAAAGTATTTTTTTATTGTGATAAGAATACTTAACATGAGATCTACTGTCTTAAAAGTTTTAAGTGTGCAGTAGGTTATTGTTACTATAGACACAATGTTAGACACCTGATCCCTAGAATTCATTCATCTTGTATAACTGAAACTTTCTACTCATTTAACAGCAACTCCTCCACTTCTACCTATCCACAGCCCCTGAAAACCCACTTTACTCTCCGATCCTATTAATTTGACTATGTTATATACTTCACATAAGTGGAGTTATGTAGTATTAGTCCTTTTGTGACTGGTTCATTTCCCTTAGCACAATATACTGAAGGTTCTTCCATGTTATTGCACATGGGGGGGGGGAATCTCTTTTTAAGGGCTGAATAATATTCCACATTATGTATATACCACATTCATCTGTCAGAGTACATTTTGGTTGTTTCCATAGCTTGGCTTTTGTGAATAATGCTGCAGTAAACATGGTACTACCTATGTATCTGTTCAAGATCCTAATTTTAATTCTTTTGGCTCTACACCCAAAAGTGAGATTGCTGAATCATTTAGTACTTCTGTTTTTGACTTTTTGAGGAGCTGATATACTGTTACCATAGTGGTTCACCATTTTACATTGCCAATAACAGTGTCTTTACCTCCTTGCTAACATTTTCCTTTCTTTGAAAATAACCATCTTAACAGGTATGAAGTGATATCTTATTGTGGTTTTGATTTGCAATTTCCTGATGGTAAATGACATTGAGCATCTTTTCATATACCTGTAGCCATTTGTCTTCTTTTGAGAAATGTCTATTATATCCTTCGCCCATTTTTAAATCAGGTTTTTTTTCCTTTTCTTGTTATTGAGTTAAAATAGTCCTAATATATTTTGAATATTACTCCCTTATCAGATATATAATTTTCAGATACTTTTTCTCATTCCATAGATTCCCTTTCACCCTGGTAATTTTTTCCTTTGCTGTACAAAACATTTTAGTTTGATGTAGTCCTAGTTGTCTGATTTCATTTTATTGCTTGTTTCATATTCGTGAAATCATTGCCATACTCAATGTCACAAAGCTATGTTCTTTGAGGAATTTTTAAGCTCCAAGTCCTACGTTGAAATCTTTAGTCCATTTTTATTCAATGGTAAAAAACTTAAAACTCTTTCTCTAAAATCAAAAACAGGGCAAGGTTGCCCCCTCTCATCACTTATTTTCAACATGGTACTAGAAATCTTAGCCAGAGTAATTAGGCAAGAAAAAAACCTAAAAGTCATACAAATCATAAAGGAAAGAAAGGAGTAAAGTTATCTCTATTTGCAGATGACATGATCTCATATGTAAAAAATCCTAAAGACTCCATACTAGAATACCTGTTAAAACTAATAAACTAAATAATAATGTTAAAAGATACAAAATCAACATACAAAACTTAGTCACATTTCTATACACTGACAAAAATATCTGAAAACAAAATTAAGAAAAAATCTTTATAGTAATCAGCAAAACGAATAAAACACTTAGCAATAAACTTAATCAAGGACACGAAAGATTTGCACATTGAGAACTACAAATCATAATGAAAGAACTTAAAGAAAACAAAAATAAATGAAAAGACATCTCAAGTTAATAGGTTGAGAGATCTAATACTGAAAAAATGTCCATATTACCTGAAGTAATTTACAGATTCAATACAATGCTTACCATAATCTCAATGCCATTTTTTATAGAAATAAGAAAAAAATCCAAAAATTCATACAGAAGTACAAAAAGCAATAGCCAAAACAATCTTGAGAAAGAACAAAGTTGCATGCATCATAATTCCTTATTTACTAAAATATATTACAGAACTATAGTAATTAAAACAATATGCTACCAGCATGACAACAGATGTACAGCTCAGTGATACAGAACAGAGAGCAGAAAAATAAACCCATGAATGTACAGTCAACTGATCATTGACAAGAGTACCAAGAATACTTGATGAATAAAGAATAATCTCTTTCACAAATGTTGCTTGGGAAAACTAGATATCCACATGAAAAAGAATAAAATTCTACCTTCATCTTACACTATACATAAGAATTCATTCTATCACCTTATAGGGTCATTCTTCTACCCTGACTAACTTAATCCTACTTCAAACTCCTAAGAGAAAGACCAAGAAAATTCTCTTTCATCATTTCACATGTAAGTCCTGAAATGAAGACCATAGAACACTAGTCCAACAAGAAAAGCATTGTTTGGAGTCCTAAAAAAGTGTTTCATGTTCATGTAAGTTTGGTAGGGCTACCTACTCTATTGCTCTTTAGCACTTTCATGACACAAGTTTAAAATTCTGAAAGTGCCTCAGTTAACAACACAAAAATCATCTAAACACAGCTCTGTATTTCCCATACTTATTCTGCTATAGAATTTCACCTCCCCCCTTATATAATGAAGCACCTAATCATGTGTTGTGGAATTAGTGTTCCACAACACTAATGTGTTCAAGAAATATTTTGAGAAATGTTTTCCTACAACCAAGATTTGTTTTATTAGATGAAAATGCTTATTTGCTTTTTTATTCACCTTTTTCTTCAATCTTGCAACATGTGCCAGATTCAATTATTGGTTACAATTCTCCATACCTTCCTGTATCCACAGTCTCCGTCTTGTAGCAAATTTAAGTTCTTTCCATAAATGATGACTTCGGTTTTGACCAGGTGACCTGCTTTGCCTAATGGTATTTTAACAGACCCAGGAAGAACAACAGCTTTAAATGGGCTTGAATCATTTAAATGCGCTTGTCCTCTTACATGTCTTCTTGCACATGATCAAGAGAAAAACATTCCCCACCTAACCCACTTGTCCCAGAAGGAGAATGAAAGACAGGAGGAGCAGAGCAGCCCTGACCAACCCACAGAACTGCCGCCTGAAGCAGGACTTCCCTAGCTGACCAACAAAGCAAAGCATGATCAAGAAATCAATGCTGATTTAATATACAATGAGAATATAAAACTGATGCTATTCAGATGTTCTTAACCAAGAAGTTAGGATTTTTTTCTGTTTTAAAAGATTAAAAGGATTATAATAGAGGAAGAATGAAGAGGAAAGACATTCCAAGTCAGTGAACCAGCAAAGAAAGAAGAATAAATATTTCTCCCCTGAGAAAATGGGAGCATTCTGTTTATAGAACTGGATTCTAGAAACTCTTGCCTCCAGTTCTAGACCCCATTCCCACGTACATTACACAGGCTTATATGGAATGGAATGAAAATGTAAAATGGTAGGAAAAGCAAAAATAGAAAATTAGATTCATCCCTAATCATCAGACAAATGCAAATGCAGATAAAAACCATCCTGAGATATCATCTAACCCCAGTGAGAATAGCCTATATCACAAAGTCCCAAAGCTGCAGATGCCAGTGTGGATGTGAAGGGAGGGGAACATGTTTTCATTGTTAGTGGGACTACAAACTGGTACAAACTTTATGGAAAGAAGTATGGAGAATCCTCAAAGAGATAAAAGTAGACCTTTCACTTGATCCTCTAATCCCATTACTAGGCATCTATCCAGAAGAAAAAAAATCATTTTACCATAAGTACATTTGCACTAGAATGTTTATCACAGCTCAGTCACAAATACCAAGATGTGAAATCTACCCCAAATCCCATCAACCTATGAATGCATTAATAAACTGTGGTATATGCTATGAATGGATTAATAAGCTGTGGTATATGTAACAAGGAATACTATAAGAAGCAATAAAAAGATGGAAACTTTATACTTTTTGTATTAACTTTGATGGAATTGAAGAACATTCTCATTAGTAAAACATCACAACAATAGAAAAGCAAGTATCTGATGTATTCAATACTAATATGAAACCAATAGATAGACAACTGCACTCACATATGAGAGGAAAATATAATCAAATTCAAGCAGCCGGGAGGAGGGAGGGGTCAGAGAGGAGGAAGTAAGGGGTTCAGTAGGTGGGGAGGAGTGAGGGGGCAGAGAGGAGGAAGTAGGGGGTTCGGTAAGCTTTCACCTAAATGGGCACAATGTGCAGGTACATGGCACACCCCTTTGGTGAAGAGCTCATCTATAATTTGGACTTTACCTAACAAATGCAAACGATGTAACCTAATTGTCTGTACATTCATGTTAATGTGAAATGTAAAAAGAGAATGAGAATTAGCTTGTGGTTGTGCCTATACAAGGGTATAGAAGAAGGCAAATAAAGTAAAGCATATATATCAGGCTGATAATAATTACCATTATTGTCATCACCATAATCACAACAGAACAACAACTGCCATAAGAGCAAAAACTGCAATAGTCATGATAGTTGATATTTACTGCACACTGACCATGAGCTATATTCTGTTCTAAATGCTTTATCTTCATTGTTTTATCTGTTCTCCACAGCAACCCTATGAAGGTCCTCTTATTACCCCCATTAAACAAGATGAAATAAGTAGGGAAAAGAGAAGCAATGCCACTTTTCCAGTGGATGGGAGATCCACGACTCAAAACTATCTCTATCTGTCCCAAGGGCTAAGTTTCTACATTTAACTTCAGCAAAACATTAGAATCTTCTCTGGAGGCTTTTAAAAATACTGATGACCAGGTTCTGCCCACACTAAACTAGAACCTCTGATAATGGGGTCACAGACATCAAGTCTTCTTAAAAGTTCCCCAGGTGATTTTTGAGTACAGTGAGTGTTGAGAGCCACATTTAGAGCAAGTCTAGACAGAGTCAGAAGCAGGTAGATGAACTGAGTTTAGAGTGCTCACAAGCAGCAAAAAAATAAAACAAAAAACTTATCATATAGAAGCCAAAGTAAAACTAGCTTACAAATTTATTCTTAAGTTTATAAATCAATTAAGAAAACCTTGGAATTAACTCATTGAGAAAGGCAATGTTTAGATTGTTAAAAGCTTTTCAGATGAGCCCACTGGAGCATAATTGACCCATATCATGGACAATGTAATGTACTAGTAATACAAGATAGCATTTGGGCTCTTCAGAGGAAGAGGAAAAAAGAAGAAATGACAGAATCTGTCATTTTTCCTAGCCTTAATCTAACTAAAATTTTGAAATGGTCCAGGTTAGATTTTGGCATCTTCTCTTTCTTCACCTCATCTTCACTTTCTGAATTATCTTGTTGTCCTTTCCTAAGTGCATAAGACCTGTACATCTTCCTTGTCTTCCCAGTAGAGTAGACACAATTGGGTCCCCAAGGCAACTTGATCTATGATATGTCTATCATAGAAAGAACATTCTCCCACTTCCTCCATTTGTTTAATTGCTCCTTAGCTCTTTTTTTTTTTTTTGTCATATACACAATGTCAATTGGCAAACCAGACCTTATATTTTCATGTTCCTTGTTGACTCAGTTTTCATGAAGACCTCACAGGCCAAAGTCCAGTAGCACATAGCAGAAGATAAAGTCCCTTGCACATGTGTTTTGTGTTTGCCCTTTGCTTTATAGAAGTCATCCATCCACACACAGTGTCCCCTTGATCCTCTTCAAAACTCCATGAGTGATGCAGGGTAAATGATGTTTCCCCCATCGGATGAAGAAATTAAAGTTCAAAGTGTAAAGAGTGATTTTTAAATATTAGAGCTGAAAATGAAATTATCTAAGACCATGACACTTTATATCAGGACTGCAACCATTTATTGAGTCAAAAAAAAATTTCTAAACACCTAACTGTGCTGGGTATCAGGCCCCATCTAGGTAGAGATAGATAAAATAAAACACAGTTGATGTCCTAAAGGAGTCTGTAATCTAGAACAGAAATCCACAAATTTTCAACTGTGGGCCAAAGTTGACCCAATGCCTCTTTGGCTAAACCAAGTTTTTTTGTTTGTTTGTTTGTTTTTTTGTAAGACAGAGTCTCACTGTACCGCCCTCGGGTAGAGTGCTGTGGCATCACACGGCTCACAGCAACCTCTAACTCTTGGGCTTACGCGATTCTCTTGCCTCAGCCTCCAGAGCAGCTGGGACTACAGGCGCCTGCCACAACGCCCGGCTATAAACCAAGTTTTGTTGGAACACACATCCATGCCCATTCACTTACACTTTCTCTCTGGATTTTTCTGTATTACAATAGCAGAGGAGCATGATTGTGGTAAAAACTATGCAGCTCCCCAAGCCAAAAATGTTTACTGAGGCTTAAAGAAAAAGTTTACTGATACCTGACCTAGTAAGAGAAGGGTTAAATGAAATCATAGAATTCTGCATGAGGTACATGGTGTGGACTAAAATTAATTAGAGATTGAATTCACATAAAAGAAAAATACTACTTTGAAAGGTATCCAAACACAGAGGCTTGGATGCCAGGTAATGGTAACAGTGTCAGCAAAATAATGGAGAGGAAACAGCAGGCTCATGAGAGAATAGTCAAAAATTCAGCATAGCTGACATTTACGTGAATGGGGCATGGACAAGAGGGAAGAAGAGTTAGCAGCGAGTAGTGCTCAGGTACCAGATCCAGGAGGACTTCATATACAATGTGAGAGCCACTGACCATGGTCCCAGGAACCCTTGTAACTTTTGTGTGACAGATACAATCTACACTAAAAATGAAATCCTGAATTTCTCTTCCAGGCTGAGCAAACCTCTAGGGGCATTTAAGATTCATCAATCATGATGCCACTATATGATAATGTGAGTTTCAAAGAATAAATTGAATCTCTATCAAATGGGTTTCCTAGCTTTAAAATAGTACCTAACAACTAGAGTAACAGCAAATAGTTAAGAAAAGGAGTTACATCATGGGAGCAGATAATCAGGAGATTTGGTTTAATCTGGAAAAGATAGAGAAGTTTGTCCCCAGGAAGCAACTTTGGAGGCAAGTTCCGAGAGCTGAGTAGGCATTAGCCAGGGAAACAGCGAAAGAATCATATGAAAACCTTGTCTTAACATTTCCAAACTTGCAAAACTGACATTCCAAGATGGTACTCTACTCCCTCGAAGAGCCACTGGATTAAAATCTCAATGAGTCCATTTGTGAAATGAAAAAATCATGCTTGTGGGTCACTCTAAGGACAAAACAATGTGATGTGTGGAAGATGCTTACTGTACAGCATGCTTTTGTTAATTGTCAACCTTCACACGTCTATTTGTCTTCCCCTCTCTGGGAAAGCTGACCTTGTCTTGGTGCCTTAGACACCTCTGAGTCTAGGTGAAAAAAAGTTTGTGTCCATAGCTCAAAACTTTGATTTTGGAATATCAGTCAATATATTTTTAGGGAATCTCAGAGTCAGAAAGAGGCCAGAAATGAAGGAGCTCCATATCCCACTGAGGATGGGACTCCTTTTTCAAAATCTGTAACACGTGGTCTTCTGGTACCAGCTTGTGGCAGGCCAGTGACGAGGCTGCTTGAGAGCAAGTGGTCACAGGAAAGTTTTTCTCCAAAGGAAGCCCAAATTGGTTTCCCTGATACAGCCACTAATTGATTTTAGTTCTGCCCTCTGGATCACATGGAGCAAGACTTCAAAGCCCCGACAGCAGCCATGCAGAGCCAGCCCCAGGATGCAATCCCTCCCCTGCACTGTCCTGTCTTCCCTCTCTGGACTTCAGAGGTTTGCAAGGACAGAGATCCTCTACCACAAAGCTTACATCTCATTCATCTCCGCAGCTGAGCACTCCCCACAGTGTGTCTCACATAGTAGGATTGTTGACAAATTAAGGAAAGAAGACCTATTTTGAAATATATGACTCTTTTTTTTTTTTTTTTGTAGAGACAGAGTCTCACTTTATGGCCCTTGGTAGAGTGCCGTGGCATCACACAGCTCACAGCAACCTCCAGCTCCTGGGCTTAAGCGATTCTCTTGCCTCAGCCTCCCGAGTAGCTGGGACTACAGGTGCCCGCCATAGCACCCGGCTATTTTTTTGTTGCAGTTTGGCTGGGGCTGGGCTTGAACCCGCCACCCTTGGCATATGGGGCCGGCGCCCTACCCACTGAGCCACAGGCGCCGCCCGAAATATATGACTCTTTAAAAAAGCCATATAAAACGGAACAATGAGGTCTCATACTGCAGCTCATGCCTATAATTCTAGCACTCTGGGAGGCCAAGGCGGGTGGATTGCTTGAGCTCAGGAGTTCAAGACTAGTCTGAGCAAGAGTGAATCTTCTCTCTAAAACTAGCAGGGTGTTGTGGCAGGTGCCTGTAGACCCAGCTACTTGGGAGGCTGAGGCACTAGAGCCCAAGAGTTTGAGGTTGTTGTGAGCTATGACCCATGATATCCTACTGAAGGTGACAAAGTGAGATTCTGTCTCAAAAAAAAAAAATTGCCTCAGCCAATTTTTTCTAAGCCTTAGTGTGCATCAAAAAAAAAAAAAAATCATGAATTTAGTAAAGATGCAGATTTCTAGAGTATACTTTCAGAAATTCTGAGTCTGTCTATTTGGAGTTTTCTTGGGCACTTGTAGTATCATCACATACCTTCAGTGTCTTTGAATCAGGTTTTTTACCGACCACACTTGGAGAAACATGCTTTAAGCACTTCAGATACCAAACCAAATTTTATTGCACTTGATATTTGTAAGAAGCAAACATATTTTAGTTATTTTTACCTAGAACAACTTTTTACTTGCTCTTTTATTGCTTTTTTCCCCTTGAAGTATTTTTTTCTGAGTTACCCAGCCACAGCTCCCTTCCCATGCTGAGAGGTATGCTCCATCTATTACACTATTCAGACCTCCTAAGGAGATAATTAGGCATTGCAATTGATTGCAATTTATTAATCAAAGCAAGATGTTATGGTAAGAGGAGCACAGTGCTGAAGTCTAGTATAAATGCAAGGTGGGGAGTAAGAAAAAAATAACCACTAAATCACAGGATGTTTTAAGCTGATGCCCTATCATACAATATGGTTTCCTGATCTAGAAAGTGTGAGTATTAAATTGTCCCCATTCTACCACCACAGCCAAATGTGAGATTCATTCTCTGTGTACTTATTGTCTACTAGGTACTGGGTCCTGTCATTGGTGCTAAGGATACCTTAGAGAACAAGGCCAATTCCTTGCCTTATGAAGAAAGAGATAATAAATGTATAAATATGTGCCCTTGTACTATATATATGTACTATATATAGTATATACAGTCTGTATACTATAGTATATAGTATATACTATATACAAACAAATATCTCCTCCTTGGGGAGTTCTTCCCTGACCTTCCTGTGTAATAGGGGTCTTCACCAGCCCTCTTCCTTTCTTCCTCCTTTATCCTACCATTCAACTTCCCTTATGTATGTATATGTGTGTGTGTGTATATATATATGTATACTACACAGCAAATAAGGGAAGAACTGTGACTATATATATATATAACATATATAGTATAGACTATATATACACTATATATACTATAGTATACTACTATATACATATACTATATATATAGTATGTATAGTATATACTATATATAGTATACTATATATACATACTACACAGCAAATATACTATAGTATACAGTATAGTACATATATAGTATACTATATGTATAATATACTATATATATACTATATATAGTGTACTATATATACATACTACACAGCAAATAACTATAGTATACTATAGTATATAGTATAGTGTATATATATATACTATATTAATACTATATACTATATTATATATATAATACACAGCAAATAAGGGAAGTTGAATGGTAGGATAGAGGAGGAAGAAAGGAAGAGGGCTGGTGAAGACCCCTATTACATAGGAAGGTCAGGGAAGGACTCCCCAAGGAGGGGATATTTGTTTGTTTGTTTATTTATTTTTGAGATAGAGTCTCACTATGTTGCCCTTGGTAGAGTGCTATGGCCTCATAGCTCACAGCAACCTCAAACTCTTGGGCTCAAGTGATTCTCTTGCCTGAGTCTCCTGTGTTGGCACTACAGGTGCCCACCACAATGCCTGGCTATTTATGGCTGTAGTTATCATTTTTGTTCAGCAGGCCCAAGCCAGGTTCAAACCCACCAGCCTCAGTGTATGTGGCCAGCATGCTATTCACTGAGCTATAAGTGCTGAGCCAAGGAAGGTGATATTTGAACAGACATTTAACTGGTGGAGTGTGCTTTCTGAAAGTCTGGTGGAAGAAAACTTCCAGACAATGGAGTGAGGAACCCAAGGCCTGGGCCTTGGGAACACATGTGTCCTTCTGGATTCTTTTTTTTTTTATTTTTTATTTATTTATTTTTATTAAAGCATAGCTGTGTACATTAGTATGATCATGAGGCACCATACACTTGGTTCCTAATAAATGTGGAATGTAAAGGTCATAGCAAAATAACTAAGAAAATGCTACAAAAGCTATGTTAACTAATGTGATGAAAATGTGTCAAACGACCTTCTGGATTCTTGAGTGTGGTTTTTGTACTGAATCCAAATTTTACAGAACAAATCCTTCTGTGAAGTTTGGATTTGCTGAGGGGCTGCACTTGGAATTCTGGAGGGTCACATGTAGCCTTGATGTGACAGATTCCCCACCCTGGTGGGGCCTGCATAATAATGACAGAGTGAATGAACAGGAGAGTGATAGACTCAAATAAGATTACACAGGTGGAAGCACTGTGAAATATAGTCTATGAAGGGACAAAATTAATTATTCTCAAAGACTGTTAAGCCAACAGAGTCTAAGCAATTACCTAGTCCAGGCTATCTGTTCAACAGGTGGAAAGACAAAAACCCACAGAGATTAACAGACCTCTCTTAAGTAGAACACTGGTGCTCAGGTCCTATATGTATAACAGAACTTTTGTTATCCTTGCTTTTGCTTTTCTTCTTACTCGTCTTCCATTGTTCTTCCTCCAAATTTTATCCCTTCACTTTTTGCTACCTCCTCCTCCAAGTTCTGATTCCTTCTCTTCCTCTTTTTTTTTCCCCTTTGTTTTCTATCCTCTCCTCCTATCTTTATCCTGATCCCCTCTCTCTTTTTTCCACCTCAGGGAATTTTTTTGATTCTGTGGCTTGTGGTCAATGTTACATCAAATCAAAAGAACTTATTACTATCGAAAAATAGTATAAATATCCTTATAAATATCAGATATTTATAAATCTCAACATCTGAGAACCTAGAAATATCATTCCCCTAGTCTTCTCTCTACTCTCTTCAAAAACTATATGCAATTTTCTCTAAAAATCCCTTTTCCCAGTGTCTGATATACAAGCAACATCCATGATTATAAGAGGTTTTATATCTATACCCTGAGACCAAATACAGTAGAACCTCTGTAAGTTGACCACCCAAGGGACTGTAACAAACTGGTCACCATAAGGAACTAGGCCTACTACAATGATATGTACTCATGGAGCACATCCAATTTATGAAAATTAGGTTAACTTAAGGAGTTGGTCAATATAGGGTGGTCAACTATGAAGGTTCTAGTGTATTTGGTACAAAGCAAGACTCAAATGTAGCAAAGTCCAAACAGAGCAATCTAACATAATGAGTAGGCATTAAATAAAAATCACCACCATTAGGAATGGGGGAAGATAAATAGTCAAGCCAAAGGAAATTGATACCTCCTTTAAAGAGGTCTGTTTGTTCATACCTAGCTCATTTCCGGGAACAGATAATCTTGTTTCAGCCAAGAATCTTGTGAGATACACTAGAGGATGGTAGTGGTTGGAGAAATTTATATAAGTGACTCAAACAGATGTCTGATCTTAAATCATGAGTATAGAAGTAATGCAATGTGAGTTTATCACATCTTCTCCCCAGCACACATCCCCAGTTGAGGCCTAATACTAATTCTTGACCATTATATTTCAATTTTGTATTTCTAACCTTATACCTATAGAATGCAGGCTGGCATCTGTAGAAATTGGTTTTTCTTTTCCTGTTGAAGCAATTATTTTTTGTCACAACAAAGCATATTCTTTTCTTTAGAAAGAAAGTAAAAGAAATTACTAAAGTACTTTCATCCTGCCAAACAGCCACTATCAGTCTGCCACACAGATTTTCAATTCTCCGAACTCTGTCACTGCTAAAAAGACAAAAAAAAAAAAAAAGTAGCTAAATACACATAAATGAGTCTTCAAAAAGTCACAATCAAAAACTTACTCCTCACACAATTGCAAGAGGGACTCTGCCTAATAAATCCAATCAGTGTAATCTGGTTTATTGTACCCTCAATGAATCCCCAACAATAATAACAAAAAAAAAAAAAAAAAAAAAAAACTTACTCCTGGGCGGCGCCTGTGGCTCAGCCAGTAAGGCGCCGGCCCCATATACCGAGGGTGGCGGGTTCAAACCCGGCCCCGGCCAAACTGCAACCAAAAAATAGCCGGGTGTTGTGGCGGGCGCCTGTAGTCTCAGCTACTCGGGAGGCTGAGGCAAGAGAATCGCTTAAGCCCAGGAGTTGTAGGTTGCTGTGAGCTGTGTGAGGCCACGGCACTCTACCGAGGGCCATAAAGTGAGACTCTGTCTCTACAAAAAAAAAAAAAAAAAAACTTACTCCTATAGCTAATATCCCCAGAATTCAGTTTGTTCATCTATTAAATGGGGGAGTCAAATAAATGATGTTTATCTCTGTGGCAACTCAACCATCCATTTCCTCCTAGGTTATCAATTCTTCATGTTAGGAATGATACTACGTTAGAAATAAAATAAGTCTCAGCCTTCTTTCTTCCCTCTTTGCTTACTGCTGATCAAATAATAAAATATTTTAGTCCTGTTCTATGTCTTTTAATCTTGAGGTTATTAAAATTATATATTTTGCCTAAAATTTCAGAGGTAACAAGGAAGAGACTAAAATTTGTTTATGGATTGCTGTGGAGTATTGGACAGTAACTCATGAAGGTTTGGAGATTCAGCTGCAGGGTTTGATTACATTTTTATATAATGCTCCAGAAAATGTCAGAGGGGAGATTAGAAAATCTCTTCAAAAAGCAACGATAAGTGAACTTTGATAAGTGAACAAAATTATCAATTATCATCATTGCTGCCTGATATTAACTATCATGACTGAGCCAAGCAATGGATTAGCCTGAAATGTAAGTAGAGAAATCCAAGGAACAAGGCAGACATAATAGGTCTTGCTAATATACCAGAGGACCGGTATGCACACAGTGGAGACCTTGTAAAATAATGTCTAAAATATAGCAATGTGCATAATCTCAGACTCTGGAAACTGACCAAAGGCATAGGATAAGTTTGGAAATATTCATTCTAGAAAAAATACTAACCACCTACAAAGACATGAAAATTAGTGATTTCTTAGGCTGCTCTATCTCCCTCCAAGCCCCATGGCATAGAGGTTCTACTCTGGTGTGGCATAGTGTGAGAACATACAGCTCTGCCAGCAGAGAGGGTTGTATTGATTTGGAGCAGAGGGGAGAAAAGCCATACACTAAAAGCACTTTCAAAAATAATAGCAATCTCAGTGCCAATCTTGGAGGGCAAACATTATAGCTGCCTGATATTGCTATAACGACTGAGCCAAGCAATGGATTAGCCAGAAATGTAGTAGGGAAATCCAAGGAACAAGGAAGACATGATAGGTCTTGCTAATATACTAGCTGTTTTGGTGGTCCAGAAAGCTATGTATCTAGTAGGGAAAGAGAAGAGAAAGTCTTAGCTGTCTACTCATCTTTGGCTGAATGTGAGGCTTTGCATAGACAGAATATAAAAGCTATAGCATATGTAATAACTGCCTAAAATTTGAAAGCATTTTAGAATTTACAAACAGAGCTATCAGCAAAAGAATAAAACTCTAAAAATATTAAGCACAACTTTTGACCAACCTTTGACTTACCACTAAGATATGCTGCCTGACACGGGTAAAACAAACAATGAAAACAACAACAGGGCAAGGTTAAAAAGTAACTAAGAAAATAATTCCTAGTGGATACAATAATGGTTATGAAATGCAGAGGAGAAATGTTTCACAGAATTAGACCAGTCCAGTCACTAAATAAGTTAACAACTAAAGCAACAACAATGCCGCCCAGAGTGGGGATATAGGAATCCAGAGTGCTATAATATATTATCTAAAATGTGAAATTAGTTACAAAAACATGGAAATGGAATATAATATGAAAATTTGGTCAATACATAGGAAAAATCATCAACATAAATTATCTTTAAGGGTACCAGATGTTTAGCAAAGACTGCAACATAATTGATGGCATTACTTAATGCAATTAATTATAATAAATATATATCCAATTATAATAAATATATTAACAAAAGGAATAAAGGAAACCATGTTTATAGAATTAAAGAGAAATATGGTGACAATGACTCACCACATAGTGAATATCTGTAAAGTGATAGAAAAATATAAAATGAATAAAATTGAAATTTTAGTGTTGAAAGTAAAATGAGTGAAATTTAAAAATATATTAGAAAGGCTCAATAGAATATTTAGTAGGTGAAAGAAACAGCAAACTTGAAAATAGGGAATATACACTCCAAAAAAAAGTGTTAAAATTAAGAAAATCAACAATACTTCAGAGACTAGCGGAACAATATCAAGAAGACCAGTATGCACACAGTAGAGACCTTCTAGAATAATGTCAAAAATATAACAATATAAATATTGGAAATTACAGAAAAAGAGGAAAGAGAAAAGGGGGCAGAAAACATACCTGAAGAAAAATATGACTACAGACTTCCAAAATATATGGAAAATATTAAATTACACATCCAACAATATAGTAAAATTTAGACATGATAGACAAAAATTCAAAATCTAGACACATCATATTGTAACTGTTAAATCCAAAGAAAAAATCTTCAAAGGAACTAGAAAAAAATTAGTACTTTACTTCTCATTAGAAAGAGTAGAAGCCATAAAGCAATGGAATAATATATTCAACATACTGGGAAAAGGTAAACAAATAATTCTATATCCTTAAAAACTATCCTTTAAAAATGTAGGGCAGGGAGATATCATCATGGCTGATGAAAAGAGTATACCATTCACCTCTTCCAGAAAGAAGGTCCAAAATAACAATTTTGTACATTAAATAGCATGTCTAGGAGAGAACACTGGGCAAAGACCTTCTGAAGCATGGAAATTCAGGAGAGCAACATAGAACAGCAAAACAAAATCCCTAGTCACATTCTATACAGAACTAAGAGTGACTCCCCATTTTGAGGAAAAACTGAGTGGGAAATCCTCCACCACAGATGAATGCAATCCTAGCTGCAGGAGAGTCTCACAATCCCCACAGGCCCTATTCCCAGTATAGAGAGATGCTTAGAGTCTATGTGAATATATTATTCCAGAGCAAGAACTCTCACACTGAGTTATTCCCACCACCAATAACCTAGGATCCAGGTTACTATGGCACTACACCACTGAGAGGACAGAGCTACTGCCAGAGTGAATTCTGCCCAAGAGCCCAATAGCCTCTGCATCTTCACATCACTGGGACCCCACTGTCTTCCCACCACTCCCATACAGAAGGTATAGTCATGACGCCAACTGGATTCAACAGCATAGCCACAAACCTGGTGCCAGAGCCCACATAATGCCAGCACCCTGAAGAACAGACAGTAAAGCATAGCAGAGAGGCAAACCCCCAGGATAGAAGGAGACAAAATGTGCACTTCACAAAGCCTGAGGGCTGACAGCCTGGGTATGCTTCTGTTAGTCCTGCTCCAATGGAAGACCCAGTGCATTGTCAGGGTCTTAAGATCAGCTTATCTGGACCTGCCACAGCTGGTGACTCTGAATACTCCAGCAACATATCCCTGACAGGAACCCAAGAACCAGACCATCTACGGCTTGCCAGCACTGGTGATTCTGTTCATTCTAGGGGCACAGCCACCATGTACCTGTGTGCTGATGCTCAGGGTCCTAAAAGCTGGTCTAACAAATGGCTCCTGTTTCCAGAAAAGCTGCATTATTGCCTCCACTAACATCCTCAGCCTAACACCCACTGAGGCACTTGCAGACACTACTGATATTGAATACAGCCAAAACAGCTAACACTACTTCACCCACCCAGAACCAAACCAAAATTGCTTTACTAAACCAACACTATAGGGCAAATCTAAAGCAAAAGTTTTTCCCTATGAAAGCTACTTTATAAAATGAGAATAAGAACTGTTCTGCCAGTTGCACAGATATCAATGAAGGGAAAAAAGAAGCGTAGAAAAAACAAGAGAACATAACACTTTCAAAGAAACACAATTAATTTTCCAGTAACATAACCTAGTGAAAAGGAAATCTCTGAAATGCCAGATAAGAAATTCAAAATAATGATCTTAAAGAAACTCATTAAGATACAACAGAATACATATAAAAGATTTAACAAAATAAAAGAAAAAGAATTCATAATCTGAATGAGATATTCAATGAAGAGATAGATACATGTATCACTAAGGAAAGAAATCCTGGAATTGAATAATTAAATGAAGTAAAAAATAATTTAAAACATCAACAACAGACGAGATCAAACAGAAGAATTTCTGAACTTAAAAGCAGGTGTTTTGAATTAATCTAGTCACACAAAAAAGAGAAAAAAAAGAATGAGAAAAAATGAAGAAATACAACAAGACTTGTGGGACAATATTAAGCAAACAATTTTTCACTTTATAGGAATTCTAGAAAGTGACACAAAGGAAAAGTCACAGAAAGCCTATTTAATGAAATAATGGCTAAAAAAAAAAAAAAAAAATCCCAGGTATTGGGAAAAATATGGACATCCAGATCCAAGAAGCTTAAAGATACCCAAGTAAATTCAACCTAATCTATCCTCTTTCAGGTACATTATAACCAAACTCTCAAAAGTCAAAACAATGGGAGAATTCAGAAAATAGCAAGAGAAAAGTGTCAAGTCACATATAAGGGAATCCTCATTTGACTAATACCATGTTTCCCTGAAAATAACACATCCTCCAAAAATAAGACCTACTTACAGGTTTCCTTCTGGGTGAAATATAAGGCATCCCCCCAGAATAAGCCCCCCCCCAGGCTCTATCTCTGAATGAAAATTAATTTACCATAAACTGGTTGCTAGGGCCGTCCTGACTGGCGTCTAGCAACCAGTGACATTAGCCGGAGTCCTGACATCACTGCTGTGTGGAGGCGGAGCGGAGGTCGGAGTGAGCAGTGAACGTGGGGCGGGAGAGAGGAGGAGACTTTCACAGATGTGTGTAGAAGAACAGGAGGATCAGAGCGGACCAGACACTCAAAGGTGGTGAGTGCTGGTCTGTCTCTGGTGACACTGCCTGATGCTCGCAGCTGCCCTCATGATGACTGAAGGTTTTCAGTCAGTGGCAGACCCTGCTCCAGCCCAGGTCCAGGCCCCAGCCAGCCCAGTGACAGTCCCCAGGCAGGCCCCAGGGGGGAAATGTCTGATAAAGGGGTGGGGGGGATGTCTGGTGAAGGTGTTCAGTGGCACAGGGGTGGGGGGGGATCACTTAAAATGACACAGGTGGATCAGAGGGGGGCAATCAAAATGACACAGAAGATCAGAGGGGACAATCAAAATGACACAGGAGGAACAAAAGGGGTTACTAAAATGGTAATCCCCCCTCTGATTCTCCTGTGCCGTTTTGATTCCCCCCTCTGATCCCCACTGTGTCATTTTAAGTGATCCTCCTCCCCCCACCCTGATACCCCAGTTCCTTTTTTTTTATCCCTAGAAATGAGCACAAAAAGAAAAAGCTACTCGGTGGAGTCAAGAAAGGAATCGTGGAAGACTCTCGGGGCCAAAATCTTACTGCTTTCTGTAAAGAGAAGATGTTGAGTATCCAATTGGTCCGAAAATGGCGAGCAGAGTATGGTAACCTCATTGAACAAGTGGACAAGGGAAATGCTAAAAAGCACAAGTGTGGATCAGAAAATAATGGCAACCATTATTTTCCGAGCTGGAAGACCTGATCTGTGAATGGGTTGTTGACAGGAGAGCAAAGGCTTTGGTTCCGAATAGGGCTCAGATTCAAGAATTTGCCCTTGCAATGGCAACACAGTTTGACATAGCCCCGAAGACTTCAAAGCATCACAACACTGGCTGGATAATTTCCTTCAGCAAAGTGAACTGTCTTTAAGAAGATCCACAACATTGTTTAGGCTGGAAAATACTCAAGTTATTAAGCGAGTACTTACATTCAAGTCCTTTATTGATGATGCTGACTTCTCTAAATACAATCTTCCCAATATGATTGCTATGGATGAAACTGCAGTGTTTATGGGCCAATCATCTCAAACAACAATTGAACAGCGGGGTGCCTCCTTAGTGTACATTCCTTCCACTGCTTACGAAAGTGCACGTTTCCTGTATTTTGGCAATTCATCTGGATGGCACTAAAATCCCACCTTTAATCATTTCTAAGGGCAAGAAGGAAAAGATTGAACATGTTTTGGCCATTTTTGTTCTTGAAACTGAAAAAGCCTGGGCCACACAAGCAGTTAGAAAAGATCAATGAAATAGAAGTTGGGTTTTTTTAATAAGATAAATGGAATTGAAAAACTACTAGCAGAATAACTATGAAAAAAGAAGGAAGATCAAATAAACAAACTCAGAAATGGAAAGGGAGACATTCCAACTGAAATCACAGAAATAGGTCATTAGCGAGACCATTATGAACTACATGCCAGAAAACCAGAAAACTTAGTGGAAATAAATAAATTACTGGGTACATACAACCTACATAAATTGGCTAAGAAGAAATATAAAATGTGGAAAGTCCAATAATGACTAATGAGACTGAATAAGTAATAAAAAAATCGCCAAAATGTGGAAACAGCCTAAATGCCCACCAACCCAGGAATGGATTAACAAGCTGTGGTATATGTACACCATGGAATACTATTCAGCCATTAAAAAAAAAATGGAAACTTTTCATCCTTTGTATTAACCTGGATGGAAGTGGAAGACATTATTCTTAGTAAAGCATCACAAGAATGGAGAAGCATGAATCCTATGTACTCAATTTTGATATGAGGGCAATTAATGACAATTAAGGCCAAGGTGGGGGTGGGGGAAGGGGAGAGCAGAAAGAGGGAAGGAGGGAGTGGGTAGGGTCTTGGTGTGTGCCACACATTTTGGTGGCAAGATATGATTGCAAGAAGGACTTTGCCTAACAAATACAATCAGTGTAACCTGGTTTATTGTACCCTCAAAGAATCCCCAACAATAAAAAAAAAGAAAAAGAATAATAATAAATAAATAAATAAAAGAAAAGGCAAGAAGGAAAACTTTCGTGCTGGAGTGTAGCTTCCTGAGGCCAGGTATTGGTATAGAGGCTGACAAACAGGATAGTAGCTTGCGGATCATGGGGGCAGTGATGGCTTCAAACAGCCTGATAAATTAGGAAAAGAAAGAAGACCCAAACAGTATCCTCAACATCAGGAACCACATGGAGACAGGCTGTAAGACATCCGCTGTAAGACACTTTAGGGATTTCTGCCTCCTCTCTCCTAGTAACACAGTTAGAGGAAAAAGAAGGCCCCAAATACAGGTCCCTGAATGATGGGATATGTTCTGAAAAATTCATCATCAGGCGATTTCATAGTAGTACAAACATCATGGAGTGTACTTACACAACCTTCATGGTACAGCCTACTTTACTCCCAGGCTGTATGGTCTAGCCTAGATTATAACCTGGTCCTAGGTTATAAACCTGAATAGCATGTTATTGCTCGAATACTGTAGAAAACTGTAAGTATTTGTGCATCTATACATATCCAACCACAGAAAAAACTCAGTAAAAATATAGTATAAGCAAAAAAAAAAAAAAAAAAAAAAATCCCCTCTAAAACCAGTTAGTTTCACTGCTGAATTGTACCAAACTTTTAGAGAAGAAGTGACATTAATTCTTTTTAAACTATTCCAAAAAGTTGAAGAGGACGAAATTTTTCCAAATTTATCTTATGAGGCCAGCATTGCCCTGGCACAACAACGAACAGGTGAAGACACAATAGAAAAAGGAAAACTATAGACTAATATCCCTAATGAATTGGGCAGTGCCTGTGACTCAGTGGGTAGGGTGCCGGCCCCATATATTGAGGGTGGCAGGTTTGAATCCAGCCCTGGCCAGCTAAAACAGCAGTGGCAACTGCAACAAAATAACCAGCGTTGTGGCAGGTGTCTGTAGTCCCAGCTACTCGGGAGGCTGAGGCAAGAGAATCACTTAAGCCCAAGAGTTGGAGATTGCTGTGAGCTGTGACATTACAGCACTCTACTGAGGGTGACAAAGTGAGATTCTGTCTCTTAAAAAAAAAAAAAAGAATTCTAGGCAAAATACTGGCAAATTAAATCCTACAGTGCATCAAAAAGATTATGTAACATGATAAAGTGGGATTTATACTAGGGAAGCAAGAAAGCTCAACATAAATAAATCAATAAATTACATCAAGGGAATGAAAAACTAAAACCATATGATCATTCCAATAGATGCAGAAAAAGCATTTAATACCCTTCATGATAAAAATTTTCAACAAACAAGGTGTAGAAAGAATATACCTAAACACAGTAATGAGCATATGCAACAAACACATAGGTAACAGCACACTGAATAAGGAAAAGCTTAAAGCTTTTTTCTCTAAGAACTGAAACAAGATTTACCACTCTGATTTAATATAGTATTGAAAGTCCTACCCACAGAAATTAGGGGAGAGAAAGATATAAAAAACATCCAAATTGGAAAAGAGGAAGTCAAATTATTCCTATTTGTAGATGACATTTTGTTACATATAGAAAACCCCCAAAGGTCCCACCTGATAAATTAATTAGGAACTGACAAATCATAAAATAACTAATAAATAAATTCAATGGAGTTGCAGAATACAAAATGTATAGACAAAAATTGGTAGCATTTCTGTACACCAATAGCTAACTAAAAAAGAAATCAAAAAGACAAACCCCATTTACAACAGCCACACACACATAGAGAGAGGTAGCCAGAAATAAATTAAAGCAAGGAGGTGAAATATCTCTACAAGGAAAACCACAAAATCCAATAAAAAAATTGAAAAGAACACCGAAAAATGGAAAGACAATCTATATTTCTAGATTGAAAGAATTAATATTTTCAAAATGATTGTATTAACTGTAGATCCAATGCAATCTTTATCAAAATACCAATGACATTTTTCACAGCAATAAAAAACAATCCTGAAATTCATATGAAACTCAAAAAGAGCCCGAATACACAAAGTAATCCTGAACTAAAAGGACAAACCTGGACACATTGTACTACCTGATTTCAAAATATACTACAAAGTTATAGTAACTAAAACAGAATGGTACCTGTATAAAAACAGACATATATCCCAATACAAAAGAATATGAGCTCACAAATATATCCATGTATTTGCAGCAAATTAATTTTCTACAAAAGTGCCAAGAACATACATCAGGGAAAGAACATGTTCTTCAATAAATAGCGCTGGCAAAACTGGACATCCATGCACAGAAGAAAGGAATCCGTCAACTCTGCTAACACTCATCACCTGCATGGGAAAGATTTGTTGTCGAGGATCAAGGTTGGTTATTTAGAATTAGAAGGGAATTGAATTCAAAGGAAGAATGAACTCCATACAGTGCTTGAGTTCAATAGTTTATCATCTTAATAATGAAACTGTCAGTATAGCAACTGTTATATTCCTATGCCGAACATAGGAAGATAAATCTGATAGATACATAGACATTTTTAATTAATTTTAAGAATTAATTGGAAGTTAATAAGAATTTTGGTGAAAATGTAGAAAATAGAAGGCAAAAATTAGGAAACAGCCACAGAGAAAAGAACTATAGGTATGAGAGAAAAAGAAAAAGAGAGGCAGAGATAGGGGAGGAACACTCCACTCTAAAAAGAGGCTGCTTATATGCTTATAAAAGGTTAGATTATGGTAAAGAGGAAGCCTCACTCACTCTCCAAATTCAAATGGGAATACATGTGCAGTTTGGGGTAGGGACTGGAGAGATCTGAACTACTCTGTACAATTGCAGGTAAAATTATGTTGAGGTGTTGGGGGGGAAAGACCTGGAAGACAGGGACTAGCAAAATGGGGCACTGCACAGACTGAGGAGAGATTTGAGAAGCTTCAGAGTGCAAAATAGCTCAACTTCATACACAAGCTCTTTCTGGAGAAGAGGAACGAAATATTTGCTATGGGCCATAACATCTTTCTCTCTTTATCACTCTTTCTTCATTATAGGCTACATTGCTCACTTGTGCTTTTCTGTGTAATTGAGTTATTTTGGGTAAACTTAAAGGGTGGTTGGATTCTATGTCTGGTAAATGCAAGATAAGACCAGATTACCTGGTGTAACTGGAGTTGAAAACAAAGGTAATTCTGAGAGTATGATGGCCAGTACATGTGTGTGCACATGCACATGCAGAAATTGATCAAGGAAGCTACTGTGGGACTTGTTCCTCTCTCTACCTCAAATGAATATTGTTGGTGGGTTACAACCTCCCATCCTAGCTTAAGCTCAGAGCTAGTTTAAATAGCTCTATGAGATGAGAACATTGCAGTGCTCAAGTATGTGGTGACCTCAGACACAGTAGCCCTGGGTGGATTGAGGGTGGGATGTGTTCTCTTATCCTCAGAATGACAGCATACAAGAAGGCAGCACAAGGTTCAGAGGGAAGTTTTTAGCAAAACTGGGAAACGAAGCAAGACATACTATCCACAGGCTTGGAGAAGACATCTCTTCACGTTTTCAAGTAGTTCTCAAGTCATGTCTCCAGCCATGAAACAAAAACTGAACTTAATATAGGAAGGTGAAAATCAATCCCAGGCTTACACACAATAATAAACAAACGGGATTTAATTAAACTGAAAAGCTTCTGTACAGCCAAGGAGACAAGAACCAAAGCAAATAGACAACTTACCCAATGGGAAAGGATATTTGCATATTTTGAATCAGAGAAATGCTTAATAACTAGGATCTATACAGAACTTCAATTAATCCACAAGAAAAAAACCAACAATCCCATACATCAATGGGGAAGAGAGATGAATAGAATCCTCTCTAAAGATGACAAATAGCTAGCAAACATATGAAAAATGCTCATCATCCCTAATTATTAGAGAAATGCAAATTAAAACCACCCTGAGATATCACCTAACCTCAGCGAGAATGGCCTAAACCACAAAATCTCAAAACTGCAGATGCTGGCACAGATGTGGAGAGAAAAAAACACTTTTACACTGCTGGTGGGACTGCAAACTAATACAACCTTTTTGGAAGGAAGAGTGGAGAAACCTCAAAGAACTCAACCTATACCTCCCGTTTGATCCTGCAATCCCATTACAGGGCATCTATCCAGAAGGAAAAAAAAAACTTTTATTATAAAGACACTTGTACTAGGCTGTTTATTGCAGCCCAATTTACAATTGCCAAAATGTGGAAATAACCTAAATGTCCTTCAACTCAGGAATGGATTGGTAAGCTGTGGTATATGTATACCATGGGATATTATTCAGCCATAAAAAAAGGGAGATTTTCAATCCCAGGCTTACATCAGGTTTCCCCATCTACCACACATGATGAAATAGGCAGGCTGAGAGGATGTTCAGGGTAGTAACATTTTCATGAACATAGTAGCATTCTAAATTTTTGAAAATATAGCCAGTGTCCAACGAAGAGCCATGTGAGCTTTATGGATGGGAATGAGAGAGTAGGTGGTTTAGGGTGTTGGTGTGCTTTTGGTTCTGGGAAGACTGGAGCACAGTTAGAGATCTGAGTAATTGCTAAGGATTTTGATCTAGAAATAAACTTTGAACTTGACAATGATGTTACTCTCCTGGATGAACTCCTTCTGGAGATGAAGAGCCTTCCAAAGGAGTCTCTGTGGAGTGTCTGCCTCATTAGCTTCTTTGCAGATGAAGGTACAATCCAGACATTAATGACAAGATGTTCACAGTGCAGCTACACATTGTCAAAGGAAAAATGAAACGGGGTAAGAAAAATGTACACAGATTAAATGAGAAATGGAAATAATAAAGAAGAGGACAAACCAACCAGCTAATCAAAAACATTGGAAAGTCCTCATCTTCCCTAATTGAATCTCTCACATTTCAATCTTCACAACTTTGGTGGAACCATGACAAATTTCCTCCAGGCATGTCCTCAGCTCAGGTGCCACAGGAAAGTCCCACATCTTTTCCTGAAGGTACTGGGATCACCTGGGATTCCTAATTAAGAACGCATGAACCCAAAGTGGCAAAAGGCACCAAATATATTCTCATCTACATCCACATCAACTGAGACAAAGACATTGAATGGCCAAGTGTAGGGGTTGCTGGCATAGAAGTTGTCAAAGGGGTGGGAGCCACAAATAAAAAGGCAAAGGTTTCATGAAATGTCCCCATGAAACGTATAATGAATGAATTCCCTCAGCTCCTGCTATACCACCACTGGTCTTTATGCCCAGAGGGGTGAACAAGGTGGAGACAACGTGGCTGATCCTGGCTCCACCCCAATAGCCTCAGTGTGCCCTGCACACTGAATCATGGGCCTACAGAGAAATGGTTCCAATAACTGAAATGTTGATTCTTTCTTATCCCCAAAGCCCCTTCTAGGTCAGTTTAAGTAATTGAGAGGCTTATTACCTGAATTTGAGAACTTCTCTTGGCCCCCTGTCTTGTTTTCCAGATCTTCCTATTCATCTTGACTCTGAAACAGTGAGTTCCATAAGACCAAGAGATCCCATCTCTCTTCTCTGTCATGTCACCAGCACTGGAAAGGAGCTTGATATGAAGTACATGTTCAAAGCTCAGAGCTTTCACCTGAGTTGGTCTGATTCTTCTACTCTCTCATTTGTGAGTTAAATGAGGACATCTGGGTCAGCAAACCCTATTGGCAGGCCTGCCTGTGTCAATGAAAACAAAACAACTAATGGAGAATGCTCTTGCTGGGTTTCTGATGTGACATTGAGATCAACCTTTCATGATGCTCTTTGGAGGATTAGGCACTTGCTTCCTGAAGCAACCCTGGGAATTCAATTTCATGCCGGCTTTCCAAAAATCATTGTGGATGGGAACATAACTCTTACATCTTGAGGGATTATGGCATGTAGCTTCTCCAGCTCCCTGAGACAGAAAATCCCTGGGCTCCTTGAATCTCCTCCAAGAACTGTGGCTGCATTTTGCAATGATTACTGTCAATTATGGAGAAGGAGGGGCATGTGCACGGGATGGGATAGGAGCTTTCTCTCATTAAACACACAGTCACTCAGAAAGATTCTTATTTGTGGCTTTCACTTTTCATATGGGCTTCCTATGGTCAGGTTAAAGACATTAAAGTTAAGAACCTAACAGAGAGCAAAAAAAATTAGCAATTTTTATTTGTTTGTTTTGACATTTCCTCTGATCTCTTCTGATAACAGCTTAGGGCTATAGAAAAAAGTTCAATCTATGAGACCTGGTTTGGCAAGACACCCATGTTTGTCATTGTTCTCTCCATGACACCGGGTAAGTTAGTGTCTCATTTTCACAATTTATTCAGCTGCAAATGGAAATACCAGCTAAACTTCTCGGTGATTTTGAATGAAAAGGATACCCAGTGATCAGCTGTTTTCTTGTACTGGGAACCTTTCATCTCAAGGGGCTATGTTCATGGTCACTGGCCTCCATGGCACCTCCTCAAGCTCCCTTCAAAAATCTATTCACACAGGGATCCTCATAGGCAATGTCAATTTGACTGAAGCTTTTATAAGATTATAAAGGATGTTTATATTACTACATAATTTTTAAACCTTTTGTTACTCTTTTTTGTTCTCCTAAAGGCCTTTGGCTGAGCTGTCCCAGGAATGATGGGGTCAGGAAATTTCTAAGTCTTCCTCCTCATAGTTACCAGGCTACAGGCCTATCCATTCCCTTCCAAGAGAACTTGAATCTCTACTCTGCCATTATTATGCAGAATAGCTTTCCACTCCCTGGGGGAAGAAATTTCCCCTGAGGCCTTAAAACCCTAAGGGAACTTACTGAAGCAAATCAGTCAAGTAGCTTTAATAAAGAAATATTGTCCTTATTAAAAAAAAAAAAAAAGTTTTTAAAATTGCCATAGGGTCAAACTGCCTGGATTAAGATTCCAGTCCTATAATTTATTAACTTGTGACTTTTGGCACATTGCTTCCTCTTATAAAATTTCAATTTTCCTATCTATAAAATAGGAATAAGAGAATACTATAATAATTTTATGTTTAAATGGCACAGTCCAAGAAACATGCTCAGTGCAGTGCCAAGCACATACCCCATAATCATTAGGAAATAGATTTGTAAGATACCTGGTATGTTGTAGATTTTTAATAGGAAATAGTATTGCTATCTTACAGGTTTTGATAGGAGTCAGATGATGTCTTATATGTTAAAATAGTAGAGATTTCAGGTATTGTGGAGAAGATATTTCTAATTAAATAAATCATTATATGGAGATGATTTCTACAAATTAGAACTATCTATGAAAAGGAATAGTTCTGGATAGATTTGGAGGAAGTGTAAGAATGTTTCTTTGTGTCCAGCCATCTTCTAAATTTTAGAAGATGCATTATTTGCCCCCATATCACTCCCTGACCCCCAGACCAAAGTATCATCATTATTTTTTTCTTATTAGGAAAAGTCTGGGATCATAAGGAAGTCTTAAAGCTGAACCAGAGGTCTGTTCAATAGGGTTCAGTTTCACAAATATTTACCAAACTTCAGTCTGTCAGGTTTTTATTGGATATGGCATCTACTTTAGGGTGGACAAAGAGATGAGCCACCCAGCCTGCCCTTAAGAAGGGGACTTGTTGCCCCAGTTGTCAGCAGGCAGCCTCTGCTGGCAGTAGCTTCAGGATTTGCTTCAACAGCAGAAAGGCACCCAGGGCATGCCTTTCTTGGGGAGCCTCACATACAAGACTGATCAAGGCAGGGCCTGGGATGTGCAGACTAGGTTATTCTAGCCCATTGTGGAGCCACTCTGTGTTCCTTTTTGGCTGAAGCTTTGTCAGGCCTGCATCCCAGTTCCACTTCATCTGTCAAGTCTTTCTCCTCCCACTTCTCCTCTATGTTTGTTGATCTCTAACAAATATCCTGCAAGCCAAACTTTATCTCAAAGTCTGCTTCCAGAGAACCCAACACATGACATATTATTAGGGACCTATATTATTCAACTGTTCAGGGATGCCTAGGTCCATTCTAAACACCATGGGGTTTATAAAGGCAGTATACATGTTCTTGTCCTCAAGAAACTCCCTAGGGAGATAGAATACACAAGTGAGCACTCACATACACACTACTGCTAAAATAACCAAATAATAATGCAATATTATTTAGGGAATAATATCTGAATGTCCACGATTGTGTGACAAAATAAGAGGCATAGAGAATGCATATAGAAAATTAACCATAGGCCAGGCTAGTTCAGGAAGAGGAGAAGGGTTTGAGATTGGGATAAGCACTCTAGCCTATAATTTAAAAATGTTTTCCATTTTAGGAGAAAATAGCTAGACTGGGGCATTTTCAGTTTGTGATAAACAAGCAGATTAAATTAAGTTACTAATCCCACGAGTCCTTGCAGTTCTTTAGGAAATTGCAAAATTGTAGTTTAGAAATCGCAGGGACTGCAGCAGGACAGAGGTGCCAATGCTTATTCAACACAGTTGACCTGGCAGCTTAAGGGTCATCATGATGTACAGGGTGTGAACATGTTGGGAAGCCTTAGGAGATTCTGGAAAACTGTAGATAAGAAGCTTGGTGAAGGCAATGTCTGTGCTCAGTTTCCATGCTCCAAAACTGTCTCCCAGACAACTTCCCACTTGGTTGCAAATGTTGGATGACAGGGCTTGCGTCAGATACAATTCTGGGTCCCCTTAATACACAAAAAAGCAGGTGAGGCTTGACTGACATGTGTAAAATGGGCAAATAAATGGGCTAAGCACAGGTGAAAAAATAAAGCACTCTTTCATGCTGCCTTGCTCTTCATTCAAACATTCACTCAACATTATTCATCAAAAGCTTACTGTGTGTCATTGATTACACTAAGCACTGCTCTCAGGGAGAATTAGAGATGATAAATAATAAATAATCAAATAGACAAATACCACTTGTGACAGGTGCTATAACATCAATAAAAAAGGCAAACATGTGGGACATGCTCCCCAACACAAGTGCTGAGAAAGGACTTTCCAAAGGAGGAAACAAATACATAGAAATTATAGAACCAGGTAGAAAGGTAGCAGGTGGGGTGGGAGGTTATATTTTAGACTGGGAGGAGTCTCATACAAAATCTGGCCTGGCTTATTGGAAGACTTATGAAGAGGCCTGGTGACTAGAGAGGAAGGAGAAGGTAGCTCAAGTGAGAATGAAAAAGAGGCTGTGTTCAGGAAGCTAAAAGAAGCTAATCGAACTTTGACAAAATTTCAATTAAATTTTACAACACATTCCTTCTGCAAGGTGGAGGACTGCTGCTCCCTAATAGCTTGACCAAACCTTTGGGAAGGCCAGTGATGGTGGCATTATCTCTGTCTCTGCCTTACTCATTTTTCTCTCTCTGTGCAGTGTCTCCAGTGCAGAACTTGCCATGATGCATGCATACTGGTGAAACTGGTGGTCTCCTAAACTAGGTTTTGAGGAATGCATATGAGGAAGGCAAGAGAACATCAAGAGAGAATATGGGTGGGTGTTGCTACCAGATGTGTGGCAGGTTGGGTTTTGACTGATCATTTCTCATGCCTCCATTTTCTTCATCTTTAAAGAAAATTAAGCAACATCCTATTTGTTCAGGAAGAGGGAGAATTCATGAGATAACAGATGACTTAGAGATGCAGAATTTTTGAAAGATAGAGCTATTTTCTTCATAAAGTACTGATATTAAATTACAAGGAAGACTGGTAGACTGCTTTGGTAAGAAGTAAGAAGTCATAAGCACAGAATTTGAAAGAAACTCCATAATTTTTGCTATTTCCCAGCACATACAGTTCTCACAAGGAGAGAAGAATGCATTTTAGTGATATGCTACAGAATTCTTCTTAAGGAGAAAACCATATTTCTTAAAGAATGCTCTTGGGTCCTGGAGCTGTTGTGGGGAATGCATGTCAGTTTTCCATGAAGCCCTCAGGGCAGGGCAGAGCCACTTCCCTTTGACAGGAAAAAAATGTGCAGCAGGGAAGGGAGAGAGAGATACACGAAAACAGAAGGAAATGAAGGGGAGGGGGGAAAGATGAGTGGTAGAGAACTTTGTGGCCTCTCCTTATGCCCCCTCACATCTTCAGCAAGTGTTCTAACTCACAAAAGAAGAGCAGCTTTATTACCCTGAAAACAGGACAATGGCCCATTGATATGAATAGCTGCAGAAGCTAGACAGACATCACCAGGAGGAAGCAAGCTCCGGGGAACTCCAAGAAGTGGTGAAGCTTCAGCCTTCCCAGAGCTATGGAACCAGCCATTCAATCCAAAATTGTTTTGCTTTCTGAAAGGTAAGGAGGTCAATACTATCACCTGGGATACAAGAGAACACAAAGATTATTGTCCAGTACAATTAGATGAGCAGGCCTGTTGGAAATGAGCGCATTTGCTAAAGCTTCCCACTAACTTGAGTGTGATATGTGTGTTTCAGACTAATCCTAAGGGTCATTTTATTTGCATCGTTGTTTTATTTGACAAACCCTTTCTTCACTGAGTGTGAAAGGTTGGCAAACTCTTCCTTTACATGGAAGGTTGACTTTATCCAACCTCCTCATCAAGTTATGTAATTCCAACTGTTTAGCCATTAAAAAAGATGGAGACTTTACATCTTTCCCATTAACCTGGATGGAGTTGAAACACATTCTTAGTGAAATATCACAAGAATGGAGAAGCAAGAATCCAATGTACTCAATTTTAATATGAAGCCAGTAGATGATCTAATGCATACCCACATAAGAGAAAAAGTCCAATCAATTCAAGGTGGGGGGTAGGGGAATGAGGGGACAGGGATAGGGGAAGAAGGAGGGGAATGGGTTTGCTCCCACTTAATGGGCACAATGTTAGGGTGTATGGCACACCTCTTGGAGGTGGGACACAACTATAAGAGGGACTTCACCTAAAAAATGCAAACACTATAACCTAATGCTTTGTTCCTCAATTGACCTGAAACAATAAAATATGTACTTTTTTAAAAAGTCATTTAATTTCAGTAACAGTGAACTGGAAACATTTCTTTGCATCTTTTAAGAGCTCTCAGAGAATAAAGGAGCAAAGGCTTATCTAGCAAGTGAACAGCAATGAACTCACTGATTTAAAAGTGTGGGAGGATGGGGACTTCATGCTTCCTGCTGGATAAGAGGGTATTCAAGCAAGGAAGGTATTTCTCATATAGCATTTTCAGATCGGATTGTTCCATTTCCTTAATATTGTAAAATGTTTAAGAACACTGGCTCTAGAAACTAATTTCCTGTGTTCAAATTCTCCCTCCATTACTTGCCCTTATGTGACTTTTTGCAAGTCTCTTGACCTCTCTGACCTGATCATCCATAAAATGGGTGAACTCACCTCATGGGGCTATTATGAGGGTTAAGTATAGGTGACTCCTTAGCACCATGCCTGGCATTGCATAAATACTTGGCAAATATTATCTATCTTTATTTATATAATTATTATCTTTAATATTTGGGCTTTCTTTCACTGCTACCCAGAGCTGATATTGTACATAAGATCTATTAATAATATAATTCCTCAGTAGCCGGGCGTTGTGGCGGGCGCCTGTAGTCCCAGCTACTTGGGAGGCTGAGGCAGAAGAATCGCTGAAGCCCAGGAGTTGGAGGTTGCTGTGAGCTGTGTGATGCCACGGCACTCTACCGAGGGCTATAAAGTGAGACTCTGTCTCTATAAAAAATAATAATAATAATAATATAATTCCTCATGAAACTAGTCTAAGCCAAACTTTAAAGGAGATGAGTTTATGTTTAAAGTTATGTATTTGACATTTTTTAGTCTAATCCTTATTTTTATTGGCTCTTCATCATTGCAATGGTATCATCCAGATCTTGAACACTGTCTACAACTTTTCAAGATGAAATATGAATTACGCACATCTTAAAAGAAAATGGACCTAGACAATATTGCTTAATATTATGTTTCTAATGAGCAAAGTAAGACCCAGAGATGTTAAATGACCCCCTCATGATGATATAACTAAGAGTGAGCAGAACCTGAGATAAGAGGTGAATTTTCTTGAACATCTCTCTAGAAATCATATTACATAATCATGCCATCTGTCCACACTAACTCTTACCTTTGAATTAAGAAAGGAGAAAGTCATATCTAAGTCATTTATACCTTATATCATTATCAATCATTAGTGGTTACAAATTGAATAGGATCTTTCCTTTTGCCTTAGCAGGGGATTATGATAACAGAACAAGTAAATTTTGATGATACCATTGCAACAATGAAAAGCCAATAAAAATAAAGAATAAGCCACGAAATATGTAATTCTGAATCAATTTGTACCCGTGTTTTTTTGTGTGTGTGACTAAATTCTTGACTTTATTCTCAACTAAACATTGTTTCTTCAGTATGTATAAAGCAAAATGCTTAAATTAGATCAATATTCCCCAAAGCATTCCACAAGTTTACAAAACAATGGCTTATGTGTATAGGTTTCCTTACTGCAGGAATTCCCAGAGACATAAAAATGCTAATGTACACTGTGACCATTTGAGAGTGGGATTTTCTTTGCAGTTGTTCTAAAACGTCCCTGATGAAAGAACCAGCTCTTTTTCTTGTAGTGGCTGTTATTTAACGGAATACCCTTGAAATGAATGATGAAAGAATCAGTTCCTTTTCGATAGTGGCTCTTCTTTAATGGAACGCCCTTTAAAAGCCCAGAGCCAGGAAACCAACTGGCAATGTCCTTTGTGACCTAGGTTTTTTGATTTTGAGGAAGGATGACAGTAGAGATGAAGGGGAAACAGATTTCAAGCCACAAAACCAGTGCAGCCTCATTCAACACTCACCACGGAGAAGTGATGCTCTCAACTAATTAAACTGCCTTTTCTCAAGTCCAAATCCACAGGCCCAGAGGAGCTGAAGGAACTGAACTATTTCTCCTTTTTGATTAGGCCGATCTATCTATCTCCAGGAGAAAGATGAATAAAATTTCTATAACATTGTAACATATTATAACCTCTGTTCAGTGAGATTTTTATAAATCAGGTAAAAGCCCACTGGAAAATTGAAACTTTAAAGAGGTTTCTTTTGCAGAACTGGACAAAGGAATCTGGCACTCTTTACCTGGCTAATGTTGATAATTATCTATGAAGACCTCTCTTGCTCTCTCAGATGAGTTTCTCTAGGTTTCAAAGAAACTCATTGCACAACAGCTTGAAAGAGGAGAAAAGAGGTTGTCGGGCTGGCTGCTGAAGTTGTTTGGCTTGAAATAAACTATTCTGAATCTCGGTATGAAAAGAAATGCTTCTCACAGGTCTTCCCCAACAATGAAAATTAGGACATTTGAAAATCATTACTAAACTTTACATAAAGTTATAAACAAACCAATGTTTTAATTTTGTCTTTATGATAAACTTGTTGATGAAAGTATTAGAAAACTTATGATTTAAACACTGTAGTGAATGTAATAGAATGATAAATATTAGTAGTAAAAAGAGCTTAGAGAATACCCAATTTGCTTTCTCTCTCATCTCACAGAAGAGCAGATCAGCCTAGAGAGGGGAAGTGACTTATACCAGGGCACATAATAAATTAATGTCAGAGCCCTGGTAGAAATTTTGTCTTAAATCTCCTTTTAAAATAAGCTGGATTTGGCAGGCATGGTATATCTTATATTTTAAAAGATGACAAGTTTTTGTTTTAAGTCCTCACTTGTATTGTCCATGGAAATACAGACAGTCAAATGTTCAAGGACCTTAATACTATTCCTTTAAGAATAATAGTGTGAGCAATTATGTCAAATAACCACAGTAGCAATACTGCTTTAATAAAATGCCACCTAGTGTAGCTTCGGGAGCAAAACACACTTGTTTTTTTTTTTTTTTTTGTAGAGACAGCGTCTCACCCTATCGCCTGCGGTAGAGTGTTGTGGCGTCCCAGCTCACAGCAACCTCCAACTCTAGGGCTCAGGCAATTCTCTTGCCTCAGCCTCCTGAGTAGCTGGGACCACAGGCACCCGCCACAACGCCTGGCTGTTTTTTGTTGCAGTTTGGCTGGGGCCGGGCCTGAACCCGCCATATACCTGCCAGTATATGGGGCCGGCACCCCACCCACTGAGCCACAGGCATTTCATATAACCCTCTTAAAGAGAAATACCTTCCTTAGGCTCACATTTTAATCAATATCATTTTCTCCCTGAGTGCTACATAATTAAAAAATATCACCAAAAATTGTCCTACTTCCAGAACACAGCAAGGAAGATGACAGTGCACAAAAATAAGATGGATCACAAGAAAGAAGGTATATGGTGCCAAATTGGAAACCATGGGGCTGACGGGCCCTAAATATTCACCCCACTTTACTGTAACAGTAAACAAAAAAATTAGAAGCAAGTTTGTTGTGCTACTGTCTGTCCATGATTTGGGGCATCCAAGTTGCTGTGGAAGATGGAAGATGTAAATGATGAACATTTTATCATGAACAACTTACCAGAAAAAACTTTCTGAAACCAGAAAACCTCTGGACTAGGAAGCCCCTAAAATGTTATATGTTCCAGCTCACCAGCTGTGGTGAGGTCCTTACCTATCTGGTTTTAAGACCCCATCCTGACAGTAACATGGACAGACGTCATGGAAGGATGAATGGGCCAATCTGTAAAGATCCACAAGGAAAACTAAGAACAGTGATTGGACACCAGGCGGGCAGGTTCAACTCAGTAGAAGAACCCCCCTTAAAATCAGAAGTTCCCAACATGGAAACTCCAGAAGACTGAATTAAGTGTAGACTATTACATTGGTTTTTCAGTATAAAGAAGCTCAATAGTGACTCTATAGAGACCTAAGAAATTGGAGTAAATTGTGAGGAAGAAAAGAAGAATCAGTCTTTGTCTTTAGGTTGCTTCCACCAGGAAACAGACTCTGAGAGAGAGAGTTGAGTAAGGATGTGGATTCAGAGGTGCTCCCAAGTTCATTACCTATGGAGGAGGGAGAGAAGCAGGGCTGGGCCAAGGGCAGCAACAAGCAGAAAAGGCTTCAGCAGATCCCATGGGGAGGTCTAGAAGCAGAATGGGCCTTAGTGCTGTCCTCCCTCGAGACAAGGGAATCAGACTTTTATGAGCCTGCTAACCCATCAGGCTTTGGGCTGCCTTGTGTTAGCAGCTTTCTTTGGTTGAGAATAATTCCCAGAGAGGAACTTCACTGAAAGCTTTAGCTGTCAGTACATGAGGGCCTCAGCTCCTGCCAGAATCCAGTGTAGCTTTCTCTTCTGTCTCTCCTGAACATAACTAGGAACATACTTTAGTCATCCTCCAAGGTCAAAAAACCTTAACCTGTAGGTTTGTTTGCAAAATAATTGTTCCTCTTTTTGTTTTATGTCTGTATGCTTTGTATATATGCATGCAACACATATATGCAACACACTCACTAGTTTGCTTTTCCCCCTTTTTTATCATATTTTAGGAGCCTAAATGATGATGAGATAGAAATCTAATTTGTCCTCTTCTGATATTTTTCAAAAAAATTGAACCTCACTTTGAGTGCTAAGTTCTTTGTGCCTAATTTCTTAATCTATAAAATGGGTGCAATACTACATAATAGTATCTCCTCTCACAGATTGTTGTGGAGATTAAAAGAAATAATGACTGTGAACTAGCATTAGATCTAATCCACAGTGAACATTTATTGTACTATCAATATTACAGAGACAGAGAGAGAAATTCGGGTACCTTATATACACACACATATGTGTGCATACACATTCCACCCCAATCTCCAATGTCCTTGACTAGAACAATCATTTTCAAAGGTCCACAAGACCCTTTTCTCCCCCCATGAAGACAAATTATTTTTGTAATGACACTGCAAAATTAATTGCCTTTTTCACTCACTTTTTTTCTTGAGGGTAAAATGAGGTTTTTCAGAGGTTACATAACATGTACAGATGTTATTACTATGATGTCAATATATAATGAGCTTATTATTGGTATTTTAAAATAAATTTACCAAAAAATATCTTCTTTTCATAATTTCCAGTGTGGTGACACTATAGATACAATCCATATAAACAAAACCTTTGTGGGGTCCTCAATAGTTACAAATGCAAAGGCATCCTGGGACTAAAATGTCCAAGAACTACTGACGTGGACAAACTCTGTCACCTCCTTCCAAATCTCTGTCCACCCCCAGCACCCTCTCCCTAACCCCAGGCCTGCCTGACAGCCCACCCTGCCTTCTACTCCAAGGTTTCTCTCTCTGCTTTTAACATTAAAAGATCAGCTCAGGATATGATCTCAGAGATGGGGGCATAGGGTGAGGCCAGAGAGTACACTTTGCCCTGGAGGACATCCAGACAGAAGGTTCTGGAATATCAGATGAAGTACCAGAGAAATGGATGTTGCAGTTAGAACTTGCACAGAATGTGCTGAGTGGCCCCAAACAGAACAGTGATTGGCATCCTGCTGCTCTGCTCAGCTGCGGACCCTGTCATAGGAGGATGGGCCTCTGCCCAGTGATGTGGATCCCATTGTTAAATAAATGATCATGCAGGCCTCTCTCCAATGATTACCACAGAGATGACTCACTCAAGTCACTTTGGCAGAAAGTTGCTGGATGCAGTTTCAAACTTGCCAGATTTAGGAAAGGAGTGACTCTTAGGACACCAGCACAGACCTTAGTCTTTATCTTCCCTCCAGCCCTTGATAATTTATTGTGAGCACTTGATATGGGAAAGGGGAGATTGATACCAATAAGAACACTGTGCATCCCCTGCCAGAGAAATGCATGTGAAAGAGACAACAAAGCTTGATAGGAAAGATACTCAGAATGCTATGTGACTCGGGGGCCATGGGCACCAGGGCATCAGGTACTGCTCTCCCAACAGCCTAAAACTGCCTCTGAAAACTGCCTTTTCTCCCAACAGCCCTAAACCAGGGAACTAGCTACCCACATTGGACAGATAAGACACTTGAGTTTTGAAGTGTTTTAAATGACTTGCCTGAGGCCACAGCTCACCTAGGTGACAGAACTGGGTTGCTCACTGTGTCTTTTCCCATGAACATGATACTTTGCCTTTTCTGAGTCAGATTGATCTGGTTTGAAATTTAATTTAATGCTTATTAATCACATAAATAAGAACTGAGCTAGGATCAATGGAGTCTTCAAAGATGTAAAAACTACACCCACATGGCCCGTGCCCTTAAAAGAGCCCTTACTGGTAACGAAGTAGTTGAGTCCTGCAGAAGTGGGAGAGAAGATTTCTTCAGCACCACTGTGTGCTGTTCCCAAGCCATTTTGTAAGTGACCTTACATTTCATCTCACAGCTCTCTAAAGAAAGTTTCATTATTATACTTACTTTATTTTCATTTTTTAATTTAATTTGATTTGACTTTTTTTTTTGGAGAAAGAACCTCACTCTGTCACCTGGGCTAGAGTGCCCTGGCCTCATCAAAGCTCACTGCAACCTCAAACTCCTAGGCTCAAGCAATTCCCTTGCCTGAGCCTCCCAAGTAGCTGGAACTAAAGGTACACACCACAACACCCAGCCTACGACTTTATTTTATAGACAATAAAACAGAGGCTGCAAAGTGATGAAATAATTTATCTAGACCTCACAGTAAGAAGGTCCAAGCTTAGATGCAGAGGGAATTCTGTGTGATTCATAAAGCTCAAGGCCATTCTACACTCCCTGCCTAGGGAAGGAGCTCTCCTCATCTTGTAAACTTGAGGATGACCTTGCATCATGAGTACAAACAGCAGCCTAGGATGTCTTTATCCCTGGGTTACAATTACACCTCCCTCTAGTTAGTGTAACTTGAAGGCCAGCACTCAGGTGCTATGAGTCATACAAGAGGTTCCAAAAACTAGTAATAGCAATAGACTTGCAGTATGGGGCATTCGGGACGTCAAAAAATTTTATCATTTACATGGGAGCTCTTTTGCACTTTTATAATAATACCATGTACAAGTGTTACTTTTTTAATTAGAAGAACAACTAATTAGAAGGGTAGGGAGAGAGGAAAGAAGGGAAGAAAGAGGCTTTGAGATGGAATTAAAGGATAGACAGGATTTTTAAAGATAGAAAGAGAAAGAAGACATGTCAGGAGGGAAATATTTGAGCAGAATTTCTGTGAGAAGGCAAAGTACAAAGTCCTTGTGAGGAAGAGTCTGTAGGAGACAGGACAATGAAAGACCAGAAAGGATTACAGAGAGATGAAGTAGAAGAAGACAGGTGGGGGCTTTGTGTGTCATTAAAGAAGATCAAATTTTCAGACCAGCTATGAAGAGAAAGGAAGAAGGAAAAAAGGGATTTCTCATCTACAGTTCTTCACATCTCAGAATACTTTCACCAGTACAGAATCTGCTGAGCATTTCCAATAATGCTTTCCTTTCCCTGGCCAATTGTACAGTTATGCTGTCTAACCAAATTTATGATTTTCTACACTTTAATTGATGTCTTTCTTGTCCGATTCTTTTTATTTCTTTCTTGATGCCATCCTCTGCCTTATTTTTGTATCCTAATTTTATTCCAAACATTAACATTACAAGGATGATGCAACAGCAAAAACATACTGACCCGGCAGCTTTCTAAGTGGAACATCAGAAAAAGGATTGCTTTCAGAGTATCTTGACTAGTCCCTCAGTTCACAAATAAACAGAGTGAGGCCCAGTGGGAGGAGGGAGTCTCTCCAGTCACATAGAAAAATTCGCAGTCCAGCTCCCTCCTGCTCAGTTCGCCATGCCTGATTGTCACCTATTTCTCTGTCCCACTTGCTCTAGGGCCCCAGTTTTTGCTGAAGTCAGAGCAGATCCCAAACCATTTTTTTCCCTAGAGGTAGAGAGTCATTCCCCTTCTTTTAGAAGGCAGGAGGGAAATCACCAAAGGAGATCAGGGTTGGCCCAAGTCACACCAAACTCTGACCACAAGTGATACCACACTCTTCATCACTCCATAGTATTCACCCTGCAGGGGATTTGGGTATGAAATTACAGATGGGAGAACAGAAACAATCAATATCCCATTACTGGACCCATTTCCAAATTCACACTAGCCACCTTTCATCCAAAAGGCCACCTGTGATAAAATACCAAGGTCCCTTCCTTTCTAACCCCAGAAGCTTGCTAGACCTGACCTTGGATGAGAGATAGAGTCTGGTGAGAACTGCAGCAGACCTTACAAATTAATTTGCACTTTAGTCTCCTGAAAATTGCCTTTGAGGTTCTACTTAAATTTTAAACAACATGTTACCACTAACTCTTTATCGGGCAGTTTTCAACTTTTCCAGTCCATTGTTTTAAAGTTGTATTTTTTATTAAAACTTGTATGTTTGTTCAGTGTCAGAGACCTTCACATTCAAGAAGGATAGTTACTATTCAAAACTAATGAGATAGTAATTCCATTCTCCATTCAAGAGAAGGGATCAAAATAAAGGGACAATAGCAATATATAAAAGCCTCTGCTCTCATCCTTTTCTCTCAAAGTGAAGCTGTACTGTTACCGTTCTCCTCAAGTTTGTCCTCTGCTCCCACTAAGGCAGCTCTCCCATCCTTCTCTCCCTGCCCTTTATTCTACAGTGACATTTAGCCTTTCTCTCAGTAAGAATGAGACATTCCTTTACAAGAGGAAGAAACTGGTTTCACAATTTTGGTATTCTCTTTTGTGGGATGTATGAGTCTATGTTAATGTCCCCTAATTCCTACTTACTGGTCCTATTGCAAGGATATGACTTGACCCCAGAGTCACTCCTTGCCATGACACTACTTTATAAATTTGAAATGTATACAATACAAATACAATTTCTGAAGCCTGTACCTGCCACCCTTTCTGTCCTCCAAATTAACCATGTCCTCTATGAAGGCATTTCTCCTCTGGGCCTTCATATGTAACATACGACACAAAAGTCCTCTGCAAAAGGAGTTAAAAAAAAAAACAAAACAGACTTTGGTATTGTTGCTAACAAATATTAAGTACTCAAATCTTAATTAAGCCAGGCTATTTTCTAGGTACTGGGAATAAAGGGCTAAGCAAAATCTCTTCCTTCAAGGAGTTTGCCTTCTCGTTAGGAACGATGGAAAATATATAAATAAACAAATAAATGCATAAGATATCATAGCATGATCAGACTATGGAAAAGGTAAAATAAGGCATAAGCTAGAAAGGTGCTGAGAGTTGTGGTGGAGTTGCACTTGCTACAGTGCTCAGGGAGGCCCCAGGGAGGCTGTGCCTTTGTGTGTGAGACCTGAATAAGGTGAAGGAAGCAACTATGTGAAAAACTGTTAGTCCAGTGTGAAGACCTTGAGATGATGACAGCTGGGCATGTCCAAAGGAAAAGAAAAGCATCCCATCGAGTTGGAGAAGCAGTGATCATCGGTCATCTTGGGGTGCGGAGTTGAAGGCATACAAGTGAGTAGAACACATTTTGCAAGAAGGGTGGTTTAAAGCTATGTGAAGATGGCATCAGGGAACTACACAACTGATTTTGTTTTGAAAGGATCACATGGCTGCTATGTGGAGCCAACTAACACTGTCTCAGAGTGAAGGCTGAGACACCAGCCAGAGTGGTCCAGACAGGAGACGAGGGGTGCTTCAACTAAGTTGGGGAGAGTGGAGATGATGAACCCAGCTCCAGTCTGATATAATTTGAAGGTGGAGACAATAGCATCCTTGGTTCTCTGGTTGCGCAGCAGTAGCGTAAGGTGATCGCCACACCCACACAACTTTCCTCACATCTCTCTTGCAGCCTCTGACATCTGTGGGCTGCAATCAGATTTAAAAATGCACACATTATCTTAGAGCAAGACATCCACTGTAGTTACATTTAAGTCTAACTTAAACTTAGAAAGTAAGTTATTCCTAAAATAAAGAGAATCTGAAAATAAGTATCTCTGCCCACAACACAGATGATTTATATGAGCGGTGTAGTGCCTTCAAATCCTCGTAGTTTCAGCCCCCTACCTTCTTCTTTACCTCCTCTTTCTCCCATTTATACTATGTCACTAACTACTACCTTGCCCATGGCCAGGATTAGAACTCAAAAATATCAGGACAGTTAGTTTGACTCCAGAGCACAAGTGGTATAGATATTTATGGGTGACTCTGCAATACTGATTCTACTCAAGGTGATTAGTCTAAACCAAGCCAGGTAATTCTGTGATTTTTGCTAATGGTTGATTCTGAAATGTACGTGTGACCTTCCTAGTTAATACTAATGTTTGAAAATAGTCTTCTGGGGAACTTCCATTGAAGAATTTACTATCCTCAGTAAAGAAGTACAGGAAGAAATAGCCCTCCATGTATCTCTGGATGTTATCATCTGGAGGTGAGACAAGAAAATTTTTCATTCATCATTGAGTATGTAACTTTTCATAAAATGAAGCCTGTGCTGAAGATGGCAAAACAAAAAGATAGGGAGAATTTGGGTTCTTGGAGACATTATTAAGTCACCAATTAAAAATGCCTAGAATCTGCTGTATGACCCTAGATGTCTGGCTTTATGAGATAAATTTCCTCCTTGCTTAAGCCAATTTGTATTACAGTTTTTGGTTACCTTCAGCCACATACAACCTACCAGATACATCAAGGTTCATTTTTTTAATTAAAATATATTTATTAAATACCCGCTTTATGTCATGTACAATTTTAAATGTTGTTAATACAAAGGTGAATAAGACAACACAGCCTAGTCTTGTGATGCTGAATATTCTCATTTAGAAGGAATAGGAAATAAGTAGAAATAAAGGAGTGATCTCAGATAACACTAAATTATATGAAGAAAATAAAGCAGGTTCAGATGCAAAGGAATTACTGCGGTCATAAGAAAAGAGAACAAAGCCTTTTAGAAATGCCAAGTTTATACAGAACTGGACTAAGTACACACATGCTTATTACAGTAACATTTGTTACAGCAAAAGTAATGATAGCTACTATAAAAACACAAATGTCCATGTGTAGGAGCTGAATGAGATGAATTTTGGTATATGTATGTGATTAAAAAATATTGTCAATAAAAAATGACTGGGTTAAAGGAATGGTTGTGATTATATGACAAGTTATCTTGATATATAATTAATAAAATATATAATAAAAAATAAAAAGTACCAAATAGTAGTAAATGTCATCCCAATTCTGGAAATTATGCAAAGAATAGATGGATATAGCTAAATAGATAGAGATTTAGATACAGAAAGAAGATAGAGATTGAAATGATAAAGATATAAAAATAAGATATAATAAGATATAAAAATAGAGATATATTTCTGATAGGAAGAATAGTTTATCAGTGTTTATTTTTCATAAGAAAGATAGTAGAAGAGATAGAGGAAAAAGGGAGGCTTTTAAAATTTCCTGTCTTCAAGTATAGTTTTAGAAATTATTTTACCGTATCCATTTTTAATACAGAAAATACATTTAATTTGTTTTTAATTTTTAAATTACATGTATATCTTTTTCCAGGACAAATCAGAGTCCAGGAATAACAAATGTCCGCAGAGAATACTGCTTAGGAGGAATGACATCAAAAGAGGAGAACTTAACTTGAAATAAGAATGAGGGGAAAAATGAGGCCATCTGTTCTACCTTGTGTCACCTGGCATAGACCAACCCCACCGTGGGGGGGTAAATGCTGCAGGAAAAAATGCTACCACCAGAATCTCTGCAGCTACCAAGAGCAGCACTGTACGCAACCAGCTGCCAGAATTATCCACAAAACAATTACAAAACAGAGAGATGATGTAGGAGGGTTTTAGAAATATATGTCAGAATGCCAGAAGAAGCCAAAACCCTAGCAGATCACAGTACCTGGGCAAAGGGGGCCCTGAAGAACTGGAGGTTGAGGAGAAGATACAAAGCTATTACTAGGTAAATTCACATGACCTTCCAGAGACTCTTTCTTCCCGGGGCCTTTGATCATAACCAGGCCAAGAATCCATGCTGATTTTGCTTAAGCTGTGACAATCCACTTCACTGACCATGTGCTTTGAAAAATTCTCATCTGCTACACATCAAACCCATATTTTTGACATGATCAGAGTGTTTCCACAGGAGGCTAACGCAGAGCAGACCAGGCAGTGCACTACAGCCACAGGGATTAGGGGACAATGCTGCCCTGGGTACCTGGTGTTTGTTTCCTTCCATTTTCTTTTATTAGTAACCATTAAATGGCTGATGCTTAGAGAGCTGGGGTTTTTTTTGTTTTTTTTTTTAATAAACAGTTCAGATGAAATGGTAGGTCAGGAGGAGGAAAATAGCTTTTTTGTTTATCCAGGGAAGTCTCCAGACAGTCAAAGTACTATTCTGTGAGTGGCTCTTGAATGTGTCACCCACGGCTGCTCAGTGGTAAAGAGTGCTGTCAATCTTGGGATGTTTCGCTGTTCCAAACCACATCCTTTAATCTCTTTCTCCCTTGCTTTGTCTGTTCCTAATGTAAAATACTAGGCGGGGGTGCCAATCTGGGGAGAAGGAAGGGATAGAAGAGATACAGTGTTTTGGTTTTCATTAGTTTGTTTTGCTAATCGTAAGCTCTAAAATGTTTTCTCTAATGCAAAGCAACCAATATTGTGACATGTGTGGGTTTCCTTGAGCTCAAAGCCAGCAACTCTGCATGACAGCACTTGCTCTCACTGCTTCTAAAGGAGGTCTTGCAGCTTCAGGCAGCTACTTTAGAACTGATGGGTAAACTAGTCTATTTGCCATCCCTGCAGCTGCTAGGCCAGGCTCTTTCTTTGTATCCTATCCATAGTTTGGATGGCAAAGGTGTCAGTTTCCCTTGCCTTTGTGTGAGTTTAGTAGATCATGTCATCATTAGTGGATAACTACTGAGGAGTTTTAATTTGTATAGAACAGCTTCCTATGCTGAAAAGGAAGCCAAACTTTGCTCAAGGATGATTATTTGTCATTGAGAGAAGGCCAAGAAGTGTTTGGGTTCCTCTACTAAATCACTTTCTTGAGATTTTATGAAGAGTTTAAAAGCAGCTCTATAAAAGGGATAGAAATGTTAATGTTTACCCTCTCCACCACCTTTTTAGGTCTCCTTTAAAAGAGAGAGGAGAGAATTGCTAATATAATTGAGCTAATATTCTTGATCTTTAGAGATCAAGAATCAATTGTGCTGTAAGTGGTAATGGTCAGAGCCATCAATTAAGAGGCCTTACTCCATCTCCCTCTTCTCTCTGCATGCCTTCCAACTATGCACAGCTTGGTCAGTAAGTCAAATCAGGATATGCCCTTGGCAGGATTTGTCTATTATCTCTCCTTTTCTTAAACTTCATGAAACACTCACCTAGCTGAGTCAGGATTTTCCTTGGAGCCCTGCCATCATTCTGCCTATGTGCCAGATCACTCTGGACATTGCCCTAGGTTCACATCTCATTCACTTTCATGACCTTCCAGTTAACAGAAATATTTTGAGCATCCTTTATGCTCAAACATCATTACAGGTGGTGAGAACCAGCAATGTACAAGGCAAAGAACAATAGCTCTTTCATTCTAACAAATAGCTAAGTCAAACCTAAAGTTTATCAGAAGGTGATAAGTGCTTTGTGGCAAAAAAGGCAAGCAGGTGAACCAGGAATGAAGGAGGGGAAAAGGAGCCGGGGTCTGGTTTCCAGTTGGATAGTTACAAAAACCCTCATTGAGGTGACACTGAGGAGGAGGAGGATCCAGTCATGTGACTTTTGGAAGAGCAGACTACTCCACACATGGACGAGAGCGAAGGCAAAGAACGGGAGGCATGCCTGTGTGTCTGTGAGCTGCAAGGAGGCCAAAGTGGCTGGGGCCAGGGTGAGCAAAGGAAGGGTGACAGGAGGTGAGGTCAGAGCTACCAGGTGGCCAGAGGGAAGCAAATTGTGTGGGGCCTTATGGATCACTGTGATGGCTTTGGATTTTACTTCGGAAAAGAGAAATAGAGAGGTGCTGTTTGGTTTCCTATTGTGGCTGTTATGCATTTGTTACAAATCACCTCAAGTTTAGCAGCTTAAAGCACCAGGAATCTATTATTTTATAGTTCTACAAGTCAAACTGAGTCCTGTAAGTCCAAACTGAGCTTCACTGCCCTGGGATCAAGGTGTAAGCAAGGTTGATTCCTTCTGGAGGCTATGAGGAGACAATCTATTTTTTTGCCTTTTCTGGTACCCACCTGTGTTCCTTTGCTTGTGGTCTCGATCTTGCTCCATCTTCAGTGTTCACTCCAATCTCTTCTCCATCATTGCATCACTTTTTGTTCAGACTATAGCTCCACCAGCATTCCTCTGATGAACACTGTTGTGATTACATCAGACCCACCCTGATAATTGAGGATGATCACCCCATCTCAAGATCCTTAACTTGAGCATGTTTGAAAAGTCTCTTTTGCCATATAAAGTAACATTTGTAGGTTCCAGGACTTCAGACATGGATGTATTATTCAGCCTACCACAGATACTCTGATTTGACTTAGGTTTCCAGAGGATTCTTTGGCTACTCTGTTGAAAATAAACATTCAGAGTGTGAGGGAAGAAACAAACAAACCAGTTAAGTGACTCTTGCAATACCTCAGGCAGGAGATGATGACAGTTTAGTCCAGGGTGGTGGCAGCAGGAGGTGTTGGGAAGTCATATCTTGGAAATGTTTTAAAAACAAAAACCATGTACTTTGCTGATATGGGTCATGAGAAAAATAGAAGGGACTAATCCCTGCAAGTTGTTTAGGCTGAGCAGCTAGAAGCATAAATATATTTTTCCCTAAGTGGGAAAGATTTTTGAAGAAGCAGATTTGGAAAGATAATGAATTCAGTTTTTTACATATTAAATTTAATATTTTTATTGAAGATCCAAATTGAAATGTCAACATTTGAATTTAATGCTTAGGCTTGAACCTAAACAAGTGTGTTAAACTAGACTTTAACATAATTGTGTTCAGAGAATTATTGGACATTGTACTCTAAACACCATTTGGCCATTATTCTTTGTATATAATTCATACAGGAACTTTGGGACAGCAGGAAAACATTCAAAATACTAATAGCAGGTCAGGATTTGTGAACGACTTAACTCCAGTTGTAGCAGCCCATAGATCCAAAATCTCATTTAGTACTGACGATATATGTATTTGCAAATGCAGTTACAATTTCCAAGGCTGACATGAGATCTACGAATATCTTCTTGTGTTTTGGTTTATGGTCTATTTTGGTGGCCCTAAACTCTGTTTTCCATCAGAATCAGTAGAGAAATGTGTTAAAATGTAACTTTTTGGACCCTATTTCTGAAGTCTGATTCAGGAAGCATAGATGGTAGTAGTAGTGGTCTGCAGAGCTGGTAACAGTGGGAAAGCAGACAGAAGGGATGGATGGGTTGTGAAAAATGAGTATATGTGCTAGTTATTTGGTTGGTCAGATTGTGTTAGTAGTTAAGATGTCATTGAGCACTTACCATGGGTAGGTATGATCTCACTTTATTCTCATAACTCTAAGAAGTGGGAGGAAAATACTTAGTAGTCTCATTGTACAGATGATGAAACTGAAACCGTAAGGAATTACATTACTTTCCCAGATCACACGGGGGTCAAGGCAGAGCTAGTATCATCAGCTGGGCTTCTTCAGCTCTAATTCTCATGTCTATGCTGGTACGTAGTGTTCTGTGTTGGGGATGGGTGAGTGGTTGGAAGGATGGAATGTGTGATTCTAAGGTGCTGTTGATAATGTCTGAATTTATGCTGAATCAGTGGGGGAAAGTTCTGGATCCAAGCTATCTGGTTTCAAATCAGCCACTTGCCAGCAGTGGGGCCTTGGCAATGCTATTCCACCTTTCTAAGTCTCACTTTTCTCCTCTACAGATGGATATACAGGCACCATGTATATCATAGGTTTTTATGTTGGTTAAAGAATATGGGGAAAGAGGAGAGGGAGGGGGGAGGATGGGCGGAGGGAGGGTGATTGGTGGGATTACACCTACAGTGCATCTTACAAGAGTACATGTGAAACTTAGTAAATGTAGACTATAAATGCCAAGACTATAAATGCCAAAAGACTAAGAAAATGCCAGGAAGGCTATGTTAACCAGTGTTATAAAAATATGTCAAATGGTATATAAAACCAGTGTATGGTGCCCCATGATCGCATTAATGTACACAGCTATGATTTAATAATAAAAAATAAAAATAAAATAAAAAGAAGATGATGCATTGCATGGCCTGTAACATCCCTTCATGGTCTGTTCCTTTTTTCCTCCTCAACCTACAGTCTATATTACTGTCCTCCACTGTAAATCTTGCTCAGAGATATTGGCTTCTTTTTTATTCCACAAACAAATCTGGTTCACTTGGGTCATTTATCTTGGAATGCTCATCTTCCTAGTAAACAATTTCCCTACCTGACTGTGATATGGCAAATTCTTTGTTATTTGTGGAGATCTCAGTTCAAATCTCTCTCCCAGAGCTACATTTTCCAGTTGGGTAGAATTCAGTTCACACCCAACTGAAGTACTTCTCTGTTCCCCAGTAACTAACACATTGTTGTGTTTCATTCATTTTTTCATAATATTATTACTATCTGGACTTGTGTTGCTTATTTGTTTACTATCCTCCTACAACTAGAATTTCAGGTTATGATGTCATTTGTTCATTAGTACAATAGGGAGAACTCAATGAATATTTGTGGAAAAGGAGAAAGGAAGAAAAGGAGAGGAAGAAGGGAGGAAAGGAAGGAAAAAAGACATATCACATAATATATAGAAATACTAAAAAAACTACAACTATTATCATTATTAAAAATTATCTATTAAATACCTACTCTAAGCCAGGCACTGTGATAGGCTAGATTTCTCAGCCTTGCAGCAGGGCGTATCCCTGTAAACTACTCTGCATAGGGACTGAAATAGTTAGGGAGGGAACCCACAGAACCTAACTCCTAGGGCTCATGGAATTCAGGACTCACACCCACATTTTTAATATTTTTAGAAAATCTACACTTGACTGGAAACTGTCCCATGTACATAACTCATTCTCCAAGCCCATACCAAACAGAGTGACCAAATAGATGGACTCTGCATTGCACCCAGCAATCCAGCCAACTCTAGCTATGCTGGCTGCTTTGAAAAATCTTACAGATTACAATTTTGAATCACTTAGATTATGGCTTTTCAATACAATTTTTTATTGTTTTTCTTCACTTAATGTTTGTTCCTCTTCCATCAGAGATGAGCAGAAATCATCTGGCACCTCTGCCAGCTTCATCACTACAATTACCTGCCTGGAAGAGAATGGCTGTTTTGGGGAAGAGATACAGCTTCTCCAGAGAATCAATCTCTCTCTCTCTCTCTCTCTCTCTCTCTCTCTCTCTTTCTCTCTCCCGCCCCCCCCCCCCCCCCCACACACACACCCTCTTCTACAGGGTTATGGGCATTAAGAGAAATTTCGGAAGTTCACATTCTTTCACAGGTTTAAATTAGCAAGTAGGCAGAAACGCCCTTTAATTGAGACTGGGACAAGGTCAGTTCCCAATGCAGAGAAACCGTCTGTGCTAGGAAGAACTTGTGAGCTCCCTCTCAGGCACCTGTACTGAGTGGCAGCACAGTGAGTTGCCCTGTTATGGAAATACCCCTTCTATCTAGACTAACTGTTGGGACTTTGCCATCCTCTTAGCTTTGCCAAAATAAGTGTTGGAATTCAGTTCACTTCAGCAAACATTTGCGGAACATGTACTATGTACCTGTCCCCATGTGTTAGTGTCACCATGATAAACTAGGCACTTCTCTCATGGAGAGCATAATCCAGTGGGAAGTAAAGTCAAGGAAATAATTCTTTATAGTCCAACATGCTAAACACTAGGCTATTTATATTATAGGGTATCTTATAGCATATAAAAAAAAAGTACCTAATCCAGACTTAAGTGGATAGAAGAAGTCTACTGGAGAAAGCAGTAACCTATACCAGAACTTGAAGGATAAGATTTACCTGAGAGAATTCCGCATCACAAGTCAATGGCCTCAAATCCAGGCCTCATTCTTTGGGTTATTAGCCTTGTAACAAGAAGCAAGTTATTCAAAATCAAAGAACCTCAGTCTTCTCTGGTTCAGACATATAAAAGAGCCAGGTGGAAAAAATCCATGTACAAATGATTAGTAAATTCTAAAGAATTTTACAAAATGTAGGGCAAGGCATTCCATGAGGTGCCATTTGCTATCAATATTCCAGCATCCCTGTCTGTGTGTGCTTGCATTGGGGCCAGAAAGTTTGGTTTCATCTTTTCCCTGCATCATTTTTCTCTGAAAGTTCTTGAAGTTATTTTATAACCAAGGCCCATATATATAAACCCAAATTTATTGCTAGCTTAACTGCACTGATATTCAATCTTATTCTCTGCCACACCCCAAGCTCTGATCCTGTAAGATTTTCTCTACTTTCTATACTTTCCTAGGAAACAACAGAATGTGATCTGTGAATATTTACCAGTATGATTTATGGTTTGTTATCTGATTTGGTGATAAAATGTTAATATTCCAAATACCAAGGCTGAATCACATTCTAATTAAAACAGGGTTCTATTTCATAGCAAATATGAGGAACAAACACTTCCATGGAAATATAGCAAGATTTGTTTACATTAGCACTTTTAACTCATAGGGCATCCCCTTTTACCTATCATCCTTGGAGGCAAGTTAAAAAGCTCCTCTCCTAAATTGAAATATATTTTTTCATTAATGAACGTGTTCACCTCCAAGGATGATCTGAAATCACCTATGAGATAGCAAAGCAAACTCTAGAAAATCTAGGCCCAATGTCCAGAAAACCAATGCCAATTTCTTAAGTTGATTTGCACAAAATAAAACACCCAATATGAAAAGTAAGTTTAGAAGACAAAAGACAACCCAAAGGAAAACAAGAAGAGCCACTAAGTATTAATCTATGCAGATAATAATTGTGTCCTGCCTTAGTCCTAATCTGAAATAAGCAACACCTTTTTTTTAGAAATACTTTTCCGGAAAACTTTTGAACTAGATGGCATCTTTTCCAGAGCTCAGAAAGCTAAAAGCCACCTCTCAACTCAACACAACCTCCAGACTTGCATGGTTTGAGCAAGAAAAGATAAGTTGAGGATGCTTTCACATTGAAGAAACGACATGTCCCAGCACAACCAGGACAGAAACAACTATTTGCGTTCCGTCCAGAAGATGATGATTGAAAGGCTCACAGTTTACATTTTCCCCTAAAAGAACTGTATCTCCCCAAACATGAAAGAAATCACAGAGGCAACACAGAGATGCCTCTGCAACCCAGTGTTGACACTATTAGAATGAATGACTTCTCCTTCTTGTCCTCATTTTAGCAAGCTCTTCTATCAAATGCTATATTTAACGTTATCCTATTTTGCATCCTTTACTTACATGTTTCCTCTATCGCTGAATTATATATTGTACCGAGATGGACATCAACTATTTCATCTCTCTCTTGCTTCTTCTCTCACCTTTCCCACTATGCCTTGTACATCATAAGTACCCACAAAATATTTGATTAAAAAGAAAATAGATGAGTGAAGTTGGATTTTCACAGAGCCATAGTTTTTTTTTTCCTATCAAGTCTTGTCACTTGCAAAATGAGAAAGAAACATAAGCTTTAATTAAGTACCCTCAAAGCTACTTTTTCACTAATTCCTCTTCCCATGAGGGTCTCCTCATTTTGCCTGCTTCCTTCCCTGTAGACATAATATATCTTCCAAACTTTCATGTATCAAAACTTACTGGACTTATTTCCCACTTATGAAAATAATTATATTTTCATATTTTCAAGGTAAAAACTGGTTTGTGGTAAACTGATCCATGGTTCAACAGCCAGTGGTACGTGGTACCCCAGATTCACTGGTCCTAGCTGTTTTATAGGGAGTCTCTAAAGACATAATTCTTTATGAAAGCATGATATGCCTACTCCCAGGTTGTTTAATAGGCCCGCAGAAAGATAGTCTAGATTTTTTGGAGACACTTTCTAGTACACTTCAAATCTCTTATCCCATAACTTGCTTTGAGAGCTGTTTAGGAAAAAGCATCCAACAAGAAAAATCAAGATGGAACAGGGCATCAAATCATTCTATTTTCAAAAAGTCAGGTCTGGGCAACTGGTACCAAAAGCCTCAAACATGAACAGCTGCTTAAGATGAGCTTGTAGTTATGTATTAAAATATATTAATCTTAGAAATATAAACAAAAAATTAGGAAATGTGCTCCTTTATCCTTTGAAAGCCCAGTTCTTCATGCTGCCTTCCTCTACTTTCTTGCATCTGTTATTTTTCTGTAAGTAGCCAGAGTTCTGGGACAACTTAAATAGGCCATTTTGGCTAAAGAGAAAATCCAAAGGGGAAGTAATAGGGAAAGAAAATCTGCTATAGTCTGGATACAAAGCGAGGTGACTGCAGAGACCAGGCTTCTGGATAGGAGGGACTGAAGAAAGACAGCTTAATGTTATAGCTCATCTTTGATTTTTAGAGGAAGAAGAACACTTAGCTGAATACAGAGGAAGAATAAAGAATGGATGAAAGTAGCAGGTCTTTGAATAAGAACAGCTGCTCTTCCACTTAATAGAATCCTTTAATAAGGAAAAGGCACTTTACTTTGGAGGCCCAAGTTGCCTCACATAAAAAAATGAAGATATTATAGGATTGAATGGCAGATCTATTTTTAGATCTCTAAGTGTTCTCCATATTTCTTTCCAAAAGGAATGTATTAATTTGCATTCCCACCAGCAGTGCAAAAGTGTTCCCTTTTCTCCACATCCGCGCCAACATCTCTGGTCTTGGGATTTTGTGATATAGGCTAGTCTCACTGGAGTTAGATGATATCTCAAAGTAGTTTTGATTTGCATTTCTCTGATGATTAAAGATGATGAGCATTTTTTCATATGTCTGAAGGCCCTGCGCCTGTCTTCTCCAGAGAAGTTTCTCTTCAAGTCTTTTGCCCAGCCTGCGATGGGATCCCTTGTTCTTTTCTTGCTAATGCGTTTGAGTTCTCTGTGAATTCTGGTTATTAAACATTTGTCGGAGACATAACCTGCAAATATCTTCTTAGCAAAATAACTAAGAAAATGCTACAAAAGCTATGTTAACTAATGTGATGAAAATGTGTCAAACGATCTATGAACCAAGTGTATGGTGCCCCACGATCATACTAATGTACACAGCTATGGTTTAATAAAAATAAATAAATAAAAATAAATAAATAAATAATGAAGATATACCAAATGGAGTGCAACGTCCCTTTGGAGGCAGAATCTGATATTCAAGATGTTCAGAAAAACTGCTCAGGTGCCTATCAGTCCTAGCATTACAATTTCCTCTCACACTCACAAGCACCCTGTGCAGTCCCGGTGTGGGTGCTTAGCAGTGGATGAGGCAGAGGGTTCAGTTCCCAGGCCTTTGGATCCAAAAACATGGTGTCACTTTCTCACCATGGATTCCAATTGTATATTTTTGTTTATGAAGCATAAAACAGATTGTGAAAAATAAACCCTCCAAGCTATACTACAGAACCATTGAAAACACTGCATCTCAATCACAGGTAAGGTTTCCTAAAAAGATTTATCGCCAGAAAGACCACGGAAACCAACTATGATGATAGAGTATGTTTGAACATTCCAAACAGAGCCAAATTTCTAGTTGAGCAGGAGTCCAAAAGACTCTGAACTTTGGAAATGGTGGGAATAACTAAGCTTGGAAACACTTGCAGTTGGCAAAGTATTATCTCTGTCCTGGTTACTCATTCATTCATTCATTCAACAAATAATCTACTAAGTACCTATCATGTACCAGGCATCAGGAAGCTGTAATAAGACAAACCTGGTCCTTTCCCCAGTGAAGCTAAGGGCTTAGATACAGTGGTACTCAACCTTCCTAATGCCACAATGTATTTTCATTGTTAAAAAGGGGACACGACCCACAGGTTGAGAATCACTGGCTTAGAACATGTTATGAGAGTTCTGTGAGAGACAGCCTAAATCTGGATATCTGGAATCCCTCTCTCAATAATAGCTCTTGAAAATTAAAATCATTTGTCCTACCCCTCCAAATGATAGAAGGATGGTTGTTCTAGATATTTCTTATATGGGGTATTTCCCATCTCCTACCTCTGAACATGCCACAGTTTATCAGTTCCCTTTTAAGTGCTCCCATCAGAATTGAACCCCAGAGTGTCTAATATGAGGAGAGAGGAAGAGTATTCTCCTTTCTTCATTCTGAGCACATAGTTACATTAACATAGACTGTGGTCTTATTAGCTCTATTCATAATAAAATAATACAATGGTGATAGTGATGATGGTGATAAACAAAAATCTGAGCATGCCAGGGCTTTGAATGCCTGGAGTAAAGACATTCCATCTTCATCTTGATTTGAATTTCTCCAAAAGCAGAGTTAGGACTGGGCCTAGTTACAGGCCTAGATCACCTGGCTCTCTGTAGTACATTCCCTACATATTTTCCCTTCTGCTGAGAAACCCCTTCCATCTTCACCACAGCTCTCTCCTTGCCCAACTGCTCCAGGAACCTTTCCTCTGCTCCCGTGTCTCAGCTGACTGCCCTAATGTGTCTTTCCACAGTATGCCTTTTCTTGTCGCCACACTTGTCTTATTATGTTCAAATTGCCTGCTTATGTTTGAATTTGTGTGGCTGTGGATTATTCTAAATGATAATAGAGGATTAATAAATGAAGCAGTTAATGATGTTGCCTACTTTTCTCAGAAACAACTAAGTGCTGTCCCCTCTCCCCATAACTCTAATTTAGAAGAAAGCAGAGACCTGCCTTCAGCACAAACGTTTATTTATTCCTAATGAGTGTTCTCCCACTTGGCTTACTCTGGCTTTATCCAGTCCATGAGATATGACTTATTTTGGCTATCAGATCACAATAAAGAAAATACATGGATTTTAGGGGCCATTTAGTGGGTGTGAGGAGAGATCATTTGTTGACGATCAGGCTCCTCTCAGACTGTAGGCTCTGGTGGGTCCCCCCAAACCAGTTCTGGATGGAAAGCAGAAGGAACTGCTCAAACTGAAAGCTGTCTGGTTCTAAGGATGATTCTACTAGTAATGAAAGAAGAGATAGAGACCGTCTCACTCACCCCCTTAAATCTGACAGAAATATCCTCATGTGGTCAGTCCAGTAAAGCAGAAGTCAGGACCTGGAGAATTTAGCCAACAAATAAGGAAGAATGTGGGCATTGATGTTTAAGAGACCTTGAGTGAAGTCTGAGCCTGCTCCTTGTCAGCTGTCCAAGCTCACACTAGTTATTTACATTCTATGAATCTCATTCTCCTCCACTTTAAAATAGAGATGATGTCTCACTTGTTAGGATAACAGAGATAATGCATGTCAGGCACCTCACAGACTTCCAGCTGTTTGCCTTTCTCAAAACCATGCCTGGGACTTAAAACAGTTCAATTGTAGAAGATGCATGATCACAATAACAGAACAAAGAATATATCAGTTGAAGTGCAAACAAAAAAGCAATAGGTAACAAATAGCTTTTCTGGAAAAGTTCTTTTAAACCAGTGCTTCTCAATCTTGAGCATGAATCAGCCTCAGCTGCACAGATTGTTAAACTAGAGGTTGATCTACTCAGCCCCCAGAGTATCTGATACAGTAAGTATCGGGCGGAGCTCTATGGTTTGCATTTCTAACAAGCTTTCAGGTAATAAGGATGCTTTTGGTACTCAGATCATATAATTTGGGTATCTTGAGAGTCATTAAAACCAAATGCCAAGCACCTAAAACATTCCCAGACACGTAGCAAATGCTTGGAATGAATGACTATCATTTTGGTGTCCACTAAGAAGTATCCAAGAGATCAATGAGATGGGTTTTACTTTTCTGGAGGAAAAAAACCCAAACTATCTTAATGGTTTAACTAACTCCACGTCAAGTTCTTCAGAGCTCAGTATTGTCTATTTTCTCTTTACTCTCTAAAAGCACATTCCTCCATTCCTCTCTTTTGAATTAAAAATTGATTTTTTTTCTATTTAATCTCAGTTCTGAGAATGTTCTAATGTGTTATATTTTAAAGAGTAATCCTTCTTTTCCAAAATTTGGGGCACATAAAAGCCTGTAATTAACTACAATGAGTTTGGGGCAGAAATGAAAACAGAAGGTCTGCTCAGTGACTTACCTCAGGTGGATACAATTTTACTTGAAACGTAGGTCTTCTGCTATCAGGGAGGACACAGAGAAAAGCAAAGCTAGAACACAGACCTAAGAAACGAATTGGGGTTCTAAATTAAAAACTTCTTCATGAAGAAATATCCACTAGTGCTTATTCACCATTGGTGGAAATATAAATTAGCAAAGCTGCTATGCAAAACAGCCTGGAGATTCTTCAAAGAACTAAAAGCAGACCTACTATTCAATCCAGCAATCCTATCAGGGACAAGTATCAACCCAAAGGAAAAGAAATAATTTTATAAAAAAGACACCTACACCCACATGTTTATTGCAGCACAATTCATAGTTGTAAAGATAGGGAATCAACCTAATTGCCCATCAACTGATAAGTAGATAAAGAAAATGTGGTATGTGTGTATACTGTATCTACATATATTTATATACACGTATACACACATACATAAACATCATAAAATACTACCCAGCCATAAAAAAGGAGTGAAATAATGACTTTTGCAGCAACTTGGATGGAACTAGAGACCATTATCCTAAACAGGAATGAAAAAGCAAACACCACATGTTCTCATAAGTGGGAACTAAATGAGGGATGCATATGGTCACAAAGTGGTGTAGTGGACATTGGAAACTAAGAAGAGTGTGAATGGGAGTGGGGTGAGTGGTAAAAATCTACTTTTGAGGTACAACGTGCACTATTCTGGTGATGGGCCCAATGAAAGCTGTGACTTCAGAACTATACTTTTATTCTTATAAAAAAAACACTTTTACCTCCTAAATCTATTGAAACAAAAGAGAACTTCCTCACCCTGCAGCTGGTTAGGCATCAAATCAGAGGAGAGAAAGACCACAGCCTGGGGACCAGATTTAAGGACTGTTTCATCACCAGTTTCAACAAAGGAAAGGAATGAGAATCAAGTTTTACTCCAAATCTCAACTTTCTTTCTAACTGGTATGTCCATCCCTACCATTCAGACACTTCTGAGAATAATGGAGTAACTCCACCTTAAAAATGGAAAAGAATCTGCAGGATTCTCATTTATCTCAAATATTCTAAGAGCCTGATTCCTCCTTCTTAAGGAAACATGTCCTCTCACGTCTTTGCCAACAAATTATCAGGTTTAGAGGGGCTCTGGCATCTCTGAAAGCTGGGTTGACTCTGTGGCAGTGGATTCATTATTGATTTTGTTATCTAAATTACTAAAAACCTACTATGTGACATGCTTGTCCAGGGCCCAGGGGATACTGGAGCAAATTCACTTGGTTCCTACTTTCACAGATCTAGCCTGGGGGGGGTGGGGGGGGACATGCTGTGTTATGACACATGGAGTTTTAAGATGACAATGTCACATTCAGACTCTCCTCAAAATATTTTTAAATTGTTTATTAGTACATAGAAATTATCAAGTGTAGGTATTAAAATGCAGCTCCCAGGCTCCACCTTCGAGAGTTTAGTAGGTATGGAGTGAAGCCAGAACCCTAAATTTCCCACAATTTCCCAAATCAGCCTAATGTAGGTGGTCTTCACACCGCACTGTGGAGACATTGTTCAATTAAAGGGCATAGCTTCTTGCTGATGGATTTTGTTTATATGGTCTCCTAAGTTTAAGCAGACCAGATTTATTTAATAAAGGAATTACTCAAAATTAAATCTCTCTGCTTCAATCTCTTCCTCTGGTATTACAAAGGCCTTCAGGGAGCTATTTTAATTAAGTAGTTCACAGAGAGAACACCTGTTCAGGTGTGCCTTGGCTTTACTTGGAAAACAATGATTAAAAACCAAATCTCACTGCTCCTGGAAGGAGACATTCACCTATTTGTTTGAAGGCATAAACAATATTTGCAAAGTGGGGAAGGGCAGTGAGAGTATACGTTAGATTGCATGTAGATTCAAGCACCATCTGATAATACTGACTTGACACATGTAAGAAAGACAAATGGGCTTCATCTGGTGTGACCATTCTAGTCACTGAAGTTGGTTGTATGGAACTTTCCTTTCTTTTAAAAATAGATTGTATCATGTATATTCAAGGTTTACAATGTGATGTGATACAATACAGATAGAAAGTAAAATGCAGCTTTTCAATGAGCTTAATTCTGAAATTAGACTTCTAATGGGCAGAGAAGGCACGATATGGGACAAATGCTTGAGCCCCTGCTCCTCCAAGACAAGGGTACAAGTGAGTGAAAAAACCCAGACAAAACAGGGCCAGTTAGAATGATGCCAAGATAGATCATCACACTCCCAATCCACAGAAGTCCTTAGGAGACTTCCAAGCACTTAACCTCCTCCTAAGAAGACAAGACCAAGTCAGCCAGCATTGCTATTTTCTCTTCCTTCCCCACTGACAAAGTCCAATGCTCTGTTAATTGTCTTTTCATGTTCTAAGTCTTTTGCCTTCATCCCTTCACATGGAAAGGGGAGAGTGAAGATACAACTGGCATTGTTAGACTAGCTGGACAAGACATAAGCACAACCCATAACAAGAGAAGAGAAAAAAAACCTCACATCCCAAATAAAAAATAACTAAAAACCATGCCATGTCTTAAATGGATAGAAGTTCTTTGACTCTGGCTAGGAAGAAAAATAAAAATATCAGAAAGAGATAAAGTAGTAGGCTTCTGTCAAATGAGAATGCCCTGTGTGGCTTAAACTATATTATAAAAGTTGGAAAATTAGTGGTAGGTGTAGGATCTAAAAAGAGATCCTGAATTGCATTCAGACGACTTTTAGTCCACAACCTTTTATTAGTACAGCCATGTGTAAGGCTCCAGGACTGAGTTACCCATCAAGTCAAAACTTATCCACCCATTGTGCTCTGATGCCTTTCATTAGCATCACATCCACAAACATTTATGGAAAATAATACATGTAGAGTACAGGGTGAGCCAATATAGGAGGTCACAAAATTAAATCACAGGAGAACACCCATATAGGGAGACAAGATGCATGTGAACCATGTCCTTTCACCACATATGTGGAACCAATCAACTACCCACATCCTTATTGGCAACTCATATAGTAAGACAAGAATCAAAGAAGATTTCTTATAGAAATCAGAAGAAAATCTTGCAATGCATCGTAAGAGACAAAATAGTCATAATTTGATGAGGAGGAACCAGTAATGCATTGTAAGCACCAGATCCAAAGTCCCAGATTTTGAATTAGGTGAGTCTTTCCCTAAGAAAACAGTTACTAAAATAAATAAATAAATAAATAAATAAATAAATGTTCTGCAACAAATGCAAAATAAAAATAAGGTAGTATTTTCTACTGATAAAATTGGAAATATAAAATAGTTATGACTAAAGCTGGAAAATGATGCTTTAGGATTGTAGGATTGTATGTGACAGGCTTTAATTTTTCTTGAGGGTCAACTGGCAATGTATAACAATGGCCTTAAAATCTGTTACATCTGTTAGGACAAAAATGACACTTTTAAGAAATAAATGGATGTTGCTAAATATAAGGGACTTCAGCATGCAACTTCTATAAACCTTCAAAAACCTTTATGTCCAAGAGTAAAGGCTAGTTGAATTATGGTACATGCATATGATGTCAGTATAAAGGAGAAAATGTTTAATACCTTAGAAAACATTCATAACAACTGATGAAGTGCATGATCCAACTTCGGCTTTAAAAATATCTGCATTCAAAATCATCTAAACGTCTAGAAATGTCTTCACCAAAATAATCGAGCAATGATGGTTCTTTCTGAGTTGTAAAATTAAAGGCGATTTGTATTTTTTCTTTTTATTCACCTGTCATTTCCAAACTTTCCATATTGAACAGGTGTTACTTCAGCGAACAGACAGACCTGGAAAGTATCCATTTAACCGCGAAGGAGAGAAATTAGATAAATAAAAATCAGAGGTTTCCATTGCTCACAGTGTCAAATTCAGATTTGCTCGCCTGGCTTGGCCCCTGCCTGCTACCTCTGTCTCTCCTCTCACCATCTTCCTCTCAGCTCTAGCTGCATAGGGCTCCAGGTCTCTGGCCATTTGCTTCTACTACATGGCCTTAATATAGTAGAGTATATTATTTTTGCAATATGCATTCCCATCCTCCTCTCCATAAATATACATTCATGCCCACTTCCATGTGGCTTGACATGTCCCCAGTGGCAGGATTATATATCCCTGTCCTGTTGGTTTGGGGCTTTGATCAAAGGAATGACAGTGGACACAACAGAGGCCACATCCAAGTAGAAGCTTTAAGAGCCAACACAAATTTCCACAGAGCTCCGGATCTTCCTTTCTGCCAACCATTCTGTGTCCCACTTAGGAGCCATTTCTTCAGCTTGAGCCCCTGAATAAGAACCATAGCCACAGCCCAAATTGAGCTACAGTCACCCCTCAGCCTCCCTGTAATAAATTGTGGGGTGGAAACCATCGAGATCTGCAGATCGTTAATTGCTTCAGCAAGTCTGACTGCTATACCTAGGGCATTTCTTCATCTGGAATATTCTGGTGTCACTTCCCCACTCCTTTGCACAGTTACCTCCATCTCTATTCTAACCTCACTCTTTGACCAAATCAAATCTTCTTTCACAGCACTCTGCTTCTTAACACTTATGTCAGCCATAATTTCACAACTTTTATGTGACTGTTCAATCAAATCTTCTGTACTGTAAACTCCATGAGGGCTGAGTTAGTGACTATCTCTGTTCACCATGGTATCCCCAGCATATAGTACAATTCTTGGCACATAGTAAATCCTCAGTCAAAAATAGTTAAATCAATACATAAAGGGAAGTATGGATAAACTAATGGGGAAACTTGAACATGAGATTGAGAGGTACACTTCAAGGGAAACAAACTTATAGGAGAATTAGTGATCTTCAAGTGAGAAAACATAGGGGTTGTTTATAGTGACTATAGACATGTAGTAACAATGTCCAGGGTCTCCTGAATAATAATAACAGGTACTTTCAGTGCTAAAAGCACTTACACATATTAGTTCATATCATCCTGAGAGCAGCCCTGCAACGCAAGTACTATTTCTTGTCCTCCAGGGAGGGCTAGCACATTGTCCAGATCACATAGTCGAGAGCTGGTGGAACCAAAGAGTCAAATCCCAGCAGCCTGATACCAAGGTCTATGTTTGTATCCACTAGACTATGCTACCATTATTTTACCTGATAGAATACAAAGGCAGAGACCAGATTATGAGTATTGGGAACAGGTAAAACTCATAGGTGAGGCAAAGACATATTCATGTTTATCCTATCACCTAACATTCTCTGAGCTACTGATGGAGTGGGAAGGACAGCCTCAGGAGAACATTTCCCTTGGAGACAGGTGCATTTAAAAGTGGATTTTCCCACATCACTCTCATTATTTGACTCCCATTAATACCCTCTACCCAATTCACTAGAAAGACAATGTGAGTAACAAAAACACAACCATCAACACCCCAGTCCTCTTCACACCCCTTGCTGTGTCCAGCAAGACTCCCCACGTATCTTAGATGCTTAGTCAATGTGCTTTGAATCTAATGGATCCTGTGGTTCATGCCTTATGATTAAGTGATTGACATAAACAGTCATACGAGACCTAATTGCCTGTATAATAACTCCATTTAGGGAAGTAGGTAGGCCGTGAGAATCTCATTCTAAAACTAGACCTGACTCAAGAAGTTAGAAACCTAAACACAGATTGCCTCAGCCATGGAACAGGTTGAGAAATTGATTGTGAGGTCCATGCACCTGAGAGTCTTTTCTGGGGAGGGGCTAACATGCAGGAAATCAGTTTCAGGGCAGGTCACCTTGAGGGGCCTGCACCTCACCTGGAGGGAGCAGGTGGGGTCTGAAGAAAGGGTAAAACCGTGGCTCTGTGTCTGTGCTGGTGTCATAAGAACAGCACAATGATATCACTCTCAGTTTCTGCAGATGGACTATCTGTGAGGCTAAGACTCTCTCCTCTGACAAAGGTCAATTGTGAGTTAAAGGGAGGAGGAAGATGCGAGAGTCAGCTAGAAAATTCCTGGGGCAAGGGTAGAAGAGCAAATTGAAAACAATGGGGAATAGCTGGTCCCCAACTGGGTCTTACAGGCACCAGGAAACGCCAGGCTGGGAATATAGAATTTATTCAGTAGATACGTTCTCAGGCAGCATTTCTGCAAGTACAGGTACAAGACCATCTACACCAGAATCACCTAGGGGAATTTCTTTTTTAAATATAGATTGTAAATATAGATTCCTGGTCGGTGCTTGTGGAATCTGAGGGCTGCATGCAGAAATCTGCATTTTAATACCCCAGATAATTCCTACAAATCCTGAAATTTGGCAATCTCTGATCTGAAAGAAGATAATACTAACTTGCCAGTGTAGGGAAATAAAATCCCAAATCCTTAGATTTAGGACCTGAGCAATGATTATCCTTTCTCAAATATAATTTAACTCATCTTTAAGATTGCCTGGTGAGTAATTGCTTTTTAATAACAGACCTGGGATGTATTGCTAAACTTTTTGTTTGTTTTGTTTTTCTGATTTCCCCAACACTACATAGAGGAAAAACTGAAATTTCCTTTGCACCTGGTGGGCAGATCTCAACCTGTTGCTCAAGTTCTCCCTGCTGCATCTATCCAGAGAAAGCTGGCTCCTGGGGACAAGGTTGCGATACTGCCAGATTTCAGGTTATACAGCCAGAGCCTCCTTGGCCTGTATTGAAGTTCTTCTCTGGCAGCAGCTAGGGAGAGCCCCTGGCTCCTGATACCTGGCTTCGTTTTCTTACAGCTTTTCACTCAAGCAACAGAACGCGGATACTCTCCATTTTTCCACATCTGGGCCAAAATCCCAAGTCCTGGCTCTAACAATCCCAGATGATCCCCCAAAATAAATCATAGAGGCCAGGGCCGGGCTGATGGGGACCAATGCCAGCCACTCACCAGCTAACAGCAGCACACAGATAGCCTCTATGGGGCACCTGAGCTGGTTAGGCCAGTCCTGCCAGGAGCCAGGAAGGAAGCTAAGGAGGAGGGGGAGGGTGAAGATGCAGGGCTTGGAACGGAGCCTAGAAAGGATGAGGAGGGTGGGGCTACGCAGGTTTCTGCAGCAGGCTGACAGAGGAGGAAATCAGGGCAGAGGAATTATGTTTGGGCATGTGACACTGAAGGCTGGGCTTCTAGAAGGAGTTGGGGCTGCCTGCTCCAGCCAGGGATAAGAACAAGGCTCTGGCTATCATTCCCCTTTGATGGGGGGATGCCTGTGGTGGGCAGCAGCCCAGCTTTCCTTCCTGGTGGCCCCAGAAGAATAAAAATGCCCAAGAAGTGGGGACTCTGCCTGTCATAGCTGTGCAGTCTGCACCAAGAAGACAGGAGGTAAGTACCTTGCTGGATCCTAAGACAGGGACAGAGGGGTGCTGACTATTCTTCTCCGTTGTCCCCTTCACTTGCTGGTCTGGGGCAGGGATACTACTTCCAGGAGAGCTTCTAAGGCTGCCCTTGTACTCTGAGTCCTGGATCCAAAGCTGTGTCCACCTCCAGCTGCCAGCAGTCCCAGGCTCCCAGGGACCCTTCATCTTCTGTTGAATTGGGAAGCTCTTTGCCTGAGCATCAGGCCCAGCTGTGCAGTTGACAGAGTTACAAGAGCTGTTGCAGATGGTGATGGTGATCACTCTACGTGGTCTTATTACCTTCCACACACTGCAGAGCAGGCAGCCCTTGTAGGTAACTTCTGCCTTTCCTACTGCTTGGAAATTAGTCACCTGCGTGAAGAGCCTGAGAATTAGTCAGTACTTGTGCTATTTCAGGGCTTCTTTCCAAAAATTTACAAAACCATTATGCAGACTATGAAAGAAGTAAATGTGCTCTGGGAAAAGAGTGAGAGCTGGGATTTTTATGATGGTGCCTAATGAAAACAGCCATGGTAAGAGCTTATTAAAATCTTATAATTTCAAAGTATGCCTGGGAAGTGCATAACAAATTGTCACAAGCCTATGAGGCGGGTGTTGTTGTTATCTATGATTACTGAGGAGAAGGATGAGACTCGGGGAGATTAACTGAGCCAAACCAGTGTTAACTGATCGCTGAGCCTTCATGCTTTATTGTGCCAGATTTAACGGAGGGTCTTCCAGATTCAAAGTGTACAGAACTCGTGAGGAACAACTCAGGTTTATAAAGAATCTTTCTCCAGTAAGAACAGAAGTGAAAGTCTCCATCTCCAGCTGCTCTGCTCACAAACTAGCTCAGAGCTCCACTTCTGTGTCTCAGTTCTCTCTAGCCCTGTTGTGTGGATTTAGAGACTGTTAAGAGCACAGAGATCACGCAACTCAAGAGTGAAACAAATCCTTGAAAGCTCCAGAACCAGCCATGGAAAAGGGAAAGAAAAGTGTTTGAGAATGGAAAGCCAGACACTGGACCAGTTACATGGAGGCCGCTTGGAATTAAATTCAACCTCCTACATGTGGTTCACCAGACTCTTCATGACTCCAGATCTGGCCCTCTCTTCAACCTCATTTGATACCAGTTCCCCCTGCAACATTTGCTACTTCTGTCCTTTTCTGACCTGTGCACTTAGTCTTATCTCTGCCTGGAACACTTTTCCCTGGGCTTTTCCCAACACTGGCTGCCTCTTTTTAATCTACTTTCAATTCAAAGGCTGTCTCTTCACAGGACTTCCTAGACCACAGCATCTAAAATACTACACCCCAAGGACTCCCCTCACTATCTTGATTATTTTCATAATACTTAGCACAATCAAAATTCTGTCTTCTTGTTTATTTTTTCTCTCTCCAAGTAGCACATCAGTTCCATGAGGGTAGAGATGTTCTTTGTCTTCCACCTCCTGGACACTTACAGTATAGTGGAGTCCCTAATACAAGCAGCGGTTCCACTAACATTCATTGAGTGAATGAGTAATAAAAGGAAACAGGAGCTATCATGACAGGAGTTTACCTTCTCATTTAACACCTTCACTCAATCTGCCTCAGGAAGGTAAACATGTAAAGAGCGTCTAGGTTTTCAAGTGCTCAGGGGGCAACCAATTTTATTCCTGAGATAACATAAGGAAAAGGCTAAGTGGCATCAAAAGGATTTAGTTCTCTAAGAAAGCAAGGCCAGGTAAGACTGGCTCTGCTGGCCAGTCTTGATAAGCTACACCACCTGTCACTCACTCCAGCTTGTTCTCTAGAGGCTAGATGTGGTATTGATCTAGTATTGCCTAGGGTACTTGTCAAGCCAACACAATTTCAGAAAGCTGTGAATGCCCCCCTCTGCCCTGCTGTATCAACCCACCCACTGAAATTCCCACCAGGCTCTGCTCACATCTCTGTCGCTATTTGGGGTGCCGTTCATATCTAGGATGGGAAGAGAACCATATTCAAGATCAAGAGATACCAGGTGTTTCTATGGGCCTTACCACACTCTCCAAATATGGGCAAGTCCCTAAGTGTCTCCACTTCTCCTGTTTCTCTTCTGTAAAGTGAAATGATAACTGTGGCCCTTTATCGCACTTAAGGGTATGGTGAGATGCATGTGTAACATGAGCCCTTTGCAAAGTATTGAGTGTGACAGTGATGTAGAAACCCATGTAATGTCTCTTATTGAAAAACACCCAGCCCCACAGGCAATGGGAAGCAGAGAAAACACAGAAAATTACGTGTGTTTGGAAGAATTTCACTTGCAGAAAATTCACAATTCCAAAGAAATCTATTGGAGGAAGAGACTTCTACGTAGGATTCCTTTTATCAGGCAGCCACCTCAAGAACCAACTTACACACTTTAATTAACACCAAGCCTATTTGTTTTGCAGAGAAGAGCATTAGAATCCAGCCTAGTGATGCTTCCTCCTGGCAAACACACAGTGTTTGACAGTATTTCACATGCTGGTGGTTTTTATGGGCCCCATACTGCACTTATGTGTTCTTCATTGTAATGGGTATTAAGTGTTCCTCGCATCAGCCCTGGCCTCATCTCCATTTGATTTAAGAGACAGCTAATTTATATCTGATCCTCAGGTTGTTTCTGTGATCTCGTTTTTAAACCACTTCTATCAGGTTCTAATCCCTGGTGCTATTCTTGATTTTAGAAAATGCCTTTTTTGAAAGAAAATAAATTTTGCATCAGGAGATGAGCCAGAGTCCTGATGATTTTCTGGGGAGATAGTGGCCTGTAAGAAATGTACAAAGTACTGTGGAAACAGAATTACATTAAACATCTGGAGACCTGGGCTTTAATCCTGGCCATGCTTCTCAGGAAGCCTTTTCCAAGTCTTTGGGCCATGATGGGGATAGGAGAAACATTGGCAGTGAATTTCTACTGAGAATGTAGTAAATTCTAAGAGCTTTCCTTGGATAATCACTTGGATTATCCAAGAGATTATCCATGGCCTACTATCATGCCTACTATGTCTGTGTTTTGGAAACAGGAAATGTGAGGATTGGAGGTACACAGTGACCAGGCAGTAAGTGGTAGAACCAAGATTTGAGCACACATTGGTTGATTCAAGAGCACCTGCTCTTATCCAGCAGGTCCACAGCTATATCTTCAGGTGCACTACCCTGAAATCCTTCTTTACACCTGAGGTGATGTTACCAGACCTGTCCTCCTCACAGGAACCATCCAATGAGACAATGCCTATGAAAAATCCTTAGAAACTCTGCAGTTTCATTGTGTATTATTTACCCAGATTTAGAAAAAAAAAAAATTTTAAAGGCACCCCTTTCCTCCAATGGTACTTCTGAGGCCTTTAAAGAAAATGACAAATATTTTTGTAACGAAAACAAAATGGTGCCTCTCGCCAAAAGAGAACATGAGAATCAGGTCTAACCTAAAGCGTATGTTGTTTACAAGGCTGAAAACAAACTGTTTTAAATCCTTTAATTTAAGCTATTCTAGAAACTAATACCATAATAATGATAGCCAACGTTTATTAATTACTTCTTCACATCTGGTCCTGATAGGAATATCTCATCTCATGTGTAAGAAACAGTTAATCCGAGTGGCTGAAGAGGTGCATGCTTACAGCACCTGGCACCGTCAGTTGCTAGCTGTATGGCCTCAGGCAAGTTTCTTAACCCACTGTATGTTTTAGTTTCTCTGTCTGCAAGCAAGGATAATAATGAACCTATCTCCTGGGGTTCTTGTGAGAGTTATATAAATGAATACACATAAAGTGCCTGATATGTGATGAACTCTCAAATGTTTGCTGCTGCTGCAACCTTTCCCTCAATGCTTCTAGGAGTTAAGTCTTGTCCTCCCCAGCTTATAAGTGTAGGGACTGATGCATAGTCACATTGTGCAGCTAGAATCGGGATTGAATTTCCCACTGCCTTAATGCAGGGCATTTCTTCTTCAACATCATATTATAATAAATTCTCAAAAAAACACAAATTCCTCTGGGAATTCAGTTTGACAGGAGTTTGCTCTCCAAGATCCAACCTACTTTTTCTCTGGGGACCCACCTGTAGGTCCTTATTGATGTCCTGTCATCCTGTAAGCTGGCGAGTGAAGTGTCTTGTAGCAAATGACTTAAATTGTATCTCTGGGATTTACCCAGACCTGCCAGAAGTTTCTCCTCTATTGAGAATCCCCTCCCTGGGCAGGCAAGCACACTGGCCCAGAAGTGATAAGTTTGCTTATTAAAATCAATCAACGGAGCTACTGTTCCCCAAGACAGAATTCTGGACCTGGCCATTTGAGGGAGGTGCCCCTTTTAGCTCTGTGATAACATTGTCCTATGCTAGCTTAAATCTGCTGATAGAAAATCTCCTGAGATCACCAATGATGGGACAAGTGAAAACAAGAAATTGTTTCATGATCTATGCTGGCTAGTCAATGACGGTTGTCGATCCTTGTGCTCTTTACCTATGATGGCCAGTTGGATATTGATGTTATTTTAGTGCCTCACTCTGCCCCTGGGTGGGCACTAACTGGATTCTGCCACAATTCCACCATGCAACAAGTGCACCATGACCCCGAGAAAGCAGTCATCCTTGTGCCGTCTGCACCAAACATGCACCATTCTCAAATGCTTTTCTAGTAATAATACTAATTAATAATTAATAATAACTTCTCTTTATTGACTGATTGATACATGTGAGTTTACTTAATTAGTTCATGTAATCCTAACTCAACAACAAACTACAGCAGGTTCTAATATTACACTCTAATATTATCTGAGAGAAAAGGAAGCAGAAGTTCAGGAAACCCACATGGATGGCCAGGGTAGCCAGCCGAAGGTGGCAACACTGGGACATAATCCTGTGTGACGAAGCATGTGCCCTTCATGTCTGTGCTCAACTGCTCTAATTGCCTCTTGCCTGAATCAGCCTCACAGAGATGCCTTGATAACACATTATAGATTTGACTTGGAAAAACCTGCCTTGTGCTGGGCCACCTTCCCCACAGGAGATGTAGACAAATCTGCTTCTCCTGTTCTCTTGACTCTTCCAACCCTGGCCTAGCTAGTGAGACTCTTAGTATTTTCCTTTGCCTCATTTTGTCTAGAAATGGTTAAACTCCTTAACCACTCAGCTTGGCTTTCACAGATAACCCTTTAATCATAGGAATTACACAATAGGTTAACATAAGGAGAGAGCTTGTATCTCTCCCAGGAACCCTCAGACTCATCCTTACCCTTTGGTACAATAATCCAGTTGCATTTTTCCGATTTATCTTTCCTGCCTTTTACTGTTTTCAGCCTGTTTCAATAGCAAGATGGGTTTTATCACAGATCATAAAGCTATTTTCAATGCTGTGAGATAATTTGAATAATTGGAATCTGACCTTGAAAACTAGCTTGTGAATTCTGTCATGTACAAGCATAAACACAGGTGGTCTACATTGTGATCATAGGTCAAGAAAGTACTATCCCTCTTACGTGGTATTTATGCAACTGGGCTATTATCAGTAAAGTGAGTAGAGAGAGAGTGGGAAAGTCTGGTGAAAGCTTAGAGATCATCCCTTTTAATGACTTTGTGATCATGGACAAATAACTTATTTTTCACAGTAGCATACACCATGTCCATTTTGTTCAGCTTTGTGCATATTAACCAGTAACACTTTTACAGAATCTGGTCACTGTGCTCACCCTCTATGTACACTTTTTCCCTTAAACTCCAACCTCATGAAGTAAATACTGCAATCATAATTTTGCAGATAAAAAAGGTAAGGTTTACAAGGTTAAGAGCTTGAGTTTAAGACTAATTCTTTAGATGTCAGTATCCATTCCCTGGACAATTGCCATGGCCTGGGTGATGATTTGAGGTTAACTTTTCCTTTCCTGCCAGGAGATCATACACAAGTCTTTCCATGTGCACAGTCTCCTTCTGAAGCTCATGCTAAGGACATCTTACCAAAGCCCGTCACATTGTCCTGCTTCTCCTCATTGCCAACCTTGCAATCAATGACAGGAGTGGCTCTAGCCCAAGGCCATAGCCGTGCTCATTATCCCTTCCACTCTGTCTGCTCTCCCTGTCACGGAAAGACACTTCGTCAATAAGGGTAAATCTTTTTTCTTCCCTAATAACTAGAAGATCCTCCAAACAAATACTTGTGCTTACCTCTAAAAATAAAAACCATCTATTTCCTCTTCCTCTGTATGACAGAAAAGTCAGCAGATACTGTTGCAATTCCAGAGCACTCAGGGGAAAGGAGGGGCTGTCTCCTTCACCCTGAGAGAAAGGGCCACAGAGACAAGGGGCTTGGAGGTGACCCATAAGGATGTGAGCTGGCCTTCTCCATCTTGCTTGTCACTGTCCCCCACCAGCCAGAGCAGTTCCAAATACACAAGAGAGGCTTAAAGGTATATTTACTGAATCAGGTTATCAGTTTCTAAGAAAAGTGTGTGTCTACTAAAGACTTGATTTTTAGCTTTTTTTTTTTTTAACTTTTGGTTTGGCTTACTTAAGAGTAAAAGAAAAAATAAGGGAGAGGGTTTAGTGCTGGTCATAGGAATTCTTACCTTTGTAGACACATTTTCTTCTATCAACATCTCAGAAGAGTGTATCTCCGCCTGAGTAGGCTGGGTAGTCACAGGTGAAAGTTCAGTTGTGCAGTGACCATCCAAGGGTCCCTGGAGCCCCACTTTTTGCCCATATCCTTCTTCTTTATTTACTCCCTTTTCAGGGAAGATTTCCATTTATCAGTATAAGGACTATAAGATTTCCATTTATCGAGTATTAACAGTGGGCTAAATGTCTCCATATACTACTACATATGATCTTTACAAGATCCTCACCTCAACATTTTGCAGATGAAAAAAACTGATGCCTGGAAAATTAAAAATAACTTGCTACAGGACACATGATAAGTTGGTGACAAGCCCAGACCTCAAGGCCAGATCTGCTCCCAAGCCTAAGCTCTTCTCACTGGGCTGCACAGTGAGAAGGCAACCTCTTCTTGCCTTCAGCAGAGGTCTGTTATGAAACTTCCCTTGTGACACAGAGCCTGGTTCTTCTCTAACTCTTCTCAAGCCAGACACCACACCCATCCACACAAAAAGGTGTTGTTTGCTAGACGGGAAGTCCTTTAATGTCACCTACTATGAAACACCTGTGGTTGACATCTCTGTCTCTGTTAGGTGACAGGAACCCTCATAAGAGGCCTAGGCCTTTATTGGATTGGCAGCTCATTAGAAGAAGTGAGGGACTGCTGTGGGGTCTGAACATGATTCTAGCACTTAGAAAAGTCTGACCGTGAGTATAAGTCATGAGGCCTGAAGAGGAAAGCCATTTTTCTTGTCCAGCAAGTGAAGGTAAATGTCATTTGGGCTTTCAGTAAGGGGAAGGGAGTGTGTCCAACTTTTTTTTTTGTTTGTTGTTTTTTTTGAGACAGAGTCTTATTCTGTGACCTTGGGCAGAGTGCTGTGGCATCATAGCCTACAGCAACCTCAAACTCTTGGGCTCAAGCAGTTCTCCTGCCTTAGCCTCCTGAGCAGCTGGGACTACAAGGACCTGCCACAACACCCGGCTAAGTGTGTTCAACATTCATTGTGCAGCCTTCATTAATACTTTCCAGACATCATCATTTCGATGGAACTTACATTTGTTTAAAAAGGGAACCACTTTATGTGGGAAATTAGCATTCTTATCACCAAAGAAACTATAAAGTAAATAAAAAGAACACTGAACAATGTGTATAAAGTCCAGCCAAACATCGCTGACAGTTCTGGGCCTGAGATAGGTTCTTGCTTTGTTTAAAAGGGGAGGAAACTGTGAACTGGCACCATTTAGTGGACAAAGAGTTTCAGATTGGGAAGATGGACAAGTTCTGGAGATGGATGGTGGTGATGGTTGTACGATGATCTGAATGTGTTTAATGCCATTGGACTGTACACTTAAAATAGCTAAATGGGTAAATTTTATGTCTACTTTACTACAATTGGAAAAAAAAGAATGAGGCAGCTCTTATGTACAATTACGGAACAATCTTCAAGATATGTGGTAAGTGGGGGGAAAACTCGAAGTGTCAAACAGAATACTGCCCTTTGCAGCTTTTTTACATTCATATACATCTATGGTTGTACATGTCAGATTCCTCTGGAAGGATGACACAGTTTGATTCTGACGGGCAGAAGGGGCTCTGGTGGTTTAGAACAGAAAGAGAGGAAGGGAAGTTTTCTTGTTCAATGTTTATCATTCAGTTTGTGTTCTGTGGATATGTATTACTCATTCTAATTGATTAATAATACATTTTTAAAACCTTAAAAAAATAGGGAAAATTACCACCAAGGTAAAACTTGTCTCCTTAAAACCATGGTTCTTGACCTGGGCTGCACCCCACACTCCAGATGTTCAAAGTGACGTCCCCACCAGCAGCACTGGCATGACGTGGAAACTTGTGACAAATGCAAACTCTCAAACACCACCACCACCACCCATCAGATCCTTGGAATCAGAATGTGAATTTGACCAAGATTTCCAAGTAGTTTGCAGGATACTAAAGTCTGAGAAGCAGCAGAGAACTAATTAAATCAGCATCTTTGAGATGGGACTTGAGCCTGGGAGCAAACCACTGATTTATATAATTGGGAACATTGAAGCTGAATTTTGTTTCTATGTGATTCAATTATATTCAAAGTAAGTTTCACGTGCTTCTTTAAAAATCACTGCATGCTTCACACTCAAAATGACTATCTCAGATCTCAGGAATGCTGAAAACATAGAACTTGAAATACTGAGATTTGCCTAATTTTCATGGGAGAGAAGCTCTTATTTACTAGCTTTGAGAACATTTCCTTCTTATGTAAAATAGATCTCACAATTCTACACAAATGCATGCACTTATTAAGGTCCCTTTTATCTGGCAATGGAGCCAAAAGTAGGAGTATGGCAAAATTGAACTTTGGGACTAGAAATACATGGATTTGAATGCTTCTGTGAGCCTCACGACAAGTGGATTACTACCAACCCTGTATAGCTGTGATATTTAAATGAGACACTTTAGGTGATAATAGCTATGATATTTGTGTCTTCCTTTCCTTCTCCTGCCACCTACAGGTGTCTTGAGCTTCTCTGACTGTCACTGTCCCTTCACATTTGCTTATTCTACCCTGAGCTTTCCTATACAAAGAACATTTCTCACATTGCAGTTGAATCCAAGGAACTTGCATTCCAACTCCCCTGTCTCTTGACAAAGGGGAAAACTCTGCTGTCTCTTACCAAATTATCTGACACTTTTCTAAAATACAACTGAAACCTCATTACATGGATGAACAGCTTTCCATCAACTAATTCCTAGCTCTGATATTAATAGAATTGTTGCCGAGGCATTGCAGTTGGCCTCGGAGGCAGTCAGGAAGGCATCCTTGTCAGAGACCTGAGAAGGCTGCAAGGGTAAACAGAGCTAGTGGAAGCTACTGGGATCTCTGCATGGGTAGATGATGCCATGGAGAGAATTCCCTGGTTCTCTTCCACTGAGATGACAGAAATCAGTCCGGGGAGAGGGCTTGGGTGTCTAATCAGAGAATAGATAACCTCCTTCAACAGCGAGCAGAACCATCCTTTCAAAATGCAAATCTGAACTTGTTTAAACCCCTGTTATAAAGTCTAAGAACATCTCACTGCTTTGAGAATGAGTATCAACATTCTTCAGAGGGTCTACAAAGACTGACTTCTAGCTGTTACTTCCAGTCATCTCCCGAAATCTCATTTGTTTGACTATGAGATTGTCCCCCTCACCAGATTGAGTACTTGCTTTGTGTAACTCCTAGTTCCAAGGCCAAGTCTGATTTTGTTCAGTATCATAGCCCTAGGGCCTAGTACATGGCAGATGCCATATAAATATTCATGGAATTGATTAACAGGTGCAAAGATATCATATGAGGTTTCCTGTCTAATCTTCCACTCGCTGCTTTGCCCTGTTTCTTCCAGTAATGCTGAAATGCTGCTAGTTGCTGTCCTGGTATGAGGTGGTTTTCTACCTCTAAGCTTTTGCTTTCATTGTGCCCCCTACCTAACCCTGTCATCTGACCTCCCCACTTTGCCTGAGAAGTCTTACTCTGAGCAAGACTATCTCCCCCAGTGCACTCCCCTTGTCTGGCTGACTTGGTAGGCTGTTATAACCATCCTCAAGCCCCAACCTAGCCTCCTATTTTATCTAACTGTGTTCCATGTTTGTGTCTGCCTCTCCTTATGAAAAAAGAAACGAGAAAACGTAGAGTGTGTGTGGCATGGAAGATGATGATTGAGTAGGATGTGCGTGTGTGTGTAACTGTGCCACTGACATTTCATAGTGAAAGTATCAGGAACGGGTCCATCTCACCTCAGAGCTTCCACACTTGTTGTCCCCTCTACCCAGATGCTCTTTCTGCCTCTGTTCCTAATCATTTTAGTCTACCCTTCAGAGCTTGAATTGACTCTACCACTGCAGTACAGAAGCCTTTCCTGCCACTGCAGACTCAGTCAAACCCCCCATTTCTCTGCTTCTGGCTCTGATGTTTCCTTATGTGTTTGGTTACCATTTCTAATTCTGACCTGTGTGCTCATTTGGTTTAAGTTTGCCTTCCACTTTATGACCAGAAGCTTCATGGGGACTGACTATCATTGCTTTCCTCTAGCACCTAACATAGTGCCAAGCATGCCAGGCTGGAGGTGCTCATTGAAAATGAATATTTGATCATCTGCAGCCCTGAGTATGAAAACAGAGGGCAGCAGCTTCCCTTGCAGTGGTCCCAGGAGGGCCCCTCAATTGGCTGTGCACAGACTCCACCCACTTTTTCAGCATCTCTGGGGCTTGCCAGGAAGCACTCTGGCTGCAGGTCCCCACCCTGTCCCACCATATTCCCCTCCCCATTTAGATCAGGGCACAGCTCCCCGAGAGCTGGTTCTCTGGAGCCCTTAGCCAGGTGCTACTGACAACTCTGCTGAGGCAGCAAAGGGGCATGACAGCAAAACTGGAAGGGAAGGCAGGTGGCAGAGGGCCAGCAAAGCCGTGTCTTGTATATAGGTCTGATATCCCCAGACATTCTTCCCGGAAAAATAAGTCTCACCAGATGCTGGGGGCTGCAGGTGAGAGCTGCTGTCTTCCTCCTCCACCTAGGATGCCCCATTCAAAGCAGACAAATGACATGATTTGATGTGAGGTTTGTAATGACCTTCTAGGTGTTCCAATTCCTCACTCCCACTCCAGCTCCATCACTTATCCCTGAATGTTTTCCTGTCACTGACTTTAACAGGACATTGACATTCCTGACACTGCCAAACCATCCCAAAACTTTTGTTCCATCTGCCCCACCCTGGCAAGCTGGGAACTGGTATTTGTCCCCAGCCAGTTCCCAGTTAGATGCGTGTAAACATCCAGGCAGCCCAGGGAAAGCCGTAGAAGGCATGGGTGTGAGCGTGTCTGTCCCTGATGCATAGAAGTCCACTGGACATGGGTTGGGCAGTGGTCTGGTTATGCTACAGAGATTGGGCACAAAGAGAAGAGGCCTCTGGGGTCGGGAGCCTGGCCCCACACCCAGCTCTGTCTGATGTGTGCCTGCTCCCTGCTTCTGGAGCCTCATTTTGACACCCTGAAAACAAATAAGCACGAGTAGATTAGCAGCCTCCACATGGTGCTCTCCAGACCTGTAAGGTTTGGAAGAGATGGTTTAGAGCTGCCATTGTGGGCAAAGGAGCAGAACGCTGAGACCACCATCCAGCCACACACTTATCCCTATATCTGGAAACGTGTGCACACGCAATCAGACATACCACATCCACTCCTGTTCTTTCTTCTCAGGGAAGCTCCGTCTGTTTTATAAGGGACGTATGGCACAGTGGACAGTAAGAAAATAGGGATCAATGGAGCAGGATGGGAAAGGCGCCCTGAGCTTCAGTTCCTCCACAGCTGTCTGTTAGAAAGTCAGAAGAGTGCCATAGTTAAAAAGATGGGCTCCGGAGCCCAGCTGCCTGCTTTTGAATCTGGCTTCTACCACTTACTCACTGTGTGTTCTCAGGAAAGTTTCATAACCTCTCTGTGTTTTTGTTTCTTCATCTCTAAAATGGATGTAAAGGACTACTGACCTTGGAGTTACGGGAAATAAGAGTTAAAAACGTGAAATGCTTAGAACAATGCTAAACACAGTAAGTATTCACAAGCGTTGGCAGCTATGCTTAGCATTATTAAATCAGGGCTTATCATTTGGGAGATCATGGATCCCTCTGTGAATCTATTAAGGCTATGAACCCTTTCCCTGGAAAGCTGTATACTATCTTTTCCATTCAATTCAGAGAGCATTTGGCCCAATGTCTTCAGTGGAAAACAGGCCCAACACAGGAAAGGAATTTCCCCAAAATCATGTAATGAAGTAGCAGTAAAACGAGGGCTAGAGTTCAAGCTTCCCAATTTCCAGCCTGTAGTTTTTTTAGAACATACACTCCAAATATGCACATGGTCAAATTGTCCCATAGACTTGGATTCTGTAGCTGTTTTTCACTTAATCACTGTAAGACTTTGGACAAAGTTTCCTTTTTTTTTTTTATTTTATTTTTTTTTTGTAGAGACAGAGTCTCACTGTATCGCCCTCGGGTAGAGTGCCGTGGCGTCACACAGCTCACAGCAACCTCTAACTCTTGGGCTTACACAATTCTCTTGCCTCAGCCTCCCGAGCAGCTGGGACTACAGGCGCCCGCCACAGCACCCGGCTATTTTTTTGTTGCAGTTTGGCCGGGGCTGGGTTTGAACCTGCCACCCTCGGCATATGGGGCCGGCGCACTACTCACTGAGCACACAGACAAAGTTTCTTAATACCTCTTAGCCTTAGTTTCCTTATCTGTAGAGAGTAGGGATATATTATAACTTACGGGCTGCTACAAAGTTTCCACCTCAGTGGGACCAGAGTACAGGAGCTGCCCCAACTCAAGCCCCTGCTTCTAATGTAACAGATGGCCTGTTCTGGGAAGTAAAGACCACTGTCTACACGGATGGCAGGCTAAAGGCATGTGAAAGGTTTATATCCAAAACTTGTGATGGTACTAGAAAACGAGTTGGTGACTTTGGGGATAGCCCTGGTCCAAAGTGTGGGGAGAATAAGTGCTTCGTTCTGTCTTTTTTTATTTCCCCTCCCCCAATGGTTCAACCTTCTAGCAACCTTTTCTCTCAATCTTCAAATGTTATTTTGTCATATTTTGAAATTTTTTAAGGGCATCATTTAATGTGATTTAAAGAAGGTTGGGTTACTCACATGAGGAGGATGTTACTTGTGAGGCTGTCACACAAACCCAGGACTCCTTATTCTGAACTGAGGACACTTTCTATACTAAAGCAGACACTGTGGTCCTTCCAGAATCTTACAACTAAGCCCCGAAATTAGCCTGCAGCTTGTGTTTGGACAACAGCTTCACCTTAAACCTCTTCCTTGCTCCTAGGTCTGAACTATGAAAGGAATTTTTCTCACTATCCATTAAAAGGGAGCACTGAACAAGTTCCCAGTCTTTGATTCAAATTGGAGAAAGTCTACCTCCTCCATCCTGTATTGGTAAAGTTCTTTGCCTGAACAGCAACATAATTAGTACCTGGGCTTATGATCTACATATGTCTTTGCATTTTTCAACTATCATCAGCCCACCATGGGTTCTGTATCCATGGATTAACCAAGAGTGGATTAAAAATATTAAAAAAATAAGTAAAACTAGGAATGCAATAATAAATACTAATACAAATAAAAAACAATGTAGCATAACAAATATTTATATAACATTTGCATTTTATTAGGTATTATAAGAGATGATTTAAGGTATGCATAACAAATATTTATATAACATTTGCATTTTATTAGGTATTATAAAAGATGATTTAAGGTATGCAGGAGGGTGTGCATAGGTTATATGCAAATACTGCACCATGTTATTAACATATAAGTACTTGCGAATCCCCCGATGTTGATATCTATAGGAAGGGGGAAGGGCCTGGATCTAATACCCCACAAACACCAATGGATAATTACAGTTGGTTCATGTTTATAAGTGCATAGCTCTTCAGTTAGATATATAAAGTTTCTTGAGAATAGGATGATACTTTATAACCTCTTTGACGTTGATTCTAAAATAGCTCTGAACACAAAAGAAAGTTTAGTTTAACAAATATTTGTATACCTGACCAGGTGAAACATAAAAGCCTGCTTCATTTTTTTTTCAATAAATTAACGCATACATACATAAACTACACATATACACTGTGCATGAATGTTGAAGTGGCAAATAATTTGCACTTTTTGGAGAAGTATTTTACTGATTCAACCTAACTATCAAACAATGAACAATTTGGCAATTAAGTCCTGATAAATGATTGCTAATTATATTTTGTGACATACAACAAAGTCAATCCATTTTCATAATGGAAAAAACACAATATTTCTCTCAAATTACTACAAATCTCTCAAACAAGGTATACATTTATTCAAGCATCTTTCAAAGGGACCTAGTTTCAGGAATTGCAATTTGCTAAGAAACTGGACTGGGTATTTCTGTGGCAAATAGTTCCATTTACATTACACCCAGGCCCAGTAACACCACATGCCCTGAAATACTCATCACTATCTGTGTGAAGCTCCCGACCCTGTAAAAGGTACAAGAGCATAAAGAATAATAAAGGAGACAGAGCATTCAGTTTCTTTAAATTCTTTCGGCTTTTTTTGCCAGCACTTTCTTGCTTAGAGACCTTGACTAGAGGGAAATTAAAGAAACACATACTACAACCAAATTAGGATGGGAGATTTGGGCCGAGTAGATGGAGGTGAAGGGGAGAATGGATGGATGGGGATCATGAGCTCAGGAAGGCCAGCTTGCCAGCACAGACACAAGGTATGCGATGTCTTTACTTCACCAAAGCTGCTTTTATGAGGCTTCAGTCCCACAGCAGATGCTTCTTGGGCCAACCTGGTCTCCATGATCCGACACAATTCTGAGGAAGGGAAGGAAATAAAGGGAATCAGAATGGAATCCCTTCAGTGTCCCATTTTTTCCCTCAAATCTTAGCCCCCAGGATTTTAGAAGCACAACAGCCCTAGAAATTAGTCTTAGTTTTACAGGATGGTTCAGAGTCTTAGCAAAGGCTGCAAAAACATAGACTCTCTCCTAATTCCCATCCCAGTGCTTATTCCACAGAAGAATAAGAAAGAGTCTTATCTGTTTGGCTGCCAAGAGCCCATTAGGAAGGGTTCTTGTTGCCTTGTTTAACAGAGATAAATGTCTCCATCAAATTGAGGATGTTGTCACAATCTGCAGAACTGCTACAGTATGCGGGACATCAGGACCCTACCCTGTAAATGAGTCACGGGCCATCTTGTCCTCTTGCCTGCCCCAATGAGCCAGTGGCCTCAATGCCATTCTGCCTCACCTGTGCTACTAACCTTTTAAATATCCACACACCTTTGAATATGTAAACCCCACTCTTTGGGGCTGCAGAGAACACAGGGAAAAGTTGAATGCCATGTAGACAAACCCCCAATCCCCACCTCCCCAAGAAATTCCATCTGGAGTTCTTGGGCTCTTAAGTGGCAGAAAAAGCACAATTATTTAATATCTTTCTAGAATCTTAAAAATTAAAAATGATCATTTTCATCCCATAGTATTTTATTCTTCCTTGGGGAACTTATTTTTTATTATAGTAGAACCTCTGTACATTGACCACCCAGGGGGCAATAACAAGGTCATCAACATACAGAGGTGGTCAACATAAGGAACTAGGCCTACTATGCTGACGCATACATGTTTAATCTATGAAAATTAGGTCAACTTCAAAGAGGTGGTCAATATAGGGAGGTGGTCAACTATGTAGCTTCTACTATATTTTATTTCAGTCCTTTAATTGCCCTTTGTTCAGTCCTCCTTGTGACAACATGAGTTCACAGCTACACAGAAGACATAGGCTGTAGCCTGTAGCCTACAGCCCCTCCTCACATGTCCCCTCATCACCCATGGATGTGATCTCTCTCCCTAGTGGAGTGCAAGTTTCTGGGCAGTAACTACTTTTTGTTTGTTTTCTTGTGTCTTTACACGTAGTAAAGTGTTTGCTTAAATATTTGTCAACTGGAACATACTTAATTATGACATTAACCAAAATAGTTTACCGCTTACTATTTGGAGTTTTTGTTGACTTTTTTTTATTGTTAAATCATAGCTGTGTACGTTTGTGCAATCAAGGGGTGCAATGTGCTGGTTTCATATACAATCTGAAATATTCTCATCAAACTGTTCAGTGTAGCCTTCATGGCATTTTCTTAGTTATTGTATGTAGACATTTGTATTCTGCATTTAGTAGGTTTCACTTGTACCCATTCTAAGATGCACCGTAGGTGTGGCCCTACCTATTACCCTCCCTCCACTCTAAACTCCCCACTCTCTTCCCCTCCCTTGGCCCTTTCCCCGTATTCTTGAGCTATAGTTGGGTTTTAGCCTTCATATGAAAGCTATAAATTAGCTTCATAGTAGGGCCGAGTACATTGGATACTTTTTCTTCCATTCTTGAAATACTTTGCTAAGAAGAATATGTTCCAGCTCCATCCATGTAAACATGAAAGAGGTAAAGTCTCCATCTTTCTTTAAGGCTGCATAGTATTCCATGGTATACATGTACTACAGTTTGCTAGTCCATTCATGGTCAATGGGCATTTGGGCTTCTTCCATGACTTATCAATTATGAATTGGGCTGCAATAAACATTCTGGTATAGATGTCTTTGTTATATTGTGATTTTTGGTCTTCTGGGCATCTACCTAGTAAAGGAATTATAGGATCGAATGGCAGGTCTATTTTTAGATCTCTAAATGTTCTCCAAACATCCTTTCAAAAGGAATGTACTAGTGTGCATTCCCACCAGCAGTGTAGAAGTGTGCCCTTTTCTCCACATCCATGCCAACATCTCTGGTTTTGGGATTTTGTTACGTGGGCTACTCTTAACTGGAGTTAGGTGATATCTCAAAGTAGTTTTGATTTGCATTTCTCTGATGATTAAGGATGATGTGATTTTTTTCATGTGTCTGTAGATTATGCATCTGTCTTCTTTAGAGAAGTTTCTCTTCAAGTCCTTTGCCCACCTTGAGATGGGATCACTTGTTCTTTTCTTGCTGATATGTTTGAGTTCTCTGTGGATTCCGGTTATTAAACCTTTATCGGAGGCATAACCTGCAAATATTTTCTCCCATTCTGAGGGCTGTCTGTTTGCTTTACTTACTATGTTCTTGGCTGGGGAGAAGCTTTTTAGTTTAATCAGGTTTCAGTAGTGTATTTTTGATACTGCTTCAATTGCCTGGGGAGTCCTCCTCATAAAATATTCACCCAGGTCAATTCCTTCAAAAGTTTTCCCTGCACTTTCTTCAAGTATTTTTATAGTTTCATGTCTTAAGTTTAAATCTTTTATTCAGTGAGAGTTTATCTTAGTTAATGGTGAAAGGTGTGGGTCCAGTTTCAGTCTTTTACAGATCTCCAGCCAGTTCACCCAGCATTAAATAGGGAATCTTTTCCCCACTGAATGTTTTTAATGGCTTGTCAAAGATGAACAGTAAGTAGTTGGATTCATTTCTTGGTTCTCTGTCCTGTCCCAGACATCTACTTCTCTGTTTTTGTGCCAATACCATGCTGTTTTGATCACTATCGATTTATAATGCAGTCTTAGGTCTGGTAGCATGATTCCTCCAGCTTTGTTTTTATTTCTGAGCAATGTTTTAGCTATTTGAGGTTTTTTCTGATTCCATAAAAAATGAAGTATTATTTTTCCAAGATCTTTAAAGTATGACAAGGGAGCTTTATAGGAATTGCATTAAAATTATATATTGCTTTGGGTATTATAGACATTTTAACAATGTTGATTCTTACCAGCCATGAGCATGGTATGTTTTTCCATTTGTTAACATCTTCAGCTATTTATTTTCTTAAAGTTTCATAGATCTCTTTATAGAGATCTTTCACATCCTTTGTTAGATAAACTCCCAAATATTTCATCTTCTTTGGCACTACTGTGAAAGGAATAGAGTGCTTGACTGTTTTTTCAGCTTGGCTATTGTTGGTATATATAAAGACTACAGATTTATGGGTGTTGATTTTGTAGCCTGAGACATTGCTGTATTTCTTGATCACTTCTAAAAGTTTTGTGTAGAATCCCTAGTGTTTTCCAGATATACAATCATGTCATCTGCAAAGAGTGAAAGTTTGATCTCTTCTGACCCTATGAGGATACCCTTGATCGCCTTTTCTTCCCTAATTGCAATGGCTAAAACTTCCATTACAATGTTAAAGAGCAATGGAGACAATGGGCAACCTTGCCTGGTCCCTGATATAAGTGGAAATGATTTTAATTTAACTCCATTCAATATGATATTGGCTTTGGGTTTGCTATAGATGGCCTCTATTAGTTTAAGAAATGTCCCTTCTATACCAATTTTCTTAAGTGTTCTGATCATGAAGGAATGCTGGATATTATCAAAAGCTTTTTCTGCATCAGTTGAGAGAATCATATGGTCTTTATTTTTTTGTTTGTTTATGTGCTGAATTACATTTATAGATTTACGTATATTGAACCAGCCTTGAGACCCTGGGATAAATCCCACTTGGTCATGGTGTATAATTTGTTTGATGTGTTGTTGGATTCTGTTTGTTAGGGTCTTATGGAGTATTTTTGCATCAATATTCATTAGTGATATTGTTCTATAATTTTCTTTTCTTGTTCGGTCTTTCCCTGGTTTAGGTATCAAGGTGATGTTTGTTTCATAGAATGTGTTGGGTAGTATTCCTTCTTTATCTATATTTTGGAAGAGGTTTGTAATATAGGTGCCAGTTCTTCTTTAAATGTTTGGTAGAATTCTGACATAAAGCCATCTGGTACTGGGCTTTTCTTTTTAGGGAGATTTTGTATAGTTGATGCTATTTCAGAACTTGATATAGTTCTGTTCAACATTTCCGCTTCGTTCTGGCTAAGTCTTGGTAGATAGCATGCTTCCAAGTATTTGTCGATTTCTTTCAGATTTTCATATTTCTGAGAGTAAAATTTCTTGTAATATTCGTTAAGGAATTTTTTAATTCCTGAGGGGTCTGTTGTTATTTCATCTTTACCTTTTCTGATTGATGAAATTAGAGATTTTACTGTTTTTTTCCAGGTTGGGTTGGCCAAAGGTTTATCTATGTTATTGACCTTTTCAAAAAACCAACTTTTGGTTTTATTGATCTGTTGTATAATTCTTTTCTTTTCAATTTCATTTAATTCTGCTCTGATTTTGGTTATTTCTTTTCTTCTACTGGTTTTGGGGTTGGAATAATCCTCCTTCTCCAGTTGCTTGAGATGTCCCATTAAGTTATTAACTTCCTCTCTTTCCATTTTCTTGAGGAAGGCTTGCAGTGCTATAAATTTCCCTCTTAGGACTGCCTTTGCAGTATCCCAGAAGTTCTGATAATTCATGTCTTCATTGTTGTTTTGTTGTAAAAATTCGATGATTTCCTTCTTAATCTCGTCTATAACCCATCTATCCTTCAGCATAAGGTTATTTAGCTTCTATGTTTTTGTATGGGTATGCAGATTCCTATTGTTACTGAGTTCAACTTTTATTTTATGATGGTCTATGAAGATGCAAGGAACAATTATTTTAAATTTGCTGAGGTTAGATTTGTGGCCTAGGATGTGGTTGATTTTGGAGTATGTTCCATGGGCTGATGAGAAGAATCTGTATTCAGGTTTTTTGGGATGAAATGTTCTGTAGATGTCTGTTAAGTCCAGATGTTGAATGGTTAAGTTTAAATCTAAGATTTTTTTGCTTAGCTTCTTTTTGGAGGATCTATCCAGCATGCTAAAGGGGTGTTAATAACTCCAACTATTATGGAACTGGAGGAAATCAAGTTGCTCATGTCGTTTAGAGTTTCCTGGGTGCATAAATATTAATAATTGAAATCTCATCATATTGAGTATTTAAAGTGTCCATCCTTATCCTTCCTTATTTCAGTTGGTTTAAAGCCTATTGCATCTGTGAATAGGATTGCAACATCTGCTTTTTTCTGCTTTCCATTTGCCTGGAGTGTAGATGACCATCCCTTCACCTTGAGTCTATATTTGTCTTTTAATGTAAGATGCGATTCTTGTATGAAGCAAATATGGCTTGAGTTATTGTATCCAGTCAGCTAATCTGTGCCTCTTTAGAGGACAATTCAAACCATTCACATTGACTGAGAATATTGATAAGCCTTTTGGGAGTCTGGTGGACATTTTTAATCCTTTTGCAACTGTGGAAGTTGGAATTTGACCAAAATTTTCTGGGTGGGTTTACTTTTGTGGTGGAGGATAATGCTGGTCTTTATGGAGGATAGGTCTGAGAATATCCTGGAGAGCTGGTTTAGTTGTGGAAAATTCATTCAACATGTGAGTGTCATTATATGTGAAACTTGGTAAACGTGGAATGTAAGTGTCTTAGCACAGTAACTGAAAGAATGCCAGGAAGGCTATGTTAACCAGTGTGATGAAAGTATGTCAAACAGTCTGTGAAGCTAGTGAATGATGCCCCATGATCATATCAATGTACATAGCTATTATTTAATAAAAAAATAATAAATTATTTAATTTCTCCATAATAAATGAAACTCAGTTACCTGGGTACAGGATCCTGGGTTGAAAGTTATTTTGTTTTAGGAGATTAAAAGTTGATGACCATCCTATTCTAGCTTGAAAGTTTTCAGCAGAGAGATCTGCAGTTATTCTAATATCCTTCCCTTTGTAGGTTATGGTTTTCTTTGGTCTGGCTGTTTTCAGAATTTTCTCCTTCATATTAACTTTAGTGAAATTGATTATGATGTGTCTGGGGGATGTCATATTTGAGTTGAGTCATGCTGGAGTTCTGAAACTGTCTGCTATCTGAATTTCAGAATCTCATGGCATGTCTGGAAAGTTATCCTTCATAATATCATAGAGAAGGCACTCTGTGCCTTGTGAAGCCACTTCATCACTTTCGGGGATCCCTATAAGATGAATATTAGTTTTCTTTGAATTATCCCAGAGCTCTCTGAGAGAGTGGTCTGTTTTTGCCCTCCATTTCTCTTCCTCTTCGAGAGTTTTGGAGCATTCGAAAGCTTTGTCTTCAATGTCAGAAATCCTTTCTTCTGCTTGCTCCTTTCTGTTACTGAGGGATTCTACTGTGTTTCTCAGATTTGAGGGCTGCAACTTCTTGTCTCAATGTGCCAAAATCTTTGGTCATTTGGTCTTTGAATTTGTTGAGTCCTTGAGACTATTTTTGGGTTACTGCTTGGAATTCTAATTCAATCTTATTTGCTATCCAGATTCTGAATTTGATTTCTGACATCTCAGCTATTTGTTTGTGCATGGGATCTTGTTCTGTGTCTGCCCCATTGTTCCTTGGGGGAGTTGATCTACTCTGATTATTCATATTGCCAGAGTTTTTACCTTGAATTTGCCTCATGATTGTTTTTCACCATTGTCTCTGGCTATTCTCAGAGTTGGGGAGGTGTCTCTCCAAGATTAGACCCCAGTGGAATCACTCTATTGTTGCTGGATCTTTGTAGGGAGTGACCCTGTGTAGTTCCTCTGTGGCTGCCCCAGCCAGGGAGTTCTGTTTGTGGGAGCAGCTCTGGACACCCCCGGATCCAGCAACAAGGCAGAGGATGGTGCACACAGTTCTGGGAGTGCCTGGCACCCAGTGACTTTGGCACAGAGGGCCCTAGGCTCTAGCAGTCTCTGGCCAGGAGAAGGGCTCTGTGCAGAGGCAGGAGGGCTCCCAAGGGCACCCGGCTACCAGAGTCCCTAGCCAGATGAGTGGGCAGGTGTGGAGGCAGGGGAGGTACAGGATCGAGGACATGGAGTTGCGCAGCTCCCGGAGTTTCTGGTCAGGGCATAGGGAGGCCCGGCAGGTGGGGTAGTGGGTCCCTGCACATCTCTTACCAGTCTGGATGTGCGCAGCTCTTCCAGAGGTCCAGGAGGGTGCTGATCCTGGGTCCTGGCACAGCTCTTCCAGAGGTGGGAGGGTGCTGATCATGGGTCCCGGCTTTGCTTTGTTTTGTTTTGTACTTCAGAATATTAAGGGGTTCAGATGCTTTGCTTACATATATTATTTTGGTGCAGATTGAGTCAAAGTTATACACACACTTCCTTTGTGTCAGATACTGACCTCAGATCTCTATGTGCATCAATATATTTAACAAACAGGACACTGTTGCCTCATAGATTAAATGAGAATAATATTATCATATTTTTTATGTCTAAAGAAACCAAGCTGGGTCAGATAGTCCCTGGAGGTGGATTTCATCTCTAAGACTATAAGCCTTTGATGACTTCTCTGAAGTCCTGGAATATAAACTATTTTGTCTTAAATCCTGTTGAAAGAAAGATATTTCCCACAGTTTACAAAAAGACCTAACCAAGCTCACACATGCTTGGGGTAGAGTTTCAATGTGTCTAAGCATGTTCACTCCCCCTTTCAACCATAACCAAGCCCTGCTACATAAATGACCTGCTTCTAGCCAGCTCTGTACTTAAGCGGCCACATTTGGTGACGGCAACTTCAACCTTCCCTGTAATTCATTTCAGGTCATTCTTTTCTCTCACCAAATCCTTCTAGGTCAAGTTCATTGAAGTGAATATTCCTAGTTTTTAATTCTTAGTCATTGTCTTAAAACTGGGGTATGTGGCGGTGGGGATGAGGGAGAATGTTATAATCCAGAGAGTTTCCAAGATGGCAGCAGAAAAGTCAGTGTGGGGTTAGTTCTAGCTCCTCTGTCCTCAGCACCACAAAGATCACGCTATTTGTGAATGTTTAACCTGAAATGCAAAAGACAGTCTCTACTACTGGCCAGCTTCAGTCTACTGGGAAAGTTTCTTCTCCATTTTTTAAAGAGAACATTAATGCAATTTCCTTGATTCTAAGTCATATACCTTTTTGGCAATTGAAATTTCTTAATTAGATTCAAGCTTATAAATTATTACCACATCTAATATAGTATTTCTTCTCTTTCCCCTTTAAAACTCCTCCAAATTATTGAATTGATTGTCTTACCACTAAAAAAAAAGGAAAAAAAGTCCACCTCGGTACTGAAATACAATCTTTTGTTTAATTTACAAAGTAGTGCCACCTGAATGAGACTAAACTTAGTAGAGTATCTTGAAAACTGTAGAGACCTATATAAGCTCTCATTATTATTATTATTACTAGTATTATTCAGCTGATTACTGGACATTTATTGAACATATACTATGTGCCAGATTTTGCTCTCAGTATAGAGGCTAGAGTATTAAATAAAATTGACCAAGTCCCTGTTTTCATAACATTTTCCTTCCAGTGAGAACAGTTTGAGAAGATGCATATAAATTAGGGATATCTCAGAAAGTGATGAATACTATGAATAAAATGAACATGGTCATTGAGTAGGACCTGGGGAAGACTGTTTGAGTTGAGACTGTCAGGGAAAATCTGCCTGAGCTGAAACTTGAATGTGAAAAAGGAGCCAGTCTCATCTGGAAGAGAAGTGGATGGAAGAGCATTTTAGGCATGATAGGAGCAAACACAAAGGCCCTCAGTTAGGCTTGTCAAGAGTCAGATGGGTAAAGAGCATAGCTGGAGCTTATTGGACAAGATGCAGAAAAGGGTGAGATAAGGAGAGAAAGGAACAGGGACCAGACCTTTGTAGCTCTACTTAGGCTGTGATCAAGAGCTTGGATTTTAATTTAATCAGCCTTTAACAAACTCAGGAACTAAAACCCAAAGGTCAAGTGACTTGTTCAAGGTCATTGAAACACTCTATGGTTTTGGAAATTGGATCTCTTCACTTCCTGAAAGTTGTTCTGCTTTACTGAGCTGCTTGCAACCTGCAATCTCCACCTCGGCCAGCACAGACCTTGGAGATGGAACTTGATGCTTCTCTGCACTCTCCATAATTGCGGGGTTTTTTTCTGAGTTCTTTCTCTAATACATTATTTCCCCCCTAATTAGAGATGAATAGATTATCATCACTTAGCAGTTTTATAAAATAAAGTAAAAAAAGTAATTCCAAGCTATTTAAAGTCAACTTTAGTTATTTAAATATTGAAATAGTCAAGATGGAAACAAGCTCTGGTGGGTGGCTCTGCTAACCAGCTCCTCTGAGCTGCCGCTAATGCTGTTTCAAGGGGAACCACACATTGACCCACTATGTCTAACAGAATCCTGCTCCTGGGTTCAGGACACTTTCTCTGTCTCAAAAGATAAGTCTGAAAAATCCATTCACATCCCTCCAACATGTTTCTCTGTTCCCAGGTGTTCCAGGGACCATCCTGGGGATGCCTAGTGGAGGAATCAGTGTACTATGTGACACAAAAAAAGCTCTAGTAGCAGACTCAGAATTTGGGTCATTCTCCAATGTCATATTATTCCTCCTCATCTATTGAATGAGAATAATAGTACTTAATTTGGAGGGCTTTCATAATAATTAAAATGTGCAGCATCTAGCCAAGTATCTGGCACTGTGGTGTCCCTTCCTTTCCTATAACATCTTGGAACCAGGACTGTCCATGTCCTGGGTCAATCTGCCTCTTTCCACTCCATCTATAATAAGGTGGTTCAAAAACTATTTAATGAGCACCTACTGAATGCCTTGAACTATACCACATACACATAACCAGTTAATATTTAGGGGTGTTTATCACATGTCTCTTATCATACCAGGCATTAAGAAAAAAAAATCTATGGGAGGTAGAATGAGACACAGCTTCTGTCCTAAATAGCTAGAACTCTTACAAGGACAATTTCCAACTAGAATATTCTTTAAGATTTCATGTCTTCAAATGTCAGAATGAATTTGCTAAGGAGGAACAGAAAGAAGAGAGAGGAATATGAACTGGAGCAGGCAGAGAAGCCTTCTGAAAAATGCTAAAAGGAATGGGGAGGTGGCTTGAGCTGGGCAAAACTAGAGTAAACTGAGAAGAGAGGCACTGGCTTCCAGACTAGGGACCAGTAGGGGTAGAGGCACAGGCTGGACATGGTGCATGTGTGAACACAGAGAGGATGGCAAGAGGATGATAACCCCTGCTCCAATCTGGATTAGGCCTCATGTGAGGGAAATAGCAGAGAATGTTTTGGGGGACACATGGGTACGTACTCTGATTTCTTCCCATGATAAGAATGTAGCTTTTTAAATACCAAGATGAAAAGTCTGGGAAGACTCAGAGTTCTTACTTCTTCAAGAATATTAATACAAGCCCTAAATGTAATTCTGATGTGGCAGCACCCTCTCTAGCCACAGTATCTGTGTGGACTAGTCATCAGAAGCTGCATGTCCTGTTCAGGAGTGAAGAATTCAAGAAAAATGTAGTCAACATTTGCTGCAAGATAGGTCTTCCATCAATAGTTTGAATTCTTGGCCAAATAAACAAGCTTCTCTCAGTGTTAGGGAAGGGTGCCCTTCCTGACATCTGAGTTGCAGTGCCTCTTCTAGGGCCCCCAGAGCACAAGGTGCTCCCCACATCTGAGCCTTCATAACACCATTCTGGTGTGGCCTTCCTATGTCTGGCCCCATGAGATGACAGGCCATCTGAGGTGAACAGGTTCCATACTTAATCTGTCCACCATCATTCCCCAGAGCTTTGCACAGTACTTGGCCCAGAGTAGGTCTGATTAATATTTAATATATTGAATCAAATCAACATAAGTTTTCTTACAGCAGAGGGTAGTGGGTGGAAAATAAGGAAGATGGGTCAGAACTTGCAGGACATAAAGTCTGACAGAAGGATGGATGATGAAAGGGCAGAAGGAGGGGTGAGCAGTGGAATAAAGGAATAATGAGCATCAAATTGTACTGTTTTCTTCCCTTTCAGCAGGAGGATGGGGATGAATGAAATAAAATTAACTAAATCATTAGCATGATGGGAACCAGAATGTTCTCTCATGCTGGGAGCTGGGATGTAACCAGGTTGTTCTGTCTGCCAGCTTCCATGCCTTTCAGATCCATATCACTTCCATAAGAACAGAGTAAGCAACTCAAACCTGGCTGGCCTCAGGGTCCTCTTCTGGATGAAATCTCAGCAGGAAAGGGAGATGGAGAGAGGGAGGAGTAAACAGTGTCAGCTAGTCCCAGTGCTTTAGAAGCAGATGGGCAGCCTCACTCAGGAAGCATGAAGCTTTGGTGGATGAGCTGTGAAATCAGGTCTTCAGTGGTTTGAATCCATATTTCTCTACTTACTAGTTCAATGACTATCATCAAGTGAACGTTCAGTGGCAGAGGTGGTTCTTCTAATAATGCTGAAGATTATCTTACGTGTCCATCTTATTATTGCACTAAAGAGATCTCCATAGGTGTGTACCCAAAGCAGGAAAGTAGAAAGGGAAAAATCATTGAGAGAAAACCAGGACAGAACCAGAGAGCTCAAAAAGGATCACATTTTAGTAATTCCCATTTCTGTTAGTTCTGTAAAAAGACTAAACATAGTGGAATGAGTCAGAAATGACTTCTAATGTTGGCTTTGCTCATGCCTGGCTCAGGATAATTAGCTCCAAGTGCACATCAGACAAACTTTGAACTCCCAGTGGCTTCCTGGATGGTCAGGTCCTTCCCCCTGTGTCACAGACCTGTGTGGGTTGGGAGGCCGCCATTGACCCATGCTGCAAGCTCTCCAGGGTTACCGAGGCAGAGCATAAGTGGTGAAGGAGGAACACCAGCTCCTCAGTGCCTCAGCCTGGGAGTGGCACATATCACTGCTGCTCACACGTCAGTCATAATGCCAGTCACCAGGTCCACCCAAAACACAAAGAGAACTGGGATATACAGAGCAGCAGGTGGATATTTGATGCACTATCTCTGCCACAACCACTTTCTTCTGGGATGACACTGGAGAGATCACTCAACCTCTTTGAGCCTTGGTTTTCGCAAATTTTAAATGGACTTAACAGTTCCTGTGCATGAAGCTTTGAATTACAAGGGATGATGCAGGTAAAGAGTTTGGCATTTTGAGTGGCAGGTGTGAAAACTATTCAATATCCATGTTACTGTGTAGATTAATAAATACTATGTGGACAAAAGAAACAGGCTCAAACTAACTTAAGAAAATGTGGAATTTATTGAAGGGATTGGGGTAACTTATAGAATCTAAGTGAACACCAGAGAACCAGATTTTAAAGGGCAGAAATCTGGTGCTCCATGGCAGGAAGTTTAGAAAATAACAGTATTTAGATGAGCACCAACCCCTTGGCAAACCAAGGACTGGGTATGCTGATAGTCCTCCTCCCCAAAGGCTCCATCCAGGGAAGAGGTAGTCCTTTTACAGGAAATCTGGGTGCTGTTACTGGAACAGAAGGAGTGGAACCTTAGTGGCCAAAAATAACAAATTTTCATTCATTTGTTAGTTCACAGTAAGTCACATACAAATCAAACAAGACCAAATCACAGTGACTCAACCAAAAGCAGAGAGGAGCAGTCAATTGGTAGATTGACTCAGTCATGTTCTCAGAGACCCAGGCCTTCTAGCTTTCCTCTCTGCTATCCTCAGCACATTGGCTTGTTATCCCCATACCTTATAGTCACAAATCGGCCACTTCATGTCCAGCAGAAGGAAGAAGGAAAAGTGATACCTGCAGACCCTCCAGTACAGCTCATTGGATGAAACTGTAGCTCGTGGCTACTCCAAGCTGCAAGGGATCTTGGGAAATTCTTTTAGTTTATTAAATAACCCTTGATAGATTTAAGTAAAGAATAAGAAGCTGGGCATAGATGTCTGATAAACGTCCACAGTTTAACGTTATTGTTAATAAACTAACATCCTGTTATAAGGAAGAGGTGGAAGGAAACACTTATTGGTCACAATAATTCCTTCTGCTATCTCTTAAATCTTTACTCTAAGGTGTTTAGAGGGAAGATGTCAGGTATAAAACTGTTCCCTGGGGTCTGCAGACCCCCTTCATAAGGGCCTTAGGTAACATAAGCAACTGTGGATATGGAAGGTGAACTGGCTGCTTGATGTTTTCTCAGAGGGTGCTTCTAGATAAATCCCTGCACCTGAAAACTCCCTTTACAGTGAAATTCTCAAAAATCCAACACAATCCACTTCCATGGTCACACATTAACAAGAAAGACAGCAGAATATTTTATAATACTAATATGTCTTGCATAGTAGTTGGTCTATTCCAAGGGTTCAATTAATGGAAGTTATTTCTAACTTCCCTCACAACAAATCTTTTTTCAGTTTTTGATATTCAAAATCTAAAATTCCAAGTCTAAAAGCCAGATATTGACACAGGTCTAGTTAACAGACACCCCTTTGGGCAGATTTCCATGGGGAATAGAAGAAAAAGGTAGAGAGAGAGAAAGTGGAGAAAGAACATGGGTAAGTGTCTAGAGAGTTGTCATTTCTTGGATAAATAGAATTGTCCCATTTCTTTCTTAGTCCTCTCCCATCCAACTTTTTACCCCAGACACATTTTACTTTATTACAGTGAAACTACGTAGGCTTAAGACAGAAGTATGGGCATAAACACTTATGCTTTTCAATATTTTACAAAAGACTCAGTTTGTCGTCCATTTAATAGCCAGGGTTTATTGAATGTCTGCAATGTGTGACATGCCACAGTTAGGGTTTTACGTACTTTCTAATAGCAATATTAGTTATGGTTTTACATGCCTCATGATAGCAATATTAGTTAACTTTTAGGAAGTGCTCAGTGATTCCCAGGCTCTGTGCTAAGTGTTTTCTATAAATGATCTTCTTTACTTACCACAACAACTCCGCCACATAAAGGTCCTATGACCTCACCTATTTTAGATGAGGAAATCAAGGACCAAGGCAAGTTATAATATATGTGAAATGTCATAGTTTAGAGTGGAAGATCTGGGAATCAGACTAGCTCTCTTAAGCACATTGTTATGCTGTGTTTAATTTTCTCAGCAGCCATGTGTGACACAGATTGTCTCATCTTACACCCAAGCATTCCAGGACTCCAGGAGATGGGTAACATGCCCAAGGCCAAGAAGAGACCTGTTATGACACATCCAGGATTAAACTCAGGCCCATCTGAATTTTAAATGCAAAGCTGGGCTATTCCACAAAGCTTCTTACCAATGGCGGAATATATCTAGTATTTAAATCTTTACTCTAATTCAACTAGCAAGAGTTGCATGCACAATATAATGGAGCAATCAAGAACTCCATACCCAAACTAGCTTTCTGACATAAGGAAAGTTTCTTAACTTCTCTAAGCCTCAGCTTACTTATCTGTAAAATGAGACTAACACTACAGCAGTATGTGGCAGGTCCATTGTAAGGGATTTATAGAATACCCAGCCCAAAGTTACAGTTCAATAAAAGTTGCTATTTTTCTTATAGTTTGTTTAAATTTTATATATTTTCTAAATCATCATATAGTCTTTAAGAGTCTGCCTCTCTCTCTGGGATTCAGTTTCCCCATTTGTCTCAGTATCATCAAGTCCCTTTCCAACCGTTCTACACATCTCACATTTCAGAGTCAGGTGCCAAGTGAAGCCAAGCTGTCTCATGCTGGCTCCTAAGAGAAGCATAAGGTCTTTGTGAAAATAAACATGTGGTTATTTTTGGCAACAGAGGTGCCAACAGCCCCCAAATTCTTATGATTATAATAGCTGCTACTTGTAGACACTTCGCTTCATGCCAACTGCTCTTCAGAACATGATAGATACATAATCATATGTAATTCAAGGATCTACTCATCCAATTCCTTCTCTCTTGCTGATGTTGGTAAAAATATATATATATATATTGCCCAAAATATATATTGCCAATTGGGCAGTCCTGACAAGGCATCACATTCGCTAAAATATATAATGTGATACACACAGATATAGCTACGTACAGAGATGTAAAGATTGGTAATATGATACCTTATAACTTGTCAGGACTGTCTGCCCATCGTGCAATTATGAAGACCCCAAATCTACTCCTCATAGTCTCCCTGTAATGCTGATACTATAAATATCTCTATCTCTCTATATAGATAAGGATCTGAGGCACAAAGAGATTACGTAGCTTCCCCAGCAAGGATGATGGAAGTCTGTCACTGTAACCACTCTTGAGACCTTAGACCAGGCATCCTCCAACTTTTTAAACAGGGGGTCAATTCACTGTCCCTCAGACTATTGGAGGGCTGGACTAGAGTTAAAAAACAAAAAAAAACTATGAACAAATTCCTATGCACACTGCACATATCTTATTTTGAATTAAAAAACAAAACAAGAACAAATACAATTCACACTGCTTCATGTGGCTCGCGGGCCGCAGTTTGAGGATGCCTGCCTTAGACTATCAACTACTCTTCATGTTCTGAGATTTTCTGAGTTCAAGCCTGTTTTATAAAAACAGGAATGTCCAGCTGCCTGATAGTAAGAAAGCCCTGGACTCTTGCCTAGTCCCAAGGAGCATTTTCATGGGAAGAGTGCAGGGTTGGTATGTGTATCCTTAGCAGGAAGCCCCCAATGTAGGGGATTGCTGAAGCCTTTATTGCTAAAGCCCTCAGTACTCAAGCCTGTGGTGAAAAAGCTGCCAGGTGAGGCTGCCCCAGAGATATCCTGAGCTCTGGTTTGTCCTGCTTCCTCATGTGTCAGGCATACCCCACCCTGGGCTGCTAGCCAGAGAGAACCCCCTGAAGCTGAGCCCATTCCTTGCTGCTAGCCATAGGGGCAAAGAGAGTCGCACCTTACAGCTGCCTCTGCACACCTGACCTCCTCTCTTCACAAGGAAAACGTGAGGCAGCAGAGAAGGGAGGCTCTGTGCCTGCTCTGCTGCTCTATACGTGACACCTGAGGAAGGAGCCAGGCTGCACATTTGTCAACCATGTGGCAGAGATGCCTTAAATGATGATGTGAGTTGCTCTACCATAACCTAAATAAAAAGGGAAAAAAACATGTTAAAACTGTACCAAAGCTTCTGTAATATTTCATTTGCAGTGGACCATCAAACTGTTAGGCATTTAGCACTTTGTACAACATGAAAGAGCAGGTTCTTGTTATTACATGTTTTCCATTTACAGAAAGATGCACTGTGGCTCTGGTCTCTTGATGACCCTGTGAACCCAACTCCCAGTGCAGGCAGCAAAATGTGTTGGGACCTGTGACAGCCTATACACCCGGCCTGCTAGATGCCCCTGCTGGATGTGGGTTACGGATGGTGAGTGGGGGATAGCATACCAGACATTTCTAAGCTCCAGTGCCTGCCACCTGCTCAGTCTCACCTCATTGAGAACAGGGACAAGCTTCATTGAAAAGCACCCTAGCAACTTAAAGACTTCAAGTCAGCAGACCAGGTTCTGGTCTTGGGTCTTCACGGCTTCTCTGTGCATAAGACATCATGGTTTTATTGGCTCATCTCTAAGATTCCTTCCTCTTTAGCATGACACAGGGCTAAAATAAACCCTCAGCCATTCGCTACTGTTGTTAACAGTTACTATTATTAATTTTTGAGGCAAGGTGGTGCCATTAATTTCTCTTCTAAATCAAACACTATTACACCCTATATCCACGTGCACCCATTCAAACCCATGAAGACTCATCCTCTGTGTTCATGCAAATTGCTGGTGACAAACTTCTGAAGCTATACAGAGGGTCTCTTTAATCATCTTTGCATCTGTCTTATTTATCTCTTATTAATCAACATGTCTCTTCCCATCTCCCAGCATGTTCTAAATTATTAAGTAATCAGTTGCTGAGCACCTATTATATGAAAAGCCCCCTGATAGGCCCTGACATAGAAAAATAAATTAGAAAAACCCGGGCACTGCAATAATGAAGTTTATGCTTATCTGGGAAAAAAGGATGCCCCAGTTTTTCTTTTCATCTTCTTCAGCTCTTGGCCTGACATTCTCTTTTCCTCCATCATCAGCTCCATTCTTTTTTCCCAGAGCCAACTACAAAACTATTTTCAACTATGCCATTCTTTATCTCATCAAATACTTGGTGTTTCTCCATTTTCAGGGAAGTCCAACCCCACTTGTTCTCACCCACATAATTGCCAAAATCCTCACACTGTTGAGTGTTTGACAGTGAGGTTATAATCAGTGACCCTGAAGTCAAGAGTGGTGAATTTGTTTCTAGATGGTCACACAGCAAATCAATTGTAAGATCAGCCTGAGAAACACGATGTGAATTCTCACCAGTTAGTACTTTTCCACCCTCCTGCCCACAGGAATAATTTTTAGAAGTTTATCTGAGGTGTTACCAAAGCAATGAGACAGATTTTCTTCTTTTCTTCTAAAAAGTGGTCTATTTTTTCTAGAATTTCACCTCACACTTAAAGAAACAAATGACTTCTCTAAAACTTCTTAAATGACTTCTCATTTGGTTTTGCATTTTCACAATATAAACATAAAGTGTTTGTTTTTAATTAGTTTTCTCATTACATACAAACCTTTTTTGTATGTAATTTCATATCTGCACTCCTTCATGGGTTAGTAGAAGCAGGTGCATTCTGGAGGGTGCCTAGCCGATGGTGGGCTTGGATCTTGGTTCTGTTACTCACCAGCTGTGTGACCTTGGGCACGTTAACCTTACCAAATATTTTTTTCAGCAGCAGAATATAAGAAAATAAAAAAGTATCTTATGTGGTTATTAGATAGGTTAAATAAGGTGGAGTCAATAAAACATGATACTTAGCAGATCAGAGGAGCTCAGTAAACCACTGTCTGAGTCAAGTTCAACAATTTGTTGGTTTCCCATTGTATACAAGGTACTTTGGGGAGATGCAAAAATAGTTGACCCATTTGTTCATGAGAGAAATAGAGCCTATCTATGCAACCCCCCCTATGCAACCCCCTATACACTCTCCATGCAACCCCCTCCATATTTCTAATTCTCAGCTCAAATACTATCTGTACAGAGAGGCCTTTCCAGATGATCATATCTAAAGTCAGCCACTCAGTTACTCTTCATCATGTCACCTGAATTTCCTTCATGGTACTTTTCACAATCTATCAGAGTTTTTCTTGATTGTATTTTTATTGGTTGTTCTTCCCCTACAAATTGAGGAAGGCCTAAGCATCCTCTGCCTTTCATTATTAAATCCCCAGGACATAGCCCAGTATTTGGGACAAAGTAGAAACTCTATTTTTAATGGAATGAATGAATCCTAGCTGCTAGGAATACACTGAGAAAGAAAGCAGACGTAACTCTTTCGTTGAACTGACTCATAGTCAAGTGGAGAAGAATAAGGACCTTTTAAAAAACCTTCTATATCTATTAACACTTTGTCAAGAGCAAACAATGTTGGATTTTATAAGGTAGGTATAAATGGAAAGGCCAAGCCCAGTAGAAGGTGAAAAGAAGTGCTGGAGATGTAGAAATCTTAGGTAGAAGCTGACATTTGAGTGAAGTCCACAACATGCGAAGGATTCCTAGGACAGAGCCTCATTCTCAGTTTGGTGTGTGGTGACTCTTAGGATAAAATTCCTCATTCTCAGCTGAGAACTGAGTTTTGTGTTAGACGTGTTTTGATTCGCACCTCTGATCTTTCCTACCATCTCAGAGCAACCACAATATGTTGCTCTCCTGGGAGACAAAAGAAGTCACTCATTAGTCAGAACCAAGATTCTAAAGAGGAAAAAAAAATGAATCTCTCTAGGAAAAGTATTCTTTTCATAGACCATTCCTGTACCTTTTCCAATGACATAATAATTAATATTCTCACACATATTTAAGAAAATACAAATAAGCAAAACAGTAAATTGTATCCACAATCTACCATTAGTATGTTTTGGTATATATGCTTCTAATGTATTGTTTGGACCAGTCTTAAATTACATAAATGCTGTATGTGCTTTTTATGCTTAACAGTGTGCAAGAATCACTCTTCCATGCCATCTAATATGTTTCCCTAATTATGTTTCCACCATATTATATTTTATGAGCATATGATACTACACTTGTGTAAAGGGAAAAGAGAAGGAAATTCTGGAAAGTCATGAAAGGAGGTAAATCTGGAAAAGCTAAGACACCCAGAGGGGGCACAGGTTAAGGGCTGAGTCTGCATTTGGAGGTAGGACATCAGCCAATTCCTGACCCTGTCACAGCATTGTTCTCATCATCTGTGAAATAGGAACAGCGGTGGCACCTGTTTCCTGTGGTAGTTCTAAGGATTAAATAAAATAACATAAGTAAAGTGCTTGGCCCCACAGTGTTCAACAAATGTCAACTTTATATTTAAAGGAGAAATAGAACAAGAAGAAAAAGAGAGAAAAAGATGAGAAAAGAAGGGGGGAAAAAAGGAAAGATTGAGGGGAATGGGGACATCTTGTCCATAAACTGGGAGACTATCCAGTAGTTAGAGGAAGACCAACAAATGAAGGGCAGTCTCAGGAGAGGAAACAGGGGTTGCTGTGTGGGAAGTGGTGGATTTGCTGCAGGGTCTACAAATATGTGTGTCTGAGTTCCACATTGTTTTAGGAGGGAAAAACAAAAAAAAAAAAAAAAAAAAAAACCTCAATAATGACCACAACACAATCTACCAGAGTGTTCTTGTCTGAGCTGGAAGGCTTCCCATGGAGAGTGCCTGGTGTGGCAGGAATTCTTTGCCTCTGCTCTGAGCCCTCTTGAGGATGGAGATGAAAGTGAGGAACAGCAGCCGCCCCACTGTGATTGTCATTTCTAACCCGCCTCTAAAAAAAGACCTCACAAGTGTATCATTCCAGAATTCCCAGAATCTGTGAGATGCATTATCTCCACCTCCAGAGACTTACATTTTGAGCCCACTAGCCAGAAAAAACTTTTGCTGTTGATTGCCATCCAGTTATTTTAATTTTCAACAGCTTTATTGAGGTATAATTGCTGTACAATAAACTTTGCATATTGAAATCATATAATTTAAATTGTGACATACGTGAAACAATCACCACAATCAAGATCATAAGCACATCAATTACTCCCAAAACCTCCTCGTGCCCTTGAGTAGTTTCTCCTACCATCACCTGGATCCCTAAAAGTTTTCTACTTGGCTTCATTTTTCTTCCTTTCCCAAGTTTCTTTCTTTTAATAAAGATTAGACAATGTCATATTACGGCCTATAGTTTCCTTTTTCTAGGAGGAGGATGTATTTCCTCATAATCCCACTAAAAACCTATAACCATTCCCACTGTCTAAGCAGCTTCTGTGAAGGCAGCTGCTTCTCACTCTGTGTTACTGCAAATTGAAATGCTTTTTAATCAACTCATTATCATTTCTGATTTTCCTGTGGAATTGGAAATAAAGTAACTGGAGACAATTCGGGTATCAGAGGCAGAAGCAAAATGATGGCTTTTTTCATTTGACAAAGAAGAGGCTACTCTGTAGAAGGTGGTGAGGGTGGGGGGGTGAAGCAAATCACATAAGGTTTTTGGTGCTTCATGAAGGTCACAGTTTAGAAAGGAAGACAGACCACAACAACAGAAAAAAAAATATATCACTTACTGAAGAAAAATAAAAAGGCATGCAGTGACAAAAAAATTGTGCTTTATTTATTTATTTATTTTTATTATTAGGGATTCATTGAGGGTGCACAGAACCAGGTTACACTGGATGCCTTTGTTAGATAAGGACCCTCTTATAATTGTGTCCTTCACCCTAAAGGTGTACAACACTCCTTTTTCCCCCACCCCTTCCTCCTTCCCTTTCCCACCTCTCCCCATCCCCCAACCCTCTCTATGTACTAGGACCTTAATTGTCCTCAAATCAGAATTGAGTACATAGGATTCTTTCTTCTCCATTCTTGTGATATTGTACTAAGAATAATGTGTTCCACTTCCATCCAGGTTAATACAAAGGCTGTAAAGTCTCCATTTTATTAAATGGCTGAATAGTATTCCATGGTATACATATACCACAGCTTGTTAATACATTCCTGGGTTGGAGGGCATTTAGGCTGTTTCCACATTTTGGCGATTGTAAATTGAGCTGCAACAAATAGTCTAGTGCAAACGTCCCTGTGGTAAAAGGTTTCTTTTCTTCTGGGTAGATGGCCAGTAATGGGATCGCAGGGTCAAACAGGAGGTTTAGCTTGAGTTCTTTGAGGGTTCTTCGTAATGCCTTCCAAAAAGGTTGTATTACTTTGCAGTCCCACCAGCAGTGTAAAAGTGTTTCCTTCTCTCCACATTGCACGCCAACGTCTGCAATTTTAAGACTGTGAATCATTTCTCTAATGATTAGAGATGATGAACGTTTTTCATATGTTTGTTAACCATTTATCTGTCTTCTTTAGAGAAGTTTCTATTTATCTCTCCTGCCCAGTGATCCAAGGGATTGTTGTCTCTTTTTATGTTTATTAATTTGAGTTCTTTATAGATCCTAGTTATCAAGCTTTTGTCGGAATCAAAATATGCAAATATCCTTTCCCATTGTGTAGGGTTGTCTGTTTGCTTTGGTTATTGTCTCCTTAGCTGTATAGAAGCTTTTCAGTTTAATTAAGTCCCATTTGTTTATTTTTGTTGTTGCAATTACCATGGAAGTCTTCTTCACAAAGGCCTTCCCCAGGCTGATAGCTTCCAGTGTTTTTCTTGCACTTTCTTAAAGGACTTTAATTGTTTCTTGCCTGAGATTAAGGTCTTTTATGCATCTTGAATCCATTTTTGTGAGTGGAGAAAGGTGCGGGTCCAGTTTCAGTCTTTTATATGTGGATATCCAGTTCTCCCAGCACCATTTATTGAATAGGGATTCTTTTTTTTTTTTTTTTTTTTGTAGAGACAGAGTCTCACTGTACCGCCCTCTGGTAGAGTGCCGTGGCGTCACACGGCTCACAGCAACCTCTAACTCTTGGGCTTAAGCGATTCTCTTGCCTCAGCCTCCCAAGCAGCTGGGACTACAGGCACCCACCACAACACCCGGCTATTTTTTTTTGTTGTTGTTGCAGTTTGGCTGGGGCTGGGTTTGAACCCGCCACCCTCAGCATATGGGGCCGGCACCCTACTCACTGAGCCACAGGCGCCGCCCTGAATAGGGATTCTTTTCCCCAGTGTATGCTATTGTTTTGTTTATCAAAGATTAGGTGGCTCTAAGATGTTTGTTTCATCTCCTGATTTTCTATTTGTTTCCAAATGTCTATGTCTCTATTTTTTGTGCCAATACCATGCTGTTTTGATCACTATGGCCTTGTAGTACAGCCTAAAGACTGGTAGGCTAATGCCACTGGCTTTGTTTTTATTACTAAGAATCGCCTTGGGTACAAGGACTTTTTTGTACTTTTATTTTAAATGTAAAGCATGAGGGATGGCCTTTGTGTGTATGAGCAATGTATTAAGCTGGGAACAGGTTCCCTCTTACCATTTAATTGACAAAAACCTGGGGAAGTCGGGGGAATAATGTTCTAGGCTGGTCATTAGCAAAAGCTAAGAACCTTAGAGAAAATAAATTAGCATCTCAGCATCTCAGGGGAACACCAGGTCAGCATGGCTGGGACATGAGATAGAGAGAATGGCCTGAGAATAAAACTTGAAGGGGAAACAGGGGCAAGATCACCTCAGTCCTTGAAGGCCTTGGAAGAAGCTTAGGTTTTATTCTAAATGCAAAGAGAAGCCATAGTGAAGTTTTAATCACAATTTGAATTGTTAACAACCGAAACTCCTCATTAAGAACACATAAATAAGAAAATATCAATTTTATGACTAAAACAAAGAATTATGAATGTAGAATTATCTCTATACTATCCTACCTTAGCTTGGAGAAAGATGACAATGACTATTTTATGCTGAAGGCCACTATCAACCCGGTGTAACTCCAGGCATTTTACTCCTGTTTCTTATTAACCCCTACAAAACATCTATTGTTCCTATTCTACAGATGAGAGAATTGACTCAGAGGATAAATTATTTCACTGAGTTTACAAAACGTTAATAGCTTACCCAAGTACATTAATAGAACCAAGGAATATGTCTCTTTCTATCAAAACTATTTGGCAACTTTTTGCTGTGAGGGCTTATTTAAAGCCTGTTTCCTTTCTTTGGCTACCAACTTTTAAAAAGAAAATAGGCCATGCATTGGAAAGAGAAAGTAATGGAGAAAATCACTGGGGTTGTAGGAAACAAGCTAACGGGATTTCAGGACAAGGGACAGAGCACCCACTGTGGTCTTCTGGGGTGTGTGAGAAGTTACTCTGTCACTGGGCAAAGTTACACAAGGTACAAGTTATGGAAAGACAGTTCTGGCAATATGGAGCTTTGGCAAAGAGAAGCAAACCTTAACAACAGCACAAAAATTAGTATCTATTCTTCATACCCAAAAGGCGTCACAAATGTTAAATATAGAATTACAATACAATCAGAAATTCCATAATTTCACTTCTAGACTCTTAGGTATATGCCCCAAAGAATTTAAAACAGGTATTCAAAAGAAAAAGATGCCTGTACATAGATGATAAGAACAATGTCATTCACAATATTTACAATCATCAGATGGTGAATGAAGACAACCCAATGCCATCAGATGATGAATGGATAAACAGAATGCAGTATTAACAGTCCAATAGCATTGTAAATTGAAGCAGTACCCTGAACCCCATAAATGTGTCAATGTACAAAGTTATGATTTACTACAAAAACAATTTTAAAAATCAGTACAATGGAATGTTACTCAGTCACAAATAGAAATAAAATTCTGACCCTTGATGCAATACAAAGGCATATGAGAAATAGTTTCTTTCTTTAAATGAAAGAAACCAGATACAAAAGGTCACCTATTACATGAGTCCACAGATGTGAAAGATACAGAATGGGAAAATTCAAAGAGACAGAGGGCAGGTCTATGGTTGCAGTGGCTGGGGCAGAGGGAGGGGAGTGACCGCTTCATGGGGATGGGGTTTTCCTTTGGGATGATGAAAATGCTAGAACTAGATAAGGTGATGGTTGCACAATATTGTAAATGTACTAAATGTCAGCATGTGTATACTTGGTTTATTTTGTTATATAAATTTCACTTAAAAAAAATGTCCAATAGTGTCATGGAGAACACTCCAAATCCCCAGCTGAGATCTGAACAATCCATAAGGAAAACCTTTAGATAGTTTCTCTATTCATTCTGTATACATCTGTTAAATTCCTGTTAGATGACATATCGGGATGAGCCAAATAATACATGGTCTCTGCCTTCATGGAAAGCGATGAAGAAATAAACATAAATCAAATAATAAGAATGTAAATGATAGATAGAATGAATTTTCTCAAGGAAAAGAACCATGCTGCCAGAAGGGGATCGTAGAAGGCTTTCCTGATAAGGTGGCAATTGATTAAACTTCTGAAGAATTTATTAGGAGGGCTGGTGGTGTTGGGAAGTGAGAACAGCAGTCTAGGCAGAAGAAGCCACATATGCAAAGGCCTGGAGAGGACCCTAGAGCTCAGGGTCTAGTGGTAGATGTGAGAAGACAGCAGGGTGGAAAGGCAATGGGACCAGATCCTGCAGAGCCCTGTAGGCCCAGTTCAGGATTTTGGTCCTAGTCCTAAGATGAGTAGGAAACACTCCTCTTGTGTCTCTCCATTCACTGCCTTGCATTTCCTGTCCTTACAAAGTCTCCACCACTTCTAAGTGACAGATCCATTCTGTTTGCTGATGGATCCCCAGCGCACAGCAAGTACTAGGTGCTCAAAGACCTGTTGACTAAATGGATAGAATTTCATTTTGGAAATATCACTCTGGCTGTAGTCTGAAGAATGCATTTGGTCAGGAGTGAGAGGAGAGGCAGAGCAGCTGGTTGATCAATCCTATGGCAGATGGAAGAGCTGGGGTTTGAGCTACTCCTCCTGAAAATCTTCTGAACTGTCCTCATTTTGTGAGTTATTATTGTGTGTCCCAATTCCTACAGATTGGCAGTGACTGGTTCTTTTGCAAAAAGCAGGTCTCCCCTTGAACGTTAAGACCCTTGTGTCAGCTGAACACTTAGCCCCCTGATTCAGACTTCCCTAGCACAGGTTAAACCCCAAGAGATCAAAAGATAGGGAGAACTTCCATCCAGTGAGGCGGAGTGGAAGGCTGGATTTGGCTGGGTTAGTGTGCTTGTTGAGAGGGCACTGGGACTGGCGTCCAGAGATCTGGATCCTGCCCCAGCCCTTTGTCACCTCACTGTGAGATGTTATGGTCTCTCTGTCTCTCTAGTTCTCCACTGTGTTAAAGCATGTAAACGGTAAACTTGATCTAGATGTCTTATCTCCACCCTGTTTTTCCCCATAGAAGATTTTATCTGCCCTTATGATATTAACAACCTAAGTCTATTTAATTATTTAAGCCATTGTGTCAAAAGGTTACTGTGCTATGAGCGTTGTGAATTCAGCAACACTTTTAATAGGATTCTTACTTTGTTACTCTGAGGAAAACACCTAAACCTCAAAAATAACATATATTTATGTGTTAAATCTTGGTACAGTATCTAGTGCTCATGGGTTTGCAGACCCCTGTCACCTATTTGTTTGCCTCCTGGATCTTAATTCTTTTCTTTTATTTATTATTTATTTTTTTTATTAAATCATAGATGTGTACATTGACATATTCACTAGCTTCACAGACCATTTAACAAGTTTCACATATAACATTGTAAGATGCACCGCTGGTATAATCCCACCAATCCCCTTACCTATACCCACCTCTCCCCTCCCTCCCTCCCTTTCCTCTTCCCCTTATTCTTAGGTTGTAACTAGCTTATAGCTTTCATGTGAAAACCCAAAATTAGTTCCATAGTAGGGCTGAGTACATTGGGTACTTTTTCTTCCATTCTTGAGATACTTTACTAAGAAGAATATGTTCTATCCATCCATGGACACATGAAAGAGGTAAAATCTCCATCTTTCTTTAAGGCTGCATAATATTCCATGGTGTACATATACCACAATTTATTAATCCATTCGTGGATCGATGGGCACTTGGGCTTCTTCCATGACTTAGCAATTATGAATTGGGCTGCAATAAACATTCTGGTACAAATATCTTTGTTATGATGCAATTTTTGGTCTTCTGGGTATATGCCCAGTAGAGGAATTACAGGATTGAATGGCAGATCGATTTTTAGATCTCTAAGTGTTCTCCATATCTCTTTCCAAAAGGAATGTATTAATTTGCATTCCCACCAGCAGTGCAAAAGTGTTCCCTTTTCTCCACATCCGCGCCAACATCTCTGGTCTTGGGATTTTGTGATATAGGCTAGTCTCACTGGAGTTAGATGATATCTCAAAGTAGTTTTGATTTTCATTTCTCTGATGATTAAAGATGATGAGCATTTTTTCGTATGTCTGATGGCCATGCGCCTGTCTTCTTCAGAGAAGTTTCTCTTCAAATCCCTTGCCCAGCCTGTGATGGGATCCCTTGTTCTATTCTTGCTAATGCGTTTGAGTTCTCTGTGGATTCTGGTTATTAAACCTTTGTCGGAGACATAACCTGCAAATATCTTCTCCCATTCTGAGGGCTGTTTGCTTGCTTTACTTACTGTGTTCTTGGCTGTGCAGAAGCTTTTTAGTTTGATCAAGTCCCAGTAGTGTATTTTTGAAGCTGCTTCAATTGCCCGGGAGTCGTCCTCATAAAATACTTGCCCAGACTGATTTCTTCAAGGGTTTTCCCTGCACTCTCCTCTAGTATCTTTATAGTTTCATGTCTTAAGTTTAAATCTTTGATCCAGGGAGAGTCTATCTTAGTTAATGGTGAAAGGTGTGGGTCCAGTTTCAGTCTTCTGCAGGTTGCCAGCCAGTTCACCCAGCACCATTTGTTAAATAGGAAATCATTTCCCCACTGAATATTTTTAATTGGCTTGTCAAAGATTAAATAACAGTAAGTAGCTGGGTTCATCTCTTGGCTCTCTATTCTGTTCCAGACATCTACTTCTCTGTTTTTGTGCCAATACCATGCTGTTTTGATCACTATCGATTTGTAGTATAGTCTGAGGTCTGGTAGCGTAATTCCTCCTGCTTTGTTTTTATGTCTGAGTAATGTCTTGGCTATTCAAGGTTTTTTTCTGATTCCATATAAAATGAAGTATTGTTTTTTCAAGATCTTTAAAGTATGACAGTGGACTTTAATAGGGATTGCGTTGAAATTATGTATTGCTTTGGGTAGTATGGACATTTTAACAATGTTGATTCTTCCCAGCCATGAGCATGGTATGTTTTTCCATTTGTTAACATTTTCAGCTATTTCTTTTCTTAGAGTTTCATAGTTCTCTTTATAGAGATCTTTCACATCCTTTGTTAGATAAATTCCCAAATATTTCATCTTCTTTGGCGCTACTGTGAATGGGATAGAGTCCTTAAGTATTGTTTTAACTTGACTATTGTTGGTATATATAAAGGCTACCGATTTATGAATGTTGATTTTGTAACCTGAGATGCTGCTGTATTCCTTGATCACTTCTAAGAGTTTTGTAGTAGAGTCCCTAGTGTTTTCCAGATATACAATCTTATCATCTATGAAGAGCAAAAGTTTGATCTCTTCTGACCCTATATGGATACCCTTGATCGCCTTTTCTTCCCTAATTGAGGTGGGTAAAACTTCCATTACAATGTTAAAAAGCAATGGAGACAATGGGCAGCCTTCTCTGGTTCCTGATCTGAGTGGAAATGATTCCAATTTAACTCCATTCAATATGATATTGGCTGTGGGTTTGCTGTAGATGGTCTCTATCAGTTTAAGAAATGTCCCTTCTATACCGATTTTCTTAAGTGTTCTGATCATGGAGGGATGCTGGATATTATCAAAAGCTTTTTCTACATCGATTGAGAGAATCATATGATCTTTGTTTTTTAATTTGTTTATGTGCTGTATTACATTTATAGATTTATGTATATTGAACCAACCTTGAGACCCTGGGATAAAACCGACTTGGTCATGATGTATAATTTGTTTGATGTGTTGCTGGATTCTGTTTGTTAGGATCTTGTTGAATATTTTTGCATCTATATTCATTAGTGATATTGGTCATAATTTTCTTTTCTTGTTGGGTCTTTTCCTGGTTTGGGGATCAGAGTGATGTTTGCTTCATAGAATGTGTTAGGTAGTCTTCCTTCTTTTTCTACCTTTTGGAACAGATTGAGTAATATAGGTACTAATTCCTCTTTAAAAGTTTGGTAGAATTCTGACGTGAAACCATCTGGTCCCGGGCTTTTCTTTTTAGGGAGGTTTTGTATGGTTGATGCTATTTCCAAACTTGATATGGGCCTGTTCAACATTTCCACTTGATTCTGGCTAAGTCTTGGAAGGTGACGTGCTTCCAAGTATCAGTCAATTTCCTTCAGATTTTCATATTTCTGAGAATACAGTTTCTTATACTATTCATTAAGGATTTTTTGGATTTCTGTGGGGTCTGTTGTCATTTCATCTTTGTTGTTTCTGATTGATGATATTAGAGATTTTACTCATTTTTTCCTGATTAGGTTGGCCAAAGGTTCATCTATTTTATTTACCTTTTCGAAAAACCAGCTTTTTGATTTATTGATCTGTTGTATTCTTTTGTTTTCAATTTCATTTAATTCTGCTCTAATTTTGATTATTTCTTTTCTTCTACTGGGTTTGGGGTTGGAATGTTCTTCCTTTTCTAGTTGCTTGAGATGTCCCATTAAGTTGTTAACTTCCTCTCTTTCCGTTCTCCTGAGGAAGGCTTACAGTGCTATAAATTTCCCTCTTAGAACTGCCTTTGCAGTGTCCCAGAGGTTCTGATAGTTCGTGTCTTCATTGTCGTTTTGTTCCAAAAAGTTGACGATTTCTTTCTTAATCTCATCTCTGACCCAGCTATCATTGAGCATAAGGTTATTTAACTTCCATGTTTTTGTATGATTATGCAGATTCCTGTTGTTACTCAGCTCAAGTTTTATTCCATGGTGGTCCGAGAAGATGCATGGAATAATTTCTATTCCTTTAAATTGACTGAGGTTAGACTTGTGACCTAAGATGTGATCGATTTTGGAGTAAGTTCCATGGGCTGATGGAACTGAATGTGTATTCAGTTTTGTTGGGATGAAATGTTCTGTAGATGTCTGCTAAATCCAAATGTTGGATGGTTAGGTTTAAATCTAAAATTTCTTTGCTCAGCTTCTTTCTGGAGGATCAATCCAACACTGCCAAAGGAGTATTGAAATCTCCGGTATTATGGAACTAGAGGAAATCAAGTTGCTCATGTCTGTTAGAGTTTCTCTTATAAATTGAGGTGCATTCTGGTTGGGTGCATAGATGTTAATAATTGAGATCTCATCATATTGAGTATTACCCTTAACAAATATGAAGTGACCATTCTTGTCCTTCCTTACTTTTGTTGGTTTAAAGCCTATTGTATCTGCAAATAAAATTGCAACATCTGCTTTTTTCTGATTACCATTTGCCTGAAATATGGATGACCATCCTTTCACCCTGAGTCTGTATTTGTCTTTTAAATTAAGATGTGACTCTTGTATGCAACAGATATCTGGCCTGAGTTTTTGTATCTAGTCAGCTAACCTATGCCTCTTTAGAGGACAGTTTAAGCCATTCATATGAATGGAGAATATTGATAAGTCTGGTGAAGTTTTGGGTATCGAGTTTTTCAAAAGTCCAGTGGGCATTTTTAATCCTTTCACCAGTGTGGAAATTCGAGTTTGATCCGAAGTTTCTGAGTGAGTTTACTTTTGTGGTATAAGCTTGGGTTGGTCATTATGGAGGATAGGTCTGAGAATATCCTGAAGAGCTGGTTTGGTTATGGCAAATTTCTTCAACATATGAATGTCATTAAAGTATTTAATTTCTCCATCATAAATGAAACTCAGTTTAGCTGGATACAAGATCCAGGGTTGAAAGTTATTTTGCTTTAGGAGATTAAAATCGGTGACCACCCTCTTCTGACTTCAAAAGTTTCAACAGAGAGATCTGCAGTCATTCTAACATTCTTCCCTTTGAAGGTAATGGTTTTCTTTCTCCTGGCAGCTTTGAGGATTTTCTCCTTCATATTAACTTTAGTGAAGTTAATTATGATATGCCTGGGGGATGTCTTATTGGGATTGAGTCGTGCTGGGGTTCTGAAGCTGTCCGCTATCTGAATTTCAGAATCTCTAGGCATGTCTGGAAAATTCTCTTTCATAATTTCATGCAGAAGGGAGATCTGTGCCCAGCGAAGCCACTTCATCTCTTTCTGGAACTCCTATGATTCAGATATTTGCATTCTTCGAATTATCCCAGAGCTCTCCGAGAGAATGATCCATTTTTGCTCTCCATTTCTCTTCCTCTTTGAGAGTTTGGGAGAGTTCAAAGGCTTTATCTTCAATGTCAGAAATCCTTTCTTTTGCTTGCTCCATTCTGTTGCTGAGGGATTCTACTGTATTTTTCATATCTTTGAGGGCTGCAAATTCTTGCTTCAGTGTGTCTAAGTCTTTGGTGGTTTTGTCTTTAAATTCGTTAAATTCTTGAGACAACTTTTGAATTTCTCCTGGAATTCCTAATTCCACTTTCTTAATCTTGTCTGCAATCCAAATTCTGAATTCGATTTCTGACATCTCAGCCAGTTGTTTATGAATGGGATCTTCAATTACATCTGCCATATCTTTCCTTGGAGGGGTTGATCTATTCTGGTTATTCATGTTACCCAAGTTTTTCCACTGATTCTGCACCATGGTTGTTTTACTCCCCCTGATTTTTTCCCCTGGGGCTTTGTCGAGGTCCTGTACAGTGTTGTGGCCTGAGAAACTGGGGCCCTGTCTGGTGTGGTGGAGCTAAGTGGTTCTGTCTTGTTTTCAGCTGGTTTCTGTTCCACCCTAGTGAAACAGATACTCTGGATTGAAGTCTCAGCTGTGGAGAAATATCAGCAATTAAGTCACCCCACCCCCCACCGGCAAACAATTGGAAAAGAAAAATCAAACCTTCCTACCACTGTGCACCCAGGGCACCACCTGATTTGTCCTCAGGTGATTGGTTCAGTTCAAAAAGTCCAAGTCAATTGTCTCAGTCTGCACCTGTCTCAGGTGAGAGTTTAAGAGGTCTCTGGGAACTGGATCACAGGAGTCTGGTGACTACTCTGGTGTGGCTTGCTCCAGTGCTGCATGGAGTCAGGGGGAGCTACCCAGCAATAGATCAGTCTGGGAAGGTTGATGCCTCCTTCCCCCCTTGCACCACTGTCACACCCGGTCACTGTTAGCCCTGCCTTTGGCTGACCCAGTTGCCTGTAGTGAATCAGTATTCCAGGAGTTTGCACCTGCCTGAATCGCAAGGAAGTCTGCCAGGCCGCTGCACTCTGCCTCTCTCTAGCAGGAGGAGGTGAGGCCTGACAACCTCGGGTGTTTGATGAAGGTTGGGGAGTTTTCACTAAGGTCCAGTCTCGCCCCTGATTAATGTTACTGACAGAACAGAACAGAACAACTCTGCGGTTCCCCTGCAGAAGGGTAGCTGAATTGAGTTCCAAATCAGCTTGTCTTTGCTCTTATATTGTCTATAGGATGACAATCCCCTGAGGGCCAGGTGCGTCTTAGGTTTAGTAAAGTGGACCTCTGGGTCCGCCCCGCCCTGGGAGTTTCCCCAGTTTTCAAGTTGGAGTAGCCTCAGGCAAATCCTATACTCAGAGTCTCTGGTTGCCCAGGGAGACGGGGGTGTGGCTTCAGAATATTCGGTAGTGAGCCGTATTGCTAGCAAAAGAGGGCTGCTGTTTTATGGCTCAGGCAACCACTGCTCTGGTGTAACTCCCCTCTGGCCTACTGTCCTCTCTCCACTCCCATACCCCAGAGTCTGCACTGACCAGCTGCAGCCCAGCACTGTCTACACCCCTCAAGCAATCACCCAAGAGTCTGGACCCCTGGGGGACAGGCCTCCAGACCTTGGAGTGAGAGCAGAGGGGAGTGTGTGGAGCACTGGGAGCCTGGGGTTGCAGGCAGAGAACACACAGCTTTACACAGTTTTATGCCTGGCCATATTGTCACCAAAAGACGGCTGTCGCACTGTGCCTCAGGGAACTGCCGCTCTGGTGCGGTCCCCTCTCCGCTGACTGGGACTGTCCTCCAGACCTCAGTGTGAGTAAATGGGAGCACTGGGAGCTCAGAATTCCAGGTAGAGACTATATACAGTTCATACAGTTTTATGCCTGGCAGGAGGACACCGTGGTACCCTAGTAGGGGACGTAGGTCCAGTTTTTAGAGGGTCTCTCCCATGGAGTGTAGTGGGAGGACCTTTGAACTCTGCCCGATTGTTTTTGGGGTACTCTGAGCCATTCTCATGGGGGAGGGGATTCCTATCTGCTTGGTGATGGATTTTGTACCTTTTGTTTGTATCCTTGTGGTCGCAGCTCACCTCAGTGGGGTTGACGTGCGTTCTTCAACCTTCTCTCTTAGTGCAGCTCAAATCCACCAGGTTACTTGCTGAATTTTTGTCCTTTAACTCTTCTACTGAATGGGAGTCTCTGTGGAAAGCTGGCTTCAGTTAGCCATCTTGTCTCCTCGTTCCTGAATCTTAATTCATGTGATGCTTAAACCACTGGCATGGAAAACACAAGAGAACAAATAAAGACTAGTTTGTAGAGGGGAAGATGGAATGGCTTTGTGGCCTGAATTAAGGCTATGCTGCTTCCTTCTGCCATTTCCCCTCTGCTTCCTGACTCCAGCTGGGAAAAAGGTCCTTTTGGATTCAAAAAAGAAAGTCATCTTATTTCCTGGCCATGTGAAACATTCTTTCACCCTGGGTGGCTGCCAGAATAACTCACAAAATGAGGACAGTTCAAAGAAACTGCCTAGACATTGAGGGAATTCTGCTGAGTATTTAATGATGTTTATGAGAAGTAAAACTCCTGTATCTTTGGAGCAGACAGGCCCCCGGTCTAGAAATCAGGGTTATCCCCTGTCACCTCTTTGGGCCTCTAATACATTTACATTTTTTAAAAAAATACATTTCTTTGTCAGATGCACTGATTTTCTTTTCCCCGAGCTCATTAATTTCTCAGAGTTATTACATTTCCTTTATCCTCTCTTTAGGCACCACTTTTCACATATGAGAAATGTATAGATAGTATATAAATAGCGAATGCTCATGGGCCAAGATTGCTCCTCCATGTACAAAGAAGTCAGTCCACTCTTGTAACCGTGTAGCAATGGACTGCAAAGGCAGGGCAGGAACCACTAACCAGGGGAAACTCAACAAAGACTCCTTTACCCATGTGCCTTTTATTCAATACATTAAACAAATATTTGAGCAACTGCTGTGTTTCAGTTGTTACTCTAGATGCCTGAGATTTTTGTAGTGAACCAAAAACAAAACATTTTGCCTTACAGCTTAAGTAAATAATATCATAGGTTAGAAGTTGATAAGTGGATAAGAGAGGCCAGGAGTGCCACAGGGCAGCAATGGTTGGGTTGTGTTTATAAATAGGATGTTGGAAAGTTGGTCCTTGACAAGAGCCTTGCAATCGGAAAACCATTCAGGTATAGAGGGAAAGACCAACCCAGACCCAGAAACAGTGAGTGAAAGATCCTAACGATACAAAAAAATGTGACTAGTGAGCAAATCAGTGCAGCTAAAAAATACATAAGTAAGAGGCCATAACAAGATCAAGGTCAAAGAAGTAATGGGTACAAAATGTGTGAACCCATGTGGGTCAGTGATGAATTTTGACCTGGTGTTTTATTTATTATGTGTTTACATATATAGTTGGCCCTCTGTATCTGTGAGTTTATATCCCATGAATTCAACCAGGCACCCATAAAAAATACTAGAAAAAAATTTCATTCAATTTGAATATGTATATATTTTTATTCTTGGTTGTCATTACTTAAGCAATACAGTATGGCTATTTATACAGCATTCATATTGCATTAGGTATTATAAGTACTATAGAGGCAATTTAAAGTATACTATAGGATTACATAGGTTATATGCTATAAATTGCATTTTATATCAAGTGCTTGAACATTCACAGATTTTAGTATCCAAAGGAGGTTCTCCATGGATACTGAAGGACAACTGTATTTCTATTTGCCTAATCTCAACACCCGTTGAAAATTCATACCTAAGAGATTACACTGGAGTTTGCAAAATGCTTTTTCTAGTTCTGCCACTCATTCTACACTTCGCAGCTAACATTCCTTTGTGAAATAGCATTTTCTCTCAGCACCTTTGGGTATTTGGTTACCCAGAATTACATTTCCTGCTGAAGAGTAAAAATAAATGCTTAGGTTGTTCTCTTTAATGGAGAATTTTTAAGAAAAGCTTTTCTTTATTCCTTTTAATAGTCACCTCAGGTAGAAGCAAATGTGCCTTGTACTTTAGAGGGTCTCTCCCTTGGTTTCTCCTGCTTACTACCTGGGATCAGATTCTGGCATAGAGCCATCTCTCTGAGTCAGCTGGCATCTTCTGGAGGCTCCTTTTGCATGGTGCGTCTGTGATACGGACACAGAAAAGGACAATGCTGGAAGAAAGGATATTAATACTGCTTCCCTAGTTGTGCCAATTATCGTGTCTCAAACCTAAAGAGCACTTTCACAGCACCGTGGCCATGCTTCATGACATTTACTAATGTTAAATCAAAAACATCTTGTCAGGTTTTAAAGACTCTATGAAATTGATGCCCAGATAGGCTTTAAGTCCTTAATTCTTTCTCTGGTGCCCCCACCAATACACACACACACACACACACAAAACCTACAGTCTGTACAGTATTATAGCCCCTCGATACTATTCAGTGCCCCCAGTACACTCTATCCTATCCCATCTACAATTTTTTTTTTAATTTTTTTATTAAATCATAAGTGTATACAATGATATGATTATGGGGCATCATACACTCACTTCATAAACCATTTGACACATTTTTATCCCAGTGGTTAACATAGCCTTTCCGGCGTTATCTCAGTTACTGTGCCAAAACATTTATATTCTACATTTACCAAGTTTCGCAAATACCCCTGTAATATGCACCACAGGTGTGATCCCACCAATTCCCCTCCCTCTACCCACCCCCTCCTTTCCCACTTCCCCCTATTGTTAAGTTGTAGCTGGGTTATAGCTTTCATGTGAGAGTCCCAAATTAGTTTCATAGTAGGGCTGTGTACATTGGGTATTTTTTCTTCCATCCTTGGGATACTTTACTAAGAAGAATATGTTCCAGCTCCATCCATGTAAACATGAAAGAGGTAAAATCTCCATCTTTCTTTAAGGCTGCATAGTATTCCATGGTATACATATACCACAATTTATTAATCCATTCGTGGATCGATGGGCACTTGGGCTTTTTCCATGACTTAGCAATTATGAATTGGGCTGCAATAAACATTCTGGTACAAATATCTTTGTTATGTTGTGATTTTTGGTCTTCTGGGTATATGCCCAGCAGCGGAATTACAGGATTGAATGGCAGATCTATTTTTAGATCTCTGAGTGTTCTCCATATATCCCTCCAAAAGGAATGTATTAATTTGCATTCCCACCAACAGTGCAGAAGTGTTCCCTTTTCTCCGCATCCACGCCAACATCTCTGGTCTTGAGATTTTGTGATATAGGCTAGTCTCATTGGAGTTAGATGATATCTCAAAGTAGTTTTGATTTGCATTTCTCTGATGATTAAAGATGATGAGCATTTTTTCATATGTCTGAAGGCCGTGCGCCTGTCTTCTTCAGAGAAGTTTCTCTTCAAATCCCTTGCCCAGCCTGCGATGGGATCCCTTGTTTTTTTCTTGCTGATGCGTTTGAGTTCTCTGTGGATTCTGGTTATTAAACCTTTGTCAGAGTTATACCCTGCGAATATCTTCTCCCATTCTGAGGGCTGTCTGCTTGCTCTGCTTACTGTGTTCTTAGCTGTGCAGAAGCTTTTTAGTTTGATCAAGTCCCAGTAGTGTATTTTTGAAGCTGCTTCAATTGCCCGGGGGGTTCTCCTCATGAAATACTCACCCAGACCAATTTCTTCAAGGGTTTTCCCTGCATTCTCCTCTAGTATTTTTATAGTTTCATGTCTTAAGTTTAAATCTTTAATCCAATGAGAGTCTATCTTAGTTAATGGTGAAAGGTGTGGGTCCAATTTCAGTCTTCTGCAGGTTGCCAGCCAGTTCACCCAGCACCATTTGTTAAATAGGGAATCTTTTCCCCACTGAATGTTTTTAATTGGCTTGTCAAAAATCAAATAGCGGTAAGTAGCTGGATTCATCTCTTGGTTCTCTATTCTATTCCAGATATCTACTTCTCTGTTTTTGTGCCAATACCATGCTGTTTTGATCACTATCGATTTGTAGTAAAGTCTGAGGTCTGGTAGTGTGATTCCTCCTGTTTTGTTTTTATTTCTGAGTAATGTCTTGGCTATTCGAGGTTTTTTCTGATTCCATATAAAACGAAGTAATGTTTTTTCAAGATCTTTAAAATATGACAGTGGAGCTTTAATAGGGAGTGCGTTGAAATTATATATTGCTTTGGGTAGTATGGACATTTTGATAATGTTGATTCTTCCTAGCCATGAGCATGGTATGTTTTTCCATTTGTTAACATTTTCGGCTATTTCTTTTCTTAGAGTTTCATAGTTCTCTTTATAGAGATCTTTCACGTCTTTTGTTAGGTAAATTCCCAAATATTTCATCTTCTTTGGCACTACTGTGAATGGGATAGAGTCCTTAACTGCTTTTTCAATTTGACTGTTGTTGGTGTATATAAAGGCTACCGATTTATGAATGTTGATTTTGTAACCTGAGACACTGCTGTATTCCTTGATCACTTCTAGGAGTTTTGTAGTAGAGTCCCTAGTGTTTTCCAGATACACAATCATATCATCTGCAAAGAGCGAGAGTTTGATCTCTTCTGACCCTATATGGATACCCTTGATCGCCTTTTCTTCCCTAATTGCGGTGGCTAAAACTTCCATTACAATGTTGAAAAGCAATGGAGACAATGGGCAGCCTTGTCTGGTTCCTGATCTGAGTGGAAATGATTCCAATTTAACTCCATTCAATATGATATTGGCTGTGGGTTTGCTGTAGATAGCCTCTATCAGTTTAAGAAAAGTCCCTTCTAGACCTATTTTCTTGAGTGTTCTGATCATGAAGGGATGCTGGATATTATCAAAAGCTTTTTCTGCATCAATTGAGAGAATCATATGGTCTTTGTTTTTTAATTTGTTTATGTGCTGAATTACATTTATAGATTTACGTATATTGAACCAGCCTTGAGACCCTGGGATAAAACCAACTTGGTCATGATGTATAATTTGTTTGATGTGTTGCTGGATTCTGTTTGTTAGGATCTTGTTGAATATTTTTGCATCTATATTCATTAGTGATATTGGTCTATAATTTTCTTTTCTTGTTGGGTCTTTTCCTGGTTTGGGGATCAGGGTGATATTTGCTTCATAGAACGTGTTGGGTAGTCTTCCTTCTTTTTCTACATTTTGGAACAGGTTGAGTAATATAGGTACTAATTCCTCTTTAAAGGTTTGGTAGAATTCTGACGTGAAACCATCTGGTCCCGGGCTTTTCTTTTTAGGGAGGTTTTGTATAGTTGATGCTATTTCTGAACTTGATATGGGTCTGTTCAACATTTCCACTTGATTCTGGTTAAGTCTTGGAAGGTGGCGTGCTTCCAAGTATCGGTCTATTTCCTTCAGATTTTCATATTTCTGAGAATAAAGTTTCTTGTAATATTCATTAAGGATTTTTTGGATTTCTGATGAGTCTGTGGTTATTTTGTCTTTGTTGTTTCTGATTGATGATATTAGAGATTTTACTCTTTTTTTCCTGATTAGGTTGGCCAGAGGTTTATCTATTTTATTGACCTTTTCAAAAAACCAGCTTTTTGATTTATTGATCTGTTGTATTATTCTTTTGTTTTCAATTTCATTTAATTCTGCTCTAATTTTGGTTATTTCTTTTCTTCTACTGGGTTTGGGGTTGGAATGTTCTTCCTTTTCCAGTTGTGTGAGATGTCCCATTAAGTTGTTAACTTCCTCTCTTTCCGTTCTCTTGAGGAAGGCTTGCAGTGCTATAAATTTCCCTTTTAGAACTGCCTTTGCAGTGTCCCAGAGGTTCTGATAGCTTGTGTCTTCATTGTCATTTTGTTCCAAAAAATTGGTGATTTCTTTCTTAATCTCATCTCTGACCCAGCTATCATTCAGCATAAGGTTATTTAACTTCCATGTTTTTGTATGGGTATGCAGATTCCTGTTGTTACTCAATTCAAGTTTTATTCCATGATGGTCCGAGAAGATGCATGGAATAATTTCTATTCCTTTAAATTTACTGAGGTTAGACTTGTGATCTAAAATGTGATCAATTTTGGAGTAAGTTCCGTGGGCTGATGAGAAGTATGTGTATTCAGTTTTGTTGGGATGAAATGTTCTGTAGATGTCTGCTAAATCTAAATATTGGATGCTTAGGTTTAAATCTAAGATTTCTTTGCTCAGCTTCTTTCTGGAGGATCGATCCAACACTGCCAAGGGAGTGTTGAAATCTCCAACGATTATGGAGCTGGAGGAAATCAAGTTACTCATTTCTGTTAGAGTTTCTCTTATAAATTGAGGTGCATTCTGGTTGGGTGCATAGATATTAATAATTGAGATCTCGTCATATTGAGTATTACCCTTAACAAATATGAAGTGACCATTCTTGTCCTTCCTTACTTTTGATGGTTTAAAGCCTACTGTATCTGCAAATAAAATTGCAACACCTGCTTTTTTCTGATTACCATTTGCCTGAAATATGGATGACCATCCTTTCACCCTGAGTCTGTATTTGTCTTTTAAGTTGAGATGTGACTCTTGTATGCAACAAATATCTGGCTTAAGTTTTTGTATCCAGTCAGCTAACCTATGCCTCTTTAGAGGACAGTTTAAGCCATTCACATTGATGGAGAGTAAGGATAAGTCTGGTGGAATTTTGGGTATCGAGTTTTTCAAAGGTCCAGTGGACATTTTTAATCCTTTCGCCAGTGTGGAATTTGGAGTTTCATCCGAAGTTTCTGAGTGAGTTTACTTTTGTGGTATAGGATTGGGTTGGTCATTGTGGAGGATAGGTCTGAGAACATCCTGAAGAGCTGGTTTACTTATGGCAAATTTTTTCAACATATGAATGTCATTGAAGTATTTAATTTCTCCATCATAGATGAAACTCAGTTTAGCTGGATACAAGATCCTGGGTTGAAAGTTTTTTTGCTTTAGGAGATTAAAAGTTGATGACCAGCCTCTTCTGGCTTGAAAAGTTTCAGCAGAGAGATCTGCAGTTATTCTAATATTCTTACCTTTGTACGTTATAGTTTTCTTTCGCCGGGCTGCTTTGAGAATCTTCTCTTTCATGTTAACTTTAGTGAAGCTAATTATGATATGTCTGGGAGATGGCTTATTGGGGTTGAATCGTGCTGGGGTTCTGAAGCTGTCTGCTATCTGAATTTCAGATTCTCTAGGCATGTCTGGAAAATTTTCTTTCATAATTTCATGTAGAAGGGCCTCTGTGCCCTTGGCTGCCACTTCATCAGTCTCCGAAATTCCTATAACCCTTATGTTATTTTTTTTCGAATTATCTGAGAGCTCTCTGAGTGAGTGATCCGTTTTTGCTCTCCATTTCTCTTCCTCTTTGAGAGATTGGGAGCGTTCGAAGACTTTATCTTCAATGTCAGAAATCCTTTCTTCTGCTTGCTCCATTCTGTTACTGAGGGATTCTACTGTATTTTTCATATCTTTGAGGGCTGTAAGTTCTTGTTTCAGTGTGTCTAAGTCTTTGGTGGTTTTGTCTTTAAATTCGTTAAATTCTTGAGACAGTTTTTGAATTTCTCCTCGAATTCCTAATTCCATTTTATTAATCTTGTCTGCAAACCAAATTCTGAATTCGACTTCTGACATCTCAGCCAGTTGTTTATGAATGGGATCTTCAATCACATCTGCCGTATCTTTTCTTGGGGGGGTTGATCTATTCTGGTTATTCATGTTACCAGAGTTTTTCCGCTGATTCCGCCCCATGGTTTACTCCCTTTGGTTTTTCCCCTGGGGTTTTATCGAGGGCCCGTACAGTGTTGTGGCCTGAGAAACTGGGGCCCTGTCTGGTGTGGTGGAGCAAAGTGGTTCTGTCTTGTTTTCAGCTGGTTTCTGTTCGATCCTATTGCAACTTCTACTCTGGCTTGAAGTCTCAGCTGAAAAGTCCTCAGTCTATTAGCCCAGTTCAAAAGGTCCGAATCAACTGTCTCAATCGGCACTTGTGTCAGGTGGAAGGGTTCAAGAGGTCTCTGGGAACTGGATCACAGGGGCCTGGTGACTCCTCTGAGACAGCTCACCCCAGTGCAGCGTGGAGTCAGGAGGAGCCACCCCGCAAACAGAGCAGTCTGGGAAGGTTGACGTCTCCTTCCCCACTTTGCCCCTCCATCGGACCCAGTCACTGGTATCTCTGCAGATGGCTAACCCAGTTGCCTGCAGTGAACAGACACTCCAGGGGTTTGCACCTGCCTGAATCACGAGGAAGTCTGCCAGGCCCCCGCAGACTGCCGCTATCTAGCAGGAGGAGATGGGGCCTGACATCTTTGAGTGTTTGATGCAGGTGATGGGAAGGAGGTGTTCACTCAGGCTTAGCCCCGTCCCTGATGGATGCTGCTAACAGAACAGAACAGAACAGACAACTTTGTGAGGTTCTGTCTCTGTTCCTGTCGTTGCCTACAGGAGACGGGCTGTTTTGAGTTCAAACATCTTTGCTGCTGGAGAATTGCGTCTGAACACCTCTCTGGGTCGGCCCCGCCCTGGAGGCTTCCGGGTTTGTGAGCCGTGTCACCGGTGGCCTCCTCTGGTTGCCCAGGGAGACGGGGGTGTGGCCTCAGAATATCCAGAAGTGAGCATTCTGCCGTTAAAGAAAAAACGGCTGTTGATCTACCTCCAGGGAACTGCTGCTCTGGTGTGGGCACTCAGGCGACCCTTTTCTCCTCTGTCCCGCGCCCCAGAGTCAGCACTGAGCGGCCGCAGTTTGTGCTGGGTCCACACCCCTTAAGAGATCCCCCAAGAATCAGAACTCTTGGGGGATGGGCCCCCAGACCCAGATTGGGAGTGGGGCGGGGGGAAGCTAGAGTTTCATTCAGTTTCACGCAATACTACGGTCAGGGGAGGGCTCCTGCACTGCACCGCAGGGAAGTGCCGCCAAGGCTTGATTTCCCCTCAGCGGAGTGCCCTCTCCTCGCTCACGTGTCCCAGAGTCAGCGCTGACCTGACGCAGCTCAGGCACTGTGCACTCCCCTTGAGAAATCACCCAAGGATCCGAACTCCTGGGGGATAGGCCCTCAGACCCCGAGTGAGAGTAGGGGTTCTCAGCTCTCAGCGGGGAGGCCAGAGTCTGATTCAGTCTTGGGCCCCGTATGCCCGGGGAGGGTTGCTGTACTGCACCGCAGGGAAGTGCCGCCAAGGCTTGATTTTCCCTCAGCAGAGTGCCCTCTCCTCGCTCACGTATCCCAGAGTCAGCGCTGACCTGACGCAGCTCAGGCACTGTGCACTCCCCTCGAGAAATCACCCAAGGAGCCGAACTCCGGAGGGATAGGCCCTCAGACCCCGAGTGAGAGTAGGGGCTCTCAGCTCTCAGCGGGGAGGCCAGAGTCTTATTCAGTCTTGTGCCTGGGGAGGGCTCCTGCACTGCACTGCAGGGAAGTGCCGCCAAGGCTTGATTTCCCCTCAGCGGAGTGCCCTCTCCTCGCTCACGTGTCCCAGAGTCAGCGCTGACCTGTCGCAGCTAAGGCACTGTGCACTCCCCTCGAGAAATCACCCAAGGAGCCGAACTCCTGGGGGATAGGCCCTCAGACCCCGAGTGAGAGTAGGGGTTCTCAGCTCTCAGCGGGGAGGCCAGAGTCTGATTCAGTCTTGGGTCCCCTATGCCCGGGGAGGGTTGGTGCACTGCACCGCAGGGAAGTGCCGCGAGGCGTGACTCCCCCTCAGCCCGGTGCCCTCTCCTCACTCGGCGCGCCTCAGAGTCAATGCTGACCAGTCGCAACTCGGGGACTGTCCACTCCCCTTGAGAAATCACCCAAGGATCCGAAGTCCTGGGGGACAGGCCTCCAGACCTCAGTGGGCGGGAGGGGAGCGCCGGGGATTCAGGGTTGCCAGCAAGGGATTCCCAAAGTTTTATTCAGCCCTATATCTGGCAGGAGAACGCCACAGCACCCCAGTAGGGGAGGTAGGTCCAGTTTTTAGAAGGTCTCTCCCGTGGAGTGTAGTGGGAGGGGCTTTAATTTCTGCCCGCTTGTTCAATTGTGGGGCTACAGAGCCGGTCTCATGGGGGAGGGGGACTCCCGTCCGCTTGGTGGTGGATTTTGTACCTTTTGTTTGCGTCCTTGTGATCACAACTTGCCTCAGCGGTGTTGATGTGCGTTCTTCAGCCTTCTCTCTTGGTGAGGCTCAAGTCCACCAGGATACTTACTAAATTCCTGTCCCTTAACTCTCCTTCTGGATGGGAGCCTTTGTTGAAAGCTGGCTTCAGTCCGCCATCTTGTCTCCCCCCCTCCCATCTACAAATTTTATGTATGATGTGTGTGTATAATTTTCCCTCAGGATGTCCTTCTCCAGAGTTATCTGCACCTTTTGAATTTCATCCTTCAAGGTTTTCATCAAACGCTTCCTCTATACCCACCCCAAGCAACTCCCAAGGCTGAAATCTGACTCCATTTTCTCCGAGAATCCATAGCCTTCTGCCTCGTCCCCTCTCGCCTCACTTTGCTTCTCATTTTCTTAGTTGCATAGTGCTGGATGGCTCCTGTGGCTCAAAGGAATGGGGCACTGGCCCCATATGTTGGAGGTGGCAAGTTCAAACCCAGCCCCAGCCAAAACTGCAAAAAAAAAAAAACAATAATAATAATAAAAGTCCATGATGTTCTCTCATTGCAACCTCAGCCATGGGTTTGCAAATCAGATGTGAGCTGTTATGCTAACTTTTTTAAAAATTTCCCTCAGTTGGTAAAAGTAGTGTTTGGTTCATGGCAGTGTTCAAACATTCACAGAAAAAAAGTGTATAGCAGCTGAAGTGATTTTAAAATGTCTCCTTTCATTCACACATTGAACCAATATACACGGAGCACCTATTGTGTCTAAAATAATGGCTCCTGGGGAGAATACAAAAATGAATGAAGAAGTAGATCCTGCCTTCTGGGAGAGTACAATTTAGAAGGAGAGAAAGGACACGCATGTAAATTACCATAATACAAAGTAAGAATTGCTAAAAGCTAGAGAGCTGAGAACAATAGGTTAAATTCACTGTGGTGTTTCTCTTTGCTCTGCCACAGATATTTTCTTCAATAATCTATGAATCATCCCACCAACTAGCATGAAAACAACTATGAAAACAACTTTCAAAAGGCCAGGAGGGATTTTCTCCTGTCCCTGGAAGAGCTTTCAGTGTCACGCTGATGTCCTTCCTCAGCAGAGAACAAAGACTCGCTCATTCTATGCTGTGTGTTTTCTCTCTCATTAATTCAGGCTGAGTTCCCACTCCAAATGGGATTTAACAACTTTCCTTTCCATCAACAACTGCAGGCTTCTATTTTCATGATTTCTATACATTAGGAATCAATACGTTTGATCTTGAGGTTTAGCCAAGGTGTCTAAAGTCCAGCTCTGTCTGACTTGCTTAAAAAGGCACCTCGGTGTCCTTTGTTTCCATAGGGTTGTAGACCAGCCTTGCAAACACATCTGGGGAAAAGACGAAGACTTGCTAAGGAGCTGCTTTTTCTCTTATTTCCTGCTGATTTGGGCTTCTCCTTCCTCATCTGGGCCACCAGGGTGCTGTCTTCCTTGTTAGAATCACAGTGTGCTCCTTGTCATCAACCCTCCTTATTCAAACAGGAAGCTAAGAATAATCAGAGCTATGCAATTCTCCCTCTCAGCTCATCTGTTTTGTCTGTTTACTTATTCATTCACTTACGTATTCATTTATTCAACAAATACTGATTAATCACCTCCCTTTTTAAATACTCTGCCTATTCCCAAAAGAATCAGTGGTGGCTTTGGGGATCAAACATAATGCAAAACAAGGTAGCTAGGGGAAAAAAACAGAAAGGAAGGAGGTATTGCACCAGCTCCAAGGGTGATTGGAATTTGGCCCTGGCTCTGTTGCAGCAAAAGAGAGATTTGTTGGATTTCTGGGTTTTTGCTTTCTGCCCAACCAAAACATGCAAATTTATGTGCAGAGTATAACTTTTCCTGCATCTAAACACATTTATTAAGCATCCAGTGGAGTACTTTGTTCTTGTACTCAACACCTCTGAAATAAATGAAAGAATTAATTCACTATTCCTCAAACTTTATGTATTTGAGTGCCACCTTTCAAATGTCTCACTATTATACATTGTATACTTTTCTTTAACTTTTTACTTAAATTTATTTTTTGCAAATATTTTCCCTTCCATAAATGGAATATTTATATCAATTGCCATAAATAGAAAATAATGATAAAATTAATATAATAAAGAAATAACATTGCATTCCAAGTAAACAATGGCACCTGCCTAAAACTCTGGGCTGGGGATATTCTCTCTTGTAAGACAAGGGAGAATATTATAATAGAGTGTGCTAAGACTTTAAATTATGATAGCTCCAGAGTGAGATAGACAATCTTTTGGTTACATCTATACCAAAAGAGATTACAAAAAGAAAAATCTCTACAGACCTCCATTTTATTTTTACTATTATTTTTTTGAAATAGAACCTCAAGCTATTGCCCTGGTTAGAGTGCTGTTGCGGCACAGCTCAAGCAAACTCCAACTCTTGGGCTTAAGCGATTCTCTTGCCTCAGCCTCCGAAGTAGGGGACTACAGGTGCCTACCACAATGCCTGGCTATTTTTTTGGTTGTAGTTGTCATTGTTTGGCAGGTCCAGGCTGGATTTGAACCCACCAGCTCTGGTGTATGCGGCTGGCATCTTAGCCACTTGAGCTACAGACACCACCGACATCAATTTCATATTCCTACTTTTAAAGTGGTATTTCTACATCATCTCAGACTACCTAACACCCTTGCACATACCAGTCCCCTGTTTGGAGGATATTGATCAATCAACTGAAGCTGAATTTCATGCAGTTTCTTTTCTACCTGAAATATCTGAACATTCTTTGGCCCTCATACACACTGGATTTGTTTCAGCAAGTATAATATCAAGCCACCCTCACCTACTCCCTTTGTAACTCACAAAGGGACATCATGAGGTAACTGGCCCCAGAATACAGTGTGTGTCTTTGTGAGGAGTTAATATTTTAGTATTTTTTGTTTCTAGTCCTTATCTTAAACATTGTTATTAAATTTTAAGCCTTTTTAATTTTGTGAAGACAAAAAAATGAAAACCTAATAAACATATGTATGTGTAAAAATAAAAAAATAAATAAAATAAAATAATTTTTTTAATATTCTGGATGAGATCTTGGAAGCCTTGCTAGGGTAACAATAAAAAATTATATTTATTTAACCATCTTAGGTTGCCTATGAAAAATCTGTTGGATAGCAAAATGCACAATTAGTCAATTTGGAAAACCTTAAAAATTCAAGAGTGTTCTTATTTAGTCATTATGAGTCCTGGTTTCAAGGTGCTTAGATCTGAACCCTAACAAGGGCTTCTTCTCATCCTCGAGTGTACTCATCCACCTTCCTTCACACCAGTGATGCATATCAGTAAGCAGAATTATCTGCATGGTGTATTGATGTCCTTAAAAAGATACCAATGACATTCAGCATGTATACGAGTGATGGCACCTGAGTGTAATATGATTTTTTCACTGGCATCCAGTTTGGTTTTGCCTGTCTACTCTGGAAGTTTAGATGTTCTGCTCAGCCAGTTCAGAATCACTTCCTTCTCTTCTGTCTTGCTGAATTAAAGCGTTTCCCTCTCTAAAATTCATATGTGAGGGGGAGGGGCAAGGGAAGCAGCCTCCTACATAGTCTCCTGTCCAGAGAGAAGGATAACGTCTACAGGGTATCCAATTGAGCTGAAGACAGAAAGCACAGCCAAGAGAAGAGAGATAACTGCAGGTCACCTGTGCTGAGGCAAGCTGTGATTCCAAGACAACAATCTTCAGCCACAAAACTCAACTGAAAGGAAAAATGCCCAACCCCTCCCTCAAGAAAGCTGTGGATTCTTTTTTTTTTCCTTTTGCTCTTTGTTTGCTCCTGTGGGATTTCTGCTGGCGAGTAGTGAACTGAGGATATCTTGTCTCAACCCACAGTTGAAAGCAGTAAGAAGTGGGGACTACTTCCTCCAGAGGGACCCTGTGGTGACTCTGAACATTCTCTTACCAGGCAGAAACATTGAACTAACATTTTCCCTGCCAAGCTGAACTTTCAGTCCACCCTTGCCCCCTCACCAGATAAACCAGATCCCTAACCCCTGCAGAGACTGAGGGAAGAGGCTCATGAGCAGCGGCCCCCCTCCCAGCCTGCCTGACCGAGTTCCCTGCCCCCCGCCCAGCCAGTCCCCCACGCCCTCCCTATCTCCAAGCTGCACTGTGCTTCCATGCCCTCCCTGCCTTTGTGCAATGCCTTGCCTGCCCAGAGACCGCCAAGGCCAAGTGCCATGCTCCACCTATTTGGAGAATGCCAAAGCCGGCTCTGCGCCCTGCCTGCCAGGACCCCTGAGGCTGTGGACCCGGAGACCACCAAGGCCTCGCATGGCACCCTGCCTGCCCAGAGACCACTGAGGCTGCATGCCATGCCCCGCCTGCCCAGAGACTGCCAAGGCCAGCACCTTGCCCTGCCCACCCAGACCGATGAGGCCATGCGCCATGCCCCACCTGTCCCGAGACCAATGAAGCTGCGCACCAGGCCCCCACCCAACCAGAATCACCAGTGGAGTAGTGTTCTCCTTGCTGAAGTCGCCAGGCACTGGATACTGCCAGAATATTACCAAGGACCCTCTAAGGTGATACCCTGGTTGTGTAGTAACAGGAAGGGTCAATTTCCCCATTCCAGTTGTTGTCTAGCAAGGTGGGGTTTCTTAATTGCTTGTATTTCTTCACAGCTAAGACTTCATCAGAGTCACTGATCCACTAGGATTGGACAAGAAACAGTTGAATACAAGACTGAGCCACTTAACCCCACCACACCAAGCATGTTTCCCCAGCCTCAGACTGTAATACTGTACAGGTCCTTTGCAAAGTTAAAGGGGAAAAAGCTGCAGTCACAAGTCCCAGATCCTTAACAAAGGGTTCGGTAACCACAATTCCAGAAAACCCAAATTCAATCTCACCTTACCAGACCACCTAGCTAACAGTGAAAAAATCATGAGGCTGAATCAGTGAAAAAACTCTGGCAACATGAACAATCAGAGTAGATTAACTTCCCCAAGAAACAATAAAGCAGACACAGCACAAGATCCTATTCAGAAACAAATGGCTGAGATGTCCGAAATCAAGTTCAGAATTTGGCTAGCAAATAGGATCAACAAAATGGAGGAAATGATGAAATTAAAATTTAAAGCAGAAATTCAAAAGATGTCTCAAGAATTTAACAAATTTAAAGACAAAATGACCAAAGATTTTGACACATTAAAGCAAGAATTTGCAGCCCTCAAAGATCTAAAAAATACAGTAGAATCCCTCAGTAACAGAATGTAGTGGGCAGTAGAAAGGATCTTCAACATTGAAGACAAAGCATTTGAATGTTCCCAAACACTCGAAGAGGAAAAAAAGTGGAGAACAAAAATGGATCATTCCCTCAGAGAACTCTGGGATAATTCAAAGAGGTCTAATATTCACATTATAGGAATACCTGCAAGTGATGAGGTTGCTGTGAAGAATACAGATGCTTTGCTTCATGAAATAATTAAAGAGAATTTCTCAGACATGCCCAGAGATTCTAAAATTCAGATAGCACACAGTTACAGAACACCGGCATGACTCAACCTGAATAAAAATTCTCATAGACACATTATAATTAATTTTGCTAAAGTTAATATGGAGGAGAAAATTCTGAAAGCTATAAGAAGTAAGAAAACTACTACACACAAGGGGAAGAACATTAGAATGACTGCAGATCTCTTCACTGAAACCTTTCAAGCTAGAAGAGGATGGTAATCGACCTTTGATCATCTCCTTAAACAAAATAACTTTCAACCCAGGATCCTGTATCAGGCTAAACCGAGTTTCATCTGTGATGGAGAAATTAAATACTTTAATGACATTCACATGTTGAAGAAATTTGCCATAACTAAACCAGCTCTTCAGGAACTTCTCAGACCTATCCTCCATAATGAACAACACAATCCTCCACAACCAAAGTAAAATCACTCAGAAACTTTTGATCAAATTCTAACTTCCATAGTAGCAAAAGGATTAAAAATGTCCACTGGACTTTAGAAAAACTCGATACCCCAAACCCTGTCGGGTTTATCATTACTCTCAATTAATGTGAATGGCTTAAATTACCCTCTAAAGAGATACAGGATACAAAAACTCAGGTCAGACATTTGCTGCATTCAAGAATCTCAGCTTATCTTAAAAGATAAACATAGACTCAGGGTGAAGGAATGGTCATCTATAATTCAGGCAAATGGAAATCAGAAAAAAGCAAGTGTTGCAATTTTATTCACAGATACAAATAGGCTTTAAACCAATCAAAGTAAGAAAAGACAATGATGGTCACTTCTTATTTGTTAAGGGCAACACTCAATATGATGAAATATCAATTATCAACATCTATGCACCCAACCAGAGTGTGCCTCAATTTATAAGAGAAACTCTAACTGACATGAGCAACTTGATTTCCCCCAGCACCATAATTGTTGGACACTTTAACACACCTCTGGCAGTGTTGGATAGATCCTCAAAAAAGAAGCTAAGCAAAGAAATTTTAGAATTAAACTTAATCATTCAACATTTGCATCTAATAGACCTCTATAGAACATTTCATCCTAACAAAACTGAATACACATTCTTCTCATCAGCCCATGGATCATCCTCCAAAATTGATCACATCTTACGTCACGAGTCTAACCTCAGCAAATTTAAAAGAATAGAAATCATTCCTTGTATTTTCTCGGACCACCACAGAATAAAGATTGAACTAAGTAACAACAGGAATCTCCACACACATACAAAAACATGAAAACTAAATAACCTTATGCTAAACAACAGCTGGGTTATAGAGGAGATTAAGAAGGAAATTACCAAATTTTTGGAAAAAAACAATAATGAAGAAACAAACTATCAGAATGCCTGGGATACAGCAAAGGCAGTCCTAAGAGGAAAATTTATAGTGTTGCAAGCCTTCCTCAAGAGAACAGAAAGAGAGAAAGTCAATAACTTAATGGGACATCTCAAGCAACTAGGAAAGGAAGAATTTTCCAACCCCAAACCCAGCAGAAGAAAAGAAATAACTAAAATTAGAGCAGAACTGAATGAAATTGAAAACCAAAGTATCATACAACAGATCAACCAATCAAAGAGTTGGGTTTTTTTTTTTTTATTGTGGGGATTCATTGAGGGTATAATAAGCCAGTTACACTGATTGCAATTGTTAGGTAAAGTCCCTCTTGCAATCATGTCTTGCCCCCCATAAAGTGTGACACACACTAAGGCCCCACCCCCCTTCCTCCATCCCTCTTTCTGCTCCCCCCCATAAACTTAATTGTCATTAATTGTCCTCATATCAAGATTGAGTACATAGGATTCATGCTTCTCCATTCTTGTCATACTTTACTAAGAATAATGTCTTCCACTTCCATCCAGGTTAATACGAAGGATGTAAAGTCTCCATTTTTTTAAATAGCTGAATAGTATTCCATGGTATACATATACCACAGCTTGTTAATCCATTCCTGGGTTGGTGGGCATTTAGGCTGTTTCCACATTTTGGCGATTGTAAATTGAGCTGCAATAAACAGTCTAGTACAAGTGTCCTTATGATAAAAGGATTTTTTTCCTTCTGGGTAGATGCCCAGTAATGGGATTGCAGGATCGAATGGGAGGTCTAGGTTGAGTGCTTTGAGGTTTCTCCATACTTCCTTCCAGAAAGGTTGTACTAGTTTGCAGTCCCACCAGCAGTGTAAAAGTGTTCCCTTCTCTCCACATCCACGCCAGCATCTGCAGTTTTGAGATTTTGTGATGTGGGCCATTCTCACTGGGGTTAGATAATATCTCAGGGATGTTTTGATTTGCATTTCTCTAATATATAGAGATGATGAACATTTTTTCATGTGTTTGTTAGCCATTCGTCTGTCGTCTTTAGAGAAAGTTCTATTCATGTCTCTTGCCCATTGATCTATGGGATTGTTGGCTTTTTTCATGTGGATTAATTTGAGTTCTCTATAGATCCTAGTTATCAAGCTTTTGTCTGATTGAAAATATGCAAATATCCTTTCCCATTGTGTAGGTTGTCTCTTTGCTTTGGTTATTGTCTCCTTAGCTGTACAGAAGCTTTTCAGTTTAATGAAGTCCCATTTGTTTATTTTTGTTGTTGTTGCAATTGCCATGGCAGTCTTCTTCATGAAGTCTTCCCCCAGGCCAATACCTTCCAGTGTTTTTCCTATGCTTTCTTGGAGGATTTTTATTGTTTCATGCCTTAAATTTAAGTCCTTTATCCATCTTAAATCAATTTTTGTGAGTGGGGAAAGGTGTGGGTCCAGTTTCAGTCTTTTACATCTAGACATCCAGTTCTCCCAACACCATTTATTGAATAGGGAGTCTTTCCCCCAAGGGTAAGTTCTTCTTTGGTTTATCGAAGATTAGGTGGTTATAAGATGTTAGTTTCATTTCTTGGTTTTCAATTCAATTCCAAGTGTCTGTGTCTCTGTTTTTGTGCCAGTACCATGCTGTCTTGACCACTATGGCTTTGTAGTACAGACTAAAATCTGGTGTGCTGATGCCCCCAGCTTAATTTTTGTTACAGAGAACTGCCTTAGCTATACGGGGTTTTTTCTGGTTCCATACAAAATGCAGAATCATTTTTTCCAAATCTTGAAAGTACGACGTAGGTACTTTGATAGGAATGGCATTGAATAGGTAGATTGCTTTGGGAAGTATAGACATTTTAACAATGTTGATTCTTCCCATCCATGAGCATGGTATGTTCTTCCATTTGTTAATATCCTCTGCTATTTCCTTTCTGAGGAGTTCATAGTTTTCTTTATAGAGGTCCTTCACCTCCTTCGTTAGGTATATTCCTAGGTATTCCATTTTCTTCGAAACTATGGTGAAGGGAGTTGTGTCCTTAATTAGCTTCTCATCTTGACTGTTATTGGTGTATACAAAGGCTACTGACTTGTGGACATTGATTTTATATCCTGAAACATTACTGTATTTTTTGATGACTTCTAGGAGTCTTGTGGTTGAGTCTTTGGGGTTCTCTAAGTATAAGATCATGTCGTCAGCAAAGAGGGAGAGTTTGACCTCCTCTGCTCCCATTTGGATTCCCTTTATTTCCTTGTCTTGCTTAACTGTATTGGCTAGAATTTCCAGCACTATGTTGAATAGTAAAGGTGACAGAGGACAACCTTGTCTGGTTCCAGTTCTAAGAGGAAAAGCTTTCAGGTTTACTCCATTCAGTAAAATATTGGCTGTGGGTTTGTCATAGATAGCTTCAATCAGTTTTAGAAATGTGCCACCTATGCCTATACTCTTCAGTGTTCTAATTAGAAAAGGATGCTGGATTTTATCAAATGCTTTTTCTGTATCTATTGAGAGGATCATGTGATCTTTATTTTTGCCTCTGTTAATATGGTGGATAACGTTTATGAACTTGCGTATGTTAAACCAGCCTTGCATCCCTGGGATCATGATGAATGACTTTTTTGATGATAAGCTGTAATCTATTGGCTAGGATTTTGTTGAGAATTTTTGCATCTATATTTATGAGTGAGATTGGTCTGAAATTCTCCTTTTTGTTTGGGTCTTTTCCTGTTTTTGGTATCAGGGTGATGTTTGCTTCATAGAATGTGTTGGGGAAGATTCCTTCTTCCTCAGTTTTTTGGAATAATTTCTGCAGTACAGGAATAAGCTCTTCCTTGAAGGTTTGATAGAATTCTGGAGTGAAGCCATCTGGACCAGGGCATTTTTTGGTTGGAAGATCTTTTATTGTTTCTTTGATCTCAGTGCTTGAAATTGGTCTCTTCAGGAGGTCTACTTCTTCTTGGCTAAGTCTAGGGAGAGGGTGAGATTCCAAATATTGATCCATTTCCTTCACATTGTCAAATTTCTGGGCATAGAGTTTCTGGTAGTATTCAGAGATGATCTCTTGTATCTCTGTGGGATCAGTTGTTATTTCCCCTTTATCATTTCTGATTGAGGTTACTAGAGATTTTACTTTTCTATTCCTTGTTAGTCTGGCCAATGGTTTATCTATTTTATTTATTTTTTCAAAAAACCAACTCCTTGTTTCATTAATTTTCTGAATGATTCTTTTGTTTTCAATTTCATTGATCTCTGATTTGATTTTGGATATTTCTTTTCTTCTACTGAGTTTAGGCTTAGATTGTTCTTCTTTTTCCAATTCCATAAGATCTCTTGTGAGATTGTTGATGTGCTCTCTTTCTGTTTTTCGAATGTAGGCATCTAAAGTGATGAATTTTCCTCTCAAAACTGCTTTTGCAGTATCCCAGAGGTTTTGGTAGCTTGTGTTTTCATTGTTGTTATGCTCAAGGAAGTTAATGATTTCCTGTTTTATTTCTTCCTGTACCCATCTGTTATTCAACAGAAGATTGTTTAATTTCCATGCCTTTAGGTGGGGTTGAGCATTTTTGTTAGAGTTGAGTTCCACCTTTAGTGCCTTATGGTCTGAAAAGATACAAGGTAAAATTTCAATTCTTTTGATTCTGTTGATATTTGTTTTGTGTCCCAGGATATGATCAATTTTGGAGAATGTTCCATGGGGTGATGAGAAGAATGTATATTCTTTATCTTTGGGGTAGAGTGTTCTATATGCATCTATCAAGCATAGTTGTTCTAGGGTCTCATTTAAATCTCTTATATCTTCATTTAATTTCTGTTTATAGAATCTGTCCAGCTCTGTAAGTGGAGTGTTAAGTCCCCTGTTATGATGGTATTATCAGATATCATATTGCTCAGACTGAGTAAGGTCTGCTTCAAGAATCTGGGAGCATTTAAATTGGGTGCAAAAATATTTAGAATTGAAACGTCTTCTTGTTGTAGTTTTCCCTTGACCAATATAAAGTGACCGTCTTTGTCTTTTTTGACTGTGGTTGCTTTAAATCCACACGTATCTGAAAATAAGATTGCAACTCCTCTTTTCTTCTGAATTCCATTTGCCTGAAAAATTGTCTTCCAACACTTGACTCTTAGCTTTAATTTGTCTTTTGAAGCCAAGTGTGTTTCTTGCAGACAGCAAATGGATGGCTTATGTTTTTTAATCCAGTCAGCCAATCTGTGTCTCTTCAGTGGGGAATTCAAGCCATTAACATTTATTGAGATAATTGATAAGTGTGGTAGTATTCTATTCATCTTATTTGGTGAGAGTCCATTGCTTAGTTTTATCTTTTGCATCAGTGTGGAGGTTAGGTCTGTCCTTTGATTTCTGAGTGCTTACTTTGCTGCTGATCCATTGTGGTGGTCAGTGTGCAGAACAGGTTGAAGTATTTCCTGTAGAGCTGGTCTTGTTGTGGTGAATTTCATCAATGTTTTTATATCCATAAATGATTTGATTTCTCCATCAATTTTTAAGCTTAGCTTAGCAGGGTACAGAATTCTGGGCTGGAAATTGTTCTGTTTAAGTAGATTAAAGGTAGATGACCATTGTCTTCTTGCTTGGAAAGTTTCATTAGAGAAGTCTGCGGTCACTCTGATGCATTTGCCACGTAGGTCTACTGGCACTTACACCTGGCAGCTTGCAGAATCTTTTCTTTTGTCTTGACTTTGGACAGGTTCATCGCAATGTGTCTTGGAGAAACTCGGTTAGAGTTGAGGCGACCTGGGGTCCGATAGCCCTCTGAAAGCAGTGTGTCAGACTCTTTGGTGATATTTGGGAAATTTTCTTTTATAATATTCTCTAGTATGGCTTCCATTCCTCTGGGGCATTCTTCTTCCCCTTCTGGAATTCCTGTAACTTGTATGTTGGAACGCTTCATAAAGTCCCCTAATTCTGACAGTGAACGTTCTGCTTTCTCTCTCTTCTTTTCTGCCTCTTTTACTGTCTGAGTTATCTCAAGAACTTTGTCTTCTACCTCTGAAATTCTTTCTTCTGCATGGTCTAACCTGTTGCTGATACTTTCCATTGCATCTTTAAGTTCCGTAATTGACTGTTTCAGTTCCTTCAGGTCTGCTATATCCTTTTTATATTCTTCATATCATTCATCTCTTATTTGATTCTGTTTTTGGATTTCCTTTTGGTTATTTTCCACTTCATTAGCAATTTCCTTCATTGTTTCCATCATTTCTTTCATTGTTTTCAACATGTGTATTCTAAATTCCCTTTCTGTCATTCCTAACATTTCTTTACAGGTGGAATCATCTACAGTAGCTACCTCATGGTCCCTTGGTGGGGTTGTTCTAGACTGGTTCTTCATGTTGTCTGGAGTTTTCTGCTGATTCTTCCTCATGAGTGATTTGTTTTATCTGTTTCCTTGCCCTAATTTTCCTTTCTCTTCCTCTTGCTGTTTAAGTTCTTGTGCCTGTGGACTAAGGGTTACAGGACCAGAAGGGTGAGAAGGTTGAAGAGCAAAAAAGGGATGAAAGAAAGGAGGACCGAGTGATAAGAAAAAAAAGAAAGATAGAGAAAATAGAGTGGGTGGGTATAAGGAATATTGACAAAAAGAAGAGAGGCACAGAAAGAGGGAGACAGGGCAATATAGGTGTACAGTAGGGTACTTTGACACAACCTTAAAAAAACCCATCTTCTGGGGGTGCCCAGTTGGGTCGTTCCCTTGAGGTCAGCAGCTCTTTGCTAACCTGATCAGACGCAGTACCCCACCTCCACCAAGTAGAGAGGAAAGACAAAAATGCTATAAATCAAACCAAAACAAGCAAACAGAAAACTTTACGAGGATAAAATTGGGTGAAAAACCAAATGATAGCGGTAGAAACACTAGCAAAAATGAAGTTGTAGTTATTAAAAAAAGGCAGCAATGGGAAATTATGATTAAACTAGAAAAATTGAGAAAGAAAAAGGGATCTGTATGGAAAAGATTAAAATTAAAAAAAGCAGAAGAACATCAACAACGTCAAAATAAACAAAAAAAACAACCAAACAAAAAAAAGAAAAAAATACACAACCAAAAACAAAGCCGTTTGTATATGTTACTAAATATTGTCTGGGCAACACGTGGTCTTCTGGGGTATGAGATGTTGATCACAGTTCTGATATGACTGGAGGCTGCTGATTTCTCAAACCCCAGCAGGTAGACACCCTAAATCTCTCTTCAGCCCACTTAAAAGGCACTTTGAACTTGTAAACTTGCTGAGCAGAAGCTTTCCCAGCTTTCTCGCTGGAATCACTGCTGAAGTGGCTATCCACTTACCCAGTGTGCCAAAACCGGTCTCACTCTGCCCCCGAGGGTTAGGGCTGCAAGGCGGCTCAGACCCCATCCTTAGGCTACTTGGTTGCTGGGTTACCAGCTCCCACCCGATTCTAGCTCTGCGACCCTGAGGGTAGAGCTTGCCGGGGCAGATCACTGACAATGGTTCCGTGTGACCCACTGCCAAACACTATTAGCTCCGTCTGGCTCAGTGGCTCAGACTGGGGCCCTACACTATGGCCAAAGTTCTCTGCACTCCCGCTCAGCCCCTCCCCAAGGCAGTTCAACTCAGTGCCAAGTACAAGGACACCAAAACAGTTCACAGGTAAGGCCTTTCTGGTTTGCAGTCTCGCTGCTACTGAACTTACAGTTGTGGGCGGGTTTAGACGGATTGAACACATGTGACCACTTGCCGGTTTTCCACTGTTTTAGTCCTTCTCTTGGGGTCCAGAAGTCTCTCGCTGACTCCCTGTATCCTCATAGGAGTGATAATAGGCAGATCCCACCAGCCAGAGATGCCTGGAGTCCTATCTCCCCAGACTCACGGTGCCCAGATGCAAGGAAGCTGTTACTCGGTCGCCATCTTGCTCCCCCTCCCAAAGAGTTGGGTTTTTGAAAAGATCAATAAAATAAATAAACCATTGGCTAACCTAAACAAAAGTAGAAGAGTAAAATCCCTAATTTTATCAATCAGAAATGATAAAGGCCAAATAACAACAAACTCCTCAGAAATTCAAAAAATCCTTAAGGAGTACTACATAAAACTCTACTCTCAGAAGTATGAAAATTGGAAATAGATCAATACTTGGAAACATGCCACCCTCCCAGACTTAGCCAGAAAGAAGTGGAAATGTTGAACAAGCCTATAACAAGCTCTGAAATAGCATCAACTATAAGAAATCTCCCCAAAAAGAAAAGCCTGGGACCAGATGGCTTCACATCAGAATTTTACCAAACCTTTAAAGAGGAACTAGTACCTATATTACTTAATCTTTTCCAAAACATGGAAAAAGAAGGAATACTTCCCAACTCATTCTATGAAGCAAATATCACCCTGATACCCAAACCAGGAAAAGACCCAACAAGAAAAGGAAATTATAGACCAATATCTCTAATGAATATTGATGCAAAAATATTCAATAAGATCTTAGCAAACAGAATCCAACAACACATCAAACAAATTATACACCACAACCAGGTGGGTTTCATCCCAGGGTGCTAAGGACGGTTCAATATATGTAAATCCATAAACATAATACATCACATAAACAAATTAAAAAACAAAGACCATAGGATTCTCTCAATTGATCCAGAAAAAGATTTGACAATATCCAGCCTCCTTTCTTGATAACAACGCTTAAGAAAATAGGTATAGAAGGAACTTCTTAAACTGATAGAGGCCATCTACAGCAAACCCACAGCCAATATCAGAGTGAATGGAGTAAAATTGAAATCATTTCTACTCAGATAAGGAACCAAGCAAGGATGCCCACTGTCTCCACTGCTTTTTAACATTGTAATGAAAGTCTTAACCACCTCAATCAAGCAAGAAAAGTCAATAAAGTGGATCCAAATAGGACCAAAGAAGATCAAATTGTCACTTTTCAAAGATGATATGATTATATATCTGGAAAACTCCAGGGAATCAACTACAAAACTCCTAGAAGTTATCAAAGAATATAGTAATGTCTCAGGATACAAAATTAACACTCGTAAATCTATAGCCTTTATATACACCAATAGTCAAGAGAAAAAACAAGCAAAGATCTATTCCCTTTACAGTAGTGCCAAAGAAGATAAAATATCTGAGAGTGTATCTAACTAAGGACGTGAAAGATCTCTATAAAGAGAACTATGAAACTCTGAGAAAAGAAATAGCTGAAGATGTGAACAAATGGAAAAATATACCATGCTCATGGCTGGGAAGAATCAACATTGTTAAATTGTCTATACTACCTAAAGCAATTTACAGATTTAACATGATCCCTATTAAAGCACCTCTCTCATATTTTAAAGACCTGAAAAAATTAGTACTTTGTTTTATATCAAAACAGAAAGAACCTCCAATAACCAAGACATTACTCAGAAATAAAAACAAGTTGGGAGGAATCACGCTTCCAGACTTCAGACTATATTATAAATCTATGGTGATCAAAACAGCAGCATGGTACTGGCACAAAAATAGAGCAGTAGATGTATGGAACAGAATTGAAGACCAAGAGGTGAACCCACTTATCGTCATTTGATTTTTGCTAAACCTATTAAAAACATAAATTGGGAGAAAGATTCCCTATTCAATAAATGGTGCTGGATGAATTGGCTGGCAACTTGTAGAAGACTGAAACTGGACCCACACCTTTCTCCTCTAACAAAAATTGACTCTCACTGGTTAAAGGACTTACACTTAAGACATGAAACTGTAAATATTCTTAGAGAGAGTGCAGGGGAAATGCTTGAGAAAATTGGCCTGGGAGAATACTTCATAAGGAAGACACCCTGGGCAATTGAAGCAACATCAAAAATACATTACTGGGATCTGATCAAGTTAAAAAGCTTCTGCACTGCCAAGAACACACTAAGTAAAATAAATAGATAGCCCTCAGAATGGGAGAGAGTTTTTGCAAATTATTAGACAAAGGTCTAATAATCAGAATCCACAGAGAACTCAAACTTATTACTAAGCAAAAAACAAGTGATCCCATTTGATTGTGGGCAAGAGACACGAACAGAAGCTTCTCTGAAGAAGACAGGTGCCTGGCCTACAGACACATGAAAAAATGCTCCTTATCTTTAATCATTAAAAAAATGCAAACCAAAACTACTCTGAGATACCATCTAACTCCAGTAAGAGTAACCCACATCACAAAATCACAAAACAACAGATGTTGGTGTGGATGTAGATAAAAGGGAACACTTCTGCACTGCTGGTGGGAATGCAAGCTAGTATGTTCCTTTTAGAAAGAAGTTTGGAGAACACTCAGGGATCTAAATTTAGACCTGCCGTTTGATCCTGCAATTCCTCTTCTAGGTGTATATCCAAAGGACCAAAAATCATTTGGCAATAAAGATATTTACACCAGATTGTTCACTGCAACTCAATTCATAATTGCCAAGTCATGAAAGAAGCCCAAGTGTCCATCGACCCATGAATGGATTAATAAATTGTGGCATATGTACACCATGGAATACTATGCAGCAGTAAAAAAAAAATGAGACTTTACCTCCTTTATGTTTACATGGATGGAGCTGGAAAATATTCTTCTTAGTAAAGTATCTCAGGAATGGAAAAAAAAGTATTCAATGTACTCAGTACTACTGTGAAACCAATTTATAATAACTTACACTTGCATATGAAAAATGAAACACAACATTACTCTATGATGAAGGAGGGAAGGGGTGAGGGATCGGGGGGGGGAAGGGATAGTAGGGGATTGTAAGGGGACCACAACTTTGGAGCACATTGTAAGTATAAGTTGGTTCTATCATGTGTAGAACACAAAGGTCCTAATGCTATAATTGGGTAAATGAGATGAAAGATGCTGATTAGTATGATGTAAGCACTCCAATTTGTACAAGCACTCCAATTTGTACAAATAATCAACACACTGAAATGGGCATAAATGTATTTATGATCTATGTACAAAAGACTTAATAAAAAAATAAAAATAAAATAAAATTCATATGTCAATGTCCAATCTCTAGTATCCCAGAATGTGATCTTATTTAGAAATTAGCTTATTGCAGATGTATTTGGTGAAGATGGGGTCACAATGGAGTACGCTGGCCCCTAATCTAATACACCTAGTATCTTACACAAAGGAGAAATGTGTGCACAGACACATGCACAGAGACAGAAAACCATATGAAGAGGAAGGCAGAGGTCAAGGTGATAGAACCAGCCAAAGAATACCAAAGGCTGCCAGCAAACCACTGGAACCCAGGAAAGAAGCAAGGACCAGATTCTTTCCCATCCTCCTCTGGAAGAATCAAGCCTGAGAATGCCTTGATCTCAGATTTCTAGTCTTTAGAACTGTGAGAAAATACATTTATATTGTTTCACCCAGTGCTTCCCAGCCTTTTTGGCACCAGGGACCAGTTTCATGGAAGATAATTTTTCCACATATGGGTGTGGAGGGGACATTAGATTCTCATAAGAAGCGAGGAACCTAGAACCCTTGCATGTGCTGTTTGCAGTAGGGTTTGCATTCCTATGAGAACTTAATGCCACCCCAACCTGACAGATAGTGGAGCTCAGGCAGTGATGCAAGCAATGGGGAGCATCATGAATACCGACGAAGATTCCCTCACTTACCCACCGTTCACCTCCTGCTGTGCAGCCTGGTTCCTTACAGGCCATGAACCCATATCATTTGTAGAACACAGGTTTAACCCACCCAGTTTATGGTACTATGGTACAGCAGCCCTTCCAAAGTAATAACATGTTTCTTCACTAACTCAACTGCAAAAGGAAAGGGTTGGAAGATTGACACACTATTGCACTGTCTAAAAACTGCTGTCCTTCATTCAAACAAGTTTAGCTTTCTTGTCACTGGCATACCTTTGTTAGCAAAGGTATGTTTGTCTCAGAATAGTCTTCTGACATTTTCAAGTAAAACAATCTGCCCTTTTTGGGTGGTGCCTGTGGCTCAAAGGAGTAGGGCACTGGCCCCATATGCCAGAGGTGGGGGGTTCAAACCCAGCCCCGGCCAAAAAAAATGCAAAAAAAAAAAAAAAAGTGCCCTTTTCTAAAAAGTTACCATTGATTTGGGTGTAGTTATTTAGCAAATTGGTTAATGAGAAAGTTCACCTAACTTCCAGAAATAAGAAGCTTTATCTATCATTTTAACATGCTGAGATTTTCTAATTGTCCTTCAAGGGAAAAGTAGCATCAGTTACTTAAATGGTACTTAGTTCACCAATTGTTTAACTATGTAATCACTACTGATATAACACAGGAAAATAGCCCTAACCCTTCAAACCTTTAATAAGCTTCATGTAAAGGGCATGAGGGGGTGGGATTGTTGTTGTTGTTGTTGTTGTTGTTGTTTTGTCAGCACATTTTAAAATCTTATATAAATTCTATTTTACTATTTTTGTGTGTGTTTTTACAATTTGGAAGATTTATATTTGTGATTTAGAAATTATTTTTAACTATAACACTAGTAATAATGATCAATACTCTATTTCCTTAAATAGTACTATCAACTTTCTCTTATAAAGAGCGATAATGTCATGCATTTTCTCTTTTCCCCTTTACTCTGCTGCTGAGAACAGTTTACAGTACTATTTTTTTCAGAGAATAGAAGTTTTATATTCTCAACCCTAATCCTAACGCTACCTTTTTTTACTTTTGTTTTGTTATACTTCCAATGCTCAATTCATCATTCTCAGCCAAAAAATATGAGAAAATAACTATATTTATAACACCTGTTCTCATTTATACCTTTTCTCCCAACTTTGGTCAAGGTTAATAAAATTTATATTCGCTGAAATCATCATTTCTGCATGACATTTAGTCTCATTCCTAAAGTTAGATAGATTCAGTCCTCACCACAAGTCTTTTGGTATAACTTTGACAATCATATTAGGGATGAGCTGAAGTTTTCCTCAATAAAGATTCTTCAATAAAGACTCTTCTGACCAGTATTTCCTGATTCTCGCATGCTCAAAAATGTTTCCCACCAGGCCCTGTGAGTCACATCTAGCACTTTGGGAGGCTGAGTTAGAAGGATTGCTTGATAACAGGAGTTCAAAACCAGCCTAAGCAAGAGTAAGACACAGTCTCCACAAAATAGAAAAAACATCTGGGCGTGGGTGGTCTCATACATTCTTTTGGGTTTGAACAAGCTGGGTGTGGGTGGTCTCATGCATTCTTTTGGGTTTAAACAAATGTATAGTAACACATATCTATTATTATAATACCACAAAAAGAATTTTTACTGCCCTAACAATTTTCTATTCTCTGCCTATTCATCTTTCCCCCTTTCTCTACCCCTTGTCAACCACTGATCTTTTTATTGTCTCCATGGTTTTGCCCTATTCAGAATATCATATAGTTAAAATCATGCAGTATGTAGCCTTTTTGAATTGGTTTCTTTCACTTAGTAACATTCATTTATGTTTTTTTCATATCTTTTCATGGCTTGATAACTCATTTTCTTTTTAGCACTGAATAATATTCCATAGTAGATGTACCACAGTTTATTCATCCTTTTACCTGCTGAAGGAAATTGTGGGTGCTTCCAAGTATGGGCAATTATTAATTAAGTTGCCATAAACATTTGTGTGGAGGTTTCTGTATAGACATAAGTATTCAACTCCTTAGGCTAAAGAGTATGATTTGCTAGATTGTTTGGTAGGAGTATGCTTACTTTTGTAAGAAACCACCAAACTTCCAGAATGGAAATATCATTTGCATTCTCCTCCGCTAGCATATGACAGTTCCTTTTGGTCCACATCCTTGTCAGTATTTGATATTGTCATTCAATGGATCTACAGCCATCCTAGTAAGTGTGTAGTGATATCTCACTGTTGTTTTAATTTGCATTTTCCTGATGACATGTTGATGTAAGCCATCTTTTTATATGTTTATTTGCCATCTGTATGTCTTTTAAAATCTTTGGCCCATCTTATGATTAGATTTTTTGTTTTCTTATCATGTTAAACGTTAAGTGTTCATTGTATATTTTGGGTAACAGTCTTTTATCAGACATTTTGTGTGTAAATATTTTCTCCCAGGCTGTGTCTTGACTTATTCTCTTGATATTGTCTTTTAGAGAGCAAATGTTTTTAATTTTTATATAGGCCAACTTATTAATTGCTTCTTTCATAAAGTGTACTTTGATGTTTTGTCTAAGAAGTCATCACTATACCCAAGTCACCTAGGTTTTCTCCTACAGACTGTTTTCTCCTTGGATTTTTATAGTTTTGTATTTTACATTTAGGTCTCTGATCCACTTTGAGTTAAGTTTTATGAAAGGTATAAAGTTTGTACCTAGATTTATTTTTTCCCATGTAAATGTCCAGTTGTTCCAGCACCATTTGTTGAAAAGATAATCTTTGCTCCATTGTATTTACTTGGGCTCATTTGTCAAAGCTCAGTTGATTGATATGTGGGTCTTACATGGGTCTGTATCTGAGCTCTTATTCTGTTCTGTTGGTCTGTTTCTCTATTTCATGGATACCACACTATCTTGGTTACTATAGCTTTAGAAAAGTTGTACTGTCAGTCCTCCAATCTTGTTCACCTCCTTCTATATTGTATTTCCATTCTGGATCTTTCACCTTTCCATACAAACTTTAGAATAAATTTGTTTACAGCCACAACATAATGTACTGGGATTTTGATTAAGGTTGTGTTGTGTATATAGATCAAGTTGGGAAGGACTGACATCTTCACAATATTGAATTTTCCTGTCCAGGAACATGAAATATCTCTAGTTTTTGTTTCATTTCTTTTCTCTTAGTTGTAAAGTTTTCCTCATTTAGCCTATGTACATATTTTGTTAGACTTACACATTAGTGTTTCATTTTTAGAAATGCTAATGTAAACTGTGTCATGTTTTTAATTTCAAATTCTACTTCTTTGCTGGTGTGTATGAAAACACTTGAATTTTGTATGTTAGTCTTGTATCCCAAAACCTTGCTGTAAGCTTATTAATTCCAGAAGGTTTTTTGTTGATTCTTTCAGATTTTCTAGATAGACAATTATGTCATCTGTGAACAAATATATTTTATTTCTCCTTTTCCAAGCAGAATTATATTGCAAAGGAATAGTAAGAAAGACCATCTTTACCTCATTCCTGATTTTAATGGAAAAATTAGACTTTCTCACCATTAAGTATAATGTTAACTGTGAGTTTTTTGTAGGAATTCTTTATCATGTTGAGGAAGTTGCCCTGTACTTTGAGTTTACTAAGATTTTTTTTTGTTGTTGTTGGAATTTTTCAATTGTTTTTTTCTACATCAATTGATATGTTCGTATAGCTTTTCTTTTATAGATTATTGATATGTTAGACTGCCTTAATTTATTTTTAAATGTCAAGCCAGTCATTCATACCTGGGATAAATCCCACCTGCTTATGGTATATAATTCTTCTTTATACATTGCTAGATTCTATTTACTAATATTTTGTTGAAGATTCTTAAATGTACATTTGTAAGATACACTCATCTATAGTCTTTTTATACATCTCTGTCTGGTTTTGGTATTAGGAAAGTGCTGACCTTGTAGAATGAGTTAGAAGGTATTCCTTCTACTTCTATCTTTGGTAAAAAATCATAAAAAATTCAAATAATTTTTTTCTTAAGTATTTGATAAAATTCACCAATGAACCCATGTTTTGAAAGGTTTTTAATTATCAATTCAATTTCTTCAACAGATACAGGTGTACACATATTATGATTGTTTATTTCTTTGGGAGCAAGTTTTAATAAATTGTGTCTTTCAATAAATTGGTCCATTTCATCTAGGTTATGAAACTTATTGGCATAAAATTATTCATAGTAATCTCTTATTCTTTAATGTCCATGTGCCCTATAGTGAGGGTCCCCTCTTTTATTCTGATGTCAATAATGTATATCCTCCCTTTTTCCCTTAGTTAGTCTGCTTAGGGGTTTATCAATTTTATTTATCTTTTCATTGATTTTCTTGATTGGTTTTCTGCTTTCAATTCCATTGAATTTTGCTCTAATTCTTAATATTTCTTTTCTTCTGCTTATTTTGGATTAAATTCACTCTTTTTAGTCTAGTTCTCTTAGAGTAAAATGTAGATTATTGATTTTTGACCTTTCTTCTTTTATACTAATGCTTTCAATACTATAAATTTCACTGGGCTACTTTTGCAGTAGATTACCAATTTTAACAAATTGTGTTTTTATTTTAATTTAGTTCAAAATATTTTTAATTCGTCTTGAGTATTTTTTCTATATGTTACTTAGAAGTTTGCTGTTTAATCTTCACATGTTTTGAGATTCTCCAGTTATCTTTTTCATTGTAAGTTTCCAGTTTAATCCTACCGTGGTCTGAGAGCAGACATTGTCTTTTATTTCTATTCTTTGAAATTTGTTAAGATGCATTTATGGCCCAGAATGTCTATCACTCTATGGAGCTTGAGAAGAATGTGTATTCTGCTATGGTTAAATAGTCCATAGATGTCAATTACATCCAGTTTAAGTTTAAGAATACAATTAAGTTTAACTATATTCTTACTGATTTTCTGCCTGTTGCTTTATTGTTTTGTTTCCTCATATAGTTTGATGCTGTTTTGTTAGATATAAACATAGTGTACATTAAGAATAGGATTGTTATGTCTTCTAGGAGAACTGACCTAGAATGAATTTTATCATTATGTAATTGTTTTCTTTATCCATGATATCATTCTTTGCTTTAAAACTCCTTTTAGTTTAAATTGGCATATCTATGCCTGCTTCCTTTTTTTTTTTTTTTTCTGAGATAGACTCTCACCCGATTGCCCTGGCTAGAGAGTAGTTGGGACTACAGGTACATTTCACTTCACCCAGCTAATTTTTATATCTTTTAGAGATGTGGTCTCTCTTACTCAAGCTGATCTTGAATTCCAAAGCTCAAGCAATCCTCCCTGCTTGGCCTCCAGACCTGTTTTCTTTTTTTTTATTAGTGTTAGCATGTACATTTTTTTTATTCATTTACTTTTAATCTAGAGTGTCTGTACATTTAAAATGAATTTCTCTTCCATTACTGGGCATCTACCCAGAAGGGAAAAAATCCTTTAATCATAAGGACACTTGTACTAGAGTGTTTATCACAGCTCAATTTACAATCGCCAAAATGTGGAAACAGCCTAAATGCCCACCAACTCAGGAATGGATTAACAAGCTGTGGTATATGTATACCATGGAATGCTATTCAGCTATTAAAAAAAATGGAGACTTTACATCCTTCGTATTAACCTGGATGGACGTGGAAGACATTATTCTTAGTAAAGCATCACAAGAATGGAGAAGCATGAATCCTATGTACTCAATTTTGATATGAGGACAATTAATGACAGTTAAGGTCACGGTGGGGGTGGGGAAAGGGGAGAGCAGAGAGAGAAAGAAGGAGGGAGGGGTGGGGAAAAGAAGAGCAGAGAGAGGGAAGGAGGGAGGGGGGTGGGGCCTTGGTGTGTGCCACACCTTCTGGGAGCAAGACAGGATTGCAAGAGGGACTTTACCTAAAAATGCAATCCGTGTAACCTGGCTTATTGTACCCTCAATGAATCCCCAACAATAAAAAATTAATTAATTAATAATAAAATAAAATGAATTTCTCATAAACAACATGAAGTTGAGTCTTGTTTTTACTCACTCTAGTTACGCTCTGTCTTTTAGTTGGCTCCTTTAGATCATTGGCATTCAAAGTGATTATTGACATAATTGGATTAATGTCAATACCCAGCACATTTTTTGCCCATTTTCTTGTTTTTTTATAATAACAAAATTAATTAATTAATCCTAATTCCTCCTACTGTCATTCATTTCATTTATATCTAGGATATAAATATAAATATATATGCATAATCATATACATACATGTGTATGTAATCAAATACATTGCCATTGTCATTATTTTGAACACACTGTTATCTGTAAGAGCAATTAAAACTAAGAAACTTAAAAGTTTTAATTTTACATTTACTTAGTCCTCTTTTGATACTCTTCCTTTCTCTATGTAGATTTGAGTTTCTGACCTATATTTTTTCCTCTTCTCTCAGGAATTCCTTTTAACACCTCTTGAAAGGCAGGTTTATGCTCACATATTACCTCAACTTTTGTTTGTCTGGGAAAGTCTTTATTTCTCCTTTGCTTTTGAAGATTTTTTTTTCTGAGACAGAATCTCACTATGTCGCCCTGTTTAGAGTGCTGTAGTGTCACAGCTCACAGCAACCTCAAACTCTTGGGCTTAAGGGATTGTCTTGCGTCAACCTCTCAAGTAACTGGGAGTACAGGCGCCTGCCACAACGCCGGCTATATTTTGCTGATAGTTGTCATTGTTGTTTGGCAGGCCAGGCCTGGGCTCCAACCCACCAGCTCTGCTGTATGTGGCTGGCACCAGAGCCGCTGACCTACAAGCACCAAGTCTGAAGAATAATTTTTAAAGTAGAGAATTATGGATTGGTGCTTTTTCTCCCAACATTTGCACTGCATCTGAGGTGAGGTCACATGCACTTCTTTTTCCTCTATACATATAGTGCTTTCCCTCTCTGGCTTCTTTCAGGATTTTTTCCCCCTTATTATTGATTTACTATAGTTTTATATAATAGTATTATATTATTTGATAATATAATATATATTATAATACATATACTATGTTTACTATAATATAATATATTATATAATACATATATTAGTATATATTAATAATATGATAATATATAACATAACTTTATATTATTGTATAAGATATAATATTATATTATATTGTATTATTATATTATATTAATATAATCTTTATAATTAATATTAATATAATATTTATAATATTTAATTATATATAAGTATATATTAATTATATAATACTAATATATAATATTTTTTATATTTATATAAAATTTATATATAATTATATATAAATAATATATAATATTACAATATTAAATATTATATTATCAAATAATGTAATATAATATTTAATTAATAATTATGTAGAATATTTAATTGTGAATTAGTATATTATGTGATATCAAATAATATAATATTTATAATAATATTATGTGATATCAAATTATAGTATAGTAAACTATATATAGTCCCACATAGTTGATGATATGTCTGGGGCAGGGTTGTTTTATTTTGTTTTTCCTTTCTCCTGGTTGATGTTCTCTGAGCTTCCTAGTTTGGTGTCTGACCTTAATTTGAAGAAACACTCAGTCAATATTGTTTTCTATTTTTCTTCTTTTTGTTTTTTTCCCCTTCTGATAAGTCCACTATGAATATGTTACACTTTCAGAGTAGTTGTCATACACTCTTTGGATATAGTTTTCTGGGTTTTTATCTTTTTTCAGTCTTTTCTCTATTTGTTTGTTTTTAGTATTGAAGGTTTATGCAGATACATTCCATTTATTAAGCTCAAAGATCTTTTTTCATGTCTGATTCTGATGCTACATTTAAGTCTTTAGTTTTCATGAAATGTAACATCATAAAACCCTAATTTTACCAGATTCCACAACAATGTCTCCAGCTACATTATGAAATTCTCAAAGCCACATTAAAATTCTTGCTAATTCAAATTAAAAAGAAAGAATAACACAGGCCCCACTGTAGTGTTAGGAGGGTGAGAAATATGTGTTGTGGGAATGTGTATCCTTCCATAGCAGTGCACACTCAATACACACCCATACTTACTCAGACTAGGTGGCACATCTTTGGGATATGAAAGGAAATAGGGTACCCCCCCAAATTCACAAAAACACAGGGCGAATGTACATACTCACAAAGAGCAATGGTATGTCATTTATGGAATTGTGGAGTTCAAAACTTGAACATTGAAAACCAGTGAGAGAGTTGTCTCTTAATTCAGATTTTATAACATAAACAACACTGGATGAATCCCTACAAAAGGCCTTCATACCATGTGGTAATAAAAGATGATGACAGTGGCCTTGGCACAAATCCAACAGTATTACATATGGACTATCTACTTGTGAAAAGAAAAGGAACTGCATTCATCAATGCCAGACATGGTTCTAAGAATATAAAATATTTGATATGTTAAGAATATATGAAAGAAATTATTCTTAAGTAAACCATAATGAATCAATTTATATTTTATCTCTAGAAATTAATTTTTTTATCTTTATCATTATGGATGTTGGCACAAGCTATTTAGAAGAAAAGCAAAACCATTTCCCTGGTTTGTATTCCTGTGCTTGGTAAGTTTCTGTTCTTAGGTATTTCCTTCCATGAAGTTAAATTTTAGAATCAGTTTATAATAAATATTTGTTGTTGGTGTCGATCTAGAATCTCTGATTAGAAAACCCCAGTTTCTTGTGAAGAACACATTCCATGTGGTTAAAAGAGGTTATCTTGCTACAGTAATCCTCCCCCTAGGAAGAGTGATTGGTCCTTGGATGAACCCAAAGTGTACCAATCAGAGTCTTCCCTGGGACTTTAGACAAAATAAAATTTGTTAGTAAAGACTTTGTATTGAGGTTTCTAGGCTGAATCAGTATGTGTGCACGAAGTTTTCATCTGGCCTGCCATATGGAGAGAGCCACTCTAAAACATGGAAAGAGAAAGCTGAAGGCATTGTTTTAAATCCTTGCATCTCTGAACATTAAAGTTTTGTGAGCAAGTGAATTCCCCATTTTGCTTAAATAGTTTGAGTTTAGGTAGAAACCAGTTGAGTAGAAATGCAGTAATTTTGATGACCTCAGTGGAACTGTATGAGGTGGCAGAAGTATGCTGGATTAGGTGTTATAATGTAGTCCGGGCTTGTGACTTGAAGCAAACTGCTTAATCTTTCTGAATCTCCGTCTTTCCCATCATTGATATGATAATACTGGATGATATAAAATCTCATGGTTCATTTCATTTTCTGCTAGTCCAAGTCCACTGCTTTAACTTTATTAATTCAGTTATGCCTCACTTAGATGTACAGGAATGAAGAGCCACACACACTGCTTATTAGCACATGTAGCCAGTGCAGGAAGACCTCACTAGATGTCATCAATAGGTTTTTGGAAACTGTAACTTTAAAGAAATAATGTATAAGGAAACCAATTTTACAATAGGATAATTGATATAAACAAAAGTTAAGTTCCTACAGCATATTTCTGGTCACAAAAAAAATCATCAAACTTCTAAATAAAGACCCCAAACACTTCAAATTGTAAACATTGAAATAAATAAGAGCAACATGTACATTTAAGATGATTAATTTTTTAAAAGTAAGATAATCAATTGCACAGTTTTTGGTGACTCAGTGAGTGACAGCAATCAGAGTGATGTTGGGTTAAATAAAGGAATAAATGTTTGCAAAACAAAAATTTTAGGAGCACCTTGTCCCACCATACAGTTCAAAAGCAATGACCAACAGGTTGGGCTCTCCAAGCACTTTTATACTACATCATTTATTGCCTTACATTTGTATGGTTATTGTATACATTACGAATTTTTATTTTACAATCATTTGTATTCATTCACCTATTCCTGTTCCAACCTACTCATTCCAATTCAGGATCATAGGTGGCTAGAACCTGTATCCACAGCTCAGGGTATAAGGTCGAGATGAACCTGGCCAGGACACCATTCTATAGCAGGGCACACTCACGTACACATCTACACTTACTCAGACCAATATCAAGCAGACCTATCAATTCACCTAATGAGAACATCTTTGGGATGTGGGAATAAAATATGGTACCCAAAGAAAATCCATGCAGTTATGGGGATAACATACAAACTCCACATGGACGGACAGTGGTCCCATCAGAAATCACAAAAGAAATGGCATTCATTGAGGACCTGCTGTACAAAGCTTTTTATTTCTAGGTAAATATCACATCCTTCTGTTCCTAGATCTCATTCCATCTCTATGTCAAGCAACAACTTTACAAATGTCTGAAGTTGAACAGCTGCACATCCTGCACAACAATGTATGTTTAGATATCAAGAAATTTATCCCTTCTACCTGAAAAATTAATTTGAGTACTTGCATTCAATGTATAGAAAATTATGTACAAAGGTCAGTATGTGATTTTTCAGACTTGATGTCTTCGTTTTTTTCCCTCACATTCCCACAACATTTATTCCAATCAATAATTTCTGCACAAATGCACTATTAGAAAAGTAAAATTTCAAATTTCTTTGAAAGGGGATTTACATCAATTACACTAAAACACAAATACAAATATACCCACAGGCTCTGAAGTTAGAAATTGTACTTTAAACTAGCAGCTATATCATAATTCTTACAAATGTTCTGTAGCATTTGTCCTTTATTCCTCCAAGTCAAAAATTACATAAATGGAGATACGCTTGTTTTTATAATAAAGTATATACCAATTACTAAAATTGTTTGTAGAAAAACCTAACATTTATCCCATTGACATTCTACTATGTGGCAAAACTACTCAAGGATAGCCCCAGTTTTATATGCATTTTAAAATAAAGATTAAGCTTCACACTTGTACCAAATTTTAAGCTTGCTTGAAATTTAAAAAAATGTCATTATAATGACATAAAACAAGTGCTAAGCTAGGCAAGGGAGTTCTCTTAGTTGGCTGTCATCAATTGAGTTTAGCTCCATTGAACTCTGTTAATAACCCTGTTATTAATGGGTTCAAAACTCATTTGTAAGTTCTGTATATACTTTTATATTTATCTACATATGTAGATAAATATGCACACATATAACTCTTATAAAATCTTAAACATACACAAAGATACGTACATGACTTGTGCACATTTAATTTTCACAATAATTCTGTGCAAGTTCACAGATGTGGAAAACTGAGGCCCAAAAATGTTGAGTAATTTATATAAGATCACATAGCTAGTATGCGAAGCAGAATGCAAACCCCAATCTGTCTGAACTACACTTGTACTCTTTGCCATAATACTACACTGCCTCTTGCTTATAATGAAACACAGGCTTTTTGTTCAGACATTCATAAAATAAAGACCCTTTAATTTGATTACATAAATCTTTTGTTACTTTAACATACACTCTCTTTTCCAGCTCAGTTTTCTTTTTATTATCTTATCATACACTATCTTTCAACTTTTTAGTTTTGGCATTTTTCCCAATTTTCCACTTTTGTTCTTCCTTTTCACCTTTCTGTGTTGTCCCCATTCTCTGGATCCTGACTCAGTCAGTCATCCAATCAACAGGCTGTCATTAAGCACATGCTCATTGGTTACTATCCTTGTCCTCACTGCCTAGTGAGGGCATAAGATGTGTGGGAAAAATTCTATTCTGTAAAAGAAGTAAGTGAAAAGACAAAAGTGAGCCTGTTTCAAAAAAATACAGGTAGAATTCAATTTTTTTTTTTTTGAAGTTTTGGATGGGCCGGGTTCGAACCCGCCACCCCCGGTATATGGGGCCAGCACCCTACTCCTTGAACCACGGGCACCACCCAAATTCAAATTCTTTATCACCTCTCATCTCATATCTCTCCCAGGTAAATTATAAGTTCCTTGAACATAAAACAAAGAATGGTTTCTTTTGAGTAACTTTTATTCATAGCTTAGAAATAGGTATATAATAAATGTTTGTTATGTTCTTATCTAACAGGTATGTGTGTATCTGTTTTATGTCCTGTGGTCTATTTCCAAGGAATTTTTGGTGGGATGTGTGTATTAAGTAATATGAATGTCTGTATTTGTGAATATGTTTTCAAATATAGTAGAAGGTAATTGTGGTAAAGATAAGTAATGGATTGAATTAGAAACCAGGAATTTAAGGATCAAGAGTAAGAGCCAGGAGGAATGAGTGCCATTTGTGACTATCCTTTCTGAGGACAGAAGTGAAAAATCCTGCCTTATTGGCTCCATATAATTGTTATGTTAAGTCATCTAGAACAATGACATAAAAAGCAGTACAAAGTACACAGTATACCAGTGATTCTAAAAATGAGGGCTGAGCACCCTAGGGCAGTGGTCCCCAACCTTTTTGGCATCAGGGACTGACTTCATTGAAGACAATTTTTCCACAGAACAGAGTGGTGTTGGGAGGTGGCATGGTTTGGGGGTGATTCAAGCACATTACATCTCCGTCAGATCATTAGTTATTATTAATAGATTCTCATTAGACCCCTCACACATGCAGTTTACAGTAAGATTCATGCTCCTATGAGAATCTAATGCTGCTGCTTATCTGATAGGAGGCAGAGTGAGGAGGTGATGTGAGCTATGGAGAGTAGCTGTAAATACAGATGAAGCTCACCTGCCTGCCACTCATCTGCTGTGAGCCCAGCTCCCAGCAGGCCTCAGGCCAGTACCAGTCTGCAGGCCAGGGACTGAGGACTGCAGTTCCAAGGCATCTCTGTATCAGTCACAGTTCAACCACAGGGAAAAAAATAAAAACCTGCAGAAGATACTTATTGAGAGATTTATTGCAAGGAGTTGGCTTCCATGATTGTGGGGGCTAGCCAGGCAAATGTGAAATTTACAAGAGAGACCACCAGGAAGGAAAGGTGAGAATTTTTAAACATAAACTGATGCTGCTATCCACCGATTAATTTCTTCTTCTTCAAAGAAGACTTACCTCTGCTTCTAAGGTCTTTCAAATGATTGAACCAACCTCCCACCCCACCCCCAGATTATCTAAGATAAACTCTCCTGTTTAAAATCAGCTGATTATGAACTTGTTAATCACACCTACAAAATACCTTCAGGACAACATGGAGATAAATGTTCCATTAGATGACCAGAAGCTAACCTAGCCATGGGGTTAGGCACATAAGGGCTAACCATGACAGCCCTAAAACCTTTTAAGGGGTCCATGAATCTTACCTTTTCCAGTTACGTATAAGGCTGGATATTCCTTCATGTACTTCAGTGTAAACAACACAGTTCAACAGACTGAATGTATAAACAGATATAAGAATCCATTAATTTATTAATCCAAATACTAAGGGAAAAAACTCTCACTAATTTTTTGCATTGCAAAATATAATTACTTATCATGAAATAAGCCATAAGTTAATATGTTAATTGCTATATTGTAATTTTTAAAGAAATAATAAATCATTATTATTTAAAAATTGTTTAATTTTTTTTTGTTGAGACAGTCTCACTTTGTCTCAGTAGCATCCCATGGCATCATAGCACACAGCAATCTCAGACTCTTGGGTTCAAGCTACCTTCTTGCCTCAGCCTCCCAAGTAACTGGGACTATGAGCAACCACCACAACACCCAGCTATTTTTAGAGATGTGGTCTCACTCTTGCTCAGGCTGGTTTTGAACTTCTGAGCTCAGGCAATCCACCCATCTCAGCCTCCCAAAGTGCTAGGATTACAGGCATGAGGCACCATGCCCAGCTCATAAGTTTAAGTTTCTAATACAGTAAATATAAACGGCTATAATCCACATAAAGAAAGACTCATTAGAGCTGTAAATAATTTTTAAGAGTATAAAGGAGCACTGATTGCAAAAGGTGCAAGACCCAACGCTCTATACAAATGGAATGATTGCGTTACCTTTTTCTTTTTGAAACCAACAGCTCAATAGTTCCCATATTTGACTTAAATTTATGCAAATGTCTTCTACTTCACAGCATAGACAATGTAAAAACTTTCCCATACTTTATGAATATCAAAACTATCTAATCCATTTCTTATTACACACTGATTTGAACAAATTATTATTCAAAGACACAAAAGTTCCTTTTATGACCTTTTTCATGTCTTAATCTAATGCTATGAAATAACATTTAAATTTTGTCTATGAATACTTTCAATGTCAGTAATCAGTATTTTTATTCTAAAACTTACTTTCTGCAAATTTCAGTTATCCCTGCCAAGTTTTTTATACAATGGTCAAAATATTTATCTTGGAGACATTTTTATTCATGTTTGCTCTACTAAAAATTAGTAAGCTGACAAAGTGAGTAGTGAAGAAATCATGGTGGCTATATCCCAGTGGGTAAAATAGGAATATCAATTTTTTTTCACTTTTTGCTTAACCATAAAATAGGAAGACAAGTCATGGAAAAACCAAAATTGTGGTTAAAACAAAAATGGCCAAAAGATGGTACAAATTTTATTCAATAAAAATTAATCTAAGCAAAATTATATATCATATTCCAAGAACACATTATCATTACATAGTGTCATCCTAATGAACAAAGTATAAATGGCTATAATTCACATAACAAGTAAAAGGTGTATGAACAATATCTTTTAAGGCTGAAGTTGAAAACCGAGTTGCTATAGAGACCAGGCAGATATTATGATCTATTGAAGTAGTCCCAATGGGGAATGAGAATTGTGCCCGGTCCAAAGGGCATGGTTATTGTTTAGTAATGTCCAAATATTTGACTTGTGGGAACATATACCCATTGTTGCAATTTTTTTGGCTGTTTCTGTAAAAAACGAATCTGCATTACACATATCATGATAAATTTCCCAATGTTTAAAGGTTGACTATTAATACAAAATTTAAGTCTGTGCAGCTTAAACACAAAGTATCTACAGATTTGGTACCATTGTGTGACATCTGGTTTAGGAACACTGAATGTCATAAAAATTATTTAATGACCACGAAGTTGCCATCCACTCAGGTAGCCTGCAGTTGACATGTTTTAGCTAAATCTGTCCATGCCCCTCAACACTGTTTATTATAGAGGTTCTCCATCATTGTTCATCTTTGCTTTCTAAAATTATTTCAGAGATCAAATTAATTGATGGAGGATACTTCCTGCTCTGTCAAATTACTCTTGTTTAAAAATTTGCTCAACTTATATCTGGAGAAGGAGCCAAGCCTACATTGTAGAAGGTTGGACATGACCCACCAAACTTACTTCATTTACTCAGTGAATCAGTGCTCAATTATCAAAACCCATTGCATTAGGCAAGCTTTCCCAATCATATCACTGTTGACATTTGGAGCCAGATAATCCTTTGCTGTGTGTGTGGTTATCCTGTCAATTGCAGGATGTTTACCAGCATCTCAGGCTTCTACCTGCTAGATACCAGTAGCAACACCAACCCACTTGAGACAACCAGAAATATCTGCAGATATTGCCAAATGTCTCTGAAGGAAAACATCTCCTCTTACTCAGAATCACTTATCTGGGGGTATTTAAGAATGGCCTTTGGTAGTCTCTGACCTCTTTCCAGGCTGCTTGCTTACAACATATTCTTCCTAAGAGACGTTTTGTTAAATGTAATTGTTCATTCATATTATTTTTCCAGAGGTGTGTGAAGGCCTGGGCAGATTCCTGCTGTTTGTTCTCCCTACTTCAGCCCTGAAAATTAGATTTGTGGTTGATCTCTCAAGTGATCAAGACAAAACAGCAAAGAATTATCAAAGGAACCATAAAAAGATTTTACCAACAATTTTTCCTATTATATTTTAGTTTGTTTGAAGAATTTAAGAGCCCTGTATTTTTTTAAAAATTGTTTCTCTTCATTAGATATGAGCCATTTGTTACCTTAATCCCAATAATAATTCAAATTTCTTTAAATTCTATCCACTTTTCCTTTTAAAAATACTCAGCAATACCTTTTTAAAAAATTTTTTTGTTACTTGTAACTTGTTTGGATTCTGAGAATTTAATTTTAGCTTTTTCATATTTATACTTAAAAGTTTATTTTTTCCAGAATACTGGCAGAAAGTCCACATGAGGCAACAGATGTAATGCAGCATCTACTGGTTATTTCCTAAATCTAAAATAGATATTTGCCAAAATGTAGTTGCTTAACAATTCATTAAGATTTTATTTTGTTCGCTAATATTTTATACATTTGTTTAACTTGAATAAACATGATCTGGTTAATTCATTCTCAGTAATCAAGAGTTGCTTTCATTTCTTGAGCTAAATGGCCCTTAAATGTGCCATTTAAATGTCAAGGATCCCAGGCAGACAATTTAATACCCTTGGAATAATATTTGCAATAGAATGCATACTAGTACCCAAAATAAAGGTCTTCTTCACAAAGGAAATATGATGAGTTTTTGTGTTTTTTATATTTATTCTTTTAGAAATGAAAAGATTAATGAACACTCATTATAATAAATGAAACAATTCAAAGATATACAAGTGAAAATTAATAAGCTATTTCTATCTTTCTGCAACGACTAGAGTTGACGTCATAGGCTATATCCTTAGACTTTCTCACTGTGCTTATGCAGATGCATAGTCACACAAAGACACACACATAGGTTGTTATTTTTTTTTTTTTTTTTTGTAGAGACAGAGTTTCACTTTATTGCCCTCGGTAGAGTGCCGTGGCGTCACACAGCTCACAGCAACCTCCAACTCCTGGGCTTAGGCAATTCTCCTGCCTCAGCCTCCCAAGTAGCTGGGACTACAGGTGCCCACCACAACGCCTGGCTATTTTTTTTTTTGTTGCACTTTGGCCGGGGCTGGGTTTGAACCCGCCACCCTCGGTATATGGGGCCGGTGCCCTGCTCACTGAGCCACAGGTGCCGCCCTAGGTTGTTATTTTTAAAGTGGAGTTGTTCTATACAAGTAGGTTGTTATTTTTAAAGTGGAGTTGTTCTATACAAGTTTCTTTCTTCGTTTAGAATATACCCAAAATGCCTCCAGGTTAATAAGCATATAGTTACACTATACAAATTTAGTTACAGAGTCACTGTTTGACATACAAGTGATTTCCACACAGTCTTTTTTAAACAGGGATTGGAAAATGACCTAGATGTTAAAAAATCCAGATGCCATTTTTCTGTGTTTTATTTTCATTTTAAATGTGCACAGAAGGTGCATGGTGGTTAAAGCATAAAATAAAAGATGCATATTGTATTACAGAAGATTGGGTCAGGAAAATAGGCTTCTCCAACATTGAAGAATACTTGAAGGGATGGGCTTGGCCTTGAATCTACAGAATCAAAAAGCTGAGCAAATCCTAAACTAGGAAAATTCAATGAAATCTACACCAAGACATATAATTAAACTTCTGAAAACTAAAGACAAAACAAAAAATTTTGAAACCTGATGGGGAAAAAATGTAAGAGCATAATTGGAGAGGAAGAATAAGTTAAATAACAGGGGATTTCTCATGAGAAATAACAGAGTCCAGAAGAAAGCAGAATAATATTTTTCAAGTGCTAGGTCAAGTTTTAATCCAGAATACTATACCTATTAAAATTATCCTTTAAGAATAAAGGGAAATCCAAGATATTCTCAAATGAAGAAAAACTAAGAGAATTTATTGTAAGCAGACCTACCCTAAAACAGTGACTAAGGGAAGTTCTCTTAACAGAAAAGAAAGATAAAAGAAATAATCTTAAATCCTGAAGGAAGAAATAATATGGTAATCAAAAGTATAAGTAAATAAAATTGGACTTTCCTCTCCTCTTGAACTTTCTAAATTAGTTTCACCATTGAAGCAAAAATTATAACAGTGTCTGATGTTTTTCTAAATATACATAGAGGAAATATTTTAAAATTATATTATAAATGAGGAGGGAGAAAGGAGATATCATTTTTGTATTTCACTCAAACTGATAAAAAGATTAAACAAGTAGACAATTATACTGTTATGGGTTGTGTGTGTGTGTGTGTGTATGACACACCTAAAGCAACCACCAAAATAGCTACACAAAGAGATACATTCAAGAACACAGAAGATCAAAATGGAATTCTCAAACAATCAGAATTTCTTTCCAGGAAGCTAGAAAAAAAGAAAACAGAGAAAGAAAAAGGAAAAGACAATTGGAAGACAAAAAATAAAGTGGTAGTCTTAATCCCTAACATATTCAAAATCACCTTAAATGTAAATGGTTAAGTGTGTCAATTAAAAGATAAGAATTGGATCCTGGAGCTTCACCATGCAAAATTCCTTTTTCTCCCAACTACAAAACCATTAGCAAGTGGGATACATCTGGGACTGTAAGGAACACAGTTTCAACACCAATGCCTTGAGGAATTAAATTTAAATTTCTTTCTTTTTTTTTTTTTTTTTTTTTGTAGAGACAGAGTCTCACTGTACCGCCCTCGGTAGAGTGCCGTGGCGTCACATGGCTCACAGCAACCTCTAACTCTTGGGCTTACGCGATTCTCTTGCCTCAGCCTCCCGAGCAGCTGGGACTACAGGCGCCCGCCACAATGCCCGGCTATTTTTTTGTTGCAGTTTGGCCGGGGCTGGGTTTGAACCCGCCACCCTGGGCATATGGGGCCGGCGCCCTACTCACTGAGCCACTAGCAAAGAAAATTTTTAAATAACCCAATCATGTGCTTTCTACAAGAAACTCACTTCAAATTTGAAAATAAAATTTAGATAGATAAAAAATATAGATAATTTTTTCCTTGTATTGATGTTTGTATAATGTTATGTTATACATACATTAGATATATATACACACATACATACAACATACAATATATGTTATTACATACATACATATAACATATGTAATTATACAAACATCAGTACAAGGAAAGCAAAACTATCTATATTGGTATCAAAGTAAACTTCAGAATGAAAAAAATTACCAAGAAAGGGAGGGACATTATATAATGTTAAAGGGTCAAGGCACCAAGAAGTCGAATAACAATTTTAAATGTGTATCCACCAAGCTACAGAATTGCAAGATATGTGAAGCAAAAACAAATGGAACTGAAAAGAGCAATAGAAAATTCCACAGTTATAATTGGAGATTTCAAAATCCTTCATTCAATAGTTGAAAGAAAAACTAGAAGAAAAATCAGCAAAAATTAATAACAACAACCAACAAGGTCTAATCAGCATTTATAGAATGATGTCCCCTAAGAAGAGCAGAATATTAATTCTTTTCAAGTGCCATGTAAAAAATAGGATAGAAAAATAGGATACAATATATTCTGGATAGAATATATTCTGGGCCACAAAACAAACCTCAACAAATTTAAAAGAATTGACATTTGCCAAGTGTGTTTTCTGATCACAATGGCAGAGAAAGATAAGAAGAAGATCTACAAACATTTGAAAACTAAACTGTATACATCTAAATAATACATGAATGAAACAGCAAATCTCAAGAGGAATTCTAAAAGTACAGTGAACTGAACAAAAATGAAAATGCAACATATCAATATTTGTGGGACACACAAAGCAATGCTGAGAGAGAAATTTATGTCATTAAACGCATACATTAAAAAAGAAAAAAATCTTCAAATCAATAATCTAAGCTCCTGCCTCAGGAACCTATAAAAAAGAAAAAAAGCAAAATAATCCCAAAGCAAGCACAAAGAAAATAAACCAATAATACCGTAAAACAACAGAGAAAATCAATAAAATGAAGATTGGTTCCTTGAAAAGATCAATAAAATTAACAGACCTTCAGCAAGACTTACAAAAAAAAAAAAAAGACAAAAATTATTAGCATCAAGAATAAAATAGAGCCTATCACTACAGAGACAGCAGAATCAAATGATAATAAGAAAATAATATGAACAACTCTAAACAGAATGGAACTATTTCCCAAAACAACACAGGTTACTGCCACTCACTGAATATGAAATAGATATTTTAATAGCTCTATATCTGTTAAGAAAATGGGATTAATAATTTTAAACTCCCCAAAAAGAAATCTCTAATCCAAGATTATTTCATTTGGGGGATCCTACCACATGTTAAAGACGAATTAATGCAAATTCTATACAATTTATTCCAAAAAATACAACAGAAGAGAACACTTTGCAAATCATTTTATGAAGATAGTCTTACCCTGATATCAAAACCGGGCAAAAACAATATAAAGAAAGAGAATTACAGACCAATATCCATCATGAATAAAGATGCAGAAATTATCAACAAAAGTGTAGAAAATGGAATTCATCAGTATGTTGAAAAACTAATGCAAGATGACCAAGTGGTGTCTATTTCAGGTATGCAAAGCTGATTCAGTATCTGAAAATAAGTCAATGTAAATACAACATATTAACAAGTTAAGAAGTAGTACATGATCATATTAATCAATGCAGAAAAAGTACTTAATAAGATTCAAAACCTATTCATGAATAAAAACTCAGAAAAATAAAAAATACAACAAATTTTCTTAATTCTATAGAAAACATCTACAAACAATCTATAGCTAACATTATGTTTAATAGTGGAAGACTAAGTGTTATCCCACTGAGAATGAGAACAAAGACATGGCAAGAATATTTAATCTCAACATTCTTCATGAGCATAGTTCTGAATTCTGTCTGGAATAAGGTAAAAAAAAAGAAGAAGAAGATGTATGAGAAAGGAAGAAATAAGCTTATCGTTGCTTGCAGATGACATGACTGTAGAAAATCCAAAGATTCATATATATGTGTGTGTGTGTGTGAGAGCGCGTGTGCACATGTGTGTGCATTTGTGTAAACATCTGACAATTAAGTTTGCAAACTTGCCACCATGTACTTAGGTTGGCAGCAGTGTAGAGACAACTTGGCAAGGTTTTATAACCTTGGTATATCAGTGTGTCACAAGTGTGTTCATGTCAACATGAGGCAGTGTCTTACTCAGTGTTGTTCATTATTGTTGCTGCAAGTTTTGTGTACTATCTTGAGAATGCTGGAGCTTGAATTAGAGCAACGAGTAAACATTCATAAATTTCTTGTTAAACTTGGGCAGAGTGGAAGTGAAATCAAGGACATGTTAGTCCAAGTTTAGGGGGATAATATCATGCTAAAAATGGCAGTATACAAATGGATTAAATGTTTTTCTGAGGAGAAAGAAAGTGTCAGTGATGAGGAGAGGTCAGGGTAGCCAGTAAAGACCAGAACTGATAAAAACATTGCAAAAATTTATTGAATTGTGTGTCAAAATGTTTGGCTGACTGTGGGAAGCATAGCAGACCAAGTAAACATCAATAAAGAAATGAAAATCTTAACTGGAAATCTTAGCATGAGAAAAGTGTGTGTAAAAATGATCCCAACGAAGCTGAACAAAGCAAAGGAGAGTCAAAGTTTGCCAAGTCCTTTTGGAGAGGCAGATGATGTTGCATTGTGTTATTACTGGTGATGAAACATGGTGTGCCAATGTGACCCTTAATGAATCATCAAAGTACAATGGAAGTCAGCCAATTCTCCATGACCAAAAATGTTCCATTAATCCAAATCAAGAGTCAAGGCAATATTGCTAACTCTTTTTGGTATCAGAGGGATTTTTCATTATGTATCAATTGGACAATTTACCAACTATACTATTTGGAAGTGCTGAAAAGACTGTGTGAAAAAGGTAGACAAAAACAACCCAAACTTTTCACCAACAACTCATGGCTCTTACATCATGACAATCCACCAGCTTATAGGACACTGTCTGTGATGGAGTTGTTGGCCAGCAAACAAATAACTCCTTACTCACTTGATCTGGCCCCCAATGACTTTTTTCTCTACCCAGAGATAAAGGAAATATTGAAAGGAAGACATTTTCATGGCATTCAGAATATCAAAAGTAATATGATAATAGCTTTGATGGTCATTCCAGAAAAAGAATTCCAAAATTGCTTTGAAGGGTGGACTAGGCACTGATGTCAGTGCATAGTGTCCCGAGGGGAGTGCTTTGAAGGTGACCATAGTGATATTCAGCAATGAGGTATATAGCACTTTTTCTTTTTTTTTAATACAGAGTCTAACTCTGTCGCCTTGGACAGAGTGCTATGACATCACAGAAACCTCCAACTCTTGGGCTTAAGCGATTCTCTTGCCTCAGCCTCCTGAGTAGCTGGTACTACAGGCACCCACCAGAATGCCCAGCTATTTTTGTTGCAGTTGTCACTGCTGTTTTATCTGGCCAGGGCTGGGTTCCAACCCGCCACCCTTAAAATATGGGGCTGACGCCCTACCCACTGAGCCACAGGCGCCGCCCTACAGCACTTTTTCTAAGATGAGTTCGTGAATTAATTGTCAGACTTCATATATGATACTCCTAAAGCTAATAATTGAATTCACAAAGACTTCAGAGTACTGATAAACATGCAAAAATTAATTGTATTTCTACATACTAGTAAGGAATACATATATACCAAACAAAACATGTACAGGACTTGTATCCTGGAAACTATTTGTAAAGATGGTAAAAGAGATCAAAGAGGACCTAAATAAATAAATAAAACCACCACAATCATGAATTGAAATATCAAACATAGCAAAGATGTCAGTTCCCCCCAAATCAATATAAAGGTTTAATATAATTACTATTAAAATCCATAAAGATCTTTTTGGAGATATAGACAAAATTATTATTATACGGTTTGTACAGAAATGTTAAAAACACAAGAATAACTAAAGTAACTTTGAAAAAGAATAAAGTGGAAGGAATCCATCTGCCAGATTTTGAGATTTGTAAGGCTATAGTAATTAAGATTGTGTTGTACCGGCAGAGCAATAAAGAACAGAGACTCCAGAAGGAAATCCACACAAATACATCAACAGAATTTCTACAGAATTGCAAAAACAATTCAGTGGAGATAGGATAGTCACACGAGTGGTGCTAGTATAATTGAACATCCTCTCAATAAATAAACAAGTAAGTAAACCTGGACCTAAACATTACACTTTATACAAAATTTAACTCATTTAAACGTAATATGTAAAAGTGTAAGAATTTTCAAAAAAATATGGGAGAAATCTTTAATATCTAGAGGTAGGAAAAGAGTCCCTAGACTGAACACTGAAACTCCAAACTATAAAAAAACATTGATTAAAACTTTTTGTAAAAACTTGACATTAAAACCCTTTGATCTATGTGATATCCCATTAAGAGGATGGAATAACAAGCTATAGACTGGAAGAAAACATTTGAAAATCACATATCTCCCAAAGGAGTAGTATCTAGAACATATAAAGAACTTTCAGAACTCTAAACAAATAAAGTCAAAAAATTCAATTACAACTTAGTCAAAGAGGTTGAGAAACATTTCACTAAAGAAAACACATAAGTGGGAAATAAGCTCATAAAAAGATGCCCAGTAGGCATCATTAACCATCAGGAAAATGCAAATTAAAACTACAATGACCCACACTACTATCCATCTATCAGAATAACTAAAATAAAAAGTAGTGACACCACCCAGGGCTGGTGAGGACAGGGAGGAGCTGAATCTTTCATATGTGGCTGGTGGAAAGAAAATAGTGCATCCACTCCAGAGGGTATGGCAGTTTCTTAAAATACTTAATGCACAACTACCATACAATCCAGGAGTTGAACCCCTGTGTATTTATTTTTTAAAAAACGAAGACATACACAAAACCTGTGCACAAATGTTTATAGCATCTTTATTCATAATAGTTATGAAAATTTTGAGATACACAAAAATTGAGGAATGAAATCTGCACAGATGGGAACAAATTAAAGCCTCCCAGCAATACCAATAAGCCAAGCACGTTGAAACTTGCACAGGTGAATCAGAAAGGACACTGTTGACTGTGTTTCGTGAAGTGAAATATGGACCAAAACACAGTCTGTCTCAAAACTTTTGTATTGACCTATATAAGTAAGAGTATGTGAAGTGTTTAACACAGCACCTGGCACAGTGTAAGTGCCCAATAATATTAAATAGCTATAATGATTACTATCAGTAAAATTTTACACATCTTGTAGAAAATAATCAGGATTACAAAGTTCATTCTGATTATGTGGCACTGGTGATGGGGGAACAGGACAAAAGCCTGTTTGAACAATTGAGTCTTTAATTGGCATGTTTGGCCAGCAAAAATATAAAGGCTGAACATGACATACTCTGAAAACCAGGAATAAAGAGCATGAGGTAGTCAATGAGAAATACAAATACATGCAAAACGTTTCATTCCTGTAAGTGTAGAAGCATTGCCTGCTGGAAATGGGAACTATAAATAAAACTCTGTGAAGTGAGATCTTTTATTAGGGATTCCAGCAGCCAGACAAAAGTAAGATAATCCCTCTAACAGAAACTGAACATGGCATTTTTAATCAATTATTTGTCATTAGGGTTCTAATTAGTCAGAAAGTGCATCTAATTTGAATAGATGATACAAATATTTTGCCAATGTCTGATAGCATTTACAAAATTTCCAGGTAGTTTGGAAAATGGGCAGATGCTCTGACAACTTCATATCCATTGTTGAGCATAAGCGTCTGAGGGATGTTTGTAGACACACTTGTCTGAAAATTGCAGTGACTATCTTCTCTTTGGGAAAGTGGGGAAGAGAAAGAGCACTGATCTTAGGAGCATGGAAACATGGTTTGTGTTCCCCTGTCTGCCACCAACTTCCCGTGTGGCCTTGAGTAGATTCACTTCTCTGAGTTTCAGCATCCTCCTTCACGGCACAACAAAGGAGCACTAAATAATCTCCCCTCATTTTCTGGTGCTAACATTCTACAATTTAGCCAAATTCGTGACTGTAGATTATACCAAGAAACCATGGGGAAGAAAGTTAAGTGAAGGAACAGGGACTCAAAAGCATTCTTCTCATCAGCAGATGGGAAACTTTGAAATTTCAATGGGTGTTTTAAAAAATTCTAGACTCTCCAAAGTGTTAAACAAATTTCATGCTTTTAAAAATTCCTTGTTTGTATCTTGCAGCTTCAGCTATTCAGATTTTAGATGTTGTGGGTGTTTCTTCTCTTGTAAAATGTTTCTTTTTTTTTTTTTTTTTGTAGAGACAGGGTCTCACTTTATGGCCCTCGGTAGAGTGCCGTGGCCTCACACAGCTCACAGCAACCTACAACTCCTGGGCTTAAGCGATTCTCTTGCCTCAGCCTCCCGAGTAGCTGGGACTACAGGCGCCCGCCACAACACCTGGCTATTTTTTGGTTGCAGTTTGGCCGGGGCCAGGTTTGAACCCGCAACCCTCGGTATATGGGGCCGGCACCTTACCGACTGAGCCACAGGCACCGCCCTGTAAAATGTTTCTTGCACCCATGTTTCTTCTTAGTAGTCTGATAAGATCTCTAGATATATGTAAAGTTCACAATTACCCTAGCAACTGACAATGGTCTTACGTTAAAATTTTCATGAATTTCAGTATTATGTTCATTTCTTTTCACTACATTTTATTCCCAATATTGGTAATATTTCTCTTTCTCTACCCTCAAAATAGACTTGTTGCTGTTCTATCTTTTATTTTATTTATGGTCCCACCTATAACCATCTATCAACACAGCAATGGCTCTTGACATTCATCCCAATTAGCCGATTTGCAGGCAATTCACTGAAAGGATTGTACACAAAAATTTCTTTTTTAGAGTCTGAATAGAAACTATCAATAAACCCATATATAATTCTGACTTTCTGTATGTTTCCAGCATTCACATAATCCATAAGTATGGTATATTGATCCCACTTTTCTTATTTTGTATAATCAAACAGTAATCAATAAGAACTATGACTATTATAAAACAAGACTTCTGAAAGCTTTCAGGGAAAATTCATCAGCAGCATGCACATAAAAGTCATTGCAAAGAGTCTTTTCTTTCTTTCTTAAGTGCCCTTGAAGCCCAACAACTGAATTATATTCCAGGTCCCCAAAGAGAGCTACAAGGGTATAATCGTCTCATGGCTTAATTACATGCATTGGAAAAGGTGGATGGACAAAATCATTTTTGTACCATGCTTAGAGAATAAAATCGCTTATGAATTTTGATATTGCTGGCTCATTGATTAACAGAAAGGAGAAATTTGTGCAAGAGCCACGTCAAACAGTGATGCTGCTATATAAATGTACAGCCACGCTTGAGAACACTAGTTTCACTGTTCTCAGACCAGGCCCCACTCTCACAGATTTGCTATTCTTCTCCTCCACTCCTGGGCCTAGTGAAGCAGCTTAATTTTTTCCCCTTTTCTTTCATTGGTTACAGTTCTTTCATTCCAGTGTATCTTCTCTGAGTTTCCAAGGGAGTGTCAGCTTAAGGTTTTCCCTGGACATATGAGATATAATCAGAGAAATGAAAAATGCCATAAAAAAGAGAAATATTTTAGCCAGGATATACAGGAAAAATACTGCCACTTTCAAGCACTATTTTCCATAGCTTCTAATGGAGCCTGCTCGGTAGGGACGTCAGCTTTGCTGGGGTAAGTAAAAGATTCCTGGCCCTATCTGTCAATAATGGGGGAGTAATCACCTCTTATGATCATTCAGTCTAAATTCTGAGTCAGGCCTGGGGTGAAACTACTTTTGATACTGCTTCTAACAGGATGCTGTCTTTTTCTTCAAATGATTTCATTAGGATAAGCTGATGGCAAATGCTACTTCCCCAAGCAACAGAGCTTGCAGCCTGAGTGCGCCTGAATATGTTTTATGAAAAATAATATATTCTGCACTCATCCAGTGCAGCCCGTGAAAGCAGATGGAGTTAGTGCCTTGTTCTCAAAGAAGAAAGAAAGTATAGCTTTGAGGACGAGAATGAGATCATTATATGGCTTCCCAATTTCATCTCCATAAACTCTGAAGCTGGTACATTGCAGTGGTTTTCAATTATAGGTGGGAACTTTGATCTTTCCTTTGAGTTCAAAGAAGAAAACTGTTGCTTTAAAAAAAAAATGTGTTTACTCCCAGAGTATTAGTTACTTTTTTCAAGATGTATCATGCACGTATGTCTACGATGAACACATTTAGCACAGCCCTACTTTGGCACACCATTAAGGCTAGCCCTAAGATGAGAAGTAAACTTATATAAAAGTAAGTTATACAAGTAAACATATAAAAAAATTGCTCAGAATTGCTAGTTGTTTTGCCTATAAAAGAGTTCATGTATCTGGTGGAAATTGTTTTTCCTCCTCAGAATTTGCCATGTGATTGGACAAGGTAGCCAGAGAGGAATTTGAAAGCTGCAGGGAGGAGTTTGACCTTCAAAAGCCAATCTAGCACTTTGCTTCTTTCTTCTTCTACAGCCCTTCTCTCCTTCTAGATCTCAGTAGTCCAGAGTGCTAGGATTGTTACTCCATTAACAGATGCACTGCTACATTAAGCCACAAGTCAGATAAATCACAGATACTTTCTTTCTAGATGTTACTACAATTACTATTAATAACAACTACAACTGAAGTGACAAACTCACTTCATTGCTATTGATGACTTTTTTAAAAATTAGTTAATTCATTTCTTAAACTCTATTTAAATGGATGTGAGTTGTATTTTCACCTTGGAGGGTTCAGGATATCGCCTCAGGATTTTGCCACGAATTTTCCAAAGAGCATAGCAGGGTAACATCACAAGAAGGTGGATTAATAGGATCTTCAGAGGCTGATGGTTGAAACCTACATGCTGAGTCTGCAACCAAATCATACTCCCCTCATGTTAAAAGATGGGCATTGTATTTTGAGACATATGGTGCTAATAAATCCAGCTGAAGGGGGAATTTTCAAAGGATTGAAACTTTGAGGAAAGGAAGGGAACTTATTCCAGCTGCCTGGTTTACAGAGACCTAGAGAAATGAAGTCTGAATTATTGAGGAAAAAAAAAAAGTTCAAAATCCAAGTGTTTGTTCTTCTATCACCCTCCTTCTCACTCTCTCTTCCCACGTCAAAAGGAAATACGAATCTCCTTCTTGATACAAAAATACGCTAAAACAGGTTGGGTTCCTGGGACTAGTTCTATCTCCTTACCTACTCTCCTAAAAGTAAAACCTCGCTAGGCATTCTTAAACTCTATGTTGCATAAAGAACTTTATTTTTTTCTTCTGATCAAATATCATTTATTTCTTCTTTTCTTGTGACCATTGTTTTAAAATTCTCTCTTCTCTAAAATTGAAGCCTATGGGTCTCTTTCTCATCTTCTAGCTGCCTATAAAATGGACTTTTATTAAGAGATTGAGTAAATTGGATAGTTATAACAGAGGTGGCGTGGCTCAGTAGAAATTCCGTGGGTGTTGGAACGAAACTTGGATGTGAATTCCAGTTCTACTCTCAGTTCATTGCATGACCTTGAGCAAGTGACGTGGCCTCTCAAATCCTCGCATTGAAAGAATATGTGTGTGTGGGTATGTGTGCACAATCACCCAGTACAGTGCAATGATTAACCCACAAACGGCATTTACTAATTTCTAGTTATTTCTACTACTTGAAACTGAATGAGAGGGAATGTTAAATGTCATGGTGGTGGGGGGAGGTGGTTAATGTTAAATACTGTTTCGATGTCTAGATGAAAGAGGGAGAATCTGATTTTCTGCTTTTGGTGTTAAGTGATCACTAACTGCTATCGTCAAAGCAGGAAGTTTGCAGACAGAAAGAAGCTTGCAAGCAATGTGTATTACTTGGAAGGATACTTCTATCTTTTTACTAGGGTGTCCAACCTGCAGCTCACAGGCCACATGCTAATTTTGTTTAGACCTTTCTTGCTTATCTGTGGTGTTGGATGCCATTGAAAAAATATACGTGAATCCTTCTTTTTTTTTTTTTTTGCTAAACATCTTTTGTTACTGTTTGTATATTTAATGTGTGGCCCAAAATAACTCTTATTCTTCCAATGTGCTTCAGAGAAAAAGAAAGTTTGGCCACCCCTGATGGCCAAATGCTTTTCAGGCTGCTCTGGTGTGGTGTAATATCAATTTGAACCCACTAGATTGAAGAAATGACACAGAAACAGAAGAATACACTGAGTGTTTCTTTGCCTCATCTGCCTGATGAAATGAAAATTCCAGATCCCTGCAGTCACTAGCAGGCTTGATGGTACAATTTTCACACATGGACTACCATATAGATGCTTTACCTCCTCCTCCTCAAGTACCACTTAAGCCCGTTCTCGAAATATAGTTCATAGGCCAATTGTATCAGAATTACTCAAGAACTTGTTCGAAGTGCAAAATTGTGGACTCTTCCCTGGACATGCTGAATCAGAAGATCTGGGGATGACTCAGAAATCTTCTTAACAAGCCTCTGGATGATCCTGGGGAGGGTGGGTGTCACTGGAGTTACAGCCTAGAGAATCTACCCAGCTGATTTATGTATTTCAAAGTGAGGGACAGGAACTGGGACAGGACTCACAATGCAATGATCTAAGGTAAGACAAATAGGACTTTAGGTAACACTCAGGTCTGGCATCAAATAGCTAAGTCACATAGTGAAAGTTTTCCTCTCTCCTAATTCTCTTTCAAACCTTAAGTCTCAGTTTGATATTACTAGGTCTTTCTTACCTCTGTAACCATTGCTAATCTCTCTCCCAACAAAGAGAGAAGGACTCAAATTCATTGTCTTTATGGAGGAGGGGGACAGCTAGAATTTAGAGATACTAAGTTTCTTTTCCATATGGCACACACTTTAAATGGTGATAAAGAAAAAGTTTCCTTTATAAATGTTTATATTATTCAGTTTTTTAAAAAAAATTAAGAAACCAATAATACAGTTGCATGTGGATTAGCAAAACTTACATCAGTGATATAATGAGTGCATTTAGAGAAATGCTGATATGCTAGACAGAACCTACTGCATTAATTCCATTTGTAGGGTGCTTTTCTTAGCTCTGCTACTTTTCTTAGTCTCAATGTCCTCGTCTATCAAATGGGAGTGACACCAATATCATAGAAATGTTTGAGGACTTAGATATGGAATATGCCTTCTATAATCCTCAGAATACGGAGGATAAGTCCTTATTTCCTCAAGCCTTCATTTGAGCCCAGTTTTCTGTCTGACCTTCAGAATAGCACTTTTGTCTAGGTTTCAAATTCCTCATCTGTAACACAACAGTAAAGGACACTCGATGATCTGAAAGCCTCCTTCCAGCTCTTAATCAATATGCATCTGTGAGCATATCTTGTATGTGTGTATATGTAAATACAAAATAAATTCTGTATTCACTACCTTTATATAAGTATGACTTAGGCATAAGCAGCTTTATCCCCAAACATAAATTTGAATGTTTGGGAATAATATTGAAAGTGGATGGCTGAGTTGGAAAAATAAAATACCAAATCCCGAGAAATGTGGGAGCTGATGTACATTTCAGAGCTTAAAGGTAATTTCATTGTATTTGATTAACATCTGTCAAACTTAAAGCAATCCGGAGACTAGAAAATAGATTTTCACAGAGGTTTTCGAGGACAATGGTTTCCATGAGTTGGTGTAAATATGTTCAGAGAGACTTGTTCCTACTTAATAACTAGAGCTTTTCCTTCAGAATTGCTGATGCGTTCCGTTATAGCATTTGAAAGGCAGTTTGTCCTTTGCTGTCAACTGAACTTGATAGAATAATAAGAAATTCTGAAAAATTCAATCAGATCTTGCTGCTTCTCTAGGGAATTTCTTGACTACTTATTCTATTTAAAAATAAAAAGAGAAGAAGGTGTTTCTTTGGTTTTGTACAAAACACTGAACAAGTTTAACAGTGCTGGTTCTAGTTAGCAGTTACCACCTTGGGTTTTCCCTCTCAGCATTCAGGGAACCATGCTGACTGGGGGGTGGGGTCCTTTGGAGGCTTTAACCTCAGTATATGAGGGGTTATTACAAGATTGCACTGTTAAAAAAAATCAGAGCTTGCAATCATCAGGTTATTTATCGTTTACAAGAAATAAACAGAGACCTGAGAACAAGGAAAAAATGGTGAGTTTCACCACTTAATCAAAAAATAAAACAGCTTCCATTTTATTTTACATAACATTCTTTACATAAAGAATCCCAGAATCTAGATTCTCTCAAATATTGGCAATTTGTGATGAAACACCCCAAAGGGGCTGTGTGACTTGATTTAGCAGGCACTTAACTGAAAATTACTATGTAAGGTGGAGGGAATGTGCTTACAGTCATGTGAACAAGGGTTCAAATTTCTGTCCCATTGCACTCCATTCTCCTCATCTATAAACTGATGGTAATAATCTGAAATTAGGAAAATAGATTTGAACAGTCTACTCAAATCCTGTAAACACTGTGGAAAGCATACCAAAAAAATTCTAATAAAATAATAGAGCTAATTACAAAAATACATGTTAAACTGATAATGAAGATCCACAACAGTAACATAGAATTTTATCTTCAAAGAAAAATGTGAAGATAACTTGAGGGGAAGCGTGTGTAAGGGGAGTTTGATATGGTAAGCTCTGAAACGAGACTAAAATGCACAAAAATTTGGAAAAGACATATGATAAACACTCTGAAGACAGCGCACATGGTTATATCAAGCTTAGAAAAAAATGGTAGCAAGAATGAACATTATGTGAAGTACAGTATTTTTCTGTGACTTATCACACACAGTAGGCTGTGTTACTGTTAGTTTAGCTTCTGTTACATGGTGGCGTAAAAGGTTAATGATCCAGGAAAAATCCGAGTATGAACCAACACAAATTTGGCTACATGACATGCCTTGGCAAATAAAATACATTGGTGCTTGACTTTCTGCCTTGCTCTACTGTTACAATAATTATAGAAACATGTCTTGACATATATTTTCTAAAAGAAACCAGGAATGTTAAACCAGCACACAGAGGACAACTGCTTCATGGAGTTTCCTAAACCCAAGAGAGAATAGTTGTGAGCACATAATGAATTTTGTTTGTCTTAAGCTAAAAAAAAATAATAATTTTTAAAATCTGAAGGTAAAATGTTCCTACCTTACAAGATTATTCTGAAAATTAATCAAAGAGGTGATGTTAGAAATAAGTGTAACAGCTAATATTTACTGAGGACTTATTAGTAATACTACTACTTGTCGGGTGCTATTTCAACGTCTTTATCTATATGGGATCATTTAAGCCTCAATAAATCTCTGAGGTAGGTGCTATAATAATTAGTTCCATGTATGGATGAAGAAACTGACCTCAGAGAGAATCTAACTTGTCCAACCAGGATGTGGCAGGCAGAGGCAGAGCCAAAATTGGAACCCAGAAAATCTGGCTCTGGATGCCTCTTCTTTAAGGCTTAAAAAACACTTGACATTGTTCTCAGCATTTTATATGAGTTGAACTCTGTGAAATTACAGATGCTTGGTCATTTTTTTACTTATAGAAAGAGAATTTCTTGTGATGCTTCTTAATAAGCATTGAATATATATTAATAGTAGCCAGAGTAGCTACTGCTAATAAGAGTAGCAACAATGACATTGATTTTATCCTTGAACTTCACTCATTCATATAAGAAATGTAGATGACACTATAGAATAAAAATCAGGAGCTTGGCAATCAAGAGCTGGGTGAACTCAAGACCTCTGCTTTCCCATTTGAAAAATAATGGGATCAATCTTTTCCAGCTCTAATATCAACAGCAGAGCCTTAAAAATCATCTATGGGGAAAGACTGGTTTATTTTTTTATTTTCTATCCTATCTTGGATCAATATCTAGTTCTACTGTGAATGACTAGCACATGGTTCATTTCATACACAATTCACCATGCAACTGTGACAATACCCAAATTGATGCCCAACCTGCTTGACACGGTGAGTTTACTGAGCACGTGCTTGGATGTCATGGTAGAGTCAAATTGATGTGCCCATTTCTAAACACTTGTTTTCATTTTCTGTATTTAAAGTGCTGCAAACCAGTAATAAATAGTTCAAGAACTGACACTGCTTTGTGGACGATACTTTGAGTAGCAATGGAAATCTACTTACACACACACATTCTTAAAGAGAATGCATGTGTGTCTGTGTTTCCTTCCCTTAAAAAGTGTGTTCTCTTTGGATATTACAAATAAATATCCATAAAAACAAAGAAAAATTTTAAAAGGAAGACCATAGATGTGTGATGAAAACAGTATTACTTGGGCCATTTGGATAAGATGTAACAGATACAAAGAAAGTAGTGTATTCCAGGCTGTCAATGTATTTATTTTTTAAATTTTTACATTTAAAAAATAATTAACCACCTTCTGTGTTGTCATATTTGAAGCACTAGGGAATTAGAGACAAATAAGACATGGCCCCTATCCTCCTGAAGCTCACAGTCTAGCCAGAGATCCCAGAATATAAGCACCTAATTGTTGAATAGTGGAAAATGCTCTCAAGAGAGACAAAGAGAAGAAGCATTTCATGGTGGCTTGGATATAAGAAAGGGCTCCACACCTAATGTATGATTTCTTACATTTTGTTGTTCAAAATGGTTTTGCTTTATTATAAACTTCTTTATTTATGTACAATTATAACACACATAGACACAGAATGGACTAGTCTTAAGTATACATCTTGATGAATCATAACAAAGTGAACATGCCCATATAGCCACCACCTGAACAAGAAACGGATATTGCTAGCTTTCTAGAAGGTCTTGATGTGCCCTTCCCAATCATTGCCCTCTCCCTTTCCACACATGTAACCACAATCCTATTAATAATATTTAACACCAAGAAATTTCCCTGCTCTTAAAATCTATAAACAGAATCACACTGATGTATTCCTCTGGGTCTGGCTTTTTTGTTCAATGACATGTCTACAATCACGGCTCCCATGCTGTGCCAAAGCAGCCAGGATACTGCAATGTGCTTATAAAGGCATTGCAGGATATTTAAAAATTTGAGAGAAACAGTAATACTTGACTACTTTTGGACACCAAATGAAGTAATAGTACACAGTAGGTCTCAGTTTCAATATTATATTGCACTGCTTTACTTTTGATGATGTCATGTCTTCTTAATACCAAGTTTGCAAGAGTAGCCATGATTAAAAACAAGTACACTCAAAAATCAATATAAAAAAAAATGAGGATGTCCATATCTAATCTGATTCCTAGATTTCAGAAGCTTTGCTGTGCCCAACAAGTACATCTATCATATTAGTAAGTTGAGGCGAAGAACGAAATAAAAATATTAGTTTTTTTCTTTTGATTTCTTTTTTCTTTTTAACATGGATGCTAAACTATTGGGATATAAATATTTATTAATTTGTTGGGACCTTACTACCTAATAATCAGAGCTGTCATGTATTCCTGTATTCCATTTAGTATTTTGGCACTGTGAAAAAATTTGAGACACCAAAGGAGCTGAGAAAGTTTGGTTAAGTCTGGCCTATGAAATTCATTCATATTTATGCACACTTCAGTCATTTGTTAATTTTTACCTGTGCTTGGTTTTCTATTGGGTGACTATACCACAATTTAATTGTGTTTTCCACTCTTGATAGAAATTAGGATTGTTTCCAATTTAGGGCTACTATGAATAATGCTCCTATGAACAGTTTTGAATTTATCTTTTGGTACACACATATATGTGTTTCTGTTGGGTATGTAATTAGGGGTGAAACTGCTGAGTCATAGGACATGAATATTTCAGCTTTAGTAGGTATTGCTATATAGTTTTCTGATGCAGTCATTCCACTTTACATTCCTACCAGGATTTTTTGACAAGATTAGTTGTTCCAATCCTAATAACATTTAATATTTTCAGACATTTTAATAAAAGCCTTCTGGTTAGTGCAGGGATATGCATATTTTATACCACCTAAAGCTGAATTCAATTTTGGGGGTCCTACTTCAGATAAAAAAAATAGCAGATTAAAAAACAAATTTCACTTTAAGAATGAACAATTGTTGAAAATGAGAAAATCATTCACAGAAAATGACAAAATTTCAAAACTGAAACATAACTCCACATATCACACACTCAAAACAATTGAGAAAAACACATGAATTCATTGTCCATCGCACCCTACAATGTTCCATTCCTACACTTCTTTGCTGCACACTCACGGATTGCCTCTTTTTATAATTCTGTATTATCTTTTCTATAGAGAAATAGAAAGATTATTCAGTCTTTCTTAAAACGTTTGATCAATACCTGTTTTTTAATTATATATAACTTAGAAAAGTTTCCTTAAATTCATAATTTATCACATTTTGGGGAATCACCATCATATTTTTTTTCTAAAAATAAACTGAAAATTTTCAGAACATTATAAGTTGTACAGTATGTAATATTGAATAATCTATGAATTGGCAACACTCATTAACTGTTTTGTTGCCAATATTCTGATTATGATATTATAGCTTATTATGTATTTGATTAGATCTTCTTCTTTGTTTTGACATCTAAATCAACACAGCAGGTAGTCAGACTATACCTAGAAGCCATTTCCATTCTGGGAAGCTAGTAATTAATTCACTATACCTGGGGTTGACGGTAAACCACATAAAAATATTCCACTCAACCCAAACTGAATGTACTTGCAACTTACCAAATCCTTAGCCAGGTCCTGCATGCACCCATAGCTACTTCTATCAAAGTAATAGTATGACTTTTCTCCTCTATTTTGAACTATATTAGCTGTTTTCTTTAGGGAAACCATCCTTGCATTCTTGGAATCTATGCCACATGGTCAAGATACATTTGCCTTTCTATAAAGTTCTAGATTTTATTTAGAAACATTTGGTTTAGGATTGTTGCTTCTTATTTTTTCTATTTTCTGGAATAATTGGGTAAGATTGATGTTACTTATCTCTTAGATTTTGGAAGAAATCACCAGCAAAGCCACTAAGTCCTGAATTTTCTTGAGAGAAGGTTTTACATAATGAATTCAATTGCTTTAATAGATATAGGACTATTCAGATTTTCTGTTTGTTCTTATGATTATTGGGAGGTTTTATTCTAAGAATGTGCCCATTTCATATAAATTTTTAAATTTATACAAAGTTTTTCATAATAACTTTCAAAGATATTACTTTTAAATGTCAGTTGAATCTTACTAATACTGTTTAAATTTCCTTCATGCTATTATTTGTGTCTTGTAATTTTTTTTCAGTTTTATCGGTTTTGTTACTTCTTTCAAAGTATCAACTTCTGAATTCTTTTTTTTTTTTTTTTTTTTGCAGTTTTTGGCTGGGGCTGGGTTTGAACCTGCCACCTCCAGCATATGGGGCCAGTGGCCTACTCCTTTGAGCCAAAGGAGCCGCCCAACATTTGAAATTTTTTAATTTCATCAGCCTTATTTCATTTACATGCATTGTGTTTCATTAACCATTCTTCTTCTATAATATATGAATTCAAAGCTATAATTTACCCCTGATTCAAGTGTTAGGTATACTCCTCAAATTTTGATATGCAATATTTTCTAAACTTTCATTATGATATTGTCTTTGTCCCACATGTTATTAAGAAATGTATTATTCAGTTTTCAATTTTTTCTCTCTTTTTTAAAATTAAATCATAGCTGTATACATTAATGCAATCATGAGATATAATGTGCTGTTTTATATACAATATGAAATATTTTCATCAAACAGGTTAACATAGCCTTCAGGGCATTTTCTTAGTTATTGTGTTAAGACATTTGTATTCTACACTTAGTAAATTTCACATGTACTCTTATAAGATGCACCATAGTTATAGTCCCACCAATCACCCTCCCTCCACCCATCCTCACCAACCCCTCCCCTTCTTTTCCCCATTCCCCATATTCTTGGGCTATAAATGGGTTATAGCTTTCATATGGTTTCATAGTGGGGCTGAGTACATTGGATACGTTTTCTTCCATTCTTGAGATACTTCACTAAGAAGAATATGTTCCAGCTCCATTCATGTAAACATGAAAGAGGTAAAGTCTCCATCTTTCTTTAAGGCTGCATAATATTCCATGGTGTACATATACCACACTTTATTAATCCATTTGTGGGTCAATGGGCACTTGGGCTTCTTCCATGATTTAGCAATCATGAATTGGGCTGCAATAAACATTCTGGTACAAATATCTTTGTTATAATGTGATTTTTGGTCTTCTGGATATATACCTAGTAGAGGTATTCTAGGACTGAATGGCAGGTCTATTTTTAGTGTTCTCCAAACATCTTTCCAAAAGGAACGTATTAGTTTGCATTCCCAGCAGCAGTGTAGAAGTGTTCTCTTTTCTCCACATGCATGCCAACATCTCTGGTCTTGGGATTTTGTGATGTGGGCTAATCTTACTGGAGTTAGATGATATCTCAAAGTAGTTTTGATTTGCATTTCTCTGATGATTAGGGATGATGAGCATTTTTTCATATTTCTGTAGGTCGTATGCCTGTCTTCTTCAGAGAAGTTTCTCTTCAAGTCCCTTGCCCAGCCTGAGATGGGATCACTTGTTCTTTTCTTGCTAATACGTTTGAGTTCTCTCTGGATTCTGATTATTAAACCTTTGCCTGCAAAAATCTTCTCCCATTCTGAGGGCTGTCTGCTTGGTTTACTTACTGTGTTCTTGGCTGTACAGAAGCTTTTTAGTTTGATCAGGTTCCAGTAATGTATTTTTGGTGTTGCTTCAATTGCCTGGGGTGTCCTCCTCATAAAATATTTTCCCAGGCAGATGTATTCAAGTGTTTCCCTGCACTTTCTTCTAGTAATTTTATACTTTTATGTCTTAAGTTTAAATCTTTAATCCAGTGAGAGTCTATCTTAGTTAATGGTGAAAGGTGTGGGTCCAGTTTCAGTCTTCTACAGGTCACCAGCCAGTTCACACAGCACCATTTGTTAAATAGGGAATCTTTTCCACACTGAATCTTTTTAATTGACTTGTCAAAGATCAAATAATGGTAAGTAGCTGAGTTCATCTCTTGCTTCTCTATTCTGTTCCATGCATCTACCGCTCTGTTTCTTTTGCCAGTACTATGCTGTTTTGGTCACTATCAAATTATAGTATAGTCTGAGGACTGGTAGTGTGTTTCCTCCTGCTTTGTTTTTATTTATGAGTAATGTCTTGGCCATTTAAGGTTTTTCTGATTCCATATAAAATGGCATTAGTTTTTCAAGATCATTGAAGTATGACAGTAGAGCTTTTATAGGGATAGCATTAAAATTGTATATTGCTTTGTGTAGTATGGATATTTTAACAATGTAGATTCTTCCCAGCCATGAGCATGGTATGTTTCCATTTGTTAACATCTTCAGCTATTTCTTTTCTTAGAGTTTCATAGTTATCATTATAGAGATCTTTCACATCCTTTGTTAGGTAAAGTCCCAAATATTTCATCTTTTGTGGCACTACTGTGAAAGGAATTGAGTCCTTCACTGTTTTTTCAGCATGACTATTGTTGATATATATAAAGGCTACAGATTTATGAGTGTTGATTTTGTAACCTGAGACATTGCTGTATTCCTGAGCACTTCTCAGACTTTTGTAGTAGAATCCCTGGTGTTTTCCAGATATACAGTCATATCATCTGCAAAGAGCAAAAGTTAGATCTCTTCTGACCCTATGTGGATACACTTGATTGCCTTTTTCTGCCTAATTGCAATGGGTAAAACTTCCATTACAATGTTAAAGAGCAATGGAGACAATGGGCAGTCTTGCCTGGTTCCTGATATGAGTGGAAATGATTTCAGTTTAACTCCATTCAATATGATCTTGGCTGTGGGTTTGCTATAGATAGTCTCTATTAGTTTAAGAAATGTTTCTCTATACCAATTTTCTTAAGTGTTCTGATCATGAAAGGATGCTGGATATTATCAAAAGCTTTGTCTGCATCAATTGAGAGATTCATATGGTCTTTGTTTTTTAATTTTTTTATGTGATGAATTATATTTATAGATTTACATATATTGAACCAGCCTTGAGACCCTGGGATAAAACCCACTTGGTCATGGTGTATAATTTGTTTAATGTATTGCTGGATTCTGTTTGCTAGAATCTTGTTGAATATTTGTGCATCAATATTCATTAGTGATATTGGTCTGTAATTGTCTTTTCTTGTTGGGTCTTTTCCTGGTTTGGGAATCAAGGTGATGTTTGCTTCATAGAATGTGTTGTATACTATTCCTTCTTTTTCTATATCTTGAAAACAGTTGAGTAATATAGTTACTAGTTCCTCTTTAAAGGTTTGGTAGAATTCTGATGTGAAGCCATCTGGCCCTGGGCTTTTCTTTTTAGGCAGATTTTGTATAGTTGATGCTATTTCAGAACTTGATATAGGCCTGTTCAACATTTCCACTTCATCTTGTGTGGTGGGATTCCAAGTATTGGTCTATTTCCTTCAGATTTTCATATTCTGAGAATAGAGTTTCTTGTAATATTCATTAAGGATTTTTTTGATTTCTGAGGAATCTGTTGTTTTTTCATCTTTACCATTTCTGAGTGATGAAATTAGAGATTTTACTCTTTTTTTCCTGGTTGGGTTAGCCAAAGTTTTATCTATTTTATGGACTTTTTTACAAAACCAACTTTTTGATTCATTGATCTGTTGCAGAATACTTTTGTTTTCAATTTCATTTAACTCTGCTCTAATTTTGATTATTTCTTTTCTTCTTCTTGGTTTGTGATTGGAATGTTCTTCCTTTTCCAGTTGCTTGAGATGTCCCACTAAGTTTTTAACTTCCTCTCTTTCCGTTCTCTTGAGGAAGGCTTGCAGTGCTATAAATTTCCCTCTTAGGACCGCCTATGTGGTATCCCAGAGGTTCTGATAATTCGTGTCTTCATTGTTGTTTGTTCCAAAAATTTGGTAATTTCCTTCTCAATCTCACCTATGACAGAGCTATCATTCAGCATAAGGTTATTTAGTTTCCATGTTTTTGTATAAGTATGCAGATTCCTGTTGTTATGGAGTTCAACTTTTATTCCATGGTGGTCTGAAAAGATGCAAGGAATAATTTCTATTCTTTTAAATTTGCTGAGGTTAGACTTATGACTTAAGGTGTGATCAATTTTGGAGTATGTTTTATGGGCTGATGAGAAAAATGTGTGTTCAGTTTTGTTAGGATAAAATGTTCTGTCGATGTCTGTTAAATCCAACTGTTGAATGGTTAAGGTTAAATCTAAAATTTCTTTGCTTAGCTTCTTTATGGAGGATCTATCAAACACTGCCAAAGGAATGTTAAAATCTCCAACTATTATGGTGCTGGAGGAAATCAAGTTGCTTGTGTGTTAGAGTCTCTCTTAAAAATTGAGGTGCATTTTGGTTGGGTGTATAAATGTTAATAAGTGAAATCTCATCCTACTTAGTGTTACCATTAAGAAATATGAAGTGACCATCCTATCTTTCTTTACTTTTGTTGGTTTAAAGCTTTTTTTGATTTCCATTTGCCCAAAATACAGATGACCAACCCTTCATCCTGAGTCTATATTTATCTTTTAAGGTAAGATGAGATTCTTGTATGCAGCATATATCTGGCCTGAGTTTTTGTATCCAGTCAGCCAACCTGTGCCTCTTTAGAGGACATGTTAAGCCATTCACATTAATTGTAAATATTGATAAGCCTGGTAGAATTTTGGGTATCGAGTTTTTCAAAAGTCCAGTGGTCATTTTTTATCCTTTCACCACTGTAGAAGTTGGAATCTAATCAAAAGTTTCTAAGTGAGTTTACTTTTGAAGTGGAAGATTGCACTGGTCATTATGGAGGATAGGTCTAAGAATATCCTAGAGAGCTCGTTTAGTTGTGGCAAATTTCTTCAACATGGAAATGTCATTAAAGTATTTAATTTCTCCATCATAACTGAAACTCAGTTTCTCTGGATATAGGATCCCAGGTAGAAAGTTATTTTGTTTAAGGAGATTAAAGGTCAATGACCACCCTCTTCTAGCTTACAAGGTTTCATCAGAGAGATCTGAAGTCATTCTACTATTCTTTCCTTTGTACGTTATGGTTTTCTTACCTCTGGCTGCTTGCAGAATTTTCTCCTTCATTTTAACTTTTGGTGATGTTAATTATAATGTGTCTAGATGTCTTATCCTGCTTGAGTCATGCTGGGGTTCTGAAACTCTCTGCTATTTGAATTTCAGAATCTCTTGACATGTCTGGAAAGTTATTCTTCATTATCTCATGAAGAAGAGCCTCTGTGCCTTTTGAAGCCACCTTGTCACCTTCAGGAATTCCTGTACCGTGAATATTAGTTTTCTTCACATTATCCCAGAGCTCTCTGAGATAATGATCTGTTTTTGCTCTCCACTTCTCTTTCTCTTTGACTGCTTGGGAGCATTCAAAAGCTTTGTCTTCAGTGTCAGATATCCTTTCTTCTGCCTGCTCCATTCTGTTACTGAGGGATTCTACTGTATTTATCAGATCTTTGAGGGCTGCAAATTCTTGTCTCAATGTGTCAAAATCTTTGGTGATTTTGTCTTTTAATTCATTGAATTTTTGAAACAACTTTTGAAATCCTCCTTGAATTTTTAATTCCAAATTTACCTCCATTCTATTAATCTTATTTGCAATCCAAATTCTGAATTTTATTTCTGACATCCCAGCCATCTGTTTATAAATAGGATCTTCAGTTGTGTCCATATGTCATTCCTTGGGAGAGTTGTCTACTCTAGTTATTCATGTTACCAGTGTTTTCTGTTGATTCTGCCCCATGATTATTTTATACCGTTTGGCTAGTTGAGCAGATAAGGTGAAGTTGGCTTGGGGGCTCCTGGAGTAGTGATTAACCAGCCCTTTGCCCAAGAGCTAGGACTGGTGTCTGTACCTTTTCCCCCAGAGTTTTGCAAAGCACCCGTACAGTGCTACAGCCTGAGACACTGGGGACCTGCTTGGTGTAGTAAGGCTAAGTGGCTCTGTCTAGTTTTCAGCTGGTCTCTGTCCAACCCTAGTGAAACAGTTACTCTGGGTTGAAAACTCGGCTGTGGAGAAATACCAGCAATTAAGTCACCCTGCCTCCCACGGGAAAAGGAAAATTAAACCTTCCCACAACCACATACCCAGGGCACCACTTTGGATAGTCCTCGGATGATTGGCCCAGTTCAAGAGGTCCAAATTAATTGTCCCAGTCAGCACTGGTCTCTGGTGGGAGAGTTCAAAAGGTCTCCAGCAACTAGATAGCAGCTGGGTCTGCTGGCAGCTCAAGTATGACTCACTCCAGTGCTCCATGAGGTCAGAATGACCCACCCAACAAATGAATTAGTCTGGGAAGATTGATGCCTCCTTCCCTACCTCTGTCACACTGGTAATCCTGCAGGGCTGTGACCCAGTTCTCTTCAATGAGCTGATGCTCCAGGGGTTTGCACCTGCCTGATTCACAGGGAGATCTATGTCTCCTTGGCCAGGCCACTGCTCTCTGTCATTATCCTGCAGGGGAAGCTGAGGCCTGACAACCTCGGGTGCTTAATGGAGGCTGAGGTGTTCACTCAGTTCCCACTCTACCCCTGATTGATGTTGCTGACAGAACAGAACAATTTCACAGAATTTGTTTCTGTCCCAGCTATATTCCCCTGTAGATCAGACACTGGTTGAGTTCACAGAAACTGTGACTCAGCCCCTGTTTGTGCCACTGGCCAGAGCTGGGGTATCTGTCTTGGCTGCAGTCTGTGTTGGGGAGGAGCATGGTTAGAGCTCACACTCGGCTTTCTTTTTCCTGCCTGCTTTTGTCTCAGCTATGATCCTCTGAGAGCCAGGTGCATCTTAGGCTCACTAAAGCAGTCCTGCTTCAGCCCCACCCTCAGAGTATGCCATCTCTATGCACGTGTATTCTAGTCCTCCGTGCTCTGCCCAGGCAGGTACCACCTCAGGCATACCCTTTACTCATGGGGCCTGCATTTCTGTCCCAGATATGTTCTGCCAGTGGCTGCCACCAGAGAAGATGCCCAGCTTCCTGTGATTGCCCAGAGAGGCAGGGAGTATCTCTTAAAAATATCTCCAGGTGTGTTAGCCCTATTGTTCCTGCTGCTGCTGCTCTGTGCTACAGGGCACCACCTTTCCCTCTCCCATAGGACTCCCTCAGCCTCAGTTCTCCATCTTCTCCTTACTCCCATGCTGCAGAATCAGCACAGACCTACAACAGCCCACACCCTGTCCATACCTCTTGAGGAAATGCCCATGAATTTGGACTCCATGAGGGACAGGCCTCCAGACTTCAGAGCTAGAGTGAAGGGGAGTGCTGGGAGTTCAGAATTGCAGGTAGAGAATATATACAGTTTTATACAGTTTTATGCCTGGCAGCAGAGTGCTATGGCACATTTGTAAGTCCTCTCTAGGGAAGGAGTTCTGGTTTTTAGAGGGTCTGTCCTGGTGGGGAAAAATAGGAGGGGATCTGAACTCTGCTCACTTGTTTGTATAGAGTATACTGTGAGCTAATCTCATGGGAAAGGGGACTTCCCCTTTGGTGATGGATTTTGTACCTATTGTTTGTTTCCTTGGGGTCACAGCTCACCTCAGCAGGGTTGATGTGCATTCTTCAACCTTCTTGGCTCAGTTCCAAACCATCAGCTTACTTGCTAGACTTCTGTTCTTTAATTCTTCTTCTGGGTAGTAGCCTCTGTGGAAAGCTGGCTCCAGTTGGCCATCTTCCCTTTGCCTCCTCAGTTTTCAAATTTAAAGTACATATTCTCTAGTTATCTTTCTGTAACTTATTTCTAACTATATCCACTATGGTATGAAAACATAGTCTCTATGATGTCAACCCTTTGAAATTTGCTGAGACTGACAAGGTCAAACAATTAAGTTTGCAAACCCATCCTAGAAAAAGTGCTACATACCTCATTGCTGACTATCACAATTTGTAGTACTCCCTTTAGCCATCTAGTGACCATAGCGATATTCACCAAGGTATGTAGCACCTTTTCTAGGATGAGTTCATGAACTTAACTGTCAGACCTTTCCCTCCCCATTAATGTGATTATATTATCTATATCAGACAACAGATTTGATGGCCATTCTACAAAAACAGAGTTCCAAAATTGCTCTGAAGGATGGTCTAGGCACTGGCATTGGTGCATAGCTTCCCAAGGGGAGTACTTTGAAGGTGACCATCGTGATATTCAGCAATGAAATATATATTTTTTTCTAAGATGAGTTTGCAACCTTAATTGTCTGACTCTCACTTTATGGTTGACATGGGGCCTTTCTTGGTAAAGTTTTATGTGCTTTTGAAATTCTGTGTAAGACTAAGAACACAGTCAAATACTCTGTTCATAAGTTTATTGTGTGTGTTCTTTCTTCTCCTCCCCATTTGTGTGGTTATGTTATTTATATGAAATACACTTGAGTTCATGATTTTCAATTTGCTATCAGTTTTAAGTTTTTCTCCTTCCCATTCTTGTTAATTTATTTTACTTTCAAACATGTAGAACATAATGTATTCTAATATATACTTCTAAAAATCAAAACTACACAAAAAGCTATACTCAGAAAAGTGTAACTGCCTCCTGTACTCCCTCCTTTCCACTACCCCATGTAGGCAGAAACATTATTGTTCCTGGGTTCTTTTTCCTGTGATTTTCATTATAAATTTAAGTACACAGACAGATATTGTCTTGTTTCTTCCTCTTGCAAAGAAAGCATGTTAGGGTCAGTAGCAATTTTCCTTTTTTCATGTAACAATATCTCCTGGAGATCACTCTATGTCAGTTGAAAGAGATCTTTCTCATTCTTTGTTTACAGCTGCCTAATACTCTATTGACTTTAGAGGACCATAATTTATTCAGTCTATCTCCAAGGCTTAGATAGTTCAATTGTTTGCTACAGCATTGTCCATGTGCCTATATGTACTGTTGGAATTGTACCTTCAGGGTAAATTCCTACAAGTGGGTTTTTGAGTTGAAGGATAGATGATAGTGTAGTTTCTTTAGTTGGTGCCAAATTCCCCTCAGTTAAGGATTTTGCATTCCTAGCACTTTGCATTCCTACCAGAAATGTATGAGAGTGTCTGTTTCCACAGCAATGTGTATGAGTAGAATAGATTGTCAGTCTTTGAATTTTTACCAATCTGATATGTGAGAAATAACCTCAGTGAATTTTCACATTCATATAACTCTTTGAGCAAATTTTAATATTTTTCCACATATTCAAGGTCTGTATTTATATCATTTTATAAATTGCCTTTTCATTTTTCTTGCCCACTTTTCCATAGGATTATTATTTATTTTTCCTTTGAGTGTTAAAATTTTTGTACATTAGTGATGCTTTCCCCTTTTTTCTACTGTAACTTATGCTGTGACTTTTCCCCAGCTTGTTATTTGTCTTTTGACTTTGCTTATGGAGTTTTTTGCAATATGTAGTCAACTTACCAATCCTTTATCACATCTGGATTCTTTAGTATTAGATAAAAAATTTCCATAAACTCAGATTATAGAAGGATTCACTTGTATTTTTTTCTACATGTAAAGTTTTATTTTTTTTGCATTTAGAATTCTGATCTATATAAAGTTTCTTCTTGTGTATGACATGAGGAAGGAATCTATTTTTTTCATTTGTAAAAAAATGGCTATTCAGTTGCTCAACATCATTTATTTAAAAGACCATCTTTTCCCCAGTGATTTAAGATATCATGTTTTTATTATATTCGATTTCTCTAGATTTCCATTCTAGTCCATTGGTCTGTCTGGATTAACATAAACCAGTACCACACTTTTAATTACAGAGTCTTTATAGTATTAATATCCATAGGAATAAACCCACTTCATAGCTTTTCCTATTCACTTTTCCTACCAATCCTTATGTATTTTTTTATGTAAAGTTTGGTCGTGATATATCTAGCTTGATGATAAATCTCGCCAATATTCTGTTAGGATTACAGCAAATCTATAAATTAACATAATAAAAAATGAGATCTTCATGATGATGAGGCATCCTACACAAGAACATGGGCCATCTTTATCCACTTGCTCAAATCTACTTTTATGTCTTTCAGCAGTATTTATAGTCTTATGTAGATTTGAGTGTTTCACAGTATGCTTTTTCCTAAATAGTTTATCTTTTTAATCCTTTTTGTTGCTGTTGTAAATAAAATTGTCTCATTCATTACAACTTTTAACTGTGTACAAGAATGCCATTGGGTTTTGCTATATTTTTATTGCAAAACATGATTTTAGCATTATAAAATGTATTTTGCCTCATGCTATGTCTTTGGCTTGAATTCTGCTTTGTCCAGTATGAGGATTTCAGTTCTTGCTTTCATATGTCTAGTAGATTTTTGTCCATCCTTTATCTTTAATTTTTTGTTTAATTACTACCTTTAGATACATCTCATATACTACATGGAGTTGAGATTTAATTAATGGGTCAATTTGAGAATCTTTTTATTTTAATAAGTGGGTTAAACTCACTCATGTTTATTGATATGACTATTAATGATTAATGCCAAGTCTCTCACTTTATGTTGTAATTATTGTGGGGTTATGTTAGACTTACTGTAGATTTGTTTTGTTTCATTTTGTTTGAAACAGGGTCTCACTCTGTTACACAGGCTAGACACAGTGGTATGATCATAGCTCACTACAACCTCAAACTCCTGGGCTCAAAGAATCCTCCTGGCTCAGTGCCCTACGCAGCTAGGACTATTTTTTCCAAGGCAATTTAAATTTTTGAGACAGAATCTCACTTTGTCACCCTTGGGAGATTGCTGTGGTGTCATCACTCACAGCAAACTCTAACTCTTGGGCTCAAATGATTCTCTTACCTCAGCCTCCCAAGTAGCTGGGACTATAGGCACCTGCTACCATGCCTGGCTATTTTTAGAGGCGAGGTCTCGCTCTGGCTCAGGCTGGTCTCAAACCTGTGAGCTCAGACAATTCACCTCGGCTTCCCAGAGTGCTAAGATTGCAGGCATAAGGCACTGCACCTGGCCCTATTTTCTTTTCTAATTCTTTATTAAATCATAACTGTGTACATGAATGCATTTCTGAAGTACATTGTGCTGATTTGATATACAATGTGGAATGCTTACATCTAACTGATTAACATAACCATCTTCTCACTTACTTATTTGTTGTGGTAAGACATTCATACTCTGTTCTTAATCATTTAGAAATGTATGGAGTCTTACCATGCCACCTAGACTGCTACTGTGTTTTTTTCTATCTAATACGTCTTGGATTTTCTTTTCCCCGCTGGCTATTTATGAAATTTGTGTTTTGTTGCAGTGTTTAACTGTGTATCTTTATAGTGCCCTTGATTTTCCTTTGTTTGACCTAAGCTTTTGCTATCTCAAACTTTTTAATGACTCCCATGTCTCAGAATAAAATTCAGTGTCCTTGTTATGGTCCAGAAGGCCTTTTATAACCTGTTTTTTGACTATTCATCTCCAGTTATTTCTACTGCTCTGCACTTAATCACTAAAAGACAGCAATATACCTTTCTTGTTCATCCTTAAATGTGTTCCCATCTGAAAGCCATTGCACTTAGATTTTCTCTATCTGAATACCCTTCCCCCAAATTTTGACCCAATTCAATATCTCACTTAATTTTGGTCTCAGCTTAAATTCCATGTCATTGTCAAAAAGGTCCCTTAACCTAATCTTATTTTAAACATTGCCCCATGTAATTCTTCAGCCTTTAGCATAATGTTTGATTTTTTTCTTCAAAGCTTGTGCCACTACTAGCCATTATTAATATTAACCACAGGTAAATTCTGAGAGCCAGAAAAAAATTTTTTGAATAATCTCTTCAACTAAAGGAGACATTTTTCATGGTTTCTGGATATCATATTAAAATGCTGGTCCAGCTAAAATTCTAAAACTTGAAAGTCTAGATTTTGAGATTTTCAAGTAGAGAACAGAAGTCGAGTGGTAGGCAGTGAAGATGCAAATGGTTTCCCTGACATCTGGCCTGAAAACCAGGCACAGCCCTATGTAAGATTTTCTCTAGACTATTTCTGCATCCCAGTTTGCAAGTTGCATCTACGTCTTATTGTGATATATGGGGACCTGTTTTCTTCTTTTCCTTGGCCCATTCTATCAGGAACCTAGGATAATTGTACATTCTGAATCCATTAGTAAAATATGTGCAGTGAGAAACCTCTAGCATGGAAGCCTAGCACCAGCTGTCCATGTAATTTTCCAACTTCATGCTACATAAAGCAGAAAAAAGGGACATCATGAATTGATGAGTAACCTGAGGATGTAATTTTTGTGCCAAATGAAAAGACAACTGAAATTGCCTTTTAAGCACTAGCATAATCTTGTGAATCTGGCAAAAGTTTGTGAGTGAGACATAACCTAATCCCAACTGATGCCCACAATCTGTGGGTGCATTGCAGAATCCTGATGTCAAAGAATTTAGTTCCAATAAATTACTCAAACTTCTATGGGACATAAAATACCTTTATGAACAGTAATGGCTATTGTATCCTGGTGAGCAAATAATAAGTACAAGAATATCTCCAGGGCAAGAATGGTTGGACAATGGATCATGAGAAAATAATTCTTAGTAAGGTTCTCCAGGGCTGAAGAATAAACCAGATGGTAGTATATCTGAAAAATGGGGAAGAATAAATTACAGCTATTTACATTTATGCTCTGAAGGCAGTGCCTGTGTTTTCTGTAGCATGGCTTCTTTGCTAAAGATTATTAACTTGAGAGGAGAGAACTATCAATAAATGATATTTTAATGATTATCATAAAAAATGTGTTACTTTTGCTGTGATTTCACTGGGAAAAAAGAACTTATCTTGGTAGAGAGACCTTGATCATATTTTAGAAACTGTGGAGTCTTCTCATTAAATGAAATAAGAATGCATTTTAGGAAGATAAACATTAACATGCATTTCTTGTTCAGAAATTATTCAATTCAACAGATATTTAACAAGGTATTGCTATGGTCATGACATGACACTGTGCTAAATACTAAAGTGACATAAAGAGGAATAAAATATATCCTTTGACTGCAAGGCATTTATGATTTTGTGAAGAATATTTCACAGGCTAAATCTTTCGTGTTGTCTAATAAGAGATAGTAAAAAATGATCTGCCCCCATCCATGTTTATAGTAGCTGTTTTTTAGTCTCTGCTTTTATGACCTTTCTAGTTAAAAAAGAAATCCACAAAGCTCCTTCTGAGAATTGGCAAACAACTTGCAATGTTGGGAAAATGTAATCAACAATGATGATAAAACATGATGGACTGACTGATGAGGTTAGAAAGACTTTTGATTGCCTGGATATGTGATAAGACAGTGAATCTAGATGCTTAGCAGCCAAAGAATGATTTTTGCAAAGAGTTGTCATAATATAAAACCCTTCAGAAAAGGAAAAGTAAGACATCCATAAAAGACATTTTTAGCTTGACCAAGGGAATATTTGATCACTTCAGGAACAGAATCTATTGATATAACCTCAAATTCAGGGAAAAGCTACAAGGAATGATGGTGCTGTGGAATATAAAATAATAATAATAATAATAATAATAATAAAACAGAACAATGGATAGAAATTGGATATGAAAGAAGATTCCTTGCAGGAGGTGGATTTAATCCCAGCCTCGAAGGACGTAGATGGGTAGGGTCTGTAGAAAAGGATTGAGTCAGAAGAATCACAGTGAGCAAATATACAAAGCCCTAATTCTGCTAGGAATCTTGTGGGTAAAAGTAATTTATCTTCTGGGTTGGTAAGAGCTGAGAAAGCACAGAAAATTTGCAAGTAGTTTACAGAGGGTTTCATTCAATAAGCAATGAAGGGAATGCAGCATGCAAAGAATGAGGTTAGGGCTTTAGCAAGATAACTTTGAAAGAGCCATGGAAAGGTTATGTAGAATATGTGCTATAGTGGTCCATTCCACAGGATAGGAATAAAGGGACTTTATCTCATGTAGAACTGCAGTAACTGGCATATCAATGAGCAGGCATCTGTCAACCTTTCATCCACTCAGCACTTGATTATTAGCATGACTATCACATTCAAGCATCTGTGGAAGATGGAAAAATGGAAATAGTCTATTTTTTTCAATGAATATTTAAAATGACATTATTTAAGTATTTAACACATAATATATTATATTATGATATCTTAATAAGTAATACATTAATTAATAATATTTGAAATAATAATTATCAATTGGTCATGAATTTACAAGGTATTGGGAGTCATCCAGGTTCAGTTGCCCTACCGTATTGAAATGGTATTCAAGCCACTCCCAAGAATACGAGTAGTCACAAGATTACAAACTTCATGAAACAAACAAGTAAACAAGCACGGCACTCTGCAGTTTATTTTTGGCCAGGGCCGGGTTTGAACCTGCCACCGCCTCCTATATATGGGGCCAGCTCCCTACTCTGTGAGCCACAGGTGCCACCCACAAGCATGGCTCTCTGTTATATATACATATTAATTGTATTTTTTTTCCACTGAGATTGAAATGATATCTAGGAAATGGGACGATTTAATCAAATATCAGGTTTGATAACCCCAGAAGGCAATCAGAAAACTGCAAAAGACCTTTTCTTTTTGTATACTTTCAATGCATGAAGAAAAATACTTGCTAGGCTAGTCTCACTGGAGTTAGATGATACCTCCAAGTAGTTTTGATTTGCATTTCTCTGATGATTAAAAATGATGAGCATTTTTTCATATGTCTGAAGGCCCCGCGCCTGTCTTCTTCAGAGAAGTTTCTCTTCAAATCCCTTGCCCAGCCTGCGATGGGATCACTTGTTTTTCTCTTGCTAAGGCGTTTGAGTTCTCTGTGGATTCTGGTTATTAAGCCTTTGTCGGAGACATAAACTGCAAATATCTTCTCCCATTCTGAGGGCTGTTTGCTTGCTTTACTTACTGTGTTCTTGGTTGTGCAGAAGCTTTTTAGTTTGATCAAGTCCCAGTAGTATATTTTTGAAGCTGCTTCAATTGCCCAGGGGGTACTCCTCATAAAATACTCGCCCAGACCGATTTCTACAAGGGTTTTCCCTGCACTCTCCTCTAGTATCTTTATAGTTTCATGTCTTAAGTTTAAATCTTTGATCCAGTGAGAGTCTATCTTAGTTAATGGTGAAAGGTGTGGGTCCAATTTCAGTCTTCTGCAGGTTGCCAGCCAGTTCACCCAGAACCATTTGTTAAATAGGGAATGTTTTCCCCACTGAATGTTTTTAATTGGCTTGTCAAAGATCAAATATGGGAAGTAGCTGGATTCATCTCTTGATTCTCTATTCTGTTCCAGACATCTACTTCTTTGTTTTTGTGCCAATACCATGCTGTTTTGATCACTATCGATTTATAGTAAAGTCTGAGGTCTGGTAGCATGATTCCTCCTTATTTGTTTTTATTTCTGAGTAATGTCTTGGCTATTTGAGGTTTTTTCTGATTCCATATAAAACGAAGTATTGTTTTTTCAAGATCTTTAAAGTATGACAGCGGAGTTTTAATAGGCATTGTGTTGAAATTATATATTGCTTTGGGTAGTATGGACATTTTAACGATGTTGATTCTTCCCAGCCATGAGCATGGTATGTTTTTCCATTTGTTAACATTTTCAGCTATTTCTTTTCTTAGAGTTTCATAGTTCTCTTTATGGAGATCTTTCACGTCTTTTGTTAGGTAAATTCCCAAATATTTCATCTTCTTTGGCACTACTGTGAATGGGATACAGTCCTTAACTGCTTTTTCAACTTGACTATTGTTGGTGTATATAAAGGCTACCAATTTATGAATGTTGATTTTTGTAGCCTGAGATGCTGCTGTATTCCTTGATCACTTCTAGTTTTGTAGTAGAGTCCCTAGTGTTTTCCAGATACACAATCATATCATCTGCGAAGAGCGAAAGTTTGATCTCTTCTGACCGTATGTGGATACCCTTGATCGCCTTTTCTTCCCTAATTGCGGTGGCTAAAACTTCCATTACAATGTTAAAAAGCAATGGAGACAATGGGCAGCCTTGTCTGGTTCCTGATCTGAGTGGAAATGATTCCAATTTAACTCCATTCAATATGATATTGGCTGTGGGTTTGCTGTAGATGGCCTCTATCAGTTTAGTAAATGTCCCTTCTATACCAGTTTTCTTAAGTGTTCTGATCATGAAACGATGCTGGATATTATCAAAAGCTTTTTCTGCATCAATTGAGAGAATTATATGGTCTTTGTTTTTTAATTTGTTTATGTGCTGAATTACATTTATAAATTTACGTATATTGAACCAGCCTTGAGACCCTGGGATAAAATCGACTTGGTCATGATGTATAATTTGTTTGATGTGTTGCTGGATTCTGTTTGTTAGGATCTTGTTGAATATTTTTGCATCTATATTCATTACTGATATTGGTCTATAATTTTCTTTTCTTGTTGGGTCTTTTCCTGGTTTGGTGATCAGGGTGATGTTTGCTTCGTAGAACGTGTTGGGTAGTCTTCCTTCTTTTTCTACCTTTTGGAACAGGTTGAGTAATATAGGTACTAATTCCTCTTTAAAGATTTGGTAGAATTCTGACATGAAACCTTCTGGTCCCGGCTTTTCTTTTTAGGGAGGTTTTTTTTTTTTTAATTTATTTATTTTATTTTATTTTTTTATTAAACCATAGCTGTGTACATTAGTATGATCATGGGGCACCATACACTTGGTTCATATATCGTTTGACACATTTTCATCACATTAGTTAATATAGCTTTTGTAGCATTTTCTTAGTTATTTTGCTAAGACCTTTACATTCCACATTTACTAGGATTCACATATACCCTTGTAAGATGCACCGCAGGTGTAATCCCATTAGTACCCCTTCTTCCGCCTCCCTCCCCCCTCCCTCCCCTCCCTTTCCCCTTTCTCCCTATTCTTAGGTTGTAACTGGGATATAGCTTTCATGTGAAGGTCCTACATTAGTTTCATAATAAGGGTGAGTACATTGGCTACTTTGAGATATCATCTAACTCCAGTGAGACTAGCCTATATCGCAAAATCCCAAGACCAGAGATGTTGGCGTGGATGTGGAGAAAAGGGAACACTTTTGCACTGCTGGTGGGAATGCAAATTAATACATTCCTTTTGGAAAGAGATATGGAGAACACTTAAAGATCTAAAAATAGATCTGCCATTCAATCCTGTAATCCCCCTACTGGGCATATACCCAGAAGACCAAAAATCACACCATAACAAAGATATTTGTATCAGAATATTTATTGCAGCCCTATTCATAATTGCTAAGTCATGGAAAAAGCTCAAGTGCCCATCGATCCACGAATGGATCAATAAATTGTGGTATATGTACACCGTGGAATATTATGCAGCCTTAAAGAAAGATGGAGACTTTACCTCTTTCATGTTTACATGGATGGAGCTGGAACATATTCTTCTTAGTAAAGTGTCTCAAGAATGGAATAAAAAGTACCCAATGTACTCACCCTTATTTAGGGAGGTTTTGTATGGTTGATGCTATTTCTGAACTTGATATGGGCCTGTTCAACATTTCCACTTGATTCTGGCTAAGTCTTGGAAGGTGACATGCTTCCAAGTATCAGTCAATATTTTTTAGATTTTTATATTTCTGAGAATAAAGATTCTTGTAATATTCATTAACCGTTGGCCCAGGCTGGCTCTTAAATTTACTTATAGTTTTAGTTGGTTTTCCCTAGTTTTTCAATTCCCATGATTTTTTGTGAATAATTTAATCATTCTTATTCATATTTTAATCTAGGCGATTAGTCTTTTTTTCCTTGGGCTGTTGTTAAGGTTTCATTTTTATTGCTGGTTTTTAGCAAATTATTATGATATATTTTAGTGTGGTTTACTTTATGTTTATTCTACTTGGGGTTTGTTAAACTTGCTAGATTTCTAATTGTATCATTTTCATTAAGTTTGACAAATTTTCAGTTGTTATTACTTCAAGGCATATTTTTGGCCACCCCCGTTCTGAGTCAATTATACATAATTGACTTTCTAGTTCCTACAAGTCATTGTGTCTGTTTTTTTCTTTTCTTCCTCCCTTACTTTGTTTCTCTCTTTGCTGTAGTTTGGATAGCTTTATTCTTTGTCTTTAAGCTCACACTTTTCTGTAAAATCTGACTGTGAAAGTGATTCTAGTAAACTTTTCATTTAAATATTCTATTACTTCTTTCTATTTTTCTTTTCAGTATGCTCATTCACGTTTTACTTTAAATAATTGAGAATATTTATCATATCTGTATTGTCTGGTAATTTCATTGTTTCTATCATTTCTGAATTTAATTTCTGTTGACTGATTTTTCTTGTTCATATGGGTCAAATTTCCCATTGTAACCATAGCAGTACTTGCTTAGATGCTAGATGTTGAAAGTTAATTCCTTATTCTGGACTTTTTTCATCTGCCATTAAATAATTATATTTTTAAGTTTCTTTGGAGTTAGTCTAAGGTAACTTTTGCTCAGTGATAATTTAGCCAAACCATTAAGATGAATAAGGTGTGATTTTTATGAGGTCGATACTAAGTTTTCTCTGTGTCCAGTGTTTGTTTCCCCCATGATTGGTCATGACTTGAACATTTCTTAATATTGTGTGAACTCTGAGAATTGACCAGCTTGTAGTTCTCTCAAAGTTTTTCTCTGCTTGACCTCATGGAGTTTCATCTTGCTTCTGTATAGTTTAGCATTCAGCAACAGAATCAAGGGACCCTTATCCAGTTTTTTGGAACTCTTTCCCTGTGTAGCTTCCTTTTTTCTGGTACACTGACCAAAACATTTCATTGACCTTAGTCTTTCTAAACTCTTTTTTTCTGTCTTCTCAAAACATTGAGTCTGTGGTGTACTTCTTGAGTTCACCTACCTATGCTTGGTCTAGAGAGTACCCACAGGCAGAAAGTTAGGGCAATTATGGGGCGCACCTCATTTGCTGGATTTGGCTTCAAAATCATAGCCTTTGTCTGAAGGATCACAGTGCCACAATGCCTTTTCTTTCGCTTTGAAAAGAATTGTTGCATATATTTTGTGCAGTTTTCTAATTATTCATGGAGGGAAGAAAGTCTAGCTGTGGTGACTTCTTCATGGCAGGAAGCAAAAGACACCAAGACCATTTGTGTATGTGCATTTTACACCTTAATAATTCCCAGAACAAGTAGCAGGTCTAAAAACCAAACTTCAAAGGCAAATGAAGACAGACTCATGAATTTTCAGGTGAGGTTTCTTTGTTCCTTTCTTGAGCTAGGACATGGTGCATAATAAACTTGTAGTGTCCTTTTGCCAATGGGCAGATTTTTTTCAGTGCTAGCTGTTCACTGAAGTTGTAGTCCTTTGAAGTTTCTGGTTTTATGTAGGCAAATTAATTTAAAATTCTTCCAATATTGAGACCCCACATGTTGGCTTTTACATACTAATGATTTCAAAAAATTTAAACTGTTATGTTATACTACATAGAAGCCAACAGCTCTATCTGCCATCACCAAAACTCACTAAGGCACTCAGTGTAAAATCACTTATGATTTCTTTTTTCTCTTTCTGTTTTTGTTTTAAACCTTTGAGATTTTCTTTACTTTCTTGAGTGCTTAGCAAGTATTTAAAAAGATGTTTATTATATTTCCACTTCTAGATGACTTTCAGAGTATATAGTCAAATTGTCTTATAAGACTTTTAGTTTTACTCATCAGTTGTAATGTCAGGAATGAAAACACACATCATGATAAATAATTTATACAGCTATATGGCTATTAGTATTTTTTTAATTAAATCATAGCTGCGTACATTAATGCAATCATGGGGTACCATGTGCTGGTTTTATATACAATTTGACATATTTTCATCACACTGGTTAACATAGCCTTCCTGGCATTTTCTTAGTTATTGTGTTAAGACCTTTATATTCTACATTTAGTAAGTTTCACATGTACCCTTGTAAGATGCACCATAGGTGTGGTTCCACTAATTGGTTAGTTAGTATTTTTAATAGCTTTAATAATGTTCCAAAATTGATCTAATTTACCTGGATTTTCTCCACTGTTTGATATTTAAGCTTGTTATGTGACTTTTGCTGTTATAACTGGTTTTCTTAAAACAGTTGTGTATGAGAATGTTTTTCTCTTTGGGGGTAACTTTTCTTAGATACCATCTAAGAAGAGGAATTTGGGGGTTGAGGTAAATGAACATTTTTAAAAGTCCCACCTAATTTCTAGAAAACAACCTTCTTTCCACTATATCTCAGTCAAAGTGAAAGGGATTCAGACTGAATAGCAACTAGATATTGGTTTTTCAGTTTTCATTATTTACAAATAATAAAGGGAGTTAAGCCAACTCCTGAAAAAGATAGTAGTTCCTAGTAGCCTAGCAATGCACTCAACACAAAAGAAGAGGTGCGAACTTCCAGGCCATAATTTTACAGAAAATATAGCTGCTGGGTTTTTTTTGCATTCTTGTTTTTTTTTTTTTTTCTTTTTTTTCAGTAAACACCAGCAGTTTTCATTTTGTTCCAGGTGGCTGTAATGTAAAATAGTTGACATTAAAAAAAAAAACCTTGTCACATTTTGCAATAAAAATGTTTATGTCAAACTGTTTACATTTTCCTTTGGTTCTTGGCAAGCACTTGGGCATGCTTACAACTGTTCATTTCAACCTAAGAAATTCAAAAATGGTGGGTGCCACTGCTTCCCAGGCAAGAACTGTGCCAGAAAAGGTCACGTGTCTTCTCCAAAAACAGTTACGCATTGTATAACCCCAGGGATATGTTCTGAGCAATGTATTGTGAGGTAAGCATAACAGAGAATTTGCACAAACCGAGGTGGCATAGCCTAGCACACCCCTAGGCTCTATGGTACAGCCTCTGCTGCTCCTAGACTGTAAACCGGTACAGCATGTGACTGTACTGAATACTGTAGGCAGTTGTGACACAAGGGTAGGTATTTGTGTGTCTAAACACTTCCAAACATAGAAAAGGAGCAGTAAGAATGTGGTATTATACTCTTATGTACCACTGTCATATATGCAGTCTGTCACTGACTGAAACATCATTATGCAGCACATGACTATATCTCTAACAAAGGTTCTCAACTGCATGTGAGAAGATGCTACTCTGGGTTTGAAGGATCTTTCCACTCCCATTCTTTCAACTACCAGCTTTGGGCACACAGCCCACCTTCTCTCACTGTGCCTGGTTTCCTCTTTGGGAAAATAGGCCTGTTTTTTCCTAACATTTTCAGAGGGTAAATGTAGCACGTCAACTATTTTAATGTATTAGCAAAAAAATTAACCAGTTCTGTGGGCTTTTATTTACCTGTTTGTTTATGCCACTCTTATACCCCTTAATAAATTGAATGGTTATTATCATTTTTATGCCCACTTCCCCACTCAGCCGTAGACTGTCTTCTACCCGCCTCATGTTGCTAGGACCTGGCATATATCTAGTATGCAATAGTTGCTTAGTGAGTATTCTATGAATGAATACGTTATTTCCAGCGTAACATTGATTTCATCAATGCTGTTTAATCATTTCCTGCTAATGTTTCCTTGTATGCCAGAAGTTAGTAGCACATATTTTTGTATTTCTTTTAATCTTCCATTTTATAAAATCTTCCCAAATGCACTCAACCAATACACTCCTTAATTTTTTTCCAATCACTGTGTGTTTGTGTAGGCACTGTGACCATTGACATTGGGCCTTGGAAGTGAAGCATTCAATATGTGTTTGCTGAATAAATATGTTTTCTGCATGTGTCTAATTATAATCATGACATGCGAATACATTTGGGTACTTAAGGGAAGAGACGTATCTTGAGGTGTTTGCATTGCTAGTAATAATGATTTAACAAGCTTAAAACTAATATTCAATTGTTAGTTGTAAGTAGGTTAGTAATTGAATTAAGAAAATGATTGAAGATGATGGGCAAAAGGAAACAGAAACAGGAGAGCAGTGGATGGGAGAAACCCGAAGCCTGGTGCAAAATGCTGCTGAAGGCCTGTAACCCCTTTAAGACTCTAGAGGCTATCTTGCTGAAAGTTCATCCCTCCCACAGCACAACTCTGCTGTGAGGTCACTGAACAGGCAAGGCTCATTGGGTGGGACTTCCCTCTCAGGGACAGTGAGTACTTTTGGCGGAGTTAGGGAATGTAGAATGTTTGAACCTCATTAAAGAGAGTAAGAGTTGCTCTGAAGTAGATAAGGAGAAAAGTATGTCCTTTTTCTGTGGCCTTAGTATGGTCCGAAACATCAGTCTGTCTGAGCACAAAGCTTCTAGAATGTTAATTGCCACTCCTGTGATGTGTGTGGGGGGCCTGAATTAGGGTCTTTTTTGATATCCTGTTTCTGGGCTGTGTTCCCTTTCCCATGTTCTGTTTGTGTTAGTATCATAAATAACTTAGAGCAATAATATAAAAGGTAAATCAGTCTAATTAATGTAGCTATTTTAAAACACAGTTTAATTGAAGAATGCAAGCACAGCAAGAATTATGATGCAAAGATTTTGGCCTTCCCCTGCTAGATATATGAAATAAATACACAGCTAGCCTGGAGTCTTGGTCTTTGCTGAAGCATAGGAGCAAAGATGCCTTGACCCACACTGTTCTTAAAACTTTAAATCTCTGTCTGTCTTTTCATTTTCCTCCATTTTCTCATCTCTGACAAGTACTGAGAAATAACCACTGTGAAGTTTGGGGCTGGTTCCCCAACAATGATACCAGATCAAATAGTCCTAACATTTTTTGAGCTGGGAAAACCTGCACTTTGCTTTTCTCAAGCATGCTTCCAGCTTCTGATTAATCTAAGCCTTTCTTGTACTTGTATTGATTGGCTAGCCACAGAGAAAACAGTGCTGAGTCCATGCAATCTAAAATTCATTAGAAATTGAGCCAAATTTCTATATGTGAGACTCTCTAGGCTATTTTCTTTCTCTCTTTCTTCTTCTCTTTTTTACTCTCTCTTTTTTTTCCTTCCTTCCTTCCTCCCTCCCTTTCTCCTTTCCTTCCTTCCTTAGCTCAGAGATCTCTCTAGTCCTTTTATCTGAAGGGTAGATTTCTTTCTTTCTTTCTTTCTTTTTATTGTTGGGAATTTATAGAGGGCACACAGAATCAGATTACATTAATTGCTTTTGTTATGTAAGGACCCTCTCATATTTGTGTCACTCCCCCAAAAGGTGTACCTCATCCCTTGACCCCCCTCCCTCCGTACCTTTCTCAGCTCTTCCCCTCCACTACCCCCACTGTGTATTAGGACCTTAATTGGCCTCATATCAGAATTGAGTATATAGGGTTCTTATTTCTCCATTCTTATGATGCTTTACTAAGAATAATGTATTCTGCATCCATCCAGATTAATACAAAGGATGTGAAGTCTTGGTTTTTTTTTTTTTTTTTTAGTGGCTGATGTATACCATACCTTTTTAGTGGTTTATGTATACAATGAAAGGCCTATAACCATGAAAGGTATACATAAACCACAGCTTGTTGATCCATTTGTGAGTTGGTGGGCATTTAGGCTATTTCCACATTTTGGCTATTATAAATTGAGCTGTGATAAATAGTAAACAAATGGGACTTAATGAAACTACAAACCTTCTGTACAGCTAAGCTGACAATAACCAAAGCAGACAGACAACCTACATATTGGGAAAGGATATTTGCATATTTTGACTCAGACAAAAGCTTGATAACTAGGATCTATAGAGGACTCAAATTAATAAACACAAAAAAGCCAATAATCCCTTAGATCATTGGGCAAGAGAGATGACTAGAACTGTCTCTAAAGAAGACAGAGGAATGGCTAATAAACATATGAAAAAATGCTCAGTGTTCTTAATAATTAGAGAAATGCAAATCAAAACCATCCTGAGCTATCATCTAACCCCAGTGAGATTGGCCCTCATCACAAAGTCTCAAAACTGCAGATGTTGGCATGGATGTGGAGAGAAAGGAACACTTTTACACGGTGGGACTGCAAACTAATACAACCTTTTTGGAAGGCAGTCTGGAGAACACTCAAAGAACTCAAACTAGACCTCCCATTTGAATATACAATCCCATTGCTGGGAATATACCCAGAAGGAAAAAAATCCTTTTATCATAGAGTAGATTTCTATTGCATATTCTATAAGTGCTGTCAATGGAAGCTCCAGAGGAGAAATGAGTACAGCATATAAAATGGCATCCTGGGATGACTGACAAGTGGAAATTCTACCCTGGCTTGGCCCAGGTTTCAACCTCTGACTCTTATTTTAGTTAATCTGAAATATTCAAATGACAGCTGTGGTTAATTCCCTTCTCTGTCTCTGTCTCTCTCTCACACATTCACACACATACGCACAAACATGCATGCACAGTAGACAGACTAATGGAGTGGTTAAAGATAAATTTTGAAATTGGATAGACTTGGTTTAAATCTCAGCTCTGTCACTTAGTTTTAGTTTTTCATCTGCTCTCTGACTCTAAATAAGCTGTTATTTTTTCTTTCTTTTTTTTTTTTAACTTTAGTTACCCCAAGTTTTGTTACCTCTTCAATGGAGATAATAACAGTATTTCCTAGTCTGTTGTTGTGTGAAATAAATGAAACCATTCAGGTGAAAGTTTTAGCACAGTGGCTGGCATATAGTAAGTTCTTAATTAACAGTGATTTTACCATGTTTAATTGTACAGATCTTTTCTGATACCTAAGAAGGATAAGATAGATGAATTTTTATACTTTTTCTCTTCTAATAGAATATATTCCCTCTCTCTAAACATTAGATGAGTGGGAGAGCTTTCTAAATCAGAACTTTAAGACATTGCCAAATATATCATATCTCAATTATGAAAATACAAGTAAGAATTTTGAAAGAAGAAATGAAAGGTTTTGTGAAGATCATATAGGTTCAATACAGTTCAAGCATTAAAATCTCTTGTCATTGACTTATGGTATAGCTCCTCAGGCTCCTTTTAAAGTTTTCTTATTTCTAGTTTATAAACAATTCTAGCAAGCATGGAAATTCCCCATCTTTAAGCAAAAAATCCTTTCTGAAATAGCAGATTTGGAGAAAATGCAATTCACTGTGGCAAGTGCTAAGTGCCTAATTACGAGGAAAGAAACTTAATAAACAGAAACATCTGAATTTATTTTTAAAAGGAAAAACTGTTAGAGTGGCATTTTCTAAATTGTATTCCAAAAATTCTCAATAGGTAATAGGCAATAAAAGAGTTTCCTGATCAAAATGTGTGGAAAACACTGAGTTAAATAAAGCAAATTATTTGCTCTCTTTTTTCAGGGCTCTCAGAGGCTTTAATCTCTAAGAAAGTTGAGTGGGTGGGTGGTTTACTGGGATTCTCAGTCTAACTTGACTATAGAATTCTTTTTATGGAACATTCATGAGTCCTGTGCTCCACAGAATCTACTCTGGGTTATTCTGCTCTCAGGCCTTTTGGTCAAGGGGTCAAATAGCTCAATATTTGCCAGTGAGTACTTAGGATGTGACAGCAGTATAGTAATAATAATGTGCATGATGCAATGGTACATTTCAAAACTATTAAGAAAAAAAGTATAACTATTATGGATGCATTAATCAGTTCAATGTAGGCATTTTATATTGTATATCATCAAATCAGTTCACTGAACCCCATAAATGCATCAATGTACACAGTTATGATTTAATAGAAGCAAAACAAAAAAAAATCATAATGATGCCACAAAACAATACGAAAAGATGATGTTGTGTTCATTGCCATCCTTTAAAAGAAGTACCCACCTTCAAACCAGCTATTATATTATTAGGACTTCAACCTTAGAAATACTCTGAGTCCCTTTATAAGGTTTCTCATGGCTACATTATTAATGGTATTAAATACTTAATGACCAAATGTCCATCAGTAAGAAATTGCTGGAATCAATGATGATAAGCCAATACAATGGAATACTATATAATTGTTCAAGGGAATGAGGTAGCTTTGTGTGTACTGGCAAGAAAATACACACCGAACACATTGTTGAGAAAAAGAAAATTCAAGTTGTAGAGAGAATGCATACCAAGATAAATATTTATTTTAAAAGTTATACACATATGCACACATTAAAACAAACAAACAAACAAATAAATAACAGTAAGCATGTGTGTGTGTACACTTGGATACATCTGGAGATCAAGAAAGCAGGTTTTAAATTTTTACTGTATGACTTTGTGTTTCCATAATGTAGAAAGTTGTAAGACACTTTTGCTCCCACCTGATGATGAGATGAAGCTGGTTAAATCATATAACTATACTTTTACAAAACCTCACCAGTGCTGAAGATGCAAAGAAATGTAAATAGAAAGAGACGAGCTACTGTTCAGTGAGACCACTGCCATAGCTGTTGCTGTTCCTGAGGCCGTGACAAAGGAAGAACCAAACCTGCCATCATGGGAGTAAGGAGAAATAAGACCAATTTCTACCAAGCTTTTCATGAGCAGGTGTGGGCTAGCATGACAGATTAGAATCTTGAGCAAATCCAAGTGAAAGCAAGTCTGCACTCACTCTCCAAACATTTTCACAGCACCTTTAGCAAGTGCCAAATTCTGGAGTAGGGCAAGAGATCTGAGAAATATTTTATCAGATGAGCTTGCAGACTTCACTAAGAGTAAATTATTAGTCTTCTGAAAGCTGATGGGAGGCTAGTATAGTGGGGGAAATTTCACAAGGCACAGAAAATTATTTATGGAACTGGAGGGCAATGTATATTAACTTAATAGCTTATGACTGTGCTATCAAGAGAAGAGAGAAAGAGAAATCTCTCCCTATTTGGAGAGCAGAAAGGTGGACTACGGAGTATAGAGGAATTTTGTGATTTTCACTAATAAACAGATCCCAAGTCTCAGTGACACTTAATCCCCGATCCTGCATTCAAGTTGTTCGATGTTAGTGGTAAATTATATTGAACTATGGCTACAGAAAATCTCATGTCCAGCCCAATTGTAGATTGGATGATTAGATTGACTCAACTTTCAATATCAGCAGTCTGAAGAGGAAGAGATACATTCTTTTCAAAGAGTTTATCTTTATTTCATCCTGATTCTTTTTATGCACAAGAATATCAAGCATACTACCAAAAATTATGAGACAGGAAAAGACACAGGAAAGGTGATTCATAATCAAGTGAAATGTTAGCCAAACAAAGCAGTCCAGATGGTGGAATTAGAAGTCAAAGACTGTAAAATAATTATGATTGAAATCCTCCAAAAAGACCAGCGTAATCCTCCACCACAAAAGTAAACTCACCCAGAAAATTTTGATCAAATTCGAACTTCCACAGTCACAAAAGGATTAAAAATGTCCACTGCACTCTCGAAAGGCTTATCGATATTCTCAATTAATGTGAACGGTTTGAACTGTCCTCTAAAGAGGCACAGGTTGGCTGACTGGATACAGAAACTCAAGCCAGATATCTGCTGCATACAAGAATCGCATCTTACATTAAAAGACAAATATAGACTCAAGGTGAAGGGATGGTCATCTATATTCCAGGTAAATGGAAAGCAGAAAAAAGCAGGCATTGCAATTCTGTTCGCAGATGCAATAGGCTTTTAACCAACCAAAATAATTAAGGATAAGGACAGACACTTCATATTTGTTAAACGTAATACTCAATATGATGAGATCTCTATTATTTATATTTATGCACCCAACCACAACACACCTCAATTTATAAGAGAAACTCTAACAGACATGAGCAACTCGATTTCCTCCTTTTCCATACTAGTTGGAGATTTTAACACCCCTTTAGCAGTGCTCGATAGATCCTCAAAAAAGAAGCTAAGCAAAGAAATCTTAGATTTAAACTCATCCATTCAACATCTGGACTTAATAGACATCTATAGAACATTTCATCCCAACAAAACTGAATGCACATTCTTCTCATCGACCCAAAGAACATACTCCAAAATCAACCACATCCTAGGCCACAAATCTAACCTCATCAAATTTAAAAAAATAGAAATTGTTCCTTGCATCTTCTTTTTTTTTTTATTTTTTATTGCCTATATATTTTTATTTTTTTTATTTTTATTAAACCATAGCTGTGTACATTAGTATGATCGTGGGGCACCATACACTTGGTTCATAGATCATTTGACACATTTTCATCACATTAGTTAACATAGCTTTTGTAGCATTTTCTTAGTTATTTTGCTAAGACCTTTACATTCCACATTTACCAGGATTCACATATACCCTTGTAAGATGCACCGCAGGTGTAATCCCATTAATCTTGCATCTTCTCACACCATCATGGAATAAAAATTGAACTCAATGACAACAGGAACCTGCATACCTATAGAAAAACATGGAAGCTAAACAACCTTATGCTGAAGGATAGATGGGTTATAGATGAGATTAAGAAGGAAATCACTGAGTTTTTGGAACAAAACAACAATCAAGACACGAATTACCAGAACCTCAGGGATACTGCAAAGACAGTCCTAAGAGGGAAATATATAGCACTGCAAGCCTTCCTCAAGAAAATGGAAAGAGAGGAAGTTAATAACTCAATGGGACATCTCAAGCAACTGGAGAAGGAAGAACACTCTAACCCCAAACACAGCAGAAGAAAAGAAATAACCAAAACCAGAACTAAATGAAATTAAAAACAAAAGAATTATACAACAGATCAATAAATCCAAAAGTTGGTTTTTTGAAAAGTTCAATAAAATAGATAAACCTTTGGCCACCCTAACAGGGAAAAAAAGAGTAAAATCCCTAATTTCATCAATCAGAAATGGTAATGATGAAATAACAACAGACCCCTCAAAAATTCAAAAAATCCTTAACAAGTACTACAAGAAACTCTACTCTCAGAAATAGGAAAATCTGAAAGAAATTAACCAATATCTGGAAGTATGCCACCTACCAAGACTTAGCCAGAACGAAGTGGAAATGTTGAACAGGCCTATATCAAGTTCTGAAATAGCATCAACTATACAAAATCTCCCTAAAAAGAAAAGCCCAGGACCAGATGGCTTTATGTCAGAATTCTACCAAACATTTAAAGAAGAACTAGTACCTATACTACTAAACCTCTTCCAAAATATAGAAAAAGAAGTAATGTTACCCAGCACATTCCACGAAGCAAACATCACCTTGATCCCCAAACCAGGGAAAGACCCAACAAGAAAAGAAAATTATAGACCAATATCATTAATGAATATAGATGCTAAAAGACTCAATAAGATCCTAACAAACAGAATTCAACAACACATCAAAAAAATTATACACCATGACCAAGTTGGATTTATCCCAGGGTCTCAAGGCTGGTTCAATATACCTAAATCTATAAATGTAATTCAAAACATAAACAAACTTAAAAATAAAGACCATATGATTCTTTCAATTGATGCAGAAAAAGCTTTTGATAATAACCAGCATCCCTTCATGTTCAGAGCACTTAAGAAAATTGGTATAGAAGGGACATTTCTTAAACTAATAGAGGCCATCTACAGTAAACCCACAGCCAATATCGTATTGAATGGAGTTAAATTGAAATCATTTCCACTTAGATCAGGAACCAGGCAAGGTTGCCCATTGTCTCCATTGCTCTTTAACATTGTAATGGAAGTTTTAGCCATTGCAATTAGGGAAGAAAAGGCGATCAAGGGTATCCGCATAGGGTCAGAAGAGATCAAACTTTCACTCTTCGCAGATGATATGATCGTATATCTGGAAAACACTAGGGATTCTACTACAAACTTTTAGAAGTGATCAAGGAATATAGCAATGTCGCAGGCTACAAAATCAACACCCATAAATCTGTAGCCTTTATGTATACCAACAATAACCAAGCCGAACAAACAGTCAAGGACTCTATTCCTTTCACAGTAGTGCCAAAGAAGATGAAATATTTGGGAGTATACCTAACAAAGGATGTGAAAGATCTCTACAAAGAGAACTATGAAACTCTAAGAAAAGAAATAGCCGAAGATGTTAACAGATGGAAAAACATACCATGCTCATGGCTGGGAAGAATCAACATTGTTAAAATGTCCATACTGCCCAAAGCAATATATAACTTTAGTGCAATTCCTATTAAAGCTCCATTATCATACTTTAAAGATCTTGAAAAAATAATACTTCATTTTATATGGAATCAGATAAAACCTTGAATAGCCAAAACATTACTGAGCAATAAAAACAAAGCAGGAGGAATCACGCTACCAGACCTGAGACTGTACTATAAATCCATAGTGATCAAAACAGCATGGTACTGGCACAAAAGCAGAGAAGTAGATGTCTGGAACAGAATAGAGAACCAAGAGATGGATCCAGCTACTTACCATTATTTGATCTTTGACAAGCCAATTAAAAACATTCAGTGGGGAAAAGATTCCCTATTTAACAAATGGTGCTGGGTGAACTGGCTGGCAACCTGCAGAAGATTGAAACTGGACCCACACCTTTCACCATTAACTAAGATAGACTCTCACTGGATAAAAGATTTAAACTTAAGACATGAAACTATAAAAATACTTGAAGAAAGTGCAGGGAAAACTTTTGAAGGAATCGGCCTGGGTGAATATTTTATGAGGAGGGCTCCCCAGGCAATTGAAGCAGTATCAAAAATACACTACTGGGATCTGATCAAACTAAAAAGCTTCTGCACAGCCAAGAACATAGTGACTAAAGCAAGCATAAAGCCCTCAGAATGGGAGAAAATATTTGCGGGTTATACCTCCGATAAAGGTTTAATAACCAGAATCCACAGAGAACTCAAACATATTAGCAAGAAAAGAACATGTGATCCCATCTCAGGGTGGGCAAGGGACTTGAAGAGAAACTTCTCTAAAGAAGACAGACACATGATCTATAAACACATGAAAAAAACTCATCATCCTTATTCATCAGAGAAATGCAAATGAAAACTACTTTGAGATATCACCTAACCCCAGTAAGAGTAGCCCACATAACAAAATCCCAAAACTAGAGATGTTGGCGTGGATGTGGAGAAAAGGGTACACTTCTACTCTGCTGGTGGGAATGCCCACTAATACGTTCCTTCTGGAAGGATGTTTGGAGAATACTTAGAGACCTAAAAATAGACCTGCCATTTGATCCTATAATTCCTTTACTAGGTTTATACCCAGAAGACCAAAAATCACAATATAACAAAGACATCTGTACCAGAATGTTTATTGCAGCCCAATTCATAATTGCTAAGTCATGGAAGAAGCCCAAGTGACCATCGACCCACGAATGGACTAGCAAATTAGTACATGTATACCATGGAATACTATGCAGCCTTAAAGAAAGATGGAGACTTTACCTCTTTCATGTTTACATGGATGGAGCTGGAACATATTCTTCTTGGCAAAGTATCTCAGGAATGGAAGAAAAAGTATCCAATGTACTCAGCCCTACTATGAAGCTAAATTTTAGCTTTCACATGAAGACTATACCCAACTATAGCACAAGACTATGGGGAAAGGGCCAAGGAAGGGGAAGGGAGGGGGGAGGTTTTGGTGGAGGGAGGGTAATCGGTGGGCCACATCTATGGTGCATCTTGGAATGGGTATAGGCGATTGCACTGATACGATTTAATAATAAAAAAAATAAATAAATAAAAAATAAAAATAAATAAATAAATAAAAGTCATTTCCAGAAGAAAAAGAACCTTGAAAAATAACTTTCAAGTTTTGACCTTGAAGTATATATCCACATAAAGTATTATTTAAGGGTGATAACAAAATAAAAATACTTTCAGACAAGGTCAGGAGCTGTGGCTCAAGCCTGTAATCCTAGCATTCTGAGAGGCCAAGGTGGGTGTATTACCTGAGCTCTTGGGTTCAAAACAGCCTGAGAAACAGAAAGACCCCGTCTCTAAAGATAGCCAAGTGTTGTGGCAGGCACCTGTAGTCTGAGCTACCTGGGAGGCTAAGGCAAGAGAATGGTTCAGTCTAAGTGGTTGAGGTTGCTGTGAACTATGACACCACAGCACTCTACCAAGGATGACAAAGTGAGACTCCATCTAAAAAAAAAAAAAAAAAAAAAATTTTTTTTTCAGACAAAGACTAAAAGAACTTAATTAGTCAGAACACCTTGCTAAAATAATTAATAAAAGAAGTAAGCCAGTATTGAAAAACTGGGATAAAAGAAGATGCTCTGAAAAATATCATGAAAACATTTGGGGAAAATCTAAGACAGTTTTGACTATATGAGAAGATAATAATAACATTTAATTTAGAGTCAAGAAGTATAAAACAACTGGATAACAACTAGTAAGACAGACCAAAGACTGTCTGATCAAAGTTAAAGAAGCAAGCACACAGGCAGAATGGTCAGACCTTAGGGTGATGCTTCTACAAGCCACGAACACCAGAAACTGCCAGCAGACCACCAGAAACTAGGATAGAAGCATGGAACAGATGCTTCCTTACAGCCCTGAGAAGAAATCAATCCTACCATCACATTGATCTCAAAGCCTTAGCTTAGCCTCCAGAACTGAGACAATACATTTCTCTCTTTAAATCATTCACCTTGTTGTACTTTGTTACAGCAGCCCTAGCAAACTTACACATATTTTTTTATATGATAAATGCAGCAATGTACTTGAGAATAGAGAAGCTTCCTAGGTAAAAAATGGACAGAGAAAATCTTCCTCAGAATGCTTTGTTTAAGTTGACATTGGAAGGACAAGAAGAATTCAGACATACCAAGAGTTTGGGACACAGCATCCTGGGGAGAGGGAAAAATGTAGCAAATCAATTCAGTTAGGGAAAAGTTTATATAAAACTGATTTTAAAAGGAACATTTATTGGGATTGGGGGAGAATGATGATAAGAGTATAGATTCTTGCACCTTTGGAAGAATAAATGATTACCAAAATTAGAATACTCAAATTTTGTATTAGGAAAAATAATCAAATTTGTCCTCAGATGTTTGGGGGATTACCAATGCTATGCTTATGGTATAGGATCTCCTGACAACTCTCAAAGGCAAATTAACATGCTCAAGGTATTGACTTCATAAAAAATATAGTGAAGAAATTACAATTTCCAGCAAGATCAGAATAATAAAATCACATTTTCATTAAAAGAGCTACAAACCCCAATCTTCTCTCCAAAGTATTCTGTATACCATTTCTGAAAAGTATCTTCACTGTCTATTTGAATATTCCTTGTCTGCTCCACCATCTCAAAGTGTAGTCCACCCTGTCTCTTACCTCTAATTTAAAAAGTACATTTCAAATAGGTAATCCAAGCACATGGTACAAATTCAAAAGACAAAAAATAAGTCTCCTTCCTTCTCTGTCCCTTTTTAAGTGCGTGTTGTTTGTCTTTTTTTTTTAATTTTTATTTTTACATATGCATGTTTTAATTAGGTTTCCAATTTTTTTGTTTTTTTTTCCTTCACAAGATTAAAAAGACTTAAAATTTAATAACAATAACAATGTTTAAGATAAGGATTAGAAACAAACACCTTGCAAAGAATGAAGGAACATAAATACGTTCAGAAAAGGAATCAGCAATTGCTTCATCGAAATATTGAGCAATAATAATAATGCAAAAAAAGTAACATTCACATTGTCAAATAAGAGTGTATCTATTATAGAATGCTTTGACGCTGAGATTCAGTATGGAGTCATCATTTAACTTCTTACTTTTTTTTTTTTAGTATCCTTCTCTGTCCCTTTTTAAATACCATCCCTTACCAGAAGAAACCACTGCTACCAGCAAAGTCCATGCATTTATAAACATACATAAAAATTTTATTTTTGCAACACAATAATATCAACTACATACATACTTCTGCCCCCCTTTTTTCTCTCTGGGAATTATCATATTGATGTCTACAAAACAGCTGATTCTTTTCTAACATCTGCTTGTATAGTTTTCTACTATAGATCTAATTTCTTCCTAGAGTCTCACTTTACTGGATTGATCTGAGCATCTCTGTAGTTGTTTCCCTATTTGTCTTTTGTTTTCCTTGGAAATGGAGCTAATATTACTTGTACTGCACTGAATACCTGCATGATGTAAGAAAAATTTCCCTGCAGTAACTAGAGGGTGACGGACCGTTCTGTTGCCATAAACATCTGCAATAGAGGGGGAATTCTAGAAAGCAGAGAGCGTATTGGTTAAGCATACAGATTGCCAAGTTTAAATTTACACTCCACCACTTACGGCAACATGGCCTTGAACAAGTTACTCAAACCCTTCGTTTCTCTTCAGTTTCCTCAACTGTTAAATGCGAATTAAAATAGTACCTGTACAAATTGTGGTATTGTAGGTACAATGGCACATTAGTCAAATGCCTAGCACGTGGTAAGACTTTCATTATTGCTAGTCATTTTTGCTATTCCTAATGTAGAAATCATCTCAATGCAACATCTTCCTTAAAGGATAGATATCATCCTCCCAAGTCCTCTTAGCCAACGCTCTGAGAGAAAGACAAACATCAGTGAAAAGAGACCTTCACTCTTGCCTTGTGTTTCTGTCTTCTGTATTCCCTCTGTTCTGAGGGATAATTGCATGTGTATGTGCACGCGCGCGCGTGTGTGTGTGTGTGTGTGTGTGTGTGTGTGGTGTATGTTTGTGCTTATTAGGGAAAGATGACATTGTCTGGTTGACCTCCAAAACTCTGCCTGGTAACTTGTTTTCAGATCCTATCCTAACAGGGTGTTGACCTTGGTCTGTGCTAGGAAACACAATTGGGAAGTTGAATTTCATCTGTGTCAAGAGAATGTAATTTGACTTGCAATTATCTTTACCTAGAATCCCCTGCTAAATGTTAATTTTATGTATCAACTTGATTGGAGTACAGGATGTCCAAATACATAGTTAAACATTGTCTCTGGGTATGTCTGCAGGGTGTTTCTAAAAGGCACTACCAATTAACTGGTATACTAAGTAAAGCAGACTGCTGTCCTCAGTGTGGGCGGCCTAATCCAATCTCTTGAGGACCAAAATGGAACCAAAGAGTAAAGGAAGGGAGAATTCACTCTATTTGCCTTAATTTGGGACATTGGTCTTTTTCTGTCTTCATAGTAGGATCATAGATGATGTCTTCATAGTACATCATCTTGGTTCTCATGGCTTTGGGCTTGGACTGAAACTATATCACTGGCTTTCCTGGGTTTCTTGGAGACAATAGATCATGGGACCTCTCAGTTTCCATAATTTTGTCAGCCAATTTCTCATAATAAATGTATATAGGTATATTTCCTCATATATATTTTATATATATACACACATACACACATATACACACACATATACATACACATATGTATCTTATTGGTTCTGTTTCTCTGAAGAACCCTGACTAATAATACCCTCCCCATCCAAAATCTGGAGCCATCTGCTTGTGCACACAGCTGCCAAATACAGACAAGATAACAAGAGCCTCTGGGGTACTCAGGGCCACTGCCTATACTGTATAAATGTTCCTAAATGCCTTACATTTCACTCTACGTGGGGGTCTGGCAGGCAGTGAGACAGGTTTCTGGCTTTGCAGAATGTGGGTTAGCCCCAGTGGCCCTTCTAGGTGGGTGTGATCCATTTAGTGTAATAACCTGGATATGTCTACGTGTATATGCCAAACCTGGAATCAACAGCATCCCATGCAGCACTAGTTCAATTTCTAAATTGAGCAGACAGCTTAAAACTTCAGTGATGATCTAAATAGCTTCTTTAAGATACACTTAATTCAGATTTAACAAGACAATTAAATTTAACAAGATGCTGTTAAATACCAGCGATTATTTAATATGGGTACATAAAGAAGCTGCTATGGAGGAGACACACATTATTATTAATTGCTGCTAAATTACTTTAATCACCAACATTTAAATTGCAAATATTTTTTATTCCATTCTGCAGGATCCTAGATGCAATATATAAGCAAAGATATATAGTCTGTAATGACCTTCATTCTTTAAGAGAGAATAAAAACTAAGGTGTATAGTATGTGCACATGTACAATGTGCCAAGCACTATTCTAAGCACTTTTCAAATAATACAATTAGCCCTCACAATAACACCATCCACATTCCTGTTTTCTTTGTATTTTTCTTTCTTTTTCTTTTTGGTTTTTTATTGTTAAATCATAGCTGTGTATATTAGTGCAATCGCCTGTACCCATTCTAAGATGTACCATAGATGTGGCCCCACCCATTACCCTCCCTCCACCAAAATCTCCCCGCTCCCTTCCCCTTCCTTGGCCCTTTCCCCATAGTCTTGTGCTATAGTTGGGTTATAGTCTTCATGTGAAAGCTAAAATTTAGCTTCATAGTAGGACTGAGTACATTGGATACTTTTTCTTCCATTCCTGAGATACTTTGCTAAGAAGAATATGTTCCAACTCCATCCATGTAAACATGAAAGAGGTAAAGTCTCCATCTTTCTTTAAGGCTGCATAGTATTCCATGGTATACATGTACCATAATTTGCTAGCCCATTCATGGGTCGACGGGCACTTGGGCTTCTTCCATGACTCAGACGCACGATCTACAAACACATGAAAAAAAGCTCATCATCCTTAATCATCAGAGAAATGCAAATCAAAACTACTCTGAGATATCACCTAACCCCAGTAAGAGTAGCCCACATAACAAAATCCCCAAACCAGAAATGTTGGTGTGGATGTGGAGGAAAGGGCACACTTCTACACTGCTGGTGGGAATGCCCACTAATACGTTCCTTCTGGAAGGATGTTTGGAGAATACTTAAAGACCTAAAGATAGACCTGCCATTTGATCCTATAATTCCTTTACTAGGTTTATACCCAGAAGACCAAAAGTCACAATATAACAAAGACATCTGTACCAGAATGTTTATTGCAGCCCAATTCTTTCTATTTTATATCAGGAAACTGAGTCACAGGGTAGACATGTGCTCCAGGGTCTAACAAGTAGGAAGTGATGGAACCAAGATTTGAACTCAAGCTGTCTGAATCTGGAGCCTATAGGCTTAACTGCCAACCACACTCTCTCCAAGATGAATGCAGACCTTCAAATCTCTTGTCTTCAAACTCTAGCTCAGTCTAACACTAAAAGGACTGGAAACTTTGGATCCAGATGAACCTGGGTTAGAATTCTGACTTATCAGTTGTATGACAATGGACTCCTAACCCTATTTCCTCACCTGGAAAATGCCAGTATTAACTCACGCTCACATAGTCAGATGATGCATATAGCATGATTTGCACAGGGACTGACACATAGTATAAACTCAAGTTCATTTATTGGACAGATATTAATATAACACTTTCCCTGTACTGCCCTGAGGTAGACTTTGAGGACCAAATAATGAGCAAAACAGTACAACAGAGTTCAGGTGCTTATCACACACAGGCAAATGAATATGCAGTCAAGACTGGACAATGCTGAGAAGGAAAGGTACATGCTACTGAGAGAAGGTCTAAAGGGCACTCTGACCACCAGTGCAAGGGTTCCCTGAGAAGTGATGAGCACACGGTGACGCTCATCCCATGCAGAAGTAGCTATTTGGCTAAACAGATCTGCTGATCTCTATGCATAGGCTTGAGTGCGGAATATTTAAATTGTTTTTAGTTTAGTTTGTTTTCTTTAATGTAAATTTAAGCTTTTGAACTTGGGAGGCCATGGGGCATAGTTGACTAGGTCAGAAACTGGCAGCAGAAATTTGATCTTTGCCTTTTCTGTGAATCCTGAGGATTTTATTTTATTGTTTCAGGTTAATTGAGGATACAAGAAAATAGGTTATATTGTTTGCATTTGTTAAGTAAAGCCCCTCCCACTTCCCTACACACTAACATTATGCCCATTAAGTTGGAGCACACCCTTCTCCCTCTCTCCTCCTCTCTCCCCACTCCTAATCCTGAGGATTTTTGAAAAATACCTCAGCATTGGGCAGCACCTCTGGCTCAGGGAATAGGGCACCAGCCCCATATACCGAGGGTGGCAGGTTCTGACTCAGCCTTAGCCAAACTGAAACAAAAAATAGCCGGGTGTGTGGTGGATGCCTGTAGTCCCAGCTGCTCAGGAGGCTGAGGCAAGAGAATCACCTAAGCCCAAGAGCTGGAGGTTGCAGTGAGCTGTGATACTATGGCACTCTACCAAGGGCGACAAAGTGAGATTCTACTCTTAAAAAAAAAAAAAAGACCTCCTCTAGCACAGTCTCTAACATAGACAAGGTACTCAATAAATATTAGTTAAATGAATAGATGAAAAAGTGTAAAGCCTAAGGCAAAAGTTCTGGGATTTGCATCACAACTCACATTATCTAGAGTCTTTTCTGTCTGTATCATTTAAGCAGAACTCATTTAAATCTGGGCTACAAGCTATATATAACTTTGAACAAGCCACTGCTTCCTATGTCTCATTTTACTCCTCTGAAAATTGGGTTACAATGAGAATTAAATCAGATAATGTGTAAAACACTAAGCCTGGTTCCTGACACATGGTAGCCCTCATGGCAACGTTAACTGGTCAACGGCAGTGATAGCGTGGTTCTTCAAATGGTTCGTCATAGCATCCTCCTTCAAAACAAAAGAAAAAAGCCAAGGTTTAGAGATGAAAAGTTATATAGCTAGTCAAAACCAGATCAGCTAGTTCCAAAGCCACCGTGCCAAGCGAGGCAGCAGAAACCTTTTGAACAAATCATACCATGGAGAAAGCACCAGAGCGAGAGGCTGCTCAGGGAGTGCGTGCAGGAGAGTGAGGTCAACTAGTGTAACTCCTTCCTTCTGAGCAAGCAGCTGACAGCCTTATGTTGTCCCCCACTTATTTCCCCTCCTGCCATTTTCTGGAATGGGGATGGGGGATGCAGGGTTGTGGAAATGGAGAGAAACTGATTCCTCTTCCTTCAGCTCAGTAAAAGAAAGATGAGAAAGAGAAGCCAGACAGAAGCCTTCCTTTCCCTCTGAGGCTCTGAGTCCTGCCACCACAGTGGCTGCAAGTCTGAGACCAAACTGCCCCCTAAAGTATACTCTACACATTCAGGAGGCCACAGCTGTGGGAGCAGACACACTACAACCATTAGCAACTAGCTTGAGGCAGGAAGAAAGGGGAAAAAACTCAAGTGCAGTATGTAGGCGGCAGCAGGGCCTCCATGTGTGCTTACCAGTGTCCCGTGCCTAGTGTTGGGACTCGTCTAGGTCAAGATTTCTGCAGTAGTATTGACTTTTTGTTAGGGGTAGGGAGGAGTATTCTGTGCATTATTATAGGATGTTTAGCAATATCTCTGGACTTGTCTCATTTATATATCAGTAGGGCTTCCATGATCATAACAAACAAATATGTCTCTAGACATTGCTGAATGTCCTGTGGAGGACAAAGTTGCTTCCATTTGAGAACCACTGTTAGAGGATAACTTGAAAATAGGCCATGACTGTGGGTTAGGTGCATTTCTAGCTTTTTCCTCAATTAATGCCAGGCCATAAGCTCTGTAAATCGGCATCAATCAGGCAGCACTTGGCCTATTTGTTTGCCTAGTAGGGAAAGGAAAAGTTGTTGCCAAAACCTGTTTCACATTTAACCACCATTTCTACAGACATAGTTGGAAGACTGTGGCAGATGAGTGGGACATCTAGCAAGCTGGATTTATTTTGACCATTGTGCTTGTGAATGAATGTTTCTTGGGAAGATCTTTGCTAGGCATTATGCTAGACAAGGTGAAAGGTGCTATATGAGGAAGGCATTGTTCCCAGCTCCAAAGTCTCAACTCTGGATGGCACCTGTGGCTCAATGGAGTAGGGTGCTGGCCCCATATGCCAAAGTGGTGGGTTGAAACCCAGTCCCAGCCAAAAACTGCAAAAACTGCAAAAAAAAAAAAAAAAGTTTCAACTCTGTTTGGAAGAAGCTTGTGAGAAGGACCATATATACATCTTCTAAGTTCAAAACCTGAACTTGGAATCCAGATTTTGACTGTCTCATTAACTGTGGCTATATATTGCCAGGGGCCAAAGTGGGTGGTTGAGCTCTTCCTGTACATTAATTCACACTCTGTCTTTATTGCCTGGATCCCTGGTTTGGAGGATAATGGGTTCAGGAGAACAAAATAGTCATTTATTCAACACCTAGTTTTACTCAGCACTACTATGTTCAGGACTGTGTTATTCTGAATATGAGAAGTAACAAAAACATATTAAATCCATTCCCTCATAAAGTTTAACATCTAAGGGGGAAGATAGATATTTGGTAGAAACAGCACAAAATAAACATGTAATTGCTATTCTTTTTTTTTTTTTTTTGTAGAGACAGAGTTTCACTTTATTGCCCCCGGTAGAGTGCCATGGCGTCACACAGCTCACAGCAACCTCCGACTCCTGGGCTTAGGCGATTCTCCTGCCTCAGCCTCCCGAGTAGCTGGGACTACAGGTGCCCACCACAATGCCCGGCTATTTTTTGGTTGCAGTTTGGCCAGGGCTGGGTTTGAACCCGCCTATTCTTAGTAAGAGTGACAAAGGAAAAGATCAGGCATCTCCTTGTTGCTCAGCTTGGATGCAGACTGAGTCAGAGGGTGAGGGTGCTACAAGCAGATGCTAAAGCAGCTGTTAATCTGAAGGATTTTGTGAGATACAAGCATAGCAGAGACCCTGGCAGAATAAAGACAAAGTGAAATGGTGAGTTTCAGAGAGGGGCAGTATCTGCATTTGTGTAGTGAGGGTAGCAACACATATTCTCCCAATAAGTTTAGTGTCTTTGGAAGCTCAATGAGCAGATAATCAATATTTATAAAGAAGACACTGGTCTATAATTTTCTTTTCTTGTTGGGTCTTTTCCTGGTTTGGGGATCAGGGTGATGTTTGCTTCATAGAATGTGTTGGGTAGTCTTCCTTCTTTTTCTACCTTTTGGAACAGGTTGAGTAATATAGGTACTAGTTCCTCTTTAAAGGTTTGGTAGAATTCTGACGTGAAGCCATCTGGTCCCGGGCTTTTCTTTTTAGGGAGATTTCATATGATTGATGCTATTTCAGAACTTGATATGGGCCTGTTCAACATTTCCACTTGATTCTGGCTAAGTCCTAGAAGGTGACATGCTTCTAAGTATCGGTCTATTTCCTTCAGATTTTCATATTTCTGAGAATAAATTTTCTTGTAATATTCATTAAGGATTTTTTGCATTTCTGAGGAGTCTGTTGTCATTTCGTCTTTGTCGTTTCTGATTGATAAACTTAGAGATTTTACTCTTTTTTTCTGGTTAGGTTAGCCAGAGGTTTATCTATTTTATTTACCTTTTCAAAAAACCAACTTTTTGATTTATTGATCTGTTGTATAATTCATTTCTTTTCAATTTCATTTAATTCTGCTCTGATTTTGGTTATTTCTTTTCTTCTACTGGGTTTAGGGTTGGAATGTTCTTCCTTTTCCAGTTGCTTGAGATGTTCCATTAAGTTGTTAACTGCCTCTTTTTCTGTTCTCTTGAGAAAGACTTGCAGTGCTATAAATTTCCCTCTTAGGACTGCCTTTGCGGTATCCCAGAGGTTCTGATAATTTGTGTCTTCGTTGTCATTTTGTTCCAGAAATTTGGCACTTTCCTTCTTAATCTCATCTCTGACCCAGCTATCATTCAACATAAGGTTATTTAACTTCCATATTTTTGTATGAGAATGCAGATTCCAGTTGTTACTGAGCTAAACTTTTATTCCATGGTGATCCGAGAAGATGCAAGGAATAATTTCTATTCCGTTAAATTTACTGAGGTTAGACTTGTGACTGAAGATGTGATCGATTTTATACATGCAAAAATATTCAACAAGATCCTAAAAAACAGAATCCAGCAACACATAAAACAAATTATACATCATGACCAAGTCAGTTTTATCCCAGGGTCTCAAGGCTGGTTCAAGATACATTAATCTATAAGTATAATTCTGCACATAAACAAATTAAAGAACAAAGACCATGTGATTCTCTCAAATGATGCAGAAAAAAGCTTTTGGTAATATCCAGCATCCCTTCACTATCACAACACTTAAGAAAATTGGTATAGAAGGGAACTTTCTTAAACTGATGGAGGCCATCTACTGCAAACCCACAGCCAATATTGTATTGGATAGAGTTGAATTGAAATCATTTCCACTCAGATCAGGAACCAGACAAGGCTGCCCATTGTCTCCACTGCTCTTTAACATTGTAATGGAAGTTTTAGCAACCACAATTAGGGAAGAAAAGGTGATCAAGGGTATCTATATAGGGTCAGAAGAGATCAAACTTTTGCTCTTCGCAAATGATATGATTGTATATATGGAAAACACCAGGGATTCTACTACAAAACTCTTAAAAGTGATCAAGGAATACAGCAGTGTCTCAGGTTACAAAATCAACATTCATAAATCGGTAACCTTTATATATACCAACAATAGTCAAGCTAAAAAAAAACAGTTAAGGACACTATTCCATTCACAGTAGTGCCAAAGAAGATGAAATATTTGGGAGTTTATCTAACAAAGAACATGAAAGATCTCTAAAAAGAGAACTATGAAACTCTAAGAAAAGAAATAGCTGAAAATGTTAACAAATAGAAAAACATACCATGCTCATGGCTGGGGAGAATCAACATTGTTAAAATGTCCATACTACCCAAAGCAATATACAATTTTAATGCAATCCCTATTAAAGCTCCACTGTCATACTTTATAGATCTTGAAAAAATAATACTTCGTTTTATATGGAATCTGACAAAACCTCGAATAACCAAGACATTACTCAGAAATAAAAACAAAACAGGAGGAATCATGCTACCTGACCTCAGACTATACTATAAATCAATAGTGATCAAAACAGCATGGTACTGGCACAAAAACAGAGAAGTAGATGTCTGGAACAGAATAGAGAACCAAGAGATTAACCCAGCTACTTATCGTTATTTGATCTTTGACAAGTCAATTAAAAACATTCAGTGGGGAAAACATTCCCTATTTAACAAATGGTGCTGACTGAACTGGCTGGCAACCTGTAGAAGACTGAAACTGGACCCACACCTTTCACCATTAACTAAGATAGACTCTCACTGGATTAAAGATTTAAACTTAAGACATGAAACTATAAAAATACTAGAAGAGAGTGCAGGAAAAACCCTTGAAGAAATCAGTCTGGGCAAGTATTTCATGAGGAGGACCCCCCCCCCGGGCAATTGAAGCAGCATCAAAAATACACTACTGGGACTTGATCAAACTAAAAAGTTTCTGCACAGCCAAGAACACAGTAAATAAAGCAAGCAGACAACCCTCAGAATGGATGAAGATATTTGCAGGTTATCTCTCTGACAAAGGTTTAATAACCAGAATCCACAGAGAACTCAAACGTATAAGCAAGACAAGAATAAGTGATTCCATCGCAAGCTGGGCAGGGGACTTGAAGAGTAACTTCTCTGAAGAAGACAGGCACACGGCCTACAGACATATGAAAAAGTGCTCAACATCTTTAATCATCAGAGAAATGCAAATCAAAACTACCATGAGATACCATTTAACTCCAGTAAGATTAGCCCAAATCACAAAGTCCCAAGACCAGAGATGTTGACGTGGATGTGGAGAAAAGGGATCACTTCTACACTGCTGGTGGGAATGCAAATTAATACATTCCTTTTGGAAAGATGTTTGGAGAACACTTAGAGATCTAAAAATAGATCTGCCATTGAATCCTATAATTCCTCTACTAGGTATATACCCAGAAGACCAAAAATCACATTATAACAAAGATATTTGTGCCATAATGTTTATTGCAGCCCAATTCATAACTGCTAAGTCATGGAAAAAGCCCAAGTGCCCATCAATCCACAAATGGATTAATAAATTGTGGTATATGTACACAATGGAATATTATGCAGCCTTAAAGATAGATGGAGACTTTACCTCTTTCATGTTTACATGGATGGAGCTGGAACATATTCTTCTTAGTAAAGTATCTCAAGAATGGAAGAAAAAAGTATCCAATGTACTCAGCCCTTCTTGAAACTAATTTATTGCTTTCATATGAAAACTATAACCCAGTTATAACCTAAGAATATTGGGAAAAGGGAGAGGGAGGGGGAAGGATGTGTGGAGGGAGGGTGATTGGTGGGATTACACCCGTGGTGCATCTTACAAGGGTACATGTGAAACTTAGTAAACGTAGAATATAAATGTCTTAACGCAATAACTAAGAAAATGCCAGGAAGGCTATGTTAACCTGTGTGATGAAAATGTGTCAAACTGTTTATAAAACCAGTATATGGTGCCCCATGATCGCATTAATGTACACAGCTATGATTTAATAATAATAATAATTTAAAAAGATGCTGGCAGCTGGCATGATGGTTGAATACATCACCATTGGATTCCTGGACCACTGAAAACAAGGAAGAGGCTAGAACTCTGTGAAACTCCCCCCAAGATCTCCCAGAAATAACTGTAGGAGATTCTGAGTGCTGACCAAGGTTGTACAGCACAGAAGTGAGATCAAGACCCAACAAATTCTACTTTCCCAGCCTACTTAGTTACGAAGCACAGAAAAGAAAAAAAAAAAAAGCAAAAGACCTACTTGTGAGTCCTCTGTGGGCTTCACTTCCAGATAAAAAGGAAGTTTTAAAGCTTCTTGGAAGATGTAGGCCCTTGCCTGAGCCTGGAAGTATGAATGTTTTAAATTTGTTTCTTAAGCTTATGTCATCATTCCCAAATGATAGCTAGTAATTGTTTTCTGCTTAGACTGAGCAAATACTGAGAATCGAAAGGGCATGGCCTATCTCAGCTGAGTCCAGTGGAGCAAGAAAGGAAACTGCATCAACTATCAGTGAAGATTATTAAGCAAGATCCAAGATTCGTCTCTGGCAAGAAAATACTGCCTATAATTTATCAGTCTACAAATATTTATTCAGTGTGTACTTTGTGCAAAACCTCATAGCAAGAACTCTAGGTTATAACATTGACAATGGCTAACATTATTGCATCAAATTCCTCCTCTACCTCATTTTAGCTTCAAGACTTAAGGACAGGTGTGATGTCTTACCTTCTCTGCTTTTCAATGTTCTTATCTATAAAATAGCACTAATAATAACACTAAATGTAGAAGAATTCTTAGCACATAGTAAATGCTATTATGTTGCTAATATTATTATTATCATAATTTTTGTTAACATCTTCATTATTATAATAGGCTATATTGTATTATATGATTTTATTTAATCCTTATAAGATCAGCACTTTTATTATTTTCATTTTATAGATGAAGAAACTGAGACCTAGACAGATCAAGAAACTAATGACAGTCACTTAGCTACTTAGTTGCAGAGCCAGAATTTAGACCCAGGGTATCAGATTACAAGGTCAAACTTTAACAACTACCCTGAAATTATAAGATTATATGAAGTACCAACCAAGATTATGACGTTCAACTAATGATTGCTACTGTCATTTTCATCATTACCAATGATGCCCATTTTCTATCACAGAATGTATAATGAATGTGCAGCTTAAATCCTTATTACAGTTGATAAAAAGTGAGGTTTAAATGCCTAATCAGGAAACTTTTCATCTTGAATGAACGAGAACTATGAGTGAACCCATGAGCTTTAAAAAAAAAAAAAAAAAAATAGAAAATTGTTTACTCCAGAACTCCTAAAAATCTGAAGATTATAAATTCTATCAGGCTGCAAAAGCTGTTCACACTCCAAAAACTTCTGTCTTCATCCCTATTTCCTCATTTAAACATTCCTTCTCCCAAGTTGTGTGTTTCCCCCCAACTGCCAGATAGCTAGCCTTCATGCATAGCTTAATAAGGATTGTAATTATGCTTCTGAATCCAGCCATCCATAGTTCTTCAGCCTCATACTGAAAGCTGTGCTGAAAATTAGAAGGAGCATGCTCTCTCTCCCTCAAATAAGCACTTTTTAACAGCAATGTCAGCAAAGCAAACATCAGCATTAATTAACAGTGACTTGGGACCATGTAATGTTTTCCATTACATCTGAAGGAGGTCAGGGGGAAGAGGACATGGGACAGATGACACATGGCATCACCACGTGTCTGGCAAGAGGGGAGCTAAATTCAGAACTCAGAAGCAGACTCCTGTTTGCTTAAAAATAGAAAGAAAATGATTTGAAATGTCAAGTGGTTAGTGGTGGAGACGGTTAAACCAGATGACTGATCTCCTGGGGTGTCACGTTATGCCCGGTCAGTTATAATGCTTGAGGACACTACATGTGGCCTGGGCATCTTAGCCTTAGGAAAAGATGCAGGGAAGTGTTCTGAATATAAGGACTTTTTTCATTCATTTGATATACCTTTTAAAATCACAAATCTGAGGAAAAAAATCAGCTGCTGTTATAGCCTAACACCCTTCGATGGATTTCCACTTCACCAATAATAAAACACAATCTTTTCCTTGACCCTGTGTTAGTTTCCAAGGGTTGCCATAACAAATTACCAGATTTGGTGGCTTTAAACAACAGAAATTTATTCTCACTCTTCTAGAGGTGGGAAGTCCGAAATCCTGGAGTTGGCAGGACCATTCTCTCTCTGAAGACTCTAAAGGAGGTGTCTTCCTTGCTTCTTGGCTCCTGGTGATGGCCAGCCACCCTTCAATTTCCTCAGTTGAACTCCAATCAGTGCCTTTGTCTTCATGTGGCATGCTATCCTGTGTGTCCCTCTGTCTCTCTGTCTCTGTTTTCTCTTCTTATAAAGACACAAAGCATTGGACTAAGGCCCACTCTAGTCTAGTATCAGCTCATCTTGACAAATCGTACATGCAAAGACCCTATTTTGAAATAAGGATTATTTCTGAGGTTCCAACATACCTGAATTTTAGGGGGACACTATTCAACCCAGTACACCTCCTTCCTACTCCCCAGTTCACGAACTAAGCCTAAGCAATAGTGGCTTCCCTTCCGTTCTCTGGAGTTGTTTCTGAAATTTTCTTTTCCACCTTCATTCCTGTGAACTTCCAAGTCCTCTCAGTCCAGAGCTGCACCCTCCCACACCCCTCTAGTCCGGGATGGCTCCACTTCACCCTTCAAATCTTGGTTTAACGCACTACCTCAAAGAAACATTCCCTGGTTCCACGTAGCTAAGCTCATTTCCATTATTCTTCTCAGTTTTCACACTTTTTTCTTTTCTTATACTTATCATCCTGTCAATGCTTTTTCTTTCTCTCTTGTGTGTGTATGTGTATGTGTGCATATGTGTGTGTATGTGTATGTGTGTGTATGTGTATGTGTGAATGTGTGCATGTGTATGTGTGTATATATGTGTATATGTCTGTATATGTGTATGTATGTCTGCATATGTATGTGTGTATGTGTATGTGTGCATGTGTGTGTATGTATGTGTGTATATGTGTATATATATCTGTATGTGTATGTGTGCATATGTGTATGTTTGTATGTGTATGTGTGCATGTGTATGTGTGTGTATGTGTATGTGTGTATATGTGTGTGTGTATGTGTATGTATGTATATTTTTAGCTTTCTTACTAAAATGTCAGTTTGTCCACCAGGAACTCCACCCATTTGTTCTTTTCCTACTTTGTTTGCCTAGCATCTTATAAAGTCCCTGTCACATGTTATGCGCTAAATGAATTATTGTTCAGCAAAGAAATCACTTGAATATCTGAAATGAAAGGCCAAGCACTCCAGACTCAGGTAAATGTGGAGTATGTGAAATATAACCCCTGCCCTCAGGGAACTTAGACAAGATCAGAGGTGAACTCAAATAACTGTGAGGCTCAATAAAAGTTCAAGCAGAGAGGGACTGAAAAAGTACACTGGGAGCAACTCAGAGCAGACAGTTTAGCAAAGCCAGCAGCCTCAGGGGAGTGAATGGGCACAGGTGGGAATCAGTGTGGGAAGTTGCTTTCAGAGCAAAAGGGAGCTGGTATTGATGCAAAAAGTGGGAATAATTCATTGTGCATGCAACCATAGGTAGCCTCCAGGGCAATCGGCACATCTGTGGACTCAGAGGAGCCATGTGGGGTGGGTGTCTGAGCCCAGCTGCCACATTAGGCAAAGCAATCAGCTGGAAGATGCCGCCAATGGTGCCTTTCCCAGCCAGGGCTGCATTGGCCTGGTTCTTCCAGAGGCCTTGAAGCTAGATGTGATTAATGAGTCCTGAAATCCATTGTCAATTCAGGGGGAGCTTTTACTGCCCACCCTTGGGTGCTCCAAAAAGCTGAGACAAGTTCTGCATGACAGTTTGATTTAGTTTCCCACCTCCCTCTCTGCCTTTCTCACCCTAAGAAGATTATTGTTTAAACTCTAGGTTAAACTAAATCCTGCTGCTTTTGGTACAAATTGCACTCAACCTTTTCCTCCATGACACAGCCAGCTTGGAGAGCCACTTGTTCTGCTTTCCCTCCCACTCTGCAGAGGCCCGCCTGGTGCTCCAAGTGCAAGTGAGCTGTACCTGAGTGAAATGTACATGCTCAAGATTCTCACATCTCATACGTCTGTAATAGACAAGATGCCAGAGAAGAAGGAAACCACTCCAGATGCAGCAAATATAAAACAGGAAGTTTTCTCAGAAATTCGTTAGCTAGAATCTAGTGTTCTCTTGAAGGAAGGAAACCCTTTGGAAAGGCACATGTAAATGGGTGGCAGGACAACACTCTGTAGGGTCACAAATGTGATGGCAGGCCCTGTACCCTGAGTGTGTCTGTGAGGGAAATCCTTTAGGAAGCACTGTTTTTGGAGGATGAGAGAGATAAGACACAAAAAGTGCTTGACACAGTGACCATGTGGTACAGAACCAGCAGTAGCTACTATTACTCCTCCTACTATTAGTAATGTCAGTATTATTAATAATATTAATATTTTCACATTAGAAGTGCAAATCTCCATAGCACCTAGTACAAGACTGAGAACTTCTTGAACATTTTATGATGTATTGGCTGAGAAAGGAGCAAGAGAAAAGAAAGAGAAGCATCTGTGGTCATGAGGAGTAGAATATGAATGTTGAATTTTAAGGAAGCTTTGTCAGGTGATGCTCATACCTGTTCTTACTGAACTATATGAATCAATTGTTAAAGTTTCTAGAGAAGGTGTAGTGAAGTCATTAGATGTGATGACATTAGAGTTCGGCCTCAAAATAATGTCTAGGCTAAGGAGGTGGAGTGCCGTGCAGTTGCACCTATAGTATATAGAGGCCTGTGTCTTTTTCCTAGGGCTGCTATAGCAAACCACCACAAACAGAAGTGTATCCCTCATAGTTCGGAAGCCCTAAAGTCCACCAACCCATAAAACCATACCTCCCTTGTGAGCTCAAGAGAAGTACCCCCTATTTGATTCCTCCCCGCTCTGGTGGCTCTTGGAATACTGACTTAACAGCCACATCACTTCATCTCTGCTTCTCTGGTCACACTACCTCCTCCTGTATCTCCATCCTCCCTCTGCCTTCCCCTGTGTGAACACTTGTCATTGAATTTAAGACACACCTGAATAATCCAGTGTGATGTTCTCATCTCAAAATCTTTAAGTTAATGACATCTGCAAAGATCTTTTTTCCAGCAAATATTCACAGATTCCAGGAATTGGGACATGAACATATCTTTTTAGAGGACACTATTCAGCCCACTATGAGTATCCTAGAGTTTGAAGAAGTTGGCAATTTGCTGAAGGTCTCCATGCTAGCAAACAGAGGAGCTAGGTGCAAAAATCTGAGGATCAAGGGTATGAAATTACTTACCCAAAACAGTGTAGTAAATACCAAGCTGAGTCAAGACTTCACTCCACACCAGTCTTCAATGGTTTATCCAAGTGCATGAGTAATGTGGGAATTTCCTATAATTTTTGGAAGATATTTTTGTTGAGGTAACTGGAAATTTTTAAGAAATATTTTTTGCAATTAAGATTTCTATCCTATTTGAGACTTAGACCAAGAAACTGTTTTTTTTTTTTAATGGATAAGAATGTTTGAAAGATGATTTATAAGAAGACAAACGAATGCAATGGCTGATGTACCACCCTAATGTTGGAATGGAAAAGGGATGATTTCTATTTTACATGGGTCTGCATTTTTACAATCAGTAGAAAGCTCTCATCATTTTATACATTCATTCACTTATTTAGTCAACAAATAATGAGGGTAATGTGCTTAGTTTTTGGGAGACAATAAATGAAAAAGATAAATGTGTTCTTTCTATTTATGGAACATAACACAATATGGGGGAGACAGACAACAACAACAACAATCAAACAAAAGAGCGCTATTTTGAAGTTTGAAAATTGCTATGAATGAAATAATCATTGTGCTGTGAGAGAGTATATTGGTGACAAGGCCACTTAAGGTGAAGGAATTAGAGGAAGTCTTTGTGAAATTGAGTGAGATTTGAAGGAGCCCAGTAGGCAGAGGCTAGAGAAGTATTTCATTTCAAACATGAACAGTCAGAGAATCAATATGGCCAGAACTCAGCTGGATGGGGAAAATGAGGCTTCCTCTATTGCAAAAAGCCTTTCTCTGTGTGACAAAAGAGCCTGCCACACTTGGCTCCAGCATTACATCATCCTAGCCCAGGGATTATAAATCAAAAAAGAGCTTTGGTCTCCTCCCGTTTTCTAAATTCTAAGACCCAGGAAAGACATTGATTGGTTTAAGTCCGAGTAATGTGACTTCACTTGAACCAACCACTGTGGCCAGAGAAATGCAATAGTCAGAAAAGCCAGATGGGAATCATCTACCTTCCTCTGTGACTACCATGCCGAGAATCACATGATTGGAGCAGTAGGAAATCAGTTTCCCAAGGAAAAGGGGTGATACAGGGCAGACAAGACAGTAAATGTCTCTGATCCCTTTTCTATCAATAAGGAATATTGTCTATCTTATTCATTCTTGTGTTTCCATGATGAAGACAGTTCCTAGAGCAAACTATTGGATTTATGGATTTATGATGAATTTTAAAAATGATGTTTTATTGCCAGAAAAAAAAATACTACGGCTATGCATTACTTAATGACAGTGTTGTGTTGTGAGAAATGCGTTGTTTGGTTTGTCATTGTGTAAACATCATAGAGTTCTACAAACCAAGATGAGATAGTCGACTACACATCTAGGCTATATGGCATAGCCTATTGCTCTGCAAACTTTTATTGTACTGCATTGAATACTGTAGGCATTTGGGATGTGGTGGTAGGTATTTGTGTATCTAAACACAGCAAGGCACTGTTAAAAAGACAATATAAATACATGTATCGGGGGGGCAGTTTTTGGCCGGGGCTGGATTTGAACCCACACCTCTTGTATATGGGGCCGGCACCCTACTCCTTTGAGCCACAGGCGCCACCTGACAATATAAAAGATTTTTTTAAAAAGGCACACCTGGCATGGGGCACTTACCTCCCAACTTGCTGGGAGGACAGCAAGTTGCTCCGAGTTAGTCAGTAAGTGATTAGTGAGTGAATGTGAAGGTCTAAAACATTACTGTACAGTACTGTAGACTTTATAAATACTAAACCCTTAGGCTATACTAAATTTATAAACAAAAATAAGTATTTGTGCTACAATGTCAGGATAGCCATGTTATCACTAGGTGATAGAAATTTTTCTCCTCCATTATAATTGTATGGGACCACCATGAAATTTGTGGTCTGCTGTTGACCCAAACATCATTATGCAGCACATGACTATATCTGCAAAATATTTTATAATAGATAGGTAAATACTACTGCTATCCCAAACTATTGTTAAGGGCTGTTGGTCTATAGAGTGGGAATACTAATACCTAAAGCTATCTTACTTACCAGGCTTCTCTGATGAATAAATGCTGTTAGATTGTAAATGGGCTTTGGAAAGTGTTGAACAACATACAAATAATACTATGCATTTTGTTGTTAATAGCTAGGAAATGGATGCTCAGCAGAATTGCCTAAATAGGCTCCTAAAGGGTATGGCAAAAAATGGAACTTTGTAGAAAAAGTTTCAAATGGCAAAAAATACTTAGGCAGCAAAAGACAATTTTCTAAAATGATGGGTTTGAGAAGAATGAATCAGCAATGAATGTTGGTACAAAACATCGTTTAAGAAGTCTGAACATACTCCTGATTAAAAATATTTTCAGGAGTTACTCCAACAGAAATAATGACAGGCTAGGCACAAATCTGTTCCCTTAACCCTCCTGGCAAACCAGGATGTAAGAGTCTGACCCACACCTCCATTGGGGGCTTGGCAGCTTTAAGGACGTGTGGCATGTACATGTGCCATTGAGTACTTTAGGTCTTGTCATTTTAGGATGGAGGTCATCCTCCTAGGAAAAGACAGATGGAAAGGAATGCTTCTGTCTATCCATGGGCACAAGTTGAGGCACAGGTAAACTGTTGTCAGGGAGAGCAAGTACACCAGCTTGGAAGTATGTGTGTCTCTCACAGTGCAAAGGTGGAAGGGCAGCCTAGGGCAAGTAGGCAGCTCCTGAAGGTCATCCGGAGTCATAGACTGCCAGCTGGCTCTGCCATCCTCAGACATGTGGCTTCCTTCTCTGGGCCCAGGGAGATTGCTGCACTGTTTTCGAGCCAACAGCAAGGAGGTGGGGAAAAGAGTCTTGGCAAGTTGATTCATCTTCATAGAGATGACCTTGAACTTGTAAATATCACTCCCACTTATATCCCACTGGTCCTAATGTCATCAACTGATCATACCTAACCACAAAGGAAACTAAGCCATGAATTTTCTAATGAGATGGCCATATACTCCAGACAACACTTAAGGCAAAGTAGAAGGGGTATTTCTAACACAGAAGGGGGACTATGGATGCTGGCAGACACAATAGCAGTCTCTGCTATGTCAGACATGTGTTGAGTTCATGCCATGTTTGAGGCAAGGTAGGGAATTCAGCTGTGAGGATGGCAATAGACACATGTACAGAAATAATGCTCACATAAAGTTGGGTGTAACAAGGTGTGAATAGAACCCCATGTTACAGAAGTTTCAGGAAAGGGAGGATCATATCCCTCTCAGTAGGATTTAGGAAATATTTTTAGAGGATGTATTATTTGAAATGAGCCCTTAAGATTGAATGGAACTAGAGTAGACTAGAAATTGGAGTTAGAACAAGGACTGGAGAGAAGGGTCATCATTGGTCATCCTAGTCAGAATCATTTTCATAGCAATGGCCCTTTGAGAACCATCCAGCAATCCCACAAAAATTATCACGTGGTTAGTATTGTTGGTTATATCTCCAAATACATTCTCCCCTATTTCCCTAGTGATGAGTATCCAAACTTTTCATTGAGCATATGCCCTCCCTAGCCTTCTGTGTGTTGAAATGGCCAAGTTTTGGCCAATGAGTGAAAGTGGACGTATCACAAGGAACAGCTAGAAGTATTTCTAAGTAAACCTCTTTTCTTTGTATTTCCTTGATCCTGCTGCCTGGAATTTAGATGTGATAGCCAGAGCACTGGCAGCCATTTTGGAATAGAAGAATAAAAACTAGCCCTGAAAGTGTCAGCTGAGAGTTAGAATCAATCTGCTCTCCTGGTGACTCTGTAGAACCACCATGCTGGAAATAACTGGACTGCTTATCTCCAGACTTCTTTAAAGCAAAAAAAAAAAAAAAAGGCCTTTACATATTTAAGCCATTGTCATTTGAGGTTTTCAGGCACTTTCAGTCACACCACGTCCTAAAGGGTACAGACAGCTTTTAAGTCCCACTTTTCCTATTAAACTTACCAATGTTGAGTAGTTCAAGCAATAGTCAGTGCATTAGTTTCCTATCAATACTATTAAAATTACCACAAATTTAGCAGTTTAAAACAACTGTCTACAACTTTATTTATCTTGCAGTTCTGTAAGTCAGAAGTTCAACATGAGACTCACCAGGCTAAAATCAAGATGTTGGCAGAACTGTTTCTTTCTGGAAGCACTAGGGAAAATCCACATTCTTTCAGGGTGTTGGCTGAATTTATTTCCTTGCAATTGTAGAACTAAAGGCCCCATTTCCTTGCTGGCTTTCATCTGAGACCTATTCTCAGCTTCCAGCAGCTGTCTACATCCTTGGCCCATGGCCCTTGGCCCTCCCTCCATCTTCAAACCAGCAACAGTGGGTCAAGTCCTTCTCACACTTCTTCTATCACCACATAACTCCAATCAGCCCTTCTACCTGGCTCTTCCACCTGTAAGGACCATGTTGTTATATTGGACCCACCTAAATCATTCAGCATCATCTCCCTTAAAGTCTGCAACCCTAATTATACCAGCAAAGTTCCTTTTGCTATGCTATGTTACATATTTACAGGTTCAAGGGATTAGGGTTTCTCTGGGAGCCATCATTCTGCCAGTGAATAAAAGCTTCCCTCAGCAACCTCATTCTTCTCCCAACTTAGGATCTTTTGTCAGCAGTCCTCATCATTTACAAATCCAATAACCCAGCAGGCAGTTTTCCCTGGATGCTTGTATATAGCTCTGACACAGTCAGGATACCTGCCCTGTTCTAATCCTCAGGAATAAAGCAGCGACCTTGACCAATTCCAAAAATTCCAAAAATGTATCTAATAGATGTTTCAGGAGCCAGATTTCAGGCCAACTTTGGTGACTTCTGGAAATAGTTTTCTCAGGAGGGAGTGGAGTGGGGACCAGGATGAAGAGTAGAGTCTCTCTTAAACTTACTTCAAATCCAGAACCTAAAAGATCCTGAGCAACCCTGAAAAATTACATAGGTTTGTGAGTAGGTTGCAAAGAGCAAGTTTCAGTTCTCAACAAATATATAAGCATTTTATGAATAAATGAATAAATTTTTGAACAGTGATTGATTGATGGATGGATTGGATACTCAAGTCCTTCCATTTTTTTTTTCTCTACTGGGTAGTATTTCCTACTAGTCAAATTTTGTGCTTTGAAATCATACATGAATCTAGGTCTCACCTCTGCCATTTATTCTGCCAATGCGTTCCCCGAAAACTTACTTGAGTCTTTTTTCTGTCTGTAACTTGCAGCCAATGATTACTATTTTGCCTCTGTGTAATTTCACTGAAGTATTAGATGGAAAGTGCCTACCAATACAGTCATGTACCAAAAGACGGCATTTTGGTAAAAGATGGGCTGCATTTACAACGGTGGTACCATAAAATTATAATGTTATATTTTTACTATACCTTTTTTTATGTTTAGGTATATTTAAATAGACAAATACTTGCCACTGTGTTACCATTGCCTACAGTATTCAGTATGGTAACAAGCTATACAGGTTCACAGTCTGTGAACCATAGGCTATCCTACATAGCCTAAGTCTACTAGGCTAGACCATCTGGAGTTATCTAAGTGTACTCTGTGATGTTCACACAGTGATAAAATTTTCTATCAATTTCTCAGGATGTATCCTTGTTGTTAAGTGATGTATGACTGTGTTCAAACTCGTTAGCACTTAACGTTAGTTCAAAGCCACTGCTCCTGCCAAAACGGTCTCCTCTTGACTCTCAGACTTCATTCCCAGCTTACATGCCTCTATGATGTCATCTGGCCTGTTCCCCCAGCATTTTATGCACATATGTGAGTACATGTACACAAGGGCACGTGTATTCACCCCATATGCATGCACACAAATATCATTGGGGCCAAAGCCAATTTAAATGTCATCTTCTCCACAAAGCCAATTATTGAGGCCCTAGTCAGAAGTTCTCTCTTCATTTTAGAATTCTTGAACGCAACTAAGTCATTTTTGCATTTATCACATACCTATACCTAGCACAATGTCTGGTATGATATGGACACCTAACCCATTTGGGATGGATAACTGGATGGGTGGGTGGATAGATGGATGGGTAGATGAATGGGTGGGTAGAAAATTAACTTATTTATTTTCTCTGGAAGCTCTATGAGGGTTTGTTTTTATACTCCATATTGGTCAGCACAATTCCTTACCCACAGTAGGTATTCACTAAATGTCAATTGGATGCTCATAAAGAAGAAAAAAAATATATGAAAAAAGAAAATCAAGACCAGTCCCCACCTAGAATCATTCTCCTTTCTGGGCATCCTATTGAAAAGAGTTATTGAGCAGAGAAGCAGGGAGTTGACAGCCACTCTCTGGACTCTCTCCCAGGGCCTTTTTAGAACAGGAAAGTTAATTATGGAACCAGATTAACAGTTTCTTTTTTGATACAGCCAAAGTAAAACCAGCAGGATGCAATTTAGCTCTTCCCCACTTTTCAAATAGCAGCAAATTTTCATACAAAACAAAGAGACACTTGAATTGCAAATTACTTAGAGAATCAGCTAGCAACCCCAAACGAAGAATATTTCTGCTGCTTTCAAAACCTGCTGTTGTCTTTTCAGGTTTAACTATGTAGTGGGACTGTCATAAAGGCCTGGGCATCTTGCTGTTTCAACTCTAGGCCAAGTGGGGAGGAGGGGCAATTCAGTAAGGTTTAGTGGGATGTCCCAGGGTGATCTTTTGGCTCAAAACATTTTCTTCTCTTCTCCAGACCATCTCTAACACACAGAGCACCAACCTCCACTCACAGAACAAGGGCAGCAGGTTCCCTAGAGTTCCTCATTCAAGGTTGGCAAAAGCAAATGCCTATGAGATCAGGCAGAGAAACAAAGAAAAAACAGGTGCTGAGGATGTGTGTGAGCATACGTCCCCCAGGAAGTAGGTGAGGACTGGAGCAAACGCCACCGACCCCATCTCACCATCATTGTCATGCAAGAATGCTAGGCCCTGGCTGATTGTCCCTAGACAGTTCCAAGAAGACTGTCATCTGGATTTTTAATTCAAAGATACTTTTTTTAGCTCTTAGTATCTGACTAACAAAAACAAAATTTACTATCTATTGACTAGGGTGGGCCCACGAGCCACCAGTGTACAACTTCTGATCTAGCATGCCTTCCTTATTGGACTGACAGAGAAACTGAGGTCAAAGATGGAAGTAATTTATAAAAAAAAATAAATAAATAACAGAGTTACTAAGTCATATGGAGCCCCTCCGGTGCCTAGTTGATTACACCTCACAGCTTCCTCAGGTCCCTGCCCCTGCAGGACACAGGGTATGTTCATTCTCACAAGAACATTTGCAAACCTTTTTTCCAGACGGGTGGAGGGAGGGTAATCGGTGGGACCTCACCTACTGTATATGTTACAAGCTTACATATCAAATATATAGGAAAAATAAAAAGATATGCTACAAACGCGTAAATATCAAATATATAGGGAAAAAAGATATGTTACAAACTTTTTTCCTCTGATTTAAATAAATAATTCCTATTTTCTGCAAAGGATTTGGAAAACGCAGCAAAGACATGGAAAAATAAAATAAAATCACACAGTGGTGCCATTTTATTTATAAGAAGATGGGTTGCTGGGATGAACCCGTCAGGACACAGGCTGCTTCCCTACACGGCCACTAGGGGGCGAGGTGGCATCTCGGTTGGCTTAGCCCCATGTGCGTTGTGGGAAAGTTACGGCGGGGGTTGAAAATGGGGTCAGGCAGGTGGCAGAAAAGAGCGCGGGAGGCCAGATGAGAAATATGGCCACCGAAGTAAATGCGCCCTGCCTAGACAATGTTGAAGCCACTCAGATTCAGCCCTTGTCATGGTCGTGTGGAATGCAGATAATGTCGACTGGCTTTTTAAATATTTTTCCTATGAAGCTTGAACTCTCACTTGATGTAAAATGTTTCAATATCTAAAAATGTTGTTCTGTGAAAAATATTGGTATAGGAGTCAAACCAAACACCCAAGGGAGCAGGATTTGGGCTATGGGATTTGGGCTCTTTGTGACCTCTGTTTAGTGACCCTGTAAGAGTGGAACAGGCAGCTGAGCAGAGAGTTTATGACTAATCTAGTCACAGTTCAGAAGAGAAGAAAAGAGCCAGCCACTTACAGAGATGACCAGGGAAGGAAGGCGAGACAGAGGAGGTTGAGGCTGTCCATAGGCTGGGGGCAGCAGTCCCCTGGGGAAAGAGGACTTTCAGCCAGAGCCAGCCTGCAGCCTGGGAAGAACTGTTGGGGAGATTTTCTGAAAACACCTACGACCGTGTGTGCCTGCGAGTATGTGTACATCCTCTTTATCTTGCTAACATAATATAGATTACCTCTGGCAATCCTGTGGGCGATTATTCCATTTTCTCCAGAGCAGAAATGTTTACAGTCAGTAAAGACAGCAATAGGTGTGTCAACTCTTCCCATTTGACTGTAAGGAATTGCTGAATGCACAGGCTGTAGGCAGTAGAATGGAATAGAAGGAGCCCTGGAGTAGTACCTGAACCTGCCCACCCTGACTTCTCTCAGAGCCTCCATTTCATGCTCCATAAAGTGAAAATATGACACTGCCCTATCTCTGGTATGCCAACTGGTTTAAGAAAAAAAAAAAAGAAAAGCAAATTGGCCTTAGCACAAAAGTGTATTTATTGGTTTACATAACTGAAAAGTTTAGTTATAGCTGCATCCAGGTGCCCAAATAAGTTAGAGCCAGGTCACTCCTGTCACTCAAAACCACAGTCTTAATTTCACATGCTGTCTGCCAGCAGCTCCAGGTGTACACCTTCACCATTCACGCGTGGCAGAAAGAGATCTTCTCTTCCCTTACAGATTGTAGGACTGGCTTTCTTTGATCTGGATCAACATTCCTGAACAAGTAATGCAAAGAAGATGAAATGCTCCAACTGGCTGGACCACCACACATTTCATGGGCAGTTAGGCATTTAGCTCAAGTCTATTGGAACATAATTTGCATCCTGGATGGTGGTAGATAGAGGAGCAGCTCTGATTGGTGGTGGGAATAAACCACTCTTAATGAAACAATTTCCTGGGAATATGTCCAACCTGCACTGTGGAGTTTGTTTAAAGCTGGAAGAAAAATAGGGAGAAATAATTAATTACTGCCTGATGCCAAAATGAGACTGTATACGATTTATTTATTTTCTCTCCTATGTCTCACAGGTTTGCTTTGACTGGAGGATCAGAACTGATGGTGACACTTATTTCAGTGAAAGCAACAGTGTGAATAGTGAGTAGTTTTTCCTATTATTCACTCGTTATAGGATATGGACTCCTTTTGTGTCTTGACACATCATTAAAGTAACATTTCTTCATTAAACTATCATTTCTTCCTCCAACCCATTAAAGCATATATCAATTAACTTCTTTGGTAAGTCAAATGCCAAGTATATGCTTAGATTTTTCTCTGTGTTCTTTATACAAAAACACACACCAGGGCAACACCAGGAATGATCAAAATATATATCACTTAAGATGTGTTCTTGACTGCAAGTAAAAGAAAATGTAGACTTAAGTTGGGTTAATTAATAAGAAAAAAATTATTGGCACTCATAACAAGAAGCCCTTAGGTAGGGCAGGTCCATCAATGATTAATTGGATAAATAATGTCGCCAAAACTTGGGTTTTAACATCTTCAGTCAGCTGTTTCTTTCATGTCTCTCTTTGCATCACCCTTTCCAGAAATCCCCCAGCAAATATCCACCCCCATTTATTTTCCAGAAGTGTGTCGAATACTCTTACCTAAATCAACCCTTAGCAATAATGAATGGGACCACCATGACCATGGTCAATCATTATTCCATCCCTGGGGCTACAAATGGCACTTGTATGGTTTCATTGAGGAAAGTGGATAAGTAAACAAAATTAAAGTCTTATTAGAAAGAAGAAAGGAAAGGATGAATAATTACTTCAAAGTCAATCAATAGCATCTGCTATAAGGTGATACTCTGCGATTCTTGGCAGTGCTTCCTCAAAAATGAAAGCTTAGACAAGTACTCAAATTCAAGATCTCATAACTCCATCACTGTAGAGAAAGTAGGCACCTAGGCTTAGCTAACCTCCCCTCAAGTAATGGGTAAAATGAAAGAAATACTTAGAAATACTTTTGACTCTGGATATAAAACCCAAGGCATTATCATTATACCATATGCAGACTGCTTCTCCAATTTGCATAATTATAGACTCCCCCTCAAAGAGTAAACATTGCTGCCAACTTAAAAAAAAACTACAAAGCAATATTAAATATGCATTGCTAATTTGACTTTCTAATTTGTCTGGGATCTTCACAAAGATGTGCACAACTCCACAGATACTGAGTGCTTAAGAAAACCTTCCACCTGCCTAAAAAGAAATCAACAAGAAAAGAAAAGCTAAAAATTAGTTTTTTAACTAAAGAATTTAAGTTGATACCTAAAAATTAACTGTAGAAGTTCATTCTGTTAAACTGACTCTCAGATTCATTATTCCATGCACAGACTACCACCATTCAAGGACAGAAAAGTGCTTTGTGCAGCCAAAAGAAGATAGCATTTTCCCAAGATATTGCCATTCAATTTTGAGAATCACCTGTGAACTGTGTTTGACCTTATATTTGAGCATATATAGGAAGTGATTCAAGAGTTTCAGAAAGACTTTCTTATCCCCAGTCTCTCTCTTATTGATCTGCCTCAAATATGCACCAATCTCTGTCTTGGGCCTTTCAGGTCCCACTTACAGTACAAATATGCTACCTGGCCAAAGTGGATTAGGCCATTATTATATGGTACAATTTAAGTTCATTGATTAGTACCAATGATGACTGAAACAAGGACGTAAAGTTGTACATGCATGGAGAGACAGAAGTCCTCCTAGAGTTATATTACAAATTACATATGTACATACATGTAATACACACACACATATATATATAATGGAGACACACACAATGTACAAACACACAACACACATAAATACCATGTTACATAAGGGATTTCCCCTTATACAAGCTATTCTATAACGAGCCCTGTGGAATTACCAATGATAGACACTTTTCCTTGTGAGCATGTGTGGGGGTATATGTGTGTATATATCATTTTTTACCATTGATTAATATTGCATCTCAGGTATTGATGGCAATTTATTTACTCAATCTCTTATTAAAGGGTTATCTGTTATTTCTAGATATGTTTTTACTATTTTAAATTATACCAAAACATTCTTATGCACAGAGATCTTTCTCTGCATATATGGTTATCTGGGTATACATGTTCCTAGAAGGGCAATTGCCACGTCAGGGAGAGGACACCTGACCAGTTAAGGGGAGAATCTGGAGGACTAGTATCTTGACACTGCTTGGGCCCCATGTGGGCTCTGGAAGTGCCTGTGAGGCTGGAATCCTACAGCAGAAAAATTAAATAATAGGAAGAAGAAAATAGGGACAACATGCACCAAATGTGAACTTTACTAAGCTATCACAGAATGATAAGAGAATTGCTATTATTGCATATAATCATTGTAATTCTTAGTGTGTTTACTTGAGCAAAGTCTATCTATTCTTTGTTTATAGACTATAGACTCCCTGTGGTCAGGAATCGGGTGTGGTATCTGTTATTACTGTTGTCGTTGTTAAACAATATATAGGAAGTGCCTGGCATGTTTACATTACTGTGTGTAGATAGGTATTTTGGGGATGAAAGAATGAATGAATTATATAGAAAATCTTTCATGAAAGAGATTTGGAAAGAAGTTTCTAGAGAGTGACATTTCTAAGGAATCTATTCTCTACCCAATTTTTCACACAGCCTCCAGTATCTCTGTTATATACAGGGTGGCCATAAAGTTTGTGTGCAGTTGAGCACTTGAGCAGTCTATCTGTTCTTTGTCTCTAGACTATGAACTCCCCATGGTCAGGAACCAGGTGTGGTGTCTGTTGTTACTATTGTTGTTAAACAATATATAGCAAGTGCCTGGCATGTTTACATTACTGTATATAGATAGGTATTTTGGATATGAAAGAATGAACGAATTATGTTCGTTGTGTGCAAGTGCACACAAACTTTATGGCTACCCTGTATAGTACAGAGCAAGGATGATATACAGCCATACAATTTCAAGTGTTACTCCATTTTTAAGGCAAAATATTCTGCCTCAGAAAGTACTATACAAGGAGCAGTTTGTACTAAATGGGCCATCTCTTATCAGTCAAGAGTTTACCTTTAATGTAATTCAGTCAATCCTGGCCTCAAGTTCAACCTATTTTTATGACCAGCATTTGATTTATTTTTATCTTTTACTTTCCTTTTTTAAAAAGATAAAATGCTGTGAGATTATGAAAACCAAAGTCAGGATGGAGTTAGAGATGTGACTTCATACGAAATTCTCTCCATTGCAAAATAAATGGGCTCTGTTACTCCAAAACACACCGGAAAGATGAGATATTTTTTTCTCTTTCCATAAATGGTATTTATTTGCCTTTTCTATTTCCAAAGATGTTTCCTGTCAGATAATTCATGGTTTATCTAAGTTTCTGAAATTCTTGTCATCTTTCCCAGAGCAGCAAGGTTTTTCAATTTCCCTGACTCACTTGATGTCTATCTGCAGTTCTGTGCCCAGCTAAAAAAGCTAGCTGAACACCCTGTACCCACCACGAACTGACAGCTCCACCATGGGCTCCTGGAATTAGAGCAGCATTTACCTAGAACTCTTTCAAAAATCCCCAGGAAGGAAGAGAGATTGAGATTTAGAATAATCAAAGTGAGGGTCTGCAGACCAGCATCTCCTGATATTGTAATACCTGGATTCTGTATTTCCTACCCTAGACCAACCTACTGAGTCAGATCACACATTTTCCTAAGATCCTGGGCACCTGTTATGCAGGGTGGAGATCTAAAGAACAATTTCTTGAGGTCATTTGTCCCGATATTTTCATGTCTCCAAGTATCTCCCTGCTTGAGCTAACAAAACTAAGCACATAAATAACTGAAAGTTCATAATTTCAATAGCTCACACCCTACCATATTAGGCAAAGAAAACATTTCATACTGACTTGAAGGAAATGTTTTCTATTTAAGAACAATAGTTTGCTCCTTAGATCATTTCATCAGTTTCATATCAATTTCCTCTTCATTCCTTCATTTGTTCAAAATGGTAGCCCTACAGAAAAACCAAATTATGGTAAAAATGAGATATAAAGTGAGCTTTGTTTCTCCTCCTGGGCTTATTTCTATATACTCTTAAGGTTTTTGGTATTCTCAGTCTCTCTCTTGCTCCCCTCCCCCAAAACCCCTGGAGAAAAATCTATGCTTGGAACAACATATGATGTCAGTCATTTATATTTTATATACATTTATAAATTTGTTCTAATAATTTGTAGTCACATCTCTCACCATGAAAAAAAAAAAGAATTGATCTCCCGTTAGAGGAATATAGCATATGACAAAGTAAAAAGAGATAAGAAATATTGATTAGATCAGAATTAAGGTTCATCTGAACAGTTGATAGCTTCCTAGAGTTCTGTGTTAAGATTCTGAGACTGTATCTGTGTTCACCAGGAGAAAAATATCCTGGTGATATTTGTGACCAGTGATATCTGTGATGGTATGTGATAAGGACATGGTCACATGTCTGCCATGTAATGGTTTATACTCACATTTACTGAACTTTTACCTGTTGTGCATTGTTAAGTACTTGCCTGCTGTATTAGTTACCTATTGACAAATGGCAAATTACTTTAAATGTAGTGGCTTAAAAGAATAATTTTTTTATTAAATCATTACCATGTATATTACTACATTTATGGGGTACAATGTGCTGATTTTATATACAATTTGGAATGCTTACATCAAACTAGTTATTCACAGTTTCTGTGGGTCAAGAATCTTTGAGCAGAACTCTCTGTCTCATAATTTCTCTCTAGAATACAGTCAGGGCATCAGCCAAGGCTGCAGGCTCACTTGAAGGCTTAACTGGGGAAGATCCACTTACATGCTTTCTTACATGGTTAGTGATCACATTCAGTTCCTCTAGACCTGCTGCACTGAGGGTCTCAGTTCCTCACTGGCCATTGTCCTGAGACTTCCCCCAGTTCCTTCGCAGATTGCCCTTCCAATTAGGGTACACACACAAGAAGAGTGAGAAAGACATTTTTATAACCCAATTATTGAAGTGACATCCAATCACAATGTCTGACATTCATTAGAGATAAGTCCACTCAAGGAGAGTGGATAACACACAGGTGTAAATCCCAGCAGGTAGAATCAATGAGAGCCTTCTCACAAGCTTCTTGCCACCGAGGCTATATCCACTTTAATCTTCACCACGAACTCTCGAGATACTACCTAGTATTATCCCATTTTTACAAGTGTGGAAGCAGACGCAAAGAGGTAAAATTACTTATTTAAGGTGGTACAGCTAAGAAGGGACAGGGCTGGGGTTTAGATACAGGTTCACCTGACTTTAAATCTGTTGTTATTTATTCCTTTTTTTTTTTTTTTGGCAGTTTTGGCCGAAGCCGGGCCTGAAACCGCCACCCCTGGTATATGGGGCCAGCGCCCTACTCCTTGAGCCACAGGCACCATCCAATCTGTTGTTATTTCTACTATATCTTTGCCTCTCTGGAATTATCCTATAAGGTGGTCTTCAAAAAAAAATTTTTTTGAAACACAGTCTCACTTTGTCACCCCAGGTAGAGTGTTGTGCCCTCATCTTAGCTCACAGCAAACTCAGTCTCTTGGGCTCAAGTGATCCTCTTGCTTCAGCCTCCCAAGTAATTGCCTTTAAAATATTTTGATCATGAACCCCTATGACCAAAACTTTTATAGAATATGCCCTTCCTATATACATATGTGTATATGTACCTTATACATATGTACCTTATACATGTATATATGTACCTTATACATATGTATAAGGTACATTTTAACCTGCGATTAAAAATGGGTAAAGCTTACTTTTGGATGAAAGTGGTTATAAATAGTTGTTTTATTCTTACCGCAGTGTATGACTTGTCCTCCCCTGGATCACTCACATGTTAGAGGATACTGAGCTGACATTCTGGTTGTGACCATTCTATGGCCCACATCTTCCTACTTGACAATTAGGTGAGCTAATTGGAGATAGAGTTGGAAGATTCTGCTGCCCAGACACTTAAAACATAGGGAGGAGACAGGCTGTTAGCCTCCTCCTCACCCTATCATGAGTGTTTACAGAAGTACTGAATGAGTAGAAGTTTGGGAAATTCCCTCCTCTCCTTTTATAGCATTGAGTCTCTTAAGAAAGGATATTTATTATAGGGTTGGAGTAGCCTTTGTCTTAGCCTTGGAGCTATAGACTCCATTGTGGGAGAAAAAAAAATTATTCAAATGCTGCCTTTGTTTACCATTTTTAAGTGAGGCTCTATGCTTTATAAAGAGGTCTTCATTGTTGCTTTGAAATTATTTCTTGGTTTACTTTAAATAGATAATCCATGGACATGGTAAAAGCGTGTGTAATGCATTAGGTATTTTTAGTGAAGATTAAGCTTTCTGCAGAGCTTGTTCATAATCTCTCTGTTTGCATCCACTTTGTGTGTATATATCCTTCCAGTGAGTATCTCCATCCATACAGTTATACATGTGGATGTCCCTTATTTTTTTTTTTTTTTTTTTTAGTAACCTAGAGAGTACTACCACTCTCTGTGATTTGGTTTTCTTCACTTATCATTTCTCGGAGATGGCATTATTTTAGTATGCACAACTGCTACTCATTCTTCTTAATGGCCACATAATATTCCATAGTATATATGCACCAAGATTTTATGTAACCAGTCCCCTTAGATGGATATTTAGGCTAACTCCAGTCTTTGTATGGAAATGTATGTATATGGATTTGAGGAAATGTGATGGTTTGTAGGTACCTTCTATGTTTGTTCACCATTGCTTTGTCTTCTTTTGGAAAGCTTCTGTTCATGTCTTTTGCCCCACTTTTTGTGGGGTTATTTAATTTGTATGTGTGTGTGTGTGTGTCATAAATCAGCCCTTTGTCAGATGTGTGGCATGTAACACTAACTCTGTGGGTTATCTGTTCACTCTGTTGATTTTTTCCTTGGCTGTGCAGAGGCTTTCTGTTTCTGTTGGTTCCATTTGTTGACTTTCATCATTGCCATGATTGCCTTTGCAGGTCTTCTTTGTGGATTGTTTGCCTACGTCAATGTCTGTGGGATTTTTTTCTAGTATTTTATTCTAGAATTCTTATGGCTTCATGCCTTGGGTCTGTTGTTGATCATGAATTAATTTTTGTTAGGAGTGAGAGATGCAAATCCTGTTTCAATCTTCTACATGTGGCTGTCTTCTTCTCCCAGCACCATTTGTGGAATGGGAATTCTTTTTCTCAGTATATGTGGTTGTCTACTTTATCAGGGATCGAATGGCAATAGGGGACGGTTTGGGATCTGAGTTTTCTGGTCTGATCCATTGATCTATATATCTGTTCTTATGCTGATGCCATGTTGTTTGATTACTATGAACTTGTGGTGTGGCTTGGAGTCTGGTGGGGTGGTGCTCTCTGATTTGTCCTTTTTGCTTGGTATTGCTTTGGATGTTCAAGCGCTTTTCCAGTCTTGTAAGAAGCATGGAATTATTTTTTCTGGATTTATGACAATGTTGGTGTTTTGGTGGAGATTGTGTTGAAACTCTGGATCACTTTGGGTAGTGTAGACATTTTGACAGTGTGGATTTTGGCAACCCATGATCATGATATGTTTTTCTATTTGCTTACATCCTCTGACTTTTCTTTCTTCAGTCAGGTTAACTGCTGTTGGTGTATAGAAGTGGTATTGATTTGTGTGCATTGATTTTCTATCCTGAGACTCTACAGAATTTGTCAATTCCAGGAGCCTCTTGGCAGAATATTTGGGGTTTTCTAGATGTAGTATCATATCGTCAGCAAAAAGTGATGGTTTGACCTCTCCTGTTCCCCACCCACCCCATTCAGATGCCCTTGGTTTCCTTCTCTTATCTTATTGCTCTGGCTGGATCTTCTGGCACTATTCTGTGAAGGTGATGAAAGTGGGCACCATTGTCTGGTTGTGGGTATATGCAAAAAAGCTTTTGATTTTTCCCCATCAAGTACAATACTGGCTATGAGTTTGTCATATATGGCTTTTGTAGTTCATTTTGTTGAAAGTACTTATCATCTCAAAGGGTGCTGAGCTTTGTTGGGTGCTTTCTCTGTATCTATTGAGATGATCATGTGCTCTTTGTCTTTGTTTGTGGTGGGCCAGATTTGTATATTTTTGTATGTTGGACCTGGAGTGGAGCCCATATGGTCATAGTGGATTGTTATTTTTTGGGTTTTTTTTTTTTTTTTTTTTTTTTTTTTGGTGAACTGCTGGATTCAGTTTAGTAGAATTTTGTTGAAAGTTTTTGCCTCTGTACTCATGAGGAACATTGGTCTGCAGTTTTCTTTTTTGTGTGTTTGTCCTTTCCTGGCTTTGGCATCAGGGCAAAGCTGACTTCATGGAGTGAGTTGGAGAATATTCCTTCCTTCTCAATGTTGTGAAGTAATTTCTGCAGTGTGAGGCTATTGCCTCTGTTTAGGTCTGGTAGAGTTTCACTGCAAACCCATCTGGGCCAGGACTTCCTTCATTGGAAGTTTTTTCATTGCATCTTTGGTTTCATTGCTTGGTGTTGGCCTGTTTGGCATTCTAGTTCTTCCTAGCTGAGCCTGGAGAGGCTGTTTGTTTCCAGGGATTCATCCATTTTCTCAACTTTTTCCATTCTATGTGAATAGGGTGTTTTGTAGTATTCAGGAATGATGCTTTGTTTTTCTGTAGTATTAGTCATAATACCTTTTTCATTTCTAATCAAGTTTATGGGAGCCCTTTATTTTCTATTTTTGGTTGATCTGGCAGAGGTCTATCAGTTTTGTTTATCTTTGCAGGGAGCCAACTTTTCATTTCATTGATCTTCTGTATAGTTCTTTAATTATTGATTTCTCTTAGTTCTGATCAGACATCGGTTGTTCTTTTTCTTCCGCTGGGTTTGAGATTGGTTTGCTCTTTTCAAAAGCTTTGAGACAATTCTTTGAGATTGTTAATTTTTGATTTTTACTAAAGAGTCTTCTCCATGGCCTTTTCCACCCCAAATTTCCTCTCAATTGTTCTTTCTGTGCTGTGATTTCATGAAAGAGAAACCAAACTGTCTAGTTTATAAGTAAATGGGATTTCAAAAAGAATGAGAAATAAGTCTTTTTGGAATAAAGAAAGATGTGGAGAATGGCTCCTTTGGACACCCTCCCTGGTTATGGTGCCTCTACTTGGAAGTATTTGTATGAGGTTTAAAGGCATGCCAGGTTTTCTAGGATGGTCAATTCTAGTGCACAACTTTTTTACAAAGGGGCAAATTATATCAAGAAAAATGTAAAGCTCAAATTGTTGATGTGCCACCATTCTAGGGTTGAAATATTGAGGCTCAAACTCTCTGACCAAGATAAACTCATTGTTTACGGTATTGCTTGAGACACACTAATTGTTTATGGTATATGGAATAATCTGATCCTGCCCGGGTGAGAAGCCAAGAGGAGCCACATCCTGGGAGTGGACCCAGTGAGAGGGATGCCAGCCAATAGAATGGCCTGCTGACAGCAAAGGAGAAGGAATGCCTGCTGCTACCACCATCTTAGCACCATGAGAGAGATTAAGGAGGGTGCTGCCTGAACTAATTCTTCAATCCCACACCCATTAAATTATGACTTAGGGTCAAGAATAGTCTCTCCTTACCCAACTGAAAGTTCAATTTGGCTAGAGGGAGCTCAATTTAGCCAGAGAGTATCTTTAGCCAGGGCCAGGCAATTAGCATAAATCCTTCACAGCTGGTCAATGTGGCCTTTAAAGTAAACTGAAAACTGTTTGTATTCTGCTAGCTATGCCAGCTAAGGCTTCTTTGAGACAGTTGAAAGGAAATGCCACTCTGGGGTAGGGTATAATCAGTATGCATTTCAGAAAAACAAAAGGATATTGGAAAGAACCCTGCCCTCCAAATTGCAAAGGGCTCTAAGTAACAAGAAGCCCTCTGAAAAGCAAATGGTTCCTTCAGGTTGAGGACTCAGATGATGAAGCAGGGGAACTGGGGCCCCCAGTCTCACTAGTATCTCTAACCTAAATATCCCCATGGAAGCCCCAGTGCAAGTTGACAGTGAGGACTTGATTTAACAGATTTTTATAAATAAGGGGGTCCAAGGCTCCATGCCTCCTCACTGAAGCCCTAGATGGAAATTGACAGGGGGATTTAATTGGTGCCAAGATCACCTATAACACTAAAGACTGTGGCTCTGACATTTAGAATGGCATAACTAAGTGGAGATGGATTTCTCATGGACTCCTTGTCTTACCTAAAGCTTTGGTTCTGACTCGTTTTTTTAATTATTTTTTATTAAATCATAACTTTGTACATTGATGCATTTATGGGGTTCAGGGTATTGCTTTGATATACAATGTGAAATGCTTACATCGAACTAAGTAACACATCCATCACAATTATACTCATTTCTTAATAGTTTTGAAACGTACCATTGCATCATGCACATTAGGTGAGATTGGTTCTGCCTTTTATGAAGCATCTCCATGAATGCACATTAGGAGTGTGATGTCTTAATGGATTTGGGGTAATCTCATTTGGAAAGATCCCAATTTGCAAAAGACAGTTTGTGTGCTTGCCTTAATGGATTTAGTGGGACTTTATTTGAGAGGACCTGTTTTCATCAAACTGTGTGCTTGAAACACTCTAAAGACAGAGGTGACCCACTGTAGAGGGAGGCCCAATGCTTTCAATGATTAGCAGTTTTCACTCCATATTAGTAGATATCTTTTCAGGCTGGGTAGAGGCTTGTCTGACCCAAATGGAGAGACCATCTAAAGTTCCAAGAGGGACCCTTACAAGGAGCTGCTAACCTAGGACAGGGCCTTTGCCAAGTTCCTACACATGTATGCAAACACAGAGCAGGAACAAGCCTTGGAGGATCATAGAAAGATGGATATCCGAGTCCAGGAAAAAAGGCCAAGCAGATGGAGAATGGCATGCTGGTGATGGACACTGTGGGCAGGCAGCTGCAGAGGCAGCTTAGCAAATCCTCCTCCAGGAATCACCAGGTTTGGTTACTCGATGGCAGTGTCCATATGGGGAATCCTTGCTTCCAGCCATTTGCACTTGGATATGCTACACAGCATCCTGTGGTAATCCATGAGCTTCTTTGAGTGAACCCCTAGTAGGAGCCTGAATGATAATGGACCCTCACTTGTAGCAGAGGTAACCCAGCAAGTAAGCAAAGCCCTATATCTGAAAATGCCCTATATCTAGAATGCAAATTACATGGAACCCACCTAAAGTGTAATAAGGTATTGCCACTTGCCCTCCTCTGGATAAGGGTAGCCTTTTAGAAGCAAGCTTAAGCTAAGGCCCCAAAGAAATAGTTTATGAGAGACCCTTCTAAGTACCTCAAAGTAAGTACTATTTTGCCCCTCATCCCATAGTTAAGGAAGGGTAAAATTGACAGTGGGAAATATGTAACATAAGAGTGGCCTAAAGGAGTGTGAAAATGTTTTCTCTCTCTCCAAAGCCCCTTCACCCTTTTTTTTTTTTTTTTCCTGGAGAACTAATCCCTACATCCCTGTCTTGGGCCAGTGGTCAGTGGGGGCAGGGGAAAGTCTTTTGTTCTTGTGCCACAGGAGATAGCTCAAGGGAATCGTCTGGGCAGAAGTCACAAGATCATCTTAGCCAAAGATGGGATGAATCTGGGTAGAGATTACAAGATGGTCTTGGCCAAAAATGGGATTATGGAATTGATCAGAACCTTTAAAAGCTCTGTGCTTCTGTTCAGAAGGGGGAGGCTGGTATTTTTGAGACAGGAGTCTGCCAGCCTCCTCATTTACTGGAAAATTAATAAACTAACTTCTACTTCTCTTTCTTCTCCCTTTCCTTCTCAAAAACAAACAAACAACAATAACAACAACAAAAACTATCTATGGACTGACTAGCTAGCAGGATTTATTCAGAATGGCAGGGATGGCCTCCAGCAGCAGCAGTACAGTATGGTCAATGTACTCAACTTGTGTGGGTGGTCCTCTGAATCAAGACACTGTCACTGTCATCAGAAGGTGAGGAAATGGATGTTGGCCTGGCACAGACCTCTGGTACCCACTTTAGAAAGTGTTCAAGTAGATCCCTCAGCACCACCCCTTCTACAACTCAGGATATCCTGGCTTCTCTGATCCTCTTTCTTCATGGGGACCAGATGACCACTAAGATTCCATTCATCTTAAGCTTTCCCCGGGTTTGTGATTTGCCATCACTTATCAGGTGGGTGAGATCTGGCTCAGGCATTTGTCTTTATTTTGTTTGATCCCTATCTTATCAGATGTATCAGAACTCCCCAGATGTGTAAATCTGCCCTTTCTCTTGCCTTCCTGGCTGGTTAAATGTGGAAATTATTACCAGATACCCTAGTGAAATGCCTTCTGAAAACACATGGCTGCTTTGATTTTCAGATCAGTATTCTGGCGAGAGTGACAAACACAAACAAAAGTCTCAGCCTCTGACTTCTGACTATATCTGTATCTGTCAAGTGTGGACATACAAGCATTTTGATGACTAGGCTGACTGAATCTTTTCCTTGTACTAAGTGTCACAGGAAAAGAAAATATTAATAATAACAATAAAAGCAGTAGCAGAGGCTACATTTGAGTTCCCATTTTATCCCAGAATCTATATGAGCCATACACAACCCATAAACTATGGGCAGCCTAACTGGCTTGGAACTCCATCTCCATCACTCAATGACTGTGTCACCCAGAAATATTTTTTTTAACTCTCTGAACATCAGTTCACCATCTGAAAAACTACTTCCTAGGGCTATCGGAGGGCTATTGTGAAAAGTCACACCTGGGAAGTACTTAGCCAGTGCCTGGTACACTGTAAACACACATAAAAGTATCAGTTGACTACTTTCATAGCTTCCCCTGCAAGATTTCCCCCCCATTTCATAAATGTGCAAACTCAGAATGCAAAAAGATAAATAACTTGCCCAAGACAAAAAGTAGCAGAACTAGGATTTGAATGTAGGTCATCTTTATTAATTATTCAAATATATATTAAGAGCCCACCATGTTCTAAACACTGGGAATAGAGAAACAAGTGAGCAAGGCATGATGCTGGCCCTCGTAGAGTTCACAGCCTGATATGGTCCCTTGAAACTCTTTGACACACCTACCATTCATCTCCTTTGTACAGCTACCCCAGGGCACCTAGCTTAAATGCCCCCAGATACTATTGGCAGTAAGTGCAATACCAAATTATTAGGTGCTCATGTAATATCTCTGGCAGCCCTGTGAGGCAGTTGCAATTATCTCCATTTCAGATTTAAAAATATAAAGTTTACAGAAGATAGAAGGGCTTGTTGAGCTCATACAGCTAGGAAATGGTGGAGCTGGGATTTAAACCCTGGCAGTGTGCTAGCACAGACTATTATATTGTTTAAAAGAGTCAAGGTGAAAACCAGGCACAGTGGCTTATGCCTGTAATCCTAGTACTCTGGGATGCCAAGGCAGGTGGATCACCTGAACTTAGGAGTTGGAGACCAGCCTGACCAAGAGGAGACCCCATCTCTAAAAAATAGCCAGGCATTATGGTGAGTGCCTATAGTCCCAACTACTAGGGAGGCTAAGATAGGAGGATCACTTGAGCCTAAGAGTTTGAGGTAGCTGAGGGCGGCGCCTGTGGCTTAAGGAGTAAGGCGCCAGTCCTATATGCCAGAGGTGGCGGGTTCAAACCCAGCCCCGGCCAAAAAAAAAAAAAAAAAAATATATATATATATATATATATATATATAAAGAGTTTGAGGTAGCTGTGAGCTACAATGCCACAAGACTTTACCGAGGGCAAGAGAGTTAGACTCCATCTCAAGAAAAAAAAAAGAAAAAGGAAAAAAGTTGAGGTGACTTGTGACTAGCATCGCAGCAAAAAGTTATATCACTGTAGTAGCTCACATCTAATCACATATAGGGTGTTTCTTGTAATTGTGTGCACTGAGTTCCTGTGGTTACACTCAGAGGTTAAAGAATGCTAGAAGAGACAGGCATAAAAACAAAGAAATCAGACACAAGTTACAATGAGGAAACAGGACTTACACTGACTAAACTACCCCCTCTTAATTTCTACTTAGTCACATTTCCAAGTACCCCTGCACCCAGGGCAAGTTTATTTATGTTGACTGGTAGCAAATCCTGGCTCCCTTCACCTCCTGGAAATGGAGTGAAGGGACTTGGCTGAATGCAGACCAGTATGGCCTACAGAGACATAAGCTGGGGCAAAGGTCAGGTGTCTGGCTGTTAAACATGCCACAGCCTGCTAACTTCTGTAGAGCTGCTGCACATCACAGAGATGGCTGTGTTCAAAGTTGTTGAACATCTACTTCTCTTTCTTTGTGCAGTACCATGCTGTTTTGATCACTACTGATTTGTAGTATAGTCTGAGGTCTGGTACTGTGATTCCTCCTGCTTTGTTTTTATTTCTGAGTAATGTCTTGCCTATTCGAGGTTTTGTCGGATTCCATATAAAACGAAGTATTATTTTTTCAAGATCTATAAAGTATGACAGTGGAGCTTTAATAGGGATTGCATTAAAATTGTATATTGCTTTGGGTAGTATGGACATTTTAACAATGTTGATTCTTCCCAGCCATGAGCATGGTATGTTTTTCCATTTGTTAACATTTTCAGCTATTTCTTTTCTTAGAGTTTCATAGTTCTCTTTATAGAGATCTTTCATGTCCTTTGTTAGATAAACTCCCAAATATTTCATCTTCTTTGGCACTACTGTGAATGGGATAGAGTCCTTAACTGTTTTTTCAACTTGACTCTTGTTGGTATATATAAAGGATACCGATTTATGAATGTTGATTTTGTAACCTGAGAACTGCTGGAACAGAATAGAGAACCAAGAGATGAATCCAGCTAATTACCGTTATTTGATCTTTGACAAGCCAATTCAAAACATTCAGTGGGGAAAGGATTCCCTATTTAACAAATGGTGCTGGGTGAACTGGTTGGCAACCCGCAGAAGACTGAAACTGGACCCACACCTTTCACCATTAACTAAGATAGACTATCACTGGATTGAATATTTAAACTTAAGACATGAAACTATAAAAATACTAGAAGAGAGTGCAGGGAAAACCCTTAAAGAAGTCTGTCTGGGCGAGTATTTTATGAGGAGGACCCCCCGGGCAATTGAAGCAGCTTCAAAAATACACTACTGGGACCTGATCAAACTAAAAAGCTTCTGCACAGCCAAGAACACAGTAAGTAAAGCAAGCAAACAGCCCTCAGAATGGGAGAAGATATTTGCAGGTTGTATCTCCAACAAAGGTTTAATAACCAGAATCCATAGAGAATTCAAACGTATAAGCAAGAAAAGAACAAGTGATCCCATCACAGGCTGGGCAAGGAATTTGAAGAGAAACTTCTTTGAAAAAGACAGGCGTGCAGAGGGCGGCGCCTGTGGCTCAGTCGGTAAGGTGCCGGCCCCATATACCGAGGGTGGCGGGTTCAAATCCAGCCCCGGCCAAACTGCAACCAAAAAATAGCCGGGCGTTGTGGCGGGCGCCTGTAGTCCCAGCTACTCGGGAGGCTGAGGCAAGAGAATCGCTTAAGCCCAGGAGTTGGAGGTTGCTGTGAGCTGTGTGAGGCCACGGCACTCTACCGAGGGCCATGGAGTGAGACTCTGTCTCTACAAAAAAAAAAAAAAAAAAAGAAAAAGACAGGCGTGCAGCCTACAGACATATGAAAAAATGCTCATCATCTTTAATCATCAGAGAAATGCAAATCAAAACTACTTTGAGATATCATCTAACTCCAGTAAGACTAGCCTATATCACAAAATCCCAAGACCAGAGATGTTGGCGTGGATATGGAGAAAAGGGAACACTTCTACACTGCTGGTGGGAATGCAAATTAATACATTCCTTCTGGAAAGATGTATGGAGAACACTTAGAGATCTAAAAATAGATCTGCCATTCAATCCTGTAATTCCTCTGCTAGGCATATACCCAGGAGACCAAGAATCACATCACAACAAAGATATTTGTACCAGAACGTTTATTGCAGCCGTATTCATAATTTCTAAGTCATGGAAAAAGTCCAAGTGCCCATCGATCCATGAATGGATTAATAAATTGTGGTTTATGTACACCATGGAATATTATGCAGCCTTAAAGAAAGATGGAGACTTTACCTCTTTCACGTTTATATGGATGGAGCTGGAACATATTCTTCTTAGTAAAGTATCCCAAGAATGGAAGAAAAAGTACCCAATGTACTCAGCCCTACTATGAAACTAATTTATGGCTTTCACATGAAAGCTATAACCCAGTTACAACCTAAGAATGGGGGTAAGGGGGTAAGGGAGGGAAGGGAGGGGGGAGGTGGGCAGAGGGAGGGGGATTGGTGGGATTACACCTGTGGTGCATCTTACAAGGGTATATGTGAAACTTAGTAAATGTGGAATGTAAATGCCTTAGCACAATAACTAAGAAAACGCCAGGAAGGCTATGTTGACCAGTGTGATGAAAATGTGTCAGACGATTTATGAAACTAGTGTATGGTGCCCCATGATCACATTAATGTACATAGCTATGATTTAAAAAAAAAAAAAAAAGTTGTTGAACAAACTTCATTTCTGACTCCCTGATTCAGAAGATTCATCTGAATCTCTACAGGTATCTGGTGAGTCCAGGGACCCAGTGATGCTGTCATTAAGTAAAATGCCATCAAGATGATTTTTCCCTATTTCCTGGCTTTATCTGTGGCTCACAGTTACCAGCCAGAGAGGGAGGCTCTGCACAAACCCAAGACACTGTGAAATTGTTGACCAGAAGTAAAACAAGGCAGAGCTGAGAGGCTCCCTGCAGGAAACAAGGAGGCCTTGCCCTTCACAAACACACAAAGCCAGACACAGCGGGAGCCTGAGTTCAGGTCTGTGTTACTGGCAAAACACAACATCCAGCAAAAAAATGGAGACTAGATTTGTGTTCTTGTTCCCAAGGTTGGAATTAAGAAATCTAAAGCAGTAGAAGTCCTTCATGCAACAAGTACCCACCTGCTTCCTAGAGTAGATGATCACTGTAGGAAAATAAAGAATGGCCCAGAACTGTGCCGAGAAGGCAGGGCACATTGAATAAAGCCAGATGGTGTCAAAGGACAACATCCTTTGCTGATGACTTGCGGATAGGGTGTCTCCTTTGAGCCTCATGGCACCAAAGGAGGAGATGTGGGGTATTTTTTAACTCATTTTACATGTGTACAAATTCTGGACATCCAGACAGGTTAAGAGACCTGCCTAAAGTCATGCAGAAATTTGTGGAGGAAAGAGAAGCAGAATCCTGGGTATCTCTTTTCCTGAGGCACACAAAGACTTCAGCTGCTCCTCCCAGGGAAATGTGATAAAGCACAGAGAGCACTTTGCACAGTGAGTATGACCTGAGCAGCACTCCATCCTCATTAGCTGTCATTAGGTGGCTGGGACCTCCAGTTGCTCTTCCTGTGGGGCATAACTGAAGACCAATGTCATTTACTTTGTATGTCCACCTCCTGGGGTTATACTGGCAAAGCATCTAATGAACCACAGCAGAAGAAAACATCATCCTCCATTAGAGCCCTTAGGAAAGTATGCTGCATTTTCCTACCTGCAGAGGAAAACACTAAATTGGGAGTCTGTATATGAATAAACAGAGGAGAAAATAAGTTACAAGTTACAGCCATGATAACTCCAGAAAAGCCTACATGAGTCTTTACAATGGCAAATGGCCTAAGAGCCTTCAGAACCACTATATTGTTTTTTTTTTTAAGTAGGTTTTATTGTTGCTAATGGAAACACCATACTTTTACCTAGACTGATTCTGCAATCAAAGGAGCTAAGAGAGCAGGCTGCTCGGGATAGGAAAGTCTGTCCATCTTGTGACTGTGGGATGTTTCTGGTACCCTGAAACTCTTTCACCCAGAACTTGATACTATACTGCTAAAGAATGAACAATAGCAAGGTGGTCAAGATCCAGATAAAATGAGGTTGAGGGACTAGGTCTGCCAATTTCTAGTTTTGTAATGCCGTAAAAATATGTACTACTCCAAGTCTATAATTTTTCTGCTGTAAGATGGAGCTGCTAATTTACCTAACAAATAGCACATAGAATACTTAGCTGGATAAATGGGTAATCTTAGCAGGAGGAGGATCAATTGGAGTATCATTCCAATTGAGTTAGAAATGACCCTAGAAATCACCTTACCCGGAGATCTCACTGAGTAGTGGCATCATACATATAAGGAATCTTCTGAAAATGCATGTGCCTGGGCCCCAGACTTCCCCCCTGAACTGTTGTTTTTAGGCTCTTAGCTTCACAGACTTCCCCATTCCTTGGATGAGCAATTAAAAACTCTGTTTAGGACAAAAACTTAGAGCTTTAATTAGCTATGACTACAATATTTCTCAAAATCCCTCAGGTTGAGGACCAGGCATCTCTATTTTTCAAAGTTCTTCAGGTGAATTTTAAGCAGCCTGTCCTTCAAATAACCTTGAAGAACCACTAATGTAAGCCCTAGAGAAGCTAAGCCACCTGAAGGTCATGGAAACACAGAACTGCATAGCAAATAATAGTAATAGCAATGGCAACAAACACACCCTCAGTTTTTCTCGTTTCCAGTCTAATAACCTTTTCACCAAGGTGAAAACAAAATTACAAAAAGAACAGGACAGTGTTCATGGATGGTTGCCTTAAGTGTGGCCCATATGGTTCTGGATAACCATGCATTAGGACCTGTTTAGAGCCATCAACAAATTTCTCCCTAAGGACTTATACTGTGGGTTTTAACTAGAATTGCAAATCCAGGGATATTTGGAGACATGTTTGAGTGCTTAAACATCGCTGATTTGGCTCAGGGAAGACCTGCATTTTTAAGACACACATGCTGCTATATCCCTCAGACATTGCTTTCTCTTAACCTTCTGATGATAGTCACAGTGCCCAGGAGGAAAAAAGCCCATTAGAAGAGCAAACCCAGCACACAAACCCATGAGGGATGGTACACATTGCAGATGTGAGCTGACCATAGTATTAAGAATTGCTTGTGGAGAAGAGGGAACCTTTGAACTCTGTTGGTGGGAATGTACACTAGTACAGTCACTATGAAAAACTGTATGGAGTTTCCTCAGAAAACTAAAAACAGAATTACCATCTGATCTAGCAATGCCACTCTGGGTATTAACCCAAAAGATTTTAAATTAGTATGTCAAAGAGATTTCTCTATTCCCATGCAGCATTATTCACAATAAGCAAGCTATGTATAACGTCTATAAGTTAAGATTTTGAACTCATTCTAGAAAAAGTGCTATGTACCTCATTGCTGAATATCACTATAGGATATAGTGTATCTGAAGTACTCCTCTTGGGAAGCTATGCACCAACACCCACACCTTGTCCACCCCAAAGCAGTTTTGGAACTCATTTTCTGGAGTCACCATCAGAGATGTCATCATATGGCACACAAAAACACATAGCAACGATAATGAACACCACTGAGCAAGATACCACCACACATAGACACAAACACAGCTCTGAGACACTGATATACCAAGGTTATGTAACCTCATTGACTTGTTTGTACAGTGCTGCCAACATAAGCACATGGTAGCAGGTTCACAAACTTATCAGACCTCATTTATTTGAGATATACAACACCACGTTTTGATTTGCATATACATAGTGAGATGCTTCCTGTAATCAAGCAAATTAACATCCTTATCATCTCATATAGTTGCTTTTTTGTGTGCTAAGAACACCTAAATCTATTCTCTTACTAAATTACCAGTAGACAATACAATATTATTAACTAAAGTTCTCATATTATACATTAGCTCCTTGTCCCATCTTGCTTTAATCCAAGCCAGAGTTGATGAGACAATGTATTTTATGGTATAAAGAATTCTAAGATGGTCCCCAAGATTCCTGGTTCCTGTTTTATACACACCATCTCCCACTAATTTCCCTTAAATACTATTCTAAGTACTGCTGGGAAGGGTTTGGTAGATATATTTAAGGTCCAAAGCACTTGTCTTTAAGGTAGAAAGATTAACTTGGGTGAGGCTTACTAATCAAGGGAGTCCTTCAAAGGATTCTTCCAGATAAGAGAGATTTGAAGTATGAGAGAGATTTTCCTTTTCTGGCTTTAAAGATGCATGGATGGATGGATGGGCCATGTGGCAAGGGATGTGGATGACCTAGGAGCTAAGAATAGTCCTAGCACTGGCAATCAGCAACACAATGGGAATCTTAGTGCTACAGTTGCAAGGTACTGAATTTGGCCAACTGAGAAGTGGATTTTTTCCCTAAAGTCTGTAGACAGGAACATAACCCAGTTAATACCTTGATTTCAACCTTGTAAAACCCTGAGCAGAGAACCTAGTCATGGCTTCCCTGGGCTTCTGATCTAAAGGAACTATGACATAATAAATGGATGCTGTTGTAAGTTGTGAAGTTTCTGGTAATTTCTTAAAAGCAATAAAAAACTAATATGGTATCTAAGCTTTAGATAGTAGCCATAATTATATGAATGTAATATGCTTATTACAGATAAATAAGCTCAACAGAATCATTCACTGTATTTTTTACTTTTAGAGTTGAGTAATTTTACTGCATATACAACCAAATGCATAGTCTGATAGTAATTATCATAAAAGCTAACATTCATTGAACAATGATGATGTGTTTATTTTGCTAAGTGCTTTACGTGCAACAAATCATTTAATCTTCATGACTTTAAAAAGTGGGCACATTATGAATCCTTACTTTACAGCTGAGGAAATTAGAGCATAGAAGACGACTGAGGATAACAAACATTCTGTTACTTAAAGGAAAAGTCATGGTTAACAGTTCTGGCATTTATTAAAAACAATATTTGAAGGTAGAATTCTTCCATCTGTCTTTTTTTATATGCCTTCATGCCCATCCAGACATCCCACCCCTCAAGCTCACTTTTTCTCATCTTTACAATGGTAAACAAAAAGTGATGATAAATAAGAATAAAGGATAAACAAGAGTCTATCCTCCTAAAACTGCTGAAGCAAGTTGTGTCAATATCCAGCACACCTCCTGACACATAGTAGCCTCTCAAGCAACATTGAAAGGAAGATATTTCAATGACATTCAGCATATTAAGGGTAATATGACAACAGCTTTAATGGTCATTTCAGTAAGTTTCAAAATTGTTTTGAAGGGTGGACTAGGCACTGGCATTGGTGCAGAGCTTTCCAAGGAGAGTACCTCAAAGGCAACTGTAGTGATAGTCAGCAATGAGGTATGTAGAACTTTTTCTAGGATGAGTCATGAACTTAATTGTCAAACATCACAAGCAACCAAAGTTTCCACCAGCAGATGAATGGATAAAGAAAATGTGGTACATTACATATACGCCATAAGAACAAAGTGTAAACAAGAGTATGGCTGAAGCTCTTAGCACACTTCCGGGCACATATTAAGCTCTCAGGGGAAGTAGCTCTTACTTTTTTATTTTTTTTAAGTTACAAATTGACAAATTATATTTGTATCTGAGAGGTTGGACAATTAAGTTTGCAAAAACTCATCCTAGAAAAAGTACTACACACAACACTTGGCTATTTTTAGAGATGGGGTCTCACTCTAGCACAGGGGGGCTTGAAAATTTGAGCTCAGGAAATCCACCTGCCTCAGCCTCCCAGAGTGCTCAGATTACAGGCATGTTCCAGATTACAGGCCACTGCTCTGGCCTAAAAATAATTTTTAAATAAATACTTTTTTATCAAGAAGAAACAAAGTGGAACAATAAAATAATTGAGAATTATTTGCCTTTTATACAACTTATAAAATAATTCTTTTGTTTAATTGTGTCAGGTTAATGGAGGGTAAAATAATAAGGTTATAATGTTAGCATTTGTTAGGTAAAGTCCCTCTTATAATTGTGTCCCACCCCCAAGATATAAAATAATTCTTTAAAGATTATTCTCATTGTTTCATAGTTATACTCATATATGAGACACCCAAAACCCATTAGCTAGCATTTACCAGGAATAACAGGTTAAAGATGCTACTGGTGTGGTACTAGTAGACAGGATTTAAGAATAATCTCAAATAATTCTCAATCCTTGGTGTAAATCACTTAACCTTTTTGTGCCTATTTTATCACCTGCAATAGGATGAGATAAAGGTTTACCTCATAGAACTGAGATGAGAGTTTAAGAATATGTTTTACGTAAAATGGTATTGCTAATAAACATCTGCCACTTCTTGTGAGCTAACCATGTGTGGTCACAGTGCCTACTTCCAAGGGCATTTGTGGTAGGACTGGAAGTATGTGGCTTCAGTACCAAGGCTATAGCCATGATTCAATCTCAGTTTCATCTCCTTCAGCAAATTGATTTTTATTTATTTATTTTTTAATTTATTTATTTATATATATATATTTTGTGTGTGTGGTTTTTTTTTTGGCAGGGGCTGGGTTTGAACCCGCCACCTCTGGCATATGGGACCGGCGCCCCACTCCTTGAGCCACAGGCACCGCCCTATTTATATTTTTTGAGACAGAGTCTCACTTTCTCACCCTAGGTAGAGTTCCATAGCATCATAGCTCACAGTAACCTCAAAATCTTGGACTCAAGTCATCCTCCTGCCTCAGCCTCCCAAGTAGCTAGGATTACAGGCACCTGCCACAACACCCAGATATATAGATATTTTTCAGTCTCAGTCTTGCTCAGGCTGGTCTCAAACTCCTGAACTCAAGCAATCCACCCACCTCAGCCTCCCAGAGTGCCAGGATTATAGGCCCTTCACTCAGAGCCTCATGACTTGAGATAGTGGTGACAAAAAGGATAAAGAACAATATAAGTGGAATATGGTACCCACTCGATATTATGGTAAAGTATGTTAATACTTTCAGTTTAGAAATACTCTTTCTAAAACCGTAACACATTCATAATTTTTGCCATAACTATACACCATCTACTCAATAATTTAATTAATATTCTTTAAATAAACTATTTTATTATCCATAAAATTATAGTTTGGATGTGTTTATTTCATTTTTATAATATTATTTTAAAATAAAAGTATATTGATCTAAAAATTACCCTGTGTACACCAGAGATAGAATGTCACATATTGTGAAATTCAGCAGTAAGGACTTGAAAACTCCCTCTTAAACGTAAAAAGTATTTCCTAGGGTCTCTGAAGAAATAATTGAGAGTTACCCTTATTTTTAAAAATGTTGGTTTTCAAGAGACTACCTTGGAATTCAATTCATCTGATTTTTAAATTAAGTGTAAGGAATAGGGGGAAAAAATTGTTCAGTCGAAATGAAAATATGCCAGGAACAGAACTCCAGGGCCCATGTTTTTTACCACACCCCCCGAAAAATGGGAAGGAAAAACAAAAATGCAGAGGAAGGGTGACTGGCAGATGGGCATCCAGAGAGAGGCAGAGATAGAAAATGAGTAAGACAGAGACAGAGAAACAGAGAGAGACAACACGTAAAAAGAGAGAAGGAAAAGATTTGGTAAATTCCTGATTGACCATCAACTTTTATTACCACCCCAAACTTGGGCTCCTATGGGCTTTAAAATGCAGTTACCTCCTATCACTCCTCTTTGTATGTTATTTAGCCCATCAATAGCTCTTCAGCTGTTCTTTTCTTTTAAGCCGTTAGAATTTTTCTCAGAATCCAGGTGACATGATGTCCCCCTAGAGCAAAATTATGCACTGTATGTATGTCAGTGTGACTACAGGATCTGAAAAATCAAACTGGGATCTGTAACTCTTGACTCTCTGCCTTTGGTCTAAAAAATAGCAATAGTAATTACATTATAGCAACCAACTGAAAACGCTGTGGAACAAGAGAATAAGATGATTTCTTTTTGACTTCCCACTTCTTGCTAAGTGGCTCTCGCGGGTGGATTTCTTGCAGACATTTGCTTCTACAACTAGAATTAAATTTTCTGCCTTTGCCACTTCCTGTCCCAAGAAGCACCACAGTGCTGCCTGCTCAGTACCTAGGGAAGAGCACTTTCTATATTTTAATTAGGCCCTGACATCTGATATGGACTGTGAGTTCTGCTTTGCACACCTGCAGGCTACTGGCTGTAAATGCGGCCAGCCTATGTGGAGATTAGGAGTGCAGATGGAGACAGCAGTCATTTAATTTAATAGAGCAATTGTACAGGCCTTGTACAATGTACCATAATTGTGAAATGGGCGCCTGTCCCAATTCCAGGTACTCTGCATGGCTCCTTATGTAACACACACGTCACTCTCCTGTCGTTCTTTATAACAAACACAGTCAGTCAGAAGAGAAAATTGGTAGCAGAGCAGTCTTTGAAACCTTTCAGAGAAAAGGAAAGAGAAATGGGGCTCTGGGAAGAACACTGAATTTATAAAGACAACAAAATTTGCAAAGAATTTAAATGATCATTTCCCTCCTCTGTTAAACAAATGTGCCCTGCACAACTCCAATCTCATCTAATCACCTCTGTGTAGCAGAAGGGACACATCTGGCACCGAGAAGAAGGTAAGAGTGACAGGAGATGATTGGTGAGGTTCTGTGTGCACTTGTGTTTCCATGATGTGAGGAAGGATTGTCCTTTGCCCCTTACTGGAAGGCCAACTCAAGACAGAAGCCCTTCTGAAACACTGCTCTATTTGCCCCTAGGTCCCCAGTACTCACGATGTCTAATGTAGCTTATGTGCTCAATAAGCGTTTGTGTAAAGAAATGTTGAATAATAAGCCAACTGAGATTGTATGGCCAGGCCACTGAGACCCATTAGCTTCCTGAATGTGTCCTTCTGAATGTTTTCAAAGCTCTGAGCCCACTCCGGGTAACTTGCTGGAAAATTCCACCTGTCAGTATGTTAGCAGACTACAAAACTGGGGTGCTCCTATTTGTTAGGAAACATTGTTTCCTAATTATCTGTTGGATGCCTGCAGCATCTCAACTAGTTTATATTTTAGTAGGAGACAGGGCATTTGTAACATAGTGGCAAATGACAAAACAGAATGATGCCCAGTGTTGTGGTACTGATGAAGTGTCCAGAGGAGAGGAAATTCTCAATGGCTCAGGAAAGTGAGAAAGAATTTGCTTTAGACTGTGATGGAATGTAGTCAGAGAAACGGTGGAAAGCCTTCCAGATATATAGGAAAGGCAACATAAAGTGGTTAGCATACCTGGATCAATTTGGAAAACATTCTCCTAAGTAAAATATCACAATATTAGAAAAGCAAGCATAACATGTACTAATACAATTCGAAACGAGGCGATTAACAATCACAGACCCACATGAGAGAAAAGCACTTACATATTCAGAAAGGGAGGAGGGGAAGGGGTTCAGTAGGTTCCCACCCAGTGGGTACAATGCACCAACGTATGACACCCTCCCTGGGTAGAGAACACAGCTACACTCAGTACTTAACCTTACATGCATAAATTATCCAACCTGATGGTTTGTACCTTCATATTAATCTAAAATAATTAAAAATAAAAATAAAATTTAAAAAATAAAGTAGTCTTCATGTGTTTTAGACAGGCCTGATTTGCATTCCCAGCTTCATCATTTTTCCAATTTAGAAATTCAGGTAAATAGCATAATCTGCCTAAACTTCAGTTTTCTCTTTTAAAAAATGACAGTAATTGTGATGATGCCATATAACTTCCAGAAATAATTCGGATTAAAGGAGATAATATGTATAAAGGATTTAGCAAAATTCAAGACATGTAGTAAATGCTTAAAAATGATGATGATGGGAAGGAAAAGAAAGAGAATGATGACAATTGCTGAAAGCTTGGATGTCACTTTAATGACTGGGACACTGGGGTGGATTGGCCTGACTGGAGAAAAGGGAAGAGATACACGTACGTACCCAGGGAAGGAGTTAGGGATGGAGGAGACAGCATCTGGTAGGTAGAAGAATAAATTAAAAAAAATCTGGAAAACTGAAAAGTAGCAAAGAAATACTGAGAGCCACAAACATTCAGGACAGGAAGCTTCAGGGCTACTTGCAGGAACGCAAGAGAGTCAGACTCAAGAATGTCAGGCTCACCAAAGGGAAACCACAAATCTTTAAGGGAATAAATGCCAAAAATATCAAAGATACTGAGTTTACATATTTCTGCCAATGGTGGAAAAACAACTATCTCAAGTGATTACCATATTCACAAAGATGAAGACAAGCCCGCAGACACTAGCATAGCAAGAATCCAGGATTAAACTGTATTGTTGCAGAGGTTTCTGTGAAATAATCAAGGTTCTAATATTTTGAGGACCAGAACCAGCCAGGGTAACCTGTTATTTTTGGTCTACTGAGGATGGGCTTCCCCTCCCTATACTGGAAGTAAAGTATCATTTTTTGCTTCTACTGAAGTCATAGTTATAATCCATTTTATGGCCACAGATAATTTAATTACAAATCACAGACTTTGGAGTTAGACAGATTTGGGTTCAAATTAAATGGTGCTGTGAATTCAGACAAGTTGTTTAACATTTCTGGAGTTGTTTAACATTTGGTAAACAGTGATAAAAATACCTTTCTTGTTCTGTTTTATTTTTAAGTGGATTAAAATATAGGTAAGCACACTGCCTGACACATTGGGAGTATTCAATCAGAAAGATGCTTTTCTTCAGTTGCCCAAAATAGGACTTCATCAGATTGCTCAAGTGCTATAGAAAAAATGAAAATTCAAAGGTGAGAATATTGGCCCAGATGACCTGAGAGCCTGGAACTTCTGCAAGCTTGGAAAAGCTTCGGGAGATTGAGTGAGAGCAGGTGTCAAACTCCAGCTGCCTTTGCCATGATCTGTGTGGAAGTGTATGTATGAAATAACACCAATGTTGCCCTCAAGTCGTCTGTAGCAAAATGAGAAAAAGACTATGTAATACGTTTTCCATAAAGCTAAATTTATTTAACTTTAGAGACAATCATTCATTCTAAAATCATGTACTACCTACTGTTTTTGACAAAATGAAACCTTGATGAGAGTGAAAATAGCTTATTGTTTGTTTGTTTGTTTTTTAATGGCCTTTATTGGAAAAGGAAAAACTTGGCACATTGTTTGTTTGTTTGTTTGTTTTTTAATGGCCTTTATTGGAAAAGGAAAAATTTGGCAATGCTAGATCAATTCCCAAAATTTGTTTGAAAATTCTGTTGCAGCATATAATTCTAAAGGACGAGAACCTTGAACTGGAAAGCAGAAATTGCAGTTTTGCTGACTGGAATCTTAGGAGCAACCACAGTAACCTTTTATCCTCAGGTATGGTGTGTTCGGGTGTATCCAGAAAGCAATGTCTTTCTGGCTTGATTCTAGCTTGCTCAGTTATCAATTACTTTAACCTGCAAGCTCACAATTTAAAACCCAGTCATATCTCCTCTCACTGAAATAAAACTACTGCTGTTGTGAGTGTGTGTAAAGAGCCTGTGAGCAGTTAGTAAAGGAGGTGTGGACTTTTGTTCTAAAGTAACGAATTAGCAAATAGCTTAGACTACCTAATTTGCCTAGAATGAAATTTGATCCCTCTCTTGATGTACAGAATTTGGGAGCCATATTCTAAAACTGCTACCCTATTACCCCAAAAATAAGACATCCTCCGAAAATAAGACCTACTTACAGGAAAGGTAAGACATCCCCTGAAAATAAGAACTAGAGCATCTTTGGGAGCACACCTTAAAATAAGACACTGTCTTATTTTCGGGGAAACGGGGTAGTATTTTCCTTTGTTGTCTGAGGATACAATTCTGAGAACATTTTGTGAAATGCTAAAGACAGGGCCCACACAAGCTGGTGTAAATGCCTCCTATAGTGAGGACTGTGGTGGAAGGGTCAGGGGTCACGGGAGGACTCAAAAGCAAACCCTGGAACAGAGCCAGACAAGAAAATGAGAAATGAGTTACTGTAGTCAGACAGGAAACAGAATTTAAGGAAATTGGCATAATATTCAGATTTCTTCTCTGGAGGAAGATTTTTCTGGAAAGAAAGTAATTAGCCTTTGGTGAGGATGGAAGGTGAAGAATGAAATGTTTGCACAGAGGGAGTGAAAAAGAGATGTTTGGAGGGATAATCCTTTGAGTGTGGATGTACTGACTACTCCTTCCCCAACTGTTGCTGCAGTTATCTAGAAACATGAGTTCTGAGATTTGGAAAGTCCAGATTTAGAAAGACCTGAGATGTTTACCCATGCCTTGCTAAGTTCCGTAAAACACATGGAGAAATGACAAACAAGAAAGAGGAGGAGGAGGAAAAAAAAACACTGGCTCTGTTTTATTTTCTTTCTTCATATTCAGAAAAAGATAATTACAGACACATCATTCGTGGGTGACTAAGCTATTTTCTTATTATCTACATTAGAGACTTGGAATAAGTTACCATGCTGACCTGTGTTTCCTTCATGATAGAACTTTAGAACCAAAATGTTGCTCAATATGTGAATTGTCTGGTCAACCTGGTGGCTCATGCTTGAAATCCTAGCACTCTGGGAGGCCAAAGCAGAAGAATCCTTTGAGCTCAGGAGTTCAAGACCAGCCTGGGCAAAAGCGAGACTCCATCTCTACTAAAAATAAAAATTATCTGAGCATTGTGGGGAACGTCAGCTACTCAGAGGCTGAGGCAAAAGGATCACTTGAGCACAGGAGTTTGAGGTTGCTGTGAACTAGTCTAAGGCCATGGCACTCCATCTGAAAAGGTTCTGTCTCAAAAAAAAAAAAATTAATATGTGAATTGTCATTCCATAAGAGGCTTTGAAAAAAATTATAATATAGATTGATCTACCAGACAGATAGGCAGAACTTTCCTATCACAAAGGATACAAAATACTTAATGGTGTCTGTCCCTAGAATTTGATTCAAAGTCATATAATAAGGAAAACTCAGAAAAAATTAGAACATGAAAGGATGTTGAAAGACAAGTACATCCTCCTTTTGCAGATTGTTAAATCATAATTTCTGTCATCAATCAAGTATGTACTATTGCTAGGTGCCAGTCAGGGCTTTAAGTACATTATCTCATTTAATGTTCACAGAAGCCTGTGGTGTTGGCATTATTACACTAAGAAAACTGAGGCTTAAGGAAAGTAAGGTTTCACCTATTTTGGCTGACTACTTTGTGTTGAAATAGGTACTGTGATGGATAGTGCCCTGCTGTCGGCTATAAATACAAGAAATTCACTTTCAACACCATTCCCACCCTATATAGCTTGATTCTACCATTGGTAATTCTGACCATGACTAAGTTCCCCCATCTAGTGGAAATGTTCTTTCCTTGTAGCCTACTGCTATGAATAACCACTTGTACTGTATAGCAATGGTTCATAACCATGGTGATAGTGATTGTGCCTTAGTAGACATTTGGCAATGACTGGAGACAGTTTTGGTTGCCACACCTGGGGATGGGACAGAAGCCAAGAATGCTGTGAGACACCTGCAAGCACACTGTGTATGAGGTCCAGCTGCAGTGACCACATGAGTGCCTGCTTCCTTCAGCAAAGATGTATCCAGCTTAAAATGTAATGGTTCTGAGACTGAGAAAACCTGCTCTGTAGATACATGAAGCAAATTGAGTCACATTCTGTGTTAGCCTTTAAATCTCTGGAGAAAACACATCTAACCATCCATCTAACCAACCACTCTGTCCATGTGCACCCCCATCCTTACCACAATAACTCTCCAGTCTTCCTATACCTAACTTTTTTAATGCTCTACTCTTAAAAAATAGGCTCAGAAGTGAGTGGTATATGAACCACCCAAGTTCATATACTAGTAAACAATACATTTCAGCACTAGATCTGAGATTAACCAGTTTCTATTTCGACTATCTCCCACTGTATCATGTCTAATCTTTCAGTCTGTTGGTTGAGAATAAAGGTGAATAATATAACGTCTCTATTCTCACAAAGTTTATACTCCAATAACCATTAACCTACTGTCTCCCCTACCCATGTATAAATTATATCCTCTACTATGATTTGATTTTTTTCATGCCCATTTTTAAAGTAAATGAAAAGATTTGCACACTGAAGGCCCTCAAAGGAAAGCATAATTACTTGTATTTCAAATAAAAATCTGTGCCTATAAATCAAAAGAGCAGACTAGAGCATGCAAAAGTGAACCCACACAATTGATTTTGACAAAGGTACCAAGGCAATCCAATGGGAAAAGGCTAACTTTCCAAAAAATGGTGTTAGGAAAATTAGATAGTCACATGCAAAAAAATCAACCTCGAACCTTACTGCACTGCACATCATAAAAATTAAATCAAAATGGATCATAAATATAAATTTAAGGTCTAAAATTACCAAACATCTAAAAAAATGTAAAAGAAAGTGTTGGTGAACTTGGGGATGGCAAAGATTTCTTAAATGCAACAGGAGAGCACAAACTATACAAGAAAAACATTAATAATTCAAATTTTATAAAGTCAAAACCTCTCACTTCAAAATACAGTGTTATAAAAATAAAGCAAGGTATAAACTGGTAGAAAATATTTGCATGACATGTATTCAACAAAGGACCTATATCAAAACATGTATAGAACATCCATAAATTAAAAGTAAGACAAATAATCCACTAAAAATTTAAGAAGATATTTAATCAGACACATCACCAAAAACTCCAAAAGAAACAATTACAGAAGTAAAACACATGAAAAGATGTACAACATCTTTGGTCTATAAGGAAACGCAAATTAAAACTGGAGTGGCATACCACTACAACCTACTCAAATGACTAACAACTAAAAATACTAGCTATACCAAGTATTGTCAAGAAAGTGGAACCACTGGAACTCTGATACACTCCTGCTGGGAATGTAAAATGATAAAATAACTTAACGGTCTGGCAGTTTCTTAAAAAGTATCTCCTATACAACTGAGCTATTGCTCTGCTAAATGTTTATCCAAGAGAAAAGAAAATTGCATCCACACAATGATTTATAGGCAAATGTTCAAATTAGCTTTATTTATAAAAGTCAAAAACTATAAACAACCCAAATGTCTATCTATAGGAATATTGATAAATTATGACATATCCACATACAATAAAAAGGAAAGAATTACTGACACACATGACAATATAATCTCAAAATAATTACACCTAATCAAAAAAGTCAGATCCCTCATGAGCAAAACATAAAACATACATAAAGCAAATGGCCCATAGAACAGAAAGTATATCAGTGGTTCCCTGGAAGACAGAGGTGGGAAGAGATGGGGACATCTATAGGGGTAAAAGGAAACTTTTGGGGTGATGGATATGCTCATTCTCTTGGTAGTAATGATGATTTTAAGAGTGTATACGTATGTCAAAAGTCATCAGATTGTATGCTTTTTGAATACAGTCAGGCACCGCATATTTGGTCAATGATAGATTACATATGTGACTTTGATCTGGTGTTATACTGTGTTTCTTGCAGTTTTTCTGTGTTTAGATACACAAATAACGTCCCACTGTGTTGAGGTGCCTGAGTATCATCAGTACAGTCACATGCTGTACAGGTTTGTAGCCTGGGAGCAACAGGTCGTACCATGCACCTAGATACGTAGTAAGCTATACTGTGTAGGTTTCTACACTATGAAGTTCATGCAACAAAATTGTCTTACTATACATGTCTCAGAATTTATCCCCATTCATTATGTAACACGTGACTATGTGTAGTGTATTGTACCTCAATTATACCTTAATAAAACTGTAGGAAAATGAAATAAAGCAAAATAAAATTTATTTTTATTTTATTTATTTTTTATTTTATTTTTTATTGTTAAATCATAGCTGTGTACATAAGTGCAATTGCCTGTACCCATACTAAGATGCACCATAGATGTGGCCCCACCCATTACCCTCCCTCCACCAAAACCTCCTCCCTCCCTTACCCTTCCTTGGCCCTTTCCCCATAGTCTTGTGCTATAGTTGGGTTATAGTCTTCATGTGAAAGATATAATTTAGCTTCATAGTAGGGCTGAGCACATTGGATACTTTTTCTTCCATTCCTGAGATACTTTGCTAAGAAGAATATGTTCCAGCTCCATCCATGTAAATATGAAAGAGGTAAAGTCTCCATCTTTCTTTAAGGCTGCATAGTATTCCATGGTATACATGTACCACAGTTTGCTAGTCCATTCGTGGGTCGATGGGCACTTGGGCTTCTTCCATGACTTAGCAATTATGAATTGGGCTGCAATAAACATTCTGGTACAGATGTCTTTGTTATATTGTCATTTTTGGTCTTCTGGGTATAAACCTAGTAAAGGAATTATAAGATCAAATGGCAGGTATATCTTTAGGTCTTTAAGTATTCTCCAAACATCCTTCCAGAAGGAACCTATTAGTGGGCATTCCCACCAGCAGTGTAGAAGTGTGCCCTTTCCTCCACATCCACACCAACATTTCTGGTTTGGGGATTTTGTTATGTGGGCTACTCTTACTGGGATTAGGTGATATCTCAGAGTACTTTTGATTTGCATTTCAATGATGGTTAAGGATGATGAGCTTTTTTTCATGTGTTTGTAGATTTTGCATGGGTCTTCTTTAGAGAAGTGTCTCTTTACATCCCTTGCCCACCCTGATATGGGGTCACGTGTTCTTTTCTTGCTAATAAATTTGAGTTCTCTGTGGATTCTGGTTATTAGACCTTTATCGGAGGTATAACGTGCAAATATTTTCTCCCATTCTGAGGGCTGTCTGCTTGCTTTAGTCACTATGTTCTTGGCTGTGCAGAAGCTTTTTAGTTTGATCAGGTCCCAGTAGTGTATTTCTGATACTGCTTCAATTGCCTGGGGAGTCCTCCTCATAAAATATTCACCCAGGCCGATTCTTCAAGAGTTTTCCCTGCACTATCTTCAAGTATTTTTATAGTTTCATGCCTTAAGTTTAAATCTTTTATCCAGTGAGAGTCTATCTTAGTTAATGGTGAAAGGTGTGGGTCCAGTTTCAATCTTCTACAGGTTGCCAGCCAGTTCACCCAGCACCATTTGTTAAATAGGGAATCTTTTCCCCACTGAATGTTTTTAATTGGCTTGTCAAAGATCAAATAACGGTAAGTAGCTGGATCCATCTCTTGGTTCTCTATTCTGTTCCAGACATCTACTTCTCTGCTTTGATGCGAGTACCATGCTGTTTTGATCACTATGGATTTATAGTACAGTCTCAGGTCTGGTAGCATGATTCCTCCTGCTTTGTTTTTATTGCTCAGTAATGTTTTGGCTATTCAAGGTTATTTCTGATTCCATATAAAACGAAGTATTATTTTTTCAAGATCTTTAAAGTATGACAATGGAGCTTTAATAGGAATTGCATTAAAATTATATATTGCTTTGGGCAGTATGGACATTTTAACAATGTTGAATCTTCCCAGCCATGAGCATGGTATGTTTTTCCATCTGTTAACATCTTTGGCTATTTCTTTTCTTAGAGTTTCATAGTTCTCTTTGTAGAGATCTTTCACGTCCTTTGTTAGGTATACTCCCAAATATTTCATCTTCTTTGGCACTACTGTGAAAGGAATAGAGTCCTTGACTGGACTCAAGTCCTTTCCTTGAAAGGAAACAGTCCTTGACTGTTTGTTCGGCTTGGTTATTGTTGGTATATATAAAGGCTACAGATTTATGGGTGTTGATTTTGTAGCCTGAGACGTTGCTATTTTCCTTGATCACTTCTAAAAGTTTTGTAGTAGAATCCCTAGTGTTTTCCAGACATACGATCATATCATCTGCGAAGAGTGAAAGTTTGATCTCTTCTGACCCTAGTGGATACCCTCGATCGCCTTTTAGTCCCTAATTGCAATGGCTAAAACTTCCATTACAATGTTAAAGAACAATGGAGACAATGGGCAACCTTGCCTGATTCCTGATCTAAGTGGAAATGATTTCAATTTATCTCCATTCAATACGCTATTGGCTGTGGGTTTGCTGTAGATGGCCTCTATTAGTTTAATAAATTTCCCTTCTATACCAATTTTCATAAGTGCTTTGATCATGAAAGGATGCTGGATATTATCAAAAGCTTTTACCGCATCAATTGAAAGAATCATATGGTCTTTATTTTTAAGTTTGTTTATGTGTTGAATTACGTGTATAGATTTATGTATATTGAACCAGCCTTGAGACACTGGTATAAATTTGACTTGGTCATGGTATATAATTTTTTTGATGTGTTGTTGGATTCTGTTTGTTAGGATCTTATTGAGTATTTTAGCATCAATATTCATTAGTGATATTGGTCTATAATTTTCTTTTCTTGTTGGATCTTTCCCTGGTTTGGGGATCAAGGTGATGTTTGCTTCGTAGAATGTGCTGGGTAATATTCCTTCTTTTTCTATATTTTGGAAGAGGTTTAGTAGTATAGGTACTAGTTCTTCTTTAAATGTTTGGTAGAATTCTGACATAAAGCCATCTGGTCCTGGGCTTTTCTTTTTAGGGACATTTTGTATAGTTGATGCTATTTCAGAACTTGATATAGGCCTATTCAACATTTCCACTTCGTTCTGGCTAAGTCTTAGTAGGTGGCGTGCTTCCAGGTATTGGTCGATTTCTTTCAGATTTTCATGTTTGTGAGAGTAGAGTTTCTTCTAGTACTCATTAAGGATTTTTTCAATTTCTGAGGGGTCTGTTGTTATTTCATCATTACCATTTCTGATTGATGAAATTAGAGATTTTACTCTTTTTTTCCTGGTTAGGTTGGCCAAAGGTTTATCTATTTTATTGATCTTTTCAAAAAAACAGCTTTTGGATTTATAGATCTGTTGTATAATTCTTTTGTTTTCAATTTCATTTAATTCTGCTCTGATTTTGGTTATTTCTTTTCTTCTGCTGTGTTTGGGGTTGAAGTGTTCTTCTTTCTCCAGTTGCTTGAGATGTTCCATTACATTATTGACTTTCTCTCTTTCTGTTTTCTTGAGGAAGGCTTGCAGTGCTATAAATTTCCCTCTTAGGACTGCCTTTGCAGTATCCCAGAGGTTCTGATAATTGTTGTCTTGATTGTTGTTTTGTTCCAAAAATATGGTGATTTCCTTCTTAATCTCGTCTATAACCCATGTATCCTTCAACATAAGGTTGTTTAGCTTCCATGTTTTTGTATGGGTATGCAGGTTCCTGTTGTTATTTACTTCAACTTTTATTCCATGATGGTGTGAGAAGATGCAAGGAATAATTTCTATTTTTTTAAATTTGCTGAGGTTAGATTTGTAGCCTAGGATCTGGTCAATTTTGGGCTGGTGAGAAGAATGTGTATTCAGTTTTTTTGGGATGAAATGTTCTGTAGATGTGTGTTAAGTCCAGATGTTGAATGGTTGAGTTTAAATCTAAAATTTCTTTGCTTAGCTTCTTTTTGGAGGATCTATCCAGGACTGCTAAAGGGGTGTTAAAATCTCCACCTACTATGGAAGTGGAGGAAATCGAGTTGCTCATTTCTGTTAGAGTTTCTCTTATAAATTGAGGTGCATTGTGGTTGGATGCATAAATATTAATGATTGAGATCTCATCATATTGAGTATTACCTTTAATAAATATGAAGTGTCCATCCTTATTCTCAATTATTTTGGTTGGTTTAAAGCCTATTGCGTCTGCAAACAGGATTGCAATGCCTGCTTTTTTCTGCTTTCCATTTGCCTGGAATATAGATGACCATCCCTTCACCTTGAGTCTATATCTGTCTTTTAATGTAAGATGCGATTCTTGGATGCAGCAAATATCCGGCTTGAGTTTTTGTATCCAGTCCGCCAACCTACGCCTCTTTAGAGGACAATTTAAACCACTCACATTAATTGAGAGTATTGATAAGCCTTTCGAGAGACTGGTGGACATTTTTAATCCTTTTGCAACTGTGGAAGTTGGAATTTGATCAAAAATTTTGGGGGTGGTTTTACTTTTGTGGTGGAGAATTGCACTGGTCTTTATGGAGGATAGGTCTAAGAATGTATGGAAGTATTTAATTTCTCCATCATAAATGAAGCTCAGTTTAGCTGGGTACAGGATCCTGAGTTGAAAGTTATTTTGTTTTAGGAGATTAAAAGTCGATGACCATCCTCTTCTAGCTTGAAAGGTTTCAGCAGAGAGCTCTGGAGTTATTCTGATATTCTTCCCCTTGTAGGTAATGGTTTTCTTTCATCTGGCAGCTTTCAGAATTTTCTCCTTCATATTAACTGTAGTGATTGATTGTAGTGATTGATTATGATGTGTCTGGGGAATGTCTTATTTCGGTTAAGTTATGCTGGAGTTCTGAAACTGTCTGCTATCTGAATTTCGGAATCTCTTGGCAAGTCTGGAAAGTTCTCCTTCATAATCTCATGGAGAAGAGACTCTGTGCCTTGTGAAGCCACTTCGTCACTTTCGGGGATCCCTATAAGATGAATATTGGTTTTCTTCAAATTATCCGAGAGCTCTCTGAGAGAGTGGTTTGTTTTTGCTCTCCATTTCTCTTCTTCTTGAGGGTTTGGGAGCATTTGAAAGCTTTGTCTTCAATGTCAGAAATCCTTTCTTCTGCTTGCTCCATTCTGTTACTGAGGGATTCTACTGTGTTTCTCAGATCTTGAGGGATGCAATTTCTTGTCTCAATGTGTTGAAATCTTTGGTCATTTGGTCTTTGATCCATTGAATTCTTGATAACTTTTGGAATTCTAATTTGATCTTATTTGCTATCCAGATCCTGAATTCAATTTCTGACATCTCAGCTATTTGTTTGTGCATGGGGTCTTGTGCTGTTTCTGCCCATTGATCCTTGGGGGAGTTGATCTACTCTGATTATTCATATTGCCAAAGTTTTTCTGTTGATTTCGCCTCATGATTGTTCTTCACCATTGCCTCTGGCTGTCCTCAGAGTTGGGGAGGTGTCTCTCCAAGATTAGACCCCAGTGGGATCACTCTATTATTGCTGGATCTTTGTAGGGCGTGACCCTGTGTAGTTCCTCTGGGGCTGCTCTAGCTAGGGAGTTCTGGTTGTGACACACCTGGATCCAGCAACAGGGCTGGGGGTGGTGCGCACGGTTCTGGGAGTGCCAGGTGCCCAGTGACTTTGGCACAGAGAGCCCAAAGCTCCAGCAGTCTCTGGCCAGGAGAAGAGCTCTGCGCAGAGGCAGGGAGGGCTCCAAAGGGCACACAGCTACCAGAGTCACTGTCCAGATGAACGGGCTAGTATGGAAGCTGGGAGGACACAGGAGGGAGGATGCAGGGTTGCGTGGCTCCACGCAGTTCCCGGTCAAGGAATGCAGAGGCCCCGTGGGTGTGGGTCACCGGTTGGGGGTTGCTGCACAGCTCTTATGGAGGACTGGGCGGCACCCAGCCCAGGAGTTTGAGGTTGCTATCAGCTATGATATCACGACACTCTACCCAGGGCAATAGTCCAAGGCTCCAGGGTGCCAAAACTGTCTCACTCTGCCCCTAAGGGTTAAGGCTGTAAAGCAGCTCAGTCCCTGCCTTTAGGCTGCTCAGTCAGTAGGTTACTTTGACCCACCCAATCCTTGCTCTGAGACCCTGAGGGCGGAGCTTGCCGGGGTAGTTCTTTCACAATGACTTCCTGCACCCAGTTCAGTGGCTCAGTCTGGGGCCCCAGACAATGCCCAAAGTTCTCCACACTCCTGCTCAAGGTCTCCCCAAGGCAGTTCAACTGAGTGCCAAGTCCAAGAACACCAAAACAGTTCACAGGTAAGGCCTTTCCGGTTTGCAGTCTCACTGCTGCTTGTACTTATGGTTGCCAGCGTGATTAGGTCGATGGAACACACGCAACCACTTGCCAGTTTTCCACTGTTTTTGTCCTCCTCTTTGGGTCCAGAAGTCCCTTGCTGGCTTCCTGTATCCTCAAATGGATGATTATAGGCCGATCCCACCGGCCAGAGATGCCTGGAGTCTTGTCTTCCCAGACTCCCTGTTCCCAGTTGCAGGGAAGTTGTTACCATCTTTCAAATAAAAATTTTTTGAAGTGTAAAGCAGTTGTCTTTTGGCCCCTTTCCCCATTTGAGGGGCTGCAGCATCTGTTTCTATCCCTGCTGGCTTCCTTTAGTGCCTGCCCTGTCATCACAAGGAGAGTTCTGCGGGTCTAGTCATTGGTGATCAGCCGGCCCATCCAAAAAGAACTGAAAAAGCAACAAATGCTTAGATAGTGCACATAGGTGACATTGGTGGCCTCATTTGGGGCAATCTTCATCAAGCATAGATTGAGTTACACCATTCATTTTGGAATTAAAGGCACAGCTTGGAACTCATGAGTCCCAACCTGCCAAAAGGCAGTGTCTAAGCACTTCTTTCATTTCCATAGGCCTTTGTCACACTTCACCCTTGAGTCTCATTTTCTGTCTTTATTTGTGCCCCCAATTATGTGTCTTTGAAAACTTATTTGTTTTGACTTTTCGGTGTCCCTCTCCTGACCAACAAGCAGTGAAACCCTGAGTCACGTAAAGATTACAGCTCATCAAGACGGATTTATTTCACAGCAAATGTCTTCTTGAGTACAGCTTAAGCATGTCTTTGAGAGTTAGGGTTACATGGACAGTGTTTGGGAAGGTGATGAAGATGCTCCTTGACATATTTTTATCATTTTACCATCAATTTTCTCTATGTCTGTAGATATTAAACAGAAAATGGCTATAATTGATCTTAAAATTGAAAGGCTGCCTGCTATACTAGAAATTGCCATAAACTTTTGTGCCCAAATCTGGACTAAAAGACTATTTGTATAATTTTTGGGCAAGTTTCTTAACTTCTGTGAATCTCAGTTTTCTCTTCTTTAATGGAGATGCAAACAACTCATCACCAGAAATTGGCATTTAATCAGTCCTGGGATATGGCCTGGGCTTTGAAATTTTTCTCAAGTGATCCTAATGCATAAGCAAGTTTGAAAACCACTGGATTAATCTAAAGAGAAGATAGGAACCAGGGGCAGTGGTTGTACAGGCAGTACCTGTAATCTCAGCTACTCCAGGAGACCAGCCTGAGCAACATAACAAGAGATCTCTTTCTCTTAAAAAAAAAAAAAGAGAGAGAAGATGGTGGACTGAAGCCAGATTTCCACAGGCTCCCATCCAGAAGGAGAGTTAAAGGACAAAAATTTAGTAAGTATCCTGGTGGATTTGAGCTGCACCAAGAGAGAAGGTTGAAGAATGCACACCAACAGCGCTGAGGCAAGCTGTGATCACAAGGACGCAAACAAAAGGTACAAAATCCATCACCAAGTGGACGGGAGTCCCCCTCCCCCATGAGACCAGCTCAAGAGCCCCACAATTAAACAAACGGGCAGAAATTAAAGTCCCTCCCACTACACTCCATGGGAGAGACCTTCTAAAAACTGGACCTACCTCCCCTACTAGGGTGCCATGGCATTCTCCTGCCAGGCATAAAACTGTATAAAACTTTAAATATCCTTTGCCGGCAACCCTGAACCCCCAACACTTTCTTTCCACTCACACTGAGGTCTGGAGGCCTGTCCCCCAGGAGTTCGGATTCTTGGGTGATTTCTCAAGGGGAGTGGACAGTCCCTGAGCTGCAACTGGTCAGCGCTGACTCTGAGGCATGCGAGTGAGGAGAGGGCACCCGGCTAAGGGGGAGTCACGCCTCGGTGGCACTTCCCTGCAGTGCGGTGCAGCAGCCCTCCCCGGGCAACAATGCGGCCAGGCATAAATCTGAATGAAACTCTAGCTTTCCCACTGAGCTCCCAGCACTCCCCCCCCACTCTCACTCGGGGACTGGGAGCCTGTCCCCCAGGAGTTCGGATCCTTGGGTGATTTTTCGAGGGGAGTGCACAGTGCCCGAGCTGCGACTGGTCAGCACTGACTCTGAGACACACGAGCGAGGAGAGGGCACTCTGCTGAGCGGGAGTCAAGCCTTGGCGGCACTTCTCTGCGGTGTGGTGCAGCAGCCCTCCCAGGGCAACAATATGGCCAGGCATAAAACTGAATAAAACTCTAGCTTCCCAGCTGAGCTCCCAGCACTCCCCCCCACACTCACGCGGGATCTGGGGGCCTGGCCCCCAAGAGTTTGGATCCTTGGGAGATCTCTTGAGGGGTGTGGACAGAGCATAAACTGTGGCCCATCAGTGCTGACTCTGGGGTGCGAGACAGAGGAGAAAAGGGTTGGCTGGGTGCCCACACCAGAACGGCAGTTACTGGAGGCAAATCAACAGCCATTTTTTTTTTAACAGCAAAAATGGCTCATTTCTGGATATTCTGAAGCCACACCCCCTGTCTCCCTGGGCAACCAGAGGAGGCCACCAGTGAGCAAAGGATTTGCGTGACGCCTCTCACAAACCCGGGAAGCTTCCAGGGCAGGGCCAACTCAGAGAGGTAATCAGACAAAAACCTCCAACAGCAAAGTCATTTGAACTCAGAACAGCCCATCTTCTGCAGGCGATTTTAGCAGAAACAGAGACAGAATCCCGCAAAGTTGTCTGTTCTGTTCTGTTCTGTTCTTTTAGCAACATCAATCAGGGACAGGGCTAAGCCTGAGTGAACACCTCCCCCACACCACCTGCATCAAGCACTCAAAGACGTCAGGTCCCACCTCCTCCTGCTAAATAGCAGCAGACTGCAGGGGCCTGGAAGATTTCCGTGCAATTCAGGCAGGTGCAAACCCCTGGAGTATCTGTTCACTACAGGCAACTGGGTTAGCCATCTGCAGACATACCAGTGACTGGGTCCGACGGAGGGGCAAAGTGGGGAAGGAGACATCAACCTTCCCAGACTGATCTATTTGCTAGGTGGCTCCTCCTGACTCCACGCAGCACTGGAGGAAGCCATATCAGAGTAGTCACCAGACCCCTGTGATCCAGTTCCAGAAACCTCTTGAACTCTCCCACCCAAGACAGGTGCCAACTGAGACAATTGATTTGGACCTTTTGAACTGAACTAATAGACTGAGGATTTTTCAGGCAGTGGCCTGGGTATGCAGTTGTAGGAAGGTTTGATTTTCCTTTTCCAATTGGTGCCAGAGGTGGGTGGGCGGGGTGACTTAATTGCTGGTTTTTCCACACAGCTGAGACTTCAAGCCAGAGTAAATGTTACAATAGGATCAAACAGAAAACAGCTGAAAACAAGACAGAACCACTTTGTCCCACCACACAAGACAGGGCCCCAGTTTCTCAGGCCACAACACTGTACTACGGGCCCTCAATAAAGCCCCAGGGGAAAAATCAAAGGGAGTAAAATAACCATGGGGCAGAATCCGTGGAAAAACTCTGGTAACATGAATAACCAGAATATATCAACCCCCCCCAAGAAAAGATACGGCAGATGTAATTGAAGATCCCATTAATAAACAACTGGCTGAGATGTCAGAAATTGAATTCAGAATTTGGATTGTAGACAAGATTAATAAAATGGAATTAGGAATTCGAGGAGAAATTCAAAAGTTGTCTCAAGAATTTAACGAATTTAAAGACGAAACCATCAAAGACTTAGACAAACTGAAGCAAGAATTTACAGCCCTCAAAAATATGAAAAATACAGTAGAATCCTTCAGCAACAGAATGGAGCAAGCAGAAGAGATGATTTCTGACACTGAAGATGAAGTCTTCAAACACTCCCAATCTCTCAAAGAGGAAGAGAAATGGAGAGCAAAAATGGATTATTCACTCAGAGAACTCTGGGATAATTAGAAGAAAAGTAATATATGAATAATTGGGATTTCTGAGAATGATGAAGTGGCCTCGCTGGGCACAGAGGCCCTTCTGCATGAAATTATGAAAGAAAATTTTCCAGACATGCCTAGAGAATCTGAAACTCAGATAGCAGAGAGCTTCAGAACCCCAGCACGATTCAACCATAATAAGTCATCCCCCAGGCATATCATAATTAGCTTCACTAAAGTTAATATGAAAGAGAAGATTCTCAAAGCAACCCGGCAAAAGAAAACCATTACGTACACAGAAAAGAATATTAGAATAACTGCAGATCTCTCTGCTGAAACTTTTCAAGCCAGAAGAGGGTGGTCATCGACTTTTAACCTCCTAAACAAAGTAACTTTCAACCCAGGATCTTGTATCCAGATAAATTAAGTTTCATTTATGATGGAGAAATTAAATACTTCAATGACATTCGTATGTTGAAAAAAATTTGCCATAAGTAAACCAGCTCTTCAGGATATTCTCAGACCTATCCTCCACAATGACCAACCCAATGCTGTACTACAAACGTAAACTCACTCAGAAACGTCGGCTCAAACTCCCACTTCCACACTGGCGAAAGGATTACAAATGTCCACTGGACCTTTGAAAAACTCGATACCCAAAATTCCACCAGACTTATCAATACTCTCCATTAATGTGAACGGCTTAAACTGCCGTCTAAAGAGGCATAGGTTAGCTGATTGGATACAAAAACTCAAGCCAGATATTTGTTGCATACAAGAGTCACATCTTAACTTAAAAGACAAATACAGACTCAGGGTGAAAGGATGGTCATCCATATTTCAGGCAAATGGTAATCAGAAAAAAGCAGGTGTTGCAATTTTATTTGCAGATACAGTAGGCTTTAAACCAACAAAAGTAAGGAAGGACAAGAATGGTCACTTCATATTTGTTAAGGGTAATACTCAATATGATGAGATCTCAATTATTAATATCTATGCACCCAACCAGAATGCACCTCAATTTATAAGAGAAACTCTAACAGACATGAGCAACTTGATTTCCTCCAGCTCCATAATCGTCGGAGATTTCAACACTCCTTTGGCAGTGTTGGATCGATCCTCCAGAAAGAAGCTGAGCAAAGAAATCTTAGATTTAAACTTAACCATCCAATATTTAGATTTCGCAGACATCTACAGAACATTTCATCCCCAAAAACTGAATACACATATTTCTCATCAGCCCACGGAACTTACTCCAAAATTGACCACATTTTAGGTCAGAAGTCTAACCTCAGTAAATTTAAAGGAATAGAAACTATTCCTTGCATCTTCTCGGACCATCATAGAAAAACTTGAACTGAATAACAACATGAATCTGCATACTCATACAAAAACATGGAAGTTAAATAACCTTATGCTGAATGACAGCTTGGTCAGAGATGAGACTAAGAAAGAAATCACCAATTTTTTGGAACAAAACGACAATGAAGACACAAACTATCAGAACCTCTGGGACACTGCAAAGGCAGTTCTAAGAGGGAAATTTATAGCACTGCAAGCCTTCCTCAAGAGAACTGAAAGAGAGGAAGTTAACAACTTAATGGGACATCTCAAGCAACTGGAAAAGGAAGAACATTCCAACCCCAAACCCAGTAGGAGAAAAGAACTAACCAAAATTAGAGCAGAATTAAATGAAATTGAAAACAAAAGAATAATACAACAGATCAATAAATCAAAAAGCTGGTTTTTTGAAAAGGTCAATAAAATAGATAAACCTCTGGCCAACCTAATCACAAAAAAAGAGTAAAATCTCTAATATCATCAATCAGAAACAACAAAGACGAAATAACAACAGACTCATCAGAAATCCAAAAAATCCTTAATGAATATTACAAGAAACTTTATTCTCAGAAATATGAAAATCTGAAGGAAATGGACAGAAACTTGGAAGCACGTCACCTTCCAAGACTTAGCCAGAATCAAGTGGAAATACTGAACAGGCCCATGTCAAGTTCAGAAATAGCATCAACTATACAAAACCTCCCTAAAAAGAAAAGCCCGGGACCAGATGGTTTCACATCAGAATTCTACCAAACCTTTAAAGAGGAATTAGTACCTATATTACTCAACCTGTTCCAAAAGGTAGAAAAAGAAGGAAGACTACCCAACACGTTCTATGAAGCAAACATCAGCCTGATCCCCAAACCAGGAAAAGACCCAGCAAGAAAAGAAAAGACCAATATCACTAATGAATATAGATGCAAAAATATTCAACAAGATCCTAACAAACAGAATCCAGCAACACATCAAACAAATTACACACCATGACCAAGTTGGTTTTATCCCAGGGTCTCAAGGCTGGTTCAATAGCCGTAAATCTGTGAATGTAATTCAACACACAAACAAATTAAAAAACAAAGACCATATGATTCTCTCAATTGATGCGGAAAAAGCTTTTGATAATATCCAGCATCCCTTCATGATCAGAACACTCAAGAAAATTGGTCTAGAAGGGACTTTTCTTAAACTGATAGAGGCCATCTACAGCAAACCCACAGTCAATATCATATTGAATGGAGTTAAATTGGAATCATTTCCACTCAGATCAGGAACCAGACAAGGCTGCCCATTTCTCCATTGCTTTTTAACATTGAAATGGAAGTTTTAGCCACCGCAATTAGGAAACAAAAGGCAATCAAGGATATCCATATAGGGTCAGAAGAGATCAAACTTTCGCTCTTCGCAGATGATATGATTGTGTATCTGGAAAACACTAGGGACTCTAATACAAAACTCCTAGAAGTGATCAAGGAATACAGCAGCGTCTCAGGTTACAAAAATCAACATCCATAAATTGGTAGCCTTTATATACACCAACAACAGTCAAGTTGAAAAAGCAGTTAAGGACTCTATCCCATTCACAGTAGTGCCAAAGAAGATGAAATATTTTGGAATTTACCTAACAAAAGACATGAAAGATCTCTATAAAGAGAACTATGAAACTCTAAGAAAAGAAATAGCTGAAAATGTTAACAAATGGAAAAACATACCATGCTCATGGGTGGGAAGAATAAACGTTATTAAAATGTCTATACTACCCAAAGCAATATATAATTTCTTTTTTTGTTGTTTTTTATTAAATCATAACTGTATACATTGATATGATCATGGGGCATCATACGCTCGCTTCATAAACCATTTGACACATTTTTATCACAGTGGTTAACATAGCCTTTCTGGCGTTATCTCAGTTACTGTGCCAAAACATTTACATTCTACATTTACCAAGTTTCGCAAATACCCCTGTAAGATGCACCACAGGTGTGGTCCCACCGATCCCCCTCACTCTACCCACCCCCCCTTCCCACTTCCCCCTATTGTTAAGTTGTAGCTGGGTTATAGCTTTCATGTGAGAGTCCCAAATTAGTTTCATAGTAGGGCTGTGTACATTGGGTACTTTTTCTTCCATTCTTCGGATACTTTACTAAGAAGAATATGTTCCAGCTCCATCCATGTAAACATGAAAGAGGTAAAGTCTCCATCTTTCTTTAAGGCTGCATAGTATTCCATGGTATACATATACCACAATTTATTAATCCATTCGTGGATCGATGGGCACTTGGGCTTTTTCCATGACTTAGCAATTATGAATTGGGCTGCAATAAACATTCTGGTACAAATATCTTTGTTATGTTGTGATTTTTGGTCTTCTGGGTATATGCCCAGCAGAGGATTTACAGGATTGAATGGCAGATCTATTTTTAGATCTCTGAGTGTTCTCCATATATCTTTCCAAAAGGAATGTATTAATTTGCATTCCCACCAGCAGTGCAGAAGTGTTCCCTTTTCTCCGCATCCACGCCAACATCTCTGGTCTTGAGATTTTGTGATATAGGCTAGTCTCAGTGGAGTTAGATGATATCTCAAAGTAGTTTTGATTTGCATTTCTCTGATGATTAAAGATGATGAGCATTTTTTCATATGTCTGAAGGCCTTGCGCCTGTCTTCTTCAGAGAAGTTTCTCTTCAAATCCCTTGCCCAGCCTGCGATGGGATCCCTTGTTTTTTTCTTGCTGATGCATTTGAGTTTTCTGTGGACTCTGGTTATTAAACCTTTGTCAGAGATATACCCTGCAAATATCTTCTCCCATTCTGAGGGCTGTCTGCTTGCTCTGCTTACTGTGTTATTAGCTGTGCAGAAGCTTTTTAGTTTGATCAAGTCCCAGTAGTGCATTTTTGAAGCTGCTTCAATTGCCCGGGGGGTTCTCCTCATGAAATACTCACCCAGACCAATTTCTTCAAGGGTTTTCCCTGCATTCTCCTCTAGTATTTTTATAGTTTCATGTTTTAAGTTTAAATCTTTAATCCAATGAGAGTCTATCTTAGTTAATGGTGAAAGGTGTGGGTCCAATTTCAGTCTTCTGCAGGATGCCAGCCACTTCACCCAGCACCATTTGTTAAATAGGGAATCAGTGGGGACTGAATGTTTTTAATTGGCTTGTCAAAAATCAAATAGTGGTAAGTAGCTGGATTCATCTCTTGGTTCCCTATTCTGTTCCAGATATCTACTTCTCTATTTTTGTGCCAATATCATGCTGTTTTGATCACTATCGATTTGTAGTAAAGTCTGAGGTCTGGTAGTGTGATTCCTCCTGTTTTGTTTTTATTTCTGAGTAATGTCTTGGCTATTTGAGGTTTTTTCTGATCCATATAAAACGAAGTAATGTTTTTTCAAGATCTTTAAAATATGACAGTGGAGCTTTAATAGGGAGTGCGTTGAAATTATATATTGCTTTGGGTAGTATGGACATTTTGATAATGTTGATTCTTCCCAGCCATGAGCATGGTATGTTTTTCCATTTGTTAACATTTTCAGCTATTTCTTTTCTTAGAGTTTCATAGTTCTCTTTATAGAGATCTTTCACGTCTTTTGTTAGGTAAATTCCCAAATATTTCATCTTCTTTGGCACTACTGTGAATGGGATAGAGTCCTTAACTGCTTTTTCAATTTGACTGTTGTTGGTGTATATAAAGGCTACCGATTTATGAATGTTGATTTTGTAACCTGAGACGCTGCTGTATTCCGTGATCACTTCTAGGAGTTTTGTATTAGAGTCCCTAGTGTTTTCCAGATACACAATCATATCATCTGCGAAGAGCAAGAGTTTGATCTCTTCTGACCCTATATGGATACCCTTGATCGCCTTTTCTTCCCTAATTGCGGTGGCTGAAACTTCCATTACAATGTTGAAAAGCAATGGAGACAATGGGCAGCCTTGTCTGGTTCCTGATCTGAGTGGAAATGATTCCAATTTAACTCCATTCAATATGATATTGGCTGTGGGTTTGCTGTAGATGGCCTCTATCAGTTTAGTAAATGTCCCTTCTATACCAGTTTTCTTAAGTGTTCTGATCATGAAGGGATGCTGGATATTATCAAAAGCTTTTTCTGCATCAATTGAGAGAATTATATGGTGTTTGTTTTTTAATATGTTTATGTGCTGAATTACATTTATAAATTTACGTATATTGAACCAGCCTTGAGACCCTGGGATAAAATCGACTTGGTCATGATGTATAATTTGTTTGATGTGTTGCTGGATTCTGTTTGTTAGGATCTTGTTGAATATTTTTGCATCTATATTCATTAGTGATATTGGTCTATAATTTTCTTTTCTTGTTGTGTCTTTTCCTGGTTTGGGGATCAGGGTGATGTTTGCTTCATAGAACGTGTTGGGTAGTCTTCCTTCTTTTTCTACATTTTGGAACAGGTTGAGTAATATAGGTACTAATTCCTCTTTAAAGTTTTGGTAGAATTCTGACGTGAAACCATCTGGTCCCGGGCTTTTCTTTTTAGGGAGGTTTTGTATAGTTGATGCTGTTTCTGAACTTGATATGGGTCTATTCAACATTTCCACTTGATTCTGGTTAAGTCTTGGAAGGTGGCGCGCTTCCAAGTATCGGTCTATTTCCTTCAGATTTTTATATTTCTGAGAATAAAGTTTCTTGTAATATTCATTAAGGATTTTTTGGATTTCTGATGAGTCTGTGGTTATTTTGTCTTTGTTGTTTCTGATTGATTATATTAGAGATTTTACTCTTTTTTTCCTGATTAGGTTGGCCAGAGGTTTATCTATTTTATTGACCTTTTCAAAAAACCAGCTTTTTGATTTATTGATCTGTTGTATTATTCTTTTGTTTTCAATTTCATTTAATTCTGCTCTAATTTTGGTCATTTCTTTTCTTCTACTGGGTTTGGGGTTGGAATGTTCTTCCTTTTCCAGTTGCGTGAGATGTCCCATTAAGTTGTTAACTTCCTCTCTTTCCGTTCTCTTGAGGAAGGCTTGCAGTGCTATAAATTTCCCTCTTAGAACTGCCTTTGCAGTGTCCCAGAGGTTCTGATAGTTTGTGTCTTCATTGTCGTTTTGTTCCAAAAAATTGGCGATTTCTTTCTTAATCTCTCTCTGACCCAGCTATCATTCAGCATAAGGTTATTTAACTTCCATGTTTTTGTATGGGTATACAGATTCCTGTTGTTACTCAATTCAAGTTTTATTCCATGATGGTCCGAGAAGATGCATGGAATAATTTCTATTCCTTTAAATTTACTGAGGTTAGACTTGTGACCTAAAATGTGGTCAATTTTGGAGTAAGTTCCGTGGGCTGATGAGAAGTATGTATATTCAGTTTTGTTGGGATGAAATGTTCTGTAGATGTCTGCTAAATCTAAATATTGGATGGTTAGGTTTAAATCTAAGATTTCTTTGCTCAGCTTCTTGCTGGAGGATCGATCCAACACTGCCAAGGGAGTGTTGAAATCTCCGACGATTATGGAGCTGGAGGAAATCAAGTTGCTCATGTCTGTTAGAGTTTCTCTTATAAATTGAGGTGCAATCTGGTTGGGTGCGTAGATATTAATAATTGAGATCTCATCATATTGAGTATTACCCTTAACAAATATGAAGTGACCATTCTTGTCCTTCCTTACTTTTGTTGGTTTAAAGCCTACTGTATCTGCAAATAAAATTGCAACACCTGCTTTTTTCTGATTACCATTTGCCTGAAATATGGATGACCATCCTTTCACCCTGAGTCTGTATTTGTCTTTTAAGTTGAGATGTGACTCTTGTATGCAACAAATATCTGGCTTGAGTTTTTGTATCCAGTCAGCTAACCTATGCCTCTTTAGAGGACAGTTTAAGCCATTCACATTGATGGAGAGTATTGATAAGTCTGGTGGAATTTTGGGTATCGAGTTTTTCAAAGGTCCAGTGGACATTTTTAATCCTTTCGCCAGTGTGGAAGTTGGAGTTTGATCCGAAGTTTCTGAGTGAGTTTACTTTTGTGGTATAGGATTGGGTTTGTCATTGTGGAGGATAGGTCTGAGAACATCCTGAAGAGCTGGTTTACTTATGGCAAATTTTTTCAACATATGAATGTCATTGAAGTATTTAATTTCTCCATCATAGATGAAACTCAGTTTAGCTGGATACAAGATCCTGGGTTGAAAGTTTTTTTGCTTTAGGAGATTAAAAGTTGATGACCAGCCTCTTCTGGCTTGAAAAGTTTCAGCAGAGAGATCTGCAGTTATTCTAATATTCTTACCTTTGTACGTTATAGTTTTCTTTCGCCGGGCTGCTTTGAGAATCTTCTCTTTCATGTTAACTTTAGTGAAGCTAATTATGATATGTCTGGGGGATGACTTATTGGGGTTGAATCGTGCTGGAGTTCTGATGCTGTCTGCTATCTGAATTTCAGATTCTCTAGGCATGTTTGGAAAATTTTCTTTCATAATTTCATGCAGAAGGGCCTCTGTGCCCTTGGAGGCGACTTCATCATTCTCAGAAATTCCTATAATCCTTATGTTGCTTTTTTTCGAATTATCTGAGAGTTCTCTGAGTGAGTGATCCGTTTTTGCTCTCCATTTCTCTTCCTCTTTGAGAGATTGGGAGCGTTCGAAGACTTTATCTTCAATGTCAGAAATCCTTTCTTCTGCTTGCTCCATTCTGTTACTGAGGGATTCTACTGTATTTTTCATATCTTTGAGGGCTGTAAGTTCTTGCTTCAGTGTGTCTAAGTCTTTGGTGGTTTTGTCTTTAAATTCGTTAAATTCTTGAGACAATTTTTGAATTTCTCCTCGAATTCCTAATTCCATTTTATTAATCTTGTCTGCAATCCAAATTCTGAATTCGATTTCTGACATCTCAGCCAGTTGTTTATGAATGGGATCTTGAATCACATCTGCCATATCTTTTCTTGGGGGGGTTGATCTATTCTGGTTATTCATGTTACCAGAATTTTTCCGCTGATTCCGCCCCATGGTTTACTCCCTTTGGTTTTTCCCCTGGGGTTTTATTGAGGGCCCGTACAGTGTTGTGGCCTGAGAACCTGGGGCCCTGTCTGGTGTGGTGGAGCAAAGTGGTTCTGTCTTGTTTTCAGCTGGTTTCTGTTTGATCCTATTGCAACTTCTACTCTGGCTTGAAGTCTCAGCTGTGTGATAAAATCAGCAATTAAGTCACCCCGCCTGCCCACCTCTGGCCCCAGTTGGAAAAGGAGAATGAAACCTTCCTACAATCGCACACCCAGGGCACCACCTGAAAAGTCCTCAGTCTATTAGCCCAGTTCAAAAGGTCCGAATCAACTGTCTCAATCGGCACTTGTCTCAGGTGGAAGGGTTCAAGAGGTCTCTGGGAACTGGATCACAGGGGCCTGGTGACTCCTCTGAGACAGCTCACCCCAGTGCAGCGTGGAGTCAGGAGGAGCCACCCCACAAACAGAGCAGTCTGGGAAGGTTGACGTCTCCTTCCCCACTTTGCCCCTCCGTCGGACCCAGTCACTGGTATCTCTGCAGATGGCTAACCCAGTTGCCTGCAGTGAACAGACACTCCAGGGGTTTGCACCTGCCTGAATCGCGAGGAAGTCTGCCAGGCCCCCGCAGACTGCCGCTATCTAGCAGGAGGAGATGGGGCCTGACATCTTTGAGTGTTTGATGCAGGTGATGGGAAGGAGGTGTTCACTCAGGCTTAGCCCCGTCCCTGATGGATGCTGCTAACAGAACAGAACAGAACAGACAACTTTGCGGGGTTCTGTCTCTGTTCCTGTCGAAATCGCCTACAGAAGACGGGCTGTTTTGAGTTCAAACGTCTTTGCTGCTGGAGATTTGCGTCCGAACACCTCTCTGGGTCAGCCCCGCCCTGGAAGTTTCCAGGGTTTGTGAGCCGTGTCAGGAAATCCCCCGCTCACCGGTGGCCTCCTCTGGTTGCCCAGGGAGACAGGGGGTGTGGCCTCAGAATATCCAGAAGTGAGCGTTCTGCCGTTAAAGAAAAAACAGCTGTTGATCTACCTCCAGGGAACTGCTGCTCTGGTGTGGGCACTCAGGTGACCCTTTTCTCCTCTGTCCTGCGCTCCAGAGTCAGCACTGAGCGGCCGCAGTTTGTGCTGGGTCCACACCCCTGAAGAGATCCCCCAAGAATCAGAACTCTTGGGGGATGAGCCCCCAGACCCCGACTGGGAGTGGGGGGGGAAGCTAGAGTTTCATTCAGTTTTACGCAACACTACGGCCCAGGGAGGGCTCCTGCACTGCACCGCAGGGAAGTGCCGACAAGGCTTGATTTCCCCTCAGCAGAGTGCCCTCTCCTCGCTCCCGTGTCCCAGAGTCAGCGCTGACCTGACGCAGCTCAGGCACTGTGCACTCCCCTTGAGAAATCACCCAAGGATCCGAACTCCGGGGGGATAGGCCCTCAGACCCCGAGTGAGAGTAGGGGCTCTCAGCTCTCAGCGGGGAAGCTAGAGTCTTATTCAGTCTTGTGCCCCATAATGTTGCCCGGGGAGGGTTGGTGCACTGCACCGCAGGGAAGTGCCGCCAAGGAGTGGCTCCCCTTCAGCCCGGTGCCCTCTCCTCACTCGCGCGCCTCAGAGTCAATGCTGACCAGTCGCAACTCGGGGACTGTCGACTCCCCTTGAGAAATCACCCAAGGATCCGAATTCCTGGGGGACAGGCCTCCAGACCTCAGTGGGCAGGAGAGGAGCGCCAGGGATTCAGTGTTGCTGGCAAAAGATTCCCAAAGTTTTATTCAGCCCTATGTCTGGCAGGAGAACACCACGGCACCCCAGTAGGGGAGGTAGGTCCAGTTTTTAGAAGGTCTCTCCCTGGAGTGTAGTGGGAGGGCCTTTAATTTCTGCTCGCTTGTTCAATTGTGGGGCTCTTGAGCCGGTCTCATGGGGGAGGGGGACTCCCGTCCGCCTGGTGGTGGATTTTGTACCTTTTGTTTGCGTCCTTGTGATCACAACTTGCCTCAGCGGTGTTGATGTACGTTCTTCAACCTTCTCTCTTGGTGAGGCTCAAGTCCACCAGGACACCTACTAAATTCCTGTCCCTTAACTCTCCTTCTGGACGGGAGCCTCTGTTGAAAGCTGGCTTCAGTCCGCCATCTTGTCTCCCTCCACAATATATAATTTCAATGCAATCCCTATTAAAGCTCCGCTGTTATACTTTAAAGATCTTGAAAAAACAATACTTCGTTTTATATGCAATCAGAAAAAAACTCGAATAGCCAAGACATTACACAGAAATAAAAACAAAACAGGAGGAATCACACTACCAGACCTCAGACTTTACTACAAATCGATAGTGATCAAAACAGCATGGTACTGGCACAAAAACAGAGAAGTAGATATCTGGAACAGAATAGAGAACCAAGAGATGAATCCAGCTACTTACCATTATTTGATCTTTGACAAGCCAATTAAAAACATTCAGTCCCCACTGATTCCCTATTTAACAAATGGTGCTGGGTGAAGTGGCTGGCAACCTGCAGAAGACTGAAATTGGACCCACACCTTTCACCATTAACTAAGATAGACTCTCACTGGATTAAAGATTTAAACTTAAAACATGAAACTATAAAAATACTAGAAGAGAGTGCAGGGAAAACCCTTGAAGAAATCTGTCTGGGCGAGTATTTTATGAGAAGGACCCCCCAGACAATTGAAGCAGCTTCAAAAATACACTACTGGGACTTGATCAAACTAAAAGGTTTCTGCACAGCCAAGAACACAGTAAGTAAAGCAAGCAAACAGCCCTCAGAATGGGAGAAGATATTTGCAGGTTATATCTCCGACAAAGGTTTAATAACCAGAATCCACAGAGAACTCAAACGCATCAGCAAGAAAAAAACAAGGGATCCCATCGCAGGCTGGGAAAGGGATTTGAAGAGAAACTTCTCTGAAGAAGATAGGTGCGTGGCCTTCACACATATGAAAAAATGCTCATCATCTTTAATCATCAGAGAAATGCAAATCAAAACTACTTTGAGATATCATCTAACTCCAGTGAGACTAGCCTCTATCACAAAATCTCAAGACCAGAGATGTTGGTGTGGATGTGGAGAAAAGGGAACACTTCTGCACTGCTGGTGGGAATGCAACTTAATACATTCCTTTTGGAAAGAGATATGGAGAACACTCAGAGATCTAAAAATAGATCTGCCATTCAATCCTCTAATTCCTCTACTGGGCATGTACCCAGAAGACCAAAAATCACAACATAACAAAGATATTTGTACCAGAATGTTTATTGCAGCCCAATTCATAATTGCTAAGTCATGGAAAAAGCCCAAGTGCCCATCGATCCATGAATGGATTAATAAATTGTGGTATATGTACACCATGGAATATTATGCAGCCTTAAAGAAAGATGGAGACTTTACCTCTTTCATGTTTATATGGATGGAGCTGGAACATATTCTTCTTAGTAAAGTATCTCAAGAATGGAAGAAAAAGTACCCAATGTACTCAGCCCTACTATGAAACTAATTTGGGGCTTTCACATGAAAGCTATAACCCAGTTACAACCTAACAATAGGGGAAAGTGGGAAAGGGAGGGGAGGGAGGTGGGTGGTGGGTAGAGGGAGGGGGATTGGTGGGATTATACCTGTGGTGCATCTTACAGGGGTATTTGCGAAACTTGATAAATGTAGAATGTAAATGTCTTGGCACAGTAACTGAGATAATGCCAGGAAGCTATGTTAACCATTGTGATGAAAATGTGTCAAATGGTCTATGAATCGAGTGTATGATGCCCCATGATCATATCAATGTACACAGCTATGATTTAATTAAAAAAAGTTAAAAAAATAGAATGAATGTTCATTCAAAAGCATGTTTAACTTTTGAATAAAATTCACTTCACAATTATAAAAAAAAAAGAAAGAGAGAGAACTTAGATAGACACATTAATCAAATTCACTAGCAGGTTTAATAAGATCTATTCTTTAAAGAACCTTATACAATAAAAACTCATAGTATAATGACGCAGGTCATGGAACCTGAAGTCAGTCACATTTCAGTCCTGACTCTGTGCATAAGTTTCCTCATCTATAAAATGAGAATAATAAGAAAATCCAGCTTATAACAGTATATGGGTTAAATTACTTACTGCATATACAACAGTATCTGGCACAAGAAAATAACTCCATAAATGTTAGCTACCATATCATTATCATTGCAGTTATTTGCTACAATGTCTGCTGCATAGCAGTTGTTGGATAAATGGTAAACAATGTTCATTTAAAACTCTCCATCTCTTTTGTTTTTCCTATTTTTTTTTTTTATTGTTGGAGATTCATTGAGGGTACAATAAGCCAGGTTACACTGATTGCAATTATTAGGTAAAGTCCCTCTTGCAATCATGTCTTGCCCCCATAAAGTGTGACACACACCAAGGCCCCACCCCCCTCCCTCCGGTTTTACAAAACAACTTCTGTCCCCTACAACCACCCTTTAAGCATTTCCAAGAATCTCCAATGTTCTTCAGATCACAGTAAGAATGACACCTTTTTTAATGACAGTGTGTGTGTTGCTCAGGAAAGCAAATAGAATAATAACTAATGTGAGATTTTAATTATCATGTATGTCAGTGATGCTGCTTTGTAAATCAAAGCTAATTGATTCTGAGTACTTGCTACTTTTTAAATTCTCCTACCAGCTTGGGAGCAAGCATGACATTTTTATGTAAACAGTAAGGGTGCTTCTGGAAAGGGTATTCAGAACAAGCACAGTGCATCTATGCAAAGGGAATTTCAAGGCTGGGAATGTAGACTTATCATATTGAGCTCCACCCACGGTCTGTATCCTAAAAGGGGACATTATGTTTCCTCACCATAGTGTTAGATCACAGTTTCCTCTGTCAGCTATCCTTTGGCTTTGCCTTCAGAAAATGATCCAAACTTTTTGAACCAATGATCTATCTTAACCATCCTCTGGAGCACTCCTAACTTTATGGGTTCAATAGTTTAATTGGCTGTTATACAAAGCAGTACATTTATTTATCTACAAGTGTGGTTTTCATACTTATGTTTACTTACACTGAGTCTTACCTGGAAATATAATCCCTAAAACAGAAAATAAGTGTTTCTGAGAAGCCAGAGGCCACCCAACCAAACCCTACTCACACAGCCAGCCCTGAATACTTTCTAGAAACCCCAAATGTTATTCAACTAACTCCTTGAAAACCTCGTCTCTAAAGTAGCTTTCTTCATTCTTGATAATTGTGTTTGAAAATCACAATTCTCATTGACACACATGATAATTAAAATCCCACATTGTGCCTTGACTTTATTGCCTGTGCTTTATACAGTTCAATCACATTGACTTTAAACTGTACACTTCCAAAGGGAAAATCCTAAATTTTTCAATAAACAAAAAAATTCTTCCCATCCTCCTACCCATTCCTTTAATAACTGTAATGTTAAGGAAAAAATAAGGGAGAGATAGACTGAAAGTTTCAAGATTTTTCATCTGGGAAGACAAGCAAAACTTCGGAATAATTGAAATCCATGAAATCACCATGAGGCTGGGGAGGAGGAAGATAGAGTTGTTCGGTAAATTCTTCACTAATAGATCCAGGAGGATTTTTCCTTGAAGCCTGAAAATAAAGAACCGTGCCAAGTATGAGAATTTATTACTGTATGAATATAGATCGAAAATAAAAATTGCTTTGTGAGAGACTGAGCAAATAAACAAAAATGATAAAACTATAAATGTTTACTACTTAACCAGTCTCAGGCTTATGAGTCTATGACATGTGTGCCCTAGCCACTAAAGCAGAGGATCTTGGCACAAGTGCCCCCGTGGAGTCCTTCACCACACAGCATTCCAAGTGGCCACTACCAACGAATGCATCAACACTGATATGTGATTTGAAGTCTTCCTGCCAATACTGACCTAGTCCAACCACCACATTTCAACAAGAGAAACAGACTCAAAGGGTGGACAGTTTTTATACCACCACACAGCTTATTGGTGGCAAATGACCATGCCCTTCCCCAACACGACTCTGAAGATGCTAGAACATTGTCAGACCCTGCTTGAGAATTCTTGTATTTCTACTCCCTTTATCCACAGAAGGGCTAAGAGCATCCTTGCAAACTTCCTTCAGCCCCTAAAGTTGTTGCATAGTGTTTGTGCCCCTACAGCCTTTCACAAATGATGCCACTGATGCTATCTAGGGGAGACAGCATCATGCAAAGGTTAAGAGCATCAGCTTTGCCTGACCACAGAGAGCTGAATGGACTGCTATCCCTGCTTCATTACAAACTTGCTGTGCAATCGCCAGTATGCAATTTAAACCTCTTTGAACCTGAGTTTCTTCATACATGGAATAAATACCCACTCCACCCCCAAACAGACAGTCTATGAGATTGAATCAAATTCTGCTTTCAAAAGTGCCTAGCACAGGAACTTGGTAGGTAGAATACTCAACCAAAATAGTTTTGTTTTTTCTTTCTCTTCCTTCTTTCCATTTCTCTTCTTTTTCCATTTGGTTCCACAAGTCCTTCACTCCACCTTGGGCAAGGAACTTAACATTTCTGAGTCTCTTTCTTATTTTACAATAGGGATCACATTAGTACTGACCACATAGGGTTGCTGTGAGGAGTAAATGAGATTATATCAGCAGCAACAGAAACAAACTCAACACACAACCTGGATACAGACATTGCACAGAGAATCTTCCAGAAGACAATCTAGCATCTTTGTGTTTACATGTATAGCTCCCAAGATTTTCTCCATGAGTATTTACATTATGGCCAATAGAGGCAGAATACAAAAGAGGTGGCTGCTGTGAAAAGACCCAGCTTGCTCCTGAGAGGGGGTCCTTGTATGGTGAATGGGTTGGTCATTGGGTTACAAGTTTGCAGACCTGGATTCTCACTGAGTCCATCACAGTCTTCCTCGGTGACCTTCAGCAGGTCATGTAGCCTCTCTGGACTTTGGGACAATCTACCATGCCTAATTCATAGCAATTTCAACCCTAATGAAAAACTACCCAGGCAAATCTAAAGGCTTTGAAAATGTAAAGATTCATTTTTTTCTTCTTCCTGGAACAAAAAGTGGGAGGACTTGGCCCCTAGAGTTAGAATTGGCTCTAGCTTATCTTTATTTCCTTGCATGCACAAATGCCTTTTTTTATGTAAAGATCTTTTTTTCCCCCTTTAACTTAAGAATTGGAAATGTGGCTGCCCTACTTAGAGTTAAGAATGTCTGTAAGCAGCCATCTTGAACTCCTACACATACAGCCAATTAGAGAGATGTATGCTTGCCCTGGGCCTCAGAGAATCTTCTAATTCTTATAGCAGAAACACTGTGTTAAGAGAAATCCTGAGTTATTATATTTAATGACTTAGTCCAGCCAGGACAAAAATGTGAAACATACCTTCCCCTTTTCCTCTCCCCACAGTGAACAGACACACATGTGTGTGCATGCATAGACCCACATTTCCACACACATGTACATTTCTTTCTCCAGACCCCTTGTGTCAAACATTTTAGAATTCCTCTTCCAAGCCTTTATGCAGCTCTAGAGTGACCAAGGGGGTGGCACCAGTGACATGTGTCAGTTCTGATGGACCATTTTGACCAGCAGCAAAGAGCCTTCAGAATAGTATGAAAGCACAAGTATTTCATAATTAATTGAGAATGAGTCCTTCAAGCTATTAAGTATCTTGCAGACTGTAGGATAAATCCTCATCTCTTGTTAGTTATAGGAAAAGAGATATGTTTCTCCCTACAAAGAGAGTGGAGGGACGAGACCATTATCAGTTACCATGGCAACTCAGATTCACTACCTGCTTAGTTTATACTGTCACTATGAAAGACTTGAGGGGAAAAAAATAAAACACTGAGCTTCTCTCACTCTCTCTCTTTTTATTTTTTTGTCAAATATTTTGAAGTGACATTTATGGCACAAGCTTGAAAACCTCTTTTTAGGGGCAAAATAAATGAGGAAAATGTGACAGGGAGATAAAGGGGGAGTGAGGAGCCTGGGAACACTGGGAACATCTTTGAGAGGAACTAACTGTAGCTGATGTGGTCAATGCCAATACCACAGACAGAGTAGGAAAAGAAAGCAATAAATACACATTGAGTGTCCACCACAGCCTGGTGCTGTGCTTAATAATGCACACCTTGTGGCTTCTCCAAGCTCTCTGTCTTGGAGAAAGAAAGGTAAACAAGCCATTCCAGTGGTGGGGAGTGGTGCCAGGGCTTCAGCACAGGGTAGAATAGGAGCAGGTGGCAGGTGGTGCTGGCACAGGTGTTTCGGGGGGAAGGCAGATTTCCCACAGGAAATGTGGATGCTGTTATGTGAAGAATGTGTAGAGGAGGGCAGGAGAAAACCTCCTGGGGCTTTTCTGGCTGAGAGAGTGAAAAACACAGAGGCCTTAAAGAGAGAGACTGGACTTAGAGGACTTTTAGAAGTTCCTTACGGGTGGACTGGACCACGAGAGAGCTTAGGTAAGGGAGGGCTCAGCTAGAGAGATAGCAGGAGCTAAATTATAATGTGGCTTCTAATAAGTCATCTGCAAGGGTTTGAAATTTAATTTATCTGGAAGGTAATGAGGAGCCATTAGAGTGTGTTAAGTAGGTTTGTGATGATCAAAGTCATGCCTGAGTGGAGTATGATCCTGGAGCCAGTGATGGTGGAAGGAAGGAGGGAGATGCTCCAAAGACAACAGTGGGGGTGATGCATGAGGCAAGACTAGTGATGCTGTGGAGGGAGGGATGTGGATGGAGTCTAGAAATGTTATGACTTAGAAACAGGAGTACTTACTGCGGGTGAAATAGAGAGAAGTGAAAATGAACCCCACATTGCCGTTGAACTGGCGTGATGGAGGGCAATGTTTGGGGCCATTTGCTTAGTTACAAGAAAGCCAAGCTCAATGGACCATGTCAAGCTTTTAGCACATTGTCTGCCAAGCTTTTGTGTGAGATGCACATGGGTATATGCAGAGCTTGAATCGGGTCTTAAGGAATACTATCAGAAGATGACACATTTAGCTGAGGACATGACAGGTAGATTCTAGAATGAGGTCATGTGTAGGCCCCACCATCAAGTGCATAACAGCAATCACAACATAGCAATTCAGGGCACCCTTTTACTCTTTAATTAAAATCTGCATGCCTTCCACATCTTCGTTGAGCTGCATGTGTGAGATTAGAGGTGACTCTTAGCCTTGGCAGTAGAAGGAAACTGAAATCCCTTTTACTATTTACACCAATATCCAGGAACTCAGCTCTTGTGAAGTTCAACACTCTCATTCAGGCTTGGAGCAATGCACAGTGAGAATGCCAAAGGTGGCACATGATGGAGTCTGGTGAGGACAGGGTGTGGCCTGCATGAGTTCTTGTTGCTGGTGGTGGTGGACCAGATGGCTAGGGTAGAGGAGTCCACTATGATCCTCACTTGTGTTCATTTGCCTTCTACTCTCCCTTCCAATAATTCCAGCACTGAACTCCATCATATGTGAGCTCTTTGTTTCTGCCATTGCAAATGTCAGGGATGCATGTGATGTCAAAGGATTTGGGTGAGAGACCCAGCACCACAACCATCTTGTGTGCTAATAATCTTAAACATGTTGCTTAAATTCTCAGAAAGTTTTCTTCTCTGTATTAGAGGGATAATAGTGATGAAAATAAGCCCCCCCCCGACCCCCAACAGATGGTAATGAGTAATAAATAAGACAGGGCCTGGGAAAGAGGAGTAAAAGTGAAACAGAGGTTAGGACTTCGGCTGTCATAGCATAGGAAAGGCAGTGTGGTTGTGGAAAGAAGAAGAATGAATCCTTCCAACTCCTTCTTCCTGCTGTCCTGCCATGCACATTAGCTCTCTCTGGGAGCCATTCTCTGAGAATAACCTAGAACCTTCTGTGGGAGAAATCTGGGAAGATAGAATGCCACATGTGCAGAGGTGTTTCTTCTCCTACATGAGTAAGACAATGAATAAACAAACTCTGCTTTGACCTTCCACTCAGTGGGGTGTCTATCCTCAAGGTAGCATTGAACACAGTCCACAAATATGGTTGCTTAATTTATGTTCCCTCCTATAAGTAAGTAATTAGTCACTCCTGGGGTAGCAGAAAGAACATGGGTGTGGATTCAGATTACTTTGATTTGCCTCTGACATTCACTAGGTGTGTGGTCTCAGCTAAATCATTTAACTTCTCAGTGTCTGTTTCCTCATCTGCAAAACAAATATTCCTATAAAGATTTGAGATTATTTAGGCCCAGGCCCAAGTTCAGGTTCTAGCACAGAGCAGGCACCCCACAAGCAGTAGATACAATATTTTATTTCTAATATTTTATAATAATAAAAACAAAGAGATTATACTTGACCAGGCCCATAGCCTGCCCTCTCTCAAAACTTCTATGAATTACTCTGGCTGCATAGTAATTTCCCTTTGTCCTAAGGAAAGCATCTGAATTTAGTAGTTAGGAAACCAACCAATTAACATCAGACAAGATTGGGAAAAATCCTGTCTCTGACTCTAGCCCTGTGACTGCTCAAACATCTCAGTGAGCATTACTTCAGCTGGCGTCTAGAAGTTACTCCCACACCTTGGAGCACCTGTCCAGGAGCCAGGTCCAGCAAGAGTGGGCAGCCCCTCTGCAGGTGGAGAGGGTAGGGGCCAGGAGACCACAGGAGAGGCGTCTAGCTGGACCTGTGCTCCCCAATGCTATTCTGTACCCAGTGCCTGAGTGAAGGTCAGATGAAGGGTATTTGGGTTTAATTGGGAAATACTATCAATTGTCCTGGGCTCATTTAAAAATCCATTAGTATTAGGAAGTGGACAAATTAAGCAATGAGGAAGGCAAAAGAAAGAAGCTGTCAGTGTCTTGCTTTGTAGGGAGCGGATAGCCTGTCTAAGCTTCTCCAGCAAGACCCACGCTGAATGCTAAGAAGCTGCTGAAGTCAATTTTAAGATTCTGGGTAGGGAGCAGAGGTGTCTGGACCAATTCGCATGAAGTCCTGGACAAGTTCATTGTTCTAGCAGCTTCCAAAAGCAGAGCGGCAGTAATCCACACCACACACTTCAGATGTCTGCAACTGTTTCTGGCAGCCTAGCAACTGTGCTACCCAGCTGTAAGCCACATCAACACCAGCAAATAGTTCCATCCCCTTTCATTTTTGTTAAGCTCTCAGCTGGGCCCAGGTACCTTTTCATCTCAGGAGTCCTGAGTCAGGCTTAGGATCACGCTGGACCTGAGGCAGACAGGGTGATAGAATGTGCCAGAAGAGGGATGGGAGAGCAAAGGAGAAAAGAAAGGAAGACAAACATAGAACCAAGCTAGGAGAGCAAGCAATGGAAGAGTGCTGTGGTAGAACCGTATATTCATTTCCTAGTGTTGCCAAAACAAAGCACCACAAACTAGGTGGCTTAAAACAATGGGAACTTACTCTTTTATAGTTCTGGAGGCTAAAAATCTGAAATCAAGGAGTTGACAGGACCACAGCCCCTCTGAAGCCTCTAAGGAGCATCCTCCCTTGCTTCTTGCTGTTTCTGGTAGCCTGGTGTTCCTTGGCTTGTGGTCTCATCACTCCAGTCTCTACCTCTGTATTTCAATGTGTCTGTGTCTGTGTCCTCTCTTCTTATAAGCACACATTATTCTGGATTAGAGTCTACCCTAATCTAGCGTGACCACACTTGAACTTGATTACAACTGCCAAGGCCCTCTTTCTTAATAAGGTCATATTCATTGGTCCTGGGGATTAGGACCTCAAACATATCTTGTAGGCAGACACAACTCAACCCATAACAGGCTATTTATAAGACTACTGTCTGGTTAATTCAGTCTAGCACTGCAGAAGATCATGGGGAACTTGGAAAAGTACCAGTCAGAACTTCAGTGTCACAAACTGAAAAGCCTGCAGAGGTCAGGCAGGTAAGGCAGTAGGTTGACAGAAGAGAATGGTTTTCATCCTTTAACTGGGAATTGGGGAGACAGCAGTGACCTGGAGTACATGTCCTACATCAGGGCAAAAGTGACTCAGTTCTAGCCCATTATCACCTTGTGTGACTGGGACCTGGAAATGCTATATCTAATGAGGAGCCAGGAATCCAGATTTCTATGTGAAATCAATTTGGTTAAAACTTAGGCAGCCATTTTTTCTCCAGACATGGTGCAAGCTAAACTAAATACATTTGCAAAAAAGGCAGAGCTATCAGCAGCCAATTTGCCATTTAAGAAAGAAAGCCTTAGATTCAAATTTCAGGCTTGTCACTTGCCGTGCGACGTTAGGTATTTCACCTCCTTTCTCTGGGCTGCAATCTCCTAATGAGGGATGACCTGGTCTTCGTTACTGGACAAAGTACCCAGTGAATGTGGTGAGTATTCACGGGTATGGGATACCAGGCCCACACTGTAGGTGCTTACAGATTAGGTTAAGAAGCAAAGGTTTACGCATTGGAAAATTGAGCAAACTCAGCCAGTTGTTCTAAGCATTATATAAGAGGATCGATTTAAAGCCACTGGCAAGTGCCTGCCTAGCCTAATGCTGAATAATTATTCTCATGCTAACCTCCTTTCAGGTCTCCCCTCTGAGTAAGACCGTTTAGCACAGTGGTTAAAAACATAGATTCTGTATACAGAGACATGAGGGAGAGATAATCTGGTCTGTAAGAAAGACGGCAGTAGAATGGAGACAGACAGCAAACCCTGGAATCCTGGCTTTGATGCTAACAGATCCGGCTGTGAATCACTAATGTTCTTTGTGATCAGCTAATCACTAATGCATATAATACATGTGAGGCACTATACTAAGAGATTCCATGGCTTCTTTGTCCTCATGCCAGCCCTGGGAGGTAGATATTATTATAATTACCCATATTTCATTGACAAGTAAACAGAGAAGCTAGATTCCAAAGTTTTAGGTAAAATCTCCCAATTCCTTTAAATGTAGCAATGAAATCAAATATTTTTCAAAATATTGTGCAGTCTAATCTAAGTCCCTTGACAGACTGGGCCCAGCCCATGGGCAGATACTTTGCAAACTTTGATCATGGCGTTGGATTCCAGTCTAAACCCTGCCATTTTCTGTGTGACCTTGGGTGAATTGCACACCCTCTCTGGGCCATGATTGAGAGGTTCAATAACTTGTCAAATTCACAGAGCTTATATGTGGCAATGCCTAGCATTTGAACACAATAAACACAGTCAGTCCAGGGTCACTAAGTTTCTTGATTGTACAATTTTCTATCAGTGATTCTGATACTCTCCTAAGACCCTTCTATCTAGATACCCAGATGCAGACAGGACACGGGATGCCAACCCCTTTACACTGGCTGATATCTTTCACAAGGTCCAATGAAGAACAGCGAGGTGAAAATGGATACCTAGAGGATCGTACAGACTTCTATAACCGTTGAGGAGCAAAGCAGAGGCAGGAAGATTCCTCCTCGATAGCCATTAGTTGATCTGACATTGCACTATGGAGCCCTTATTTTCCTGTCACGTGATAATTTTGATTCAAGCCTCCAAATAAGAGGAATATGGCTTTAATTTAATCTTAAAAGCTCTTGATGTGAAAATGAAGCTACCAGTGGTTTTTCACATTTATTTTTAGCAGAAAACCTATTTTTTTTAAATGAAATCTTACATAGAATGCCAGCATATAAAATTGAATCAGCTGGTGTCCATTATGTGCTGCTGAGGCCTAATAATCATTACGATGGCAATAATAGCAGCAGCAAATCCTTGCTGTGCCAGCCACTGTTTGTTCTAAGACCTTGTCCATGCTAACTCATCTAAGCCTTAACAACAATGCTATGAGGAAACTGAGGCAGAGGGCTGTTAAGTTATCTACTCAAGGTCACAGAGTTCAGTGTGGGCAATCAGGCGTCCTGCCCCTGGGACCCGTGGTCTTTCCTATCCTAATGCTCTGCTGTTCACTTCTGCACGCTGCAGGGGTGCCCACATGAGGAGCGGTTGTTTGTGAATAGGAGCCAGCAGCAGAAGCTATGCCTTGTGGTTTGTAGTCTGGGGTCAGATTCAAAATCGCTGTTTAACTTTACTATCTATGGAGACTTAACAGAGGTGAATTGTCTGTCCCAGTTGACAGTTACATGGGCCTGTCATTGAAATACTTCACAGGGTCTTTCAAAGGGAAATCGATGTCTGCCTCAAAGTCTAAATTATAAGTAAGAAAATTCCAAGTGTTTCTCTCCATATTTGGTGAAAATATGTCCAGTCTTCAGTGTAGTTGAGGAGCACCCAGACCAAAGTTTCATGGTGCTTGTATAGACGAAGACAGTACTGCCTTGACTGAAGGGTGATAGGGACCAGAGCTCACCACTATTGGCTTCCTCTCAGTGGCCTATGAGGCAGCTCCAAGGAACCCTGGGCTCTGAGAACCCAACTAGAAAGCTATGCTTCTAGGCAGGCAGAAACGAGCTTGTCTGCTGTCTCTAGGAAAGAGAGAGAATTATTTTGAGCTGTGGCTAGGGAGAAATGATAGCACTCAGAGGTAGGGTTGGCTTAAGAGAGTATGAAAGTGATGTGGGGAAGAAGGGAACAGTAATCCTGAGGCTCTGCCTCTCAGACCAGAGAGGCTCTGGCCCTCAGAGCACCTTCTGAGAATTTGGTAATGACTCATCTCAGATTTGCAGAGGCACTGCTAGTACCTGGTTTGTCTGGGACCAAGCATAGGTATTTAATTTACATGATTGGGCTGAGGCTGATGGTGTAAATAATAATAAATTAAACATATCTTGAGTTTTTTTAATAATTTCTGGTAAAACATAACTTTTAAATAAAATGAACTTAAACATTAAGCTTCCAGAGAGTTGAACTAGAACAGGTTTCCCAACCATGACATTATTGACATTTTAGACTGAATAATTCTTTGCTGTGGGGGCTGTTGAGTGTATTGTAGAATGATCCAAAGCTTTCCTGGCCTCTACTATGTGCCACTGGCATGCTCCCCATTCCAATTTTTAACAATCAAAAATATCTCTAGCCAGTGCCAAATGTCTTCTTGATGAGGTAGAGGAGCGAAATAAATTCCAGTCAAGAGCACTGAGTTAGGTGATTTCAGAAGTACCATTTAGCTATAGTGCTGTGATCTCTATAGTATTTTAGATAACTTTGAGTTAAAAAGTTAAAATCAATATATTTTTTGTACTGCTAGACATGTCCCTTGTCTGGATGCTGTGGTTCATAGGTTGAGGCCAAGATCACTGTGTTTGCTGTCATTCCATTTGGTCATGACTCCTGGACCTTAAGTCAGTCGCTAAAAAATTTAGTTTACTAATCGTGCACAGATTGAACTCTCTCACTAGCTCCTGCTGCTGCCAACTCCCTTCTCTCATCTTACCTCTTCTTCCCACAATTGTGAAATTAGATGAAAAATTAAAACAAATGTCAAGCATAATAAATGTCAAACAAATGTCAACCGTGACCAAGGCAAGGTAGCTCACCTAGATGGATTTTCTCTTATCAAGGAGCATCATTCATTTTTTTACTTTATATTTTTAAATTATCTTTTCCCCATCACCTTTCTCTAATAATTACTGCCTACTTACTTAAAGGGCTTTGAGGCACACACCCTGTGTAAGCATGGGGCTTAAGAGTTGGAACATAGTTGGAACATTGTAATCAGACCACAGCCTGGATTTGAATCCTGGCTCAACCATCCACTAGTTTCAGGATTATGGACAAGTTCCTGAAACTCTCAGCTTCAGTTTTATTATCTATGAAACAAGGAAAGCAATAGTACCAGCCCCATAGGGCTGTTGTAAGGATTTAATAAAAGACTGTATGCAAAGTGCTATGCATATAGTAAGTATTCAGTGCACGCCATTACCTCTACCATCATCAGCGTTATAATGATTTTTAATTATCACTTCATTCCCTTTCTCCTATTTCAGCTGAAATTATCTGGAGGTAATGACTCCAGGCAGCCAACAGATTACTTAAGAAACCTTTGGAGAAGTAAATATTTTCCAAAAGCAATTAAAAGTTATTTCATCATACCTTTAAATCACTCTCCAGAAAGAGATCCATATAATGTCTACACTGAACCCAACTAAAACCAGAAGACAGAAAGTCCTCCCAAATCCCCCCAAATCTCTCTTCCACTACTTTCTTTCTTTAAACATCTACATAGGGTCTCCCTCACTCCATTCAGTTTGCCTTTTCCAAAAGTAGCTACTGCCATCATTTGAAGTGGCTACTTGAGTAGAGAATGACAGGAGAGAAAAGATCTTATTTGCTTCTTCAGTGATGTTTATTTACTCAGCAGCTGAAAAGCAAAGACCTGAATGAAAGAGGTGAATCTTAGCTGCAGCCAAGTGACTGTTGACTCTTCCTCATCAAAGAGCATTAACTCCGTGTTGCCTGTGTATTCAGCATGGAGAATACAGCCCTGTGGGACTTAAGAATGGTTCAGAAGACTTGTTAGCCTTCGTTATTAATCATCAAAAATGTAACAGTTTACCATGGAGTCGTATGTCTTCTGTGCAGGCAGCTAACAATGAAGGGTCTGAGAAATAGCTTTGTGGTGGATGTCATTAGAATCCAGTATAGCATCATGCTTGTTATGCCCTCAGTCTGGAAATGCACAGGCTTGGATGTTTACCCCAGCTCTGCCATTTACTAACCACGAGAAAAGGATTGTCACCTCACACATTTCAAGATATTCTCCTTTCCATCACCACAGATAGTACTCATGTTAACTAGCTTTTAAGGTACCTGGAATAGAAATTGTTAACCCAAGAGTCGGTTGCTTAAAATTACGTACCATCATAGATCTGCGAGTGACAAGCAAGTGAGTTATTTGACCTCTTGGAGCCTTTGTTTTCACAGCTGTATTTCTTCTAGATAGGGTTTCTAATGATTCGGTATATAAACAACGTTTATAAAGCACTTAGCCCAAAGCCTGGCAGTTAATGAGCGCTCAATAAATATTTATAAAGATAATGATTATTTTTACAGGTATGTTTATTGACAGTATATTAAAAGACACCTGCCCAGCAATTAGGAGACCTGATATCTCTACCTCCCAAACTTTTGGAGCATGATTTCCTATCAAGTTTATATGGAGTAAATATCATCTGCCTCTAATTGCTTATAAAGATAGTACAACTGAATAGAAGAGACTCTTGAAAAGTATAAAGTACAATACAGATTTAACTAATTAATGATTTTATTATTTTTACATGCTGCTGCTGCTTTTGTGACATTTGATCCTGGCAATGGCAGTTGACAGGCAGTTTACCCTATGAGCTCTTCTAGTCCATCTATAGATACGGAGAGATTCCTAGAAACAATCACCAAAGGTGGCTCAAGGCAGGGTCAAGATTAGGACTGGAACCTCTGATCACCAGTCTAATTTATTTCTCACTCATGGAATAGGAGGAGTCCTACAAAAACTGCTCCAATCCTCCCTTATGACCTCATATGGAGGCCAGATATATTGACTAATGGCATTAACAAAATAAGAGGCACCAGACGATTCTGTGTAGCCATTGCATTTGCTAAATTTACAGAAGCGTTTCTTCAGAGCTATTTGCCTTTTCTTCCTTTTCTAGTTCTTCAGGGCAAAACAGTGTTGGAAGGCTGACAGCTAGTGATGTGCTTACACTGTGCACAGTTCATAAAGCATGACTGCTCCCACAAGCGTGGGAGAGGGTTTAGTCCACTGTTGGAGGCAGCAGAGATTACCTGCGAAATAAACATACAAGTTCTTGAAGATCATTCCTGTTGTATAATAAACAACTCCCTGATGGAGGCCAGAGCAAGGGGAGTGAGGATCAGGGAGGCCATTTCTATTCTACAAGCTACTAAAGTCCCATTGAGATGTGAGCCAGTCAATTACGACTATTAAAGAATGGCACATCTCCCAAATCAGATAGACAACAGGTTTGAGACAGAGGCCAGTCACTGAAAAAGCATAACTATTGCAAGAACTCTTGATAATTCAGGGCCTCCAATACTTTGCAATAGCTGAGATTAAGTCAGCTCAGTTACCATTGCCTAGTTCAGCATTCATTTTGGGATGAGGCCACAGGCGGTTGCTGGCCTGATTATGACAGAAGGGAAGAAAAAACGAATCTAGTACTGGGATTGTTTAGTATTAGAAAGAGAATGTGACCCCAATTTCCTCTCAGGTATTATACTGTTAGGGAAAAAATGCCAAATTTTCAACATGGATCTTTAGAACAGAGCAAAGGCAGGTATAGTAAGATAACCCTACATTAGGAAAGTTGACAATTCAGTGGTCCAAAATATAACAGAAGGCACTGTGAGATAATAAGTTACCTCCTAGAGGTGTCCAAGCACAGAATACTTTAAAAGTATGTTCTGTGCAGACTCAGAGTTCTCCTGAAGTTTGATGAAATCACAACATATGCAAGAGTTAGTTTTGACAGTTGGCCCTAAACAAAAATTATTTTCAGTCAAAATTACATTTGGAAATTCCTTAAAGTAACCATAAACTATAATTAATACATGATTTTATTTTTGACAACACTGACAGTAAAAGCTGGATTGCCTGTGAGAACAAGATTGTCATCAAAAAAATGGATATTCTATCTATACATATGTATATACGTATATTATATATATATATATTTTCCCACTTTAGCATCCATCATGCAAACTTATTACTATGATATTTGCTTAACAATAATTTCCATGAGTTGCCCCTCTTCCTTATTTATTCATTATTCATTTAAAAAAGAAAATGGGTATCTATAAACACCAGAATTAGTCTCAATGAGGTTAGATGCTTCAGGATTTAAAGAATCATAACCATCACCTATCCTCACCTATCCTCCCTCCATTGCTCTGTAATAAATGGAATGACAAAATCAAATCAATTCTCTGTTATTAGTGCACAGATCGTGCATAATTTTTATTACATTTGTTTTTTAGTATTTTTATGTCATTGTTAATGGGTTTGTTATTTCAATTTTACTCTTCAGCTGCTCATTGCTAATACATAGAAATAAAATTGACTTTTGTACTCCACAACCTTTTTATCTCACTTATTAATTTTACTACCATTTTAGGATTTCATATGTATATAATTGCATTGTATGCAAATAAAGATATTTTTACATCTTGCTTTTGAATCTATATGACTTTTTATTGGTTTTCCTGCCTTACTGCACTAACTTGTTCCTCTAATTTAATGCTGATAAAAATTAGGAAAGTAGACATCCTAGTCATGTTCCTGATGTAAGAGATAGCATTCAGTCTATGAGATTAGTCTCAAATTTTTATGTAGATACCCTTATTGAATTGAGAATGATCCCATTCATTCCTAGTTTGCTGAAGTTTTTATCATAAATGGTAATCAAATTTAATCAAAATTTTTCTGCACCTACTGAAACATTTACATGGGGTTTCTTTATTTTATTAATATGGTAAGCTAAATTAATTGATTTTTGTATGTTGAATCCAACCTTGATTTTCTGGAGTAAATCCTAGTTTGTCACAATATACTATCCTTTTTATAAATTACTTGATGTTAAGATTTTTAACGTATGTTCATGAGAGATATCGGTATATAGTTTTCTTTTCTTGTGATATATTTTTCTGATAGTACTGGGCTTATAACATTATTTGTGAAGGATTCCCTTCTCTTCTATTTTATAAAGGAATTTGTGTTAGATTGGTGTCATGTTACTATAAATGTTGCATAGAATCTGTCAGTGAAGCCATCTGTGCCTAGTTCTTTTTTATAGGGAGATTTTTATTTTTAATTCAAGTTTTAAATGGACATAGGATTATTTATTTTTTCTTCTTCTTGGGTCAGTTTTATTATGTATGTCTTGCAAAGGATTTTTCCACTTTATGCTATCAAATTTAATGTCATAAAGTTATTGATAACATTCCTTTATCTTTCTTTCCTGACTGTAGAATGGGTGGTGCTATCCTATACATTGGTGGTATTAGTATTTTATTTCTTGTATCTTCTTGGGTAATCAAATAGTGGCATATCAGTTTTATTAATCTTTTTGAGAAATGAGCTTTTGATTTCACTGATGTTTTTCTGTTTTATGTTCACTTCTTATATAAATTTCTGTACCTATCTTTGTTATCTTTTTCCTTAGTTATATTAGGCTTAATGTAATCTCTTTTACCTAAGTATTTTAGATCCTTGATTTTTAGCTCTTTTTTCTGTTTCTAAGATAAGTATTGAAAGTTATATTTATCAAAGCAATCATTTATCTGCATCCCACTGTAGCAGCCCATATAGCCTATGGCTAGGAGGAGTGAGAGTTATAAGAAATACCTGAATAGCTCAATGGAACACCTTAGTGAAAAGGGCATGGAGAGGGATTTAGCTCTAACAAGCAAGAGAGCTCACGAGATGAGAGCAGTGGTGGTGGTGAATTGGCCATCTCTACACCTGTGGTGTTGAGAGGCGCCAGATAAGCCTTGTATTAGGCTGGAGGAGAAGGCAGTCAGGGGCATGCGCATTCTATCATGGACCCACTTACTCTGTCTCCTCTTCCGCCTGCAGAACGCCAGCACTGAGTCTCTCTGCTGAAGATTACCAAGCTGTGCTAAAGACTAAGATCTAACTTTCTAAGAAGACTGCTTTACTCTCTCTAAGACACACTCTCTCTCTCCAGCTAAAGTAGATAGCCCTCATGCACCTAACAGACCTAAGCAAGGTGACTTAGTGGTCCGCGTCCGGAACCTAGTTAAGCCGGCCCAAGACCTGGCCAGTCCTGGGCCCTGACAAGTGGTGTCACGAATGTGATGTGACACCCCACATTTTGATATTTTATTTTAATTTCACTTATTTAAAATAGGTCCCTATTGATTTTATATTTAGCCCACAAATTATTTAGAAAAGTATTATTTAATTTCCAAATGCTCAGGACTTTTGAAGATACTTTATTACTATTGATCTTTGGCCTAATTCTATGTTGTCAGAAAATATACTCTGCATGGTTTCAGACTCTTTAGATTTATTGGTATTTGTTTGCTGGCCTAACACATCCTAGTAAACATGTTCCACTGGGGGAAAAACGTGTATGTTGCAGTTGTTAGCATATAAAAGTTGACAGTGCCAGGCATGGTGGCTCACGCCTATAATCCCAGAACTTGGGAGGCCAAGGTGAGTGGATTGCCTGAGCTCACAGGTTCGAGACCAGCCTGAGCCAGAGTGAGATCTTGTCTCTAAAAATAGCCAGGTGTTGTGGCAGGGGACTTTAATCCCAGCTACTTGGGAGACTGAGGCAAGAGAATTGCTTAAGACCTGGAGTTTAAGGTTGCTGTGAGTTATGATGCCACGGTACTCTACTGAGGGTGACAAAGTAAAACTCTGTCTCAAAAAAAAAAAAAAAAATTGACAGCAATGTTCAAACCTTCTATAGTCTCACTAATTTTTTTCTAGTTCTAACAATTCCTGAAACATATTAAATCTCCAGCTACAATTGTGGAATTGTCTTTATTTCCCTCTTTACTTGTTTGCTTTACCTATTTTGAAGATTTGTTATTAGTCACTATGCATACATAATTATTATATCTTCCTAATGAATTTCTCCTCTTAATATTATGAAATGTCTATTCCTAGTTTTATCTTGCAATCTTTTTTCACTTAATATAGCCATCATAGGGTTCTTATATTTACTGTTTGCATGGCATCTTTCCCATCCATTTATTTTCATTTTATCTGTGCCTTTTTCTTATTTTCAATTTTTACTTTATTTTTATTTCTTTTTAATTCATTGATTTTTATCCATTCTGACAATTTCTGCCTTTTAATTTAAAATTTAATGTAATTTTTATATTATATGTTTAATCTTCAACTTGCCCCCTCTGTTTTGGTGTTTTGTTTTGCTTTTATTACAGTGTTTTTGTCCCTCTTTTCCTGAAAGTTTTGGATTATTTTAACAATTTTTAGAATTTCATTTTAATTTTTCTCTTGGCTTTTAGGTACACTTCTCATTATTTTTGGTGGTTATACTGAGTTATATTAATCTTATAAATTAATATAAAATCTTAAATTTTCATAATCTATTTAGGATTTATGTAGACAATTTCATATGAAGCATTGCAATCATGTAAATTTATTTATTCTCCTCTGTCCATCCACAATGTTATTGTTATATTATTAGATCTACTCATATAAAACCACCTGAAGGGCAATGTTATCTTTTTCTTTAAACAGACACATGTATTATAAATGAATTTTTTTAAGGCCAAAAGAAGTGTTTTTTATATTTGGACAGATATTTACCACTTCTGGTATTCTTTTTTCCTTCCTGGGGATTTGAGTTTTTATCTGATACCACTTTTGCTGTAGCCTAAAGAAGATTGCTTAGCAATTTCTTTCTTTCTTTCTTTTTTTTTTTTTATTTTGAGACAGTCTTACATGTCACTGGGGTAGAGTGTCAAGGCATCAAGCTCACAGCAACCTCAAACTCTTGGGCTTAAGCGATTCTCTTGCCTCAGGCTCCCAAGTAGCTGGGTCTACAGGTGCCTTCCACAATGCCCAGCTATTTTTTTATTTCAGTTGTCATTGTTGTTTAGTTGATCCAGGCCGGGTTCGAAGCCATCAGCCTGGGTGTGTGTGGCTGGCTCCCTACCCACTTAGCTTCGGGCACTGCCCTGCTTAGCATTTCTTATAATACAGGTCTTATGTCAACAAATCCCCATAGTTTTCTTTTACCTAAAAATGTATATTTTGCCTTCATTCTTAAACAATTATTTGTACTGCTTGTATAATTCTAGAGGTTTCTCTTTCCTTGAGATTTTTTTTTTTTTTTTTTTGTAGAGACAGAGTCTCACTGTACCGCTCTCGGGTAGAGTGCCGTTGCGTCACACAGCTCACAGCAACCTCTAACTCTTGGGCTTACGCGATTCTCTTGCCTCAGCCTCCCAAGCAGCTGGGACTACAGGTGCCCGCCACAACGCCCAGCTATTTTTTTTTTGTTGCAGTTTGGCGGGGGCTGGGCCTGAATCCGCCACCCTGGGCATATGGGGCCGGCGCCCTACTCACTGAGCCACAGGAGCCGCCCTCCTTGAGATTTTTAATGATGTTATCCAAACCACTTCTGGCCTTTAATCAAATCATCGTTTCCTTTTATGTAATGTGTTATTTTTCTCCAATTCCTCTCACTTGTTCTTTTCCTTGGCTTTTCGTGGTCATCGACACATCTATGTGCCTATGGCCATTTTCATTATTTATTCTATGTGTGATTTATTGACCGTCTTGGATGTATAATTTACATTTTTTGTCCAATATGGAAAGTTTTGGTCCTTATTTCTTTACAAAGTTTTTATAGCTCATTTTCTCATTTCTTTCCTTCTAGCACTTCAATATCATATGTTAAATTGTTTTATATTATCTAACAGGTCCCTAAGACTCTGCTCATTTGCTTTTTGTTCTTCACATTACATACTAATAAACTAACTGAAAACAAATTTGAAAAAGCAATACCATTTGCAATAGCTTAAAAAAAGTGTCCAAAAAAAATCAAGCAGGTGAAAGATCTCACAAGAAAAACTACAAAACACTGATGAAAGAAATTGAAGAGTACATGCACAAAAAATGAAAGACATGTCATGTATATAGATTGGAAGAATTAACATTATTAAAATAAGCATACCACCCAAAGAAATCTGAAGATTCACTGCAATCTCTATTAAAATACCAATGACATAAAAAAAAAAGACATTCTTCACAGAAATTTAAAAAAAAATTCTAAAACCCCCAAGTAGTTAAAACAATACTAAGCAAAATGAACAAAGCTGGAGACATCATACTACTTCACTTCAAAATATACTAAAATGATTTTTTCGAGGCCTTCAAAGTATGATGTTGCTGCTTTCAAATCTGTAGTATCTGTGCTTTGGGTAGTATGGGCATTTTAATGATGTTCATTCTTCCCAGCCATGAGCATTGGTATGTTCTTCCATTTGTTAATGTCATCTGTTATTTCTTTCCTACAAGTTTCATAGTTCTCTTTGTGGAGATCTTTCATGTCCTTTGTTAGATATATTCCCAGGCATTTCATCTTCTTTGGAGCTACTATAAAAGGTATAGAGTCTTTGATTTTATTCTCAGCTTGACTGTTATTAGCATGTATGCAGGCTACTGATTTGTGGACACAGATTGTGTATCCTGAGATGCTACTATATTTCTTGATCACTTCTAAGAGCTTTGTAGTTGAGTATCTAGGGTTTTCCAGGTATAAGATAATGTCATCCCAAAGAGCAAGAGTTTGACCTCCTTTGTCGCCATTTGAATACCCTTAATCTCCTTCTCTTGCTAGATTGCTAGGATTTCCAGCACTATGTTGAATAGCAGTGGTGATGGTGGGCATCCTTATCTAGTTCCAGTTCTGAGTGGAATGCTTTCAGTTTTACTCCATTCAATATTATATTGGCTGTGGGTTTGTTGTAGATGGTCTCTATCAGTTTAAGAAACATCCCACCAAAGCCTATTTCCTTAAGTGTTCTTATCAAAAAAGGATGCCAGATATTGTCAAAAGCCTTTTCTGCATCAATTGAGAGAATATCTTCTTTGTTTTTTATTTTATTTTATTTATTTTTTTTTTATTTTTTTTTTTTTGTAGAGACAAAGTCTCACTGTACCGCCCTCGGGTAGAGTGCCGTGGTGTCACATGGCTCACAGCAACCTCTAACTCTTGGGCTTACGCGATTCTCTTGCCTCAGCCTCCCGAGCAGCTGGGACTACAGGCGCCTGCCACAACGCCCGGCTATTTTTTTTGTTGTTGCAGTTTGGCCGGAGCTGGGTTTGAACCTGCCACCCTCGGCATATGGGGCCGGCGCCCTACTCACTGAGCCACAGGCGCCGCCCTGTCTTTTATTTTATTTATGTGGTGAATTACATTTATAGACTTATGTATGTTGAACCAACCTTGCACCCCTGGGATAAAATCTACTTGATCATGATGTTTAACGTTTTTAATGTGTCGCTGTATTTTGTTTGGTGGGATCTTATTGGATATCTTTGAATGTATATTCCTTAAAGATATTGGCCTACAGTTTTCGTTTTTTGTTAAAAGCCCTGAATAGCCAATACAGTTTTTACTTTTTTTATTTTTTAATTTAATTTTTATTAAATCATAACTGTATACATTTATGGGGTATAATGTGATGATGTAATATATAAAGTGAAATGTTTAAATCAAACTGATTAACATAACCATCACCTCACTGTTTTCAGAAATTAAAAAAAAAAAATCTGCAGGCAGCACATTACCAGACTTCAGGTTATACAACAAGTCTATAGTGATCAAAACAGCATAGTACTGGCACAAAACTAAACATATAGACCTATGGAATGGAATAGAGAATCTAGAGAAAAAACCTAGCTTCATATCACCATTTGATCTTTGATAAACCAAACAAAAGCATGGACTGGGGAAAAGAATCTCCATTTAATAAATGGTGCTGGGAGAACTTGTTAGCCACATGTAGAAGATTGAAACTCAACTCATATCTCTCACTTTGACAAAAATTGACTCTCACTGGATCAAAGATTTAAATTTAAAATACAACACAATAAAAATTCTAGAAGAGAGTGTGAGCAAAACACTTGACAATATTAGCCTGGGAAAAGATTTTATGAGGAAGATCCCTCACCACCCCCTGGCAATTGCAGCAACATCAAAAATAAATAAATGGGTTTTGATCAAGCTAAAACCTTCTGCATAACTAAGACTACCACAACTAAAGCAAATAGATAGCCTTCATAATGGGAGAAGATTTTTGCACATTATGAATCTGACCTGACAAAGGGTTGATAATGATAATCTACAGAGATCCCAAATTAATCAACAAGAAAAGAGCAAACAACCCCATTTGTAAGTAGGCAAGAAACTTGAATAGAAGCTTCTCTGAAGATGACAGACGAATGACCAACAAACACATGAAAAATGCTCATCATTTCTAATCATCAGAGAAATGCAAATCAAAACCACTCTGAGATATCACCTCCAGTGAGATTAGTCCACATTACAAAGTCTCAAATCTACAGATGCTGGCATAGATATGGAGACAAGGGAACATTTCTACACTGATGGTGGAATTATGAACACAATTTTTATTGAAAGAAGTATGGAGAATTATTAAATTACTAAAAGTCAACCTTCCATTTGATCCTGCAATTACATTACTAAGTATATAACTAGAAGAACAAAAATAATTTTACCACAAAGACGTTTGCACCAGAATATTGATTGCAGCTCAATTCACAGTTGCCAAGTCATGTAAGAAATCCAAATGCTCATCAACCCATAAATGGAGTAACAAACTATGGCATATGTATGACATGGAGTACTATTCAGCCATAAGAAAAGATGGAGACTTTACATCTTTTATGTTTACATTGATGGAGTTGAAACACATTCTTTTTTGGGGGGTGAGGGGGACAGAATCTCACTTTGTCACCTTTGGTAGAGTGTCATGGCATCACAGCTCACAGCAACCTCAAACTTTTGAATTTGAGCAATTCTCTTGCCTCAGGCTCCCAAGTATCTGGGACTACTGGCACCTGCCACAATGCCTGGCTATTTTTAGAGATGAGGTCTCCCTCTGACTCAGGCTTGTCTCAAACTCATGAGCTTAGGCAATCCACCCACCTAGGCCTCCCAGAGTGCTAGGATTGCAGGCATGAGCCACCGCTCCTGGCCTGAAATATGTTCTTCTTAGTAAATTATCTCAAGAATGAAAAAAAAAATTCCAATACCCTAAATACACTGATATGACACAAATATATACACAACTACATGCCCACGTGAATGATAAAACACAAATATAGTCTAGCAAGAGGGAGAGGAGAGGAGGGACAGGGAGAAAAGAAGGCAATTGTGGAAGGAGGGAAAGGAATTGGCAGGATCTCACCTAATGTGCTCCCCCTGGATGAAGGGCTTAAATACAACTTGAACTTTACCTTAAAATTGAAAACAATGTAACTTAAAAATTTATATACTCATGTAGATTAGAGATATGGGTGAAAGATCAGGGACAGAATATAGAGCTTAGGCTAATATTTCAGAGGGCCCATTGACAAAAGCCCAGATTTTTCAGGCCCCTACACACAGCGTAGGGTAGGAAACAACCTAAGTGTTTAATGGAATGTTCAGCAAGAGGACTACCTAGAGCTAATATTCCTGAGTTCATTAGCAATAGCCCAGACTCTTAGGACCCTTTCATACTGCACACAGTGCAGGGTTGGAAACAACTTGGGGGGTTAAATGAAATATTCAGCAATGATAAATTAATATCTTCTGGGCAAGTCATAGAATGAGACCCAGAGAGAGTCAAAGTCTATCCCCTAAGCATTGTACTCATTTTTTGGTAACTTTCTCACCTTATGATTATATGACATTCTTCTTAAGATATTTCCTTCTGCTTTTCCTATTATTTCCTTGTTCTTTACTGTCCTGGTAAAGAAACTACTCTTATCTTTATGTTGAGTAATAAGGCCAGAGTTTCTTTCTGTTGATAATTAACATTTTGTTCTGTGCTGTGTTACATGTATACATTTTTCATGCTCAATAGAAGAACCCTGAGGTTTTCATTTGGGGCAGCACTTCCTTGCTACTCTCTGAGCTTGTGGCGTTGCTTGCCTCTCTGATCCTCATCAGTTATTACAGTGCAAATAACTGAATGTGAGGGTTTTCTTTCCACACCACCCTCTTGCCAGTTCATCCATGGGTAGTAAACAACTGCAAGTGGCACCCAAACAGGAACTTTTGATGGAGACCCTCAAAAACATTGACAAACAACAATAGTGATAATCTCCCAAAGCCCAGGAAAAAGAAAAAGACATTCATCCCAAGTAAGGGAAAACAGATGCCAAGGGACAAGCCCCCCAAACCCACAACAAGATCATACAATTAGAGAAAGGCTCATGAGATCTTTCATTTCTCGGTCTGTTCTGTTTTTCATCCTGGTTGTCCCGTCTGCTCATAAGAGAAGGTCCAATTCAGAGACTCTGGTTAGGAGAAGGCAAGTGGCCAGTTGCTTGACAACTAAGGCTTTTACTACACTCTTTTGTTCCCATGAGTGATGGCCACTACTATTACAGAGAGTGATCATCCAAGCTGGAGGTTTAGTCCAGCTTGCCCTCATCTGTCTTTCTTAAACTATCATATTTTTATTTTTCTAAAATAAACAATACCCTTACTAAAAATAAAAGGCACATAAACTCCAATTGCAAGATCTGCTCTATGCAGCTAGCTGCAAGGTGTCAGATCAACAATTAACAAAATTTTTAATTATAATTCAACATCAATGTCCTTGATATCCTAAAGAGGAAAACCTTAATTCCCAGGATTGGGAAAAGATAATATGATGGCTAAAACAGTCTCTGGGCCCAATTACTATTCAACATCTTACCATATAGGATCAATGCCACCTGGCTCTTGGCCCCATCCAAAGAAATAATCCCCTGGTTTACTAATTTGAAATAAAATCCACCCTCATATTAATTTGAAATATATTTATATGCATATATACATATATATATACACACACACACATGCATATATGTATATATATACTAAACCTAAGGTTACCACAGCAGATATTGGTACCAAAACAGACACATAGACCAATGAAACAGAATAGAGAACCCAGAGAAATTCAGATAATTACAGACAACTGATTTTTGACAAAATTGCCAAGAATGTCCTTTTGAAAAAGGACAACCTTTTCAATTAATGATCCCTGGAAAACTTGATATCTATGCAGAAGAATGAAACTAGACCTCTATTTCTCACCATATAAAAAAATTACTCAAATAGGATCTATGTACTTGAATGTAAGATCTGAAACTATAAAACTGCTAGAAGAAAAAAAAAGTAATTTTAGCATTTATTTTTAACATATTATGGTACAAGAAACTTTATGTAGCAAAAAATAATAAAGCACAAGAACAGATATAAGGTATAAAAGATTTTCTAAAAATTTTTGTAAAAATATCAGCCAGATTGCTAGCTCCTACCTAAAGTGTAGAGAGATATGCTATTCTTTCTTGACCAAAAATGCTCTTATTGCAAGTTCATCATAAATTCAACAAAACCAATTACTGTATTCCCAGGAAGTATTTTGCATATGGATATTGTTATTGTTTTTCAGAGTTATACTTTTAATGAATAAGTATAAATAAAATATTTTTAAAACATTTATATAGATAAGGAATTCACACTATCCATGTATAATGTGCATCCTTATTTTTCCCTCAAAAATTTGGACAAAAAAATCATACATTATACATGACAAAATATGGTATAATAGTTCTTTTAAATTTTGTGTCTGCCAAATCCAACATCCAGGTCATTTCGAGATTGATCTTAGTTAATGGCTCTTTCCTTTGAGAATTGGTCATATTTTCTTGGGTCTTATATGTTCAGTATCCCAGATATAATGAGTGTTAAATATGGAGACTCTGTATCCTAAAATCTTTCTGTAAGAGCTATAGTTTTTCTTTTAGCAAGTACTTAACTTGGTTGGAATTGAACTGCAAATTCTTTTTGTATGGACAGCAGCTCCCATCTCAGTTCAAATTTACATCTTTGTTTTTAATTCATCTTCTTTGAGTTTGTTCCAAGCGTATGTAGTTCAAGGTCAGCCAGAGATGAGGGCAGAAAGAACTTTGGGGTTTCTTTTCTGGATCTTTCCCTTCTGAAATGACTCCCCCTTGTTTCTACAGTGAATATGTTGCCCCAGACTTAGTCTTCTGGTTACCCAGACCACAGAAACAGAGATTTTCCACCAACACCTTTACCAACTACTTTTCACCAGCTGTATCACTCCACAAGCCAGAAATAGAAAAAAGAGTGGACACATTATATACAACTCACCTGCCCATTACAGCAGATTCTCCCTCAGGTGTCCCAAGTACAGAAAGTCATTGTACAAAGCCCATGAATGAGCCTCTTCATGCAAACTTACTCCAAGTCAAACACTTGTGAAGGTATTAGGAGCCGGTACCTATTCAATTGCAAGACTTTGTCCTCTGTCCAAAGCCAAACTCACCCACAGAACATCAGCTCAGGCATAGCCTGCCTGATCATTTCGACAGCAGGTTAGTCAGGACCACATGGCTGCTCTGAACGCAAACACATTAGAAGCATTTGGATTCCCCATTTTTTTTTTCACAAACTACAAGCAATTCTGATTCATTTTGGTAGGTGTTCTGAGTTCAAGATCTTTAATATTTAAAATGAACTGAAAATAATAATGGTAGAGATTATTGTAGAAATTAAAAGGCAGTTTCTATATCTTCCTCATAGATTCTGTAATCACAACTATTTTCTTGGTTAGTTTTCTCTGGTTTATTTACTTCAAACTAGAGGAAAAGGAAAAAGAAATACTTTTATGGAAGGTAAATGAAGTTCCACAGAACCCAGAGAATAACTAAACCAGGCCTCAGGGAGGGCAGGGTCCAGAGTGGCCCCAGGGGCCTAATCAGCAGTATGTTAAGACCCATTTCATCAGTGTTCTGCTAGTAGAGTAACTCCCCAGCAACTCTAATTCTGGAGATAGTCCAGTTGACTTACCTGATTTGAGAATTCGTTCAAGTTCAACCAAATCCATGACAGGTGGGTCATATAGTAGAACATGGTGCTGGCACGGTGTGGTTCTCAGAAGAAGGGACTAATTGGACAGATCCCCTGGGAAGTGTCTGAAACACATGAGGGGGATATAAAAGCTGTTAGAGGGGTAGGAGGGCAATTTCAGAGCAGCTGCTTTGTGGGCAGTGTACACACACAGAAGAAAAACACTTTTTGTACTCAGTCATCCAGTCTGACAACAACAACGAAAAATAAGAATTGATTTTTCCCAGAATCACATTCAGCCTTGAGCATTTGCAACAGCTGTGCTTGCTGAGTCTAGAAGCCATCATTAACAACCTCCATTAAGTGGAGGGAAAGCACATTCAGAAAACCAAAGAACTAATTTCCATTCTGGTTGTGTGTCTTTAGACTTAAAACTTAACATTTATTTGCCTCAGGTTCCTCATCTATAAAATGGGAAGAGAAATATTTTCCCATGCAGGATATGAATGTGATGAGAGAGCAGGAAGTAGATGTGGAAGATGAGAGTGCAGACTTAAGCCTTAGTAGTGAGATTGACCCTGGTCCTACCCTGCCTTCCCTGGCTGTGCCCCCCCGCCCCATGCCTCAGCACATACATGCCTCACCTCTTCTGAGCTGCACTCTCCACATCTATGAAACAAGGTCAAGGTCAGGTAAGCCCATTAAGGACATGGTCAGCATTATATGATGTATATAAATCACTGTACAAAATGTCTAATAGTTAGGTGGGTTAAAAGTGTTTTTAAGTAATAATGCTTTGAAAAATGCAAAACATCTAGAGTTGCACACTGTGGGTTTTTATACTATTGTTGTCAGCATGTCTGTTGTCATCAGCAACATCACAGATTCAAGGAACCACAGGTTCCAAGGATCCAAGAATGAAAAAAGTATAGCTTCAAAGTATAGTCTTACCTTTAATTCTTCAAAAGATTCTTCATTGCAATCAAGTAAGACATAAATCCCTCAACTCGACAGGTAAGGCTGAGTCTTTCAGCCTCAATTGTCTCTCTGTCTCCTACCCCACTGCCTCCCCTCTCACTCTCTAAACCCCAGGATCATGGCTGGGGGTTTTGGCAAAAGCAATCTTGCCAATTACGTTTTTTCACATCTTCCCACAAATGTGGCATTCAGAATGGCCTTCCTATCTGAGAATCCCAAAGTAAGGCCATTCCCCCAAACACATTCTATACTTCAAATCTCCGGGCCTTTTTTCTTTGCATTTTCTACTCTTGGAAAGACACTTTGACCTCCCTCTACCCATTGAAACTAATTTCAAGTCCAATAAATCCTTCTCCTAGGCCCCTTCTGCCACCACTACCATGGTCACCTCTGATTCGTTCACTACTTCAAACTTGGTTTGTACTTCCACCTTTTTATTTAAATATTCTATTTAGCTGCTTATGGGGCCCAATATCCCATTCCATTACAAGGTCCTTTGGGGCAGTAGGGGAGGCCTGTGTCATAATCATCTTTGTCATCCCACTCAGCATGGTGGGGGACACACAAGAAGAACACAGTAGTTTTTGGTAAGGAGAGATGGGAGGAGTGCAAGAAGACAGGAGGAAGGTATGCTGTAAATTGCCTTCTGTGGTGCACAGATCTGTGATAATGTTAAGCACTGGCAGTACATTTTAACCAACCAAGCTGCACATCCCATCAAGAATATCCAGAAGTTGAAAAAGAAACTTTTTTTTTATTATAATCCTCCACTGAATTTTTAATCTTTTCACACTACCAGATTGTAAAATCCCATATAACTTGAAGCCTTAGGGGACCTTATGATAATTTAATTCAGTATCTCCATATTACAGGTAAACAAAATGAGGCAAAGAGAGATTTAACCTCTGCCCCCCAAAGGTATTCAGCAAATAAGTACAAGAACTGAGATTAGGATCAGATACCTCTGTGCCTGACATAGTCTAGACCACCTCTTCATTAGCTCCTATTCACCATTCCCAGGCTTTACCTATTTTCATTTCCCTGGGCTTATACCCTGGCCCCACACCTCAGTTCCCTGCCACCCTAGCCCATGAGACAATGACTCCTTCCAGGGGCTTATTACTCAGACAAAGAGAGATGAGAATAACGTCCCAGGAGAATGAGGCTGCCAGCAAAAGGGCTGAGTGAGAGAGCAAAGTTAGAGGAAGCACAGTGCACAAGAACCTGTAACACCTGACACCAGCTGCAAGTTTGGGGATCCCCAAAACTACCCTCAAGCTTGATCATTCACTAACAGGACTCATAGAACTCACCACAAGTTATACCAATGGCTAGTTTTTATTACATGAAAAGGGTACTATTTGTAATCAGCCAAGAGAACAGAGTCCAGAAAAGTTCCGAATGCAGAGCTTACGTTCTCTTCCCATGGAGTTGTAGACAATGTTACTTTCCTGACATCAATATGTGACAACACTCAGAGAGTATTGCCAACCAGAGAAGCTCACCCAAGCCTCAGTGTCCAGACTTTTTATTGGGGGTCTATTACATAAGCATGGTTTTATTCCCACATAGCTAACGTCACACTCTAACCCCCCTTGAAGTTGACCCAATACTAGATGACCCAAAGAACCTACCTTAAATCACATTGTTAAACTATGTGGCATGACTCTATACCCCCAGGCAAACAAAAACAAAACATCTTCAGGCATAACATTCCAAGGGCTTAATGATTATCAGAAGCCAAAGGCAAAGGCAGACCTCTTTGGGGCAAGGTTAAATTCTTTACTAAATAGAGCCCAGCACAGATATTCATCCTGACCTTCATTATCCTTGCTTCAGGAAAGCATATCAGGAAGTGCATGTGCTCTGGAGTCAGACAGCCTGTGCAGGCTCTTCCATTTATATCTATGTGACCTCAGCCTCTGTTTCTCCCTTGGAAAACATAAAAAGAGATAATTATCCTTCATGGCGCTCACAAGGATCAGAGTTCATGCTTTCAATGTACTTAATACAATGCTAATATATAGGCGCTTAATAAATGGGAGCTCACACTAGCAGCCTTCTCCTATTCTTTATTCTCTCCTCCTCCTATTTTTTTTCTTCTGTCTCTCCCACCCTTTTGCTCTCTCTTTGTTTCCCTTTTCAACCTTCCATTGTCTCTCAGGATAGGAGGATATTACTTCAGTGTGTAGTGAACAAGGAAATGACAGGTTGAAGGGAACCAAATTCTTGCAAAAGCAATGGGATGCCCTGTCCCCTAGCGATGGCACCTGACAGTATCTGTTTAACACAGCAAGTTGTCCTAGGCTGGGATGAAAGAGACTAACACTTTGTAATGACTTAACTCCACTTCAGGTCTGGTGTAAATTGAGATGAAAATGTGTTTTCCAAAAATATCCAGGCTGCTGCTAATGTCTGGGCCTCTTTCACCTTTAGTTACCCAATAATCTTGCCTGGGCTTCTCTTTGATACTCACCTGGCTGTGCTTGCATGCCTAAGCTTTTCCTAAGAAAAGCCCTGGTGTAAGCAAACGATAAACTCACCACATAGAAAAAGAGCATAGGGCACCCTACAGTGACATTGGCCATGTTATGCAGCAAAGTCATAGTGAAACCTCAGAACTTGAACCATCCCAAGTTAGGCTTATGGATCTTCAATTGTTCTCTTGATGCATCTTAGAACATGGTTTGGGGAAAGGCAAATATTTCATGATTGAGGGAGGCCTTCTGAAGGCCTCCAAGGAGTATTTTGGATACTTCTCCAAAAATAACTTCTACTCCACACTTCCTCCTGAACATACATTCTAGTCTTCTCAGAGACTAAAAAAATCAAAATCAAAATTCCTGGTTAATTGCTTCAGTTTTCAGACTATTAAAAATCTAAGTCACAGATTTTTGCCAATTACTTTTCTTCACTTCTTCCCACAAATGTAGCATTCAGAGCGGTCTTCCCATATGAGAATCCCACAGTAAGCCTATGACACAGTCCAGGCACTTAGAGCTGGGTAAGACAATCAAACATTCATGCACCAACTTTATTTTACATACAATGTCCAGAGAGAGAAAGTCACTTCTCCTAGTCATGGATGTTCTTAGTTAGCAAAGCAGAGTGATTGGTTAAGACTAAACTGAAGTGAACTAAACCAAACATTGTGCTTTCCATGTATTCAGGCTATTTTTGTGACTGCCCTCTCTGTATAGCTTTACATTGTTTCTCTCCTATAAATATGCCCTCCTTTCTTTACCTAGTCTGTAGTCATTCTTTCTCTTCTAGATCAGATATCATCATCTTTTTTTAAATTTTAAACTTTGTTATTATCAAGTCAGAAAAATAGGCCTTCTTCCTTAACTTATTCAATCAAAAGATATTTATTAGGTGTCTCCTATATGCAAGGGACTACTCTAGATATTCTGATAAAAGCAAGAAACAAAGCAAAAATCCTTTTCTCATGTAGTTTGTATGTCAGTAATGGAAAGCAAGCAAAAAGCAAATAAAAATAGTGAAAACATATATTGTATCAGATTGTTATACATGCTTTGAAGAGAAAAATTGTAAGAAAAAATGATAAATCATTGTGGCAGAGAGCATTTATGGTTTTTGATAGGGCAGTCAAGAAAGTCCTCATTGAAAACAGCAAGAGTCAGAGGGGATGGTCGAGGGAGCCTTGTGGATATCAAGACAGAGGTAACCACAGGCTCAATGGCTTTGAAGGGCACATGACTAGTGTGTACTGAGAAGAATGAGGAGGCTATTGTGGCTGAAGTGCAGTAAGAAAGAGGTAAGGGGGACATGAACAATGGTCAGAGGAGAGAGGAGGGGCCCAGCATGTAGGGGCTCCAGTAGTAACTGCAAAATAAAACAAGGGGTGCAAATATAAATGAATCATAGTTATAATACTTTTATTCCAAACATGTAGAAAGCAATTGAATACAGTTGAGAAATTACTTGACTCACAGTTTTAAGAATGATTATAGCTACTTCTTGAGACAGACTCAAGAGGCAAGATAAATGTGCAACCAGTTAGGACTTATTGTTATAAGCCATTTGAGAGATGTTGGTGGCTTGGATCAGGGTAGAAAAGTGGTCAGACCATATGTATATTTGAGCAGACAGTGGAGAATGCAGTATTTCCTTCTTTGCTTTTTTTTTTCTCTTAGACTGAGTCTCACTCTGTTGCCCTTATAAGATACCATGGTATCATGGCTTACAGCGACCTCAAACTTGTGGGTTTGAGTGATCCTCTTGCCTCAGCCTCCCCAGTAGCTGGGACTATAGGCACCTGCCATGATGCCCAGCTATTTCTAGCGATGGAGTCTCACTCTTGCTTAGGCTGGTCTTGAACTCCTGAGCTCAGGCAATCTACCCACCTCTGCCTCCCAGAGTGCTAGGATTACAGATATGAGCCACTGTGCCCAGCCCTATATGACTGAATATAGGAGGGGCATGTGTGAGAGAGAAAGAGAGAAGAAAAAAGAATGATTCAGAATTTTTTACCAACAACTAGAACGATGGCGTTGCCATGGTCATTTGAAGACAAATAATATTTAATCTCTCTCTGCCTCAGATTTCTCATCTGCCAAATGGGGAAAATAAGTAAAAGGATAAGGGGGGTCAAGAAACTTAAATGAGTTCACACAAGCAAAATGTTTAGAATCGTACCTGGTGCATAAAAAGCAGGTGTTAGCTACTGTTACTATCCATTCCCTCCATTCCCTAATGTGTTTTGTTTTCCTTTGTTTTTATGTATCCCTTCACCAAAATGCAAGTTTTTAATGAGGGCAAAAGTGTTATCTGCCAAATTCATGCTTTATCATCAGCTTCTAGAAGCTATTGTGTTTCAACCTTAGCATGTATTTGATGAATATTTAATGATTAGAAGCATGAAAATGTGTAATAGGCAGGCAGCCTGGATTTTCTATCACCTCTCCTGGACATATGTACTATCTCTTTTCACACTCATACTTGTCCACTTGTGGCTTGGGAAATTTGGTCACTGCCATTAATATGGATGACAGATATGTTAGATGGTCCATTCAGAAAGATCTCCCTGTGTGCTACATCTCAATGAAAGGGAAAGCTCCAGGTCCACCCAGCCATCTGTGAGAGTTCCAAGATGCCAAGCACAGTAATCCAGGCTTGCTCCTTCTGAAGCTGAAATCAATGCACACAGTTGTTTTGTAATTAGTAAGAGCCACTGCCCTGCCTCCACCCTCAGGTGCCACTGTCAAGGTGTTGCACATCTCTGGGCTGGCTTTCCATCCCAAGATGATTATACTTGCCTTGCATGGCTGGAGGGAGGCAGGAAAAGGGCAAGGAGCCAATTAGTTTGAAATGGAATCTAGTCTTTGGAGGCCCCTTGTCAAAGTGAAGAGCATTGGATGTTCCCAAAGATGACAGTTTATTCTTTATTTGGGCTGAGCTCAGAGGTTAAAGGTCATTTGTAAGTAAGATTTGCTCCATTTGGTATGGCAAGTCTTGTTCTCTGTGTCTTATATATTTTTTTAATTCCTGATTCTTTTTCCCTGTATTTTGACATGCTTGCTGCCAGCAGAGAGGCTATTTGGTCAGGAATGAATGTTTCAAATTCTTGGGAGCAGCAAAAATAGCAACAAGGGCCGTTTAAAACCACTCAGAGGGAAGGAAATAAGCAGAACAAATGATATTATGAGTGAATGAATGCATAAGTGAAGCAACTAACTTCACTAATTTTAGCTGGGAGGGAGAGAAAGAAATGAGCTAAATTCTGTTGTTTCATCTATATGCTGTTGTTCTAACTCTTTGTATAGATGATATTCCATGGAATGCAATCTTCAAAGAAATAACATCTCATTCTGAGTCAAACACAAGTTTTAATACAAATTAGAGGATTTTTAACCCAGATCAATGGACTCAAAAGAATCCATAGACTGTCTGAAGTGTGTTTAACTGTATTTACTTAGCAGCCACTTATAAAGGTAGCTCTTCCTGTGAGACAGTGATTGTTCAACGTTTTAGAAATATTATGTCAGGGAACCTTCACAACTAGAAGATAGATAGTATTGTTATCCCCACACAAAGAAGTTAGTGGAGATCTTGGGAGATTAAGTGAGACTTGTAGAGAGTAAGTGGCAGAGCTGGGATGGATTCAGGTATTCTGGATCCAATCATGCAACATAGCATGATGGCTCCAGGAGAAAATGGCCATTTGAGTTGCTTTGTAATTTTGTCTTATAAAGAAGGGCATACTGAAAAGAATCTGGAGCATCTCTCAGAATCCAAGAGCAAAGAGAGCAGTCATCCTTGTAAGAAATTGGAATCAGGGAATGTAAAGTCAAAAGGAGCCTTTGTGGACATCTGTCCAGTCTCTTAGCTCTTCCTTTGTTTTCTCTGTAAGACTGGCCTGTGAACCCACTCATCAGCTTAAATGTGGCTCCTCATAGCTGGCTGCCATGGTAGCCCCACCTTCTTAGCCCTTCCCATCTGACTTTCACATTTCCCTGATCAGTCTCCCAGTCATCTGTGACTTTAAAGATAACAATGACTAGCCTAAATGGACAAAGATTTAAAAATTCAATTTGCAGAAACTTGATTGGAAATTTTTTTTTAATTGTTGGGGAATCATTGAGGGTACAATAACCCAGGTTACACTGATTGCATTTATTAGGTAAAGTCCCTCTTGCAATCGTGTCTTGCCACCAAAAGGTATGGCACAGACCAAAGCGCTACTCCCCTCCCTCCTTCCTTCTCTCTGCTCTTCCTTTCCTCACCCCTCCCTCCTTCTTTCTCTCTCTGCTCTACCCTTCCCCCACCCCACCATAACTTTACTTGTCATTAATTGTCCTCATATCAAAATTGAGTACATAGGATTCATGCTTCTCCATTCTTGTGGTGCTTTACTAAGAATAATGTCTTCCACTTCCATCCAAGTTAATACAAAGAATGTAAAGTCTCCATTTCTTTTAATGGCTGAATAGTATTCCATGGTGTACATATACTACAGCTTGTTAATCCATTCCTGGGTTGGTGGGCATTTAGGCTGTTACCACATTTTGGTGATTATAAATTGAGCTGCAATAAACAGTCCAGTGCAAGTGTTCTTATGACAAAAGAATTTTTTTTTCCTTCTGGGTAGATGCCCAGTAATGGGATTGCAGGATCAAATGGGAGGTCTAGCTTGAGTGCTTTGAGGTTTCTCTATACTTCCTTCCAAAAACGTTGTATTAGTTTGCAGTCCATATCCTGAAACATTACTGTATTTTTTGGTGTCTTCCAGGAGTCCTGTGGTTGAGTCTTTGGGATTCTCTAAGTATAGGATTGTGTCGTCAGCAAAGAGGGAGAGTTTGACCTCCTCTGCTCCCATTTGGATTTCCTTTATTTACTTGTCTTGCCTAATTGTATTGGCTAGAACTTCCAGCACTGCATTGAATATATATAGTACTACAAAAAAAAAAAAAATACCAGCAATAACTTTGCCCACACAGAGACATATAGACTGCACTGCCCATCAATGCAGTCTGATCAGTGCCCATCAATGCAGTCTGATCAGTGTCCATCAATGCAGCCTTGCCAGTCCACATCATTTTAGCCTCACCAGTGCCCATATTGGTGGAACTCCACTTTTACCTCAGGCTCACACTGGTGTGGTGTGGGAACAGGCACGATTACAGAGCCAGTTCTTCCACCACCTTTCCAGTTCACACTACCCTGTGCAAACTGCACTGCAATCTGTGAACTCACACAGGGTTTTCTCACCCATGCGATCAGATTCCACTGCAGGAAAAAAGAAGGCACATATGCCTTTTTTCTTCTGAATCTAATGCGAGTTCAGTCATACAAGCATATGGCTGCTTGTACGCTTCTTGTTTGCATAAGCAACTTGCAATGTTCATTGTTGTTATGCTCAAGGAAGTTAATAATTTCCTGTTTTATTTCTTCCTGCATCCATCTGTCATTAAACAGAAGGTTGTTTAATTTCCATGCCTTTGTGTGGGGTTAAACGTTTTTGTTAGAGTTGAGTTCCACCCTTAGTGCCTTATGGTCTGAGAAGATACAAGGCAAAATTTCAATTCTTTTGATTCTGTTGATGTTTGTTTTGTGTCCCAGGATATGATCAATTTTGGAGAATGTTTCATGGGGTGGTGAAAACAATGTATATTCTTTATCATTGGGATGGAGTCTTCTATATGTGTCTATCAAGCACAGTTGCTCTAGGGTCTCATTTAAGTCCCTTATATCTTTGTTTAATTTCTGTTTAGATCATCTGTCCAGCTCTGTAAGAGGAGTGTTAAAGTCCCCTGTTATTATAGTATTATTGGATATCATATTGCTCAGACTGGGTGAGGTCTGTTTCAAGAATCTGGGAGCATTTAAATTAGGTGCATAGATATTTAGAATTGAAACATCTTCTTGTTGTATTTTTCCCTTGACCAATATAGACTGACCATCTTTGTCTTATGACTTTAGTTGCTTTAAATCCACATGTATCTGAAAATAAGATTGCAACTCCTCTTCTCTTCTGGATTCCATTTGCCTGAAAATTTGTCTTCCAACCCTTAACTTGGAGTTTTAATTTGTCTCTTGAAGCCAGGTGTGTTTCCTGCAGACAGAAGATGGCTTGTGTTTTTTAATCCAGTCAGCCAATCTATGTCTCTTCAGTGGGAAATTCGAGCCATTAACATTTATTGAGGTAATTAATAAGTGTGGTAGTGTTGTATTCATCTCATTTTGTGAGAGCCCATTGCTTAGTTTTCTCTTTTGTGTTAGTGTGGAAGTTAAGTTCTGTCCTTTAATTTCTGAGTCCTTACTTTGCTGCTGAAACATTGTTATGGTCAGTGTGTAGAACAGGTTGAAGTATTTACTGTACAGTTGGTCTTCTTGTGGCAAATTTCCTCAATGTTTGTATATCCATAAATGATTTGATTTCTCCATCAATTTTAAAGCTTAGCTTAGCAGGATATAGAATTCTGGGGTGGAAATTGTTCTGTTTAAGTAGATTAAGGGTATATGGCCATTGTCTTGGAAAGTTTCATTAGAGAAGTCTGCAGTCACCTGATGGATTTGCCCCTGTAGGTCAACTGGTGTTTACTCCTGGCAGCTTGCAGAATCTTTTCTTTTGTCTTGACTTTGGACAGGTTCATCACAATGTGTCTTGGAGAAGCTCTGTTAGTTGACCTGGGGTCGGATACCCCTCTGAAAGGAGTGTGTCAGAATCTCTGGTGATATTTGGGAAATTTTCATTTATAATATTCTCTAGTATGGCTTCCATTCCCCTGGGGCATTCTTCTTCCCCTTCTGGGATTCCTCTAACTCGTATGTTGGAATGCTTCAAAAAGTCCCATAATTCTGTCAGTGAATGTTCTGCTTTCTCTCTCTTCTTTTCTGCCTCTTTAACTATCTGAGTTATCTCAAGAATTTTGTCTTCTACCTCCGAAATTCTTTCTTCTGCATGGTCTCACCGGTTGCTGATAATTTCTATTGCATCTTTACGTTCCCTAATTGACTGCTTCAGTTCCTTCATCTCTGATATATCCTTTCTATTTTCTTCATATCCTTCATCTCTTATTTAATTCTTTTTTTGGATTTCCTTTTGGTTATTTTCCTCTTTATTTGGATTTCCCTTCATTGTTTCCATCATTTCCTTCATTGTTTTCATCATGTGTATTCTAAATTCCCTTTCTGTCATTCCTAACATTTCTTTATAGATGGAATCCCCTGCAGAAGCTACTTCATAGTCCCTTGGAGGTGTTGCTCTGGACTAGTTCTTCATGTTGTCAGGAGTTTTCTGCTGATTCTTCCTCATGAGTGATTTCTTTTATCTGTTTCCTTGCCTAATTTTTCTTTCACTTTCTCTTGCTCTTTAAGTTCCCATGCCTGTGGACTAGGGTTTCGATGAGTCCTTTCGGTACAGGACCAGAAGGATGAGAAGGTTGAAGAGCAAGAAGGGATAAAAGAAAGAGAAAGAAAGAAAGAAAGAAAAAGAAAGGAGAGGGGATGGATAAAAGGGAATATTGACAAAAAGAAAAGAGGCACAGAAAGAGGGAGACAGCAATATAGGTGTACAGTAGGGTACTTTGACACAACCTTAAAAATATCCCAACCTCTGGGGGTGCTGGGTTGGGTGGTTCCCTTGAGGTCAGCAGCTCTTTGTTAGCCTGATCGGGCACAGTACCCCACCTCCACCAAGTAGAGAGGAAAGACAAAAATGCTATAAATCAAGCCAAAACAAGCAAACAGAAAACTTTACGGGATAAAATTTCGGGAAAAACCAAATAATAGGGGTAGAAACACTAGCAAAAATGAAGTTCTAATTATTGAAAAAGGCAGCAATGGGAAATTGTATTTAAACTAGAAAAATGGAGAAAAAAAAGAAAGAAAGAGAGAGAGAGAGAAAAGAAAAAATTTTAGGGAAAAGGTTGAAATTAAAAAACCAACAACAACAAAAACAAAAAACAAACAAACCAAAATAAAAAACCAAAAACAAAGTAGTATATATATCTTGTTGAATATTGTCCGGGCAACAGGTGATCTTCTGGGGTATGAGATGTTAATCACAATGCTAACACAACTGGAGGCCTCCACTGATTTCTCAAACTCCACAGGGTGGAGACCCAAAATCTCTCTTGAGCCCTCTTAAAAGGCACTTTAAACTTCTAAACTTGGCTAAGCAGAAGCTTTCCCAGGAAAGTGCTTGTTGCTGGGATCAGTGCTAAAGTGGCTATCCACTTACCCAGTGTGCCAAAACCAGTCTCATTCTGCCCCTGAGGTTTAAATCTGTAATGCAGCTCAGTCCCCGCCATTAGTCTGATCAGTCACTAGATTACTAGCTCCCTCCCAATCCTTGCTCTGTGACCCTGAGGGCAGAGCTTGCCAGGGAAGTTCTCTCACAATGGCTCCCTGTGGCCCAGATCTGAACACTTTTAGCTCTGTCCAGCTCAGCGGCTCAGTCTGGGGACCTAGACAATGCCCAAAGTTCTCCACACTCCTGCCCAAGCTCTCCCCAAGGCAGTTCAACTGCATGCCAAGTCCAAAAACATCAAAACAGCTCACAGGTAAGGCCTTTCCAGTTTGCAGTCTCACTGCTGCTGTACTTACAGCTGCTGGCAGGATTAGTTCAAATCACACGCAACCACTTGCCAGTTTTCCACTGCTCTTGTCCTCCTTTTGGGGTCCAGAAGTCTCTTGATGACTCCCTGTGTCCTCAAAGGGATGATCATAGGCAGATCCCACCAGCCATAGATGCCTTATCTCCCCATACTCATGGTGCCCAGTTGCAAGGAAGCTGTTACTCGGCCACCACCTTTTTATATGTTTTTGTATCTTTGCATCCACAATGGTAGCAAAATGTTTTTATATGTTTGCATCCACAATGGTAGCAAATAAACACCATCCTTTTATGCTGCCATAGGCCAAAGGTATATCATTTCTGCATCATCAGCCCATCTAGGGTTGCTCAGAATCACAGAAAATTCTCCCTCACTCCTCTCCCATTCTGCATGGTCATCACTGCCTCAGTGCATTCCAGGTGCTGCCAAAACCCCAGATGCTTATAAACAATGGATGTTTATTTCTCACAGCTCTGGAGGTCGGGAAGTCCACGATCAAGGTTCTGGCAGATTCAGTGTCTGCTTCATTGGAAATCTTAAGGTGAACTGCAGCAGCTTGTTCAGGACTCCCCATCCCATGCTCCTTCCCTCATGCATGACAGTCATGGCAATGAACCTGGGCCTATATGGGGCAAGTGTGTGTCAGCCCAGGCATGGCAGTTTTGGAGATCTAGTACATTGAAATGTTATTTTTCTCTTTGACTAAAATTAATATTAAAAATCAGGTCAACAGTACAATGACTTGTTCTGGACACTTATTATTCACAAAATGTTAACATTCCATATGGACATGATATTGTTCCATGGTCCACAAGTACCTTGGTATTCTGGCATATCCTTTCATCCCATGATTCAAAAAAAGCAAGATGTGTGCACAGTTCCCAAACTCTCATTTTTATTATAAATATACATGCTCTCTTGCACATATAGACACACACACACACACACACACACACGATTCTGGGCAATCCCAACTTGTATTCACAGCTGATCTACTTACTGAACCAACTCTTATGCCAATTATCAGTTGAGTAAGTTGGCACCAGGCCTGTATAATCAACAAAATAAGAAAAGCAGTGGGATGAATCATGAAGTTAAATAATTTTTGATCCATGGCGTTGTGAGCAGATATGCAAATCTTATGCTTTTCCACTAAAGCTACAGTGCTTCCCAAGGCAATGTTACTCATTGAAAAGCTATGAACCCATGTGGTAGGATATCCAGGAAGGAACTGTCAACATGAGTAAAGGATGGTTTGAGCTCTATTTAGGAAGAGAGGTCTATAAACTCAGGGAGAAGGTGCAAAGACACACAAAAAATCAAAGGAAACTTCTTCCAGAGAACTGAGGTGAAATCATTGAAGCAAGAGGCTAGTAATTGCAGAATATTTTACATCACACAATAAGGAACAAACTTTCTTGGTCAAAGCCTGATTGCAGAGGCTTTTAGCCATATTGACTCATAAGAAATGTTTTTAAGGGAATTAACTTATCTTGAACTCAGCCCAGAGGACCCTAGAACAAAGAAAAATGCTTTAGAAGCTTGTTAAGAGACAATATTTTCATTAAAAGAAGCTAGTGTTTTCATTTCAAACTTCATTGCACTCAGAATTTTTTAAAACCGCTTTTAAAAAAAAAAACAAGGAAAATAATGCACAAAAGCCTTTACATTCAGTGTTTGATTTTTGCTTCCTAACAAATGTTTGCAAAAGCACATATTTGGGGATAATTTTTCTCTTCATTTATTTTCATGATTAGTGGTGGTACTTTTATGGTATACAAAAAGTTTTCATAGCATAATGCCATTCATAACATCACACCAAGAGGAAATAAGGGTTTATATTACATTCACTTCGTTTGCCAACAGAAAACAATTAGGTTAGGAGTTGAAACTCCAATATATTCAGAGCAGCCATAAAACCACCAGAATCTTAAGAGTCACAGGACATTCCTGAATCTCTCCTCCAGGAGAAATACAGCTCCTTTACTGCCATTTGTTAATGCTGTAGTTCATCATAAGAAAGGAAAAAAGGCCAACCACCTCAATCATCCTGTTAGTTTTTCTTGGGATGGCAGAATCGTAGTTTGGAACCCAAGAGTTCTGCATATACACACTAACTTGGTCTTTTATGATTTGTTTGAGCTTCAGGAAATTACTTAACCTTCTGGGACCATGTTTCTGTATTGTGAAGTGGTAATAATAATACCTTGCAAGGTGATGGTAAATATTAGAGATAATCTACTTGACAGCACCTGACACACAGAAAAGACCTGTTGCATGACCAGAGACGTGAATGAACAGCAGCTTTGCCGTGGGTATAAACTCACTCCTGTAATTATTAAGTCAAGAAACAGACTACATTGTATGGGATGGCGTGTAGCAAAATTCTTTATTAAGCATTTTGATTTTATACCTTTCTAATCACGTACACACTTAATCAATTATCTGTTATTTTCATCATTACCTCATTTTACCTATCTGAAATTAACTTGTAAGGAAATATCCTGTTACCATATCAACACAATCACTTCTGCAATAAACATCTTCTAGACACTGACTAATCTCTGGGCAGGTATCAAAATAAAGATCACAAAGAAGAAAGGAGCCATAGGGGAACAGAGTTAATGGAAGAGTATCTTCAAGCGTTCACTCAGTTTACTCAGTATGAAGTAACGACTGTGTCTTTTCCTCAGGGCAGAGCACCTATAAACCTCTGACAACATGTTGTTAACATACGTCAACCCTCTGGCCTGTATCTCAGAGGAAGGGCGGCATGACCTTTGATCTCAGGCTTCACAGGGTGCACAGCTTCAGAGAATGGGCTTGTGGAATTTTTAACTCCAGGCAAGCCAACTCTGCATGTGTCCCAGGGGGGCCCAGGACCCTTAAGCCTCTGGGAAAAAAGGCAAGCCATTTTAAACTAACACTGAGTTCACTTTGTGTGCTTGATGTAGGATATGTTTCTTTCTAAATTTTATCCTACACAGACCAAATACATAATGGCCATAGTTACTTAATTTTTAATCATGAGGATAATAATGTGTTTGTAAGAGGCTTGAGATCATTTTCAAACAATCTGCTGGCTCTTTGCATATGTATCTCTGGAATGCCCTATACCATGCCAATTCATCATTAAATTCCTGTTTATAAATAATTCATGTCAATTCAACTCAGCAACTATTCAGGGAACATTACTGGGGGCACAGTGCTAGGGCAAGGCATATAAACACCGAAATGCATTGGTCTTTGCCCTCTGGGAACCTTAATTTTGCTGCTATCAGGCTAAGTGCTCAGTTCCAGTTCACAGAACTCTGGTGAAGCTGGTGAACTTCGTTTATTGAGTTTACTTCCTTATTTGTTTGTTTATTTATCTGTTTACTTAGCAAACAGTTCCCACTATGTGCCAGGCCTGTGGTACATCTTGAACCAGACACAGTCCCTGCTCTCAGGGAGCTCTCTAGAAGTGTGCTATGCTTTGTTTTGTCTCTATCAAAACTTGTGTGGAAAGTTGGGATCCTCAACGTGGCAGAGATGGGAGGTGGCTCCTAGCTGGAAGTGTTTAGGTTGTCAGGTCAGCTCCCTTATTTTGTTTTTTTAATTGTAATGGATTTATTATTTTTTTTACTTGAATTTATTTTTAAATTTATTGCTGGGGATTCATTGAGGGTACAAGAAACCAGGCTACACTGATTGCATTTGTTAGGTAAAGTCCCTTTTACAATCATTTCTTGCCCCCAAAAGGTGTGGCACACACCAAAACCCCACCCCTTAGCTCCTTCCCTCTCTCTGCTCTTCCTTTCCTCACCCTTCCCTCCTTCTTTCTCTCTCTCTGCTCTCCCCTTTCCCCACCCCCACCATGTCCTTAATTATTATTAAATGTCCTCATATCAAAATTGAGTATATAGGATTCATGCTTCTCCATTCTTGTGATACTTTACTAAGAAAAATATGTTCCACTTCCATCCAGGTTAATAGAAGGCTGTAAAGTCTCCATTTTTTAATGGCTGAATAGTATTCCATAGTGTACATATACCACAGTTTGTTAATTCATTCCTGGGTTGGTGGGCATTTAGGCTGTTTCCACATTTTGGAGATTTTAAATTGAGCTGCAATAAACAGTCTAGTGCAAGTGTCCTTATGATAAAAATTTTTTTATTCCTTTTGCGTAGATGCCCAGTAATGGGATTGCAGGGTCAAATGGGAGGTCTAGCCTGAGTTCTTTGAAGGTTCTCCATACTTCCTTCCAAAAAGATTATATTCATTTGCAGTCCTAACAGCAGTGTAAAAGTGTTCCATTCTCTCCACATCCACGCCAGCATCTGCAGTTTTGAGATTTTGTGATGTGGGCCATTCTTGCTAGGTTTAGATACTATCTCAGGGTGGTTTTGATCTGCATTTCTCTAATAATTAGGGATGACGAGCATTTTTTCATGTTTGTTAGCCATTCATCTGTCTTCTTTAGAGAAGGTTCTATTCATGTCTCTTGCCCATTGATATATGGGATTGTTGGCTTTTTCATGTGGATTAATTTGAGTTCTCTATAGATCCTAGTTATCAAGCTTTTGTCTGATTCAAACTATGCAAATATCCTTTCCCATTGTGTAGGTTGTCTATTTGCTTTGGTGTTGTCTCCTTAGCTGTACAGAAGCTTTTCAGTTTAATGAAGTCCCGTTTGTTTATTTTTGTTTCTGTTGCAATTGCCATGGCAGTCTTCTTCATGAAGTCTTTCCCCAGGCCAATATATTCCAGTGTTTATCCTATGCTTTCTTTGAGGATTTTTGTTGTTTTATGCCTTAAATTTAAGTCCTTTATCCATCTCGAATCAATTTTTGTGAGTGGGGAAAGGTGTGGGTCCAGTTTCAGTCTTTTACATGTGGATATCCAATTCTCCCAACACCATTTATTAAATAGGGAGTCTCTCCCCCAAGGTATGTTCTTTTTTGGTTTATCAAAGAGTAGGTGGTTGTAAGATGTTAGTTTCATTTCCTGGTTTCCTATTCGATTCCAAGTGTCTATGTCTCTATTTTTGTGCCAGTACCATGCTATCTTGACCACTATGGCTTTGTAGTACAGCCTAAAATCTGGTATGCTGATGCCCCCAGCTTTGTTTTTGTTACTAAGAACTGCCTTAGCTATATGGGTTTTTTTTTTTTTCTGGTTCCATACAAAATGCAGAATTGTTTTTTCCAAATCTTGAAAGTACGATGTTGGGATCTTAATAGGGATGGCATCGAATAGGTAGATTGCTTTGGGAAGTATAGACATTTTAACAATGTTGATTCTTCCTAGCCATGAGCATGGTATGTTCTTTCATTTGTTCATTTCCTCTGCTATTTTTTTCTGAGGATTTCATAATTTTCTTTATAGAGGTCCTTCACCTCCTTTGTTAGGTATGTTCCTAGGTATTTCCTTTTCATTGAAGCTATGGTGAAGGGAGTTGTGTCCTTAATTAGCCTCTCATTTGACTCTTATTGGTGTACACAAAGGCAACGGACTTGTGGACATTGATTTTATATCCTGAGACATTGCTGTATTTTTTGATGACTTCCAGGAATCTTATGGTTGAGTCTTTGGGGTTCTCTAAGTATAAGATCATATCGTCTGCAAAGAGGGAAAGTTTGAACTCCTCTGCTCCTATTTGGATTCCCTTTATTTCCTTATCTTGTCTAATTGTATTGGCTAGAACTTCCAACACTATGCTGAATACCCTGTTTCCCCAAAAATAAGACAGTGTCTTATTTTAAGGTGTGCTCCCAAAGATGCGGTAGGCCTTATTTTCAGGGGACGTCTTATCTTTCCTGTAAGTAGGTCTTATTTTTTGGAGGATGTCTTATTTTTGGGGAAACAGGGTAGTGAAGGTGACAGAGGACACCTTGTCTGGTTCCTGTTCTAAGAGGAAAAGCTTTCAATTTTACTCCATTCAGTAAAATATTAGCTGTGGGTTCGTCATAGATAGCTTTGATCGTTTCAGAAATGTGCCACATATTCCTGTACTGTTCAGTGTTCTAATTACAAAAGGTTGCTGGATTTTATTGAATGCCTTTTCTGCATCTATCAAGAGGATCATATGGTGTTTGTTTCTGCTTCTATTAATACGGTGGATGACGTTTATGGATTTGCATGTATGTTAAACCAGACTTGCATCACTGGGATAAAACCTACTTGATCATAATATATGACTTTTTTAAATCAGTATAAAGTTTTATTCACTATTTTAACAGACATAACAGTGCTTTGCAAACTTTATGCACTACAAAGTTATTTTGAGTCCCTTTGCAATTATATATTAAGTAAAGTACTTTTGTATGTTGGTTACTGTTGGGTTTTTAGAAATAGCTGGTATCTTAGTTTGCTGGTTTGTATATGAGCTAATATCCTACATGACATCATAGGCAATGGTGATGCCTACAAATCCAAACATAAATTTAAGCTGGTAAGTCTGCTAAATTTATTTTACCTATTGTATCAGTGAGAGAAATATTGCTAACTATGAATTCATTACCTGCTTATATAGAATTTAAATTTAACTGATTATTTTAATGACAGCAATTAATATAGCTGTATCAATTTTATCCTTTTGTGCTTCAAAGCCATGTTGTTATTATTTTTATTATTTTTTTATTGCTGGTGATTCATTGAGGGTACAAGATACTAGGTTACACTGATTGTATTTGTTAGGTAAAGTCCCTCTTACAATCATGTCTTGCCCCCAAAAGGTATGGCACACACCAAGGCCCCATGCCCCTTACTCCTGCCCTCTCTATGTTCTTCCTTTCCTTAGCCCTACCTCCTTCTTTCTCTCTCTCTGCTCTTCCCTTCCACCACCCCCACTGTGTCCTTAATTGTGACATATGACTTTTTTGATGATAAGCTGTAATCTATTTGCTAGGATTTTGTTGAGAATTTTTACATCTATATTCATGAGTGAAATCGGTCAAAATCTTCCTTTTTAGTTGGATCTTTTCCTGGTTTTGGTATCAGGGTGATGTTTGCTTCATACAACATGTTGGGGAAGATTCCTTCCACCTCAATTTTTTGGTATAATTTCTGCAGTACGGGAATAAGCTCCTCCTCAAAGGTTTGATAGAATTCTGGTGTGAAGCCATTCGGACCAGGGCATTTTTTGTTAGAAGATTTTTTTTGGTTTCTTTAATCTCAGTGCTGAACATTGGACTGTTCAGGAGCTCTTTTTCTTCCTGGTTAAGACTAGGGAGAGGATGAGATTCCAAATATTGATCCATTTCCTTCACATTGACAAACTTCTGGACACAGAGTTTCTGGTAGTACAAGAGTAGATTATCTCTTGTATCTCTATGACATCAGCTGTAATTTCCCCTTTATCATTTCTGATTGAGGTTACTAGAGATTTTGCTTTCCTATTTCTAGTTAGTCTGGCCAGAGGTTTATCTATTTTATTTATTTTTTCAAAGAAAAATTTGTTTCATTAATTTTCTTTGTTTCATTAATTTTCTGAATGATTCTGTAGTTTTCAATTTCATTGATCTCTGCATTAATTTTGGATACTTCTTTTCTTCTGCTGGGTTTAGGCTTATGGTCTTCTTTTTCCAATTCCATAAGATGGCTTGTGAGTTTGTTGATGTGCTCTCTTTCTGTTTTTTGGATGTAGGTATCTAAAGTGATAAATTTTCCTCTCAAAACTGCTTTTGCAGTATCCCACACGTTTTGGTAGCTTGTGTCTTCATTATTATTATGCTCAAGGAAGTTAATAATTTCCTGTTTTATTTCTTCCTGCACCCGTCATTCAACAGAAGGTTGTTCAATTTCCATGCTTTGGGTGGGGTTGAATGTTTTTGTTAAAGTTGAGTTCCACCTTTAGTGCCTTGTGGTCTGAGAAAATACAAGATAAAATTTCTATTCTTTTGACTTTGTTGAGGTTTGTTTTGTGTCCTAAGATATGACTAATTTTAGAGAATGTTCCAGGGGGCAATGAGAAGAATGTATATTCTTTATCATTGGGATGGAGTCTTCTATATGTGTCTATCAAGCACAGTTTTTATAGGGTCTCATTTATGTCCCTTATATCTTTGTTTAATTTCTGTTTAGAGGATTTGTCCAGCTCTGTAAGAGGAATGTTAAAGTCCCCTGTAATTATGGTATTATAAGATATCATTTTGCTTAGACTGAGTAAGGTCTGTTTCAAGAATCTGGGAGCATTTAAATTGGGTGCATAGATATTTAGAATTGAAATGTCTTCTTGTTGTATTTTTCCCTTGACCAATATAAAGTGACCATCTTTGTCTTTTTTGACTGTGGTTGCTTTAAATCCACAGGTATCTAAAAATAAGATGGCAACTCCTCTTTCCTTCTGAATTCCATTTGCCTAAAAAATTGTCTTCTAACCCTTAACTAAGAGTTTTAATTTGTCTTTTGAAGTCAGTTGTGTTTCCTGCAGACAGAAAATGGATGGCTTGTGTTTTTTTATCCAGTCAGCCAATCTATGACTCTTCAGTGGGGAATTCAAGCCATTAACATTTACTGAGATAATTGATAAGTATAGTAGTGTTCTATTCATCTTATTTTGTGAAAGTCCATTGCTTAGTTTTATCTTTTGCATCAGTGTGGAAGTTAGGTTCTGTTTTTTAATTTCTGAGTTCTTACTTTGCTGCTGATCCATTGTTATGGTCAGTGTGTAGAACATGTTGAAGTATTTCCTATAGAGCTGGTCTTGTTGTGGCAAATTTCCTCAATGTTTGTATATCAGTAAATTATTTGATTTCGGGCGGCACCTGTGGCTCAGTCGGTAGGGCGCCAGCCCCATATACTGAGGGTGGCGGGTTCAAACCCAGCCCTGGCCAAACTGCAACCAAAAAATAGCCGGGCGTTGTGGCAGGTGCCTGTAGTCCCAGCTACTTGGGAGGCTGAGGCAAGAGAATCGCTTAAGCCCAGGAGTTGGAGGTTGCTGTGAGCTGTGTGAGGCCATGGCACTCTACCGAGGACCATAAAGTGAGACTCTGTCTCTACAAAAAAAAAAAAAATTATTTGATTTCTCCGTCAATTTGAAAGCTTCGCTTACCAGGATATACAATTCTGGGCTGGAAATTGTTCTGTTTCAGTAGATTAAAGGTAGATGACCATTGTCTTCTTGCTTGGAAAGTTTCATTAGAGAAGTCTGCAGTCACTCTGATGGATTTGCCCCTGTAGGTCAACTGGTGCTTATTCCTGGCAGCTTGAAGGATCTTTTCTTGACCTTGGACAGGTTTATCACAATGTGTCTTGAAGAAGCTCTGTTAGACTTGTGGTGACCTGGTTTCCGATATCCCTCGGAAAGGAGTGTGTCAGAATCTTTGGTGATATTTGGGAGATTTTCATTTATAATATTCTCTAGTATGGCTTTCATTTCCCTGGGGCCTTCTTCTTCCCCCTCTGGGATACCTATAACTCGTATGTTTGAATGCTTCATAAAGTCCCACAATTTTGTCAGTGAATGTTCTGCTTTCTCTCTCTTCTTTTCTGCCTCTTTAACTATCTCAGTTATCTCAAGTACTTTGTCCTCTTCCTCTGAAATTCTTTCTTCCACATGGTCTAATCTGTTTTTGATACTTTCTGTTGCATCTTTAATTTCTCTGATTTACTGCTTCAGTTCCTTCATCTCTGCTATATCTTTTCTATATTCTTCATATCATTCATCTCTTATTTGATACTGTTTTTGGATTTCCTTTTGTTTATTTTCCATTTTATCAGCAGTTTCTTTCATTATTTCCATCATTTCCTTCATTGTTTTCATCATTTGTATTCTAAATTCCCTTTCTGTTATTTCTAACCTATAGGTGGTATTCTCTGCAGTAGCTACCTCACAGTCTGTTGGGGGGGGGGTTGCTCTGGACTGGTTTTTCATGTTGCCAGGAGTTTTCTTCTGATTCTTCCTCATGAGTGATTTCTTTTATCTGTTTCCTTGCCCTAATTTTCCTTTCACTTCCTCTTGATCTTTAAGTTCCCGTGCCTCTGGACTAGGGTTTTGATGAGTCCTTTTGGTACAGGACCAGAAGGATGAGAAGATTGAAAAGAAGGGGGGGGAGTAAAAAGAGAATGGAGAGGGGGTGAGTAAAAAGAAGAGAGGCACAGAAAGAGGGAGACAGTGCAATATAGGTATACAGTAGGGTACTTTGACCCAACCTTAAAAAACCCCAACCTCTCAGGGTGCCAGGTTGGGTGGTTCCCTTGAGGTCAGCAGGTCCTTGCTAGCCTGTTCTGACACAGTACCCCATGGTTCACCAACTAGAGAGGAAAGGCAAAAATGCTATAAATGAAGCCAAAACATGCAAACAAAAAACTTTATAGGATAAATTTTGGGGAAAAAACAAATAATAGGGGTGGAAATACTAGGAAAAATGTCATTCTAATTGTTGAAAAAGGCAATAATGGAAAACTGTATTTAAACTAGAAAAATGAAGAAAGAAGAGAAAGAGAAAAAGACCAAGAAGAAAAATCTATAGGGAAATGTTGAAATTAAAAAACAAAACAAGACCAACAAAAACAATACCCAAAACAAAGCAGTATATATATTTTGCTAGATATTGTCTGAGCAACAGGTGATCTTCTGGGGTATGAGATGTTAATCACAATGCTGATATGCCTGTACAAGATGGAGACTGGAGGCCTCTGCTGATTTCTCAAACCCTGCAGTGTGGAGAACCTAAATCTCTCCTCAGCCCCCTTAAAAGGCACTTTAAACTGCTAACCTTAGCTAAGCAGAAGCTTTCCCAGGAAAGGACTTGTTTCTGGGATCACTCCTGAAGTGGCTATCCACTTACCCAGTGTGCCAAAACTGGTCTCAATCTATGCCCCTTAGGGCTAAGGCTGTAAGGCATTTCAGTCCCTGCCTTTAGGCTGCTCAGTCACTAGATTACTTGTGTTTGCCAGATCCTTGCTCTGTGACCCTCAGGGCAGAGCTTGCTGGGGGAAGGTCTCCCACAATGGCTCCATGCAGCCTACAGCCGAACACTATTAGCTTCACCTGGGTCAGTGGCTCAGTCTGCCTACAGCCGAACACTATTAGCTTCATCTGGCTCAGTGGCTCAGTCTGGGGCCCTAGACAACACTTAAAGTCCTCTGCACTCTTGCCCAAGTTCTCCCAAGGTAGTTCAACTGAGTGCCAAGTCCAAAAAAACCAAAACAGCTCACAGGTAAGGCCTTTTCAGTTTGCAATCTCACTGCTGCTTTACTTACAGCTGCCAGCGGGATTAGACCTAACGAACATACACAAACACTTGCCAGTTCTCCGCTGCTTTTTTCTTCCTCATGGGGTCTAGAAGTCTCATGCTGACTCCCTGTGTCCCCAGAGGGATATTTCTGGGCAGATCCCACCAGCCAGAGATGCCTGGAGTCTTCTCTACCCAAACTCACCAGGCCCAGTTGCAAGGAAGCTATTACTCGGCCGCCATCTTGCTCTTCCCCTGAGAGTAATTATTGGGGAAAGCTCTCTTATAAATGGCCTACTGCAGTTCTGACTGGGGGACTGGATTGGTTCTCACAAAAGCAATTGGTTCTGGGGAGAGTGGATAAAGCCAGAATACCTCTCACGTTTCATCTCTTCACATGTGTCCACTTCTTTGACACTCTCCACTGTTAGAACGCAGCATGAAAGCTCTTGCCAGAAGCCAGGGCCATGCCCAAACTTTTTAGCCCATAGGAATGTAAGATAAATAAACTTCTTTCTTTTTTTTTTTTTTTTTTTTTTTTTTGGCCGGGGCTGGGTTTGAACCCACCACCTCCGGCATATGGGACCGGCACCCTACTCCTTGAGCCACAGGCGCCGCCCAACTTCTTTCTTTTTTTTAATAAATTACCCAGTCTCCAGAATTCTGTTATAACAACATGAAATAGGCTAAAACAAGGCAAAACGAAGTGAACAGGCAATGGGAGTGCAGAGGGATTAATGCTGTGACCTAATTTAGATTTCAGAAAGAGAATGACATTGAATGTTGCATACTTTTCCCAGCCAGGGTTTCCACTATACTGCCTTGCTGCCTCCTGCCCTATAGAGTCAAAATTGTGAATAATAAAAAGCATAAGAAGCTCTCTGTCTTCCTTTAGTTTCTACACCAAGTTTTCTCTCTGAGCAATTAGCTCCTTGCTTGCTTCCTCCTTTATCTCAGCCTGGCCCTGTGTGGCCCCCAAGCTAAGATCCCCAAGCACAGGGTAAATCCAGGCTATGTTTCCATTACACCCAGCATTACACTTTATCCCTGTGTCTAGTTTTAGATCCAAACCAGAGAGTTCTTCCTAAAAGTTTGAGTAGAAGATAGGACAGGTTATATGACTAAACATTCAAAGAGCTCATGAAGTGTCTCAGGAAAGCAGGTGTCAGCTCTGAAGTCAGACAAGTGCAGATTCTAACTGGGATCCTGCATCTGTGAAGTAGGGGTTCTAGGGAAGATATTCAACCTCTCTGAACCAACAGACTCCTCTTCTGTAACATGAATATAACAATAGTTTTAGCTCTCAGGACTCTTGTGAGGATTAAATAAATCCATATTTGCAAAGGGCTTAGCTTAGTGTGTGCCATTTGATAAGCTCTCAACCAATTTATTATAGTTAAAGCAGATGCTCTCCAAAAATGCTTCACTTTGGAAAAACTGTCCCAAGTTTACCAATGGCTTCAATTTTCAACAGAGGAGGCAGTTCTCAGGGATGCAGACCTTTTTCTCTAGGAAGAGAGAAAAATGAGACAGAGTGAGTGAGTGAACTACACAAAAGAAGAGAGAATTGGAGACATGGGTACACTCCCCAAACACACTAGGCCTTACTCTCCATTCAGCTGATCAAATTTAATATTATGTCATTTTTCCTTTAGTTTTTTGTTAAGTTAGAGATATAGTTGAAGTTTAATGTGTCTCTTTCTCCAATTGCTCTCTTTCCCTCCTTCTCCAAATAGAACTAGTGTCCTAAGTTTGGTATTAATTATTTCCACACGTTTTATACTATAAGTACATACAAAAGCCAAAACAATTATGTTCTTTAGCATAAATAATATGCAGCATTGTTTTGAGCCTTATAAGTGGTATTTATGACAGAAACTCTTGTTTGCTTACTCAATATTTACTTTTTTTCCTTAAAAAACATATAGTTTATTGGGGGGTAACATTCAACTAAAGAATTACATTCTCAGCCTCTTTGCTTACTTACCCTGGCAATGGAGGCCTATTCACTGTCTATGGCGAATGAATCCTGCTTTGTAAGCTTTCTTACTCCATAAGCCTAGATTTCTCTTCCTCAATAAACTTTGTTTCATGATTGCCTTAAAAAAAAGAAAAAAAAAGGGATTACAATTCCCACTTCTTCTTAGGTCAGAGCAAAGGTCATTGAGATAGCCTCCTTAAAGGGACTCAGGTGGCAGATATGTTTTTTGTTTTCCCTCCTCTTTTCTTTCCTCTTTCTCCTTGATTATGACTGTGGTAGAAGACACTCCAATGGTCCTTTGGTTCATGACACCACCTTGATGCTGGAAATCTGTACTGAGGATGATGGAACCAGAGAAAGAGCTGGGTGTGTCATGACCTTGGAGTCTCCATTGCAGCTTTGGACGACCTCTTTCTAGATTTGTTTTATGTAACAAATAAATATCTCTCTTGTTTAAGCCACTTGTTATTTTGTAGTAGTTGTAATTAAATGAGGTGGAACCTAACTCTAAATAATGGAAAATCATAATGGGTGCATCATCTTCCAAACTGAATTTTTTGCTCAATGCTAGACCCCTGTTCTCTAACATTCTCTCTGTTTTATATGACAAGTGGAGTGTTTAAAGCACCTGCTCTGGAGTTAGACTGGCTGATTCACAGCCTACCTCTGCTACTGGCAGCTATGGGACCTTTGGGTAATCACTGAAACATCTCTGTACCTTACTTTTCTCACCTATAAAATGATACTCCTGTCACTGGATTGTCATGAGAATTATATGAGTTAATATCAACCTGCAAAGTGTTTACAGTAATACCTACACCAAAATAATAATTAACCCTTACTGTTAACTGCTATATAGCATTCCATTTTATAAATAGCCTATTTGTGTTTTTTAGTCTACTATTTCATAGACATTTAAGTTTAAGACTAAATTATGCTGCAATGAATAATTAGCATGTCTTCTTGTGCACATGTGTGCAAGTTTCTTCAGGATATCTACCTCAAAGTGGGAATGCTGGGTCTAAGCATATGTGCATGTTCAACCTGGCTTAATAAAGCTAAATTTCTTTCCAAAGTGGTCACAAAAATTTATGTATATTAAAGTGCTCATTGCATCTCATTTTTGCCAAATCTCAACTTAATTAGACTCTCTATTTTTTTCCAGTCTGATAGTGTAACCAGGTACCACTTCATTGCTGTTTTAATTTGCATGCCACTGATTATTACTGAAGCTGAAAATAATTCATATGATTTGGAGCTATTTAGGTCTCCTCTTTGGTAAATCACTTATTCCTATCATTTCTTATTTTTCTGCTGGTTTGTCTACCTTTTCCTTTTTAAATTTGTATATATACAATAATGTTATAAACATTTCCTCCCAATGGGGGTTTTGCCTTTCCATGTTGTTTGGGGCGCAGCAAGTTTAATGTAGTCAGATTGATCAATCTTTAATTATTGATACCTATGCCTTAAGAGTTCCATCCCTATGTCAAGACCATAAGGATATCCTTCTATATTTTGTATAAAATCCACTCTCCCTATGAGGGAGGTTCTTAATGAACCTGGAATTTATTTTTCATATGTGAAGAAGAAGCTACTTGTTGTTGTTCTGTTGTTGTTGTTGTTGTTGTTGTTGTTGTCATATGGACTCTCAATGATCTTAACACTATTGGGTGGTCTCTCTGTCTATACTGTTGTGTAAAGGCCATGTATGTTATGTAACAAGTCCCCATATATACACAGGTCTGTTGCCCAGCTCTCTGGTGTGTATCATCTGTCTGTTTGCTGTCCTGATGCCAATACACAGTCTGAATCTCAGTCTCTAAGGGGTCTTTAATCCATAAGATAATTCAGGAACCTTGATTTGTTGGCAATGTGCAGATAAATCAAATTATTGTTTGGATAAATTTTTCCCTAAACAGATAGCTCTTCCAGCATGATATAGAACAAGTCTCAGAGCTTTAAGAACACAGCAGAAGGGAAGAATAGATTTACTCAAACTTGCCTTTTACCTCTCCTCTCCATAGACACCTTGTGATATTTCAGACTCTAAAACCCATTCATGCCTTCTGCTACCATCAGAACCTTCTCTACATCTGTGGAACCTGTCTGTGGCCTGTTAGGACAGCACAGCAGGAGGTGAGCAGCAGGTAAGCAAGAGAAGCTTCATCTGTGTTTACAGCCACACCCCATCACTCACACCACCACTTGAGCTCTGCCTTTCATCACATTACAGGTGGCAGTAGATTCTCATGGGAGCATGGACCCTACTGTAAACTGTGCATGTGAGGGATCTAGGTTGTGTGTTCCTTATGAGAATCCAATGCCTGATGATCTGAGGTGGATCCAAGGCAGTGAAGCTGGTGCTGGGGAGCAGCTGCAAATACAGATCATCATTAGCAAAGAGGTTTAATTGCACATAGACTGTAATAAATGAATTTCTTATAGACTCATATCTAAACTACCTTCCCCTCCTTGGCCTGTGAAAAAGTTGTCTTCCATGAAATCAGTCCCTGTTGCCAAAAAAAATTGGGAACCGCTGCTGAACACGAATCTATACTCAACAACACCCCACTCCAAATTGCTAAACAGCAAACCCATTCGTCTTATTAATGGTCCAAAAGAAGGAAAAGTTGCCTAGATACAATATTTATAGCTTGGATAAATATGAAGTACTTTCAACAAAGATCATTTTGAGACGTAAAACATCACCAAATCCAATCCCCACATGTACAACTATAAAAAGATTGAGAAAATTGAAAACAAATTGTGCACTCACCAGATGGAGTGTTATCTCCCTGGCTTTTTCATGAAAGGACAAAATGAAATCACTAGGAAGTGAGGAGGGGTGGTGGTGGGTGCAGCCACCTATGCCTGTTGATTGGCTTTTATCTCAATTTCTTACATCAGAATAATAAAACAAAGTACCCAAGAAGGAATTTTAATTTTGTTTTATAAATCAGTCAACAAAAACCTCTATAACACCCTAAAAATGTTGAAATGGTGACCTCTGGGCAACCAGGAAATGTCAGTGGGTCTGCCTCCACAGCCTCAGTCAGAATCCAATCAGACAGCATAAAAAGCAACCCCAAGCATTTTGTATTTTTTCTTTTTTTGAGACAGAGTCTCACTTCTTCACTCCAGTAGAGTGTCATGGCATCATAGCTCACAGCAACCTCAAACTCTTAGGCTCAAGCCCTTCTCTTGCCTCAGCCTCCTGATTAACTGGGACTATAGACACCTGCCACAATGCCCAGCTCTTTTTAGAGACGAGGTCCCACTCTTGCTCAGGCTGGTCTCAAACCCATTAGCTTAGGCAATCCACCCACCTTGGCTTCCCAGAGTGCTAGGATTACAGATGTGAGCCACCACACCTAGCCCCTAATACCTTTTCTAAACATTCAGAATCTCTCACCAAAAACTGATATTTAATGAAGAGAGAAAAATTAGGCCTTGGAGACTAAGTCTTTAGAAAAGGTGTATTTACTGGAGGCATGTACAGCCCCCAATCCCATAAAGCAGTCCACCAGGGGACATTACTCCTTCATTCTTCTGCAGCCCTGAGGTGGGTGATGGACTTCCCACTGTGGGGCAGCTCCAAGTCTCCAAGAGCCTTTGCCATTTAAGCCAAAGGACTATTTAAGTAAGTGAAATCTCTTTCTCTATTCCCCCCCCCCTTCTTTTTTGACTCTTTTCTCATTTCTCTGCTTTTGCTGGTTATTGGTCCCATCATAGCAGATTCTTAGTAATTTTCTTTTTTACAGTCTTACAGACCCTCTTTGACACATTTCATGTTAATAAAATTGGTTACTATAAGAAATAAGATTAACAACCATGGTCTATTATTCTTCAGAAAGATGTACTTGGATTTGTGTGTAACTGTTTAGAAGATAAAATGTGCATATTGCAATAAAGAGGAAAAGTATAGTATATATAGTCACATGCCAGTGAAAATCTCTCTCCAGAAATATGCTTGCTTGCAGTTTAATGAGACTTATAATAAACCAGAGCACTCTTTCAGAGTCTCAAGGGATGCAATAAAGTTGTGATGGGATGTAATCAAGAGCCCAGGCTTCCTGCCCTAAAGATTTCTGCCCACCCAGACCAGCTCATGGGAGGTCCTAGACATGGGAGTCCTATCCCAATACAAGAGTTAGAAGTAGTATGGGTCTCATTGAAAAGTCATTATGGGGAAAGGGGAGAGGGAGAAGAAGAGAGGATGGAAGATGGCTGGAGGGAGGGTAATTGGTGGGACCACACCTAAGGTGCATCTTACAAGGGTACATGTAAAATTTACTAAATGTAGAATATAAATGTCTTAACACAATAACTAAGAGGGTGCTGTGAAGGCTATGTTAACCAGTTTGAAAATATTTCAGATTGTATATAAAACCAGCACATGTATCCCATGATTGCGTTAATGTACACAGCTATGATTTAATTAAAAAAAAATAAAAACAAAATAAAAGTCACATAATGGTGTTTCAGGCAAGAATAAAGGGACATTAAAAAACAAAAAAAAGTCCTCAGATCTTTGGTCAATTGAGTCTTTGGTGCCCTGAGCCCTGTGTGTCATTCTGACACCAGAGTCAGTTTCTGCACTTTTCTCTAATTTTAAATGCTTTCTAATTTGAAATTTGAAATTTAAATAAAGTCTGAAGTTTAGTTCACTGTGTGATACTTGTCTTAATATTTTAGTTTTGACAAATGTATTTTGGTTATGTAAGATTAGGAGAATAAGGCCAAGCATAGTGGCCCATGCCTGTAATCCTAGCACTGAGAGAGTCTGAGACAGGAGGATCCCTTGAGCCCAGGAGTTCATAACCTATCTGAGCAACATAGCAAGATTCTATCTCTACAAAATATAGGAACACTAGTCAGGCATAGTGGTATACCTCTGTAGTCTCAGCTACTTGGGAGGCTGAGGTGTAAAGTAAGAATTGCATGAGCCCAAGAGTTTGAGGTCGCAGTGAGCTATCACCCACCTTACCCCAAGGAACAGAGAGACACACTGCCTCAAAAATAAATAAATAAATAAATAAATAAAGTAAAAGAAGATTAAGAGAATCTCAGGTAAAGAAACTTTCTGTAATATTTTTCAACTTTTCTCTATTATCTTTGCAACTTTTCTGTCAACCTAAAATTATTACAAAATAAAAAGGCTGAGGGGTGGAGACAAGATGGCTGACTGAAGGCAGCTTTCCACAGAGGCTCCCATCCAGAAGGAGAGTTAAAGGATAGAAATTTAGCAATTAACCTGGTGGATTAGAGCTGCGAAAAAGAGAAGGTTGAAGAATGCACATCAATCCTGCTGAGGCGAGCTGCAACCCCAAGGATACAAACAAAAGGTACAAAATCCATCACCAAGTGGATGACAGTCCCCTCCCACATGAGAACAGCTCAGAGTACCCATAAACAAATGAGCAGAGTTCAAAAGTCCTCCCATTATACTCCACGGGAAAGACCCTCTAAAAACTGGACCTACTTCCCCTACTAGGGTGCCATGGCACTCTCCTGCCAGGCATAGAACTGTATATATTCTCTACCTGCAATTCTGAGCTCCTGGCACTCCCCTCCACTCTCACTCTGAGGTCTGGAGGCCTGTCCCCCAGGAGTCCAGATTGTGTATTTTCTTGAGAGGTGTGGACAGGGCCTGGACAGCTGCTGGTCAGTGCGATTCTGTGGCATGGGAGTGAGGAGAGGACAGTCAGCTGAGAGGGAACCACACAGGAGTGGCAGTGCCCCAAGGCACAGAGCAACAGCCATGTTTGGCAACAATAGGGCTCACCCCTGGATATTCTGGAGGGTGTGAGGAGAGGAGGAGGCCAGGGCATCTTCTCAGGTGGCCACCACCAGTAGAACAGATCTGGGATGGAAACGCAGGCCCCATGAGTAAAGGGTTTGCCTGAGGCAGTACCAGGCTGGTGGAGCACAGGGACTAGAAAATGCATGTGCAGTGCTGGCAGACTCCCAGGGTGGGGCTGACCCAGAGGACTGCTTTACTGAGTCTAAGAAGCACCTGGCCCCCAGGGGATCATCAGCCTAAACAAAGGAGGGCAGGCAGATTCTGGAACTGACAGGTAACCGTGCTGTGAATACAAACAACAGCTGAGACCGTACAGTGGCACAGACAGGGCCTGAGGCACAGGGCCTGGGAACTCAAAACAGCTTCTCTTCTGCAGGGGAATTTAGCAGGGACAGAAACAAATTCCCTCAAAGTTGTTCTGTTCTGTCAGTAACATCCATCAGGGGCGAGGTTGGAACTGAGTGAACAGCCCCAGCCTCCTGAGCTAGTCAGGCCTTACCTCCCCTTGCCAGATAGTGGCAGAGAGCAGCGGCTTGGCTGAGCAGACATAGATCTCCTTGTGATTCAGGCAAGTGCAAACCCCTGGAGTATCTGATCATTGGAGGCAACTGGGTCACAACCCTGTGGGGTTATCAGTGACTGGGTGTGCCAGAGGTGCAAGGTGGGGAAGGAGGCATCGACCTTCCCAGACTAATCTATTCACTGGGTGGGTCCTCCTAACTTCATGGAGCACCGGAGCAAGTCACATTTCAGTTATCAGTAGACCCCTGCAATCTAGTTGCCAGAGATCTTTTAAACTCTCCAACCTGAGACAGGTGCTGACTGAGACAATTGATATGGACCTTTTGAACTGAGACAATTGCCCGAGGACTAACAAAGATGTACCCTGGGTGTGTGGTTGTAGGAAGGTTTGTTTTTCCTTTTCCAATTATTGCCTGTGGGGATGGAGTGACTTAATTGCTGGTATTTCTCCACAGCTGAGACTTCATCCCAAATTAACTATTTCACTAGGGTCAGACAGAGACAAGCTGAAAATAAGACAGAGCCACTTAGCCCCACCATACCTAGCAGGTCCCCAGTTTCTCAGGCCATAGCACTGTACAGGTCCTCGACAAAGCTCCAGGGGGAAAAGTATAGACACCAGTCCCAGCTTTGGGGCAAAGGGCTGGTTAATCACTACTCCTGGAGCCCCAAAACCCAACCTTTCTTTATTCACTCATCTACTCAAATGGTGTAAAATTATCAGGGATGGAATCAGTGGAAAAACTCTGGTAACATGAATAACCAGAGTAGATCAATCTGCCAAGGAATGATGTAACAGATGTAACTAAAGATCCTATTCACAAATAGATGGCTGAGAAGTCAGAAATTGAATTCAGAATTTGGATTGCAAACAAGATTAATAGAATGGAGGAAAAGTTGGAATCAGAAATTCGAGGAGCAATTCAAAGGTTGTCTCAAGAACTCAATGAATTTAAAGACAAAACCACCAAAGATTTTGACACATTGAAGCAAGAATTTTCACCCCTCAAAGATCTGAAAAATACAGTAGAATCCCTCAGTAACAGAGTGGAGGAAGCAGAAGAAAGGATTTCTGACAATGAAGACAAAGCTTTTGAATGCTCCCAAACTCTAAAAGAGGAAGAGAAATGGAGAACAAAAATGGATCATTCTTTCAGAGAGCTCTGGGATAATTAAAAGAAGGCTAACATCTGCTTCATTGGAATCCCTGAGAGCAATGAAGTGGCTTCACAGGGCACAGAAGCTCTCCTCCATAAAACTATGAAAGAGAATTTTCCAGACGTGCCAAGAGATACTGAAATTCAGCTGGCAGTTTCAGAATCCCAGCGTGACTCAACCCGAATAAGACATCCCCAAGGCACATAATAATTAAACTACACTAAAGTAAATATGAAGGAGAAAATTCTGAAGGCAGCCACACATAAAAAAACGATAACCTACAAAGGGAAGAATATCACAAAGACTGCAGATCTCTCTGCTGAAACCTTTCAAGCAAGAAGAAGGTTGTCATCGACTTTTAATCTCTTAAAACAAAATAACTTTCAACCACAGATCCTGTATCCAGCTAAACTGAGTTTCATTTATAATGGAGAAATTAAATATTTTAATGACATTCACATGTTGAAGAAATTTGCCATAACCAAACCAGCTCTTCAGTATATTCAAAGACCTATCCTCCATGATGACCAGCCCAATCATCTACCACAAAAGTAAACTCACTCAGAAACTTTTGATCAAACTCCAACTTCCACACTGGCGAAAGGATTAAAAAAGTCCACTGGATGTTAGAAAAACTCAATGCCCAAAATTTTACCAGGCTTATCAATATTCCCCATTAATGTAAATGGCTTAGACTGTCCCCTAAAGAGGCACAGGTTGGCTCTCCCAAGCCATCAGGTGAGAGGAAAGGCAGTCTGAACCTTCCCTGTGTGTGGATTATTGGGGTGGACAGACAGCTGGAGATGCCCACCGAACTGGCAGATTCCTATATATGAGGGGTAATTTAAAATCACAGACTCTGTTGTAGAGATTCTTCCCTGCTTGGCCGTGCTGGCCAGCAGGCCCCTCCCCTACAGAGGTCAGCAGCTTGTAAATGCTGACAAAACCCAATTGACAAATACTTATTCCTGAACTGGGGGAGGCATCTGAAAGGAGAGCCACTCAAAACAACGGGGAGGTGGGCAAACTGTTGGACAATTGAAGGGAAGGGATCCTGCCCGGGAAACAGACATTTTGAACTACCCAAAAGGGCGGGCACCTTTCCCCCAGGTGTTGGAGGGGGCTGGCGGTTCAGGCTGCATGGTGAACTGGCGGGCGCCGATCCAAAAGGGAAACTCTGAACCATAAAACCCAGAATAAGTGCTCCTAATGCTCCAACCACGGGAACCAGCTTGAAGCCACAGACCTGGCTTTGGCTGCTAAAGCCGTGAACTTGGCTTCAGCCCCGGGAGCCAGCTACAGCAGATAAAACCGCAAGCCTGCCAACGACTGCACAAACTCAGCACCACTCCCCCTACAGCCGATTGCAGATGCCAGTTTGCAGGAGAACCTGGGAACAGAGTGGAAAGACTTAAGAAGCATGGACACCTGCACTGAGTGGGAAGGTCGGTCGCTAGTGCTGTCTGGAAAAGAACAGCCGAGGTTACACAATTATTAGGCAACAAACCTTTACAGAAATTCCAAAATGGCGATCGGCCATGAAGGTGGTTACCATGGTAACAGTATAAACTGTAAATCAGGTATAAGTCTCGGAACCACTCACAGTGCCACCTGGTGTCCAGAAAGTATATTGCAGTATGAATATATTCCTACGAAAGTTGATCCCTCTAGCAGACATATAGATATATATAGGTATATTACTACACGCAAGAATATTTTTGTAGTTGGTGCCTTTTGTTTTGTTTTGTTTTGGTTTGGTTTGGTTTGGTTTTTGTGGGTTTTTTTTCTTTGTTTTGTTTTTGTCTGTTTTTTCCTCACCATTTTCTTAGAGGAGATTTCGATAATTTTTTATTATTACTTTTTATATACATATATCTTTTATTTCTATGTCTTCTAATTTTAATTTCTTCTTTCTTCTCATTTAACATTCCTACTAACACCACTTTTTTCTCTATTGTTTTTCCTTTCTTTTAATTATTTTACGATTACCACTATTTTTATTGCACTTGTTCTTATATTGCTGTTGTCGTGTCTATTACCTGTATGTCTATGTGTTTCCGTCTGTCTCTGTATCTATGGGCCCATGTGCCTGGTAACATTTGTATCTGTTTATTTGTTCATTTCGTCTCAATGAGCTTGGTGTTCCGACCTGCAACTCTGAGCTCCTAACACTCCCCTCCACTCTCACTCCGTGTTCTGGAGACCTGCCCCCCCAGAAGTCCAGATTCTGGAGTGAACTCTTGAAAGGTGCAGACAGAACCTTGACTGCAGCTGGCCAGTGCTGACTCTGTAGCAAAGGAGCAAGAAGACGATGGTTGGCTAAGAGAGAATTACACTGGAGTGGTGGTGCCCTGAGGTGCAGAGCAACAGCCGTCTTCAGCAATAACAAGGCCCACCCCCAGATATCCCATAGCCTCTCCTCCTGTCTTCCTGGGCAACCACATGAGGCCAAGCATCTTCTCAGATGGCAACCACCATGGAACAGACCTGGGACTGAAACACAGGCCCGGTGAGTAAAGGGTTTTCCTGAGGTGGCACTGACCTGGGTGGAACATGGGGACTAGAATACACACCCACAGAGCTGGGAAACTCCCAGGGTGGGGCTGATCCAGAGGACCACTTTACTGAGCCTAAGATGCACCTGGCCCTCAGGGGATCACCAGCCTATAGACAAAGGAGGCCAAGAGGCTACAGCTGACAACTGATCGTGCTGCAAATACAAACCCGCAGGACTAAAGACGGGCCTGAGGCACAGGTTCTGGGAACTCAAATCAGCCTCTCCTCTGAAGAAGAATCTACCAGGATCAGAAACAAACTCCCACAGGGTTGTTCCGTTCACCCAGTAACATAAACTAAGGGTGAGGCTAGAACTGAGTAAACACCTCCAGCCCCCATCAAGTGCACGAGGTTGACAGGCCACTCCACCCCCTGCTGGATAAAGACAGAGAGTAGCGGCCTAGACGAGCAGCCATAGACTACCCTGTAACTTAGGCAGGTGCAAACCCCTGGAGTACCTGCTTACTGCGGACAACTGACTGGGTCACAGCCCTATGGGGCTAGCAGCAATTGGGTGTGACAGACCTGCAAGGTGGGGAAGGAGGCATCAATCTTCCCAGACTGATCTATTTACTGGGTGGCTCTTCCTGACTCCACGCAGCACTGGAGCAAGCCATATTAGAGCAGTCACCAGACCCCTGTGATCCAGTTCCCAGGGATCTCTCGAACTCTCCCACCCGAGGCAGCTGCTGACTAAGACAATGTATTTGGACATTTGAATTGAGCCACTCACCTAGGGAGTATCCAGGTGGTGTCCTGGGTGTGTGGTTGTAGGAAGGTTTGATTTTCCTTTTCCATTTGTTGCCTGTGGTGGGTGGGGTGACTTAATTGCTGGTATTTCTCCACAGCTGAGACTTCAACCAAGAATAACTGTTTCACTAGGGTCAAATAGAAACCAGCTGAAAACAAGACAGAACCACTTAGCCCCTCTACACCAAACAGGGCCCCAGTTTCTCAGGCCACAGCACTGTACGGGTCCTCAACAAAACACCAGGGGAGAAATCAAAGGGAGTAAAACAATCATAAGGTGGAATCATCAGAAACACTCTGGTAACATGAATAACCAGAACAGATCAACCCTTCCAAGGAAAGATACGGCAGATGTAATTGAAGATCCGATTCACAAACAACAGGCTGAGATGTCAGAAATCGAATTCAGAATTTGGATTGCAGACAAGATTAACAAAATGGAACTACGAATTTGAGGAGACATTCAAAAGCTGTCTCAAGAATTTAACGAATTTAAAGACAAAACCACCAAAGACTTAGACACACTAAAGCAAGAATTTGCTACACTCAAAGATATGAAAAATACAGTAGAATCCCTTAGCAACAGAATGGACCGAGGAGAAGAAAGGAACTCCAACATCGAAGATAAAGCGTTTGAACGCCCCCAAACTCTCAAAAAGGAAGAGAAATGAAGAGCAAAAATGGATCACTCTCTCAGAGAGCTCTGGGATAAGGCGAAGAAGGCAAACATCCGACTTTAGGAATTCCTGAAACAGATGAAGTGGCCGCACTGGGCGCAGAGGCCCTTCTGCATGAAATTATGAAAGAGAATTTTCCAGACATGCCTAGAGAACCTGAAATTCAGATAGCAGATAGCTTCAGAACCCCAGCACAACTCAACCTCAATAAGACATCACACAGGCATATCATAATAACTTCACTAAAGTTAATATGAAGGAGAAAATTCTCAAAGCACCCAGGCGAAAGAAAACTATTACCTTCAAAGGGAAGAACATTAGAATGTCTGCAGATCTCTCTGCTGAAACTTTTCAAGCCAGAAGACGGTGGTCATCAACATTTAGTCTCCTCAAGCAAAATAACTTTCAACCCCGGATCTTGTACCGAGCTAAACTGAGTTTCATTTGTGATGGAGAAATTAAATACTTTAATGACATTCATAGCCTAAAGAAATTTGCCATAACCAAACCAGCTCCTCAGGATATTATCAGACCTATCCTCCATAATAACCAACCCAATCCTCTACTACAAAAGTAAACTCACTCAGAAACTTCTGATCAAACTCTAACTTCCACAATGGTAAAAGGATTAAAAATGCCCACTGGACTTTTGAAAAACTCAATACCCAAAATTTCACCAAAATTATCAATACTCTCCATTAATGTGAATGGCTTAAACTGCCCTCTGAAGAGACGTAGGTTAGCTGACTGGATACAAAAACTCAGGCCAGACATTTGTTTCATACAAGAGTCACATCTTAACTTAAAAGATAAATACAGACTCAGGGTGAAAGGATGGTCATCCATATTTCAGGCAAATGGTAACCAGAAAAAAGCAGGTGTTGCAATCTTATCTGCAGATACAATAGGCTTTAAACCAACAAAAGTAAGGAAGGACAAGAATGGTCACTTCATATTTGTTAAGGGTAACACTCAATATGATGAGATTTCAATTATTAATATCTATGCACCCAATCAGAATGCACCTCAGTTTATAAGACAAACTCTAACAGACATGAGCAACTTGATTTCCTCCAACTCTATAATAGTCAGAGATTTTAACACTCCTTTGGCAGTGATGGATCGATCCTCAAACAAAAACCTGAGTAAAGAAATTCTAGATTTAAATCTAACCATCCAGCATTTAGATTTAGCAGACATCTACAGAACATTTCATCCCAACAAAACTGAATACACATACTTCTCATCAGCCCATGGAACTTACTCCAAAATTGATCACATTTTAGGTCACAAGTCTAACCTCAGTAAATTTAAAGAAATAGAAATTATTCCATGCATCTTCTCGGACTATCATGGAATAAAACTTGAGATGAGTAACAACAGGAATCTGCATACTCATACAAAACATGGAAGTTAAATAACCTTATGCTGAATGATAGCTGGGTCAGAGATAAGATCAAGAAGGAAATTGCCAAATTTCTGGAACAAAACGACAATGAAGACATGAGCTATCAGAACCTCTGGGACACTGCAAAGGCAGTTCTAAGAGGGAAATTTATAGCACTGCAAGCCTTTCGCAGGAGAATGGAAAGAGAGGAAGTAAGCAACTTAATGGGACATCTCAAGAGACTGGAAATGGAAGAACACTCTAAACCCAAATCCAGTAGAAGAAAAGAAATGACCAAAATCAAAGCAAAACTAAATGAAATTGAAAACAAAAGAATAATACGACAGATCAATAAATCAAAAAGCTGGTTTTTTGAAAAGGTCAACAAAATAGATAAACGTTTGGCCAACCTAATCAGGAAAAAAAGAGTAAAATCTCTAATCTCATCAATCAGAAATAACAAAGACGAAATAACAACAGACTCCTCAGAAATCAAAAAAATCCTTAATGAATATTACAAGAAACTTCACTCTCAGAAATACGAAAATCTGAAGGAAATTGACCGTTACTTGCAAGCATGTCACCTTCCAAGACTTAACCAAAATAAAGTGGAAATGTTGAAAAGGCCCATGATGTTCGGAAATAACATCAACCATAAAAAATCTCCCCAAAAAGAAAAGCCCGGGAACAGATGGTTTTACGTCAGAATTCTACCAAACCTTTAAGGAGCAATTAAGACCTATATTACTCAATAGGTCTGTTCCAAAGGTAGAAAAAGAAGGAAGACTACCAACACGTTCTATGAAGCAAACATCACCCTGATCCCCAAACCTGGAAAAGACCCAACAAGAAAAGAAAATTATAGACCAATATCACTAATGAATATAGATGCAAAAAATTTCCACAAGATTCTAACAAACAGAATCCAGCAACATATCAAACAAATCATACATCATGACTAAGTCTGTTTTATCCTAGGGTCTCAAGGCTGGTTCAATATACGTAAATCTATAAATGTAATACAGCACATAAACAAAATAAAAAACAAAGACCATACGATTCTCTCAGTCGATACAGAAAAAGCTTTTGATAACATCCAACATCCCTTCATGATCAGAACACTTAAGAAAATTGGTATAGAAGGGACATTTCTTAAACTGATAGAGGACATTTCTTAAACTGATAGAGGACATCTACAGCAAACCCACAGCCAATATCATATTGAATGGAGTTAAATTGGAATCATTTCCACTCAGAACAGGAACCAGACAAGGCTGCCCATTGTCTCCATTGCTCTTTAACATTGTAATGGAAGTTTTAGCCACCAGAATTAGGAAAGAAAACGCAATCAAGGGTATCCACATAGGGTCAGAAGAGATCAAACTTTCGCTCTTCACAGATGATATGATTGTATATCTGGAAAACACTAGGGACTGTACTACAAAACTCTTAGAAGTGATCAAGGAATACAGCAGCGTCTCAGGTTACAAAATCAACATTCATAAATCGGTAGCCTTTATATATACCAACAATAGTCAAGTTGAAAAAAAATATTAAGGACACAATCCCATTCACAGTAGTGCCAAAGAAGATGAAATATTTGGGAGTTTATCTAACAAAGGACGTGAAAGATCTATATAAAGAGAACTATGAAACTCTAAGAAAAGAGATAGCTGAAAATGTTAACAAATGGAAAAACATACCATGCTCATGGCTGGGAAGAATCAACATTGTTAAAATGTCCATACTACCCAAAGCAATATATAATTTCAACGCAATCCCCATTAAAGCTCCACTGCCATACTTTAAAGATCTTGAAAAAACAATACTTTGTTTTATATGGAATCATAAAAAACCTCGAATAGCCAAGACATTACTCAAAAAAAATACAAAGCAGGAGGAATCATGCTACCAGACCTCAGAATATACTACAAATTGATAGTGATCAACACAGCATGGTACTGGCACAAAAACAGAGAAGTAGATGTCTGGAACAGAATAGAGAACCAAGAGATGAATCCAGCTAATTACCATTAGTTAATCTTTGACAAGCCAATTAAAAACATTCAATGGGGAAAAGATTCCCTATTTAACAAATGGTGCTGGGTGAACAGGCTGGCAACATGTAGAAGACAGAAACTGGACCCACACCTCTCACCATTAACCAAGATAGACTCTCACTGGATTAAAGATTTAAACCTAAGACATTAAAGTATAAAAATACTAAAAGAGAGTGCAGGGGAAACCCTTGAAGAAATTGGGTTGGGCAAGTTTTTTATGAGAAGGACACCCCAGGCAATTGAAGCTTCTTCAAATATGCACTATTGGGACTTGATCAAACTAAAAAACTTCTGCACAGCCGAGAACACAGTAAGTACAGCAAACAAACAGCCCTCAGAATGGGAAAAGATATTTGCAGGTTATGTCTCCAACAAAGGTTTAATAACCAGAATCCACAGAGAACTCAAATGCATTAGCAAGAAAAGAACAAGGGATCCCATCGCAGGCTGGGCAAGGGACTTGAAGAGAAACTTCTCTGAAGAAGACAGGCACACGGCCTTCAGACATATGAAAAAATGGTCATCATCCTTAGTCATCAGAGAAATGCAAATCAAAACTACTTTGAGATATCATCTAACTCCAGTGAGACTAGCCTACATCACAAAATCCCAAGACCACAGATGTTGGCATGGATGTGGAGAAAAGGGAACAGTTCTACACTGCTGGTGGGAATGCAAATTAATACATTCCTTTTGGAAAGAGATATGGAGAACACTTAGAGATCTAAAAATAGATCTGCCATTCAATCCTGTAATCCCTCTACTGGGCATATACCCAGAAGACCAAAAATCACATCATAACTAAGATATTTGTATCAGAATATTTATTGCAGCCCTATTCATAATTGCTAAGTCATGGAAAAAGCCCAAGTGCCCATCGATCCATGAATGGATTAATAAATTGTGGTATATGTACAACATGGAATATTATGCAGCTTTAAAAAAAGATGGAGACTTTACCTCTTTCATGTTTACATGGATGGAGCTGGAACATATTCTTCTTAGTAAAGTGTCTCAAGAATGGAAGAAAAAGTACCCTATGTACTCACCCTTATTATGAAACTAATGTAGGACCTTCACATGAAAGCTATAACCCAGTTACAACCTAAGAATAGGGAGAAGGGGTAAAGGGAGGGGAGGGAGGGGGGAGGCTGGTGGAGGGAGAGGGATTAATGGGATTATACCTGCTGTGCATCTTACAAGGGTATATGTGAATCCTAGTAAATGTGGAATGTAAAGGTCTTAGCAAAATAACTAAGAAAATGCCACGAAAGCTATGTTAACTAGTGTGATGAAAATGTGCCAAACGGTCTATGAACCAAGTGTATGGTGCCCCATGATCATATTAATGTACACAATTATGATTTAATAAAAAAAAAATAAATAAATAAATAAAAGTAAAATATTCAATCAATGGAAAAGAAATGAAAGAGGCACAGTTTGGCTGACTGGATACAAAACTCAGGCCAGATATTGGCTGCATACAAGAATCTCATCTTACCTTAAAAGATAAATATAGACTGAGGGTGAAAGGATGGTCATCCATATTTAATAGTAATCAGAAAAAAAGCAGGTGTTGCAATTCTATTTGCAGACACAATAGGCTTTAAACCAACAAAATTAAGGAAGGATAAGAATGGTCATTTCATATTTGTTAAGGGTAATACTCAATATGATGAGATTTCAATTATTCATATTTATGCACCCAACCAGAATGAGCCTTAATTTATAAGAGAAATTCTAAAAGACATGAGCAACATGATTTCCTCCAGCTCCATAATAGTCGGAGATTTTAAACTTCTTTGGCAGTGTTTGATAGATCCTCCAATAAGAAGCTGAGCAAAGATATTTTAGATTTAAACCTAATTATCCAACATTTGGATTTAGCAGACATCTACAGAACATTTCATCCCAACAAAACTGAATAGACATACTTCTCATCAGCCCATGGAACATACTCCAAAATCAATCACAGCTTAGGTCACAAGTCTAACCTCAATAAATTTAAAAGAATGGAAATTATTCCTTGCATCTTCTCAGACCACCATGGAATAAAAGTCAAACTCAGTAACAACAGGAATCTGCATATTCATACAAAACTATGGAAGTTAAATAACCTTATGCTGAATGACAGCTGGGTCAGAGATGAGACTAAGAAGGAAATTGCCAAATTTTTGGAACAAAATGACAATGAAGACATGAATTATCAGAACCTCTGGGACACTGCAAAGGCAGCCATATGAGGGAAATTTATAGCACTGCAAGCCTTCTTCAAGAAAACAGAAAGAGAGGAAGTTAACAACTTAATGGGACATCTCAAGCAAATGGAAAAGAAAGAACATTCCAATCCCAAACCCAGTAGAAGAAAAGAAATAACCAAAATTAGAGCAGAATTAAATGAAATTGAAAACAAAAGAATTATACAACAGATCAATAAATCAAAAGGTTGGTTTTCTGAAAAGGTCAATAAAATATATAAACCTTTGGCTACTCTAATCAGGAAAAAAAGGGGGAAATCTCTAATTTCATCAATCAGAAATGAGAAAGATGAAATAACAACATTCTCCTCAGAAATTAAAAAATCCTTAATGAATATTAAAAGAAACTTTATTCTCAGAAATATGAAAATCCGAAGGAAATTGACCAAAACTTGGAAGCATGTCACCTTCCAAGACTTAGCCAGAATCAAGTGGAAATATTGAACAGGCCAATATCAAGTTCTGAAATAGCATCAACCATGCAAAATCTCCCTAAAAGGCAAAGCCCGGGACAAGAAGGCTTCACATCAGAATTCTACCAAAATTTTAAACAGGAATTAGTACCTATATTACTCACCATTTTCCAAAATATAAAAAAAGAAGGAAGAATACCCAGCACATTCTATGAAGCAAACATCACCCTTATCCCCAAACCAGGAAAAGAATCAACAAGAAAAGAAAATTATACACCAATATCACTAATGAATATAGATGCAAAACCATTCAACAAGACCCTAACAAACAGAATCCAGCAACACATCAAACAAATTATACATCATGACCAAGTCGGTTTTATTCCAGGGTCTCAAGGCTGGTTCAACATATGTAAATCTACAAATATAATTCAGCACATAAACAAATTAAAAAACAAAGACCATATTATTCTCTCAATTGATGTAGAAAAAGCTTTTGATAATATCCAGCATCCTTTCCTGATCAGAACGCTTAAGAAAATTGGTACAGAAGGGACATTTCTTAAACTGATAGAGGCCATCTACAGCAAACCCACAAACAATATTGTATTGAATGCAGTTAAATTGGAAGCATTTCCACTCAGATCTGGAACCAGACAAGGCTGCCCATTGTCACCACCGCTCTTTAACATTGTAGTGGAAGTTTTAGCCAATGCAATTAGGGAAGAAAAGGCAATCAAGCATATCCATATAGGGTCAGAAGAGATCAAACTTTCACTCTTCGCAGATGATATGATTGTATGTCTGGAAAACACCAGGGATTCTACTACAAAACTCTTAGAAGTGATCAAGGAATACAGCAGCATCTCAGGTTACAAAATCAACATTCACAAATCGGTAGCCTTTATATATACCAGCAATAATCAAGCTGAAAAAACATTAAAGGACTCTATTCCATTCACAGTCGTGCCAAAGAAGATGAAATATGTGGGAGTTTACCTAACAAAGGATGTGAAAGAACTCTATAAAGAGAACTATGAAACTCTAAGAGAAGAAATAGCTGAAAATGTTAACAAATGAAAAAACATACCATGCTTATGTCTGGGAAGAATCAACATTGTTAAAATGTCCATACTACCCAAAGCAATATACAATTTTAATGCAATCCCTATTAAAGCTCCACTGTCCTACTTTAAAGATCTTGAAAAAATAATACTTCATTTTATATGGAATCAGAAAAAAAACTCAAATAGCCAAGACATTACTTAGAAATAAAAACAAAGCAGGAGGTATCATGCTACGGGACCTCAGACTATATTACAAATCAATAGTGATCAAAACAGCATGGTACTGGCACAAAAACAGAGAGGTAGATGTATGGAACCGAACAGAGAACCAAGAGATGAATCCAACTACTTCCCGTTATTTGATCTTTGACAGGCCAATGAAAAATATTCAGTGGAGAAAAGGTTCCCTCTATAACAAATGGTGCTGGGTGAACTGGCTGGCAACCTGTAGAAGACTGAAACTGGACCCACACCTTTCAACATTAACTAAGACAGTCTCTCACTGGATTACATATTTAAACTTAAGACATGAAAGTATAAAAATACTAGAAGAAAGTGCAGGGAAAATTCTTGAAGAAATGGATCTGGGAGAGTATTTTATGAGGAGGACCCCCGGGGCAATAGAAGCAGCTTCAAAAATACGCTACTGGGACCTGATCAAACTAAAAAGCTTCTGCACAGCCAAGAACATAGTAAGTAAAGCAAGCAGACAGCCCTCAGAATGGGAGAAGATATTTGCAGGTTATGTCTCCGACAAAGGTTTAATAACCAGAATCCATAGAGAACTCCAATGTATAAGCAAGAAAAGAACAAGTGATCCCATCTCAGGGTGGGCAAGGGACTTGAAGAGAAACTTCTCTGAAGAAGACAGGTGCACGGCCTACAGACATATGAATGCTCATCATCAGTAAGATTAGCCCTTATCACAAAATCCCAAGACCAGAGATTTTGGCATGGATGTGGAGAAAAGGAAACCCTTCTATACTGCTGGTGGGAATACAAATTAACACATTCTTTTTGGAAAGTTGTTTGGAGAACATTTAGACATCTAAAAATAGACCTGCCATTCAATCCAACAATTACTAGGTATATACCCAGAAGACCAAAAATCACATTATAACAAAGATATTTGAACCAGAATGTTTATTGCAGCCCAACTCATAATTGCTAAGTCATGGAAAAAGCCCAAGTGCCCATCAATCCACGAATGGATTAATAAATTGTGGTATATGTACACCATAGAATATTATGTAGCCTTAAAGAAAGATGGAGACTTTACCTCTTTCATGTTTACATGGATGGAGCTGGAACATATTCTTCTTAGTAAAGTATCTCAAGAATGGAAGAAAAAGTCTCCAATGTACTCAGCCCTACTATGAAACTAATTTATGGCTTTCATATGAAAGCTATAACCCAGTAATAACCTAAGTATATGGGGAAGTGGGAGAGAGAGGGGAAGGAGGTGGAGGATGGGTGGAGGGAGGGTGATTGGTGGGATTGTATCTGTGGTGCATCTTACAAGGGTACATGTGAAACTTAGTAAATGTAGAATATAATTGTCTTAACACAATAACTAAGAAAATGCCAAGAAGGCTATGTTAACCAGCGTGATAAAAATGTGTCAAATGGTCTATAAAACCAGTGTATGGTGCCCCATGATCACATTAATGTACAGCTATGATTTAATGAAAAAAAAAAGGAAAAAAGAATAAAAAATAAATATCTTAACACAATAACTAAGAAAATGCCAGAAAGGCTATGTTAACCAGTGTGATCAAAATATGTCAAATGGTATATAAAACCAGTGTATGGTCCCCCTTGATCACATTAATGTGCACAGCTATGATTTAATTAAAAAATAAATAAATAAATAAAAATAAAAGGCTATTTTTAAATAAATCAACCAGGGGAATCACAGATATCTCAGGCTATAGGGTAAACCTAAATGGATTTCTGGTTCACACTGAGGTAGAGAAACCAAGAGCCCAGGTGTTTGTACTGTGCATTAAGCACCTAATTTTAACTCTGTTTCTATTTTTGTGACCTTAAGCAATTAAGGACTTTTGTTTTCATTATTTATTATAATAATAAATACACATATTCTTTATACATGTATAATAAGAGATGTATTCCTCATTTTATTGCACTTTACTTCTTTGTGTTCTGCAGATACTGTGTTTTTTTAGAAATTGAAAGTTTGTGGGATTCTACATCAAGCAAATCTATCAGTGCCATTTTTCCAACAGCATGCGCTCACCTTCTGTCTCTGTGTCCCATTTTGGTCATTCTCACAATATTTCAAAATCTTTTTATATCTGTTATGGAGATCTTTGATCAGTGATCCAGGGGCACTGGGAACTGCACTCGTATAAGAGAGTGAACTTAATTAACATATATGTGTGTTCTACCTACCAGCCATTCCCTTATCTTTCTCCCTCTTCATGGGACTCCCTATTCCATGAACTCAAAATACTCTTGAAATAAGGCCAATTAATAACCCCGCAATGGTCTCTAAGTGTTCAAGTGAAAAGAAGTGTACATCTCTCACTTTAAATCAGAAGCTAAAAATTAAGCTTAGTGAAAAAAACAGGTCAAAAGCCCATACAGGCTGAAAGCTCAACCTCTTGCACCAGTTAGCCAAGTCATGAATGCAAAGGAAAAGTTCTCAAAGGAAATTTAAAATGCTATTCTGGTGAACACATGAAAGATAAGAAAACAAAACAGCTTTATTGCTAATACAAAGGAGATCTAGGTAGAAGACAAACCCAGTCACAACATTCTCTTAAAGCAACCTGGAGGAAGGCCCTAACTGTTTAATTCTACAAAAGTTAAGAGAGATGAGGTAGCTACAGAAGAAAAGTTGGAGGCTAGAAGAGCTTGTTTCATGAAGTTTAAGGAAAGAAACTGTACACATAACATAAAAGTACGAGGTGAAGCAGTGAGTTTTGGTGTAGAAACTGCAGCAAGTTATCCAGAAAAATCTAGCTAAGACAAATGATGAAGGTGGCTACATCAAACAACACATTTTTCAATGTGGACCAAACAACCTCATAGTGGAAGAAGATGGCATCTGAGACTAGACTGACATAGCTAGAGAGGAAAAGTCAATGCCTGAATTCAAAGCTTCTTGTTAGGAGTTTATGCAGCTGGTTACTTTAAGTTGAAGACAATGCATGCAGCCTGTCTACCTTACAGCATGGTTTACTGAATATTTTAAGCCCACTATTGAGATCTATTGCTCAAAAAAAGAGATTTCTTTCAAAAGATTACTGTCCATTGACAATGCACCTGGTCACCCAAGAGCTCTGATGGAGATTTGCAAGGAGATTAATGTTGTTTTCATACCTGTGAACACAACATCCATTCTGTAGCTCATAGATTAAGAAGCCCTTTTGACTTTCAAGTTTTGTTATTTAAGAAACACATTCTGTAAGGCAATAGCTGCCACAGATAGTGATTCCTTTGATTGCATCTGGTCAAAATAAACTAAAAACCTTTGGAAGTAACTCACCATTCTAGTTGCCATAAAGAACATTTATAATTCATGGGAGGAGGTTGAAATAGCAACATTAATAGGAGTTGGGAAACATTTGATTGCAACCCTCATGGATAACTTTGAGGGGTTCAAGACTGAAGTGGAAGAACAGACATGGTGGAAATAGCAAGAGAACTAAAGTGGAGCCTGAAAATGTGATTGAATTGCTGCAGCCTCATGATAAAACTTGAATAGATAAGTTATTTCTAATGGATGAGCAAAGAAAGTGGTTTCTTGCAATGGAATCTACTCCTGGTGAAGATGCTGTAGACATTGTTAGAATAACAACACAACATTTAGAATATTACATAAACTTAATTGCTAAAGCAATGGCAAGTTTTGAGAGGATTGACTTTAGTTTTGCAAAATGTTCTACCGTGGATAAAATGCTGTCAAACAGCATTACGAGCTACAGAGAAATCCGTCATGAAAGGAAGAATCAATCAACATGGCACCCTTCATCATTGTCCTATTTTAAGAAATTGCCACAAACACTCTAATCTTCAGCTAGCTACCACCACCCTGATCAGTCAGCAGCCATCAACACTGAGGCAAGACCCTCCACCAAAAGAAAGATACAATTTGCTAAGTGCTCAAATGAAACAATAAAGTATGTTTTAATTAAAGCATGTACATTGTTCTGGAGTTGTAACACTGTTGCACATTTAATAAACTACAGTATAGTATAGAAACATAATTTTTATGTTCACTGGGAAACCAAAAATCTGATTCACTTTATTGTGACATTCACTTTAATGTGGTAATCTGAAACCAAACTCACAATATCTCTGAGATATGGTATATGTAATTATACATGCATTATAAATTATTAAAAACATTTGTTATTCCAGAATAAAGAGCAATCATACTCATTTGTAAAATATGGAAAAATTAAGAATTACCCACAGTCATACCCTCCACCACCAATTCTATCACATGTGAAAATCCAGTATAAGTAAATATATTTGTCCAGATCTTTTAGTTGATTCAGACAATCTCACTTCTAGCATATGCAAATATCAAGTCATTTCTAAAAGGGGGGAACTAAAAGTTTAGAAATAAATAAAGATGGCATATAGGAAATAGGGATTGGACAAACTATGAGTGAAAGATAAGAAATGCTGAAGGCAGGTGAGTTGCGATCTTAGACGTGTACCCTGAGTATGTTGGAAAAGAGCCTTTCCTGAGAGGTCTGAGCATATCCTGTTACAGGTAGTTGGGCCAGGAATTCTCCTGACCAGAGTTAAGGATTTTTAATCTTACATAATGGGAAAGGAGCTTCAGAAACCCTTCTCTAATAATTCACCAATCTCAAAAATCCAATTACTCACAATTCTCTGAGCACCATGGAACCAGAAGTCAAAAGCCCTGAGTCATAAAATCAGAACAATTTTTGCTTTAATGCTTCATAACAGATATTATCAAGAGCTACAAACCAAATTAATTTCAAGTTTCTTGTGTCAGAAGAGGCAAACATTAGAAAATTCTAGGATGCAGATCCTAAGTAACATTGCATCATACACATTATAATCAGAATGAATAAATGTCATCTGCACTGGCATTTCTTAGTATGCTACCTGGATGTTTTTATTCAAAACTATTTTTGTTATACTCCCAAAACTTAGTTCAAAAACAGGCAACTTCTAAGTTCTTAAGGTCCTTAACCACTTCTAGATGGGAATATTGAGAAATTTAACCCCGACAGCTGGAAAGAACAACTAAAATATAGATCCAACCTACACAAAGGATTGTCTGGGGGTTAAAATGAGATAAGACAAATGAAGTTCTTTGAAATTTTTAAAAATACTTTTAAATTGCATATTATTATTATTATTATTTATTCATCAGTCAATTCAAGCACTTACTGGTGCTAGTCATTGCACCTAGGAAGGAGATGGAAAGTGATGACTTCTCCCATGAGACCAGGGCAGAGACATGCCTGCTCCTAAAGGTAAATGCTCCCAGGAGTACTATGGTACAACGGTGACGGCCCTCAATCCAGAGATGTACATAGACTCAATACACAGATCCAAGTGCTAAAACAGGATAAGGAAGAGTAATATGGAGCATACATGTAGCCCCTCAACTATATTTGTGAGTTATAAACAACAGGGCTCCATAACTGATTGGATACATGAGGTGAGAAAGCAAGGGTTGGTAAGAGGGTAGCATTGCTATTCCATGAGAGAGGGAACAGGTGGCAACAGTAATCATTCACTGAGTGAATCTGGAGGGGAACTGAGATTTATGTTCTTAGGAGACATCAAAGTGGAAGTTGCATCTTTCTTGAAATTCCTCCCTACTTTGGAACTAGAAATTTGGAATACATGGAGGCTTTGGAGAACCTTATTATTTTATTACTCTAATATAAGACAAAAAAAAAAAAAAAGATGAGAGGTTTCCATTACTTCTTTGGAAGTATGAGACTGTCCAACCCAAAGCAAATAATGAGAGTAACTCATTCCAAACAAATGAATAAAAATTCTCCATTTCTTAACAGAGGAAGAATCAGCCATTTAGCAATTAGGTGCTGTGAGATCACTTACCTTTTGTAGAGAGTCAAGCCTATCATTTGGGGACTATCATTTCTTCCCTCTAGAAATCTCGATCAGGGTCAGTCATCATCTTGACTTCACATAATTCAAGGTGCTAATTAAACCTGAGGTCAAAATGCTAGAGATATAAATGAGCCCTAACAATTACCTGGTCCCCACTTTATAGAGAAAGAAAGTAGAATCCAGGGATAAAAATGACTTTCCCACAGCCACACAGCTGTATAGGCTTGGCTTACCCTGCCCTTTAAAATCTAGATGAAATCCACTTGAACCCCCAACCAGAGCCCTAATGAAAACCCAATGCCACTTCCCCAATAAGTGCCGCAGTTCCTGTGAGATTAATGTTCCTCCCAGTCACCTCTAGCTCTGATTTCCAGTATTTAGTATACTTCTAATTCTTCACTCTTTCTTGTGGCTTTTCTATTACCTTCTCCCCTGATTGAGCCAAATATGCAGATAGTCTCTTTTTCTTGACTTCTAGACCTCTACGCCCAATCAAATGGTATCTCTCCTAAAGGGCAACTCCATTTTGTGAAGTTTCATGAACAGCTTTAAAGGAACACAGAAAGACATTATATCAGACTACAATATGTATTTTTCAAAGGGAATTTTGACCTAAGAAAAAAAGCCCCCTACCCTTTTCTACCAACACAGGCACCAATCTGCTACCATTTTAATCTCAGTTTCTTCCATTTTTGCCCACTAATTCTCTCTTCTTCTCCCTCTCCCTTTTCCTTGTCCCCTTAATTCTTGTTCCCTTGACTTTCACTCCAAGTGTTCAGCAAAAGTAACTGGACAGGAAGGCCAATGTGCCTTCCCTAAGAAAACTCTGGAGGCACCTATTCTGATACCAGTTCACAAAGCTCCACAAATCTTCCTCCATACTCTTTGCACTAAGCCAGGTGCCTGGTCCATTTGACCTTAAGGAAGTTGCTCCCAAATTTCCCCAGTCCTACTCTCTGCCAGCCCTGATTCAGTTTTCCCCAGGTGTGTTAATTGGCATGTAACTCACTACTACCATGCTTATGTTTGGGTGAGTGAACTAAACTAGTCAATGTGTTCTATTGTCTCTTATTTGCATTCAGCCCTGTGGACTTTTAACAACTTTTTTCACCTCTCAGCTCATCACTGATTTATTCAGCTTCTGTGAGCAATTTATTTATTTTTAATGAGAACCAACTTAATTATTTTGTCAGTAAAACAATCTATAAACCAAGTTTTAAGTGAAATCCCACTTCTGCGTGGAGGGATATTAAAAATAAAATTATGCATGTTATTTTACCTGTCTTTTACAAAGGAAAGATTGACTGCCTTGACTTTTAGTTCCCCGAGATCTCTGACTTTCTTTAGGAAGACACCTGGGAAATCAGGCTTGGAATAAAGGAAAGAAAATGGGGAAAGGTCTTTGCAGTTTTCAGTGGATAACAGATGGTTAAGCATATAAAGCAGTTTTTCTCCAGGTTTGCTGTTCAGCAACCTCTACTTTAGAATTACCTGCAGACCAGTTGAAAGTTTAGACTTCCACCCCCCATTTCCAGAACTTCTGATTCACAGAAGCTGACACAGGGACGAGAGATGGAGATTCTTACTTGCCTATTCTTCCACTTTCTGGCGTCCTCCTTGCCTCTGGCTACTCAGCGCAGATTCACGAATTAGCCACTTCTACTTCCCAAAGATGCTTGCCTTGTCCTTATCAATCATCTCTATCTTCTTCCACTGCTAGCAGCTTCTGCTGCCATTTATTTAATTCCCCATAAATAGCCTATCCAGTTTCCTTTCCATAGGTTTGTATCTCACTTCCTCAACCATTTAATTAGGTCAGGAACTCTGCATTACTGATCATCTTCTCTGCACTTCACCTAATATCCCACTTTTAACTCTGGGCTCCCCGTACTACACCAGTGTCAGAGCAAAGATCCCTTTTATGATCTAAGAATTCACAACTTCTGCTTGAAAGTAGCTATAATTTTAGCATTCATAGATTGAGAAAATTATACAATTGCAAATTTTACCATGACATCAGTAATGCCTTTGAATAAATTTGCTATATATCAATCTCAACAATATGCTTCAAAATAGTGGCTTCCATATGTATGAAGCTAATAACATATTCCATCTACAGACTACACTCAGAGAACATACAAATTCTCTGCCACCCTGCCACCAGCAGCCTACCTCAGGGTGGTGTGTAGGGGCCAGAGTTTAGAGGCAACTCGCTGGTCTCAAATTTGGAGTGAGACATGCCAATAGAAGGGTGTTGGTATTTGGAAATTATACATTTTTCAGCAAACAAGGCAATAATGACAAGTCCAACCACACCCTATTGTCAAGCAATTACTCTACTAGGTCTTACTGGGTTAGTCCTATACCCAACTCTTGAAAGAAATGTCTGTTAATCTGGGACCTGGAGAAGATCTCTAAATATTCTATGTTAGAAGGACAAATATTGCATGTTCTCATTCTTACGTGGGAGCTAAAGAAGTTAATCTCATGAAGGTAGAGAGCAGAATGGAAGGGAAGATCCATAAGTACAAACATACAGTTAGGTAGATGTTTAGTGCCCAAAGCACAATTGGATGAATATAGTTTACAAAAGTACATTGCACATTTTTAAACACCTAGAAGAAAAGATCTGAAATGTTCTCAACACAAAGAAATAATAAATGTGAGGCAATAGATGTCCTAAATATTCTGATTCGGTCATTTCACATTGTATACATGTATCAAAATGTCACATGTACTTCATAAACATGTATAATTACTATGTATTGATTAAAAATGCTTTAATAAAATGATTCTATGTGCTTTCCACATAGCCTAGCCTCCCATGCAGTTGAGATAAGGCCACAAAAGTAGTTCTGGCCTCTAGACTATGAGCAAAGTAGTATTAGTCACTTTCAGGTCCCTGCCGTGGCTGTATCTAAAGCCTCATGGTAAGATTCTGAGATGGATGGCACCTGCGTCCAGAGTCACTTGATGCAGGAGTGTCACCTGGACCTGCAAACTTTTCATGGAGTGTTCTAAGCCAGTGTGATTTGGGGCTTTATTTGTTTTTATAGCACAGTCTAGCCTACTTTGACTAATATGCTAGGCAAAGAGCTTTTAAGGGACAGGAACTACTAAGTCCTCCAGGGTGTGTGTGTTGGGGAGATAGAAAAAAAAGGGAGGGAAAGAGAAAGAAAACACTTGGAGTGCTTGAGAATCTGGAGAAGGAAAGATGAGAGCAGGAGCCAGCTCATACAGAGTAATGTAGGGCATAGTGAGAATCCTGGGCTGGGTAGAAAGGCATCCATAATCATTAAGAGCTTTAAGAAGAAGACTGACATGGTCTGATTCACATTTTAGAAAAATAATCCTGGCTGATGTATGAAAACTAGGATGGAAAGGGAGCAAGTAAGGATGCTGGAACCAGATAGAAGTCTATTGTAATAGTCCAGATAAGAGGCAACTGTGCTTTTTATTATATTGGAAGCAGTAGAAATGTTGAGAAGCAGAAAGATTTGAAAAAATACTTAGAAAGGCAAAAATGGATGGAACTTAAAAAGAGTGGCCACAGTTAATGAAGAAGAAGTCAAAGATAACTCTTAATCACCAGGTACACAGAGATGCCATTCATAGAAATGGTGACTACTGGAATCAAATTGAATTTGGTACAGAATCAAAGAGTTTTAGAAATGTTCAAGATGAGCTACCTAGAAAACAAGCAGAGATACCAAGTAAACAGTCAGGTGTTCTGATATAAAGCTTGTTATAGAGGTCTGAGCTGCAAATACAGCAAATGATATATTTGCCAGCTAACTAGAAACACCCTAAACTCTAATGAATTTGAGGAGATGATGATATATAAAATGGTAGAAATGTCTCCTTGTCTGTTTTAAAGTATTTGTCCTTTAAAATCTATTAGAAGGCAGCTTTTATGGGCCAGGGAAAAGTAATCAGGTATAAAAGGATTAACTCAAAGACTAGTTAGTGATGGAGGCTAGGCATGACATGCTGACTATGACAGGTCATGCAAAGGTCTCCCCTTTGATCATTTCTTTCCTACAAATGCCCATTCTATAGGATTTCATTTTTCATGTACTTTAATTATCTTCTACAGAATTGCATCCTTCAACTTTATTTAAGGTGGTTGCTATTTCTTCCTTGCTCTCCCTGCCACCCTACCCTACACACATTTTTACTCAATATTTCTCCGTGTCTAGGGAAGTCAGCATCTGGATTCCTAGATATAGGACAGATTTTGAAGTTATAAAGAAGGCACAATTACAGCTGTTGCTCTTCCATTGGAAAGGACAGAGCACTTCCTGGTGCTGATAAGAACTGATTATAGATGTAGATTATAGATATAGATGTCTATGTAGATGTACACTCCTGTGGCTGAGTACAGGGCAGATGAGGGTTCTGGATTTCAGCTTTCCCAGGGTGTCTGCCTCTCCAAACTTCACCACAGGCTATTCCTTTCCCAACAAGGCCTTACTGAACTTCCTTGGGTAGGTCCCAGAACTAGAAAATTTATTGAGGGTCTTTCAAATGGTGATTTCTGTTTTCTGGCATGTTTCTGTGACTGCATGTACTTTCGTGAATCTAAGACACTACCATTAGTTTAATAATACTTTGACAGTTTAAAAAATTAAATATTACCATATTGATGGTGCAAAATAATCTAAGTTCAAAATATTAAAATGTGAATGAGAAGACATATTGGATTCTAGTAAATATAGCTTTTACTGAAAGAAAGTAGAAAGATGGGTGTTGTCGTCCCTGCTCTGACTCCTGGCTGAGGGGTTCGCTGTGGATATTTAGTCATGAAGTCATGGTAGGGACTTTTACTGCAGCAACATGGCCAGAGAGCCAGTTCGTGTTCCAGGGGGCCAGGCTTCCAGAGTCTCAGGGGTGGAGACAAGCTGGCTGACTGGAGCCAGCTTTCCACAGAGGGTCCCGTCTAGAAAGACAGTTAAAAGACAGAAATTTAGCAAGCAACCTAGTGGATTAGAGCTGCACCAAGAGAGAAGGTTGAAGAATGCACATCAACCCCACTGAGGCCAGCTGCGACCCCAAGGATACAAACAAAAGGTAGTTTTACTGCACCATGCTACTCTCCCTGGGGATGCTCATGCTGTTGGCCACACAAGTCTACACCATCTTGACTGTTCAGCTTTTTGCCTTCTTAAACCTACTGCCTGTGGAAACAGACATTTTAGCATATAATTTTGAAAATGCATCTCAGACATTTGATGACCTTCCAGCAAGATTTGGTTAGAGACTTCCAGCTGAATGTTTAAAGGTATAGCCAGTTGGGACCTGTGATTGGCATCCTCCCGGACCTCCAGAAAAGCCATGCCAGGACCCATGATCGGTACCCTCCCAGACCTCTGGAATTGCTGCACGGGGACCGTGATCGGCACATCCCACCTCTGGAAGAGCTGCTCCAGGACCATGATCGGCACCCTCCTGGACCTCTGGAAGAGCTGCGCCCGGACCTCCAGAAGAGCTGCGCGGGGACCTGCGATCAGCACCCTCCCAGACCCCAGTAAGAGCTGCGCAGGGACCCGCTACCCCACCACTGGCCCACCCCACACCCTGACCAGGAACTCTGGGAGTTGCACAACCCCACATCCTTCATCCTGTACTCTCCCTGCCTCCAGACCGCCAACTCATCTGGCCAGGGACTCTAGTAGCTGCGTGCCCTCCAGATACCTCCCTTGCATGGAGCCCGTCTCCTGGCCAGAGACTGCTGGAGCCTTGGGCCCACTGTACCAAATTCACTGGGTACCAGGCACTCCCAGAACCATGTGGACCACCTCACACCCTGTTTCTGGATCTGGGGGTGTCACACTCTGGAGCTGCTCCCACAACCAAAACTCCCTGGCTGGGGGAGCCCCAGAAGAGCTACATCTTCTGGGGCTCCCTACAAAGATCCAGCACAGGGTCACTCCCTACAAAGATCCAGCAACAATGGAGTGATCACCCCGGGTCTAATCTCAGAGAGACACCACCCCAACTATGAGGATGGCCAGAGAAAATGGTGAAAAACAAACATGAGAGGAAATCAAAGGAAATACTCTGGCAATATGAATAATCAGGGTAGATCAACTCCCCCAAGGATCAATGGGGCAGACACAGTACAAGATCCCATGCACAAACAAATAGCTGAGATGTCAGAAATCGAATTCAGAATCTGGATAGCAAATAAGATCAAATTAGAATTCCAAGCAGTAACCCAAAAGATGTCTCAAGAATTCAACGAATTCAAAGACCAAATTACCAAAGATTTTGATACATTGAGACAAGAAGTTGCAGCCCCCAAAGATCTGAGAAACACCGTAGAATTGCTCAGTAACAGAATGGAGCAAGCAGAAGAAAGGATTTCTGACATTGAACACGAAACTTTTGAATGCTCTCAAACTCACAGAGAGGAAGAGAAATGGAGGGCAAAAACAGATGACTCCATCAGAGAGAACTGGGATAATTCGAAGAAAATCAATATTCGTCTTATAGGGATCCCTAAAAGTGAAGTGGCTTCACAAGGCACAGAGTCTCTTCTCCAGGAGATGATGAATGAGAACTTTCCAGACATGCCAAAAGATTCTGAAATTCAGATATCAGACAGTTTCACAACTCCACCACAACTCAACACGAATAAGACATCTCCCAGACACATCATAATGAATTTCACTAAAGTTAATATGAAGGAGAAAATTCTGAAAGCATCCAGACGAAAGAAAACCATCACCTACAAGGGCAAGAATATTAGAATAACTGCACATCTCTCTGCTGAAACCGTTCAAGCTATAAGAGAATGGTCATCGACTTTAAATCTCCAAAAACAAAATAACTTTAAACCCACGATCCTGTACCCAGCTAAACTAAGTTTCACTTATGACAGAGAAATTAAATACTTCGATGACATTCACATGTTGAAGAAATTTGCCACAACTAAACCAGCTCTCCAGGATATTCTCAGACCTATCCTCCATAAAGACCAGTATAATCCTCCACCCAGAGTAAAACCACCCAGAAAATTTTGACCAACTTCCACAGTCACAAAAGAATTAAAAATGTCCACCGGACTCTCGAAAGGCTTATCAATATTCTGAATTAATGTGAATGGTTTAAATTGTCCTCTAAAGAGGCACAGGTTGGTTGACTGGATACAAAAATTCAAGACAGATATCTGCTGCATACAAGATTCTCATCTTACATTAAAAGACAAATATAGACTCAAGATGAAGGGATGGTCATCTATACTCCAGGCAAATGGAAGGCAGAAAAAAGCAGGTGCTGCAATCCTATTTGCAGATGCAATAAGTTTAAACCAACTGAAATAAGGAAGGATAAGGATGGATACTTCATATTTGTTAAAGGTAATACTCAATATGATGAGATTTTAATTATTAACATTTATGCACCCAACCAGAACACACCTCAAATTATAAGAGAAATTCTAACAGATATGAGCAACTTGATTTCCTCCAGTTCCATAGTAGTTGGACATTTTAACACCCATTTAGCAGTGCTGGATAGATCCTCCAAAAAGAAGCTAAGCAAAGAAATTGTAGGTTTAAACTTAACCATTCAATATCTGCAATTAACAGACATCTACACAACATTTCATCCCAACAGAACTGAATACACATTATTCTCATCAGCCCACGGAACATACTTCAAAATTGACCACATCGTAGGCCACAAATCTAACCTCAGCAAATTTTAATAAATAGAAATTATTCCTTGCATCATCTCAGACCATCATGGAATAAAAGTTGAACTCAATAACAACAGGAACCTGCATACCCATACAAAAACATGGAAGCTAAACAACCTTATGCTGAAGGACAGATGGGTTATAGATGAGATTAAGAAGGAACTCACCAAATTTTTGGAAAAAAACAACAATGAAGACACGAATTACCATAACCTCTGGGATACTGCAAAGGCAGTCCTAAGAAGGAAATTATACCACTGCAAGACTTCCTTGAAAAATTGAGAAGAAAGGAAGTTAATAACTTAATGGGACATCTCAAGCAATAACTTAATGGGACATCTCAAGCAACTGGAGAAGAAAGAAAACTCCAACCCCAAACCCAGCAGAAGAAAAGAAATAACCAAAATCAGAGCAGAATTAAATGAAATTGAAAACGAAAGAATTATACAACAGATCGATATGTCCAAAAGTTGGTTTTTTGAAAAGGTCAATAAAATAGATAAACCTTTGGCCAACCTAACCAGGAAAAAAAGAGTAAAATCTCTAATTTCATTAATCAGAAATGGTAAAAATGAAATAACAGACCCCTCAGAAATTCAAAAAATCCTTAACGAATATTAAAAGAAACTTTACTTTCAAAAATATGAAAATCTGAAACAAATCGTGCAATACTTGGAAGTACGCCACCTACCAAGACTAAGCCAGAACGAAGTGGAAATGTTGAACAGGCCTATATGAGTTCTCAAATAGCATCAACTATACAAAATCTCCCTAAAAAGAAAAGCCCAGGACTAGATGGCTTTATGTCACAATTCTACCAAACCTTTAAATAGAATTAGTACCTATATTACTAAACCTCTTCCAAGGTATAGAAAAAGAAGGAATACTACCCAACACATTCTATGAAGCAAACATCACCTTGTCCCAAAACCAGGGAAAGACCCAACAAGAAAAGAAAATTATAGACCAATATCACTAATGAATATTGATGCTAAAATACTCAATAAGATCCCAACAAACAGAATCCAACAACACATCAAAAAAATTATACAACATGACCAAGTGGGATTTATCCCAGGCTCTCAAGGCTGGTTCAATATACGTAAATGTATAAATGCAATTCAGCACATAAACAAACTAAAAAATAAAGACCATATGGTTCTCTCAATTGATGCAGAAAAAGCTTTTGATAATATCCAGCATCCCTTCATGATCAGAATACTTAAGAAAATTGGTATAGAAGGGAAATTTCTTAAACTAATAGAGGCCATCTACAGCAAACCCACAGCCAATATCGTACTGAAGGGAGTTAAATTGAAATCATTTCCACTTAGATCAGGAAACAGACAAGGTTGCCCATTGTCTCCATTACTCTGTAATATTGTAATGGAAGTTTTAGCCATTGCAATTAGGGAAGAAAAGGCGAGCAAGGGTATACACATAGGGTAAGAAGAGAACAAGCTTTCACTCTTCACAGATGACATGATTGTATATTTGGAAAACACTAGGGATTCTACTACAAAACTTTTAGAAGTGATCAAGGAATATAGCAATGTCTCAGGCTACAAAATCAACACCCATAAATCTGTAGCCTTTATATATACCAACAATAGCCAATCCGAATAAATAGTCAAGGACTCTATTCCTTTCACAGTAGTGCCAAAGAAGATGAAATATTTGGGAGTTTATCTAACAAAGGACATGAAAGATCTCTACAAAGAGAACTATGAAACTCTAAGAAAAGAAATAGCCGAAGATATTAACAGATGGAAAAAACATACCATGCTCATGGCTGGGAAGAATCAACATTGTTAAAATGTCCATACTGCCCAAATCAATATATAACTTTAATGCAATTCCTATTAAAGCTCCACTGTCATACTTTATAGATATTGAAAAAATAATACTTCATTTTATATGGAATCCAACAAAACCTGGAATAGCCAAGACATTACTCAGAAATAAAAACAAAGCAGGAGGAATCAACATCCAGACCTCAGACTATACTATAAATCCATAATGATCAAAACAGCATGGTACTGGCACAAAAACAGAGACGTACATGTCTGGAACAGAGTAGAGAACCAAGAGATGAATCCAGCTACTTACTGTTATTTGATCTTTGACAAACCAATTAAAAACATTCAATGGGGAAAAGATTCCCTATTTACAAATGGTGCTGGCTAAACTGGCTGGAGATCAGTAAAAGACTGAAACTGGACCCACCCCTTTCACCATTAACTAAGATAGACTCTCACTGGATAAAAGATTTAAACTTAAGACATGAAACTATAAAAATACTTGAAGAAAGTGCAGGGAAAACTCTTGAAGGAATCGGCCTGGGTGAATATTTTATGAGGAGGACTCCCCCGGCAATTGAAGCAGTATCAAAAATACATTACTGGGACCTGATCAAACTAAAAAGCTTCTGCACAGCCAAGAACATAGTAAGTAAAGCAAGCAGACAGCCCTCAGAATGGGAGAAAATATTTGCAGGTTGTAACTCCAATAAAGGTTTAATAACCAGAATCCACAGAGAACTCAAATTTATTAGCAAGAAAAGAACAAGTGATCCCATCTCAGGGTGGGCAAAGGACTTGAAGAGAAACTTCTCTAAAGAAGACAGATGCACGATCTACAGACACATGAAAAAAGCTCATCATCCTTAATCATCAGAGAAATGCAAATGAAAACTAGTTTGAGATATCACCTAACCCCAGTAAGAGTAGCCCACATAACAAAATTCCAAAACCAGAGATGTTAGCATGGATGTGGAGAAAAGGGCACACTTCTACACTACTGGTGGGAATGCACACTAATATGTTCCTTTTGGAAGGATGTTCGGAGAATACTTAGAGATCTAAAAATATACCTGCCATTTAATCCTATAATTCCTTTACTAGGTATGTATCCAGAAGACCAAAAATGACAATATAACAAAGACATCTGTACCAGAATGTTTATTGCAGCCCAATTCCTAATTGCTAAGTCATGGAAGATGCCCACGTGCCCATCGACCCATGAATGGACTAGCAAATTGTAGTTCATGTATACCATGGAATATTAAGTAGCCTTAAAGAAAGATGGAGACTTTACCTCTTTCATGCTTACATGGATGGAGCTGGAACATATTCTTCTTAGCAAAGTATCTCAAGAATGGAAGAAAAAGTATCCTATGTACTCAGCCCCACTATGAAGCTAATTTATAGCTTTTATATGAAGGCTATAACCCAACTATAGCACAAGAATATGGGGAAAGGGCCAAGGGAGGTGGGGCCACACCTACGGTGCATCTTAGAATGGGTACAGGCAAAACCTACTAAATGCAGAATACATTGTCTACATACAATAACTAAGAAAATGCCATGATGGCTACGTTGAACAGTTTGATGAGAATATTTCAGATTGTATATGAAACCAGCACATTGTACCCCTTGATTGCACAAATGTACACAGCTATGATTTAACAATAAAAAAATAAATAAATAACAAATTTTTTTTTAAAGAAAGTAGAAAGACATTATAAGTTCTACCGTGAAATCATCCTATTCCTCTGGTGTTTGTTTCTTCATTTATAAATGGGTTTGGGTAAAATTAGTGAAAGACTACATAAAGGTGATGGCGATTTTCTCAAGCAAGTGCAGTCAAAATAAGTAGAAAAACAAAATGAGTAAGAAATTGGTAATGAAACTGTTTCATTGCAAATCCTCCTTGATTTATTTACCAGAAGCCTTAAAAAATGGATAGGAATCTGATTGGCTGAAATGTTTCAATGCTTTTATGGAATGTATTGAATTAAGGGTAGATAAAAAAAAAACCTGGTTCTTTTGTTTTGACCCTCTTGATGGGGGGAGGGAGATTTGCAAATTATGTTGTCAGCCTGTCTTGCATTGGGATATAAGCCTCCAATAATAGAAATGACCAATGCACTGTGGGCGAGTGGTGATCTTTCTAAATCTGGTTCTCAGAACAGCAAGTAGAGATGTAGAGCAGTGTTGTTGCAATGGGCAACCAGTTTTTATTTTAATAAGGAATCTTGTTATTGTCCATTGGGAAAAAAATAGCAAGACTGTCAAACCCCTTCATTTTGGATATCAATACATTAGCATAATGGCAAAGTTAACATTTGAGCTCTTGAGAAGTGAGTTGACTTGAAGTAAAACAGAGTGCATGTACTTAAAGAAAGGCTATTTGGATGTGGAAAAAACTGGGAAGGTGATATAAAGATGACTACATTTGGGGGAAGGTGATATGGCTAATCAACATGAAGACCTTCTATGTCCACACCATTTCTTCCCACGAGGTTCTTGCTTGTTAACTAAGTGACTAATAGAAAAAAAAATAATTTTTAGATTTACACATTTTATCCTCAGGGTAGAGGATAAGTTTTGGATGGGTAGAGGGAGGGTGATTAGTGGGATGGCACCTATGGTGCATCTTACAAGGGTACATGTGAAACTTACTAAATGTAGAATATAAATGTCTTAACACAATAACTAAGAAAATACCAGGAAGGCTATGTTAACCAGTGTGATAAAAATATGTCAAATGGTATATAAAACCAGTGTGTGGTGCCCCATGATTGCATTAACGTATACAGCTATGATTTAATCATAATAATAAAAAAATTCCTAAGGTTCATTAAAAGCCAAAGTCAACAGGTTTGCTCTGGCCACAGGAGTTGCAAACGTGGCTGCTTCTTCCCAGAATCCTCGTAGGCACCACACAAAGGATGCCTCCCAGACACCCCAGGGTCATTTCTTGATCTCAGCTCCAACCACACCTCTTCAAGAACAAGGTCACATTTCTCTGTAATATGACCTCACTCTACCCTGTGCTCCTTTGTGATGTTAAATAAAAATTATAAGAGGCCATTATTTGGGACCATTATTTTGACCAAAAATAAAAATGGAATCACTCAAACTGCAGTTCCCCCTCAGCAAGATGAAACTAACCTGTTATCTGACCTCCCAAGAAATCAGGAGAGAGGGATAATAGCGAAGTTTCCCAAACTCAGTTTCAATCACCTTGATAAAGTTCCCTTTGCCTTTAATCCTTACAACAAAAACTAACCTGAAGTAATTTGATACTAACCATCAGTTATTTTTCTATTGTCATTTCTCTCTTCTGGTCTTACCAGTAAACTATCTTAGAAATGATGCATCCACTTTTTATTCATTGTTTCTGTTCTCTCGTTCTTGCCTTATTGGAATACTTACTCTATTTTATTGAACATAGTTCCCAATTCCAAAATATCAAATAAAATCAATCGAAATCTTTAAACTAAATCTGTTTTAATATGTCTTTTGACAGTGGGATTTATGCCGGTTGGTGAATATATATTTCTTTCTAGGCCTGTGTGTTTAAAAATCTCTTAGCTGCACTAATGAAAGCTCAGGTAGAGGGGGATATACATGTACATTTGACTCACCTGATAAAAACAAGGATTCAATAAGTATTTGTTGATTCAATGAACAACTGGTTGTTTGACCTCCTAACTGTAAAAATGGAATTTGGTAAAGATGGGGTTTATTTCAGTTTATTAAAAAGAAAGAACTGTATGAAAAAGAAAGGAACTGGAGTTAATTGAAAATATGGACCAAGCAGGATGAAGAAAAAGTTTAGAAGAGGGAAACAAGACTCTTCAGGAAACTATAGTTGACAGGGTATGTTAGGCTTTCGATCTACTGTTTAGAATTGTCCCCTACCACCTCGAAGACATTCTGCCCAGAGGAAAATAAATAAGGTTGGTGCTTGAGAGCATTACCACTTCAAGCCAGAGGCTATCTGAGGGCGATAGGAAAAACTAGACCATCAAGTTTATTTTTAGTAGGGAGGGCCATTTTGATAACTAGAAGAGAAACTTTACAACTGAAAGGAACTTGGGAAGTTGCTTTAAACCCTGCCCTAGAATTTCTGAAACCAGTAATAAACCACACCTCAGATAAAGGATTACATAATCCCCCTTTGTTTCCTGTTCCACTGTTGGGAAGAAATACTTTATCTGTAGGAAAGGGCACAGGGTTAAAGAGCTGCATCTGGCCCCTGGTCTGCATCCCTCCAGTCCCTCCTAAGTGCACTGGCCAAAATAATGTTTGAAATCCACACTCAGAGTGTGTCACTTCCCTGCCTACAACTCTTCAGGTCCCCTCCTTGCTTTCAGCACAGCAGCCTCAACAGGCTGTCTGACCTGGTCTGTCTCTCCAGGCCAAACTTTTGCCAGTCTTTTTCCCTGAGTTGGTACTTTCTGTTTCTGTTCCTCCACCTGGAACACCCTTTGCCACCTCTCTACCTAGTTACTCTTCTAAGTTTCTTCAGATAACTGTTTAAATAAATGTTCCTTTTTCCAGGAAGATTTCCCTGACTCTGCCGCTCGTGTGTACATGGAGAATAATAAACATTTTCTTTTCTGAATCATTGATACACTTTGCCCTTCACCACTAAATACTTGATGGCTTTCCTAAGAAAAGGAAGTTTTTTGTTTATGACCACCATATAATCATCAAAATCAGCAAATTTGACATTATGAAGCTAATGTCATATGAGCTAATCTATAGCTCATATTCAAATTTTGCCCATTGCCCAATAATATTTTTATACCTACTTTATTTCCCCCTAGTCCAGGACTCAACCTAGGACTCAACATGTTACTTTTAGGTGTCATATCTTTTCAGCTTTCTGTAATCATAAACATTCCTCTGCTTTTCTTTGACCTTTTATTTTTGAAAAACACTGGCTACTTATTTTGCAGAATAGCCCTCAATTTGAGGTTTTTTTAATGTTTCTACTGCAGAAGTGATTTGTGTTCTCAGGACATCACATCAGGAAACAGAAGCTATCAACTTATCCCAACATTAGTGATACTTGCTTTGATCTCTATGATTCTTTTTAATCATCGTAATTAATAATATTGGGGGAGGATATTTTGAAAAATGTGAAATATATAGTTTCTCATGAAAGTTTCATACACTAATTTGGCATACATGTTACATCTGCTTTATTTTTAATTTTAAAAATTAAATTTAAACTAAATTAAAAGTTTAATTTTTTAAATTATTTTTTATTAAATCATAACTTTGTACATTGATGCATTTATGGGGTTCAATATACAATGTGAAATGTTTACATTGAACTAAGTAACACATCCATCACAATTATACTCTTTTCTTAATAGTTTTGAAATGTACCATTGCATCATGCACATTAGGTAAGGTCCCCCCAAATACCCTCCTTCCTTCCATAGCTCCCCTCCCCTTCCCTCTCTTTCCTCTTCCCTTCTACTTTCTGTACTACAGTTATGTTTTGCCATTTGTATGAGTGTGGAGGTGGTTATATATTGATTTCATAGTAGTATTGAGTACATTGGATACTTTTTTTCCCATTCTTGAGATACTTTACTAAGAAGAATATGTTCCAGCTCCACCCAGGTAAACATAAAAGATGTGAAGTCACCATCTTTTTTATGGCTTCATAGTATTCCATGATGTACATATACCACAATTTGTTAATCCATTTATTGGTTAATGGGCACTTGGGCTGTTTCCATGTCTTGGCTATTATGAATTGGACTGAAATAAACATTCTGGTGCAAATGTCTTTGTTGTAAAATGATTCTTGATCATCTGGGTATAAACCTAATAGAGGAATTGCAGGATTGAACAGTAGGTGTACTTTTAGTCCCTTGAGTGTTCTCCAAACTTCTTTCCAAAAAGGTCATATAAGCTTGCATTCCCACCAGCACTGAAGAAGTGTTTCCTTCTCTCCACATCCAGGCCAACATCTGTAGTTTTGAGATTTTGTGATGTGGGCTAATGTTACTGGAGTTAGATGATATCTCAAAGTGATTTTGATTTGCATTTCTCTGATGATTAAGGATGATAAGCATTTTTTCATGTGTTTGTAGCCCATGCACCTGTCTTCATCAGAGAAGTTTCTGTTCAAGTCTCTTGCCCACATAGAAATGGGGTTATTCATTCTTTTCTTACTGATTAGTTTGAGTTCTCTGTGGATTCTAGTTATCAGACCTTTGTCAGAAGCATAATCTGCAAAAATCCTCTCCCATTCTGAAGGTTGTCTGTTTTCTTTTTTTTTTTTTTTTTGCAGGTTTTGGCCGTGGGCTGGGTTTGAACCTGCCACCTCCGGCGTATGGGTCCGGCGCCCTACTCCTTTGAGCCACAGGCGCCACCCAGTTGTCTGTTTTCTTTACTTACTGTGCTCTTGGCTGTGCAAAAGATTTTTAGTTTGATCAGATCCCAGTATTGTATTTTTGGTGTTGCTTCAATTGCCCAGGAGGTCCTCCTCACAAAATATTCTCCCAGGCTGATTTCTTCAAATGTTTTCCCTGCACTCTCTTCTAGTATTTATATATTTCATGTCTTAAGTTTAAATCTTTTATCCAGTGCAAATCAATTTTTGTTAATGGTGAAAGGTGGAGGTTCAGTTTCAGTCTTCTACAGGTCACCAGCCAGTTCACCCAGTACCATTTGTTAAATAGGGAGCGAGTCTTTCCCCCACTGAATATTTTTGATAGGCTTGTCAAAGATCAAATGGTAATAAGTAGCTGGGTTCACCTCTTGGTTCTCTATTCTGTTCCATAAATCTACCAGTCTGTTTTTGTGCCACAACCAAGCTGTTTTGATCACTATAGATTTATAGTATAGGCCTAAGTCTGGTAAGGTAGTACCTCCTAATTTATTCTTATTTCTGAGTAATGTATTTGCTATTTGAGGTTTTTTTCTGATCCCATATAAAACGAAGTACTTTTTTTTTCAAGTTCTTTAAAGTATGACAATGGTGCTTTAATAGGGATTGCATTAAATCTGTAGATTGCTTTGGGTAGTATGGACATTTTAACAATGTTGATTCTTCCCAGCCACGAGCATGGTATGTTTTTCCATGTGTTGACATCACCAGCTATTTCTTGTCTCAGAGTTTCATAGTTCTCTTTATAGAGATCTTTCATGTCCTTTGATAAGTAAATTCCCAGATATTTCATCTTCTTGGCACTATTGTAAAAAGAATAGAGTCCTTGATTGTTTTTTCAGCTTGACTATTGTTGGCATATATAAAAGCTACTGACTTGTAAGTATTGATTTTGTATCCTGAGATGCTGCTTGATTCCTTGATTACTTCTACGAGTTTTCAAGTTGAATCCCTGGGATTTTCCAGGTAGAGAATCATATCAACAGCAAAGAGTGAGAGTTTGATCTCCTCTGATCCTATTTGGATACCCTTGATCACCTTCTCTTGTCTGATTGCAATGGCTAAGACTTCCATTACTATGTTGAATAGCAGTGGATACAGTGAGCATCCTTGCCTCATTCCTGATCTGAGTGGAAATGTTTTCAATTTTACACCATTCAATATGATATTGGCTGTGGGTTTGCTGTAGATGGTCACTATTAGTTTAAGAAATGTCCCTTCTATGCCTATTTTCTTAAGAATTCTGATCATGAAAGAATGCTAGAGATTATCAAAGACTTTTTCTGCATCAATTGAGAGAATCATATGGTCTTTGTTTTTTATTTTATTAACGTGATGTATTACATTTATAGATTTGCATATGTTGAACCAACACTGTAACCCTGGAATGAAACCAACTTGATCATGGTGTATAGTATTTTTGATGTGTTGTTGAATTCTGTTTACTAAGATCTTATTGAATATTTTTGCATCAATATTCATCAGTGATATTGGTCTATAATTTTCTTTCTTTGTTGGATCCTTTCCTGGTTTGGGTATCAGGGTGATATTTGCTTCATAGAATGTGTTGGGAAGTACTCCTCCTTTTTTTATGCTTTGGAAAACATATTGTATAATATAAGTTGTATAATATAAGTTACTAGTTCCTCTTGAAAGGTTTAATAGAATTCGGATGTGATGCCATCCTGGACTTTTCTTTTCTGGGATATTTCGTATTGTTGATGCTATTTCAGTGGTTGATATAGGTCTATTTGAGATTTCTAATTCTTTCTGATTGAGTCTAGGAAGGTGGCGTGCTTCCAGGTATTGGTCCATTTCCTTTAGATTTTCATATTTCTGGGAATAGAGATTTTTGTAGTCATCATTGAGTATTTTTTCAACTTCTGAAGTATCTGTTTTTATTTCTCCTTTATCATTTCAGATAGACGATATTAGAGATTTTACTTTTCTATTTCTGATTAGGTTGGCCAAAGGTATACCAATTTTGTTAATCTTTCCAAAGAACCAACTTTTTGTGTTATTCATCTTCTGAATGATTCTTTTGTTTTTAATTTCATTTAACTTTGCCCTAATTTTGGTTATTTCTTTTCTTCTGCTGGGTTTGGGGTTGCAATGTTCTTCCTTTTCCAGTTGCTTGAGATGATCCATTAAGTTGTTGGCTTCCAGTCTTTCCTCATTCTTGATGATGCCTTCCAATGCTATAAATTTCCCTCTTAGGATTGCCTTTGCAGTATCCCACAGGTTTTGATAATTTGTGTCTTCATTATCATTTTGTTCCAAAAATTTGGTAATTTCCTTCCTAATCTTGCTTTGACCCAGCTATCATTCAGCCTAAGATTATTTCACTTCCATGACTGTTTGGGTCTGAAGATTCCTGTAGCTGTTTAGTTTAACTTTTATTCCATGGTGTTCTGAGAAGATACAAGAAATAATTTCTACATTTTTAAATTTGCTGAGGTTATACCTGTGTCCTAGGATATGATCTATTTTGGAGCATGACCTGTGGGCTGATGAGAAGAATTTATGTTCAGTTTTATTGGATGAAATGTTCTGTAGAGGTCTGTAAGGCCAATTTGTTCTAGGGTCAGGTTTAAGTCTGATATTTCTTTGTTTAGTTTCTTCTTGGAGGATCTATCCAAAACTGTCAAAGGGGTGTTAAAATCTCCAACTATTATAGTGCAGGAAGATATCAAGTTGTTCATATCCATTAGGGTCTGCTTTATCAATTGAGTAGCATTCTGGTAGGATGCATAAATGTTAATTATCGAGATCTCTTCATGTTGGGTGTTTCCCTTGACAAATATGTAGTGACTTTCCTTATCTTTCTTTATCTTTGTTGGTTTAAAGCCAATTATATCTGCTACTAAAATTGCAACCCCTGCTTTTTCTGGTTTCCATTTCCCTGTATTATACAAGTCCATCCCTTCACCCTGAGTATATTTTTATCCTTTAAGGTAAGGTGAGATTCTTTTATACAGCAGATATCTGGTCTGAGTTTATGTATCCAGTCAGCCAGCCTGTGCCTCTTTAGAGGACATTTAAACCATTCACATTAATTGAGAGAATTGATAAGCCTGGTTGTGTTTTGGGTGTCATGATTTTCAGATATCAAGTGGACAATTTTAGTCCTTTCACCACTGTTGAAATTGGGTTTTGTTCAAAATTTTCTGGGTGAGTTTACTGTGGAGGTAGAGCATTGCACTTGTCATTGTGGAGGATGGGTCTAAGACTATCCAGGAGAGCTGCTTTAGTTATGGCAAATTTCTTCAACATGTTTATGTCATTAAAGTATTTGATTTCTCCATTACAAATGAAACTCAGTTTAGCTAGATACAGGATCTTGGACTGGAAGTTGTTTTGTTTTAAGAGACTAAAGGTCAATGACCATCTTTTTCTGGCTTGAAATGTTTCAGCTGAGAGATCTACAGACATTCTGATATTTCTCCCTTTATAGGTGATGCTTTTCTTATGTTTGGATGCCTGCAGAATTTTCTTCTTCATCTTAACTTAATCACAGTGTGTCTAGGAGATGCTTTATTTTGATTGAGTCTTGCTGGGGTTCTGAAACTGTCTGCTGTCTGAAATTTGGTATCTCTTGCAATGCCTGGGAAATTCTCCTCCAAAATCTCTTGGAGCACAGCATCTGTACCTTTAGGGCCATCCTCTTCTCTGTCGGGAATTCCTATAAGACAAACATTTGATCTTTTGGAGTGATTCCACAACTTTCTCATTGAATGATCAGTTTCTGCTCTCCATTTGGCTGCCTCTTTGAGTATTTGGGAACATTTGAAAGCTTTGTGTTCAATTTCAGAGATCCTTTCTTCTGCCTAGTCAACTCTATTACTGAGGGATTCTACTGTATTTTGGAGCTCCTCAACTAACTTTTTTGTTTCCTTGAGCTCTGCTATCTCTTTTCTCATTATGTCCATATCTTTGGTGACTTGGGTTTTGAATTTATTGATTTCTTGAGAAGACTTTAGAACTACTCTTTGGAATTCAGTTTCTGTCTTTTCTTCCATTCTATTTTTCTTATTTGCCATCCATATTCTGAATTTGATTTCTGGCATTGCTGCCATTTGTCTATACATGGCATCTTCAATTATATCTTTTTTGTCATTTCCTGAGGGGGTTGATCTACTCTGGTTATTTATGTAGCCAGAGTTCTTCTGTTGGGTCTGCACCATGTTTATTTTCCACTGTTTGGTTATTAGAACTGGTAGGGTAAGATTGAATTGGGGTTTCCAGGTAGTAGAGATAGCCCCTTACCAAAACTCAAGGCTTTGTAATTGTGGCTTATCTCCTACAACCTTATAAAGGCCCCTTTCTGAGTTTTAGCCAGAGATTCTGAGGACCTACTTGGTGAGATAATACAAGGTAGCTCTGTTTTGATATCAACCAACCTCTACCCTAGCCTAAAAAAAACATAATATTGGGTTTAAATCTCAACTATGAAGAGATATGAACAGCTGTGGCACCCAGCCCCCACCCTTTAGTTCTTTTCTGCTACAGAAAGGTCAACCACAGAATGTCCCTGAGTGGACAGCCCCAGACATGGGTTCCAACCAAATTGTCTCAGGCAGTGCAAACTCTGCCCAACAGAGAGGGTCTCCAACAGCACAATTAGAGCCAGGAATCCACACTCCCACCTGCCAGACTCAGTCCACACTATTGTTTGCTTCTCTGTTCACAGGCCCAGCTGGAGCCAGGAGCTACACCCCCACCCACCGGTCTCAGTCCACATCCAGCTAGCCTCTGCTTGCCAGACCAGTTGCAGTCAGGGGACCACACCCCCACCTGCCAATCTCAGTACACTACCTGGCAAGCCTCTGTTCACAGGCATTGTTGGAGTCAGAGCACTAGGCCCCACTGTCCAGTCTCCCCCACACTCAGCTAGCCTCTGCTTGCCAGACCAGTTACAGTTAGGGGACCACACCCCCGCCTGCCAATCTCAGTCCACTGCCTGATAAGCCTCTGTTGGCAGGCTCTGTTAGAGTCAGGGCACAGCACTCCTCCCACAGGTCTCAGTCCTCACTTGGTAAGCCTCTGCTCCCTAGCCCCGCTAGAGATAGTGGACCACGCCCTAGCCCTCAGGTCTTGGTTCACACCCAGTAAGCCACTGCTCAAAGGTTCTTCTGGAATCAGGGGACCAACTAACTTTTTCTGAAAGCCCTTGCTCTCAGGTTGCAGTTCACATCAATCAAGCCTCTGCTTGCAGGCCCAGCAGGGGCTGGAAACCAGCCCAGTCTGCCAAATTCAGACCACATGGGACAACCACTCTTCTGCTGTGGGTGCCGTCAGAGCCAGGAGTTCTGCACCCTGTCCCGCCAGACACAGTCCGAACGGAGGATCAACATTACCAGTGGCCAGGCATAGTCATAACTAGGGGATGGCTCCTCCTCCTGCCAAGTGTCCCTTTCTTCCCACAACCTCTTTCTTCCCCGTTAGTCACAGATTCCATCCTGATGGTTGGCAGTCCACACTACACCCAGTTCTCTCAGGACAAGACCAAACACTCTGTGCTCTGCAGGGGGCAGAACTTCAGACTGCCATGCCTGGACTGGGAGTTTAGACTTGTGGGGGAAAATATCTGTTCAATTTTATACCTTGAGGGGGTGGTGTCTAGGTTCATAAGTGGGACCTCCCTGGAGAAAGAGACCTGGAGTTTAGCAGCTCTCTCCAGTGAGGTAAAATGACAGGTCTTTTCTTCCCTGTTTGTTCACAGATAACTTGCAGCAGGCCCCCTGCTTGGGGGAGGAGTCTCCCATTGTCTGGTCAATAGGCTTTGTACCTGTAATTTCTTTTCTTGAATGCTCTTCCTTGGAGTTACAGCTTTCTGAACTTCTTTCTTGGCTCAGCTCCCAGTCTTGGCTTCATAGAGTCCGAGTCCATCCAGTTTTTCTTCCTCTGCTCAGGAGCCTCTGCCAAGGGTTGCTACCAGTTGGCCATCTTCCCAGAATTCCCCTTAAAGATTAATTTTAAAAATTATTTTTAATGAAATTCATTTTACATTGTTTAAAAAAAAAAAGATGATAATTACAATAGATGGTCTTTTAAAGGACCCCACCTACATCCCACGTATCAATCCAATTTCTTCATTTAAGAAGATCTTCCCACCCCAAAGCCAGAGAAATCTGATATGTATGACATTAACTAAGTCAAGATTTCTCTTTCACACTCTCAACTCTATTGGCAATTATTATTTCATTTCTTTTTCCTGTGCATTAAAAAAAAAAGAATCCACGAAGGCAGCAATTTTTTCATAATGAAAAAGAAGATATGGAATATTATTTCTGGTTTCCTAAATGTCATAATATTGCTTTTAGTCATGTTATGATAGGCATCATAATTGTATTTATTTTTTCATGCTTGCTGCAAGGGCTTGCTTAGGCGCTGAAGAGCTTTCCACAGCCTTAAGGTTTGTGGATTTGGATTGATTAAAGCCATGAGGAGAATTATAATGAGGGTCAGCTCATATGGGCATCAGGAAGGTAAAATGTTATCATTTAAAATAGAAATAAAATTCTTTTTCCAAAGTGATCATATTTATAATGATGGGCTGAGTTATTCACTATGAGATTAATAATTAACAATACATTGTAAGATTAACAAAATCATCCTAAGAGACTACTAAGTGAGAAGGCTCATTATACACAACTTCTAATTTTACAAAGTATACCTTTGAATAATAGCCGACTGATCTTTAAGGAAAATTTGGCCTAAAAGAATGTTGCGAGTTTCTTTGTAGGTTTTCAGGCATGCAGAAACTGGAATAGCCTAGATAAACAGCATTCCTTTGCCATATAGGGAGAGCATCTGCTTGACCAAGTGCTTAGTTTCAGAAGCTATTGAATGGAGTAGAGAGAAAGGAAGTGATCCCCTATTCCTAAACCCAGCCAATCAGATCAGAAAGAGCCGGCTGATGACAGTAAAACAGTTCAGTTCCCTCCTGCCCAGATTTCCTAGGAAAGGACCTCTTCCTCTAGTGCATGTAATCACTCTCACTTGAGTTTCTGACCCCTGAAGCATCCTTCAAAAATGTCATCAGTAGCAGAAAATTTTACAGCCAACAAAACCCTAAAGAATAGATGTCTTCCCCTTTGTTTTAAGAAATATCCTAACGTATTTTTATGTACTTTCCAAATTGTTCATCACAAAAATCTTGTGAAAAAAGTATAGTAAGAATAGTTTTCCTCATTACATGTAAAAAAAAAAAAAAAAAACCTGAAGATCAGCAAGGTGAAGAGACAATTCAGCATTAGGAATGTGCCAGAAGTAGAATTTTGATCTCCAGGGTCACAGTCAACGAGGCCATACTTTAGTGATACTCTGACAGCCCCAACTAGGCCACCAACACCTCCCACCCCACTTAAATGCTTCCATGGCACTTACCACAGTGTTAGTTGTACAGATTTTTAAATCAGTGTTCCCAGATCTTTTTGGCACTAGGGACAAGTCTCATGGAAAATTCAGGGGTAGTGGGCACTGGGTTCTCATAAGGAATGTTCAACTAGAACCCTCACATGCACAGTTCACAGTAGAGTTTACCCTCCTATAAGAATCTAATGCCACCACTGATCTGACAGGAGGCAGAGCTCAGGTGAGGATCTGAGGAATGGGAAGCAACTATAAATACAGATGAAGCATGACTTGCTCACTCACTGTTCACCTCCTGTTGTGCAGCCCCATTCTTAACAGGCCATTGGACTGTGCCAGTCCATAGCCTAGCAGGGGACTACAGATTTACATGATTATTTGATAGATTTCTCTCTCCATACAATATACAGATTACAGGGATTGAGCCTACTTTCCTCACACCATATCCCAGTGTCTACCATGCATGGATGGCAAGCTAGTGGACAGGCTGGTTGGCACGCCACACGTTTCTGCTGAACATTGCAACTTCGTGTATCTGTTTTCAGACTTTAGCCTGCTGCCAGGAATGGCCCTCTCAGTGGACTCCTCTTGGCCCCGATGGCAGTGGCGGGTCAGAGAAGGGTCTCCCCAGGCTCCATCAGAAGTTACACCACTGCTCTCTGCAAAGAAGGCGAGGCAGAGCTACAACTCCACCCAGCAACGGGTCGTGTTCCCCAACAACAGCACCTTCCACCAGGACTGGGAAAAGATCTCCAGGAGCTACCCCAGCAATAGAATCTGCACTACCAAATATACCCTCTTCACCTTCCTGCCCCAGAATCTCTTTGAGCAGTTTCACAGGTACAAACACACCTGTTCAAACATGACACATTTTAATCAAGTATTTGCCATTTAAGTGAACTGAGAGCCATTTTTCCCTTTAATATCCAAATACATGTACCTTAAAAAGTACCACATTTCTTTTAATATCCAAATGGATGTACCTTAAGAAGCTTTTTTCATTCATTCATTTGTTCCAAAAATACTATATTTTTAGGTTCTACTCTGTCTCAGGCCATGTTGGGTGCTAGGAATACATGAGAAAAAGAGAGAGGGACAGAGATGCTGTCCTTATTGAGTGCATTATCTAGCGAAAGAGATGGACATTCTTTTTTTGTGATATAAATGGACATAAAGCTATAACTAGAACAGATACTTCCAAAGAGAGGTGTAAGGTGTTAAGGAACAATAGAGAAATCTCTCTTTTGAGAGAAGAGTATGCCTCAACTGAGGTGAAAATGGCTAGAGAGAAGTCAGAGAAAGGAGCCAGAAAATGTTTTTGCAGATAGACCTGCATGAGCAAAGGCAGTATGACAGGAGAAAACAAATGCTCAGCACCTGTAGCTCAGCGGCTAGGGCGACAGCCACATACACCAGAGCTGGCAGGTTCAAATCCAGCCTGGGGCTGCCAAACAACAATGACAACTACAACCAAAAAATAGCCAGGCATTGTGGTGGGCGCCTATAGTCCCAGCTACTTGGGAGGCTGAGGCAAGAGAATCATTTAAGCCCAAGAGTTTAAGGTTACTGTGAGTTCTGACACCACGGCACTCCACCAAGGGTGACATAGTGAGACTCTGTCTCAAAAAAAAAAGAAAAAGAAAGAAAAGAAAGGCTCGGCGGCTAAGGCGCCAGCCACATACACCTGAGAATGGCTTAAGCCCAAGAGCTTGAGGTTGCTATGAGCTGTGACACCACAGCACTCTACCCAGGGCAACATAGTGAGACTCTGTCTCAAAAAAATAATAATTAAAAATATAAACTCCTCTTTGGAGATCATCTACGAGATCATTTTTAATTAAAAGTCAAAATATGTGCTTATACATTATCCTAAATATTGTAATTATTTTTACAAGCTACTATTTTTTGAGCAACTAATACTCTTCAGAACCCTCTATTATGCACCTAGCAAATATTGTACTGTATAATATTTATAAGATCTTTTAAAGTAGTAGGTAGTATAATCTCCATTTTACACAATAGGAAATATGCTTAGCAAGTTCATACAACTAATAAACAATACGAACAGAGTTTAAATACAGAATACTTTGGCTTTGAAGTACTTTCCGTAATGTTTGAGGTGACATTGAAAGAAGAATGTCCTTTTACTTGATAAGAGCCAATGACAGGGTATAAACAGAGTGCATTTTTCTTCTCCATGGATTTTACACACACCATGCTTGCTTCTTCCAGATGGGCTAACCTCTATTTCCTATTCCTGGTGATTCTGAACTGGATACCATCCATGGAAGTCTTCCACAGGGAAATCACCATGTTACCACTGGCCATTGTCCTGTTCATCATCATGGTCAAAGACGGCATAGAGGACTTAAAGAGACATCGCTTTGATAAAGCAATAAACTGCTCCAACATTCGAATATATGAAAGGTAAGGGAAATCACCTCTCCATCTTCTCTCATGCAAAAAGGTTATGCAAACTAACCAGCATGGTTAAAGGATTGGTCGCTTTTCTTATATTTCCTTAAATTCATTTAATTCAGTGATTCTCAACTAGGGGCAATTTTGACCGTAGTGGGCATTTGGTAATATCTGAGGATTTGGGGGTTGTCATGCTGGGAGGAAAGAATGCTACTGGCATCTAGTGGGTAGAAGCTGGGCACTGTTAGGTATCCTACAATGCACAACACAGCCTCCCTGTAAAGAATTATTATCCAGTTGAAAATGTCAATATGCTGAGGTTGAAAAACCTTGTTTTAATTTGTGTAAACACAGGTATTATTAAGCACAAGAAGGTTACATGATTAAAGGTGGGTTGAAAAACTCAAGAATTAAATTCTAGGTTGTCTAGATCATCTTAGGAGACTAAGTTCAGGAGAAACTCTTTGAAAGGTGTCAAGCAGTGTATCTCCCCCCCCACCCCCAGAAAAGTATGCCACTTTTTAAAGCATCTGAGTTTCTTGGTTGAAAACAATCCTTGCTTTTAGAACTCAACCAGGTAGGCTTTAGGACCCAGAGTTGGTTCACCTGTTCCTAGCTGCAGGGGTGGAAAAGGAAGATACCTGTGGGTGACGTCTACATTCCAACAGGTGGAGTCTCAAACAAGTAGAAGGAAGTGGCCTGTGGATACACGTCTATTCTCTGTAAGCTCCTTCCTTGTCTTATTTTTCCCCTGGTGTTTGTATGCTGGTGTTTGTAGGCTTTTCATTTTAAGTTTCTTTCTGAAAGAAGAGAGAAATATTTTCAGCAGAGAACATGAGGAAAAGATGAGAATTAAATTATGAGAATTGAAGAGACAGAATTGAGACAAGATGAGAAAGGAAGGGAGGAAACGGAGGAAAAAGAAAGAAGACAAGAAACGAGTGGTGGTCTCCAACCTGCCCTTTGAAGGATACCCCCGAAAAGAGAACCCCAACAGACATCATCGTGGGAATCAAATTAAGACCAGCAAGTACACTGTGCTGTCCTTCGTCCCTAAGAACATCTTTGAGCAGCTCCACCGGTTTGCCAATCTCTACTTCGTGGGCATCGTGATTCTGAATTTTGTCCCTGTGGTCAATGCTTTCCAGCCTGTGGTGAGCATGATACCTATCTGTGTCATCCTGGCAGTCACTGCCATCAAGGATGCATGGGAAGACCTCCGGAGGTACAAATCAGATAAAGTCATCAATAACCAGGAGTGCCTCTCCTACAGCAGGTAAGGCGGACCTCCCAGGGCAGCCTCTCTGGCCAACTCTGCTCTTCCTGTGGCTGCTGCCACTGCAGCCACTGTTCACAGAAGGAATGGAGTAGGGAGGTGTCTTTATTTCTCTCAGAGAAGTTGTTCAATTCTTTACTGTGAGGATTATTGTCAAAATTCAAAAACAAACAAACAGAAAAAAAGGATTGAGGCAGTCTTTTAAACTTAGAAGGTCTTTATTATATGGTTCTTTGCTATTTCAACTCTGTCCAGCATTTAAGAATTTTACTTCAATTCTCATCCCTTCCTAGCCCAGTGTAGCTACCTTGTTTCCCCAAAAATAATAGTGTCTTATTTTAAGGTATGCTCCCAAAGATGCACTAGGTCTTATTTTCAGGGGACGTCTTATCTTTCCTGTAAGTAGGTCTTATTTTCGGAGGATGTCTTATTTTCAGGAAAACAGGGTAGGCACATTTGAGCATGTTTGGGAATGCTGGGAGAGAAGAGGCATCTCTGCCTTTAAGGGGAGCAGTGGAGTGTTTGTTAGAACTGGTACAGGAGGCATGGTGCCGGGGTTGCATGTGGTTTCCAGCTCTTCCTAACTGTGTGACTTCAGGAAAGCATTTTGAATTTCTCAGTCTCGTTTTGTCATTATTAAAATCAGTACAGTTCCTGAGATGGTCATGAAATTGCACAGGGTAATTCTTCGAAAATGTCTAGCACTACACCTGACATATAATAAATGCTCTATAAATGTAATCTGCAATTGCTTTCTTTTTAGAATTTAAAATTCATCATTTCTTTATTATTAAATCTGTCCTTGAGGGTTCTCCGTGATGTTGTCCCAACCAAAAGAAAGAATGCATACCACCTGTCTTGTCACCTTATTTAATGTAATTGTTCTACAAAGGTTCAGCTGAGTAAATGATCAAACTGGACCAGTGGCTCTGGTCCTTACTAGAATAAAAAGGGATTTGCTTTTGGGGACTGCTGACTTCTAAGGAATAGTTCTCTTTCCAGGAGGAATGAAAGGTAACTAAGTTGGAGCTGGCAGCTGAAAGGGTTTATGAGCCAAACTCCTCTTGGAAAGCTGCAGCCAGGGGAAGCCTCCAAGGAATATCTAATATGACCATTTAACTGTCTCTAAGGAACTCCAGCAAGAGACATCATGCTTGTCTCTCAAGCAGCAAATGAGCTTCTGGCCTCTTTTCCTGAAGACCACAATTGTACATCTAGAAAAATTAGTCTGAATGATTTTTTTTTTTTTTTTAGCTATATGTAATTGTCTGGAATTAGAGCATGTTGGGCACTGGAATTGAGATTTAGCCATTCTTCATCTTTAAGTAAGAAAATTATAAAGAGAGGAAGAAATGACTGCTGGGGTATGATAACTTTCTTTGAAGAAGAGACTTTTAAGAAAGCATTGTTGTTCTTTTGGCACCGTCACTTTTTGTTTTCCACCTTTCTCCTTTGTTGTTTTTTCCATAGAAGATAGAAAGTAAGGAGCTGGAAGCTGGTTCCTTGGGGAGGAATTCACATGTGGGCTGAAATGAAACGAGTCCTTTTTCTCCCCACTCTGCCAGAACATCTTAGATAATGAGCCTGTTCTTGGGAATAATCTCAGTGTGTATCAGACCACAGACTCACCTGTGCTGGGAGCTGGCTGGACCAAAGCCAGGCTATTGTTCTGTTTCCAGATTAGCTTCCAAGAAACAGAAGTAAACCAAGGTGATAACAATCTCAACAAAGAGAAACCAGTCTACCAGCTCACTGGAAGGAAGGGAGGTAAAGAATTTTCATGACAGTATTTCCCAAAGTGTATTCAGTAGAATAACAGTGATAAACAAATGGTCTCTGGATAAAGATGCCCAAGGCCAAAAGGTGTGTGCCAGACCTCTCAACTCATGGATCATAAAGGACTAAGGAAAAACATCCAGTAACAAAGTCTATTTATCTTGGACTAACTCGGTGTTGCTCCCAACTTACTGGTACTTGAAATATTTTTATAATACCTAAGTTTGGGAAATTTTACTTTTTCAAATGTAGAAAAGTAATTGGCTACAGGGACCAGATAGGTAAATAAATAAAAAAAACTGAATTTTTTTAAAGCACTATTACTCATGTACTTACAAGTGACAAATGACACTTGGCATCCCTATTAGGACTAGTAGAGAATGGTGGGGCCTGTGGCAAACTGGGGAGGCCATGCATTCATCCAAGGAGGCACAGCTGGTCAATCTGCTGGTTGTTACCATGGAGAAATATAGGCCAAGTGTCACCAGATTATCTGAATTTTATTAGGGCAGCTAAAAATTAATATTTTTATTTGAAATAACCTGATTTTAAGTCAGTTGGCAACTGATGTAATTTTTTCAAATACTTCAGACTTACTTTATTTTACTGTAAAGTATTTTGCTCTATTTTGCTTATGAGCCCACTAATTTGCAAACTTTACTTTAATATCTAATATCTCTGCAAAAGAAAGTTACTTTGAAGTTTGTCCTCAATATTAGAACTATTTTGGGCAGAAAAAGAGTGTAACCTTGAAGTGAGGATGCAAGCCTGGAAGCCAGAGGCTCTAGTCCCAGATACACAACTACCTATTAATATCTTAGGAAAGGCACATCAATCTCTGGATCTCTGTTTCCACTTTTGTAAAACTTGGGCGTCACACTAGGTCTTGCACTTTGAGATGCACTACAAAAGAACAGCCCTGTAAATGTGCACATTAATACATTAAGGATTCTAGGGAAGCCCTAAGTAAGTAGCTTATTCAGTTTTGCTTAACTCAGTTGTACTAATTGAGATGGCCTCTGCTGCAAGTGGTAGAAACTTCCACTCAAACAGGTTTAAATAACAAAGGGACTTAAGTCACTACACATGTCCTAAAGTAAGCGGGTGATCAGCATGGTTCAATCAGCATTTTAGATCCAGCCATCAGCCATTCTTTTAAATTTAGCTCCCCTCTGTCATCTTAACTCTTATGCAGATTTCCCTCATGGCATTGAGGTAGCTGCAGCAGCTCCAGCCCTCATATCTACCATGTGCTAATTCACAAAGGAGAAAAGAAAGTTATTTCTGGTAGTCCTTGTGGAAGATTAGGAAAGCTTACTCCTTAGATCCTCACATCTAAATGGCTCCCAGTTGGTCACATGGCCCTTCCTTAACCAATCTCTAGGGGTAAGAGATGGGATTGTGCTAATTAGATTATACCTGAGTTACAATCCCTAATCACAGAGAACAGAAAAAAGTCAGCTCCCCTGAAGGCATAGGGGCCATTCCCAGAAGATGTAAAACCCAATGGAAAAAGGAGATAATTTCCAAAAGAAGGGGAACAGATGTTGGAGAGGTCACCTCCATGTCTTTGACACTATCATTTTGAAATATTTTTGAGCTTTGACTTTTTGTAAATTGCTTTTCATATATCAACAGGCATATACACAGTTGGGGACATTTTATAATATATGCCCCTACAGTTCTTCCAACTCTGAGATGGATTGATTCTATAAAAGAGCCCAGCATAGGAAGTTAAGAAATGCTAGAGAACTGCTGCTATCATCTTAACTGATGGGTGCTAAAGGGCATATCCTCTCAACAAATATCAGTGACACATGATGGATGTCAGGCAAAGAATACAAGATCTGAGAGGACAATATTTTTGTTCTAAGAAGCAACACAAAAGCTCATATCTCATTCACTGGCTCTATGTATTTTATCCATTTCACCTCAAATTTACATATTTGAGAAACCAGTATTCCTTATTTTTCACTTTTGTGCAATTGAGTACTAACAGCCCTAAGAATTTTGCTCATGACTTAATCCCATGCATCATTCTGCCTCAACTTGTTTACATTGCGAGAAAAATGTCATTTTGCGAACAGCAGAAGCCTTGTTAACAGAATTACCATCCTGTTAGAGCATTTTCTTTTAATACAGCAACTGTGCTTGTGGTCTAAAGGTGACCCATTAATCAGATTTATGGAATGACTTTGAGGAGAGATTAGCTTCAGAATTGTATTAGTTTAGTTTCTCCCAGGGCTCAGTTTAATAAATCCAGAAACCATACCAAGCAAGAGACTTGTATTTTTCCGTCCAGCTTAGTAAATTTTTATTTTTATTCAGAAAACTCGCAATATGGAGGAAGGAATGGGATCCAAGGGAATCCAGGGCAGTTTTTGTCCTCATATTGTAGTAAAACAAAAGCCTTCCAGAGTTTCAGCAGCTGGTCACTCACTTATTCATCTGCTCAGCAAATGGTAATTTGGGAGTTGGTGTGTGCACTGCCCTGAAGGGGCTCTTAGTCCAGGGGTCACAAGGAATTTGTAAACAGCTGCAGTGCTCCTGCCTTCAAATGAGCAAGTAAGGAGAGGAGAAGAGGGAGGAGGATGGGGGGGAGGGTCACAGTGTAAGGCACATTTCTTGGGGATAGGACACAATCATAAGAGGGACTTTATCTAACAAATGCAATCAGTGTAACCTCATTCTTTGTACCCTCGGTGAGTCTCAAACCATAAAAATAATAATAATAATAATACTATGGGCGCCGGCCCCATATACCGAGGGTGGCAGGTTCAAACCCAGCCCCGGCTGAACTGCAACCAAAAAATAGCCGGGCGTTGTGGCAGGCGCCTGTAATCCCAGCTGCTTGGGAGGCTGAGGCAGGAGAATCACGGAAGCCCAAGAGCTAGAGGTTGCTGTGAGTCCTGTGCCATCATGGCACTCTACTGAAGGCAGTAAAGTGAGACTCTGTCTCTACAAAAAAAAAAAGAAAAACAAACAAGAGTGCCCAGTATGCAGTGACTCATCTACCACCGAGAAACATCAAGGCTGAAGAAAGCCTTCCCTGAAGAGGTGAAATTTCAGGAGGACATGGTGGGAGGAGCCCCGGTTAGCCAGGCAGAGGGAACACATTTCAGCTCACAGTTTATTTATGAGTCAATGAAAAGCTGCATTTGTGGCTGATACTGGTATCAGAAAAAAATAAGACTGAGAAATGTCAGAAATTTATAGAAAAAAATTACACAGATTAGAATTTTTTAAAATCCAACTTTTTACCAAGACTTAGAGTCTCTCTTCTGTAAGCCAGGTGGCTACTATAACATAGAAATAATGTCACATGCTACAGGAGACCAGCCAGTCTGACAGCAGGACACAGAGCCTGGTCTGGGCTGCAGCTGTTCCTATTCATATTTGTCTGCAAGTCGCCTTTTGTGCCTGTTTCCTCAGGACAAATTGCCAATGAGGAAACCAGTCCTGAATCTTGGTTGTATCAGTAATTAACTGTATAACTTCAATGCAGCCAGTCAGGGCCCCATTTTTTCTCATCTTTAAATAGTAGTCATAATCTCTTTCTGGTACATTTTGTAACAAAAGATGTGCAGATGACACTTGAGGGCTTGAAAATAAAGTAGCAATGGAAACTAACTATAGAATAGAATGCCCTGGGAGAGTGAGTAAAGGAGTCTCAGCAGTGACCCTCCCGGATGCTTGGCATTGAGGGATTTGACGTGGGACCTGGGCATCTCAAAGCTGCCGCTCATCAAATGTGCGGCCACGTGTAGTTATGTGATCATTTAAGTCTCCATTTCAACATCTATCAAATCCTAGCATAATCCTAGCACCTATCTCCCAAGGTCATGTGGGCCCCAATGAGATCATCCTTGCAAATCACTTAACTAGATGCCCGCACCAGAAGTAGCACTCAGTAATTTTATTCTAATTTTTTTTTTTTTTTTTTTTTTTTGTGATTTTTGGCCGGGGCTGGGTTTGAACCCACCACCTCCGGCATATGGGACCGGCGCCCTACTCCTTGAGCCACAGGCGCCACCCATAATTTCTAATCATCTCAACTTGAATTTATTCAATGCCAATCCCAGCCCAAGCCTTTATCATCCTTGGCCCACACATACAAGGGAGGAATTGCTAGTTTTAAGGGTGAAAGCCAAAGACATTCACTGACCCAAATTTACAGGGTTACAATGATTTAAAAGCAAAAATTGGTGCTCTCACCTCTCCTTTTGGTCTCCTATACTATGTGTCAGGACTTCAAAATATGAATTGAGGAAACCTCTCTGGAGTCTGGCCCTTTTTATCCTCTCCCTATCCACAGCACATCTGCACACACCCATGCCAAGATTCAGATTCAGAGAAGTAATGTAGATGGTTTCACAGAGCCCAGAAACCTAAGCTACTCAGTCTAATCCAACTTTTAACATAAAGTGTGCATTAGAATATCATATTGGTGCATCTGTAATAAAGCATTTCCCATTTTTTTCCCATGAAAAAGAATAGGAAATGCTTTATTACAGCTGCACCAATATGATAGAGAGGGGAGAAGGAGGGCCAGACTCCAGAGAGTTTTCCTAAATTCATATTTTAAAGTCCTGACACATAGTATAGGAGACTAAAAGGAGAGGGGAGAGCACCAGTTTTTGCTGCAGGTGTTAAATGAGTTAATATGTGTAAAATGCTTAGCATCATGCCTGGCATTCAGTGGCACTCAGAAAATTTTAGCTAAAGTATTACTAGGGAGAGAGCTGTATGCTGAAGAACCAAAAGTCACCATGAACATAACCCAAGGGGAGTGAGAAAGAATGACCACTGATGGGAGTTTGGAATGGCATGAGAGAATATAAAAATCTTTAACCATAGAACTTGACTCCAAGCTCTAATAACATAGCAAAAGGAGCCTTGGGGAAGACTGAGAAATGTAGACAACAGAGAATCAATTTGGAGCATGGTGGCCATAAAAAGTGTCGCTGGCTGGAGTTTACAGACCAGGAGAGGGTTGCGTCCAGCCCCCAGGTCTTTGCTCCACATTTGTCACCAACAACCCAGGCTCCTCTTGAACTGTCAATTTTGCAAGTGCTCACTCAGGCTACTCCCACTGCCTCACCCTGTGCTCACAAAAGGCGGTAAACCATTTTGGCCAATTCAGCCTGTTATTTCAGGAGAGAATACCTCCAAACTCAGTGGGTGGGAGAGTCATAAAACAAGAATTCAAGTGTCCCTGAAGTGCCACACTCTTGTCATCAAGCATGATTTGTATTTCAGTGGGTGAGGATTTACAGCCTGTGTTTTGCCATCAAGGAGCTCAGAATTCCTAAAGGTGAGGCTCCTGCTCTCAACCTACCCTCTGCTGGGTTACATCACATTCTTCTGAGGCTCCATATGCTTCGTGCCTTCTTCCCAAACAGAACTGCCAGACCACACTGAGCCATGACACCCCCATGCTGTCACTCATGTGTCCTTGTAGGCAACTTGTGTGACCTTTTGCAAGTTAGATAATCTTTCTGAGGCACAGTTTCCTCACCAATAAAATAAGGAGAATAATTATAATAAAATCCATTTCATTATAAGGCAACTAAATGGCCATGTAGGTTACATTTGGGGTTCATTGTAGGCACTCAGTACATGCAAGCTAATAATAAAGTATCATATCATCATTGGAAGTTCCCACTAGAGTGTACTTAATGAAAAAAGATAGATTAGATGTCAAAATGTCTAACAGTTAGGAAAAGCTTTCTTTATATTGCCTTGCATCCAAATCTATAAAAAAATCCACAAAGAAATATTTGCTGAACACTCCCCATGGGCTAGACACCACACTCATCCCTGTACAGGTACAGAAATATAATACCCAAGATTATCCTATCTTTAGAAGCTTCTTACATAGTTTTAAATGGATGATGCGTAAGACAATTAGGAAACAGGACCATAACATGCAAGAAAGTGTGGCGACAAGATGTACACCATGAATGTTTCAGTGCCTGGAGTAAAAATATGTAGAAAGGCAGCATTTGGATCAGCATTTGGTAGAGGAAGAGCGTTTGGGGTGGAATTTTATGCCTTTGAATATTTTTAAGTTGCTTCTGCATGACCTGTGGCCATGACCTTGTGGATAGCACCTGTAAGTTCTGTGTCCTCTGAAGCATAATGTTTCCATGCCCACCACTGCTTGGTGACACATTCTGTGCTCAGTTCTGCTTTCCATGTGTAGCACCCATACAGTCACAGAGGTCAGGATAAGCTACGTCCAGATGTGGGGCTTCAACATCCTCCCAGTATAAAGAACTTTCTATTGTTCCAGTGTTACCCAAATAGGCCAGGCCTCAAGAGCCTCTGAGTGCAAAGTAGATTTCATTAATAAGAATGCCCCAATGACAGTGCCACTCAGCCCCAACCTGATGACTTGGGACTTCAGTCCTCCTACTTAATTCTAAAGCCTCCACAGATATATTTGAGAATCCTCAGATATGGTAAATGTCAGTCAGGTTCATCGGTATTTCCATCCTAATCAGGGATCCTGGTCCCTTTCTGCCTTTCTGTTCCCAGCTCTCCCTCCTGGTGCTTTCCTTGGCCCTCCAAACCTAAACACTCCCTTACCCCTGCACTGTGGTCTGCAACAGAGAGATAGTGGCAGGGAGCAAAGAATAGTGAGTTGGGGAGAACCCAATCACCCTCTGCCCCAAGCCCAGGCTTTAATGTAACTCCTTCAGCAGCTGCTCCATTTCCTGGGGTCAGGTCAGGGCCTCACTGGCCTCTCTCTCTCTCCCCGAGTCCTTCTTCCTGGGCTCCTCCTCCAGTCAAAACAACCCATACCTCATTTATTCTAGCTGGTAAAAACAGACAACCTTAGCAATCTTCAGCCCACTGTCCAGTTCAAGCAAATAATAACTGTGATCATAGTAATAGCAGCAAGAAATGTCATTGGCTGCAAGGTTATCAGGCACTTTTCATACACTATCATAACTCTCACTATAACCTGTAAGTATATCTCATTTAGTAGATGAATAAACTGAGGGTTAGAAAGTTCAGCAGCAGGTTCAAGATCATGTTATATGTACATGGTAGTTCCAGGTTTCAAAGGCAGTTCACTTGACTCCAAAGCTCTTAACCACTCCACTGCACAGCCTCTACCTCAACATACCACTGCCCGAACAAGGTCCATGGCAAGTATTCCTGAATCAGCCACCTGGCCACAAGCTCTCCTCCCAGGAGCCATGAGAAGGGAAAGTCTTCAGCCTGAGCTTTGCTACTATGCATCCTGGCCAAGTTACTCCCCTTCTTCCAGCCTAGTTTCCTCATTTAAATAGTGGGAACTGAACTAGAGAGCTATCAAATCCTCACCAGTCTGGATTTTAAGGACTCACATTTCTGGGAATTTATCCCAGTAAGCAGAGTTTATAATCTGGTGAGCTTAGGTCCCTCTTTTCTGGGCTTCTGAGGGAATGGCTTGGATTTTAGAGTTTCTTGTGTTTGCAGGGCACTGTGTGCCTTGGCTGAAGCCAGGAAAGGTAATCATGAGCATAAAGTAACATGAAGAAGATGAAGGGGCCTGCAGAGTGGCAGCTAACTCTCACTACGTGTACAGCAATAGCAGTCATTGTCATCACTGTGGTAATCATCATAAAAGCTTGCATTTATTGAGTGCTTACTGAGTGCAAAGTCCTGAGCTCAGTTCCTTACAGGTGTCATAACACCAATCCTTCCAACAACCCTCTGAGGAAGTACACTTACTGCCTTCAACCAACAGATGGAGAAACAGAGGTTCCGAGAGGTTACGTGGTTTGTCCCAGGTCACACAGGTCATAAGCAGGAAACCTGGGATTCAGACCTGCTCTTAATTCCTACACTGCTCCCACTCTCTGAGGCATTCCTCTCCCCCACCCCCACCCCCACACTCCCCAGAGCAGGACATCAGGTACTCTGGGCCTGGCATTTCAGCCTCATGAAGGACAACACGGGGCAGCTCCTCATCCTGTTTGAAATAGGAAGCACCACAAGACAGCTAATCCTCCTGACAAATCCCCTCTACTTCAGTGCCCTGAAATCCTTTACACAAAACCCAGACACTTGAAAAAAGGAGCCTTAAGCATCCTCTCCTCCTCCATTTCCCCTCTTTCACCTGCTCCCCCATGGCATCCAGTCAGCTACAAACCTCTCTTGCTGTTTATTTACCTCTTAATAAGGCCTATCTCCTCTCGGAAAGCCATTTAGCACTGCACCACTTAATTTCTCCTCCAGGCAGAATCTGCCAGATGGAGTCTTCATCCCAAACCATGTTGATTCGGCTTATTTTTAAACAGCAGTGAACATCGCATGATGCTAAAATAACAGTCAGTTCCCAGGTGTGGACCCACTGAGCATGGGGATGATCCAATGATCCAGAGTCCATGGATGCATCCACCTGGGGCAGCTGTTCCACACAGACTGAATTAATGGAGGAATGACTCCCTGGGGTGGCTCCAGGCTGGCTGTTGGTCATGTCTGGGTGTCACTCAACGCAGGAGCACACTGCTGTTTCGCTTCAGCAGGACTCAGCCAGTTATCACCTCCCCTGGCTAGAACCCCTGGGGCTATGCATCCCTGGCTTTTCCACAGACATGTCTTGACAGTTGAGGAGACAAGTGCACCCCAAAGAATCAGGACACGAGGACAAAGTAACACAGTACCAGAAGGAAATGTCCCTGAGGTCTCACTGCTTTATCCCAAACATACCTATAAAATGATCCTCTGACACCACAACATAACTATGTTTAGGTTACTATAAAGGTAATTCTTCACATTTGGTACCCGCCAAATTACTAAACTATGCCCCCCTCCCCACCCTAAAAAATTCTTTTTTTAAACAAACACTCCAAAGTTATGTTGATCACATAACTTTCATATTTCAGGACACCCACCAGGGTATCCCAGTGGGTGCTTATTTATATTTGAGAATCACAGCCCTGAGATGGACAGTCTGCCTCAGGGAGGGCAAACATACCACAGGGACTGAGAATTTTTTTTACTACTGCATGTCATCCTAAAAAGGAGAGGATTACATCTAACAAAAAACAGAGGCGATTCTTATCAGCACAACAATAACCTCCTTGGCATCCAAGAAATAATGAAAGAGAGACAGAGACTAGTCTGCCTTACAGCTTGTGGGAGCCCCATTGGCCTTGTGATATGTACATCATAAGAGCACTTGGCAAGACAATACTCCACCCCAGCCCACAGAAGTGACTATTTGTAAAAAAAAAAAAAAAATACATATGCTATAATCTCATTTCCCTAGCTCTCCATCTTCCACACCTTCATAACCCACATCCCATAATAAACAGTAGAGTATTTTATTAGAAAGGGGAAGAATGAGATTCTGTGTTCAATGGAGGAGGTCCCTTGGCCTTGCCTTCAATATGCATGTGTATAGAGATACCAGATAACTAACACCTGCCAAAACCTTCAGAACCAGTGCACTCTGGAAGTGTTGGCAATGAAGATATTGCACAAAGGTGTTCTCTCCCTAAATCCACTCTTAAATATTAGGTAAAATGCTGAGATTACCACAATCAACTGATATCCTATGTTCCTAAAATTGTTATCCAATAGAACACAAAAGCCAAAGGAGGAGAAGAAAGATTATGGACAAGATGAGTGGTAATTCTTTGTTCCTTGAAGGAATTTTGCTGTCATATTTAATAATGCCTTTTTCTAAAGTACTCTTTCAAAAAGAAAAAAAAATAGAAAATCAGTCCCTTCACTCTATGAGATTCCTATTCTTATAGAGAGAATGGACCATTCCAATGCCTTTAAGGGGCCTTATACACAGATAGTTAACAAATGCTCTCAGGGCTGCTTTGAAGAAAAAGAAAATATATTGTCCACTGAGTCAGCAGAGACCATAAAGTCTTTGAAAGTTACAATGGTATTCTTGGTGGAGGAGAATCCACTCTAATATACACATAAAAAAAAACAAAACAGATTTTTAAATTAACAAATATATTTCCAAAATGCCACTGGGAAACAAACCTGGGGTGACTGCCCCTATTCTTCATATAAAACTAAAGTTGGCCAGAGAAGAAGCACAGAATGAGCTGATGGAGGGAAAAGTGCTTGGAGACCTGTTGTGCGCTTTTGCATATAAGGAAGAATGAATTATTACTAAAATGCTATGGACGCATTTTTCCCCAATTCTTAGAAGTGGTCTCAGTAGCCATATGGATAAGATTGCCCATGGGCTGATTTAGCTGCCGCTGCAGCCCTGAGCTCCCAGAGCACCGAGGCACTGCCATAGAACTCTGCTTCTTCCATGTCACGAGGCTGCTCCTCAGTTCTAATGTCCCTGTTCTTTTATAGACTCTGATCAGATCTTACCTTGGCCTTCCAAATGGAAGCACCTTTATTTCAGCAGGCTGGCATGGGGTCCTCTTGGAGGAACATTTATGACCAGGAAGATGAGATCTTAGGAAGACTTGCTTTGGGCTCTCCAGAAAAAGGGAAGAGGATACCAAATTTCTCATTCTCCTCAAGGACTTTGCAAAGTCAAAGCAGAAACGTGGAATTCTATTCACGTTCGTGAAGAGTGGACTTGTCATGCCCAAGGCAGCTCAGATTCCAACAGAAACAGAATCAATGACGTGTCCAGAGAGGCTCAGCATCAGTGGGGAGACACACAAAGGAAAGCCTGCCCCCTGGGCCTGGCTGCATCCAGAGGCTGCAGGGTTCAAGCCAGCTGGGCTCAGTTGAAAAGGCCACATGTGGAGTACTGGTGTAATTCAGAATCCCACATTTAAAGAGGAACATTCCCAAACACAGGCTCAGAAAAGCCCACATATCCACGACAGACCTCAAAACTGTGTCACACACGAAATAAATGAGGGCACCTGGAAAGTTAAATTTGGCTTGACTTGTCCAAAGTCTTAGTGGGACACTTGATGAACACCTTAAAAGACTTAAGGAATGTCAGAAGATGGAATAGACCATATTAGCTAGGAGAGTAGAACCATTTAATATTTGGCTAGGGAGAAGGAAGTTTTTCTGAAATGAGAGCCTCTTGAAAATGCTAGAAGTGAAGGGCTGAGGCCAGGCTGCAACTGAGGGCGGTGTGCACCTGAGCAGTGAAAACCATGGGCTCCGGGTCAAGCTGGACCTGGCTCAGGTCCCAGCTCTGTTTTTGTGAGACATGGAAACTGTTTGTGACTCTCAATCTCCTCATTTATGAAAAAGGTACAATACTATCCACTCTAGTGGGTTATTTTATACAAGTAAATGAAATGCTAATTAAAACTACTGCTTGGCAGGTAAGAAACACTAAATTTGCAATTGTGGCTGTCATTGTTATTAACTCAGCTTGATAAATTGGATGGGAAAATAAAATATTTAATTTCCTCAGATTTCTTCCACCCTCTAATTGTGCAAGTTACTGTGGGTCCCGTTCCATCAGTGTTCCAGGTGCTTCCTTCCTAATTCCCTGACTGCCCAGGGCTTTCTGTTTTAGCTCCACTCCAGGTCTTCCTAGACAATGGCCAATATCCTTACCTTTCCTGTAGCCACTCTTCTCCCCATTATCAAAAACAACCCTTCCTATAACCCAATTCCTCAAAACCCTGCTTTCTTTGGTGACCACTGGCTAATCTGGTAAATAATGTATATTAAGAGTACCATCGTGATAGGACCTCATAGTTTCCTGCTGCTTTAAGATGTTTCTCCTGCTAGAAAGCAAGGGCTGAATGCAGGCACAGTCAATGCTTGGCCATTAATCAAAATTCTAAATTATAAGGACAGATGTTTTATTAACAGGATCCTATACATCACGCCCAGATGTTCCAGACAGATCATGAGGGTGGTTTGGGGGTCAAGATAGAATATAGGGCAGTCTCATGACAAGCTGACTTGGATAATATTAAGGTGCAGCTGGAAGCCCCCTCTTTTCCCCCATTAATTCTGTGAGGAAACTTAAAGCTCACTCAGACCTTGTCTTTCTCCCACCCAAGGAAAGAGCATAACTACGTGAGAAAGCCCTGGAAGGACGTGCGTGTGGGAGACTTCATCCAGGTGCAATGCAACGAGATCATCCCAGCAGACATCCTGCTCCTCTTCTCCTCAGACCCCAGCGGGATATGCCACCTGGAAACCGCCAACTTGGATGGAGAGACAAACCTCAAACAAAGGCGCGTTGTGAAGGGCTTCTCCCAGCAGGTAGGGCTCTTTCTAAGATCTTTAATGGAAAAGTCAAGGAGAGGAGGCACACCAAGTCTGCTGGAAAGTTGAACTTACCCTGGTAGGTAGAGGGGAAAGTGTCTCCTTGCCCCAAAAGCCCCTTTATTATCCCTATATCACAGATGAGGAAACCAAGGTGTAGAAAAGTTAAATGACCTGCTGAAGGCTTGAAAATTTCTAAATTCAACCGAGAAAATTATGCTCTCTGATGTTCTAAACCCAGGAGGCCAGTATCTGTTCAATCATCCTTGGGACCAACTCCCTTTCTGCACTCATCCCATCCCTTCTCGCTCTGCCTGGCTCAGCCCTAGCACTCTGTTCCTCCATGAATCCTCTCAAATACTCCTCTCCTATACTGCGGCAAGACCTGATTAACTAGTTTTCCATTCCTGTGTACCTCAGCATCTCAACAGTATGTAAGCCTCCTTGAGGACAGGGAGTGATCATTGATACTTTTGTTGAATCCCCATCCTTATGTAAATGGGAACTGGAACCTCATGGAGAAATCATTATTGTTTGGCAGATAAGAGCTCAGGCTCTGGGGTCTTGCACAGCTGGGTTCAAAGCCCAAGTTTCAACAGTTTTACCTTGGGCAAGTTTCCTCATCTGGAAAATGGGTAGGGTAGTTTTGAAGACTAAATGGTAGGCACATGGATTACTTAGCAATGAAGACAGGTATATAGTAAGAAACCAACAAATAGTACTAATGTCAATGGCTTTTGTAGGTAATACGTGTTGACTGGCTGATGTGTGATATTCCAGTTTGCTTTCAAACCTTTTTAACTGTGACTCTTAATACATACTACACGAACACACACACACTTGCATGCATGTGTGTGAGTGCCTGGTGCTCTACTGTTCTACTGTGTGTTCTAAGACTTGCTATTCTACTTCTTTTTTGTTTAATGTTCTAGGAGCAGAGAAACTTGCATTCTCTAACAAATCTCCCTTTCAGCCTCTCCACCCCCAAATCCGTGTTTAATACTGAATCATTTTTACTCTCTTGGCAGTTGTTTCAGTGAGGTTGCATTACAATCAGGGACTTTTCTTTTTGTCTTTGGCAATAGCCCCCAAGCTTTTCCTTGAATATTAATTAGTCAGACAGTTTGGGATTTAAGTGGAATGACGACGAGTGGGGCAAAAGGTCATTCACATTCCAGTGCTATCGACCAGCCAATTAAATAAGTTTCTCAGTCCCTAACCCTGAGTTCTCACAGGGTTCTGAGTGTGATGAGTGTGAGACAAATGTAAATAAAAAACAAGTAAATGTATATGTGAAAGGAGGATTTATCTGAGCTTAACGTATTCCAAAGTTCACTATTCTAGTCTGTCTCAGTTCTTGATTTTTTCCCCTTGTTTCTTCAAATGTGTTCTTCCATTTCAATACTAACCTTTTTCTGAGCCCATGCTAAGGGCTTTGATAGCTATCTTGGTTATCCTCACAACAACCCAATGAGATAGGTACTATTATATTGTCGTCTCCATTGGACATATAAGAAAATTTGGGATGGAGAGGTTGTGTAATTTGCCCAAGGTCCTGAGCCTAGAAGTGTCAGAGCCAGGATTTAAAGCCAGCTTTGTCCTCAACTTTTGAAGTCTGCACTAGCTCATCTCCCTGTCCCTTTGAATGTTTTCTTTAAGTTTACTGAAAAATTCTTACTTTGGAAGCCACATGTATCATTTTCAATACTCTTTCTACATACATGTAGCAGGTGACAGGAAGAATAAAAGTGGGCTCACCCACTCTCTGGGTAGGAGAAACCTTGGCTGCTCTTTCTACCTTTCTTCTCCCCTGTACATCTAGTACAAACAGATTTTTGAATATGGATGGAATTCACTTCTAGCTAACTTTATAATATAGGATTTCCCAAACATGCTGAATAAAGATGTTGATGAAAGCTGTAAGAAAAGTAAATGCTACAAGGCCATAGAGGATAAGAAGATAATAAACTGAGTTTTTAAATTTTGTATACTGTAGAACTTCTCTGATACTTTAATGCACTTCAAGGAGGAGAAGGGGCAGATATGAGCATGTATAATTTCTAAGCATCTAAGCACAGAAAACTTCTATCCCAAGAAACATACCCCAAAACTACTACAAGAAGGGTAGGATTACCACTTAGGCATTTGCTGCAAATATGTTAGAGGTGTTTAAAGAGTATCATCAGAACCATGAGAGAAGTTTTTTAAAAATATACATGCATCCTTCCCTATCACCACCACTAAATTATGACTCACTAGGACTGAGTAGAGGCCTCATCAGAAAGTACTCCCGAGATGACCTTGAGATGAACCCAGCACCACCTCCTTGAAAACCTGTACAACAAAGGGAAGGAAGATCTCTGGTACTTCAAAATCCCACTAATCATAATAAGAACAAAACTACTGCATCTTACTGTGGCCAGTGCTTTGATATCTCTTTTAGACCTTACAACCACCCTGTGAGGTGGGCATTACTATCCCCATTTTACAGATGAAAACTCTGAGGTACAGAAAAGGCAAATCTCACTGTCTTAGAGAAGATCTTGAACACCTACAAATATGGTAGGTTTGGAAGTTTAATGTCTTAAAATTTAAGTATTGGTGGCTTTTGTTAGTTTGTTCCCCATCTGAATCACTATTGTCTGTGAGACCTTCACCTTGTAAAAAGGTTTTTACTAACCACAGAGATTTCTAGAAACTTCCCAAACACACACCCACATTCATTTTCATTATTTAAGATATGAGAGATTACTATACTCTGTTAATTCAAAGTCAGTTAGATGTCCTTTGTCTCAGGTTCCCTACATCAACATTTCTCAGGGTAGAAACTTTCCAACAGAGTTCTTGGAAAACACAATGTTCAGTCAAGTAAGATTGGAAAGCTTGTTTCCTGTGGAGGCTTCTTGGAGGTTCCAACATTCATTAACATATTAAGGTCTCTTAGAAGTTTAGAACCAAAAGACTTGTTAAATTTTGAGCTCTCCAAACTTATTTATCCTCAGAATTATTTTTTCCACATAAATATTATTAATATTCTTATGAAAATTTGGGGTAAAACTTGATTGTGGTACAGACATAGTCATAACAGGTAAACAAAGAAGTTGATAATCCTCATGGCTTAGGCAGTTTTTTTTTCCCTTTCCTATGCAAGTTCAAATGAAATTAGAAACATAAATGACTTCTTAAAAGGGTCTTCCTCCTGTGACTTGCAGATTATTCTAAATTTTGCCAAAGAGTAGATTTCAAATTTCTTTTTTTTCTCAAAATTCATCTTGGATCAAGTCAACTTTTTAGTTAATTGAAGCTTTTACCATAATGGGACATCTTTCAACTTATAGAATTGTTGACCTATTTTTTTTTTTAAATGGTCACTCTCATTTCCCATTGCTAGGAAAAGGGGAGAAAAGGAAGGAATTCAAAATTAGGATTATGCTAAAAGTCTACCCATCTGAAAGAGGACTTGATTAGAGAATTAAATTGTACAGTTTTCAGTTTGGTCCATTCTGATACCTGACACAACTTTTTTAAAGGGGTTTTAACCTGGGGATTTAACACCTGAAAAGGAGGATATGCCATTCATTTTGATAAATGCAACAGTTACCAAAGCCAGAGTCAGAAATGAGTTCTTCAATTAGTAATTCAAATCAAACATGTTTCTGGTTATCTGTTATCCAAAGCATTGACTCCTAAATCCTACTGAAGCAGATGTCAGATCACTTCCCAGTGCCAGGTGGAAACTGCTATGCCAAGTGTTATCTGTGGACTCACTGCTACAGTCAGCATCACCTGATAGCTTGGCAGAAATGCAAAATTTCAGGCCCCACCCCAGACAGAACCAGAATCTGCATTTTAACAAGACCCTCAGTGATTCATGTGCACATGAAAGTTTGAAAAACTTGATCAGTCAGCCACAGTGGCTCACACCTGTAATCCTAGCACTTTGGGAGGCCAAGGTGGATGGATCGCTTGAGCTCAGGAGTTCAGGACCAGCCTGAGCAAGAGTGAGACCCCCATCTCTACTAAAAATATTAGCTGGTTGTCACAGGCACCTATAGTACAAGTTACTTGGGATGCTGAGGCAAGAGGATCACTTGAGCCCAAGAGTTTTAGGTTGCCATGAGCTGTGATGCCATGGCACTCTACCAAGGGCAACAGATCTACCGAGGGCAACAGAGTAAGACTCTTCTGCCTCAAAGAAAAAAGAAACTTGACTAATTAATTAATAATTATGCTCATCTGCTTATTGCTAAAGTTAAAATTCTTCATTGAGTGTCTCTTTAGAAACTGACTTCCGTTCCACTCATTGTTGGTGCTTTTAAGTCATTTGCTCAATTAGAAAACAATTGTGGTAGTTTGAACCCCTGCAGCGAAACATGTGCACTGATTTAACATATTTAGACAAGGGAGGATTTTACTGACAAAGAGTCAAGGTCTGGTAGGGAGATTTTTATCACCATTCCTGTTCAGTAATGACAAGCCTCAAATGAAGCAAGAGGTAGCTGCCTGTCTCTAACCTTGTCTGCCCTTGAGAAACCAAAGAAAATTCTTCCTTTCTGGTGGATTTGTAATGAGACCTGCTCCAGACAGGTTGTTCTGAATTTGCTTTAAAAATGATACCTGCTTTCTACCTGTTGGTCATTACTTAAATGTAGAATACAGACTACATTTTCCAGTATTGTTTTTTAAAATAGGACTAGAAGGTGGGGCACAGTAGCTCACACCTGTAATCTTAGCACTCTGGGAGGCCAAGGTGGGAGGATCATTTGAGCTCAGGAGTTTAAGACCAGGCTGAGCAAAAATGAGACCTGTATCCACTAAAAAAAGGAAAATAGCAAAATTAGCTGGCCTTTAGTGGGGAGTACCTATAGTCCCTGCTACTTGGGAGGCTGAAGTAGTATGAGCCCAGGAGTTTGAGGTTGCTGTGAGCTAGGCTGAGACCCTGTGACACTCTGTCTCAAGAAAAGAAAAACAAAACAAAAACCCGTTTTATTCCATTTTTTTCTTTTTATCCTTTTAGGGCCTTATAAGAAAGCTCTGCCAGGTTATGTGAAAGATGAAATCATGCTAACGTGCTAATGGATGATAGCTGAAAGTTTTTCTCCTCCCTGCTACCTCCATAAACATATTTATATTTTAGCATTGGCCTACACTACCTTAAGCATTAAAGATAAATGTGAGCATTTAAGGATAATATGAGAAATATTTGGTGTCTCAAATGAGAACCATACCAGTCTGACACAGATTATGGATTAGTCATAACCCTTGGTTGCATTTCACAGAACCCTGATTCAAAGTAGCTCAGATGAAAAGGGAACTTATTCAAAGAATCCAAGGGCAAGTTGGGCCTTAGCATCATGCGATACAAGGAATTCACAGTCCATCATTACAACGCCCATCTCCTGTTATTGATTCCCATTATGTCTGGCTTCAAACTCTCAAACCAGCATCCTTCATGTGGAAGGAATCACAGCACCAGGAGTACTTGTTCTTACAGCTTACCCCCCAGAGGGGGACTAGGAACCTTCCCCGATTTCCAGATGGAAAAGAATCTCAGGGAAAGTACCTGGCCCTAGACCAATTCACTCTGACCAGAGAAGCATTCTGTGATTGGCATCCTCCACTGGAGCTTCACATTCAAAATTGGTCTGTGAGATAGAAGAGTTCTGAGCAGCACAGCAATAAATATCCACTACATCAGTTACACACCAGGAGCATGTAAGCCTGATTTCTGAGTGACTGCAGTCATCTGACCTTGAGAAGAGGGATACCCTCTGCCCCTGGGCTGTGTGGCTCAAGTACTCTCCTTTTTTCTTGCATGACCTTGCTCTGCCAAGGCACCATTCTGTACAATGTACCCAGAGAGGGTCACTGCTATCTCTGTTCTCCCATGGACTCTGTTCTGGCCACTCTCAACCAGTGTAACTCATTCAATGAATTCACTCATTCAACCAACATTCCTTTTTTCATCAGATACTGTGCTAGGATTTTTGTTATTGTTTATCAGCAAAGGAGACACATTATAATCAAATCTTCTGTGAACAACTTCATATAGTTTCTCAAACTGGAATTCATACTCTATTTGGTGACCTTTATTTACCAAAAACTTGAGTTATAAAACACTGGGTCTCATATCATATTCTTGTGTCTCAGTTATCCACAGCCAGAAAAAAATCTGTACAGGAAAGATTTGTCTGTGCAATACTCCTTGAAGGCACTACTGTCCATCTGGTGGCACCCACACGTATTTCAGGCATCATTCCATTCACTCATTCATTCATCGTGCCATTCACTCATTCATTCATCAAATATTTATTGAAGGCCTTCTACGTGCCGGATGCTGTAACTCTGGGAACCCAGGAGTAAATAAGAGAGATGCAGGCTGTGAATGTACACTCTAACAGAGAATTACACAGGCAGTCATTAACAAACTGTTTCATCCACAATTAATTTTAGAAATGACAGAAGAAATCATCCTTATTTCAGTATTTGTACAGCATGCCAATCCCATGCCCTATATGTTGGAGAGATGCTATAGCAAGGTCTGAAGATTACATTTAGTCATCCTCATTGAGAGACAGAGTATTTGTGCTTTGCTGAAAGGGAATTCAGAGTCTAAGAAATCTGTAAGATATAGTCTTCCTCACAGAGCCCTCTAGCCCAATCTGTGTGTTTCTGTGGGAGAATCACTGGAGCAGGCAGGGACCTCTAAGGTTATTGAACATGCAGACCATTTCCTCACCCAGAGCCAGAGGAAAGTAACTGCCAGTAACTCCATTGTGGGTTATCTTGAAAAGAAACCCTGCCTGCTAGGATGTGCAAAGGTTATCAAGTGCTGGAAACTGTTGTTAGTTTACAAGTGGGATTCTCAGAAAGCTGGTGGCTGCTTAACTTGGATGCCAGGAAGAAAATCTCAGTCACTTAGAGAAGCAGTTCGGGTGTGAAGAACATTGGGTTTTGGCATTTAGACAACCTAGTAAAATTAAAAAGAAAAATAAGCAAATAAAAATCTTTGAACAGTGTTCTCACAGGTCTGCAGCATCCCTCTTATGCAGTTTCCTTGGCTGGCATGGTTTGCCGACCTTTAACCCGCACTCCTCGGCACAGCCCAGGTGAATGGTTCATGGGTGGGGGTCACAGGGCTGCTCTGCTTTGTCCATCCCCAGGTGTTGGTTCTCCATAGTAGGGCTGTAGCCTGAGGGTCATGTAGAAACAGACTCTGAGAGGCCCACAGAAGCATGGTGACCACTGGTCCAACTCTTCTTTGTCACAAAAGTTCTGGGCTCTAAATCAAATCCTAATAGATAAATCTGTTCTGTGTTTAAGGAAAGAGTTTGGCTGGTTTCTCTTTCTTCAACCAAAAAAAATTTTTGAGAGCTATTTCCTAGTGTCTGTAGAGGGGTTTCAAAGTGATCTAAGATGTGCTCCCCCTCCTCTAAAAACTGAGAACCAGGGTCCCTATGTTGTAACAGAAAGGTTCTTTGTGACTGTCAAAAGTGGTTGTACTTTCAGAGTCCATTATTTAAGAAAATGCATTCAAACAAAAAGATGCTATAGTTTTAATGACCCCTTAAAATTAATTTTTAATGTGTTAATCTCGAAAATTTCTGCAGAAATTTGAAAAATAGAAATTACAAATCACAAAAGATGTAAAGTCACTACCTTCCTTCATGGCTGAATAGTATTACATGGTCTAAATATAGCACAGTTTATTAACCCATTGGTGAGTTGATGGGCACTTTGGTTATTTCCACTCCTAAGTAAAGTATTACAAAAATGGAAAAGCAAGTATCCAATATACTCAATGCTAACATGAAACTAGTAGATGAACAAACTACATGCCTATGTGAGAGAAAAACACAATTAAATTTAAGGAGGACCAATGTGGTGGCCAACTAACAGCTTCCTGGCAATTGGGCATGATGAGTTTGGGGAGAGAAGACTCCAGCCATCTCTGGATGGTGGGATCCGCCCAGAAATATCCCTTTGGAGACACAGGGAGTCAGCATGAGACTTCTGGACTCCATGAGGAGGACAAAAGCAGTGGAGAACTGGCAAGTGTTTGCATGTGTTCGTATGGTCTAATCCAGCAGGCAGCTGTAAGTAAAGCAGCAGTGAGATTGCAAACCGGAAAGGCCTTACTTGTGAGCTGTTTTGGTTTTTTTGGACTTGGCACTCAGTTTAACTATCTTGGGAGAACTTGGGTAAGAGTGAGGAGAACTTGGGTAAGAGTGAGGAGGACTTTAACTGTTGTCTACAGCCCCAGACTGAGCCACTGAGCCAGACGGAGCTAATAGTGTTCAGCTCTGGGCCCCATGAAGCCATTATGGGAAAACTGCCCCAGCAAGCTCTGCCCTCAGGGTCACAGAGTGAGGATCAGTCAAGAGCAAGTAATCTAGTGACTGAGCAGCCTAAAGACGGGGACTGAGACACCTTACAGCCTTGGCCCTCAGGGGCATAGAGTGAGACCAGTTTTAGCCACTTCAGGACTGATCCCAGAAACAAGTGCATTCCTGGGGAAGCTCCTGCTTAGCCAAAGTTAGCAGTTTAAAGTGCCTTTTAAGCAGACTGAGGAGAGATTTAGGATCTCCAACCTGCAGGGTTTCAGAAATCAGCAGAGACCTCCAGTCCCCATCTTGTGCAGGCGTATCAGCATTGTGATCTTCATACCCCAGAAAATCACCTGTTGCCAAGCCAATATCCAGCAAGATATATATACTGCTTTGTTTTTGTTTTTAATTAAACATTTTCCCTATACATTTTTCTTTTCTTTTTCTTTCTTTCTTTATTTTTCTAGTTTAAATATAATTTTCCATTGTTACCTTTTTTAACAATTAGACCTTCATTTTTGCTATAATTTCTACCCCTATTATTTGGATTTTCCCCAAATTTTATCCCATAAAGTTTGCTGTTTGCTTGTTTTGCTTTGATTTATAGCATTTTTGCCTTTCCTCTCTACTTGATGGATGTGGGATACTGTGTCCAAACAGGCTAGCAAAGAGCTGCTGACCTCAAGGGAACCACCCAACCCAGCACCCAGAGAGGTTGGGGGTTTTTAAGGTTGGGGGAAAGAACCCTACTGTACACCTATATTGATCTGTCTCCCTCTTTCTGTGCCTCTCTTCTTTTTGTCAATATTTCCTTTTACCCACCCCCTCTCCTTTCTCTTTTTTCTTTTCTTTCTTTAGTTTGTCTTTTTTTCTTTCTTTCTTTTTTCCCTTCTTTCTCTTCAATCTTCTCATCCTTCTGGCCCTGTACCAAAAGGACTCATCAAAATCCTACTGCAGAGGCATGGGAACTTAAAGATCAAGAGGAAGTGAAAAGAAAATTAGGGCAAGGAAACAGATAAAAGAAATCACTCATGAGGAAGAATCAGCAGAAAATTCCTGGCAACTTGAAAAACCACTCCAGAGCAAACCCTCAAGGGACTGTGAGGTAGCTACTGCAGAGGATTCCACCAATAAAGAAATGTTAGAAATGACAAAAAGGGAATTGAGAATACACATGATGAAAACAATGAAGGAAATGATGGAAATAATGAAGGAAACTGCTGATAAAGTGGAAAATAACCAAAAGGAAATCCAAAAACAGAATCAAATAAGAGATGAATGATATGAAAAATATAGAAAGGATATAGCAGAGATGAAGGAACTGAAGCAGTAAGTTAGAGAACTTAAAGAAGCAATAGAAAATATCAAAAACAGATTAGACCATGCAGAAGAAAGAATTTCAGAGGTAGAGTACAAAGCACTTGAGATAACTCACATAGCTAAAGAGGCAGAAAAGAAAAGAGACAAAGCAGAATGTCCACTGACAGAATTATGGGACTTTATAAAGCATTCAAACATATGAGTTATAGGTATCCCAGAAGGGGAAGAAGAATGCCCCAGAGGTATGGAAGCCATACTAGAGAATATTATAAAAGAAAATTTCCCAAATATCACCAAAGATTCTGACAATTTTAGAGGAATATTGGACCACAGGTCGCCTCAACTCTAACAGAGCTTCTCCAAGACACATTGTGATGAACCTGTCCAAAGTCAAGACAAAAGAAAAGACTCTGCAAGCTTCCAGGAGTAAGCACCAGTTTACCTACAGGGGCAAATCCATCAGGGTGACTGCAGACTTCTCTAATGAAACTTTCTGAGCAAGAATACAATGGTCATCTACCTTTAATCTACTTAAACAGAATAATTTCCGGTGCAGAATTCTATATTCTGCTAAGCTAAGCTTTAAAATTGATGAAAAAATCAAATCATTTACTAATATACAAAAATTGAGGAAATTCACCACAACAAGACCAGCTCTACAGGAAATACATCAACCTGTTCTACACACTGACCATCACAATGGATCAACAGCAAAGTAAGAATTCAGAAATTAAAGGACAGAGCCTAACTTCCACACTGATGCAAAAGATAAAATTAAGCAATGGATTCTCACAAAATAAGATGAATAGAACACTACCACACTTATCAATTATCTCAATAAATGTTAATGGCTTGAATTCCCCACTAAAGAGGCAAAGATTGGCTGACTGGATTAAAAAACACAAGCCATCCATTTGCTCTCTGCAGGAAACACACCTAGCTTCAAAAGACAAATTAAAACTCCAAGTTAAGGATTGGAAGGCAAATGGAATTCAGAAGAAAAGAAGAGTTGCAATCTTATTTTCAGATACATGTGGATTTAAAGCAACTAAAGTCAAAAAGACAAAGATGGTCACTTTATATTTGTCAAGAGAAAAATACAACAAGAAGACATTTCAATTCTAAATATTTATGCACCAAATTTAAATGCTCCCAGATTCTTGAAACAGACCTTACTCAGTCTGAGCAATATGATATCCTATAATACCATAATAACAGGGGACTTTAATACTCCTCTTACAGAGCTGGACAGAACCTCTAAACATAAATTGAACAAAGATATAAGGGACTTAAATGAGACCCTAGAACAACTGTGCTTGATAGACACATATAGACACTCCATCCCAAAGGTAAAGAATACACATTATTCTCATCGCCCCATGGAACATTCTCCAAAATTGATCATATCCTAGGCCACAAAACAAACCTCAACAGAATCAAAAGAATTGAAATTTTACCTGTATCTTCTCAGACCACAAGGCACTAAAAGTGGAACTCAACTCCAAAAAAAAATGTTCAACCCCACACAAAAGTATGGAAATTGAACAACCTTGTGTTGAATGACAGATGGGTGCAGGAAGAAATAAAACAGGAAATCCTTAACTTCCTTGAGCATAACAACAATTAAGACACAAGCTACCAAAACATGTGGGATACTGCAAAAACAGTAGTAAGAGGAAAATTTATCGCTTTAGATGCCTACATTCAAAAAACAGAAAGAGAGTGTATCAACAAACTCACAAGCCATCTTATGAAATTGGAAAAAGAAGAACAATTTAAGCTTAAACCCAGCAGAAGAAAAGAAATCTCCAAAATTAAATCAGAGATCAATGAAATTGAAATCAAAAGAATCATTCAGAAAATTAATAAAATAAGGAGTTGGTTTTTTGAAAAAATAAATAGAATAGATAAATTTGGCCAGACTAATGAAAAATAGAAAAGTAAAATTTCTAGTAACATCAGTCAGAAATAGTAAAAGAGAAATAACAAATGATGCCACAGAGATAAAAGAGATTAACTCTGAATATTACCAGAAACTCTATGCCCAGAAATTTAACACTGTGAAGGAAATGGATGAATACTTGGGATCACCCCCTCTCCCTAGACTCAGCCAGAAAGAAATAGAGCTCCTGAACAGACCAATGTCAAGCACTGAGATTAAAGAAACTATACAAAATCTTCCAACAAAAAAAAATGCCCCGGTCCAGATGGCTTCACACCAGAATTCTATCAAACCTTCAAGGAACAGCTTATTCCTGTACTGCAGAAATTAATCCAAAAAATTGAGGAGGAAGGAATCTTCCCCAACATGTTCTATGAAGCAAACATCACCCTGATATCAAAACCAGGAAAAGGCCCAACTAAAAAGGAGAATTTCAGACTAATTTCACTAACAAATATAGGTGCAAAATTTTTAAACAAAATCCTAACCAATAGATTACAGCTTAGCATCAAAAAAGTCATACGTCGTGATCAAGTAGGTTTCATCCCAAGGATTCAAGGCTGGTTTAACATATGCAAGTCCATAAACGTTATCCACCATATTAACAGAAGCAAAAACAAAGACCATATGATTCTCTCAATAGATGCAGAAAAAGCATTCGATAAAATCCAGCATCCTTTTCTAATTAGAACACTGAAGAATATAGGCATATGTGGCACATTTCTGAAACTGATTGAAGCTATCTATCACAAACCAACAGCTAATATTTTACTGAATGGAGTAAAACTCAAAGCTTTTCCTCTTAGAACTGGAACCAGACAAGGTTGTTCTCTGTCACCATTACTATTCAATGCAGTGCTGGAAGTTCTAGCCAATACAATTAGGCAATGCAAGGAAATAAAGGGCTTCCAAATGGGGGCAGAGGAGGTCAAACTCTCCCTCTTTGCTAACGATATGATCTTATACTTAGAGAACTCCAAAGACTCAACCACAAGACTCCTGGAAGTTATCAAAAAATATAGTAATGTCTCAGGATATAAAATCAATGACCACAAATAAGTTCCCTTTGTATACACCAATAACAGTCAAGATGAGAGGCTAATTAAGGACACAACTCCCTTCACCATAGCTTCAAAGAAAATGAAATACCTACAATTGAATTCTGCCACCACCTTGTGCTGTCTATACAATTTGGGGGCAAGAACATTGGTCCTCTGAGTTTCCTTTAGAAAATAAGAATGAATAAATGTCTAATGTGTCTACTTCATAGAATGTCTATAAGGCCCTAATGCACATGAATCATCAGAATCAAAACATGATTTCATGCAGCCACCCTTACTCCAGTGAAAACCAAACCACGATTAATAAAGTGCCAAGTCTGTTTTGCTATCAAAAAAAAAAAAGAAAGAAAATGAAATACCTAGGAATATACCTAACGAAGGAGATGAAGGACCTCTGTAATGAAAATTATGAAATCCTAAGAAAGGAAATAGCAGAGGATATTAACAAATGGAAGAACATACCATGCTCATGGCTAGGAAGAATCAACATTGTTAAAATGTCTATACTTCCCAAAGCAATCTACCTATTCAATGCCATCCCTATTAAGATCCCAACATCATACTTTCAAGATTTGGAAAAAAGGATTCTGTGTTTTGTATGGAACCAGAAAAAAAAAACCGTATAGCTAAGGTGGTTCTTAGTAATAAAAACAAAGCTGGTGGCATCACCATACCAGATTTTAGGCTGTACTACAAAGTCATAGTGGTCAAGACAGCAGGATACTGGCACAAAAATAGAGACATAGATATTTGGAATTGAATAGAAAAACAGGAAATGAAACTAACATCTTACAACCACCTAATCTTTGATAAACCAAACAAGAACATACCTTGGGTAAAAGACTCCCTATTAATAAACGATGCTGGGAGAACTGGATATCCACATGGAAAAGACTGACACCTGACCCACACCTTTCTCCACTAACAAAAATTGATTAGATAAAGGACTTAAATTTAAGGCATAGAACAATAAAAATCCTCAAGTAAAGCATAAGAAAAACACTGGAAGGTATTGGCCTGGGGAAAGACTTCATGAAGAAGACTGCCATGGCAATTGTAACAACAACAAAAATAAACAAATGGGACTTAATGAAACTGAAAGGCTTTTGTAAAGCTAAGGAGACAAAAACCAAAGCAAATAGACAACCTACACAATGAGAAATGATATTTGTATATTTTGAATTAGACAAAAGATAACTAGGATCTATAGAGAACTCAAATTAATCCACATGAAAAAAAGCCAACAATCCCATATATCAATGGGCAAGAGACATGACTAGAACCTTCTCTAAAAAAGACAGATGAATGGCTGACAGACATATGAAAAAACGCTCATCATCCCCAATTATTAGAGGAAGCAAATCAAAGCCACTCTGAGACACCATCTAACTCCAGCGAGAATGGCCCACATCACAAAATCTCAAAACTGCAGATGCTGGCATGGATGTGGAGAGAAGGGAACACTTTTACACTGCTGGTGGGACTGCAAACTAATACAACCTTGTTGGAAGTATGGAGAACCTTCAAAGAACTCAGGCTAGACCTCCCATTTAACCCTGCAATCCCATTACTGGGCATCTACCCAGGAGGAAAAAAAATTCGTTTATCATAAGGACTTGCACTAGACTGTTTATTGTAGCTCAATTTACAATCGCCAACATGTGGAAACAGCCTAAATGCCCACCAACCACCAACCCAGGAATGGATTAACAAGCTGTGGTGTCTGTACACCATGGAATACTATTCAGCCATTTAAAAAAATGGAGACTTTACAGCCTTTATATTAACCTGGATGGAAGTGGAACACATTATTCTTAGTAAAGCATCACAGTGGGTGGGTCCAGAGAACAAGGCATCTAGACTTACAGTACTTTCCCTAAAGGAAGTCAGAGGATTATTATGCAAGAAGCCTGGGAGGGAAGATGGGCAGCCAGAAAACAACTAACTACTGCCAACAATCTCAAAAAATCTTTCATTCATACATTTATTTGAGCATATTTACTGATGAATGTGATAATCAGTTATGAAGAACAGTATAAAATGAGCCTAGAAAAGTAGAACTTGAGGCTAGCACCAAGGACATGGCTGATTCTAGCTCCTAGGATCTATTTCAGCCAGTATACTTTATCTTGATCTCTCCAGTTGCTGTGGGAGGGATCAGGCTTGCTGTATCCAGGACAGAGGTCAGCAAGGGAGTTATTACACACTGGCACGAGGCGCATTTTCCTCTGCATTCAAAGATACTGCTATTACACACCTGGGCTGAACTGGAAACCTTGAGTTGTATTATGGCTACAGCCCTTGATTTGTGTCAATAACTCTTTTCTTCCCTCCGATCCTTCCTTACTTCCCCAAATGACTCATCTATCACAAGTGTTCAATAAATGCCTGAGTGCAAGAATGAATGAACAGGAGTCTAGACTGGCCTAGTTGGGATCTAGAACTTTGATGACAACTTTTACTAGTTAAACTTAAAAATTCCCATAAAAGAAGTGGCCAATACCCATGAATCAAAGATTGTACCTAGTGCTTTTCCTGGCTGCATGTCAATCTTTACAGTGAGGTCTGCTTTGTATGTCCTCATCCATCACCATACGATATGTATATTTCCAAGATTTCCTGCTCCAGTACAAACCTTACCTCAACACATTTTTTCAAGGTGTGCTGCTAAAACGAGATATTGCCGGAGATGCCCTAGAGGAAGCTGACAGTTTACTAGAGCAGTGGTCCCTAACTTTTATTTTATTATTAAATCATAGCTGTGTACATTAATGTGATCATGGGGCACAATACACTGGTTTTATAGACCATTTGACATATTTTCATCACACTGGTTAACATCACCATCCTGGCTTTTTCTTAGTTATTGTGTTAAGACATTTATATTCCACATTTACTAAGTTTCACATGTACCCTTGTAAGATACACCATAGGTGTAATTTCACCAATCACATTCCCCCTGCCCATCCTCCCCCCTCGCACCCCTCCTTCTCCCCCTTCCCCATATTCTTAAGTTATAACTGGGTTATAGCTTTCATATGAAAGCTATAAATTAGTTTCATAGTAGGGCTGAGTACATTGGATACTTTTTCTTCTATTCTTAAGATACTTTACTAAGAAGAATATATTCCAGCTCCATACATATAAACATGAAAGAGGTAAAGTCTCCATCATTCTTTAAGGCTCCTTAATATTCCCTGGTGTACATATACCACACTTTATTAATCCATTTGCAGATTGATGGGCACTTGGGCTTTTCCCGTGACTTAGCAATTATGAATTGGGCTGCAATAAACATTCTGGTACAAATATCTTTGTTATAATGTGATTTTTGGTCTTCTGGGTATATACATAGTAGAGGAATTATAGAATTGAATGGCAGATCTATTTTTAGATCTGTAAGTGTTCTCCAAACAACTTTCCAAAAGGAATGTATTAATTTGCATTCCCACCAGCAGTGTAGAAGTATTCACTTTTCTCCACATCCACACCAACATCTCTGGTCTTGGGATTTTGTGATATGGCTAATCTTACTGGAGTTAGATGATATCTCAAAGTAGTTTTGATTTGCATTTCTCTGATGATTAAGGATGATGAGCATTTTCTCATGTGTCTGTAGGCCTTGTGCCTGTCTTCTTCAGAGAAGTTTCTTTTCAAGTCCCTGGCCCAGCCTGGAATGGGATCACTTATTCTTTTCTTGTTATATGTTTGAGTTCTCTGTGGATTCTGGTTATTAAACCTTTGTCAGAGACATAACCTGGAAATAACCTCCCATTCTGAGGGCTGTCTGCTTGCTTTACTTACTGTGTTCATGGCTGTGCAGAACCTTTTTAGTTTGATCAGGTCCTAGTAGTGTATTTTTGAAGCTGCTTCAATTGCCCAGGGGATCCTCCTCATAAAATACTCCCCCAGACCGATTTCTTCAAGCGTTTCCCCTGCACTTTCTTCTAGTATTTTTGTAGTTTCATATCTTAAGTTTAAATATTTAGTACAGTGAGAGTCTATCTTAGTTAATGTGAAAGGTGTGGGTCCAGTTTCAGTCTTCTACAGGTTGCCAGCCAGTTCACCCAGCACCATTTGTTAAATAGGGAATCTTTTCCCCGTTGAATGTTTTTAATTGGCTTGTCAAAGATCAAATAATGGTAAGTAGCTGGGTTCACCTCTTGGTTCTCTATTCTGTTCCATACATCTACCTTTCTGTTTTTGTGCCAGTAGCATGCCGTTTTGATCACTATCAATTTATAGTATAGTCTGAGGTCTGGTAGCATGATTCCTCCTGCTTTGTTTTTATTTCTGAGTAATGTCTTGGCTATTCAAGGCTTATTCTGTTTCAATGTAAAACGAAGTATTATTTTTTCAAGATCTTTAAAGTATAACTGTGGAGCTTTAATAGGGATTGTGTTGAAATTATATATTGCTTTGGGTAGTATGGACATTTTAACAATGTTGATTCTTCCCAGCCATGAGCATGGTATGTTTTTCCATTTGTTAACATTTTCAGCTATTTCTTTTCTTAGAGTTTCATAGTTCTCTTTATAGAGATCTTTCACATCCTTTGTTAAATAAACTCCCAAATATTTCATCTTCTTTGGCACTACTGTGAATGGAATAGAGTCCTTAACTGTTCTTTCAGCTTGACTATTGTTGGTATATATAAAGGCTACCAATTTATGAATGGTGATTTTGTAACCTGAGACACTGTTATATTCCTTGATCACTTCTAAGAATTTTGGAGTAGAATCCCTGGTGTTTTACAGATATACAATCATATCATCTGCGAAGAGCGAAAGTTTGATCACTTCTGATCCTATATGGATACCCTTGATCACCTTTTCTTCCCTAATCGTGATGGCTAAAACATCCATTACAATGTTAAACAGCAGTGGAAATAATGGGCAGCCTTGTCTGGTTCCTGATCTGAGTGGAAATGATTTCAATTTAACTCCATTCAATACGATATTGGCTGTGGGTTTCCTGTAGATGGTCTCTATCAGTTTAAGAAATGTCCCTTCTATACCAATTTTCTTAAGTGTTCTGATCATGAAGGATGCTGGATATTATCAAAAGCTTTTTCTGCATCAATTGGGAGAATCATACGGTCTTTGTTTTCTAATTTGTTTATGTACTGAATTATATTTATAGATTTACATGTAGTGAACCAGCCTTGAGACCATGGGATAAAACCAACTTGGTCATGATGTATAATTTGTTTGATGTGTTGCTGGATTCTGTTTGTTAGGATCTTGTTGAATATTTTTGCATCTATATTCATTAGTGATATTGGTCTATAATTTTCTTCTCTTATTGGGTCTTTTCCTGGTTTGGGGATCAGGGTGATGTTTGCTTCATAGAACATGTTGGGTTCTTGTTTTTCTATATTTTGGAACAGGTTGAGTAATATAGGTACTAGTTCGTCTTTAAAGGTTTGGTAGAATTCTGATGTGAAGCCACGTGGTCCCAGGCTTTTCTTTTTATGGAGATTTTGTATGGTTGATTGAATTTCAGAACTTGATATAGGCCTGTTCAACATTTCCACTCAATTCTGGCTAAGTTTTGGAAGGTGACTTGTTTCCAAGTATTGTTCAATTTCCTTCAGATTTTCATATTTCTGAGAATAAAGTGTCTTGTAATATTCGTTAAGGATTTTTTGAATTTCTGAGGAGTCTGTTGTTATTTCATCTTTCTAATTTTTGATTGATGAAATTAGAGATTTTACTCTTTTTTTCCTGGCTAGGTTAGCCAAAGGTTTATCTATTTTATTGACCTTTTCAGAAAACCAACTTTTTGATTTATTGATCTGTTGTATAATTCTTTTGTTTTCAATTTCATTTAATTCTGCTCAAATTTTGGTTATTTCTTTTCTCTACTGGGTTTGGGGTTAGAATGTTCTTCCTTTTCCATTTGTTTGAGATGTCCCATTAAGTTCTTACCTTCCTCTCTTTCCATTCTCTTGAAGAAGGCTTGTGGTGCTATAAATTTCTCTCTTACGACTGCCTTTGCAGTATCCCAAAGGTTCTGATAATTTGTGTCTTCATTGTCATTTTGTTCCAAAAATTTGGTAATTTCCTTCTTAATCTCATCTCTGACCCAGCTATCCTTCAGCATAAGGTTATTTAACTTCTATGTTTTTGTGTGAGTATGCAGATTCCTGTTGTTTCTGAGTTCAACTTTTATTCCATGCTGGTCTGAGAGGATGCAAGAAATAATTTCTATTCCTTAAAATTTACTGAGGTTAGACGTGTGACCTAAGATGTGATCAGTTTTGGAGTATGTTTTGTGGGCTAATGAGAAGTATGTGTAGTTTTGTCGGGATGAAATGTTCTGTAGATGTCTGCTAAATCCAAATGTTGAATGGTTAGGTGTAAGTCTAAAATTTCTTTGCTCAGCTTCTTATTGGAGGATATATCCAACACTGCCAAAGGAGTGTTGAAATCTCCGACTATTATGGAGCTGGAGGAAGTCAAGTTGCTCATGTCTGTTAGAGTTTCTCTTATAAATTGAGGCGCATTCTGGTTGGGTGCATAAATATTAATAATTGAAATCTCATCATATTGAGTATTACCCTTACAAATATGAAGTGACCATTCTTATCCTTCCTTATTTTGGTTGGTTTAAAGCCTATTGCATCTGCAAATAGAATTGCAACACCTGCTTTTTTCTGCTTTCCATGTGCCTGAAATATGGATGACCATCCTTTCACCCTGAGTCTATATTTATCTTTTAAGGTAAGATGTGATTCTTGTATGCAGCAAATATCTGGCCTGAGGTTTTGTATCCAGTCAGCCAACCTGTGCCTCTTTGGAGGACAGTTTGAGCTGTTCACATTAATGGAGAATATTGATAAGTCTGGTAAAATTTGGGGTATCGAGCTTTTTGAAAGTCCAGTGGACATTTTTAATCCTTTTGCCACTGTGGAAGTTGGAGTTTGATCAAAAGTTTCTGAGTGAGTTTACTTTTATGGTAGAGGATTGGGCTGGTCATTATGGAGGATAGGTCTGAGAATATCCTGAAGAGCTGGTTTGGTTATGGCAAATTTCTTCAACATGTTAATGTCATTAAAGTATTTAATTTCTCCATCATAAATGAAACTCATTTTAGCTGGATATAGGATCCAGAGTTAAAGTTATTTTGTTTTAGATTAAAAGTCAATGACCACCCTTTTCTGTCTTGAAAGGTTTCAGCAGAGAGATCTACAGTCATTCTACTATTTTTCCCTTTGTAGGTAATGGTTTTCCTACATCTGGCTGCTTTCAAAATTTTCTCCTTCATATTAACATTAGTGAAGTTAATTATGATGTTCCTGGAGGATGTCTTATTCAGGTTGAGTCGTGCTGGGGTTCTGAAACTGTCTGCTATCTGAATTTCAGAATCTCTTGGCATGTCTGGAAAATTCTCTTTCGTGATTTCATGGAAAAGGGCCTCTGTGCCTTGAGAAGCCATTCATCACTTTCAGGGATTTCCATGAGGCAGATATTAGCCTTCTTCTAATTATCCCAGAGCTCTCTGAGAGAATGATCCATTTTTGCTCTCCATTTCTCTTCCTCTTTGAGAATTTGGGAGCATTCAAAAGCTTTGTCTTCAATGTCAGAAATCCTTTCTTCTGCTTGCTCTACTCTGTTACTGAGGGATTCTACTGTATTTTTCAGATGTTTGAGGACTGCAAGTTCTTGCTTCAATGTGTCAAAATCTTTCATGGTTTTGTCTTTAAATTCACTGAATCTTGAGACAACTTTTGAATTTCTCCTCAAATTTCTAATTCCAACTTTTGAATGTCTCCTCGAATTTCTAATTCCAAATTTTCCTCCATTCTATTAATCTTCCTGGCAATCCAAATTCTGAATTCGCTTTCTGACATCTCAGCCAGCTATTTATGAATGCGATCTTCAGTTACATCTGCCATATCTTTCCTTCGGGGGAGGATTGATCCACTCTGGTTATTCATGTTACCAGAGTTTTACTGCTGATTCTGCCCCATGATTATTTTACACCATTTCACTTTTCCCCTGGAGCTTTGCCAAGGACCTGTACAGTGCTACAGCCTGAGAAACTGGGGACCTGTTTGGTATGGTTGTGCTAAGTGGCTCTGTCTTGTTTTCAGCTGGTCTCTGTCCAACCCTAGCGAAACAGTTACTCTGGGTTGAAGTCTCAGCTGTGGAGAAATACCAGCAATTAAGTCACCCTGGCCCCCACAGGTAACAACTGGAAAAGGAAAATGAAACTTTCCTACAACCACACACCCAGGGCACCACTTGGATAGTCCTCAGGTGATTGGCTTAGTTCATAAGGTCCAAATCAATTGTCTCAGTCAGCACCTGTCTCAGGTGGGAGAGTTAAAAAGGTCTCTGGCAACTAGATTAGTTGGGGTCTGCTGACAACTCAAATATGACTGCTCTGTGTTCCATGAGGTCAGGAGGACCCACCCAGCAAATAGATTATTCTGGGAAGGTTGATGCCTCCTTCCCCACCTTGCACCTCTGTCATACCCAGTCACTGATAACCCCGCAGGGCTTTGACCCAGTTGCCTCCAATGAGCAGATACTCCAGGGTTTTGCACCTGCCTGAATCACAAGGAGATTTATGTCTGCTCAGCCAGGCTGCTGCTTTCTGCCATTATCTGGCAGGGGGAGGTGAGTCCTGACAACCTCGGGAGGCTGGGGGTGTTCACTCAGTTCCATCCCCGCCCCTGATTGATGTTACTAACAGAACAGAACAACTTTGCGGGAATTTGTTTCTGTCCCTGCTAAATTCCCCTGCAGAAGAGAAGCTGTTTTGAGTTCCCAGAACCTGTGCCTCAGGCCCTGTTTTTGCCACTGTATGGTCTCAGCTGTTGTTTGTATTCGCAGCACGGTTACCTGTCAGTTCCAGACTCTGCCTGCCCTCCTTTGTTTAGGCTGATTATCCCCTCAGGGCCAGGTGTGTTTTAGGCTCAGTAAAGCTGTCCTCTGGGTCAGCCCCACCGTGGGAATCTCCCAGCTCTGCGCATGCGTTTTCTAGTCCCTGTGCTCCACCCAGGTTGGTACCACTTCAGACAAACCCTTCACTCATGGGCCCTGCGTTTCCACCCCAGATCTGTTCCTCAGGGGGTTGCCACCTGAGAAGATGCCCAGCCTCCTCTCATTGCCCAAAGAGACAGGGGGGTGTGACTCCAGAATATCTGAGGGTGAGCCCTATTGTTGCCAAAAACAGCTGCTGCTCTGCACCTCGGGGCACCACCGCTCCGGCGTGGTTCCCTCTCAGCTGACCATCCTCTCCTCATTCTCGTGCCGCAGAATCAGCACTGACCAGCTGCAGTCCAGGCCCTGTCCACATCCTTCGAGAAATCACCCTAGAATCTGGACTCCTAGGGGACAGGCCTCCAGACCTCAGTGAGTGGAGGGGAGTGCTGGAAGCTCAGAATTTCAGGTAGATAATACATACAGTTTTACACAGTTTTATGCCTGGCAGGAGAGTACCATAGCACCCTAATAGGGGAAGTAGGTCCAGTTTTTAGAGGGTCTTTCCCGTAGAGTATAATGGGAGGACATTTGAACTCTGCTCATTTGTTTATGGGGTACTCCGAGCCATTCTTATGGAGGAGGGGACTGTCATCCACTTGGTGATGGATTTTGCACCTTTCATTTGTATCCGTGGAGTCACAGCTCGCCTCAGCAGGGTTGATGTGTGTTCTTCAACATTCTTTCATGGTGCAGGTCTAATCCACCAGATTACTTGCTAAATTTCTGTCCTTTAACTCTCCTTCTGGACAGGAGCCTCTGTGGAAAGCTGGCTTCAGTCAGCCATCTTGTCTCCGCCTCTGGTCCCTAACGTTTTTGATACCAGTGATCAGTTTCATGGAAGAAAATTTTTCCAGGGATTAAGAGAGGGGTGCATTCAATTCTTAGAAGGAGCTTGCAAGCTAGATCCCTCATGTGTGCAGTTTATACTTAAGAATCTCCTGTGAAAATCTAATGCTCTGACTTATATGATAGGAGATGGAGCTCAGGCTGTGATGTGAGCTATAGGGAGTGGCTGTGAACGCAGATGAAGCTTCACTCACTCACCACCACTCACTTCTGCTGTGCAGCCCAGTTCCTAACAGGCCACGAACAGTACTGGTCCTTGGCCCTGGGTATTGGGGACCATGACACTGAAGATGCATAAATATAGGCACAAAAGTTTGGGATGGAGGTATAACAGTGTGGTAGAAGCTCCTCTGTCCAAACCTCGTAAGGTTACTGTGAGAATTTAAAGCCTGGCACATAGTGCATGCCCAAGATAGGTAGATTGTCTAAAGAACTGTGGAGACACAACACTCCTCTGGAACAGGATTGTCTTTTTCCTGTCAGTAGGTCTTTCATCACAGTGAAGAGACTTAGATAAAAGGTTGGGTCATAAGAAATGGTCAGTAGGTTGGCCCTGTGGCTCAAAGGAGTAAGGCGCCAGCCCCATGTGCTGGAGGTGGTGGGTTCAAACCCAGCCACAATCAAAAACTGCCAAAAAAAAAAAAAGAGAGAGAGAGAGAAGAAAAAAGAAAGAAAGAAAGAAATGGTCAGTTAGGTGAGCCTCATCATCAGCTTAGAAGGCTGTTAGTCTGATGAAGGGACCCTATCCCATCTCCAAAAGGAATCAGAAACTCCTGAACAAAGTTAAAATAAGAACCTTGACAGATTTGTAAGGCCAGGCAATTCCCTCTGTTCTTGGGTTGGCCCAATAGCTTCCCTGGAGTGAGCTACTGCAAATCCTTAAAAGTACTATTCAGCCATTAAAAAAAATGGAGACTTTACATCCTTCGTATTAACCTGGATGGACGTGGAAGACATTATTCTTAGTAAAGCATCACAAGAATGGAGAAGCATGAATCCTATGTAATCAATTTTGATATGAGGACAATTAATGACAATTATGGTTATGGGGGGGAACAGAAAGAGGGAAGGAGGGAGGTGGGTGGGGCCTTGGTGTGTGTCACACTTTATGGGGGCAAGACATGATTGCAAGAGGGACTTTACCTAACAATGGCAATCAGTGCAACCTGGCTTATTGTACCCTCAATGAATCCCCAACAGTAAAAAAAAAAAAAGTAAGCAAGCCACAGCGGTGGTCCTTGGAATCAGCAGGTCTCCTGCACCACTTTCCACAGCTCATCTCAGGGAGGGAAGGGAGGAGACTGGAGGAAAAGTAGCTAAAAAAGAGCAAGGTCAGACAGAGGACTAAAGGCCAGTACCTGGAAGGAAAGGAGAACATGGAACCAGGAAAGGGAAGCTTCAAGAGGAAGACTGCTGGGAAGCCCTGACAGAGAACTGAGAGAGCCAAACTTCGCCACTGCTGGGGCCCCTGGGGATACGATTAACCAGACAACAGGGGCTCAGAAGCACTGCAGAAGGATCATTAGCTCTCAAGCCGCATTGCTGCTCACATCTGAAATGAGTCTGGATTCAGAAGCCTGGTGCCGAGCTGAGTGTGGTGGATCAGGAGTGAAGTGCATGGCTTAATCAGGGGCAGGAAAGCTGCTGACAAATTACAGTGTGATTTGTCATCATCATCTCAGAACTTGGCAAGTGTTTGTCCCTGAAAGAATCAATACCTGGAGGGAGAAGGGCTATATTTTTAGAAACTCCTGGTTGGGAAATATATTTCAAGTGAGTTGAGAGTTTATTTATGTTGGCACCCCCACAGATCCAATGGACAGGATATTTATATGAAGCCAGAAAATGCTATCATTTCTTCAAATCAAGTTGCCCCTCTGAACAGCTGTACCTTGAAGCTTTCAGTGACAAATTTACTCCCTATGCTAACAGCTCTACCCAGGAAACCATTTTCAATCCCACCTTTAGCACTACTACCTTCCATTTGCATAGCATGTTATATGTTCAAAACTTCACACAGATTCTGTTTTCTGGAGCACAAATGAGATGGGCAGGGCAGGCAGTGTTAGCCTGATTCTACAGATGACAAAATGGAGGCTTAAGATGCAAACATGGTATTAATTAGGTGATGTGGAGGAGAGTTAGAAAGCAAGATCTCTCCACCTCCGGTTGTGTTTTACTCCCTTTGGAGCTTGAAATATCTTAGAGAAGTAAACAATCAAGGATGTGTTTAAATGATGTCTAAGGGGTGCTTTCACCAGGAGGCAATGAACAAATCCCAGCCCTGGTAGTAACATAGGCAGCCTGCTTCACCTTTCTGAGTCACAGATGTCCCATCTGTAAAGAGTAGGGAAAACTGAAGTTCCTACTTCATAGAATAATTGTAAGCTTGGAAATTAGTACTATGTATAATAAAATCGTCTTTACGGAGTCTGGCAGAAATAAAAGTATATCTGTTAAATACTATTTATTTTGTTTGATGAGCTACTATTTTTAAGGCATTTTTAAAATAGCAAAACAAATTGAAACAATGTAAATATTTAACAGCAAAATAGTAAAAGGAAACAAGGTGCAGTCATACAGTAGGTATCTGTAATCCTAGCACTCTGGGGGCCAAGGTAGGTGGATGGCTTGAGCTCAAGAATTCAAGACTAGTTTGAGCAGGGTCAGACCCAGTCTTTACTAAAAATAGGAAAACTAGCTGGGCATTGTGATTGGCACCTGTAGTCCCAGCTACTTGGGAAGCTGAGTCAAGAGAATCTCTCAAGCCCTAGAGTTTGAGGTTGATGTGAGCTATGACACCACAGCACTCCACCCAGAGCAACAGATTGAAACTCTATCTCAAAAAATAAAGATGTAGAAAGAGTTAATAACATAAAAATGTCTAAGATATGTGAACACTAAATTTTATTTTTGAAATGCATCCATGTATATGTGGATAGTTACAGAAGGTGCCAAATAAATAAGTGCACATTTTAGGAAAAAGAACTATCCTATTCATGCCTATCACATGGTGACACTAGCATTTATGTAATTAATGCCATCTTTTGATTGAACGTCATACTACACTTTGCTATCATAGTTCAATTCAACGTTGGAATGTAATATATAGATAACATCTCTTAAAATGTATATACATTTTTTAGCACCCTCTGTATATAGGTGTGTGGATATATATACACACACACCTAGAGATTTACATAAGTATGTAGCTGCAGATATCTCTAGATGGTGTGGTTTATAATCCCTTCTTTCTGCTGATCTATTTCTATGGCGTCTAACATAGTAGCCACTGGCCACATACAGCTATTTTACTTTCAATTCATTAAAATCAAATGAAATGAAAAAAATTATTTCTCAGACTTCAAGTGCTTGACAGCCACCTGTTAGGAGGGGCTTCTGTATTGCACAACACAGACTTGGAGTATCTCCATCATGGCAGGAAGTTACATTGCACAGCACTGGGAAATGAGATCAGGGCAGTGACTGCCCTCCACTCTGCATCCAGCTTCTCATTTACATCTACTTTCCCCTCCTTGATGAGGATTTAACTCTTTTCTTCTGACACATTAGGACTATCACAATGTGACAAAGCAGGGATTACCTTATTTGTAATGGTTATAACAGTGATTAGCTCTCCCCATGATCCCATTAAGACTAGATCCCTCTGAATTATTAATAATGACCTCACAGAGTCCTCTCTCTCACAGGAAGTGCAGTTCCAACCAGAACGTTTCTGCAATACCATCGTGTGTGAGAAGCCCAACAACCACCTCAACAGGTTTAAGGGTTATATGTAAGTATCTGAGGCCCCTGCACTGCTGGAAATAGCTCCTCTGCAACTAGAAAATATATTTTCTTGAAATAATAAAACAGATGACCATCTGGATCCTAAGAAAGTATGTTTCCTTTATATTTATTTCCATAAAGAAGTCTAGAGAATCTAAGTTGCAAAATTTTTCTCTTTTTTTTTCCTTTTGTTATTGTTGAGTGACAATTAATTATATTTATCTTGCAAGGCTAAATTAAATTCACCAGTGATTTTTTTTAGAACCTTTGTCAAATAGCATCAAAATCAAGATTGTGTTATGATTCACAGGATGCAAACATGATTTAATTAAGATGGATTAATTAATTAAGATTGATTAAAAGTGCCCCTATTGTATTGTAGGTATGAATGGGGACTTTGAAGTTTGAAAGACCTGAGTTTGAATCAGGGATCTGCCAATTACAAGCTATTTGACCTTGAGTAAATTAATTAACCTCTCAGGGCCTTGGTTTCCACATCTAAAAAATGAAGATTATAATAGCTACATTATAAGATCTTTCTTTTCTAAGAATCAAGTGGTTTTTCAGATCCAAAGCCCTTGCCCAGCAACTGGCAAAGAGTAAACTCAGTAAATAGTGGCTGCCACCATTGGGAATATTGTTATTTTTGTTCTCAATTCTGGTTCACCCTAAGAATTTCACTGTAATAAAAGCGATAGTAACAGATGTGCGTAAATGCCCTGATGCAGTGCTTCCCTAGTTTTTAGAGCACTCCAATGAACATCATCTCGGGCGTCCTCAAACTTTTTAAACAGGGGGCCAATTCACTGTCCCTCAGACTGTTGGAGGGCCAGACTATAGTTTAAAAAAAAAACAACTATGAGTAAATTCCTATGCACACTGCACATATCTTATTTTGAAGTAGAAAAACAAAACAGGAACAAATACAATCACACTGTCTCATGTGGCCTGTGGGCCACAGTTTGAGGACCCCTGAAGCAATCTTCACAACAACCAAAGGAAGTGAGTTGCATGATCTCTATTATTTGGATAAGGATTCTGATGACCTAAGACTTTTCAGGATTCTCCCAAAGTCACACAGCAGGTACAAGTCAAAGCCAGGACTTAACTATAGGTCTTCTGACCCAGCTCCAATGTGTTTTCTACCACCGTGCAGTACAGAGCTCAGCCCCATTAAGCCAACTTCACCAGTAGGGCCTGGAACAGGACTTAAGAAGCTTCCTTGGAATGCAGGTGTCTCCATTTTCCTCCACTCACATTTTCTCAGGCCATATGGGAGGAATGCAAGAGGACCAACGATAAGAACAATACAGGAGAAACAGTAGCTTTTAAAGGCAAATTGCTTTTAAAATGTTCAGAAAGAGTAGATGGAGACAGGCAGAGAAGGGTAGGAGGTCCTGGGGAACAGGAGAACTTCATTAGGGCCGTTTGATAAGGAAGAGCCTGACACTGCCATTGAAAGGAGGGCACTTCTCATGCTTGAGGTTTGTAGATTCCCTTCATCCCAAATCGCCCATGCCTGAGCCATTCTGCTTATCTTCTGAGAGAATAGCCTCATTACTGGGTTTCTGTTATGACTCTTTCTTCCCCCAAACAGCTCATGCCAGCAGCCCTCTTTCTAAGTGTCAACCTAGGCTCCAACCTGGCCCTCTCAGGCAGATTTCAGAACATTACTTTCCCAGCTTCACTCAACCCCCAGCACTTCCTGGTGTCTGTTCCTGGAGGCCTGTCTTTCTCCCCCTTGCTGGGCCTCCTGGGTAAGCCCTAGAAGTCTACCCTGCTAATGATAGAGAATTCTTCACTGAGGTCCTGCACCCTCGCTATCAGGCCCTGTGCCCACAGGTGGTCTGCACCCTCCTCCTGAGCAGACCACTGGTTTGATGCCTTTAGGTTTCCCAGAAGCTTCTGTGGGTCCCATTAATTTAGAAGATCCCTGTCAGCTAGAAGATGAACAGCTTTTAACAAAGTGTTTAAAGATTAGGGTGTCAGATTTGAAAATGCAACTTTTAAACAGAAGGATCTCTGTAGATGAGAGAGAGCAATGGTCATCAGCCAGAGGCAATCACCATCACCATCACCCCAATCAGGGAACATTTGGCAATGTCTGGAGACATTTCTGGTTGTGAAACTGAGGAGGGCTGCTGCTGGCATCAAGTGAGTAGAGGACAGGGATGTTGGCAAACATCCTAAAATGCATGGGATAGCACCCCAACAAAGAATTATCCAGCCTCAAAATGTTAATAGTGCTAAGGTTGAGAAATTCTGCCCTAGAGTCAGTAAAGTAGAGCATCCCTGTAAACCAAGAGCACCAAACAGAACAGCAGCTGTAAACATCTAGTCCTTTCCCACCATCCAGTGAAAATGAGATACTATGACTAGGGGAAGGAGAAGTCTCTATCATAGGTTATCCTCTCAGAGAATCATAAAAATGTTCTTGAAACCACAAGTTATTGACAGAAACACATGCAAGACTCCTTGGCCCAATGTTTAACCCACAGCCAGCCTCCTCCTTGAAAATGGAGCAAGGGGGGAGCAATGGTGGATCCTGTACTTCAGTCATTCCTAGCCACCTTTCTGATTTTTATCATATTCATGAAAATCTATACTTTTATTCACCAAATTTTTTTATTTTTTTTTATTGTTAAATCATAGCTATGTACATTAGTGCAATCAAGGGGTACAATGTGCTGGTTTTATATACAATCTGAAATAATCTCATCAAACTGTTAAACATAGCCTTCATGGCATTTTCTTAGTTATTGTATGTAGACATCTGTATTCTGCATTTAGTAGGTTTTGCCTGTACCCATTCTAAGATGCACCGTAGGTGTGGTCCCACCTATTACCTTCCCTCCACCCTAACCTTCCCCTTCTCTTCCCCTCCCTTGGCCCTTTCCCCATATTCTTGGGCTATAGTTGAGTTATACCCTTCATGTGAAAGTTATAAATGAGCTTCATAGCAGGGCTGAGTACATTGGATACTTTTTCTTCCATCCTGAGACACTTTGCTAAGAAGAATATGTTTCAGCTCCATCCATGTAAACATGAAAGAGGTAAAGTCTCCATCTTTCTTTAAGACTGCATAATATTCCATGGTATACATGTACCACAATTTGCTCCTCCATTCATGGGTCGATGGGCACTTGGGCTTCTTCCATGACTTAGCAATTATGAATTGGGCTGCAATAAACATTCTGGTACAGATGTCTTTGTTATATTGTGATTTTTGGTCTTCTGAGTATACCTAGTAGAGGACTTATAGGATTGAATGGCAGGTCTATTTTTAGATCTCTAAGTATTCTCCAAACATCCTTCCAGAAGGAACATATTAGTGTACATTCCCACCAGCAGTGTAGAAGTGTGCCCTTTTCTCCACATCAACACCAACATCTCTGCTTTTGGGATTTTGTTATGTGGGCTACTCTTACTGGGGTTAGGTGATATGTCAAAGTAGTTTTGATTTGCATTCTCTGATGATTAAGGATGATGAGCTTTTTTTCATGTGTCTGTAGATTGTGCATCTGTCTTCTTTAGAGAAGTTTCTCTTTAAGTCCTTTGCCCACCCTGAGATGGGATCACTTGTTCTTTTTTTGCTAATATGTTTGAGTTCTCTGTGAATTCTGGTTATTAAACCCTTATCGGAGTTACAACCTGCAAATATTTTCTCCCACTCTGAGGGCTGTCTGCTTGCTTTACTTACTATGTTCTTGGCAGTGCAGAAGCTTTTTAGTTTGATCAGGTCCCAGTAATGTATTTTTGATACTGCTTCGATTGCCTGGGGAGTCCTCCTCATAAAATTTTCACCCAGGTCAATTCCTTCAAGCATTTTCCCTACACTTTCTTCAAGTATTTTTATAGTTTCATGTCTTAAGTTTAAATCTTTTATCCAGTGAGAGTCTATCTTAGTTAATGGTGAAAGGGGTGGGTCCAGTTTCAGTTTTTACAGATCGCCAGCCAGTTTACCCAGCACCATTTGTTAAATAGGGAAGCTTTTCCCCACTGAATGTTTTTAATTGGCTTGTCAAAGACCAAATAATGGTAAGTGGCTGGATTCATCTCTTGGTTCTCTATTCTGTTCCAGACATGTACGTCTCTGTTTTGTGCCATGCTGTTTTGATCACTATCTACTTATAGTACAGTCTCAGGTCTGTAGCATGATTCCTCCTGCTTTGTTTTTATTGCTGAGTAATGTTTTGGCTATTCGAGGTTTTTTCTGATTCCACATAAAATCATTTCTTATTATTTCAAGGTCTTTAAAATATGACAATGGAGCTTTAATAGGAATTGCATTAAAATATATATATTGCTTTGGGTAGTATAGACATTTTAACAATGTTGATTCTTCCCAGCCATGAGCATGGTATGTTTTTCCATTTGTTAACATCTTTAGCTACTTTTTTCTTAAAGTTTCATAGTTCACTTTGTAGAGATCTTTCACGTCCTTTGTTAGGTATACTCCCAAATATTTCATCTTCTTTGGCAATACTGTGAAAGGAATAGAGTCCTTGACTGTTTTTTTGGCTTGGTTATTGTTGGTATATATAAAGGCTACAGATTTATGGGTATTGATTTTGTAGCCTGAGAGAGTACTGTATTTCTTGATCACTTCTAAAAGTTTTGTAGTAGAATCCCTAGTGTTTTCCAGATATACAATGATATCATCTGCAAAGAGAGAAAGTTTGATCTCTTCTGAATGTATGTGGATACCCTTGATCGCCTTTTTTTCCCTAATTGTAATGGCTAAAACTTTCATTACAATATTAATGAGCAATGGAGACAATGGGCAACCTTGCCTGGTTCCTGATCTAAGTGGAAATGATTTCAATTTAACTCCATTCAATACAATATTGGCTGTGGGTTCGCTGTAGATGGCCTCTATCAGTTTAAGAAATGTCCCTTCTATACCGATTTTCTTACGTGTTCTGATCATGAAGGGATACTGGATATTATCAAAAGCTTTTTCTGCATCAATTGGGAGAATCATATGGTCTTTATTTTTTAGTTTGTTTATGTGCTGAATTACATTTACAGATTTACGTATGTTGAACCAGCCTTGAGACCTTGGGATAAATCCTACTTGGTCATGGTGTGTAATTTTTTTGATGCCTTATTGGATTCTATTTGTTAGGATCTAATTTAATATTTTTGTATCAATATTCATAGTGATATTGGTCTATAATTTTCTTTTCTTGTTGGGTCTTTCCCTGGTTTAGGGATCAAGGTGATGTTTGCTTCTTAGAATGTGTTGGGTAGTATTTCTCCTTTTCCATATTTTGGAAGAGGTGTAGTAATTAGGTACTAGTTCTTTGAAGGTTTGGTAGAATTCTGATGTAAAGCCATCTGGTCCTGGGCTTTTCTTTTTAGGGAGATTTTTTATAGTTGATGCTATTTCAGAACTTGATATAGGCCTGTTCAACATTTCCATTTCATTCTGGCTAAGTCTTGGTAGGTGACATACATCCAGTTTTGGTTGATTTCTTTCAGATTTTCGTATTTCTGAGAGTAGAGTTTCTTGTAATATTCGTTAAGGGTTTTTTGAATTTCTGAGGGGTCTGTTGTTATTTCATCTTTGTCATTTCTGATTGATGAGATTAGAGATTTTACTCTTTTTTTCCTGGTTAGATTGACCAAAGGTTTATCTATTTTATTGATCCTTTAAAAAAAACTAACCTTTGGATTTATTGATCTGTTGTATAATTCTTTTGTTTTCAATTTCATTTAATTCTGCTCTGATTTTAATTATTTCTTTTCTTCTGCTGGGTTTGGGGTTCTTCCTTCTCCAGTTGCTTGAGATGTCCCATTAAGTTATTAATTTCCTCTCTTTCCGTTTTCTTGAGGAAGGCTTGTAGTACTATACATTTCCCTCTTAGGACTACCTTTGCAGTATCCCTGAGGTTCTGATAATTTGTGTCTTCATTGTTGTTTTGTTCCAAAAATTTGGTGATTTCCTTCTTACTCTCCTCTATAACCCATCTATCCTTCAGCATAAGGTTATTTAGCTTTCATGTTTTTGTATGGGTATGCAGATTCCTGTTGTTATTGAGTTCAACTTTTATTCCATGCTGAGAAGATGCAAGGAATAATTTCTATTTTTTTAAATTTGCTGAGGTTGGATTTGTGGCCTAGGATGTGGTCGATTTTGGAGTATGTTCCATGGGCTGATAAGAAGAATGTGTATTCAGTTTTGTTGTGATGAAATGTTTTGTAGATGTCTGTTAAGTCCAGATGTTGAATGGTTCCATTTAAATCTAAAATTTGTTTGCTTAGCTTCTTTTTGGAGGATCTATCCACCACTGCTAGAGGGGTGTTCAAATCTCTAACTACTGTGGAACTGGAGGAAATCAAGTTGCTCGTGTCTGTTAGAGTTTCTCTTATAAATTGAGGTGCATTCTTGTTGGGTGCATAAATATGAATAATTGAAATCTCATCATATTGAGTATTGTCTTTAACAAATCAGTGTAACCTGGCTTATTGTACCCTCAATGAATCCCCAACAATAAAAAAAAAAAAAACATTTTAGTGAAAAAAAAAAATAAATAAATAATAACATAAAAAAAAATATATATGAAGTGTCCATCCTTATCCTTCTTTATTTCGGTTAGTTTAAAGCTTATTGCATCTGCAAATAGGATTGCAACGCCTGCTTTTTTTCTGCTTTCCATTTGCCTGGAGTATAGATGACCATCCCTTCACCTTTAGTCTATATTTGTCTTTTAATGTAAGATGAGATTCTTGAATGCAGCAGATATCTGGCTTGAGTTTTTGTATCCAGTCAGCCAACCTGTGCCTCTTTAGAATTAATTCTGTATTTGTCTTTTAACGTAAGATGAGATTCTTGAATGCAGCAGATATCTGGCTTGAGTTTTTGTATCCAGTCAGCCAACCTGTGCCTCTTTAGAATTAATTCACATTTTAATGTGAATTTAAGCCATTCACATTAATTGAGAATATTGATAAGCCTTTCGAGGGTCTGGTGGACATTTTTAATTTTTTTGCAACTGTGGAAGTTGGAATTTGATCAAAGTTTTCTGTGTGGGTTTACTTTTGTGGTGGAGGATTATGCTGGTCTTTATGGAGGATAGGTCTGGAATATCCTCGAGATCTGGTTTAGTTATGGCAAATTTCTTCAACATGTGAATGTCATTGAAGTATTTAATTTCTCCATCATAAATTAAGCTCAATTTAGCTGGATACAGGATCCTGGGTTGAAAGTTATTTTGTTTTAGGAGATTAAAAGTCAATGACTATCCTCTTCTAGCTTGAATGGTTTCAGCAGAGAGATCTGCAGTTATTCTAATATTCTTCCACTTGTTGTAGGTGATGATTTTCTTTCATCTGGATGCTTTCAGAATTTTCTTCTTCATATTAACTTTAGTGAAATTCATTATGATGTGTCTGGGGGATGTCTTATTTGGGTTGAGTCGTGCTGGAGTTCTGAAACTGTCTGCTAGCTGAATTTCAGAATCTCTTTCCATGTCTGGAAAGTTCTCTTTCATAATCTCATGGAAAAGTGACTCTGTGCCTTGTGAAGCCACTTCGTCACTTTTGGGGATCCCTATAAGACAAATATTATCTTTCTTCAAATTATCCCAAAGCTCTCTGAGAGAGTGATCTGTTTTTGCCCTCCATTTCTCTTCCTCTTTGAGAGTTTGGGAGCGTTCGAATGCTTTGTCTTCAATGTCAGAAATACTTTCTTCTGCTTGCTCCATTCTGTTATTGAGGGATTTGACTGTGTTTCTCAGATCTTTGAGGGATGCAACTTCTTGTTTCAATGTGTCAAAATCTTTGGTCATTTGGTCTTTGAATTCGTTGAATTCTTGAGGTATCTTTTGGGTTACTGCTTGGAATTCTAGTTCGATCTTATTTGCTATCCAGATTCTGAATTCGATTTCTGACATCTCAGCTATTTGTTTGTGCATCGGATCTTGTGCTGATCAATGGTGCCTGCCCCATTGATCCTTGGGGGAGTTGATCTACCCTGGTTATTCATATTGCCAGAGTTTATTTTTTGATTTCGCCTCATGATTGTTTTTTCACCATTTCCTCTAGCTGTCCTCAGATTTGGGGAGGTGCCTCTCCAAGATTAGACCCCAGTGGGATCACTCTATTGTTGCTGGATCTTTGTAGGGAGTGACCCTGTGTAGCTCCTCTGGGGCTGCCCCAGCCAGGGAGTTCTGGTTGTGGGAGCAGCTCTGGATTGTGACACACTGGAATCCAGCAACATGGCAGGGGCTGGGGGTACACACGGTTCTCAGAGTGCTTGGCGCCCAGTGACTTTGGCTCAGAGAGCTCAAGGCTCTAGCAGTCTCTGGCCAGGATAAGGGCTCTGCACAGAGGCAGGAGGGCTCTGGAGGGTACGCAGCTTCCAGAGTCCCTGGCCAGACGAGCAGGCCAGTGTGGAGGCAGGGAGGGTACAGGAGGGAGGACACGGGGTTGTGCGGCTACCGGAGTTCCTGGTCAGGGTTTGCAGAGGCCCAGTGGGTACAGCTCTTACCAGGGTGTGTGCAGGGGCAGATTGCTGATCGTGGTGCAGCTCTTATGGAGGTCTGGGTGCTGATCACTGATTGTGTGCAGCTCTTATGAAGGTCCAGGCACTGGTAGCCAATCATGCGCAGCTCTTATGGAGTTCCGGGCGCCGCTACATGTGGTGTTTTTACGTTCTTGAGATAGTTCATATAGGATACTGGTCTTCATTTACAACCACCTTGCTATTACACAACCCAGCAATTCTGCTCCTAGATGTTTACCACATATGCGACGTGACAGTGACAGAGGCACTTACATCATGCATGGACTCAGGGCTTCACCAAATTTTTAATTGCCTCATTTTTTCTTAAATTTATTTCAAAAGGAAAATCTGTACCACAGGTCCTATGGGAAACCAGTACCACTTGTTAGACATGGCAGGTGGCAGTAGAAATTAATACAACGAAATGAAAACATTTATCATTATATTCTAAATACAGATTATTAAATGCCAAAGCTTCCACATTACAAAGTAGGGTAAACAAGTATTCGAACGGTGTTAACAACCTACCAGCGTGAAATGGAGATATTCTCCTTGATGGATTCAGCAAAATTAGAAATGACAAGGACTCTCCAATTCAGAGTAAGTGAACTCTAGAGTAGTGAAAATCACAATAGGGTTGGTTATCTGTGACCGGGATTCCTGAGTCTTAGGATGTCCCATGCACTAGATGTGTGGCCTTATAAAAATCACTCAGTTTCTTCATGAGTAAGAATAATCCTACTATCTTCTTGAAATTACAGAGTCAAATACAATCATGCAATTCAATGTAGTTTACAACACAGTGAGGAATTATTAGCATAAAAAGGTGTATATTGAGTGACAACAGCACTTTGAAACCAGAATTTCTAGGTTTTAATCCTCATTCTGCCACTGACTAGCTCTATGAACTTGCCTTAGTTTTCCTATCTATAAAATGGGTATGAAAACATGACAGCTTATATGATTATTGTTAGGCTTGAGTTAACACATGGGAGAGACTTATAACCAGACTTAGAGAAATCAAGTATTGAAGAACTATAAACAAAACAAAAATCTCTAGGAGTTCAGATTATTATTTTTCTGCTCTCCTCAGTGTTTGTAGGAGGTAGTCTTTAAACTTGCTGAAAATCTCAAAAGAAAGGCATTAGGATAGAATAAGAGCCAGACCCCAGGTAACAACCAGCCAGACTCAGAAGTTTCTACTGTGAGGTAGATAGAAAATACCAGTGCTCCCTGAGGCTAGAGGAAGGAAGACATGTTATCTCTGCTTTACTGTACTGCTCCCCAATAAACTGGGTAAAGGACTACTGTCCACCTCCTGTGAGGTCCATTTAGTTTACAAAAGACTGAGCAAGTCTGGGAATATGGAAAAGAGGCCACGGGAGTGGTGTAGCTCAGAACCAGAGGTGCCTGCAACCTGCCCTCTTTACTTTATATTCCCTTCCTTACCTGCCACAGTCTTCCCTGGACTTAGATGTTCAGCTTGCACAGTCCTGGCCCCAGCAGCTGGTGAGAGTGAGGGGGTGAACCTGCCCAAAGGGAACGCAATGCCAGCCCTTATAAGGCCAGAAGCAAGTTCCCCATACTTTACCGCTAAAACTATTTTGAGCGTGAGAATTAATGCCGAGGCTTTTTTAACACAGAGTTCTTCTGCCTCTTTTGTGAGTAAATGATGATTTTCTCAGGATGAACGATTCCTGCCTAATGGACCTCTTAGGAACAGTAAGAGATGCATTTGGACCCAGAGGTGATTATATTCTCAATTACTGTCACTCTTCAGAAAAAGAGAGAGGAGAGACGTCCCATTCACCACTTCTAGTTCTGTGACACTAACCTGTGACAGCATGGAGAAACCACCAAACCATCCCCTCTTTTTCTCCTCTTCCCCAGGGAGCATCCTGACCAGACCAGGACTGGCTTCAACAGTGAGAATCTTCTGCTTCGGGGCTGCACCATCAGAAACACCGAGGTGGCTGTTGGCATTGTCGTCTATGCAGGTCATTGTCTCTGGGTGGTTTCTTTTGTCCAAACTTCCCTTTATCCTTTCTCCTTTATCCCCTCTTCCAAATCCATCTTTAGGCAGTGGGAACTCATAACAGTTCAAAGGAGTAGAGTCATGTAACTTTCCATTTCTCAGCTCAGCAAATGAGACTGACGATCACAATGGTTCACTCAGTCCACAGGAGACATTGTGAGATTCCAAGTTGACATCACTCACCTGAAAAAGATGAGGAGAGGGGAGCACATTCATTCACTCTAATGGTTTCGTGATACTAACTAAATGCAGGATGAAGAAGTATCTCCTTGAGCCTGTGGCATAACCTCACCAAACTGAACAACTTCACCTTTTGTGCTTCAATTTCCTCATTTGTACAGAGGGAAGACTATTTGTATCTGCCTCATAGAATATGCATGAGGATGAAACCACCCGACATAGGGAAAGCTCCCACACTGTCTATAGCAAAGTGAGGGCTCAATGGGTTTTAGTTGCTGGTTTTGCAGTTAAATATTTACTATTATCTTTATTTTATGGCTCCAGATATGGAAGCCTACCTCTCCTTCACACCTTTATTATGCTTTTTAATGAATAAAAGGTAAAAAAATCTCATACTAAAATCTAAAGTCTTGGAGGGACTGTTATATCATCTAATGCCAGCACTTTGCAGATGTTTAACAGATAAAATGAAGAACTGAAGATTTCCTCCACTGCAGACGAAATGCAGTCTCTCTGGAGCATCTGCTGAAACTGAAAGACTCAAACATGTTTCTCTCTGAGTCTTCCACTCACTGGGACACTTTGGAATACTTTTCTTGTTTAGATGCTGTTAAGGTTTTGTTGTATTTGTTGTTATTTATTTAGTTCAGTATGCTTTAGTCCGAGTAGAATCCCACTATTGATGGATATAACCCATGTACCCTAAGATTCACTTCTGAGGATCAAGAAAGGAAAACTGACAGGTCTTTTAATATGTATACCATGGAATACTATTCAGCCATTAAAAAAAATGGAGACTTTACATCTTTCGTATTAACCTGGATGGACGTGGAAGACATTATTCTTAGTAAAGCATCACAAAAATGGAGAAGCATGAATCCTATGTACTCAATCTTGATATGAGGACAATTAATGACAATTAAGGTTATGGGGGGGGAAGCAGAAAGAGGGATGGAGGGAGGAGGGTGGGGCCTTAGTGTGTGTCACACTTTATGGGGGCAAGACATGATTGCAAGAGGGACTTTACCTAACAATTGCAATCAGTGTAACTGGCTTATTGTACCCTCAATGAATCCCCAACAATAAAAAAAAAAAAAATAATGCCACAGTTTCTCTAGATTTCCCTAATTTGTGGGAGGTGGATTATATTTCTCAGTTTAGGTGACTTCTTCTAAGGGTCTTTAGCAATGGAGTTCAATGCCATCTGATAGACCTACCAAACACACATGCACACATAAGTTTAAGAACTTTGCTTCTCTGCCTGAGCAGAGACAAAGAAGAAATGCCAGGTGGGTGACCTGAGTGCTGTATAAGGAGCAGATTTAGACAGGGAGGCAGGCCACCTATGGTAAAATACACTCACATTCTGCATGTCTTGAGAAAGTTAAACTTTCGATGTAAGAGGGAGGGACTACTAATTCCTATCTTGTAGAGTTATAAGGTTCAAATAAGATTATCTATGAAAAGGGCCTACCAATGCCTCAAATATGGCTCTCAAGTATGTGAGCAAACATAACATACTGTTTTTAGTGTTATCTGGAGTGGATTTTCTGGACCTTGTCACTCTTGTGTTTTGGTCCAGATTGTTCTTTGTGGCCAGCAGATGTCCTGTACAATATTTTAGCAGCATCCCATGGCCTCTGCTCACTCAATGCATTACCCCCACCTCCCACTCCAAGCTAGGATAACCAAAAATTTCTCAAGACATTGTCAAACATCCCCTGAGGAGCAAAACCACACCTGCTTGAGATCAATTGGTCCAGAGTTACCATTTCTCCCTTGATATTGTCAGTGGACAAAATAGCAGAACCTCAGGCTCAGAGACCCAAAAAGGCCAAGTTGAGTTTCTAGAAGAAAAAGATCCAATGTAGAAGTCTGTGTAACTTACAACAAACATTTTCTGAGCCCCTATTGTGACTCAGACACTAATTTAGATATTTTGTGTGTATTGATTTCCTTCTACACACACATAATCATTATCTCTCATTTTTCAGAGGAACTGATGTACAAAGGGATTCATTCACCCAAGGTCACATATGCCTTAAGAATAAGTGTCTGTATCCTCAGATCAAGCATCTGCAGAGCTGAGCTCTGCCTGACCCTAGAGCCCACATTCTAACCACTATACCATCCTCCCTTTCCCTTGAATTCAACTCTTGCCAAAAAACAGAGGGTCTCAGATGGTAAGGAGAAAGTGGGTAGAGTAGTCCCAGGACCTCTCATATAGAGCAAGCCTAAGAGGCAGGCACAGAGGCTACTGGCCCATCAGTGCAGTTGGTCTTTGCCCATATTCTTCTGGAATCCCCTTGAACTGCAGCTACTTGAGTCTAATTTTAAGTCCTAGAGTTTATTTACTCCTACTCTTTGTTTGCTATTTAAATCCACTAGGCAACCAGCTAAACTGGCACTAGAGCCATTTGCTTCTAGAGCTGACCTACTTATTAGTTTCCTTTAATTTTGCACAGAAAACATGTGACTTTTTTTTTTTTTGACTGCTAAGGAGTACAGCACAGTAGTAAAATTCAACAGCCCCCCCAAAAGAGGCTCTGTCTAAAGACAAAGTCTCAGTTTGACTCTTAGCTTTTGGCCATGTGGCCTTAGGTACCATGAATTGGTGGAAGGAGAAACTGGGAATCAGAATCTTGGATTCCTGCTGTGATTATGATATACTAATTTATTCTTTCACTTTGGGCTGATCCTTTTTACTTTCTGGTCCTCAGTTTCCCCAACTGGGAAAGGACGTGACTATGAGAGATTAGTAGTTTTGAAACTTTGTCAAATAACCAATGTTATGCAGAACTCCAACACAGGAGTGGAGCTGCTCAAAGTTCATGCTGGGGTGGGGCCTTTGGTCCCTACTAGTCTTGCACAGCCAAAGAATCAAGTATGGAAAATATGGGTCCCAGGCATTCTCCTACACAGGACCTTTACATATACAATTCCCCCAGCTTAAAACTCTCAGCTCCTAACTTCTCTCTGTCCTTTTAGGTTCCCTTTAAATGTCATCTCCTTGAAGAAACCTTCCCTGAGCACTCTCTCTAACACTATCTCTCATCTGCCTGGCCTTTTGTTTACTGTTTATTATTTATTTCATGGGACTGTATCTTCACCAAAATCTGCCTCTCTGTTATATCCCAACATTAGCCCATAACAGCCAGAACGGCACCTTTGTACAAATTAGAAGATAGCTCTTCCTCAAGGCAGCTTACTATCATTTGTCGGAAAGTTGTCATAATAAACTTTCAAATCTTTGACAACTTCAAAACAATCCATGCACGGTAGCTCTGTCATGCCCACCATGTCCCTAGCAGTAGGGGATACTCAAGGAGCACCTGCTGACAAATTGTGTGAAGCCTGCTCCCAGAGGCAAGAGCAGTTCAGGTTAAAGAAGGATGCCTCTCTTTTGCCATACGCTCCTGTGAGAGGAGCCAAGGATATGGTCTAAAACAGAGGGGAACAGAAACCAAGGAACTCATTTCTTCATTTTCTCCCAAAGGCCATGAGACAAAAGCCATGCTGAATAACAGCGGCCCCCGCTACAAACGCAGCAAGATTGAGCGGCGCATGAACACAGACATCTTCTTCTGCATCGGGATCCTCTTCCTCATGTGCCTCATTGGAGCCATAGGTATGGAATGTTCTGGAAAGAACAAGAACACAGTAATCGTCTATTTCTTTGGGCAGGTTGCTCCAATTCTCTTAAGACTCAGTTTCGCAGCCTATAAAATAGGACAAATGAAAAATAAAGCCTACTCCGCCTACTTTATCATGATGCTAATGACATAAAAAGGCAAGTGGAAATCTCTCCTGAAAATACTGTGTGCTCTTTAAATATTAGGAATATCATCCATCATTTATTTGTTCAAGAAATATTGGCAGCACCCAGGCACTGTCTTAGCATGAAAGAATAAGAAGATGAACCAGTCACAGGACCAGTCCTCAAAGAGCTTATATTATAGTCCACCAAGGACTCAGACATGGGAAGAGGCAGAGCAGTGTAGTCTGTCCGGCTACATGGAAGGCTGCACATGGGAACTGTATTGGTTTCCTGTGCTGCTGTAAGACATTAACACACACATCAAATCATTCAAAACAACACAAATTTATTGTTACCACTCTGAAGGTCCAAAATCAAGATATCAGCAGGTTAAAGTCAAGATATCAGCAGGTCTGGTTTCTTCTGAAGGCTCTGGTGAAAGAATTTGTTCCTTGTCTTTTTCAGCTTCTAGTACTTGCCAGAACTGCTTGTTCTGAGGCTCCTTGCCCCATTTTCAGAGTTTACCCCTCTGATCTCTGCTCACATTTCCTCCTTCTTGTCTGCAGCGGCCACAACCACAAGGATGCTTGTGATTATATCGTCTGACTGATTTCTTTATTTTCCATCCAGTTAATCCAGGAAACTCAAAACCAATGACTCAATTATATCTGCAAAGTCCTTTTTGCCATATAAAATAGAATATTCACAGGGCCAGAGATTAGGATGTATTTAGGAGTTGAGGGGATTATTCTGCCTACTACCGGCCTTATGGGAGCATCAACCAGGGGAGTCTTTATTGAAGACACAGCTGCTGGCTCTGTGGGAACATGGCAGAGGCACTTGCCTGAGGAGCCAGGTGGTAGGTTCACGTTTAGAAGCAGAATAGGGCAAGCAGAAGTGAGGAGAGAGTGAGAAAGAGGCCCCCTCTTGGCCCCACGGACAGCATGAGAGAGCACAGAGGAAAAGGAGAATCATTTTGTGGAGCAGTTGGTGTCAAGAGAAGAGTAAGACCAAAGATGGAGACCTCAGCATAATAGGAGGTAGAGATGGATGTGATCTGGAGCCGTTTAAGCTGATCCTTAGAGTGTAGGCAAAGAGGGGTCCTCACTGGAGCTCTGGCCCCTTTTTCCCCTTTACAGCTTAACTCTAAGGATGGTTCTCTGGATGGTAAAGGGGACCCCTAAAACAGCCCCAGGGACAGTCAAGAGGAAAAACTCATGTGCTGAGTCCAGAACCCTATGCTGGCCCCAGACAAATTCACAGCAGTGGTGTTTGCTTTCTAATTGCCTTAGAAATTGTAGCCTTAAAGAAAAAAAAAAAAGAAAGAAAGAAAGAAAAGAAATTGTAGCCATTGATATTGTTAAAAAAGAAAGATAGCATCTGAAGGCTAAGAGCTTCCAGGGGCTCAGAGAGATTTTTTTATGCAACTACAATGAAGATGGTGGGATTTAGTCTTGTGGGTGGCCTGTAATTTTTTTTTTTTTTTTTTATTGTTGGGGATTCATTGAGGGTACAATAAGTCAGGTTACACTGATTGCAATTGTTAGGTAAAGTCCCTCTTGCAATCATGTCTTGCCCCCATAAAGTGTGACACACACCAAGGCCCCACCCCCCTCCCTCCGTCCCTCTATCTGTTTCCCCCCCATTAATGTGCTCTCCAGATATGTCTAATAGCAGCCCACTTGAGGGTGGCTCACAACTGTAAGAAGAGCCCCTGGGAAGCACCGAGAAAACTGTTGCCCCACCCTATCCCCACTCTGCACGTTCACCCATGTGGCCACCTCTGCATCCCCAGAGACTCCACAGCAACTCTTGCCTCTGCTTCAGGACAGATTTTTCAGCGCATCAGAGCTAAAAGGGCATTTGAGATTATCTCAGTGTGTTTCCAGAGATAGGAAATTAATGATTAAAAGGTTGCAGAGTGAGATATGACACAGCAAATCAGAATTGGCTTGGCAGATTCCCCAAAGTAATAAAGAAAGCAAGTTCATAGGGAGGGGCAGAATTCTTTTCTTTCTGAGAATAATAACTCTTACATCCAACAGGACTCTTTTGGCATCTAATTAAAGTAAAGCCCCGTGGGAGGTAAAAGATCTCCAATGAACCATCCCATGGCTCTTGACTACATGTTTACTTTGATTTTGTAAACATTATGTTCCTTCTTTCCTTGCCCAGAGTGTTCTCTTCCTGACCACCCAACACTTGCCTGGGCTTCAGGACCCCTCAAGTCCTCCATCTTCATGCAGCCTTCTCTGGCTTTTTCTGTACTCTTATCTTGCTCCTCTGGAGCAAGAGTGGCCTCTAAGGCCACTGGTTCTTAGTCAGTTGCTCTAGAATATTACTTTCAAATGCCTTCGTGTCAGTAAGTCTCCGTTTTTCCAACCTCCTGTTCCCTATGCATTTTATTCCCAATAGTTCTTACCCTGAAGCTAAGAACATTTCACACATTAGATCATTCTATTCTCACAATAATCCTATATAGAAAATATTATTACTAATTAAAGACAAAAACACTGAGGTTCATCACTTCTATAGCAGATGCTGGATGAACTTCATCTTACATAATCCTCAGATAATGGATATTGTTATCCCCTTTGCAGATAAGGAAATGGAGAGTTCAGGCTCCATCTGGTGTTTTTCTAATAGGCTCTCCATAACATTTCAGGTTCTGTATAGCAGCTCTCACACTGCATGAGGTTTGCCCCTCTATGTCTGGCTCCCTAATGGAAGGGAACACCTCAAGGACAAGAACTAGGAGTGCCTCTTCTTTGAATTAAGAAATGTTGGCTAGAGGGAGGGGTGAATATGTAAACAAAGGTGGATGGATAAATGTGTAGATAGGTGGGTGGACAGATAGATGGATGGGTGGATGGATGGATGGATGGATGGATAGGTGGATGGGTGAGTGAATGGATGAATGGGTGGATAGATTGGAAGATGGGTATTGGATGGGAGAAGGGAAATTGGGGGACAAATCTGTCAGCATTCCCCAGCCATGCACTTCCCACCATATAATTTTTAAAAGTACATGTCCCTTTCTCTTTCCAACAGAACTCCATCCAAACATAAATAATCCCCATGCCAATTTCCTCTTGTAAAATAGATTTAATGCCCAGGGATAGAAACACAGGGCATATGAAGGACAACTTTAGAGCTAAATGAATACACAAGCACATATATATACCCACCGAGCTACGTCATATGGAAGAAGGCTGAGTCCTCCAAAGCATACTCACTTCTTGGAATGGGTCAAGGACTGATGTAATTGACCAAACTCAGAACTAAGTGGAGATTCTATCTCATCCCTGGTTTTGCCTCCTCTCAGGTCACAGCCTCTGGAATGGGAGCTTTGAAGAGCACCCTCCCTTTGATGTTCCAGATACCAATGGCAGCTTCCTTCCCCTTGCCCTTGAGGGTGTCTACATGTTCCTCACAATGATCATCCTGCTTCAGGTAGGAAGCCTAACTAGAGGCTCCCTCCCAGCTCAGTCACTAACAACCAGTGGTGAGTGCCTACCTCACACCAGACACTGCTGGGTCAAGAAGGCATACTGCTTTTCCCTAAGAATTCCTAAGGAGACTTGCAGTCATTGACCTTTAATTTCTGAGAGGAAGTCTACCCTGTGATTGGGTAAATGGCTGTCTTCTACCTGCCAGGAGGGTTCTGCAGTGGGAAACTGCCTGGTCTCTGATTCAGTGGGAATCCATCTCTCCCCAGGTGCTCATCCCGATCTCTCTGTATGTGTCCATTGAGCTGGTGAAGCTTGGGCAAGTATTCTTCCTGCACAATGACCTTGACCTGTATGATGAAGAGACCGATTCATCCATTCAATGTCGAGCCCTCAACATCACTGAGGACCTGGGTCAGATCCAGTACATCTTCTCAGACAAGACAGGGACGCTGACAGAGAACAAAATGGTGTTTCGGCGTTGCACCATCATGGGCAGCGAGTATTCTCACCAAGAAAATGGTATGAGGGCTCCAAAGGCCTCCGTCCCTCTTCCTAAAAGAAACATTTAGCTCTCTTGAGAGAACAGGAGATGACAGACACAATCCTGGCTCCCCAAAGAGGCTGTGTGGCATTTTGGCAAGTTGCTTCTTGTATCCCTGTGGTCCTCCTTGTCACTGATCAGTGCTATTCCTACCATCTGTTCACAAAGGCTAGAAAGCAATCCCATACATGGTGCACCCCCAGTTGATCTTTACCTGGTACCATACCAAAAATCCAGGTAGGGTTTTTACCTATGAGCAATGGATTGGAAACATTTCCCAATTATGTGCCAATCATACAACTAAGGTTTAGGAATTTCTCGGTTTACCTTACCAGACATGTCAAAACAGGTCTAGGCACACACTCAGGTATGACAGATCCAGAAAATGATTTCCCTGAGGCAGTTTTGCATTTGGGTCATAGGGCTGTCAGATGCCTAGACTTGTTATCTGTAGGTGGCCATAATAATAAAGATGGCCTAATTCCCTCAGCCACATACACACATACACACACACACTTTCTAACTAAGTTCTGTAACTCAGAAAACTTAGTTCTCTCTTAGAGATCAACATTCATACTTTTGGGTAAAAAGGATGGAGAAAGAGAGAGGAGGGAGTATTATAGACTTCCCTATCCCTTTTCCCATGGTGACAGTTGACTATTTATGTGGAAGCTCCTAATCTCTTCTTAATAATGATAACAGCTACAACTACGAGGACTTAGAGTATCCTAATCACTTTAACACATTATATCATTATATCTTCAAGACAACACAGTGAGTTAGGTGTTTTTTAAGAAACCCTAATTGAGGAAATAGAAACTTGGGTTAAGTCAAAGCTCAAAAATCACAGAATTCGTAGGCAGTAGAGCCAGGATTTAAATCTGCAGGACTTAGTTGCATCCATCTCTCCCTAGTCTCAGTAGCCCCATTGCCAGTTTTCCAGAGCAGCTTCACCCAGTGCTCTTGCCTGGCCCCAAGTCAAGGGTCACCCAACCATGGTCTGACCAACTTCCAACTGGTGCAATAACAGGACTCCTTTCTTGCAGCCAAGCGACTGGAGACCCCAAAGGAGATGGATACAGACAGTGAAGAGTGGACCCAATACCAATGCCTGTCCTTCCCAGCCAGATGGGCCCAGGGCCCAGCAACTATGAGAGGCCAAAAAAGTGCCCAGCCTCTGAGGAGGTGCCAGAGTGCCCGTGTGCCCATCCAGGGCCACTCCCGACAGAGATCCATGGGGCATTATGAAAACTCACAGCCCCCTGTGGCCTTCAGCAGTTCCATAGTAAGTCCCTGCCTTTTCCTCATTAAACATCAAGTATTCTGTGGTGGGAAGAGATGGGAAAGGACTCTGGGATGTGGAACAGAAAAGATTGTACAAACCCTCGAGAGCTCTCGAAATGGTACTCTTAGTCTTGTATAAAGTCCACGTGTGTGCTTTCTTAGCATAAGCAATATTTGTTCATTTGAAATACTCAATGTTTAGAAATCAGGATATTTTATGTAAATGTATAGATTTCTGGCTTCTCTTTAAAAAATGGAGTTGCAAAAATACTACACACTAAGCCAGCATTTCCTCAGGCCAATAATCGGATTGAATTGCGGAGTCCACACCACTTAGACTGGGTGTGCCATGTTCACTTTTTCATGGCCTCTTCCCCACCACCTTCTCTGTTTATCCCACCTCTGAGCTGAGAGCCATTAGCATGTTAGTTATGCATTTTTTTAATCATATAAGTAAGACCTGGCTCATGCCTATAACCCAAGCACTTTGGGAGGCTGAGGTAGGAGGATCACTTGAGGCCAGGGATTCAAAAGTAGCCTAAGCAACATAGGTACATACAGATTAGCACACACTTGTAGTCCTAGGTACTCAGGAGACTGAGGCAAGAGAATCATTCAAGCCCAGGAGTTCAAGGCACCAGTGAGCTACTATTGTGCCACTGTACTCCAGTCTGGGCAACAGAGCAAGACCTTGAGAGAGAGGGGGAAAGATTATACAATTAAGAGAGATGAGAAATACTTGTTATGCCCATCTTTCTACAAAGTAGAAAAACAGAAGATAAATCTGTAGGGTTTATGTTTAAAGAAAAATGGGAGAATATGCTTTTTGCTGATAATAAAAAATTAGTCTTCAATAGTTATAAAGCAAATAATATCTATGTCAAAATTATCCAGCTGTGTCATTACCTTAGGTTAACTACTTGGCCCTTATGGGCATTCAAGTTTGTGAATTTGATTTGGGACTTTCTGCGTCCTTTCATGTTTGATCCATTAAGACAGCCATCTGCAAACATCAATTAACAAGTGAAGAAGCCAAGCTCCTCCCCTGATAATAACACAGCATTCCTCAGAAGTCAAGGCCAAAACTAGACCTTCTGGCTACTGTCCTATTCCTCTTTCTTATGAATATGCTCTTTCTCCAGAGAACGTAAGAATACATCATCTGGAATTCATGCACTTGCAGAAAAGGCCACAGGGAGCCCCATTTATCTTGAGCAAAAGACACATACTAACATAAGGGAACTAGATTATAAAAATGATCCTTTTAGCCAATTTTCTTTAATTCTTTTGTTTTGAATACACACAAAAAAAAAACTATATATGTTAAACATTATTTGCAATCATGGTACATATCAATTGTAGGTGCCAGGGTTTTTTTTTAACTTGGCATGCCATGAAAAGAATTTTTTATATTGGTACTTGTATTTATAACCCCAGACTGTGTTTTCTGACTATGATAAAGAAAAATGATGTAAGTCTGTGTTCTGAGTTGTTACTCATCTAATGCTGGATGAGTACAAAGTTAACTTTCTTGTGTTATTGTCATGCACACAAATGCAGCATTAGCAAGGATAAAACAAGCACAGTGTGTTAAGACACACAATCCTCATAAACAACACAAGTGGAATGATACCTAGATGCCTTTGGGAAGACTCATGGGATTTTTTTCCTTTTTGATTTTCCCAAGTGAGGTAACAACAGGACATGTCTATTATCAAGACTTTCTCTTTGTTAATTGAATTCACCCCCCTAGGAACAGAAAGTACTTCCCCCAGCTCTCTTCCTATATATTTTTTAAAGAACTTTCCTGAATTCTTATTAGGCATAGATTCCATATGTCTTTTTGCACCTTCCAGTTCTAGGCATCACTAGTATCCCATGTGCCTGAGAATGTCTTTCCCCAGAACATGGGAAAGAGAAAGGAAGCTTTCCTTTGTGTATCTCAGATAAGACACACCAATTCACAGCCCCTTGTTCAGCTTGAAAAATCTCCAAAGCCCTGAAAAACCACCTTCCTGAAGCAGGCAGTGTAACTAGTATGCAGGGCCCATCACTGATAGTAGGTGAGAGGGACACACCTGTCCTGGAGATGTTTCCAGATTCTGAATGTCCTCATCCTGCTCCGGGTTGCAATTCCAAAGGCGAGTTCTGACAAAGTTCATTCAGGAGCAATAAGGAAACCACACTAGACCCAATTCTTGCTGCCTGGGCAGGTGGAGAAGGTGACCTGTTCTTTTTATGAACAGCTAAGTATACTGTTCTATAATCTGGTCACTTGAAAATATGAGGTTAGTAGGACAATAGCATCCTTGGGTAGTTGATAGGGAGGGCACTGGCCTAAAAGTCAGGAAACGTAGGTTCTGATTTTAGCCCTGCTATTGGCTTGCTGGGTAACCTTAAGCACATGTTAACCCTCTTTCTAACTCTCTTCCATCAACTGAAAATATTCATTCTTTACTTAAGATTCTTACCAAGAGTTCTAAAGATCAAATAATATCTGCTAGATCCCTTCAAGCTATAAATTAGGCACATTTGGTAATCCAAAGCCCCAGGCTCTCATCTTAACTGCCCCATGTGTTATCTCTGTGTCTGTGGTGAACTTACTGAACTGGAAGCCTCAACTTCCCCATTGTTAAAATGAACATGATCGTTCAGGCTCATAAGTTTATTTTGAGGATTTGATCTTAAAATCATGTGTTCTGGGTAGACAGATACTGAATAGAAGTTGTAAATGATCTTTCTAAAGGGAAACTGTCTGTCTTGAATAAATGTTTACATATCAACATCATGGAGGGCAATGGGGAGTTTTCATAGAATTTAACTATTGAGCTCTCTCCCCTGAGATGATGGTATATTTGGTCTAGGATAGGGTCTGGGCATTCTTATTTTTATTCCTGATGATTCTAGTGGACAGACAAGATTGAGAAGCTCTTCAAGCAGACCATTGCCCTCCAGGAAACAGTCTTCATTTGGCTCATATAGGTTCTTTCTACAGCTTGGAAGGCATTAGCTGAAGGGTGTGATTTATGCCACATAAGGGCTCTCATGCCAGCTCATCAATTTCCTCTGGATGCAGCCAGATCCTTAAAGTAATCCCTAGACAGCTTCTGTGGCAGCCCCTGCAGGGTCCCTCAGCTCCCACTCCCACCCACCCTTGGCAGGCCCTAAGCTTGCCCCTCTCACACCTGCCTCCCACCTGCTGCCACCTGCCTGTCTGGCATCAGTTTTGGCCTCATCATCTCTTGGAACCACCAGTGCTTTACCTTTCCTTTGTGAACTCAGACAGAACTTGCCTTTGAAATCCCCAGGGAGCATTCAATCACATTCTAAAGAAATCATCCTTGGCTCAAAAATAAAACAAGAATGAACAAAAGCAATAACAATGAAATTCATGGGGTTTTTTTTCTTTTACTGTAAAAAATAAGGAAGTATCAGTGATTACCACCTAATCGCCTGCTGTAAACTCTGTGGCTTTGAGGTGGGAGTAATATCCTTATAAAAATGACGAGTTCTGGGCCAGTGTTTAATAGTACTGGCCGATGGAAAATGAAATGCTTTTTTTTTTATTCCTCATCTGTAAGCAGCCAAGATTTGGTTTAAAAGTGTCACGTAGAGAATGTTTTTCAGAACCATCGGGCCAAAGAGTATCTTTCTAATTGTAAACTTGGCACTGGGGCCAGCTAGACTCCCCCAAACTTCTCCCCTGCTCCTGTCTATGAATATTCATCCCTTCCCCCTGAAGAAAATGCGATAAAGAGGAGCAAAGGTGGTATTCTTGGACTTCTGCCTCCTTTCCCTAGCCTTGGCCTTCCTTTCCTTCTTTGGAAGAGATTTATGCAGCACTCCCAGTCTGCTCCAGATTGGCGGGACAGCCCACGTGCTCACACTCCCACTGTAATGTTAGATAAGAGCCCCAATTCAATCAGCCAACCATACAAAATCTTTCTGGAAATTATGGAACGACACAGGGAAATAACAGGTGAGACCTATTTCTGCTTCTCCTGGTCCCCAGTGTCCCAAATGGGAGTGGAGGGTTCAGCTGCAGTGACACTGTCCACAAGAAGTGGGGTCTGGCAAGATCTGGGAAACTCCCTTCTTTCTCTGGGCCATTCATGGACTTATGTCCCATTTGAGAACATCTTACCCTAACAGAGTGCTTCTACATAAGTGAAAATGTGCTAACATTGGCCTATTCTCGTTCTTTATCCAAACCAAATACAACCTCAACCCACACAAAAACATCACTACTCTAAGCGACATTTGAGCCTCAGCTCACCAGCAACCAAGAAAATCTTTTTCCAGAATAGTAACACACCATAGAGTTAAGTATATGAAAGGAACCAGAGGCCACGTGATGGGAAGAAAGCATTCCTCACCCACCTTCTCTGTTCCCAACACCTCAGAGACAATCATTACTAATGGGCTCTTGTGTATCCTTCCCAGAGGTGTGCAGAGGCACACGAGTGTGGCATACACGTGAGCACACCCCTTACCACAGATGAATGCGTACCATACACACTGTTTGGGATTTTGCGCTTTTTTTTAACCTAATGAATCTTGGAGAATATCTCCTATGTGTAGACAGACAGACAAGTAGATATTCAATAAAGGGCTTTCTCTTGTTTTCATTAATGGCCGTTAGAATGTGTGGGATAGTTGAAGCATCATCATCTGTTTAAACATGTGTGAGTTTTTTCTGCAGTATTAATTCTTAGAGCATAATGGAAAAATTGGCCAGTATTTTTTGGCCAGTATTATTTTGATTGATTCTTTTGAAAATGTACCAGTTGAGACCCTCACCAACAACAAACAGAAGAATTGGCTTCCTTCCATTTCTTTAGAAGAAACTTTATTTGGTCTGTCAGTCAGTCAGCAAACATTCAGAGAGCAACCACACTATGACATATAATATGCTAGATACTGGGGACACAAAGTCTTATAGAACATTGACCCAGATTTCAAAAGATTAGAGCACAATGAAGGGGCAAGAAGAGCACCAGTGAGTACAGGACTGTGCTGTCCTTGCAAACATGTGTGGGTGTGGACATGCCCTGGGAGTTTAGAAGAGGTGTAGTGACATCATACTGGGCCATAGGGTTGTGGCAGGGGTGGCTTCCTAGAGACCTGGCACCTGAACTGAGTTTTAAGACAAAATAAAATGTTAATCAGAGATACAGCAGACCATCTAGTGGGGAGGAGGTGAGGAGTGCAGGCTGTTGAGGGAGGAAACAACCTATGCAAGGAAGATGGAGAATTGTAGTTCTTAGCAGGAGCTGAAGTGAAAGCTGCAAGCTGGGGAGGGGAGAATGAGGAGATGAAGACACAGTAACTATCCACAGAGGGTATTCTTCCAGGCCTGGGCACCAGGATTCCTGTTTATTTCCAAGGCTGGCTCAACTGCTGCACCCAATCAGTGATGGGTGTAAAATTGGTTGCACCCATATAAACTTGGGTGCATTATTGTTAAAACTGAGAGGAGAATGGCACAATGGGGCATGGCCTATTTTTCCCAGCCTTTCGGGTTGGAACACATCCCAACCAGGAAAGAAATGGGGCAATAGCATAGCCATGTAGCATAGGCCCTTGCTACTCAGTCTGGGGTCCTTGAACCAGCAGCATAAATACCACCTGGGAGCTTATCAAAGAAGCAGATGCTGAGGCCTCGCTCCAGACTTGCTTAATTAGAATCCACATTTTACTAAGAACTCCAGTTCATTCATTCGCACGTTAAAGTTTGGGAGGTGCTGGCATAATGTTTAAGGGTTCAGGCTTTAGCATCAGTCAGAGCTGGATTTAAATCCCCACATATCACGTGTGACTTTGTGACCTTGGACAAGTTACTAAACTTCGATGAGCTTCATTTCCTTCATAATTAAAATGGAATGTTAGTGACTATATCAATGCCATTATGATGATTAGATGATGGACGTGCCCAGCACCTGACTTGGCTGTACTTTCTCAGTAAGTGAACTGTAATGATAGTAATAGGACCCTCGAGCGTATAGTTAGAGCTTGAAAATCACCAATCACCTCCTTCGAAGGGGGTTTGTATGAACTTCAGGTGTTTTACATTAGAAAGACATGCAACCTTTTGGGTATCTAGCTGCCACAAAGTTCTAATTTGAAAACAGGTAGCCCTACAAATTTGTATTTCTTTTTCTTCAAAGAAATAGGTTGGCCAAAGGGCCAGCCATGGGCGAGGACACTGCTTTCTTTCTTAGTGTTCTGAGGCGCACATTCTTAAATGTTAATGGACCATATGAGAAACCAGTGGACTGGAGCTAAAGGAATCATGATGAGCCTTGTCCCACAGGGCAGGTGTTTGGTGACCCAATAAAGTTTAGCTGACATCTGCTTCTGGAACCTGCAGGCTGGGTTGTCTGCCGAGGCTAGAGAGGTAGGCCCTCTGCAGAAAAAAACTTTTCTTTTAATGCATTGCTATATATTAAAGAATACATATATACTCTCTTGGAAGAGAAATGCCAAGAATTAATTAGTAGTGAAATAGAGTCCTGAATAGCAGTCACTCAAGAAATACCTTGAGTGCCTGCAATCTGCCAGGCACCATGGACCCATCAGAGATAATCTGTTCTCACAGCACTTACAGACTCCAGGATAAATGAACATGGAATAAATAAGTGTTAAATAATTTTAACTATGTTGCTATTTAGAAATTCATAATGCATAGTTTAGAGCAAAGCAGTGCATTGTAAGAGGCTGGAAGTCAGGTGGTATGAAAGCTGTCGCAGTTCTGACCCTAAGTCAATATGAAATCTCAAGAAGTTCCCTTACTTCCTCTCTGGCACTCAATTTCATCATCAGAAAAAACAGGGATTTGGCTTTGATGGCCTCCAAGCTTGTTCCCTAACTCTGAGTGAGGGTTAACAGCATCCCATTCATGCACTGCCCCCACCCTCCCAAAAGCAAAAACCTATTCTCTGAAAAAGGAAGATTTCCATAATCCCCTTTATAATCTCATGGACTATATGCTGAGGCTTAAAGATGTGGAAGACCATTCATGGTGTTTGGGATACCAGATACTAAAGACCCTGGCTGGCAGTATGTCTCTAAGTCCACTTCCTTCTCATGACTTGCCTCATGTGGGGGTTAAAAGCATGAATTCTGGAGTCAGACTATCTGGAATCAACTGGAGAAATTCCTCCCACTTACTGTATGACCTTAGGCAAGACACTTAACTTCCCTAGCATCAGTTTCCTCAGATGAAATACAGAGGTCGAGAGGCTGACAGCACTGGACAGACAAGGTTGCTGCAGGGATGCAATGAGATAATGGATGTCCCAGAGAAACAAATACCACACGAACAGCTTCTCACTGCTATAAGAAATGGGTTCAGAGTTCCTAGAGTGAAGCTGGTGAACTGATGGTAAGCGCTAAATAGACCCTAAAACCTGGTTAAAGGAGTTTGCCTTAATAGATCACTAATAAGAAAACATAGCTATTTAACTGTAACCACAGAAAAGAAAAACTTTAGACTAGTAGACCAGGCATCAGAGCTCTGAGTCTGGCTTTACACTGACTCACTGGGTGACATTGGTCAAATCAGCCTATCTCTTTGGGTTTCAATTAAGTTAGGATTAGTTTCATCTCAATTTGGGACTGTGAGAATCTGGCAAGATCATATAAATCTGTGGTCCCTAACTCCCTGCAGTAACAATCTGTGGCCTATTAGGTAAAATGAAGCTTCATCTGTATTTACAGCCACTTCCTGTCACTCATGTCACCACCTGAGTTTTGCCTCCTGTCAGACCAGCAGCGGCATGATCTTCTTTCTCATAGGACTACCAATGCTACTGTAAACTGTGCATGTGAGGGATCTAGGTTGTATGTTGCTTAAGAGAATCTAATCCCTAATGACATGAGATAGAGCTGTGGCGGTGACACTAGCACTGGGACCTTCTAATTGCAGGAAAACGAGCTGCAGGCTCACATTGATTCTGCATTATGGTGAGTTGTATCATTATTTCCTATACATTACAATGTAATAATAATACAGATAAAGTAATGCACTGAAACCATCCTGAAACCATACCCCACCTGCTGGCCCATGGAAAAATTATCTTCCATGAAGCCAGTCCCTGGTGCCAAAGAGGTTGGGGATTGCTGATATAACTGATATTGCCTGGAAAGGTAGGAAGAGTTTCACACATGTGAGCTCCTGTTATGAAAGACTGAATTCTTCTAGGCGTGCTGGCTCACACCTACAATCCTAGCACTTGGAAGGCTGAGGCAGGCGGATCACTTGAGCTTAAGAGTTTGAGACCAGCCTGAGCTAGAGCAAGACCCCATCTCTAAAAATAGCTGGGTGTTGTGGAGAGTGCCAGTGGTCCCAACTACTTGGTAGGCTGAGGCAAGAGAATCACTTGACCCCAAGAGTTTGAGGTTGCTGTGAGCTGTAAGCTACAACACTCTACCCAAGGGTGACAAAGTGAGACTTTGTAAAAAAAAGAAGGAAGGAAGGAAGGAAAGAAGGGAGGGAGGGAGGGAGGGAGGGAGGAAGGAAGGAAGGAAGGAAGGAAGGAAGGAAGGAAGGAAGGAAGGAAGGAAGGAAGGAAGGAAGGAAGGAAGGAAGGAAGAGAAAACCAGGAACTGCACTCAAAGCCAGCGAGGATGGATAACATATGCATTTTTCCCAAGCTTTTCCAAAATGACGACTCCACAGTGTATGGACAGTTCATTATCACTGGTCACAGGTGATGGAAGCAAATGCAGATTTAATGCTGTTTTATTGGCTCTCTTCCTTGTGATGAGTAAACTTTTTTTCTGGAAGTAGTCTTAAGAAAGTATGAACAAGTTGGAATGTGAATGTTGACTCTTGGAGAGAACCCCACTGGACGTGGGAACCCTTGAAGAGTGTGCACCCCACTCTCAAGGGATATATCTGTGTCTTTCCCTCCGTAGCAGCCCCAGCGAGGACAGAATCACGCTTTTGGGAATCACTGCATGTGGCAGTCAGAAAAAACAGTCTGAGGATGCTTTTTCCTGTAGGATATTTTTTTTAATCTCAATTTGGATTCTTATTTGTAAAACTCATTGGCCTTCAGTTTTCAAATGCATGAATCAATCAAGATTCCCTCAGTCTATCTTTTTCAACCATTCATTTTCTTCAAAAATATAATTTATCTGTGAACCCTGAATTCTGACAGAAACTGTCTTCATGAAAGCTTCTCTGCAAAATGTCTTTTGTCACATCTAACTATTGAGAGCTGGTGTGTGTTGAGCGTCTGCTTCAAAAGAAGCTGTAGTTAGAGCTCTAGATGATCCAGCCTCATGGAAAACGCAAACTTTCTATCTTTGAGGCTTTTACCGTATCTCTAGAGAGTTTAAACATGGACATAAGAAAAGTGAATTTAAAATGTAGGTCAAGATGCCAGTGGGGAGGTAGGCAGAGCCCAGGGCTGCTGCTGCCGCTGCCACCACCTCTCTGCTTCATTGCTTCTGGGTCTTTGCGTTCTCACCACCTGGGAGAAGCTGTCAGCACAACAGATCCCTGGGGATGGTGAATAGAGGAGACAGAGTGAGAGAAAATATATAAATAAGCAAACAAATAATAAAAGAAGATATAAGTCAATATGTAGAGAATTCCAAAGGGATGGTTCAAGTGGCAAGTCCTATGTAGAAGTAAAAAATTGGAAACCCATAAGTTATATCCAGCCCAGAGATTTAAAAAGAGAAAAGAAGAATAAAAAGAAAAAAAAAGGGTTATGCATTATCTCTTCTTCATGTTGAAAAATCAGATTTGGCCAACTGAACCAGCATTGGAACATTTCACTTGGCAGAGCTGTTGCCACTCTTCAGACAGAGTAGGACCCAGATCTCGCAGCGCCCCAGCCCCAAATGTCCTCATCTGTTTCATGACCCTCTTCTCTCATTCACCTTACATGACCTACTTCTGTGGACATCCTGAGTTCAAAAACCCGCCATTGTGGTTCAATTAAAAAAAAGAGAGAAAATTAATTGTTGAGAACAATTAAAACATGGCAGAAACATCTGTGTGACTCCGTAAAAAAAAAGAGAGAATTAATTGGATACGATCCATGGACAGGTGGGGTTTCCCATGGTTATTGAATTCCAGCTAGGATTTTGGTAGACAGGAGAGGATGTTTCAAACTAAGATTGATCATAGAGGGAGAGGTGTATCTAGGATGCAATAAACAGAACACACCGGGCCAAGCTGAGAGTCTACGCTGGGAGTGTTGGGAGTGGAGATGCAAACTGAGAAAGAATCTAGATGTCAATGAGCTGATTGTGCTAACAATGGAGATCTTCTGAAGGTGTTTTCAGGTCAAGAGTACCAGGAGGAAAATGGGGTTTTAGGAAGACTGCACTTCACATACATATGAAAAATTAAAAAGAAAAAAGGTGAGAGGCTGCAACATCAGGTAGAGGCTAATGCAGAAACCAGAGATCAAGGGCCAGAGGGTCTGAGCACAGCTGGAGGCAGCAGGAATGGGGAATAAATGGTGGGAAGATACTGGGAGGGAAGAACTGGTAGTTGATGGACAAGTGGGGCTGAGGGGCAAGAAGGAATCAAATAAAAATCAGCAATAAGCAGGCCTGTGGGAGAGGGAACCATGCAGGATATAGACTGCAGTGTGGCGCATATCATCCATTCCCAGCTCCTGCAAAGAATCTGCCAGAGGGGCTTCCTTCCCAGTCCCCTTAGGAGAGGCTCTCACTCAGGCCCTTTGTCTTCCAGGAAAAAGATGTGACTCCAGATAAAAACCTCCTGACCAAGGTTCGAGATGCCGCCCTGTGGCTGGAGTCTTTGTCAGATGGCAGACCTGCCAAACCTTCCTTCTCTACCACCTCCTCCATTGCTGACTTCTTCCTTGCCCTAACCATCTGCAACTCTGTCATGGTGTCCACAACCACTGAGCCCAGGCAGAGGGTAAGGACTGGTGAAGGTTGAGGGTGGAGCGGACACATGATGCCTGGGTCCTGGCCACAGTGTCACATTCCATCACTGTAAGAATTTGAACAGGTCTCTTACCCTCTCTGGGTTTGTTTCCTCATTTTTAAGTAAAATGAATAATGTTATCTATGAGCTCTTTGTGTAGCTTTCAAACTTTGTCTATCTGTCTACAGGGTGGCTATTAAGAGTTAATGTTTACTGAGCACTTAGCTATGTGCCAAGCATTATGCAAAACACTTTACCCGCATTGTCATTTAATTTTCACAGTCCAACAACTCTGTGAGGTACATCCTTGGATTTAGCAAGTAAAAAAGTGATGGCTCAGATAACTTGAGTAATGTAACAAAGGATGTACAATTAAAACATGGCAGAACTGTATTGTGTGACTCTGTAATACTGTGTGACAGTACAGTATACACTGTTACACTGTAATCTGCTTTTACATAGGAGTCCAAAATAATCATTACTGTGATGTTCTTCACAGTAAATAATGCAGCTGGATGGTCATTTATGTAGAATTATATTCTGAAATCTACTAAAAGTAGATTTGTCTTCAATTTTCCACAAACTCTGAGCCAAGCTGCTCCCTTGTGGGGACATTGATGCGAATAAGTATGTGGCACAACTTGTGTCTATGAAACCCAGACAAGAAGGCTCACCCAGGCTCCAAAACACCTCTACCCTAAGTCCCTCATTAAATGGTTGGGTAAACTGCGGCCCATAGACGAGAAGAGATTTTCCCACAATCACTGAAGGCCTGAATATGTGAAATTGCTTTCACATGCTGCAGAAGACAGCTTGATATTATTTCTACTTTCCTCTTTCGTCCACAAGGTCACCATCCCACCCCCAACCAAGGCTTTGGGGATGTCCTTAGAGAAGATTCAGCAGCTCTTCCAAAGGTTGAAGCTTTCAAGCCTCAGCCAATCATTCTCGTCCACTGCACCCTCTGACACAGACCTTGGGGAGAGTCTGGGAGCCAATGCACCCACCACAGACTCAGATGAGAAAGACGATTCGTCTGTGTGCAGTGGAGGCTACTCAACTGATGGCGGCTACAGGAGCAGCGTGTGGGACCAAGGCGACATCCTGGGCTCTGGGTTAGGCGCATCCTTAGAGGAGGTGCTGGAAGCCCCGGCTCCCGGCTTGGCTGGGCCTGAGCTCTGTTATGAGGCTGAGAGCCCTGATGAGGCGGCCCTGGTGCATGCTGCCCATGCCTACAGCTTCACGCTGGTGTCCAGGACACCTGAGCAGGTGACCGTCCGCCTACCCCAGGGCACCTGCCTCACCTTTGACCTCCTCTGTACCCTGGGCTTTGATTCTGTCAGGAAAAGAATGTCTGTGGTTGTAAGGCACCCACTGACTGGGGAGATCATTGTCTACACAAAGGGCGCTGACTCGGTCATCATGGACCTGCTGGAAGACCCAGCCTGCGGTGAGTCCTGTCTCACTGTGGCTTTGGAAACCAAGGGCTGCTTGTGGAATTACAGAGGTAGCATCAATGGTAATCAGGAGCCCAAGTTAAAATGTCACCTGCCCAGTAGGGCCCAGCTAGAATATAGGCCCATAAGACATTCTCCTCAAAGCAAAATCCTTAAAACAGACTGCATTGTACATTTCCTTGACCTGGAGAATCACAGCATCCATTAGCAGGGTAAAGACGATACAGTTTTGTAGCAGAGAAACATATTTACCTTTATTGATTCCAAATTCTAGTTTTCCAAACCCATTTTTTTAAATTTCAGATTAAGTGAATGGCACATGATTAGGTTATATAGTATGCTTTTGTAAGGTTAAGATCCAAGTTGTAGTTGTGTCCTTCGCCCAGGCAGTGTGCAAATTACTCATGCAATTTGGTCCAAACCCATTTGAACATGGATTATCCACACAAAAATTTTTGCACAAGAATGGCCAGTAACCCTAGAGTACACTGTGGTCCTAACTCTTCATTTTGGCAAGAAGCCAATTCAACCTATGAGAGACTTAGGAGAGGTGACACAGCTCAGGCCTGGTTACTCTGAATTTCTGTTCAGAACTTGTTTCATGCTGCCAGAATTCTGCACTGGGCTCAGGGCACTCTGGGTAGCCTCAGGTGTCCTTTATCATCCTTTTCCCCAGCCTCCCCCAGATGGATTTTTACAAACTTACATGGAGCCAAAAAAAGGTTACAAAGTCCCTACATATCAGTGTCCAATTTTGGAGCAGCATGAATGAGTGTGCAGCCGCTTCCTGATTGCTAAAAAGAAGAAGACAGTTATGATTCTCCCAGGATAGTAGATTCTAGCCAAGCTTTAGAATTGCCCAGGCAGCCCTGCACCTCCTGCATTATCATCTGTGGATCAGGGCCAAGAGGTTCATGGGGATTGATTAGTGTTTAGAATGGGAAGAGAGCTAATTAGTTCTCTTTATCCCCAGACTCTGGTAGACAACTAAATTCAATGCTTTTTAGCTAAGGGAACTATCCCTGGGTAGCAGCCATCTGAGCCCCTCTGGAGATGTTTCTTTATTTGCTCTTCATCTGGTGGCAAAACAGATTAGAGATGTTTCCAATAAAAGACACATACACAATGTTGCTCTAAGAATTAAGAAGCAAAACTTTGAATGAGAGCAGGAGAAATAACCTCAGACTTAGTAATATTTATGGTGTTTGGACACTCAACTTGACACTGAGGTTCCTGGCAGCCTGAGTAAGACGATAAAGTCTGGCAAACTGAAGACAAAAAAATGTTAATCTCAGGAGCTGGAGTCCTTGAAAAGAAAATATTGTAAATAGTGTTCAGTAAGAGAAGGTACAAATGAAGACTATGTTTAAGGCACTGGAAAAGAGGAGCACCTAAAAAATGAATCATAGTGCCCATCAGCATTTAAACAAATAATACCATTATTAAAATAAGCCTGGAAAGGATGTTTATGTACATAAAAACAACCTTAGAGTAGTACCATTAGAAAAAATCAGAATTTTGTTCAGTTGCCCCATAATTACTCATTATTAAGTGTTATATTTTTAAACACACCCCCTGAGTGAGGGATTCTTTTACAACTGGAACTTTACCTTGGAAGTGAGAAGAATGTAATCTAAAAATTTGTACCCTCATATAATTTGAAATATAAAATTAAAATAAATTTTACATAAAAGAATCATATTTTTAATTTTACATTAAATGCAGCAGAATGAGGTGTACAGATTCTGACCATTACTACTCTTTCTAAAAATCTCAATCCAATCCTCATTAAATTTAAAAATAAAAATTCTAAAGCCTTTTTCCAAGCTCAGCTTTACAAAGTACTACAATTAATAAGTGATGATACCTATGGCAGCTTAGATAAAGGAAATGATTGTGACTTCAATTCTACACATACACACCAGCCAACCCAGGCTTAAAATTCATACTATAGAATTAGATAGATAAAAGAATTGAAGTTTTAAGAGAAAAAGACAAATTACTTCTGACACAAACTTATGTAGAACTTCACAAAAGGAACTTTGAGCAAGACAGTCAAAGTAGATTTATAGGAAGTGCAAAAAAAAAAAAAAATGTTTTTTCTAAGACCATTTCTTACGTAGAAAAAACCCTAACTCAGCAAACCCAATGTGGTGAAGAACTTAACTAATGTGATCCAGGTCTGAAGCAGTCCTGGGATCCTATTTGTTACAAGAACTGAAGCAGATGACAGAAAAGACAATAGCTAAGACAGAGAGAACAGGTTCTGAAAGCAGGTGGCATCCAGGGCTAGGCTGGTGACACAAAACACCTTAGGTAACAATAATGATTCAAACTTCTTGTCCCCCTGATTCAGCTGGGCTACAACTAGACCTGAGAATCTCTATTATTTAAGTTCCCGTATGCTTTTCCTTCAAACAAGAGGTTGAGAACAGTACCCCCTAGACCACCTACCTTCCTTAAATAGCATTTTTCCCAGCCAGGCTTTTGATGACCAGATAAAGAGAGCAGGCAAGGTAAGGCCTCCTGGAGTTGTAGCTGACAGCCAGGTGAGCGCCTCTGTGATTTTAGGGCCAGCTGTGAAGGGTACTTTTCTGAAGCAATTGTAGTCAGTTGGGAAGATCCTGGGGTGTTGGGGATGGCGATCTCTAAGCATTTGTACATGGCCTAATGGGGACAATGACTATTTGGCAGTGATTGACATTGATTTGGAAAAGAAGCTAAAGAGAACCCAAGCCCGGACCCAAAAGCACCTGGACCTGTATGCAAGAGATGGCCTGCGCACACTATGTATTGCTAAGAAGGTCAGAACAAACTCTTCCACATATGCTTTGAATGTAATTGCTGAATGACCTTAACCCTGCTTCTGTCTTCTGTTTCTTTATAGAAGACCCTTAGAGTTGGTTGTTTTAATATTTTCAAGATTAGCTGTTCTCTAACTTACCACAAAAACCCGTAACTGATAATTTAGCTGGAGCAGAGGTCCCATACCAATGTGGCTTTCTCATTTCCTGCTTTTCATTGTATGTATGATGGGTAACTCATAACATAATTTAAGTTATAATTTTGCCTTCAAAGGATCCTTTTAAAGTTAGTATTATTTGCCTGAACTTAAATTTTGGGACCTTTTTATATTCACCATAGAAATCTAGATTTCTGTTTTCTCTTGCAGGGGTCCTCAAACTTTTTAAACAGGGGGCCAGTTCACTGTCCCTCAGACCATTGGAGGGCTGGATTATAGTTAAAAAAAAAAACTATGAACAAATTCCTATGCACACTGCACATATCTTATTTTGAAGTAAAAAAACAAAACGAGAACAAATAAAATCACACTGCCTCATGTGGCCCACGGGCCGCAGTTTGAGGACCCCTGTAAGAGGATCTGGCAGTCTCCATTTTTTAATTTCTGCATCAGCTACAACTAGGTGGCAGTCATTCCTTTGATGAAGGGTATGTTCTCCTGTGTTCTGCAGTTGGTCGTAGGCCCCACCACTTCCTATTGTTGCCCTTGGTCTGGGTGTAGAGATAGATAGATAGATAGATAGATAGATAGATAGATAGATAGATAGATAGATAGATAGATAGATAGATAGACAGACAGATATATCACCCACCTCATTTTCTGCAGATCTTTGATTTTGCAGCCCCTGCAAGTGAGGTAAGCAGTGAGAGGTGTAAATTACACAACAAGGGCATCTAAAGAGGCACGTAAAATCTAGTAGGGATGACAGCCATCCCTCAGGCTCTTCATCTCTTTTATGGTGCTGAATACAGTAATGAAGTTGAGTACCCACCAGACCCATTTGGGTGTAAGTCTCAGTATCACCACCTTTAGATATGTGACCTTAAGCATATTTCTTTACCTGAGTTTTATCTATAAAATAGTGCTAACCCTCCCTACTGCATGAAGTTGTCATAGAGATAACTAAGGTAACACATATACAATGTTTGGGACAGAATGACTCCTTACTACACTTGATGAATTGGAATTATATCCTTACCACCTTCTACTTTCCATTGAAGTTAGTCATGCATGGTTTGCCTCCCCTAAGATACCACATACTGTGTATTCCTAAAAAGAAAAAGACCTACATTTGTCCCTTTGGTTTCCCCTATAGTACCATTCAGAGGAACTTAAGGAATAACTGATCCTTGGACAAAAGAACCCTTCACTGCTAAAAGAGACAGTATGCACTCATATGCCAGAAGAAGGGTCTGGAAATGCTACAGAACTCCAAGGGAGGAAGAGGTGGCAGCTAGCTGGATTCTGCCAGCTCTAAGGCACCTCCAAGTGTGTGACACCTTGCCTAGTGGGGTGGGTGACAAGCTCTGCAAGATCTGCTGCTGCTTTTCTTTCCAGCCCCATTTCTAAACCTTCTCCACCTTGCTTTCCATCTTTCCACACCTGATCTGTTCAAGGAGTGGAAAGAAAGGCAAGTCCATTGCTGTTTCACAGTCTTTGTACTTGGTCTTCCCCATGATCAACCTCCTCATATCTTTGAATCTTAACTTGAATGTCACCTTGTTAAGGAGACTGAACATGCATAAGAAAGCAGCCCCCATCACAGTTATTCCCCTGCCCCATTACATACCCCCACATCACCCTTACTTTCTGCATAGCATTCCTTGAAATGATCTATTCTTTTAAATTTTGTACTTGGATATTATCTCTAGCCCTCCGTCAGATATAAACCCAGATATATAGGTACCTTGTCTATCTTGATCATCTCCAGTGCCCTGTGCACAATAAGAACTCAATGGATGTTCGGTGGTAATAAAACATAAAGGTCAATCTCCATTGATTTGAGCATTCAAATAAAAAGAAAAAATCAAGGAGGAGAAACCCCATCAAATGATGTAATAAGTTCAAACAGGCCCATGGAAGGCCCAGCAGATGGGGAAGGGTGAGGGAATTCCCTTGCTGACCAACCTGAGGTTGATGAAAAGCCTTTTCCTATCCCATAGGTCATAAGCGAAGAAGACTTCCGGAGATGGGCCAGTTTCCGGCATGAAGCCGAGGCATCCCTCGAAAACCGCGATGAGCTTCTAATGGAGACAGCACAGCATCTGGAGAATCAACTCACCTTACTTGGTAGCTAAAAATAAGTCTTCAGTACCTGAAAAAAGGAATGCAACAAGTTGGAAAGGGAGTTTTGGCTCTGATTCTGACACTACTACAAATATGTCTCAATTAGCAGTCTTCCCTGGGGTGCCCTTCCAGATATCTGGAGTAAATGTGCTGTGTGGATACCCAGCCCAGACTCCACAGCTTTGAGAGGATGTTCTGGGAGCATTTATGCACTCCCTTCAGGAGAAAAACCACTGAATTTGGCTCCTTTTCAACAGCACATTCCTCCATTCATTCAGATGTTTGTTGAGTACCTGCTATGTAGTAAGGGGCAGGCTAGGCAATAGGGCTACAATAAGGATTAGCAGCCCCAGACTCTGCTCTCCCAGAGCTCGGGGTCTAGGAGGATGCTGGATCCACAAAGCAGAAGATGCCAGCCTAGCCAGGGGTCCAGGACAAGCCTAGGAAGATTGTTAACTTAGAGCAGTGATTTTCAACAGGAATGCCACCGCAGACCATGAGAGGATCTTAGGTGTGCTGCAAAAATTTTTAAAGATTCTTAATTAAATTATTTTTTAAAGAAGTTCAAAGCACAGTAAATATATTCTTTTTCTTACTCTTTTTTTTATCAATGTAATTTAAGTGTGCCATTGATGTTTAACTATAGGTCTGAGTGTGCCTTGAGACAAAAAAAGTTGAAAAACACTTAGAGATTTAGAGAAAGAGAAGGAGCTTGTTGGGCAGAAGGAAGAACTCAAATGAAGGCCCAGAAGCAGGCCCTGGCTGCTGGGAAACACAGAAGTTGGCTGGGGCTGGACCACGACCACGACCACAGGGTGCAGGGACGAAATGATGTGAGGAGAGAGGGGTCAGCCAGACCCAGATTACAAATAGCCATGTAAATCATAGGCTAAAAGTTGGAGGAGGCCTGAGGATGAAAATGGGTACAGATTATTTATGCTTTACAAAAGTTACTCTGGCAGCTTCTATGTAAAAGGTAGGTAAGCTGCACTAGGGGAAAAAAGAGACGCACAGAGACAAGTTAAGAGGTTTTGTGTTGGAGAAAAAGCATTACCAAGGGGGAGGCTTTAATGATCAGGATTAATCTCCTCATACCTCAGAAGCAAGATCTAGGGAGAGCAATGCCCAAGCAGCCTGCCCTGACCACATGGGTGGTACTGGCCTGGGGGTGAAAATCAATTTGCAGTCCTGTGGGGACCTGCTCTGTGCCCAGGTCCACATGCCTGTACCCCTCTGAGCTTTGGCTTCTCCTCTGGTTTCATCACATTGCTCAAACTGCCCAACCTGGCAGAGGTTTGAGGGGAAAGACCCTAGGTCGCTGTAAAACAGTGATGTCTTAACACATAAAAGGTAACAACAAGATTTAGTAGGATGGTTGGATAGCCAGGGAGAGAATTTGCTTCCTTTAGCCTTTTGTTTCCTATGTCTTGGCTGCAGGCACATTCTCTTGCTGCCCCGAGAGGCCCCCTTTCAGGCTGGTCACAAGAATTCATTTTAACAAGAACCAGAGGATGGCCAGGCTGGACAACTTGGTCCAAAACATGAGACCACCAGAAAGCTATGCCATTAGGGCACCTGAGCCTCTTCTTGCCTCCGGGGGGTGGATGGGTGGGGGGGAACTTTGGTTTTGGTGCAGCACCCTGGTCTTCATCTGTGAGCAGTGATCATCAGCTGATTCTGCGGGAACAGAACACACTTGTCAGAACCTGTCATTTCCCCTGGCTGAGAAAGGCTTTCACAACCTTCCTGTTTCATTTTCTCTTTCACACAAATAAATGTGTTTTTCCTTCTCTCTCCTTCACTCTGCCTCCCGGTAATATAAATCAGCTTCAGAATCTCACCTTCCCGACTAGCCCATGAAAGGGAAGATGAGACTTTTCATGGGGTTGTTTACCTGCACCTTTAAACCTGAAATGCAAAGCAGGCACACTTCCACAGAGAGAGGTTCTTTTTCTCCTCTCAAGGTGGCTTGGAAAGGGGAGAAATGAGCTGAGAAGAGATTTCATCTCGACAATCTTGACACCAACAAACCAGCACACCATTAAAAAGCTGCATTGCCTTTGCACAGCCTCAAAATATGAAATGATCTTTTCAATATGCAGCCGATGTAGCTGCTTTGCCAACCTTTTGTCACTCTGGATTATCAAAAGAAACAAAATGCCTCGCTCCTGCTCACAGTGAGATGGGTATAGTCTGTGGTCTGAAATGAATCTCAATTGAAATGCAGATTTATTTTCGTTTACTCTCTTAGCAACTATTCCATACTTGGGGATATATATTCATCAGGGTTGATGCTAAGCTTGAGATTATTCAAAAATTATGGAATCTGCATGTTCAATTCCCTCCAAGAATATTATCAAAACTGTGAGTCCCTATTCATCCTGCAATCAGGTTGCAGGGCAGGGATGTCAGTCTCCCCACATCTCTGTTCCTATTGCTCCTGGCAACCCTCAGCTTTCCTCTGTACTCTTACCCGGCCTCCTAAGTAGTTGTCAGCTCTGACTCTCATCCCCTTTTTCCAGTCTCCAATCTATTTTCTATAATGATCTCAAAACTCAAAACTGTTTCTGTCAGCCCCCGACTTAACACCCTTGAATAACATTCTTTGCTGCCCAATGAATTGCTAATTCCTTGGGCCCTGTCATGGCTCCACACGATTTAGGAGTCCTCACCTCCCTCCCTGACCCCATCTCTCACCCCATTCCATCTCCCTTTCTGTGTCTTCTACTCTAACCTCTGGGAACTTCAGTCATGCCTAATCCTTCTACCTGGAATTCTCCTGTGCGAACTCTTGGCTTTATCTTCCAGGTCTGAGCTTAAATTGCACTCGCCCAGAAAGGCCAACCCTGGTCCTCCAGGTGAGGTTAGGGTCTCCTGGTGTATGTTCACATGGCACTCTGACATTCTGTCATCATAGAGACCAGTTATACATACTCATTCAACAAACTTTGAACTCTGATAGGGTAAAGAGCTGCTCTATCTGGTTCAGCCTAGCACAGGGATCATGTCTACGAAACACTGCCTGGCTTCACAGAGCTTTGAGGAAATTAAGCAGCTGTTCTTTTACCGTAATGTGAGTTCTGGTGTCTTTGGTCACTCCAGGAGCAACGGGGATCGAAGATCGGCTGCAGGAAGGAGTTCCAGATACAATCGCAGCTCTGCGGGAGGCTGGGATCCAGGTCTGGGTCTTGACTGGAGACAAGCAGGAGACAGCGGTCAATATTGCCTATTCCTGCAGACTGCTAGATGAAACAGACACTGTGTACACCATCAACACAGAGAATCAGGTGAGGCCTGAAGGGGCCAGATATCCAAGCACAGAGCAGTCTCTCAGCCCACAGGAGATGGGCTTACAGTGGGACTTGGGCATGCTGGGTAAGCACCCCCGCCCCCAAGATAACACTGAATCGTGGAGCTTGGAGAACCCTGGAAGTCATCCAACCCCATGTCTTCCACTTCACCCCTACACGTGCTTGACTGGTCTCTTTCATATTACTTCTCTCACTGCTTAGCAGAAAGCTTTAATTGCTCACATTCTACCCTTGGTCCCATCTCCCCATTTTATAGATGAGGAAACTGAAGATCACTGGGGCTACGTCACTTATCCATGTTCACCACACTGGTTCTGATAAAACAGAGCTAAGTCTGGAACTAGTGTTATTTACATCTTACCACGCTGTCTCTCATAGAACCTCAATTGTCGGTTTCTTGCTACTTCAGATTAACTCATCCATTGAAAAAGTTCCAATTAAACTGAAATTATCCTGAGTTTCAAATTTCAGCAGCAGTTTCTATGTCGAACGGGCTGTCACATAGCAGAAACCTGGAGGGAATAATAATACAGGAGGCCAGTACGTTGTGATGAGATGGGAGAGAGGAATAAGAAAGAAGCCGAGTCCTGAAACTGCAATTTTCAGTCAGAATTACGTGTGGGTGGCGGGAGTGAGATTTGAAGACAAGATTGGGAAATCTGAAGAAGCACATTCAAAGCTATAATGCGATTTTCTATTTAGAAGGAAGAGTCTGTTTGCACTATGAAAACTGCAGAAGGCAAAGTTCCACCCTCTTCTTGGCTAACAAACATAGAAGGGGGCTGATGAGATGTGTGCTCGCGTCAGAAGATGGCAGGGGTGAGATGTCGTGGAGACCATAAGGAGAGCACCGTACCAGAGGCGGTGGGCAGAGGGCACCTGGAGATCTGGGGAACCCTGGGAAAGGACAAAGAAGAAGGAGAAAGGGAAAAAAAACCTCGGGAGACAGAGACAAGGAGGACACTGCAACCTCCCTCTTTTCTTTAAGTTTTGTCTGAGGCTGTTGTAGACCCAGAAATAGAAGTTTGGGGAGGGAGGTTTATATTTGTTTTTTATTCCATGAAGAAACCGTATATTATAATTAAAAAGAAAAAGGCATTATAGACTGAAAAATGCCCGAAGCCCTTTTAGACGAATTGGAAAAATCATTGACTTTCCTGTCAGGTACACAGATTGTGCTGTGATTAGATTAAACTCCAATGAATTTTCAAAATGAAAATAATCTCAGGAAAAAAAACTTTGGCTTTAATATTATAATTAGGAAAGGAAGCAATTTTCAGCTTGCTTGAGTGCTCGATCCCTGTGCCTACCTGTTCTGCTTGTGATGAAAATTCGGTTTGCGGTGATTCCATCACTCCAGGAAATTCTGGAAGGAGGATATCTGAAAACCAGTAAGGCAGCCAGCCTGACAGGGGCGGAGTGGGTTTCCCTGGGTTCTCTTAAATACATGCATTCCTGCAGGAAGCTGACAATGTTTGTTGGTTAAATAGCCAAATTTCCTGAGGATCAGTTGGACACACTCTGTCTTTAATTCGGTCGGTGTGTTTCACCATCTGGGACTCTCCTAGATGGTGCCTGAATCCTCAGCCCTGTCTATACCTTGAGACCCACTAAACCTATAAGATTAGTCTTTCTCATCCCTCTGCCTAGGAATAAGTTGGAGATGCACAAATGTGTTAATCCAGAAACTGGGAAAATATATTCTAAGTCTTAAATTTATTTAAACCCTAGTTTAACATAATTACATATTCAGTGGCTATTTCCTCCAAGGGTTTTAATTTGCTTAATTCACTATAAATTTATTTAGGACTACTGTCACTTTGCTATGTACCTTAAAGCAATACATAAGTTATGGGACCTATCTAGAACCCTTCTGGGTTCCCATCCACAAGACGAGGGAATTGCTAACTCATCACTGGAAATGTTCATCTGTCAAGGAGGTTTAAAAGGGACAAACATATTAGATAGAAACTAATAATAATAATCACATTATTGGTACCATTAACATATATGGAGGGCTTAATATGGTCCGAATACCATGCTTCTTGCACTTCCATTCTTATCTGTAAAACAGAGATTAAAATTAATTACTTCAGCTCAGCGCCTGTGCTCAGTGGTTAGGGTGCCGGCCACATACCCCGGGGCTGGTAGATTCAAACCTGGCCCAGGCCTGCTAAACTGCAATAACAACTACAACAGAAAAATAACTGGGTATTGTGGTGGGCGCCTGTAGTCCCAGCTACTTGGGAAGGTGAGGTAAGAGAATCGCTTAAGGCCAAGAGTTTGAGGTTGCTGTGAGCTATGGTGCCATGGCACTCTACTGAGGGTGACATAATGAGATCTGTCTCAAAAAAAGTAAATATATAAATAAAATAAATAAATAAAAATAATTACTTCCCAAGCCATTGGAAGGATTAAATGAGATTATAGAAGTAAGTTCTTACTTAGCATAGTACCTATATGCGTAATCTATTGTTGAATAACAAATTACCCAAAGCTCAGCAGCTAAAACAATAGACATACATTATCCCATGGTTTCTATAAATTAGGAGTCCAAGGACATTTCAGTTGGGTGCCACAAGTTTAAGGTCACTCTTGAGGTTGCATTCAAGCTGTTGGTCAAGGCTGTGGGCTCATCTGAAGGCTCAACTGAGTGGGTGGTGTGGTGGGAGAAGGAGCTCTGTTTCCAAGTTCATTCACATGATTGTTAGTAGGTCTCCATTCCTTGCCTGTGGGCCTCATAGGACTGCTGTACAGCATGGCAGGTGGTCTCCCCAAGGCAAGTCATTCAAGGAAAAGTGAGAAAGAATACCAAACTAGAAGCTGCAGACTTTCTATAACTTAAAATGGGAAGTGACATTCTATGACTTTTGCAGAATTCCCTTCATTAGAAGTGAGTCACTAGGTCTAGCCCACATGCAATGGAAGGAGATTACATGAGATCATGAATACCAGGAAGTGGAGATCATTGGGAAGTGCCTCAGAGGTTGCCTACCACAGTACCAGACATGTGCTAAGTACTCAGGGAATGGTAACTATTGTGATTATTACTCTAAAAAATTAGAAATATGTAAATTCAGCAACTTAATTTTGAAGTTTATATCTCCAAGGACTTGCAGTTAAGGAATTTATATAATTGGTGCCAATCTCAACTTGCAGCAAGGACTATGTTGATCTCTTTCCCAGATAAGTGCCCCAGCTATGACCATTCATTCTAGGATCTGTGCAACCTTATTGCCTGCAGCACTCAATCTAACATCATCCAAAAGGAAGACTCAGGAATAATGAAGTGTGGCTCTACCCTTTCCAAAAGAAATTATTCTGGACGTTCCCAGACAGAAGTGTGTAGATCAGTGCTCCTCAAAACTCTCCCTTCAGAACTACCTTTATCATTTTTGCTAAAATCCACATATGATCTGTACTGTTTTCTACTTGATGGTTTTCATTTAAATTGACACACTTTGAACATTGTTTATTTTAGAAAAAAATTTTAGCACATCGCTAAGTGAAAAGTCATCATCTCCTGCTATGGATTGAAGAACTCTAAAAAGACCATGGAAAAAAAACTGCTGCTAAAATCGATAATATTGTTGTGTGCTGCAGCCTTACATTTTTTACAAAGTGATGTTCACAGAAATTAAAAGAGATATTAAGAATACAAGTAGTACCACAATCTGACTTTGTCTTTGATATAATAAAAAGTAATAGAGGAAAATTTCCAAAAGGAAATAGTTTTCTTACTATGTTTCAAGATAAAAACCAGGAAAAACTACCAGTAAAAAGCACCACAATTTTTAGAACCTTTCATGGAATAGATCAATGGAAAACACAGGTACAATGTCTTTTTTTTTTTTTTTTTATTAAATCATAGCTGCGTACATCAATATGATCATGGGGCACCATACACTTGTTTCATAGAGTATTTAACACATTTTCATCTCATTAGTTGACATAGCCCTCCTGGCATTTTCCTAGTTACTTTGTCTTTTCTTCAATTAGGAAGCCACTATTCGAGTAGTAACAATACTGCCTCAACCACTGAGTTTGGATGACCTTGGATGAGTTGCTAAGTATCTTGTTCCCATTTTCTCATTTCTCAGTTAAGATCTGTAATAAAGACCCTATCTATTACCCAGGAATGTCCAGAAAAACAAAGGAGAGCTTCAGTGACCTGTGAGAAATAGAAAGCACCACCCAGCACAACATGTTGTCACAATTTGACATCTTTTTTTTTCTTTTTTTTTTTTTTTTGAGACAGACCCTCAAGCTGTTGCCCTGGGTAGAGTGCTGTGACGTCGCAGCTCACAGTAACCTCCAACTTCTGGGCTTACGTGACCTAACCTCCCAAGTAGCTGGGACTACAGGTGCCCACCACAACACCCAGCTATTTTTTGTAGTTGTCAGTGTTGTTTGGCAGACCCGGGCTGGACTCAAACCCACCAGCTGTGGTGTATGTGGCTGGTGCCTTAGCTTCTTGAGCTACAGGCACTGAGCCAATTTGACATCTTCTTAGTATTATTTATTATCTTAGACTATCCTTGGACTATCATCTTGCTGAGCTATTTTCTCTCCCATTCTCAAGAAGTGTCCCCAATTATGACCATTAATTTGGTTCCAAATTATTACTGCTTTGATTCAAAGCAAAGCAAAAATTGAGAAAATAACTCCTAAGTAATCTCTATAGCAGCAGAGCTTTATAACTATGTTACTAAAGAATAATGTGAAATTGTTAACATCCATTTCCAAGGTTGCTTACTCACACCAGATTATTATAACTCTTTCCAGGAAACCTGTGAATCCATCCTCAATTGCACATTAGAAGAGGTCAAGCAGTTTCACAAACCACAGAAGCCTGACCGCAAGCTCTTTGGGTTCCGCCTACATTCCAAGACACCATCCACCACCTCAGCAGCTGTGCTTCCAGAAGTTGGATTGGTCATCAATGGGAAGACACTGAATGCCATTTTCCAGGGAAAGCTGGAGAAGAAGTTTCTGGAGTTGACTGGGTACTGTCGGTCTGTCCTGTGCTGCCGTTGCACCCCACTCCAGAAGAGCATGATCGTCAAGCTGGTGCGGGACAAGCTGAGCATCATGACGCTGTCCATAGGTACCCATTGTCCTGAGTCCAGGTGGGAGGTCTGGTACCACAGTCAAGGTGCATAGCCCAAGGGTCATTGTCTTAGTGGGAGAGAGTGCCACTCTCAAGATGTGCCAATAAGGGGATGAAGGAGAAGCTGAGAAGAAGAGGAGAGGGCATCAAAGTTCTTTGGACTAGCAAGTCAGCTAAAGAAAAATCAGAATGTAGATGGAGGTCAAAGCCAGCAGTGGCCTTGAATTCAGAACACCCAAGTAGCTTAAGGAATGTTGCCGTCAACCATACATACGTGGGTCATCTCAATTCTGGGATGCAGAGCATTTCCCCTTCGATACTTGACACATGGCATGATCTCAGGTGTTTATGGAGGTGATGATCTTCTGAGGGTTGATGGCTGGTGGGGATATTTTAAAGGTCAAGACTGTCCCATTTTCATTTCTAAATACAAGACCAGCACAAAGCATATCCTCTATAAAGGTGAGCTAGTTGGTATATAAAATCAGCACGTTGATGCTACTTTAAAAAAAAAAAAAGAATTGCTCAGAAGGGGATAAATGTCAATCAAATGGAAGCAGAGAACTAAAAACTGCACTTACTTAACACCTTCTAGGAACAACCAGGTTGTTATCAACCTGGTTTACAAGAATCTTCATGATCTGGTCTTCATTACCCTCTAACAGCATCTCTTCCCTTGGCTACCTTCCTCTTCCCTGGTCTTGCATCCCGCATTCCAAACCTAACAAGTCTGTTTACCATTCCCCCTGGGCCTTGTCCTCTCTCACTTCCAGACTTTTTACACAAGTTATTTCTTCTGTAAAACACTCCTTCTTCCAGTGCCACCTAACTTTGCTTTCCTCCATGGGCTCCGGGGTACCAGTACCCACACCTCCAAAGCACTGTTACACCTTTCTCCCTTGAGCAGAGGGATGTTATCAGCCTTGTTCATAGTTTGATCCCTGGCCCAACACATACCAACTACATACTAGATTTTACATCTACTTAGGGGCATTAGTACAGATATTACAGATGGTGCCAACCTCTCTTCCTCCTACACAGGCTTAGAAAGAGACTTTCTTTTCTGATATTTCAAACAAGAGGTTTATTATACATGATGGGTTTTTTCCTTGTGTCCAGGTATAGTTCAGAACAACAAAAAAGTGGAAGAAGGAAGCAAAAATATGCAGGGAGCAGAACTTTAGCCACCTCATCTTACTTTTATATCCTGAATTCTCCTTTTCAGAAATTCAGACACACATAAGGCAACAGCCCAGAATTGATTCCCTGAAGTCCGATATTGGCTGTATTCCCATAGCAACAAAAACAAAACCAGCAGGGCGAGAAATAACAGGGTTTCACAATTCTCCTTCTCCCAGTTAGCTAACTGGGGAAGGTTAAAATTATATATGATATTTGATCAAAAAATATTATGAGAATAAAAGGCTACTTACAATGGCAAAATTTTTAAGATCAATAAATTTGTTACCAAATAATTAGGGGGAGAGACTTATTCTCTCAATCATTTCATATTCCCTATGATGAATAATAGAAATTGCAGCTTATTCTGAGATGCTACTGGGAAAAGAGATGGGGCCAGGAAGAGGATGAAGGCTATGTGGTCTGCAGCAGAGGCTGGCACACAACAGCCAGCAGGCCCAACACAGCCCACTGAGTGTTTTTGTACAGACGCTAAAAATAGTTTTTCTATTTTTAAGTGTAAAATTGGTAAGAGACTAATAGCCTTTCAGCAATAACAATGGTTCAGGTTTGCTTCTGGCTTACAAAGTCTAAAATATTTACTATCTGCTCCTGTACAGAAAAAAATTTGCTGAACTTTGGTCTAAATGATACAGTACCAGGGAGAATCTGGCCACTACAGGAGGCCTTGCTGTATAGAGCTAGCAGTGGCTACTCAAATTCAATTAAAGTTAAATGGAATTTTGCCAGCCCAATCTCCATAGCCAGATGTGTCTGGTGGTTTCTGTACTGGACATGCAGATACATTTCCATCATTCATTGAAAAATCTATTTAATAGTTCTGGCTTAGAGGGAGGCCATATCTATGGATACAAACGTGTACACTTGTGCATGTGTGTGTGTGAGCACACAAGCACATTGTGTGTGTTTTCATGGCCTTATCTCCACTCTCCCAAAACAACTTAGTTCTCTGAATGGGAATTCAATGTGACAAAATGGATCTCAATAAAAAAATTAGTCAATCTCATTTTTCTACATTCAGAAGCAAAACTGAATGTTGTCCTTTCCTTGGACACCATTAACAATCTCTGATATCCAAACATTCTAGCTATCTTGATAAGTCAGTATTTCAAGTTTGACTGCAGTGGGGAAGCATATGGGCCCTGGAATCAGATCTGAGTTCTGATTTTCCAGAGTCCCTTCTCTAGTGAGATTACCCTTACCAAGTCTTTAAATTGCTCAGATTCTTCATTTGCTCACAGTGAAGTCCACAACAATGCTTGTAAAGGCTCTTTTCCATAAACTATGAACCACTGACCACATCTGTCTTGATCACCATTGTGTCCCCAAAACCTAACATTGTGCCTAGAAAAAAAGACACGTAGGTGCTGAGTGAACTGGCTGGCGACCTGTAGAAGACTGAAACTGGACTCACAACTTTCAACATTAACTAAGATAGACTCCCACTTGATTAAAGATTTAAACTTAAGACATGAAACTATAAAAATACTAGAAGAAAGTACAGGAGAAACTCTTTAAGAAATTGGTCTGGGCAAATATTTTATGAGGAGGACCCCCTGGGCAATTGAAGCAGCTTCAAAAATACACTACTGGGACCTGATCAAACTAAAAAGCTTCTGCACAGCCAAGAACACAGTAAGTAAAGCAAGCAGACATCCCTCAGAATGGGAGAAGATATTCGCAGGTTATGTCTCCAACAAAGGTTTAATAACTAGAATCCACAGAGAACTCAAACGTATTAGCAAGAAAAGAACAAGTGATCCCATCTCAGGGTGGGCAAGGGATTTGAAGAGAAACTTCTCTGAAGAAGACAGGTGCATGGCCTACACACATAGAATAAAATGCTCATCATCTTTAATCATCAGAGAAATGCAAGTGAAAACTACTTTGCGATATCATCTAACTCCAGTAAGATTAGCCCATATCACAAAATCCCAAGACATGAGATGTTGGTGTGGATGTGGAGAAGAGAACACTTCTACACTGCTGGTGAGAATGCAAATTAATAATTCCTTTTGGAAAGATGTTTGGAGAACACTTAGAGACCTAAAAATAGACCTGCCATTCAATCCTCTACTAGGTATGTACCCAGAAGACCAAAAATCACATTATAACAAAGATATTTGTACCAGAATGTTTATTGCAGCCCAATTCATAATTGCTAAGTCATGGAAAAAGCCCAAGTGCCCATCAATCCACGAATGGATTAATAAATTGTGGTATATGTACACCAGAGAATATTAGGCAGCCTTAAAGAAAGATGGAGACTTTACCTCTTTCATGTTTACATGTATGGAGCTGGAACATATTCTTCTTAATAAAGTATCTCAAGAATGGAAAAAAAGTTTCCAATGTACTCAGCCCTACTATGAAACTAATTTATAGCTTTCATATGAAAGCTATAACTCAGTTATAAACTAAGAATATGGGGAAGGGGGAGAGAGAGGGGAAGAGTGGGGAGAGGGTGGGTGGAAGGAGGGTGATTGGTGAGATCACACCTATGGTGCATCTTACAAGGGTACATGTGAAACTTACTAAATGTAGAATATAAATGTCTTAACACAATAACTAAGAAAATACCAGGAAGGCTATGTTAATCAGTGTGATGAAAATATGTCAAATGGTCTATAAAACCAGTGTATGGTGTCCCATGATTGCATTAATGTACACAGCTATGATTTAATAATAAAAAAAAAATTTAAAAAAAGACTCTTAGTCAGGACTGTATTTATTGAATGATCAAGAAAAAAAGTAGAGCTTCTTGTCCAAAGAAGAAAAGACATCTCTCAGGCTAGGCACTGTAGCAACAACTTTCTATAGGACTATTCAGAGCTATATTAAAAGGAATGGGGACACTTTAGAACCATCTCATTGTTACTGAGCAGTTGGACCAGGAACAAAGGCACCTCATGACCTCTCTTCTTTCAGGTGATGGAGCAAATGACGTAAGCATGATTCAAGCTGCTGATATTGGCATCGGCATATCTGGACAGGAAGGAATGCAGGTATTGTTGCCCTTGACTGTTCCTGTTCCCTCCTTACTCTTCTTTATCATTACAGGAGATTTCAGGAACTCCCCACAGTGTTGGAGGAACTTCTTTTCAAGAATTTCCATCTATGTCCAAAGTTGCAATACCCTCCATAAGCAATGATGGGTATAAGGACATTAGAAAACATTTTTCAATTGCCAGTTTAGTCCTGGTGGCTAGTTTAAGCCATAAATTGCTAGGTACACTTTCATGGTCTGCCTAATTTAGTCAAAATTCAGCTTGAAACAAGCATACAATTTTGACTGGTAACTTTTTCTACTGAAATGATTTTATTTTGTGCTTTTTGAACCATTAATAATAGTGTTTCCATCTTTAGTGCAGACATTTGGTGTTGCCTAAATTTGTTGATGAAGATAAAAAAGCATTGACTGAGAAGCAACAATTATTACCCTATGAGTATCTCCCATGTACTGACTCTCTGTTAGACACTTCACATTTAATATATCATCAGGTTTTAATGATCACCACAGTCCTGTGTATTAGGGGTTGTTATTCCACTTTCTTTCAGTTAGAGAAACTGAAGTTCAGGGAGTTTAAATAGCCAGACAAAGACTCATACAAGGATTTATAGCCAGGCATATCTAAACTCAGTGTCATGCTTTTTTTTTTTAATTTTTTTTGTCATGCATTTAAAAGAGTACTATAACCTACATCTGGTTCTGAGTAATCCCAAGGTTCATGTAAAGGAAGAACTATCTATCCATCACCTCTATCTTGGAATGGAGCCAACGGCCCACTTCAGGAGGTGGTGAGGGATGTTTAGAGATTTGGGGATTACTTGAATGGAAGCCCTTACTCTCTGGTTAATACCACATCCCTAGCATGGTGTCTGATACATCCTGGGGCACGGAAGTGCTTGTTGGGTACTGGACGAAAGACCAGCCTAAACCACTGCTCCATCTGATCTGTCCTCCATGGATTCTAGTGAGGTTTCAATTTCTCAGAAGAGAGAATGGGATGTGAGAATCCAAAGAGCCACCCAAGAGTGAACACATGATGACCAAGGGCATTATTCAGATCCTCCCTGCTATAGACCTAAAACCTTTAAGGGAGCCTCTTTGGGGCATTGGTGGCCATGGATGGAAGCTGATGTGTCTGCTCTCCCCTCTCAGGCCGTCATGTCCAGCGACTTTGCCATCTCCCGTTTTAGGCACCTCAAGAAGCTACTGCTTGTGCATGGTCACTGGAGTTACTCGCGCTTGGCCAAGATGGTAGTGTACTACTTCTATAAGAACGTGGTAAGTAGCCCTGTAGAGGCTCCCACCAGGCCTCAGGGGTCCCCACCACGGGGCCAGATCTCCCCACAGCATCTCAGCATAAGGGAATAAGTCAGGCTGGCCTTTTCCTTACTAGCTCTGCAACATTGGGCCAGCCTATTCACTATTCTTCAATTTCCTCTGTGATAAAATGGAGCTAATGCTTTCTATTTTTGTGAAGTTACCATGAGACTTGTAGGTCATGTAAAGTGCCTGGCATGTAAGGGGCAAAATGAATGGTTTTTATTTGTTTGTGTTTGAGAGACAGAGTCTCATTCTGTCACCTGGGCATCATCATGGCTCACAGCAACCTCAAACTCTGGCTCAAGAGATCTTCTTGCCTCAGCCTCCTGAGTAGCTGGGACTATAAGCACCCACCATGACACCTGGCTAGTTTTACTATTTTTAGTAGAGACAGGGTCTTGATGTTGCTCAGGCTGGTCTTAAACTCCTGAGCTCAAGCGATCCACCTACCTCAGACTCCCAGAGCTCTAGGACTACAGACAAGAGGCACCTCACACAGCCAGCAGCATGAATGTTTATGAGCATAGTCTGGAGTCCAACACATTGGACATTCAAATCCACACTCAAATCCACATTCAAATCCACACTCCCATATGTGATAATATCCCTAAACCTTAGTTTCATCATCTGTAAAATGGGGATGTTACTACATAAGAATATTACCTTTCTCATATATTTGCTATGAAGATGAAATGAAAGCTGTGTATAAAGTAATTTGCATGTAGTGATCACGCTCTAAGGTTATTCATTATGTTTTATTATCATTGGTGTTGCTGTCATTGCTCTTAGAGTTACATTTCATAAGTGAGATTTATTTTCTGGTTGCAAAGAAGAATGATTTGAAGAACTGGCTTCACTGGTCTTAGATAGGGTCCCCGCAATGTAAGAGCTATACACCAGACCTTGGAAGAGGCTTCAACCTGAAACTTGCACATCAATTGGGGTTCTTTACAAGGGAGTTACCAGAAAGCAGGATGCTAAATAAAATACTTTATTGGCAAAGATGTTTGGAGTGGGGAGATCATCTAGGTTGCAATCTTACATGACTCTGGCATGCTGTGTGACCTTGGGAAGGCCACTTAATCTCTCTGAGCCTCAATTTCCTCATTAATAATATGAGCAGACTATGGTTCTCTATTTCCCTAGAAGTGTTATTGAGAAGCTTTAGTGTCAGAGCTCTGGAAAGCACATAGCTCTATACGAATGATGTTATAAAGATGTTATTGGGTCTCTTTAAAATGTGTTCATTTCTGTCTTGTTGATTAAGGACCCAGAGCAAAATTGTACCACCAGAAGTAGGTATTAAAACTATCAGAGGATCCTTTTGAAAATCCCCTGATTAAGGATGGAAATAAGATGTCAATTCTGTACAAAGGGAAAAAACAAGGGCCTGAGTTTTTCATTATCTAGTTCAAGGGCCTTTCAGTAGTCCCCATAGGTCTCCATATAGACTCGGATTCTTCTTTGCATGAGGAAAAGGAAGGATTAATATCCAGGTAATGAAAAAGAAACATATTAGCCAAGCAGTGGCTGCAAAAATGCACTTTTTCCCCTCTTTCTTCATGTTCCCAATCGTTCTTTCAGATGCCTACATAGTCACTCTCACTCAGGAATGAGACTTTCTGTGCAAAGTTCATTGTCTACGTAAATAAACAGCATGACAAAAAATAATGTAAATTCGGTCAACTAGATGGTAATATTATCTCAGCAAGTCTATGCAAACAAGTCACTCCATTTGACTTGAAACTCACTCTTACCATGAAAGCTGTTTATACTTAGAATTCCAAATGCTTGTTTAATTTTTTTTTTTTTTTTTTTTTTGTAGAACCAGAAGAATCATTCTTTTGAATAAGCACAGCCTCTTATCTGCATTAAATTTGTGAAGTAGAAAAGAAAATGTTTCCAGCCAGGCACACTCTCAAAGCTTAAATGATATTTATTTCCAGCCCAATGCCATGCTTGAAATTGTGATACTGATGTTGCATTATCTCCCCGTTGCAATTAGAGGGTGGAGAACTGTGACTTTCACATCAGAAACCAATTTCAGAGGGAATTAAAACCTTGCCTGCACTGAAATTTGAACAATGAATTAATTACTGCACTATAGCTTCTTGAGAGGAGGAGCAGGCATTCAATCTCAGCGATGCTGTCACAAGGTTCAGGGCACTCCTTCAGATGCAAAAATTCCAGCAAGGCAGAAGTAGAAAACAGACAAGATCCTACCAGGAGAAAAGCAGCGTTCGGCAATGTTAAAACTCCAGGATGAGTGTTAGAACAATAGCACTAAGATTAACTTCATTTACTCAAGTAACTTCTGAATGTCTGCTGTGTGTCAGGAATAACGTTGGGCAATGGCTATAGAGCAAGAATCAAACCAGCCACGGCTCCTGCCCCCATCAGGGTTCAACATCCTTTTTTGCAAAGGGCCAGTGAACAGATATTTTCAGCTCATTGCAGAAGCTAGATAGGACTGAGAAAAGTTAGGAGCAATCACAGAGAAAGAACTGTGAAAATTCATACACTGCTTGTGCTGCTTTGCAGCTCTGAACTTGGAAAAGAGGCAACTGAGTACCTCGGAGCCTCAACTTCCTCATCCGTAGAGTGGAGCTAATAATATTAACATTATTTTTCATGTTATATCAATATGTGACATATATTAACATGGTAACATAAATATATTACTATTGATATTATTAACAACAATATTAATCTTGCAAAGTTGTTAGGATAAACTATAGTGTGTATTGTACATCTAATAATGTATTATAAACTAATATGCTGATGACACTATAATGCACCCCACACAGAAGCCCCAAAAAATATAATTGGTGTTACTACTAGTGACAATATTAATGTGTTAATATTATTACTATTAATAATAATAATGAGTAGAGGGCCTGGCTCAGAGATTCACGCCTAATAATCCCAGTACTCTGGGAGGCCAGGGCGGGTGGATTGCTTGAGCTCACAAGTTTGAGACCAGCCTAAGCAAGAGTGAGACCCCATCTCTAAAAAAATATCTTGGCATTGTGGATGGCACCTGTAGTCCCAGCTACTTGGGAGGCTGAGGCAGGAGAATCACTTGAGCCCAAGAGTTTGAAGTTGCTGTGAGCTATGACACCACAGTACTCTACCAGGTGCAAGAAAGTGAGACTCTGTCTCAAAAAAAAAATAATAATAATAAGTAGATGGCTTCTTCACAGTAACAGTGGTTCGGCAGTTAGGAAATGAGAATTCTAGTTTGAATGCAAACCTATTTAATGGTTTCTTCCTAGACCTTTCATGTCCCTGTGCCTCAGCCCCACATAAGTAATAAGTTTTAGTCCTAACCTCAGTACCAGCTGCTTGTACAATCTTAAATAACTAAATCACATCACAGGATGGTAGGCAGTAGCAGTGACCCAGCCCATTCAAAAGTGGGGAGATCTTGAGCTGGAAAGAGCTTTAGAAAAAATAAGCAGTATTTAGGCAGAAGATTTTCTTGTTCAGACTCTGAGCTGCATGACCGTGAGAAAGGTGTTGTGTGGACAACCTTGTTGGGATGGCATCTTCCCACCAGGCTTTCAGTTCATGGGTCGTTCTTTCCATTTTCCCTTCCTCAGCAACATCCCTTTTTATTACCACATTGCTGCCATTCGTATGTGGTCTAAGTGCTACTATTCCCTGCTGATGGATGACAAAATTATGTCCAGAAAGGCTAAGCCGTTTTCTCTAGGTAACTCCACTAGTAAGTGACAGAACTTGGGGTACAAATCCAGGCCTCTCTGCCTCCAAAATCTGTGCTCTTAACCACTGGAATACAGTAAGTCCTCACTTAATGTCATCAACAGGTTCTTAGAAACTGCAACTTTAAGCAAATTGATATATAGCAGGTCCTCGAATAGTGTCATTCCATCCAATGTTATTTTATTATAATGTTGATGAGGAAAAAATGGTTTTGTTACACATTGTTTTGCTTAAAGTTGTAGTTTCTAAGAACCTATTGGCAGGGTTAAGTGAGGACTTAACTGCCTACTCACCTTGACACATGGCTGGAGCTCCGCCAGGTCTTGAAGAGCATTAACAGTAATGCAGTATTTTATCATTCGTATGAATATGTGTTATATATTGGATTCATAATAGCATTGAGTACATTGAATACTTTTTTTGCCATTCTTGAGATATTTTACTAAGAAAAATATGTTCTAGCTCCATCAACACAAAGATAGTCCAAAAAGAAAGAGGGGAGAGGAGTGTGAGGGACTTCTCACAAGGCTGCGTTCTCTGCCTGCAGTGCTACGTCAACCTGCTCTTCTGGTATCAGTTCTTCTGCGGCTTCTCTGCCTCCACCATGATCGACTACTGGCAGATGATCTTCTTCAATCTCTTCTTCACCTCCTTGCCTCCTCTCATCTTCGGAATCCTAGATAAAGACATCTCTGCAGAAACCCTGCTGGCATTGCCTGAGCTGTACAAGAGCGGCCAGAACTCTGAGGTAAGGATCCTGGACAGCCAGCAGGAGGAGGCCTCGGGTGGCCTCCCTGACCTCTGCTGAGTCTTCGGGCATCAGAGAAAGAGCTGCCATTTTACTTCCCATGTGCCTTTGAATAACTCCCACTCCCCATCCCTGGCCTGTTTCTAATTTTCTATTGAAGTGTATTGGAACAGATATCAGTGAGTATTTTCCTTTTGAATCATTTCTTAATTATATCACACATTAATATGGGAGTCAAAGGGGAAGTGGGCAGGCAAGAAAATCCTATCCCTCTTAACAGGCCCCTCCAGTCATGAGGAGTAACAACAGCACCCCAAGGCCTGGTATGGGGACCCCTGAGACTAGCAGCTAGTTTTTTCATCCCTGGATAAGCACACATAAACAAATGCTTCTGTTCACATCGGGAAAGGCAAAGCTTAGACCTCGATTATGTAGGGTTTAGAACTTCCTACTATTGAGTAGACAAAAGAAGGCCTGAGAAATCATTGTGGGGGGGCTTTCAAGAAGGCCCAGAAAGGGCATGCTGTAGCCCTGACACATTTGGAGATGTCACATAAGAGGCTGCAGCAAGGAATGAGGATGAAGGGACATGGCAGAGCCCTGGGAATGGGACTTTGAAACACCAGAGAGCACTTTCGCATCTGGGGGAAAGAAGGGCAGTGCCAGATGTGACGTTTGAGAACTGTTGATTTGTTGTGGACAGCCAGCAAAGCAAGCCACATGTGGTGACGCACAGACTGGGGAAGAGTATCGCAGCAGCCCAGCAGCAGAGACACAGGAGATGTGGGAAGGAACATACATCTTGAGCTCTACCTATCAGCATGTTGGATGCAGCCAGTTCCTTCAGTATCTCCCATGAAAGGAGGTTAACATACCTAAACCAGAAACTGTAAAGGTTTCACTTCTCCTAGATAGACACAAAGAGTAAAACACAGGATGAGAAGGCTTGTCTCTGAGGCCCTTGAGCTCTCTCTTGGGAACCTGTGTTCCTGGGCTGTGATTGAACCCTCTCTTTCAGAGGTTACTTAGAAACCTTTCCAAGTTTGTTGTAGCGATAGAGCTGATGAATAACCGAGTACTTACTGAGGCATAATTGCATTTAGTCCTCTGGAACCCTAAGGAAACAGGTGATGTTATTTTTGTGCACATTTCATGGAAGAAGAAATCAATTCTCAGAAAAGTTTAGTAATCGTCACAAGGTCACACAATGGCAGAGCCGAGATTCAAACTGGGGTCTGTCACCCTCAAGTCTGTGCTTTTAATCAATTCATTCTATTGCCACACAGGTAAGAGGCATCATAACTGCCATATCATCTGCTCTGGGCCACACACAAGAAAGCTGCTTGTAAAGAACAGGATCTTGCTTGGGTGGGGGTAACTGCCAGTGTGCTCTTTCTTGGCAGTGCTATAACCTGTCGACTTTCTGGATTTCCATGCTGGATGCGTTCTACCAGAGCCTCATCTGTTTCTTTATCCCTTATCTGGTAAGTAATATAGTCACATTCAAATCACAGGATACTGATCCTCTTTATATGAAATTTCAGGCTAGTAATGTCTTTCTGGACACCTCAGAACAGAGGCTCCAACAAATAGTCTCCACATCTAACCCAGTGTGTTTGAGAGGTCAGAACAATTTACCCAAACATTTTAACTTCTGGTGGCTCTTGAAAATCCAAAAGTTATCTTTCCACTGAGGCACTTTTCCCTCATGGCAAAATCTGGAATTGACTTGCAGCCTTGTTTTATATGAGGAGCTTGTTCTCCAATTTTCCATAGTCCCCACTCCTCCCCTTTGTCTTACACTTGGCTATCTTCATTCATTAACTTTCCTACTTGATTACTGAAGGTGTCTGAATTTACTCATTGATGTGTGCTGCCAAGGTCAAGGTAGCAAGTATTCAAGCAGCAGGTTCCAAAAATAAGAGATAATATATTACCTTAAATAAATAGCAAGAATACAGATAGCCCAATCTCAATTTGATTTCCCAGTTTAAATAGAATTTAGATAGCAAAGGATGCCTGTATTCTTCCTGGAGAGGGGGCCAGGATATAGGACAATTGCCACCAGGTAAACAGTGCTGCTTATTCAGCCTTTGGGCTCATTTTCTTTTGTAATCAGCAATACCATAGGGTAAGAGAGGCAGGCATTTGTGCTTTGATCAGATTTCCCAGCTTACTATACCCTCTCTGGCCAGACCTCTGCTTACCTTTCCTGCTGTACCCTTCACCCTTCCATATTCTCTATAGACCTATCACATAGACTCTTGAATTCTACAAATCCACCATGTTCACTCTCAGTTCTGACCTTGGCTGGAACTGCATTTTTCCCCCTCTTTCAAATGATTAAACCCCCCCCATATTCTGGTCTCTGCTGCTATGTCCCCTCTTCTGTGTTCCCTGGGTACCTTGAACTTACTTCTACTCTAATACTTGTCTTCTTAAATTGTACCACATCTGCCCTGCCTAATAGACTCCATTGAATGTAGATACAGAAGTATCTTCAGCAGTTAGCCCAGTACCTGGTGAGTGCTCAATTAATTCTTTCTCCATTCATTTCACAATGATTTTACAATCCCCATGATGGCTTCCTCTGAAAAACATGTTTCTAAATAATTTAGTACTGTCAACTCACTTCTCATCTTTGTTTGTTCATTGGGTCAGTTTCACAGAATGGACAGCTGGATACCTTCTTCCCTTTCTCTTCCTCCCCTTTCCTTGACACCTGCCCTCACTGATGCTTTATAATCATGTGTCAAAGCCAAAGTCCTAAGTCCATGGTGATATCAGACAATGCCTGTTTGTTCTTCTCTGCAGACCTACAAGGACTCTGATATCGACATCTTTACCTTTGGGACCCCAATTAACACCATCTCCCTCACCACAATCCTCTTGCACCAGGCAATGGAAATGAAGACATGGGTAAGGGTCCCAGGGCCTGTTGGGCTTAAAAATTGTATTCCTGTTCCTTGGCTACATTTAGATTTTTGAGTTGCTTTACTCCCTATCATTGATACATTCATCAAATATACACTGAGTTCCCACCTATGCCCCACTTATATAAAGATGAAAGAAGTGAAAAGGATGAAACACCTGACCTCAACTTGCTTGTCTCCTAGCCAGGGTGATGAAACTAACACTTATAAAACAAGGAGAGAATTAGTTGCAGAAATAGATCATACTCATACAAAGTTAGGGGTATTTCAGAGACAAGGTAACTATTAGAGTGACCATACCTAAGACTGTGTTAGGGAGGAAAGCTCCTCATTTAGTTTCAAAAGATTAGAAAACTACCTCCAGGTAACCACATCTCAATCATGTCCAAATATAACATCTTTTTTTTTTTTGCAGTTTTTGGCTGGGGCCAGGTTTGAACCCACTACCTCCTGTATATGGGGCCAGCGCCCTTCTCCTTTGAGCCACAGGCACCACCCCAAATATAACATTTTGAAATCTAAAAATGCTGTCACCTTATTCATTGAATTATTCCAGTCAATGATAACTATAAAAACAAATAGCTTAAAATTATACACCAGGTACCTAGCTATATGATTTGTATGTATTATGTCATCTAACCACCCAGAGCCCTTAGTGTTAGGTGTTTTTGTATTCCCATTTCACAGATTCAGAAATACAGTAGGTACGATACACTTGCCCCACAGTGGTTCAAAATAGAAGCATGTTTTGAACCCTGGCAATCTGACTCTTGAGCTTTCAACCACTATGCTAATAGTGTGAACAGAAAAGATTGAATAGCACAGGAAAACCACTTTACAGAAAGATTTGTTCTTAGCTAAACTGAAAGGCTCTTTCTGAAAGCACATGCATTACAAACTTAGAAAATTACCCTAAGGAAGCTCAGCATGTTCCTACATTCAGCAATGGAACTCATCTTGCCCTCACTTCCCAACACCATCCCAAGCTGAACCAGGCCTAACCAGCTGGGCAATGGCTGATAAGAGCCACACTTCTAGATCACAGGGTTCCCATTTTAAAACCCCCTCTGTTTTAATGCATGCCAATAACAGATAGAACAAGGTGATGGCCAAGCTTAAGTATAGGATAAATTTCTTCATGGGCCACAAATACCAGAAGAGGCTGCAATGTGACAAGGAGAGGGAAGGGGTACTGGGCAGGCTCAAATTGCAAGCTTTCTGGAAGCCAAGACAGAACACAAACCACAACAGTGTGGAGTCTAGCTCCTGAAAGGTGGGGGACACTAAAGCCCTGTTTATTACCAGGTCCAAGTTCCCTACTCAAGAAAGAAAGTTAAAGAACATATGACAATGACAAACTGTTTGGAGTTATAGCTTTATCAGAAGCTATGAACAAGGGAAGCAAGAATCAGAGACATAAGTTTGATACTAGAAACTGCACCAAGCTGAGAGAACATTTAGACTCTGTAAAATGAATTAAAATGCAATCTGTGAGATCCACTGTAGATCAGACAATGGAAAAAAGTAAACTGCCAAATTGGAAGGTAGCATTGGGAACTCATCCAGAGTGACAAACAAATATGAAAAAGTAAGAGGAATGCTGGCTAGCATCAATGGCTTCATCATCTAGCTAATAGGAATCACAGGAGAAAAAAAGAAAAGAAAAAAATGATAGAGAAGCAATATTTGATGAAATAGTTACTGACAATGAAAATTTACAAAATAAAATCTGGAAGTATTATGTTGATACTATAAATATGATACTATAAACATAATATGATATTATGTTGAAACTATAAAAAGCAAAATCACCAAGACAATCTTTAAGTCTACCAGAGACTATAGACAAATTACTAGAAAAGAAATAGCAATTGCACTAGACAATGGAGTAATTATCATCAAATACGTGAAAAAAAAATGGAACAATTATACTATCACTTAAGAATAGGGCAAAATAAATTATATTTTCAGATAAACAAACACTTTAAGGTTTATTATTCATAGACCCTACTAAAATAATGTACTGCTGTAAGAACATAAAAGCTGAAACTATAAGAAACAACATAATGAGGACAAAAGCTATTCAACAGGTAATTTATGCTAAAACCTTCACTAGGGATAGAAAGAGAATAGAAATAAATACACATTTAACTATACATTTTTCCATAAAAGTTAGCATTTATTTAATATCTTAAAATGTTAAGGGTGACCACTATAGAAGTGAAAAGAAATATAGAAAACCATCAATTGTGCTGGGTGTGGTAGCTGATTCCTATAATCCTAGCACTTGGCAGACTAAGGTATGAGGATCACTGAACCTCTAGAGTCTGAGACTATACTAAGCAAGACCCCACCTCTACTAAAAATAGAAAACTTAGCCTGGTTGTGACACGTGCCTCTAGTCCCAGCTACTTGAGAGACCAAGTTTGGAGGATCACTTGAACATAGCAGTTGGCAGTTGCTGATGCCATGGCACTCTAGCCTGGGCAACAGAGTGAGACTTATTTTTAAAAAAGAAGAAAAGAAAAGAATAAAGAAAACCATCAATTCTGCAGAATGCTGGAAAGATAACAAGAACAAAGAAAATTGTGACAAACAAAAAATACAAAATGACCATTTATTAATCTGTGGTATATGTACACCATGGAATATTATGCAGCCTTAAAGAAAGATGGAGACTTTACCTCTTTCATGTTTACATGGATGGAGCTGGAACATATTCTTCTTAGTAAAGTATCTTAAGAATGGAAGAAAAAGTATCCAATGTACTCAGCCCTACTATGAAACTAATTTTTGGCTTTCATATGAAAGCTATAACCCAGTTATAACCTAAGAATATGGGAAATGGGGAGAGGTAGGGGAGGGAGAGGGGAGGATGGGCAGTGGGTGGGTGATAGGTGGGATTACACCTGCAGTGCATCTTACAAGGGTACATGTGAAACTTAGTAAATGTAGAATATAATTGTCTTAACACAATAACTAAGAAAATACCAGGAAGGCTATGTTAACCAGTGTGATGAAAATGTGTCAAACTATTTATAAAACCAATGTATGGTGCCCCATGATCACACTGATGTACACAGCTATGATTTAATATTAATTAAAAAAATACACAAAAAAAATACGTTTGAAAATTTCAAAATGTACATCTAAATACATTTAGAAAGAATTTGAAAGAATACCGATAAAAATCATCAATACCATATTCTCTGACAAGACATTTAAATTAGAAACAAGTGATAAACAGTAACCAAACAAAACCTAACATGTTTGAAAATTTCAAAATGTACATCTAAATAACTCATGAGCTAGAATAAATCAAGATGAAAATTTTAAATGCCTCTTGCTGGATGACTACAAAAATACTACATAAGCAAACTTGAGAGATGCAGCTAAAGCTTTTACTATTTAAAAGAAGATGAAAACTACACAAGTACTCAACTGAAGAAAGTTAAATAATTACCATACAAATGTAAAGGCAATAGAAGTAAAAAGAGTGAAAAAATCAAGGAAACAGTAGAAAAGATCAGTAAGATCAAAAGTAGGCTCCTCAAAATTCTAGTGAAAACTAACTCCTGACAGAAGACACAAAAACAATATTAGGAATGGGAAAAATTATAATTATAGATATAATCAATTCTTATTAAAAATATTCTTAAAAATTTTAAACCAAATTTATCATTTCTTTAAATGTAAAATTTATCAAAACACAGTCAAAGTCATTCAGCAAACCTAAATAAACAGAATCCTGTTCCTAAAATCTAAGACCCAAAGGATTATAGAGGTCTGACCAAAATTACACAGGACAATATCTTATACCAATTTGTTTATAAAGTAGAAAAATAGAAAAGTATAGGTATCTTAGTCCATTTATACTGCTATCACAAAATATCTGAGACTGGGCAATTCATAAAGAATAGAAATTTATTTCTCACTGTTCTGGTGGTTAGCAAGTCCAAGAGCAGGTGTGAGTAGGTTCAGTGTTTGGTGAGGGTTGTTCTTTGCTTCCAAGTTGGTATCTTGTTGCTATCGCCTCTGAAGAGGAAGGAGGACACAAAGGATAAATGTTGTATCCTCACCTGGTGGAAAGGCAAAAAATGTAGTAGGAGGATGCTTCCTTCAACCTTTTTACAGGTAGAAGAGCACTAATTCAATAATGAAGGCAAAGCCCTCATGACTTACTCCCCAAAAGGCCCCACCTCTTAACGCTATCACATTGGGTATCAAGTTCCACCATATGGATTTTGGATAGCCACATGCATCCAAACCATAACAATAAGCAATTCATTTCTCATGGCTAGAATAATTCTGATACCAAAATGGGCACGGACAGCTCAAGAAAAGGAAATTACATACCCCAATCTCATTAATTAACATAGATATAAAAATTTCTAAATAAAATATTGGTAAATCATCTGAGCATTGTGTGAAAGACAATAAACCATAGACTGACACCATCACTCTGAAGAACAATTTGAAAATAACTTGAGGAGTATAAAGTACTCACATGTTATAAGACAATTCTACTTCTAAGTACATGACCTGGAAATCCCCCTGCATGTGTATATAAGGAGACATGTATGAGAATGTTTGTTACAGCACTGTTCTTGCCAGGAAAAAAAAAAAATAGAAAGCCTACATGTTCACTAATAAAAAAATAAATTGCAGCATGTTTATACAATAGCATAGTTAAAATGAACCATCTAGAGCTGTATCTTTCAACTTATATAAAACTTTATAATGTCAAATGATAAAAGCTGCAGCAATAACTTAGTCTGCTTGGTCTGTCATTATAGGTGCCACAGACTGGGTGGCTTAAACAACAGAAATTTTTTTCTTATGATTCTAAAGTTTAGAAATCCAAGATCAGTGCATAGCCTATTCAGTGTCTGCTGAGAGTCCTCTTCTTTCCTAGACAGCTGCATTCTATCTGTATCCTTGCACAGCTGAGAGACAAAGATCATCTAATGTCTCTTCTTACAAAGGCACTAATCCCACTCATGAGGGCTCCACCTCCATGATGTAATCACTGCCCAAAGGCCTCACATCCAAATACTATCACATTGGAGATCAGGGCTTCAACATATGAATTTGAGGGTGAGGGAGAAACATTCAGTTCATAGTAAGAATACATATATAAAAAGTTAAAAAGAACCTATAGACATATATATAAACATACACAAGAAAGAAAGAAGGATACACACTGAATTTATGTTCAAGATCAAAGAGAAGTCATTTGCAAGAGATATATGGGTACTTTAATTGTGAGATATAATCTTTTCATAAAATCTGAGGCAAATATGGTATAAGGATAAAACTGATGAAGATGGATGCGGGATGTATGAGGTTTATTGTCCACATGCTTGAAATATGTCATGATATTTTTAGTTAATTATTTCTAAATTAACCTGACATATTTTCCAAAAGGATCTCTGGTCTCTATTAACCTCTTTGTCATTAGATATTTTTCACACCTGTGCTGTAAGAGATTTTTTTTTTCTTAACTTTCAAAATATCTTCCAAAGTTTAACCAGGCCTCAGTTGTATATTAAATAGGTGGTGAAGGCCAGGTGAGGTGGCTCATACCTGTTATCCTAGCACTGTGGGAGGCCAAGGTGGGTGGATAGTTTGAGCTCAGTAGTTGAGACCAGCATGAGCAACAACAAGATCCCATCTCTACTGAAAAAAAAAAAAAAAAATAGAAAAATTAGCTGGGCATTGTAGTGGGCACCTGTAGTCTCAGCTACTTGGGAGGGTGAGGCAGGAAGATCACTTGAGCCCAAGAGTTTGAGGTTGATGTGAACTCTGATGATGCCATGGCACTACCCAGGATGAAAGAGTTAGATTTTGTCTCAAAAAAAAAAAAAAATTGGGGGGTGAGCTTAAAGATTCTGCATCTTCTCTGGTCACTCAGCCCTCTTTCTCAAAGCACTGCACTCATCTGCTTTTAAAAAAGGAAAATACTCTTTAGCATCATTAATTCACATAATGCATCTCCCAAGTACCTCCATAGTTATCTGTGATTTCTGGTACTCTTGAGAAAAGAGCCAGCTACTAAAGTCATTGTGAAAAATAAATTTCCTTTTTGAAAATACCTGAAGCAGGAAAAGAGTCTTTTTCTTCCCAGGGTACAAATATGAAAAGAATTTTAAGATCTGTGTCAATTTTCACAATCCCCACCAAAGCAATTTAAAAAGTTAGCTAACTGCTTTCTTATGGGGGCTGATTTGTTCAGATCACTTCTCCCACTGAAAACAAATAAAAATACTGAATAATATTTTTAACTCCTTATAAAGCATGAACAAGGTGACAAGACAGTAATGAACAAATCTCAGAGAAAGAGGAATTCTAAAGAAGCAAGCTGAGGTAACACTTCTGTTTTCTTTAGGATTATTTGTAACTCTACCCAAAATGAACTTTGTTTTTGGCAGACTTGATTGAGCAAAAGTTCAAAAATCGAAACCCAGGCTTCCAAGGAAGGGGTTTACTAAAAGATCACATTAAATTAGGATCCCAGAGGCTATGACTACAAGGTAGGATATATCCAAAAATATACCTGTATGCCCCACCTCCCCACCCATCTCCGGAAGACTACAGGGATTTTCTCCTCTGGCTAAACAGAGCAGAAAGAACAACATAAAGGATCTGCCTGGGGAAATTATGGCCATGGGGTGGTCTCACATAAATTCATATTAGCTGGATAAACCAAATTTTGACCTATGAATTCAGTTTAGTAACTCAAGACTGCCAGTGCCCAAAGGCTGCAAAACATGTATACATTCTTTCGGGACAAAGACATCTTTGTGTTAAGCCTCAAATTGTTCCTACTAATTTTTCAAGGACTGTAAGCATCACACATCCATTAATGTACACAGCTATGATTTAATTTTTAAAAAATAATGAAGCTCACAAGAAAATAAAAGCCATGAGTGAGGATCATAAATATCAGAAACAAATATTTCAGATATTGAAATTATCAGATATAAGTTATAGAAAAACTATGTTTACTGTGTCTAAAGAAATAAATCATAAGCTTTAAAATACCTGCAGGGATTGGTGAACTATACAAAGTAAACTAAGAAATTAGAAAAGAGATCAAAAGAGCATTTAGAAATAAAACCTACTATAACTATAACTTAAGTTTTGATCATTAGCTTCATAGGAAATTAGACATAGCTAAGGGGAAAACTAGGAAGTTGGTCAAAAGAAATTGCCAGAATATAAAACAAAGAGAAAAATAAAAATTATGGAAGTGGTTGATATTAAGGAACATAGAAAATAAAGTACTATCTGAAAATGTCTAACAAACATTTGATCAGAGTCTCAGAAAGAAAAGAGAATAAAACAAAGGCAATGTTTGAAAAGATCACGAGAGTTTTTTTTTTTTTTTATTGTTGGGGATTCATTGAAGGTACAATAAGCCAGGTTATTGCATTTGTTAGGTAAAGTCCCTCTTGCAATCATGTCTTGCCCCCAGAAGATGAAGTCAGCAAAACCCAAGCAAGATAAAGAAAAAGAAATCTATACTTATTCTATCTTAAGAAAACTATAGAACAAAAAAAGGCGAAGTAAAAGCTATAAAAAGCAGGTGGATATTAAAGATAAAGATTTCTTTCTAAGGAACAATAGGATAAAGCAATTGCTAACTTTCCTTTTTTTTTTAAATTAAATCATAGCTGTGTACATTAATGCAATCATGGGGTACCATGCGCTGGATTTATATACAATTGGAAATATTTTCATCACACTGGTTAACTTAACCTTTCTGGCTTTTTCTTAGTTATTGTGTTAAAACATTTATATTGTACATTTAGTAAGTTTTACATGTACCCTGTCCCACCAATTACCCTCCTTCCACCCATCCTCTCTCCTCCCCTCCCCTCAATCAATGTACTCAGCCCTACTATGAAACTAATTTGTAGCTTTCATATGAAAGCTATAACCCAATTATAGCCTAAAAATATGAGGAAAGGGGAAAGGGAGATTGCTAACTTTTCGATAGTAACAATGGAAGCCAGAAGACAATGGAATGCTATCTTAAAATATGCACAGAAAATAACTGCCAAACAAGCATTCTATAATCATCAAAATGGCTTTCAAAAATGATGATAAACTAAATCATTAAAAAGTATATCACCATCATATGCCCATGAAGGGAAATTTTAAAGGATGTACTTAAAGGAAAAGGGAAGATATCACATATGGAAATAAAGATGTAAGAAGGAATGAAGACATGGAAAGTGGATAAACACATAAGTAGGTCTTAGTAAATACTCACCATATTAAACAATAATAACAATGACTTAGGTGATTTTACAAGATGATATAATTGAACAGCAGCAAAATCCTGTAAGTCAGGTGTGGAATAAAGAAATCTAAAATGCTCTAAAACTCTTGTGTAATTTAAGAGGAGGGAAAACTAGTTGTAAACTTTAGACTGTTGTAAGTTAAGATTGCTTGTTATCATTTATTGAAATATTATTGAATAAAATAGAAATGGAGTATGAAATGTCTGAACCAGTAAAGAGGGAAAACAAAATTATACAGAGTATTTGTAAATGAACAGTAGGGTGATTTAATCATTAATCATTGTACACTTCAAAATAGCCAGAAGAGGATAACTGAAATCTTCTTAAAGAAAAAATAAATGTTGATGTGATGGATATCCTCATTATCCTGATTTGATTATATGAGTGTATCAAATTATCACATGAACATCCCCCACAAATAGGTACATCTATGTATATATTTCAATTTTTAGAAAATAAAATTGTTTTTAAAATAAGGACAAAAATGAAAAAATAGAAAAATCAAGCAAGACAAGATCAGATCAGAGAACAGAACACTGTACTGCCTTGAAAATGAATAGACCACCACTACATATGGAAAAACTGACTCATCACACAAACATAAGGCTTAGGGGAAAAGACAAAAATCACACAAAGCAGGACTACTACATGTCCAATATTTAAATACAGGTTATAGAGAGAAACCTAGACAAGTGGTAAAACTACTAAGAATAGCATGGAAATTCTCACCAAAGTGAGGGGTGAAGCAGAAGATGTAGAGGCTTTTGGGAGCACATTCAAATTCTGGGTGGCAGCAACATGGGTATTTGTTCCATAATGATTTGCTAAATCATATACTTTTCTGAATTTTTTATACAGGTGTTGAATTTCAAAATAGTTTAAAGCAGCATCAACCATTAACCAGGAAGCATGATTGCACTGTTCCCTAAGCTTCAGTAATATTTACTACTTTTTTCTCTCCACAGACCATAATCCATGGGCTCATCCTCCTAGGCAGCTTCTTGATGTACTTCGCAGTATCCCTGCTGTACAACGCAACCTGTGTCACCTGCAACAGCCCCACCAATCCCTACTGGGTGATGGAAGTCCAGTTCTCAGACCTCACTTTCTACCTCGTCTGCCTCCTCACACCAGTTGTGGCTCTTCTCCCAAGGTTTGAGCTCTGGGGCTGTTTCATTCCTAGTATTACCAGTCACCCCCTTAATGAGCCATTTTATAACCCAAGAGTCATGAGTTTGGTTTCTGCTTAGAACCTTGAGGCTGTTATTCTAGGGACAGGGTCCTGGGACAGAAGGAACAATGACAACCAGGAGGCAAATAACATGGACTCTGGTCTCAAATCGGCCACAGAGTAGCAACACCACCAAATTTGGTGTGGTCTCAGTTATGACATCTGTAAAATGGGAGTAACAGGCTCCACGCCTATAGCTCAGTGAGTAGGGCACCGGCCACATACATTGAGGCTGGGGGATTCGAACCCAGCCCTGGCCAGCTAACACAACAATGACAACTGCAACAACAAAAAAAATAGCTAGGCATTGTGACGGGTGCCTGTAGTCTCAGCTAATTGGGAGGCGGAGGCAAGAGAATCACCTAAACCCAAGAGTTGGAGGTTGCTGTGAGCTGTAATGCTCACAGACATAGTGAGACTCTGTCTCAAAAAAAAAAAAAAAAAAAATGGGAATAACAATTTCTCCCCTCCTGCCTTACAAATTTAATCGTGTGATGAGGAATCATTTTGAAAAATTCTGTGGGTCCTTTATGCATTACTTTAAGCATCTCACACCTAAATGCCTACAGGGACAGAGGCAAAAACTGCAGCAAGCCAGATGAAATGTAGATGTTAGAAAAAAGAATTTAATACATGGTACTACTCAAATTTGTTTAAACACTCACACTCACTCCATATAAAATCTGCATTAGCTAAATAAATCATCCATGCCCAGAGACTATTTCTGATGTTTCCAGGATTAAACCTCTGCATTCTCCTTTTCCAGAAAAATAGCAATAGCAACAATAAATCCTTGCCTTGCCTTGGAGCTCACTCTCGACATACGCTCTCCTATCTAGTTTATCTTGTTTTTGCCATAAGCAAAGATTTGTGTAGAACAATGGTTCTGGTCCAGCCTGCTCACGTCCCAAGAGGGACTACAAACCTACCACAAATCTTAGTGGCAGCTGTGTTCTCCCAACTCAGAGGCTAGTCCTACCCTGCAGCCCATACTTTTCAGTCAGGACAACCAATGAACTTGACATGACAAGCCCACAAGTGAGACTTAGCCTCTATACATTGCCAGACTCTCACCATTCTGAACGTCAGGATTGAGCTACTTTGTCATTCTACACTGTAGTCAACAGGCAATTGCAACATTGTACCAAACTTTTCCTATCCCAAAATTGAGCAGAGACCATCAGCAACAGGCCTCGCTTCCTTTAAGAAGCTTAGTGGCTTGCTAAGCATACTTTGGTCTCCATTTCTTCTTAACCCACCTCAGTACTTTGACTTCCAATGCAAGATTGGAGGCAAAAAATACCAACATGGCAAATACCATTGCAGTCAGTGAACTCCATAAGCCTAGTTCTGAGTATTTGCTGTGTGCACAACTTCTGAGTATTTGCTGTGTGCACAACTTCTCTGCTTGGCCCCTGTTGGTCTTGACAGCCTCATCTCCTAATTCCTTCCTTCAAATTTTGAGCTCCATACCACTAAATTACTTGAGCTTCCATAAAGGACCAGGGCCTCTCACCTCCCTGCCTCTGCTCCTGTGTTCCTTCTATTTGGAATGCCCTTCCCATCACTAAACCTCCTCACCCTTTGACATCATATAGGGCATGACTGATTCCAGAGGCTCTGTGACTTCACCTACCTTCCTCAAGCTGAAACACATCCCTCTCTCCTATGTTCCCATCATCTGTATGTATCTCTGTTGTTACCTTTCCCCATGTATTATAAATTACTTATATGTCCTTTGTCTGGCCATCAACTCCTGAAGAGAAGGTATCTCCTTATCTTTGTTTAACCTCCCTAGCACAGTTTCTCCCTAGCATCCAGAAAGAAATGAGCAATGGATTTTGAAAGAGCAGAAAGATAAATAAAACAGGACTTTTGTTCTTAATAAGCCCACTCTCCAGTGAACGATTGGACGTGAGTCTGACTATAACACAGGAGAAAGTGGTATTAACAGAGGGCCCTGCGGTGTGAAGTGAAAAGCAATCAAGAGCAAGCACACACACACCCCACTCCCTGTGGAGAACCCTGGGAGGGACTGTGAGGGTCTTGTCCTCATTAGAAGGGGCCTCAAACATGAGGGTTAACTTTTTCCCCCACTTTTAAGGTTAAACACAGTTGTGATCGCCACTAGCCATGTGTGAGCTCTTCTATTCTGTATCTTATCTGGAATATGCAAAGAGAACAGTATAAGCTCAATATTTCTTATCTCTGCCTTGACTAGAAAACATGCTTGGAGCCGGAGTATGCAAGACTGGAGCAGCAGTTAGATGAGGGTCCTTGAAGATTATGCAAAGACGGTTGGCACATGTATTTGGGGAGGACAGGCACTCCTCCTTACAGCTTGTTAAAGAGATGAGAAGCAAGTTAGGGAAAAGGTAGCAAATATTTACTTGCAAGTAACCATAATACACAAGTTAAATCTTTGCTTATTCTATATTATCATAATAAAGTCAAATATCTATTTAATTTTGTTTACTAAGAAAGGCAAAGAGATTTCCTGTGATAGTGTAAGGATTATTTTAATAGTTCTAAGGACTACTGGCTTTGTAACCTTAGAAAACTACTGTTTGTTTATAGAAAGCCACATGATAGAATGTTTGCTGTAGAAAACTGTGTGTGTTCATTTAAAGTTGTAAGCGATATTTATTATAATAGAGATTGATTTTACTTACCAAGCTTGTGATAATTGGCCCACAAACCATGACCTCAGTACCTTGGTCTAATTAATTCAACCAGTATAAAAGGACAGGATAAAATAAACTCTCTTAAACTAGAAATGTTAATTATCTTACAGATGAAAAAAAAGTAAATAGCATATCAACCTTAAAACCCAATGCAGCTTTTTTAATTAGCTGTAATAGAGGGGCACAGTCCTTGGATACTTCTGTCTTGGCTTTGGTGAGTTAACACTCTTGGTTTTCTCCTACTACTTCATTTCCTTTGCTGACTCATGTCCTTGGCATGGTATGTGTCAGGCTTCCATCCAGGTTTTCTTGTCTTCCAACTTTAGGCTCTCCCCATAAACATAGCAATCACTACTGTGGACTTAAAAATCATTTTTACCTAAGTGTCCATCAATGGATTAATAAACTGTGGTTTGTGTATATGTATACCATGGAATACTATTCAGCCATACAAAAAGATGGAGACTTTACATCTTTTGTATTAACCTGGATAGAGTTAAAACATATTCTTCTTAGTAAAGTATCACAAGAATGGAAAAGCAGGTATCCAATGTACTCAATACTGATAATATGAAGCCAGTAGATGAACTAATACACACTCACACAAGAGAAAACTTCAATTCAATTCAAGTTGGGGGGAGAGGGAGGAGGGAAAGTGAAGAGGGAAGGAGGGAGGGGAATTGGTGTGCTCTCACTTAATGGGCACAATGTAAGGGTATATGGCATACTTCCCGGGTGCAGAACACAACTACAACAGGGACTTTACTTAACAAATGTAAACATTGTAACCTAACCATTTGAACCCTCATATTAATCGGAACTTTTTTCTTAATTATTTTTAAACAGATGAATCTTCCCATAAATCCCTAGCCCAGACCTGTCTCCTGAATTCCAGACACACCTTTCGAGCTATCTATACATCACCACCACTGGGCATATTAAGGGGACATTTACAATTTAATTCATGACCCGACTCTCTCTAACCACCACCATCCCAGAAACCTTGGTCTCTTTCAGAGTTTCCAATAGCAAATGCCACCCACTCAAGACCCTGAGAGTCATCCTGACATCTCTTGCTAACTTAGGCCCATATCTAGCCTGTCACCAGGTCCTGACAGTTCTACCTGCTATGTATTTCTCAAATCCCTCTGCTATTTCCATTTCTATAGCCACCACCACAAGTAGACTGCTAATTACCCTTTCATCCCAAATTAGTTGAGTAGTCTCCTGTGGGGTCTTACTCTAGTCCATTGTCATTGCATCAAAGTGTAATTATGTTACTTATTATAAAAACCTCTAAGGGCTTCCCTAAGACCTTTAAAATAAAGCAAAACCTGGCCCATAGCTCTTGCCAACCCCTTCTGGGTCATATTTCAATCCTTACTCTCTACACTTTGATCATTGTGTCTGAGTTTTGGTTCTCATCCCCTTGCCTGGCTACCTCCTGTGTATTTCTTCCTCAAGGAAGCTCTCCATCGGGTATTTGACACTCTCATTGCTCCCTCCATTTATAATTGTATTCATATGTTCTATGGAAGAAGAACTTTTTTGTGGTATTCACAGCTTAACCCCTTGGGAGCTAGACAGTTGTGGGGACTTGAAAAGTATTTGTTGAATAAATGGGTGGAGAAGGAAAGTAGTATTTTGGAGGAAAGTTTCCACAAAGGAAATTCCAGTTTCCAAGGAAAAAGTCAAATCCTCCTGGAACACATAAATGGCCCCTTCTACTTCACAGGGTGAGGTGAAAAAGAATGGAGAAAATGCCATGGGGTCTACTGTAGTCTTCAGAAACCTCATGCCCACGGTGGGGTTGCCCTGCAGCTTTTAGACATGGTAGAAGAATGGAAGCCTCTCTGCATAAGAAGGCTTTAAAAGCAAAAATTTCAAAGAGACTATTTTGGAAATGAATTTAGCTGTCCTCTGGGCCAGAGGAATTACTTTTTAAATAAAGCAACTAACACAGAGAAGAAGAGAGTTAGTTACACAGTGTCACGAACTGGTGTTTACTCATAAACCATATAGTTTTATTCTACTTCTCACCTCTTCCTGCCTAAATATTGAACAGAGAGAAGATTCTAGGCACAGATAGACATTCCCAATTCCAGAATCCACTACAAGCTTCATGGAGCTTGGCAGAGGGGAAAAAACCCTGGGTCAGTCAACAGTCATCTCTATCAGCATCTCAAGAGATCTTGAGAATCCTACCTCACCACTTGGGACCTACTACTACTTCAGTCTCTTTATCTGGCAAACATGATGCTGTCAAGTCAGCATGGCCCACAGATTCGAGAAAAGAATATGGAGTTAAAACTACTACTTTAAAAAGTATGTTCCACAAAGGCTTAACATTACAAAGCAATTAAATTTTCCTAAATTAGAATAGCCCAGAAATAGAATGGATGGACTTGTGCGTGGTAGATAAGAGACAAGCCTCTGGGTCTAGAGTGTTTGGTTCTGAGCATAGCTTGACCACTGTGTGGCTTTGGACAAATCATCAAATCTCTTAGCACCCCAATTTCCTTATCTGTGCACCGAGGTACTAACCACATGGGATTGTCTAGAAAATAAAATGAGTTAATTATATGAAAAACACTTTGAAAGTCCTGGTGCATAACAAATGTTGCTGTATTTTGTTGTCATTATTGTTGTTGTTGAGCTCCACAACACAGAGGTGCCCAGGCACAGATTTGATAACCATCAGTTAAGAGTATAGTAAAGTGGGTGGCGCCTGTGGCTCAGTAGGTAGGGTGCTGGCCCCACATACCAAGGGTGGCGGGTTCAAACCCACCCCCTGCCAAACTGCAACAAAAAAACAGCCGGGCATTGTGGCAGGCACCTGTAGTCCCAACTGCTCTACTCGGGAGGCTGAGGCAAGAGAATCACCTAAGCCCAGGAGTTGGAGGCTTCTGTGAGCTGTGCTGCCATGGCACTCTGCCAAGGGCGATAAAATGAGACTCTGTCTCTAAAAAACAACAAAAAAAAAGTATAGTAAAGCCACTAAAACCTCTTTCCATGCTGAAATTTTAAAAGTCAGTAGAAATTGGGAATCATTTCTACTCTGTTTTTTCCCACCAGATACTTTTTCTTGTCTCTCCGAGGAACCTATGGGAAGTCTCTTCTATTAAAAGCTCAGAAAATTGACCAACTCCCCAGGGATAAAAGAGACCTAGAAATCCAGAATTGGAGGAGCAGACAGAGGCCTGTGCCAGGACCCAGCATGTCTCAGCCTTCCCAGCATCCAGTGCCACCTGGTCCAGAACAGGCCCTCAGGGCCAGCACCCCAAAGAGCTCCTGCCCTCCCAAGCGGAAGCACATTGAGGACTGGGTGCTCCGTGGACAGAGAGGCAGCAGAGAGCACATGACAGACGACCCATGCTCAGTGGATTCCTCTGCTAAACTTTCATCTGGGGAACACCTTCTGGGGCCTAACAGGACAAAGGCACCTGGAGCCTACTCAGGTGGACAGACCAACATGTCCCGTCGCTCAAAGAGGGGCAGCCATTGCCGATCCCAGAGTTCTCTCACCATATGAGGGGGCTGCAGAAATCTGTACAAACTCAGAAGAGGCTGCCCAATCATAGGCCCTTCCTCTTCACAGAGGAAAGAATGTGCCAGCTTTAATCTTTTCTTTCCACCAGGCTTGATTTTCTAGGAGGAAGTGGTGGGCTCTAGGACTTTGACACAAAAAGATTGAAAAACCTGTCAGCCTCTAGTTTTCTGCTGCTTCCAGGCAGTGTATCTTACAAACAACAGTTTGGATAAAAGGGCTGTGTTTCTTTTGCATGGAATTCTCAATTTTTTTAGCCCAGAGTATTCACCTGACCCTCCAGCTTATGACCCAATGAAACTGGACCATAAGTTTCCACGATCCTAAGAAGTGTATCAATCTAGGCAATATCTCAGGATATGGAAGTTTCCAGGCTTGTCAAACTATCACTTCACCCATTGGTGCCAAGGGTTAAAGTTTCGGAGAGACCCATATATATAAGGCTTCATCTCAACTGTATTGCTGTGATGGCCTGGCCAGTGTTAACATCCCTTCCACTCAGACAGAGAATGGGTCTGCTTTTTGTCTTTAAACCAAAAATAAACAAAACCCACATCTAAAGATGAGAAGTGGATTTGAACTCAGTGTCAGAGACACTTCTGGTTGTTGAAGAGTCACAGCTAGTGTAAGAGGCAAGAAGAATGGACATGCTAAAGAGAGCAGGTGCACCAGATACCCTGTTTGAGTTAATAGACCATATGTCCCATCTGGGAAATCTAGGACATAGGCAGCACTCTTTTTAAAAGCTATTTATTATATTTATTTTTAAATAAAATTACCCATCCCTATTCAGTTTTTAGAACAAAAACACAAACAAACAAATAAACCTCTAAGATCAGGAGATCTTAGCATATCTGTACCAGAGTAGGCCCATAGGATAGTGCAAGTCTGAGCTCAAACAATGAGATCTTCAAAAGTAGGGCTAACTTCAAACCCCATTCATTCAGCTTATCCCAGAATACCACCTCCTGGAAGACACTTTCAGTTAAAGTAAGGAGAGTCAGAGTCTTATTTCACAGGAAAAGAGGAATTACCTAGAATTCTTATCCCTAGAGGTCATAAATGCCAAAAATGTACAAGAGATCAAAACAGTCTTTAAATAAAAGAATGGACGATAGAATTCTAATAGGTTGTCCAGAGCAAACAGGTCTTCTGTGAGCAGAGAGAGCCTATCTTTTAATATAAGTCAGGAGCCCTCCCTCCCTAAGGCAGTGCCTATGAGGTAAAAGGTAAAGGGATGGATGCAAATGTGGGAAGTCTTTGAGTCTAAGAGTCATAGCCACCAGCCATGAGTTGGCCTATCACTTGATTGACTCCTTGGAAAGGTGCCAAAAACCAGTCAACAATCCAGTTGACAAATGACAGACTGGGCTGGCCTCTGCACCTCTTCCTGGCAAACCAGGGTTGCAGGGGCTATTTGGAGCATCATCCTGGAAACAGCACATTTGCTCGCTCTCTCTCACCACCTCTGCCACGTAATTATGCCAGCACTAGCTGGCTGGTGGGTATTCAGGGGAATCCTACATGAAGACCACCAAGGCAGGGAACCGCACCAGGCAAAGCAGTGATGTAGGAGTTGTTCCAAGTGAGGGGATTGAGTCAAAACTTGGATCTTAGGGCCTCTTTCCTCCATATGATTCCTTCCTACTACTAAAAAGCCTGTAAGATCCAGGTAGGATGTTTCAGGAAAGAACAGAACAGTGGCCTCAGGAGATCTGAGTATGAGTCTTTGCTATGCCTCTGTTCTCTGTAGGATCTCAGAGCCTTGAAGCAGGACCCCACACCTGCAAATGAGTTTAGATCTGCCCTGCCTTCCAGGCTGAGCATAGGGATGGAGTCAAAATTACATGAAACCCGGTGGTAAAAACCCTTTGAAATCTGTAACACCTTCAGTAATAACACAAGGGAATATGATTTCAGAGTAAGAAAAAAAGAGGTGATGGGAAAGTTGAAGAAACATCTGAACCCTTTCTCAATTCCAAAGTACCCAAAATTCTGATGCTGCTCTTTTTCTTATATGACCAGCTGTCCCAGTTTCCCAGAAACATACTCATTTTTACAAAGTTCCATATCCTGGGGAACTGGGCCAACTGGTCACCAATTTTTGCCTCTCTTTGTAAATCAAACCAACTGTGACATTCCAGTGTGCCATCTTAGGGGGGGAAATTATAACTATTTCCCTATAATGTAACACTAATGATTGTACTTAAAACAGTTTTATACTTTCATGATATTTTACTGATTGACTGGAAATAGTCATCTTTTATTAAAGAAATAAAATAAACACTGTTTTTCATAGTTGTTTTCCCCCTTACATCATCACTTGTCTGAATACTCTCTCTTTCACTCATTTTCCTTTGCACTCATTTATTCATCCATCCATTTGTCTACTCATTAAACTTCTGTTTAGCCCTAGTAGATGTTTGGCAATGTGCTTGGAGCCCCTGATGCAGTCCCTGTCTTAGGGAAATAGTCCCTGTCTTAGGGAAACTCACAGCCTGTTGGACACCTTGCTCCCCAACGTCACAGTGTGACACAAACCAAAAGGGCTGTAGAAACCAGACACAGCACACACAGTCTGAACCACTAACCTGACTTCTCCCCTCCACAGCATTGTGGTAGGCAGCAAGGGCAAGATAGGGAACAAAATCAGAGCCAGCTCCTGCCCTCTGTGAATTCACAACCTACAAGGGAGACAGACAATACTCAAGAAAGTCAATAAATGTGATATTACACACCATGAGGAAGCAAAAATGGAGAGCGGGAGGAGAGTGGTTCCCAGGATGGTCAGAGAAGGCCTCTCTGAGTAGTGGCTGAGACCTCAACCATGAAAATAAGATAGCAAAGAAAGATCGTTCCAGAAAAATACAAGCCCTGAAGAAGGAAAAGAGTTTACATTCAAGGAAAGAAAGGAGATTAGTGTGGTTAAAAACCTATACGCAAGAGGCAGTACCTCATGATGTTGTTAGTACAGCCAGTCCCCAGGTTATGAGCAAGAGAGCTTCTGTAGGTTTGTCTTAAGTTGAATTTATACATGTAAGTACGTTGGAAGGTATACTTACAGGCCTAGAATAGCCTGTGTTGGTAAGTGCAAGTCAGACGTCAGTCAGATGTTTGTAACACAGTTACTTACTGTAATACCCTCATGGGTGTGAGTTGTAAAGAAGTCAGATGTTTGTAACTCAGGGACTGCGTGTAGTAATAACCTGTTAGCTCACCATGCATGAGGAGCTGGTCTCAGCACACATTATCATGTAAAGTTCACAGCAACCTTAAAAGGTAAGGACTATTTCTGTCCCCTGTTTCAATTAGCTTCTGCTGTGTAACACACTACCCCCAAAACGTGGTGGATTAACACAGCAATCAACGCTGTGTGTAGGCAGCTTGGCCTAGACCCCCTAGAACATCTCATCTCCACTCCACATGGCAGAGACTGAACGTGCTTCTGGATGGGGCCTTGGCTTGGGACGGCTGGGATCTCTCTCCACATGGTCTCTTCTTCTCAAGGAGGTCAGCCCAGCCTTGTCACACAGGAGCAACATTCTAGGAGTGACAACAGAAGCTGCAAAGACTCTCGAGACCTAAGCTCAGAACTCACACATCATTGCTGCCCATCACATTCTATGGAAATAAGTCACGGGCCAGCCCAGTTTTGAGGGAATGAGGAAACATACTCTGACTTTTAATGGGGGGAGCTGTAAATAACTTTGAGGCCATTTTCAATCCACCACATCCTTTTTTAATAAGAGAAACATCATAGTCTCACAATTAACAATTGGGTGAGGGAAAGAAAAAAAACACAATTGGGTGAGGCAGCATTCTAATCTGGGGAGGTCTAAAACCAGAAGCTGTGCTCTTGACCACAGAGCTATACAACCACAAGATGAGGCTGGAAGGCCAGATGACAGAGGGTCTTGTCTCCTTGCTATTCTGTTGAGAAGCAAGGTTGTGCAGTGGTTAGGAAACCCGAATTCCATCCCAACTCTGCCACGGACTGGCAATGTGACCTGGGGGAAAACCACACCATACCCAGCTGGTTTGCTGTTCAGACAAAAGCTTCAGTAAGTAAGGAAGATAGTGGCACCTAAGGAGAACCAGAATTCATGCCTGAATTGCCCTAAAATATTTGTGAGCTGGGCACCCAGCCAGACCTATTTATTAGCACAGAAAAAGAAATCAGTTATATAGGAGCAAATCCTCCCAGCTAACCAAAGAACAGACACCACCAAGGAGGCCTGCAGAAGGCAAGGCCCATGAGCTATCAGGCTTTGCTGTACCTCAGCAGTCAGGCTTTGGGGGTGGGGGGGGCACTGCCAAAGAGTGCTGCCCAGCCAAAACTTCAGGACACCCACCAGAAGGTTTTGGGCAATTTCACACAGGAGCTGAGTCTGAGAGCCTCTTATTGGAAGGTGTTCTGGTGCCACCTAGCATTGTTGGAGGAGGCATCTCATTGACAGTTCTTGCTGCAGCAGGACAGGGAAGATGGGCAGACTGAACTGGGAGGCTGAGGCCAGGATTCAAGTCTGGGTCTCTACAATGACTCTGCACAAATCCCCACCCCAGGCTTCAACTGAAGTTGAAGTTCACCTAAGTTTCCCCAGGCTCTCAAGATGGGAAATGGACTGGTTCTAACATTCTAGAAGCTATTTGCAAAGATTGATCACAGGGCAGGAATGACCTCTGCTGCATTCAAGGCCTTGTGATGTGACTTGATTCTCTATCTTGCACAAACAGTGAAACATCCCTTGAGGGAGGAACCCTGGACTCCTTCCCTGCTGTGTTCCCAGTGCTTGGCTTATGGCAGCACTCAACAACATTGTGACCATGGCTGCTGAAGAAAACCATAAATAGAGGCTGATGTCAAAGTGAGTGTGTGAGGCCAGAAGGGCAGCAACCTTGTCTGGAGAGATAGTACAGCCCTTGGCCTTGGGTTGCCTTTTTCTGATCGGTAGATATCAAGGAGCTGCAGATACCTAATGAGGGGCCAGGGCAGATGCCATTCCCAACCATCAGGAGGGAAGCCTGAGCTAGGACCCCTCTGTCCCACACACATGTCCCCCATGGTGCATTCTGGAGTAGGGAAGAGGAGAAGAGGAGCTTCCATCTTCTAGAATCCCCATCAGTGCCTCCAGCCACCCATCCCAACAAATGCAGTTGCTCATTATGGAAGTGAAGCACAGAGACATGTCTCCAGTACCCCCTTCCCAGCATTTTCCTGCCTTTAAGCCCCTGCTCTGTTGCTATGTAGATGCCACTGTCTCTCCTGACTCTTGGTTGTTCTTTGAAAGGGGCCAGACCACCTCCTGCAGGCCAGCCCAGGCATTGCACAGACCAAGGCCACCTGGGACACATGAGGTCCTCAGAGCCTGTCTTCAGCCCCAGAACAGCAAAGGAGGCTGGATGAGCAGAGACTTGACCAAGTTTGAGGAAAATGTTTTCCTTCAAGAGCCCTTCCTACCTCAGCTAAACTATGTTCCCACAACATGAGGTAAAAGACATTTCTGCACATAAAATGTCACCATTTCATGCACACAGTGAAGCTCAGGTGAAATATAAGATGTGCCCAGGGTCTCCCAGCAATTTGGAGTCAAATTTAGGACTAGAATTGGGGTCTTCTGACACCCTTCATGAGGGCCCTTCAACAATATCATCAGCCAGAAATTAACAATCCTTTCTGTGGTTTAAAAATAAGATTAACCCAAAAAGGTAAAATAATAAAACATCAAGCCCCATGATGAGTGAGTCAGAGTAGATCTGTTTGACTGTGGAATCCTTCCAGAACTCCTCATACATGTACCACACAGTTTGCAGAAGGGCAGCCTGAGGGAAAAACTATATGAGTAAGAAGGCACCTGTCAGGGGTCTCTCCTCCCTCTGGAGTGCTCCTCCATCTGCAGAGGCAGGAAGGATTTCCCAAGCACCATCATCGGTTGTTTCTAAGCACCCAATCCTGCCTTTAAGATGACCCCAACTTTTTCACACACACATAAAATAATACAGTAAAAACCTCCATACTTGGCTACTTCCCTACGACTACCTCCTTAAGCTGACCTAATGTTCACAGTTTGGATATGCACCTCACGCAGGTTTCAGTACAGTAGGCCTGGTTCCTTATGTTGATCACCTCCGTATGGTAACTGATTTGTTACAGTATTTTGGGTGGTCAGCTTACAGAGATTCTACTGTATTTACAAGCATTTGCCTCTTTTACGGGGTCCAAGAGACAAATGGGTGAAGAGAGGCATGCATTTGCTTTCCTCATTTATAACAGACTGTTACATCAGATAGTGAGGATTTCCTTTCAAGAATGGAATACAAGAAGCCTGGGCAAATCAATATTTGCTAGGCCCTCTTCCTTTTAGAGAGCCAGGAAAAGAGGCCCAGAAAGCAGAGGTAAACTTGCCAGAGGCTGAGAGTCACCTCTGCTATTCTCAACTAGCCCCATGACCCTGGTGGTCAGAGGACAGTGATTTAGAAGATTTGTTCCATGTTGAAAATAGAATTTCTGGCATTCTCTTGAGCCCCTTCTATTGATAGGGGCTTTTACCAAATGGCCCCATGGGTGCCTTCCCAAGTAGGATCTCACTTACATTACCCTCTTGGCCCCATACTCAGTCAAGTGGCTTAAGATGATCAGAACATCATTTAGGCCAGTGTCTTAATGAACATCATGACCTAACCTGCAAGCTCATCTTGCTAACTCATCTAGTTTACAGCAGTTTAGTTACTTCATCCTGAAGAAGTGGGCATGGGAGTTCTCAAGGCAGGTGGCAGGCCGAGGACCCTACAGAAATGACGCCCTACACACCAGACTGCTCTTCATACAACATGACAAATGGGCACTATACCTCCTTTGCTGTTACCTAAAAATGCTTATGTGTTTCTTCATTTGGTTCTTTGTGCCATTTTATAGATGGATAGCCTGAGGCTTGGTAACTTGCCCAAAGTGAGCAAGCAAGTAGATGGCTGAGAGCCAAGATTCAACCCCCCAGTAGCCCAACTTCTGGGTCCAAATAACACCCACAAAACTACCCTCCTTCAACAGTATAGTGGAATCCTTGACTCAGGTTAAGGTCAGGAAAACTGGGCTCCCAGATATGCAAATTTAAGACTTCTTCCCCTTTCCTTTTTCACCTGTAAAATGAAGGAATTGACTTGGAGGATGTCTAGGGCTCCAAGTTATCTGAATTCATAGTTCTTGTCTCTGAAAACACATACTCAGTTCACACCTAAATGCCCTTGAAGCTTTCACGCAAGTATTCAAACTATCAAAGAAAAATCTTTTTTCTTTCTTTCTTTTTTTTGAGAAGCCAAACTGATTCACCTCTTGGATTGGAAAAGATAAAGCCACTTGTGGGGCGGCGCCTGTGGCTCAGTGAGTAGGGCCCCAGCCCCATATGCCAAGGGTGGCGGGTTCAAACCAGCCCCGGCCAAACTGCAACAAAAAAAATAGCCGGGTGTTGTGGTGGGCGCCTGTAGTCCCAGCTGCTCGGGAAGCTGAGGCAAGAGAATCGCGTAAGCCCAGGAGTTAGAGGTTGCTGTGAGCCGTGTGACTCCACGGCACTCTACCTGAGGGCGGTACAGTGAGACTCTGTCTCTACAAAAAAAAAAAAAAAAAAAAAAAAGCCACCTGTAAGTCAGTTGAAAACCTGCTGACTAACTGAGAGGGGGGAAAGGTAGCGAGGGTAAGCAGGTGGTAGGAAAGGAATCTGAAGGATATCAAGGTAACTCCCAAAGTAAATGAGGAAAAAGACACATGTTGTATTTATTCCCCTGACCCCTATAACAGATGCTCATTCAGCCACTATCACCAGAGCTGGACCTGCCTTGTCAGGCTTAGAACCCATTCTATGGCAAACTTGTGGGAACTCTTACACATTGTCAGCATTCTGAACACATTTTATGCTTTCCAACCTCTGTGTCTTTGTTCCAGCCATGTCCTATACTCAGAATGCCTGCTCAAAGCCCAATCTCAGATTCAGACCTCTAAAGACCAGTTCCCCCATAAACCTCCCTTCAGTCACTGACGTTTCAAAGCTCTTTGCACAACACTGTGGAACCCTATAGAGATTTGCTTCTAGGTACTTACGTCTATGTTTTTGTTTTTTGTTTTTTTAATCACTTCTGCTAGGATGACAGAGCCTGAAGTCACAGATCGTGAATGATTTAACTTTAGGTCTTTCCAAGGTTAGCACCAGTCCTTGGCCAGTGACAATAAAGAACTAGCTTAGAAGTATTCTCATAAGTCCTGACCATGAGCCCAAGAGGCAGCAGTGGGAAAACACATTTCCCCTGGCTTTCCACAGGCCAGGACATCTCTGTCTCAGCCTCCCATTCTTCTCTCCATAAGCAAAACCAGATAATGATCCAGTGATCAAAGTTCCAGGAAAATCGATAGTTCTTGTCAATGAGGCGCGGCTCAGACAGCTGTGTAAACTTTTCAGTCTCCTTCTCTCCCAGCTTCTGGGTGTGTGCACACTCCAAATGCAGATAGGGAGCTGGAAGCAGGATGGGTGCCCTGAAAGATGTATTGACATTGACCCAGTTCTAATTACAGCTTCAAAAGCCTGAGCCATGCCTAGTAGACAAACCAAACCAGAGGCCCTTTAATTTCTGCCCCAGCTGGCTCCTGTCATGGGCTGGCTCACACAGGCATGAACCCTGATGCCAGAGGAATATACCCATCCCTGACTCCCTTCTTATTTTTAATTAGAAGTTCCCATTAAAACCACTACAGCAATGAGGCACACACCAGGCAGCATACTTCAGAACAATTAGCACACTCCTCAGGTGGCTAAAATGGCCTGGCCCTGGCCTGGGGCCTACATAATTGCACTAAAACATACAGCCTACCAGGAGGTTCCCATTTTAAGTGGGAAGAAACAATTAGTCACGCAATCTATTGGGCAGTTAGAACTGTAGGAAACTACTCAGTATACATAATTTAAAAGTTTTCCAGGGGTTGAGAAATGTGGAAATCCTCTCTTGCCTATGGCTCAGATGTTCATAAGCGAATCTCTATCTCTGCAGAAATTTGCTCCCCCCTCCCAGCCCCATTCTACTAATGCTCCATGTGTTTGTGTGCAGAGCAGAGTTACTGTAATTATGTGTCTGGATCACTGAAGACATGGACATTCCATTCCCGGAATGTGGGAAATGATTAGTGGGACAAAGAGGTTCTGGAACCCTCATCTGCCTTGCTGCTACTTGGTGAATCCTCAAGCCACTAATTAAAGCCTGCCTCCAAGATTGCTCCTGGCTGAGTCATCCTGGTATTTCTGAGGAGTAAATAAAAAGTAAATGAGAAGACCAGAAAGACCTCTCTGAATACCAGGAGAGCTGCAGAAAGCCACCCCAAGGCTCCCTGGGCTCTGTTTGAAGCCACACTCTCGGATTCCCCATCTTGCCTGCTTTCGATCACCCCTCTCCAGCTCTCACTGCTAAACCACCTCACCTTCCACAGGACAGCAGCACTGCTATAATTAATATTCAGCTGGCATTTCCACTACACACTCAAAGCCTGTTCCGTCAGCCTTTTTGAACCCAATTCAGACCAAAGTAATCTTTGCCCTTGCATTTTGGTTCAGGCAGCTGGGATTGGTAGGATTGTAGATTACGGTTTATTAGCATTTATTGAGCAGCAAAGGAGGTCTGCAAGATAGTGGCTTTCACCAAGTCTCTGACTCCCAAACTAAAATTAACAAGCCAGCAGGACACAAATACTGGGGCAGGAAGGAGCCTGGTTCCGGAAGAATTTTTATTTAGAAAGCTTTAAAGAAAGGGGCCGTCTGGCTAAGAGGAAGCGCTCACTAACTGATCCCTCACTTTAAAGTCTTCCCCTCACTCTTCAGGCTTCTGTGGATCTAGAGGATGTGGCAAAGCAGAAAAAAGGCCTCGATTCAAATCCAGGACTAATCCAGTGTGTGACCTTGAACAAATTACTTTCCTTCTCTGAGATTCAGCTCATCTTCAAAATGAGAGTTAACAGAATCAGCCAATATTCAGGTGTTTAATTAAACCTTACTCCTTACCCTTAAGGAGATGCAAACAGGATGCAGGGGGTCAGGTCCCCTTCCCCACATTACCAGAGCTCTTCTCATCTTACTCTTCACACTCCAGGAGTTCCCCTAAGATTTGGGTAAAGAAAATTCTTCATTTTAATCTGTGAAACACATGTTGGAGGTTGCTAGTTGATCTAAAATCCTCCATCGCTGTAGAGCAGTGATTTTCAATAGGGGTGCCATGGCACACAGGAGAGGATCTTTGGTGTGCCTCAAAAAAAAAATTTTTTTTTGTTTTTAAAACAAAAAATAGTCTCACTTTTAAGAGTCTTACTTTGTTGTCCTTGGTAGAGTGCTGTAGCATCATAGCTCACAGAAACTTCAAACTCTTGGGCTCAAGAGATTCTCTCACCTCAACCTCCTGAGTAGCTAGGACTACAGGCACCTAAAGACAGATCAGACTGTATGTATATTTTTTTTCCCCATTAAGCAGGCCAGGGTGGGATTCAAACCCGTCACCCCTGTTGCACAGGGCTGACATTCTTTTGTTTGTTTGTTTAATTTTCTCTATACAGGTACATGTGTTTATTTGGTTTCCACTTTTTGCCTTCACAAAATTAAAGAGGCTGAAAATTTAATAACAATAACAATGTTTAACATAAGGACTAGAAACAAAAACCTCATAAAGAATGAACAAAGATAAATACATTCAGAAATCAGATGATTGCTGCAATGAAATATTGAACAAGAATAATAATAATAACAATGCAAAAAAGGTAACATTCACATGGTGAATGTCTATCATAGAATGCTTTGACTCTAAGGTTCAGAATGGAATCGTCAGCTAACTTTTTTTTTTTCCAAAGTCTCAAAAAATGGAGAATATTTATTTTTATAAATAAAAATAGAAGATAATTTAAAAAAAACAGACCATGCCTAATCTTATAGACAATAGAAAAAGAAGAAATACTTCAAAATCATTCTACTTCCTCTGGATATACCGGATATTAAAATTGGAAAAAATATATTATCATATACAGGGATGACATTCTAACCCCTAACCTACAGGCGTCCAGTGCCCTGAAAATTTTTAAAGATCATTAATTAAATTATTTTTAGGTCAGTGCCTATAACGCAGTGGTTACAATGCCGACTACATACACTGATGCTGACAGGCTTGAACCCAGCCCAGGCCACCTAAACAACAATGACAATTGCAACAAAAAATAGCCAGGCATTGTGGCGGGTGCCTGTAGTCCCTGCTACTAGGGAGGCTGAGGCAAGAGAATCTCTAAAGCTCAAGAGTTGGAGGTTGCTGTGAGCTGTGATACCAGAGCACTGAGAGCAGCATAGTGAGACTCAGTCTAAAAATAAATAAATAGGGGGAGGAGACAAGATGGCTGACTGAAGCCAGCTTTCCACAGAGGCTCCCATTCAGAAGGAGAGTTAAAGGACAAAAATTCAGCAAGTAACCTGGTGGATTTGAGCTGCACTAAGAGAGAAGGTTGAAGAACGCACATCAACCCCGCTGAGGTGAGCTGTGACCACAAGGATACAAACAAAAGGTACAAAATCCATCACCAAGCGGATGGGAGTCCCCCTCCCCCATGAGAACGGCTCGGAGTGCCCCACAAACAGTCGGGCAGGGTTCAAAGGTCCTCCCACTACACTCCACGGGAGAGACCCTCTAAAAACTGGACCTACCTCCCCTACTAGGGTGCCACGGCATCGTCCTGCAGGCATAAAACTGTATAAAACTGTATATAGTCTCTACCTGGAATTCTTTTTTTTTTTTATTAAACCATAGCTGTGTACATTAGTATGATCATGGGGCACCATACACTTGGTTCATAGATCGTTTGACACATTTCATCACATTAGTTAACATAGCTTTTGTAGCATTTTCTTAGTTATTTTGCTAAGACCTTTACATTCCACATTTACTAGGATTCACATATACCTTTGTAAAATGCACCGCAGGTGTAATCCCATTAATCCCCCTCCTTCCGCCTCTGTCCCCCCTCCCTCCCCTCCCTTTCCCCTTTCTCCCTATTCTTAGGTTATAACTGGGATATAGCTTTCATGTGAAGGTCCTACATTAGTTTCATAATAAGGGTGAGTACATTGGGTACTTTTTCTTCCATTCTTGAGACACTTTACTAAGAAGAATATGTTCCAGCTCCATCCATGTAAATGTGAAAGAGGTAAAGTCTCCATCTTTCTTTAAGGCTGCATAATATTCCATGGTGTACATATACCACGATTAATTAATCCATTCGTGGATCGATGGGCACTTGGGATTCTTCCATGACTTAGCAATTATGAATTGGGCTGCTATAAACATTCTGGTACAAATATCTTTGTTATGATGTGATTTTTGGTCTTCTGGGTATATGCCCAGTAGGGGGATTACAGGATTGAATGGTAGATCTATTTTTAGATCTCTAAGTGTTCTCCATATCTCTTTCCAAAAGGAATTTATTAATTTGCATTCCCACCAGCAGTGCAGAAGTGTTCCGTTTTCTCCACATCCGCGCCAACATCTCTGGTCTTGGGATTTTGTGATATAGGCTAGTCTCACTGGAGTTAGATGATATCTCAAAGTAGTTTTGATTTGCATTTCTCTGATGATTAAAGATGATGAGCATTTTTTCATATGTCTGAAGGCCATGCGCCTGTCTTCTTCAGAGAAGTTTCTCTTCAAGTCTCTTGCCCAGCATGCAATGGGATCCCTTGTTCTTTTCTTGCTAATGCGTTTGAGTTCTCTGTGGATTCTGGTTATTAAACCTTTGTCAGAGACATAACCTGCAAATATCTTCTCCCATTCTGAGGGCTGTTTGTTTGCTTTACTTACTGTGTTCTTGGCTGTGCAGAAGCTTTTTAGTTTGATCAAGTCCCAATAGTGTATTTTTGAAGCAGCTTCAATTGCCCGGGGGGTCCTTCTCATAAAAAACTCGCCCAACCCAATTTCCTCAAGGGTTTTCCCTACACTCTCTTCTAGTATTTTTATAGTTTCATGTCTTAGGTTTAAATCTTTAATCCAGTGAGAGTCTATCTTGGTTAATGGTGAGAGGTGTGGGTCCAGTTTCAGTCTTCTACAGGTTGCCAGCCAGTTCACCCAGCACCATTTGTAAAATAGGGAATCTTTTCCCCACTGAATGTTTTTAATTAGCTTGTCAAAGATTAAATAATGGTAAGTAGCTGGATTCATCTCTTGGTTCTCTATTCTGTTCCAGACATCTACTTCTCTGTTTTTGTGCCAGTACCATGCTGTTTTGATCACTATCGATTTGTAGTATAGTCTGAGGTCTGGTAGCGTAATTCCTCCAGCTTTGTTTTTATTTTTGAGTAATGTCTTGGCTATTCGAGGTTTTTTCTGATTCCATATAAAACTAAGAATTATTTTTTCAAGATCTTTAAAGTATGACAGTGGAGCTTTAATGGGGATTGCGTTGAAATTATATATTGCTTTGGGTAATATGGACATTTTAACAATGTTGATTCTTCCCAACCATGAGCATGGTATATTTTTCCATTTGTTAACATTCTCAGCTATCTCTTTCCTTAGAGTTTCATAGTTCTCTTTATATAGATCTTTCACGTCCTTTCTTAGATAAACTCCCAAGTATTTCATCTTATTTGGCACTACTGTGAATGGGATAGAGTCCTTAATTGTTTTTTCAACTTGACTATTGTTGGTATATATACAGGCTACCGATTTATGAATGTTGATTTTGTAACCTGAGACACTGCTGTATTCCTTAATCACTTCTAAGAGTTTTGTAGTAGAGTCCCTAGTATTTTCCAGATATACAATCATATCATCTGCGAAGAGCGAAAGTTTGATCTCTTCTGACCCTATGCGGATAACCTTGATCGCCTTTTCTTCCCTAATTGCGGTGGCTAAAACTTCCATTACAATTTAAAGAGCAATGGAGACAATGGGCAGCCTTGTCTGGTTCCAGATCTAAGTGGAAATGATTCCAACTTAACTCCATTCAATATGATATTGGCTGTGGGTTTGCTGTAGATGGTCTCTATCAGTTTAAGAAATGTCCCTTCTACACCAATTTTCTTAAGTGTTCTAATCATGAATGGATGTTGGATGTTATCAAAAGCTTTTTCTGCATCAATTGAGAGAATCATATGATCTTTGTTTTTTAATTTGTTTATGTGCTGTATTACATTTATAGATTTACGTATATTGAACCAGCCTTGAGACCCTGGGATAAAACCGACTTGGTCATGATGTATGATTTGTTTGATATGTTGCTGGATTCTGTTTGTTAGAATTTTGTTGAATATTTTTGCATCTATATTCATTAGTGATATTGGTCTATAATATTCTTTTCTTGTTGGGTCTTTTCCTGGTTTGGGGATCAGGGTGATGTTTGCTTCATAGAATGTGTTGGGTAGTCTTCCTTCTTTTTCTACCTTTTGGAACAGGTTGAGTAGTATAGGTACTAATTCCTCTTTAAAGGTTTGGTAGAATTCTGATGTGAAACCATCTGGTCCCGGGCTTTTCTTTTTGGGGAGATTTTGTATGGTTGATGATATTTCTGACCTTGATATGGGCCTGTTCAACATTTCCACTTGTTTTTCATTAAGTCTTGGAAGGTGACGTGTTTCCAAGTAACGGTCGATTTCCTTCAGATTTTCGTATTTCTGAGAGTATAGTTTCTTGTAATATTCATTAAGGAATTTTTGGATTTCTGAGGAGTCTGTTGTTATTTCGTCTGTGTTATTTCTGATTGATGAGATTAGAGATTTTACTCTTTTTTTCCTGATTAGGTTGGCCAAAGGTTTATCTATTTTGTTGACCTTTTCTTTTTTTTTTTTTTTTATTTGGCCGGGGCTGGGTTTGAACCCGCCACCTCCGGCATATGGGACCGGCGCCCTACTCCTTGAGCCACAGGGGCCGCCCTTGTTGACCTTTTCAAAAAACCAGCTTTTTGATTTATTGATCTGTTGTATTGTTCTTTTGTTTTCAATTTGATTTAGTTCTGCTCTGATTTTGGTTATTTCTTTTCTTTTACTGGATTTGGGGTTGGATAGTTCTTCCATTTCCAGTCTCTTGAGATGTCCCATTAAGTTGCTTACTTCCTCTCTTTCCGTTCTCCTGAGGAAGGCTTGCAGTGCTATAAATTTCCCTCTTAGAACTGCCTTTGCTGTGTCCCAGAGGTTCTGATAGTTTGTGTCTTCATTGTCGTTTTGTTCCAGAAATTTGGCAATTTCCTTCTTGATCTCATCTCTGACCCAGCTATCATTCACCATAAGGTTATTTAATTTCCATGTTTTTGTATGTGTATGCAGATTCCTGTTGTTACTCATCTCAAGTTTTATTCCATGATGGTCTGAGAAGATGCATGGAATAATTTCTATTCCTTTAAATTCGCTGAGGTTAGACTTGTGACCTAAGATGTGATCGATTCTAGAGTAAGTTCCGTGGGCTGATGAGAAGTGTGTGTATTCAGTTTTATTGGGATAAAATGTTCTGTAGATGTCAGCTAAATCTAAATGCTGGATGGTTAGATTTAAATCTAGAATTTCTTTACTCAGCTTTTCATTGGAGGATCGATCCAGCACTGCCAAAGGAGTGTTAAAATCTCTGACTATTATAGAGTTGGAGGAAATCAAGTTGCTCATGTCTGTTAGAGTTTCTCTTATAAATTGAGGTGCATTCTGGTTGGGTGCATAGATATTAATAATTGAAATCTCATCATATTGAGTCTTACCCTTAACAAATATGAAGTGACCATTTTTGTCCTTCCTTACTTTTGTTGGTTTAAAGCCTATTGTGTCCGCAAATAAAATTGCAACTCCTGCTTTTTTCTGCTTACCATTTGCCTGAAATATGGATGACCATCCTTTCACCCTGAGTCTGTATTTGTCTTTTAAGTTAAGATGTGACTCTTGTATGCAACAAATGTCTGGCCTGAGTTTTTGTATCCAGTCAGCTAACCTATGTCTCTTTAGAGGGCAGTTTAAGCCATTCACATTAATGGAGAGTATTGAGAAGTTTGGTGAAATTTGGGGTATTGAGTTTTTTGAAAGTCTAGTGGGCATTTTTAATCCTTTTGACATTGTGGAAGTTAGAGTTTGATCAGAAGTTGCTGAGTGCCTTTACTTTTGTAGTAGAGGATTGGGTTGGTCATTATGGAGGATAGGTCTGAGAATATCCTGAAGAGCTGGTTTAGTTATGGCAAATTTCTTTAGCATATGTATGTCATTAAAGTATTTAATTTCTCCGTCATAAATGAAACTCAGTTTAGCTGGATACAAGATCCGGGGTTGAAAGTTATTTTGCTTGAGGAGATTAAACGTTGATGACCACCCTCTTCTGGCTTGAAAAGTTTCAGCAGAGAGATCTGCAGTCATTCTAATGTTCTTCCCTTTGAAGGTAATAGATTTCTTTCTCCTGGCAGCTTTGAGAATTTTCTCCTTCATATTCACTTTAGTGAAGTTAATTATGATATGCCTGGGGGATGTCTTATTGGGGTTGAGTCGTGCTGGGGTTCTGAAGCTATCTGCTATCTGAATTTCAGGTTCTCTAGGCATGTCTGGAAAATTCTCTTTCATAATTACATGCAGAAGGGCCTCTGCACCCAGTGAGGCCACTTCATCTGTTTCAGGAATTCCTATGAGACAGATATTTGCCTTCTTCGAGTTATCCCAAAGCTCTCTGAGTGAGTGATCCATTTTTGCTCTCCATTTCTCTTCCTCTTTGAGATTTTGGGAGCGTTCAAAGGCTTTATCTTCGATGTCGGAGATCCTTTCTTCTGCTTGGTCCATTCTGTTGCTAAGGGATTCCACTGTATTTTTCATATTTTGAGGGCTGCAAATTCTTGTTTCAGTGTGTCTAAGTCTTTCGTGGTTTTGTCTTTAAATTCGTTAAATTCTTGAGACAGCTTTTTGAATTTCTCCACGAATTCCTAATTCCATTTTGTTAATCTTGTTTGCCATCCAAATTCTGAATTCGATTTCTGACATCTCAGCCAGTTGTTTGTGAATGGGATCTTCAATTACATCTGCCATATCTTTCCTTGCGGGGGTTGATCTATTCTGGTTATTCATGTTACCAGAGTTTTTCCGCTGATTCCACCTCATGATTGTTTTACTCCCTCTGATTTTCCTCTGGTGTTTTGTCGAGGACCCGTACAGTGCTGTGGCCTGAGAAACTGGGGCCCTGTTTGGTGTAGAGGGGCTAAGTGGTTCTGACTTGTTTTCAGCTGGTTTCTATGTGACCCCAGTAAAACAGTTACTCTGGGTTGAAGTCTCAGCTGTGGAGAAATACCAGCAATTAAGTCACCCCACCCACCACAGGCAACAAATGGAAAAGGAAAATCAAACCTTCCTACAACCACACGCCCAGGGCACCACCTGGATAGTCCCCAGGTGATTGACTCAGTTCTAAAGGTCCAAGTCAATTGTCTCAGTCAGCAGCTGCCTCGGGTGGGAGAGTTCAAGAGGTCCCTGGGAACTGGGTCACAGGGGTCTGGTGACTGCTCTAAAATGGCTTGCTCCAGTGCTGCATGGAGTCAGGAAGAGCCACGAGTAAATAGATCAGTCTGGGAAGAATGATGCCTCCTTCCCCACCTTGCAGCTATGTCACACCCAGTCTCTGCTAGCCCCACAGGGCTGTGACCCAGTCAGTTGTCTGCAGTAAGCAGATACTCCAGGGGTTTGCACCTGCCTAAGTCACAGGGTAGTCTGTGTCTGCTTGACTAGGCCGCTATTCTCTGTCTTTATCCAGTAGGGAGTGGTGTGGCCTGTCAACCTCGGGCACTTGATGGAGGCTGGAGGTGTTCACTCAGTTCCAGCCCCACCCTTAGTTTATGTTACTGGATGAAGGGAACAACCCTGTGGGAGTTTGTTTCTGACCTTGCCAGATTCCTCTGCAGAGGAGAGGCTGATTTGAGTTCCAAGAACCTGTGTCTCAGGCCCTGTATTTAGTCCTGTGGGTTTGTATTTGCAGCACGATCAGTTGTTGGCTATAGCCTCTTGGCCTCCTTTGTCTATAGGCTGGTGATCCTCTAAGGGCCAGGTGCATCTTAGGCTCAGTAGAGCGGTTCTCTGGATCAGCCCCACCCTAGGAGTTTCCCAGCTCTGCGGGTGTGTTTTCTAGTCCCTGTGTTCCACCCAGGTCGGTACCATCTCAGGAAAACCCTTTACTCACGGGGCCTGTATTTCAGTCCCAGGTCTGTTCCATGGTGGTTGCCATCTGAGAAGATGCTCGGCCTCATCTGGTTGCCCAGGAAGACAGGAGGAGAGGCTATGGCATATCTGGGGGTGGGCCTTGTTATTGCTGAAGATGGCTGTTGCTCTGCACCTCGGGGCACCACCGCTCCAGTGTAATTCCCTCTCAGCTGACCGTTGTCTTCTCGCTCCTTTGCTACAGAGTCAGCACTGGTCAGCTGCAGTTCAGGTCCTGTCTATACTTCTTGAGTGTTTGGCCAAGAATCTGGACTCCTGAGGGGGCAGGTCTCCAGATCACGGAGTGAGAGTGGAGAGGGGTGTTAGGTGCTCAGGGTTACAGGTCGTAACACCAAGCTCATTGAGACCAAATGAACAAATAAACAGATACAAAGGTTACCAGGCACATGGGCCCATAGATACAGAGATAGATGGAAACACATAAACATACAAGCAATAGCCACGACAACAGCAATATAAGAACAACTGCAATAAAAATAGTGATAATTGTAAAATAATTGAAAGAAAGGAAAAAAAGAGAAAAAAGTGGTGTTAGAAGGAATGTTAAGTGAGAAGAAGAAATTAAAATTAGAAGACATAGAAATAAAAAATATATCCATATAAAATGTAATAATAAAAAATTATCGAAATCTCCTCTAAGAAAATGGTGAGGAAAAATCAGACAAAAAGAAAACAACAGCAAAAAAAAAAAAACCCCACAAAAACAAAAAAAAAAACAAAACAAAACAAAAGGCACCAACTGCAAAAATATTCTTGTGGTAGAAATATACCTATAAATGTCTATATGTCTGCTGTAGGGATCAACTTTCATAGGAATATATTCATACTGCAATATACTTTCTGACACCAGGTGGCGCTGTGAGTGGTTTTGAGACTTATACCTGGTTTGCAGATTATACCGTTACCATGGTAACCACCTTCCATGTCCGATCGCCATTTTGGAGTTTCTGTAAAAGTTTGTCGCCTAAGAATTGTGCAACCTCGGCTATTCTCCTCCAGACAGCACTTGAGACCGACCCTCCCACTCAGTGCAGCTGTCCATACTTCCTAAGTCCGTCCACTCTGTTCCCAGGTTCCCCCGCAAACTGGCACCTGCAATCGGCCATAAGGGGAGTGGTCCTGAGTTCGCGCGGTATCTCCTGTAGCTGGTTCCTGGGGCTTCAGCAGCCAAAGCCAGTCCACGGCTTCAGTTGCTCCGCGGCCCCAGAAGCCAAAGCCGGGTCCTAGGCTTCAACCCGTTCCCGTGGTTGGAGTGCTCGGGGGATTTATTCTGAGTTTTATGGTTCAGAGTTTTGGATGGGCGTCTGCCAGTTCGCTGCGCAGCCTGAACCGCCAGCCCCCTCCAACACCTGGGGGAAAGGTGTCCGCCCTTTTGGGTAGTTCAAAATGTCTGTTTGTTTCCCGGATAGGATCCCTTCCCTTCAATTGTCCAACAGTTTGCCCAGCTCCCTGTGGTTTTGTGTGGCTCTCGTTTCGGATGCCTCCCTCAGTTCAGGATTAATTACTTGTCAATTGGATTTTGTCAGCATTTACAAGCTGCTGAGCTCCGTGGGGGAGGGGCCTGCTGGCCAGCACGGCCAAGCAGGGATGAATCTCTACAACAGAGTCTGTGATTTTTAAATTACGCCTCATATATAGCAATCCGCCAGTTTGCTGGGCATCTCCAGCTGTCTGTCCACTCCAATAATCCACACACAGGGAAGGTCCAGACCACCTTTTCTCTCACCTGGTGGCTTGGGAGAGGTGGGCTACACGTCCGTCCTGTCTGCCATCATGCTCCGCCTCCTTCTCTACCTGGAATTCTGAGCTCCCAGCACTCCTCTCCACTCACACTGAGGTCTGGAGGCCAGTCCCCCAGGAGTTCAGAGTCTTGGGTGATTTCTCGAGGGATGTGGACGGTGCCTGGACTGCAGGTGGTTGGCGCCAGCTTCGGGGCACAGGAGTGAGGAGAGGACGGTCAGCGGAGAGGGGACCACACCGGAGCAGTGGTTCCCTGAGGCACAGTGCGACAGCCATCTTTTGGTGACAATACGGCCAGTCATGAAACTGTATAAAACTGTGTGTGTTCTCTGCCCACAACCCTGGGCTCCCAGCACTCCCCTCCGCTCTCGCTCCTAGGTCTGGAGGCCTGTCCCCCAGGAGTCCAGACTCTTGGGCGATTGCTCGAGGGGTGTGGACAGTGCTGGGGTTGCAGCCGGTTGGTGCAGACTCTGAGGTGTGGGAGTGGACAGAGGACGGTTGGCCACAAGGGAGCTGCACCAGAGCAGCGGTTCCCTGAGGCATAAAACAGCAGCCCTCTTTTGCTAGCAATACAGCTCACTACCGAATATTCTGAAGCCACACCCATTATCTCCCTGGGCAACCAGAGACTGTGAGTATAGGATTTGCCTGAGGCAACACCAACTTGCAAACTGGGGAAACTCCCAGGGTGGGACTGACCCAGAGGTCCGCTTTACTAAACCTAAGATGCACCTGGCCCACAGGCGATTGTCAGCCTATAAACAATACAAGAGCAAAGACAAGCTGATTTGGAACTCAATTCAGCGTCTCTTCTGCAGAGGAACCGCAAAGTTGTTCTGTTCTGTTCTGTCAGTAACATTAATCAGGGGTGAGACTGGACCTGAGTGAAAACCCCCCAACCTTCATCAAGTGCCCAAGGTTGTCAGGCCTCACCTCCTCCTAGTAGAGAGAGGCAGAGCGCAGAGGCCTGGGAGACTTCCTTATGATTCAGGCAGGTGCAAACTCCTGGAGTACTGGTTCACTACAGGCAACTGCGTCATCCAACTGCAGGGCTATCAGTGACTGGGTGTGACAGTGGTGCAAGGTGGGGAAGGAGCCAGCAACCTACCCAGACTGATCTATTGCCTAGGTGGCTCCTCCTGACTCCACGCACCACTGGAGCTAGCCACACCAGAGTAGTCATCAGACCCCTGTGATTCAGTTCCCAGAGACCTCTTAAACTATCTCACCCGAGAAAGGTGCAGACTGAGACAATTGATTTGGACTTTTGAACTGAACCAATCGCCTGAGGATAAATCAGGTGGTGCCCTGGGTGCACGGTGGTAGGAAGGTTTGATTTTCCTTTTCCAATTGTTTGCCTGTGGGGGGCGGGGTGACTTAATTGCCGATAATTCTCCATAGCTGAGACTTCAACCCAGAGTATCTGTTTCACTAGTGTGGAACAGAAACCAGCTGAAAACAAGACAGAACCACTTAGCCCCACCACACCAGACAGGACCCCAGTTTCTCAGGCCACAACACTGTTCAGGACCTTGACAAAGCCCCAGGGGAAAAAAATCAGAGGGAGGCAAAAACAACCATGGGGCAGAATCAGCGGAAAAGCTCTGGTAACATGAAAAACCAGAATAGATCAAACCCCCCCCAAGGAAAGATAGGTCAGATGTCATTGAAGATCCCATTCATAAACAACTGGCTGAGATGACAGAAATTGAATTCAGAATTTGGATTGCAGACAAGATTAATAAAGTAGAATGAGGAATTCGAGGAGAAATTCAAAAGTTGTCTCAAGAATTTAACGAATTTAAAAACAAAACCACCAAAGACTTAGACACACTGAAGCAAGAATTTGCAGCCCTCAAAGATATGAAAAATACAGTAGAATCCCTCAGCAACAGAATGGAGCAAGCAGAAGAAAGGATTTCTAACACTGAAGATAAAGCCTTTGAATGCTCCCAAACTCTCAAAGAGGAAGAGAAAGGAGAGCAAAAATGAATCATTCTCTCATAGAGCTCTGGGATAATTCGAAGAAGGGCAATATACGAATCATTGGTGTTCCTAAAGGAGGTGAAGGGGCCTCACTGGGCGCAGAGGCCCTTCTGCATGAAATTATGAAAGAGAATTTTTCACACATGCCTAGAGATTCTGAAATTCAGATAGCGGACAGCTTCAGGACCTCAGCACAACTCAACCCCAATAAGACATCCCCCAGGCATTTCATAATTAACTTCACTAAAGTTAATATGAAGGAGAAAATTCTCAAAGCTGCCAGGAGAAAGAAAACCATTACCTTCAAAGAAAAGAATATTAGAATGACTGCAGATCTCTCTGCTGAAACTTTTCAAGCCAGAAGAGGGTGGTCATCGAATTTTAATCTCCTAAAGCAAAATAACTTTCAACCCTGGATCTTGTATCCAGCTAAACTGAGTTTCATTTATGATGGAGAAATTAAATACTTTAATGACATTCATATGTTGAAGAAATTTGCCATAACCAAACCAGCTCTTCAGGATATTCTCAGACCTATCCTCCATAATGACCAACCCAATCCTATACCACAAAAGTAAACTCACTCAGAAACTTCGTATCAAACTCCAGTTTCCACACTGGGAAAAGGATTAAAAATGTCCACTGGACTTTTGAAAAACTCGATACCCCAAATTTCACCAGACTTATCAATATTCTCCATTAATGTGAATGGTTTACCCTGTCCTCTGAAGAGGCATAGGTTAGCTGACTGGATACAAAAATTCAGGCCAGATATTTGCTGAATAGAAGAGTCACATCTTAAATTAAAAGACAAATACAGACTCAAGGTGAAAGGATGGTCATCCATATTTCAGGCAAATGGTAATCAGAAAAAACAGGTGTTGCAATTTTCTTTGCAGCTACAATACACTTTAAACCAACAAAAGTAAGGAAGGACAAGAATGGTCACTTCATATTTGTTAAGGATAATACTCAATATGATGAGATCTCAATTATTAATATCTATGCATCCAACCAGAATGAAACTCAATTTATAAGAGAAACTCTAACTGACATGAGCAAATTGATTTCCTCCAGCTCCATAATAGTCAGAGATTTCAACACTCCTTTGGCAGTGTTGGATAGATCCTCCAACAAAAAGCTGAGCAAAGAAATCTTAGATTTAAACCTAACATTCCAACATTTGGATTTAGCAGACATCTACAGAACATTTCATCCCAAAAAACTGAATACACATACTTCTCATCAGCCCACGGAACTTACACCAAAATCGATCACATCTTAGGTCACAAGTCTAACCTCAGTAAATTTAAAGGAATAGAAATTATTCCATGCATCTTCTCAGACCACCATGGAATAAAAGTTGAATTCAGTAACAACAGGAATCTGCATACTCATACAAAAACATGGAAGTTAAATAACCTTATGCTGAATGATAGCTGGGTCAGAGATGAGATTAAGAAAGAAATCGCCAATTTTTTGAAACAAAACGACAATGAAGACACAAATTATCAGAACCTCTGGGACAAAGCAAAGGCAGTCCTAAGAGGGAAATTTATAGCACTGCAAGCCTTCCTCAAGAGAATGGAAAGAGAGGAAGTTAACAACTTAATGGGACAGCTCAAGCAACTGGAAAAGGAAGAACATTCCAACCCCAAACCCAGCAGAAGAAAAGAAATAACCAAAATTAGAGCAGAATTAAGTGAAATTGAAAACAAAGAATAATACAACAGATGAATAAATAACAAAGCTGGTTTTTTGAAAAGGTCAATAAAATAGATAAACCTTTGGCCAACCTAATCAGGAAAAAAAGAGTAAAATCTCTAATCTCATCAATCAGAAACAACAAAGACAAAATAACAACAGACTCCTCAGAAATCAAAAAAATCCTTAATGAATAGTACAAGAAACTTTATTCTCAGAAATGTGAAAATCTGAAGGAAATTGACTGATACTTGGAAGCACGTCACCTTCCAAGACTTACCCAGAATCAACTGGAAATGTTGAACGGGCCCATATCAAGTTCGGAAATAGCACCAACCATACAAAATCTCCCTAAAAACAAAAGCCCGGGACCAGATGGTTTCACATCAGAATTCTACCAACCCTTTAAAGAGGAATTAGTACCTATATTACTCAACCTGTTCCAAAAGGTAGAAAAAGAAGGAAGACGACCCAACACGTTCTATGAAGCAAACATCACTCTGATCCCCAAACCAGGAAAAGACCCAACAAGAAAAGAATATTATAGACCAATATCACTAATGAATATAGATGCAAAAATATTCAACAAGATCCTAACAAACAGAATCCAACAACACATCAAACATATTATACATCATGACCAAGTCGGTTTTATACCAGGGTCTCAAGGCTGGTTCAATATACATAAATCTATAAATGTAATCCAGCACATAAACAAATTAAAAAATAAACACCATACGATTCTCTCAATTGATGCAGAAAAAGCTTTTGATAATATCCAGCATCCCTTCATGATCAGAACACTTAAGAGAATTGGTATAGAAGGGACATTTCTTAAACTGATAGAGACCATCTACAGCAAACCCACAGCCAGTATCATATTGAATGGAGTTAAGTTAGAATCATTTCCACTCAGATCAGGAACCAGACAAAGCTGCCCATTGTCTCCATTGCTTTTTAACATTGTAATGGAAGTTTTAGCCACCGCAACTAGGGAAGAAAAGGCAATCAAGGGTATCCATATAGGGTCAGAAGAGATCAAACTTTCACTCTTCGCAGATGATATGATTGTATATCTGGAAAACACTAGGAACTCTACTACGAAACTCTTAGAAGTGATCAAGGAATACAGCAATGTCTCAGGTTACAAAATCAACATTCATAAATCAGTATCCTTTATATATACCAACAAGTGTCAAGTTGAAAAAACAGTTAAGGACTCTATCCCATTCACAGTAGTGCCAAAGAAGATGAAATATTTGGGAATTTATCTAACAAAGGACGTGAAAGATCTCTATAAAGAGAACTATGAAACTCTAAGAAAAGAAATAGCTGAAAATGTTAACAAATGGAAAAACATACCATGCTCATGGCTGGGAAGAATCAACATTGTTAAAATGTCCATATTACCCAAATAATTTCAACACAATCCCTATTAAAGCTCCACCGTCATACTTTAAAGATCTTAAAAAATAATATTTCATTTTATATGGAATCAGAAAAAACCTCAAATAGCCAAGACATTACTCAGAAATCAAAACAAAGCAGGAGGAATTACGCTACCAGACCTCAGACTATACTACAAATCGATAGTGATCAAAACAGCATGGTACTGGCACAAAAACAGAGAAGTAGATATCTGGAACAGAATAGAGAACCAAGAGATGAATCCAACTACTTACCATTATTTAATCTTTGAGAAGCCAATTAAAAACATTCAGTGGGGAAAAGATTCCCTATTTAACAAATGGTGCTGGGTGAACTGGCTGGCAACCTGTAGAAGACTGAAACTGGACCCACACCTTTCACCATTAACTAAGATAGACTCTCACTGGATCAAAGATTTAAACTTAAGACATGAAACTATAAAGATACTAGAGGAGAGTGCAGGGAAAACCCTTGAAGAAATCAGTCTGGGCGAGTATTTTATGAGGAGGACCCCCCGGGAAATTGAAGCAGCTTCAAAAATACACTACTGGGACTTGATCAAACTAAAAAGCTTCTGCACAGCCAAGAACACAGTAAGTAAAGCAAGCAAACAGCCCTCAGAATGGGAGAAGATATTTGCAGGTTATGTCTCTGACAAAGGTTTAATAACCAGAATCCACAGAGAACTCAAACGCATTAGCAAGAAAAGAACAAGGGATCCCATCGCAGGCTGGGCAAGGGATTTGAAGAGAAACTTCTCTGAAGAAGACAGGCGCGTGGCCTTCAGACATATGAAAAAATGCTCATCATCTTTAATGATCGGAGAAATGCAAATCAAAACTACTTTGAGATACTATCTAACTCCAGTGAGACTAGCCTATATCACAAAATCCCAAGACCAGAGATGTTGGCGCGGATGTGGAGAAAAGGGAACATTTTTGCACTGCTGGTGGGAATGCAAATTAATAAATTCCTTTTGGAAAGAGATATGGAGAACACTTAGAGATCTAAAAATAGATCTGCCATTCAATCCTGTAATCCCTCTACTGGTCATATACCCAGAAGACCAAAAATCACATCGTAACAAAGATATTTGTACCAGAATGTTTATAGCAGCCCAATTCATAATTGCTAAGTCATGGAAGAATCCCAAGTGCCCATCGATCCACGAATGGATTAATTAATCGTGGTATATGTACACCATGGAATATTATGCAGCCTTAAAGAAAGATGGAGACTTAACCTCTTTCATGTTTACATGGATGGAGCTGGAATATATTCTTCTTAGTAAAGTATCTCCAGAATGGAAGAAAAAGTACCCAATGTACTCAGCCCTACTATGAAACTAATTTAGGGTTTTCACATGAAAGCTATAACCCAGTTACAACCTAAGAATAGGGGGAAGTGGGAAAGGGAAGGGAGGGAGGGGGAAGGGGGGTAGAGAGAAGGGGATTGGTGGGATTACACCAGTGGTGCATCTTACAAGGGCATATGTGAAACTTGGTAAATGTGGAATGTAAGTGTCTTGGCACAGTAACTGAGAGAATGCCAGGAAGGCTATGTTAACCAGTGTGATGAAAGTGTGTCAAACGTTCTGTGAAGCTAGTGAATGATGCCCCATGATCATATCAATGTACACAGCTGTGATTTAATAAAAGAAAAAAAAAAGAAAGAAAAGAAATAACAAAACTACCAAATCAGAAACTCCCAGTTGGGGCCCAAAAATAAATAAATAAATAATTTTTAAACAAAGTTCAAAGCACAGTAATATATTCTTTTTTTCAATTTTAATTTTTTTTATCAACCTAATTTAAGTGTGCTATGGAAGTGTAACTATATGTTCAAGTGTGTTGTGAGATAAAAAAGGTTGAAAAACACGGCTACAGAGGAAACTAAGGCTTAGAGATATCCTGTCATTTGCAAATGGCAACACAGGTAGTATGAAGCAGAGCTGGATTTTAACTTTAGTCCTTCCAAATGAAGTCCACTGTGATCCTACTCACCAAATTCTGGATGTTCTAAATCATACTTAAGTAAGAGTATGAGTCTACTCAGAAAGTTTCAGTAGCACTTTACTGCCTCCAACATCATACATCAGCCAAATTAAATGACTCACCATTGCCCAAAAAGTGGCGTATACTCCCTACCTGTGTGTTTTCTGATATCACTCGCCTAGCTTGGAAGGCTTTCTGCCGCTTAAGTGTATATTACACATCTTTAAGACCAGCCAAGGTTATACATCCTCTAGAGGGAACAACTGTGGCTAATGGGATGCAACAGGAGCTGAGACACTCAGATGAGAAACTAAATAACCCACAGGGTGGGAGACAGCTAATAAATGGCTTACCCTACACTTCCTGCCTCCTCCTTCCATTTCTTGCTGATGCTCTCATTGGCAGAATTCAACCAAAGGCCAAAGGGAAAAGTGCATTGCCACAGACAAATGGGTCTCAAATTTTAATAAGCATCAGAGTCCACCTGTTAAAACAAATACCCCTGGATCCCACCCCTAGAGATTCTGGTTTAGTTGGTCTGGAGTTGTACTCAAGAATTTGCCGCAAAGACAGAGATGACACTGTGTGATGCTGACCTCAGAATCACATGCTGAGAACACTACCATAGACCCTACCACACAGGCCAGCTTCCTGGGGTGCAAAGCAGGGTGGGAAGGGTGAAAAGTTGATCTGGAGCAGCAACAGAGGATAGCTTACACACAAGCATGTATCAAATCTATACCCTCAGACCGGGGGTCAGCAAAGTGTTTTGTAAAGAGTCACACAGAAAGAAAGGTGCAGCACCTGTGGCTCAAAGGAGAAGGGCACCGGCCCCATATGCCGGAGGTAGCAGGTTCAAACCCAGCCCCCAGCCAAAAACTGCGAAAAACAAGTGTCACACAGAAAGGCTTTTAGGATTTGCAGACCATGTTGTCTGTGTTACTATATTATACTTAGCTCTGCTGTTACAGCACAAAAGCAGTCACAGACAGTACATAAATAATGAATGGCAATGGCTGTGTTCCAATAAAACTTTCTTTACTTAGTGATTAAAATTTATTGACAGTAAGTTATATTCACCTTTGTATCTCCACAGTGTTCAGAAATGACCACTGCAATTATTCCCTGAGTATCCACATAGAAAAACCAGGAAATTCATGTAAATGATCTCCTTGCTTTGAGGAAACCTAGAGTTAATCTGTTCCAGTTAAGATCAACACTTTGGTAGCTCCTTTTTTTTTTATTGTTGGGGATTCATTGAGGGTACAATAAATCAGGTTACACTGATTGCATTTGTTAGGCAAAGTCCCTCTTGCGATCTTGTCTTGTCCCCAAAAGGTGTGGCACACACCAGGGCCCCACCTCCTCCTCCTTCCCTCTCTCTACTCTTCCTTTCTCCATCCCTCCCTCCTTCTTTCTCTCTCTGTTCTCCCCTTCCCCCACCCCCACTGTGACCTTAACTGTGATTGTCCTCATATCAAAATTGAGTACATAGTACTCATGCTTCTCCATTCTTGTGATGCTTTACTAACATCCTTTGTATTAACCTGGATGGAAGTGGTAGCTCCTTTTTTATCTATTAAGCAATTTTTTAAATCTGTATTGTGTGTCATGAACTGTGCTACACACTCAGGACCCAAAAGTGAATGAGACATCCTTGGTTCCCTAGTTTTTTGCAGTTAACCTACTAACAAGAAGATGTCAGGGTTTTTTGGTTGCCACCAACAGACAGGACACTGAGTAACTTAAATAGAAAGAAATGAGCTAAGGTCAGGAGTTCAAGACTAGCCCAGACAACATAGTAAGACCTCCGTCTCTGCAAAAACTAAAAAATAAAAATTAGCAGGGTCTAGTAGTATTCACCTGTAGTCCTACCTATTTGGTAGGCTGAGGTGGGAGGATGGCTTGAGCCCAGGAGTTTTGAGGTTGCACTGAGCTATGATTATACCACTACACTCCAGCCTGAGCAACAGACTGAGACTTTATCTCTAAAAAAGAAAAGTCACACCTGTGGTGCATATTACAGGGGTATTTGCGAAACTTGGTAAATGTAGAATGTAAATGTTTTGGCACAGTAACTGAGATAACGCCGGAAAGGCTATGTTAACCACTGTGATAAAAATGTGTCAAATGGTTTATGAAGTGAGTGTATGATGCCCCATAATCATATCATTGTATACAGTTATGATTTAATAAAAAAATTAAAAATAAATAAATAAATAAATAAAAAAGAAAAGAAAAGAATTTAAAATGTGTTGGGTGAATATTGTAATGCTGATTAGACTTCAAGGACAAAAAGGCAAACAAGTGAGCAATTCCTTAGGTGGACAGAAACCAGGTACTTCCCGTAAGAGCAGCTGAGGCCCAGATTCTACCCCCGGATTCTCTTTTGACTGTGTCTTGTCAGGGCCCTGGCTTAAATAGTTTTAAAATCAGTGATGATTCTCATTTGTAGCCATGGTGATAACCACTGCTCTGGTCTTCTTAGTAGAACAATTATGTGTTTCTCCTATGTCATTCTGGTTTTTAGCAAATCACTGACTCCTGATAAACTTACAATACATTTTTTTGGAGACAGAGTCTTAATTTGTCACCCTGGGTAGAGTAACCTCATGTCACAGCTCACAGGAACCTCAAACTCTTGGGCTAAAGTGATTGTCTTGCCTCAGCTTCCCGAGTAGCTGGCTTGGCTGCCATAACACCTGGCTAGTTTGGGGGATGGAGTCTCACTCTTGCTCAGGCTGGTCTCAAACTCTTGAGCTCAAGTAATCCATCTACCTCAGCCTCCCAGAATGCTGAGATTACAGGTGTGAGCCACTGTGCCCAGTCAGTTCTCCAACTTTATTTCTCCAACTAAAACTGACTAAGACACACTGAGATACTTGTTCCAAATCAATGTCCTTCACTTCAAACCCAGAGGTTCTGATTCAGTGAGTCTTGAGTAAGGCACAAGTACGTACATTATCACCAGTGTGATTCTAATGCGTTTAGCACCAAAATCTTAGTAATGAAACCCTGCCATTGAGGAAATCACCTTTGGTCTATGATTTGAATATTATTATTCTGCCCAGAAGCAAGGCAGAGGACCAGCTGACCTAATACAAGACCATGTCCAAACCCATGCTATGTGGGTATTTCATTTGCTTTCTCCTTCATTCTCTCTTATTACCTGATAACATTATCTTTCCAGAGAAGAAATAGTCAAAAACAAAATCTAGATCAACAATGGTCAATAAGTTTCAGTTCAGCACACCAATTTGGATCAACCAACAATAGCTTTTTGGGTTAAGAGGCGATGAGGCTGCACCAGGCACAGCAGGAAAGCATCCTGTGACCAGTTAGTTGTGTCTGTCATAGGTACAATGAGGATTCTGGCTTTCATTTTTTTAGATAGTACTTTATCCTCAGCCCTGTTCTTATTTTTCCACTGAGAGAGAGAACATTTTTACAAAGAGAGACCTAGTTTCTGACTACAGATAATAAGAAATGATTTTTTTTAATTGCTTCCAGGCTACCCATAAACTGTAGATTCTGCTGGAGACATTCTGGATGTCATGACTCAAATGTAAGTATCTCCTGAAATCCATCAATGTCAGGGTAGCTGATTAAGCACCATGGACTATAACAGTGTTCCCTTTTCTGATTTTCAGGCATTTTTGATTTTTTGGGAGCTGATGTATTACCGCAGGGAGGGGACTTTCTTATGCATTCTGCTCATGATAACAGATGAGGTGTGAAATTGATTCTGAACACCTAGGAGGGTTATGATTTATCATCATACATTAGGCCTTACAGAGCTTTATTAGATGAATCCCAACTACTTTCAGAATCCAACCACAATTCTAGACAGAGAACATGTAGTGACCCAAGATACATTAAATACAGATGTCCCATAGCTGACACCTATCAGGGACTCCCTTTCATTCATTCAATCAGCAAATATTTACTGAACACCTTACACATTCTAGGCACTGTTCCAGGAGCTGCAAATACCACACTGGACAAGAGAGACAAGGAGTGTTCAGATTCACTCATCCCTAGAGCTTCCTGCCTCCCACTGTGTAACTTACACTCACCACTGGGGAAACTTACCAACAGCCTGGTGCTTGGGGACCAGCACTGGAGGCAGCCTAAACTAAACTCCAGCCAACACTTTTCTGGACTGCAGAAACTTGGGGGAGCCAAGCCAGTGATAGCCATTGCCTTTATCATGACTTGTGTGCTATTACCTTCAGTACAAAGGATGGGCCCATAGAAAATTCTACTGAGGGTGGAAGTCACTCAGCTGAGCAGAAGCTTTAGCAACATTCTTATCTAACTGGAAGTTTATAGACACTTGGAAAGAATTGTCCTTTCTATGGGTCAGTGTGAAAAACCACATTCTCATTAGGTAAGATAAGGGAAATGGCAAGCCGAACATCAGAATCATTTAGCAACGTTTATTCAAAAATAAGCACACCCAAGTCTCTGTTCCCCCACCTCAGAGTTCTATCACTGAAGTCCTGGGTTAGGTCCCAGGCATATTTATTTTGAAAAAACACCCACAGATGTTTCTGATGACCCTAGAAAACATTGTCTTCAAGTTTCACTTAGATACAGGCTCAAAATGCAAGGAGTAGATCTTAGTCAGAGCTGGGGGGATATAAGCCTACTGGACTGGGAACCATGAAGCTGGAGTTCTGTCCTGATTTTTATCTTTGGTCAGCTGTGTGACCTCAAACTAGCCACTTCCACTTCCTGGCTGCTGTTTCATTATATGCATGGTGAGAGGAAATGATTTCTTAAGTGTCTTAATGAATTAAGATTATGTGGCTATGTATTTTTCATATTGTCAGCCCAATTTCAAATAACAATTGCTTAATCCCCAGATCATTTATCACTGATAAATAGTTTGAGGGATGGGGGTGAGGGGGATAGGGGTTGGTGTTTGGTTGGTTGGTTGGTGGTTTTTGAGGCAGAGTCTCTAGCCTGCTACCCAGGCTAGGGTACAGGTGGCATCAGCCTAGCTCACAGCAACCTCAGACTCCTGGAGTCAAGTGATCCTCCTGCCCAGCCTCCCAAGTAGCTGGGACTACAGGTGCCTGCCACAACACCCAGCTAATCTTTCCATTTTTAGTAGAGATGGGGTCTTGCTCTTGCTCGGGCTGGTCTTGAACTCCTGAGCTCAAGGAATCCTCCTACTTCGGCCTCCCAGAATGTTAGAATTACAGGCATGAGACCCTGCACCTAGCCAATCAATGATAAATAGTTCTTACAGGAAAGTAATACGTATTTAAAACACATACATATTTATACAGTGTGGAATCTGTATAAACAAATAAATAATGAGTCTCTGTAACAGACTCATTATTGGACTGTTTGTTGCCCTGCCTTCTGCCTCCCTGCCACTTGCCCCATCCTGTGGGTGTCTACATAATTATGGTACTTAGCAATTGGCTCTAGGTGGCAGCCACTGGATTTCTCTAAATAATGTCTCTAAATCTCTTTTTCTCATTAAAAATCTGGCATTATATCTTGAAAGACTTTTAACAGGATTTCTGCTTAATCATTTCCATTTGATTAATATCCTAGCATTTTTTCATTCTGTTTGCCCATCTCTCTATACCCCTGCACCCAAATACTATCTGTGCTAATAGCTAAGAATGTTACCAAACAACACATCAGCTAGCAGACATCAAGATTTTTATATCTATTCTTTCTCCATAAGATAATCTCTTTCAAGATAATGATACAACTAAAATCTAACCTTCTTGCCTTTTCAAATCAGTTATCTAGTCCACAACTCTATCCTCAGCCAAGCCAAAGTGCAAAATCAACAGAAGTAATTCCCTGGAAGTTCTTCACCAGTTTGCAGTTGACTCAGCCAGAACTCCTCTTTGGAATGAGAAGTATATCTCATGACTCTCCTAGAATCAAAGGATATTAGAGCAGTGGGTCCAAAAACTGTACTGTGATAAAAATCTCACAAAGATGTGACAGTTGTTTTCCCACTTGTGTACCCTGCTCTATACTGCCAGCCTCGGAAGCCTACATGTTGAACTTGCCAGATTCTCTCTCCAGGGCTTTTGGTTAGGTTCAGCTGATGTGAATCATGGGAAGCCAGGAAGAAGTCATCCCGATTTCAGCATCAGCAGAGGTGGTGTCTCCTCAACAATTCCAGTGGCAACAGCATGACGAATCCTCTCCAAGGTCCCAGCACTGCCAATGTGGACTCCAGATGTGCAGCTTCCATGTCAAGAGCTTCCCTTATTCTTTTTAATCCTTAGCATATTCCTTTCTTCTATTCCTCCAGCCCTTTTAGCACCTTTATAACTATGGTAGACTATTGACATAAAATGGTCTCATTTAATACCTTACCTCTCTCCATGGTGCTTTGTAATGTGACTTTAAAGCTTCTATCATCAAAAGGTGGAGTTCATTTCTCTACCTCTTGAGTTTAGACTGTCCTTACAACTTCCTTTGGCCAATAAATTTCAGCAAAAGCACTATTGTGTCAGTTCTGATTCTAGATCTAAAGAGACTTTGCCTGTTTCTGTGCTTACTTTTAAAATCCTGCTGAAGGTTATATGCACAGGCTGCTGGAGTATGACAGACATCACAGAGAAGCAGCAAATGGCCCCAGTCCCTAGAATCAGAGCCATCTCACTGCCCTGATGTCCACCTCAAGTATGTCATACCGGCCAACACCAAAATGACAACCCAGCTGACCAACAGGCTTATGAGCAATCATAAATAACTGTTCTTTTAAGCTACTGCTCTGAGGATGTTTTGTTACCCCACAGTAGATAACTGATAAAATAGCTGATTCCTTGTATTAAATCTCTTTCCTTTGCTGTTTCTCTGACTGGACCATGACTTATAAAGGAAACTTGTTATAAATGTAAATCCTCCATTCGGACACCCCAGGCAAATTCAATACATGTGGTCTCACACTGTTCTTTGTCAAAAATAGCTTTTAAGAAGCTGAAAAGATTGTCTCATCTATATTCTTTCCTCTCGGGCAGTTTATAGATAAGATTACCTTGAGGCAAAAGCTCAGCCTGTTGAAATACTTGGCTACCAATCCCCGAAGTCCAATGAACATCATATCATTGTCAAGGATTCTTTTTTCTGTAATCATTAGCCTCATTCCTTGGGGCTGCAATTTTTTGTCTCTTAATAAGAGGAACTCTTATTTCTTTCCCAGAAAGAAAAAAGAGTGGCTGGTAAATATTTCTTATTCTCGCCTCTATCTTTATTGATTTATAATTGACAAATAAAAAATTGTAGATATTTAACATGTACAATATGATTTTTTTGTAGACACTGTCAAATGATTACCACAATGAAGCTAATTAATGTCCCTCACTTCATAGACAATCATGCACCAAATACCTATGTTTCCATCAACAGCATACTACATAATAATGGTGGTATCATGAGATTATAATACTGTATCTTACTGTATCTTGTCTATGTTTAGATATAAATACTTACCATTTTATTACAACTGCCTACAGTATTATGTACAATCACATGCTCTATAGGCTTCTAGATTTGTGTAAGTTCACTCTGATGTTTGCACAGTGACAAGACCACATAAAATACATTTCTAAGAACATATTCTTGCCATTAAGTGATGCATGATGGTAGTTATCTTTGTGTGTGTGTGTATGTGTGTGTATAATGAGAACATTTAAGATCTCTTAGCAAATTATGAGTATATAAAACATTACCATTAACTATAGTCGTCCTGCTGTACACCTGATCTCCAGAACTTATTCATCTTATAACTGAAAGTTTTTAACCTTTGACCAAAATCCTTCCAGTTTCCCCATCTCTCAGTCCCTTGCAGTCACTTTTCTGTCTGTTTCTGTAAGTTTAACTTCTTTAGATTCCACATTCAAGTGAGATTATGGAGTATTTTTGTCTTTCTGTGTCTGGCTTATTTCACTTAACATATTGACTTCTAAGTTCATTTCTGTTGTCACAAGTGGCAGGATTTTCTCCTTTTTTAAGGCTATTTTCTATAACTAAAACTCTTTCCTTAAGTTAAACAGCCCCGGTCAGATTCTTTAAATTTTTATCTCAAGCCCATTGGAATTATTTTAAAAAAGAAAAAGCAAGGCTCAGTGCCTGTGGCTCAAGCGGCTAGGGCTCCAGCTGCATACAACTGAGCTGGCGGGTTCGAATCCAGCCTGAGCCCACCAAACAACAATGACAGCTGCAACCAAAAAATATCCGGGCATTGTGGCAGGCACTTGTAGTCCCAACTACTTGGGAGGCAGAGGCAAGAGAATCGCTTGAGCCCAGGAGTTGGAAGTTGCTGTGAGCTGTGATGCCACAGCTCTCTATCCAGGGTGACAGCTTGAGGCTCTGTCTCAAAAACAAACAAACGAAAAAAAAAACTGGCATCAGATTGATCTTGGTTAATTTCATCTCTACTATGTGACTTCCTATAAGTCATTCTGCTCTCTGAACCTCAAATTTTCTCAGCTGCAAAATAAGATCTGTTGTGAAAAATAAATGAAACAAAGTTTGCAAAAACCTAATATGTGTTAGGTCTTGTTTTTCTCTTCTCCAAATCTGTTCTCTAAAGTAGAACTTCAGAACAGAAAATGAAATACTATGAATTTGGAATGGACCCAAAGCCCCAGATTCCTTCCAAAACTTCCATCAGAGCATCATAAACAAACTCTCCCATAATAAGGCGACAAAGGCCCCTAAGCCTATGTCAATTGATGTGGAGAGCCAGTCCCAGGGGGAAGGAACAGCCCAGGAAACCTTGCCTCAAGGGAACATGTGGAAGAAGCTGATCAATTCTTCTGAGTTCTCTCACCAAAAAGGGTGTTTTTAAATACAAATTAATGTTTTGAATAAACAAGGAAACAAAAGAAAAGAAGTCAAATTTCCAGTACCCCAAAACAATCACTGTCAACACCTTAAGTAACATTCTTCGGCTTGGAAAAAAGAGCAAGGAACAACAGATAAGTGCAGATCTCAGAGGAAAGCAGGAGAAGGTGTTTACTTGACAAGCTCCATGGAAACCATTTCTAATTTCCTTCATTATGTCACTGTTGTCTCAAGGTCCTCCTAGGCTGTGCTTAGGGAAAGGAGGGGGGAGGTCAGGGAAAAAGAGGATAGAAGGGATGCCAGGGAAGAATATCAAGTTTCTCTCCTGTTTCAATACATAATGTCCAGCTCTGTTGGACCCTGCCTTCCTCTAAAACACTGATTTACTCTTTGGGCAATTTAGCACTATTTTCTGTTACTTAGAATTTACCTCCAACCATCTCCACCCCAAGCAAAGTATTTTTTTAAAGACATGTTCCCAAAGAGAGATCCTAATGAAAGGAATTGTCTTCATCAACATGCATATGCACAGTATTCTGTAATCAAAATCCCAAACGCACACATACAATGAATTCTGCATCTTTTTTAATATAAATATATGGTCTTCAATTTCATTTTTATTGATATATAATTGTGCATATAGGGTACATGTGATATTTTGATAATATACATATGATGTGTAGTGATAAAATCAGGGTATTTACAGATATCCATCACCTCAGACATTTATCATTTCTTTCCATTGGGAACATTTCAAATCTTCAATCCATTTTGAAATATACAACAAATTATTCACTATAATCCCCCTAATGCACAATCAAATACTAGAAGTCATTCATTCTACCCAACTGTATGTTTTTACCCACTAATCAATCTCTCTTCACTTCTCCCCATCCCTCCTAGCTTCTTGTAACCATCATTCTACTCTTAACTCCAGGGGAAAAAAATCGTAGCTACCGCATATGAGTGAGAACATGGAGTATTTGTCTTTCTGTGCCTGGCTTATTTCACTTAATATGATGACATCCAGTTTCATCTATACTGCTGCAAATGACAGGATTTCATCCTTTCTTAGGCTAAGCAGTACTCTGTCGTGTATACATACCACATTTTCTTTATCCATTCATCTGTTGATGGACGCATGAAGATTCCATATCTTTGCTATTGTGAATAGTGCTATAATAAACATGGAGGGCATCCCTTCAACATACTGGTTTTCTTTCCTTCCAATAAATACCCACTAGAGAGACTGCTGGATTTTATGGTACTTCTATTTTTAGTTTTTTGAGAAACTTCCATACTGTTTTCCATAATGCCTGTAGTAATTTACACTCCCACCAACAATATACTTAACTTCTCAGAACATCTTTGCCAGCATTTACTAGTTGTCTTTTTGACAATAACCATTCTAACTAGGGTAAGGTGTTGTAAGATATTATCTCATTGTGGTTTTTATTTGCACTTCCCTGATGATTAGTGATATTGAGCTGAAAATGAAGATCTGTGACTTAGCCAAGTCATCTTCTCTACAGCTCTGCCTACACCAGGTAAATTAGGTTAGACCAGATAATGTCTAAAATCCCTTCCACCCCTGAAAATTAATATGGTAAATTTTTCCAACGTTCTGTTGTATTCTGACTTTTATTCTCTTTCTTACTAAGGCAACTAAAGAGTATTAAAGGAGAAAAAGGAAAAGCAGATGCTTTAAAAGTGTGTTTATTAACTAATGTAGGGAAATGAAAAGGCAACAGAGGAGATTCTATTTATATCTCCCTCAAGGATTATGCCATAATCTATACTGTTTGATTTTTTTAATGCTAATGCATTCATTCGGAGCTGAGGCCTTGTAGGGTGCTCTTTAAGCCTGACACTGAATGAAGTAATTCAACTAAAATAGGCTTGAAGCTTTTGCAAGATATTAAATTCCCTGAAGAGAAGATTTAGAATGGGCTAAAGTCAGTTTCAGCATCAGAATTGGTGAAACCACAGGAAAGCAGAAGGGCTTGGCTGGCAATGAGTTCATCTGGAGGCATTAAAAGATATGAGTTCCAGGCTGCTTGGAAAGGGATTGTCAATGTGAGAACTATGTTTCAGGGACAACAGACTCTGCCCCAAAGCTTGCCAATGGCTCACTGGTAGCCGCTAGAAGTTTGACACTGGGTTTATCACTGGTTTTGCCCCTGACAAAACCTATCCTTTTATATAAGAATGTGAAGTTTGATAACTATTATTTTAAAATGCCATTCATTTTCAATAAGACCTCTCTATCCCAGGCTTCAGCACATTCTGTTCATTGTCTTAGACAGTCTGCACAACAATGGTATGAGGTTAAAATTATCAAGCCAGCTGAGCGCAATAGCTCATGCTTATAATCCCAGCATTTGGGAAGGCCAAAGCAGACGGATCACTTGAGGCCAGGAGTTCAAGATCAGCCTGGGCAATATAAGAAAACATTTCTTTGTCTCAAAAAAAAGAAAAAAAAACAAAACAATAATTTGTCTCTACAAAAATTTTAAAAATTAGCAGTGCATAGTGGCCTACACCTGAAGTCCCAGCTCCTGGGAGTGCTGAGGCAGGAGGATTACTTGAGCCCAAGAGTTAGAGAGTTATAGTAAGCAAAAACCACTACATGCCAGCCTGGGTGACAGAGTGACACCTTATCTCAAAAAAAAAAAAAAAAAGAAAGAAAGAAAGAAAGAAAGAAAGAAAATTATTAAGTTCACTTTACAGATGAGAAAATTGAGTTTGCCAAGAAGTGCCATGACTTGTCCAAGATTACACAGCTAATAAACCACATATTCAAATCCATGTCCATGGGCCAAACCCAGTGCTCTTTAGTACTATACCACTTAAAATGTAAGTATCATGTTACATGGATTATAATGAAAGTTTTGAGTTACACAAAAATCAAGAAACATAAAATCCACATGGATGGAAACAAATGAAACCCTCCCAGCAACACAGATAAACCAAGCAAGTTAAAGCTTTCATGGGTGAATCAGAAAAGATACTGTCTGCTGAATGCATTTCTTGGAAGTGAAATAATGGACCTTAACACAGTCTGTCTCAAAACTTTCATAGTGACCCATGTACTGCAGGAACATGACCTAGAAAGAGGGCTAGGGGGCAGTACATGCATACAAAGAAATACAGACTCAATCTCTTCCCCCCAGTTGCATGCAGTCTGGATAACAAACAGGACTTATACTCAGAATCGCTTAGACTGCCTTACAAATGACTGAGGTTAGAGCCATACCTGAAAAAAGGTTTTCATGTGAGCAGGGCAGAGAGAACAGGATTATGGGTAGAAGGATATGAAATGGGTAGATTGACCAACTCACTCTTCACACTTCTGCCCAGGCCCAGCGCAGCTAGCCACTTTGTTTTTACGTTCCTTGGGATTATGAGCTGTGTAAGAGGGGCTCATGTTTTTCATGCACCTCCATAGCATCAATACCTGGGACCTACATGTATGTTTTTGGGAAAATGGAAGGATGTCTAAAAGAAAAAAAAGTAAATATATGAAATAAAATAAGCTAAAGAACAAGAAATTGCATTAGAAATCCTAAATCTAATCATTAAGGGGAAGAAAAGTTCAGTGGAACTTGAACTGAACCTATAAGGTTCAGTACAAGAGATATCCAAGGCTAACTGACCACTCTGAATTTCTAGCCCTAGCTCAGTGGTTTTAAAACCTCAGTGTACGGGCGGCGCCTGTGGCTCAGTCGGTAAGGCACCAGCCCCATATACCGAGGGTGGCGGGTTCAAACCCGGCCCCGGATGAACTGCAACCAAAAAATAGCTGGGCGTTGTGGCGGGCGCCTGTAGTCCCAGCTACTCGGGAGGCTGAGGCAAGAGAATCGCTTAAGCCCAGGAGTTGGAGGTTGCTGTGAGCTGTGTAATGCCACGGCACTCTACCGAGGGCCATAAAGTGAGACTCTGTCTCTACAAAAAAAAAAAAAAAAAAAACCTGAGTGTACATTAGAATCATCTGGAGATCTTATTCAAACACAAAGTGCTGGGCCCTAATCTGCAGATTTTCTGATTCAGTAAATAAGAAAGTTTTTCATTTCTAACTAGTTCCCAGGTGATGCCAATGCTGCTGGCTCTGGTCTGGCACTTGGAGATTCAGCAGCATTTAACATCATTGCAAATTAGAATTACCTTGCAGGCTGGGTCTGGTGGCTCACGCCTGTAATGCTGGCATTCTGGGAGTCTGAGACAGGTGAATTGCCTGAGCTCACTGGTTCAAGACCAGCCTGAGCGAGAGCTGGTCTCTAAAAACAGCCAGGAGTTGTGGTGGGTGGTATAGTCCCAGCTACTTGAGAGGCTGAGGCAAGAGAATCACGTGAGCCCAAGAGTTTGAGGTTGCTGTGAACTATGATGCTATGGCACTCTACCGAGGGTGACAAAAGGAGACTCTGTCTCAAAAAAGAAAATAACTAGAACCGAGCACAGTGGCTCACATTTGTAATCCTAGCACCTTAGAGGGCCCACGTGGGAGGATTACGTGAGCCCAGAAGTTCAAGGCTGTTATGAGCTATGATTGTGCCACTCTAGCCTAGGCAACAAAACAAGAACTGGCTCAAAAAAAAAAAATTAAGATATCTATTCACTGTTGGAAATATCATTAGTACAGTCTTGAACTTTTGTTGTCCTGTTGTTCATCGCTCAGAGCTAAGTTTGGGGGATACCTATATGTACACTTGTAGGAATGGGCCAACATCTTTCATGGCATCAATGTCATCTACATTTCAATTCCATGAAATAGGGATGTTCCTTGATTGGCCTCAGCAGTGCTAAAACTTCAATGTGCGTAAAAGACAGCCAAGGGTGTGGCAAAATCAGAAATTGATGGGCCCCACTAGGGAGTTTCTTATTCAGTTGGTCTAGGGCAGGCCTCAGAATTGATATTTCTAACAACATCCCAGATGATACTGATGCCATGCACTCTACTGAGGGTGACAAGTGAGACTCTATCTAAAAAAAAAAAAAAAAAAAAAGGCTATAGTCCTGGCCAATTACATTATAATCCCTATGGGTGGGACCAAGATGTGTGTGTTCTAAAAAGTTAAAACTATGTGATTCCGATGCACAGCCAAACCACAGAAGAAGTAATGTAAGAGAGATGGGAGTTTGACATTAATACGCCATAAAAATAACAAGTAATATTTACTGAGCACTTACCATGTGACAGTCACTCTAAGTACATTACTGGATGATTACATTTAATCTACACATCTATACAAGGAACCTTTCGAGTAGAAACTATTATTCTTGTTTCACCTGTAAAAAAGGTCAGAGAAATTAAACAATTTTTCCTAGGAAATAAACTAGTAAGTGACAACCTGGGAAAATTAAATTCAGGTCTGCATGTCTACAAAACCTTGTAATCATGAGGGGTCTTTAGCTATCTTAATCAAGCTACTTAGTGCCCTGGTCTCTGCCTTAGATCTTCAGTATTTGGTTGAATCCAGATGCCAAAACAATCTGAAATGGAATAACTTGAACAAATCTCATATTTAGCATCATATAAACCAACATAAGATGTAAAATCTGTGACATGTATTCCTGGGAGAGATGACATTTTAAGCTTCCATTATTCCTTATATAATATCTTACTGGAAGTAATATGCAATTTAGTTCTTGAAAGCATACAAGGAGAATAGAAAAAAACTATGAAAATACAGGCAGTAGGTGTGGAAATGAAAAGTTAGCTAAGAGGTGATAGAGCATCTAAAACAGCTACTCTTTACTTCCCAAATTTGCTAGCATTTAACAGACAAAGTGAATATTCTTAGCCACAGAACTGCATTAATTTTAGGATGAAGGCATGCTTTTTATTTTAAGGAATCACTTAGTAATATTGTTCAAAATAGAAGCATTGAGAGTCCATAAGATTTATTAGGGCTCTGCTACTCACTTACTATATAACTCAGAGAAGTCACTGACCCTCTCTGAACTTTGGTTTTATTTGTGGATAAAATAGGCACAATAATACCTGCCCTACTTACTTCGTAGGGTGGTTTAGAAATCCACTGAGATTGCTGAAAGTAAAATTTTGTATAAATTATGTAAACAAATGTATTATTATAGCTAGTGTAGAGAGAATGAGAGCTATGAAGCTCTGCCACCCAATGTTAAATAAGTTATTGTTTGTGGTACAAAAAAAAACGTTTTCTCCTTAGTCTCTTGTTCCTTCAAATTTCAGGTTCAGAAAAAAAAATCTTATCAGATTTGGGGAAAAACCTTTTCATTAAAACTTTTTATAGGTTTTAACTCCAGGCACACTTACAAGATTATCTTGCCAAGGAGTGCTGTTTTAAAAGAGAGAAGCTGTTCTTTGACCATCTTCTTAAAGAATCATTAATTCATATTAGAAAACTGGGGAGGGCAGACATTCAGGAATGCTTTGCTAAGAAGCATGGTGTGTCTAAGTGGTTACAACAATCTCTGATTTGTTCCAGAGATCATTTGGCAGTTACAAATACTGGGGGTAGGGAATCCTCTTCACCATATTTGGGTAGTTCCAGAACCATAAAGGACTTTATGCCAGAACTGCAGAATGAGGTCAAGGGCAGAGCCCCCACCTCACAGATGTTAGGGTCTCCTAGTTTTCAGAAGTAAATATTTATTAAATGGAAACTTAATTGAAGATGCATATCCAAGAGAAGAGAGACTGGCACCTTTTGGTAGATTTTATCCTCCAGGCAGGTTGCCTGCTCCTGCAGAGCTGAAAGGAGACCCTGCCAGTCTTGGAGGTTGTCTCTCCCGTTCTACAGAGATCAAGTCACAGTGCTGGCCTTTGGTGCCAGGTAATGGGCTGCACAGTTTAAGACACACATGAGAAGTTAGGAGACAGCTCAGAGGACAGCTGTCATCTGATAAGATTAGAAAAGCAGGTGTAAGAAAAGAGTAGGGAGGATATTGGGATTATTTAAACCTAACGAGAAGAGCCTGAATAAAGGGTAACATTTTAGGTGTATGTGTGCCAAGGCTTTTTTAAGAAAAGATCACACTTATATGGCCTATTAAATAATGAGGTGAAGTTGCTGAAGACCAGTTTCTGCCTAACCGCTCTGACACTCTTAGGTCCCACCCGGCCAACCAAGCACTGAAGAAGTCAAGAGCCTATCACACTGTGACCTGAGCCTGGCTCAGGGAGTCACAGACCTGTTATGAAATTGATGTAGAGGTCTGGGACTATCTGTATTTTAGAAAGGATGAGAAATGGGAGGAAGGGTGGTCAATATAATGAAGGAAAGATTAAAAGAAAAGGATGAAACAATTGATTCCCGGATTTTAAAATACTGAAGTAATTGGGCAAAGAAGGTATGTATCTATGCATGTGTATGTTTGTGTAGAGCATGTCCCAAAAGTCTTTGTACAGTTTAAGTTTCACTAACTTCAGAAAAATAAATGCTACAAATTTATTCCCCAAAATCACTTGAAGTTTTAACTGTATACATACTTAATACTTATTTTAGTTTTGTGGATGCTGAGTAACAAATGATTAGCTTTAATTATTTGAGTCAGCCCCTGTGATTGAAGATAGTAAAGGCTGATTTAAAACAAAACATTTGCTATTCAACATTCATACAGCTAAGAAAGTGTAAAAGAACTCCAGGTTTTGTATCTTGGTTGGTGTAAGACAAAAACATTCTGTGGATACCATGGATGTGAGGGCATGTGTGATCCTGAAAGTATAAATATCTGGGTCTAGGCAGAAAATCCAGGTATTCTTTCAAACTTTTGAGGTCCAAGTTAAGGGCTCTGCAAAGTGAAAAGGGACTCCAGGAATATCTGGGTTCCAGATGAAACAAACAGAACATTTCACAGAGGCAAATAAATGATATAAAGAAAGGGCAAACATGGAAAATGGGATGGCAAGGGAGGGAAGAGGGACACAGGGCCCAGGAGGGGCAGAGGGAACTGCTAGGCTGCTGGGTGTGGGAGGGGCTGTGGCCACATCTTCTCCCTGGGTCTCCTACCCCATGCTTAGGATGTCTCTGTGACTCTCCTGTGCTGTGATGCAGGCCTGCGACCATGGCCTAATGCAGCCACCACCAGCCCTCAGTTGCTTCGGGCAGCCCTGCTATTTAGACTCTGGATGATATTCTCCATTTTCTGAATAGCCATACTGAGTCACAGCTGAGCTTCAGCTCAGCTTTCTTTGATATTGAACCCAAATTCACCTTTCAGACTGCTTTGGGTTTCCTCTTTTTGTACCTCTGTTACCTGGTATTAAAACCCTTTTTACATACCTCTTGAAAAATAAAGACACCCTATAGTAAGAAAAAAGAGAGATTCTTTGTTGTTGGTTCCCATTCTCACTGCCACACTTCTCAGGGTTCATCTGTGGGCAAGAAGTGGTGATGGACTTGGGCAATGGGTGTTCCCCAACAGGTGGCCATGGGAGATGTCCAGAAGGACTACCAGTTTGTTTGAAGTCAATACTTGTGTCTGCTGCCTTCGTGTAAGTACTTTGACTTCTTGGGTGCAGATGTCTCTTTGAGGTAAACAGTGATGTCCGTGCTTCATCTGGTACTTCTGAGCATCATGTGAGATAATCTATGGGAGAATACTTTTTTTTTTTCTTTTGGCCGGGGCTGGGTTAGTACCCGCCACCTCCGGCATATGGGACCGGTGCCCTACTCCTTGAGCCACAGGCGCCGCCCGTATGGGAGAATACTTTATGAATGAAATCACATACACATTTGAACCTTCTTAATATTATTGTTGACTATTGAACTTTGTCTGCTGACCAGAGTTTAATATTCCAAGGGTCTTCCATGAAGGGACTCCTGCACGATCCTTATTCTTCTTGATCCCAGGTCACAGGATTAGGCAGAGAGAAGAGTGGGGAAGGAAGCTGCTTTGTGCTCCAAAAGTGTGATGAATATTTCCCCTTTTTTTCTGTGTCTCATTTGAAAGCATGTTCTATGCATTTTGAGAAGTCAGTGTATCCTTCCATAGTCACAGGCGTGGGTAGCCATAAGAACAAGGATGTAAGCGAAGGCCTTGGGGTGAAGCTACACAGTGTATTGTGAAGTTGTGGGCAGGGGCAACGTGAGGGGGCAGCAGGCACCACCCCTCCTAGGCAGCTGATTCCCCTTTCACTGTTCTGGTCCTGGCTGCAGCTTTGTACTTCTGCAGCCCCCTGGGACAGCATCATGATAGCAATCAAATCCATCACCTATAGAAAAACAAGCCACTGGTGTCCCAGGAGTCTCAGAAGATGCTGCTCCCCCTGTGGCCCTTTTCTTTTCCATGTCTTTTGTGAGACAACCATCACTCAAGCTGTCCTCCACCCTCTCAGCAAACCCTCTAGGGGACCTAACACCAGCCTCTGTGCCTGAGCCTTCTCTTGCCTGATCTGATCTACCTTCACCTTCACCACTGGGTGACTCTTTGCCACCAGAGCTGGTTCTACCCTTGGATTCCAAATTCCCCATGGACCCTTCTGCATCCTAGCCAGTTGCTTTACTCCTCTCCCACAACATCACACTCAGGGAGCAAAGCCTGTTTTCTGACCAGAGGCCACTTTCTCTCTGAAAGTCATTGTGTTATTTGCCCCACCCTTTCACCAAGATATTGACCCTTTCCAACTCTATGGCAACAGATCCCACTGATTCCCACACTCATCACAAACCACCAGTCCCATCTGCTTTACCACCGCCAGATGGCACTTTAGCTATGACTCAATCTAAATCAATTTCCATCCTACTGAATCTTGTTCTGGAGATGTTCTCTCCAGATAATGCAGATGAATTGTCCATTTATGTCTCAACAATCAGAGGCACTGACCCTCCAAGCCCAGCATTGTCAGATTTCTCCTGGGGACAGCCTCATGCCCTGGATTTGCTCCCCTCCAACTTGGCACAAAGAGATTTCAAGCAAGAGCTTCTTGCCCTCCCTCTTCTGAGGCCTCATTTGTGGGAGATGCCACAGCCAACCTGGTAGTATCTGATTACCTCTCCCTGCCCTACTCTGATCTTCTGGCACTCTTGGAGAGTCAACTTAAAAGAAGGGTGATCTCCTGATGTGGAAGGGGAAGGGAAAAAAAAAAAAAAAAGAATCTTTTCCAAAGCAACTAAGGCTAGATGACCAACTAAATTCTTCAGAGAGAATGTCAACATCCATTGCCAAGAAGCAGGACTCAACAGTTTCCCTTCCTTTTGGCACCAGCAAAGGTAGAAGAGTAGAGTTACATCTGCATCGGCAGCACCTATATTCTAATATCTTTAAGAATGAGTTAGAGCAAAACTATATCCAGCTCTTCTGGTATCTCCTGTTTCTGTGGGGTGACTCCCTACACTCTATTGTCCTTTTTCCTGGTGTCTATCCCTCAACATTTGTGTTCTTCAGTAGAATCTCAAATACCTTCTGAAGAATCTCAACTACCTAGCTGAAGAATCCCCAGTACTTATCCATCACCAACCTCTGTCCTTGCCTCAAACCTTGCCCCCCGCCTCAGTCCTTAACCCTCACTCTGGTCCACTCTCAGACCCAATTTCAATCCCCACTTCCAATCTTATCACCTACTCTTCCCTCCGAGATTAGGAACTGTGGAGTGTGTTTTCATAAACACCAGAATGAGGCACAGTATCTTATGCCATCTGAGATTCATCACCTGGAAAGAAATGCATCACCAAAAGAACCAAAAGTGGTGTGGGGTTTATCCTTTGTGATTAAGAAATTTCAGCTCCCAATCTTACACTGGTTAGCCTATCCTCTAAGGTCTATGTTTCAACCTCTGTCCTTTCTGAAAACTTTACTCTCAGCAGTGAGTTTCAGAAGAAAATAGGAAACTACCTTCAAAAGAGGCTTATCCAACAGCAGTGGGGACTTACCAGCTGGATCTATGGGTCTCTAACACTGCCCAAATCTCAGACAGAGAATAGCTCTTGTGCTGATTAAGCCAAGGTGATAAGATAAATGGGTGGGTAGTTTCCCTTAAAGAATTACTGAAACATAGCTGGCTGTTGTGGTGGGCCTCATAGTGTGACTCTGTTTCAAAAAAAAAAAAAAAAATTACTGAAACATTGTCCAGGACCTTTGACAACCTTCATCTGAAGGACAAATGTTGGTTTCATGGTCAGTGTGGGCCAGGCAGCACAGACACAAAGGGGAGCAACACATGTCCAGTCTGGGAGAAGGAAGAATAATTAAAGGTTCTTGGGGACACAATCTGACATGTGCTTTACACATATTATGCTATTAATCTTCACAGCAGCAGGCAAGGAATCTGCCATGGAGCCCATTTTACAGAAGAAAACACAGTCTTAGGAGGTTAAGTAATTTACACTGGGTTAAATACTTTACCCTGCCTGGATCAGAGGTTCGGTAATCTACCCAGGGCCATTCCGTGGGTAAGTTTCAGGGCTGTGTGTCCTCCCAACTCCAAGCCTATCCATTTTCCTCTGTCACAGCCAGACACCAGGCAGTTGGATTTCAGGTTTGGGAGGATGTTGTGGTTAGGAAGTGGGCTATGGAACCACACTGCCAGGCTCCCAATTATTTCTCTTCTCTCACAGTGCATTGTAAAGAATCACTGAATTAGTGTCAATAAAGCCCTGAGCAGAGAACTCAGCTCATAGTACATGCTCAATATTAGCTCTTTTATCTAAATTCATGTACTTTCAGATTTGAGATCTTGAGCAACTTTCTTTGCACCAATATGCAAGTTGGACAGTTAAGTCTTCAGAGGCAAAAAGTGCTACATACCACATTGCTGAGTATCACTATAGTTACATTCACAGCACTCCTCTGGGCCATCTGGTGACTGTGGTGATGATATTCAGCAATGACACATGTAGCACTTTTTCTAAAATGAGTTCAAGGACTTAATTTCCTGACCTTGTAGAAGAAAGTGACCTTAAAGGAACCAATTATGTGGTCGATGAATATCCAACTTCTAAGAAGAAGAATTCCCAAGGGAAGAGATAACATCTGCACCCCTCACAAGCATCCACCATGTATGTGATCCTACTTATTGGATGTAGGTCTTCTGTTTCCCTTAACAGTCACGTTAAGGGCCAATACTATGAAAATAGTCTCTATCATGCAGAACCTTCTTGTCAAGATAATGTCTTACAGAGGATGGATTCATTCTCTGAGAGCTCTAAGCAAGCCCAAGAAACATTTGGAGGCTTCTTAGAAGCCAGGGTTAAAGGCCAGGGTGCCTTTGTGTGTTTGGGGTGGTATCATCATCCCTCTCCCAGCTATACATCACAGAAACACAGATGTGATTCAGAGCTTTCATGGTATGACGATTAAGTTTTCAAGCCATCCTAGAGGTCTTAGCAAAATAACTAAGAAAATGCCACGAAAGCTATGTTAACTAGTGTGATGAAAATGTGTCAAACGGTCTATGAACCAAGTGTATGGTGCCCCCTGATCATACTAATGTACACAGCTATGATTTAATAAAAAAATAAATAAATAAATAAATAAAGCACTACATATCTCATTGCTGATTACCATTGCGGTCACCTTCAAAGTATTCCCCTTGGCTATCTGGCAACCATAGTGAATAAACAAATTCAAATTACAGAAGAATTGTTTTACTGAATTCAATATTTTTTTTAAAAACCAGTCACTGTCTGACTTATATTCCTTCAATGGCTCATAATCATTTCCAAGAAAAGTTCACACTCTAAATGTGACTTGGGAGGTTCTTTGTCATGGGACCTCTGCTTCTGACTCTCTGGTCCCTCATGACTCCTCTTTTCTCACCAGAATTTCTAATACCCCAAATGCAACCATATCGCTGTGCCTTTGCTCATGGTTTCCTTTCTCCTTTCTTTGTTACTATCTGCCTGGAGAACTTCCAGTCATCCTTCAATACTCAAGTCAACTATCACCTTCTTTTCCACTGCCCTCCCTAATCCCTTCACTGAGCAATCACAGCAACATGTGTATGCACATACCAGTTTATTTTTATTGCCTATCATTCCCTAAACACTATCCCTGAATGTTCCAAAAGAACCATTTCAGCAGACTCCCAGCTCTCCCCTGAAAATGAGACTTTCCCTAAAGATCCCCAAAATGTGCTCTTTCTCATCTACTACGCCTGGAGATAAAGTAATAGCCTTCTTCCTCTCTTCCAGACCATTCTCCTTCCTCTTTAACACTCTTGCAGCTTTGAGTCCATATTAATACCATGTCATTAGATTGCACCACCCACCACCCCTCCTTGGTTCTGTCCTACTCCCAAGGTCACGCCCCTTGTCCCTCGACTTATCTAGCTCCTGGATCACTGTCATTCTCTCCAATACTACTTCTGCCTTAATTATTAAAGATTTCAATATCTATATTATTAACCCTTCCAATATCCTGTTTACTTAGTTCCTGGATTTTGTCACCTCCAATGAGCTTGTCCTCCATCCTGCTTCAGCCTGTCACTTCCATGGTCTCACCCCTGACCCTAGACTTTGTCATTACCAGTCACTGTAGCCCCTCTGAAATCTCAGTTTCAAGAATGTCATTCTCCACATACCATTTGCCATACTACCTACAAACTCCCTTTAGTATTCTCACTCCTATTGATACCAGAATTTCTTTTAGTAGGTCCTTGGTCTTGGGGATTCGAAGAATGAACCACGGACCACAGATCAGTGGTAAGATAGGATTTTATTAGAAAGGAATACAGGAGGAGTAAAAAAAACACCAGAGCTTTCTGGAAGGGGAAAAGAACCAACTGGGGAGTCTCTACTGGGCTCTTTATGTAGGGGTATACACTTGGCCAGGACTGCGTAGGTGGAAAAACCTCTTTTTTTTTTTTTTTTTTTGAGACAGAGTATCACTATGTCAACCCTTGGTAGAGCTCACAGCTGACAGCAACCTCCAACTCTTGGACTTAAGCAATTCTCTTGCCTCAGCTTCCCAAGTAACTGGGACTACAGGTAACCATGACATTGCCCAGCTATTTTTTGTTGCAATTGCCATTGTTGTTTAGCTGTCCCAGGTCAGCTGGCAGGTTTGAACCTGCCACCCTCAGTGTATGTGGCTGACGCCATAACCACTGTGCTATGGGCTTGCACAGGAAAGACATCTTTTCAGAGTCAATAAGTACATTAACAAATGAATGAATGTACATCCTCCTCCACTGGGAGAAGGTTATCAGGTCCTTATGCTTTTCATCCCTGAGAAGGGATTAGGGTGTGTGCTCCCTACTCAAGGTGGAACCACCCAAAAACCATCTCAGGCTGCTTTGCTCATGACCTCGTTAGAGCCCAGAGGGTGTGTCCTGGAAAAGGCAGCCTGTTTGTGCCTGGACATAAGGGTCTGATTCCTGAGTTCACCTGGGCCTAGAGAATGGGAGGTTCCCTGTACAGCCCTGAGTGGTGGAATCCTGTCCCACTGTTGCAGGAAGACAAGGCCCAATGGAGAGAAAGAGCCCTCAAACACCACGTTTATAAGAGGAAGAGCTTTATTTACCAGCCGGGAGCTTATGGCATAGAAGAATTCCAAATGTCCGTGCTCCCCGACTGGCTTGGTCTTTCTCTTTTTATCGACAGTCAAAAAGTTTCACCCCACAGGTACCCTTCTCATTGGCCAATTTGAATCAAGCAGGAGATGCTATTCTACAGTATTTCACAGAACTTGGAAATTTCCAAGTTTCAGGAAGTTAAGTTTACAAATTCCCAAGAGCTGAGTCACCATGGAGAGAACCCTGCAAGTGTATCTTTGTGGTCTCCTTGAGAAGACATGTTCTCCTAGACCTCACCCTTCTTGGGTATACTCTCTCACCACTATGATCCTCAATCCCACAGGTACCTACAATCCATGGAGTCCCACTCCTGTTCACTGTGCCTCACGTTCTCCCCAATGCCTTGTCCTCACTGGCTGTCTTATCACAACTGAGATTCTCTGGTCCATTAAAACCAAGTCTCTGCCTGCTCTGCTTCTGTGCCCTGAGAAGCAAGTGGCTAGATAAAAACATAACCAGTCATGTCTATTCATCCTCCCACTCTCCAAGATGACCAAGATGACTCCTTCATACCTCTCTTTTCAAACCTCAAACCCCTACCCCCATTTTCAGCTATTGATTTTGCTTCTCTAAGTCATTAGGAAAAAAACACAATCAGATGGACTCACCGCAGCCCCACCTTAACTCTACGATGTGTGCACCCAAGTTCACTACCACTCCTCCTGTGTCTGTGACACAGACTCCAGACCAGCCCCTTCCAACCACCCAGGGGGATTCCAGCCCCTGCAGCACTACTAAGCCAATAACCTGCCTCCTTTTTACCCAATTCGCTAGTTGCCCTAGTGACTGGTTGCTACCACTCAGAAAATGAGCTGCCTTAGGGTGTGGTTTTGTTTATTTTGCCTTTGTTTTTTTCTTACATGGCCAATTTAAATTATTCCTTTGTGCCTTGTACCCAGGTAGAGAATAAGACCTTTTGATATGCTATTATTTCAACAAACAAAAGGCTGGACATCCCTGTATTATTCCTCAAATAAATAGCAGTGGAGGCCTATTTATCTGGCTTCTACTTATTTCAAGTATGTCAATGACCCAGAGAAGAAAAATAAAATCAGATTTGAAGTCTTTGATGTACTATGTGTTTATTTGGGCTTACATAGAGCAATTGTTTGATTGAATCAGTAAAAATAAAATCTTATCTGTTTTTTTTTCCCTTGTAATCATTAGAAAAATCTCAAAGATGACTAGTGTCTGGGGGTGGGGAATATGTGTGTGGGTAGTGTGGGATTGAGGTAGAATGCTACCTTTTGTCAACAGTTTTAAAGTCTTCACTACTCCCAGAAATTTTATTATTATTATTTATGATTTTATTTATGATTTTTCTCCCTAGACCAAACTATTGAAAGAGCTAAGGAAATTTTGCCCCAAAATATGACTCCTTGTTATAAAGAATATTTCGAATTAAAGGCCATTCATGATCACAAAGCATTGAAAGAGGCCTTTCTTCTATCTACACAAAACCTGAGTAACCTGACTGAGAATCAAAAAGGGGTTTCTGACTTCCTTATTGCATGCTAATAGACTTGGCCCCAGGGTCATCTGAAGCACCTATTTCTCAGGTCAATCTACAAATAAATCTGTTTCCATTCATCTACATACACACCCCCTAGCAACCACTTGCTGTACCTATACTTTCTTTTTTTTTTTTTAATTAAATCATAGCTGTGTACATTAGTATGATCATGGGGCACCATACACTTGGTTCATAGACGGTTTGACACATTTTCATCACACTAGTTAACATAGCCTTCCTGGCATTTTCTTAGTTATTTTGCTAAGACTTTTACACCTATACTTTCCACGTTCTCTTCCCTCCCTTCCAAAAGGCATCTATAAAGGTCTCTGACCATCACTGAGACTTGGGGTAATCATTCCTGTGGTTCCCCACTCGTGCATGGTATTTGGAAATAAACCTTTCTCTTAATAATCTCCTGTAATTATGAGTTGATCTTTCAGCAAACCAACCAATGGAAAAGGGCAGGTTTAACAGTGATTCCTATGCTGTCAACAGTTCAAATTCTCACTTTCCATATTATGTTAGTTAAGGCCACAAAAAAAGAATCTTCTAAGATTGCTGCATCTTAATTTATATTGAACATCTACCATCTGCCCTGGCATTATACTCATATTTTATGCGTGTTATCCCAATCTTATGCTTATAGGGTAGGTAGTATTTTAGTATTAGCTCCCTATACAGATTCGGAAACTGAGGCTTAGGTAAATTGAAACATCAGCTCAAGGTCTCTAGCTCTTAAATTGAGAAGCTGAAAATCAAGCCTAGGCAGCACAGGCCCTCCTCCGATCTACACAAAGGATGTCATGGCATCTTCCATTCCCCTGTCAGAGATGAGATTCACTCTGTGTCTTACAGTCTGTTGGGCATTTCGAAGGAAAATAGGATGCATGAGATCAAGTTTCACTGAAAAAATAATGAAAGATTAGTTAGGTCTTACAGAATTAGCAGAGGCTAAATGCAAATTCTGCTGGTAGAGAGGTTCCATTTTCACTTCTTATCTGCTAAAATATTGGCAAGAGCTAAGTGACCCCAATCTCTAAGTGGCTAAAGGAAACGCCTAAGGAGTGAAAACTGCCAAGGTTCGAAACTGTGCTCTTCTCTTTACTATGTAATTTGGGGTGAGTTACTTAACTTGTCTGACCCTCAGCTTCCTCCTAGGTAAACTGGGGAAGACCCTAAGAGTAGCTACTTCACAATCAAGTTGGTATTAGTATTCATCAAAGAGGCACTATTATACTTTAATGCAGCATGAGAGACTGAACATACAGTGGCCAGGCCATATATAAAAGTAGAACTCTAACCCACAATCTGCATCTAGCTTAGAAAATCAACCCACTGTGATCTGAGAAACCAAAACTGATGCTATATCAACTAATACAGGCCCTAAATTTAATAAAACAGCATTGCCTACAGGTCAGCAGTTCAGGGCCCAGCTGAAATGGCAAACTTTTAAATTCCTACGGCTCCCTAACAATAAGATCTATCAACCCTCCTTTGCAACACTGATCACTACAACTCTGAATGGATAGGGGACTGGCCTCACATTCTCTTCTGATAAGCAATTACAGACCCTATGCCAGTTTCTGGAAGCTTTCAGAGGCTGTGAGCAAACTATCTTTGTGTCCTATAACTCACTTTTTGATATAAAGAGTCAAATTTCAACTCATTTAAATGCTAAAAACCCACCCCAAAGTGAACATTGGATGTATGTATGTATATTACATATATGTTTACTCATTGTGCATGCACTCTCCTCCCCTCATAAATATGTATAGCTTTTCCCCAAAACTTGCTCAATATGTATGATATAGCCCCTGGAAGTCATAAAACCCAATCTATCTTTCTCCTCTCCAAAGAGAAATCATCATCAGCACATGCTAGAGTCTGACCCTTCCTAAGTTGCAAACCAATTATCACCAACAAAGTTCTCCTTTCTACTATTTAGCCATCCTGGTGTTCTTTTGGATAATACCAGTATCTTCAGTAACCTGCCAAGACACATTTGTAGGAAGTCAGACCACTAGACCATTGTTTTCTGGAGAAGTAAACAAACTAGCAAGCCAAATAATATCCCCCATAACAACCAGCCCAAAACAAGTAGGGCTTGATTGGTAATTGGCAGCTTCACTAAATCTTATTCTTGCTTCCAACTTAGAACTGATCAGGGAAACCCAGATGTGCATCCTCAACCAATCTCCACTCCTAGTTAGCCTGCCTCCAGCTCTCTGGTGCCAACAGCCTTCATTCAAAGCATATCTGAACCTTTCTCTTTTTTCTACTATGAAACTTTTCCCTCTGCCTTTGAGTCTCTACCAAATGTAAATGGCAGTGGCTGACTCCCTTGCTATATAGCAAGCCCTCAACAGACAGGCTCTGCCTGTTCTCATCAAGTTGGTCTTAGTTTATTTCCACAAGCATTAATTGAACTCATCTGGGAAAGAAATGATGGAGACCTAGATCAAAGTGGTAATGATGAAGATGGTGAGAAGTGATCAGATTTAGGATATATTTTAAAGGTACAACCTTCAAAATGTAAGAGGTGAAGCAAAATAGCTTAGGTAACTAGGTAGGCAGTGGTACCATGTACAAAGGTGGGGAAGAGAGAAAATACCTAACATTCATCTGCTCTCTGCATACACAGTAATATAAATAGCTCAAAAAATTTTTCCTTTCTAAGATATTATCTCTGTCAACAAGTGGCCAAAGGATCATTTCTTTGCATGGTGCTCCAGGGTGTTAGCTCCTGGGCATCCATATGTTCCCACTTCCACTCCCATTTACTTTATCTCCCTCCACTCCCCCCACAAAAAAGTCTTCAATCCCCTGATTGGTATACGAAATTTCACTATTGGAACTAGCTTAAGTGTTAATAAAATAGTATAATCTTAATTTTTTTAACTGTATTTGAAAACAAATACAGTGAAATACTGCTAACCACATTTATTATCTCTGGATAGCAGCATTATAGGTGATTTACATTTTCTTTTTAATACATTTCTGTATAGTCTAAACCTTGAATACTAAACAAGAACTTTTTCTTATTAAAAAAAAATATTTTTCTGGCTGGGCGCAGTGGCTCACACCTATAATCCTAGCACTCTAGAAGGTCAAAGAAGGAGGATCACTTGAGCTTAGGAGTTTGAGACCAGCCTGAGCAAGAGCCAGACCCTATCTCTACTAAAAATAGAAAAATTGACCAGGCTGCGCATTGTGACAGGTGGCTGTAGACCCAGCTAATTGGGAGGCTGAGGCAGGAGGATTACTTGAACCCAGGAGTTTGAGGTTGCTGTGAGTTGAGCTAATGCCATGGGACTCTACCCAGGGCAAGAGAATGAGACTCTGTCTTCAAAAACAAACAAAAAAAATATTCTTAAAATTAATTTTATTGGGTGGTTAACAAATTAAAATTTTCAGTCATTTATTCCTTAGCATGAATGAACAGAGTATACCTCCCCCTCATGAGAGGTTTGACAGGGTAAGTAGGAGATATGAGGCCTGTCTGCCTAATAGGGTCAAAAGTACAGGGAGGAATGTGCTCCCCAAATGCTTCACAAGTTGGCCAAACAGCCTTGCTAGAAGCTAAGGGTTAATTTACGACTCTCTTCTCTACCATCTCCGCAGATATGTGAGAGAGAGGGTTCAGCTCAGGGACACGAGCTGTGGGAAATACAAATAAGCTTGGTATTTCCAAACTACTTCAGTGGGATCACTGCCAGTCTAAGAACAAGGAATTAACAGCCTATTTTTTAATCAAATAATTAAAGTATTTTAAATGCAAATAGAGGCAAATTCAGAAATAGGCAATCCCAAGAGGACCTTGACCAGGCCGATTCAGCTCTCCCCAGAATTCATGGGCAAGGCCTCAACTTGTAGAATCAGCCAACTCGTGTGGCTGTATCTTGATGCTGAGGTGAGAGAAGAAGGATGTGAAATTATTTCAGGCACTGCTGCTCTCCCTGAAAACAAAGGGGACAGATACTCTTACCCACCCTCCACCCCAATTCATCAGGCCTTCTGCTCCAAAAACTATAAACTTATTTCCACACATTCTTGGCTGAATTGACAAAGATCTGTTTAAGTTGGCTTCAAGCAAAGATCAGGCACCTCCTAGGCCTGAAATTTCAAATATTCAGCAGTTTGGCTGATTAATACTGGGAGGATCGAAAGAGACTTTTTCCATCCAAGTCAACTTTCTCCTATAATGTATACATAGAAGAAATGCAGGTGAATGGATTCTCAGAGAATCAAGAGATTTCTGGACCCAGAAAATTCCAAAAACATATTCCTGGTAAAGAGTAACGTTTCAGATACAGTTTAGACAGACTTGTTTAATCACATCATCATACTAACCCTTATTAAGAAAGATTATCTAAAACTTAGAAGTAAAATAAGGTGATCAATGCATCCCCTTTTAATGTCAGTAACAGGCTCACCAGAGGATTGTTTAATTTATCAAGGACTTCATTTGATGTTGACATTTACTACTTGCTCTGAAAACAGGTACCTTGAAAATAATGCTAACTTACACATTTCTGCCCCAAAATTACAATTTCATTACTTATAATGCATTAACCCATTTTTATCTTTTAGCAAATATATTTCCACATTCCTTTCACTGATTTACTGTATAAATCTCTATTCCTCAAATTCTTTTCTTGAATCACACTCTACTTCTTATTGAATTAATTAATAAACTGAACAAAATCTCTGGCATACCTTCATTGTCTTTTGTATGAATTGTTTCAAATTTTTTTGAAGTGTATGACCCATTTTACAGATGAGGTAATCTGTCTCCAGGAGAACAGAAGAGCCACACTTCATCAGGAGCAGAGCCAACTAACTTGAAACTAGTTAGTGCTGACACTGAATTTCTTCCCATCTGCAAAACTAAATAGTTTGTGTGACCTTGGCAATGGAGCAAGTAGAATAGGTCATCTATATAGTTCCTTGTAGATCTGGTATTCTTTGGCAAGGTTAATTACTTGGGCAAAATGAGAAAAATAGGCCAGACTGATTTTCAAGCCCTCTTCCCATCACCCTCCCCGCAATCCCTAACAATAATAATACTTCATGAGTGACACATTTTGTTTCCAGGCAAGAGTCCATAGTTATGAATTTTCTCTCTTCCCATCAGTACCGACATGTCCTATATCCAAACCCATCAGGGAAACTTTAAAAGGAAGACTCTCTATGTTATAAACTATGAATTCATCAAAGCTAATGGCAAAAGCTGTTAAGAAAGGAAGGTCCTACACAGATACCCTCACTTAAAGGGGCAACTGTGTTTGCCTCCCAAAAAAGATAAAATCTTTACTGAAGTGGGAAAGGGGAAGGAGGGGATGGGTGAAAACTTGCCCATTGGATACAATGAACACTATTTTGGTGATGGGCACACTTATAGCTATAGCTCAAGCATTAAAAAAGTGACCCATGTAACCAGAAACATTTGTACCTTTCTAATATTTGAAATAAAAATCCAACTAAAAATTAAATAAATAAGGACAATATAAACCACTATACAAGATAGCAAAATTATGTCACAGGAACAATAGAATTTGAAAACATCTAACTGGGCAATAAAAACCATTTTGAGAAAAAAAAATTATTTACTCAAGAAAGTAGTGGAACCCTAGACAATGTGACAGACAACTGGGGTATCTTTGTGAGAGTGAGGATACCTTAGCATCCTATTTCTGGGGTATCTTTGTGAGAGTATCTTAGCACCCCTACCTCAAATGGATTTGGAGGGCTGTTATTCAGTAGACACAGACCAGACCTGGAGGCTGGCCAGCCCCAATCTCCATGCCACACCAGCTGTTACATATTTTGAACATATTCTTGTTGTAGGGGCTTGATTCATAGAGTCACATATGCCACCACATACATACAACAGTGACAAAAATCTCTGCATCTGTTGCTAGTCATTCATTTTCTCAAACCCAAAATGTAGCATTTGTGCTTGAACACTGCCATTGATTAAGATGATTAGACTTGATTTTCATTATTCTTCATTAAATAGAAAATAGACATTCGGGAGGTGCCTGTGGCTCAGTCGGTAAGGCGCCAGCCCCATATACCAAGGGTGGCGGGTTCAAACCCGGCCCCGGCCAAACTGCAACCAAAAAATAGCCGGGCGTTGTGGCGGGCACCTGTAGTCCCAGCTGCTCGGGAGGCTGAGGCAAGAGAATCGCTTAAGCCCAGGAGTTGGAGGTTGCTGTGAGCTGTGTGAGGCCACGGCACTCTACCGAGGGCCATAAAGTGAGACTCTGTCTCTACAAAGGAAAAAAAAAAAAGAAAAAGAAAATAGACGTTTATGTATTTGTCTTTTCACTTATTAGTATGTCCTAATGTTTCAACACTGAATATTTCTTCGATGCCAAAATTTGAATAACAAAAACAACTAATGTAGAGACTCTATTAAGAGATAAAGAATGAGCTACCATCCTGATCCCTTCAATGAAACCTGGCTTTTTAATGTTCTCTTGACCCTCCCCAACTGGCAGTTAAAAGACAAGCATCTTTGCAATAGAAAGATTTGTGTGTGCATGTTTTAGAGAAGCAAGCAACAGGTTACTTTTTGACACTGCCAATGCTCTGACAACCCAGTATTTTTTGACTTGGAGAAGGGTCATTTCAGCATCACTTTTTAAAAAGATAATGATGAATCTTCTTGGTTAGCATTCGATCTCAAGGGAATGCCCTGCACTAAACAAGACACAGCACAAGTGTTCAAATATGCATGTAGAACAATGGTCCTCAGCCACATAGAATCACTTGAGAGCCTTGTAAGGCTCATGCCTGGAAAGTACTCAAACCCATACAATCAGAACCTATGGTAGTGTGGTCCAAGCATATTAATGGAAATTTCTACAGGTAATTATAACATGCATCTAGAAAAGTATGAATCCCAGGTGCCAAAGGATGTTCCTGAAGCTTTGCTTACAAGAGAAAAACAATGTAAATGACTTATAGATTTTTGCCTGGGTATGATTAATTAAATTACTGTGTATCCTCACTGGGGATACTATCCAGTCTTCCACTCCTTTTTTTTTTTAAAGCGAAGCAAATTTATAAGTATTCTCTATCAGTGCTTTGAGCACACTGATTAAGTTTGGAGGAGGCCTATAAAAATAACAGACATCTGGTGGGGCACAGTGGGTCATCTTAGCACTCTGAGGGGGATGCTTGAGCTCAGGAGTTTGAGACAAGAATGAGCAAGAGCCAGACCCCATCTCTAAAAATAGCCAGTCATAGTGCTAAGCACCTGTAGTCCCAGCTACTCGGAGACTGAGGCAAGAGGATGGCTTAAGCCCAAGAGTTTGAAGTTGCTGTGAGCTATGATGCCACAGCACTGTACCCAGGGTGACACAGTGAGACTCTATCTCAGTAATAATAATAATAATAGAGATCTGAAAAAATTGATTATAAAACATAAACATAAAACTGCAAAACTATAATAAATATCTATAAAGTATAATATGTCAACTTTGGCAGTCAGTAGGCTTAGTATTCATAAAATTTGTACTACTTTTGAAAACAATTGGTAAGTTATATTCTTAACACAAGAATTCCCAGTATGTGACACCACCATCCCCAGAACAGCAACATCAACATCACCCAAGAACTTGTTAGAAATTAAAACTCTTGGGTCTCACTATAGATTTACTGAATCTCCCCTAAAGAGATGAAGCCCAATTATCTGTTGACCAAGCCCATCAAGGGATTCTGATACATACTAAAATATGAGAATCACTGTGCTAGATGATTACCAAAACATAAGGATAAGCACCACATGTACTCAATACTAAATTGGAAATAGTTGATCAACATTACATGCACATATGCAAGTAAAACCCAATAGAGGAGGAAGGGTTGAGTAAATTCACACCTAATGGGTACAATGCACGTCTGGGTGAAGGGTATACATATAACTTTAAATTAAAATGTTCAAAAGCAATTATGTAACCAAAACATGTATAGCCCTGTAATATTCTAAAATTTTAAAAAAATAAATAAGGATAGTTATAGTATAATGTTGAAATTAAAATAACCAATCATAAATTAAACCATAATAAGTAACCAAGTAATTTATAAAGCCCAATTCGAAGTCCTTTCAAAAATTTCTACTGCTATATAAACGTACATGTATATATATGTATGTATGTATATACACACACTACTGTGGTAATGTGTAGTTAGCTTTTTGAAGATATATATATATGTACTATCTATATATATACACATAGACCATATTTCAACTTATTTTCAACAAAGGTGCCCAGAATACATAATGGGAAAAGAAAAGTTTCTTCAACAAATAGTGTCAGGGAAACTGAATACCCACATGCAAAAGAATTAAATAGATTCTACTTCATTCCATAGACGAAAATCAACATGAAATAGATTAAAGATTTAAACATAAGACCTAAAACTGTAAAACTGCTAGAAGAAAACACAGGGAGAAAGCTTCAATGACATTGATCTTGGAAATGATTCCTCATATATGACACCAAAAGCATAGGCAATTAAAGCAAAAATAGACAAATGGGACTCCTAAAAAATTCTATATAGCAAAGGAGACAATCAACAGAGTGAACAAGGCAACCTACAGAATGGGAGAAAATATTTGTAAACCATATATCTAGGAAGTGGTTAGTGTCCAAAATACCTTAGGAACTCATATAAACTCAATAGAGGAAAAATAAATAACCTGAATTAAAATGGGCAAAGATCTTGAATAGACATTTCTCAAAATGGCCATCAGGTATATGAAAAACTGCTCAGCATCACTAATCATCAAGAAAATTCAAATCAAAACTACCATGGGCACACATGTTAGGCTATCTATCATCAAAAAAGCAAAAGATAAGTCTTAGCAAGGATGTGAAGACAGGGGAAATCTTATACACTGCTGCTGGGAATGTAAATTAGTACAGCCATTATTTCTAACAGTATGATTCCTCAAGAAATGAAAAATAGAATCATCACATGATCCAGAAATTCCACCTCTGATATGTAAACAGAAGAATTAAAATTAAGATCTCTGTGAGATATTTGCATTCCCATGTTTATTGCAACACTGTTCATAATAGCCAAGATGTGGGAACAACCTAAATGTCCATCAACAGATAAATGGACAAAGAGAATGTGTTATATATACACATTGGTGTCTTAGTCTATTTGTATGTTGCTATAAATGAATACCTGAGGCTGGGCAATTCACAAAGAAAAGAGGTTTATTTGGCTGTACAAGAAGCATGGAAGGAGCATCTGCTTCTGGCAAGAGACTCAGGATGCTTCTACTCATGGCAAAAAGTAAAGGGGAGCAAGAAGGTGCAGAGATCATGTGGTGAGAGAGGAAGCAGGAGAGAGAGAGCGAGAAGATGCCAGACTATTTTGAACAACCAGCTGTTGGGGGAAACTAATAAAGCAAGAAGTCACTTATAACCATAAGGAGGGCACCAAAGAACTCACCTACCTCCATGACCCAAATACCTCCCATTAGGTCCCACCTCCAACATTGGGGATAAAATTTCAACATGATGTTTGGAAGGTCAAATATCCAAACTATAGCAAATGGAAAAGTGTTCTGCCTTTAAATAAAGAAGAAAATATTTTTTTGTATGTGATTTGATAAATTTTGAGGACAACACATTAAATGAAATAAGCAAGTCACAGAAAGACAAACACTGCATAATTCTTACCCAAGGTATCAAAAGTACTCAAACTCATGCAAGCAGAGAGTAGAATAATGGTTGCCAGGGGCTGTGGGGAGGAGGAATGGGGAGCTGCTATTCAGTTCTACTTAGCAAAGATGAATAATCCCTGCAGTCTGCTGTACAACACTGTGCCTATAGTTAACAATACTGTGTAATACACTTAAAAATGTGTAAGAGGGGAGGTGCCTGTGGCTCAGTGAGTAGGGCGCCGGCCCCATATGCCGAGGGTGGCAGGTTCAAACTCAGCCCCGGCCAAACTGCAACAAAAAAATAGCTGGGTGTTGTGTTGGGCGCCTGTAGTCCCAGCTGCTCAGGACGCAAGAGAATCGTGTAAGCCCAAGAGTTAGAGGTTGCTGTGAGCCTTGTGACGCCACGGCACTCTTCCTGAGGGTGGTACAGTGAGACTCTGTCTCTACAAAAAAAAAAAAAAAGAAAGAAAAAATGTGTTAAGAGAGTAGATCTCAGAGAGTAGTGTTAAGAGAGTAGGGAACTAAGTGTTCTTACTATAATTTTATAAAAAAGAAAAAGAATTACCTATGGCCTAGTTATCCCACTTCTACATGTATACCCCAAAGAACTAAAAACAGGGACTCAAAAAGATAACTTGCACAGCAAAGTTCATAGCGGCATTATTCACAATAATCAAAAGGTGGTTTGACCAAAAAAGGTGATCAAAAAAGTTTAATGAGCAGATAAATTTTTTTATTATTATTAAATCATAGCTGTGTAAATTAGTACAATCAAGGGGTACAAGGTGCTAGTTTCATATACAATCTGAAATATTCTCACTGAACTGTTTAACATAGCCTTCATGGCATTTTCTTTAGTTATTGTATGTAGACATTTGTATTCTGCATTTAGGAAGTTTCGCCTGTACCAATCTAAGATGCACCATAGGTGTAGCCCCACCCATTACCCTCTCTCCACCTCAACCTTCCCCCTCCCTTCCCCTTCCTTGGCCCTTTCTTCATAGTCTTGTGCTATAGTTGGGTTATAGCCTTCATGTGAAAGCTATAATTTGGCTTCATAGTAGGGCTGAGTACATTGGATATTTTTTCTTCCATTCCTGAGATACTTTGCTAAGAAGAATATGTTCCAGCTCCATCCATGTAAATATGAAAGAAGTAAAGTCTCCATCTTTCTTTAAGGCTGCATAATATTCCATGGTATACATGTACCACAATTTGCTAGTCCATTCGTGGGTCGATGGGCACTTGGGCTTCTTCCATGACATAGCAATTATGAATTGGGCTGCAATAAACATTCTGGTACAGATGTCTTTGTTATATTGTGATATTTGGTCTTCTGGGTATAAACCTAGTAAAGGTATTATAGGACTGAATGGCAGGTCTATTTTTAGGTCTCTAAGTATTCTCCAAACATCCTTCCAGAAGGAATGTATTAGTGTGCATTCCCACCAGGAGTGTAGAAGTGTGCCCTTTTCTCCACATTCACGCCGACATGTCTGGTTTGGGGGTTTTGTTATGTGAGCTACTCTTACTGGGGTTAGGTGATATGTCAAAGTAGTTTTGATTTGCATTTCTCTGATGATTAAGGGTGATGAGTTCTTTTTCATGTGTTTGTAGATCGTGAGTCTGTCCTCTTTAGAGAAGTTAATCTTCGAGTCCCTTGCCCACCCTGAGATGGGGTCACGTGTTGTTTTCTTGCTAATACGTTTGAGTTCTCTGTGGATTCTGGTTATTAGACCTTCATTGGAGTTATAACCTGCAAATATTTTCTCCCAATCTCAGGGCTGTCTGCTTGCTTTACTTACTATGTTCTTGGATGTGCAGAAGCTTTTTAGTTTGATCAGGTCCCAGTAGTGTATTTTTATACTGCTTCAATTGCCTGGGGAATTCACCTCATAAAATATTCACCCAGGCCAATGCCTTCAAGAGTTTCCCTGTACTCTCTTCAAGTACTTTTATACTTTCATGTCTTAAGTTTAAATCTTTTATCCAGTGAGAGTCTAACTTAGTTACTGGTGAAAGGTGTGGGTCCAGTTTCAATCTTCTACAGGTTGCCAGCCAGTTCACCCACCACTATTTGTTAAATAGGGAATCTTTTCCCCACTGAGTGTTTTTAATTGGCTTGTCAAAGATCAAAGAATGATAAGTAGCTGTATTCATCTCTTGGTTCTCCATTCTGTTCCAGACATCTAAGTCTCTGTTTTTGTGCCAATACCAGGCTGTTTTGATCACTATTTATTTTTTTGATCACTACTGATTTATAGTACAGTTTCAGGTCTGGTAGCATGATGCCTACTGCTGTCTTTTTATTGCTGAGTAATGTTTTGGCTATTCGAGGTTTTTTCTGATTCCATATAAAGGGAAGTATTATTTTTTCAAGATCTTTAAAATATGACAATGGAGCTTTAATAGGAATTGCATTAAAATTATATATTGCTTTGGGTAGTATGGACATTTTAACAATGTTGATTCTTCCCAGAGAATCATGCTGGAAAAACTGAGCATGCTATGTTTTTCCATCTGTTAACATCTTCAGCTATTTCTTTTCTTAAAGTTTCATAGTTCTCTTTGTAGAGATCGTTTACATCCTTTAAGTATACTCCCAAATATTTCATCTTCTTTGGCACTACTGTGAAAGGAATAGAGTCCTTGACTGTTTTTTTGGCTTGGTTATTGTTGGTATATATAAAGGCTACAGATTTATGGGTGTTTATTTTGTAACCTGAGACATTGGTGTATTCCATGATCACTTCTAAAAGTTTTGTAGTAGAATCCCTAGTGTTTTCCAGATATATGATCATATCATCTGCGAAGAGTGACAGTTTGATCTCTTCTGACCCTATTTATTGATCTGTTGTGTAATTCTTTGGATACCCTTGATCACCTTTTCTTCCCTAATTGCAATGGCTAAAACTTCCATTACAATGTTAGAGAGCAATGGAGACAATGGGCAAACTTGCCTGGTTCCTGATCTAAGTGGAAGTGATTTCAATTTAACTCCATTCAATACAATATTGGCTGTGGGTTTGATGTAGATGGCCTCTAATAGTTTAAGAAATGTGCCTTCTATACCAATTTTCTTAAGTGTTCTGATCATGAAGGGATGCTGGATATTATCAAAAGCTTTTTCTGCATCAATTGAAAGACTCACATGGTCCTTATTTAGTTTGTTTATGAGCTGAATTACATTTGTAGATTTATGTATATTGAACCAGCCTTGAGACCCTGGGATAAATCCCACTTGGTCATGGTGTTTAATTTTTTTGATGTATTGTTGGATTCTCTTTGTTAGAATCTTATTGAGTATTTTAGCATCAATATTCATTAGTGATATTGGTCTATAATTTTCTTTTTTTGTTGGGTCTTTCCCCGGTTTGGGGATCAATGTGATGTTTGTTTCATAGAATGTTTTGGGTAATATTCCTTCATTTTTATATTTTGGAAGAGGTTTAATAATATAGGTACTAGCTCTTCTTTAAAGCTCTTCTTTAAAGCCATCTGGTCCTGGGCTTTTCTTTTTAGGTAGATTTTGTATACTGATGCTATTTCAGAACTTGATATAGGTCTGTTCAACATTTCCACTTCATTGTGGCTAAGTCTTGGTAGGTGGCGTACTTCCAGGTATTGGTTGATTTTTTTCAGATTTTCATATTTCTGAGAGTAGAGTTTCTTGTAGTATTCATTAAGGATTTTTTTAATTTCTGAGGGGTCTGTTGTTATTTCCTTATTACCATTTCTGATTGATGAAATTAGAGATTTTACTCTTTTTTTCCTGGTTAAGTTGGCCAATGGTTTATAGATTTTATTGATCTTTTAAAAAAACCAACTTTTGGATTTATTGATCTGTTGTATCATTCTTTTGTTTTCAATTTCATTTAGTTCTGCTCTGATTTTGGTTATTTCTTTTCTTCTGCTGGGTTTGGGGTTGGAGTGTTCTTCCTTCTCCAGTTGCTTGAGATATGCCATTAAGTTATTAACTTCATCTGTATCCATTTTCTTGAGGAAGGCTTGCAGTGCAATAAATTTCCCTCTTAGGACTGCCTTTGCAGTGTTCTGGTAATTCATGTCTTGATTGTTGTTTTATTCCAAAAATTTGGTGATTTCCTTCTTAATCTCGTCTATAACCCATGTATCCTTCAGCATAAGGTTGTTTAGCTTCCATGTTTTTGTATGAGTATGCAGGTTCCTGTTGTTACTGAGTTCAACTTTTATTCCATGATGGTGTGAGAAGATGCAAGGAATAATTTCTATTTTTTTTTAATTTGCTGAGGTTAGATTTGTGGCCTAGGATGTGGTTGATTTTGGAGTATGTTCCATGGGCTGATGAGAAGAATGTGTATTCAGTTTTGTTGGGATGAAATGTTCTGCAGATATCTGTTAAGTCCCGATGTTGAATGATTAAGGTTAAATCTAAAATTTCTTTGCTTAGCTTTTTTTTTGGAGCATTTATCCAACACTGCTAAAGGGGTGTTAAAATCTCCAACTACTATGGAACTGCAGGAAATCAAGTTGCTCATGTCTGTTAGAGTTTCTCTTATAAATTGAGGTGTGTTCTGGTTGGGTGCATAAATATTAATAATTGAAATCTCATCGTATTGTGTGTTACCTTTAAAAATATGAAGTTTCCATCCTTATTCTTCCTTATTTCAGTTGGTTAAAAGCCTATTGTGTCTGCGAATAGGATTGAAATGTCTGCTTTTTTCTGCTTTCCATTTGCCTGGAGTATAGATGACCATCCCTTTACCTTAAGTCTATATTTGTCTTTTAATGTAAGATGCGATTCTTGTCTGCAACAGATATCTGGCTTGAGTTTTTGTAGCCAGTAAACAAACCTGTGCCTCCTTAGAGGACAATTTAAACCATTCACATTAATTGAGAATATCCATAAGCCTTTCGAGAGTCCGGTGGACATTTTCAATTCTTTTGCGACTGTGGAAGTTGGAATTTGATCAAAATTTTCTGGATGGGTTTACTTTTGTGGTGGAGAATTATGCTGATCTTTATGGAAGATAGGTATGAGAATATCCTGGAGAGCTGGTCTAGCTATGGCAAATTTCTTCACCATGTGAATGTCATTGAAGTATTTAATATCTCCGTCATAAATGAAACTCAATTCAGCTGGGTACAGGATCCTGGATTGAAGGTTATTTTGTTTTAGGAGATTAAAAGTCAATGACCATCCTTTTCTAGCTTGAAAGGTTTCAGGAGACAGATCTGCAGTTATTCTAATATTCTTGCCCTTGTAGGTGATGGTTTTCTTTCATCTGGCAGCTTTCAGAATTTTCTCCTTCATATTAACTTTAGTGTCATTGATTATGATGTGTCTAGGGGATGTCTTATTTGGGTTGAGTCTTGCTGGAGTTCTGAAACTATCTGCTATCTGAATTTCAGAATCTCTTGGCAAGTCTGGAAAGTTCTCCTTCATAATCTCATGAAAAAGAGACTCTGTGCCTTGTGAAACCACTTCACCACTTTTGGGGATCCCTATAAGATGAACATTGGTTTTCTTCAAATTATCCCAGAGCTTTCTGAGAATGATCTGTTTTTGCCCTCCATTTCTCTTCCTCTTTGAAAGTTTGGGAGCATTCAAAAGCTTTCTCTTCAATATCAGAAAACCTTTCTTCTTCTTGCTCCATTCTGTTACTGAGGGTTTCTACTGTGTTTCTCAGATCATTGAGGGCTGCAACTTCTTGTCTCAATGTGTCAAAATCTTTGAATCTTTGGTCATTTGGTCTTTGAATTTGTTGAATTCATGAGATAACTTTTGGGTTACTGCTTGGAATTCTGTTTCGATCTTGATTGCTATTCAGATTCTGAATTCTATTTCCGACATCTAAGCTATTTGTTTGTGCATGGGATCTTTTGCTGTGTCTGCCCCATTGATCTTGGGGGAGTTGATCTACTCTGACTATTCATATTGCCAGAGTTTTTCTGTTGATTTCACCTCATGACTGTTTTTCACCATTGCCTCTGGCCATCCTCAGAGTTGGGGAGGTGTCTCTCCAATATTAGACCCTAGCAGGATCACTCTATTGTTGCTGGATCTTTGTAGGGAGTGACCCTGTGTAGTTCCTCTGGGGTTGCCCCAGCCACCAAGTTCTGGTTGTGGAAGCAGCTCCAGAGTGTGACACACCCGGATCCAGCAAAAGGGTGGGAGGTGTTGCACATGGTAATGGGGGTGCCTGGTGCCCAGTGACTTTGGCACCAAGAGCCCAAAGCTCCAGCAGTCTCTGGCCAGAAGGACTCTGCACAGAGGCAAGGAGGGCTCCAGAGGGCACCCAGCTACCAGAGCCCCTGGCCAGATGAGCAGGCCAGTGTCGAGTCAGGGAGGGTACAGGGGGGAGGACGCAGGTTTGCATGGCTCCCACAGTTCCTGGTCAGGGCATGCGGAGGCCCAGCTGGCGCAGGTCGTGGGTCACGGGTCACAGTGCAGCTCTTATGGAAGTCTGGGTAGCACCAAGCCCAGGAGTTTGAGGTTGCTATGAACTGTGATGCCACAGCACTCTATCCAGGACAACAGCCCAAGGCTCCAGTGTGCCAAAACTGGTCTCACTCTGCCCCTGAGGGTTAAGGCTGTAAGGCAACTCAGTCCCTGCCTTTAGGCTCCTCAGTCACTAGGTTACTAGCTCCCCCCTGATCCTTGCTCTGTGACCTTGAGGGCAGAGCTTGCTGGGGCAGTTCTCTCACAATGGCTCCCTGCAGCCCTGAGCCAAACACTATTAGTTCCATCCAGCTCAGCAGCTCATTCTGGGGCCCTAGACAATGCCCAAAGTTCTCCGCACTCCTGCTCAAGCTCTCCCCAAAGGCAGTTCAACTGAGTGCCAAGTCCAAAAACACTGAAACAGTTCACAGGTAAGGCCTTTCTGGTTTGCAGTCTCACTGCTGCTTGTACTTATGGCTGTTGGCAGGGTTAGGTCAATCAGACACACGCAACCACTTGCCAGATTTCCACTGTTTTTCCTCCTCTTGGGGTCCAGAAGTCCCTCGCTAACTCCCTGTATCCTCAAAGGGATGATTATAGGCAGATCCCACCAGCCAGAGATGCCTGGAGTCTTATCTCCCCAGACTCACCATGCCCTGTTGCAAAGAGGCTGTTACTCAGCCACCATCTTGGATTGTCTCCTCCATATTGACTTTTAATACATAAAATCTTTTAATTTCAAAGTGGGCACTGAAAAAAATTAATTAAAAATATTTTCCCCAAGGCCAGGCATGGTGGCTTACACCTGTAACTCTAGCACTCTGGGAGTCCAAGGCTCCATCAGCAAATGAATTAATAAACAAAATCTGGTGTCTACATACAATAGACTATTATCTAGTCATACAATGGAATAAAATTCTGATACATGCTACAACGGGGATGAACCTTAAAAACAGTATGCAACTCAAATAAGCCAAACACAAACATGCAAATATTATAGGATTTTACTCATATAGAGAACCTAGAATAGACAAATCAATAGAGAAAGTAGAATAGAGGTTAGGGGAAAGGGCTAGGGGAGGGGGAAATAAGGAGTTACCATTTAGCCGCTATAGAATTTCTATGTGCAATGATATAAATGTTCTAGAAATGGGCTCAGCGCCTATAGCTCAGCAGCTAGACCACAAGCCACATACACTGAAGCTGGTGGGTTTGAATCCAGCCTGGGCCTGCCAAACAACAGTGACAACTACAACCAAAAAAAAAAAAAAAACTAGTCAGGCATTCTGGCGGGTGCCTGAAGTCCCAACTACTTGGGAGGCTGAGGCAAGAGAATCAGTTAAGCCCAAGAGGTGGAGGGTGCTGTGAGCTGTGATGCCACAGCACTTTCCTGAGGGCAACATAGTGAGAAATCTGTCACAAAAAAAAAAATAAATAAAATGAGTAAATAAATAAATAAATAAATTTTTAGAAATGGGTACTGTGCAATCATGCTACTGAATTGTACAATTATAAATGGTTAAAATGGGGAATTCAGTCCTATCCACATTTTACCATGATAAAAATGTATGTATAGAGGAAGAGCAAGATGGTGGCCTAGTAACAGCTTCCTTGTAACTGGGCATGGTGAGTCTGGGGAGCCAAGACTCCAGACATCTCTGGCTGGTAGGATCTGCCCATAAACATCCCTTTGAGGACACAGGGAATCAGCGACATCCCTTTGAGGACACAGGGAATCAGCGAGAGAATTCAAGACCACAGGAGGACAAAAGCAGTGGAAAACTGACAAGTGGTTGCGTGTGTTCGTTCGGTCTAATCCTGCTGGCAGCTGTAAGTACAGCGGCAGTGAGATTACAAACTGGAAAGGCCTTACCTGTGAGCTGCTTTGGTTTTTTTTGGACTTGGCACTCATTGAACTACCTTGGGAGAGCTTGGGCACAGAGGACTTTAAGCATTGTCTAGGGCCCCAGACTGAGCTGCTGAGGCAGACGGAGCTAATAGTGTTCAGCTGTGGGCCACGCGGAGCCATTCTGGGAAATGTGCCCTGGCAAGTTCCACCCTCAGGGTCACAGAGCAAGGATCAGGCTAGTAATCTAGTGACTGAGCAGCCTAAAGGCAGGGACTGAGATGCCCTGCACACTTAGCCCTCAGGAGCATAAGCAAGATTGGTTTTGGCACACTGGTTAAGTGGATAGCCACTTCAGGAGTGAAACCAGCGACAAGCACTTTCCTGGAAAGCTTCTGCTTAGCCAAGTTTAGCAGTTTAAAGTGCCTTTTATGAGGGCTAAGGAGAAATTTAGAGTCTCCTCTTTAGACACTCCAACCTGCAGGGTTTGAGAAATCAACAGAGGCCTCCAGTCTCCATCTCGTACAGGTGTATCAGCATTGTGATTAACATCTCATACCCCAGAAGATCACCTGTTGCCCCGACAATACTCAGTAAGAGATAATACTGCTTTGTTTTCCAGTTTTGTTTTTTTTTTTTTTTTTGGTTGTTGTTGTTCTTGTTGTTGTTGTTTATTGTTAAATCATAGCTGTGTACATTTGTGCAATCAAGGGGTACAATGTGCTGGTTTCATATACAATCTGAAATATTCACATAAAACTGTTCAATGTAGCCTTCATGGCATTTTCTTAGTTATTGTATGTAGACTTTTTTTTTTTTTTTGTAGAGACAGAGTCTCACTTTATGGCCCTTGGTAGAGTGCCGTGGCATCATACAGCTCACAGTAACCTCCAGCTCCTGGGCTTGAGCGATTCTCTCGCCTCAGCCTCCCGAGTAGCTGGGACTACAGGCGCCCGCCACACGCCCGGCTAGTATGTAGACTTTTTTTATGATTAAATCATAGCTATGTACATTAATGCAATCATGGGGCATCATACACTGGTTTTATAGACTGTTTGACACATTTTCATCACACTGGTTAACATAGCCTTCCTGGCATTTCCTTAGTTATGGTATTAAGACATTTACATTCTAAATTTACTAAATTTCACATATACCCTTGTAAGATGCACCACAGGTGTAATCCCACCAATCACCCGCCCTCTACCTACCTGCCCTCCATCCCATCCCTTTCTCCCTTCCCCCTATTCTTGGGTTATAACTGGGTTATAGCTTTCATGTGAAAGCCATAAATTAGTTTCATAGTAGGGCTGAGTACATTGGATACTTTTTCTTCCATTCTTGAGATACTTTACTAAGAAGAATATGTTCCAGCTCCATCCATGTAAACATGAAAGAGGTAAAGTCTCCATCTTTCTTTATGGCTGCATAATATTCCATGGTGTACATATACCACAATTTCTTAATCCATTCGTGGATCGATGGGCACTTGGGCTTTTTCCATGACTTAGCAATTATGAATAGGGCTGCAATAAACATTCTGGTACAAATATCTTTGTTATGATGTGATTTTTGGTCTTCTGGGTATAAGCCTAGTAGAGGAATTATAGGAATTTTTCGATCTCTAAGTGTTCTCCAAACATCTACCAAAAGGAATGTATTAATTTGAATTCCCACCAGCAGTGTAGAAGTATTCCCTTTTCTCCACATCCACGCCAATATCCCTGGTGTTGGGATTTTGTGATATAGGCTAATCTTACTGGAGGTACATGATATCTCAAAGTAGTTTTAATATGCATTTCTCTGATGATTAAAGATGATGAGCATTTTTATAGATGTCTGTAGGCTGCACGCCTGTCTTCTTCAGAGAAGTTACGCTTGAAGTCCCTTGCCCAACCTGCGATGGGATCACTTGTTTTTTTCTTGCTTATATGTTTGAATTCTCTGTGGATTCTGGTTATAAAACCTTTGTCAGAGACATAACCTGCAAATAGCTTCTCCCATTCTGAGGGCTGTTTTTTTTGTTTACTTACTGTGTTCTTGGCTGTACCGAAGCTTTTTAGTTTGATCAGGTCCCAGCAGTGTATTTTTGAACCTGCTTCAATTGCCCGGGGGGTCCTCCTCATAAAACACTCACCCAGACCGATTTCTTCAAGGATTTTCCCTGCACTCTCTTCTAGTGCTTTTATAGTTTCATGTCTTAAGTTTAAATCCTTAATCCACTGAGAGTCTATCTTAGTTAAAGGTGAAAGGTGTGGGTCCAGTTTCAGTCTTCTACAGGTTGCCAGCCAGTTCACCCAGCACCATTTGTTAAATAGGGAATCTTTTCCCCACTGAATGTGTTTAATTGGCTTGTCAAAGATCAAATAGCAGTAAGTAGCTGGATTCATCTCTTGTTTCTCTATTCTGTTCCAGACATCTATTTCTCTGTTTTTGTGTCAGTACCATGCTGTTTTGATCACTATCGACTTGTAGTATAGTCTGAGGTCTGGTAGTGTGATTCCTCCTGCTTTGTTTTTATTTCTGAGTAATGTCTTGGCTATTCGAGATTTTTTCTGGTTCCATATAAAACAGAGTCTTGTTTTTTCAAGCTCTTTAAAGTATGACAGTGGAGCTTTAATAGGGATTGCATTAAAATTATATATTTCTTTGGGTGGTATGGACATTTTAACAATGTAGATTCTTCCCAGCCATGAGCATGGTATGTTTTTCCATTTGTTAACATTTTCAGCTATTTCTTTTCTTAGAGTTTCATAGTTTTCTTTATAGAGATCTTTCACGTCCTTTGTTGCATAAACTCCCAAATACTTCATCTTCTTTGGCACTACTTTGAATGGGATAGAGCCCTTAACTGTTTTTTCAGCTTGACTCTTGTTGGTACATATAAAGGCTACTGATTTAAGAATGTTGATTTTGTAACCTGAGACTCTGCTGTATCCCTTTATCACTTGTAAGAGTTTTGTAGTAGAATCCCTAGTGTTTTCCAGATATACAGTCATATCACCTGTGAAGAACAAAAGTTTGATCTCTTCTAACCCTATATGGATACCCTTGATTGCCTTTTCTCCCCTAATTGTGGTGGCTAAAACTTCCATCACAATGTTAAAGAGCAGTGGAAACAATGGGCAGCCTTGTCTGGTTCCTGATCTGAGTGGAAATGATTTCAATTTAACTCCATTTAATACGATATTGGCCATGGTTTGCTGTAGATGGACTCTATTAGTTTAAGAAATGTCCCTTCTATACCAATTTTCTTAAGAACACTTAAGTGTTCTGATCATGAAGGGATACTGTGTATTATCAAAAGCTTTTTCTGCATCAAAAGCTTTTTCTGCATCATATGGTCTTTGTTCTTTAATTTGTTTATGTGCTGGATTACACTTATAGATATACAGATATTGAATCAGCCTTGAGACCCTGGGATAAAACTGACTTGGTCATGATGTATAATTTGTTTGATGTGTTGCTGGATTCTGTTTGTTAGGATCTTGTTGAATATTTTTGCAGCAATATTCATTAGTGAATTTGGTCTATAATTTTCTTTCTTGTTGGGTCTTTTCCTGGTTTGGGGATCAGAGTGATGTTTGCTTCATAGAACATGTTAGGTAGTCTTCCTTCTTTTTCTACATTTTGGAACAGGTTGAGTAATATAGTTACTAATTCCTCTTTAAAGGTTTCGTAGAATTCTGACGAGAAGCCATCTTGTCCCGGCCTTTTCTTTTTAGGGAGGTTTTGTATGGTTGATGCTATTTTTGAACTTGATATGGGCCTGTTCAACATTTCCGCTTCATTCTGTGTAAGTCTTGTAAGGTGACGAGCTTCCAATATTGGTCAATTTCCTTCAGATTTTCTGAAGGAAAATCCTATTTCTGAGAATACAGTTTCTTGTAATATTCATTAAGGATTTTTTGAATTTCAGAGGAGTCTGTTATTATTTCGTCTTTGTTGTTTCTGATTGATGAGATTAGTGATTTTACTCTTTTTTTTCCTAGGTTAGCCAAAGGTTTGTCTATTTTAATGACCTTTTCAAAAAATCAACTTTTTGATTTATTGATCTGTTGTATAATTCTTTTGTTTTCAATTTCATTTAATTCTGCTCTAATTTTGCTTTTTTCTTTTCTTCTACTGGGTTTGGGGTTGGAATGTTCTTCCTTTTCCAGTTGCTTGAGATGTCCCATTGAGTTGTTAACATTCTCTCTTTTTGTTCTCTTGAGGAACGCTTGCAGTGCTATAAATTTCCCTGTTATGACTGCCTTTGCGGTATACCAGAGGTTCTGATAATTCGTGTCTTCATTGTTGTTTTGTTCCCAAAAAATTGGAAATTTCCTTCTTAATCTCATCTCTGACCCAGCTGTCATTCAGCATAACGTTATGTAACTCCCATGTTTTTGAATGAGTATGCAGATTCCTGTTGTTACTGAGCTCAACTATTATTCCACGGTGGTCTAAGAAGATGCAAGGAATAATTTCTTTTTTTTTTTTTTAGTTCCCCTTTTTTTATTATTAAATCATAGCTGTGTAGATTGATATGATCATGGGGCATCATTCACTAGCTTCACAGACGGTTTACCAAGTTTCACATATACCCTTGTAAGATGCACCGCTGGTGTAATCCCACCAATCCTCTTCCCTCCACCCACCTCCCCCCTCCCTCCCCTCCCTTTCCCACTTCCCCCTATTCTTAGGTTGTAACTGGGTTATAGCTTTCATGTGAAAACCCTAAATTAGTCTCATAGTAGGGCTGAGTACATTGGGTACTTTCTCTTCCATTCTTGAGATACTTTACTAAGAACAATATGTTCCAGCTCCATCCATGTAAACATGAAAGAGGTAAAGTCTCCATCTTTCTTTATGGCTGCATAATATTCCATGGTGTACATATACCACAATTTATTAATCCATTCGTGGATCGATGGGCACCTGGGCTTCTTCCATGACTTAGCAATTATGAATTGGGCTGCAATAAACATTCTGGTACAAATATCTTTGTTATGACATGATTTTTGGTCTTCTGGGTATATGCCCAGTAGAGGAATTACAGGATTGAATGGGAGATCTATTTTTAGATCTCTAAGTGTTCTCCATCTCTCTTTCCAAAAGGAATGTATTAATTTGCATTCCCACCAGCAGTGCAAAAGTGTTCCCTTTTCTCCACATCCGCGCCAACATCTCTGGTCTTGGGATTTTGTGATATAGGCTAGTCTCACTGGAGTTAGATGGTATCTCAAAGTAGTTTTGATTTGCATTTCTCTGATGATTAAAGATGATGAGCATTTTTTCATATGTCTGAAGGCTGCACGCCTGTCTTCTTCAGAGAAGTTTCTCTTCAAATCCCTTGCCCAGTCTGTGATGGGATCCCTTGTTCTATTCTTGCTAATGCATTTGAGTTCTCTGTGGATTCTGGTTATTAAACCTTTGTTGGAGACATAACCTGCAAATATCTTCTCCCATTCTGAGGGCTGTTTGCTTGCTTTACTTACTGTGTTCTTGGCTGTGCAGAAGCTTTTTAGTTTGATCAAGTCCCAGTAGTGTATTTTTGAAGCTGCTTCAATTGCCCTCATAAAATACTCGCCCATCCCGATTTCTTCAAGGGTTTTCCCTGCACTCTCCTCTAGTATTTTTATAGTTTCATGTCTTAAGTTTAAATCTTTGATCCAGTGAGAGTCTATCTTAGTTAATGGTGAAAGGTGTGGGTCCACTTTCAGTCTTTTACAGATTGCCAGCCAGTTCACCCAGCACCATTTGTTAAATAGGGAATCTTTTCCCCACTGAATGTTGTTAATTGGCTTGTCGAATAATTTCTATTCCTTTAAATTTACTGAGGTTAGACTTGTGACGTAAGATGTGATCCATTTGGAGTATGTTTCTTGGGCTGATGAGAAGTATGTGTATTCAGTTTTGTTGGGATGAAATGTTCTGTAGATGTCTGCTAAATTCAAATGTTGGATCGTTAGGCTTAAATCTAAAATTTCTTTGCTCAGCTTCTTATTGGAGGATTGATCCAACACTGCCAAAGGAGTGTTGAAATCTCCGACTATTACGGAGCTAGAGGAAATCAAGTTGCTCATGTCTGTTAGAGTTTCTCTTATAAATTGAGGTGCATTCTGGTTGGGTGCATAGATATTGAAATCTAATCTTATTGAGTATTACCCTTAACAAATATGAAGTGACCATTTTATTTTTTTCCTTACTTTTGTTGGTTTAAAGCCTATTGTATCTGCAAATAAAATTGCAACACCTGCTTTTTTCTGATTACCATTTGCCTGAAATATGGACGATCATACTTTCACCCTGAGTCCATATTTGTCCTTTAACATAAGATGTGACTCTTGTATGCAACAAATATCTGGCCTGAGTTTTGTATCCACTCAGCTAACCTGTGCCTCTTTAGAGGACAGTTTAAGCCATTCACATTAATGGAGAATATTGATAAGTCTGGTAAAATTTTGGTTATCGAGTTTCTCAAAAGTCCAGTGGACATTTTTAATCCTTTTGCCACTGTGGAAGTTGGAGTTTAATCAAAAGTTTCTGAGTGAGTTTACTTTTGTGGTAGAATTTGGGCTCGTCATTATGGAGGATAGGTCTGAGAATATCCTGAAGAGCTGGTTTGGTTATGGCAAATTTCTTCAACATATGAATGTCATTAAAGTATTTAATTTTTCCACCAAAAATAAAACTCAGTTTAGCTGGATATGGGATTCAGGGTTGAAAGTTATTTTGCTTTAAGAGATTAAAAGTCGATGACCACCCTCTTCTGGCTTGAAAAGTTTTAGTGGAGAGATCTGCAGTGATGATTCTAATATACTTCCCTTTGTAGGTAATGGATTTCTTACATCTGGCTGCTTTCAGAATTTTCCCATTCATGTTAACTTTAGTGAAGTTAATTTTGATATGCCTGGGGGATGTCTTATTGGCACTGAGTCGTGCTGGGGTTCTGAAACTGCTAACTGAATTTCAGAATCTCTAGGCATGTCTGGAAAATTCTCTTTCATAATTTCATGGAGAAGGGCCTCTGTGCCTAGCAAAGCCACTTCATTGGTTTCAGGGATTTCAATGAGGTAGATATTAGCCTTCTTCAAATTATCCCAGAGTTCTCTGAGAGAATGATCTGGTTTTGTTCTCCATTTCTCTTCCTCTTTGAGAGTTTGGGAGCGTTCAAAGGCTTTGTCTTTAGTGTCAGAAATCATTTCTTCTGCTTGCTCCACTCTGTTATGGAGGGATTCTACTGTATTTTTCAGATCTATGAGGGCTGCAAATTCTTGCTTAGTGTGTCTAAGTGTTTGGTGGTTTTGTTTTTAAATTCATTAAATTCTTGAGACAACTTTTGAATTTCTCCTTGAATTTCTAATTTCAACTTTTGAATTGCTGCTTGAATTTCTAATTCCAAATTTTCCTCCGTTTTATTAATCTTGTTTGCAATCCAACTTCTGAATTCGATTTCTGACATCTCAGCCAGCTGTTTATGAATGGGATCTTCAGTTACATCTGCCATATCTTTCCTTGGGGGGTTGATCTATTCTGGTTATTCATGTTCCCAGAGTTTTTCCCCTAATTCCACCCAATGATTGTTTTACACCATTTGATTTTTCCCCTAGAGTTTTGTTGAGGACCCGCACAGTGCTGTGGCCTGAGAAACATGGTACCTGTTTGTTGTGGTGGGGCTAAGTGGTTCTGTCTTGTTTGCAGCTGGTTTCTGTTCAACCCTAGTGTAACAGTTACTCTGGGTTGAAGTCTCAGCTGCAGAGATATACCAGCAATTAAGTCACCCCACCCCTCACAGGCAACAATTGGAAAAGAAAAATCAAACCTTCTTACAACCACACACCCAGGGCACCACCTGAATAGTCCTCGGTTGATTGGCTCAGTTTAAAAGCTCTAAATTAATTGTCTCAGTCAGCACCTGTCTCAGGTGGGAGAGTTTAAAAGTTCTCTAGCTACTGGATCACAGGAGTATGGTGACTACACTGATATGGCTTGCTCCAGTGCTATGTGGAGTCAGGAGGAGCCACCCAGAAAATAGATCAGTCTGGGAAGGTTGATGCCCCCTTCCCCACCTTGTACCTTTCTCACACCCAGTCTCTGATAGCCCGGCACTTGCCTGTAGTGAACAGATACTCCAGGGGGTTGCACCTGCCTGAATCACAAGGAAATCTATTTCTGCTCAGAAATGCCACAGCACTCTGCCTCTCTCTAGAAGGAGGAGGTGAGGCTTTGCAACTTTGGACGCTTGATGGAGGCTGGGGGGTGTTCATTCAGTTCCAGCCCTGCCCTTGATTGATGTTACTGACAAAACAGAACAGAACAACTTTGCAGGGATTTGTTTCTGTCCGTGCTAAATTCCCCTACAGAAGAGAAGCTGTTTTGAGTTCCCAGAGCCTGCACCTTGGGCCTTGTCTTCACTCCTGCAGGTTTGTATTCGTTTACATGTCAATTCTAGCTTGCTGCCTTCCTTTGTCTATAGGCTGACAATCCCCTGAGGGCTGGGTGCATCTTAGGCTCAGTAAAGTGGTCCTCTGGGTCAGCCCCATGCTCGGAACTTCCTGGGCCTACGAATGCATTTCTAGTCCCTGTGCTCCACCCATGTCAGTACCACCTCAGGCAAACCCTTAACTCACGGGGCCTGCGTTTCCGTCCCAGATATGGTCGTGGTGGTTGCCACCTGAGTAGATATATGGCCTCCTCTGGTTGCCCAGGGAGACAGGGGTGTGGCTTCAGAATATCTGGCAGTGAGCTGTATCATTGGTAAAAAAAAAAAAACGGCTGTTGCTCTGAGCCTCAGGGCACTGCTGCTCTGGTGTGGTTCCCTCTCAGCTGACCATCCTCTCCTCACTCCTGTACCCCAGAGTCAGCACTGACCAGTTGCAGTTTAGGCACTGTCCACATCCCTCAAGAAATCACCCAGAATCTGGACTCCTGGGGGACAGACCTCCAGACCTCAGAGTGAGAGTGGAGGGGAGTGCTGGGAGCTCAGAGTTGCACATAGAGAATATATACAGTTTTATGCCTGGCAGGAGAATGACATGACACCCTGGTAGGGGAGGTAGATTCAGTTTTCAGAGGGTCATCCCGTGGAGTGTAGTGGGAGGACCTTTGAACTCTGCTTGTTTGTTTGTGAGACACTCCAAGCCATTCTCATGGGGGAGGGGACTCCCATCCGCTTGGTGATGGATTTTGTACATCTGTTTGTATCCTTGGGGTTGTGGCTCACCTCAGCGGGGTTGATGTGCGTTCTTCAACCTTCTCTCTTGGTGCAGCTCAAATCCACCAGGTTACTTGCTAAATTTCTGTCCTTTAACTCTCCTTCTGGATGGGAGACTCTGTGGAAAGCTGGCTTCAGTCAGCCATCTTGTCTCTGCCCGCCGTATGTAGACATTTTATTCTGCATTTAGTAGGTTTCACCTGTACCCATTCTAAGATGGACTGTAGGTGTGGTCCCACCCATTACCCTCCCTCCACCCTGACCTCCACCCTCCATCCTGGCCCTTTGGCCCTTTCCTCATATTCTTCTGCTGTAGTTGGATTATAGCCTTCATATGAAAACTATAAACTAGCTTCATAATAGGGCTGGATACTTTTTCTTCCATTCTTGAGAAACTTTGCTAAGAAGAATATGTTCCAGCTCCATCCATGTAACCATGAAAGAGGTAAAGTCTCCATCTTTCTTTAAGGCTTCTCTAAAGAAGACAGGTGCACAATCTACAGACACATGAAAAAAAGATCATTATCCTTAGTCATCTGAGAAATGCAAATCAAAACTACTTTGAGATATCACCTAACCCCAGTAAGAGTAGCCCACATAACAAAATGCAAGACCCAGAGACGTTGGTGTGGATGTAGAGAAAAGGGCACACTTCTACACTGCTGGTGGGAATGCACACTAATACGTTCCTTTTGGAAGGATGTTTGGAGAATACTTAGAGATCTAAAAATAGATCTGCCATTTGATCCTGTAATTCCTTTACAAGGTATATACCCAGAAGACCAAAAGCCACAATATAACAAAGACATCTGTACCAGAATGTTGTTTTGTTTTTTAATTTCAACATTTTCCCTATAGATTTTTATTTTCTTTTCTTTTTCTTCATTTTTCTAGTTTAAATATAATTTCACATTGTTGCCTTTTTTAACAATTAGAACTTGATTTTGGCTAGTGTTTCTACCCCTATTATTTGGTTTTTGGCCCTATTTTATTGCATGAAGTTTTCTGTTTGCTTGTTTTGGTTTGATTTATACCATTTTTTCTTCCCTCTCTACTTGGTGGAGGTGGGGTACAATATCCAAACAGGCTATCAAAGAGCTCATGACTTCAAGTGAACCACCCAACCCGGCACCCCCAGAGGTTGGGTGGGTTTTAAGGTTCTAGTGTATACCTATATTGCTCTGTCTCCCTCTTTCTGTGCCCCTTTTCTTTTTGTCAATATTCCCTTTTACCCACTGGCTCTCCTTTCCCTTTTTACCTTCTTTTTTTTTTTCTTTCTTTTTTCTTTTCTTGCTCTTCAACCATCTCATCATTCTGGTCCTGTGCCAAAATGACACATCAAAACCCTGGTCTGGAGGCACAGCAACTTAAAGACCAAGAGGAAGTGAAAGGAAAATTAGGGCAAGGAAACAGGTAAAAGAAATCACTCATAAAAAGTAATCAACAGAAAAATACTAGCAACATGAAAAAACAGTCCAGAGAAACCCCCCCATCCCCAAAGGGACCATGAGATAGCTACTGCAGAGGATTCTACCTACAAAGAAAGGTTAGAAATTACAGAAAGGGAACTTAGAATACACTTGATGAAAACAATGAAGGAAACTCCTGATAAAGTGGAAAAAATAACCAAAAAGAAATCCAAAAACAGAATCAAATGAAAGATGAACAATATGAAGAATATAGAAAAGATATAGCAGAGATGAAGGAACTGAAGAAGTCAATTAGGGAACTTAAAGATGCGATAGAAAGTATCAACAACAGATTAGAGTATGCAGAAGAAAGAATCTCAGAGGTAGAAAACAAAGTTCCTGAAATAATTCAAATAGTTAAAGAGGCAGAAAAGAAGAGAGAGAAAGCAGAACATTCACTAATGGAATTATGGAACTTTATGAAGTGTTCCAACATACGAGTTATAGGTATTCCAGAAGTGGAAGAAGAAGGCCAAGGGGAATGGAAGCCATACTACAGAATATTATAAATGAAAATTTCCCAAATATCACCAAAGATTCTTACACACTCCTTTCAGAGGGATATCCAACCACAGGTCGCCTCAACTCTAACAGAGTTTCTCTAAGACACATTGTGATGAACCTATCCAAAGTCAAGAAAAAAGAAAAGATCCTTCAAGTTGCCAGGAGTAAGTGCCAGTTAACCTACAGGAGCAAATCTATCAGTGTTACTGCAGCCTTCTCTAATAAAACTTTCCAAGTAAGAAGACAATGGTCATCTACATTTAATCTATTTAAACAGAACAATTTCCAGCCTAGAATTATATGTTCTGCTATGCGTTTTTAAAATTGACAGAGAAATAAAATCATTTACTGATATACAAACATTGAGGAAATTCGCCACAACAAGACCAGCTCTACAGGAAATAATTCAACCTATTCTACACACAGACCATCTCAATGGATCAGTGGCAAAGTAAGAACTCAGAAATTAAAGGACAGAACGTAGCTTTCACAAAACATAAAACTAAGCAATGGACTCTCACAAAATAAGAGGAATAGAACATTACCACACTTATCAATTATCTCAATAAATGTTAATGGCTTGAATTTCCCACTAAAGAGGGATAGATTGGCTGACTGGATTAAAAAAACATAAGCCATCCATTTGCTGTCTGCAGGAAACAACAAATTAAAACTCTGAGTTAACTGTTGGAAGACAATTTTTCAGGCAAATAGAACTCAGAAGGAAAGAGGAGTTGCAATTTATTTTCAGATACATGTGGATTTAAAGCAACTAAATTCAAAAAAGAGAAAGATGATCACTTTATATTGGTCAAGGGAAAAATGCAACAAAACGACATTTCAATTCTAAATATTTATGCACCAAATTTATTTATTTATTTTGTGTGTGTGTTTTTATTTTTATTTTATTTTATTTTATTTTATTTTATTTTATTTTATTTTATTAAATCATAGCTGTGTACATTAATGTGATCATGGGCACCACATACTAGTTTCATAGACCATTTGACACATTTTCATCACACTGGTTAACATAGACTTCCTGGGATTTTCTTACTTATTGTGCTAAGACATTTACATTCCACATTTACTAAGTTTCACATATACCCTTGTAAGATACACTGCAGGTGTAATCCCACCAATCCTCATCCCTCTGCCCACCTCACCCTCCATCCCTTCCCTTTCCCCCTTCCCCCTATTCATAGGTTGTAACTGGGTTATACCTTTCATGTGAAAGCGATAAATTAGCTTCATAGTAGGGCTGAGTACATTGGATACTTTTGCTTCCATTCTTGAGATACTTTACTAAGAAGAATATGTTCCAGCTCCATCCACATAAACATGAAAGAGGTAAAGTGTCCAACTTTCTTTAAGGCTGCATAATATTCCATGGTATACATATACCACAATTTATTAATCCATTTGTAGATCAATGGGCACTTGGGATTTTTCCATGATTTAGCAATTATAAATAGGGCTGCAATACACATTCTGGTACAAATATCTTTGTTATGGTGAGATTTTTGGTCTTCTGGGTATATGCCTAGTAAAGGAATTATACGATTGAATGGCAGATCTATTTTTAGAACTCTAAGTATTCTCCATATATCTTTCCAAAAGGAATGTATTAATTTGCATTCCCACCAGCAGTGTGGAACTGTTCCCTTTTCCCCACATCCACTCCAACATCTCTGGTCTTGGGATTTTGTGATATAGGCTAATCTTACTGGAGGTAGATGATATCGCAAAGTAGTTTCGATTTTCATTTCTCTGATGATTACAGATGATGAACATTTTTTCATATGTCTGTAGGCTGTGCACCTGTCTTCTTCAGAGAAGTTTCTCTTCAAATCCCTTCACCAGCCTACGATGGGATCATTTGTTCTTTTCTTGCTTATACGTTTGAGTTCTCTGTGGATTCTGGTTATTAAACCTTTGTCAGAGACATAACCTGTAAATATCTTCTCTCATTCTGAGGGCGGTTTGTTTACTTTACTTACCATGTTCTTGGCTGTGCAGACGCTTTTTAGTTTGATCAGGTTTCAGTAGTGTATTTTTGAAGCTGCTTCAATTGTCCGGGGGGGTCCTCCTCATAAAATACTCGCCCATCCCGATTTCTTCAAGGGTTTCCCCTGCACTCTCTTCTAGTATTTTTATAGTTTCATTTATTAAGTTTAAATATTTAATTCACTGAGAGTCTATCTTAGTTAATGGTGAAAGGTGTGGGTACAGTTTCAGTCTTCTGCAGGTTGCCAGCCAGTTCACCCAGCACCATTTGTTAAATAGGGAATCTTTTCCCCACTGAATGTTTTTAATTGGCTTCTCAAAGATTAAATACGGTGCATAGATATTAATAATTGAAATCTCATCATATTGAGTATTACCCTTAATGAATATGAAGTGACAATTCTTATCCTTCCTTACTTTTGTTGGCTTAAAGCCTATTGTATCTGCACTTAAAATTGTGTCACCTGCTTTTTTCTGATTACCATTTGCCTGAAATATGGATGACCATCCTTTCACCCTGAGTCTATATTTGTCTTTTAAGTTAAGATGTGATTCTTGTAGGCAACAAATATCTGTCCTGAAATTTTTATCCAGTCAGCTAACCTATGCCTATTTAGAGGACAGTTTAAGCCATTCACATTAATGGAGAATATTGATAAGTCTGGTGAAATTTTGGATATCGAGTTTTTCAAAAATCCAGTGGACATTTTTAACCCTTTAGCCAGTGTGGAAGTCGGAGTTTGATCAAAAGTTTCTGAGTGAGTTTAGTTTTGTGGTAGAGGATTGGGTTGGTTGTTATGGAAGATAGGTCTGAGAATATCCTGAAGTGCTGGTTTGCTTATGGCAAATTTCTTCAACATATGAATCACATTAAAGTTTTGAATTTCTCCGACATAAATGAAACTCAGTTTGTCTGGATACAGGATCCAGGGTTGAAAGTTATTTTGCTTTAGGAGATTGAAAGTCGATGACCTCCATCTTCTGGCTTGAAAATTTTCAGCAGAGAGATCTGCAGTCATTCTAATATTCTTCCTTTAATAGGTAATGGCTTTCTTACCTCTGGCAGCTTTGAGAATTTTCTCCTTCACATTAAGTTATTGAAGTTAATTATGAAATGCCTCGGGGATGTCTTATTGGGGTTGAGTTGTGCTGGGGCCCTGAAGCTGTCTGCTATCTGAATTTCAGAATCTCTAGGCATGTCTGGAAAATTCTCTTTCATAATTTCATGGAGAAGGGCCTCTGTGCCTTGCAAGGCCACTTCATCACTTTCAGGGATTCTAATGAGGCGGATTTTAGCCTTCTTCGAATTATCCCAGAGCTCTGTGAGAGAATGATCCATTTTTGCTCTCCATTTCTCTTCCTCTTTGAGAGTTTGGGAGCATTCAAAGGCTTTGTCTTCAATGTCAGAAATTCTTTTTTATGCTTCCTCCACTCTGTTACTGAGAGATTCTACTGTATTTTTCAGATCTTTGAGGGCTGCAAATTCTTGCTTCAGTGTGTCAAAATCTTTGGTGGTTTTGTCTTTAAATTCGCTAAATTCTTGAGACAACTTTTGAATTTCTCCTCGAATTTGTAATTCTGACTTTTGAATTGTTCCTCAAATTTCTAATTCCAAAATTTCCTTCATTTTATTAATCTTGTTTGCAATCCAAATTCTGAATTCGATTTCTGACATCTCAGCCAGTTGTTTGTGAATGTGATCTTCAATTCCATCTGCTATATCTTTCCTTGGAGGAGTTGATCTATTCTGGTTATTCATGTTACTAGAGTTTTTCCCCGATTTCACCCCATGATTTTTTTACTCCCTTTGACTTTTCCCCTGGATCTTTTTTGAGGACTTGTACTGTGCTGTGGCCTGAGAAACTGGGGCCCTGTTTGGCATTTTGGGGCTAATTGGTTCTGTATTGTTTTCAGCTGGTTTCTTTTAGACCCTAGTGAAACAGTTACTCCTGGTTGAAGTCCCAGCTGAGGATAAATACTAGCTATTAAGTCACCCCACCCACCACAGGCAACAATTTGAAAAGGAAAATCAAACCTTCCTACAACCACACACCCAGGGCACCACCTGAATAGCTCTCAGACGATTGGCTCAGTTCAAAGGGTCCAAATCAATGTCTCAGTCAGCACCTGTCTCAGGTGGGAGAATTTAAGAGGTCTCTGGCAACTGGATCACAGGGGTCTGGTGACTACTCTGACATGGTTTGTTCCAGTGCTGTGTGGAGTAAGGATGAGCCATCCAGCTAAATAGATCAGTTTGGGAAGGTTGATGCCTCCTTCCCCACCTTGCGGCTCTGTCACACCCAATCGCTGCTAGCCCCGCAGGGCTGTGACCCAGTCAGTTGTCTGCAGTGAGCCGATACTCCAGAGGTTTGCACCTACCTAAATCACAGGAAGTCTCTATCTGCTCATCCAGGACACTGTTCTCTGCCTGTATCCAGCATGGGGTGATGAGACCTGTCAACCTTGGGCACTTGATAGAGGCTGGGGGTGTTCACTCAGTTCCAGCCCCACTCTTAGTTTATGTTACTGGCTGCACAGAACAATCCTGTGGGAGTTTGTTTCTGACCCTGCTAAATTCCTCTGCAGAGGAGAGGCTGATTTGAGTTCCCAGAACCTCTGCCTCAGGCCCTGTCTTTACTCCTTCATGTTTGTATTCTCAGTATGATTAGTTGCCAGCTGTAACCTCTTGGTCTCCTTTGTCTATAGGCTGAGGATCCCCTGAGGGCCAGGTGCATCTTAGGCTCAGTAAAGTGGTCCTCTGGATCAGCCCCACCCTGGGATTTTCCCTGCTCTGCACGTGCGTTTTCTAGTCCCCGCATTCCACCCAGGCCAGTACTGCCTCAGGCAAACCGTTTACTCATGGGGCCTGTGCTTCAGTCCCAGGGATGTTCTGTGGTGGTTGCCATCTGAGAAAATGTCCAGCCTCATCTGGTTGCCCAGGGAGACAGGAGGAGTGGCTACGGGATATCTCGGAGTGGGCCTTGTTATTGCTAAAGACGGCTGCTGCTCTGCACCTCAGGACACCGCAGCTCCAGTGTGATTCCCTCTTAGCCGACCATCATCTCCTCACTCCTGTGCTGCAGAATCAGCACTGCCCAGCTGCAGTTCAGGTGCTGTCTACACCTCTCGAGAAATCACCCAAGAATCTGGACTCCTAGGGGGCAGGCCTCCAGACCTCAGAGTGAGAGTGGAGGGGAGTGCTGGGAGCTCAGAGTTGCAGGTCATAACACCAAGCTCATTGAGAGCAAATGAGCAAATAAACAGATACAAAGGCTACCAGACACACGAGCCCATAGATACAGAAACAGACAGAGACACACAGACATACAGACAACAACCACGACAACAGCAACATAAAAACAACTGTAATAAAAATAGTGATAATCGTAAAATAATTGGAAAAAAAAATAGTGGTGTTCGTAGAAAAGTTAAAAGAGAAGAAAGGAGAAATAAAAATATATCTATATAAAAAGTAATAATAAAAAATTAACAAAAACTCAAAGAAAATGGTGAGGAAAAAACAGAAGAAAAGAAAGAAAGAAAAAGAGAAAAGAAAAAGAAAAAGCACCAACCACAAAAATATTATTCTTGCATGTAGAAATATACATCTGTATGTATGATGTAGGGATCAACTTTCATAAGAATATATTCATACTGCAATATACTTTCTGGACACCCGGCGTCGCTGTGAGTGGTTTCCAAGCTTATACCTGATTCACAGTTTATACCGTTACCATGGTAACCACCTTCCATGGCCGATCGCCATTTTGGAGTTTCTGTAAAGTTTGTCACCTAAGTATTGTCTAACCTCGGCTGCTCTGTTCCAGACAGGACTCGCGTCTGACCTTCCCACTCAGTGCAGGAGTCCACTCTTCTCAAATCTTTCCACTCTGCTCCCAGTTTCTCCTACAAACTTGCGACCGCAATCAGCTGTAGGGGAGGGCGCTGCTGTGTTCACGCGGCTGTGGTGGGTCTGCGGCATCCTGCAGCTGTAGCCGGTTCCCGTGGCTGGAGCACTCAGGGACCTTATTTTGAGTTTTATGGCTCAGAGTTTCCCCTTTGGATCAGGACCTGCCAGTTCGCCACACAGCCTGAACTGCCAACCCCCTCCAACATTCTTCACCAGGAATGCTCCAGTCTATTCAGGTCTGGGAGAAGGCGCCCGCCCTTTTGGATACTTCAAAATGTCTGTTTCCCAGGCCGCATCCCTTCCCTTCAATTTTCCATCAGTACGCTCAGCTCCCTGTGGTTTTGAGTGGCTCTCCTTTCGGATGCCTCCCTCAGTTCAGGAACAAATGTTCGTCAACTGGGTTTTGTCAGCATTTGCAATCTGCTGTCCTCCGTAAGGGAGGGGCCTGCTGGCCAGCATGGCCAAGCAGGGAAGAATCTCTACAACAGAGTCTGTGGTTTTAAATTACCCCTCATATATAGCAATCCGCCAATTTGCCGAGCATCTCCAGCTGTCCATCCACACCAATAATCCACACACGGGGAAGGTCCAGACCCCCTTTCCTCTCACCTGATAGCTTGGAAGAGGTGGATTACACGTCCGTCCTGTCTGCCATCATGCTCCACCTCCCTGTTTGTGTTTTTAGCAGAAGTTTGCCCTCTTTTCTATGGAGTCTTTGGTGCACTTGTCACTGGAGACAAGCACCTATTGGACAGCCTCCTCGATAAGGTCAATGCTACTGAACCAGAAGAGGCAGCCTTTGAAAACCTCCAGGAATGCTTCAATGAGGAGAGTATCACAAGCAAGATGCTGGATGTATGCACCAAATTTAAATGCTCCCAGATTCTTGAAACAGACCTTACTCAGTCTGAGCAATATGATATCCTATAATACCATAATAACAGGGGACTTTAACACTCCTCTTACAGAGCTGGACAGATCCTCTAAACAGAAATTAAACAAAGATATAAGGGACTTAAATGAGACCCTAGAACAACCAACTGTGCTTGATAGACACATATAGAACACTCCATCCCAAAGATAAAGAATATAAATGCTTCTCATTGCCCCATGGAACACTCTCCAAAATTGATCACATCCTAGGACACAAAAAAATCCTCAACAGAATCAAAAGAATGGACATTTTACCTTATATCTTCTCAAACCACAATGTACTAAAGGTGGAACTCAACTACAAAAAAACAGTTCAGCCCCACACAAAGACATGGAAATTAAACATCTTCCTGTTGAATGACAGATGGGTGCAGGAAGAAATAAAACAGGAAATCACAAACTTCTTTGAGCATAAAAACAATGATGACACATGCTACCAAAACCTGTGGGATAAGATACTGCAAAAGCAGTATTGAGAAGAAAATTTATCGCTTTAGATGCCTACATTCGAAAAACAGAAAGAGAGCACATCAACAAACTCACAAGCCATCTTATGGAATTGGAAAAAGAAGAAGACTCTAAGCCTAAACCCAGCAGAAGAAAAGAAATCTCCAAAATTAATCAAAGATCAATGAAATTGAAAACAAACAATCATTCAGAAAATTAATGAAACAAGGAGTTGTTTTTTTGAAAAAATAACTAAAACAGATAAACCTTTAGCCAGACTAACTAGAAACAGAAAAGTAATATATCTAGTAACCTCAATCAGAAATGATAAAGGGGAAATAACAACTGATCCCACAGAGATACAAGAGATCATCTCTGAATACTACCAGAAATTCTATGCCCAGAAATTTGACAATGTGAAGAATATGGATCAATATTTGGAATCATACCCTCTCCCTAGTCTTAGCCAGGAAGAAATAGAGCTTCTGAACAGACCAATTTCATGCACTGAGATTAAAGAAAAAATAAAAAAAAAGCTTCCAATAGCCGGGCGTTGTGGTGGGCGCCTGTAGTCCCAGCTACTCGGGAGGCTGAGACAAGAGAATCGCTTAAGCCCAGGAGTTGGAGGTTGCTGTGAGCTGTGTGATACCACGGCACTCTACCAAGGGCCATAAAGTGAGACTCTGTCTCTTAAAAAAAAAAAAAAAAAAAAAAAGCTTCCAACAAAAAAAAATGCCCAGGTCCAGATGGCTTAACACCAGAATTCTATGAAACCTTCACGGAACAGCTTATTCCTGTACTGCAGAAATTATTCCAAAAATTGAGGAGGAAAGAATCTTCCCTCAACACGTTCTACAAAGCAAACATCACCCTGATACCAAAACCAGGAAAAGACCCAACTAAAAAGGAGAATTTTAGACCAATTTCATTAATAAATATAGATACAAAAATTCTCAACAAAATTCTAGCCAATAGATTACAGCTTATCATCAAAAAAATCATACATCATAATCAAGTAGGTTTCATCCCAGTGATGCAAGTCTGGTTTAACATACGCAAATCCATAAACATTATCCACCATATTAACAGAAGCAAAAATAAAGACCATATGATCGTCTCAATAGATGCAGAAAAAGCATTCGATAAAATCCAGCATCCTTTTCTAATTAGAACTCTGAAGCGTATAGGCATAGATGGCACATTTCTGAAACTGACTGAAGCTATCTCTGACAAACCCACAGCTAATATTTAACTAAATGGAGTAAAACAGAAAGCTTTACCTCTTAGAGCTGGAACCGGACAAGGTTGTCCTCTGTCACCATTACTTTTCAACATAGTGCTGGAAGTTCTAGCTAATACAATTAGCTAAGACAAAGAAATAAAGGGCTTCCAAATGGGAGCAGAGGAGGTCAAACTCTCCCTCTTTGCTGATGACATTATCTTATACTTAGAGAAACCCAAAGACTCAACCGCAAATCACGCAAAAATAGAATAATATCTCAGGATATAAAATCAACGTCCACAAATCAGTTGCCTTTGTATATACCAATAACAGTAAAGGTGAGAAGCTAATTAAGGACACAACTCCCTTCACCAAAACTTCAATGAAAATGAAATATTGAGGAATATATCTAACAAAGGAGATTAAGGGTCTCTGTAATGAAAATTATGAAATTCTAAGAAATGAAATGGAAGAACATACCATACTCATGGCTAGGAAGAATCAACATTGTTAAAATGTCTATACTTCCCAAAGCAATCTAACTATTCAATGCCATTCCTATTAAAATACCAACATTGTACTTTCAATATTTAATAAAAATGATTCTGCGTTTTGTATGGAAACAGAAAAAAACACACATGGTTAAGGCAGTTCTTAGTAATAAAAAACAAAGCTGGGGGCATTGCCATACCAGATTTTAAGCTGTACGACAAAGCCATAGTGGTCAAGACAGCATGGTACTGGTACAAAAATGGAGACATAGACATTTGGAATCAAATAGAAAACCAAGAAATGATACCAACATCTTACAACCACCTAATCTTAGATAAACCTGACAAGATCATACCTTGCGGGAAAGACTCCCTATTCAACAATGGTGGTGGGAGAACTGGATATCCACATGCAAAAGACTGAAACCTGACCCAGATCTTTCTCTACTCACAAAAAATTGATTCAAGATGGATAAAGGACTTAAATTAAAGACATGAAACAATAAAAATCCTCAAAGAAAGCACAGGAAAATCAATGGAAGATATTGGCCTGGGGAAAGACTTCATGAAGAAGACTGCCATAGCAATTACAACAACAACAAAAATAAACCAATGGGACTTAATGAAACTGAAAAGCTTCTGTACAGCTAAGGAGACAATAACCAAAGCAAATAGACAACCTACACAATGGGAAAGGATATTTGCATAGTTTGAATCAGACAAAAGCTTGATAACTAGGATCTATAGAGAACTAAAATTAATCCACATGGAAAAAGCCAAAAATCCCATATATCAATGGGTTAAAGACATGAATAGAAACTTCTCTAAAGAAGACAGATGAATGGCTAACATATGAAAAAATGCTCATAATCCCTATTTATTAGAGAAACGTAAATCAAAATCATCCTGAGATACCATCTAACCCCAGTGAGAATGGCCCACATCACAAAATCTCAAAACTAAGATGCTGGCATGGATGTGGAGAGAAGGGAACACTTTTACACTGCTGCTGGGACTGCAAACTAATGCAACCTTTTTGGAAGGAAGTATGGAGAAATATCAAAGAACTCAAGCTAGACCTCCCATTTGATCCTGCATTCCCATTACAGGCATCTACCCAGAAGGGAAAAAATCCTTTTATCATAAGGACACTTGTGCTAGACTGTTTATTGTAGCTCAATTTACAAACGCCAAAATGTGGAAACAGCCTAAATGCCCACCAACCCAGGAATGGATTAACAAGCTGCTGTATATATATACCATGGAATACTATTCAGCCATTTAAAAAAATGGAGACTTGACAGCCTTTGTATTAACATGGATGAAAGTGGAACACATTATTCTTAGTAAAGCTTCACAAGAATGGAGAAGCACAAATCCTATGTACTCAATTTTAATATGAGGACAATTAAGGACACGGTGGGTTGGGGGGAAGCGGAGAGCACAGAGAAAGAAGGAGAGAGGGGTAAGACCTTGGTGTGTGCCACACATTTTGTAGGCAAGATGCGATTGTAAGAGGGACTTTACCTAATAAATGCAATCAGTGTAGCCTGCTTACTTGTACCCTCAATGAATCCCCAACAATTAAAAAAAAAAGTTAAAAAGAAAAGTATAGAATGTGGGAGCAAGATGGCGGCCGAGTAACAGCTTCCCTGCAAATGGGCTCAGTGAGTCTGGGGAGATAAGACTCCAGCATTTCTGGTTGGTGGGATCTGCCTCTAATCAACCCTTGGATTGATTAGAGGCAACTTGAGGATACTGGGAGTCAGCAAGGGACATCTGGACCCCAGAGGAGGACAAAAACAGTGGAAAACTGGAAAGTGGTTGCATGTGTTCAATCGACCATACCCCGCTGGCAGATATAAGCACAAGCAACAGTGAGATTGCAAACCGGAACGGCCTTACCTGTGAACTTTTTCAGTGTTTTTGGTCTTGACACTCAGTTGAACTGCCTTGGGGAGAGCTTGAGCAGGTGTGCAGAGAACTTTGGGCATTGTTTAGGGCCCCAGACTGAGCCGCTGAGCCACACAGAGTAATAGTGTTCAGTTGTGGGCCGCAGGAAGCCATTGTGAGGGAAATGCTCCTGCAAGCTCCGCCCTCAGGGTCACAGAGCAAGGATTGGACAGGAGCTAGTAACCTAGTCACTGAGTAGCCTAAAGGTGGGGACTGAGCTGCCTTACAGCCTTAACCCTGAGCAGCAGAGTGAGACCGGTTTTGGCACACTGGCGCCTCGGGCTGTTGCCCTGGGTAGAGTGCCGTGGCATCACAGCTCATAGCAACCTCAAATTCCTGGGCTTGGCACTGCCCAGACCTCCATAAGAGCTGAGCCGTGACCCCTGACCCACGACCCGCACCCGCCAGGCCTCCACATGCCCTGATCAGGAGCTGCGGGAGCTGCGTCACCCTGTGTCCTCCCTCCTGTACCCTCCCTGCCTCCATCCACACTGGCCTGCTTGACTGGCCAGGGACTCTGGAAGCCACGTGCATTCTTGAGCCTGCCCTGCCTCTGCACACAGCCCTTCTCCTGACCAGGGACTGCTGGAGCCTTAATCTCTCTGTGCCAGGAGAAGGTGCCAGGCACTGGGCGCCAGGCACTCCCAGAACCGTGCACACCACCTCCCGCCTGGATGCTGGACCCGGGTGTGTCACACTCCAGAGCTGCTTCCACATCCAGAACTCCCTGGCTGGGCAGCCCCAAAGGAACTACACAGGGCCACTCCCTAAAAAGATCCAGCAACAAGAGTGATTCCACTGATGTCTAATTTTGAAGAGACACCTCTGCAACTCTGAGGATGGCCAGAGGCAATGGTAAAAAACAATCATGAGGTAAAATCAACAGAAAAACTCTGGCAATATGAATAATCAGAGTAGATCAACTCCCCCAAGAATAAATGGAACAGCACAAGATCCCATGCACAAACAAATAGCTGAGATGTCAGAAATCGAATTCAGAATCTGGATAGCTAATAAGATCAAATTAGAATTCCAAGCAGTAACCCAAAAGTTATCTCAAGAATTCAACAAATTCAAAGACCAAATGACCAAAGATTTTGACACATTGAGACAAGAAGTTGCAGCCCTCAATGATCTGAGAAACATAGTAGAATCCCTCAGTAACAGAATGGAGCAAGCAGAAGAAAGGATTTCTGATGTTGAAGACAAAGCTTTCGAATGCTCCCAAACTCTCAAAGAGGAAGAGAACTGGAGGGCAACAACAGATCACTCTTTCAGAGACCTCCGGAATAATTTGAAGAAAACAAATATTTGTCTTATAGGGATCCCTGAAAATGATGAAGTGGCTTCAAAAGCCACAGAGTCTCTTCTCAATGAGATTATGAAAGAGAACTTTTCAGACTTGCCAAGAGATTCTGAAATTCAGATAACAGACAGTTTCAGAACTCCAGCATGACTCAACCCAAATAAGACATCCCCCAGACACATCAGAATCAATTTCACTAAAGTTAATATGAAAGACAAAATTCTGAAAGCAGCCAGACGAAAGAAAATCATCACCTACAAGGGCAAGAACATTAGAATAACTGCCGATTTCTCTGCTGAAACCTTTCAAGCTAGAAGAGGATGGTCATCAACTTTTAATCTCCTAAAACAAAATAACTTTCAACCCAGGATCCTATACCCACCTAAACTGAGTTTCACTTATGACGGAGAAATTAAATACTTCAATGACACTCATATGTTGAAGAAATTTGCCATAATTAAACCACCTCTCCAAGATATTCTCAGACCTACCCTCCATAAAGACCAGCATAATACTCCACCACAAAAGTAAACCCACCCAGAAAATTTTGATAAAATTCCAACTTCCACAGTCGCAAAAGGATTAAAATGTCCACCAGACTCTCGAAAGGCTTATCAATATTCTCAATTAATGTGAATGGTTTAAATTGTCCTCCAAAGAGGCACAGCTTGGCTGACTGGATACAAAAACTCAAGCCAGATATCTGTTGCATACAAGAATCACATCTTACATTAAAAGACAAACATAGACTCAAGGTGAAGGGATGGTCATCTATACTCCAGGCAAATGGAAAGCAGAGAAAAGCAGATGCTGCTATCCTATTCGCAGACACAATAGGCTTTAAACCAACCGAAATAAGGAAGGATAAAGTTAATACTCAATATGATGAGATTTAAATTATTAATATTTATGCACCCAACCAGAAGGCACCTCAATTTATCAGATAAAATCTAACAGACATGAGCAACTTGATTTCCTCCAGTTCCATAGTAGTTGGAGATTTTAACACCTCTTTAGCAGTGCTGGATAGATCCTCCAAAAAGAAGCTAAGCAAAGAAATTTTAGATTTAAACGTAACCATTCAACACCTGGACTTAACAGACATCTACAGAACATTTCATCCCAACAAAACTGAATACACATTCTACTTATCAGCCCACAGAACATACTCCAAAATCAACAACATCCTAGGCCACAAATCTAACCTCGGCAAATTTAAAAAAGTAGAAATTATTCCTTGTATCTTCTCACACCATCATAGAATAAAAGTTGAACTCAATAACAACAGAAACCTGCATACCCATACAAAACATGGAAGCTAAACAACTTTATGCTGAAGGATAGATGGGTTGTAGATGAGATTAAGAAGGAAATCACCAAATTTTTGGAATAAAACAACAATGAAGACAGGAATTACCAGAATTTCTGGGATACCGCAAAGGCAGTCCTAAGAGGGAAATTTATAGCACTGCAAGCCTTCCTCAAAAAAAATGGAAAGAGAGGAAGTTAATATCATAATGGGACATCTCAAGCAACTGGAGAAGGAAGAACACTCCAACTCCAAACCCAACAGAAGAAAAGAAATAACCAAAACCAGAGCAGAATTAAATGAAATGGAAAACAAATGAAATATACAACAGATCAATAAATCCAAAAGTTGCTTTTTTGAAAAGATCAATAAAATAGATAAACGTTTGGCCAACCTAACCAGGAAAGAAAGAGTAAAATCTCTAATTTCATCAATCAGAAATGGTAATGATGAAATAACAATGGACCGCTCAGAAATTCAAAAAATCCTTAACGAATACTACAAGAAACTCTACTCTCACAAATATGAAAATCTGAAAGAAATCGACCAATACCTGGAAGTACACCACCTACCAAGACTTAGCCAGAACAAAGTGGAAATGTTGAACAGGCCTATATCAAGTTCTGAAATAGCATCAACTATACAAAATCTCCCTAAAAAGAAAAGCCCAGGACCAGATGGCTTTACGTCAGAATTCTACCAAATCTTTAAAGAAGAGCTAGTACCTATATTATTAAACCTCTTCCAAAATATAAAAAAAGAAGGAATATTACCCAACACATTCTATGAAGCAAACATCAACTTGATCCCCAAACCAGGGAAAGACCCAACAAGAAAAGAAAATTATAGACCAATATCACTAATGAATATTGATGCCAAAATACTCAATAAGATCCTAACAAACAGAATCCAATGACACATCAAAAAATTATACACCATGATGAAGTGCGATTTATCCCAGGCTTTCAAGCTGGTTCAGTATACGTAAATCTATAAATGTAATTCAGCACATAAACAAACTAAGAAAGAAGGACCATATGAGTCTTTCAAATGATGCATAAAAAGCTTTTGATAATATCCCGCATCCCTTCATGATCATAACTATTAAGAAAATTGGTATACAAGGGACATTTCTTAAACTATTAGAGGCCATCTACAGCAAACCCACAGCCAATATTGTATTGAACGGAGTTAAATTGAAATCATTTCCACTCAGATCAGGAACCAGGCAAGGTTGCCCATTGTCTCCATTGCTCTTTAACACTGTAATAGAAGTTTTAGCCTTTGCAATTAGGGAAGAAAAGGAGATCAAGGTATCCACATAGGGTCAGAAGAGATCAAACTTTCACTCTTCACAGATGATATGATCCTATATCTGGAAAACACTAGGGATTCTATACAAAACTTTTAGAAGTGATGAAGGAATACATGAATGTCTCAGGCTACAAAATTAACACCCATAAATCTGTAGCCTTTATATATACCAACAATAACCATGCCAAAAAAAATTCAAGGTCTGTATTCCTTTCACAGTAGTGCCAAAGAAGATGAAATATTTGAGAGTATACCTAAAAAAGTACCTGAAAGATCTCCACAAAGAGAACTATGAAACTTTAAGAAAAAAAATAGCTGAAGATGTCAATAAATGGGAAAACATACCATGCTCATGGCTGGGAAGAATCAACATTGTTAAAATGTCTATACTACGCAAAGCAATATGTAATTTTAATGCAATTCCTATTAAAGCTCCATTGTCATATTTTAAAGATGTTGAAAAAATAATATTTTGTTTGATATGGAGTCAGAAAAAACCTCAAATAGCCAAAACATTACTGAGCAATAAAAACACAGCAGGAGGAACATGCTACCAGACCTGAGACTGTACTATAAATCAATAGTGATCAAAAAAATATAGAGAGAGTGATCAAAACAATATGGTATTGGCACAAAAACAGAGAAGTAGATGTCTGGAACAGAATAGAGAACCAAGAGATGAATCCAGCTACTTACCATTATTTGATCTTCAACAAGCCAATTAAAAACATTCAGTGGGGTAAAGATTCCCTATTTAACAAATAGTGCTGAATGAACTGGCTGGCAACCTGTAGATGACTGAAACTGGACCCACACCTTTCACCATTAACTAAGATAGACTCTCACAGGATAAAAAATTTAAACTTAAGACATAAAACTATAAAAATACTTGAAGAAAGTGCAGGGAAAACTCTTGATGGAATCGGCCTGGGTGAAAATTTTATGAGGAGGACTCCCCAGGCAATTGAAGCAGTATCAAAAATGCATTACTGGAACCTGATCAAACTAAAAATCTTCTGCACAGCCAAGAACATAGTAAGTAATGTCGGAAGCTATATAAGGCACAGCTCGGCCTTACTTCCTCTTTAAGTAAAAAGCAGTTTCACCTTTTCCCGGTAACTTTACCCGGCAACTAGCCAACCAATCACCTTATGCCCCATCTTACTTACTCTAGCCAATCCCCAGTTAACAACTCCTCTGAACCTCCCAACAAGACACACCCACCTTCCCCATAATGCTTATAAGGCACAGGTTTTTCAATAAAGTTTGAGACTTGATCAGAAAACTGTCTTGTCTCCCTTTCTCGTGCCCCTTGTTTGTTTTTCTCCTTTAGGTGGTTCCTGCGTCCCCCGTTGCTGTTCCGTGGGTCGGGACATCCTGGCACCCAATGTGGGGCGATCGGGATCCCCTGGAGGAGAACGCTTGCCTATGGAAGCCCCAGCCAGGCACCCTTCGGAGCTGCAGCGAGGACCCACGTGCACTCCCCATTCAGATCACCTCGGTTCACCCACTGTGAGACTGATCGGAAGATAAGGTAGGCAAACAATAACTTACAAGATTTCAAACATTTCACCCCTTCGTCTTGGCTGTTATTATTGGCTCTCCTGGATCTAATCCACTTACCAACGCTCACAGCGCCAAAGCGGGGAAGGACGAGAGGTACCCGTTTCGGCAGTGAGAACTCCAAAACACTTGGACTAGTTTTTCTGCCTAACACTCTCTAACAAACTCTGAGCTCGCTACGTCTTATACGGTCGTCCACCTCAAGGGCACTCCCAGGGACGCTGCCTCCCAAAGGCTAAGCCTGAGGGCGGTAGGCAGCTGTTCTGCCTGAGAGGGTCCGAGCAGGCGGATTATACCTGCCGACCTATGACACGCGAGCAGAGATCGTAAGGCACAGGGAGAGTGGTCACAGAGAAACTTAAGTTCTGAGTCGACTGGCGACTTGCGTGAACCGAGATCCTGAGAGAGCCATCCAGTCAACATAATGGGGAATTCACTTAGTACACATGAAATGTTCCTTGACGGACTCAAGGGATCACTCAGAGTGCGAGGAGTAAGGGTTAAAAGAAAGGACCTTAAAGAATTTTTTAATTTTATTCATGAAACCTGCCCCTGGTTCAGCCAAAAATGCTGGGAACGAGTAGGAGATGCCTTGCAGGACTTTTACCACACCTTTGGTCCTGACAAAGTCCCAGTTACAGCCTTTTCCTACTGGAATTTAATTCACGACATGTTAAAAGTTCATTCACTAGATCCTGACATTCAAAATGTCATCAAAGTACGAGAAGAAGTCCTTAAAGAGGCTTCTCGCCCTTCTTCCACCTGCCCCTCTGTCATGGTAGAAATTCCTGACAACCCCCCAGTTTCCCCTAAACTCCCGAACAGCCCCGACAATGCTCTTAAAACTCCAAAAACTATATGGGGCACCTTGTGACTGTAAGGGAGGAACAACTACAATAATACCCACCTCCCATACTAGCCAAGTTGATTACAGCGGCAAAACCGCCTATCTAACTTTCACGTCACAGATAGGAGGAGGACATAAGCAAAACTGGCAGTGTGTTAATGCACCCAAAATAATACTCCCAGTTCAAAACGAACCAGGACCTTGTCCCACAGAGTGCGAAATAACCGATCAAATGCACTCTATGTGCTACAATAGTGTCCAACAGTGCACCCACACAAATGGCAACACATATCTAACAGCCATTTTACAAAGAACTTATTCTGGCTCCTTTGGAGGTGAGCTTGATTCTACTCATAACCTGGGACACTCCAAATATGCCCAAGCCTCCTGCTCAGGCACAATTGGCAAGAATGTTTGCTGGCCACTAAAACCACCAATTTACACATCTGATGGCGGTGGGCCATCAGATAAAATAAGAGAAGATGAGATTCAAAAACAAATTGAAAAAATAATTAAAGAAAAATATACTCCCCTACAATACCACCCCTTAGCTTTACCTAAATCTCGAGACATAGATCTCGACATCCAAACCTCTGATATTTTAGAAGCCACTTTCAAAGCTTTAAATAATTCCAACCCAACCCTCTCAGAAAACTGCTGGCTATGTCTAACTCTTGGCATACCTATGCCCCTAGCCCTACTAACAAACACCTCCACTTCACATCTAAACAACTCACATCTAAACTGTAGTGACAGTCTACCTTTTAGAGTCCAACCTATAGAATTTACACAAACCCCTTGTATATACAAACCTCCCCAGAACAATAATTATGATGTAAACTTAGGAAGCATCACCTTCACAAACTGCTCCTCCATTTCTAACAACACCTCACACAACTGCCCCCCTCCTGGACATGTTTTTGTATGTGGAGGAAATTTGGCCTACACGGCCCTACCAAGTAACTGGACAGGCTATTGCGTAACCGCCCAACTACTCCCTGATATCTCTATTATACTAGGAGATCAACCTGTTCCTCTCCCCAGTCTTGAGTATATAGCTGGACATCCACGCTCTAAAAGAGCTATTCAACTTATCCCACTAATAGCAGGACTAGGCATCACTACAGCAGTAGCCACAGGAGTTACTGGAACAGGAATATCTATACATTCCTACCACAAACTGTCTCGTCAACTAATAGAGGATGTCTCAGCTCTTTCTGAAACAATTCACGATCTTCAAGATCAAATAGACTCCCTAGCAGAGGTAGTCCTACAAAATCGTAGAGGCTTAGATCTCCTCACGGCAGAGCAGGGAGGTATCTGTTTGGCTTTACAGGAAAAATGCTGTTTCTATGCCAACAAGTCAGGCATTGTTCGAGACAAGATAAAAACCCTGCAAGACCAGCTCGAAGAAAGAAGAAAGGAACTTCGTGATAACCCCCTTTGGACAGGACTCAATGGACTTCTCCCTTATCTCCTCCCACTCCTAGGCCCCCTTTTAGGTCTTCTATTAGTCCTTTCCTTTGGCCCCTGGCTATTCAAAAAGGTCACCACCTTCATTAAACAACAAATAGACTCTGCACTAGCAAAACCAATTCAAATTCACTACCATCGCCTAGCTTTATCTGACCAGGAAGCCGACTATTCCTTATCTCATGGCTTCCCCTCATAATGAGGGCAGTGTATAGAAGAGAGGTACACTTACCCATTCCTAATAAAAGGAAAAAAGGGTATGGGCACCGAGTTGAGTGCACAGCAAGGCATTGCAAGAGAAAGTCCCACAATCCTTCGACCTTCCGATCCCAAGGAGAAGTCAAATGAAGGATCAGACCCCCTCTGATTTTTCTCTGAGAGCAAACCTGGCTTGCATAGAGGTTGGTATCAAAAATTTCACTTACCTCTCCTCTCCAAAAGATACCGCAAATAACAAATGTGGATCTGGGAAATCCACGAGAGGAGCCAGGTCACTACTCCCTCTCTCGGTTAATGCCCACCTCCTTAAAACAAAAAGGGAGATGTCGGAAGCCATATAAGGCACAGCTCGGCCTTACTTCCTCTTTAAGTAAAAAACAGTTTCACCTTTTCCCGGTAACTTTACCCGGCAGCTAGCCAACCAATCACCTTATGCCCCATCTTACTTACTCTAGCCAATCCCCAGTTAACAACTCCTCTGAACCTCCCAACAAGACACACCCACCTTCCCGTAAGGCTTATAAGGCACAGATTTTTCAATAAAGTTTGAGACTTGATCAGAAAACTGTCTTGTCTCCCTTTCTCGTGCCCCTTGTTTGTTTTTCTCCTTTAGGTGGTTCCTGCGTCCCCCGTTGCTGTCCCGCGGGTCAGGACAAGTAAAGCAAGTAGACAGCCCTCAGAATGGGAGAGGGAGAAAATATTTGCAGGTTATACTTCCGATCAAGATCTAATAACCAGAATCCACAGAGAACCCAAATGTATTAGCAAAAAAAGAACATGTGATCACATCTCAGAGTGGGCAAGGGACTTGAAGAGAAACTTCTCTAAAGAAGACAGATGCACGATCTACAGACACATGAAAAAAAGCTCATCATCCTTAATCATCAGAGAATGCAAATCAAAACTACTTTGAGACATCACCTAACCCCAGTAAGAGTAGCCCACATAACAACATCCTAAAACCAGAGATGTTGGCGTGGATGTGGAGAAAAGGGCACACTTCTACACTGCTGGTGGGAATCCACACTAATACGTTCCTTCTGGAAGGATGTTTGGAGAATACCTAGAGACCTAAAAATAGACCTGCCATTTGATCGTATAATTCATTTACTAGGTTTATACCCAGAAGACCAAATATCACAATATAACAAAGACATCTGTACCAGAATGTTTATTGCAGCCCAATTCAAAATGCTAAGTCATAGAAGAAGCCCAAGTGCCCATTGACCCACGAATAGACTAGCAAATTGTGGTACATGTATACCATGGAATATTATGCAGCCTTAAAGAATTATGGAGACTTTACCTCTTTCATATTTACATGGATGGAGCTGGAACCTATTCTTCTTAGCAAAGTATCTCAGGAATGGAAGAAAAAATATCCAATATACTCAGCCCTACTATGAAGCCAAATTATAGCTTTCACATGAAGGCTATAACCGAACTATAGCACAAGACTATGAGGAAAGGGCCAAGGAATGGGAAGGGAGCGGGGAGGTTAGGGTGGAGAGAGGGTAACAGTTGGGGCCACACCTATGGTCTATCTTAGAATGGGTACAGGCGAAACTTACTAAAGGCAGAATACAAATGTCTACATACAATAACTAAGAAAATGCCATGAAGGCTATGTTGAACAGTTTGATGAGAATATTTCAGATTGTATATGAAACCAGCACCTTGTGCCCCTTGATTGCACTAATGTACACAGCTATGATTTAATTAAAAGTAAAAAAGTATGTATAAGTCATATATATGTATATATATTTAATATGTTTGATATGATTAGAGTGGGGCCTTCAGACATTAGCTTTCCTAGGACCTAGGGTCTTTAAATGCCCTTAGTAATCAGTAAGTCCACATGGAGAAAATCCAGGATTGTCGAAAGTGCTTCCTCTCGCCAGTGCTGAGCTCAAGAATCTTGTCTCCTAGCTTTCCCTGACCACCCTCCTGAGGTTCATTGTTTTTCCTCTGTACTCTCTCAGAACCTCTACCTACCCTTATAATGTTACCCCACACAGCCTGCTAGGGTGGTCTGTTTAGGTTTACTGAAGTTCCTTGAAGGCAGAAATCACTATTCATGAGTGTCCAGCATCTAACACAGCACCTGGACCTCAGCAGTTAATAACTAATGAATGAATGAGTGAACAAATGAATAAGCAAGTGACTGGATAAATGAGTGCATAAATAAACGAATGATGTCGCATCAATCTTCAGTGGTCCAGGTGGTCCATATCCACTGAGATTATGTGCAAAACTTCATGTCTATGTGGATTTTCTAAAGGGAAGATCTGTACCTTTCATCGCATTTTTGTTTGTTTGTACATTTGAGACAGAGTCTCACTCTGTTGCCCTGGATAGAGTGCCATGGTGTCAGCCTGGTCACAGAAACCTTAAACTTTTGGTCTTAAGAGATCTTCCTGCCTCAGTCTTCCATGATACCCAGGATTATAGGCATCTGCCATCATGCCTGGCTAGTTTTTTCTATTTTTAGTAGAGACAGGGTCTCGCTCTTGATCAGGCTGGTTTCGAACTCCTGATCTCAAGCAATCCAACAGCCTTGGCCTTCCAGAGTGCTAGGATTACAGGTGTGATCCACCACAACTGGCCATTTTCATCAGATTCTCAATGCTACACAAAACCCCAGAGTGCTTAAATCCATTGGTGTAGCGATGAGACAGGATGGGGCTAGGCTGCTGGATGATTTCCCATGGTTGGCCACCGGCAAGGATTTCAAGCAGATTAAGTAAGAGTAAACAGCAAATGACATGTTATGCTATGGACAACAGCAAAGGAGGACATCAGCCGATCTTTACCCCCATGGGGCTAGCCTCATCATCTGACCATCCCTACTGATTTTTTGAGGTTTACAAGTTCTCTGCTTTTACAAAAACCAATAAATACTCTTTTCACTATCTTGATTTCATTCTGGCAGACTCTAACTCAACACAGCTACTTTCAACTGTTACACATTTCAAGAAGGAGCTTGTTTTGGCAACACCTGAATCCTCTGCTGAGGAAAGAGGCTGGCATTGATCTAAGTCACACTCAATTCAACAGACATTTTAGGAGGTCTCACTGTGTAACAAAGGCTAGGGATGCTGTGGCCTTTGGGGAGCTCAGGGTTTTGTGGAAGAGAAAGGTAAGTCCTCTGCTCAACTTCTCTAGAAATCACAGAACTAAAAACTAAAAGGACAATGAGAAACCTCTTTGAACCTATTAGATGTTTTGTGGGAATGTAGGAGAATGGGACCTTCATGATGGTAAAAAAAAAAAACTAAGGTCATCCTGGAAGGCACTGCATTGGTGCTTACCATATATCCTACCCTACCTTGGCCAAGGGTAAGTGGAAGCTTACCCTACTGCTCAGTAATCTCACTCCTGGGTATCTATGTCCAAGAAATCATCACCCTGATTTATAAGAGGACTTATGAAAATTTGTTTTCCAAGTCTCCTAAAAATCCAAGATACTCTCTTTTTCCCTTCTTCCACATACAAAGGGTATGCTGGAAATATTAGTAAAATAATGCTCTACCACAGGGGAAAGAATTCAGATGTAATGCCATCCTCTAATCTCACCACCTAGCTCTATAAATCTCATCCCAAGCCAACTAGGAACTATAATTTACCTCTGCAGTTATTAGAGGCCAGATGTTCCTTGGATGCTGAAGACAGAAATCAACTCAGAAACATGGCCCTAGATGCAAAGATATCTTGGCCATCACCATATGTGAAAATGAAATGAGAAACTTAAAAATTAACTTCACAAGGTCATTTCATCTAGTTTTCTCTCTCCTATGTCTAAAATGTCTAAGGTAGCCTTCAGAACACAGCTCTGGGGAAGTGATTTTCAAGTTTCTTCCAGAGATGGTTTATAACTTTGATTCAGGAGAGCTAGTAAACTCTAATATGGAGAGAGCCTGGAGAGCTAAAGGCAAACTATAGTCATACACAGAGGTTTTGAGAGTGGAACCTGAATGTGATGACTTTTTAAATAACTTTAAAATATTGATATAAGCATAGTTCTACTTACTAGAAATGTGCCCTATCTAAGTTGTCTAAAAGTCTCAGTTCCTCTATAAGATTATAATAAAACCCACCTAATAGAGCTGCTGTAGAAAACAAACGAAATAATAATGAAGCATTCAGCACCTTATAGGTAGCCCATAAATGTTAGCCATTATTCACAAAAAAAAATTGTCCTTTTATTTCCTTTGCCAACAAAACTTTTTAAGCCCTTTTGTGTTCACTGAAATAGCCATTGGGAATAAAAACTGGACACAGAATCAGGATTTTTTATTTCAAATTAACATGAGGGTGCAAATTTTTCGGTTACATTGTTCTCATTTCCAAGTTAAAGTTCCAGTCGTAGAAGAACCCCTCACTTGGGGGCGTGATAGACACCCATGCATTGTGCCCATCAAGTGAAATAGAATCAGGATTTTTTAAAGCTGAACAACTTACACATCAGCCTCTCCATTTTTTCCAATTCAAATCTTAATGTAACACCAGACAACAGTGACTAAAAGCAGAGCTGCTCGAGTGGAAAGGATTGATAACGACAGAACTGCCCTCCTGTCCTACCCAGGGATCCCTCTTGCCCCACCCAGGAAACCACAGAACACAGTTTGAAAACCATATGCAATCTCTTTATTTTGCAGAAGATTGTGAAGATCAATAGTGTAATAGCTTGCCCAAGGTCACACAGCTAAATCAGGAACAGACTGGCTGAGCTAGAAACTAGATCTCCAACATCAAGGGATTTACAACTAGCTATGGAAACAAGATGTATACATACTAAGCAGTGGAAATCCAGGGCTTACTTTTTTTAGGTTGTATTATTAAAGCCTGGACCTTAGTCAAGTCCCTCATCCGCTGGATTTCAGTTTCTCCATTCTTCAACCTTCTGTTCTCAATAACTTATGCCTTAGCTTCCATTATCATGAAGAAAACGGATCATTTGCGTGCTCAGTGACTTGCATACCGATTTTTCATTGAATAGTTTTATATGAGTTTGTGTGTTTGCTATGAAGTTGTTCCCTAAATAAGATAAAAATAAAAATATGTTGACGTTATAGCTAAGGAAAATTGTTTAGGATAAAAACTTCATTACACAATTTGGAAATACAGTCCATAGAAAAAACTCAGAAAGCAAGTATTAAGTCTGATTTCCGATATTTCTCTTCTCTGTGCTTTAAATGATAAAAACTATATCACTTTTATGTGGTACTGAAGCTCTATTTTTTTAACTTACTAAGAAATATTTCAAAATAAGCTCTACTTATTCTGTGTGATGCTGATTCTGAGCAGGGACAGCACAAAGGGTTGATTTGATAAAATGCAATTCTTCCCCAATGCTAGAACTGAAAATTAAACGATTTTGAATATCAAATACCTTCATAACTTCCATACTCCATCCCACTACCTGGGGTTTGTAGATGCTTTGGTATCCTGCAGATCCTCTCTTCAAGTATCTCTCAATGCTGCATTCATTAGCTTTTCTCAGAAAAGCCTTCAGACAACCTACTTTATGTTTTGAATACTGATTAGAAGATCTCATATGAAAATAGAGATGGGTTTCAACCAGAGCGCAGAGCAGATGAAGTGGGGGTTCATTCCCTCCTCCAGCAGCATCTACTCCTCCCACCACCCCTGGAAAAACAAAGGGCTTTTGCCCACTGTATGCATTTAACACAAAGGAGGATGATAGCCTGGACCCTGCTGGCAAGACTTACACTCCAGTGGTTAAAAAATTAAAACATGTCAACATCAAAAGGGAATAAACATTTCAGGGGAAGAAATTCAAAGCCAAGTGAGTTGAATGAATTATAAACACCATGGGAATTTAGACCACAGGGAAATCATTGCTGATGCTGAGAAAAGACTTAGCAAAAGCTGTGGACCATGAGCTAAGGTTTAGAGAACAGCAAGAATTGCATGGGTGGAGAGGAGAGAGGGTGTTCCATGAGGAAACTGAGTGAGGCGAGGACTAAAAAAGGAAAATGACAAGATGTGTGGAAACAAGGAGAAAAGATTGTCTGAACAGACATAAGCTGTTTGATTAGAAATAGAAACTGAAACCTACCCATGAAGGGTAATAAATACCAGACTGCATGGTTTCTACCTGACCTTTTTCCCTCCTTCCTCTGAAGAGTTAATTTGCACATGGTTTAACAGCACACACCTTGCTTCCTCATTTTCAGATAAGCCAGGACGGCAAATACCTTTCTTGTTCCATACAAAATTCCATCTATTGGTAGTAGAAGCTGAGTGGAAAACTGGTTTGAGAGAGATACTACAGTCACATCTGAGCACATCATGGGTGTCATGACTCATTATTGGCATCTGACAAAGATAGAACAGGAAGCCATTACAGTAGGAATGGCAGTGAGTTCTGCCTTTTGAAGATTATGGAGGAAAAAAAGAATGGCAGCGCAGATGCCTTGTATTTGACAACTATGGCTTATTCAAAAGGATGACAATGTGATGCTGACAAGTTCAAGCATCAAGGTTGCTTAATGGAGAAATTTGGGGGGAGTAGAAGAGGCCTTACAAGTTCTGCTGATAAGTTAAATACTATATACACATAAGACCAAATCCAAAAGAAGGTTCTGCCCTAGACCATAGGTGAAAGTAGTAGGCACTAGTGTGACATCTGGCCTCAGCAATAGAGAGCACTGTCCCTGGTTAGCAATATCCTCCATGGCTCAGAAGTTAGAGATATGCTAAGTATGATACATACTTATTGTGTTTGGGGCATCAGAACTGACTCACTCAGGAAGTTAGGCAATCTGGTTTGGTTTGCTTTGCTTTAGTATGAGATTGAGGAAGATATATTTTTCAATTTATATAACCAATTTAGCAGGTATTCATTCTATGTAAAAACCAACACAAAATGGGCACTATATCCCAGAATGAACTCAAGGCAGGACCACAGAGCCTACTCATTGCGGAGTTCATGCATTTTAAAGCCTTTAATCACAGCAATTTTTCTATCCTAACCTGCTCCTTTGGTGAGATCTAGCCAGTAGTTGTGAAATTACTGCCCACACCTGCCAGCGATTTTTGGTGCAGCACAGCCCTCACAGGCAGGTTCTCACTCTGATGTCTGAGTTCAGGGCCTCTAATTTTCCTTCCTGTTGGAAGCCCTTCTTCTCTTTTCCTACAATACTCCCAGGGAAGATGGAGTTTGTAGGCAAAGAGAGCAATTTTTTTTCTTCGTTTTATTCTTCCTGTAAATGCAAACAAGCCACAAGCCCTACAAGAACTTTCATATTTGCAAACACCCCAGGGTGTTGTGCAAAAATCAATCTAACCAAAAACCATAAAATACAAATTCACCTGATACAAGCACAGGATGACTGTGGAGATTTCTCCCCATACCTCCACATTACACAGTGTCCATACAAATGATCCTGGAAACTGCACCAATTACCAGAGCTACTGGATAAATCTCAAGGTCAAGGAAATTTGCAAGGAAAAGAAAGCAAATGAAATTCATCTTTAAAGAGGTGCTGTTGCATAGGAGAGGCGGGGCTGGAGCAGGTTCAAACAAAAACAGATGATTTGGGCAAGAAATTTTCCACCTTCTTCTTGTGATTTTGCAGCTATCTGAGAATCGCAGCCCCCACCATCCATCCCCAGAGGTCTTTCCTAATCTGAAGTCCATGCAATGTGCTTCTGTTATTGTGCATGAAATGAGGATTGTGTTGAGGGGTGGCAGACTGGCAGGGCAGAGTAGCTGAATATTTATATATATTATACATATATATGATGTTTACTTGTTCCTAATTATTAAAAAAAATCTTAATATAGAAACTTGAAAAAACATAGGAAACAAAAGAAAATTAAAGTTACTCCTAGACCCTTTCCAATCAGCACTGACCATTGCTTGTTTGTATATCCACGTTTAGAGTCTCGAAAGGCCTGCAGCAGAATCTCCTGGGGCAAACAGGGCAAGAAGCCTCCTGGGCTACTCCCACATCTGCAGAATCCAGATTTCTAAGGGTAGGTCTCCAGTACCTACAATTGTTTTTTAAAGACACTTTTCTTTTAAGGAATTCTCTAAACTATAAACCTTCTGAATGTGGATATTTGGATTTCTTTTTTTTTTTTTTTTTTGAGACAGAGTTTCACTGTGTCACCCTCTGTAGAGTGCTGTGGTGTCACAGCTCACAGCAATCTCCAACTCTTGGGCTTAAGCAATTCTCTTGCCTCAGCCTCCCAAGTAGCTGGGACTACAGGCACCTGCCACAACTCCCGGTTATTTTTTGGTTGTAGTTATCATTGTTGTTTGGCAGGCCCGAAGTTGGGTTCGAACCCACCAGCTCTGGTGTATGTGGCTGGCACCTTATTTGCTGAGCTACAAGCGTCAAGCTGGATATTTGTATTTCTTTTGTTCACGATGGTATCCCAGAGCCTAGCACATAGGGGACATACACATATATATTGCACATATGTATTTTGCTTTTAACATGTCCTCATAGTTTTCACTTAATAACAGGCAAGGCACTTGTTTTACATGTTTTACAAGTCTTAAGAGTTACATATTTCACTGTTTTACAAGTTTTACAATCATTATCTTACATATGACAAACCCATAAAGTAATTATTATCTATAACCCCTATTTTCAGATGAAAAGTCTTAGAGAACGAACACATTGACATAATTTGTCCAACGTCATACAGCTAGGAAGTGGTAGGAATATAACTCCATTGTCTTCATGTGTCTCAAATCTTCTCAGGTTTTTGATATTGCTTTACAGTATTCCACTGTTCAAATTCACCAGAAATTATTTAAGAAAATCTTGGATGTTTCTTTCAAATTTTATAATTCTGTATAAAAAAATGCTAACTAAATTTTCCCATATCCAGATTTATATTTCCTTTGAACCATTTCCTGAAAATGGAATTGCTAGATCAAAAGATATGGACATTTTTAGGGTCTTTGATTCAGGACTCTAAAATATTTTACTCCTAAAATATTTTAAGACAGACATCCTCCAGCAGCATAAATGTGCTTATTTCCCCTTTAGGAAATATAGAAACTTTGAATATCATTTAAAATATTTATTTATGACTGCCATATTTAGGGGAGTGTTTTGGTTCTATTTTAACATGAGGCACTTCTCACAGGACAGTATCGTGGCAGTACAGTTGGAGAAAAGAATTAGACAAAGAGACAGAACTGAGTTCTTCCTCTTCCCTCCTGGAAACACCTTAGATACCCCTCCTCAACACTGACTGCAGTTTTTTTGTATTTTTGTTTCGTTTTGCTTCTATGCCTTTACTTATGTTTCACCTCCAGCTGGAAGAATGTTTTTATTCCTGTGCATACTTCATAAATCCACTTCCTCATAGTTGCACTTCTTGGTAATAATAATCTTCAGAAGATTCACAAAAGGTCTGTTAAGAGCCAACAGAAGCCTTATCCACATAGTACTCTGATAAAGCATAGAAGTTCAGTCAAGCTGAATAACTTGCCCAAGATGACACAGGATGTAAAGAGGCAGATCTGGATTCACAGAGCTGGAGCTCTTAACCACCACCCAACACTGCTCCTCGGTCAGCAAAACTTGACCCCTTTTGAGAGAAAATCTAAGCTGTGAATCAACCGTTCCTGAGGGCTAACTGACCCAGCAACCCTATAGCCAAAAAAAGAAATTACTTTTCCCTATGCAGAGGAGAGGAAACAAGTTTGTACCCTTTGCCCAAGCATTTAAAATGGAACAATCACCTTCCACCCCACCCTACTGGAATCACTGGTTTCAAACCCTTTGCCTCTGGTATAACTGAAATCGTTGTTATCCAGAGTGTCTCTAAATGAGCTCCCAATTTGCTAAGGCCCAGATCAGCCAGGGCCCTGGGGACAGCTGCTTCCTTGATCAGCTCTCCCTGGCTCATATTGACACCAGAAAATTAGATGTTAAAAGTGAAACCAGATAGAGGTGGAATTTAATTATATAGAGCAAAGGCATAGTGTACAAAGAAGGCAAAAGAGAACAGTCAAGTTGGTGTTAGGCATTTGCCTGGGTTGGCAATTCCATGCCCTCTGCAGCATCTCCAGTATCCACTGATGTGCATGAGAGTTTTGTGGGACCAGGAGTGTGTCCATTTCACTCACCACTCTCATACCTGGTAGGACAGTGTGTTAGTCCATTTTGTGTTGCTATAAAAGGAAATACCTAAGGTCAGGTAATTTACAAAGAAAAGAGTTTTATTCGGCTCATGGTTTCACAAACTGTATAAGAAGTATGGCACCAGCATTTGCTTCTGGTCCGGAGTGTTCCAAGGAGCTTCCAGTCAAGGCAGAAGGGGAAGGAGGAGCAGGCATGTCACATGAGATTGATGAGGTGGTGCCAGACTCCTTTAAACAACCAGCTCTAGTGTGAACTAATGAAGGGAGAACTCACTCTCTTGGGGAGGGCACCAAGCCATCCATGAGGAACCTGTCCCCCATGACCCAAACATCTCCCACCAGCCCCACCTCCAACACTGGGGATCAGATTTCAATGTGAGATTTGGAGGGGCCAAACATCCCAACCTTATCAGGCAGATTTTGGTTGCAAACAACTGACACAAAAGTTGTCTTGCTCTTCCTGGATCAGCCTCATTTTGGCACTTTCCACTTCAGATTTCTAAGCTCCAACCATCAGCCCCCTATTTGAGGCAGGAAAACAGGAAAGAGGACAGTACCATGCAGGTCTGCTCCCCAGACCCCCTTGTATGTCTGCACTTTTTATCAGAAATACCCACCTTTCTCTCGCATCTCATACAGTTTAGGATCATGTGTCCACCAGATGGGGAAGAAAGGAAGGGGGTCTGAGAAATTCTTGCCCCAAACAAAACTGATATTCTATGAAAAAGAAAGAAAGAAAGTTCAGCAAATAACAGTTTCAGGCGCAATGGTATACTCAGCATACCACAGAAGGCTTGATGCATAACAAGTGCTCAAGAAAAGCATATCTGATGAGTCAACAAACAACTTTGTTCTGCAAGGATGGAGGGAGGGGCATGGATTGGGGAGCACAGGAGGGTGGAAAGAACAAGGTGGCATCTGCTTCCCATCTGTTCTTAGAATGGCTTTGAACTCCCATGGTTGAAGAACTAATGGCCAGAAATTGATTCGACCCATAGGATAATATTTAGAAATAAACATATCCTACATCAAGCTCTCCGGTCATGCAATAGGACCCTAAACCAAGAGCATCCTAGTGAATGTTCTAGATAAGGGGTGATGGTCAGAAGCTTGTGGCTCTGCTTTCAAGAGCCCAGTACCAATGAGGCATAGGGCTAGGGACTTTTCTCAGTGCCACAAAACCCAGCAATGCTCTGCCCAAGAGAAATTGGAAGCTTTTGGAGCCTCCAGGTAAAGTTCCTAGAAGGCCAGAAGCGTCCTTGTAGTGGGCATCAACAAGGCTTCAGCAAGTGGCTTGCCAGACAGTAGACTCAATGGAGAGAGGAGACAAGAGGAGGGAAGGGCCATATGGAAGCCGCAGCTGTATACTGGCCATGGGTGCCCCTCAAACAAGCCATGGAAATCCAGGCAAAACTTTGAGGGGCCAAATGCTATCAATCAAGCATGTAGGGCTTGTGCCAACATAATTTGTATTTCACAGGCTTGTGACATTTGGGTTGCAAGTGGACAAGACAAAGTTGGCTACGGTTTTCCCACACAGAGGAATGCTACCCTAACTAGATTCTCAGAACAGGTGACATGGCTGGTGAGTTGCCTGCCCAAGAAAAGAGAGCTAAAATTCTGTGTCAGGATTTGAGGAGTGTGCAGCTGGAATCAGGAGAACTATGGTAGACAAGACTTTCCCTCCCCCCAAGCTGTGCTTGGGACAAGGTGCATTATTCCCTTGCTGTGTTCAAAGGTCCATAGCGATCACCTTACAGGCTCTAAAATCTTTTTAACATGGTGTTCTACTTAGCTAGGACATACACAAACAAGAAAGGAGTTAAAATCAGAGCAGCTAAGTATATGAGTAAAGCCATGGCCTAACCAAGAGGTAGAGGCACATTCCCTGGGTGAAGGGCTTAACCACAACTTGAACTTTACCTAAGAAATGCAAACAATGTAACCTAATCATTTGTACCCTCATAATAATCTGAGATTTAAAAAAAAAAAAAAATAGAACAGGCAGAGTGATGTAGCAGAGAATTCAGGTTCTGGACTCAGACCTGGACTCAGGACCACTATCTGTCATTTACTAAGATCTTAGGTTTTTAAGCCCAAGATGTGTTTTCCTCATCTATAAAATGGAAATAGTAATAACAATCTCATGAAGAAGTTTTCAGAATTTAATAATAGGTCTATGTTGCCTAATAAAATGCCAGGCACAGACTATGTACTTCATAGATGCCACTTCAGACAAAATAAAAAGATGAATCATCATGCAATTATCTGCCAGTACAATTTCAGGAATCTCAACATTCTGTTTTGATTTCCAAATGTTTGTTCCAGAAGAGTTATGCATTTTCTGACTGCCAGCCTCATGATTGAGGAGGAAGCCAGCACCATCAGACCTTCCTGAACACTGATGACTGACTATGTGTTCTATCCTAGGGCATTGCTGTGGTTAGCCTTAGATTCAGGGAGGTATGTGGAGGCCTTCTACTCTGGAAGGGCCCAAACTTGTTCCTCTCACAGACTTGTCTTGTTGGATAGTCAGATAAAAGATTTTTCTCACTCACATTCAAAAATTTATTCATTAATAGGGTGCAATTCACATTATATCCCACTAATTACACTAGGAAGGCAATAAAAATTAATAAGGAACTACAGTTTAATTGTTCCATAATGACAGGGAGTACCAAAGTGCTCTCTTGAGTAATAAAATTAACATTTAAACTAGTTCAGTCAAAGAACCTTCTCTTAAATATAACTCTGCACCATTAGCATGGCTTATTTAATTATTTTGCTCTTTGGGCACCTCTAAAATACCATGAATTTAACTTTGAGAATCTATACAGGTTCCAAGACAGCAACTGCAGGGCCTGCAGTCTTTCAGGTGGACTATGCATGGCCCCAGGAGCCTGCCTTCCACCCCACACACATGTACACAAACACAATAAAATTAAATTGTCACACATTTAATTAAGCAAGGGTAGAGAAGCTTCTCAAAAGCCAATACATCTCCCAAAAGGAGGATGGAGGTGGGGCAGCTGCCAAAATACTGTTCGGAGTAGAGTCCTACAAGATTCCAGAAGAGACATTTTTGCTATGGTGCCATTCTTTCTTTCACATTTGAACTCATATTGCTATTCCAGGGTCCTCTCTGTACTTTTGTTTAAGGGAATGTAGTGGTCTTAGAATATATCTGTAAAAGGTAGAGTCTAATTTCCTTTTGCTTGAATACGGGGAGGATTTTTTGGTTCCCTTTTAACAAATAATACATGATAAAAGGGATGCTGTGTGACTTCTAGAAGAATATAGCTTTCATCTGGTCCTCCTTCTTAAGATGCTTGGAATCCAGCCACCATGTTGAGAGGAAACTCAAACACATGGAAAAGCCACACTTATGTGTTCTGGCCAATGGACTCAGTTGGTCCTCAGCCAACAACAGCATCATCAGCCAGATTCATAAGTGAATGAACTTTTAGATGACTCCAGCCTCCAAGCCATCCTTCCTAAGGCCCCAGGCACTATGGAACAGAGACAAGTTCTGCCCCATGCTCTGAATTCCTGATCATAGAAAACATGAGCGATATTAAATGATCATTTTAATCTACTAAATTTTGGAATAAGCTGTTACACAGCATTCAATGACTAATGCAGGATTGTGTACCTTTCAATGGTACACAATGAAAGACATTGGGCCTCCTGATTCTTGAACGAAGACCTTAAGGCCAGCAAGGCCTCATTCTTTCAGGACAAAGGGGAATCAGCTGTGCCTGTGTGCTGTGCCAGCCACCAGCCTGCTAATGTCCCCATCATGCTATATATTCCAACAGGAGTTCTTTAGTCCTGAGCAATTTTAAGGTTGAAAGACTTTCCTATAATTCACATGTAGGACTCAGTACAGTTTATTAACCTGGGATGTTTGCGTTCCCTAAAGAGATAAGGATTGGCATTGATAATCCCTTGAAAGTGGACTTTCAGAGACTCCCATCATGTTATGGTTCATTTCACACATGCTTAGGAAAGAGAAAAAGCCAACCAAGAGGAAACAGCTATGCTCTGGGAATGGTCATGCCTTATTCCCCATGCTCAGCCCAGCCACACCTGCATCCACTGTCTGCTCATTCCCCCTAGCCAGATCAGCTTCTTCTCAGCCATTCATTTATTCATTCATTCATTCATGGTGTATTTATTAATTGTTTACTGTATAAAGGGTGATGGATATTTCATTAATCAAGCAAATAAATAATTGCACCATCCTAAGACCTAGAGGGTGAGATGCAGGGTTCTCTGGGGAACTGGAGACTGTGACCTGAAAAATTAAAAAATTAGCATGGTTAACAATGTGTGTGGGACATAGGAGAGCATCTCAAACAAAAGGACAGCACATACAAAGACTACACGATAGGAAGACAATCGGGAGCATCTGGAAAGAAAGATCAGCCAGGACACTGAGAGCTCAGAGAGCAAGAGAAAGAAAGAGAAAGGGAGCCATAGAAGAGGCAGAGGAGGGAAGCAGCCACTGGATCATGTGGCCACATAAAAAGATTGTGACTATATTCAAAGAACACACAGCTACAGAAGCATTTAAAGCAGGAGCTTGACAAGGTCAAATCTCTTCCATTAAATCATTTCAGTTCCCTAACCACATCATTTCCATTTGTAAGTATATAATCCAGATCACATTAAATTACAGAGAGTTGCTTAGATATCTTTCTCTTCCACTGGACTGATGGCTTCATGAGAGAAGGAACCATATTGTAACTCCATCTGGCTTCCCACTGCTCTTGTGACCAAGAACAAACTCCTTTGCAGCCTGCAAGTCCCTGCACCATCAATCCCTTGCTTAGCTCTCCAGGATGATCTCAAGTCACCTCGTTTGTCCTCTGGTCACTCACCATGGGCCAGTCACACTGGCAGACACATCTCTTCCTCAGGGGCGCTTCCAAGACACCATGAATTAGAATGAGGCCCCTGATAAAAATTCTAAGAGCTTCCTCCATTAGAGCACCTACCAGTATACATTTGACTGCTTACATATATTATTGATTTAATATTTGTCTCCCTCCTATGCTGTCATTTTCATGAAGACAGAGAACTTGTCTGTCTTCATCATCATACCCCTAGGACCTGGCATTGTGACACACAGAACTGACATTCCACAAAGAGTTGCTGAAGGACAGAGTGAATGGGTGAGAATGTGTGAATTGCTAAATGAATGTAAATTAACGCATGGCCTCAGCAGCCACCGGATCAGCTCAACAGCTGAAGTTAGACACCTCTTACTGATAACCCTTCAGTACTTGTAATGACATAACTCTTTGCTGGTCTCACTGACACACTACTGGAATAAATCAATGTTGGTAAAGGCTTTATGGCTTAAATGGAAAGTGGAGACAGGTAGAGGGGAGAAGGCATTTCTGGCAATCTCTGAGTAGTTATTATCATAATCCTTCCAAGCAAGAGGAGGAAAACTGGCAAACACCCATGCTTGGTTAATGACTCTGGGTAAACACCGATGTGCACAGGACTTCATCAGCATTCAGAAGCTCCCCAAGTCCAAGTCCAGGGCATTTCAATGTATTTCATGAGAACCAATGAAGTCAAACATAGTCCTCTAGGTCAGTGTTTCTCCAACAACCTCTGATCAAGGGTCAAGTTTTATTTTTATTTTCAACCCATTATAGATAAATACTTTGTAAAATGTAGAAATTAATATATGCTTAGATGTAGCAGCAATTTCAACTAGCTGTAAGTGTTTCTAAATGCTTACTTCTCACTTCTGTACTAATTTCCTCATGTAACAAATATTTTGTAGACCATTTGCAGACCACACTTTGAGTAGCACTGCTCCAGATCAGTATGTGCACTCCTGCTGCATCAATCCTCAGCCAGGACAGACATTGCTAATCCACTGTCACACAGTTCCCCATCAATACCATGTCTGGCCTTTAAATCTTTCTCATCCCAGTGTTCAAGATAGCCACTACCATACAATCAGGGGTGCCACACAAAATAAACATTATTTACCATCCCTGCTCTACATTGGCCATTTGTCATATTCATACTCATAAGGAAATGTCTGTCTGTATTTTTGTTTCTGGCCTAATGAAAAGTTCACAGAGAAAGGCTACCTCAACAAAGGGAAATCTAATAGCAATCTTCTGCAGCTTTAAATGTCTTTAAATCAGATATAGTAAGAGAAGATGTGGCAATCTGTACTTTATACAGAAACTTCTGGTGTACAGCTTCAAAAGGAAGCTTCTGGTGTACAGATCGTATAAGGGAACATGCGATCACTAGTCCTTTATTGCTTTACTCTTTTTCCTCCAAATTCTCCATTCCTGTGGCCTGCCTGCTTTTATTTCAAGTTATCACAAGAGCTTGTTCACAGTGGATTGTTTTCACTTCTCATACCCTCTCTGTCAAAACAGTGAGGGCTTCCATTCATCCTACACTCAGTCTTCTCCTGAGCAAGATTAAAACCCCTCAGCCCTTCCCTGGGATCCATCAAGCTGGGATGCAACCTCCAGTCATGGCCATGCAGGGTCATGGAGAAAAATCCACAAGAAGAAGGGAACTGACCTGTTGTCCTTGCATCTGAGATATAGATAAAGACAAATCTGGATCCAAAACACATCTGGTCCTACACATTTCAAATAAGGCCTGCTTAACCTGTATCTCAGGAAACTAGAGGCAAACATTAAAGTAGAAGAGGTGGGGTAAGAATGAATAATTCAATCTGCCTCTTCACAAAGACTTTTTTTGTGTGCGTGAAAAGTACATTTATTTCATGTTAATGTGAGGGTACAAACAACCAGGTCAAAATATTTGATTTTGTTAAGTGGAGTCCCTCCTGTGGTTATGTCCCACACATAAAAGGTGTTCCAAACACCCCCACTCCATGCCCATACAGTGAGAGCACACCAACCCCCTCCCCTTCTTCTTCCCTTATTATCCCTCATCTGAATTTGAACTGAAATGAGTTTTTCTCCTATGTGGGCGTGTATTAGATTGTCTACTGGCTTCATATTAGTATTGAGTACATTGGATAAATGCTTTCCCATTCTTGTGATACTTTACTAAGAAGAACGTGTTTCAGATTCATCCAGGATATACTTGCTTCATATTAGTATTGAATATATTGGATAATTGCTTTTCCATTCTTGTAATACTTTACTAAGAAGAATGTATTTCAGATTCATCCAAGATATACTGGCTTCATATTAGTATTGAGTACATTGGATAATTGCTTTTCCATTCTTCTGATACTTTACTAAGAAGAATGTGTTTCAGATTCATTCAGGATATTACAAAAGATGTGAAGTTACCATCTTTTTATGGCTGAATAGTATTCCATGGTATGCATGTACCATAATATGCTCATCCATTTCTGAATCAATGGCTATGTATGTTGTGTCCACGTCCTGGTGACTGTAATTGAGCTGTGATAAACAATTTACCGTAAATGTCCTTATGATAAAATGATTTTTTTTCTTCTGGGTACATGCCTAGTAGTGGGAATGCAGGAATTTTAGATCTTTGAGGATTCTCTACACTTCCCTCCAAAGAGGCTGCACTAGTTTGCATTCCCACCAACAATTTAAAAGTGTCACACTCTCTCCACATCCATGCCAACATATCAAGCCTTTGTCCAATTTATAATATGCAAATATCTTTTCCCATTCTGAAGGTTATCTATTGCTTTGGTTGTTGTCTCCTCAGCTGTACAAAAGCCTTTCAGTTTAATTAAGTCCCATTTATTTATTTTTGTTGTCATTTCAATTGCCACAGAAAATTTCATAAAATCTTTTCCCAGGCCAATATAGTCAAGTGTTTTTCCCACATTTTCTTCAAGGATTTTTATTGTTTCATGCCTCAGATTTAAATCTTTTATCCATCTTGAATCAATTTTTATAAGTGGTGAAAGGTGTGGGTCCAATTTCAGTGTTTTACCTGTGGTCATCCAGTTCTCCCAGCACCATTTATAGAATAGGGATTCCTTCCCCCAGTATGTACTCATGTTTCGTTTATCAAAGATCAGGTGGCTAGGGGCCAGAGGCAAGATGGCTGGCTGGAGCCAGCTTTCCACAGAGACTCCCATCCAGAAGGAGAGTTACAGGACAGAAGTTTAGCAAGTACGCTGATGGTTTGGAGCTGAGCCAAGAGATAAGGTTGAAGAATGCACATCAACACTGCTGAGGTGAGCTGTGACCCCAAGGATACAAACAATTCTGAACTCCCAGCACTCCCCTCCACTCTCACCCCAAAGTCTAGAAGCCTGTCCCCCATGGAGTCCAGATTCTTGGGTATTTTCTTGAGAGCTGTTGACAGGGCATGACTGCTGCTGGTCAGTGCTGATCCTGTGGCATGGGAGTAAGGAGAGGATGGTCAGTAGAGAGGGAACCATACAGGATTGGCAGTGCCCCAAGGCACAGAGCAGCAGCTGTGGCAGGAACAATAGGGCTCAGACCCCTGGGGATATTCCAGACCCCTGTCTCTCTGAACAACCAGAGGAGACCAGGCATCTTCTCTGGTGGCAGCCACTGACAGAACAGATCTTGGACAGAAATGCACGCCCCTTGAGCAAAGGGTATGCCTGAGGCAGTACCAGCCTTGGCAAAGCTCTAGGGAAAAAGCCAAATGGTGTAAAATAATCATGGGTGGAATCAGCACAAAAACTTCGGTAACATGAATAACCAGAGTAGATCAACTCCCTCAAGGAACAATATGGCAGACACAACAAAGATGCCATTCATAAACAAATGGCTGAGATGTCAGAAATTGAATTCAGAATTTGGATTGCAAATAAGATTAATAGAATAGAGGTAAAGTTGAAATTAGAAATACCAGGAGCATTTCAAAAGTTATCTCAAGAATTCAACGAATTCAGGGCAGAGCCTGTGGCTCAAAGGAGTAGGGTGCCAGCCCCATATCCCAGAGGTGGTGGGTTCAAACCCAGCCCTGGCCATAAAAAAAAAAAATCCTAAAGAATTCAATGAATTCAAAGACAAAATCACCAAAGATTTTGACACATTGAGACAAGAATTTACAGCCCTCAAAGATCTGAGAAATACAGTAGAATCCCTCAGTAACTGAATGGAACAGAAAGAAGAAAGGATTTCTGACATTGAAGACAAAGCTTTTGAATACTCCCAAACAGTCAAAGAGGAAGTGAAGTGGAGAGCAAAAATGGATCCTTCTCTCAGAGAGCTCTGGGATAATTGGAAGAAAACTAATATTCACCTTATAGAAATCCCTGAAGGCGATGAAGTTCCTTCACAACAGAGGCACAGAGGCTCTTCTTCATGAGATTATGAAAGAGAACTTTCCAGACATGACAGGAGATTCTGAAATTCAGATAGCAGACAGTTTCAGAACCCCAGCATGACTCAACCTGAATAAGACACCCCCCAGGTACATCATAATTAACTTCACTAAAGTTAATGTGAAGGAGAAAATTCGGACAGCATCCAGATGGAAGAAAACCATAACCTACAAGGGGAAGAATATTAGAATGACTGCACATCTCTTTGCTGAAACCTTTCAAGCCAGAAGAGGGTGGTCATCGACTTTTAATCTATTCAAACAAAATAAGTTTCAACCCAGGATCCTGTATCCAGCTAAACTGAGTTTTATTTGTGATGGAGAAATTAAATACTTTAATGACATTCACATGTTGAAGAAATTTGCCATAACTGAACCAGCTCTCCAGGATGTTTTTAGACCTATCCTCCATAATGACCAGTGCAATCCTCTACCACAAAAGTAAACTCACTCAGAAACTTTTGATCAAACTCCAACTTCCACAGTGGTGAAAGGATTAAAAATGTCCACAGGACTTTTGAAAAACTTGACACCCAAAATTCTACCAGGCTTATCAATATTCTCAATTAATGTGAATGACTTAAATTGTCCTCTAAAGAGGCACAGGTTGCTGACTGGATATAAAAACTCAGGCCAGATATCTTCTGCATACAAGAATCTTATCTTACCTTAAACAATAAATATAGACTCAGGGTGAAGGGATGGTCATCTATATTCCAGGCAAATGGAAATCAGAAAAAAGCAGGTGTTGCAATTCTATTTGCAGATACAATAGGCTTTAAACCAACAAAAGTAAGGAAGGATAAGAATGGTCACTTCATATTTATTAAGGGTAATATTCAGTATGATGAGATTTCAATTTAATTATTTATGCACCCAACCAGAATGAGCTTCAATTTATAAGACAGATTCTAAGAGACATGAGCAACTTGATTTCCTCCAGCTCCATTATACTCAGAGATTTTAACACTCCCTTGGCAGTATTGGATAGATCCTCCAATAAGAAGCTAAGGAAAGAAATTTTACATTTAAACATAATCATTTGATTTCTGAGACAAGATGGCGGACTGAAGCCAGCTTTCCACAGAGGCTCTCATCCAGAAGGAGAATTAAGGGATGAAAATTTATCAAGAAACCTGGTGGATTTGAGCTGCACCAAGAGAGATGGTTGAAGAACGCACATCAACCCCGCTTAGGTGAGCTGCAACCACAAGGACACAAACAAAAGGTACAAAATCCATCACCAAGCAGACAGGAGTCCCTCCTGCCCCACGAGACTGGCTCAAGAGCCCCACGAACAAACAAACAAACGAGCAGAAATCAAAATCCCTCCCACTACACACCACGGGAGAGACCTTCTAAAAACTGGACCTACCTCCCCTACTAGGGTGCCATGGCATCCTCCTGCCAGGCATGAAACTGTATAAAACTGTAAATATCCTTTACCTGCAACCCTGAACTCCCAGCACCCAACTCCACTCACACTGAGGTCTGGAGGCCTGTCCCCCAGGAGTTCGGATTTTTGGGTGATTTCTCGAGGGGTGTAGACAGTGCCCAAGCTGCAGCTGGTCAGCACTGACCAGAGGGCACAGGAGCAAGGAGAGGGCAGTCGGCTGAGGGGGAGCCATGCCAGGGTGGCACTTCCCCGAAGTATGTTACAACAGCCCTCCTTGGGCAGTAATGCAGCCAGGCATAAAACTGAGTGAAACTGTGAATCTTCCCCACTCGCAACGCTGAGCTCCCAGTGCTCACCTCCACTCTCGCTCTGGGGTCTGGGACCCTGTCCCTCAGGAGTCCGGATTCTTGGGTGATCTCTCGTGGGGTGTGGACAGTGCCTGAGCTGCGCTGACTCTGGGGTGCGGGAGCAAGGAGAGGTCAGCTGGAAGAGAACTGCTCCAGACTGGTGGGTCCCTGGGATGCGGAGGGGCGGCTGTCTTCTGGCAATGGTGTGGTGAGGCATAGGACAGTGTGGAACTGTGTGTGTTCGCTACCTACAGCTCTGGGCTCCCGGCACTCTCCTTCGCCCTCACTCTGGGATCTGGAGGTCTATCCCCCAGGAGTCGGATTTTTGGGTGATCACTCGAGGGGTGTGGACAGAGCATAAACTGCGGCAGGTCAGTGCTGATTCTGGGGCGTGGGAGCAAGGAGAGAGGGGTTGGCTGGGTGCGAGCCACACCAGAGCCATGTTCCCGGAGGCGCATCAACACCCATTCTTTATTAATAGCAAAATGCCTCACTCATGAATATTCTGAAGCCACACCCCCTGTGTCCCTGGGCAACCAGAGGAGGCCACCTGTGAGTAAAGGATTTGCCTGAGACTACTCACAAACCCGGGAAGCTTCCAGGGCAGGACTGACTCAGAGAGGTAACCGAATACAAACATCCAGCAGCAAAGAGGTTGGAACTCAGAACACCTTATCTTCTGCAGGAGATTTAGCAGGAACAGAGATAGAATCCCACATAGTTGTTCTGTTCTGTTCTGTTCTGTTCTGCTCTGTTCTGTCAGTAGCATCAGTCAAGGGTGGGGCTGAGCCTGAGTGAATGCCCCTGACCTTCATCAAGTGCTCTGACATCAAGGATGTCAGGCCTCACCTCCTCCTGCTAGATAGCGGCAGAGTGCAGAGGCCTGGCAGATTTCCTTGTGATTCAGGCAGGTGCAAACACCTGGAGTATCAGGTCAGCCATTTGCAGTGATGTCAGTGACTGGGTCAGCCATTTGCAGTGATGTCAGTGACTGGGTCCGACAAAGGGGCAAGGTAGGGAAGGAGGCATCAAACTTCCCAGACTGATCTATTTGCTAGGTGGCTCCTCCTGACTCCACGCAGCACTGGAGCAAGCCATATCAGAGTAGTCACAAGACCCCTGTGACCCGGCTCCCAGAGACCTCTTGAACTCTCCCACCCGAGAGAGGTGCTGACTGAGACAATCGATTTGGACCTTTTCAACTGAACCAATAGACTGAGGACTTCTCAGGTGGTGCCCTGGGTGTGCAGTTGTAGGAAGGTTTGATTTTCCTTTTCTAATTGGTGCCAGAGGTGGGCAAGGTGACTTAATTGCTGGTTTTTTTCCACAGCTGAGACTTCAACCCATAGTAAATGTTTCACTAGGGTTGAACAGAAACCAGCTAAAAACAAGACAGAACCACTTAGCCCCACCACACAAGACAGGGCCCCAGTTTCTCAGGCCACAACACTGTACAGGCCCTCGACAAAACCCCAGGGGAAAAACCAAAGGGAGTAAAACAACCATAGGGTGGAACAACAGAAAAACTCTGGTAACATGAATAACAAGACTAGATCAAGCCCCCCCCCCAAAGGAAAGATATGGTAGATGTAATTGAAGATCCCATTCATAAACAACTGGCTGAGATGTCAAAAATCGAATTCAGAATTTGGATGGCAGACAAGATTAACAAAGTGGAATTAGGAATTCGAGGAGAAATTCAAAAGTTGTCTCAAGAATTTAACGAATTTAAAGACAAAATCACCAAAGACTTAGACAAACTGATGCAAGAATTTGCAGCCCTCAAAGATATGAAAAGTACAGTAGAATCCCTCAACAGCAGAATGGAGCAAGCAGAAGAAAGGACTTCTGACATCGAAGATAAAGCTTTTGAACACTCCCAAACTTTCAAAGAGGAAGAGAAATGGAGATCAAAAACGGATCATTCTCTCAGAGAACTCTGGGATAAATCGAAGAAGGTCAATATATGAATAATTGGAATTCCGGAAACCTATGAATTGGCCTCGCTGGGCACAGAGGCCCTTCGGCATGAAATTCAGAAAGAATTTTCCAGACATACCTACAGATTCTGAAATTCAGATAGCAGACAGCTTTAGAAACCCAGCACGACTCAACCCCAACAAGACATCCACCAGGCATATCATAATTAACTTCACTAAAGTTAATATGAAGAAGAAAATTCTCAAAGCTGCCAGGGGAAAGAAGGCCATTACGTACAAAGGGAAGAATTTAGAATGACTGCAAATCTCTCTGCTGAAACTTTTCAAGGTAGAAGAGGTTGGTCATCAAATTTTAATCTCCTAAAGTAAAATGACTTTCAAGCCAGGATCTTGTATCCAGCTAAACTGAGTTTCAATTATGATGGAGAAATTAAATACTTTAATGACATTCATGTGTTGAGGAAATTTGCCATAACCAAACGAGCTCCTCAGGATATTCTCAGACCTATCCTCCATAATGACCAACCCAATCCTATACTACAAAAGTAAACTCACTCAGAAACTTTGGATCAAACTCCAACTTCCACACTGGCGAAAGAATTAAAAATGCCCACTATACCTTTCAAAAAATCAATACCCAAAATTTCACCAGACTTATCAATATGTTCTACAGCAATGTGAACAGCCTAAACTGTCCTCTAAAGAGGCATACATTGGCTGACGGGAACAAGAACTCAGGCAAGATATTTGTTGCATACAAGAGTCACATCTTAACTTAAAAGACCAAGAGAGACTCAGGGTGAAAGGAGAATCATCCATATTTCAGGCAAATGGTAATCAGAAAAAAGCAGGTGACGCAATTTTATTTACAGATACAATAGGCTTTAAACCAACAAAAGTAAGGAAGGACAAGAATGGTCACTTCATATTTGTTAACAGTAATACTCCATAGGATGAGATCTCAATTATTAATATTTATGTACCCAACCAGAATGCACCTCAATTTATAAGAGAAACTGTACCTGACATGAGCAACTTGATTTCCTCCATCTGATAATAGTCGGAGATTTCAACACTCCTTTGGCAGTGTTGGATCGATCCTCCAATGAGAAGCTGAGCAAAGAAATTTTAGATTTAAATCTAACCATCCAATATCTGGATTTAGCAGACATCTACAGAACATTTCATCACAAGAAAACTGAATACACATACTTCCCATCAGACCACGGAACCTACTCCAAAATCAATCACATCTTAGGTCACAAGTCTAACCTCAATAAATTTAAAGGAATAGAAATTATTGCTTGCATATTCTTGGACCACAATGGAATAAAACTTGAGCTGAGTAACAACAGAAATCTCCATACTCATACAAAAACATGGAAGTTAAATAACCTCATGCTGAATGATAGCTGGGTCAGAGATGAGATTAAGAAAGAAATTGCCAATTTTTTGGAACAAAACAACAATGAAAACATGAACTATCAGAACCTCTGGGACAATGCAAAGGCAGTTCTAAGAGGGAAATTTATAGCACTGCAAGCCTTCCTCAACAGAACGGAAAGAGAGGAAGTTAACAACTTAATGGGACATCTCAAGCAACTGAAAAAGGAAGAACATTCTAACACTAAACCCAGTAAAAAAAAAGAAATAACCAAAATTAGAGCAGAATTAAATGAAATTGAAAACAAAAAAATAATACAACAGATAAATAAGTCAAAAAGCTGGGTTTTTGAAAAGGTCAATAAAATAGGTAAAACTTTGGCCAATCTAATCAGGAAAAACAGAATAAAATCTCTAATCTCATCAATCAGAAATGACAAAGACGAAATAATAACCGACTCCTCAGAAATCAAAAAAATCCTTAATGAATATTACAAGAAACTTTATTCTCAGAAATATGAAAATCTGAAGGAAATTCACCGATACTTGGAAGCTCGTCACCTTCCAAGACTTAGCCAGAATCAAGTGGAAATGTTGAACAGGCCCATATCAAGTTCGGAAATAGCATCAACTATACAAAACCTCCCTAAAAAGAAAACCCGGGACCAGATGGTTTCACGTCAGAATTCTACCAACCCTTTAAAGAGGAATTAGTACCTATATTACTCAACCTGTTCCAAAAGGTTGAAAAAGAAGGAAGACTACCCAACACGTTCTATGAAGCAAACATCACCCTGATCCCCAAACCAGGAAAAGACCCAACAAGAAAAGAAAATCATAGACCAATATCACTAATGAATATAGACGCAAAAATATTCAACAAGATCCTAACAAACAGAATCCAGCAACACATCAAACAAATCATACATCATGACCAAGTCGGTTTTATCCCAGGGTCTGAAGACTGGTTCAGTATACGTAAATCTATAAATGTAATCCAGCACATAAACAAATTAAAAAACAAAGACCATATGATTCTCTCAATCGATGCAGAAAAAGCTTTTGATAACATCCAACATCCATTCATGATCAGAACACTTAAGAAAATTGGTATAGAAGGGACATTTCTTAAACAGATAGAGACCATCCACAGCAAACCCACAGCCAATATCAGATTGAATGGAGTTAAATTGGAATCATTTCCACTCAGATCAGGAACCAGACAAGGCTGCCCATTGTCTCCATTGCTTTTCAACATTGTAATGGAAGTTTTAGCCACCGCAATTAGGGAAGAAAAGGCGATCAAGGGTATCCATATAGGGTCAGAAGAGATCAAACTTTCGCTCTTCGCAGATGATAAGATTGTGTATCTGGAAAACACTAGGGACTCTACTACAAAACTCTTAGAAGTGATTAAGGAATACAGCAGCATCTCAGGTTACAAAATCAACATTCATAAATTGGTAGCCTTTATATATACCAACAATAGTCAAGTTGAAAAAACAGTTAAGGACTCTATCCCATTCACAGTAGTGCCAAGGAAGATGAAATATTTGGAAATTTATCTAACAGAGGATGTGAAAGATCTCTATAAAGAGAACTATGAAACTCTAAGAAAAGAAATAGCTGAAAATATTAACAAATGGAAAAACATACCATGCTCATGGCTGGGAAGAATCAACATTGTTAAAATGTCCATACTACCCAAAGCAATACATAATATCAATTCAATCCCTATTAAAGCTCCACTGTCATACTTTGAAGATCTTGAAAAAGCAATACTGTGCTTTATATGGAATCAGAAAAAACCTCGAATAGCCAAGACATTACTCAAAAATAAAAACAAAGCAGGAGGAATTATGCTACCAGACCTCAGACTATACTACAAATCGATAGTGATAAAACAGCATGGTATTGGCACAAAAACAGAGAAGTAGATGTCTGGAACAGAATAGAGAACCAAGAGATGAACCCAGCTACTTACTGTCATTTAATCTTTGACAAGCCAATTAAAAACATTCAGTGGGGAAAAAATTCGCTATTTAACAAATGATGCTGGGTGAACTGGCTGGCAACCTGCAGAAGACTGAAACTGGACCCACACCATTCACCATTAACTAAGATAGACTCTCACTGGATCAAAGATTTAAATAAGACATGAAACTATAAAGATACTAGAGGAGAGTGCAGGGAAAATACTTGAAGAAATCGGTCTGGGCAAGTATTTTATGAGTAGGACCCCCCGGGCAATTGAAGCAGCTTCAAAAATACACTACTGGGACTTGATCAAACTAAAAAGCTTCTGCACAGCCAAGAACACAGTAAGTAAAGCAAGCAAATAGCCCACAGAATGGGAGAAGATATTTGCAGGTTATGTCTCTGACAAAGGTTTAATAACCAGAATCCACAGAGAACTCAAATGCATTAGCAAGAATAGAACAAGGGATCCCATCACAGTCTGGGCAAGGGACTTGAAGAGAAACTTCTCTGAAGAAGACAGACACGCGGCCTTCAGACATATGAAAAAATGCTCATCATCTTTAATCATCAGAGAAATGCAAATCAAACCTACTTTGAGATATCATCTAACTCCAGTGCGAGTAGCCTATATCACAAAATCCCAAAACCAGAGATGTTGGTGTGGATATGGAGAAAAGGGAACACTTTTGCACTGCTGGTGGGAATGCCAATTAATACATTCCTTTTGGAAAGAGATATGGAGAACACTTAGAGATTTAAAAATAGATCTGCCAATCAATCCTGTAATCCCTCTACTAGGCATATACCCAGAAGACCAAAAATCACATCATAACAAAGACATTTGTACCGGAATGTTCATTGCAGCCCAATTCATAATTGCTAAGTCATGGAAAAAGCCCAAGTGCCCATCGATCCATGAATGGATAAATAAATTGTGGTATATGTACACCATGGAATATTATGCAGCCTTAAAGAAAGATGGAGACTTTACCTCTTTCATGTTTACATGGATGGAGCTGGAACATAGTCTTCTTAGTAAAGTATCTCCAGAATGGAAGAAAAAGTACCCAATGTACTCAGCCCTACTATGAATCTAATTTAGGGTTTTCATATGAAAGCTATAACCCAGTTACAACCTAAGAATAGGGGAAAGGGGGAAAGGGAGAGGAGGGAGGGGGAGGTTGGTAGAGGAAAGGGGATTGGTGGGATTACACCAGTGGTGCATCTTACAAGGGTATATGTGAAACTTGGTAAACGGTCTGTGAAGCTACTGAATGATGCCCCATGAATATATCAATGTACACAGCTATGATTTAATTTAAAAAAAAAAGAAACTTAGTAAATTTGGAATGTAAATGTCTTAGCACAATAACTAAGAAAATGCCAGGAAGGCTATGTTAACCATTGTGATGAAAATATGTTAAATGGTCTATGATGCTAGTTTATGATGCCCCATGATCATATCTATGTACATAGCTATGATTTAATTAAAAAATAATAATAATAATAATAATAATAATAAAATAAACTTAATCATTCAACATTTGCATTTAACAAACATCTACAGAACATTTCATCCCAACAAAACTGAATACCCATTCTTCTCATCAGCCCACAAAACATACTCCTAAATTGATCACATCTTAGGTCACAAGTCTAACCTCAGCAAATTTAAAACAATAGAAATTATTCCTTGCATCTTCTTGGACATCATGGAAAAACAGTTGAACTCAGTATCAACAGGAATCTGCATACTCATACAAAAACATGGAAGCTAAATAACCTTATGCTGAATCATAGCTGGGTCAGAGACGAGATTAAGAAGGACATCACCAAATTTTTGGAACAAAATGATAATGAAGACACGAATTATCAGAACCTCTGGAACACCGCAAAGGCAGTCCTAAGAAGGAAATTTATAGCACTGCAAGGCTTCCTCAAGAAAACAGAAAGAGAGGAAGTTAACAACTTAATGGGAAATCTGAAGCAACAAGAAAAGAAAAAACATTCCAATCCCAAACCCAGCAGGAGAAAAGAAATAACCAAAAATAGAGCAGAATTAAATGAAATTAAAAACAAAAGAATTATACAACAGATCAATAAATCAAAAAATTGGTTTTTTGAAAAGATCAACAAAATAGATAAACCTTTGGATAACCTAACCAGGAAAAAAAGAGTAAAATCTCTAATTTCATCAGTCAGAAATGCTAAAGATGAAATAACAACAGAGTCCTCAGAAATTCAAAAATCCCTAATGAATATTACAAGAAACTTTATTCTCAAAAATATGAAAATCTGAAGGAAATTGACCAATACTTGGAAGCATGCCCCCATCCAAGACTTGGCCAGAATCAAATGGAAATGTTGAACAGGCCTATATCAAGTTCTGAAATAGCATCAACTATACAAAATCTCCCAAAAAAGAAAACCCTGGGACCAAATGGCTTCATGTCTGAACTCTACCAAACCTTTAAAGACGAACTAGTACCTATATTACTCAACCTGTTCCAAAAAATAGAAAAAGAAAGACTACCCAACACATTCTATGAAGCAAATATCATCTTAATCCCCAAACTAGGAAAAGATCCAAAAAGCTAATAGTGTTCTGCTGTGGGCTGCAGGGAGCCATTGTGAGAGAACTGTCCCAGCAAGCTCCGCCCTCAGGGTCACAGAAAAAGGATTGGACGGGAGCTAGTAACCTAGTGAATGAGCAGCCTAAAGGCAGGTACTCAGCTGCCTTACAGCCTTAATCCTCAGGGGCAGAGTGAGACCAGTTTTGGCACACTGGAGCCTCAGGCTGTTGTTCTGGGTAGAATGCCATTGAATTACAGCTCATAGCAACCTCAATCTCCTGGGTTTGGCGCTGCCCAGACCTTCATAAGAGCTGTGCTGTGACCCCTGACCCATGACACGTGTCCGCTGGGCCTCCGCATGCCCTGACCAGGAACTGCAGGAGCCGTGTAACCCTGTGTCCTACCTCCTGTACCCTCCATGCCGCCACATTGGCCTGTTCATCTGGCCATGGACTCTGGTAGCCACGTGACCTCTGGAGCCCTCCCTGCCTCTGCGCAGAGCCCTTCTCCTGGCCAGAGACTGCTGGAGATTTAGGCTGTCTGTGCCAAAGTCACTGGGTACCAGGCACCCCCAGAACCATGCTTCCACCCTATTGCTGGATCCGGGTGTGTCACACTCCAGAATTGCTTTCACAACCAGAAATACCTGGCTGGGGCAGCCCCAGAGGAACTATACAGGGTCACTCCCTACAAAGATCCAGCAACAATACAGTGATCCCACTGGGTATAATTTGGAGAGACACCTCCCCAACTCTGACGACAGCCAGAGGCAACAGTGAAAAACAATCATGAAGCAAAATCAACAGAAAAACTCTGGCAATATGAACAATCAGAATAGATCAACTCCCCCAAGGATCAATGGGGCAGACACAGGACAAGATCCCATGCACAAACAAATAGTTGAGATGTCAGAAATAGAATTCAGAATCTGGATAGCAAATAAGATCAAATTAGAATTCCAAGCAGTAACTCAAAAGATATCTCAAGGATTCAACGAATTCAAAGACCAAATGACCAAAGATTTTGACACATTGAGACAAGAAGTTGCATCCCTCAAAGATCTGAGAAACACAGTAGAATCCCTCAGTAACAGAATGGATCACGCAGAAGAAAGGATTTCTGACGTTGAAGACAAAGCTTTCGAATGCTCCAAAACTCAAAGAGGAAGAAAATGGAGGGCAAAAACAGATCACTCTCTGAGAGAGCTCTGGGATAATTCGAAGAAAACCAATATTTGTCTTATAAGGATCCCCAAAAGCAACAAAGTGGCTTCACAAGGCACAGTGTCACTTCTTCATGAGATTATGAAGAACTTTCCAGACTTGCCAAGAGATTCTGAAATTCAGACAGCAGACGTTTTCAGAACTCCAGCATGACTCAACCCAAATAAGACATCCCCCAGACACATCATAATCAATTTCACTAAAGTTAATATGAAGGAGAAAATTCTGAAAGCAGCCAGATGAAAGAAAACCATCACCTACAAGGAGAAGAACAAGAGAATAACTACACATCTCTCTGCTGAAACCTTTTGAGCTAGAAGAGGATGGTCATAGACTTTTAATCTCCTAAAACAAAATAACTTTCAACCCAGGATCCTATACCCAGCTAAACTGAGTTTCATTTATGAAAGAGAAATTAAATACTTCAATGACATTCACATGGTGAAGAAATTTACCATAACTAAAATTTATAAACCAGCTCTCCAGGATATTCTCAGATCTATCCTCCATAAAGACCAGCGAAATCCTCCACCACAAAAGTAAATCCACCCAGAAAATTTTCAGATCAGGAACCAGACAAGGCTGCCCATTGTCTCCATTGCTTTACAACATTGTAATGGAAGTTTTAGCCACCGCAATTAGGGAAGAAAAGGCGATCAAGGGTATCCATATAGGGTCAGAAGAGATCAAACTTTCGCTCTTCGCAGATGATATGATTGTGTATCTGGAAAACACTAGGGACTCTACTACAAAACTCCTAGAAGTGATCAAGGAATACAGCAGCGTCTCAGGTTATAAAATCAACATCCATAAATCGGTAGCCTTTATATACACCAACAACAGTCAAGTTGAAAAAGCAGTTAAGGACTCTATCCCATTCACAGTAGTGCCAAGGAAGATGAAATATTTGGGAATTTACCTAACAAAAGACGTGAAAGATCTCTATAAAGAGAACTATGAAACTCTAAGAAAAGAAATAGCTGAAAATGTTAACAAATGGAAAAACATACCATGCTCATGGCTGGGATCAACATTATCAAAATGTCCATACTACCCAAAGCAATATATAATTTCAACGCACTCCCTATTAAAGCTCCACTGTCATATTTTAAATATCTTGAAAAAACAATACTTTGTTTCATATGGAATCAGAAAAAACCTCGAATAGCCAAGACATTACTCAGAAATAAAAACAAAACAGGAGGAATCACACTACCAGACCTCAGACTTTACTACAAATCGATAGTAATCAAAACAGCATGGTATTGGCACAAAAACAGAGAAGTAGATATCTGGAACAGAATAGAGAACCAAGAGATGAATCCAGCTACTTACCGCTATTTGATCTTTGACAAGCCAATTAAAAACATTCAGTGGGGAAAAGATTCCCTATTTAACAAATGGTGCTGGGTGAACTGGCTGGCAACCTGCAGAAAACTGAAATTGGACCCACACCTTTCACCATTAACTAAGATAGACTCTCACTGGATTAAAGATTTAAACTTAAGACATGAAACTATAAGAATACTAGAGGAGAATGCAGGGAAAACCCTTGAAGAAATTGGTCTGGGCAAGTATTTTATGAGGAGGACCCCCCAGGCAATTGAAGCAGCTTCAAAAATACACTACTAGGACTTGATCAAACTGAAAAGCTTCTGCACAGCCAAGAACACAGTAAGTAAAGCAAACAAACAGCCCTCAGAATGGGAGAATATATTTGCAGGGTATATCTCTGACAAAGGTTTAATAACCAGAATCCACAGAGAACTCAAACGCATCAGCAAGAAAAAAACAAGGGATCCCATCACAGGCTGGGCAAGGGATTTGAAGAGAAACTTCTCTGAAGAAGACAGGCGCAGAGCCTACATACATATGAAAAAATGCTCATCATCTTTAATCATCAGAGAAATGCAAATCAAAACTACTTTGAGATATCATCTAACTCCAGTGAGACTAGCCTATATCACAAAATCCCAAGACCAGAGATGTTGGTGTGGATGTGGAGAAAAGGGAACACTTCTGCACTGCTGGTGGGAATGCAAATTAATACATTTCTTTTGGAAAGATATATGGAGAACACTCAGAGATCTAAAAATAGATCTGCCATTCAATCCTGTAATTCCTCTGCTGGGCATATACTGAGAAGACCAAAAATCACAACATAACAAAGATATTTGTACCAGAATGTTTATTGCAGCCCAATTCATAATTGCTAAGTCATGGAAAAAACCCAAGTGCCCATCGACCCATGAATGGATTAATAAATTGTGGTATATGTACACCATGGAATATTATGCAGCCTTAAAGAAAGATGGAGACTTTACCTCTTTCATGTTTACATGGATAGAGCTGGAACATATTCTTCTTAGTAAAGTATCTCAAGAATGGAAGAAAAGGTACCCAATGTACTCAGCCCTACTATGAAACTAATTTTGGGCTCTCACATGAAAGCTATAACCCAGTTACAACATAACAATAGTTGGAAGTGGGAAAGGGAGGGGATTGAGGTGGGTGGGTAGAGGGAGGGGGATCTGTGGGATCATACTTGTGGTGCATCTTACAGGGGTATTTGCGAAACTTGGTAAATGTAGAATGTAAATATTTTGGCACAGTAACTGAGATAATGCCAGGAAGGCTATGTTAACCATTGTGATGAAAATGTGTCAAATGGTCTATGAAGCGAGTGTATGATGCCCCATGATCATATCAATGTATACAGTTATGATTTAATAAAAGAAAAAAAATAACAAACTAAAAAGCTTCTGCACTGCCAAGAACACAGTAAGTAAAGCAAGCAGACAACCCTCAGAACGGGAGAAGATATTTGCAGGTTATGTCTCCAACAAAGGTTTCATGACCAGAATCCACAGAGAACTCTAACGTATTAGCAAGAAAAGAACATGTGATCCCATCTCAGTGTGGCCAAGGGACTTGAAGAGAAACTTCTCTGAAGATGACAGGCAGATTTATAAAATTTAAAAGACTGAAAATATCCAGCACAAGTATTTGAAGGCAATCTACCTTTTTCTTAGACTGCTAAGCGTGTTAACCACAACAGGGTAACCCAGTAATTTTCAACTTGTGTGCCTCAAAAATGTTTAAAGATCATTAAATTATTTTCTAAAGAAGTTCAAAGTACAGTAAGTCTATTCTTATCTTTTTTTTTTTTGATCAACATAATTTAAGGGTACAGCAGAAGTTTAACTATGGGTTCAAGTGTGCTATGAGATAGAAAAGGTTGAAAAACACTCATCTAAGGTAACAATTTAACAATGTCTATTTATTATTTAAAGACTTAAATTCACATTTCATTTGACCATCCATCCTACACGGGAAAAAACACGCAGCACTGCACAAACACACGTGAATATTTACTGCAACATTATTTGTAATATCAAACAACTGTTAATTACCTCAGACTCAAAGCCATAAAACTAAAACTGGGACAATTTATAGCAAGACTAGTTTTTAAAAAAAAAAAATCCTAGGAAAGGACAGTGCCCTAGTACACTGGCAAAATGTCTGATTTAAAGAATATTTATGCAGGCAGTGCCTGTGGCTCAAAGGAGTGGAGGGTTCAAACCCAGCCCTGACCAGAAACTGCAAGAATATCTATGCAGACAGGTGCAATTCACGTGCCTGCAGTTCAGCATCTTCGGAACTGAAGCAGGACACCATGAGCCCAGGAGTTTAAAGCTTCAGTGATCTATAATGGTGCCCCTGCACTGCAGCCTGGGCAACACAGTGAAGTCCCATCTCTTAACAAATATATATTTAAATAAGACTGCTTTGTACAGGAAAAATATATCTAAAGTTACGAAAAACCCTAAAAAAAAAAAAAAAAGATCTGGTGGCTATAAGATTTTAGTTTCATGTCATGGTTTTCTATTTGGTTCCAAATATCTATGTCTCTATTTTTGTGGCAACACCAAGCTCTTTTGATCAGCAAAGACCTTCTTTGACTACTTGATTGCTGGAAAGGATTTAACAAAAGAATTCGGGATTAGGCCCAATTGTAGTCTAAGCAAGAGAGGGTAGTTGCTTGAACTAGGATGGTGATTGTGAAAGGAAAAAGAGGACAGATTCAAAAGTATTTATGTACAGGGCCCAGTGGCTCACGCCTGTAATCCTTGAAGTTGCTGTGAGTATGACACCATGGCACTCTACTGAGGGTGACAAAGTAAGACTCTGTCTCAAAAAAGGGGAAAAAAAGAAAGAAAAATAAAAGTATTTATGAGGGGAAACCATCAGGGTTAGGTGACAGACTGGATAAGGAAAGACAGAGGGAGAGAGATATGCTCAGGGGAGTGTCTCCGGCTTATTTAACTGGATGGTAGTATCATTCAACGAGATTAAAATTACCAGAAGTCATCAGTACAATGTACACTGTTCAGATGAGGAGTAAACCAAAAGCCCTGAGTTCACCATTATACAACTCTTCCAAATAACAAAAAACACTCGTACCCCCTAAGTCTACTGAAATTAAAAAGAAAAAAAAAAGGAAACACCAGAAGAGATCCAGGTGGATGGAACACAGATGGAAAAGCACAGGCCTTCTTTCCAACAGGTTACATTTGAGACATCCTAGTAGAGATGTCAGACAGGCCATCGGAGATGAAGGGGTTAAATACATACATGTAGGTGAGTATTTAGGTAATTAGATGAGATCACCCAGGAAGAGAATGCAGAGAGGGAAAAGAAATGGCCTGGGGCCAAGCATAGAGAAAGCAAAATAAGTCTATGAGACTCATGTTTAACAGTGGAGGAGGAAGAACCTCAAAGCACCCAATGGAGGAGATAGCACACAGACAGAGGAAAAGGCAGGATAACGTTCTCAACCCAGGGGAGGAAGAAAATGCCATTGACATCAACTGCTGACAAGGATCCATTTAGGATAAAGATTAAAAAACATCCATTAGATGAGCATTGGACATCATCAGTGTTCTTTTCTGATAGAGAACAAATTCCAGGTTCTTTCCAAGCAGAATCCTTTCCTGTCTCTTGCCTCCATTACTATCCAAGGTTCAAAGTTACTATCCAAGCTCTGGGAAAACTGGTCTTCCTTGAGGGCTCAAATTCTATGACTATTTCAATAAGACAGCATTGGGCTTCAGCTAAGCCTGTAACTTCCTGGAGACACCGCTCCACCCTACATGCTAAGAAATCCTACATACTGAAGTCAGTTTCATCTAAATCAAAGATAGAAAATAGGTAACAAGCCTATTAATACCCCCCCCCCAAAACCTGTGTGCATATCATGAATAGATCAGAAGCTCCACATCCTAGACCCTGGTTTCCCCCTGCCCACCTCACTGTCTCCACTCCCCAGGAGGCAGAGATTGCGGAGATGAAACGCATCCCAGTGCCAGCACCTCTTTGTTCCTGGTTCCATGTCCCTGGTTGCTTGGCTACACACAGCTGGTCGGCAGGACTGTTGCATCTGTTCCCAATACTGATGCAATTCACAGTGATTTGCTTAGGAAATCAAAGCCTGGGGATTGCCGGCTTTATCTACAAAGTAGGCCCTGCTCCACTGGGAAAGCGGAATGACTCGGCTCACAGCAGAGCTTCTTTCTCCGTTTGTTTGGTTTTTCGTGTCGGACACTAACACCCTGCAGATCTTGCCCAGCATGGATGATGCACGAGCCTCCTCTGGAGTTTGCTTTGGGAGAATAATAAGCTAAACAAAGGAGCAGATGATCGGGGGAGGCTTATTTGCAATCTGCACGGTTTATATTTAGCCATCTTGTGACTGAGTTGCTGCCATTATGTGACAATTGCCCTTGGGAATTTCAGTACTAGGGGGATGAAGAGATAGGACAGACTGAGTGGGGTTGTGGAGGGGTTTAAAATGATGTTAGGAGGTATAGGAAAAAGTAGAGATCAAATGTGCCCAAGAAGCAATCAGCTGGGGACACTTACTTGTAGAAATATGGGAAACATGTATGAGGGGACATTTGTCTGTAAATTGCCCAGCACAGAGAACCATGGAGTCCCTTTGTTTTCCCTTCATGCCTCCCCTCAGTGAGGCTGACAGAGTAAAAATGGCAGCAGGTGAGAAATCAGAAAACTTGGAAGCTACTCCTAAGTCTGCTATCAACTCAAAGCCATCTCCCTTCTCTACAAAACTAAAAGGCTGGCTAGAGAAGGTGATCCCTAAGATCCTGTGATTCTACCTGTAACAAGAAAGACCAAGAATGGTCCCTAATAAGATGTGCCACAGGTAGTTTCAGGGGTGAGCAGCCATTTAAGGAAACCATGGGGCAGTCATGAGAAAACACTCCACAATCAATTGTGTTGCCAGCTCAGCACCCATAGTACAGTGGTTACGGCGCCAGCCACATGCACTGAGGCTGGCAGGTTCGAGCCAGGACCCATCCAGCTAAACAACAATGACAACTACAACAAAAAAAATAGTCAGACATTGTGGCTGGTGCCTGTAATCCCAGCTACTTGGGAGGTTGAGGCAAGAGAATCGCTTAAGCCCAAGAGTTTGAGGTTGCTGTGAGTTGTGATGCTACAGCACTCTACTGAGTGTAACATAGTGAGACTCTGTCTGAAAAAAAAAAAAAAAATCATGGTGCCAACGCCACCCACCAGAAACATTAGCTTCCGTGAAAGTAATCTTTAGAGGGGGTGGAAATGGTGCTAATCTATATTAATTGAGACTGAAGACTAATCTATATTAATTGAGATATTTGTAACATCTCGCTGAGCAAGAATGGTGATAGCAGCACAGAGCAGCTAGTCTTCGTAAGTCAGGCAGTATGGAACGTGAGAGAATGATCATGCAGAGCCGGGCGGGGGGTCCACAAAGGTCTGGAGAGGAGGGGGTTCCAAGCAGAGCCTTGGGTCATCCCTGATGACCTCTCTGTATTTTCAGACTAACTTGTCTGGGAATGTGAATCCCAGAAACCAGGCTACTAGAGAAAGGTTTTTATATGGAATCTGTGTTGTCTTGGTCAATTTGGGGGTTTTGTCTTCATGATTTTTTTAAATTTTTTATTAAATAATAACTGTATACATTTATGGGATATAATGTGATGATTTGATGTACAATATGGAGTGCTTAAATCAAACCGATTAACATAATCATCACCTCACTTACTTATTTTTTTGTGGTAAGACATTTACAGGTTATTCTTAGATGTTTATAAGTATACCCTTGCATTGTACACATTAGGTGAGATCCCATCAAATGTCCTCCTTCCTCTCACCAAACACCTTCTCCCTCCTCCCTCACTTGCCCCTTGTAAGACTATATTTGTGTTTTATCATTTGTAAGAGAGTGTAAGTGTTTTTACATTGGTTTCATAATAATGAGTACATTGGATACTTTTTTATGGCCAACTGCATAGTTGGAGAGCCCAATCCCCCACCTTCCCCAACTCTGAGGCAGCAAGAAGAATGTAGACAGAAGCATTAGGGACTCATTGCCTTCAAGGACCCCTTATCTCTGGAACTAGAGATAGTCCTGTGGAGCATTAATCCCATTTGGAATGATGAGTCAGAAATCGTTCCTTATTCCTAGACCAGTCTTGTTTCCACTGTGTTCTCAAACAGGCAGCCTCTTGAGCTGGTTCAATAAGGCTCTGGATTCCAGAATAACAGAGAGCTTCACCTGAATTTCAGAGAGAGACTTAGTTCTCACAGATATTCACCAAGTCTCCCAAATCAGGTCCAAATGCACCACCCCCATCAAGGCAAAGAGAATATCCACTGCTGTGTATGGCCGGAAAGAGACAAGAGGACGTCTCTCAGCACTTGCCAAAATCCCACATTAGCTTTTCATTCCTTTGTGTGAAAGTATATTCATGCTCTGGAATGAAAAAAAGTATGAGTCAGGAAAACAAAACTCCCTCAGTATGACAGAAACCCCAAAATTAGAAAGTACACAAATAGGCATCTAAGGGGGCAGTTCTTTGGTCTTAACCATCTTCACCACTTGGATTCTTCGAATCAAAAGGGACTTTTCGCATTATATCATCTTTTATGAAGAGGCAAGTTAGGCCCAGAAAGTTTCTTTTCTTAAGCAAGGTCACGGCAGCACATTAGAAACCAGGATTGGTGCTCTGACTCCTATCTACATTTTAAAGGGCTCATAGAGGTTAAATTCTAATTCAAGACCGCATTCTTTGGTTTTCAAACAGTAGGAACCTCCCCCACCAAAAGCCCTTTTTTTTTTTTTTTTTTTTTTACAATTTCTTTTCCGGCACTATCATCTGTAGCGATCACAGAATGTGGAATGAAATAGTCAGAGGAAGCAGACATGGTGTATTTCAATCAAGACACGCTGAGCTGGGGCTTGGAAACTGGCGCGGCCCCCAACAGCGCAAACACTGTCGGAGGGTCGTTGTCGCTACGGACTTCAGGGCCTTCTCGGGCCTTGGTCCTTTGCCTTGGTGCTCCTGCCCCCTAGTGGCAACAAATTTTACTGCGGTCACATTCGTCTGCAGACGACAAATCAAAGGAAAATGAGGTGAGAAGATAGCACTTTTCAGGAAGGACAACGGCATCCTTCACTAAAAAAGCAGACCTCGTGCTAAAACGTGACTAATTAGACGTTAGCCTGAAACATATCTGAATTTGGGCATCAAGAATCCTGGGCTGAAAAACAGATTAAATGTATAACTGACTTAGGGACTGTGAGAATAAGGGGCTCAGGGAACCTATAGAGCAGGCACAGAAGGACTTAAAATGGCAAAAGCAGATGATATTCACAAAATGGTGCCCCCACCAATGCTGGCATAAATTGACTCAAATTTCTACCTCCCCCATCCCCCCAACCCAACAACTTTGCACAGGCTGTTCCCAACATTCAGCCTCCTGGTCCCCAACCCCACTTTCCTTGGCTCTGAGGACACCTGTTCTTTCCGCCCATCTCAGCTCAGGACTTCCTCAGATTAGTAGATGAAATGGGCCCTCACCTTACATTCTCATGGCATTGGGAAATGTCCCACAGAAGGCTTGTTTCACGGTCCCTAATTTTATTTTTCTCTGATTATATTCATGCCCATAGTAAAGTGTAAGTTCCATAAGGACAGACGCTGAGTCTGCCTCGTTGACCATTGAATCTTGTGCCTCCTACACAGTGATTAGCAGGTAGGAGGCCCCAATTAATACTGCTCAATGAAATTAACAAAATCCTAAGTGTTGGCTGAATGAGTGCCTTACATTTGTTTGCAAACTGGACAAGCAGATCTTATCTCAGTGGAGAAAGCAGGAAGATTGCATGTCAAATCTGTCTATGGCTGTGTAGAGCCCGCTATGTTAGGTGCTTTTCTTGCCATCTAGCCTCAAAAGGCACACACATTTTCAGTGTGTGGAGACTTCCCCCTGACAATCAGCCCAAAATGCTCACCATCACCCTGAGGTGAGAATCTGGGAGGGTGTCTTCACCATAATTAGACTTTTTAATGCTCAGCATTTATGGGATTGGCTTTTGTCCTACCAAGGTAGCAAAATCTACCTAAGAACTGAGAACAGAAGGACAAGTAGACTGAAAGACGGTGAGGACATCAAAAAACCCAACCCTCAGAGCTGCCTCCCTGTGTGATTTTGGCTGCTGCTTCCCTGCACTGGGTCTCCATTATCCCATTTGTAAAAGAAGGATCTCTGGATATGTAACATCAAAATCATAGTTTTCAGGTATAAACCTCACCTCTAACTACTTGAAATGGAAAAGAAGAAAACTGCAAAGCCATGATTCAGGGTTAACTCAGTTCAAGATAACAAGGAACATCACGGGAGCCTGGTTTCTCTTCTCCATCCATGGGCTCCACTTCCTCTTACAGCCACTCTACTTGTAGGCAAGTTCCTTCTCTGTGGGGATCTCTAGCAACCCTAGGTTTTCATACCACAGAAGAAAAGTAGCAGACAAAAGACCCCAAACTGCCCCTCAGTGGTGCCCTTGTGGGCCACATACTCATCCATGAGGCAATCACGGTGGACAGAGGCAAGTCTCTGCTACAGCTGATGACAAGGACCAACATTGGCAGGGCCAAGCACCTATCACCACCAGAGTAATCAGGAAGCATTCTCAGAACAATGGGGAATAGTTGCTAGACACACAAAAACTAAAATGGCACTGCAGAGTAAGTTATCTTTAAAGACTCTTCAAGCTTTTCTTAACCTGCCCTGACTCTGAGATTTGATACAGAGGAAATGGAAAGGAGAATCAAACCACAGGCATTCTTCAGAGATAGCCCAACCCCAAGCCTTTCAAGAAGCCTGAATGCCAAATAATACCCCTCACCCATTCGGAAGAGGAAAAGAGGGTGACATCAGCCTCCCTAGAAAGCCAGCAGTGACTTCGACCCTCGAGAAATTACAGGGCATGAAAATGAATGACAATTTGATAATGCCACTAAAATGGAACATTGCTATTTCCCAAAAAGATGGACACTGTCAGTGAGATTCATAAAAAAAAAAAATCTTATTAAACTTTCCCTTTCACTGGTTCTTTGTATCTCTGGTTGAAATGGAGCAGGATGCAGGTTGCCATAGCAACAGCTGAATTTTTAAATAACAGGGCTCAGGCTTTGGCTGCTGGCTGTACCGCCCCAGGCAGGAAATGGTGGGGGGTGAAGAGAGAGGCAGAAGCTGAGTGAGAAAAGGAAGAAAGCTGCTGGGCTCATCCCAGGACACTGTCTCTTCTCCAACTTGTTTTCCTTGCACTGAGGATAAAGCCCAAGAATCACAGACTCCAGCTTCTTCACAGAAGAAGGAAGGTAGGAGCTCAAATGCCTAAGAACAGAATGCAAGAAGTCACCTTGTCCGCTCTCTACCTGATTCTCTCTTGTAGCAGAGAGAATCCTATATTCGCACCCCTTCACACTAGCAATGGGCCCACTTCACTCAAATTTTAGACAGGCCACTGGAAACCTGACCTTAAGGGAAATGTCTGAAGAGCTGGAGACACAAACAATAATAGCCTACATGATATTTAATTGAAAGAGAAATATGCAGTTAAAAGCCCAGAAAAGCTGTCAATTCACCCAGCCCTAGACACAAATTGCAGTTCTGCATTTCACTCTAGAACCATCTAAGAATTAAATGGCAAGATTCAGGAAGTGATGAGTTCCCTATCACTGGACATATTCATTTTGATGAACAGGGATATTTTTAAAATTGTTTCAGGCATCCAAGAGTCAGGGTCCTCCTGAGGTAGCTCACAGGATCCATGTGGCTGAGTACCAAGTCTTTCTCCCTATGCCTCTCTAAATTCTCAGGCCAAGAAAATGGGAAACCAGAGGTGAAAGCTGGAGAAAACCAGCAACAAGGGAGCACAGAAATCTGCTCTGACACCTAAACCTGTGGAAACTGGCTCTGGCAGGAAATGGTCTCGTCCCAGCTGCCTTTTCGCTGCCTGCCCCGGCAGACCCCACAAGAGACCCTAGTCTCCTGGCCAAGACGGCAGGCAGCCAAGACCATTCTGTGTTTGTTAGGGGATAGCTTCTAGATGTTAAGTAATAATAGTAATAATAATAATGAACACAAAGACTTTTCCTCATAGCTGGGAAAGTGGCAGGATTGCTCAAGCTGAACATGTCTGACATTTCCCCAGAGTCTGGGTGAGACAAGAGCCCAGGAGAGAAGGGTAAAGCCAATGATATGTGGATCCTGAACCTATGACCCACACTCCTTGACCTGTCCTGTGCTCCAAGCCTGACAGTCAACTGCTTCTGCCCCCAGAAAGCCTTCATAGTCGGCCCTGCTGTCCTGCCCATCTGTGTGCCCACACACACAGGAGCTGGATGGGGGCTTAGAAATAGTTCCTAGGGATACATACACACAAAAAAAAGGTTTGTCTACACATTAAACAGCTCCTAAAGGATGCTCAGACTCTGTCAACAGAAAGGCACCAAATAACTGGACGGTAGGAGGATGGGAAGAAGACTTATTTTCCACTGCATACTTTTTCATGGAATTTGTATTATATGTATATATTGCTTTTCAAAAAAATAAATTCTATTCCCCTTTCTAGAACACACATGCAGAATCTGTCCTTGATCTTATCCACTTGAAGTCAAGAAAACTAAGCCCTAGTTCTGTTCTGCTGGTAATACTGAAGCAGTGTGATGTCAGACTGGGTCTTAAATACTCTTTGCCTCAGTTTCTAAGGCTGTAAAATGGGGTTGATAAAACCTTGTAGGCACTTTGGGAGTTCAGTGAGCTAAAAAAATCATAGCAATACAGTTGAAATATATTGAGTGTTTATCTTACTAGCACAGTGTTATTATCTTTATCCACAAAGAATCCTGTAAGATAGAACCACTGTAATCCTCATTTTAAGAGACAAGGGAAATAAGGAAGAGAAAAGTAATTTTCTCAAGGTCATGCAATTAAATATCCAACTTTCTTACTTCAGAACCAATACTTTTACCAACTAAACACAATATGTAGGTTTGATATCAGTATTCATTACTCTATATGTGGCTTCCTATCCCAAGATGTTTGGATGGATGATCAGATTTCCTCTATCTGTTTGCCCCCATATTGGAGTTTCTGCCATTACTCAAGACAGTTTTATGAGGAAGTAGAATCTAGAGATCATAGTTTAAATAGGACCCAAAGTGGGATCCTGGTTCCAGGAGTTAGAATCTGTTGCATGGCAGAGACGAGTATCCTAGAACTGCCTCTAAATCAAGAAAGCGGTCAGAAAGAAGCCCCAGCTGAGGCTCATAAACACGATTAGCTGCTTGCTGCCCCTCAACCCGTTACCAGGACAGCGTGAGAGCCCTAGAATGCCAGTCCTCCACCACGTTCCTGATCTGCAGAGCCTTCCTAATGTACACTTCCCTTTTCAGCTTCCCCTTCTCTATCCTGTATACTTCACAGTCCTCTGCAATATCTACCAGCTGGTTGTCATGCAGTCTCTCCTTGAACACCCCAGGAGATGAGCAGCTCACTACCCATCAGGCCCAAACCTATCTCAAACCACCCTTAATTGTTTGCAAAGTCTCCCTTCTGTTACCCCCAAATCCATATCTCATTGTTTTCCAGCCAACAGTTCTAGTGCTGCCTCATGGATCTTACCTCCTCCTGACTCTTTCAGATAACTGGAGATAATTGTCTTTTCCTTTCTCGGCCAGTGGTTCTCAAACTTAAGGATGCCTCAGACATGGAGATCTTGCTAAACCACATGGTGCAGGGTCCTACCCTCACGGTTTTTGATTTAGTGGTTCTGAAATAAGCTCAGAAATTTACATCTTCAAGGTGCCACCATCGCAGCTGGGTGATTATACTCTGAGAATCACTACTGTGTATAAGCACCCTTCATTCTTTTTTTTTTTTAATATTTATTTATTTATTTTTGAGACGGAGTCTCAAGCTGTTGCCCTGGATAGAATGCCATGGATTCTTAGTCACAGCAACCACAAACACTTAGGCTTAAGTAATTCTTTAGACTCAGCCTCCCAAGTAGCTGGGACTACAGGTGCCTGCCACAATGCATGCCTATTTTTTTTTTTCAGTTGTCATTGTTTAATCAGGCCCAGGCCTGGTTTGAAACTGCCAGCCTGGGTGTATATGGCTGGCAACCTACTGAATGACCTACAGGTGTCACCAACAACCGGCTACGTTTTTTTTTTTTTTTTCAAGTTTATAAAACCTGAGTTTTAATCAATTTTGGTTAACACAGTCCAAAACAAATTGGATTAATTATAATACAATTTTGGTTTACAGTTTGAGAAGTCACAATTTCCATAAATCTTACTGCTTATAAAGTAAAAGACCATCAATTTCTCTCAATTTAACATAACACTGGCTTTTTTTAATTAACAACCTTAGTCTGATGAAAGTATTTTTTAACAACTGGGACACTGGAAAAGATGCAATTGTAATACTAAAAACTTTTAATAGAGAAATTAATTCACAAGACAATGTATAAACAGATATTAATTACACAGATATACTGGCAATTTTAACTCCTTATTTTTAAGTTATAACCCAATGATGAATATATATATTTTTTTAATTTATTTTTTTTATTTTTTTTATTGTTAAATCATAGCTGTGTACATTAGTGCAACCAAGGGGTACAATGTGCTGGTTTCATATACAATCTGAAATATTCTCATCAAACTGTTCAATGTAGCCTTCATGGCATTTTCTTAGTTACTGTATGTAGGCATTTGTATTCAGCATTTAGTAAGTTTCGCCTGTACCCATTCTAAGATGCACGTAGGTGTGGCCCCACCCATTACCCTCCCTCCACCAAAACCTCCAACCTCCCTTCCCCTTCCTTGGCCCTTTCCCCATAGTCTTGTGCTATAGTTGGGTTATAGCCTTCATGGGAAAGCTATAATTTAGCTTCATAGTAGAGCTGAGTACATTGGATAATTTTTCTTCCATTCCTGAGATACTTTGCTAAGAAGAATAGGTTCCAGCTCCATCCATGTAAACATGAAAGAGGTAAAGTCTCCATCTTTCTTTAAGGCTGCATAATATTCCATGGTATACATGTACCACAATTTGCTAGTCCATTCATGGGTCGATGGACACTTGGGCTTCTTCCATGACTTAGCAATTATGAATTGGGCTGCAATAAACATTCTGGTACAGATGTCTTTGTTATATTGTGACTTTTGGTCTTCCGGTTTTTTTACTAGGTTTTTTTATTCCTATAAAACCTAGTAAAGGAATTATAGGATCGAATGGCAGGTCTATTTTTAAGTCTCTAAGTATTCTCCAAACATCCTTCCAGAAGAAACGTATTAGTGTGCATTCCCACCAGCAGTGTAGAAGTGTGCCCTTTTCTCCACATCCATGCCAACATCTCTGGTTTGGGGATTCTGTTATGTGGGCTACTCTTATTGGGGTTAGGTGATATCTCAAAGTAGTTTTGATTTGCATTTCTCTGATGATTAAGGATGATGAGCTTTTTTTCATGTGTTTGTAGATTGTGTGTCTGTCTTCTTTACAGAAGTTTCTCTTCAAGTCCCTTGCCCACCCTGAGATGGGATCACGTGTTGATTTCTTGCCAATACATTTGAGTTCTTTGTGGATTCTGGTTATTAGACCTTTATCGGAGATATAACCTGCAAATATTTTCTCCCATTCTGAGGGCTGTATGCTTGTTTTACTTACAATGTTCTTAGCTGTGCAGAAGATTTTAGTTTGGTCAGGTACCAGTAGTGTATTTCTGATACTGCTTCAATTGCCTGGGGAGTCCTCCTTATAAAATATTCACCCAGGCCGATTCCTTCAAGAGTTTTCTCTACACTTTCTTCAAATATTTTTATAGTTTCATGTCTTAAGTTTAAATCTTTTATCCAGTGAGAGTCTATCTTAGCCAATGGTGAAAGGTGTGGGTCCAGTTTCGATCTTCTACAGGTTGCCAGCCAGTTGACCCAGTACCGTTTGTTAAATAGGGAATAATTTCCCCACTGAATGTTTTTAAGTGGCTTGCCAAAGATCAAATAACGGTAAGTAGCTGGATTCATCTCTTGGTTCTCTATTCTGTTCCAGACATCTACTCTGCTTTTGTGCCAGTACCATGCTGTTTTGATCACTATCGATTTATAGACAGTCTGAGGTCTGGTAGCATGATTCCTCCTGCTTTGTTTTTATTGCTGAGTAATGTTTTGGCTATTCGAGGTTTTTTCTGATTCCATACAAAATGAAGTATTATTTTTTCAAGATCATTAAAATATGACAATGGAGCTTTAATAGGAATTGCATTAAAATTATATATTGCTTTGGGTAGTATGGACATTTTATTTTATTTTTTTTCCTTTTTTTTTTTTTTATTGTTGGGGATTCATTGAGGGTACAAAAAGCCAGTTACACTGATTCCAATTGTTAGGTAAAGTCTCTCTTGCAATCATGTCTTGCCCCCATAAAGTGTGACACACACTAAGGCCCCACCCCCCTCCCTCCATCCCTCTTTCTGCTTCCCCCCACATAACCTTAATTGTCATCAATTGTCCTCATATCAAGATTGAGTACATAGAATTCATGCTTCTCCATTCTGGTGATACTTTACTAAGAATAATGTCTTCCACTTCCATCCAGGTTAATACGAAGGATGTAAAGTCTCCATTTTTTTTAATGGCTGAATAGTATTCCATGGTATACATATACCACAGCTTGTTAATCCATTCCTGGGTTGGTGGGCATTTAGGCTCTTTCCACATTTTGGCGATTGTAAATTGAGCTGCAATAAACAGTCTAGTACAAGTGTCCTTATGATAAAAGGATTTTTTTCCTTCTGGGTAGATGCCCAGTAATGGGATTGCAGGATCGAATGGGAGGTCTAGCTTGAGTGCTTTGAGTTTTCTCCATACTTCCTTCCAGAAAGGTTGTACTAGTTTGCAGTCCCAACAGCAGTGTAAAAGTGTTCCCTTCTCTCCACATCCACGCCAGCATCTGCAGTTTTGAGATTTTGTGATGTGGGCCATTCTCACTGGGGTTAGATGATATCTCAGGGTTGTTTTGATTTGCATTTCTCTAATATATAGGGATGATGAACATTTTTTCATGTGTTTGTTAGCCATTCATCTGTCATCTTTAGAGAAGGTTCTATTCATGTCTCTTGCCCATTGATATATGGGATTGTTGGCTTATTTCATGTGCATTAATTTGAGTTCTCTATAGATCCTGGTTATCAAGCTTTTGTCTGATTGAAAATATGCAAATATCCTTTCCCATTGTGTAGGTCGTCTCTTTGCTTTGGTTATTGTCTCCTTAGCCGTACAGAAGCTTTTCAGTTTAATGAAGTCCCATTTGTTTATTTTTGTTGTTGTTGCAATTGCCATGGCAGTCTTCTTCATGAAGTCTTCCCCCAGGCCAATATCTTCCAGTGTTTTTCCTATGCTTTCTTTGAGGGTTTTTATTGTTTCATGCCTTAAATTTAAGTCCTTTATCCATCTTGAATCAATTTTTGTGAGTGGGGAAAGGTGTGGGTCCAGTTTCAGTCTTTTACATGTAGACATCCAGTTCTCCCAACACCATTTATTGAATAGGGAGTCTTTCCCCCAAGGTAAGTTCTTCTTTGGTTTATCGAAGATTAGGTGGTTGTAAGATGTTAGTTTCATTTCTTGGTTTTCAATTCGATTCCAAGTGTCTATGTCTCTGTTTTTGTGCCAGTACCATGATGTCTTGAACACTATGGCTTTGTAGTACAGACTAAAATCTGGTATGCTGATGCCCCCAGCTTTATTTTTGTTACTAAGAACTGCCTTAGCTATACGGGGTTTTTTCCGGTTTCATACAAAACGCAGAATCATTTTTTCCAAATCTTGAAAGTACGATGTAGGTACTTTGATAGGAATGGCATTGAATAGGTAGATTGCTTTGGGAAGTATAGACATTTTAACAATGTTGATTCTTTCTGTCCATGAGCATGGCATGTTCTTCCATTTGTTAATATCCTCTGCTATTTCCTTTCTGAGGATTTCATAGTTTTCTTTATAGAGGTCCTTCACCTCCTTCATTAGGTATATTCCTAGGTATTTCATTTTCTTTGAAACTCTGGTGAAGGGAGTTGTGTCCTTAATTAGCATCTCATCTTGACTGTTATTGGTGTATACAAAGGCTACTGACTTGTGGACATTGATTTTATATCCTGAAACATTACTGTATTTTTTGATGACTTCTAGGAGTCTTGTGGTTGAGTCTTTGGGGTTCTCTAAGTATAAGATCATGTCGTCAGCAAAGAGGGAGAGTTTGACCTCCTCTGCTCCCATTTGGATTCCCTTTATTTCCTTGTCTTGCCTAATTGTATTGGCTAGTACTTCCAGCACTACGTAGAATAGTAAAGGTGACAGAGGACAACCTTGTCTGGTTCCAGTTCTAAGAGGAAAAGCTTTGAGTTTTACTCCATTCAGTAAAATATTGGCTGTGGGTTTGTCATAGATAGCTTCAATCAGTTTTAGAAATGTGCCACCTATGCCTATACTCTTCAGTGTTCTAATTAGAAAAGGATGCTGGATTTTATCAAATGCTTTTTCTGCATCTATTGAGAGGATCATGTGATCTTTATTTTTGCCTCTGTTAATATGGTGGATAACGTTTATGGACTTGCGTATGTTAAACCAGCCTTGCATCCCTGGGATGAAGCCTACTTGATCATGATGAATGACTTTTTTGATGATAAGCTGTAATCTATTGGCTAGGATTTTGTTGAGAATTTTTGCATCTATATTCATGAGTGAGATTGGTCTGAAATTCTCCTTTTTGTTTGGGTCTTTTCCTGTTTTGGGTATCAGGGTGATGTTTGCTTCATAGAATGTGTTGGGGAAGATTCCTTCTTCCTCAGTTTTTTGGAATAATTTCTGCAGTAGAGGAATAAGCTCTTCCTTGAAGGTTTGATAGAATTCTGGAGTGAAGCCATCTGGACCAGGGCATTTTTAGTTGGAAGCATTTTATTGTTTCTTTGATCTCAGTGCTTGAAATTGGTCTGTTCAGGAGGTCTGTTTCTTCCTGGCTAAGTCTAAGGAGAGGATGTGACTACAAATATTGATCCATTTCCTTCACATTGTCAAATTTCTGGGCATAGAGTTTCTGGTAGTATTCAGAGACGATCTCTTGTATCTCTGTGGGATCAGTTGTTATTTCCCCTTTATCATTTCTGATTGAGGTTACTAGAGATTTTACTTTTCTATTTCTAGTTAGGCTGGCCAATGGTTTATCTATTTTATATATTTTTTCAAAAAACCAACTCCTTGTTTCATTAATTTTCTGAATGATTCTTTTGTTTTCAATTTCATTGATCTCTGATTTGATTTTGGAGATTTCTTTTCTTCTACTGAGTTTAGGCTTAGATTGTTCTTCTTTTTCCAATTCCAGAAGATCTCTTGTGAGATTGTTGATGTGCTCTCTTTCTGTTTTTCGAATGTAGGCATCTAAAGTGATGAATTTTCCTCTCAAAACTGCTTTTGCAGAATCCCACAGGTTTTGGTAGCTTGTGTCTTCATTGTTGTTATGCTCAAGGAAGTTAATGATTTCCTGTTTCATTTCTTCCTGCACCCACCTGTTATTCGACAGAAGATTGTTTAATTTCCATGCCTTTGGGTGGGGTCGAGCATTTTTGTTAGAGTTGAGTTCCACCTTTAGTGCCTTATGGTCTGAGAAGATACAAGGTAAAATTTCAATTCTTTTGATTCTGTTGATATTTGTTTTGTGTCCCAGGATATGATCAATTTTGGAGAATGTTCCATGGGGTGATGAGAAGAACGTATATTCTTTATCTTTGGGGTGGAGTGTTCTATATGCGTCTATCAAGCATAGTTGTTCTAGGGTCTCATTTAAATCTCTTATATCTTTGTTTAATTTCTGTTTAGAGGATCTGTCCAGCTCTGTAAGAGGAGTGTTAAAGTCCCCTGTTATGATGGTAGTATCAGATATCATATTGCTCAGACTGAGGAAGGTCTGCTTCAAGAATCTGGGAGCATTTAAATTGGTTGCATAAATATTTAGAATTGAAATGTCTTCTTGTTGTAGTTTTCCCTTGACCAATATAAAGTCACCATCTTTGTCTTTTTTGACTTTAGTTGCTTTAAATCCACATGTATCTGAAAATAAGATTGCAACTCCTCTTTTCTTCTGAATTCCGTTTGCCTGAAAAATTGTCTTCCAACCCTTGACTCGGAGCTTTAATTTGTCTTTTGAGGCCAGGTGTGTTTCTTGCAGACAGCAAATGGATGGCTTGTGTTTTTTAATCCAGTCAGCCAATCTATGTCTCTTCAGTGGGGAATTCAAGCCATTAACATTTATTGAGATAATTGATAAGTGTGGTAGTATTCTATTCGTCTTATTTGGTAAGAGTCCATTGCTTAGTTTTATCTTTTGAATCAGTGTGGAGATTAGGTTCTGTCCTTTGATTTCTGAGTTCTTACTTTGCTGCTGATCCATTGTGGTGGTCAGTGTGCAGAACAGGTTGAAGTATTTCCTGTAGAGCTGGTCTTGTTGTGGTGAATTTCCTCAATGTTTGTATATCTGTAAATGATTTGATTTCTCCGTCAATTTTGAAGCTTAGCTTAGCAGGGTACAGAATTCTGGGCTGGAAATTGTTCTGTTTAAGTAGATTAAAGGTAGATGACCATTGTCTTCTTGCTTGGAAAGTTTCATTAGAGAAGTCTGCGGTCACTCTGATGGATTTGCCCCTGTAGGTCAACTGGCACTTACTCCTGGCAGCTTGCAGAATCTTTTCTTTTGTCTTGACTTTGGACAGGTTCATCACAATGTGTCTTGGAGAAGCTCGGTTAGAGTTGAGGCCACCTGGGGTCCGATATCCCTCTGAAAGCAGTGTGTCAGAATCTTTGGTGATATTTGGGAAATTTTCTTTTATAATATTCTCTAGTATGGCTTCCATTCCTCTGGGGCATTCTTCTTCCCCTTCTGGAATTCCTATAACTCGTATGTTGGAACGCTTCATAAAGTCCCATAATTCTGACATGAACGTTCTGCTTTCTCTCTCTTCTTTTCTGCCTCTTTTACTGTCTGAGTAATCTCAAGAACTTTGTCTTCTACCTCTGAAATTCTTTCTTCTGCATGGTCTAACCTGTTGCTGATACTTTCCATTGCATCTTTAAGTTCCCTAATTGACTGTTTCAGTTCCTTCAGGTCTGCTATATCCTTTTTAAATTCTTCATATCGTTCATCTCTGATTTGATTCTGTTTTTGGATTTCCTTTTGGTTATTTTCCACTTTATTAGCAATTTCCTTCATTGTTTCCATCATTTCTTTCATTGTTTTCAACATGTGTATTCTGAATTCCCTTTCTGTCATTCCTAACATTTCTTTACAGGTGGAATCATCTGCAGTAGCTACCTCATGGTCCCTTGGTGGGGTTGTTCTAGACTGGTTCTTCATGTTGCCTGGAGTTTTCTGCTGATTCTTCCTCATGAGTGATTTCTTTTATCTGTTTCCTTGCCCTAATTTTCCTTTCACTTCCTCTTGCTCTTTAAGTTCTCGTGCCTGTGGACTAAGGGTTACTGGACCAGAAGGGTGAGAAGGTTGAAGAGCAAAAAAGGGATGAAAGAAACGAGGACCGAGTGATAAGAAAAAAAAAAAAGCTAGAGAAAGGAGAGGGGGTGGGTATAAGGAATATTGACAAAAAGAAGAGAGGCAAGGAAAGAGGGAGACAGAGCAATATAGGTGTACAGTAGGGTACTTTGACACAACCTTAAAAAAAACCACCTTCTGGGGGTGCCCAGTTGGGTGGTTCCCTTGAGGTCAGCAGCTCTTTGCTAACCTGATCAGACACAGTACCCCACCTCCACCAAGTAGAGAGGAGAGACAAAAATGCTATAAATCAAACCAAAACAAGCAAACAGAAAACTTTACAGGGATAAAATTGGGTGAAAAACCAAATGATAGCGGTAGAAACACTAGCAAAAATGAAGTTCTAGTTGTTAAAAAAGGCAGCACTGGGAAATTATAATTAAACTAGAAAATTGAGAAAGAAAAAGGGATCTGTATGGAAAAGATTGAAATTAAAAAACAAAAGAACATCAACAACGTCAAAATAAACAAAAAATAAACAACCAAACAAAAAAGAAGAAAAAAATACACAACCAAAAGCAAAGCAGTTTGTATATATTATTGAATATTGTCTGGGCAACACGTGGTCTTCTGGGGTATGAGATGTTAGTCACAGTTCTGATACGACTGGAGACTGCTGATTTCTCAAACCCCAGCAGGTAGACACCCTAAATCTCTCTTCAGCCCACTTAAAAGGCACTTTGAACTTGTAAACTTGCTGAGCAGAAGCTTTCCCAGCTTTCTCGCTGGAATCACTGCTGAAGTGGCTATCCGCTTACCCAGTGTGCCAAAACCAGTCTCACTCTGCCCCTGAGGGTTAGGGCTGCAAGGCGGCTCAGACCCCACCCTTAGGCTACTTGGTTGCTGGGTTACCAGCTCCCACCCGTTTCTAGCTCTGCGACCCTGAGGGCGGAGCTTGCTGGGGCAGATCACTGACAATGGTTCCGTGTGACCCACCTCCAAACACTATTAGCTCTGTCTGGCTCAGCGGCTCAGACAGGGGCCCTAGACAACGGCCAAAATTCTCCGCACTCTCGCTCAGGCCTTCCCCAAGGCAGTTCAACTCAGTGCCAAGTCCAAGGACATCAAAACAGTTCACAGGTAAGGCCTTTCTGGTTTGCAGTCTCGCTGCTACTGAACTTACAGTTGTGGGCGGGTTTAGACGGATTGAACACATGCGACCACTTGCCAGTTTTCCACTGTTTTAGTCCTCCTCTTGGGGTCCAGAAGTCTCTCGCTGACTCCCTGTATCCTCATAGGAGTGATGACAGGCAGATCCCACCAGCCAGAGATGCCTGGAGTCCTTTCTCCCCAGACTCATGGTGCCCAGATGCAAGGAAGCTGTTACTCGGCCGCCATCTTCCTCCGCCTCCCCAGTATGGACATTTTAACAATGTTGATTCTTCCCAGCCATGAGCATGCTATGTTTTTCCATCTGTTAACATCTTCAGCTATTTCTTTCCTTAAAGTTTCATAGTTCTCTTTCTAGAGATCTTTCACATCCTTTGTTAACTATACTCCCAAATATTTCATCTTCTTTGGCACTACTGTGAAAGGAATAGAGTCCTTGACTGTTTTTTCGGCTTAGTTATTGCTGGTATATATAAAGGCTACAGATTTATGGGTGTTAATTTTGTAGCCTGAGACATTGCTGTATTCCTTGATCACTTCTAAAAGTTTTGTAGTAGAATCCCTAGTGTTTTCCAGATATACGATCATATCATCTGTGAAGAGTGAAAGTTTGATCTCTTCTGACCCTATGTGGATACCCTTGATCGCCTTTTCTTCCCTAATTGCAATGGCTAAAACTTCCATTACAATGTTAAAGAGCAATGGAGACAATGGGCAACCTTGCCTGGTTCCTGATCTGAGTGGAAATGATTCCAATTTAACTCCTTTCAATATGATATTGGCTGTGGGTTTGCTGTAGATGGCCTCTATTAGTTTAAGAAATGTCCCTGCTATACCAATTTTCTTAAGTGTTCTGATCATAAAGGGATGCTGGATATTATCAAAAGCTTTTTCTGAATCAATTGAAAGAATAATAAGGTCCTTATTTTTTAGTTTGTTTATGTGTTGAATTACATTTATAGATTTACGTATATTCAACCAGGTTTGAGAGCCTGGGATAATCCCAGTTGGTCATGGTGTATAATTTTTTTGATGTGTTGTTGGATACTGTTTGTTAGGATCTTATTGAGTATTTTAGCATCAATATTCATTAGTGACATTGGTCTATAATTTTCTTTCCTTGCTGGGTCTTTCCCCACTTTGGGGATCAAGGTGATGTTTATTTCGTAGAATGTGTTGGGTAATATTCCTTCTTTTTCTATATTTTGGAAGAGGTTTAGTAGTATAGGTACTAGTTCTTCTTTAAGGTTTGGTAGAATTCCAACGTAAGGACATCTGGTCCTGGGCTTTTCTTTTTAGGGATATTTTGTATAGTTGATGCTATTTCAGAACTTGATATAGGCCTGTTCAACAATTCCACTTCGTTCTGGCTAAGTCTTGGTAGGTGGCGTACTTCCAGGTATTGGTCGATTTCTTTCAGATTCTCATGTTTCTCAGAGTAGAGTTTCTTGTAGTATTTGTTCAAGATTTTCTGAATTTCTGAGGGGTCTGTTGTTATTTCACCTTTACCATTTCTGATTGATGAAATTAGAGATTTTACTCTTTTTTTTCCTGGTTAGGTTGGCCAAAGGTTTATCTAATTTATTGAACTTTTCGAAAAACCAACTTTTGGATTTATTGATCTGTTGTATAATTCTTTTGTTTTCAATTTCATTTAGTTCTGCTCTGATTTTGGTTATTTCTTTTCTTCTGCTGGGTTTGGGGTTGGAGTGTTCTTCCTACTCCAGTTGCTAGAGATGTCCCATTAAGTTATTAACTTCCTCTCTTTCCGTTTTCTTGAGGAAGGCTTGCAGTGCTATAAATTTCCCTCTTAGGACTGCGTTTGCAGTATCCCAGAGGTTCGGGTAATTTGTGTCTTGATTGTTGTTTTGTTCCAAAAGTTTGGTGATTTCCTTCTTAATCTTATCTATAACCCATCTGTCCTTCAGCTTAAGGTTGTTTAGCTTCCATGTTTTTGTATGGGTATGCAGGTTCCTGTTGTTATTGAGTTCAACTTTTATTCCATGATGGTCTGAGAAGATACAAGGAATAATTTCTATTTTTATAAATTTGCTGAGGTTAGATTTGTGGCCTAGGATGTGGTCGATTTTGGAGTATGTTCCATGGGCTGATGAGAAGAATGTGTATTCAGTTTTGTTGGGATGAAATGTTCTGTAGATGTCTGTTAAGTCCAGATGTTGAATGGATGAGTTTAAATCTAAGATTTCTTTGCTTAGCTTCTTTTTGGAGGATCTATCCATCACTGCTAAATGGGTGTTAAAATCTCCAACTGCTATGGAACTGGAGGATATCGAGTTGCTCATGTCAGAGTTTCTCTTATAAATTTATGCGCGTTGTGGTTGGGTGCATAAAAATTAATAATAGAGATCTCATCATATTGACTATTACCTTTAACAAATATGAAGTGTCCATCCTTATCCTTAATTATCTTGGTCGTTTAAATCCTATTGTGTCTGCGAACAACATTGCAACGCCTGGTTTTTTCTGCTTTCCATTCGCCTGGAATATAGATGACCATCCCTTCACCTTGAGTCTGTATTTGTCTTTTAATGTAAGATGCGATTCTTGTATGCAACAGATATCTGGCTTGAGTTTTTGTAACTAGTCAGCCAACCTGTGCCTCTTTAGAGGACAATTTAAACCACTAACATTAATTGAGAATATCAATAAGCGTTTCAAGAGTCCGGTGGACATTTTTTTTTTTTTTTGTAGAGACAGAGTCTCACTGTACCGCCCTCGGGTAGAGTGCCGTGGCGTCACACGGCTCACAGCAACCTCTAACTCTTGGGCTTACGCGATTCTCTTGCCTCAGCCTCCCGAGCAGCTGGGACTACAGGCGCCTGCCACAACGCCCGGCTATTTTTTTGTTGCAGTTTGGCCGGGGCTGGGTTTGAACCCGCCACCCTCGGCATATGGGGCCGGCACCCTACTCGCTGAGCCACAGGCGTTTTGCAATTGTGGAAGTTGGAATTTGATCAAAATTTTCTGGGTGAGTTTACTTTTGTGGTGGAGGATTACGCTGGTCTTTATGGAGGATAGGTCTGAGAATATCCTGGAAAGCTGGTTTATTTATGGCAAATTTCTTCAACATGTGAATGTCATTGATGTATTTAATTTCTCCGTCATAAATGAAACTCAGTTTAGGTGGGTATAGGATCCTGGGTTGAAAGTTATTTTGTTTTAGGAGATTAAAAGTCGATGACCACCCTTTTCTAGCTTGATAGGTTTCAGCAGAGAGATCTGCAGTTATTCTAATATTCTTCCCCTTGTAGGTAATGGTTTTCTTTCGTCTGGCCACTTTCAGAATTTTCTCCTTCATATTAACTTTAGTGAAATTCATTCTGATGTGTCTGGGGGATGTCTTATTTGGATTGAGTCATGCTGGAGTTCTGAAACTGTCTGCTATCTGAATTTCAGAATCTCTTGGCATGTCTGGAAAGTTCTTCTTCATAATCTCATGGAGAAGAGACTCTGTGCCTTGTGAAGCCACTTCATCACTTTTGGGGATCCCTACTAGATGAATATTGATTTTCTTCAAATTATCCCAGAGCTCTCTGAGAGAGTGATCTGTTTTTGCCCCCCATTTCTCTTCCTCTTTGAGAGTTTTGGAGCATTCGAAAGCTTTGTCTTCAATGTCAGAAATCCTTTCTTCTGCTTGCGCCATTCTGTTACTGAGAGATTCTACTGTGTTTCTCAGATCTTTGATGGATGCAACTTCTTGTCTCAATGTGTCAAAATCTTTGATCATTTGGTCTTTGAATCTGTTGAATTGTTGAGATATCTTTTCGGTTACGCTTGGAGTGCTAATTCAATCTTATTTGCTATCCAGATTCTAAATTTGACTTTTGACATCTCAGCTATTTGTTTGTGCATGGGATCTTGTGCTGTGTCTGCCCCATTGATCCTTGGGGGAGTTGATCTACTCTGATTATTCATATTACCAGAGTTTTGTTTTGTTTTGTTTTGTTTTTTATGAAACCATAGCTGTGTACATTAGTATGATCGTGGGGCACCATACACTTGGTTCATAGATCATTTGACACATTTTCATCACATTAGTTAACATAGCTTTTGTAGCATTTTCTTAGTTATTTTGCTAGGACCTTTACATTCCACATTTACTAGGATTCACATATACCCTTGTAAGATGCACCACAGGTTTAATCCCATTAATCCTCCTCCTTCCCCCTCCCTCCCCTTCCCTCCCCTCCCTTCCCCTTTCACCTTATTCTTAAGTTGTAACTGGGTTATAGCTTTCATGTGAAGGTCCTACATTAGTTTCATAATAAGGGTGAGTACATTGGGTACTTTTTCATCCATTCTTGAGACACTTTAATAAGAAGAATATGTTCCAGCTCCATCCATGTAAACATGAAAGAGGTAAAGTCTCCATCTTTCTTTAAGGCTGCATAGTATTCCATGGTGTACCTATACCACAATTTATTAATCCATTCGTGGATCGATGGGCACTTGGGCTTTTTCCATGACTTAGCAATTATGAATAGGGCTGCAATAAATATTCTGATAGAAATATCTTTGTTATGGTGTGATATTTGGTCTTCTGGGTATATGCCCAGTAGGCGGATTACAGGATTGAATGGTAGATCTATTTTTAGATCTCTAAGTGTTCTCCATATCTCTTTCCAAAAGGAATGTATTAATTAGCATTCCCACCAGCAGTGCAGAAGTGTTCTCTTTTCTCCACATCCATGCCAACATCTCTGGTCTTGAGATTTTGTGATATAGGCTAGTCTCACTGGAGTTAGATGATATCTCAAAGTAGTTTTGATTTGCATTTCTCTGATGATTAAAGATGATGAGCATTTTTTCATATGTCTGAAGGCCGTGCGCCTGTCTTCTTCAGAGAAGTTTATCTTCAAGTCCCTTGCCCAGCCTGCGATGGGATCCCTTATTCTTTTATTGCTAATGCATTTGAGTTCTCTGTGGATTCTGGTTATTAAACCTTTGTCAGAGACATAACCTGCAAATATCTTCTCCCATTCTGAGGGCTGTTTCCTTGCTTTACTTACTGTGTTCTTGGCTGTGCAGAAGATTTTAGTTTGATCAAGTCCCAATAGTGTATTTTTGAAGCAGCTTCAATTGCCTGGGGGGTTCCTTCTCATAAAAAACTTGCCCAACCCAATTTCTTCAAGGGTTTTCCCTACACTCTCTTCTAGTATTTTTATAGTTCCATGTCTTAGCTTTAAATCTTTAATCCAGTGAGAGTCTATCTTGGTTAATGGTGAGAGGTGTGGGTCCAGTTTCAGTCTTCTACAGGTTGCCAGCCAGTTCACCCAGCACCGTTTGTTAAATAGGGAATCTATTCCCCGCTGAATGTTTTTAATTGGCTTGTCAAAGATTAAAAAACGGTAACTAGCTGGATTCATTTCTTGGTTCTCTATTCTGTTCCAGACATCTACTTCTCTGTTTTTGTGCCAGTACCATGCTGTTTTGATCACTATCGATTTGTAGTATAGTCTGAGGTCTGGTAGTGTGATTCCTCCTGCTTTGTTTTTATTTTTGAGTAATGTCTTGGCTATTTGAGGTTTTTTCTGATTCCATATGAAACGAAGTATTATTTTTTCAAGATCTTTAAAGTACGACAGTGGAGCTTTAATGGGGATTGCGTTGAAATTATATATTGCTTTGTGTAGTATGGACATTTTAACAATGTTGATTCTTCCCAATCATGAGCATGGTATATTTTTCCATTTGTTAACGTTCTCAGCTATCTCTTTTCTTAGAGTTTCATAGTTCTCTTTATATAGATCTTTCACGTCCTTTGTTAGATAAACTCCCAAGTATTTCATCTTCTTTGGCATTACTGTGAATGGGATAGAGTCCTTAATTCTTTTTTCAACTTGACAATTGTTGGTATATATAAAGGCTACCGATTTATGAATGTTGATTTTGTAACCTGAGACACTGCTGTATTCCTTAATCACTTCTAAGAGTTTTGTAGCAGAGTCCCTAGTATTTTCCAGATATACAATCATATCATCTGCGAAGGGCGAAAGTTTTATCTCTTCTGACCCCATGTGGATACCCTTGATCGCCTTTTCTTCCCTAATTGCACTGGCTAAAACTTCCATTACAATGTTAAAGAGCAATGGAGACGATGGGCAGCCTTGTCTGGTTCCAGATCTAAGTGGAAATGATTCCAATTTAACTCCATTCAATATGATATTGGCTGTGGGTTTGCTGTAGATGGCCTCTATCAGTTTAAGAAAGTCCCCTTCTATACCAATTTTCTTAAGTGTTCTGATCATGAATGGATGTTGGATGTTATCAAAAACTTTTTCTGCATCGATTGAGAGAATCATATTGTCTTTGTTTTTTAATTTGTTTATGTGCTGGATTACATTTATAGATTTACGTATATTGAACCAGCCTTGAGACCCTGGGATAAAACCGACTTGGTCATGATGTATGATTTGTTTGGCATGTTCCTGGATTCTGTTTGTTAGAATCTTGTTGAATATTTTTGCATCTATATTCATTAGTGATATTGGTCTATAATTTTCTTTTCTTGTTGGGTCTTGTCCTGGTTTGGGGATCAGGGTGATGTTTGCTTCATAGAATGTGTTGGGTAGTCTTCCTTCTTTTTCTACCTTTTGGAACACGTTGAGTAGTATGGGTACTAATTCCTCTTTAAAGGTTTGGTAGAATTCTGACGTGAAACCATCTGGTCCCGGGCTTTTCTTTTTGGGGAGATTTTGTATGGTTGATGATATTTCTGAACTTAATATGGGCCTGTTCAACATTTCCACTTGTTTTTGATTCAGTCTTGGAAGGTGACGTGGTTTCAAGTAACGGTCGATTTCCTTCAGATTTTCGTATTTCTGAGAGTAAAGTTTCTTGTAATATTCATTAAGGAATTTTTGGATTTCTGAGGAGTCTGTTGTTATTTCGTCTTTGTTATTTCTGATTGATGAGATTAGAGATTTTACTCTTTTTTTCCTGATTAGGTTGGCCAAAGGTTTATCTATTTTGTTGACCTTTTCAAAAAACCAGCTTTTTGATATAGTGATCTGTTGTATTATTCTTTTGTTTTCAATTTCATTTAGTTCTGCTCTTATTTTGGTTATTTCTTTTCTTTTACTGGATTTGGGGTTGGAGTGTTCTTCCATTTCCAGTCTCTTGAGATGTCCCATTAAGTTGCTTACTTCCTCTCTTTCCGTTCTCTTGAGGAAGGCTTGCAGTGCTATAAATTTCCCTCTTAGAACTGCCTTTGCTGTGTCCCAGAGGTTCTGATAGTTCGTGTCTTCATTGTTGTTTTGTTCCAGAAATTTGGGAATTTCCTTCTTGATCTCATCTCTGACCCAGCTATCATTCAGCATAAGGTTATTTAACTTCCATGTTTTTGTATGTGTATGCAGATTCCTGGGGTTACTTATCTCAAGTTTTATTCCATGATGGTCCAAGAAGATGCATGGAATAATTTCTATTCCTTTAAATTTGCTGACGTTAGACTTGTGACCTAAGCTGTGATCGATTCTGGAGTAAGTTCCATGGGCTGATGAGAAGTATGTGTATTCAGTTTTGTTGGGATGAAATGTTGTGTAGATGTCTGCTAAACCTAAACGCTGGATGGTTAGATTTAATTCTAGAATTTCTTTACTCAGTTTTTTGTTGGAGGATTGATCCATCACTGCCAACGGAGTGTTAAAATCTCTGACTATTATAGAGTTGGAGGAAATCAAGTTGCTCATGTCTGTTAGAGTTTCTCTTATAAATTGAGGTGCATTCTGGTTGGGTGCATAGATATTAATAATTGAGATCTCATCATATTGAGTCTTACCCTTAACAAATATGAAGTAACCGTTTTTGTCCTTCCTTACTTTTGTTGGTTTAAAGCCTATTGTGTCTGCAAATAAAATTGCAACTCTGCTTTTTTCTGGTTACCATTTGCCTGAAATATGGATGACCACCCTTTCACCCTGAGTCTGTATTTGTCTTTTAAGTTAAGATGTGACTCTTGTATGCAACAAATGTCTAGCCTGAGTTTTTGTATCCAGTCAGCTAACCTATGTCTCTTTAGAGGGCAGTTTAAGCCATTCACATTAATGGAGAGTATTGCTAAGTTTGGTGAAATTTGGGGTATTGAGTTTTTTGAAAGTCCAGTGGGCATTTTTAATCCTTTTGCCATTGTGGAAGTTACAGTTTGATCAGAAGTTTCTGAGTGAGTTTACTTTTGTAGTAGAGGATTGGGTTGATTATTATGGAGGATAGGTCTGAGAATATCCTGAAGAGCTGGTTTGGTTATGGCAAATTTCTTTAGCATATGTATGTCATTAAAGTATTTAATTTCTCCGTCGTAAATGAAACTCAGTTTAGCTGGGTACAAGATCCGGGGTTGAAAGTTATTTTGCTTGAGGAGATTAAACATTGATGACCACCCTCTTCTGGCTTGAAAAGTTTCAGCAGAGAGATCTGCAGTCATTCTAATGTTCTTGCCTTTGAAGATAATAGATTTCTTTCGCCTGGCCACTTTGAGAATTTTCTCCTTCATATTAACTTTAGTGAAGTTAATTATGATATGCCTGGGGGATGTCTTATTGGGGTTGAGTTGTGTTGGGGTTCTGAAGCTATCTTCTATCTGAATTTCAGGTTCTCTAGGCATGTGTGGAAAATTCTCTTTCATAATTTCATGCAGAAGGGCCTCTGCGCCCAGTGAGGCCACTTCATCTATTTCAGGAATTCCTATGAGATGGATATTTGCCTTCCTTGAGTTATCCCAGAGCTCTCTGAGTGAGTGATCCATTTTTGCTCTCCATTTCTCTTCCTCTTTGAGAGTTTGGGAGCGTTCAGAGGCTTTATATTCGATGTCAGAGATCCTTTCTTCTGCTGGTCCATTCTGTTGCTAAGGGATTCTACTGTATTTTTCATATCTTTGAGGGATGCAAATTCTTGTTTCAGTGTGTCTAAGTCTTTCATGGTTTTGTCTTTAAATTCGTTAAATTCTTGAGACAGCTTTTTGAATTTCTCCACGAATTCCTAATTCCATTTCGTTAATCTTGTTTGCCATCCAAATTCTGAATTCGATTTCTGACATCTCAGCCAGTTGTTTGTGAATGGGATCTTCAATTACATCTGCCATATCTTTCCTTGGGGAGGTTGATCTATTCTGGTTATTCATGTTACCAGAGTTTTTTCCTCTGATTCTGCCCCATGATTATTTTACTCCCTTTGATTTTCCTCTGGTGTTTTGTTGAGGACCCGTACAGTGCTGTGGCCTGAAAAACTGGGGCCCTGTTTGGTGTAGAGGGGCTAAGTGGTTCTGACTTGTTTTCAGCTGGTTTCTATGTGACCCTAGTGAAACAGTTACCCTGGGTTGAAGTCTCAGCTGTGGAGAAATACCAGCAATTAAGTCACCCCACCCACCACAGGCATCAAATGGAAAAGGAAAATCAAACCTTCCTACAACCACACGCCCAGGGCACCACCTGGATAGTCCCCAGGTGAGTGGCTCAGTTCAAAGGTCCAAGTCAATTGTCTCAGTCAGCAGCTGCCTCGGGTGGGAGAGTTCAAGAGGTCCCTGGGAACTGGGTCACAGGGGTCTGGTGACTGCTCTAAAATGGCTTGCTCCAGTGCTGCGTGGAGTCAGGAAGAGCCACCAGTAAATAGATCAGTCTGGGAAGATTGATGCCTCCTTCTCCACCTTGCAGCTCTGTCACACCCAGTCACTGCTAGCCCCACAGGGCTGTGACCCAGTCAGTTGTCTGCAGTAAGCAGATACTCCAGGGGTTTGCACCTGCCTAAGTCACAGGGTAGTCTGTGTCTGCTCGACTAGGCTGCTATTCTCTGTCTTTATCCAGCAGGGAGTGGTGTGGCCTATCAACCTCGGGCACTTGATGGAGGCTGGAGGTGTTCACTCAGTTCCAGCCCCACCCTTAGTTTATGTTACTGGGTGAAGGGAACAACCCTGTGGGAGTTTGTTTCCGACCTTGCCAGATTCCTCTGCAGAGGAGAGGCTGATTTGAGTTCCCAGAACCTGTGTCTCAGGCCCTGTCTTTAGTCCTGCGGGTTTGTATTCGCAGCACGATCAGTTGTTGGCTGTAGCCTCTTGACCTCCTTTGTCTATAGGTTGGTGATCCCCTAAGGGCCAGGTGCGTCTTAGGCTCAGTAGAGCGGTTCTCTGGATCAGCCCCACCCTGGGAGTTTCCCGGCTCTGCGGGTGTGTTTTCTAGTCCCCGTGTTCCACCCAGGTCGGTACCGTCTCAGGAAAACCCTTTACTCATGGGGCCTGTGTTTCAGTCCCAGGTCTGTTCCATGGCGGTTGCCATCTCAGAAGATGCTTGACCTCATCTGATTGCCCAGGAAGACAGGAGGAGAGGCTATGGCATATCTGGGGGTGGGCCTTGTTATTGCTGAAGACAGCTGTTGCTCTGCACCTTGGGGTACCACCGCTCCAGTGTAGTTCCCTCTCAGCCGACCATTGTCTTCTCGCTCCTTTGCTACAGAGTCAGCACTGGCCAGCTGCAGTCCAGGTCCTGTCTACACCTCTTGAGAGTTCACCCAAGAATCTGGACTCCTGAGGGGGCAGGTCTCCAGATCACGGAGTGAGAGTGGAGGGGGGTGTTAGGAGCTCAGGGTTGCAGGTCATAACACCAAGCTCATTGAGACCAAATGAACAAATAAACAGATACAAAGGTTACCAGGCACATGGGCCCATAGATACAGAGACAGATGGAAACACATAAACATACAAGCAATAGCCACGACAGCAGCAATATAAGAACAACTGCAATAAAAATAGTGATAATCGTAAAATAATTGAAAGAAAGGAAAAAAAAGAGAGAAAAAAGTGGTTTAGAAGGAATGTTAAGTGAGAAGAAAGAAGAAATTAAAATTAGAAGACATAGAAATTAAAAAAAATCTATATAAAATGTAATAATAAAAAATTATTGAAATCTCCTCTAAGAAAATGGTGAGGAAAATTCAGACAAAAAGAAAACAACAGCAAAAAAAAAAAAAAACCCACGGAAACCAAAAAAAAAAACAAAAAGGCACCAACTGCAAAAATATTCTTGTGGTAGAAATATACCTATAAATATCTATATGTCTGCTGTAGGGATCAACTTTCGTAGGAATGTATTCATACTGCAATATACTTTCTGGACACCAGGTGGCGCCGTGAGTGGTTTCGAGACTTATACCTGGTTTACAGTTTATACCGTTACCATGGTAACCACCTTCCATGGCTGATCGCCATTTTGGAGTTTCCGTAAAAGTTTGTCGCCTAAGAATTGTGCAACCTCGGCTGTTCTTGTCTGGACAGCACTTGCGACCGACCTTCCCACTCAGTGCAGGTGTCCACTCTTCCTAAGTCCCTCCACTCTGTTCCCAGGTTCCCCCGCAAACTGGCAACTGCAATCGGCCATAAGGGGAGTGGTGTTGAGTTCGCCAGGTATCTCCTGTAGCTGGTTCCCGGGGCTTCAGCAGCCAAAGCATGTCCGCGGCTTCAGTTGCTTCGCGGCTCCAGAAGCCAAAGCCGGGTCCTAGGCTTCAAGCCGGTTCCCGCGGTTGGAGCGCTCAGGGGATTTATTCTGAGTTTTATGGTTCAGAGTTTTGGATGGGCGTCTGCCAGTTCGCTGCGCAGCCTGAACCGCCAGCCCCCTCCAACACCTGGGGGAAAGGTGCCCGCCCTTTGGGGTAGTTCAAAATGTCTGTTTCCTGTGCAGGATCCCTTCCCTTCAATTGTCCAACAGTTTGCCCAGCTCCCTGTGGTTTTGAGTATCTCTCCTTTCGGATGCCTCTCTCAGTTCAGGATTAATTACTTGTCAATTGGATTTTGTCAGCATTTACAAGCTGCTGACCTCCGTGGGGGAGGGGCCTGCTGGCCAGCATGGCCGGGCAGGGAAGAATCTCTACAACAGAGTCTGTGATTTTAAATTACCCCTCATATATAGCAAACCTCCAGTTCGCTGGGCGTCTCCAGCTGTCTGTCCACTCCAATAATCCACACACAGTGAAGGTCCAGACCACTTTTCCTCTCACCTGATGGCTTGGGAGAGCATATTACCAGAGTTTTTCTGTTGATTTTGCCTCATGATTGTTTTTCACCGTTGCCTGTGGCCGTCCTCAGAGTTGGCAGGCGTCTCTCCAAGATTAGACCCCAGGAGGATCACTCTATTGTTGCTGGATGTTTGTAGGGTGTGACCCTGTGTAGTTCCTCTTGGGCTGCCCTAGCTGGGGAGTTCTGGTTGTGGAAGCAGCTCTGGCGTGTGACACACCCGGTTCCAGTAACAGGCAGGAGGTGGTGTGCATGCTTCTGGGAGTGCCTGGTGCCCAGTGACTTTGGCACAGAGAGCCCAAGGCTTCAGCAGGCTCTGGCCAGGAGAAGGGCTCTGTGCAGAGGCAGGCAGGGCTCCAGAGGGCACGCAGCTACCAGTATCCCTGGCCAGATGAGCAGGCCAGTGTGGAGGTCTGGAGGACACAGGAGGGAGGACGCAGGGTTGCGCGGCTCCCGCAGTTCCTGATCAGGGCATGTGGAGGCCCAGTGGGGCACCCTTCATTCTTTTGAAAACTCCCTCAGTGTAAGAGCTTCTTACCATTCTCATCTCTCTTTTGAGGATCTGTTCTGATTTGCCCATATGGCACCCAGACTAGACAAAGAAACTTTGAGTAGAAGTTTGGAGTTAAAAGGAACAAAGATTCCCCTCAGACTACTTCAAGTAATAGGAGGTGTATACTGTGAATGTAAGAAAATAAAAGAAGCTCAAGTTCATGAGTCAGCCCATTTGGACCTCAGGTGGAGAAGACCTCTGGTGAAGAACAGAGATAGCAATGCACCTGGGTTTCTACCCAGTGGACGAAAGATCTTGCTAGTCCCTTGTCACCAGGGCTCTATTTATCCTCAGCTCTCTCTGCCACCTCTACTATTTCTGTTGCCACCAACCAATTCCTTATCCCCCTCTTCCCTTGTAGACTTTCTCTACCTCGTAGCTTCCGCTTCCTCTTTCTTGTTTCTGTCTTCTTGTTTCCTTATGCTCCCTTTTGACCTCTAAAATAGCATGATCTCTATCCTTAAACATTTCAGCTTCTGAACCTGCCACCAACTGCCTAATGTGCTCTTTTTCCCAGTTAAAATTCTCAAAAGAGAGAATCAAAGTGGATGATTTTGTCCCAGTTTCGATTAAGCTTATCAAATAGCCCATAGAATGACAGCTGTTGGGTCATTTTCCAATCTTTTGTGGCTGGTAAAAGGTTGGACTATATGATATAAGCAGGAGCTGTCCTGCTTTGGTAGGTAGGAATAGCGTGCAATCCATCAGCGACCTGTGGGTTTCATCTTATTTGCCAACTCCTATTGGCTGCCTAAAAGACTGTCATGAGAGGTTTTCAAACTCTAAATTTGGTGGAATATGATTAATGAGGGGTATCTTTCATGGGCATAGAAACAAGAAACTTCAGCCTTCATGCCAGTTACTTGCTATCCCTACCGTTAGAGCATGTAGTCCAGCAAGGGCAAACTAAGCAGAGTCATTGCCTTCCTCATTCTGAATTTCTCTTTATGAGAACTAAGATGACATTTGCTTGTTTGGATAGCTAGTTGGATCACACTATGACTTCACATTGAACTTCAGGCACTAAAAATCACTAAGCCATTTACATATATGCTCCTATATTGCATTTCTTCCATTCTGTATTGTGAAGACAGAGAGAGAAAGCCAAAGAGATAAATTTTGTATTTTTTCCTAAAATAGTTCACTTTGTTTAATTTAGCCCTTCACTCTAGCCTATTGAAATCTGCTTAATTACAAATGATGGCTTTTTGCAGCCTATTTGATAAAGTGCTCAAACTCTTTGCACAGGCATCTGTTCATGAAATAGAGGTTAAATGTTTAAGTTATCTTCTTTACAAAATTGACACAAAGGTGAATTTAAACTATTTCTGTGTACTACTTTGCACCATTTATGGAACAAGTGCTCCATAACTTCTTTGTGTGTGTGTGTGTGTGTGTGTGTGTGTGTGTTTGTTTCTTTGTTTGTTTTTGAATGATAATTTTTTGGGGGGGGGGTTATTGTTGGAGATTCATTGAAAGTACAATAAGCCAGGTTACACTGATTGCATTTGGTAGGTAAAGTCCCTCTTGCAATCATATCTTACCCCCAGAAGGTGTGGCATGCAGCAAGGCCCCACTCCCTCCCTCCTTCCCTCTCTCTGCTTTTCCTTCCCCCCCATAACCTTAATTGTCATTAATTGTCCTCATATCAAAATTGAGTACATAGGATTCATGCTTCTCCATTCTTGTGATGCTTTACTAAGAATAATGTCTTCCACTTCCATCCAGGTTAATACAAAGAATGTAAAGTCTCCATTTTTTTTAATGGCTGAATAGTATTCCATGGTATACATATACCACAGCTTGTTAATCCATTTCGGGGTTGGTGGGCATTTAGGCTGTTTCCACATTTTGGCAATTGTAAATTGAGCTGCAATAAACAGTCTAGTACAAGTGTCCTTATGATAAAAGGATTTTTTTCCTTCTGGGTAGATGCCCAGTAATGGGATTGCAGGATCAAATGGGAGGTCTAGCTTGAGTGCTTTGAGGTTTCTCCATACTTCCTTCCAGAAAGGTTGTACTAGTTTGCAGTCCCACCAGCAGTGTAAAAGTGTTCCCTTCTCTCCACATCCACGTGGATGTGGATGTGGAGAGGATATTTGCATATTTTCAATCAGACAAAAGCTTGATAACTAGGATCTATAGAGAACTCAAATTAATCCACATGAAAAAAGCCAACAATCCCATGTATCAATGGGCAAGAGACATGAATAGACCCTTCTCTAAAGATGACAGACGAATGGCTAACAAACACATGAAAAAATGTTCATCATCTCTATATATTAGAGAAATGCAAATCAAAACAACACTGAGATATCATCTAACCCCAGTGAGAATGGCCCACATCACAAAATCTCAAAACTGCAGATGCTGGCGTGGATGTGGGGCCCCAGACAATGCCCAAAGTTCTCCACACTCCTGCTCAAGCTCTCCCCAAGACAGTTCAACTGAGTGCCAAGTCCAAAAACACCAAAACAGTTCACAGGTAAGGCCTTTCTGGTTTGCAGTCTCGCTGCTACTGTACTTACAGCTGTCGGCAGGATTAGGCTGATTGAACACACGCAACCACTTGCCAGTTTTCCACTGTTTTTGTTTTCCTCTTGGGGTCCAGAAGTCTCTCGCTGATTCCCTGTATCCTCAAAGGGATGATTATAGGCAGATCCCACCAGCCAGAGATGCCTGGAGTCTTATCTCCTCAGACTCACGGTGCCCAGATGCAAGGAAGCTGTTACTTGGCCACCATCTTGCTCTCCCTCCAACTGCTCCATAATCTCAAGACATTATTGTAGACTAACAAGAACATTTATGTATTTTTCCATTGTCTTCACAGTAAGGATAGCCAAAGATAGTTATACCATTGCATGGAGATAACCCTTCCTCTAAAGTAACAGCTGTTTTTCTCCTTTTCTCTCACCCTTACAACAACCTTAAGAGGTAGGTTTTATTATTCTCTCTTTCTCTTTTTTTTTAATAGATGAGACAACAGAGGCATAATAGGTTTAATCGCCTTCCACAATCACATGAATAGTATGCAATAGGGCTAAATCCAGCTCCTGTTTACCTGACTCCAGAGCCTGAGTCCCTTCTGTGCCACACAGCTGCTTCCTGCTGAACACACCTCTTTGAATGACATTCAGATTTGCTGAAAATGACTGAAGGTAGAAATTGGGGGCTTGTGAATAAAAGTACCTGTCAAATTTTTTTAAAGTACCACCTGTATTAGATTTTAAAAATTATGATATAGTCATAATTATAAGGATGGAGTAGATCTACATGTGTTTATATGAAAGACCAAGCTTTAATTTTAGGTAGGCCTACTCGGATCCTATTTTTTTAACATTACATTAACATATGTAGGCAGGAGACTTCTAGTTTTATTCATAACATTCTGTTTTATTGAATTTTTTTATTTGTGTATTACTTTTTTTTTACAGTAGCCTTTTATTTTTAATACCTACTATTCCATGAATTCATTTGGGAAAGGTTCTAATAGCTCAGTGAGGGACCTTTCCATTGAATGTGACAAAGTTCACTATGCCTATTATGCCATGAATTCATGAGAAATAGGTCCTGGCACCATATGCTCCTGCTCAACTGGTTCTCTTGGTTCTCCTGTGTGCTATGTTGTATGCCTGTTTTGTCACAAATTCATAGGGTTGGGTTCCAAGAACTCAGGCTCCTTTCTGTCGGTTCTCACAAAGTGAACTTCTCTTGGTGGAGCAGGCTGGTGCAGGTACCTTTCTCTTTGGCTTCCTTCTTTTTCTGACCATTTTCCTCCATGCATTTTAGGAAGTTATCTCAGCTTAATATGCTCAATATGAACATTAATCCTCTTGTCAAGAATCTTGCCCTTAACTTGTTTACAACAATGCCAATAACATGCTGGGTAACATTGTAAACTCTTGCAGTTTTGCCATGATGACATTTCTGTGGCATGCCTTTTTGAACAGTACCCATTTCCTTGATGTCAACAATATCACCTTTCTTGGAATTCTGGGAAGATGGCCAACTGGTAACAACCCTCGTCAGAGGCTCCTGACCAGAGAGAGAAAAACTGGACAGAATCAGACTCTGTGAAGCCAAAAGTGAGGAGCTAAACCAAGAAAGAAGTTCAGCAAGCTGTAACTCTAAGGAAGAGCATTCGAGAAAACAAATTACAGGTACAAAGCCTATCGACTAGAGGACAGGAGACCCCTCCCCCAAGCAGGAGATCTGATGCGGGCTCTCTGCGAGGAGCCAGACACAAAAGACCTCTCATTTTATCTCACTGAAGAGAGCCAGCAAACATCAGATCTGTTTCTCCAGGGAGGTCTCACTTGTGAACCTAGACACCACCCCGCCAGGCATAAAATTGAACGGATATTTTCCCCCACAACTCCAAACTCCCAGTCCACCCTTTCCCCCTTGTATGGTGGTCTGAAGTTCTGCCCCCTGCAAAGCGCAGAGTGTTTGGTCTTTTCTTGAGACATCCGGACATAGTGTGGACCACCAACCATCAGGACAGAGTCTGTGACTAGTGGGGAAGAAAGAAAATGTGGGCAGAAAGGGACACTCAGCAGGAGGAGGAGTAGTCCCATGGATATGACTTTGCTTGGCCAGTGGTGGTATTGATCTACAGTTCAGACTGTGTCTGGTGGGAGGGGGTGCAGAATCCCTGGCTCTGGAAGCACCCACAGTGGGAGAGTGGTTGCCTGGTGTGAAATGAGTTCGATGGGCAGGGCTGGTCCCCAGCCCTAGCTGGGCCTGTAAGCAGAAGCTTGCCAGGTGTGGACAGAGACCTGAGGGCAAGGGCGTGGTCCCCTGACTCCAACAGAGCCAGCAACCCTCAGGGAGTGGACTGACCTGCAGGCTGGGATGTGGTCCCATGTCTTCAGCTGGGCCTACTGAGCAAAATCTTGCTGGGTGTGGACTGAGACTGGTGGGCAGGGATATGGTCCCCTGACTCCAAGTGGTCTGGCAAGCAGAGGCTTGCTGGGTGTGGACTGAGAGCTGAGGGTGGGGGCGTGGTCCCTGGCTCCAACTTGGCATGTCAGCAGAGAAGTGGACTGAGTCTGGTGGGCAGGGGCATGGATCCATGGCTCCAATTGTGCTGTTGGAGACCCTTGGATCCTTCTCTGTTGAGCAGGGTTTGCACTGCCTGAAACAACTTAACTGGAACTCATGTCTGGGGCTGTCCACCTGGGGACATTCTGAGGTTGACCTTCGAAGTTCTGTAGCAGAAAAGAACTGAAGGGTGGGGGGCTGGGTGCTGCACCTGTTTGTATGTCTTCACAGCTAAGATTTAAACCTAAAACCATGGCTATTTAGGATAGGGTAGAGGTTGGCTGATATCAAAACAGAGCTAGCTTCCACTATCTCACCAAGTAAGTCCTCAGAGTCTCTGGCCAAAACTCTGAAAGGGGCCTTTGTAAGGTTGTAGGAAATAAGCCACAATTACAAAGCCTAGCACTTTGGTAAGAAGCTGATTATCTCTACTACCTAGAAACCCCAATTCAATCTCGCCCTACCAATTCAAATAACCAAATGATGGAAAATAAACACAGGGAAGAACCAAAAGAAGAACTCTGGCAACATGAATAATCAGAGTAGATCAACACCCTTCCCCCCAAGCAATGACAAAGGAGATACAATTGAAGATGCCATGCATAAACAAATAGCTGAAATATCAGAAATTGAATTCAGAATATGGATGGCAAATAAGATGAATAGAATGGAAGAAAAGTTAGAAACTGAAATACAAACTGAAATCCAAATCTAAAGTTGTCTCAAGAAATTAATGAATTCAAAGACAAAGTCACCAATGATATAGAAAAAATGAGAAAAGAGATAGCAGAGTTCAAGGAAATGAAAAAGTTAGTCAAGGAGCTCCAAAATACAGTAGAATCCCTCAGTAATAGAGTTGACCAGGCAGAAGAAAGGATCTCTGAAACTGAGTACAAAGCTTATGAACATTCCCAAATGCCCAAAAAGGCAGACAAATGGAGAGCAGAAACTGATCATTCCCTGAAAGAGCTGTGGGATCACTCCAAAAGATTAAACATTCATCTTATAAGAATTCCTGAAAGAGAAGAGGATTATCCTAAAGGTACAGGTGCTCTACTACAAGAGATTATGGAGGAGAATTTCCCAAGCATTGTAAGAAACACAGAAATCAGATAGTACACAGTTTCAGAACCCCAGCAAGACGCAATCTAAATAAAGCATCTCCTGGACACATTGTGGTGAAATTTGCCAAAGTTAAGATGAAGGAGAAAATTCTGCCAAGCAGCCAGATGTAAGAAAAGCATCACCTACAAAGGGAGAAATATCAGGTTGACTGCAGATCTCTCAGCCAAAACATTTCAAGCCAGAAGAGAATGGTCATCAACCTTCAATCTCCTAAAACAAAACAACTTTCATCCCAGGATCCTGTATCCAGCTAAACTCAGTTTCATTTGTGATGGAGAAATCAAATACTTTAATGACATACACATGTTGAAAAAATTTGCCATTATTAAACCAGCTCTCCAGGATGTTCCTAGACCCATCCTCCACAACAACCAGAGTAAACTCACCTCCAAAGTACTCAACGAGAAATTTTTTAACAATACCCAACTTCCATGGTGGTGAAAGGATGAAAAATGTCCACTGGACATACAAAAATTATGACATCCAAAACAACCAGGCTTATCAATTCTCTCAATTAATGTGAATGGTTTAAATTGTCCTCTAAAGATGCACAGGCTGGCTGACTGGATATATAAACTCAAACCAGATATCTGCTGCATACAAGAATCTCATCTTACCTTAAAGGATAAAAATAGACTCAAGGTAAAGGGATGGATTTCTATAATACAGGCAAATGAAAATCAGAAAAAAAGCAGGGGTTGCAATTTTATTTGCAGATACAATTGGCTTTAAACCAACAAAGATGAAGAAAGACAAGAATGGGCACTACATATTTGTCAAGGGAAACACCCAACATGAAGAGATTTTGATAATTAACATTTATGCACCCTACCAGAATGCTTCTCAATTTATAAAGCAAATGCTAATAAATATGAACAACTTGATATCTTTCTGAACTATAATAGTTGGAGATTTTAACACCCCTTTGAATTCAAGAACACATCAAAAAAATTATACATCATGATCAATTTGGTTTTATTCCATGGTTACAGGGTTGTTTTAACATACACAAATCTATAAATATAATACATCACATCAATAAAATAAAAAACAAAGACCGCATGATTCTCTGAATCGATGCGGAAAAAGCTTTTGATAATATCCAGCATCTTTTCATGATCAGAACACTTAAGAAAATAGGCATAGAAGGGACACTTCTTAAACTGATAGAGGCCATCCACAGCAAACCCACAGCCAATATCATATTGAATGGTGTAAAATTGAAAACATTTCCACTCAGTTCAGGAACTGAGGCAAGGATATCCACTGTCTCCATTACTATTTAACATAGTAATGAAAGTCTTAGCCATCGCAATCAGCAAGAGAAGGCAATCAAGGGTATCCTAATAGGGTCAGAGGAGATCAAACTCTCACTCTTTGCTGATGATATGATCCTATACCTGGAAAATCCCAGGGACTCAACTACAAAACTCTTAGAAGTGATCAAGGAATACAGCAGCATCTCAGGGTAGAAAATCAATACTTACACATTATTTTCTTTTATATATGCCAACAATAGTCAAGCTGGAAAAAAACAATCAAGGACTCTATTCCTTTTACAATAGTGCCAAAGAAGATGAAATATCTGGGAATTTACCTGACAAAGGACAAGAAAAATCTCTATAAAGAGAACTATGAACCTCTGAGAAAAGAAATAGCTGAAAATGTTAACAAATGGAAAAACATACCATGCTCATGGCTGGGAAGAATCAATATTGTTAAAATGTCCATACTACCCAAAGCAATCTACAGATTTAATGCAATCCCTATTAAAGCACCATTGTCATACTTTAAAGAACTTGAAAAAATAGTGCTCCATTTTATATGGAATCAGAAAAAAACCCTGAATATCAAATACACTACTCAGAAATAAAAACAAATCAGGAGGTATCATGTTACCAGACTTCAGGCTATACTGTAAATCTATAGTGATCAAAACAGCATGGTTCTGGCACAAAAACAGAGAGGTATATTTATGGAACAGAATAGAGAACCAAGAGATGAATCCAGCTACTTATTATCATTTGGTCTTCGACAAGCCTATCAAAAATATTCAGTGGGGGAAAGACTCCCTATTTAACAAATGGTGCTGGGTGAACTGGCTGGCGACCTGTAGAAGACTCAAACTGGACCCAGACCTTTCACCATGAACAAAAATTGATTCACACTGGATAAAAGATGTAAACTTAAGACATGAAACTATAAAAATACTAGGAGAGAGTGCAGGGAAAACACTTGTAGAAATCAGCCTGGGAGAACATTTTATGAAGAAAACCCCCTGGGCAATTGAAGCAACACCAAAAATCCATTACTGGGATCTGATCAAACCAAAAAGCTTTTGCACAGCTGAGAGCACAGTAAGTAAAGCAAACAGAAAACCTTCAGAATAGGAGAAGATTTTTGCAAGTTATGCTTCTGAGAAAGGTCTGATAACTAGAATCCACAGAGAACTCAAAATAATCAATAAGAAAAGAACAAATAACCCCATTTCTATGTCTTCCTGATGAAGACAGGAGCATGGCCTACAAACACATGAAAAAATGTTCATCATCCTTAATCATCAGAGAAATGCAAATCAGAAACCACTTTGAGATATCATCTAACTCCAGTAAGATTAGCCCACATCACAAAATCCCAAAACTACAGATGTTGGTGTGGATACAGAGAGAAGGGAACACTTCTACACTGCTGGTGGGAATGAAAGCTAATACAACCTTTTTGGAAAGAAGTTTAGAAAATACTCAAGGAACTAAAAGTAGACCTACTGTTTGAGCCTGCAATTCTTCTGGTAGATATATACCTGGATGATCAAACATTATTGTACAACAAAGACATTTGTACCAGAATGTTTATTGCAGCCCAATTCATAATAGCCAAGACATGGAAACAGCCCAGGTGCCCATCAACCCATGAATGGATTAACAAATTGTAGTATATGTACACTATGGAATACTATGCAGCCATAAAAAAGATGGAGACTTCACATCTTTTATGTTTACCTGGATGGAGCTGGAACATATTCTTCTTAGTAAAGTATCTCAAGAATGGGGGGAAAGTATCCAATGTACTCAATACACTATAAAATCAATATATAGATGAAAATGTGTCAAATGGTCTATGAACCAAGTGTATGGTGCCCCATGATCATACTAATGTACACAGCTATGATTTAATAAAAAAATAAAAAAATAAAATCAATATACAATCACCTACACGTTCATATCAATGTAAAACATAATTACAGTCCAGAAAGTAGAAGGGAAGAGGAGAGAGATGGGAGGGATGGGGGAGAGGAGAGGAGGGAAGGTATTTGGGAGGACCTCACCTAATATGCATGATGCAATGGTACATTTCAAAACCATTAAGAAGAGAGTATAATTGTGATGGATGTGTTACTTAGTTCAATGTAAGCATTTTACATTGTGTATCAAATCAGTACACTGAACCCCATAAATGCATCAGTATACAAAGTTACGGTTTAATAAAAACAAAAAATATAAAATAAAATAAAATAACTTGGCAAAACTGAAACTGTAAAGAAGAGACCAATAAAAAAAAAATCACCTTTCTTGTAGATTCGCATATATGTGGCCAAAGGACCAACTCTGTTTTTTTTTTTTTATTTTTTTTATTGTTGGGGATTCATTGAGGGTACAATAAGCCAGTTACACTGATTGCAATTGTTAGGTAAAGTCCTTCTTGCAATCATGTCTTGCCCCCATAAAGTGTGACACACACTAAGGCCCCACCCCCCTCCCTCCATCCCTCTTTCTGCTTCCCACCCATAACCTTAATTGTCATTAATTGTCCTCATATCAAGATTGAGTACATAGGATTCATGCTTCTCCATTCTTGTGATGCTTTACTAAGAATAATGTCTTCCACTTCCATCCAGGTTAATACGAAGGATGAAAAGTCTCCATTTTTTTTAATGGCTGAATAGTATTCCATGGTATACATATACCACAGCTTGTTAATCCATTCCTGGGTTGGTGGGCATTTAGGCTCTTTCCACATTTTGGCGATTGTAAATTGAGCTGCAATAAACAGTCTAGTACAAGTGTCCTTATGATAAAAGGATTTTTTTCCTTCTGGGTAGATGCCCAGTAATGGGATTGCAGGATCGAATGGGAGGTCTAGGTTGAGTGCTTTGAGGTTTCTCCATACTTCCTTCCAGAAAGGTTGTACTAGTTTGCAGTCCCACCAGCAGTGTAAAAGTGTTCCCTTCTCTCCACATCCACGCCAACATCTGCAGTTTTGAGATTTTGTGATGTGGGCCATTCTCACTGGGGTTAGATGATATCTCAGGGATGTTTTGATTTGCATTTCTCTAATATACAGAGATGATGAACATTTTTTCATGTGTTTGTTAGCCATTCATCTGTCGTCGTTAGAGAAAGTTCTATTCATGTCTCTTGCCCATTGATATACGGGATTGTTGGCTTTTTTCATGTGGATTAATTTGAGTTCTCTATAGATCCTGGTTATCAAGCTTTGTCTGATTGAAAATATGCAAATATCCTTTCCCATTGTGTGGGTTGTCTCTTTGCTTTGGTTATTGTCTCCTTAGCTGTACAGAAGCTTTTCAGTTTAATGAAGTCCCATTTGTTTACTTTTGTTGTTGTTGCAATTGCCATGGCAGTCTTCTTCATGAAGTCTTCCCCCAGGCCAATATCTTCCAGTGTTTTTCCTATGCTTTCTTTGAGGATTTTTATTGTTTCATGCCTTAAATTTAAGTCCTTTATCCATCTTGAGTCAATTTTTGTGAGTGGGGAAAGCTGTGGGTCCAGTTTCAGTCTTTTACATGTAGACATCCAGTTCTCCCAACACCATTTATTGAATAGGGAGTCTTTCCCCCAAGGTAAGTTCTTCTTTGGTTTATCGAAGATTAGGTGGTTGTAAGATGTTAGTTTCATTTCTTGGTGTTCAATTCGATTCCAAGTGTCTATGTCTCTGTTTTTGTGCCAGTACCATGCTGTCTTGAGCACTATGGCTTTGTAGTACAGACTAAAATCTGGTATGCTGATGCCCCCAGCTTTATTTTTGTTACTAAGAACTGCCTTAGCTATACGGGGTTTTTTCCGGTTCCATACAAAACGCAGAATCATTTTTTCCAAATCTTGAAAGTACGATGTAGGTACTTTGATAGGAATGGCATTGAATAGGTAGATTGCTTTGGGAAGTATAGACATTTTAACAATGTTGATTCTTTCTGTCCATGAGTATGGTATGTTCTTCCATTTGTTAATATCCTCTGCTATTTCCTTTCTGAGGATTTCGTAGTTTTCTTTATAGAGGTCCTTCACCTCCTTCGTTAGGTATATTCCTAGGTATTTCATTTTCTTTGAAACTATGGTGAAGGGAATTGTGTCCTTAATTAGCTTCTCATCTTGACTGTTATTGGTGTACACAAAGGCTACTGACTTGTGGACCTTGATTTTATATCCTGAAACATTACTGTATTTTTTGATGACTTCTAGGAGTCTTGTGGTTGAGTCTTTGGGTTCTCTAAGTATAAGATCATGTCATCAGCAAAGAGGGAGAGTTTGACCTCCTCTGCTCCCATTTGGATTCCCTTTATTTCCTTGTCTTGCCTAATTGTATTGGCTAGAACTTCCAGCACTACGTTGAATAGTAAAGGTGACAGAGGACAACCTTGTCTGGTTCCAGTTCTAAGAGGAAAAGCTTTCAGTTTTACTCCATTCAGTAAAATATTGGCTGTGGGTTTGTCATAGATAGCTTCAATCAGTTTTAGAAAAGTGCCACCTATGCCTATACTCTTCAGTGTTCTAATTAGAAAAGGATGCTGGATTTTATCAAATGCTTTTTCTGCATCTATTGAGAGGATCATGTGATCTTTATTTTTGCCTCTGTTAATATGGTGGATAACGTTTATGGACTTGCGTATGTTAAACCAGCCTTGCATCCCTGGGATGAAGCCTACTTGATCATGATGAATGACTTTTTTGATGATAAGCTGTAATCTATTGGCTAGGATTTTGTTGAGAATTTTTCCGTCTATATTCATGAGTGAGATTGGTCTGAAATTCTCCTTTTTGTTTGGGTCTTTTCCTGGTTTTGGTATCAGGGTGATGTTTGCTTCATAGAATGTTGGGGAAGATTCCTTCTTCCTCAGTTTTTTGGAATAATTTCTGCAGTACAGGAATAAGCTCTTCCTTGAAGGTTTGATAGAATTCTGGAGTGAAGCCATCTGGACCAGGGCATTTTTTAGTTGGAAGCTTTTTTATTGTTTCTTTGATCTCAGTGCTTGAAATTGGTCTGTTCAGGAGGTCTATTTCTTCCTGGCTAGGTCTAGGGAGAGGGTGTGATTCCAAATATTGATCCATTTCCTTCACATTGTCAAATTTCTGGGCATAGAGTTTCTGGTAGTATTCAGAGATGATCTCTTGTATCTCTGTGGGATCAGTTGTTATTTCCCCTTTATCGTTTCTGATTGAGGTTACTAGAGATTTTACTTTTCTATTTCTAGTTAGGCTGGCCAATGGTTTATCTATTTTATTTATTTTTTCAAAAAACCAACTCCTTGTTTCATTAATTTTCTGAATGATTCTTTTGTTTTCAATTTCATTGATCTCTGATTTGATTTTGGATATTTCTTTTCTTCTACTGAGTTTAGGCTTAGATTGTTCTTCTTTTTCCAATTCCATAAGATCTCTTGTGAGATTGTTGATGTGCTCTCTTTCTGTTTTCCGAATGTAGGCATCTAAAGCGATGAATTTTCCTCTCAAAACTGCTTTTGCAGTATCCCACAGGTTTTGGTAGCTTGTGTCTTCATTGTTGTTATGCTCAAGGAAGTTAATTATTTCCTGTTTTATTTCTTCCTGCACCCATCTGTTATTCAACAGAAGATTGTTTAATTTCCATGCCTTTGGGTGGGGTCGAGCATTTTTGTTAGAGTTGAGTTCCACCTTTAGTGCCTTATGGTCTGAGAAGATACAAGGTAAAATTTCAATTCTTTTGATTCTGTTGATATTTGTTTTGTGTCCCAGGATATGATCAATTTTGGAGAATGTTCCATGGGGTGATGAGAAGAAGGTATATTCTTTGTCTTTGGGGTGGAGTGTTCTATATGCATCTATCAAGCATAGTTGGTCTAAGGTCTCATTTAAATCTCTTATATCTTTGTTTAATTTCTGTTTAGAGGATCTGTCCAGCTCTGTAAGAGGTGTGTTAAAGTCCCCTGTTATGATGGTATTATCAGATATCATATTGCTCAGACTGAGTAAGGTCTGCTTCAAGAATTTGGGAGCATTTAAATTGGGTGCATAAATATTTAGAATTGAAATGTCTTCTTGTTGTAGTTTTCCCTTGACCAATATAAAGTCACCATCTTTCTCTTTTTTGACTTTAGTTGCTTTAAATCCACATGTATCTGAAAATAAGATTGCAACTCCTCTTTTCTTCTGAATTTGCCTGAAAAATTGTCTTCCAACCCTTGTCTCGGAGCTTTAATTTGTCTTTTGAAGCCAGGTGTGTTTCTTGCAGACAGCAAATGGATGGCTTGTGTTTTTTAATCCAGTCAGCCAATCTATGTCTTTTCAGTGGGGAATTCAAGCCATTAACATTTATGGAGATAATTGATAAGTGTGGTAGTATTCTATTCGTCTTATTTGGTGAGAGTCCATTGCTTAGTTTTATCTTTTGAATCAGTGTGGAGGTTAGGTTCTGTCCTTTGATTTCTGAGTTCTTACTTTGCTGCTGATCCATTGTGGTGGTCAGTGTGCAGAACAGGTTGAAGTATTTCCTGTAGAGCTTGTCTTGTTGTGGTGAATTTCCTCAATGTTTGTATATCTGTAAATGATTTGATTTCTCCGTCAATTTTGAAGCTTAGCTTAGCAGGGTACAGAATTCTGGGCTGAAAATTGTTCTGTTTAAGTAGATTAAAGGTAGATGACCATTGTCTTCTTGCTTGGAAAGTTTCATTAGAGAAGTCTGCGGTCACTCTGATGGATTTGCCCCTGTAGGTCAACTGGCGCTGACTCCTGGCAGCTTGCAGAATCTTTTCTTTTTTCTTGACTTTGGACAGGTTCATCACAATGTGTCTTGGAGAAGCTCAGTTAGAGTTGAGGCGACCTGGGGTCCGATATCCCTCTGAAAGCAGTGTGTCAGAATCTTTGGTGATGTTTGGGAAATTTTCTTTTATAATATTCTCTAGTATGGCTTCCATTCCTCTGGGGCATTCTTCTTCCCCTTCTGGAATTCCTATAACTCGTATGTTGGAACGCTTCATAAAGTCCCATAATTCTGACAGTGAACGTTCTGCTTTCTCTCTCTTCTTTTCTGCCTCTTTTACTATCTGAGTTATCTCAAGAACTTTGTCTTCTACCTCTGAAATTCTTTCTTCTGCATGGTCTAACCTGTTGCTGATACTTTCCATTGCATCTTTAAGTTCCCTGATTGACTGTTTCATTTCCTTCAGCTCTGCTATATCCTTTTTATATTCTTCATATCGTTCATCTCTGATTTGATTCTGTTTTTGGATTTCCTTTTGGTTATTTTCCACTTTATTAGCAGTTTCCTTCATTGTTTCCATCATTTCTTTCATTGTTTTCAACATGTGTATTCTAAATTCCCTTTCTGTCATTCCTAACATTTCTGTATAGGTGGAATCCTCTGCAGTAGCTACCTCATGGTCCCTTGGCGGGGTTGTTCTGGACTGGTTCTTCATGCTGCCTGGAGTTTTCTGCCGATTCTTCCTCATGAGTGATTTCTTTTATCTGTTTCCTTGCCCTAATTTTCCTTTCACTTCCTCTTGCTCTTTAAGTAGTCGTGCCTGTAGACTAAGGGTTACAGGACCAGAAGGGTGAGAACGTTGAGGAGCAAAAAAGGGATGAAAGAAAGGAGGACCGAGTGATAAGAAAAAAAAGAAAGATAGAGAAAGGAGAGGGGGTGGGGATAAGAATTATTGACAAAAAGAAGAGAGGTACAGAAAGAGGGAGACAGGGCAATATAGGTGTACAGTAGGGTACTTTGACACAACCTTAAAAAAACCCCACCTTCTGGGTGTGCCCAGTTGGGTGGTTCCCTTGAGGTCAGCAGCTCTTTGCTAACCTGATCAGACACAGTACCCCACCTCCACCAAGTAGAGAGGAAAGACAAAAATGCTATAAATCAAACCAAAACAAGCAAACAGAAAACTTTATGGGGATATAATTGGGTGAAAAACCAAATGATAGCGGTAGAAACACTAGCAAAAATGAAGTTGTAGTTATTTAAAAAGGCAGCAATGGGAAATTATAATTGAACTAGAAAAGTTGAGAAAGAAAAAGGGATCCGTATGGAAAATATTGAAATTAAAAAACAAAAGAACATCAACAACTTCAAAATAAACAAAAAAAAAAAAAAAAAAAACCAAACAAAAAAAAAGAAAAAAATACACAACCAAAAACAAAGCAGTTTGTATATGTTATTGAATATTGTCTGGGCAACACGTGGTCTTCTGGGGTATGAGATGTTAGTCACAGTTCTGATACGACTGGAGGCTGCTGATTTCTCAAACCCCAGCAGGTAGACACCCTAAATCTCTCTTCAGCCCACTTAAAAGGCACTTTGAACTTGTAAACTTGCTGAGCAGAAGCTTTCCCAGCTTTCTCGCTGGAATCACTGCTGAAGTGGCTATCCGCTTACCCAGTGTGCCAAAACCGGTCTCACTCTGCCCCTGAGGGTTAGGGCTGCAAGGCGGCTCAGACCCCACCCTTAGGCTACTTGGTTGCTGGGTTACCAGCTCCCACCCGTTTCTAGCTCTGCGACCCTGAGGGCGGAGCTTGCCGGGGCAGATCACTGACAATGGTTCCGTGTGTCCCACCGCCAAACACTATTAGCTCCGTCTGGCTCAGCGGCTCAGACTGGGGCCCTAGACAATGGCCAAAGTTCTCCGCACTCCCGCTCAGGCCTTCCCCAGGGCAGTTCAACTCAGTGCCAAGCCCAAGGACATCAAAACAGTTCACAGGTAAGGCCTTTCTGGTTTGCAGTCTCACTGCTACTGAACTTACAGTTGTGGGTGGGTTTAGACGGATTGAACACACGCGACCACTTGCCGGTTTTCCACTGTTTTAGTCCTCCTCTTGGGGTCCAGAAGTCTCTCGCTGACTCCCTGTATCCTCATAGGAGTGATGATAGGCAGTTCCCACCAGCCAGAGATGCCTGGAATCCTATCTCCCCAGACTCACGGTGCCCAGATGCAAGGAAGCTGTTACTCGGCTGCCATCTTGCTCCGCCTCCCCCAACTCTGTTTTTTAAAAGGCCTAGAGAACGTGTGTCGGGTGCCTCTCCTCTTTCCCTTTGTGTTTGTCATTTTGGTGAATTATTGGAAGATGGCAGCTCCAGCCAAAAGGAAGCCTACTTTTTTTTTCTTTTTCTTTTTCTTTTTCTTTTCTTTTCTTTTTTTTTTTTTTGAGACAGAGACTCACTCTGTAACTGAGGCTAGAGTGCCATAGCCTCAGCCAAGCTCGCAGCAACCTCAAACCCCTGGGCTCAAGTGATCCTCCTGCCTCAGCCTCCCAAGTAGCTGAGACTACAGGTGCCCACCATGATGCCTGTAATTTTTCTATTTTTAATAGAGACAAGGTTTCACTCCTGCTCAGGCTGGTCTCAAACTAATGAACTCAATCAATCCTCCCACCTCAGCCTCCCAGAGTGCTAGGATTATAAGTATGAGCCACTGCATCTGGCCTTGTATATTACTTTTTAATCAAAAAAGTAAATAAAATAAAAAAACAGTGTGTTAAAATCATTAGCTCCTGAATTTCATGCATCTCTATGGTGCATCAAGATCTGGCTGCCTATGCCTACCAGTCTCAACAATGAGAAACTTGTCTCACTTTAGAAGACCTGGAGTAGGATAGGACTTGTGTTGGTTAACTCAGTGGTTCATTGAAGCCATAAAGCATCTTTGCACTCTCCCAGTCTCAGCACGAGACCAGCTCCCTGTACATCATTTTCTGGCTGCTTCAGTTTAAGGAACCACAAGCTGCTATGATAATGTCTACTATAAAAAGAGGCAACTATTTCTTCTTCCTATGAGAATCATCCCTTTGTCCAGCACATCCACATTGAGTACCTTACCTGCCATTGGTCACTTAGGAGATGTCTCCATTATCAGATCTACCATCACAATATCACAGTGCTGGGTTCAAATCACCCATATCTTATTTAATAATGGCCCTAAAGAGCAACAGTAGTGATGCTGGCAATTTAAACATGCCAAAGAGAAGCCATAAAATAAAGCCCTTTTTTAATTGTAATAAGGCTTTTTTAATTTAAATAAGGCCATAAAAGGAAAAGCCTTTTCCTTTAAGTAAAAAGGCAAAAGTTCTCAACATAAATAGGAAAGAAAATGGGTGGTGCCTGTGGCTGAAAGAAGTAGGGCACCGGCCCCATACACCGGAGGTGGCGGGTTCAAACCCAGCCCCAGCCAAAAACTGAAAAAAAAAAAAAAATTATAAACTGATGTTGCTAAGATCTGTGGTAAGAATGAATCTTCTGTGAATTTTTAAAGAAGGAAAAAGACATCTGTGCTCATTTTACTGTTGCACCTCACCCTGCAAAAGTTACAGCCACAATACATAGTAAGTGCTTAGTTATAATGGAAAAGGCATTATATTTGTGGGTAGAAGACATAAACAGAAACATGTCCGAACAACAGCAATCAGGCTTGGTACTATTCTCAGCTTCAGACATCCACTGGGAGTCCTGGAATGTGTCTCCTGTGGATAAAGGGAGCCACCGTACTAGAGATGCCCCCAACAGACTTCTCACAACCTATTCTTTACGACTGAACACAATACCCTTATAATCCAAGCATTGGTAAAGAATGAGGTCACCAAGCCTGAATGGGACAAATGAATTATTCTCTGGGGCTGAGAGCCCAGCTTCTTTTGAGGCACATAACTTGCCTACTTGCTGAACAATATTGAGGTTCCATTAACAAGGAAAAAGAAGGAGAAAAGCTGGTAGAGACGTAATCAATAGTATCCCCATTATTCTCTAAATTAATTATGACACCATGCTCTTATGAGTGTTCTCACCCAGAGAGTCTATGTAGATATACTATGTTGACAGATGGTTTCAATTATTAAAGTGTCAGGAGTACATTGAGCTCCATAGAGACAGCGCTGGGGCAAGTGAGAGCTGGATGGACACTGGGCGACTCTGTGCCTCACTGAGGAAAAATAACTAAACATGGGCAAAGCAGATCCTAAGAAGCCGAGAGGCAAAATGTCATCCTATGCATTCTTTGTGCAAACTTGTCGGGAGGAGCACAAGAAGCAGCACCCAGCTGCTTCAGTCAACTTCTCAGAGTTTTCTAAGAAGTGCTCAGAGATGGGGAAGACCATGTCTGCTAAAGAGAAAGGAAAATCTAAAGATACGGCAAAGGCGGACAAGGCCCATTATGAAAGAGAAATGAAAACCTACATCCCTCCTAAAGGGGAAACAGAAAAGAAGTTCAAGGATCCCAATGCACCCAAGAGGCCTCCTTCAGCCTTTTTCTTGTTCTGTTCTGAGTATCACCCAAAAATCAAAGGAGAACATCCCGGCCTATCCATTGGTGATGTTGCAAAGAAGCTGGAGGAGATGTGGAATAACACTGCTGTGGATGACAAGCAGCCTGATGAAAAGAAGGCTGCAAAGCTGAAGGAAAAATATGAAAAGGACATTGCTACATACCAAGCTAAAGGAAAGCCTGATGCAGCGAAAAAGGGAGTCGTCAAGGCTGAAAAAAGCAAGAAAAAGAAGGAAGAGGAGAAAGATGAGGAGGAGGAAGATGATGAAGATGATGATGATGAATAAGTTGGTTCTAGCGCAGTTTTTTGTTTTTTGGTTTTTTGGTCTATAAAGCATTTAACCCCCCTGTACACAACTCACTCCTTTTAAAGAAAAAAAAATTGAAATGTAAGGCTGTGTAAGATTTGTTTTTAAACTGTACAGTGTCTTTTTTTGTATAGTTAACACACTACCCAATGTGTCTTTAGATAGCCCTGTCCTGGTGGTATTTTCAATAGCCACTAACCTTGCCTGGTACAGTCTGGGGGTTGTAAATTGGCATGGAAATTTAAAGCAGGTTCTTGTTGGTGCACAGCACAAATTAGTTATATATGGGGATGGTAGTTTTTTCATCTTCAGTCATCTCTGATGCAGCTTATACAAAATAATTATTGTTCTGTTAACTGAATACCACTCTGTAATTGCAAAAAAAAAAAAGTTGCAACTGTTTTGTTGACATTCTGAATGCTTCTAAATAAATACAATTTTTTAATTAAAAAATAAATAAATAAAGTGTCAGACGAAGTGTTCCTAATTTTGTCACTGTTACACTGATGGCAATATTCATAAAACCTCTGGGAAAGCTATGGGAAATGTCACTGTAAAGGTGATAAAAGTACAATGATGAAAATCCACTTTACTAAAGATCCAAAGCCATAAAATCCAGCTGATTTCAGAGACTATGAATTCTGAAAATCAGCAAGAAAATGCTTTTGAAGGTGGTAATATGTGGCTCAGTTTAGCAGGATATATGTTGTTTGACAAGGACTAAGCTGTACAGATTTTACAGTAAAATGTGAAAAACAGGCAGGCCAGCCTTGGAATTTTTAAAAGGTAACTTTCTAAAGGTATGGCTTGATGCTGTCTGCCACTCCTTTAAAAAACCTGGAAAGAGACACCAGCCTATATATTTCTGTCATTTGTCCACTTGTTAAAGTCATCAAGACAGAGGTCTCAAGCCCTGTGTTGAAAACACAAGGAATCTCTGATGTGGAACCAGTGATTTTTTCTGGTAGACAAGAAGGCCAAACATGGCTGAGAAGAAAATAGAGTGAAAAAAAGGAGGAGATGTTGCCTCAACCCCACTAAAGCTGAGCCTGGAAGTCATTCTTATCCTTATTTCTTCCCCTACTCATCATCATCACTACCGGCAGGGTGGGGTGCAGGGACAGATTCCTCTATCCTCTTAAGTTAAATTCCATGGCTGGGCCTGCAAAGTAAACTGTTAAAAGACAGATGAACAGTGATGAGCCAGGGGTTTAGGAGGAGAATACAAATTTTATCTGATACTGTAAGTTTTATGTGGCATGGGTGGGGTGATTCATAGACAAGAGAAAATCCCCCAAAAAGCAGCTAGGTTTAGAGGCTTTTATACCATTTCAAAAAAGGACCATAAATTTGTAGAAAAGTGACAAGACAAAGGAAAAGAGGTTTTAGGCTTCCCTGGTGGCAAAACTGTAGGAAGGTAAATATACGGGGGGAATTAGTGAAAGATAAGGGCTATCTTAACAAGGTGTGTTTGTGCAGGTCCTTTTTGATATGATGTTTCATCTTCATGACCATAAAACTTCCCCAAGAGAGAAGGAATTTATGGAAGTCCTTATTTCTCACAAGTTTCTGCTTTTTGTCAGATAAGGGAAACTTCAGGAAGGGAAACTTCCTCCTGCATCTGTGGAACCTCATATGCCTTCAAAATAATCTTCCTGCCAAAGGAGCCTGTTGTGAGGTGGTGTGCTCTGATTCCCTACACTGCCTTATTCCCTAACATGCTCTTGGCTTAGACGTGCCCTTCAGGCCAGGTGTCTAGTTTGTCCCTGCAGACCCCTCTCTCTGCTTTTCTCTGCACTGTTTGGTGCTCCCAGAGGAAACCCTGTAGGGATGGATTGAGGGCTCTTTTCCCTCTGCCTTCTACTTGGGTTTAGCACTGGCAGGATATCTAGGGGAAGAAGTAGAAAAGAAGTTGGAGAGTGAGGTTGAGGTGCTTATTCGCCAAGTTCCCTGTGTGGTCCCCAAAGACTGGCTGCATGTCATTGCAAAAGATCTCAGCTTAAGTAAGGCATTTCTCTCCATAGTTCTTTTCTCAGGTTCTAGTAATCCAACTCTCATCTGCCTCTAAACTCTTGGGGGTGGTGATGGAGCCCTACTATTACTAATCTGAGGCTTTGCACTATGCCTTGTGGTTTCCCTACAGTCTGCTCTGCCTTTGTAAATAGTTTCTTTATGAAACTCTGCTTGAGTTATATACTATATCTATATCCTAATTTGAGGGTGCCATCTGTTTCCTGCTGATATACCACTCTAATTTGATCTTAAATGGGTTGAATGTTTTTGCTTGTGATATTTGTGTGTTCCTGCCTCCTGAACCACTGCTCTACATGGTGCAAAGACTTATGCCTCTGAAGTTACATAGAACTGGGTTCATATCCCATTGCACCTTCTATAGTTAGATGATCTTGGAAAAGTCACTTCACCTCTTTGAGCTTCAGTTTCCTTTTCTTCAAATGGCAATAATAATTAATAATAATAATGGAATCCACTCCATTGAAATTCCACATGGATCTCTATCAGGCAATAGAGAGTGGCAGGGAGTGAGACAAACTAAAGAGCTCATGTCCTACTCTAAAGGGAGGCAGGGGCTCCCTAGATTCAAGTGATGGCTATTATGAAGAAAAGTTAGCCCAGGGTTGTCAGTTTTTCTGACATGTCAAACAGCCAGAAATCTTGTTTTATATATGAAATCTTTCTCTTCCTAGAATATCAGTTTCATGAAGACAGTAATGACTATTTTATTCATTACTGTATCCTTAGTGACTAGATTTACTAGTTTGAACTTCTGCTCTAAAAATAATCACAATTGAAAATCACTAATAAATGAAATCTCCTTTTTGAACCCCCTCTAATTAGAATGAAGCGAGATACAGCTATCTATCATGCTCATAATCTCCACTTCCGAGCCCTTAGTTTGGACCACCTGCAACCAAGCACTTTAAAAAATGTGCTCCAGGCTGAGAGAAGAGATGCAGCAGCAAGTTTTGGCCCAACAGTGCGTGGATCTTCCACGCCTCTGTCACAGCCTGAGGACACAAACCCAGTGAGCTGCAGATTTGTTACCAAATTTATAAATGCCAAGGAGACAGCTCTCTGGCAAAAGAATAACTCTGTGGATACATTGCAGATATATAATGTATGAAACCACTTCTATTTTAATGGCACTTTGCGGTGACACTAATATTAATATGAAATGTTAGCATGTGTGAGATGGTGTTTTATTCAGTGAGAAATGGGGTTGGGCAGGCTCTGGGCCACTTCAAACCATAGTCCAGGCCAGAGATGTGAGAGATGGTAATTTCCAGCTGATGGTTAGTCCCTGCATGAAACAGGTTGCTAGGGTCAAAGAAGACCAGCCCTTGACCTTGGCAAATATTTTGTGGTAGTCACTTGTCTCAGTCAGCTTAAGCTAACATAACAATACTCTATAGACTGGGTGGCTCAAACAATAGAAGTTTTTTTCTTGCAGTTTGGAAGCTAGATGTCTGAGATTAGGGTACCAATGTGATCAGGTTCTAAGAAGCAAGCTCTGTTTCTGGCTTGCTTCCTTCTCTCTGTGTCCTAACTCATTTTACCATAATTACTTCTTAAAGACCCAGTCTCCATATACAGTCACCTTGGAGGCTTCAACATACAGATTTAGAGAGAACAAAATGTAGACCATAGCACCCTGTTGGTTGGCTGATCCAAAAGTCATTTCCAAACCCCTCTTGCCTAGTCTCCTTCCACTGCGGAGATTGGAAAATTAAAACAATCTTTTTCCCAGCCTTTTTCTGCACTTGCCAGCAGTCAATATACAATATAATGATTCATGAATTCTACTGGAGGGAGAGAGGGGGTTCTGGAAAGAAAATGTGTTTTCTTGATAAAAGGGGCAGATGTGGTGGTTAGTCAGCTCCATCGCAATCACTCTCTTCCTACCCCGAATTAGGATGTGATATCTACAGCTATCGCAGCCATTTTAAAACCAAGAGGCACAGGGGAAAAGAACTGCAGTGACAGCACCTTGATGTCACTGAACCTCTACACTAATGCTAGTAGTTGCCCATATTCAGACTTGGCAAGAAAAAAACAAATGCCTATTTGTAGAAGACTCCATCAGCTGATGTTTTGCTTTACACAAATGAATGGGTTCTGAAACTTACTCTCTCTGTACCTCTGTGCTCTCATCTATGGAAATAACAGTAGTACCTACTATTGTGGGAGGTGGGGGCTTTAATTACAATCTGTTCCACGTCTTAAAATAGAGCTTGGCACATAGTAAATCCTCACCACTAACATTGTCATGAATTAATAAATATCAATACAAAGATACTGGGCCATCCCATATCCTCCTGAAACCATCAAAAATTATCCCCCCAAAAATGTAAGCAAAGACCCAAAAGGAAATAGAGACAGATATGTGGTAAAGAAAAAGAATAGCAGATTTGAAGTCAGGAGACCTAGGTTCGAAATGTCCACTAATAAAGAAATGATGGTGTAACCAAAGGTACATCAACTCCATAAGCTATCCAGGCAGCCATTTAAAATACATAAAAAGACCATCTAAGGAAATGGAGAAGTGCCTCTGATAAAATGTTAAACAACAAAAAATAGAACACACACAAATTACATTTAAAGGATGACTCCAATCTGTAAAAAAAAAAGTAAAAATGAAAAGAAATAATCCAAACTGATAATGTATTTACTGCAAACTTATAACTTCTTTCTCCTTTGTGATTTTCTGAATTTTTCAAATTCCTATAAAAAATATAACCAATACATTATTTTATGATTCTGCGTTTTGTATGGAACCGGAAAAAACCACGTATAGCTAAGGCAGTTCTTAGTAACAAAAATAAAGCTGGGGGCATCAGCATACCAGATTTTAGTCTGTACTACAAAGCCATAGTGCTCAAGACAGCATGGTACTGGCACAAAAACAGAGACATAGACACTTGGAATCAAATTGAACACCAAGAAATGAAACTAACATCTTACAACCACCTAATCTTTGATAAACCAAACAAGAACTTACCTTGGGGGAAAGACTCCCTATTCAATAAATGGTGTTGGGAGAACTGGATGTCTACATGTAAAAGACTGAAACTGGACCCACACCTTTCCCCACTCACAAAAATTGATTCAAGATGGATAAAGGACTTAAACTTAAGGCATGAAACAATAAAAATCCTCCAAGAAAGCATAGGAAAAACACTGGAAGATATTGGCCTGGGGGAAGACTTCATGAAGAAGACTGCCAGGGCAATTGCAACAACAACAAAAATAAACAAATGGGACTTCATTAAACTGAAAAGCTTCTGTACAGCTAAGGACACAATAACCAAAGCAAAGAGACAACCTACACAATGGGAAAGGATATTTGCATATTTTCAGTCAGACAAAAGCTTGATAGCCAGGATCTATAGAGAACTCAAATTAATCCACATGAAAAAAGCCAACAATCCCTTATATCAATGGGCAAGAGACATGAATAGAACTTTCTCTAAAGACGACAGACAAATGGCTAACAAACACATGAAAAAATGTTCATCATCTCTATATATTAGAGAAATGCAAATCAAAACAACCCTGAGATATCATCTAACCCCAGTGAGAATGGCCCACATCACAAAATCTCAAAACTGCAGATGCTGGCGTGGATGTGGAGAGAAGGGAACACTTTTACACTGCTGGTGGGACTGCAAACTAGTACAACCTTTCTGGAAGGAAGTATGGAGAAACCTCAAAGCACTCAAGCTAGACCTCCCATTCGATCCTGCAATCCCATTACTGGGCATCTACCCAGAAGGAAAAAAATCCTTTTATCATAAGGACACTTGTACTAGACTGTTTATTGCAGCTCAATTTACAATCGCCAAAATATGGAAAGAGCCTAAATGCCCACCAACCCAGGAATGGATTAACAAGCTGTGGTATATATATACCGTGGAATACTATTCAGCCATTAAAAAAAATGGAGACTTTACATCTTTCGTATTAACCTGGATGGACGTGGAAGACATTATTCTTAGTAAAGCATCACAAAAATGGAGAAGCATGAATCCTATGTACTCAATCTTGATATGAGGACAATTAATGACAATTAAGGTTATGGGGGGGAAGCAGAAAGAGGGATGGAGGGAGGAGGGTGGGGCCTTAGTGTGTGTCACACTTTATGGGGGCAAGACATGATTGCAAGAGGGACTTTACCTAACAATTGCAATCAGTGTAACTGGCTTATTGTACCCTCAATGAATCCCCAACAATAAAAAAAAAAAAAAAAAAATTGTTAATTTTAAAATTTATTCTCTTTTGTACTTTCCTATGTTTTCAAATTATTTGCAATAAACTTATTTTACATAAGTAAGTAAGTTTTTAAAATAAGAATATATATAGCTGAGTGTTGTGGCACATGCTGTGGTCCCAGCTACTCAGGAGGCTAAGGTAAGAGGATTGCTTGAGCCCATGAGTTTGAGGTTGTTGTGAGTTATAAGGCCTGGGAAACAACCTGAGGTTGTTGTGAGAACTCTAGCCTGGGAAACAAAGTGAGACTCTATGAGAATATTTCAGATTGTATATGAAACCAGCACATTGTACCCCTTGATTGCAGTAATGTACACAGCTATGATTTAACAATAAAAATAAATAAATTTTAAAAAAAATGAGACTCTGTCTCAAAAGAAAGAAAGAACAGAAAAGAAAAGAAAATATATTAAATATATTTGTTGCCTAGAGACAGATGGAATCTGACCAGTCTTTGTAGCATTGCAGGACCTAGAGCTAAAGTATATTATGGTTTCTTAAAAGCTATCAGCAACATAATTTTAATATATTTTAAAGTATAACTGTGTCCTACGAGGGTGGAATCATGGAATAAGGGCTCACTCCTGCTTACTAAAGGCACAGGCAGAAGAGTAAGTCAGAATTGGCCCCTCTATACTCTTCCATTTTCATTCACATTGGAGAATTCTTTTTCTTTCTTTTCTTCTAAGTTTATGTATATTCCTAAAAAAAAAATTAAATAAACATGATCTTTTTACTGTAGAGATTGTGGTTTTGAGACTCAAGTCCACCAGTTACCAGCTGTGTGGCACAGATGACAGATAAATTGCATAACCTTTTGAAAATTCTATTTTCCCATCTCTAAAATTAGGATTATTAGGTCTACTTCACTGAGAAATGCTGTGTTCAGCAAATACACTATAATAACATGTATTGAAGTGCTTTATAAACTGTAAGTCCCAGTACAAACTTTAGAGAAAGGAACAGAGGTTCTGATTAGACAGTTTTGATTAATATCCTACCTGTGTCACTTAATGGCACATGAAATGTAAGCAAGGCATATAGCCTCCAGGTGCCTCAGTTTTCAGATCTAGAAAATGGAGATAACATCTTTTATTAATATTGGACACTTGCAGCATTGTGCCATATTTTGCCACATACAATGCACACTTTTTTGCCCAAAATTTTGAGGGAAAAATAAGGATATACGTTATCCTTATCACACATGGGTAGGACTAAATTCCATATCTATATTATGTTTTTAACTCTTTAATTTATGCTTTTGTGTTAAAAGTGTAACTCTAAAAAGCAATAACAATATCCCCACGCAAAATAACACCCTGGAATACATAACTGTGGCCCCTGCATGCTATCCTCTCAGAAGGTAGGCACCTCAGCAGCAGAAGCCTCCAGCCCACCTGAGCGATTGCACCAGATACTGGTGCCAATGCCCTCTTAGAAACAGACACACACCACAAACAGCATCGTGACAGCATCAGGACCTCCCCACTTCCTCTCATTTCCTATTCCCACCCATGTCTGTGGTCCGCTGACACCCCAGTGGGCTCATTTCCCAGGAACCTGGTATGAGGGTCCAGGCCAGCCCTGGCTTCCCTGGGCTCCTGACAGTAGATCCCTGCCCTTTCCTGGGGCCTACGCTGTCATGCAGGTGGCCCCATTCTTATGCCCCCAGGACACTGCACCAGGGTGGAAGAACCTTCAGCTGGGAACCTGGGTTCTGAAACCTGGCTCTACTTGTTGCCTGCTATTATTGAAAACACTCCTACAAATTGACGAAGGAATGCAAGGTGGGAGAAATAGAGTAAGGGCCTCCAGAACTCTGCAAAGGGGCGGGCTTAGCTAAAATAGTGAGAATAATCAGCCATGGTCCCCTCATTTGCTTGATAATAATCATTGTTCCCCAGGTCTGCTTCTTTACCCAGGAGTTTTCTGCCTAAGAACATCTTCTTTACCACACATAGTTTTCTGCCTAAGAACATCCTGTTTGGAACCTAGGGGTAGTTTTTGAGATATCTTTCAGGTTCTACATTCTAGTGACAGACCCACTCAGACAGAGGAACTGACTGAAGTGGTCTTAGACACTCCACCCAAGGCCCTGAGTTGCAGCACCTGACCCACTCAAACAGCAGCCCATACCAAAGGACTAATGGCTCCATCCTGATTGTCTAACCTTTTGCCCACCAAACTGTCTTCAATCTTTTGCCCAACAAACCCTGTCCTCCCATTTCTCGGGGAGACAGATGTAAAAGAATTCTCCCATCTCCCCATTTAGAGCTATATGGAATAAACTCTTTCTCTGCTGTAAACCTTGCTGTCTCTGGACATTGGCTTTCTCCTGGGCAGCCAGTGAACCTGGCTGGGTGGCAACATTGCGACCTTGGGCCTCAGTTTCCATGAAGTTTCTGTTTGTGAGGGTACCTGAGCCCATAGATTGTAATTTTGAGCCTAGGACTTGCCCGAACCCCCAAGGTGTTGATTTGGCAGAATTTCCCAAACTTGCCAGTGGGAAGACCATCTAGGATGCTTGTTAACAGAATGGATACCCAGGTCTTTCTCCTGAAGAATGAATTCAGCGTATTTGGGTGTGGTTCAGAATTCTTATTTTAATCAGTCCCCGGGGTGATTTGTAGGATTTTCAACTTTAGGAAAAGCTGGTGGTGTTCATTCTGATGTTACTGACTGCCCAAGTTCCTGATGACTCCTGGGTTCACTCCCGGCTTCTTTCCAATGGCCAGCTTTGCCTCACACTTTGTGCCTCTTGGAAGAGGAAGAGCCACTGTGCTGCCGTTCCTGCCCTCTTTTAAGAAATTTAAATGAAAGAGGTTTTTTCCTGAAAGTTTGGGCCAAAAATGTGGGCACACATTATCATACACAGGAAAATATGATAAATATCTAATAAAGGAAAGTTCTAATTATATTGTCTGCACATTCCCAGGAATAATCAAAGTTAGCTCTTCTACTTGGAAAGGCTTCCCCAGGAGATGGGAGCAGAACTTCTTTTTTTTTTTTTTTTTTTTTACACTGATTGCAATTGTTAGGTAAAGTCCCTCTTGCAATCATGTCTTGCCCCCATAAAGTGTGACACACACTAAGGCCCCACCCTCCTCCCTCCATCCCTCTTTCTGCTTCCCCCCCCATAACCTTAATTGTCATTAATTGTCCTCATATCAAGATGGAGTACATAGGATTCATGCTTCTCCATTTTTGTGATGCTTTACTAAGAATAATGTCTTCCACTTCCATCCAGGTCAATACGAAGGATGTAAAGTCTCCATTTTTTTTAATAGCTGAATAGTATTCCATGGTATACATATACCACAGCTTGTTAATCCATTCCTGGGTTGGTGGGCATTTAGGCTCTTTCCACATTTTGGTGATTGTAAATTGAGCTGCAATAAACAGTCTAGTACAAGTGTCCTTATGATAAAAGGATTTTTTTCCTTCTGGGTAGATGCCCAGTAATGGGATTGCAGGATCAAATGGGAGGTCTAGCTTGAGTGCTTTGAGGTTTCTCCATACTTCCTTCCAGAAAGGTTGTACTAGTTTGCAGTCCCACCAGCAGTGTAAAAGTGTTCCCTTCTCTCCACATCCACACCAGCATCTGCAGTTTTGAGATTTTGTGATGTGGGCCATTCTCACTGGGGTTAGATGATATCTCAGGGTTGTTTTGATTTGCATTTCTCTAATATATAGAGATGATGAACATTTTTTCATGTGTTTGTTAGCCATTCGTCTGTCATCTTTAGAGAAAGTTCTATTCATGTCTCTTGCCCATTGATATAAGGGATTGTTGGCTTTTTTCATGTGGATTAATTTGAGTTCTCTATAGATCCTGGTTATCAAGCTTTTGTCTGATTGAAAATATGCAAATATCCTTTCCCATTGTGTAGGTTGTCTCTTTGCTTTGGTTATTGTGTCCTTAGCTGTACAGAAGCTTTTCAGTTTAATGAAGTCCCATTTGTTTATTTTTGTTGTTGTTGCAATTGCCCTGGCAGTCTTCTTCATGAAGTCTTCCCCCAGGCCAATATCTTCCAGTGTTTTTCCTATGCTTTCTTTGAGGATTTTTATTGTTTCATGCCTTAAATTTAAGTCCTTTATCCATCTTGAATCAATTTTTGTGAGTGGGGAAAGGTGTGGGTCCAGTTTCAGTCTTTTACATGTAGACATCCAGTTCTCCCAACACCATTTATTGAATAGGGAGTCTTTCCCCCAAGGTATGTTCTTGTTTGGTTTATCGAAGATTAGGCAATTGTAAGATGTTAGTTTAATTTCTTGGTTTTCAATTCGATTCCAAGTGTCTATGTCTCTGTTTTTGTGCCAGTACCATGCTGTCTTGACCACTATGGCTTTGTAGTACAGACTAAAATCTGGTATGCTGATGCCCCCAGCTTTATTTTTGTTACTAAGAACTGCCTTAGCTATACGGGGTTTTTTCCGGTTCCATACAAAACGCAGAATCATTTTTTCCAAATCTTGAAAGTACGATGTAGGTACCTTGATAGGAATGGCATTGAATAGGTAGATAGCTTTGGGAAGTATAGACATTTTAACAATGTTGATTCTTCCCATCCATGAGCATGGTATGTTCTTCCATTTGTTAATATCCTCTGCTATTTCCTTTCTGAGGATTTCGTAGTTTTCTTTATAGAGGTCCTTCACCTCCTTCGTTAGGTATATTCCTAGATATTTCATTTTCTTTGAAACTATGGTGAAGGGAGTTGTGTCCTTAATTAGCTTCTCATTTTGACTGTTATTGGTGTATACAAAGGCTACTGACTTGTGGACATTGATTTTATATCCTGAAACATTACTGTATTTTTTGATGACTTCTAGGAGTCTTGTGGTTGAGTCTTTGGGGTTCTCTAAGTATAAGATCATGTCGTCAGCAAAGAGGGAGAGTTTGACCTCCTCTGGGAGCAGAACTTCTTTAAAAAACATTTGTGATTCTGTCAAGTGTAGAACATAAATGTCTCAGCACAATAATCAAGTGAATGAGGTGAAAGCTATGTTGATTGTTTTGATCTAACCACATCAGATTGTATTAAAAAAAAATCAACACATTGTATCCCATTTATGCATAAATGTATTCGTGATGTGTATTTGACTTAATAAAAAAAATAAATAAATAAAAAAGTTGTGAAATCACCTTAGTGCTGAGAAAAGAAAAAAGGAACTGAACAAGATGCCTGATTTCCCACCCCCATCTCCCAGAGCATTTTTTTCAGATTCTTTGACCACCTGGACACACACACTGGTAGCTGCCTCTCTGAAATCTTATCAGAAAAGAGGGCAAGAGAGTCTAGATGTGGGAAAATATTAAAAATGAATACTTTTAATTTTAAATAACAAAAATTTGACTGCTGGCAGACTTAGAAAGCTACTGTGTCCCTAAACCACTGAATCACAGAAACTTCGTGCCATGGTTAGGAAGACTATTGGGTGCTGTGTCCAACTTCCCACAGTGTCCTATCAATATAAGCTAATAAATCATGACCTTCCTCTGATATCTGAGGATGGCAAATCAATACTTCCATCATTATTATTATTATTATTATCACTCCCAAGGCAACTCTCTAGTAGCAGCTGAGCTGTTTTCTCCAAAGCACAGAGCAGAAACGATCACAACAGGAAGAGAAAGGATGAATTAGAAAGAAAAGACATAAAGATAGAGGAAAGAAAAAAATTCTGGAAAAGCTTAGAACAGTTGCTCAAAGTGTTGTCCTAGAACTTCCTTGAAAAAGATTCCACATGAGAGGAGGCGGAGCAAGATGGCAGCCAAGTAACAGCTTCCTTGCATCTGGGCACCGTGAGTCTGGGGAGATACGACTCCAGGCATCTCTGGCTGGTGGGATCTGCCTATCATCACCCCTGTGAGGATACAGGGAGTCAGCGAGAGACTTCTGGACCCCAAGAGGAGGACTAAAACAGTGGAAAACCGGCAAGTGGTCGCGTGTGTTCAACCCGTCTAAACCCGCCCACAACTGTAAGTTCAGTAGCAGCAAGACTGCAAACCAGAAAGGCCTTACCTGTGAACTGTTTTGGTGTCTTTGGACTTGGCACTCAGTTGAACTGCCTTGGGGAGAGCCTGAGCGGGAGTGCGGAGAACTTTGGCCGTTGTCTAGGGCCCCAGTCTGAGCTCCTGAGCCAGACAGAGCTAATAGTGTTTGGCTGTGGGTCACAGGGAGCCATTGTGAGCGATCTGCCCCGGCAAGCTCCACCCTCAGGATCTTGAATCAGGTGGGTGCTGGTAACCCAGCAACCAAGTAGCCTAACAGTGGGGTCTGAGCCGCCTTGCAGCCCTAACCCTCAGGGGCAGAGTGAGACCGGTTTTGGCACACTGGGTAAGTGGATAGCCACTTTAGCCGTGATTCCAGTGAAAAGCACTTTCCTGGGAAAGCTTCTGCTCAGCAAGTTTACAACTTCAAAGTGCCTTTTAAGTGGGCTGAAGAGAGATTTAGGGTGTCTATCTGCTGGGGTTTGAGAAATCAACAGCCTCCACTCGTATCAGAACTGTGATGAACATCTCATACCCCAGAAGACCAGGTGCTGCCCAGACAATATTCAATAACATATAAATACTGCTTTGTTTTTGGTTGTGTTTTTTTGTTTGTTTGTTTGTTTGTTTTGGTTTGGTTGTTTTTTATTGTTTATTATGATGTTGTTGATGTTGTTTTGTTTTTTAATTTCAACCTTTTCCATACAGAGCCTTTTTCTTTCTCAATTTTTCTAGTTTAATTATAATTTCCCATTGCTGCCTTTTTCAACAACTAGAACTTCATTTATGCTACTGTTTCTACTGCTATTATTTGGTTTTTCACCCAATTTTATCCCATAAAGTTTTCTGTTTGCTTGTGTTGGTTTGATTTATAGCATTTTTGTCTTTCCTCTCTACTTGGTGGAGGTGGGGTACTGTGTCTGATCAGGTTAGCAAAGAGCTGCTGACCTCAAGGGAACCACGCAATTGGGCACCCCCAGAAGGTGGGGTTTTTTTAAGGTTGTGTTAAAGTACCATACTGTGCACCTATATTGCTCTGTCTCCCTCTTTCTGTGCCTCTCTTCTTTTTCTCAATATTCCTTTTACACATCCCCTCTCCTTTCACTATTTTCTTTTTTTTTTTTCTTATCACTTGGTCCTCCTTTCTTTCATCCCCTTCTTGCTCTTCAACCTTCTCACCCTTCTGGTACTGTAACCCTAGTCCACAGGCATGAGAACTTAAAGAGCAAGAGGAAGTGAAATGAAAATTAGGGCAAGGAAACAGATAAAAGAAATCACTCATGAGGAAGAATCAGCAGAAAACTCCAGGCAACATGAAGAACCAGTCCAGAACAACCCCGCCAAGGGACCATGAGGTAGCTACTGCAGAGGATTCCACCTATACAGAAATGTTAGGAATGACAGAAAGAGAATTTAGAATACACATGTTGAAAACAATGAAAGAAATGATGGAAACAATGAAGGAAACTGCTAATAAAGTGGAAAATAACCAAAAGGAAATCCAAAAACAAAATCAAATAAGACATGAACGATATGAAGAATATAAAAAGGATACAGCAGAGCTGAAGAAAATGAAACAGTCAATCAGGGCACTTAAAGATGCAATGGAAAGTATCAGCAACAGGTTAGACCATGCAGAAGAAAGAATTTCAGAGGTAGAAGACAAAGTTCTTGAGATAACTCAGATAGTAAAAGAGGCAGAAAAGAAGAGAGAGAAAGCAGAATGTTCACTGTCAGAATTATGGGACTTTATGAAGCATTCCAACATACGAGATATAGGAATTCCAGAAGGAATTCCAAGTAATAAGAATGCCCCAGAGGAATGGAAGCCATACTAGAGAATATTATAAAAGAAAATTTCCCAAATATCACCAAAGATTCTGACACACTGCTTTCAGAGGGATATCGGACCCCAGGTCACCTCAAGTCTAACCGAGCTTCTCCAAGACACATTGTGATGAACCTGTCCAAAGTCAAGACAAAAGAAAAGATTCTGCAAGCTGCCAGGAGTAAGCGCCAGTTGACCTACAGGGGCAAATCCATCAGAGTGACCGCAGACTTCTCTAATGAAACTTTCCAAGCAAGAAGACAATGGTCATCTACCTTTAATCTACTTAAATAGAACAATTTCCAGCCCAGAATTCTGTACCCTGCTAAGCTAAGCTTAAAAATTGACGGAGAAATCAAATCATTTACAGATATACAAACATTGAGGAAATTCGCCACAACAAGACAAGCTCTACAGGAAATACTTCAACCTGTTCTGCACACTGACCACCACAATGGATCAGCAGCAAAGTAAGCACTCAGAAATCAAAGGACAGAACCTAACCTCCACACTGATGCAAAAGATAAAACTAAGCAATGGACTCTCACAAAATAAGATGAATAGAATACTACCACACTCATCAATTATCTCAATAAATTTTAATGGCTTGAATTCCCCACTGAAGAGACATAGATTGGCTGACTGGATTAAAAAACACAAGCCATCCATTTGCTGTCTGCAAGAAACACACCTGGCTTCAAAAGACAAATTAAAGCTCCGAGTCAAGGGTTGGAAGATAATTTTTCAGGCAAATAGAATTCAGAAGAAAAGAGGAGTTGCGATCTTATTTTCAGATACATGTGGATTTAAAGCAACTAAAGTCAAAAAAGACAAAGATGGTGACTTTATATTGGTCAAGGGAAAAATACAACAAGAAGACATTTCAATTCTAAATATTTATGCACCCAATTTAAATGCTCCCAGATTCTTGAAACAGACCTTACTCAGTCTGAGCAATATGATATCTGATAATACCATAATAACAGGGGACTTTAACACTCCTCTTACAGAGCTGGACAGATCCTCTAAACAGAAATTAAACAAAGATATAAGAGATTTAAATGAGACCCTAGAACAACTGTGCTTGATAGATGCATATAGAACACTCCACCCAAAAGATAAAGAATGTACATTCTTCTCATCACCCCATGGAACATTCTCCAAAATTAATTATATCCTGGGACACAAAACAAATATCAACAGAATCAAAAGAATTGAAATTTTACCTTGTATCTTCTCAGACCATAAGGCACTAAAGGTGGAACTCAACTCTAACAAAAATGCTCAAGCCCACCCAAAGGCATGGAAATTAAACAATCTTCTGTTGAATAACAGATGGGTGCAGGAAGAAATAAAACAGGAAATCATTAACTTCCTTGAGCATAACAACAATGAAGACACAAGCTACCAAAACCTGTGGGATACTGCAAAAGCAGTTTTGAGAGGAAAATTCATTCCTTTAGATGCCTACATTTGAAAAACAGAAAGAGAGCACATCAACAATCTCACAAGAGATCTTATGGAATTGGAAAAAGAAGAACAATCTAAGCCTAAACTCAGTAGAAGAAAAGAAATATCCAAAATCAAATCAGAGATCAATGAAATTGAAAACAAAAGAATCATTCAGAAAATTAATGAAACAAGTAGTTGGTTTTTTGAAAAAATAAATAAAATATATAAACCATTGGCCAGACTAACGAGGAATAGAAAAGTAAAATCTCTAAACCTCAACCAGAAATGATAAAGAAGAAATAACAACTGATCCCACAGAGATACAAGAGATCATCTCTGAATACTACCAGAAACTCTATGCACAGAAATTTGACAATGTGAAGGAAATGGATCAATATTTGGAATCACACCCTCTCCCTAGACTCAGCCAGGAAGAAATAGAGCTCCTGAACAGACCAATTTCAAGCACTGAGATCAAAGAAACAATAAAAAATCTTCCAACCAAAAAATGCCTTGGTCCAGATGGCTTCACTCCAGAATTCTATCAAACCTTCAAGGAAGAGCTTATTCCTGTACTGCAGAAATTATTCCAAAAAATTGAGGAAGAAGGAATCTTCCCCAACACATTCTATGAAGCAAATATCACCCTGATACCAAAACCAGGAAAAGACCCAAACAAAAAGGAGAATTTCAGACCAATCTCACTCATGAATACAGATGCAAAAATTCTCAACAAAATCCTAGCCAATAGATTACAGCTTATCATCAAAAAAGTCATTCATCATGATCAAGTAGGCTTCATCCCAGGGATGCAAGGCTGGTTTAACATACGTAAGTCCATAAACGTTATCCACCATATTAACAGAGGCAAAAATAAAGATCACATGATCCTCTCAATAGATGCAGAAAAAGCATTTGATAAAATCCAGCATCCTTTTCTAATTAGAACACTGAAGAGTATAGGCATAGGTGGCACATTTCTAAAACTGATTGAAGCTATCTATGACAAACCCACAGCCAATATTTTACTGAATGGAGTAAAACTGAAAGCTTTTCCTCTTAGAACTGGAACCAGACAAGGTTGTCCTCTGTCACCTTTACTATTCAACATAGTGGTGGAAGTTCTAGCCAATACAATAAGGCAAGACAAGGAAATAAAGGAAATCCAAATGGGAGCAGAGGAGGTCAAACTCTCCCTCTTTGCTGATGACATGATCTTATACTTAGAGAACCCCAAAGACTCAACCACAAGACTCCTAGAAGTCATCAAAAAATACAGTAATGTTTCAGGATATAAAATCAATGTCCACAAGTCAGTAGCCTTTGTATACACCAATAACAGTCAAGATGAGAAGCTAATTAAGGACACAACTCCCTTCACCAGAGTTTCAAAGAAAATGAAATACCTAGGAATATACCTAACGAAGGAGGTGAAGGACCTCTATAAAGAAAACCATGAAATCCTCAGAAAGGAAATAGCAGAGGATATTAACAAATGGAAGAACATACCATGCTCATGGATGCGAAGAATCAACATTGTTATAATGTTTATACTTCCCAAAGCAATCTACCTATTCAATGCCATTCCTATCAAAATACCAACATTGTACTTTCAAGATTTGGAAAAAATGATTCTGCGTTTTGTATGGAACCGGAAAAAAACCCGTATAGCTAAGGCAGTTCTTAGTAATAAAAATAAAGCTGGGGGCATCAGCATACCAGATTTTAGTCTGTACTACAAAGCCATAGTGGTCAAGACAGCATGGTACTGGCACAAAAACAGAGACATAGACACTTGGAATCGAATTGAAAACCAAGAAATTAAACTAACATCTTACAATTACCTAATCTTCGATAAACCAAACAAGAACATACCTTGGGGGAAAGACTCCCTATTCAATAAATGCTGTTGGGAGAACTGGATGTCTACATGTAAAAGACTGAAACTGGACCCACACCTTTCCCCACTCACAAAAATTGATTCAAGATGGATAAAGGACTTAAATTTAAGGCATGAAACAATAAAAATCCTCAAAGAAAGCATAGGAAAAACACTGGAAGATATTGGCCTGGGGAAAGACTTCATGAAGAAGACTGCCAGGGCAATTGCAACAACAACAAAAATAAACAAATGGGACTTCATTAAACTGAAAAGCTTCTGTACGGCTAAGGAGACAATAACCAAAGCAAAGAGACGACCTACACAATGGGAAAGGATATTTGCATATTTTCAATCAGACAAAAGCTTGATAACTAGGATCTATAGAGAACTCAAATTAATCCACATGAGAAAAGCCAACAATCCCATATATCAATAGGCAAGAGACATGAATAGAACTTTCTCTAAAGATGACAGACGAATGGCTAACAAACACATGAAAAAATGTTCATCATCTCTATATATTAGAGAAATGCAAATCAAAACAACCCTGAGATATCATCTAACCCCAGTGAGAATGGCCCACATCACAAAATCTCAAAACTGCAGATGCTGGTGTGGATGTGGAGAGAAGGGAACACTTTTACACTGCTGGTGGGACTGCAAACTAGTACAACCTTTCTGGAAGGAAGTATGGAGAAACCTCAAAGCACTCAAGCTAGACCTCCCATTTGATCCTGCAATCCCATTACTGGGCATCTACCCAGAAGGAAAAAAATCCTTTTGTCATAAGGACACTTGTACTAGACTGTTTATTGCAGCTCAATTTACAATCACCAAAATGTGGAAAGAGCCTAAATGCCCACCAACCCAGGAATGGATTAACAAGCTGTGGTATATGTATACCATGGAATACTATTCAGCCATTAAAAAAAGTGGAGACTTTACATCCTTCGTATTAACCTGGATGGAAGTGGAAGACATTATTCTTAGTAAACCATCACAAGAATGGAGAAGCATGAATCCTATATACTCAATTTTGATATGAGGACAATTAATGACAATTAAGGTTATGGGGGGGAAGCAGAAAGAGGGACAGAGGGAGGGGGGTGGGGCCTTGGTGTGTGTCACACTTTATGGGGGCAAGACATGATTGCAAGAGGGACCTTACCTAACAATTGCAATCAGTGTAACCTGGCTTATTGTACCCTCAGTGAATCCCCAACAATAAAAAAAAAAAAAAAAGATTCCACATGAGTGATGGTCAAAATAATAGGTCCCTAGAGATGCTGAGTCCATAAGTCATGACCTACCCTGACTAAAGTTTTCATGTTAAAAACTAGAGCTGTGGGGCCAGGCATGGTGGGAGGCACTTGGGAGGCTGAGGCAGGTGGATTTGAGACTAGCCTGAGCCAGAGCGAGACCTCGTCTCTAAAAGTAGTCGGGTGTTGTCACTGGTGCCTGTAATCCCAGCTACTTGGGAGGCTGAGGCGAGAGAATCAGTTGAGAGCAAGAATTTGAGGTTGCTGTGATCTATGATGCCCCAGCACTTTACCAAGGGTGACAAAAAAAAAAAAAAGACTAGAGCCAAAGAGCATGGTGGCTCACATTTATAATCCTAGCACTTTAGAAGGCCCACATGGGAGGATTACTTGAGCCCAGAAGTTCTAAGCTGTAATGAGCTATGATTGTGCCACTCCAGCCTGGACAACAAAGCAAGAATCTGTCTAAAAAAAAAAAATTAAGGTATCTATTCACTGGTGGAAATATCACTAGTAAGTCTTGAACTTTTATCGTCCTACTGTTCATCACTCAGAGCTAAGTTTGGGGGATACCTACATGCACACTTGTATACAGGAATGGGCCCACATTTTTCATGGCATCAATGTCACCTGTGTTTCAATTCCGGGAAATAGGGATGTCCCTTGGTTGACCCCAGCAGTGCTAAAACTTTAGTGTGCATAAAAGCCAGCCAAGGACGTGGCAAAAAAAAAACAGAAATTGCTGGGCCCCACCTCAGGAGTTTCTGATTCATTAGGTCTAGGGCAGGCCTCAGAATTGACATTTCTAACAACTTCCCAGGTGGTAGTGATGCCACTGGTCCTGGAAACACGTTTACAAACCACGGGCACACAGTAGATGGATTTTTGGAAAGTGGCACACAGAGTTCCTTTTTTTATTGGGGCAGAAAACCATGAGTGGGAGAAAAAAATCACCTGCCACCTTTGCACCCAACACTCGATGGATTTCCATACACTCACAGAGATACACACGCATATACATATTTCTATTCTTGCAACAAAAATTTTTTAATTTTTTTTTTTTTTGAGACAGAGTCTCCAGGTATCACTCTAGGTAGAGTGCCGTGTCATAGCTCACAGCAACCTCCAACTCTTGGGCTCACATGATCCTCTTTCCTCAATTTTTCTATTTTTAGTAGAGGCAGTGTCCCATTCTTGCTCAGGCTCGTCTTGAACTCCTGAACTCAAGCAATCCACCCACTTCAGTCTCCCAGAGTGCTAGGATTATAGGCGTGAGCCACCATGCCTGGCCTAATTTAATTTTTTAAAAAATAATAAATATATATATCACACTACATACTGCCCTGTGCCTGTCTCCTTCACAGGACAACACATCACAGGGTCCTCCATGACCCCGCTTTACAACATAAAGCTGCACAGCACTATTGCTGTCTGGATTCAGCACAATTGAGTGATAAATCTTCAATAATTTTATTGTATAACTAAACATTTTCAATAGAAGAGTTAAACAATAGAGAAAAATACAAGTAAAAAAAAAAAAAACGCATTTCAAATCATATCACCCAGAGACAACTTCTATTAACAAATTGATGTCCATCTTCCTTTTTTTTTTTTTTTTAGAGACAGAGTCTCAGTCTGTCGCCCTCGATAGAATGCCGTGGTGTCACAGCTCACGGCAACCTCCAGTTCTTAAGCTTAGGCGATTCTCTTGCCTCAGCCTCCCGAATAGCTGGGACTACAGGCACCCACCACAACACCTGGCTATTTTTTGTTGCAGTTTGGCGGGGGCCAGGTTTAAACCCTCCACCCTCGGTATATGGGGCCGGTGCCCTACTCACTGAGCCACAGGGCTGCCCTGATGTCCATCTTTCAACATACATATTCCTATATACGTTTATAATTTTACATTAACTGAATCGTAGAATCAAAGTTATTTTGAAACCTTCTTTTTCCACTTACATAAATTAAGTTTTAAGAAAGCAAATACAACCTTAAAAATCATTGGGAAGTATACTACTTAATGGAATCTTAACATAAGTCCTCTTATGAAGTGAAGCATTCTTTTATATGGTGAATTTTTGCCTGTTCTTCACGGATTCATCAAACTTTCTTTAAGTTTCTGTGACAGAGAAAGAGAGAATGAATTCCATGTTTCATTTTTCAGGCTTGCTTTAGGAAGAGTGCACCTGAAATAAAAATGGGCCGTTAGAAGTCAGTTGAAATTCTGGGTCTAAGTCAGTGTCCCCAGCACAGAGGAGCTGAAACCCAGAACATTTGGAGCTTCTAGTATAAATTCCGGATTTGTTTCCAGCAGTCTAAGACTGAAGACACTGAAGACTTGGTTGAGGTTCACCAATGTTCTGGTTCTAGAATGAGTCACTGGTTAAGGGCCTGATAAGCAAAAGGCGGAAGTGGGCAGAACCATGTAAGAAGGGTGGCAGAGGGCCTTGATTTGATCAGTACAACCCAGAGAACACACCCATGTCCCACACCCTTGTTGGGGGGCTCTCGTAAGAACCATGCACCCTTTTGCATCTGTACACAGTTACATTTTTTTTATTGGACATCCTTTCATTAATTTGTCCCCACTTTAGTGAGATTCACTGAGATCATGCATGCAAAGCCCTGGATATCACTGAGAAGACCTGTAAGAAGGAACATGCAGTAGGTTCTCTCACTTTGTGCCTGCCTCTCCTCTCCAGGCCAGATTATACTTCCATTCTGGAGATTGATAAAGACATGAAATTCTGGGACACCAAGAGACAGCCAGCAATGAATCAAAGATGGGTTCCCAGAAGACAAATCACATCAAATCTAGAATCTAATAAAGTCCAAGTATTACTTATGAGCAAAACCTGGAGGATTTTACCCACAGCACACTGCTGACCATGTCAGCAAACTAAGCAGGCCGTTAAGCCTTTGCATTCCTTTTCCCTGGAGAAACTGGGATTGTGGATGGGTCTTATTACAACCTCTTTTTCCCTTGTTTGGAACACAAGGGTACAGTGTAGCCCTAACATATCTACAGAAGGCAAAGAGATTCAAGGGGGAGCAGGAAGAAGATGTACCCATGTTTCTCATCTTCTTACACCACAGATCTTAAAAAGGAACCAAAAGTCTCAGCAGTCCATGCCAAAGAATAGTCATCACATTCTATTTATTCCACCAGATCCCATGAATCGGGGAAAAAAATCATTGCACAGCAATGCCATGCATCTCAGGCAACATTAAAATGATTTTTCCCAAGAGTCTCCCAGAACAGCATGTACAGCACTTAGTACAGAGCCCAGATCATCATAAGCAATCAATAAACATAAACAGGTAGTGGGCAGCAGGAGCAGTGGCACCAAGAGCAACTTGCTGAGATCATTCATTTAGCTAGTTAGAACCCCACTTAGCATAGCATTCAAGTCTTCACAATCAGATGAGTGCCTCTCACATGAATCCACACTCCTGAGTCCTTCAGAGCTGGAGACGTCGTCTCCCTGTCTCCAGTCTTTCAAGCTCCTCAGCAGACTGAAAAAATCCTTCAGGATCTGCTCTCCCCAGGGTCCTCAAGCCCACTGTGACAGAGATATCCCAGCTGAAGAACTGAATTTCACAGGTCTGACACTGACACAACCCATGGAATTCAGTTCTCAAAGCTGAGGATACACATAGGCTCTCCACGGAAGACTCACAGACCCCTCGGTGCCGTCCAGGACTGTCCCAGCCCTGTAAGATACAAGAGAGAAAAGGTAGCTCAGTCCAGAGCAGTGGCTTCCAGTATCAGGCCTAGTCCAAGTGTTCACACATCATAAACATCTGGAGGAGATGTGCACGGCAGACATGTGCATCATTAAACATCATTAAACTTGGTAGCAGGTCTTTCCTGCCTCAAGGCCCTTACACAAGCTGTGGCCATGGTTGAAAACTCTTTCCTGTTTAACACCAATTCATCCTGAGGTTCTCACCTTCAATGACACTTCCTCAAGCTATCTATGTACAGACCATTACTTTTTTGTCCACCATATGTTCTCTTCTCCTTCTATATTAATTGAACCCCTAAATTTGATCTTGGTCCATGAACACGTAGCATAAAGAGTTCACTTCCTAGCTTCACGTGACTAAGTGCAGGATGTCAGCAGAAGTGATGGTTTTTCCATTCTTTTCTTCCTTCTTCTAGCACTTGGACTGTGGACATGTGACAGAGCCACTGAGAACCACAGAAATGAGCATAGCTCCCCCAGGAAAGGACAGAGACACCTGCTAGAAGATCCCTGAAATTGTAGGGCTTCTCTATGAGTCCTAGACTACTTATACCTGCACTGATAGATACATCACCAAGCATGGACCATTTATCTTGTTTAAGCCACTTTGGGGATCTCTGTTAGAGAACTTGAGTGTTTACTACTCCCATTAACCTCTTGCTATTCTCTCTCTTAATATCTGGTTCTTTCTCTTCATAGTACTTATCATAATTTGTAACTGTTAGATATTTTTATATAATTCTTTAATTAATATTATTTTTCCAACAAGATTATGTTTTCCACAAGGACAGCAACCATGCTGGTAGTTTTCTTTAAAAAAAAAAAGAAAGAAAGAAAGTATAGGGGGCCAGGTGTAGCGGCTCATGCCTGTAATCCTAGCACTCTGGAAGGCTGAGGTGGGTGAATAGCTTGAGCTCAGCAGTTTGAGACCAGCCTGAACAAGAGAGAGACCCCATCTCTAATAAAAATAGAAAAGCTAGCTTGGTGTTATAGAGCATGCCTATAGTCCCAGCTACTTTCGAGGCTGAGGCAAGAGGATCTCTTGAGCCCAAAAGCTTGAGGTTACTGTGAGTTATAATAACACCACAGCTCTCTACTCAGGGCAACAGAGTGAGACTTTGTCTCAAATTTTTTTTTTTTTTTTTGCAGTTTTGGCTGGGGCTAGGTTTGAACCTGCCACCTCCAGCATATGGGGCCAGCGCCCTACTCCTTTGAGCCACAGGCACCGCCCTGTCTCAAAATTTTTTTAAGTATATTTTTATATGTATATGTATATACATGTATATATATTATATATACACATATGTATATGTATACATATGAACTCCTGAGCTCAGAAGTATATTTATATGTATATATGTGTATATACACACATATGTGTGTATATATGTGTATTGATCTATATGTGTATAGATAAATAAAACTATTTGTATGTACTTTATGTACAAATTATTTGTGCATAAACTATGTGTATATATATGTGTATGTCTATATATGTCTATTGATCTATATGTGTATAGATCAATAAAACTATTATGTATATATAATAAAACTATTATATATACACATATATAATACTTTTATTGATCTATAACTCATATACCATATAATTTACCTTTTTTTTTTTTTTCAGACAGTGTCTCACTCTGTTACCCCAGGCTAGAGTGCTATGGCTTAGTAGCTCACAGCAACCTCAAACTGCTGGGCTCAAGTGATCCTTTTTCCTCAGCCCCCCGAGTAGCTGGGACTACAGGCACCCACCACAACACCTGGCTATTGTTTTTTTTCTATTTTTGGTAGAGACGGGGTGTCACTCTTGCTCAGGCTGGTCTTAAACTCCTGAGCTCAAGCAATCCACCCACCTCGGCCTTCTAGAGTGCTGGATTATAGGTGTAAGCCACCTTGTCTAGCCTAATTCACCTATTTAAAGTGTAAAATTCTGGCCAGGTGCAGTGCTGTAATCCTGGCACTCTGGAAAGCCTAGGCAGGAGGATTCCTTGAGCTCAGGAGTTCAAGACCAGTCTAAGCAACAGTAAAACCTTATCTTTCCTAAAAATAGAAAAATTATCTGGGCATTGTGGAGGGCACCAGTTGTCCCAGCTGTTTGGGAGGCTGAGGCAAGAAGATCAATTGCTTGAATCCAGGAGTCTGAATTTGCTGTGAGTTAGGCTGAAGCCATGGCACTCTAACCTTGGCAACAGTGAGACACTGTCTCCAAAAAAAAAGAGTGTAAAATTCATTGGTTTTTAGTATGTACACAGAGTTGTGCAACCATCACATAATCAATTTAGAACATTTTCATCATCCCGCAAACAGACCCCATACCTGTTAGCAGTCATTCTTCAGCCCCCTCCCCATCCCCTAGGCATTCATTAATCTACTTTCAGTCTATATCTATTCGCCTATTCTGGATATCGTCTACAAAGTGAAATCATACTACATGTGGCCTTTTGTGACTCATTTCCTTCACTCAGGACAGCATTTTCAAGGTTTATCCATGTTTTAGTGTGTATCAGTACTTCATTCCTCTTTCTGGATCCACTGTATGAATCTACCACATGTCCTTTCCCTGTTCACCAGCTGATGAGCATCTGGGGTGTTTCCACCTTTGTGTATTATGAATAACACTTCCATGAACACTCTCGTACAAGTTTTATGTGGACATATATTTTCGTTTTTCTTGGGTGTATATCTACTAGTGAAATTTCTGAGTCATATGTTAACTCTACAACTGACCTTTTGAGGAACTGCTACCCTGTTTTCCAAAGTGGCTGCACCTTTTTACAATTCCACTGTACTTGTTGTCTGTCTTTTCAGTGTAGCCCTCCTCCTGGCAGTGAAGCTGTGTCTCCCTGTGGTTTAGATTTGCATCTCCCTGATGGCTAATGATGTTGAAAGTCTTTTCATTGCTTACTGGCCATTTGCATAGCTTCTTTTCATGAGCTTAGTGGCCTCTTACTTAGCTTCTCTGCAGAAATATCTATTCAGATTCTTTGTCAATTTCTTAATTTGGCTGTTTGTCTTATTGTTGTTGAGTTGTAGGTGTTTATATATTCCATATACAAGTCTTATGTATATGATTTGCAAATGTTTTCTCCCACTCTGTGGGTTACCTTTTAATTTCTTGTGTGTGTGTTGTGTCTGTGTGTGTTTGTCTGTGTCTTCTATAACATCATCAGCCTCTAGCATGATGTCTGAGTCCTAATAGGCACTCCAATGATTTGGAAGAAAGGAAGCAAAGAAGGAAGGAAGGAAAGGAGAGAGGGAACTTTTAGAGACTAAAGACATTAAGATGACAGCATGATGAGACAATAAAGACAAGAGAACTCAGAACTGAATTGAATCCCAGTTTGTCTCCTACCACCTGTGAAAATGAGGTAGGTCACATAACGTCTCTGCATATGAAACCTCCTCCAGAAAACAGCCCTCTCTCTCCAATCAAGTACTGGAAGGAACAAAGTGAATTAATGTATGAGAAAGCATTGCATGAACATGAATTATAATTGAGGCCCAGAGTCAAACAGCTAAATCAGCCGAGTCAGAAAAAGATGATAGCAGATGGTGCAATTTCTGGTGCAGGGGCATCATAATTTATTTTCAAATTGCTGCTGATTTTTATCACCAGTTGAGAGACTTTCTAGCTTAGGACAGGGAAGGGCACTAGCAAATTAGCCACAGAATACACAAATCTTGGGTCTTCCTCACCACCACCAAGAGTCCTAGGCAAGAATCATCTCTTCCACTAAACATGACCTTGCACAGAGACTGTGTCTTACTTCACGGGATTGCCAGGAACTAACACTATGCCTGGCACATGTTCTTTGTATAAAAAGTATTGTTTAACTAATTAGTGAACAAATGAATGAACAAATGAGTGGCAAGTATAATATGAATCCAAATCCCACCATCTTAATGAAGCAAGGGGGACTCAATTTATCAGCTGGAAGGATTCTTTGGTGGCACTTGTGTTTATCTGGAGACAGTAACGTGAAATGCTCAGAAAACAGGCTCTGGAGTTTGGCTGCCAGGCTTCTAATTCCAGCTCCAAGTCTGCCGTAAGTGTGGAGGGGGAAAACAGCAGCCACACGTTCATCTTCATTTAAACTTCCATCTATTTATGTCCAACACTGTGCCACATCCATTCCTTTCATTCCCTCCGTTCCATGCCAGGCTTCATGCTCCCATTCATCTTTGGCCCTAAGCCAAAGCTCTAGGCACGTTTTTCTTCTGATTGGATCCACACAATTTGGTGATTACTGTACAAACGTCTTGTGCTGCTCACGCTGCAGCATCGGTTCTGATCACTCGACATGATCCACTAGACTCTATTGACACTAGACTGTGACATGTGATGGCTTCTCCATCACCCTCAGCCCAACGTGGCCTTGCACACTTAGAATATGATGTAAATTATTTGAGAATATCCACTGTTTCACCTGTTAAGTAAGCTCTGCCTCCTCTGTTACATGAAGGAAAACCAAGACATAGAGAAAATGATACCCTCAGCCCATAGTGCTCAGATTTAGGTGACCCTGAGATGGTGGAGCCAGCAATGCAGAAATCTCATGAAAAGAGGGGAGCCATACAACACAAAAACCACTACTTACCAAGCGCCAAAAGCATGCCAGACCCAAGCAAGGCACTTTGCATGCAGATCTCACATCATTCTCACAAAGCCATAGAAGAATTGTTATTGTCATCTTTGCTTGATGAAAGATAAAGAGGAGAGGAGGAAGGGGAGAAGCTAAGCAGTTCAACCACCCTAGCAAACACAGCTTAGACTCTTAACCATTCCCGATGCTGCCTCTTGCAGACATAAACAAAAATAGTTTTTTCCCTAAAGAGATTGAGAGGGGCCGGCAGCTGGTAGAAAGGAGACCCTTCATTCAATCTGCTACAAGTTCTGCAAGCTCTGCCTTCAATGTACACCTAGACTCTAACCACTCAGGCTCAACCAAGTCATCTCCCACCTGGGCCTTGGCACCAGCCAGGTCTCCTGATTCCATTCCTGCCTCTATAGTCTGCTCTCTAGACAGCAGCCAGAGGGATCCTATTAATAAATCAATTATGTCACTCACCTATGTGAAGCTCTCAGCAGCTTCCCAGAGCACTGAGAACAAAATCCAAACCCCTTCACAAGGGCTGCATGACCCCTGAAGATGGGACCCCTGCATCCATCCCCAGCCTCATTTTCTTTTTCTTTCTTTCTTTTTTTTTTGAGATAGAGTGTCACTACTATGTCGCCCTCGGTAGAGTATTGTGGCATCACAGCTCACAGCAACCTCAAACTTTTGGGCTTGAGCGATTTGCTTGCCTCAGTCTCCCAAGTAGCTGGGACTACAGGTGACTGCCACAACACCCAGGTATTTTTTGGTTGCAGTTGTCATTGTTGTTTAGCTGGCCCTGGCCAGGTTCGAACCCACCAGCCTGGATGTACATGGCCGGCACCCTCCCCACTGAGCTACGGGACGCCACCAACCCAGCCTCATTTTCTAACATCCCTCCCTCCTCCATCTGCTCCTGCCCGCTGGCCTCCTTGCTGTCCCTAATTGCACCGAGCTGTTGCCTCTTCCTAGAATGCTCTTCCTCCAGATCTTTCCACTGTTCACCTCACACCTCCTCCAGGCTATTCTCAAATGTCACCTCGTCAGAGAGTCCACCCCGAACTACTCTATGTAAATAACCACAATCATGCCCTCCTACCCACCCCAGGCGTCCTCTTCTTCATGGAATCTATTATTTGTTCACAGTTCCAGTTACTTACCTGTTTACTCTCTTTCTGCCTCATAACATAAGAAGGAAAACTCCACAGGCGTGAGCACCTTAAGCAGAATAATACCTGACATAGAATAGGTCAGTTTTTCAAACTTTTTTTCATTATCATCCCACTCAGAATGATAATTTTTAGACATTTTTTCTAATTGCCCTCACTATGAAATATCACAGATATACTGTATGTATATATATATGATGTATGTATATCTGTGCTTTATACATACAGAAAGATTATTTAACTGCCTAAGAACCAATTTTCATGTGTTAGTGGGGGCACAGGGAACAATATATTCCCCACTGGGAATGCATAGAATATTTGCTTGATAGATATTTTGGGTGGATAAAGCACCTGAGGTGGGCAGCAAGCTGAAAGAGAGACATCATTCAACGTATAAAGCTCAGCTGGGGAAATTCCAAACATCCTCCCCACCCCAACCCTCCAATCTTTGTAGTATGAGTACATCCTGTCATGCTGTGTGTCTGGTGACTATCCGGTATTTTTCTAATTCAGATTTTCAGCTTTAAAGAGAAAAAAATTTTTTTTAATTACTCTTGTTTTGCATCCCAGCTCCCACTGCTATTTCAGATCCTTAAATTCACTTTTCCTCTACCATCACCCTCAGACATGCTTTAAAACCCAGTCCCCCTTCTTCATGCACAACTCATCTTTTTTTCATCCCACAAACCTCCATTGAATTCCTATGTGAGCCAGGCTCTGGAGACAAGAAGATGATTACAGTGTAATCCCTGCCGTCTGGAAGCTATGGTTACACAGACAAACAGAATGCTTAGTACAACATACCAAGTGCTCCAGAAGGAGGAGAAACAAAGTGCTTGGACAGGACAACTGCCTTGACCCAGTGCATCTCCATGTATATCTGTTCACTCACCACTCGCTCACCCACAGGAACCTGCTAAATGTCAGGCCTGCACTTATGCAGAATAAGAGGAGCAGGAGCACAGCCCTGCCTCGTCTTCATAGAGATCACCAAACGAGAGGAGTGACTGAGAGCTCACTGATCCTCAAGATCCTCTTGAAGCACATGTTGGGTAGAAATGAAGTTTAAGGAGAAATCTTGGAGGATCATGGCTAAGCAAGGGTGTGATCTGCTGAAGCCCAGGTAGGAGGAGCTCCAGGCAGAGTGAACAGAACCTCCAGATCTCTTGAAATAGGATGTGACAGGGGGGCTCTCTGGTGGGGACAGAGAGGGGCCCCTCTACTGCTGCCAATGGTGAGAATGAGGATGGGGGGTGGGGGGTCCAGGTAGGCAAGGCCCTATTTACTTTGGCCTCGCTTAGAAATTTGAAGTTCACCTTAACAGCAGACAGAGGAAGCAGGGAAGGGATGTGATCCAGGAGGCTTTATTTAAATATTCTGGCTGGATGTTGTCCACGCTTGGGAGGAGAGTAAGAAATAGTCCTGCACATCCATCATCCAACCACACAATTTAACATGTAATCCTTCAGGGTCTTCTACCCATCCATGCAAGTCTCCTGAGGTTGTGAAAGTCTCAAAGACAGATACATAGTATCGTGTTTCTACCTCTTTTTATCCCTTTCCCATATACTAGACAATTAGAAAACACTTCTGGGTTTTTGTCAGACAGAGTCTCACTCAGTTGCCCTGGGGTTCAGTACCGGGGATCATAGCTCACAGCAACCTCAAATGCCTGGGCTCCAACAATCCTCGTATCTCAGCCTCCCAAGTAGCTAGGACTACAGGCACCTGCCACGATGCCCAACTAGTTTTTCTATTTTTAGTAGAGACGGCTCTCACTCTTGCTTAGGCTGGTCTCGAACTCCTGAGCTTAAGCAAGCCACCTGCCTCAGCCTCCCAGAATGCTAGGATTACAGGCATGAGCCACTGCACCCGGGAAACACTTTTTAAGAAATTATTTTATGATAAATTCTATCCTTTTATTATGATTAACAACACCCTCTCTCTGCCTCTGAAAGTTCCCCTCCTATCCCCAGTCACTTTCCTACCTTCTGCCTGATACTTCTGTTTCTGAAGACCAACATAATGTACAGGAGACCTCCCACAAGCTCCCTGATCAGCCACTGAATTGCATGGAAAGTTGGACATCAGAGGAGGGAGGATCTGACTAGTGAGGTACTTCTTGGCCTCCTCCCTGCCTCCTTGCCTGGCCTGTGCCCGGACCCTCAAACTTGTAGCTCCCCAGACTCCACCTCTCCAATGAGGCACTGGTTTGCTCCCATATTGCTTGGTTCTCCCATAGGCAGAACCATTTCTCAGCCAGAATGGGGAGCTAGACAGAGCAACAAAGCAAAATAATTACCTCCTACTCTAGCACACACTTTTCACTATAAGCCATCTTGTCAACTTCACGAGATTTGTAGTCAGAAAATAGGGAATCAAAAGAATAATATGAAGGTCTTTTAACTAGTGACCATTTACATTTATCAGCATGACTGCTCAATCCATTACTAGCATTTCCCCAGTGCAGAGCCTAGGACAATTGTAGTTGTATTAAATCAATAGAAAGCTGAACTCTCTCTTAAGACAGAGCCCTATTATGTAATTCTGTCAGGCAAATGTATAACTTGTCTTATGAAAAGAAAACCCACACTTCATTTGGTCTTGGTGCACAATGACAGGGAAGCTATTAATTTCTATTTCCAACAATTCACTCCCTTTCCTTTTATATAATTTTCCTACCATATGAAGGAAAATTAAAAACTAACCCAAAAGTTGTTACCAATATGACTTTGCCAGCCTTTGCCCCAAAAAATACTAGTATAGCCCTTTGCTCTTGCTATATATAGTTAGAATAAAAAATTGAGTTTTCAATATGTGAGGCTTTTGAGAGAGATATGTTTCTAGTAGAACTTTAAAAGCTCTTTCAAAGCTAAATTAATGCTGGTCTCTCAGTTCACGCTCAAAAGGTGTAGAGGAGATGCATCCAAACTGCTAGCTATAAAAAAAACACAGTCCCTTACATAGCATTTTTTAAAAAATTAAATAGTCTACATAATTATCTTATTTAGATCACTGCACATAGCCTAGGAGAAAAGCCAGAGCAGACGTGGAAACATTTCAGAGTCAACAAATTTTTACCACTAGGAAGAAACTACATAAGGTCATCCTCCAGTATCAAACTCTGCTAGCCCTTTCTGAGAAACAAATTCCCCTTATAACCATGAGGCAAATTCTTACAAAGAGAAAAGGGACTTTACTAAGCACAATCACCAAACAAATCATTACAGCCCATGCACCTTGCACTGGGCACCTACAGGCTCTGAGGCCCGGTGGCTGGAAATCAGACACCTGACACAGAATGCTTAAAGTCTCATAAAGTGTCTGTTAGCTGGACTCAGTAAGCAGAAGCAGACAATAAACTTCTCTCTGGTCTTCCCACCTGTCCATCTAAAACTTGGCAACTGTTTTCTATTGGCAGCAGTGGAAAGGTAATTCTATACCCCTGTGTCAATGGTCTTGATGGTCTCTCCCTATGTGCACAGGCTCTTCCTGTGTCTAGTGTCCATTCTCTTGGTTTCGAAGGTACCTGTCTTCGGGGAAAAGTCCCTCAGTTAAGGTCATCACTACCAAGGAGCTTCTGTCACTCCCACCCACTTCCACAGCCTTCAGGGCTTACCTCTACAGAAACACTCCTCTCATTCCAATCTCAAGGGAAGAAACTCTTTGGAGGCACAAAATGTCGTATTTGACCTGAACATAGCCCCCATCCCTAGCACCACGCCTGGTTCACAGGAGGCACTCAGATGAGTAATAACAGTCATCATCATGGCTAAGATGTATCAGGTGCTTATCACATGACAGCCAGGGGGCTAAATGAGTTTTCTCACTTGAAATTCACAACAAAGCCATGAGGTAGGTACTTTGATCCACATCATTTTACAGATGAGAAAAAAATGAGACTAGGAAAGGTTCAGTGGCCTATCCAAGGCCACATAGCAGGCAAATGAAAGAACTACGTTTTCATTCCCACTCCAGGACCAAGCCTCTAGCCTCTCTGCTGCACTGGCTAGATGAATTTGCCAAGGCCATCACACTAACAAGCCTGACCCATCCTATGGCCCCCAGGGCTTAGGCCTGGGCACACCACTTCATCAAACTAAGTCCTGGTTTCACTAGAAAAAGGTGAACCTCCTGGACAAAGGTAGAGACAGCCCACACCTGCCATCCTCAGCCAGATGTTCTTATGCACTAGAAATAATCATCCCCAGGAGAAGGGCTATCCAGCAAACTTAATAGCAAACACCATGGTTTTGTGATAGCTCCTGCTACCAAAAGCAACATACATACACACACACACACACACACAAATTCTGGGTGACTAAATAACATGAATTGCTGAAAGATAGGTCTTCATCCATCCCCGTCTAAAGGGCAAGATGATGTGTATTTTAACAGTAACTGAACATGGAGTTCCCAAAGCCACCAATTTAATGAATCAAGTAAATTCTCAGTCATCTCTTCATCCCAGATTTCTATGTTCCCCACTGTTGTTACCATCTTGCTTAGAAAATCATTTCTGAGCCTTTCTGCTGCTCCACAGAGCTGGGTTGTCACTTAAAGGCCTGTTAACTCACTGGAATTACTGCTCTGCTGCTGAAAATAAAAATCACATGCAGGTTATCATGGGAGCCAATTAATTATGGAGCCCTGAAAATAGAGTTCCATTTCATTAAGATAGACATGTAATGTTTCAGTGCATATTGTTGTGATTTAAACACATTTTCTCCATGGTAGGGAAGATGTGGAGGTGAAGGACAAATGTGAAGTCTGTGTGTTTATTAGGAGTGAGATCAAATGTAAAAGATTTTTGAAATAATTTTCTCATGTGTAACAATGAGCATGGATCTGTCCTGCCACAGTCTGTTATGAGTATTTCACATGTATTAGCTCGTCTGAGCCTCATGCTCACCCTAGGACATGGGCACTATTACTGTGTGTAGTGTACCCAGGAGGCAATGGGGGCACCCAGTCATCAACCAATGGCAGGCTGGAGTGATGCTCCACAGGCTGCCTCCACAGCTGAAGGTTCTCAATTAGTAGGGGTGGGAAGGTCACCCCAGGGGACATTTCCACTGTCTGGTTGTCATTGTCAAGGTGTCATCGGCGGTGGGGAGAATCTAGAGGGAAGAAGCCAGAGATGCTGTCACACGCCCTACAAGGCCCAGGTTAGCCCCTCACAGCAAAGAATTATCAGTCCCAAATGTTAATAGTGCTGAAGTAACAAAACCTTACTCCAAAGCCTGGTCTTTGCTATTGTGCTCAAGACATGCAAAGAAAAGGGCCGATCTCCAGTGATCGCCTTCCTTCCCTACAAAGTAGCTGTGCTGTCCCCTAGCAGGTCACCCCAGCAACAATGACATTCACTAATAGGGTTGAAATTACTTACTTGCTCACAGATTGGATTTGACTTCAGAAAAGTTCTGTGAGATTTCAGGTTCCCTATCCAAAGCTATGAAATCTCCAGAAGTGAGAATCAAATATGTGACAAGGGGGCAGAAACAGCAAATGGTTCAACAGAGTAGAAGTGAGATTCTAGCAAGACATGCAATTTAGGACCAAGTGAAAATATGCCTTCAAAGCAGAAGAACTAATCAAAAAGAAATGAGAAGGGTGTACAGGAACTCTCTCTGTACTATCTATGCAACTCTTCTGCAAAAATATAAAACCTTCCTCAGTTAAAAGCTTAGTTTAAAAAAAAAAAAGTAGAGGGAAAAACTAGTACCTATAGAGGAAAAAATGAATATCACATCTGTCTCACATCACACAAAAAAACATCCTTTGGGTGGAGGAAAAAGCTAAACACAAATGAATAGTGCTAACAAAAACTATAAAAGCCTTAAAAGTAAATATAATAATAAATCTTTATAACCTTCACTTGAGGAAGGATCTTTTTCAACAAGGCACAAAAAGCATTACGGAAAAGACTAGCAGGTTTGATACAACCTATATAACTGCATATTGGAGAGGTGAGGAATTATCAGTTCAGTAAAGAAATAATCAGAATTGTTTCCCCAGCTTTCCTGTGGGAGAAATTTCATGGGTGAAGCTTTGAATCTCAAGTTACAGAAGGCAAAGGGAAAAGCCAGCCCTTGGCAGAAAACCCACTGGCATTCCTCTCTAATTAGCTTTAGATTAAAGAGGGAAATTCTCCTTCCTTCTCTCTGTTCCTGGTGTCACCAGGTAAGGGAAGTCTCTGCCAAACACATGGAATGTCATTGGTATGACCCTAGAGCCTAATTCTGGGCTTTGCTAGAAGAATTAGCTCATTTCTTGTTATTTAAATGTCTGAACTGATGTGGGTGGTATTTTCTCCAGCAGTGGGAGCAGCTGGCAAGGATTGTAGGCTGACAACTGCTGATCCCTGCACACCAGGCCTGCAGAAAAACGGAGGCACTGAGTGACTCCTTCCAATGCTCCAACAGACAGAGCTAGAGATGAGGTTCGGCTTCCCTGAGATCTGCCGAGATTTATGCCCAAACCTCCAAAGAATGTTAAAAATTAAGGACAGTCATTGTTTTCAGCATGAACCTATGTTCTTACCTTAAACAAGGAATATATCTAAATAGTCATATCCTTAAGGATATAAGATTTCTGCAGAGTCAGGAACTTAAGAAAAGTCTATACAGAGAGGTAGAAAAGACCTTCAGACACCATTTTGATGGTAGATCCAACTATTTGAATTGTCCTATTTTCTTAAAGAATCAAAAGATCATTCTAAGATTTTGGAGAGATTGGGCACAGTGGCTCATACTTTGGGAAGCCAAGGTAGGAGGATCATTTGAGGCCAGGAGTTTTAGACCAGCCTGAGCAACGCAGCAAGAACATAAATACAAAAAATACAAAAATTAACTCAGTGTTGTGGTGGGCACCTGTAGTCCCAACTACTTGGGAGAATGAGGAAGGAGGATCACTTTAGCTCGGGAGTTTGAGGTAACAGTGAGCTATGATGATACCACTGCACTCTAGCCCAGGTGACAGAATGAGACTCTGTCTCCAAAAAAAAAAGATCTTGGAGAAAAGATAAGAAATAGTACGTAGGCTCAGTGCCCATAGCTCAGTGGTTAGGGTGCCAGCCACATGCATCAGGGCTGGTGGGTTAGGGCCCAGCCAGGGCCTGCTAAACAACAATGACAACAATAACAACAACAACAAAAAATAGCCCGGCATTGTAGCGGGCGCCTGTAGTCCCTGCTACTTGGGAGGTTAAGGCAAAAGAATCACTTAAGCCCAAGAGTTTGAGTTGCTGTGAGCTGTGACACCACAGCACTCTATGGAGGGCAACATAATGAGACTCTGTCTAAATTTAAAAAAAAAAAAAAAGAAAAGAAAGAAATAGTATGTAAAACACTGTGTCAAAAGCAGTCACCAGTCTGAATGAGAAAAGTCAAATATTCGTCCTTACTGGGCAGTGGGACCTTCAGTGTATCACTTAGCCTCTTTTTGTCTCAGTTTCCTTGGCAGTAAAATGGATAATGCATTCATTCAACAAATATTTAATAAGCTTCCATTATGTGTCAATTCTACTGTCTCCACTAACCTTACAAATTTATGAAAGAATTACATTAAATGACACATGAAAATGCTTTATAAATTGTAAATCATAAAAGCACTTTATAAATTCCTGTTTAAAAAATAAAAAGAATTTAGAAGCTGGAAGCAGTGGCAGGTGCCTGTAATCCCTGCTACTCGGGAGGCTGAGGCAGGAGGATCATCTGAGCCCAGGGGTTTGAGACAAGTCTGGGCATCATAGCAAGGCCTCATCTCTTTAAAAAAAAATAAAGACAAGGCCAGGCATGGTGAGTCGTGCCTATAATCCTAGCACTCTAGGAGGTCCAGGGGGAGGATATCTTGAGCTCAGGAATTCACCAACCTGAGCAAGAGCAAGACCCCATCTCTACTAAAAATAGAAAACTAGCCAGGCATTGTGGTGGGCACCTGTAGTCCCAGCTACATGGAAGGCTGAGCAAAAAAGGATTGCTTTTGCCCAAGAGTTTAAGGTTGCTGTGAGCTAGGCTGATGCCATGGCACTCTAGCCTGGGCAAGAGAGTGAGACTATGTCTCCTAAATAAATAAATATACAAACAAACAAACAAAGAAAAAAGAAAGAATTTCTATTATGAATTAAGATTGAAGACAGGAACAAAATAAGGAACTTTTGCCGGAATGTAGACCAACCAGACAGAAGAACTGTCTTTGCAATAGTGCCCCAAAGCCGGCTTTTAGGGACCACACCCAAGACTATAAATTGCTGACAGCCAGAGAAAATAATATTCACTACAGGTTTAGCCCAAAGGCCTACCCTAATCCCACAGGACTTTGGAGAAGTGTGACTGTAGGAATTCAGGAATGAGAAGAGGACCAAGAAATACCGCATCACCCTGCTAACCAAGCAGCTCTTTGCCCCATCCCAGGCCTGGACCTGGTGGAACCCTGCAATGATGAACAGACACCACCTACCTCACGTGCTAACAGTCTAAGCAAATCCAAACCATCCGAGTAACCCCCAAAGTCAAAATTTCTACCTTCTTTCTCTCTGCTTGTTCCAAGGAGTGCTATGCATAAGGACAGCAATGTAACATCAAAAACAAAAACAAATGAATTAAAGTATAATATGTTTTGTCAAAAAAAAAATCATCAACAAGTCAGGGGCAAGATGTCAGGATAGCCCCCAGAAAAGTTTAGGGGCAAGAGCAAAGCAGAAGTAGGCAAGCAAATGAAATAATGGACACTGAACTTGAAGATCACAAATTACAAGAAAATACAACGCAATAATTAAGACCATTGAGGCATCTAGAAAGAAAAGAGATACTATTTGCCAACTAATAGTCAAGTTCATTATGTAAAAAACATTCTTTATCAAAAAATAATTTTTTTTAAAAACTCAGTATCCAAGTATTGACCAAGTATTGAACGAGATTGAGAACAGAAATACAATAAACAAAAAGTAACAGCCGTAATCCCCCGGCCCAGAGCCCCTAAAAATGCACCATATTTATTGTACAATATTTTCATCTGTTGTCATTGCACAAAAGTTTATGACTTGCTAAATAGAGACCACAGTCTACAACTCCAAGATTTAAAGCATATTATTTTATCATCCATAGAGAGGTTCTAAACCACTCCACCCCACCCTGGAAATAACAAAAAGTTAAATACAGTTTTCTTTTGGAAATGGAACCACATCTTAACTAAAGAATTGAAAATATCTCCAAGTCACTGACATTTTAATATTTACAGACCATGACAAAAGTCTCATCTACTTTAATTCTAATGGTATTCAATATGCTTTAAACATCTTGATTATATCTTTAATGTGCCATTTACTCTGCAATAACTCACTGTACAAAAGCCTGCTGCCTCTCAGAAGGTAAGTACATAATAAATCAACTTGCAATGATTGTTTTCTTCCCAGTGTATACACTCACAGGGAGCTCCTAAACTTTTATTTTATTTTATCCTTCAAATTCAGCCGCTCCCCACGCCCCCTGCTCATTTTGCTATTTTGTCCTGTCCATACGGCCCACCCCTTTGACATGGCTTCCTGCCGGGGTTTTACCACTCCAACTGGCCCTGCTGCGGCCATCCATGGAAAGAAGAGAGCTGTCAAGTGTCCTGGAGAAAAAGCATCTTTCTGGAGAAAGACTCTTGCTCTCTGGGGTAGAGGAAGGCATGCACAAGCCTATTTGCATATGCTTTTATTCCATTTCCACACCCTGCACGCTAACGCTCTCTGGAAAGTCCCTTCTAAATCCCTCCTCGGTGTAGCCGCGAAGGAGGAAGAGGCTGGGCCGGAATGGAAGGTTCCAGCCTAGCAGTGTCAGTCAGCCTCTTTCCTGGGGGAAGCCTCCGTCTCCCTCCTGGTGCCTGCAGGGTCGTCACCCACGGATGGGGCCCGGGACCCTCTCCCAGCAGGCGAGGGAGCAGGTGGCCTGCGCGCTCTGCCGAGTTCTGTGCAGGATGCGCGTGCTCCCCTCCAGCCTCCCGGCAAGGAAGTTCTGGTCAGGCCCTGGGTCCCCGGGCTTCCTGTCTGTACTCTCCGCAGCCCTGCGGGGAAATCCCGAGAGCTTTATCAACTGCCCAACGAGCCTAGTGGCTTTTCAAGTACTTGCAGGCTGAATTTCGGCCAAAACCTCAATTCAACATTAACCAAAAATAAGTAAATAAATAACATGTGAGCTAGCTTTTAAAGAGAATCAGCCTACCGGGAAGGCCGAGACTTGGAAATCTCTTCCCAAGCACCGTTCTCTGGAACTCTTGAGGCAGGCTTATGTCCCAGCTAATGCTAACTTTGATCAGGTACCTGGTAGGCACCAGGCACTCTGCTAAGGGTTTTGCGTTCCTCATCTCTCCTAATCCCTCAGCAATCACATCAATAGGCAGGATTATGACGCCCATTTTGCTGATAAGGAAATTTTACCTTTGGTGTGGTTGGGAGCATTTGCCTAAAGTCACACAATTAGTAAGCGTTTCCACAGCCGCCCTTTGCGTCTCCTTCTCCCAAACTAGCAAGACCCCTGGAAAACACAAGTGCAAATTCAAATTCCCAGTCAAGATAAATACAGCCCCCTACCCGGAAATTTGCAGCAGAAAAGAGCCAATTCAAACACTTTTGCCTCCAGACTAGAAGTAGTCACTTTCCTGACCTCCCCTCCACTCCCCAAAGGTGTTCGCTGCTTATCTTGCCAGGCTCTCAAAAAGGTTTGTTTGAACTTCTATTATAGATCACATTTAAAAAGCAGATATTTACTGAGCATTTTATATGCCAGACACTGAACTTACATACACATATTTCATCTTCTCAACAACCCTAAAATGTAGATTTCACTATTATTATTAGAAATGAGAAAACTGAGGCTCAGAGAGTTCAAAAACTTGAACACAGCTAGAAATTAGCAAAGCCAGGATTTAAACTGAGATTTGCTTCTCCAAATCTCTGAGCCCCATACATTGCATTACCCTGCCTCTCAAAGGGTTTGTATCAAAACTCTTTGCTTGGGTAAGACTCTGTCCCATTGGAAAGGAAGGTCTTGGGGCACCGGCTCTCAGGCATTTGAGTTTGCTCTGAGTATAGCTGCAGGCTTTGTCCACCGTTTGTTAGAACACTGGGTGGATGGAAGGGAGGAAGCATAAGGGTGACCAGAAGCCTTAAAAGTTCTGTTAACCCATCCTTTGTTGCATTAAGGAGTAAATGACATATTTGTGAAGCTTTTATAAAAGGTTAAGAGCCGCATAAATGTCAATTAGTGACAATTCCGTTTAAAGAAATTGGAAGTCATTTGGATTCATTAACTGAGGCTAGACTCAAATGGAATAAACAGGAGGCAGGTCTGGGTGGTTTCTGCTAACAAGTTCATTATCCTGTTCCAGTCAGTTAATGCCACTTCTGCATTCCTAAGGGCTCCTTCATAACACTGGGACTCATTTGGTGTGGTTTTCCAGAAAAAGGGAATGTGGGTGCTTGCAGCCAGAATTTAAATAGCTATATGCCACCAGCTGTATGCCTCCATCAGCTGCCTTTTGTAAAATCTTGAGGCAGGTTTTCAGGGATGGTACATGAATTTGGCCTCATCCTTTTATAATCAAAATGTATATCTTTTTTTGTTTCCATTTTTTGGAGGGTGGGGTGGGTGAGGTGAAATTAAACACCATTTATGGAACTTATTTTACATGCCAGGCAAAGTCCTGTGCACTTTCCCACCATTATCTCATTTAATGCTTATGAGATGGGTATCACAATCTCCACTTGATGGTCAAAAATGCACAGAAGACAGTTGCTCAGAGGAAGTTAAACAGCTTCCTAGAGTTAAAAGTAGAGAGATGCTGAGGGGGGGGAATTGTGAACATGAATCTTCCTTGGTGACAAGAGTACTGTTTTTTTTTGTTTTTTGTTTGTTTGGAGTCCCAATGTAACTGAACGTCACACTATATTCCCCACAGGTGCTCATTAATTTTTAAGTGCAAAAATTAATTAAGTTATTGGGTTGGAGCTGTTGTCTACCATTACTTAGGAGGCAGTCTTCAACATTGATATAAAGAGTTTTTGAGCCTTGCATTTTAATTTTATTGATAATTCCAAGCAGGGTCACCCTTCCTTTGAATACCTTTCTCCCTGCTCTCCGCCTCCACCACTGTATGAGACATTTCAAAATTCACTCACACTGGCTGTCCTCAATTTTGCACAGTTGAGTACCACACCATTTTATATAAAGAACTTGAGCATCTGCCGATTTTGTTATGCATCAGGGTCCGGGAACCCATCTCCTATGGATACCAAGGAATGACTTGCATAGTTAGGCACTAATGCTGATATAAGAATTAAAGGCACAGTGGCTCATACCTATAATCCTAACACTCTGGGAGGCCCAGGAGGATGAAATGCTTGAGCTCAGCAGTTGAAGACCAGCCTGAACAAGAACAAGACCCCATCTCTACTAAAAAAAAAAAAAATAGAAAAACTAGCCCGGGATAGTAGCAGGCATCTTGTAATTCCAGCTATTGGAGAGGCTGAGGCAGGAGGATCACTTGAACCTAGGGGTTTGAGCTTGCTGTGAGCTATAATGATCCTAAGGCATTCTAGCCTGGGCAACAGAGAGAGATTCTGTCTCAAAAAAAAAAAACAGAGTTAGAAGTGATAAATTAATTCAATGTTATAATGTTACATTGGGGAAACATTAAATTAAACATTTTTTAGTTTTGCTTTGTATTTTTCTTTTTGAATTTTTGGAACCAATTGATTTTTTTCCCCATGAACCCCATAAAAACACATACACATAGTGTCTAGAGTCCCTGATGTTTTACCTGGTTTTACATTTAAGTGATGGTTTTGCTCTGCGTTTTATGTTGCACATGCAGAGGGCTTGCCACTGTGTACTTTAAATGTCACATTGTGGGTTCAAAGGTATAAAAATGTAAAATTGGAAAGATGACCCTCAACTGTGCCCCCAAGTATTATGGGGAATGTCTCCCCTGAGTTCTTTGGCCTTCAGACTCTTTGATCTGGTAGTAGGAAATTGTGACAAAAACAGCCTTGAAAAATACCTCCCTCCAAGTGTGATGACAATGTTTGTGTTTCCAACCCACTTGGTAGCTGAGACGCTTGGGGTTCTTAAACACAGGAAATTCCCCAAATACACAGCTGCTATAGGGGTGAGGGTTAGAGCAAGTGCCTTGATCAGCTTGCAGTTCAGCTTACCCCGTCTCTGTAGGTTTGAGCAAGTGTTGGCTACCTGCAGGACTGCCTCAATCCAAAGGAAAATCTCACATAATCAAATGCCCTTCTGCCCCAGGTATAGCATACAATCATAACAGTCACCAGAAATCCCCCTGGCTGGCACAACCGGTGCTCTTTCCCTTCTTTCATCAGAGCACAGGACTATCTGGCTGAGGGACCTTGTACAATGTTTTTAACCTTTGTGCACAACTAGTCTCTTCAACTGGCTCACACACTAGTGAGGCAAAGGGTGTTGCTGAAAGAGCCAGTTCCAGCTGAGGAAAACTACCTCAACCTCTCTAAGCCATTCTTCTAATGAAATCAGAAGTAATAGCTACCTGACACAGTTGCATTAAAGATGAAATTTATTTTAAAACCCATAAAGTATCAAACACAATGCATGGTCAGAGCAGGCACTGGAAATGATAGTATCTTTGTTGATAGAAATGACAGTATCTTTGTTGCATTTCTCGCATGTTCTTTCCCAGAGCCGGACATCCTGAGCGCTATCTGAAGCTTTGCATGGGGGGAAAGAGATTGTACTACACTGTCAATATCAACAGGCAGGAAAACAAGAATGATGCCAGTTGTGTTCTTGCATCCTAAGAGTCTGCTTCTAAAAGGGAAAATCTGTAAGTGGAAAATCTCCAAATCTCTGGAAGTAAAAACAAAGGAAGTAGACCTCCCAGAAGAGCATGCCTCTATTCAGAAGTCCACAAGTGCGGGAGTGCTGGCGAATAGCACCCAGGCTGCCCCATTGTCAGTAGGCTTCCTTCTGATGGTGAAGATCTCCACTCCCAGGAAGGCGAGCAGAAGAAACATAGGCATTACCTGTCAGTAGGAGCACACCCTGTCACAGCAAAGTAAGGAAATCATCAACAATGTAGGCACGGATTTAGGCAAACAATGCTTATGAGTAAAGCTGTTTGACATTAAAATACTGGCAACAAATCTAATGTCCGAAGTAGGGAATTGATTAAATAAATTATGGGTGCATTACAAAATAAGCATATTTCCTCTATTAAAAATGGAGATGTTCACAAGAATGGAGAAGCATGAATCCTATGTACTCAATTTTGATATGAGGACAATTAATGACAATTAAGGTGGGGGGGAGGAAAAGCAGAGAGAGGGAAGGAGGGAGAGGGGTGGGGCCTTGGTGTGTGCCACACCTTCTGGGGGCAAGACATGATTGCAAGATGGACTTAACCTAACAAATGCAATCAGTGTAGCCTGCCTTATTGTACCCTCAATGAATCCCCAACAATAAAAAAAAAAAAAATGGAGATGCTAAATACTTAATAACCCTAAAAAATCTTCTAGATGTATTTTAGAAGAGAAAATAATACTATAAAATGCTTGTTGTCGTCAACTATTGTCTGTAAGGAAAGTGAAACAAGATTAGTTATTATATTATGTAAATATAATATTTATAGAAGCAAGATTAGACTACATGAGGTCACAGACTACGTGAGATCTTTCTTACCTTTTCTCATTTATGCTTTCTTCATTTAAAAAAAAAAATTAAGGGCGGTGCCTGTGGCTCAAAGGAGTAGGGCGCTGGTCCCATATACCAGAGATGGTGGGTTCAAACCCGGCCCTGGTCAAAAACTGCAAAAAATAAAAATAAAAAATAAAAAAAATTAAGTATGTTATGTTTTTATAAAAAGGAAAGAATTGTCAGTTTAAGAGAAACAGAAAGAAAGCAAGAGAGGGAGGAGAAGGAAAAAAAGAAGAAGCTCAGAAAGGAGGAGTTCAGACATGCCTTCCCACCAAGCTGCTTCCCCTCCAGGAGATGGTCTGCTCTGCCTCTTCTAAGCTTCTGTGCAGGAAAAACAACACAAGCCTTGCTAATAGTAAAAGCTTACCTGTGAAAGACGAGGAACAGATATCCAATGCACTAGCAGGTAGTAAATATTTATACATTAGAGGTAAGTGCAATTTAAGGGTAATTTTAAGCAAAACTTTGTCTTCCCCATGCACTTCTAAAAGCATGAACATATCCTGAAACTACCCAAAAGCTTTCAAGTAAGGGGAATGATCCAGAGCAATACAGGAATGTCATCTTCTTCAAAAAGCATCTCAAGAGAAAATACAGTTTACAGCAAATATTTCATACGTATTAGTGAAATGATTATGTGGAGCAGCACTACCTGTAGGTCCCAGCCCAAGTCTGGTAAAAATCATGGCACAGTGTTGGAAGCAGTGAAGGAAACAGGATGGCCCAGGCTGCAGGCCCTTGACTTCCACTGACCAAAAGGGCCACTGCTTGAGCCTCTGTTTTCTCATTCTGAGGATAGAAAAAATAGTGGCACATCACAGGGCTTTTATGAAGATTAAATATGTGTTTTAGAGCCTTAACCGATGTTTAGGAGGTAATCCATAAATAAATGAGTGTTTCTTCTAGTAGACCAAGGTTATATACTGTTTATCTAGCATGCATTCCCCTTCCTAACACTATTCCAGATACCCTGGCCATATTAATCACACACCTTTGAATCACAGCAATACCTAGGCCAATGTATCACATCTAATAGAAAACAATACAGACTTGTTAAATCAAAATGCCTATCATTTAGGGTACATCTCCTCAAACCACAATTGCAACCATTTATTGAGCTCCTCCTATCCACCAGGCACTTTGCTGGGCAAGTCACAGGTAGTCTCATAGATAATTTATCTTAAAGCACATCTGCATGGTTAAATACTAAACTTCTATTCCATTTGTAGAGAAGCAAACAGAGTCAGGCAGCTTGCCCAAGGCCAGACAGGTAGTCAATGATGGTGAGCTAAGATTAGAACCCTGGCCTAGTAGGTAAAAGACATGCTGACAGTGAATCACACATCAAATGAGTATCAGTAGACGAGCAAAAGATCATGTGGTTACAAGAGGTAAAGGTCAAGAGCAAAGACATTTAAAAGATGGGAGGCAGCATGATGTAGAGGGGAAAAAAAAGAACTAGGAGCTCACTCACACAGCTCTGCTTGATTAAGCTACGTGACCTTAAACTAGACAAAAAATTCATTCATGCACTTGTTCAACAAATATTCATCAAGGGTCTATGATGGAAACAACAGTGAATACAACAAACATGGTCCCTCTCCTTGCGCAGCTTGCAATTCCAGAAGATCCTAGAAATGGAAAGACTCTTTGGGATCACACAGCCCAATTCTCCCTTTAAAGGATGGAAAGACTGAGACCCATACAGAAGGGGGAGGAAATTGCCCAAAGTTACACAGTGAGTTGGTTAGTAGCAAAGCTGGACTAAAACCCACTTGCTACATTGCTCACTACAATGCTCTACAAAGGAAAAGAAGATGAACTGCCTGCTCCTAGCCCCATAGGAACTGAGATTGGGTATTTGAAAGCAGTTGAAAAGACTTATTATTATGAATAAAAACGTTTGTTACAGCACTGTCAGAAGTGGTGGGCACATGCACACACAATAAAACACTAGAAACACCTTAACTGTTCTCCAAGTGAGGGCTTGTTAGATAAACAATGGCACATCAATAGAACAGATGCTTTTACTACTATGAAAAAATAATAACAACAAATGTTAGGTTTATTGGCTTGGCCTTGGGAATGGCCCTGGTGTTTAGTTAAGCATGGGGTGAAAGAAAGTTGCAGACCAATGAATGTAACATACTCCCATTTTTTTAATTGATTTATTTATTTTTTTTTTATTTTTATTTTTATTTTTTTTGCAGTTTTTGGCCGAAGCTGGGTTTGAATCCACCATCTCCGGCATATGGGGCCCTCAGCCTACTCCTTGAGCCACAGATGCCACCTATACTCCTATTTTTTGTGTGTTTCTTGGCTTTAAAAGGAAAATGCAGATGTGTTCATGGTTTGTATACTCATGTTTGAACACAAAGGAAAGTATGAAAATATGTACAGCATCAGTTTTCTCAGGGAATGGGATCAGAAGATCGGAGGGGCAATTATTAACTTCTGTATATACAAATTACATCACTTGGTACAGGCATGCATACTTTTCTTTTTGTTTTAAAAAATAATTCTTTTCTTCATAAAAGTCAAAATAGACCTTCCATTTAATCCTGCAATCCCATTACTAGGCATCTAGTAATGAATTTTTTTCAGAAGAAAAAAATCATTTTATCATAAGGAAATTTGCACTGGATTATCACAGCTCAATTTACAAGCGCCAAGGTGTGGAAACAACCCAAGCGCCAGTCAACCCAGGAATGGATTAATAAGCTGGGATATATGTACACTATAGAATACTATTTAGCCATAAAAAGATGGAGACTTTACATCTGTTGTATTAACCTGAATAGAGTTGAAACACATTCTTCTTGGCAAAGTAGCACAATAATGGAAAAGCAAGTTTCCCATGTACTCAATACTAATATGAAGCCAATAGGTGATCTAATACTCACCTATACAAGAGAAAAATTCAATTCAGTTCAAGTTGGGGAGAGATGCAAGCAGGAGGGGGAAGGCACAGAGGAGAGGAGGGAGGGAGATCAGTGTGCTCCCACCTAAATGGACATAATGTAAGGGTATGTATATGCACACTTCCCAGGTGCAGGACACAACCAAAGCAGGGAGTTTACCTAACAATGCAAACATTGTAACCTAATTGTTTGTACCCCCATATTAATCAGAAATTTAAATAAATAATTTTTTAAAAAGAATTCTCAAAAAAGATGCATTATTCACTTAAAAACAATAATTCTTTTTAAAATAGGCAATAAATTCACATGGTTCAAAATTCAAAAGAGACAAAAGTATGTAGAGTAAAAAGTACCATTCTCCCTCTATCCTTCAGAGTAGGCTTTAAGTTCCCCGTGGGCTCTCACTTTCCTATGTACCTTTCCAGAGGTGTCTCCTGCAAATACTAAAATAGCTCTATGTATGCATAATGCACAACATTGCATCTTGCTTTTTTTTTCACATAACATTTCTTGGATATATGTTGTCTACTCAGTTCAGCCTACTATAACAGAAAACCACATAGTAGTATTCTGGGTGGTTTACACAACATGAACCCCAGTGAAATCTGAACCTCAACTATCCCCTTGGGATCTCACTTTCTACCACTACCCCTGCCGCCTCCAGCAGGTGACAAAGGCCTCCTTGCTGTTCCTCAGAACTCCCCTCCCAATACTCTTCATGTCTCCCTCGGTCACCTCCCTGGAGACTTTGCTCGCATCTCACATTCTCAAGGAGATGGTGTGTATTTTAAATCACACACACCCCAATCCTCTTGTTCCCTTATTCAGTCTCTACCATTTTATCCCTTGCATTGGTTACCTTCTAACATACTGTGTAACTCTTATTTATTATATTAGTTGTCTTCCCACACTAAAATATAAGCTCCCTGGGGGCAGGAATTTGTGTGTGCCCTATTCACTGATATGTCTCCAGTACCTAGAAGAACATAGCAATTGGCACATAGGAAGGCTGAACCTATGCTGAAAATGTGGCGGGTTCTGATCTCCTTCCAATACTTTATTCAAAAAAATTCTGTTTTTTTTTTTGTTTGTTTTGTTTTGTTTTGTTTCAGTGGTTTTTTCTTGGGCAGTGTGGGGGAAGCAGACTAAAGTGCAGTGGCATAGTCATAGCTCACCAGAACCTTGAACTCCTGGGCTTAGGGAAATCTCCTACCTCAGCTTCCTAAGTAGCTGGGATTACAGGTACAAGCTCTATGCCTGGCTAAAATTTTCTACTTTTTGTAGAGATAGAATCTCACAACATTGCCCAGTTTGGTCTCAAACTCCTGGCTGCAAGTTACCCTCAGTCATCAGCCTCTTCAAGTGCTGGGATTATAGGCATGAGCCACCACACCTGGCAAAAATTCTAACCTCTGTGCTTCATTTTCAAAAAGAGAGCAACTACCCACAGCTACCTCACCAGGACACGTTCACATATAAGGGGTTGCAGATCACTCATCATGAGAGCAAAGAAGTATGTGCAGGGCTATTCCTTATAGCATTGTTTGTAAGACCAAAATAGGAGAAATAACCTTAATGTCCACCTATTTAATCCTCTTTAAATTAATCACGGTACATAGTTCTAAAGAATATGAGACCATCCATTACTTTCATTCTATACATTCTTGTACTGTTTAATTTTTTTAATCATTTATGTGCAGATTTTGATATAAACAAAGGGCTACATTTATGTACCATATTGTTATCAATATTAATGATAAAAGATGGTGAAAGATCATATTCTCTTGGGCAACACCTGTGGCTCAGTGAGTAGGGCGCCAGCCCCATATACCAAGGGTGGTGGGTTCGAACCCCGCCCCAGCCAAACTGCAACAAAAAAATAGGCGTGCGTTGTGGTGGGCACCTGTAGTACCAGCTACTTGGGAGGCTGAGGCAAGAGAATCGCCTAAGCCCATAGAGCTGGGGGTTGCTGTGAGCTATGATGCCACGGCAGTCTACCGAGGGTGATAAAGTGAAACTCTGTCCCTAAAAAAAAGAAAGAAAGAAAAAGTTGATGAAAGATCATATTCTGTCAATACCAATCAGGAAGTATTCATTTATAAGACTGATAGAGCATTTATCACGTGCAGAGTGGCATACTACAAGCACTAGCCTTGCAGAGATGCCTGAGACCTGGTTCATTTCTTAAGGTAGGCACAGCAGATGTCCATCTTCCTTCCCTTCTGGAGGGAAGCTGAATAGATTCAACATGCACCAAGGATCCCAACGTTTTTGTTTTTGTTTTGTTTTTGCAGTTTTTGACCAGGGCTGGGTTTGAACCCGACACCTCCGGCATATGGGGCCGGCGCCCTACCCCTTTGAGCCACAGGCACCGTCCAGATCCCAAACTTCTTTATGGTGTGACTGAGGGAAAATTAGATCACTTGTGTTTCTTTATCTGCCAAATGAGAATATTCAAACAGCCTACTCCTCCCACCTTCATAAAGCTCTTATGGAGAGTAAAGAAGATAAGCAGGTGAAATGCACAGCCTTGATTCTTAGTAAATGGAAACAAGTATAACAAGCATGGAACATTGTCATGACAGCTATATTCTCTATTTGAACTCTCTTCTCATGAAATCAGGAACCTCTTAGTTTTTACTAATTTACTATCCCTCCCCATCCAAACACACTATCTGAAGTCAAGAATAAAATAGACTCAGAGAGTAGGGAATATCCTTGTTCTTAAGAAGCTTAGAAGAGGAATCTGAGCTAAGCCTTAAAAGATAAGTAGGACTTCATTTGGCAGAGGAGGGAAAAAAAGAAAAGACAGGAATTCCTTGCTGAGAAAACAACATGAATTTAGAGAATGCAGCAATGAATGTCTGAGGAATGGCCAGGAACTAGAGTGGGTACCTCCATCATGGGACATCAGTGGATCAATCTGGGTAAGCTTTCAAATGCTGGGAGGAGGAGCTTCCAGAACAAAGTAGATGCTGAAGACTGAGGAGCAATGAAATTTCTTGACCCAGTGAGCAGGCAGTGAGTGCGGTGAGAATATAAATGACACCACGGAATCTGGATTTGAACTCTCGAAGGTTTTGTAACCTATTGGGTATTGAATGCGGAAGGTAAGGCCTTGCCCTTTGTACACAAGTTTCCAGGGTGAGCAGCTTTCAGATTTTTTTTTTTTTTACTAAATCATAGCTGTGTACATTAATGCAATCATGGGGCACTGTACACTGGTTTTATATACCATTTGACATATTTTCATTAACTGGTTAACATAGCCTTCCTGGCATTTTCTTAGTTAGTGTTAAGACATTTATATTCTACATTTACTAAGATTCACATGTACCCTTGTAAGATGCACCGTAGGTGTAATCCCACCAATCACCTTCCCCCGGCCCATCCTCCCCCCTCCCTTCCCTTCCTCCCCACCTTCCCCTTATTCTTAGGTTATAACTGGGTTATAGCTTTCATATGAAAGCCACAAATTAGTTTCATAGTAGGGCTGAGTACATTGGGTATTTTTTCTTCCATTCTTGAGATACTTTACTAAGAAGAATATGTTCCAGCTCCATCCATGTAAACATGAAAGAGGTAAAGTCTCTATCTTTCTTTAAGGCTGCATAATATTCCATGGTGTACATATACCACAATTTCTTAATCTATTCGTGCATCGATGGGCACTTGGGCTTTTTCCATGACTTAGCAATTATGAATTGGGCTGCAATAAATATTCTGGTACAAATATCTTTGCTATACTGTGATTTTTGGTCTTCTGGGTATATACCTAGTAGAGGAATTATAGGATTGAATGGCAGGTCTATGTTTAGAACTCTAAGTGTTCTCCAAACAACTTTCCAAAAGGAATGTATTAATTTTCATTCCCACCAGCAGTGTAGAAGTGTTCTCTTTTCTCCACATCCACGCCAACATCTCATGTCTTAGGATTTTGTGATATGGGCTAATCTTACTGGAGTTAGATGATATCTCAAAGTAGTTTTGATTTGAATTTCTCTGATGACTAAGGATGATGAGCATTTTTTCATATGTCTGTAGGTCGTGCACCTGTCTTTTTCAGAGAAGTTTCTCTTCAAGTCCCTTGCCCAGCCTGAGATGGGATCACTTGTTCTTTTCCTGCTTATACGTTTGAGTTCTCTGTGGATTCTGGTTATCAAACCTTTGTCAGAGACATAACCTACAAATATCTTCTCCCATTCTGAGGGCTATCTAATGCTTTACTTACTGTGTTCTTGGCTGTGCAGAAGCTTTTTAGTTTGATCAGGTCCCAGTAGTGTATTTTCGAAGCAGCTTCAATTGCCCAGGGGGTCCTCGTCATAAAATATTCGCCCAGACTGATTTCTTCAAGAGTTTTCCCTGCACTCTCTTCTAGTATTTCTATAGTTTCATGTCTTAAGTTTAAATCTTTAATCCAGTGAGAGTCTATCTTAGTTAATGGTGAGTAAGTGGGTACAGATTCAGTTAATGGTGAAAGGTGTGGGTACAGATTCAGTTTTTTACAGGTCACCAGCCAGTTCACCCAGCACCATTTCTTAAGTAGGGAATCTTTTCCCCACTGAATGTTTTTAATTGGCTTGTCAAAGATCAAATAATGGTAAGTAGCTGGATTCATCTCTTGGTTCTCTATTCTGTTCCATACATCTACCTCTTTAATATGGAACTGTTCCTCAGCCTTCTTTGTCATTCATGGTCTTTGAAAGGTTTAAGCAGTGGTGCCCCGAGATAAGGGCACAGAGGAGTTGTTCAGGCCACCAGTGGAGGGTGACCCACCTGGGCAATGCAAAGATGGCATCTGCACAGGAGGACAGTTAGACACCCCTTTTATATGGGATTGTAGGAAGTGGGCAAATTCCACAGCTTGTCCATAAGTTAGGATCTTTGGCGTGAACTTCTGGGAGTGGGGCTAGCCAGATCCTTTGTGTCTTTGTCTTAGGTGGAGAGGAAAAGAAGGAGGAGGGGAAAGGGTTCATGTGTGGCTGCATTAATCCCCCCCAACAATCTTGACTTTTTTTTTATTTTATTTTCAGTCACCATGTGATAGCTGTACATATTTACAGGTTACCAAGTGGTATTTCAATACGTGTATAAATGTGTAATGATCAAATCAGGGTAATTAACATATCCATCACCTTGAACATTTATCATTTTTCTATGTCATGAACATCCAAAATGCTCCCTTCTAGCTTTGTGAAAATAGACACTATGAAAATAGACACTAAACTATTGTTAAGCATATTTACCCTACAGTGCTACAGAACCCCAGAACTGTTCCTCTCATCAACTGGTAACTTTGTATCCATTAACCAACCTCTCCCTACTTTTTTGCACTCCCTCCATACTTGCCAGCCTTTAATGGCCATAATTCTACTCTTTGCTTCTATAAACTTAACATTTTTAGCTCCAATATATCAGTGACAATGTTCAGTATTTACCTTACTGTGCCTGACTGATTCACTTAACATGATATCCTTCAGATCATCCATGTTGCCACAAATGACAGGATTTTGTTTTTAATGGCTGGATAATACTCCATTGTACATGTATACCACATTTTCTTTATCCATTCATCTGTTAACAGATATTTAGGTTGATTTCATATCTTGGCTATTGTGAATAAGCTACATTAAACATGGGGGTTACAGGTATCTCTTTGGTACACTGATTTCCTTTCTTTTGGATAAAGATTCAGTAGAGGAATTCCTGAATCATATGGTAGTTCTATTTTTAGTTTTTTTGTGAAACCTCCATACTGTTATCCCTAGTGGCTATACCAATTTACATTCCCACCAACAGTGTGTGAGTTCTCCATTCTCTGTGTTCCTGCTGGGGGTTTTGGGGGGGTTTTTTTGTTTGTTTGTTTGTCTCTTTGATAATAGTCACTCTAACTGGGGTGAGATGATATTTCATGTGGTTTTGACTTGCATTTCCCAGATGATTAGTGATGTTGAGTAATTTTTAATACTCAACAACTTATACTTGTTGGCCATTTGTATGTCTTCTTTTGAAAAATCTCTATTCAAATGTAGGGGAAACATTTCAGGATATTAGTCTAGGCAAAGTTCTGGGTAAAACCTCAAAAGCATAGGTAAGAAGAAGAAAAAGAGAAATGGCACTACAACAAACTAAAAAGCTCTGCACAGCAAAAAACAATCAACACAGTGAAAAGACAACCTGTGGAATGGGAGAAAATATTTGCAAACTATTCATCTAAGAAGAGATTGATATCCAGAATATACAAGGAACTCAAACAACTCAACAGCAAAATAATAATAATCTTATTAAAAGATGGGCAAAGGACCTGAATGACCTTGACATTTTTGAAAAGAGCAGCCCAGTTATATTGTCACCATTTCATTTGGTTTGTAGAATGTCTAACGTCTCTCTGAAGTTGTCTAGTAAAAGTAGCTTTTAAAATCTAAACCGTATAATGACATTCTCCTACTTAAAACATTCCCATGCTTTCCCTCTCTTGCACTTAGATTAATCACACCATTACAAAGCCCTTTCTGAGCTGGCCTCTGGGTCTCCTTTCTTCACCCTCTACCACCAAGCTCTAGGCATGGGGGCTGTCTTCTTTCTGTTGCTAATGAACTCTAGCTCATCTCACCTCCAGGCTATTAGATTTTCTGTTCTCCCCACACTCAGCTCTCATCCTTTAGACTTCAGTCCCCAATCACCAACCCACAGGGGTCTTACAAAAGTAGACCACCCCCTGAGTCAATCCCTGTCACTTCTCAGTTTATTTCATTCACAGCACTTATAATCATCAGGAATAATCTTATTTACTTGGTTTCTTCCATTGAAATAAAAGCCCTGGGAGGGTACGAATCTTGTCAGTCTTGTTCATGGATGAGTTCCCACCAGTTATATTATTTACCCAGCACATAAAAAGCCACAGTTCAGATTTTTGGAAAGAACAAATAAATAATGGAGAATGGGAGCCGAGAGAGACAGATAGAGGAAGAAAGAAATATGTTTAGATTAAAAGAAATCTCAATGACATAAGGTCTACTGAGAGCTTTCTGCATGCTAAGCACTATCTATATACCAACTCATCTACCAGTCAGTCTGAATCTTCAGTAAGTCACCTAATTTCTTAGACCCCGGACACTTCATGTGCAAAATGAGAAAGACCTAACATTCTAGGAACATATACACTAACCACAGTTTTGGAGAGACACAAGAAAGGAAGTGCAGGCTAACAGATCCCAGCAGAGGATATAAGAGAAAACAGTATTGAACACAAAAATAAAAAATTAATAAATACATAAATAAATAGAAAAAGAAAAGAAAAATTTAAAGAACCTGGCACAGTGACTCATACTTGTAAACCTAGCACATTGTGAAGCCAGGATGGAAGGATAGCTTGAGGCCAGGAGTACAAGGCAAGCTTGAACAAGAGCAAGACTACTCCAGAGGGTGGAGCAAGATGGTGTCCGAGTAACAACTTCCCTGCAACTGGGCATGATGAGTCTGGGGAGATAAGACAAGACTCCAAGCATCTCTGGCTGGTGGGATATGCCTATAATCATCCCTTTGAGGATACAGGGAGTCAGCAAGGGACTTCAGGACCCCAAGAGGAGGAGAAAAACAGTGGAAAACTGGCAAGTGGTTGCGTGTGTTCAAGTGGTTGTGTGTGTTTGATGACCTAATCCCACAGGCAGCCATAAGTACAAGCAACAGTGAGACTGCAAACTGGAAAGACCTTACCTGTGATCTGTTTCGGTGTTTTTGGACTTGATACTCAGTTGACCTGCCTTGGGGAGAGCTTGAGCAGGAGTGCGGAGAACTTTGGGCATTGTCTAGAGCCCCAGACTGAGCTGCTGAGCCGGACGGAGCTAATAGTGTTCGGCTGTGGGCTGAACAGGGAGCCATTGTGAGAGAACTGCCCTGGCAAGCTCTGCCCTCAGGGTCACAGAGCAAGGATAGAGTGGGAGTGAGTAACCAAGTGACTGAGCAGCCTAAAGGTGGGGACTGAGCTGCCTTACAGCCTTAAACCTCAGGGGCAGAGTGAGACGGGTTTTGGCACACTGGAGCATCGGGCTATTTCCCTGGGTAGACTGCTGTGGCATCACAGCTCATAGCAACCTCAAACTTCTGGGCTTGGCGCTGCCCAGACCTCCATAAGAGCTGTGCCACAACCCCGACCCACAACCCATGCCTGCCAGGCCTCCACATGCCCTGACCAGGAACTGCAGGAGCCGCGCAACCCTGTGTCCTCCGACCAGTACCCTTCCTGCCTCCACACCGGCCCGCTCATCTGGCTAGGTACTCTGGTAGCCACATGCCCTCCAGAGCCCTCCCTGCCTCTGTGCAGAGCCCTTTTCCTGGACAGAGACTGCTGGAGCCTTGGGCTCTCTGTACCAAAGTCACTGGGTGCCAGGCACCCCCAGAACCGTGCATACCACCTCCCGACCTCTTGCTATATCCGGGTGTGTCACGCTCTGGAGCTGCTTCCACAACCAGAACTCCCTGGCTGTGGTAGCCCCAGAGGAACTACACAGGGTCACTCTCTACAAAGATCCAGCAACAAAAAAGAGATCCTGCTGGGTCTAATCTTGGAGATACAACTACCCGACTCTGAGGATGGCCAGAGGAAATGGTGAAAAACAATCATGAGGCAAAATCAACAGAAAAACTCTGGCAATATGAATAATCAGAGTAGATCAATTCCCACAAGGATCAATAGGGCAGACACAGCACAAGATCCCATGCACAAACAAATAGCTAAAATGTCAGAAATGGAATTCAGAATCTGGATAGCAAATAAGATTGAATTAGAATTCCAAGCAGTAACCCAAAATATATCTCAAGAATTCAACTAATTCAAAGACCAAATGACCAAAGATTTTGACACATTGAGACAAGAAGTTGCAGCCCTCAAAGATCTGAGAAACACAGTAGAATCCCTCAGTAACAGAATGGAGCAAGCAGAAGAAAGGATTTCTGACATTAAAGACAAAGCTTTTGAATACTCCCAGACTCTAAAAGACGATGAGAAATGGAGGGCAAAAACAGATCACTCTCTCAGAGAGCTCTGGGGTAATTTGAAGAAAACCAATATTCATCTTATAGGATCCCCGAAAGCAATAAAGTGGCTTCACAAGGCACAGAGTCTCTTCTTCATTAGATTATAAAGGAGAACTTTCCAAACATGCCAAGAGATTCTGAAATTCAGATAGCAGACAGTTTCAGAACTCCAGCATGACTCAACCCAAATAAGATATCCCCCAGACACATCATAATCAACTTCACTAAAGTTAATATGAAGGAGAAAATTCTGAAAACAGCCAGACAAAAGAAAACCATCACCTACAAGGGCAAAAATATTAGAATAACTGCAGATCTCTCTGCTGAAACCTTTCAAGCTAGAAGAGAATGGTCATTGACTTTTAATCTCCTAAAACAAAATAACTTTAAACACAAATCCTGTACCCAGCTAAACTGAGTTTCATTTATGACAGAGAAATTAAATACTTCAATGAAATTAATATGTTGAAGAAATTTGCCATAACTAAACCAGCTCTCTGGGATATTCTCAGACCTATCCTCCATAAAGACCAGAGTAATCCTCGACTACAAAAGTAAACCCATCCAGAAAATTTTATCAAATTCCAACTTCCACAGTCGCAAAAGGATTAAAAATGTCCACCGGACTCTCGAAAGGCTTATCAATATTCTCAATTAATGTGAATGGTTTAAATTATCCTCTAAAGAGGCACAGGTTGGCTGACTAGATACAAAAACTCAAGCCAGATATCTGCTGCATACAAGAATCACATCTTCCATTAAAAGACAAATATAGACTCAAGGTGAAGGGATGGTCATCTATATTGCAGGCAAATGGAAAGCAGAAAAAAGCAGACACTGGGGAGGTGGGTAAAGGGAGGGGGATTGAAAGGATCACACATGTGGTGCATCTTACAAAGGTACATGTGAGCCTTGGCAAATGTGGAATGTAAATGTCTTGACAAAGTAACTAGCATGATGCCAGGAGGCCTATGTCAACTAATGAGATGAAAATGTGTCAAATATTCTATGAAACAAGTGTATGATGCCCCATGATCATATTGATGTACACAGCTATGATTTAATAAAAAAAAAAAAAGAAAATAAAAAAAAAAGAAAAAGAAAAGAAAAAACATAACAAAAACCAGCTGAAATGTAAAAAATATGAATGGTTGTTAATAAGTAGTAGACTTTTAGACATTTTTGAAAGGAATTTATGTGATATTGAGTATTTTTAAATTATCATGTCATTTTCACCCTTTGATGTTAATAGAGCAATAAAAAGAATCTGGGGAAAAAAATAAAATAAAATAACATTTTGGATATATAAAAAAAAAAAAAAAAAAAAGCAGACACTGCAATCCTATTCGCAGACTCAATAGGCTTTAACCAACCAAAATAAGGAAGGATAAGGATGGACACTTAATATTTTTTAAAGGTAATACTCAATATGATGAGATTTCAATTATTAATATTTATGCACCTAAACAGAATGCACCTCAATTTATAAGAGAAACTCTAACAGACATGAGCAACTTGATTTCCTGCAGTTCCATAGTAGTTGGAGATTTTAACACCCCTTTAGCAGTGCGGAATAGATCCTCCAAAAAGAAGCTAAGCAAAGAATTTTTAGATTTAAACTTAACCATTCAACACCTGGGCATAACAGACATCTACAGAACATTTCATCCCAACAAAACTGAATACACATTCTTCTCATCAGCCCATGGAACATACTCTAAAATCGACCACATCCTGGGCCACAAATCTAACCTCAACAAATTTAAAAAAATAGAAATTATTTCTTGCATCTTCTCAGACCATCTTAGAATAAAAGTTGAACTCAATAACAACAGTAACCTGCATACACATACAAAAACATGGGAGCTAAACAACCTTGTGCTGAAGGATAGATGGGTTATAGATGAGATTAAGAAGGAAATCACCAAATTTTTGGAACAAAACAACAATCAAGACACAAATTACCAGAACCTCTGAGATACTGCAAAGGCAGTCCTAAGAGGGAAATTTATAACACTGCAAGCCTTCCTCGAGATAAGGTAAAGAGGGGAAGTTAATAACTTAATGGGACATCTCAAGCAACTGGAGAAGGAAGAACATTCCAACCCCAAACCCAGCAGAAGAAAAAAAATAACCAAAATCAGAGCAGACCTAAATGAAATTGAAAACAAAAGAATTATACAACAGATCAATAAATCCAAAAGTTGTTTTTTTTTAAAGATCAATAAAATAGATAAACCTTTGGCCAACCTAACCAGGAACAAAAGAGTAAAATCTCTAATTTCATCAATCAGAAATGGTAACAATGAAATAACAACCCCTCAGAAATTCAAAAAATCCTTAATGAATAGTAGAAGAAACTCTAATCTCAGAAATATGAAAATCTGAAAGAAATTGACCAATACCTGGAAGTACGCCATCTACCAAGACTTAGCCACAATGAAGTGGAAATTTTGAACAGGCCTATATCAAGTTCTGAAATTGCATCAACTATACAAAATCTCCCTAAAAAGAAAAGCCCAGGACCAGATGGCTTTGTGTGAGAATTCTACAAAACCTTTAAAGAAGAACTAGTACTAGTACCTACTAAACCTCTTCCAAAATATAGAAAAAGAAGGAATACTACCCACACATTCTATGAAGAAAACATCACCTTGATCCCCAAACCAGGGAAAGACCCAAAAAGAAAAGAAAATTATAGACCAATATCACTAATGAATATTGATGCTAAAATACTCAATAAGATCCAAACAAACAGAATCCAACAACACATCAAAAAAAATATACACCATGACCAAGTGGGATTTATCCCAGGCTCTCAAGGCTGGTTCAATATACGTAAATCTATAAATGTAATTCAGCTCATAAACAAACTAAACAATAAGGACCTTATTATTCTTTCAATTGATGCAGAAAAAGCTTTTGATAATATCCAGCATCCCTTCATGATCAGAACACTTAAGAAAATTGGTATAGAAGGCACATTTCTTAAACTAATAGAGGCCATCTACAGCAAACCCACAGCCAATATCGTATTGAATGGAGTTAAATTGAAATCATTTCCACTCAGATCAGGAAGCAGGCAAGATTGCCCATTGTCTCCATTGCTCTTTAACACTGTAATGAAAGTTTTAGCCATTGCAATTAGTGAAGAAAAGGAGATCAAGGATATCCACATAGGGTCAGAAGAGATCAAACTTTCACTCTTCACAGATGATATGATCGTATATCTGGAAAACACTAGGGATTCTACTACAAAACTTTTAGAAGTGATCAGGGAATACAGCAATGTCTCAGGCTACAAAATCAACACCCATAAATCTGTAGCCTTTATATATACCAACAATAACCAAGCCGAATAAACAGTCAAGGACTCTATTCCTTTCACAGTAGTGCCAAAGAAGATGAAATATTTGGTAGTATACTTAACAAAGGATGTGAAAGAGCTCTACAAAGAGCTCTATGAAACTTTAAGAAAAGAAATAGCTGAAGATGTTAACAAATAAAAAACATACCATGCTCATGGCTGGGAAGAATCAACATTGTTAAAATGTCTATACTGCCCAAAACAATATATAATTTTAATGCAATTCCTATTAAAGCTCCATTGTCATATTTTGATGATCTTGAAAAAATAATACTTCATTTTATATGGAATCAGACAAAACCTCGAATAGCCAAAACATTACTCAGCAATAAAAACAAAGCAGGAGTAGTCACGCTACCAGATCTGAGACTGTACTATAAATCAATAGTGATCAAAACAGCATGGTATTGGCACAAAAACAGAGAAGTAGATGTCTGGAACAGAATAGAGAACCAAGAGATGAATCCAGCTACTTACCGTTATTTAATCTTTGACAAGCCAAATTAAAAACACTCAGTGGGGAAAAGATTCCCTATTTAACAAATGGTGCTGGGTGAACTGGCTGGCAACCTGTAGAAGATTGAAACTGGACCCACAACTTTCACCATTAATAAATATAGACTCTCACTGGATAAAAGATTTAAACTTAAGACATGAAACTATAAAAATACTTGAAGAAAGCGCAAGGAAAACTCTTGAAGGAATCGGCCTGGGTGAATATTTTATGAGGAGGACTCCCTAGGCAATTGAAGCAGTATCAAAAATACACTACTGGGACATGATCAAACTAAAAAGCTTCTGCACAGCCATAGTGCAGAACTCAAACATATTAGCAAGAAAAGAACAAGTGATCCCATCTCAGGGTGGGCAAGGGACTTGAAGAGAAGCTTCTCTAAAGAAGACAGATGCACCATCTACAAACACATGAAAAAAAGCTCATCACCCTTAATCATCAGAGAAATGCAAATCAAAACTACTTTGAGATATTACCTAACCCCAGTAAGAGTAGCCCACATAACGAATTCCCAAAACCAGAGATGTTGGCGTGGATGTGGAGAAAAGGGCACACTTCTACACTGCTGGTGGGAATGCACACTAATACATTCTTCCTTCTGGAAGAATGTTTGGAGAATACTTAGAGACTTAAAAATAGACCTGCCATTCAATCCTATAATTCTTTTATTAGGTTTATACCCAGAAGACCAAAACTCACAATATAACAAAGACATCTGTACCGGAATGTTTATTGCAGCCCAATTCATAATTTCTAAGTCATGGAAGAAGCCCAAGTGCCCATGTACCCACGAATGGACTAGCAAATTGTGGTACATGTATACCATAGAATATTATGCAGCCTTAAAGAAAGATGGAGACTTTACCTCTTTCATGTTTACATGGATGGAGCTGGAACATATTCTTCCTAGCAAAGTATCTCAGGAATGGAAGAAAAAGTATCCAATGTACTCAGCCCTACTATGAAGCCAAATTATAGCTTTCACATGAAGGCTATAACCCAACTATAGCAAAAGACTATGAGGAAAGGGCCAAGGAAGGGGAAGGGAGGGGGCTGGTGAAGGTGGAGGGAGGGTAATGGGTGAGGCCACACCTACGGTGCATCTTAGAATGGGTACAGGCGAAACTTACTAAAGGCAGAATACAAATGTCTACATACAATAACTAAGAAAATGCCAAGAAGGCTACATTGAACAGTTTGATAAGAATATTTCAGATTGTATATGAAACCAGCACATTGTACCCCTTGATTGCACTATGTACACAGCTATGATTTAACAATAAAAATTAAAAAAAAAAAATTTTAAATTAAAAAAAAGACTTCTCATCTCTACAAAAAAAAAAGAAAAAGAAAGAAAGAGAAAAGAGCAGATACCCAGCCTGGGTGGCCAGAATGAAGGCATGAAGATGGTCCACCTTTCTCAGAGGTACCCTTTGAGCCGCTAGAGGGAGCCTTTCCAAAGATCTCACATGATCTTACCTCCTGGACTGAGGAAATAAAATGTCAGAATGTGGAAAGAAAAAAAAAAAAAAAAAAGCCTGAAGCAGCAGCACAGAAAAGCAGGGACAAGACCTCGGGAAAGTGTTCTCTGACTTTCAAGTACCTGGTTCCAGCTTCTTCCAGCCATCTGGCTTCTCTCCCACCCCTGGTTTCATAAAACACCCTCTAGCCTGCAAGAGTTTTTTCACTGATGCTAGCTCAAACTGGTTTCTATTCCTGCAGAGTGACTGTTAACTTTGGAAGGCTGTTTTCTCTTTGTGAATTCCCCCACTTAAAAGTCTTGATGTGAAGCAGAGAGCACTTCCCACTATAGAACTTGAAAATGTCAGTATCTCTTGCAGCCAGGATGGCTGAAGACATGGCCCAGATCAAACCAATCCGATGTGCATATGTAATTCCCTAGGACCTCATTTTAATGATGGTAGTGTCACCCTCCATCCTGTGTCACCAGCAGTGGTGATGTAAGTTGTGGTTTTTAATGGCCGTGGCACCCATGCCTGGCTGGCACTGTGTCATCATCACCCAGACTGCTACTCTAGCTGAAGCCAGGCCTCCCTTTTACCACCTCTTATATTATGCCTCTTCTGTACCTTTCCTGGCATGTCTCAATGTATAGGTTCACTGATTGTAACGGATGTACCACTCTGGTAGAGAACACTGCTAGTGGGGGAGGCTTTGTGAATCTGGGGCCAAGAGCTCTATGAGAAATCTCTGTACCTTCTGCTCAATTTTATTATGAGCTTAATACTTCTCAAAAAAAAAAAAAAAAAGTCTTTTTTTTTTTTTGCAAAAAAGTGAATATTAGAACGGATAGGGAAAAAATACGAATTACAGAAAACCACCTAGAATGCTCTCAATAAAGTCCTTTTGGCTTCAGTCATTGAGGATTGGTTTCTGTTGCCTACCAGTAAGAACTCCAGTGGCTCTGTTGGGTTTCAAGGAAGCTGCCTGTGTCCTAAAATGCCAGGGTTTCAGGCAGCTGCCTGGGTCCTCTATTCTTGGTCCAAAACTGAAGGCAAGTATGAAACAGTTTATTTAGAAAAAGAAAGTATTACAGAATAAGAACAAAATATAACCTTACAGAAGAAGATACATTGGCCATAGACAGAAAACTGGCCTCCATTGCCAGGCCAAGTAGGCAAAGAGGAGTAGGAATCTTATGGCCTGGCGGTTCTCTTTTACATCACCTGATTCAGAGGTCACCTTGGAACTAGAGTCTCAGTGCATATGTGGACCTCCCATGGGCTCCTCTGAGAATCCATGGGAAGGGTGTGGACCACATGATATTAGTCTTAAGGTCACCTGGAAGACTCTATTGTACCTGTTGCTAGGCTAAGAGTCCTCTATATCCTTCTGCAGTTGGCACACTAAGTTCTGATTGATAGATTGGTAGGACGTGCCCTCCTCCCCACATGTGAGCAGTCACTTGGGCCAAAATTATGGTAAGTGGCACCAAGATGGCAGCCTTGAGGCTCCACCCTTGGGCCTCCTTCCCAAGAGAGTTATTCTTAACTCTCTAAATTATATATGTCTGTTGATCCAGTTACTTTCCACAAAGAGTCTCAACTAGTTCAAGGAGTTTGGACTTTCCTGAGTGTTCTTTAAATGTATCCTTCTAGCCTTTCCCTAATCCCTCTCCCTAGCCACCAGTTAATACTATCTGCTGTACCTACACAGGGAGAACCAGCTACAGGTCAAGACTTCAGATGGAGAATCTCCTGTTGGACCTCATACTTTGGTGCTAGGATATGTGTTGCAAAGGCTGCTGCTGGCCCATGCCCCATCTTCATATCAACTAGGAAAAGGCTTGGCAAGCAAATAAAGATACTTTGTTCAAAGAATACCTGCACTGCCATAAACAAAGGCCTTGGCAGCACATCTCTTCCAAGGTCCAGCTGGGCTAAGCCTGGCTAAGTTGGTTGGTATTTGAGGGAAAACATACTAACAACAAGTTTACAAATGAACAGAAACTTCATTTGGTTTGGATTGAGTAGGGAAACCAACTTAGAAGCCACAGACTTCATAGAAATTTATAAACAGAATCAGCAGTTTGCAAGCCAGAATCTATGGATGGGTTTTGGGGGTGAGAGGAGATGGTCTTAAAACACCCTGAAATTTTATATAAAACATTTTGGAGACTTATTTTTCTTTTTCTTTTGGTTGCTGTTTGGCCGGGGCTGGGTTTGAACCCACCACCCTCGGTATATGGGGCCAGCGCCTTACCCACTGAGCCACAGGTGCTGCCCAAGACATATTTTTCTGAAGAGGGGGGTCTGCAACTTTCATCAGTATGTCAAAAGGCCTGAGATCTACCTACCACACATATACACACAATTTTTACCTTAAAAACTACTGGTATGTTCTAATTTTCCTTTTATAAATAAAGACGAGGAAATAAAGAATCAGGGATGTTCAATGTCTTTCCCAAAGTCACAGAGCTGATTAGAAGTCAAGTCAGGATGAAAATCAGGTCTACACATCAAATACCAGAGTTCTTGATGCTTTAGAAACATTCACATTATCATACTAATGAGATACCTTGATCATATTCTACCATGTCAGGAATGTCCCAGAACTGGCAGCAGAGCCAGAGGCTCCTCACATGGAGCCTCACAGCATGAGAAGAAGGCTTCCAAACATCAGGTTTTTGCTGCCTCCACCAACCTTACCCAGTGCCCAAGCTAGAAGAAGCTTGCACTGGCTATGAGGCAGACCAAAGGCCACCAGGGGTAGACTCATCCTTCTACACATTTGCAGGCACTGCATGTAAGGGTCAAGCAGAGACCAGGAAGCCCGTGGGCTGGAAAACCACAAGTTGCTCAGCTAATGCTTTAATAAGAAAAAAAAAAAAAAAAAAAAACCTTAGTATTTTTTAAGTTCTAAAACCCACACAAATACATTAATCTCTCACATTACCACTCAGGCCATGTGTGGGTGGGACAGCTGTATACACACATATTTAATTTTCTCAGACAAGGCCAGTCCATTTCTTGGGTGTCTGTGATATTCATTTCCTGGCATTGGTTTAAAAATATCAAAGGCAGGGCCGCCAAAATTTCTCCGATGGATTACATCCAGCAAATCCCATTTCCATTTTTTTAAACAAGTCTTAAGAATTACTATAATAACAGAAAACATATGGGCCTGGCACTGAGGTGAGCACTTAGCATGAATACTGTTATTTAATGTTCACAATATAAGGATAAATGCTATTATTATTCCTATTTTATAGATAGGGGAACTGGAACCACAGAGATTTAGTAACATGCACAGAGACCCAAAACTAGTAGAAGGTAGAGCAAAGATTTAACTCCAGGTCTCTTGGACTCCAAGGTCAGCTCCTAGATGTTCCTAGAGGTTAAATTGCCTCCCAGGAGAAGGGGCTGTCAGTTGGGATTTTTGACAATTGACAGTTTTGTCATAACCCCTACAGAGGTTCTAAAAACAAAACAAGAGACTGTCCTCTGATTTCCTTCATCTTCTTCCAATGTCAGTCAGGACTTCAGAGATTGTTAGACTTTTAGCTCCAGAAAAATTTCAGAGATCGTCTTCTCTAACTTCCTCATTTTACAGGCGAGGACAGAGAGGCCCAGAGAGGGCAAGCAACAATATGGGACACACAGCTAGAATGTGGTCCAACTCAAGCCCAGGAAACCATCTACTATGTCCCCACAATGGCATGGTAAAAGATATTTTGTCTACTGTTATATGGGAGATGATCTTAGGGGTACATCAACCTTTAAATAATGTTGATCTATGTAATGAGAAAATTATTCTCTTCTCCCTTCCTTTTGGTTTGATTAATTTAAGGATAGTCTCAGTTCAGTGCTATAAGTCTCAGTTTTTTGTTTGTTTCTCTTCTAAGTCTTTAGCAGATCTGAAACACTTGTTAAACTCCTTTTTAAGAGGGAAATTGGATCTGCCTAAGGAGTTAGGGGAAGAGATTGGATCTTTAGTAAGAAAGAGTAGTAACATTATTTTGTGGGGGGTTTTGTTTGTTTTTACCCTCCAATTATGTCAAGTGATGTAAGTTTCCCATTTATACATTAAAGTTTCCATTTAAATAGATGTATTTAGATTAAAGAAAAATAGACTCAGCTTGGTGCCCATAGCTCAAGCGGCTAAGGCGCCAGCCACATACACCAGAGTTGGCTGGTTCAAATCCAGCCCATGCCTGCCAAACAGCAATGACAACTACAATCAAAAAATAGCCAAATGTTGGGGTGGGTGCCTGTAGTCCTAGGTACTTGAGAAGCTGAGGCAAGAGAATCACTTAAGCACAGAGTTGGAGGTTACTGTGAGCTGTGATGCCACAGCACTCTACCCAGGGTGACAGTTTGAGGCTCTGTCTCAAAAAAAAAAAAAAAAAGAAAAATAGAGTCAATTTAAAGCAAAGTGTTAAATGATCATTGGCTACAATACAAATAAACTAAAAAATACCATCAATGAAAATAAACATGTTACTTCATAAGCACCTTGTAAGCAAATGACTCAATAACAAAACTAAAATTTTAAAGCTTATGACTCCACTCACATTGGGTACATGTGACTAGAAATCCGTCACACTAACGTAGGGGTTAGCTCTATGCTCTGTGACTTCCTCTCATCATTCCCCACCAGAACCCCCTTCACCACACAGAGGACCTCAGGAAGAGTCTAAAGGTGGGACTACAGTGGGAAGGGGAAACAGCCAACAGTGGAGGACTGGCCTTGTGAGCAGTTGTCAGCACAGGAGGGGTACACCGCCCCCTGGTGGCCAGTTTGGAAATTAAACCCAGGGCCAGTCTGTCGTCTGATGATTGAAAATCTCATTGATACTGGTTATGAAGTACTTTCCTTTTATGTCTCCTTTGTATTATATGTAAGCAATAGTGAACAATACCTATAGATCTCGCTTAAAAGGGACGTTAGAAAATACATGATACAGAAAGAAGTTTTGTGTCTGATAAGAATCATTGTCCTAGAGCATAAGACCTTTTTCCCTGCTTTACTTACTGCCAGGGCAAGATGAGCCTCTATGGAAATCATTTCATAGCACCTTCCAGCCGGGTGCCGCATAAGTTACTTACCTATTTAGAGCCCACATCCCTGGGGTTGCCCTGAATTTCCATGAATTAGTGCACATGAGGCACTTAGCACAGATCTAGCAGGAAATAAATACCTACTTAAAAATATCATGTGGTGGTGGCCACAGCCATCTCCCTCCCACCAAACTCTCCACTCTGTTTTATTTAAAGAGGTCTTGGTAAGTATATATTGACTGATTAAAAACAGAGGCAGGGTTCGGCGCCCGTAGCTCAGTGAGTAGGGCGACGGCCACATACACCAAGGCTGGCAGGTTTGAGCCTGGCCAGGGCTAGCTAAACAACAACTGCAACCAAAAAAATAGCCAGGTGTTGGGGCAGGCTCCTGTAGTCCCAGCTAATTGGGAGGCTGAGGCAAGAGAATCACTTAAGCCCAAGAGTTGGAGGTTGCTGTAAGCTGTGACGCCACAGCGCTCTACTGATGGCGACAAAATGATACTCTGTCTCAAAAAAAAAAAAAACAGAGGCAAGATTTTCCAACAAAACTTACCACATCCATCAAGCTGAGTGTGTTCTAAAAGTAGCAAATCTCCACTTGCCACCCATGTCAGCTAAAGGAACATTTCCAAATTAGAGAAAGCAGCAAGCGACTGGACAAGAAAGCAGAAGGTGCCCTCTAGTGGCATACTTGTATTAGCTCAGGAAGAAGGGTAGACTGGAGGTGGAAAGCAGAGGACTTAATTTCCAAAAGGAAAGACTTCAGCTGAGTGATACCCGAAAGATGCAAGTGAGAAGTACTGTCTACTCAGAGGACCATTGTAGATGCCTTTATGATCTGATTTAGCCCAACAGCAAGTGACTTAATCAAAGTCAGATCAGTTACTGGGTAGAACTAGGAATTGAACCCAAAGATGCTGACTACAGATCCAGAAATCTGTCTCTATACAACAAATCTTTTGAGAATAGGACCTGTGACTTGTACCACTTTACATCCTTTACAGCATGTAGCAGAGGGTTATGTATAGAATGGACCCAGTATTCAATAAATTACCTGAAATAACATTTATGACATAATCATTCTGTGCCCAGCACTATGAATACATTATGTCTCTGGTTGCTCATAATCACTGTATGAGGTGCAGTTATTATCTGTGTTTAGTTTACAGACAGGGAAATAAAGTCTCACAGAGGATAAGTAACTTGCCTTAGGGCACAAAGTCAGGATTGGAACCCAAGCACACTAACTCCAGAGCCTGGGCTCTTATCCACTAGACGAGCAGTTCTCAAGCTATTTGTTTTCAGGATTCCATTAAACTTCTAAGAAAAGTTATTAGGAACCAAAAAGAACTTTTGCTTATCAGAATTGTATCTATTAACATTTACAGTGTTAGGAATTAAAAATGAAGAAATTTTAAAATATTTACAATTTAAACTTTATCATAATGAACCTATTAATGTTAACATAATTAACATTTTTAAACATTTTTTTAAAATAACTACTTTTCCAAACAAACAAAAAAAAATTCAGTGAGAAGACTGACATTGTTCTACATTTTGGAAATTCTCTTTAATATCCAGCTTAAAAGAAGGCAGCTGATCTTTGGTGTGTGTTACACTTTATGGGGGCAAGACATGATTGCAAGAGGGACTTTACCTAACAATTGCAATCATTGTAACCTGGCTTATTGTACCCTCAATGAATCCCCAACAATAAAAAAAAAAAAAGGCAGCTGATTTATCACATCTGCTTCTGCATTCACTGTGTACTGTGATATCACACTTACAGTAGCATCTAGAAATCTCCACTGTACACCTGTGAGGGAAGGAGAGTGAAAAGAGCAAATAACATCTTAGTACTATTACTAATACAGTTTTAGTGTCAGGTAGCTCTGAAGGGCCATGGGGAGCAGAGGATCTCCACACACCCTTTGAGAAGCACTGTTGTACAACACGCTATCTATAAGGCAAATAAACAAAGGGCTCTGCCCTCCTGAGAATCACCTTTCCAGGGAATTCATTTTACCTGCAATATCCTTGTTGGCTTTGCAAACTCCACTTCATCCTCTTCTCTTCTTTCCTTCCATTCTTGCTCTTTTGCTGGCAACTGCACATCTTCTAAGGCAATTCCTTCTTCCTCTATGCTCTGAATACAACCATCAGGGCAATGATGAACCCTAAGATGAAATCCTTCAAGCAATAAGGAGGGGCCCTAGATTTGAATCCCAGATTAAATCCTAATCTATATAAAGAACAAGGAGCACAAACCATTCATTCCTAACTATTATTCCATTCCTAGGGGAAAGAACTTCTGAAAAATCCTCACTCAATTTCATCTAGACTAAGAGCCCAATATTAAGAAAGTGCCCATCGATCCATGAATGGATTAATAAATTGTGGTATATGTACACCATGGAATATTATGCAGCCTTAAAAAAAGATGGAGACTTTACCTCTTTCATGTTTACATGGATGGAGCTGGAACATATTCTTCTTAGTAAAGTATCTCAAGAATGGAAGAAAAAGTCTCCAATGTACTCAGCCCTACTATGAAACTAATTTATGGCTTTCATATGAAAGCTATAACCCAGTTATAACCTAAGAATATGGGGAAGGGGGAGAGGGAGGGAAGGGAGGGGGGAGGATGGGCGGAGGGAGGGTGATTGGTGGGATTACACCTGCGGTGCATTTTACAAGTTTCAATCTACATTGAAACTTAGTCAATGTAGAATATAAATGTCTTAACACAATAACTAAGAAAATGCCAGGAAGGCTATGTTAACCAGTGTGATGAAAATGTGTCAAATGATCTATAAAACCAGTATATGGTGTCCCATGATCGCATTAATGTACACAACTATAATTTAATAAAAAAATAAAATAAAATAAATAAATAGCATCTAAAAAAAGAAAGAAAGAATATCCCGTTTGTGTCTCATTAAAATATATAAATATGAGTCATTAATAGTTAGTTAATGATACATCACAGGTCACACTTTAGTTATTAACATAATCTAAAATACATCACAGGTCACACTTAGAGGGAACCTGGGCTCCCCTGGCTGCTGTTCCTTCCTCATCTGGCTTCCCCATCAGCATCGCTGAACTGAAGAGGGGACCCCTTCTCTATCCCTATCCCTCACCAGGACTGTGGGGGAGTGTGATGGTGTCCTCCAGGATCTTTATTTGCTTCCAGCCTACACTCCCTTCCGTGCCTAAAACTCTGGCTTGGACTCTCACATCAGACAGTATAATCCACTGCCTGTCTTGTGGCAAACACCAGGTTCATTCCCTTCTCTCCTTGAAGATTTTGTCCCTAGTTCACCACCATTCTCTCTAATACCACTCCTTCATTCCTTCTATTCCTTCAAAGACCTCATCCTCAGAATTCTTTGACAATTCTCCTGCAGTGAGAGTGAGCTGGTTTTCATCTACCTTAGCCATTCACTCCCAGGGTCATCTAAACATTGTCACAACCAAAAACTTCAAACTCTCCATAATCTGATTATATGATCTGTAAGCACTCTGCACCCCATCTTCCTAGCTCAACATTACCCCCATCCCATTCTCTTGGCTGCCCAGAGACATACAGTTAAAATCCAAACTCATGGCCATGGCCCTTAAGATCCTACATGAGACAGCCTCTGTCTACTTCTCTGACACCATCTCCTGCCTGTCTCCCTATCACTCACTCACTCCGGCCCCACTGACCTCTCAGCAATTGCTCAAACCTCTCAAGCCCATTACTTCCTCAGGATCTTTGTCCGCACTCTCTCCTCTTCCCAAATAATCCTTGTTCCCTGAATATCCTCAGGGTACCCCTTCAACTTCCTTCAAATCTTTGTTGGAAAGTACCTTCTCATCTGGAAAAGAAATAGCTTGAATTAAGAAAATAAACTTTTTTTTCTTGGTTTTTGTAAATAATACTGTAAATAATATGGGATTACAGATAAGAAAATAAACTTTTTTTAAAAGTACCTTCTCAGTGAGACCCCCTAGACTTTTTCTATTTAAAGTTGCAACTCCAGGCTTGGCACCTGTAGCTCAAGCAACTAGGGTGCCAGCCACATACACCAGAGCAGGTGGGTTCAAATCCAGCCCGGGCCCGCCAAACAACAATGACAACTACAACCAAAAAAAAAATATATATATATATATATATTTATATATATTTATATATATATATATATATTTATATATATATATATAGTCAGGCATTGTGATGGGCACCTGGGGTCCCAGCTACTTGGGAGGTTGAGGCAAGAGAATCACTTAAGCCCAAGAGTTTGAGGTTCCTGTGAGCTATGACACCGTGGCACTCTACCCAGGGTGACCACTTGAGACTCTGTCTCAAAAAAAAAAAATTAAAAAAATAAAATTGCAACTCTACCCACTTAGTCACTTACTCACCTAAGGATATAGCCTCTTTCCTACCTTATTCTTTTCCATGTCACCTATCATTTTTTATTAATAGTATACCTTTTAATCTACCATTTCATAGATAGTCTGTTTCTTCTAGCTACAATGTAAGTTTCATGAGGAGAGAAGAGATTTTTGTCTGTTTTCTTTGGTATCCTATCTTTAGTGCCCATGGGGGCCACTCAATTCATATTTTTTGCATGAATTAAGGAAATTTCGCTCGGTAGTTTTGAAATAATGAAAATGACTACTAAAACTTACCTTCTGCATAAAATTTTAAACATCTACCAACTTTTTAAGAATTTACCAAGAATCATCTAATTTCAAAGTTTAAACAGGTTTAAAAGTGAAATTTAAATTATATGCATGACTTTGCCACAGAACTGTGCCTCTTTAATGGGAACACACAACATATGGACTGAATTGTATTCCCATACACATCCCCCCAAATTCATATGTTGAAGTCCTAATCCCTAGCATCTCAAAATGTCACTGTATCTGGAGATAGGACATTAAAAGACGTAACTGAGTTAAAATGGGATCATTTGCTGACTGGTGTCATTATGAGAAAAGGAGATTAGGACACAGACAACACAGAGGTAAGACCACGAGAGGAAACGGTCAGAAGCTAAGGACATATCTGTGAGCCAAGGAGCAAGCCCTCAGAAGGAACTAACTCTGCCACATCTTGGTCTTGGAATTATGAGAAAATAAATGTCTGTTTTTTCAGCTACCCAGTCTATGGTATTCTGTTACAACAACCCTAGCACAAATACAACATCCATGTCAGGATTAGTCTTAAATTGTATACATTTTTAATAGTTATGCGAGGTCTTCAGGAACATATCCCTCCCATAAAACTCAACAGCTTTGTGTTGACACCCAGTAGGCACCAAGCACCCTGTGCTCTAGTGTCTGCTGCTTTCTTGATTCCAAGTTCTGTCTCTTTTTTCTGGTATGGACTGTGCCTATCTTTCCCTCTCCTCCCCTAAGTGTCACCTGCAGCATCACACTACACCACACTCTGCCACCAACTACAATGCAGACTGATACCCCTTGTATTGTAAAGTTCCAGTTACGTGATCAGTTTTCAAACTAGTAATCCAAGCCATTGTTCTCAACTCACTTTTAATCTTTCTAGGAAGATGAAGATGCTTCTTAGCTATGTGCCCTGTCCCTGCCTCACACATCTGGGCTGGTGTCCCTAAAGCACTATCCTTTCCAGCTTTTTGGTGCCAGTGTGCAAGAAGCCAGGAACCAGCCCAGCCTGGGCTCCGAGCAGCAGGCCAATGGCAGGCAGCTCCCACCTCTGCAGTGAGGCTGCAGGATGGAGGTGAGCAACACACTGTGTCATCTCCATGGAAACCCACTCCTACTCCTGGGCACCAGAGGAAGGTGGGGCCTGTGGTTTGTTCCACTGTGTGCTCTGAGAGAAGTGGTCATCAGTCCTAGCCTCCTCTTGTGGAGAAAGAGGCCTCTTTACAAGGGAGTGTAGACACAGATCCTCCCAGAACAGAGGGAACCACTTTGCTCTCACTCTTCTAGCTATAATTTGAGTCCACACACTGATCATTTGTCCACTCCAGGAAAGACCTGTAGACTGTGAGGATAAACAAGACCCTTGGTACAAGTTAACTCTAGCTGGAGAGGAGGCTTCTTCCTAGTGCTTGAACACAGAGGCTAAAGTACCTAAAAGCTGCCAAAAGCAGCATATTCTAAAGTTAGCTCTGTGAAACTTAGTAAATGTAGAATATAAATGTCTTAACACAATAACTAAGAAAATGCCAGGAAGGCTATGTTAACCAGTGTGATGAAAATGTGTCAAACTGGGGGTGGCACCTGTGGCTCAAGGAGTAGGGCACCAGTCCCATATGCCAGAGGTGGTGGGTTCAAACCCAGCCCCGGCCAAAAACCACAAAAAAAAAAGAAAGAAAGAAAGAAAATGTGTAAAACTGTTTATAAAACCAGTGTATGGTGCCCCATGATTGCATTAATGTACACAGCTATGATTTAATAATTAAAAAATAAAGTTAGCTCTGGGCTTACTGAGAGATGCCAGTCCTCAGAGCATCAATCATCAGGGGGAAGAAGAGGACTGAGAGGGGAAATGGTTGGCTTTGGGGTATCTCTAGAGAAAACCTGTGTCCATATTGAGAGAGAGAGGTTCTTGCCCCTCCTGCAGCCATGAGAAGCTACATACAAACTGAGGTCTTCAAGAAAGCGGAGAATGGCCCCTCTGTCCCCTCCGCCCCGCCCCCAGATGCACGCCTGCTAAGCTGCAGGAATGGTCGGCCCACCTGGTGTCAACACAGCCAAGAGTGGTGAGAGAAAAGGCTCCTGGGGGGAGCTTCCTGGGGGCCTGAGAGAGTACAGCATATGTTCTTTTCAGTCTTCTTACTGCACTATGGGGAGAAAGGGAGGCGTATTGGCAGGTGAGGACTGACTTAAAGTCAGACTGGTACTTGCTCCTGGTCCAGAGATTCCTCAAGGAAGGACACCTGCAGAAGTAGCCAAGGCCTGCAGGGCCTGACAACCCTCTGACGTGGCATGCCTGGGAAACCTTCATCCAATCTTGGTTCCGTGGCTCTCAAAGCAGGTGGAAAGGATCCCAGTGGTTAATATGAGATCACGGGGGTATGATGGAGTAGAGCAAAGTGGGTCAATAGAAACCTCCAACAGCTCTGAGATCCTATTTGAGCAAAAGAAGAAGGAGGAGGAGAAGAAGAAAAGCAAGAAAGCAAGAAAGAAAGAAAGAAGAAAAGAGAAACCTCCAGTGACTGTCCCTCTGCACAAACACCAAATTTGAAAACTATTCACCCAAGGAAACACTTTCAGAAGAACTGAAGTAATCACAAAACTCAATCATAGAACCTGGTTTTATATATCAAAGAATGAGACACTGAGGAGGGCAGAAAGGCAGTCCTGCATTGCCCACACCACTCCTCCCCATCCCCTGGCAATACTATGCCAGTGCACCGAGTGGGAAGAGAATCTGTGTGTCAAGGGCAGGGACAGTAAAGTGACTATGGGACTTTTCATTGGACCTCAGGACCACCCTATAACAGGGGAACACAGCACAGGACAGAATACCTCCAATGCCAACCAAGGGAGCATTTAGACCAGCCGGGCCAAAGGTAAATCCTCTGACCTAAACAGAAGTTCCAGCTAGCCCCCCACCAGCTGACAAAAAGTGGCCTAGGGCCTGAACTAAATTTGTAAGTGACCACAGTCCTTGGGCAATTCTTACAACTGTGCTGGTTCAAAGCCAGTGGACGTGGGGCCCACGTGACCCAGTAAGACACCAGTAGCAGGGGCCAAACCAGTGCCTGTGTTGCTCCTCCCCCAATTCCAGGCAATGCAGCTCAAGAAGAGGCTTCTTCAACTTGAGGAAAGGAAAGGAAAAAGTTCAGATTTTGCTTTGCAACTTGGGTACCTGCTCAGCCACAGTAAAATAAAGCACCAAGCAGACTCTTGAAGTCCCTGATTCTAGGGCTTAGTTCCGGGGCAGCATTTCCAGACCCACCCAGGGCAAAAAGGAAAAATGCTCCCCTGAAAGGAAGGACCCAGTCCTGGTAGGATTCACCACTTGCTAGCTAAAGAGACCGTGGGCTTTGAATAAACATCAGAGGCAGCTAGGCAACAGTCACCACAGGTTTTGGGTAAGACTAAGCTGGCTTTAGGTATAACTTGGTGTAATCCTAACTATGGCCACAAGGGAGTGCCTAATCACTCCTCCTACTCCAGCAGCATAACACAGAGAGTGAGGGAGGGGAGTGAGACCCAAGAAATTCTCCTGTATCTTACAGGAGATAAGACCACCAAGTTGGTACACCAGGAGTCTGCAAGAGTCACAGCATTACTGGGCTTAGGTCGCACCCAGTGTTAATACGGCTATAGTGACCAAAGACATAGATCACAACACTCAGTGACTCTTTGGCTATCTAGAAAGCCTTCTCAGGCTGGGGACAGTGGCTCATGCCTATAATCCTAGCACTCTGGGAGGCTGAAGCAGGTGGATTACTTAAGCTCAGGAGTTCAAAACCAGCCTGAGCAAGAGTGAGATCCATCTCTACTAAAAATAGAAAAACTAGCCAGACATGGTGTCACACACCTCTAGTCCTAGCTACTTGGGAGGCTTAGGCAAGAGAATCTCAAGCCCAGGAGTTTGAGGTTGCTGTGAGCAATGCCCTCCATGGCATTCTAGGCAGGGCCAACAGAGTGAGACTGTCTAAAAAATAAATAAATAAAAATAAATAGACAGCCTTCTCAAGAAGGCTTCTCAAAAAAAAAACAGACTATAAAGAATAAAATAAATGCCTAACTCTTCAATGTTCAGATATCAACAAAGATTCACAAGCTTCAAGAACATCCTGGAAAACACCATCTCACAAAAACTAAATGATGTACCAGTGACAATCCTGTAGTGATGAAAATGTGTGACCTTTCAGACAAAAAATTCAAGATAATTATCTTAAAGATGCTAAATAAATTTCAAGACAGCACAGAGAAAAAAATCAGAATCCTACCAGAAAAATTTAACAAAATCATTGAAATTTTTTTTAATCAAGCAGAAATTCTGGAATTGAAAAATTAATTTGACAAACTGAGAAATACACCAGAGTCTCTCAACAGCAGAATTAATCAACCAGGAGTTGAGGTTAATCAACTCAAACTCTAGGCTCAAGAAAGAACAGGTGAGCTTGAAGACAAGCTATTTGAAAATACAAAGTCAGAAAAGAAAAAAGTATAAAAATAAAACATACCTAGAAAATAGCTTCAAAGGGGCAAATCTAAGAGTTATTGGCCTTAATGAGGTGGTAGAGAGATAGATTAGGGTAGAAAGTTTATTCAAAGAAATAAAGAGGGAACTTTCCAAAATCTAGAGAAAGATATCAATATCTAAGTACGAGATCATAGAACACCAAGCAGATTTAACACAAACAAGACTACATCAAGACATTTAACAATTAAGCTCCCAAGGATCACAGATAAAGAAAATGTCCTGGGTGGGGCCTTGGTGTGTGTCACACTTTATGGGGGCAAGACATGATTGCAAGAGGGACTTTACCTAACAATTGCAATAAGTGTAACCTGGCTTATTGTACCCTCAATGAATCCCCAACAATAAAAAAAAAAAAGAAAAGAAAATGTCCTAAGGGAAGCAAAAATAAATACATACATACATCTGGCAGGGGACTTCTCAATGGAAACCTCATAGGCCAGGAGAGAGTGATATGACATATTCAAAGTGCTGAAGGAGGCTTGGCACCTGTAGCCCAGTGGTTAGGGCACTGGCTACATGCACCAGCACTGGCAGGTTCAAACCCAGCCTTGGCCTACTAAAACAACAATGACAACTGCAACAACAACAACAAAAATAGCCAGGTGTTGTGGCAGGTACCTGTAGTCACAGCTACTTGGGAGGCTGAGGCAAGAGAATCACCAAGCCCAAGAGTTGGAGGTTGCTGTGAGCTGTGGCACCATGAGGCTTTACCCAGGGAAACAGCTTGAGACTCTGTCTCAATAAATAAATAAATAAAATAAAAATAGCCAGGCATTGTGGTGGGCACCTATAGTCCCAGCTATCTGGGAGGCTGGGGCAGAGAATTGCTTGAGCCCAAGAGTTTGAGGTTGCTGTGAGATAAGATGCCATTGCATGCTACTGAAGATAACAAAGTAAAACTCTGTCTCAAAAAACAATAACAAAAATGGGTAAAGAATCTGAATAGACATTTCTCAAAAGACATACAAATGGCCAACAGGTATATGAAAAATGTTTAATTCATTAGTCATCAGAGAAATGCAAATCAAAACTGCAATGAGATATCATCTCACCCAAATTAAAAATGGCTTTTATCAAAAAGACAGACAATAACCAATGCTGATGAGGATCTGGAGAAAAGAAAACTATCATATGCTGTCATTGGAAATGTAAATTAGTGCAACCACTATGGAGAACAGTATGGAACTTACTCAAAAAACTAAAAGTAGAAGTACCATATGAGCCAGCATTTCCACTGAAGGATATATATCCAAAGGAGGGTAATTCAGTATATCAAAAAGATATCTGTATTCCCATGTTTATTGCAGCACTATTCACAGTAGCTAAGATTTGGAATCAACCTAAGTGTCCACCAATGACTGAATGGATAAAGAAATCATGGTACACATACATAATAGAATATTACACAAATATAGTCATGCAAAACAATGACACCCTGCCATTTGCAACAACATGGATATAACTGGAAAACATTATGTTAAGTAAAAAAAGCCTAGCACAAAAAGACAAACCGCACGTGTTCTCACTCATATGTGGAGCTAAATATTAAAAACAATTGAGACAGAGAGTAGAATGATGGTTATCAGAGGTTGGTTAGGGTATCAGGGAGGTGGGAATAAAGTGGGAATGATTAAAGGGTGCAAAAATATAGTTAGATAAAATGAACAATATTTGATATCACAACAAACTGACTAGAGTATACTTTAAAATAAGAGAGTGGGATTGGAATGTTCCTAACACCAAGAAATGATAAATGCCTGAAGTGACAGATACCAATTACCCTGATTTAATTCACATTGTATGCTTGTATCAAAACATCACATGTACCCTGCAAATATATGCAACTATTATGTACCCATAATAATTTGTTTTAAGAGGTTATATATAGCCTCTGGATGAAGCTGTAAGAGCATCCACTAGAGAAAGGCATGGGGAGAGAGGCATGGCTGCCATTCTGGGAAAGACAGAGTCTTCAGTCATAGAGAATGTGATTATTCTGCCCAGGGACCTACACTGAGCACAGACCACTAGCACTGTACAGGGCTCAGCACCCAGAACACACTCCATAACCATCATGTGGTCTGTCACATGAGCAGAATTTTGTCCCCTCTAGCTTTCCTCCAGCCCTGCAAAGAGTCCCAACACCCAAAGGAGAGAAGGGATCTGTGTGGTGAGCAGAATGTACATAAGCTTTGGCCCAGCTGTCAACTGTGCCAGGGTAAAGGGAGGAGAGGCAGAAATGACTTGGAGCATCAAATTTTTAAATGAGCAGGACTCAGGCTTATTTTCCAAACTAAATTTAATTTTAACCAAAAGTAATTGGAAAGCTGTGAAATTTGTAAAAATGCTGCAAAGCATCCCCCCACCTCCCAGCAGGGAAGACAGGTCAACCAGTTGGTAGCAGTTACTGAAGGAAGAAAACCAGTTCACATTTCCTCCCTGAGAAGCTGGTGGGAGTGTGGATCCCTGGCTCCAATTGTCCTTTGAATCTCTTTGCTCTGAATTGTCCTTGAATCCCTCTCTGTTGGGCAGTGTTTGCACTGCCTGAGACAATTTGGTTGGAACCCATGTCTGGAGCTGTCCACTCTGGGAAATTCTGAGGTTGACCTTTGAAGTTCTGTAGCAGAAAAGAACTAAAGGGTGGGGGCTGGGTGCCGCAGCTATTTGTATCTCTTCACAGTCAGATTTAAACCTAATACTGTGGCTTCTTAGGATACGATAGGGTTGATATCAAAACAGAGCTAGCTGGCACTATCTCACCAAGTAGGTCCTCAGAGTCTCTGGTTAAAACTCTGAAAGGGGCCTTTGTAAGGTTGTAGAAGATAAGCCACAATTACAAAGCCTACAGCTTTGGTAAGGGACTACCTCTACTACCTGGGAACCCCAATTCAGTCTCACCCTACCAGTTCTAATAACCAAACAGTGGAAAATAAACATGGTGCGGACCCAATAGAAGAACTCTGGCAACATTAATAACCAGAGTAGATCAACAGCCCCCCCCCACAAGAAATGACAAAGGAGATACAACTGAAGATGCCATGTATAGACAAATGACAGCAATGTCAGAAACTGAATTCAGAATATGGATAGCAAATAAGATAAAAAGAATGGAAATTGAATTCCAAAGAGCAGTTCTAAAGTTGTCTCAAGAAATTAATGAATTCAAAGCCCAAGTCACCAAAGATATGGACATAATGGGAGAAGAGATAGCAGAGCTCAAGGAAATGAAAAAGTTAGTTGAGGAGCTCCAAAATACAGTAGAATCCCTCAGTAATAGAGTTGACCGGGCAGAAGAAAGGATCTCTGAAACTGAGTACAAAGCTTTTGAATGGTCCCAAACACTCAAAGAGGCAGACAAATGGAGAGCAAAACTGATCATTCCCTGAGAGAGCTGTGGGATCACTCCAAAAGATCAAACATTTGTCTTATAGGAATTCCCAAAGAAGAAGAGCATGGTCCTAAAAGTATAGATGCTCTATGCCAAGAGATTTTGGAGGAGAATTTCCCAAACATTGCAAGAGATACAGAACTTCAGATAGCTGACAGTTTCAGAACCCCAGCAAATATGTGGGCTCAATCCAAATAAAGCATCTCCTAGACACATTATGATTAACTTTGCCAAAGGGAAGATGAAGGAGAAAATTCTGCAATCAGCCAGACGTAGGACAACCATCACCTACAAAGGGAGAAATATCAGAATAACTGCAGATCTCTCAGCCAAAACATTTCAAGCCAGAAGGAGATGGTCATCAACCTTCAATCTCTTAAAACAAAACAACTTCCAGCCCAGGATCCTCTATGCAGCTAAACTGAGTTTCATTTGCGATGGAGAAATCAAATACTTTAATGATATAGAATTGTTGAAGAAATTTGCATAACAAAACCAGCTCTCCTAGATATTCTCAGACCCATCCTTCACAACGACTAGCACAATGCTATACCTCCAAAGTAAACTCACCCAGAAATTTTTAAACAAAACCCAACATCCACAGTAATGAAAGGATTAAAAATGTCCACTGGATATCTGAAAATCATGACACCCAAAACACAATCAGGCTTATCAATTCTCTCAATTAATGTGAACGGTTTAAATTGTCCTCTAAAGAGGCACAGGCTGGCTGACTGGATACATAAACTCAGACCGGATATCTGCTGTATACAAGAATCTCACCTTACCTTAAAGGATAAAAATAGACTCAGGGTGAAGGGATGGACTTGTATGATACAGGCAAATGGAAACCAGAAAAAAGCTGGGGTTGCAATTTTAGTAGCAGATACAATTGATTTTAAACCAACAAAGGTAAAGAAAGATAAGGAAGGCCACTACATATTTGTCAAGGAAAACACCCAACATGAAGAGATTTCGATAATTAACATTTATGCACCCTACCAAAATGGTCCTTAATTCATAAAGCAGATCCTAATGGATATGAACAACTTGATAGCTTCCTGAACTATAATAGTTGAAGATTTTAACACCTCTTTGACAGTTTTGGATAGATCCTTCAAAAAGAAACTGAACAAAGAAATATTAGACTTAAACCTGACCCTAGAGGACTTTACAGACCTCTATAGAACATTTCATCCCAATAAAACTGAATATACATTCTTCTCATCAGCCCATGGGTCATTCTTCAAAAGAGATCATATCCTAGGACACAAGTCTAACCTCAGCAAATTTAAAAGTATAGAAATTATTCTTTGTATCTTCTCAGACCACCATAGAATAAAAGTTGGACTCAACAGCAATAGGAATCTTCATACTCAAACAAAGTCATGGAAGCTAAATAATCTTAGGATGACTGATAGCTGGGTCAAAGATGAGATTAAGAAGGAAATCACCAAATTTTTGGAATTAAATGATAATGAAGACACAAATTATCAAAATCTGTGGGATACTGCAAAGGCAGTCCTGAGAGGGAAATTTATAGCATTGGAAGACTTCATCAAGAAAATAGAAAGAAAAGAAGCCAACAACTTAATGGATCATCTCAAGCAACTGGAAAAGAAAGAACATTGCAACCCCAAACCCAGCAGAACAAAAGAAATAACCAAAATTAGGGCAGAATTAAATGAAATTGAAAATAAAAGGATTATTCAGAAGATCAATGAAACAAAAATTTGGTTTATTGAAAAAATTAACAAAATTGATAAACCTTTGGCCAACCTAACCAGAAATAGAAAAGTAAAATCTCTAATATCGTCTATCAGAAAAGAAAAAGGAGAAATAATAACAGACACTTCAGAAATTCAAAATATCGGGCGGTGCCTGTGGCTCAGTGAGCAGGGCGCCGGCCCCATATACTGAGGGTGGCAGGTTCAAACCCAGCCCCAGCCAAACTGCAACAACAACAACAACAACAACAACAAAAATAGCCGGGCGTTGTGGCGGGCGCCTGTAGTCCCAGCTGCTCAGGAGGCTGAGGCAGGAGAATCGCCTACGCCCAGGAGTTGGAGGTTGCTGTGAGCTGTGTGATGCCACGGCACTCTACCAAGGGCAATAAAGTGAAACTCTGTCTCTTAAAAAAAAAAAAAAAAAAGAAATTCAAAATATCCTCAGTGATTACTACAAAAATCTCTATTCTCAGAAATATGAAAATCTGAGGGAAATCAACCAATACCTGGAAGCACGCCACCTTCCTAGACTCAACTAGAAAGAATGAAAAATCTGGAATTGACCTTTAACAACCACTGATATAGCATCATCAATACGAAATCTCCCTAAAAAAAAAAAAAAAGAAGTCCAGGACCAGATGGCTTCACATCTGAATTCTATCAAACTTTTCAAGAGGAAGTAGTACCTATATTATACAACATTTTCCAAAGCATAGAAAAAAAAGGAATACTTCCCAATACATTCTATGAAGCAAATATCACCGTGATACCCAAACCAGGAAAGGATCCAACAAAAAAAGAAAATTATAGACCAATATCATTAATGAATATCGATGCAAAAATATTCAATAAGATCTTAGCAAACAGGATTCAACAACACATCAAAACAATTATACTCCATGATCAAGTTGGTTTTATTCCAGGGTTCAACATATGCCAATCTATAAATATAATACATCACTTCAATAAAATAAAAAACAAAGACCGTATGATTCTCCCAATTGATGCAGAAAAAGCCTTTGATAATATTCAGCATCCTTTCATGATCAGAATTCTTAAGAAAATAGGCATAGAAGGGACATATCTTAAACTGATAGAGGCCATTTACAGCAAACCCACAGCCAATATCATAATGAATGGTGTAAAATTGAAAACATTTCCACTCAGATCAGGAACGAGGCAAGGATGCCCACTGTCTCCACTGCTATTTATCATAGTAATGGAAGTCTTATATATTGCAATCAGGCAAGATAAGGTGATCAAGGGTATCCAAATAGGGTCAGAAGAGATCAAACTCTCACTCTTCATTGAAGACATGATCCTATGCCTGGAAAATCCCAGGAACTCAACTTCAAAACTCTTAGAAGTGATCAAGGAATACAGCAGCATCTCAGGATACAAAATCAATACTCACAAATCAGTAGCATTTATATATACCAACAATAGTCAATCTGAGAAAACAATCAAGGACTCTATTCCTTTTACAGTTATGCCAAAGAAGATGAAATATTTGGGTGTTTACCTAACAAAGGACGTGAAAGATCTCTATAAAGAGAACTATAAAACTCTGAGAAAAGAAATTGCTGAAGATGTTAACAAATGGAAAAACATACCATGCTCATGGCTGGCAAGAATGAAATTGTTAAAATGTCCATACTACCCAAAGCAATATACAATTTTAATGCAATCCCTATTAAAGCACCACTATCATACTTTAAAGACTTGGAAAAATAATACTTCATTTTATATGGAATCAGAAAAAACCTTGATTAGCCAAGACATTACTCAGAAATAAGAACAAATCAGAAGGCATCATGTTACCAGACTTCAGGCTATACTATAAATCTATAGTGATTAAAACAGCATGGTACTCGGGCGGCACCTGTGGCTCAAGGAGTAGGGCGCTGGTCCCATATGCCGGAGGTGGCGGGTTCAAACCTACCCCTGGCCAAAAACCAAAAAAAAACACAGCATGGTACTTGCACAAAAACAGAGCAGTATATTTATGGAACAGAATAGACAACCAAGAGATGAACCCAGCTGTTTATCATCACTTGATCTTCGACAAGCCTATCAAAAATATTCAGTGCGGGAAAGAGTATCTATTTAACAAATGGTGCTGGGTGAACTGGCTGGCGACCTGTAGAAGACTGAAACTGAACCCCCATCTTTCACCATTAACAAAAATTGATTTGTACTGGATAAAAGATTTAAACTTAAGACATGAAACTATAAAAAGACTAGAAGAGAGTGCAGGGAAAACACTTGAAGAAATCGGCCTGGGAGAATATTTTATGAAGAGGACCTCCCCCCAACCCCGGGCAATTGAAGCAACACCAAAAATCCATTACTGGGATCTGATCAAACTAAAAAGCTTTTTCACAGCCAAGAGAACAGTAAGTAAAGCAAACAGAAAACCTTCAGAATGGGAGAAGACTTTGCAGGTTATGCTTCTGACAAAGGTCTGATAACTAGAATCTACAGACAACTCAAACTAATCAATAAGAAAAGAATAAATAACCCCATTTCTATGTGGGCAAGAGACTTGAACCGAAACTTCTCTGATGAAGATAGGCGCATGGCCTGCGAACACATGAAAAAAATGCTCATCATCCTTAATCATCAGAGAAATGCAAATCAAAACCACTTTGAGGTATCATCTAACTCCAGTAAAACTAGCCCACATCACAAAATCCCAAAACTACAGATGTTGGTGTGGATGCAGAGAGAAGGGAACACTTCTACACTGCTGGTGGAAATGCAAGCTAACACGACCATTTTGGAAAGAAGTTTGGAGAACACTCAAGGAACTAAAAGAAGACCTACCGTTCGATCCTGCAATTCCTCTACTAGGTATAAACTCAGATGATCAAAAATTATTTTACAACAAAGACATTTGCACCATGATGTTTTTTGCAGCCCAAATCATAATAGCCAAGACATGGAAACAGCCCAAGTACCCATCCACCCATGAATGGATTAACAAATTGTGGTATATGTACACTGTGGATGGAGACTTCACATCTTTTATGTTTACTTGGATGGAGCTGGAACATATTCTTCTTAGTAAAGTATCTCAAGAATGGAAAAAAAATATCCAATGTACTCAGTACTACTATGAAATCAATATATAATCACCTACACATTCATACGAATGGCAAAATATAAGTATAGTCCAGAAAGTAGAGGGAAGAGGAGAGAGAGGGGAGGGGAGGTGGGATATGGGAAGAGGGAAGGTATTTGGGGGGACCTCACCTAATGTGCATGATGCAATGGTATATTTCAAAACTATTAAGAAATGAGTATAATTGTGATGGATGTATTACTTAGTTCAATGTAAACATTTCACATTGTACATCGAAGCAGTACCCCATAAAGCATCAATGTACAAAGTTATACAATAAAAAAAATTATTTAATAAAAAATAATTAATTAAAAAAAAAAAACTTAACAGTGAACAGGACAGACCTCATCCAACTCCCCATGTAGCAGGAGATACCCAAATAGGCAGACACAGTTTAGCATGGTAAAAGATAGGAGGTGGTTAAGTATGGAGCTAATTGAGCAAATTAGGGGGCACCCAGCCATCCATGGGTATCAGGAAAGGCTTCCAGTAAAGAAGCATCTCAGTGGAGAGGTAGAGCATAGCATTGCCAGCATAGAGCCAGGCAAATCAGGAGAGGAAACAGCATCTCCCAAGGAGCCACCAGGTGACCTTCTGAGTCACTCTGAGCAATGACACCTGAAGAGAACTTTCGATCCAACCAAGATGGATTAACAGGGGCCAGATTTATCCTCCTTCCTAAAACAACTAAAACCCTGGACAAAAATGTATGAAATAAGGCAGCATAGAACAGCGATTCCTGAGGAATGTGAAGTGAAGTCAGCCAAACCATCCCTCCTAGCTGACTACTTTGAGAGTTTCCAGGCCTCAGAGTAGAGAAGGAAGGGGAACCCAGCCAGAGCCAGCACATTCCCTGAGTTGAAGAAACAGAGCGGAGAGTCGGAGGAGCCCAAAGCAGGCAGTATTGCAGGGCACAGCACTGGAGAGGACTGTGCTGCCCAGAGAGAAAGACTCTGGAAACACACAGTGGGTTTCCCTGTTAGAGTTCAGAATAGCAGTGATCAGCACATAAACATGAGAAAACTAGCAGAAAAGGGTAAAGGAAGGGTGTCCAGAATTCACACACAGGGCTGGGAATAGTGTTTGTTCCCACCAGCCAGACTGGAAAACCTCATAACTCAGGGAACAATGGCGTAGAATCCTAAAGAGTCTTATATCTCATTAGTAGGGGAAATTAGCCCTATCCTAAATGCTTCTCTGGTCTTGCCTAACAACCTTAAAGGCAAGACTCAAATGAATCAATTTATTTCCTAGTAACTTAACCATATCCTTGGACAAAGTTTAAAAATATTTAGAGGCTGGTGCAGTGGCTCATGCCTGTAATCCTAGCACTCTGGGAGGGTGAGGAAGGTGGATTGCTTGTGCTCAGGAGTTGGAGACCAGCCTGAGCAAGAGCAAGACCCCATCTCTACTAAAAATAGAAGAACTAGCTGGGCATTGTAGTGGGCACCTGTAGTCCCAGCTACTTTGGAGGCAGAAGTAAGGGGATCGTTTGAGCCCAAGAGTTTGAGGTTGCCATGAGCTGTGATGATGCCACAGCACTCTACTCAGGGCAACAGAGCAAGACTCTGTCTCAAAAGAATTAAAAATAAAAATAAAAATATTTACAGAAATGTAAAAAAACATCTAGCAAAAAAAAAAAGTAAAATCCATGTCTGGCATCAAAGAAGCATAAAAAACAACTTATGAGAAAAAAGAAAACAGTTAAAACCAACTCAGAATTGGCACAGATGTTAGAATTGGCTGATAAGAACTTTAAAGAATTTTGAAAACGTGTTCAAAAAGTTAAATAGAGACCTGTAAAACAGAAAACAGCCTCAAAACGAACTTCAAGTTGAAAAGTACAATGTCTGAAATTAAAAGCAAATGATACCATCACATCTGCTGAATGGGAAAGCTCATAGTAGCTGCCGTCTGTAGAATGAAGTTGGGGAAGGAATATTAAACTAGGAACAGGAAGCTATTAAAACATCTCAGGTGAGAAATGGTGGTGGTGTGAGATAGTAATAACAGAGCTGGGAATAACCAGGGCTTTTTGAAATATGTAAGAGGCAGAATTGACAGAACTATTGTTGACTTAGAGGTAGGGGGTGAGGATAATCAAAGTGACTTGCCAGCTGAGCACTAGGGTGAGGAGGAAGCAGGCTGGTCCTCAACTTCAGGTGAGGTCAGATGGCACCAACTGACTCCATAGATAAATCCAGCGATGACTGGGGGAACCTGAGCCACAAATGCAATCCAGGAGGCAGCAGTCATGAGACTAGACACATGTATCCTGCAGGGTGCCAAGCCCCAGGCAGGCATGATGTGCTAGGAACCACAAGGATGGTGCAGCTGGCTTCTGGAGAGGACCATTGTGGAGCAGGGTGACAGTGAAACACCAAGCAGACTCCAGATCATGCAGAATCTGGGCTCGGATTTTATCCAAGGCACGAAGACAGCCTACCAGAAGGCTTTAAGAAGGGGACTGACAGATTTGCATTTGAAAATGTCACTCTAGAGCAGTGTTTTTTGACCTTTTTTATCTCAGGGCACATTCAAACCTATAGTTAAACTTCCACGACACATTTATGTTGATCAAAAAAAAACCAAAAAGAGTAAAAAAAAAAAAAAACTGTGCTTTGAAACTTCTTTTGAAAATAATTTATCTTTAAAATTTTCACTGCACACCTAAGATCTGGCACACCAGTTCAAAATCACTGCTCCAGAGGAAGGAAGAGAACAGGTAGGAAGGGAATGAGCAAAGGCAGACATCGCTGCCATTAGAAGGCTTGGGTTGTCTTGAGAGATGACTGCTCATATGTGAGGAGTGGAAGAAGTGAGCAAACTAGGAATATACCTCAGGAGCAGGATCCTCAGGCCTGGTTGTTGAATGCACGTGAAAATTGATGGTGACAAGGATAGGTCCCAGGTTTGTGACAGAAGTAAATGCTATCTATTGAGGGACAGAAGCCTAGCACAAGGCAGGTTGGAGGCAATCAAAGGTTCCATTTTACACATAATTTGAGATGGCAAGCAACTATGGACAAAAGCTGGTGTAGAGGGGAGGGACGTTAGAGATACACCAATGGTACATTAAATCACAGTAGATAAGGTCACTTACGGAGTTTGTAGTGTGAGAAGAGGCCAAGGCTGAGCTTTTACAATCTGGCACTGAAGAGTGAAATAGAGCAGTCCATGTCTAGAGAAGGATCTAGAGACCAGGATTTTCAGTGATGGAGTGGAAGCTAGAGAGGCTGCAACCACAAAAAGAGAGAGATAACTGAAGAGGAAGGCAACTCAGCATGTTTGGAGGGACACCTCTGATGCAATATGCAGGAGGCTTAAGTCAAGATAATGGTACCCTTTGGGAGGAAGGAATTATGATGGGAAGAAAAGAGACATTTCTGTTTCTTGATCTGTGTGCTAATTACTTAAGGTTCAAAATTCATAAAGCTATACACTCATGATCAGTGTATCATTATACACAATTACACTTCCAACAAATACATTTAAATTTTTATTTTTGCAAGAGTCTCACTTTGTTGCCCTCAGTAGAGTGTCATTGATACAAGTGGCATCCCATCCAACTCGTGGAGCTGGGGGGGTGCAAACCGGCTGCCTCCGCCTTGGCCGTGTTGGTGCAACAGAACCAGCAGGCTGGAGGGTAGGCAGGGGGTCCCCATTTCCTAGGCTTGGGAATGAAAGGGATTGTAGCTATTCATTTGGGCCAACCCAGAAACCACCTAGATGTGTCCCAGACATGACCCAGACATGTTCTAGACACGCTAAATGTAACTACTGAGGGCCCCAGGCAACTATATATACCCCTAGATAAAGACCCCAGAGACAAACAGACAGACAGAGAGGGAGAGAGAGAGCTTTTCTCTCCCGACTTGGGTTTTCATGCTCCGCTAGAAGCTCTGGCGTTTCTGTATTCTTTTCTGTAAATAAATTCTGTCTTTTTTTTTTTTTTTTTTGTAGAGACAGAGTCTCACTGTACCGCCCTCCGGTAGAGTGCCGTGGCGTCACACAGCTCACAGCAACCTCCAACTCTCGGGCTTACGCGATTCTCTTGCCTCAGCCTCCCAAGTAGCTGGGACTACAGGCGCCCGCCACAACGCCCGGCTATTTTTTTGTTGTTGTTGCAGTTCAGCCGGGGCCGGGTTTGAACCCGCCACCCTCGGCATATGGGGCCGGCGCCCTACTCACTGAGCCATTCTGTCTTAAACCACTGATTTGTGGTCCACAGATTCATGCTTCGAATCACGAAGATGAAGAACCTACTCAAGAGTGAAATTCCGCTATCACCCATGGCATCATAGCTCACAGCAACCTCAAACTCTTGGGCACAAACGAGTCTCTCACCTCAGCCTCCCAAGTAGCTGGAACTATAGATGCTCGGCTATTTTTCAAGATGAGTCTGGCTATAGCTGGGACTATAGGCACCTGCCACAATGTACATTTAAATTTTTAACACTAACACCTTATTTTCTCCCCATGAGGAAGCCAGATTTAATGGGACACAGGCATATTCACACCTAAGACTTATACTTCACTCTCCCATCACTTACATTCTCACATGTAACTATTGTATGTGTAGTCCTTAAGTCCAGCTTCACTTGGGGAATAAAACAAGGATTTACTTAGTAAACTTATTTCTTAAAGCATAATTAGAATTTCCTAGTACAGAGACTAACCTATAAAAGATCATTAAAAGTCTGATAAACAAAGGAATGATTGAATAAAAGGAAATATCTCATCTTGGGAGCCAGCAATTCTTCTTTATACTGCTAAGAATGAAAATTTCAGCTGGGCATAATAGGACTCACCTGTAGTCCTAGCATTTTGGGAGGCCAGGATGGGAAGATCACCTAAAGCTAAGGGTTCAAGACCAGCCTAGGCAACATAGTAAGACCCTGTCTCTACAAAAATCATTTTTAAATAGCTGGGTGTGGTGGCACATGCCAGTAATCTCAGCTATTCGTGATGCTGGGCAACGGAGAGACATCTTGTCTCAAGAAAAAAAATAATTAAAAAATCATATTGTAAATTAAGTTACAATATTATTTTATTCACATATTCAATATTAATTAAAGGCACTCCCTGTGGGGAGGACGGGATGCAGGAGGGCTGCAGAAGGAATGGCAGCAGATGAGGGCACTGCTGTTAGCTGCTCTACTAACCTGAGAGGCAGGGTTGATGGGGAGAAAGGTAGATGTTTTCACAGGGGAGGGGGTATGAATAAAATCTTATTTCAACAGGTGTCAGAAATGTTTTCAAAAAACAAAAAGCAACCCCCACAAGGTGAAAATTATCAGTTTTAATGGAGGAGCATCTACTGCAAGTTCTCAATTATGAGTAAAGTATCAAAACACCAAACACACTGCAATATGATTAATAGCAAATGAAAAGATCAAATCATTCCATACTCAGTTCTGACTCAGAGACAGTAATTAATTGGTAAGGACTGATTAGTGCCCTTGCTCCCAGCCTTTGGTTCCCTCAAGTGACAACGTTCTAATGTCCCATTAGAAGGCTTTGATCATCCTGAGACAACCAATTTTGCATTACATAGTATGAAAGCTATTCATAACTATACTTTTATACTGGCCCTGTAATACCTGAGGACACTAGATGTAATACTCTGCCCTAAAGCCAAATACCCTAATACTGCAAGTTTGCCTTTCTACTAATTCCAGAAATTCAGGCTAATTCAGTTTATATTTATGTGTGTGTATATATATATTTTGTTTGTTTGTTTGTTTTAGAAAAAGAGTTTCACTATGTCACCCTCGACAGAGTGCTGTGGCGTCATAGCTCATAGCAACCTCCAACTCCTGGGCTGAAGCGATTCTCTTGCCTCAGCCTCCCAAGTAGCTGGGACTACAGATGCCCACCACAATGCCTGCCTATTTTTAGAGATGGGGGTCTCACTGGCTCAGGCAATCTACCTGCCTTGGCCTCCCAGAATGCTAGGATGACCGGTATGAGCCACTGCACCCAGCCTAAAAGGTAAAAAGTTTTAAAATTAGATCAGTGGCTGTAGATGTTCTTAGTATTTTATGCCTGATTTCTTTCAGTTTCCTCCAATGACAAAGGCAAAAAGGGCTTTACATTCTAACTTGACTATGGATTGCTACAAATGTTTCAGGCGAAAGGTTTTCTATATAGCTTAAGATCAAGCAAGGATACATGGCCCAACAGGTAAAGTGAGTTAAGTAGGCTAGTTGCCCCTTAAGGGCATTTACAGTAGGGTCTGTGGATTAGAGAACCCAAGTTCCACCTAAAAGGCAGCAGACACCACAGCCAGCCCAGTGAGTATTGGAAACAGAGCCTGCTATGAACAGATCTGCTTTTCCAATTTAAGCTCTAAAATCAGATTAATGAAACACGGGAATTTTATTTATTGAGACAGAGTTTCACTGTCACCCTGGGTAGAGTGCCATGGTGTCATAGCTCCCACCAACCTCAAACTCCTGAATTCAAGCAATCTTTTGCCTCAGCCTCCCTAGTAGCTGGGACTACAGGTGCCTGCTGCACTGCCTGGCTAGTTTTTCTATTTTTAGTAGAGATGATCTTGCTTTTGCTCAGGTTGGTCTCAAACTCATGAAGTCAAGCAATCCACCCACCTCAGCCTTCCAAAGTGGTAGGATTACAGGCATGAGCCACAGTGCCTGACAGAAACACTGGAATTTTAAATAGTGAAAACAATTTAGTTTAAAATATCATCTACCTGGCTTGGCGCCCATAGCACAGTGGTTACAGCGCCAGCCACCTAACACCCAAGTTGGTGGGTTCGAACCTGGCTGGGACCAACTGCAACAAAAAAACAACTGGGCATGGCAGGCACCTGTAATCCCAGCTACTGGGAGGCTGAGGCAAGAAAATAGCTTAAGCCCAGGAGTTTGGGGTTGCTGGGAGCTATAATGCCACGGCACTCTACCGAGGGCAACATAGTGAGGCTCTGTCTCAAAAGAAAAAAAAAAATTTATCTACCTCCTTCCCTCCACAAAAAGAAAAAAAAAAAAAAAAAAAACACAAAGGCAATGACTTGTAATCTCTACTTTGATTCCAGTCTCGGATTTCGAATCAAAACATAACCTCTATTGTCTTCTAGCTCTCCATGCCTTTGGCAAATCAATGAACCTGTAAGCCTCATTTTCCTCATCAGAAAAAGTATCATTTTTCAAACTGATACTTTCAAAAAAAATTTAAAAAATAGTGTCAAACATTAAACACAATGCTCAAATACTTAAACGTCCAACACTGGGTAAACAACTAAATATAGTTTCCTATAGGTGGAAAGTGGATCTTACTATCAGTAAATTATTTGCAGTGATTTTTCAAGGGCCTAATTAACGATCCCAAAGAGGTTGAGTTCTCAGAAGATTTAGGGTCTTTTCAAATTCTGATTACTGAATACTGAGTATTAAAGTCATTAGAAGCTAAATAGAACCAGTAATAAAGAATGCCTAGCAATAGATACTTAATTAGAACTGTCACTAGTTAATGGCCACAAAAAGGCAATAAAGTATACACATTGAGGGGTATAGTTTTCAGCAAGAACAATGGCAACTTCCAAACTCAGCTGTTAAAACAAACCAAAAGGGATTTAAGTTTTTACAAGTCAGAAAAATCTCTTGTCTGGGCGGCGCCTGTGGCTCAGTGAGTAGGGCGCCGGCCCCATATGCCGAGGGTAGCGGGTTCGGACCCAGCCCCGGCCAAACTGCAACAGAAAAATAGCCACCTGTAGTCCCAGCTGCTCGGGAGGCTGAGGCAAGAGAATCACGTAAGCCCAAGAGTTAGAGGTTGCTGTGAGCCATGTGACGCCACGGCACTCTACCTGAGGGTGGTACAGTGAGACTCTGTCTCTACAAAAAAAAAAAAAAAGAAAAATCTCTTGTCAGATTATGGACTCTTATCTGTTAAAAACTTCAGCTAGATTTCATACTGTCTTAACTCCAAGGAATACCAACCACAAGACAAGTAAAAACGTGTTAAAGAAATGCTTTATTAATACAAATACACACTAGCTATAAAGCACTAAGAAATTCAAGTATCTATGTCATAGCAAACAGGTGGCAACTCAACATCCAAGGTCGACAGAATGCTTGAAGGAGACTGCAACGGATCTGGAAAATAAATTTCTTATTTAATTTCTACCAATCCTTGAGTCATTATCCATATAAACATAAATTTTAGCTGTCACTTTTAATCATAAATTCACACTTTTCCCTTTGTCTAATGAATCCCTACCTACATCCCCTTCTCACACAGATTTCACAGAATGTGGCTATCGCCCTAAAACTGACCTTCATTAGGAAAAAAATCTTAGAAGTACCTGAATCTCTATTGTTCTTTGAGACCAAAGAGCTAATAACTGTCTCACTAATGTATCTTATTAGTACAAGTTATCTCATCAGAACAAAGATAACACAATGATGGCTCTTGACCACCAGTTCAGACTAAAACCTTCTGCACTAAGTTACTGTCATTCTGCAATACAGCAGTGTCTTGATAATATATTATCTTTGAATATAACTTGAAATCCTCATTCCAAGCAAGTTTATAATATCCTTCATGTTATAACTTAAGATATTTTAGATTTAATCTCTTCTTGCTATATCTAAAACTGAATATCTGCTCCAAAATAAATTTTTACTGGTGCATCTGGGACTAAGAAGAAATACCAACTGAGAATTACTCTGAAACCTTATCCTATAGTTCAAAGGATAGAAATTACTAATTATTGACCTCCTGCACAACTCTGTTTCCACAGTAATGGAAACAAACTGTTTGCAGCCCTTCCACAAGGGCACTTGCTCACCAGATTCCCATGGTGGAGCGAGCATCTTCACAGGTGAAGGGGGACCCAGCTTTAACAGCTTTTCAAAATTTCTCTCCTCATCAAGAATCATGAGAGGCACTCCATTCAAGGGGAGGTCTGCAATCTGGTGCTCTTCGGGCAGGTCAAAACTCTCAAAATCTGTCTCAAAGAGAAAAAATTTTGTCAGGGCAATAGTTTCACCATAGTCAGTGGACCCTTACTGGTCTGAGAACCTTTCAGAGGGTCCAGAAAGTAAGAACTATTTTCATAACTTTTTCTACTGTGTTGATGTTTGCAATGATGGTACAAAGGTGACGGTGGATAAAACTGCTGGTGCCTTAACATGAACCAAGGCAGAGACAATATTGTATTACTAATTGGCAGAGACAAAACAACTGTATTAATAGCCATTATATCCTTCACTTGTTTTAAAAAAAAAAAAAGGCAGTTTCACTTAATGTCACTTTACCATATGCAATAGAAGGTATTAATTTTATTAACTCAACCATTGAGATGCCTTTTTGCCATTATGCATGATAAAATGAGAAGTACACCATAAAGCACTTCTGCTTCATCCCAAAGAATGATCATCTCAGAAAAAGAATTTGTGCAATTACATGACTTGCAAGCTAGAGACCTTTTTTCCTGGACACCATTTTCACACAAAAGAACTGAAAGGCTATGGTCATTCAGTTTTGGGTATTTGTCACACATTTTCTCAAAAAGGAAGAAGTCTATCACTACCAGGAAAATTGACAGTCATGGAGGAGACAAGATGGCTGACTGAAGCCAGCTTTCCACAGAGGCTCCCGTCCAGAAGGAGAGTTAAAGGACAAAAATTCAGCAAGTAACCTGGTGGATTTGAGCTGCACTAAGAGAGAAGGTTGTAGAACGCACGTCAACCCCCCTGAGGTGAGCTGCGACCCAAGGATACAAACAAAAGGTACAAAATCCATCACCAAGCAGATGGGAGTCCCCTCCCCCATGGGAACGGCTCAGAGTGCCCCACAAACAACCGGTCAGAGTTCAAAGGTCCTCCCACTACACTCCACGGGAGAGACCCCCTAAAAACTGGACCTATCTCCCCTACTAGGGTGCCACAGCGTCCTCCTGCCAGGCATAAAACTGTATAAACTGTATATAGTCTCTACCTGGAATTCTGAGCTCCCAGCGCTCCCCTTCGCTCACACTGGGGTCTGGAGGCCAGTCCCGGTCGGTCGGTGGAGACGGGACTGCACCGGAGTGGCAGTTCCCTGAGGCACAGTGCGACAGCCGTCTTTTGGTGACAATACAGCCAGGCATAAAACTGGGTAAAGCTCTGTGTGTTCTCTGCCCACAACCCCAAGCTCCCAGGGCTCCCCGCACTCCCCTCTGCTGTTGCTCCAAGGTCTGGAGGCCTGTCCCCCAGGGGTCTGGACTCTTGGGCGATTGTTCGAGGGGTGTAGACAGTGCTGGGCTGCAGCCTGTCAGTGCAGACTCTGGGGTACAGGAGGGCAGAGAGGACGGTTGGCCGGAGGGGAGCTACACCGGAGGGGCCGTTGCCTGAGCCATAAAGCAGCGGCCCTCTTTTGCTAGCAATACGGCTCACTACAGAATATTCTGAAGCCACACCCCCTGTCTCCCTGGGCAACCAGAGACTCTGAGTTTGCCTGAGGCAACTCCAACTTGCAAACCAGGGAAACTCCCAGGGTGGTGCTGACCCAGAGGTCCACTTTACTAAACCTAAGACACACCTGGCCCTCAGGGGCTCGACAGCCTATAGACAATACAGGAGCAAAGACTAGCTGATTTGGAGCTCAATTCAGTGTCTCTTCTGCAGGGGAACTGCAGAGTTCTTCTGTTCTGTTCTGTCAGTAACATTATTCAGGGGCGAGACTGGACCTCAGTGAAAACCCCTCAACCTTCATCAAGCGCCCAAGGTTGTCAGGCCTCACCTCCTCCTGCTGGAGAGAGGCAGAGCGCAGCAGCCTAGCAGACTTCCTTGTAATTCAGGCAGGTACAAACTCTTGGAGTACCGATTCACTACAGGCAACTGGGTCAGCCAACTGCAGGCTATCACTGACTGGATGTGAAGTGGTGCAAGGTGGGGAAGGAGGCAGCAACCTTCCCAGACTGATTTATTGGCTGGGTGGATTCTCCTGACTCCACGCAGCACTGGAGCAAGCCACACCAGAGTAGTCACCAGACCCCTGTGATCCAGTTCCCAGAGACCTCTTAAACTCTCTCACCCGAGACAGGTGCAGACGGAGACAATTGATTTGGACCTTTTTGAACTGAACCAATCGCCTGAGGACAAATCAGGTGGTGCCCTGAGTGCACGGTGAAGGTTTGCTTTTTCTTCTCCAATTGTTTGCCGGTGGGGGGCAGGGTGACTTAATTGCTGATATTTCTCCACAGCTGAGACTTCAATCCAAAGTATCTGTTTCACTAGGGTGGAACAGAAACCAGCTGAAAACAAGACAGAACCACTTAGCCCCACCACACCAGACAGGGCCCCAGTTTCTCAGGCCACAACACTATAGGGGCCCTCGACAAAGCTCCAGGGGAAAAAAATCAGAGGGAGTAAAACAACCACGGGGCAGAATCAGCGGAAAAACTCTGGTAACATGAATAACCAGAATAGATCAACCCCCCCACCCCCAAGGAAAGATATGGCAGATGCAATTGAAGATCCCATTCATAAACAACTGGCTGAGATGTCAGAAATCGAATTCAGAATTTGGAATGCAGACAAGATTAACAAAGTGGAATTAGGAATTCGAGGAGAAATTCAAAAGCTGTCTCAAGAATTTAACGAATTTAAAGACAGAACCACCAAAGACTTAGACACACTGAAGCAAGAATTTGCAGCCCTCAAAGATATGAAAAATACAGTAGAATCCCTCAGCAACACAATGGAGCAAGCAGAAGAAAGGATTTCTGACATCGAAGATAAAACCTTTGAACGCACCCAAACTCTCAAAGAGGAAGAGAAATGGAGAGCAAAAATGGATCACTCTCTCCGAGAGCTCTGGGATAATTCGAAGAAGGCGAATATCCGAATCATAGGGGTTCCAGAAACAGATGAAGTGGCCTCGCTGGGCACAGAGGCCCTTCTGCATGAAATTATGAAAGAGAATTTTTCAGACATGCCTAGAGATTCTGAAATTCAGAAAGCAGACAGCTTCAGAACCCCAGCACGACTCAACCCCAATAAGACATCCCCCAGGCATATCATAATTAACTTCACTAAAGTTAATATGAAGGAAAAAAATCCTCAAAGCTGCCAGGAGAAAGAAAACCATTACCTTCAAAGGGAAGAATATTAGAATGACTGCAGATCTCTCTGCTGAAACTTTTCAAGCCAGAAGAGGGTGGTCATCAACTTTTAATCTCCTAAAGCAAAATAACTTTCAACCCCGGATCTTGTATCCAGCTAAACTGAGTTTCATTTATGATGGAGAAATTAAATACTTTAATGACATTCATATGTTGAAGAAATTTGCCATAACAAAACCAGCTCTTCAGGATATTCTCAGACCTATCCTCCATAATGACCAACCCAATCCTATACTACAAAAGTAAACTCACTCAGAAACTTCGGATCAAACTCCAACTTCCACACTGGTGAAAGGATTAAAAATGCCCACTGGACTTTTGAAAAACTCAATACCCAAAACTTCACCACACTTATCAATATTCTCCATTAATGTGAACGGCTTAAACTGTCCTCTAAAGAGGCATAGGTTAGCTGATTGGATACAAAAACTCAGGCCAGATATTTGTTGCATACAAGAGTCACATCTTAACTTAAAAGACAAATACAGAAAGGATGGTCATCTATATTTCAGGCAAATGGTAATCAGAAAAAAGCAGGTGTTGCAATTTTATTTGCAGATACAATAGGCTTTAAACCAACAAAAGTAAGAAAGGACAAGAATGGTCACTTCATATTTGTTAAGGGTAATACTCAATATGATGAGATCTCAATTATTAAAAATCTATGCACCCAACCAGAATGCACCTCAATTTATAAGAGAAACTCTAACAGATATGAGCAACTTGATTTCCTCCAGCTCCATAATCGGAGATTTCAACACTCCTCTGGCAGTGTTGGATCGATCCTCCAACAAGAAGCTGAGCAAAGAAATCTTAGATTTAAACTTAACCATGCAACATTTGGATTTAGCAGACATCTACAGAACATTTCATCCCAACAAAACTGAATACACATACTTCTCATCAGCCCATGGAACTTACTCCAAAATCAATCACATCTTAGGTCACAAGTCTAACCTCAGTAAATTTAAAGGAATAGAAATTTTTCCATGCATCTTCTCGGACCACCATGGAATAAAACTTGAGCTGAGTAACAACAGGAATCTGCATACTCATAGAAAAAATGGAAGTTAAATAACCTTATGCTGAATGATAGCTGGGTCAGAGATGAGATTAAGAAAGAAATCGCCAATTTTTTGGAACAAAACAATGAAGACACGAACTATCAGAACCTCTGGGACACCGCAAAGGCAGTTCTAAGAGGGAAATTTATTGCACTACAAGCCTTTCTCAAGAGAAGGGAAAGAGAGGAAATTAACAACTTAATGGGACATCTGAAGCACTGGAAAAGGAAGAACATTCCAACCCCAAACCCAGTAGAAGAAAAGAAATAACCAAAATTAGAGCAGAACTAAATGAAATTGAAAACAAAAGAATAATACAACAGATCAATAAATCAAAAAGCTGGTTTTTCGAAAAGGTCAATGAAATAGATAAACCTTTGGCCAACCTAATCAGGAAAAAAAGAGTAAAATCTCTAATCTCATCAATCAGAAACAACAAAGATGAAATAACAACAGACTCCTCAGAAATCAAAAAAATCCTTAATATTACAAGAAACTTTATTCTCAGAAATATGAAAATCTGAAGGAAATTGACCAATACTTGGAAGCACGTCACCTTCCAAGACTTAGCCAGAATCAAGTGGAAATGTTGAACAGGCCCATATCAAGTTCGGAAATAGCATCAACCATACAAAACCTCCCTAATAAAAAAAAAAAAGCCCAGGACCAGATGGTTTCACGTCTGAATTCTACCAAACCTTTAAAGAGGAATTAGTACCTATATTACTCAACCTGTTCCAAAAGGTTGAAAAAGAAGGAAGACTACCCAACACGTTCTATGAAGCAAACGCCACCATGATCACCAAACCAGGAAAAGACCCAACAAGAAAAGAAAATTATAGACCAATATCACTAATGAATATAGATGCAAAAATATTCAACAAGATCCTAACAAACAGAATCCAGCAACACATCAAACAAATTATACATCATGACCAAGTCGGTTTTATCCCAGGATCTCAAGGCTGGTTCAATATACGTAAATCTATAAATGTAATCCAGCACATAAACAAATTAAAAAACAAAGACCATATGATTCTCTCAATCGATGCAGAAAAAGCTTTTGATAATATCCAGCATCCTTCATGATCAGAACACTTAAGAAAATCGGTCTAGAAGGGACATTTCTTAAATTGATAGAGGCCATCTACAGCAAACCCACAGCCAATATCATATTGAATGGAGTTAAATTGGAATCATTTCCACTCAGATCAGGAACCAGACAAGGCTGTCCATCGTCTCCATTGCTTTTTAACATTGTAATGGAAGTTTTAGCCAGTGCAATTAGGGAAGAAAAGGCGATCAAGGGTATCCATATAGAGTCAGAAAAGATCAAACTTTCGCTCTTCGCAGATATGATAGTGTATCTGGAAAACACTAGGGACTCTACTACAAAACTTTTAGAAGTGATCAAGGAATACAGCAGCGTCTCAGGTTACAAAATCAACATTCATAAATCGGTAGCCTTTATATATACCAACAACAGTCAAGTTGAAAAAACAGTTAAGGACTCTATCCCATTCACAGTAGTGCCAAAGAAGATGAAATATTTGGGAATTTATCTAACAAAGGACGTGAAAGATCTCTATAAAGAGAACTATGAAACTCTAAGAAAAGAAATACCTGAAAATATTAACAAATGGAAAAACATACCATGCTCATGGCTGGGAAGAATCAACATTGTTAAAATGTCTATACTATCCAAAGCAATGTATAATTTCAATGCAATCCCTATTAAAGCTCCACTGTCATACTTTAAAGATCTTGAAAAAACAATACTTCATTTTATATGGAATCAGAAAAAACCTCGAATAGCCAAGACATTACTCAGAAATAAAAACAAAGCAGGAGGAATTACGCTACCAGACCTCAGACTATACTACAAATCAATAGTGATCAAAACAGCATGGTATTGGCACAAAAACAGAGAAGTAGATGTCTGGAACAGAATAGAGAACCAAGAGATGAATCCAGCTACTTACCGTTATTTAATCTTTGAAAAGCTAATTAAAAACATTCAGTGGGGAAAAGATTCCCTATTTAACAAATGGTGCTGGGTGAACTGGCTGGCAACCTATAGAAGACTGAAAGTGGACCCACACCTTTCACCATTAACTAAGATACACTCTCACTGGATCAAAGATTTGAACTTAAGACATGAAACTATAAAAATACTAGAAGAGAGTGCAGGGAAAACCCTTGAAGAAATCGGGCTGGGCGAGTATTTTATGAGGAGGACCCCCCAGGCAATTGAAGCAGGTTCAAAAATACACTACTGGGACTTGATCAAACTAAAAAGCTTCTGCACAGCCAAGAACATAGTAAGTAAAGCAAGCAAACAGCCCTCAGAATGGGAGAAGGTATTTGCAGGTTATGTCTCTGACAAAGGTTTAATAACCAGAATCCACAGAGAACTCAAACGCATTACCAAGAATAGAACAAGGGATCCCATCGCAGGCTGGGCAAGGGATTTGAAGAGAAACTTCTCTGAAGAAGACAGGCGCGCGGCCTTCAGACATATGAAAAAATGCTCATCATCTTTAATCATCAGAGAAATGCAAATCAAAACTACTTTGAGATACCATCTAACTCCAGTGAGACTAGCCTATATCACAAAATTCCAAGACCAGAGATGTTGGCACGGATGTGGAGAAAAGGGAACACTTCTGCACTGCTGGTGGGAATGCAAATTAATACATTCCTTTTGGAAAGAGATATGGAGAACACTTAGAGATCAAAAAATAGATCTGCCATTCAATCCTGTAATCCTTCTACTGGGCATATACCCGGAAGACCAAAAAGCACATCATAACAAAGATATTTGTACCAGAATGTTTATTGCAGCTAAATTCATAATTGCTAAGTCATGGAAGAAGCCCAAGTGCCCATCGATCCATGAATGGATTAATAAATTGTGGTATATGAACACCATGGAATATTATGCAGCCTTAAAGAAAGATGGAGACTTTACCTCTTTCATGTTTACATGGATGGAGCTGGAACATATTCTTCTTAGTAAAGTATCTCAAGAATGGAAGAAAAAGTACCCAATGTACTCAGCCCTACCATGAAACTAATTTAGGGTTTGCACATGAAAGCTATAACCCAGTTGCAACCTAAGAATAGGGAGAAGGGGGAAAGGGAGGGGAGGGAGGGGAGAGGTGGGTAGAGGGACGGGGATTGGTGGGATTACACCAGCGGTGCATCTTACAAGGGTATATGTGAAACTTGGTAAACGGTCTGTAAAGCTAGTGAATGATGCTCCATGATCATATCAATGTACACAGCTATGATTTAATTTAAAAAAAATAAATAAAATACAATAAAAAAGAAAATTGACAGTCATTGTTGCCAATGGCAAGTCAAACCATCAAAAAATTCAGGATTTTGTAAAATGTATCTGCAATCATTAGCACTGCAGTATTTGCAATCAATCAGTTGTGATATTAATGTGCTTTTGATATTGTATAATGAAATTATCTCAACATGTGGGTATCTACATTATCTCAGTGAACCAATTATCTCTAAATGATCAATGTGTGATAAAAGCAATGGTAAAAGACACATGCCAAATGGAAAACAGACCAGTGAATTTCACTATCAGGATACACATACTCATTGGTATGGTTTCTAATTCCAAATTGCAATTATAGATTCAGAAATAGCCACTTGTGAGCTCTACTGTAGTAGCAAAGAAAACTATCCTTACTACCTGAAAAGATTAAAATACTCTTCCCCTCTCCCTACTACATATCAGCGTAAGGCTAGGTTTTCTTCAATGACTTTAACCAAAACAGATCCAACAGACTGAATTTGACAAGAATCCAGCTGTCTTATATTAAGCCAAATTAAGCAAGTTTTCAAAACTAAACTATACCATTCTTCTCATTAAATTTTGGTTTGGAAAAGTAACTTTATGTAAAAAAAAGTGTTATGTACATTCACGTAGTAGACAACAAATTTTTTTTAATTTCTCAATTTTAATCTCAAGTACAGTAGAAGCAGAACACAAACAGAAGTTCTTTCTAGTTAGTCTTCAATTTCTAAGAGTATAAAAGGTCCTAAAACCAAAAAATTTGAGAACCACTGTGTTAGGTACTATTCCTTCATAAAATCTAAGTACCTTTACTTCTTAGGAATTATTTAAAACAAGTGATTTTTCTGAACAAAATTATGATTTAAATATTGAGTTCTTCCTCTTTTCAAGGAGATTATTTTCTCAAAAGTTTAAAAATTATGGTTCTCCTTATCTTTACCCTTAGGTGTGAAAGTGCTCTAAAGCCTGAATACTCAAATTAGTCCACTCTTTTTCAAGTGCAGTAAACTGCAAAAAGTCAAAAAGCAATTGAGTGATATGTGACTGGTTAATTTGAAACCTCTGAATTGTAAAGGAAATCCTAAATGAAAGACTCCAGAGGAACAAAGTCTGCAATGTAACAGGGTTCTTTTTTTTTTTTTTTTTTGTAGAGACGAGTCTCATTTTATCACCCTCGGTAGAGGGCCGTGGCGTCATAGCTCACAGCAACCCCCAGTTCCTGGGCTTAGGTGATTCTCTTGCCTCAGTCTCCCGAGTAGCTGGGACTACAGGTGCCCACCACAAAGCCTGGCAATATTTTTGTTGCAGTTTGGCCAGGGCCAGGTTTGAACCCGCCACCTTCAGTATATGGGGCCGGCGCCCTATTCTTTATCCACAAAAAGCCTCTTTAAAAAAAAAAAAAAAAAAAAAAAATGCAGCCCTGGCCAAAAACCACAAAAAAAAAGAAAAAAAAATGAATTTTATTAAGAAAGTCACATAATTAAAGGAAAACAAAAATGCAAAGAAAAAACTATGAATGGCCTATAATCAAATACTGCTCAGACACACACACAACAAATTTAACAATGAGATGTCGTTGCTTTTCCAACAAAGATTAGAACTTTAAAACGTTTGCAGTCAGAACATGGAGGAACCAGGCATTCCATCCACTGTAGGTAGATTCGATAGCTTAAAGTACTTTGGAGGGCGACCTGGCAGTATCTTTCCTTAAATACAGGATATTATGGTCTTCCTTCCTAGTTAATATGTATAAATCTACCTCACTTTCCTTGAGAGCTGAAAGGTAACATTAGCATGGATGCACCATATTTTATTAAGGGTTAATCACATACGGTTTAACTCGGCAATCCTTAGAGTTTCCCTCTGGATGTACTCAAAAAACCTTGCAACAATTTTAAGAATACTAACTGTAGACTTGTTTTAATTTTTATTTTAAAAATCCAGAATAATATGAATGTATGTTAGGAAAAGACTCACTGTCCTTTGGTTAAAGGGGAAAAAAAACTCCAGTTCAAAAATCTCTAAGGCCTTGCTCGATCTCTCTCCACACTTCACTGATATCCTTCATGCTGCCTTTCATTTCCCAGAACTACTCATCCGTTTTCCTACCTCAAGATCTTTGCACACACTTTGATCCACAATGCTTTCTTCTTGCTCACTCATAGATGATTTGTTCAGTGTTTGACTTTCCCCTTCAAATTGTGGGCTCCTTCAGTGCAGGGCCTAACTTGTTAATCACTATATCTGAAGCCTAAATAGTGCCTGGCACACAGTAGCCTCTCCTCAAATGTTTGAGTAAATTATAGCTTGAAAAGCTATTTCTATAACAGAAAATACTTCAGATATTTCAGTGTAGCAAGTTGAAAAAATTTGAAAACCTTTGCTGTCTATGCAAATTTTTCTTACCAAAGAAATACTTAATTCTACCAAAGTACTCTCAGGCATTGCTCAACTTGACATAAAGTCCACATTTTTTTTTTTTTTTTTTTGAAACAGTCTCACTCTGTGGCCCTGGATAAAGTCCTATGGCATCCAAGCTCACAGCAACCTCAACTCTTGGGCTTGAGCTACCCTCCTGCCTCAACCTCACAAGTAGCTGGGTCTACAGGCATGTGGCACTATTCCAGGCCAGTTTTTGTATTTTTAGTAGAAATGGGTCTCACTCTTGCTCAGGCTGGTCTTGAACTCCTGAGCTCAAGCAATAGACCCATCTTGGCCTCCCAGAGTGCTAAGATTACAGGTGTGAGCCACCATGCCCGGCACCACTTTCTTTTTGAAAAGCTTCCTAGAAAGACTGTCCATGCTGACACTTGTTTAATATTTGTGAGCACATCTTAACCTGCCGTAGGTCTAAGATTTTTAGAACAGGAACAATTTCCTCTACATCTTTGCTCCTACGTTCCCCTCCTGACCTAACATACATTGCAAGTAATCCCAAAAAAGTATATTTGTTCAAAGCAACCCAGATTCAGACAGTCTCATAGTTTTAGATCATATATCATATTCGCATCAAGGTAAAGCTGAGTTGAATTATAAAAAATTAAAGGCCAAAAGCATTGTTTGCAACACCAAAAGATACTACCTAGAGGATTGAAAGGAAAGAATTTTTCTATTTCTGGATAGGTGTCATCTGCGGCAGGAACAGAGCTTTTTGCTTCAGTGGTCTTCTCAATCACCTAGAACAACCAAAAAAAATAAAGATTACTGAGAGTAAAAGCCTCAAAACTAATTAGTAAAAAGACTGTGGAAGGCCTCTTCAAAACATAGGATTATTTCCCCACATTTTAAAATTTGTAAATTTCAGAGGGGGAAGGATGGGTGGAGGGAGGGTAATTGGTGGGACCACACCTAACATGCATCTTACAAGGGTACATGTGAAACTTACTAAATGTAGAATATAAATGTCTTAACACAGTAACTAAGAAAATGCCATGAAGGCTATGACAAATAAATAAATAATTTGTAAATTTCAGTCTGCCTTCTAAGCAGCCACTTACTTAGTTCTCAGTATTATACCTAACTATAATTCAAATGATGTAAAATACAATGCTAGTAGCATGGCTCAAAGTCTGAAATTTAAGTATTGGCACCTGTCAGCATAAATTACCAAGGAGGCAGAGTTAATTCAGAGCTAATAAACTCAATTATTCAATCTAACAGAAGACAAAATGGGCATGAGTCACCCAGAATAGCAGCTAATCTTTAGAGCTTTGAATTTTGGCTGATAGAAGTACGATTTTTCCAGTGTTACTTTATTTGCTTGGTTAATATTAAAAACAACTTTCTGTTTCTCAAATACACTAAGTAAGAAACAGCAAAAGACAGGCAAGGACTTTAGAACACCATGAATAATTTCCTAGTCTGGAGTTGGCAGGTAGACAGTCCACTATGGAAGTAGGCCAAAATGGAAGTCTGCATGTTCTTGATTTATATTACCTCACATGTGCTTAACCTGAGGAAATTCTACAGCAGGGTTTCCCACATTGTGTAACAGTTCCATTTTTGCCATATCTTTGCAATACCTGTATCTGACATATTTAAGTCAATTTACATTTTAAAAAAGATAAAACTTGAGGTGGCAGTGAGTTATGATCATGCCACTGCACTTCAGCCTAGGAACAGTAAGACCTTGCCCTTTTTTAATTCCAAAATATCAAGGAGGTACATGTGTTTTTGTTACGTAGATAGCTTTTACTATAAGCATGCCCATTACTTGGATAATGTACATTGTACCTGTTAGCCCCCCCCTTCTTAATTTCCAACGATTTTTACTTCTTTCTGTGCCCATGTACTGCCCATCAATTAGTTCCTAATTAGAGGGGTTTGTTTGGTGTTTGTTTTTTCATCCTTGAGATACTTAGGATAATGGTCTCCAGTCCCATCTAAATTGTTGCAAAAGACATTAACTCATTTCTTTTTATAGCTGAGTAGTACTCCGGTGGTACACATATATTTATTAATCCACTCAAGAACTGATGAACACCTGGGTTTATTACACATCTTTGCAATTGTGAATTGTGCTATAATAAACATTCAAGTACAGATAAGACCCTCTCTTTACAAAAAAAAGTATCCTTCCTTATCCTATAATGCACTACATAAATTAACCAGTACTTTCCCAATACACAGTAAACAAAACTATTATTCAAATTAAAGTGTTAACATCCGCATGCTAAAGTCATCTTTCACAGCAAAATCTTATTCTGAAATGCACAGACCTGTAGTTTGTGACCCACGCTCAAAAATAAACATGCTAGTAAACTGTCACCTAACAAGCTGGTGATTGTTAGGAGGCAAGGAAAATGGCAGCATCTGAGTTATATCAGCAATGCAACCTCTCAGTACTTTATGTACCCTGATACCAATCTGCTTCAAGACACTAGTTAAGGACAGATGAGGCAAAAGAAGGCGTTAGCTGCATTTGAGACTTCCTATGGCAAAGTCCACAAGGATGATATGTTTCTCCTGTTAATCTGTTTGCTAGTCTGTTATTTTCCTTCTACTCTGAGGGAAGAAAGGCAGTTAGGATGCCAAGCGTCATTTTCAGAACCAAATGTGCTCAAGTATTTAAACAGTTTTTATAGCCAACACTCACCTTTTTTGCAGGGAAGTTTAGCTGTTTTTGTTTGAGGGGTCCATTAGTCTTTACTGACTTTTCTGTAGTTCTGTTGACAGTTCCCAAAGCCTTTCTGGCAGCTTTAGGTAAGGCTGACGGAGCATCAAACATTTTGCCAACAAGTGGTGTTGAAACCTGAGATCTCCCATCTAAAGCTTTGACTGCTGAAGAAAAAGTCTTATAAGAACATCTGGACCAAAAGTACTTGAACAACTTGAATGGTGAGTATATAAACCTTGCCTAATTCTGACCCCCCCCAACCCACCTCCGTTTTTGACAGTGGCAGGGCTATGATATGCCCAACAGCACTGAGTTTCAGTATTCTCCAAAACACACTCATGAAAATCCTGAACGTGAAACGGGACTAATAACAAACCTGATTCCAATTGCCCACAAACTACACTAAATGCCTCACCCAGCTCCAGGCCATATCCACAATTCCAGACTGCAGCCTTGTATACTTACAATGTCTAGACTTCAACTTCAGCCCATCTTTAGGAGCCACACGAGTGGCTGGTTCTCCATTTTCCTTATCGACAAAAATCAGAGTAGCCATTCTGGATTATTCTAAGGGTGAGAAACACGTTAGATAAAAGGGATCAGGGAAGGCGAGAGAAACTATGGCATAACAACAGACATGCTTCCTGTCCTGGGTATATCCACACAAAAACAAGAGCTAAGCTCAGAGAGGGACGCGTGCTTGAGCCAATAAGCACTTAAACAGCCTGAGTCAAAGGCTCCCAGGTTCTGAGAGGCAGGCTGTTTGGAGCTGGCACCCATCAAGAGAAAATCGCCGTGGATACAGCTCACAGTCCGAGGCCAAGGCTCAACCCGGCTCGGAGCCATCAATACCCGAGAAATGCCCCCCAGCCCTAGCTTCCAGACCAGCCCTGACTTCCAGACCTGCCCTAGCCGGCCTTCCTCCCCGCCGGACCCCACACGCCTAACCACTTGCAATGCTCCGGTTATCCCAAGCGGCACCAACAGCCAAACTCACTTAAGAGCACAGCGGGCGAACCCCGCGCACTCTCGATTTAAACCACAACTCGCGACCCAATTGGCTCGCCAGTTCGGGAGGCGGAGCTTCAGGGCAGGGTCCGCAAGAAGAGCCAATGGGAGAACCTAAACTGCCAGAGTTCCGCCCAGAAAGCGCTATCTTGCAGTTTGCCGCGAATTTCCGGGGAAGGAAAAACCTAGGATTTTGTAATGTTCAAAAAACCTGAAAGGCTTTTTTTTCTGCGAATTATTGTGCTGTATGGACTGAAACACCGATCCAATAACTCTGTTTTATTGCTTTAAGTTCTTTTTATTTAAATGGCACTGTAGCAAGGTTTGAAAATGAATAGAAATATTATACGAATAATGGGCGGCGCCTGTGGCTCAAGGAGTAGGGCGCCGGTCCCATATGCTGGAGGTGGCGGGTTCAAACCCAGCCCCGGCCAAAAAAAAAAAAAAAAAAAAGAAATATTATACGAATATTGGTGAAAGCAACCAATATTGGGTCTAGGCCCTAGACTCTAGGGAATACTAACAGACCTTAACTTAAAATAGAGGAAATATAAATACTGATAGATCAAACAACAGTGTTTGAGTCATTCTGGAATGTTGTGATTGGGTGGCCCGGTGGCTCAAAGGAGTAAGGCGCCAGCCCCATATGCTGGAGGTACTGGGTTCAAACCCAGCCCCAGCCAAGAACTGCCAAAAAAAAAGAATGGACTGATTGGCGGGGCGCGTGGCTCTCACCTGTAATCCTAGCACTCCCGGGACCCAGATTTGAGGATCGCTTGAGCTCAGAGGAGTGAAACCGTCTCCACTAAAAATTAGCCAAGCTTTGTGGGAGGCACCTGTAGTCCTAGCTACTTGGGAGGCTGAGGTAGGAAGACAGCTTGAACCCAGGAGTTTGAGGTTACTGAGAGTTACATGCCAAGGCACTCAGCCTGGGCGACAGAATGAGACGCTGTCTCAAAAAAAAAAAAAAAAAAAAAAAAAACAAGAACTGATTATTTCCTAATTACATAACTCCTTAACACTTCAGGCTAGGATGCTGTTTCTATTATAGCATCACAAGTGTCATGGGAACAAAGTAATGATCTTAATGAATATATAATAAAGTCTTCCCTTAAAATACTATCATTTAATAGGGGTATCTTTTTTTTTTTAATATAGGGTCAAGTCCTCTCTCCCAGCTTATCTGCAGTTTAAAATGTATTTCATGACTTGTAGGAAGTTAGAAGTTTGAATGACATACTCAGCCTTGATCTTTTGAATTCCTTTATCTTGTATTTGTTCAATATATTCCCATTTATTATAGAAATAAACCACACATACCTTTACTGTTCCTTGCCTTTTCCTCCTTACTTTATCCCCTCCCTTTATTTTCTGCCTTCATCTTCTTCTAAATTTTGTACCTCCATATTATCAGCACACAAAAGTGTTAATTTTTAAGATTAAATCTGTACAGCACCTACAGCTTCCTAGTGGGGATTCTCTCTGTCTCAAGGTTTGGGTGTCCGACATTTATCTCCTTAGGATGTCTTCCTCTTTTTTCCGCCAACAAGAACATTGTTTCTCCTAAGATTATGCAGCGGCTGTAAATCATACCATCCTCTCTTTGAATGACCACAATTTTCTACTTATTATGCCCCCAGATGAGCTTAGCTATTCCTGACTATTACCGAGGGATACCCAACTGCTAAACCACTCTCCCTCATAACAGCACCTAGTCCATAGTTAATCCGTTTCTCCTAACTCTGCTGTACAGACAGCAACTCATCTGGAACCAATCTCTGCTTCCCTACACCATCGCAGAACCCTCCAGAATGTTAGAAAAGATTCATCCCTCTTGTCCAGCACATTCTATAATTCCTCTGGAAAATGTACTCTCTGGTATTTATGTCTTGTGGTTATGGCTAATTAGGCTTCAACAATCCCAAGCAAGGTCGGGAATTTTTTTAAGTGGAAAAAAACAAAGGGTGAGTGATTCAGAGACTCTATACACTTTCACACTAATCTCTGACACTATTCCTTCATCTACTACCCTATAAAATCAATATTTACATTCCTAAACTTTAGGCACTGAAAAATTTTATTTTTAATTTAATTAATCTATTTATTTTTGATGTCTCACTCTGACAACCTGGGTACAGTGCTGTTGCATCATAGCGCACAGCAACTTCAAACTCTTGGTCTCGAGCCGTCCTTCTTGCCTCAGCCTCCCAAGAAGCTGGGACTACAGGCGCCTGCCACTATGCCTGCCTAGTTTTAGTAGAGATAGGGGTCTCTCGTTGGCTCAGGCTGTTGTCGAAATCCTGAGCTCAGCAATCCAGCTGCCACAGCCTCCCAAAGGCTAGTTTTAGCGTGAGCACATGCGGCTACTGCAGTTTTTTTCATACAAAAAAAATTAGATTTGGGGCGGCGCCCGGGGCTTAATGGGTAGGACGCCGGCCCCATATACTGAGGGTGGCAGGTTCGAACCCAGGCCCGGCCAAACTGCAACAACAACAAAAACAGCAGGGCGTTGTGGCCGGCGCCTGTGGTCCCAGCTACCCGGGAGGCTGAGGCAAGAGAATCGCCTAAGCCCAGGAGTTGGAGGTTGCTGTGAGCTGTGTGACGCCATAGCACTCTACAGAGGGGGATAAAGTAAGACTCTGTCTCTACACACACACACAAAATTAGATTCTGTTTCATTAGTTTCTTTTATTGAGGCAAGGACTCAATAAAACTTTTACATTCGAAAACGAATACACATTGTTTGCAGGGAGAAGGAAAGACTAGAACTGATAGCACCAAAACCCCAAAACTGCACGGGAAATTCTGCCACCAAATACTGGTTATTTTTCAGTGTTTTATTTCAGTGTGAATACTTTTTTTTTTTTTTAACAGGGGAAAGCGCGAACGCATTCCCCCACTACCACAAATTATGCAGTCGAGTATCCCACTTTTGGGGAAATCTCAAGGGTCAGCACATCCGGAGAGCAATGGATAAACCTCGCCCTGGAAAAACCACCTTCGTGATCATGGTATCTTCCCTGCCAGGTAAGTATCAGTGTGAATACTTTTAAAGGAGGATTGGGATGTCATAGACACTATTGTTTTTCAAAAACGAAAATCCTCTTTGCAATTTTTTTTTCCTGGAGACAGAGTCTCACTTTATCACCCACAGTAGAGTACTGTAACGTCACAGCTCACAGCAACCTCCATCTCTTGGGCTTAGGTGATTCTCTTGTCTCAGCCTCCCGAGTAGCTGGGACTACAGGCGTCTGCCACAACGCCCGGCTATTTTTTTTTTTTTTTTTGTAGAGACAGAGTCTCACTCTATGGCCCTCGGTAGAGTGCCGTGGCCTCACACAGCTCACAGCAACCTCCAACTCCTGGGCTTAAGCGATTCTCCTGCCTCTGCCCTCCGAGTAGCTGGGACTACAGGCGCCCGCCACAACGCCCGGCTATTTTTTGGTTGCAGTTTAGCCGGAGCCGCGTTTGAACCTGCCACGCTCGGTATACCGGGCCGGCGCCCTACTCACTGAGCGACAGGCGCCGCCCCTTGCAAATTTTTTCTAACTGTAAAATACAAGGTCGCTTCAGGGCTAGCTGTCACAATTCCCAAAATGTGACGTGTGTTCTCTTAGCAACTTTTTACAAGTGCAATCTAATAATTTAATAATTATTTTAGTGTTTTTCTCACTCTGGATGAGGTAAACTCGAGACAGTAAAGACATTGTTCACCATATCCTCGTTGTATTACACAGCCTGGCTACTAATTCATGCTAATTTTAACTGTTACTATGTCGTGAACTTTCCCCTTCATTTCGTAGTCCTCCAGTGTAGCTTCGGCTGTCTGTTCTGGGTACAGAATTCTGCGATTCTAAAATAAACGAAGAGTCCACAAGCAGAAGCCAAAAATACGCTCAACCTTAACGCCGAGACCCGGAATTAATAATAGTCATAGGCTCAGCTCGAAATGTCGCGAGACTCTCCGCAGGCGCTAGTCTGAGCCCTAGGAAGTTGTTAGTGCGCATGTGTTGGTCATTCGGACGCTATTGCGGTGGCTGCTATGAGAGTGGAAGTCGGGAAGTAAACTTTACGACATTGGCTTCATTTCTGTCGTATGGTTTGGGGGTCGGCTGCGGTGGGACCGGGTAAGAAAATACAGTAGTCTTAGAATTTTCAGGCAGAGGAGAATTGGGAAACCTCAGAAAGTGTATGGAAGACTCCTGATTATTAGACATATCTTCATGGAAGTGGTAAGCCCGAGGTTGATGAGGGAACGGGGAACAAGGACTGAGGAAGCCGCTGTTGAAAGGCACAGACCTGGTACCTCGACAGACCAACACTGTGCCTTCAGGGAAAGAGTCGAGATAACTGTGGGAGTGTTCCCTTTGTCGCGGTTGTTTTAAGTAAGCCTCAGACTTAGTGAGCTTTGAGCTTCAGTTTTTCCCGTTAAGTAGGGATGATTCTGCTTCACGGAGGTATTATGCAGGTTCAACGATAGCATCTGTGTAAAGCGCAAAATAGTTTTCTTACAGGAAGCCCTCGCTTAAATGGGAAATATTATTGTTTTTACTTAGAGAAAGTAGGTCCTTCCACTGCGGGAATCTAATGAGTACAACTTGGTGACTACAACACTTTATTCTATTTTAGGAATTTTTGTTTATTTTGTTTTAGTTTTTGACGCAGGATCGCACTCTGTCTCCTGGGCTAAAGCCTACTGCAACCCCTAGGCCTCAAGCCATCCTCCTGCCTCAGCCTTCTGAGCAGCTAGGACTCCAAGTGGGTGCCACAACGCGTCACTAATTTTTTTCGTAATTTTTTTTTTTTTTTAATGTAGAGACAGGGTCTTGCTCTGGCTCAGGTTGGTCACTCAGTTTTAGTTTTAACATCGCAGGCCTAGAAGCCAGGATTCTATGGAGAGATTATAACATAATGGTTTAAAGAACTGACTTTGGAATCAGACAGACTTGTTTTTTAAGATCTTTGTTTTTTACTAGAATGTGACCTTGGCTGAGGGTCTCACTTTCCTGTTTCCTTACCATAAAATTGGTTTAATCAGACCTACTTAATGAGGATGTGTTAAAGATTAAATGAGATGATGCATGGTAAGCTCAAGAGATTGTAGCTGTTTTAATGTAGATGATTAAATCTACCATTGTAGATAATCTTTCACTTCACAGTATTTGTATACTTGGGCCATTATCTGTTCATGTTACATAAACTTCTCTGTGAAGATTTTCTGTAGGTCAGGCACAGGATAGAAGAACACCTGTGAGCACCACCTAGACTCCTAGCTATTGCGGATTTCTTGTTGACAAAAAACTTTCATAAAGGCCCAATGTCTGCAGGGAACATAATGTGTTAGAGGACCTGAAAGGTCTTTGGAATTGGTAGAGAAGGAAGGAGTGGGGATAATTGTAATGGTGAAACTGGGAGGTAGACATGTGCCAGACCATGGTGGACCGTACAAGTGTGTTATAAAGATGTTGAGTTTTAGATTAAGAATGATAAGATCCATTGGAGCTGCATGACTCATTATGATAGTTATTAGCCATTTGTGGAATGGAAATGCCACTAATCCAAATAAATTTAAAATTCATAGTGGCTTTTTTTTTTTTTTTTGAGACAGCTGCTCACTTTGTCACCCCCGGTAGAGTGCCTGGCGCCATAGCTCACAGCAACCTCAAACTCTTGGGCTCAAGCGATTCTCTTGCCTCAGCCTCCAGAGTAGCTGGGACTACAGGCGCCTACCACAATGCCCGGCTATTTTTAGAGACAAGGTCTCACTCTAGCACAGTGGTTCTTAACCTTCCTAATGCCACGATCCTTTAATACAGTTCCTCATGTTGTGATGACCCCCAACCATAAAATTATTTCATTGCTACTTCAGAACTGTAATTTTGCTACTGTTATGAATCATAATGTAAATATCTGATATGCAGGATGTATTTTCATTGTTGCGAAGGGGTCATGACCCACAGGTTGGGAACCTCTGCTGTAGCTCAGAGCTGGTCTCAAACTTAGGAGCTCAGGCATTTTGCCCACCTTGGCCTCCCAGAGTGCTGGGATTACAGGTGTGATCCACTGCACCTGGCCCATCATAGTAACTTTTAAAGACTGAGTTGATTTTTCTTTATGTCAATTGAAATTTGAAATACAATATGTTGGATATATTGGATTAAATAAAACTTTGTAAATGTAATTTTACCCTTTTTTTTTTCATTTTTAAATACGACTTCCTGGAAACATAAAATGACTTCAAGGGGTTGTTATTATTTTTCTCTTGAGTGGTGCTGCATTGGAGATTAAGCTGGGACAATGGGACATTACATGATCAAATTTGTGTTTTGAAAAATAAACACTGCAACAAATGCAATCTGTAACCTGGCTTATTGTACCCTCAATGAATCCCCAACAATAAAAAAAAAAAAAAAAAAATGGAAAAAAAAAAAAGAAAAAGAAACACTGCAGTCTGGAGACTGCAGTCTGATTGGTTGAATGGAATCAGAGGAGACCAGTAAGTCAGAAAATGTAATAACTCCTACTAAGGTAGTATCGAGAATGGAAACAAGCAGATGAGTTGGAATGATATTTAGAAGGTGAAAATAATTCTTATTGATGAATAAAAATGAGGATAAGCTGGAACACTTATGTAAAGAAATAGATGGTATTATCTTTCTTTTGGGGGGGTGGGGAGCCGAGACAGAGTCTCACTATGTCGCCCCCGGTAGAGTGCCGTGGTGTCATAGGTCACAGCAACCTCAAACTCTTAGGCTTAAGTGATTCTCTTGCCTCAGCCTCCTGAGTAGCTGGAACTACAGGCACCTGCCACAAGGCCTGCCTATTTGGGGGTCGGTGGTGGGGGGATTGTAGTTGTCATTGTTGCAGGCCCTGGCTGGGTTCGAACCTGCCAGTTCCAGGGTATGTGGCTGGCACCCTAACTGCTGAGCTACAGACACCAAGCCATAGATGGCATTATCTTTCATTGAGATAGGGAAGAGTGGAAGGAAATGAGATTTCTGAAGAAAGACCATGAATTTGAGTTAGGATGTGTTGGTTCAGTTTAGGTGTCTCTGAGACCTCTAAGTGGAGATGTTAAATAAGCAATTGGATATATGTATCTAAAGCTCAGGTGGAAAGTCTGGAGTAAAAGAATAAATTGGAGAGCCAACAGTGGTACATTATGGCTATTGAAGCCTTAAAAATAGATGAGCTTGGGCGGCGCCTGTGGCTCAACGGGTAGGGCGCCGGTCCCATATGCCGGAGGTGGCGGGTTCAAGCTCAGCCCCGGCCAAAAATAAAAAAAATAAAAAAAAAAAATAGATGAGTTTGTCCACTAGAATAAAAAAATAAATTGGAGAGCCAACAGTGGTATATTGTGGCTATTGAAACCTTAAAAATAGATGAGCTTGCGTGGCACCTGTGGCTCAAAGGAGTAGGGCCCTGGCCCATATACCAGAGGTGGTGGGTTCAAACCCAGCCCCGGCCAAAAAAAAAATAGATGAGCTTGTCCACTAGTCAAGTTTAGAGTGACAAAAGAAGTGCTGACTGAGCCTTGAAGAATCTAACATTAATTGGGCAAAATTGGATGACAAGTGGAGCAGCAAGAAAAAAATAAGAGAATGCAGTATCATATAAACCAAGATATAAGAATGTGTCAAAAAGGGAAGGAACAGAACTGAAAAATGTCCAGTGGATTTAGCACTTCTAGTGCTCTTTCTTTAGAATGGTAGGAAGTAGAAGCTAAATTAGAGTAAATAAGGAGGAAGCTAGAAGGTGAGGAAATAAAGACATTGTAGATAACGTTCCAGACATTTGGTCTCGAAGGAGAACAGAGATTGGACCCTGTTTACTCTCAGTAAAGGTTTCTATGGTAGAAAAGTTTGAGATATTCATTCACAAAAAAGGATTCAGCAATACATATATAAGAGAAAGAGGTCTGTGAAATTTTAAATATAGGTTTGTATGTCTCTATAAATTAGAACTGAGGGAGGCACGGTGCCAATAGTATTTAGAGACCTTGAGCAAGGGAAGAGACCCTTACAAACACTATAAAAATCAAAACGTAATTCCTACTTCAGGGATGCTCCTACTTCACTGAGGTATTATGGAGGTTGAGTACAATCATCTATGTAGAGTGCTAAATAGTGTCTTACAGGAAGTGTTCTGTAAGTGGGAGATATTTTTTTTTAGAGACAGAGTCTCACTTTGTCACCCTGAGTGAAGTGCGGTGGTGTCACAGCTCACAGCAACCTCCAACTCCTGGGCTCAGGTGGTTCTCTTGTCTCAGCCTCCTGAGTAGCTGGGACTACAGGCACCCGCCACGACGCCCATCTATTTTTTTTGGTTACAGCCATTATTGTTGTTTGGTGGGCCCAGGCTGGATTCAAACCTGCCAGCTCAGGTATATGTGGCTGGCACCTTAGCCACTTGAGCCACAGGCGCTGAGCCACTATTATTGTTTTTTGCCTGAACAATAATGGACATATGAAACAGTATATATAACCCACAATATGTGTTTGGGTTGTGTAAAACCCAAAAATAGAATGTATTTTTTGGCAGTTTTAGTTACGACCTATTGAAAGCCTATTTCCGCTGTAAATTTGACTTATTTTCTTAGAGGACACCAGGTAACCATGTCAGCTGCAACTATAGATGCAGTTAATGCTGCACCCCTGTCAGGGTCTAAGGAAATGAGTTTAGAAGAGCCAAAGAAAATGACCAGAGAGGATTGGAGAAAGAAGAAGGAGCTAGAAGAACAGCGAAAATTGGGAAATGCTCCTGCAGAAGTTGATGAAGAAGGAAAGTAAGTGTTTTACATGATCTGTTCATTCAAATTCATGTCATTTCATTTATCAATTTCTCACTTTTTGCTTTGAGAGAAACCTATCTTTATAATTCACATCATCTTTGTTTTTATTAAATTCACAAGCAGACTAAGATTTAGTAATCAACAGTGAGGGGCTCATAATGAACAACAGCAGCCCTTTTCCACACTTGCCACTCCTGGTCCACTCCCCAGAAGTGACTACTTTTCAACCTATTTTGAGTTGTTCTGGTTCACTTTTTTTTTTTTTCCTTGAGGCAAAGTCTCACTTTATTGCCTTGGGTAGAGTGCTATGGTGTCACAGCTCACAGCAACCTCCAGCTCTTGGGCTTAGGCGATTCTCTTGCCTCAGCCTCCGGAGTAGCCAGGACTACAGGCGCCTACCACAATGCCTGGCTATTTATTTTGTTGTTGCAGTTTTGGCTGGGGCCAGGTTTGAACCAGCCACCCTCCGTATATGGGGCTAGCGCCCTACTCACGGAGCCACCGGCACCACCCCTGGTTCACATTTTTAAATAAGAATATTTAAGTATTTTTATCAGTTCACCCTAGACATTATCTGAAGCAAGACTTCTTGCTGTGATAGAAGATACAGATCACCAACACATATCTCTTACCTCCCTTCTCCCCCTTCAGTTATATCACTGTTTTTAGTTTCTTGATTGAAAATTTTTTCACTGTAACATAAACTACTTTGTTTTTAACTGTCCTTTTTTTTATAGAAATAGCAACCATATTCTTTCTCCCCTCTGCACTATTTCTGTTTATAATCTATGTAAATTTATATAGATTATACCTTTATGTAATAATTATGATATTGATCATATGCAAACTTTATTCTTAAAATTTTTTTAACTTTATTACAGAGACATCAATCCTCATATTCCTCAGTATATTTCTTCAGTACCATGGTATATTGATCCATCAAAAAGACCTACTTTAAAGCACCAGAGACCACAACCAGAGAAACAAAAGCAATACAGCTCATCTGGAGAATGGTACAAGAGGGGAGTGAAAGAGGTATAGAAGCAACTTGTTTTATATGTCCTCATGGTTATGGAGAGTTTAAAAACTTCATATAGGAATTTCTCATAGAATACCCTATAAAGTAGAAACAATATGTAACCCATCTTGTTTTGAATTCACAATGCATACTACCTTAATTTCTGTATTCTTATATAAATTTTATATTGCTCAAGTCCTTAGACTTTGTCACTATAAATGTATGATACCTCTGACTGGTTTTCCTTTAACAAATCATTTCACTGGACAAAGTAGTAATGAGAGCCAAAGTTATTTCTAACTTATTCAGATAAGACATTTTCTTTTCTTTTCTTTTTTCTTTTTTTTTTTGTTAATGCCTTACAGAATTCCATAATTACAAAGTACCGCAAAGGAGCATGTGAAAATTGTGGGGCCATGACACACAAAAAGAAAGACTGCTTTGAGGTAAGATCACCTTTGAGAATTTTAAAAACTAAATAATTTGAGTGGAATTGGTTCAGTACCTACACTTTCTACTGTAAGACTAATTGATAATGGAATAAATTATAAAGTCTCATGATACGTTCATACCCACTCTGTAAAGGTTATATGAAACTTTCCGGTGGGCTGTGGAAAAAATTAAATCTTTTTCTATTTTCCAGAGACCTCGGCGAGTTGGAGCCAAATTTACAGGTACTAATATAGCTCCAGATGAACACGTCCAACCTCAACTGATGTTTGACTATGATGGGAAGAGGGATCGCTGGAATGGCTACAATCCAGAAGAACACATGAAAATTGTAGAAGAATATGCCAAAGTTGATCTGGTGAGCAAAATCCCTGCTTTCCTGCTGCTATCCTTCAAGAATTGTCATTTTGCTTTTACCTCTAATTTAGCAGCTCTGTTTTCAAGGCTTGAAGCACTTTAAAAATGGTAGCATTTTTTTTTTTAATAGTAGTCCTACTGTGTAGGCTACCCTTGTAATTATAATATTGAGTAGTAGAAATAAACAAGAGTGCTAGCCCTGTGTGGCAGCAGTTTCTTTTTATTTGATTCTTATGTTGTCTTTTACTCCTTGATTGATACTAAAAGCATGAGAATAGGTTAGTGTGCAAAGCTTTTGGCTTTTTGAGGTTAGAAAATTATGGCCTGCCTGAAGGCTATAGCTTGCCTGTGGACTATTTTATAGTTGCATCACATAATATTTGGTAGTGGTAGAAGGGGAATACATAATTTGTTTCATAAAATACATAGATATATTTCTGAGACAGAAATGCCTCTTCATTTTTTAGCTAAAGCTAATATTTTAAAATCATAAAATTTCATATAAAAAAAATCTAGATTTTGGCTCGGTGCCTGTGCCTCAAGGAGCTAAGGCGCCAACCATAATACACCTGAGCTGGCAGGTTCGAATCCAGCCGGGGCCCACCAAACAACAATGACTTCTGCAACCAAGAAATAGCCAGGCATGTGGCCGGCGTCTGTAGTCCCAGCTATTTGGAAGGCAGAGGCAGGAGAATCACTCAAGCTCAGGAATTGGAGGTTGCTGTGAGCTGTGATGCTACAGCACTCTACCCAAGGTGACAGCTTGAGGCTCTGTCTCAAAAAAAAAAAAAAAAATCTAAATTTTATCTTTTCTTAAACATTGTATATTATGTGTAGTAACCCCAGACCTTCCTGGTAAGAGTCAGTCCTCTGGAATTACATGGTAAGTGTCCCTTTTTGTCAGGGTTTGCTCTCTGCATTTTACTACTGGTGCCATCTGGCTCAGTTTACATTGATGCCTGGTTACACACTCGTATTTTTTGGAGTCATAGGTCTAGAGCTATAAGGAATCACAAAGAGATAACCTTTTTCAGTGACCTTTTCTGAAAACATATAAAGTTATTCATTTTAAATATATAAAAATTAAGTGGCCATTCAAATGTTAAGCAAAATTAATTTTTTTTGTTTCTTTTAGGCAAAACGAACATTGAAAGCCCAGAAACTCCAAGAAGAATTAGCCTCGGGAAAATTAGTAGAACAGGCTGTAAGTAATAAAAATTATCAATAAAAAATACTAAAAAATGGGGCGGCGCCTGTGGCTCAAGGAGTAGGGCGCCGGTCCCATATGCCGGAGGTGGCTGGTTCAAACCCAGCTCCGGCCAAAAACCACAAAAAAAAAAAAAAAATACTAAAAAAATTTTTTTTTTTTTTTTGTAGAGACAGAGTCTCACTTTATGGCCCTCGGTAGAGTGCCGTGGCCTCACACAGCTCACAGCAACCTCCAACTCCTGGGCTTAAGCGATTCTCTTGCCTCAGCCTCCCGAGCAGCTGGGACTACAGGCGCCCACCACAACGCCCGGCTATTGAAAAAAAAAAATACTAAAAAATTTTAATCAAAGAAATGAAATTTCAAACAAGAATTCATTTTATATCTCTTCAGTTAGAAAAGGAAGAGAGAAATATTGAGGGGAAAGAGTAAAACTGACCCTTTTTACATGGTTCTTAGGGACATAAATTGATGCAATTTGGGGAGAATATTGCCATAAAGTATATAATGTATATGCATACACACTTTTCCTGGAATTAAATTATTGGATCTATCCATCCTACAGAATTTTCTAGAATTCAGAGAAGGTGTTATACACAAAGATTTTGCAGCATTTTTTATAGTAGTAAAAATATTGAAATACTATAAATGGTCAGGAATAGAGAATTTTAAGTAAGCTCTTATGCATCTGCATGATAGAGTGCTATTTACTTCCTAAAATGGCATTTTTGGAGACTGTTAACAGCACTGGATAATATTATATTTTAATGATATGTGAAAAAACTATGATAATATCATACAGAAATAAAGAACAGAATACCAGTTTTCATTTAATGTAGAGTTAGTGCTTTTTTTTTTTTTTTAATCTTTTTCTTCACTATTTTCCGTAATTTTCACAATGAAAATATATTTTATAGCTGGGCAAAAATTTTCATATGAATCGGAAGTATTGCAGCCAGTATTTTTTTCTTTTTTTAAAATTGTCTGGCTCAGTGCCCGTAGCTCAAGTGGCTAAGGTGCCAGCCACATACATCAGAGCTGGTGGGTTCGAATCCAGCCCAGGCCTGCCAAACAACAAGAAACTACAACCAAAAAATAGCCAGGTATTGTGGCGGGCGCCTGTAGTCCCAGCTACTTGGGATGCTGAGGCAAGAGAATCACTTAAGCCCAGGAGTTGGAGGTTGCTGTGAACTGTGATGCCACGGCACTGTACCCACAGTGACAGATTGAGGCTGTGTCTCAAAAAAATAATAAAATTATTGTCAACATAATAGAGTAAACATACTGTGCATACTAAAGTTGTAAAAGTTTCTTTTTAACAAATTCTTGGCACAAATAAATAAGCATTTAGAGTTTTCAAGTTTAAATTTCTAAAAGGGATGCTTAGCATGTATGTGTTACAAACTGAAAGTAATTACCAAATAAGCAGTTACTATGGTAACCTACTAGGCAAGTTAACAGCAGAAGTTATCAGATAGGTGTCTGAAATCCAGCTCTGCTCCTGCTTAATGTGCCTCTTTGAGTTTCAGCTTACCATGTCTAAAATGGAGATGACTTGGTAATTGGTAGCTGATATTGTTGGGATTATTGTTAATTATTACCAACTATGAAAAAAAGAGAAAATCCTGTTTCTATTGTCCTAACATATTCTTCATTGTTGGTTGTAAACATAGTGTAATTTTTTTTCTCAGTAAGGATACATAGTTAAATGGATTCCTCTTTACATACTCATTTATTACCTGTTTTTTATATTTAGCAATATGTAACGCAATAAAAACTTGTCTTCTGTCTGTATCTATAGACCTATAACATTTACTTTCAATAGATTCACATGGTTCAAAAATTAAAACTTTTTTTTTTTGGAGACAGTCTCACTATGTTGCCCTTGGTAGAGTGCTGTACTATCACAGCTCACAGCAACTTCAAACTCTTGGGCTTAAGCAGTTCTCTTGCCTCAGCCTCCCAAGTAGCTAGGACTACAGGCGCTGGCCACAACGCCCAGCTATTTTTTTGTTTCAGATATCGTTGTTTAGCTGGCCCGGGCTGTGTTCGAACCTGCCAGCCTGGGGATATATGGCTGGCGCCGTAACCACTAAGCTGTGGGTACTGCCAAAAAATTAAAACAGTTTAAGAAGTGGTGAAAAGTCTTCCATTCTTTTTCTATCTTTCCTGTTTCCAACCTCACCTCACCTCACCTCACCTCCTCTCCCCATAGACGTTCCCCTATTTTGTGCCTCCTTTTAAAGTTTCTTGAATAAATACAAACAAATGCAGATATACTTATTTCCTCCCCACCCCTTCTCTCCCCCACTATTTTTTACAAAACAGGAAATTACTCATATGTATCTGCATCTTGGATAGAATCCCTTTTAATGGTTGTTCAGTGTTCCACTGAGTGAGTAAATAAGCAGTCATCTATTGTTAATTTGATTTTTCCCCAGTATTTTGATAATACACACATTGCTGCACATCACATTCTAATACATACATCTTTGTATAATTGACATTATTTCCTTAGGATAAATTCTTAGAAATATAATTGTTGATATAGTAAATATGTATATTTAAATTTTTGATGATACATTATTTAACTATCATTCAGAAAAACTATAGATTTATGCTTCTAACAATATGCTATATAGCCATACACCTATTTCCAACCCCCTCATTAATGTTGTAAAGTATTCATTTTTATCTTCGAAGCTTTTCATGAAATATGACATGGTGAAATACTGACCATTTTACTAAAGGCATTTTGTAGTGTTAGAAAGTACCCTGACAGTTTCTCCTAAAGAAAAGTTTATCTTTGTGTAGCACCTGTGGCTCAAAGGAGTAGGGCACTGGCCTCATATGCTGGAAGTGGCGGGTTCAAACCCAGCCCTGGCCAAAAACTGCAAAAAAAAGAAACGTTTATCTTTGTGGCAAGGAATTTGTACTGTCCTTAAATCACAGTATTATTTCCCCTGAGAAGATTGCTTCATTGTCCAACTTCACAAAGTCTGTTTTGGCTCTGAAGATAGTTATTGCAAGAATCTAGTAACATTTTCTTTTCTGGACTTATTTAAAAACTAGTAAGATGTAATGAACATGGTATGTCTGAAAACTAATACATTTTCAAATTAATATGTATCATTTTAATCTTCATGTTATTTTATGATTATAATTTTCATCAATGAAAGTTTTCTAGAAACTTTCTGGCTTTGGAGACAGGCTAATAAACTGTTCACATTAGTATATTTGTATTCAGAATTTCTGTGCTCATTACAAGTGAGAAATGTGAGAATTTTTTTCAGTTATATTTAGGCTAGATTAACTATATCTTTAAAGTATTAAATAATCAGTGAAGTAAGTAGAATAAAATTAAAGTTCTTTTTTTTGTTTCATGTTGCAGAATTCTCCAAAACACCAATGGGGAGAAGAGGAACCAAATTCACAGACGGTAATAAATATTTGCTATCTCTGGGTATACATTAAAATTTTTAATTTCTGATGGCCAATAACGATAAAAATAATATTTTTTAAATAACACTGGTTACAGGAAATAAAAAGAACTAGATGATGCTGTCTTTTTCTTATTATTTTTTTCCCCTTCTTTCTTTCAGGAAAAAGATCACAATAGTGAAGATGAGGATGAAGATAAATATGCAGATGATATTGACATGCCTGGACAGAATTTTGACTCTAAGAGACGAATTACTGTCCGGAATCTCAGGATTAGAGAAGATATTGCAAAAGTAAGTCTTGCCAACCTAACATACCCATTTGAGAGTTACTGTCTTCCCAGCCTAAATTGAAAGATGAGATATCATTTTGGTTTTTCTCACTTATACCCCAGAAATACAGACACATTTGACTGGTTGTGTTCAAGTATTCCTTACTAGTCTGCTGAGATTTTTTATATATATATATATATTTTTTTTTTTTTTTTTTTTTGCTGTGAGTAAACATTAATTCATTCTTTAAACATTTTTTCTTCTAGTATTTAAGGAATTTAGATCCAAATTCTGCCTACTATGATCCAAAAACTAGAGCAATGAGAGAGAATCCTTATGCCAATGCTGGAAAGAACCCAGATGAGTAAGTATCAAGTTAAATCTACAGATTTCAAGATGAGGGAAAGTTAATATTTTTCTGATGCAACTGTAGATGGTGTTAGTTGTAATTCAGATTCAGTTTTACAAATTAATTTTCCTTAAATCAATCTCTGAAATAATTTAAAAATTTTTATTTACAGAGTGAGTTATGCAGGAGATAACTTTGTTAGATACACAGGAGACACCATTTCAATGGCTCAGACACAGTGTAAGTGTTTGCTCTATGTCAAGTCATTTTCTGTCAGCTCATAAGAAGTTGGAGGTTGTTTTCTAAAGCTTGTTTTCAGGAAGCATGCAATAATGTAGCTGCCAGCTCATTAAGATGTTTTGGATTACTCTAGTGTTTGCTTGGGAAGCCTATGACAAGGGTTCTGAAGTGCATCTGCAGGCAGATCCTACAAAACTAGAGCTGTTATATAAGTCCTTCAAAGTCAAAAAAGAAGATTTCAAAGAACAGCAAAAAGAAAGCATCCTGGAAAAGGTAATTTTGACCAGAATTTTAAAGAACTTTACTTACGGGTTGGTGCCTGTACACAGTGGTTATGGTGCCGGCCACACACACTGAGGCTGGGCCAGCTAAACAACAATTACAACTGCAATAAAAAAATAGCCGGGCATTGTGGCAGGCACCTCTAGTCCCAGCTACTAGGGAGGCTGAGGCAAGAGAATTGCTAAAGCCCAAGAGTTTAAGGTTGTTGTGAGCTGTGATAGCACAGCACTCTACCAAGGGTAACATAATAAGACTTTGTCTCCAAAAAAAAAGAACTTAGGGAGAAGTTATTAGTTAATGAACATGAGTTTTACATTTGGAATACAATGATACTCCCTCTTAACTGGTAAAGAATAGTAGTTTCCTTTGTTTGTTTTAGTTGTTATACACTTTTGGTATCATTGAGCTTTTATATCAGAACATACCACCTCATGAAAGATATTTTGTACATTAAAAGTATAAATAAATAAAACTATATCACCTCAAATTTTAGTAGCTTAAAATAAACCTTTATTTTTTTTCACAGTTTTGTGTGTCAGCTGGTTCTCCTGGTCTGGGCTTGTTCAGCGGAGGCCGGATATATAAGATGGCCTTGCTGTGGTATTTAGTAGTTAGTAGGCTACTTGTCCTAAGGGGACCTCATTTAGGACAGCTCATCTCCACTCCACATGATCTCTTATCCTCTTGTAGGCTAGCCCACTGTTTTTATTTGGCATCCTTATGACCCCAGAGAGTAGTCATAAAAGTATACCACAGTGCATAAGTGCCTTTGTTTGCATCACATTTTCCGTCTTCCCATTGGCCACAGCAAATAATATGGCCAACCCCACATTCAAGGGATAGAGTACCAGACTTTATCTGTTGATGAGAGGATCAGCAATGTGACAAAAGGGTGTGCATTCAAGGATAAGGGGAATTTTGGGCCATCTTTTTATTTTTTTATTTATTTACTTTTCTATGGACATCTTGTAACCTGACACACTCAACAGATGAATAGCAACTGAAAGACATCTTTTATTTGCCTATGAAAATCTGGTGGCTTTGCCATCCACTGTGCTTTCTCTTAACAAAGCCCAGTAAAGAATATTCTTTTTTCTTTCTGATTAGAAATGAATCTTATTGCAGAGATTTAAATACAGATCTTTGTTATGAAATATATTGAATAATGTCTGACTTCCTTTTAGTATGGTGGCCAAGAACATTTGGATGCCCCTCCACCTGAGTTGCTTTTAGCCCAAACTGAAGACTACGTAGAGTACTCAAGACATGGGACAGTCATCAAAGGACAGGAACGGGCTGTTGCCTGCTCCAAGTATGAGGAGGATGTGAAGATCAACAATCATACAGTATGTGTTAAACCAGAACCATTTTGTGCCCTTGTTAGTTTTACTCTGTATTGTACTTTTCTCTTACAACTTCATTAGCTAACCATTGCTATACTGTTTTGTTTTCTTAAACATTTTTATTCTGTTTTATGGAACTTTGCCAAAAATAAGAAAAATTTGAAAAGATGGTATCATACTTATCTATATGTCCACCACCATCTAGGTTCAAAAATTGTTAACATGGGACCATATATGATTTGTGTGTGTTTGCATGCACACTGATTATATATATATATGTGTGCACACATATGTATATACACATAGTATTTTTTACTAAAACATTTGGAGATTACAGATACCATATTTCATCCATAAACATGATTTCGCATATCTCCTCAAAATAAGGATATTCTCCTTTATAACTACATTACTATTATCTCACTTCAGAAAATTGGCATCAATTGCTGTTTTTCTTTAACAACTTAAGTAATGTCTTTTTTTTTTTTTTTTTTTTACTTTTACTGTCTTTATGCAGATAACTCCCAAATTGATATCTTCAGTCCAGACTTCTTTCTAAACACCAGGCTTGTGTTTCCAAATGGCTACTTAGCATATCTTCCTAGGTGTTTGTAGGTTTGAACATTTCTAAAACCAGTCTCCTGACTTCACCCCAGAAACCAGTCTCCTGACTTCACCCCTACTTAGCATATCTTCCTAGGTGTTTGTAGGTTTGAACATTTCTAAAACCAGTCTCCTGACTTCACCCCAGAAACACTGCACATTATTGCTCCTGCATGTCTCCCCATTTGGGGGTTCCAGGCAAAAACCTGGTAAGCACGCTTGACTCCTCTCTCATGCCTATGTCCAGTTGACCTTCAGATCTTACTGGCTTTGCCTCAACATATACCAGGAATTAGAACATCTACCACAGTCACTATGGTCCATGCTACCTTGAGGTTTATTTTCATCAGTATTTGGTTATTATATCTTCCTTCTTGAGTGTATCTCCTATTTTTATGATAGTGACCGTTTAACACATTAGACCATTATGTTGTATGTCTCATATTCTGTTTTTCCTAGTAGTTTCATATAACTTAGTCTTTCCTAGTAGTGTCATGTATCTTCTGTCCTCTACATGTCCTATAAACAGGAATTCAGGTCAAAAGGCTTGATTGGATATAAGCTAAATACTTTGACAAGAGTATTTAATAGCAAAAAAAAAGGAATTTCTGATAGCTCTAGATTTTCTGCCTCTCTGCCAGGGTGTACTTTGGTCTGGGAGAGGCGTGATCTCCACCCCCGGGAGGAGCCAGCATTTTTAGGATAGGTCTATGAGATTGTCACGGGGATTTGCTGCCACCTGCAGCCTATGCATGCACAATGTCATATTTGTGAGAGCCAGCCTATCACCAAATGGACTCTGAGTCATCTGCCACACCAGCCTGGGGATCAAAGCTTTTGCTCTTCCAGTTAATCCCATGGGTCCCCAGATGCCCTTTTTAGTTGGGCTCCCCCCTTCTACCTACCCTAAATTGCACAAGATCTTAGGAGTGTTCTTAGGGTTTTTGCTTTCAGATCTTGAGACTGGAGCAAAATAGAATGTCTAATCTATCCGTACCACGGGTGCTTTTGATCCTGCCATTTTGGAGTTCCTGTTGAATTTACATCCAGCACAGCCTAATGAACCATCTGCTGGGATGGGCATGCCCTTTAAGGCTCAGGCCCACACACCCCCAGGCAGCCCCCACATGGACTCCAAAGTTGCCATCTTTTTAGTTCTCATTCCCTTAGTCACTCTACCCAAAGCAGAGCTCTCTGTCTCAGCAGCTGACATCAAATGTTTCTAGAATACAAATGCCTACATACAGTAACTAAGAAAATGCCATCAAGATAGCTACGTTGAACAGTTTGATGAGAATATTCCAGAATGTATATGAAACCTGCACATTGTATTTCTTGATTGCACTAATGTACACAGCTATGATTTAACAATAAAAATAAATAAATTTAAAAAAAAGAAAGTTTCTAAAATAATATTATCTAGATTTATTTTATTATTATGACTCTCACCACAATTTCACATACATCAAAGTAAACCTTATATAAATATGGCTTAAAGGACATGAAATGAATACTTGAGTACCCACCACATGGCTTAAGACACAGAACATTAACAATACCTTTAAAGACCTATGTGTCTCCTCCCATCACATTACTATTCTGACTATTTAATGATTATTTTATTATGTGAGTATGTATCCCTGAGTGACTTTTTATTTGGCACGTTTTTATACTTGGTCTAAGTGATATTCTGTGACCTTTTATTTTGTACTCAATTTTACAGTTATGAAGTATACACATTGCATTATGTGTACCTGTAGTTAATTATTCTGGGGGATAGTGATATGTGTAATTGCTCACTTTTACACAATTTTTCTGAAATGCATACTAATATACACTATCCACTAGCAGTGTGTAAGTTTTGCTTTTGAACCACATGGGCAATCAATAATTGTTAGTACTATCTAACATGCTGTGTGTGGTGATTTTTATGTATCTATTAAATCAGTTTTATTCGGCGGTGCCTGTGGCTCAAAGGAGTAGGGCGCTGCCCCATATGCCAGAGGTGGCGGGTTCATGCCCAGCCCTGACCAAAAACTGCAAAAAAAAAAATCAGTTTTATTCACCTATTTTTTTTAAATTTTGCCTGTTTGACTGCCATTTATTAAGAGCTATGTCCTGAAATCTCTCACTCCGGTTTGTGGATTTATGTTTGCTTTGAATCTTTTTTAGGATGCTTGCATTATTTCTCACTCCATTTTTTTCCCTCTATAATTTGGTCCTCAATATTAATTATTTTAACATTTAGCCTAGAAACTTCAATACACAAATATCACTTAAGAATCTAAAGTTAACCCTGGCATCTGTCCTCCTCCTTGGAAAAAAGTGAGAACTGGCTGTTTTAATTTAGATTATACCCACTATCTTTTGTGTGATTTTTTTTTTTGCCCAGGATTGTAGTTCTAGCTGCTTTTTAATCCTGTGAATGAGGATGTATTGTTACTGCCTTATGCAGTCGTTGTGCGTTTAGATTCACCCACATATAGTATTTTCAGACTTTCTTTCCTTTCTTTTGGAATGACTGCCTTTCTAAAATAAATACAACTTTTGGAAAAAAAAAAAAGTAATAGGTGATGCAATACCTTTTATCTTGTATCACATCATAAAGCATATGTTGTCATTTGCTGTTCTCCTGAAGTAAACAAATTGTAATTGTCTCTCTAAGTTGAGGGTGAAAAACTCAACTATTTATACACATCCCAGTCAGGCCAGTGATGCTATATGAGAAAAGTGAGCCAGCCAAATAGTACATACTGGAGCACACAAACCCTGTCTAGTAAGGGCATCAACTATTCCGCAACAGCCAATTACTGCCAGGTGGGAATATGGGCTCAGAATTTCCTACTCCTTAATTTTTCAAGAGAAGTCAGATATTCTAAATTTTTTCATAGGCTTTTAGGAATGGAATTTAAAACCTTTTAATTGCAATCAGTGCCTGCTGCTTATATACTTGAGGTTGGGGCACCTTCTTCCTGTTAGCCAGCCCTTGAATCCCCATGATTTTTCTCCCAAATTATCTTTAATAGGGCTGTATTTTTTTAGGTTCCTTCTAATAGTATGTGGAAGTTCCTAAGTTTAGGTTCTATTTTTAAGTAGTTTCTCTCATTCTGCAGCATATCTGGGGATCCTACTGGAAAGAAGGCCGATGGGGATACAAGTGCTGTCACTCTTTTTTCAAGTATTCCTATTGTACTGGAGAAGCTGGGAAGGAGATTGTTGTAAGTAATGGTCCTTTGGTTCTTACCAAAGTTCCTAAGACAAACTTTGTGTAAAACGTATCTTGTCATGTTTCAAATTTTAGCTTTTTCTTAGATGATTAGTAACAACAACACTCAAATTACATATATTTTTCTCCACAGAATTCAGAGGAAAGTATTATGAATGATACAACTGGGGAAGAATCTATAAAAAAGCCTCAAACCCTTATGGAAGTAAGTCTATAATCATTATTTCTGAATTTTCAAGACCTGGAGGGAAGACTTTAAAACTTGCACTATAGCTTTGTTTTCATGTTAATAACACTGTATTTCAATCCTCCCTCTCAGCTGCATCAGGAAAAACTAAAAGAGGAGAAAAAGAAGAAGAAAAAGAAAAAGAAGAAGCATCGAAAGAGCAGTTCAGATAGTGATGATGAAGAAAAGAAACATGAAAAATTGAAAAAGGTACTTTGTAAAGTCTAAACAGTAAAAATGACAAATAGCTATGTTCTTTTTTCATAAAGACCTTAGAAATTGATCTAGTTCTATCTAGATGAAAAATGCTGAAAGGGCCAGGCACAGTGGCTCACGCCTGTAATCCTAGCACCCTGGGAGACTGAGATGGGAAGATCCTTTGAGCTTAGGAATTCAAGACCTGCCTGAGTAAGAGTAAGACCCTATCTCTACTAGAAAAATATAACAGAGCACTGTGGTAGGCACCTAAAGTCCAAGTTACTCAGGCAGCTGAAGCAGGAGGATTGCTTGAGCCCAGGAGTTTGAGGTTTGTGAGCTAGGCTGATGCCACAGCACTATAGCCTGAACAGCAGAGTGAGACTCTGTCTCCAAAAAAAAATGAAAAGAAAAATGGTGAAAGGGGCCCAGAATTTGGGTGATTTACCCAGGTCGTATTATTCATATTGTTAAATAATAGGCGATTTTATAAGTCTAGGATTGCCTTCTTTTTGGATTGGAATATTTAATAAATATCACTAGTGGGCAGAAGAAATATATTCTATAAAGCTGTTGTTTTAGAGTAATTGGCATGTTGCCAAAGAAAGAATTTCCTTTTGGATCCATAATTTGTAAGTTTCAGCAAGTCCATGGGGAAAAGTCCAAATTGCCGTCTCTAACAGAAGCATCATTGTGGGCTCATGTCAGTAAAATGAACCTCATTTAGTTTTCATTATTAAATTTCTTTAACATTGACTAAAAATGTCATAGATGTTTTGTGCTCTGAAAATATCATGTAAGCCAAATAGTAATTAGATATAGCTTGACGGTGGAAGGGCTCCGAAGCTCTCTTAGGCAGTCTAGGTTTTTGATACAGCAATTCATATTCAGTGTGGTCTTGTGATACTCTGCCAAGAGAATCTGATGTAGAGCTGTGGTACTCACTTGTTTCTACTCACTGTAGGCACTGAATGCAGAGGAAGCCCGACTTCTTCACGTCAAGGAGATCATGCAGATTGATGAGAGGAAGCGGCCTTACAATAGCATGTGTGAAACTCGGGAACCCACAGAAGAGGAAATGGAGGCCTATAGAATGAAACGTCAGAGGCCAGATGACCCCATGGCCTCATTCCTTGGACAGTAGTAACCAGTCATAGAAAATCATCCAAGATAAATGAAACTAATAGGTTCTTTTCAGCTTCTTGTTGATGATTATAGATAGAAAAGTTCTCTATTCTTTGTGCTACCTAACTTTAATAAATCTTCCAGAAAATCTCAAAGTAAATTCATTTCTTACCATACTGAAGAAACAAAAAAAGAGGAGGTACCTTAAGTATGGATTAAGATTTTGCTTCCAATTTTATATTTAGTGACATGGAAAGAGGCCTTGACTATCTATCAAGAGCATCTGAGTTTGAGGTTATTAAGCCTGCAACTATATTTCTTTAATTTTTGTCCCCCTTTATCTAGTATTGGCATACATTTTGAAGATAGATTACTAGTTCTCAAAATCAGGACTTCATTTTTTTTAATTACTAGTAACATTCTAATAGCATTTATTTTATGATCATTTGTTTTTACCTTCTAAGGTTTTCCTGGTCTTAAGTTAAAAAAATTATTCTACCTTGGACTTTGAGTCACTGAAATCTGTATAACATGTAGATATCTTTATACCCCATAAAAATCTGTGTAGTAATAAAATTGTTTTCACTTGGTTATAAAATTTGGATTTTGAATACATTTCCTTGTATGACACTTTAAATATATTAGTCTTTGAATGGAATACTATGTTCTCAGCATTGGGTCAATATTGGCCGATTCGTACTATATCTTTTGCTGTTCTGGTCATAAACCTTTAGACATAGAAATTCTTTTCTTTATCATAGAAGATATATGGATCAATATTTGCAATCACACCCTCTCCCTAGACTTAGCCAGGAAGAAATAGAGCTCCTGAACAGACCAATTACAAGCACTGAGATCAAAGAAACAATCAAAAAAAAAAAAAGAAGATATAGTTTATGATACTATTGTTTTAATTATTGCCTTTATACAGCAATCATGAATATTAGATTTTTTTTAACTGTAGAATGTCCTAATCTTTATAATTAGCAGCTGTCACTTAGTAAAATTTCCAAAAAGCAAAACCTGAAGTAGGCGCCTTTAAAAAATTATAAGAATAGCTTCTAGGAATGTTAGTAACAGAACTTGCCTTGATCCTCAAGCATTTTCTAAAAGCATTGTGAAGATAATAACTGAGAGGCTGGAATCCTTGAAAACAGCCTATTAAAAACCTCTGACATGAGTACACAGGCTTTTTCCAGATTAACATGAAGGTACAAACCATTAGGTTATATAATTTACACACGACATGTAAAAGGCACAGTTGTAGTTATATCCTGCACCCAGGGAGTGTGCCTTATATTCTTGCATTGTACCCACTGGGTGAAAAGCTACTGAACTCTCTCCCTTCCCCTCTTCTTGAATTTAATAGAGATTTTCTCTCATGTGGGTCTGTGATTGTAAATCTAATTTCAGATTGTTTTTGAGTACAGGGGATGCTTGCTTTTCTTTCTTTTTTTTTTTTTTGTAGAGACAGAGTCTCACTTTATGGCCCTCGGTAGAGTGCCGTGGCCTCACACAGCTCACAGCAACCTCCAACTCCTGGGCTTAAGGCGATTCTCTTGCCTCAGCCTCCTGAGTAGCTGGGACTGAGGCACCCGCCACAACAGGCGGCTATTTTTTGGTTGCAGTTTGGCCAGGGCCGGGTTTGAACCCGCCACCCTCCGTATATGGGGCCGGCGCCTTACCGACTGAGCCATAGGCGCCGCCCGGGATGCTTGCTTTTCCTATCTTACGATAATTAGGAGAATGTTCTCCAAATCCATCCAAGTTGTTAAAAAGGATACAAAATTTACATTTTTGTTGTTGTTGTTGTTGTTGTTGAGACAGAGTCCCATCCTATGCCCTGAGCAGAGTGCAATGGTGTCATAGCTCACTGCAACCTCAGACTCAGGCTGTGGGTATCCTGTTGCCTCAGCCTCTGGAAGCCGCTGGGATTACAGGCGCTCACTGGGGCACCTAGCTGTGATTTTCCCTTTTTTAAGGAATTGGGGTCACACTCTCAATCAGGCAAGTCTCAAATTCCAGAGCTCAAGCAATTCTGCCTCCTCAGCCTTCCACAGTGCTGGGATTACAGGTGCAAGCCACCCCACCCAGCGAAATTCACCTCTTTTTTAGGGATGAATAGTATTCCATGGTATACATATACACAGTTTATTAATCTATTTACATGTTGATGAGCACTTGGATTGTTTCTACATTTTTTGCAATTGTGAACTCAGTGGCTGTGAACATTCTAGTGCAAATGTCTCTATGGCAAATTTTTTTTTTAATTTGGGTAAATGCCTAGTAGTGAATTGTAGGATGAACTAGTAGGTCTTCTTTTAGTTCTTTGAGGAATCTCCATACTTCTTTCCTTACAGGCTGTATTAGTTTGCAGTCCTACCAACACTGCATTAAGTGTTCCTTTCTCGCCACATCCATGCCAGCAGCTGTTGCTTTGGGACCTTGTAATGTGGGCCATTTTCATTGGGGCTAGGTGATATATCTCAAGCTGATTTTGATTTGTATTTCTCTGATACTTAGGAATTATGAGCATTTTTTCATGTGTGTATTGGCTTCTGTCCTCCTTATAAAAGTTTCTATTCATGTCTGTAGTTCAGTTTTTAATAGGGTTATTTGCTCTTTTCATGTTGATAGGTTTGGGTTCATTAGGAATTCTGGTGATTAGCCCTTTGTCAGATTCGTACCATGCAAATATCTTCTCCCAGTACATTGACTTTTAACAACTCACTAGGTTTTTTCAGCATCTCAGAAATGGTGGTGTAACTGAGTCAAATTGTCAAGTACTATGGATACATATGATGTCTAGATTTAGACTGATACGAAACTGAACAATGCAAATAGATTTCTACTTTAAAGATGCGAAAAATTTTCATATTCCTACCTTAACAAGATGGTTCAACATAAAGTCTGACATTGGTAGGTCTTTTTTGTATTTTATCTTTTGCTAAACTGAGTGGTTTTACTTAACTGTGAATGGTTTGTAGCATTATTTCTTTTTTTTTTTTTTTTTTGTAGACACAGAGTCTCACTGTACTGCCCTCGGGTAGAGTGCCGTGGCATCACACGGCTCACAGCAACCTCTAACTCTTGGGCTTACGTGATTCTCTTGCCTCAGCCTCCCGAGCAGCTGAGACTACAGGCGCCCGCCACAACGCCCGGCTATTTTTTGTTGCAGTTTGGCCGGGGCTGGGTTTGAACCCGCCACACTCAGCATATGGGGCCGGTGCCCTACTCACTGAGCCACAGGCGCCACCCTGTAGCATTATTTCTAATATTTGGCAGAAAAGCAGGTTATAGGCCAGGCAGGGAATATGGAGTACCTTCTCTTGAGTCTGTATTAGAAAATTTCAGCGTCGTTTAACTGAAAAAGCATGTCCTAATATTTCTAGGCCTTTGTTCCTTCTTGGTGAGGCCTAATTTACTCTGATTTTAGGAAGAATTCTGCCTGCTATTTCATTTTGGAAAAAGGATAACACCTATAACATTATTCAGATAGGAGCTTTAATTTGGGTGCAGGAAATATGTAGTGTAATTTTCATGTGTTATCTTACTCCTCAAAAGAACTTCATAGAGTAACAGATGATATCCCTGTTTTACAAGAAGCACATGAAATTATTGACAGCAAGTAACTTGCTCAAGTCCTAACAATTAGACCAGGGGAGGTGGCTCACACCTGAAATCCTAGCACTCTGGGAGGCTGAGGCAGGTGGGTAGCTTCAGCACACAAGTTCTAGACCAGCCTGAGCAAAAAAAGTTAGACCCCATCTCTACTAAAGTAGATTAACTGAGGCAAGAGGATCACTTGAGCCCAAGAGTTTGAAATTGCTGTGAGCTATGACTTCATAGCACTTTGCTCAGGGCAACAGCTTGAGACTCTGTTTAAAAAAAAAAAAAAAGGTCCTAACAATTAAAGGCATTGGCACCAAGAGTCTGATTCTGAAGCTTTCCCCTTTCTCTAGTATTTAAGGTCCTGGTTTCTGAGCTAGGAAGGCTCTGGTGTGGGTTTTCTTTGTTTTTTTAAGGAACAAGGAATGATACGTTGCCCAAGTTGGAGTGTAGTGGCCTGATCATAGCTCACTGTAACCTCAAACTCCCAAGCTCAAGGGATTCCCCCCACCATCTCTGCCTCAGCCTCCTAAGTTGCTGGGGCTACAGGAACTTGACACCACACCAAGCAATTTTTTTTTTTTTTTTTTTGAGATGGAATGTCACTATGTTGCCCTTGGTAGAATGTCATGGCGTCACAGCTCATGGCAACCTCAAACTCCCAGGCTCAAGCAATTCTCTTGCCTCAGCATCCCCAGTAGCTGGAACTACAGGCACCCACCACAACACCTGACTATATTTTTGTTTTTGTTTTCATTGTTGTTTAGCAGACCCTGGCTGGGTTTGTACCCACCAGCCCTGGTGCATGTGGCCGGCACCCTAACCACTGAGCTACAGGTGCCAAGCCAAGTTAATTTTTTGTAAAGGTGAGGGGTGCCCTCATATTTTGGTCAGGCTGGTCTCCAACTCCTGGCCTCATGCAATCCTCCTGTCTTAGCCTCCCAAAGCTCTGGCATTACAGGCAAGCATGAGCCACTGTACCAACCCCAGGAAGGCTGTTATTTTGCGATTTCTTCCATGAACAAAAACCTTAAGCAGCCTTCAATGTTTAACAGGTTTACCTCAACACTTAACAATGATGCATCTGTCCCACATTCTTTTGACACCCTCACACACATACACACAAACACACCAGCCTTTGTGAAATGCTTCTAACAAGATTGACTATACAAAGATGAATAAACTCATTAAGTTTAGAAGAATTCTGGGGGAAAATATCCCTCAATAAGAAAAGGGGGCTGTATTGGGGTTTTAACAATGTTTTCTAGTTTTCTACTGAGATTTTTCTCTAAAACCTCCATAATATGAGTTTATTAATTTAAAATCATATAGTTAATTTTTTTAATAAAATTTAACAACGTGCCTCTGCACCCATAGCTCAATGGTTAGGGCGCTAGCCATACTTCGGGAGGGTTGAACCCCGCCCCAGCCTGCTGGACAACAATGACGACTACAACAAAAAAATAACTAGGCACTGTGGCGGGCGCCTGTAGTCCCAGCTACTTGGGAGGCCAAAGCGAGGGAATCACTTAAGCCCAAGAGTTTGAGGTTGCTGTGAGCTGTGACACCACCACACTCTACCAAGGGTGACATAGTGAGACTGTCTCAAAAAAAAAAAAAAAGTAAACATCTTTTGTCTAAGATGGATGATTCTTAGGGAATTCATTCACATGCTCGTAATCTATAGGAAGGAGGACCGTGGGCAACAGGACACAAGATGTGGAAGCTTAAGTATCTTAGTAGAATTTAAAGTCCAGGGTGACACCCATAGCTCAGGGAGTAGGGCACCGGCCACATACACCAAGGCTAGCGGGTTCCAACGCGACCCGGGCCAGCTAAAATAACAGTGACAACTGCAACAACAAAAAAATTGTGGCGGGCACCTGTTGTCCCAGCTACTTGGGAAGCTGAGGCAAGAGAATCGCTTAAGCCCAAGAGTTGGAGGTTGCTGTGCGCTGTGAGGGCACAGCACTCTACCGTGGACAACAGCTTGAGACTGTCTCAAAAAAAAAAAAATTGTTTTTTAAAGTCTGTCCTATTTGCTTGAATGTTTAATTGGGAATACAATGAGCTTCCTTCTTTTTCCTCATTAATTCCACATGGAACATGGTTAATTGTCAGGAATTTTTTATCATCTCCAAGGTCAAACTCTTGATACAATATAAAACTTCCCAGTGCTCTGAATATTAAAAAAACAAACAACAAAAATAAAAAGCTATGTGAACCTTACAGTGCCTTTCACTCCTAAAATTCCAGAGTTCATCCTTTCTGGCGGACACAATAAACAAAACATTTTCAACTTCACGTACACTATTTTAAAAACGTGAGGAAAGGGCGGCTCCTGTGGCTCAGTGGGTGGGGCGCCAGTCCCATACACCGAGGGTGGTGGGTTTGAACCCGGCCAGGCCACACTGCAACAGCGACAAAAAATAGCCGGGCGTCGTGGCTGACGACTGTATTCCCAGCTACTCGAGAGGCTGAGGCAAGAGAATCGCCTAAGCCCAAGACCTGGAGGTTGCTGTGAGCTGTGACTCTACAGCACTCTACCGAGGGTGACAAAGTGAGACTCTGTCTCTAAAAAATAATAATAATAAAAACTTGAGGAAACCCAGTGCGCATGCTCCCCGTGCTAGCGAGCCGGCCCCTCAGCCGGTTGCTACAGCGCCTGCGTACGGAGAGACGCTTCGCCTCGTCTGCGGGCGGGAAGCTGCGGGGAGAACCCGGATGGAAGTCTGACCTGGCAGAGGTAGCGGTGGTGGCGTGTCCTCCTGTCTCCCCGCTCCCCGCTGGTTCGTCCTGGGAGATCCAACCAGAGGAACCGCCGCCTGGACGGAGGTTGAGCTCTTAGCCGAGCAGGGGGCAGAACTAGAACCTGAAACCGGCGCCTAAAAGGAGCCCCACCATCCTTTGGGCCTGCCCCCCAGGCTCGGAGACAGGCGGGCGGACGGAGACCCGGCGTAGTTTTTTCCCCCTAGCCGCTGACGCCCTCAGCTCGCCCGGCCGCCTCTAAAAATTTTCATCCTTAACCATAACACCATCAGGCCTTATCACTTAAGAACTGCGTGTTCTTTGCATGTATTTGCATAATTAAGCTTCCCAACCACCCTAATAAGGTAGGTACTGTTACCTCTTTAAGGGACTGAGACTTGGGAAGGTTCCAGCCCGTAAATGACAAAGCCACGGTCCCAGGCGTTTGCTTCCCAAGCGCCTGCCCGGCTGCCACATTCCCGCCCCCTTTCTTCTCCTGGCTGTTGATTTTAACTGAACGTAGAGGTTAAATCCTCTGCCTCCCGGACACCCGCACCCACCACGAACTTGGCATAGGCGCCGACTAGAGAATAAGTTGAATTGTATTTGGTGTGGAGTTGTAGGTTCGCAACTCAATGTTGATGTTTTCACTGCTGGAATATGTGTATTTTATCATTCCCTAAATAGTTCTGTTATAGGAATGTTCACTTTAAACTGATTTTTGTCTCAGTTGTGATACTCTCAATGTCTACAGCCTTCATAAACTTGCAGAAATATTCTACTTTGTTATAGCAGGTCTTCCATTCAACATCTTAAGATATGCCTCAGAAGAATCATACTTAAAATGTTTGATATCAAAAGAGAATGCATTTTGGTTTTTTATTGTGGAAAATTTCCAACACGTATTAAAACAGAATGTTGTAAGATGTATACCCATCATCCAATTTCAACAACTGCCGACTTTCGTCCCATCTTCTGTCTCCGTCCCACTTTGTGTGTGTGTGTGTGTGTGTGTACACGTATGTGCTGAAGTACAGTGTTTCAAAGGAAATTCAGACTTCATTTTGTTTGTAAATAATTAAGTCTCTAACTCTTAACAAATGATAGCTTTCTAAAAATACAACCACAATACCTTTATGACACCTGCTTAAACTAACAATAATTCCTTATTATGATGTTGCTTTCTTGATGTTTACATTTTTTAGGATATTGTAATTCCTAAATACTACAAAGGAGCAAGTGAAAATTGTGAGGTTCTAAAACACAAGAAAGCCTCTTGGGCGGTAAGTTCATCTATGAGGATCTTGAAAATTCTTCCTATCTATTCTCCCTTTTTGAGGGGGATGGAGAACAATACTATAAATGGATTTTCCCTAAGAATTCTTTCGTTCAAAACAGGTAAATCTTTAATCAGAGTATATTTGAGTAGCATAATTAGGGTGGCTTGGAATGGACTCTTAAAAGGTCCTACAATGAATTTTTTTATTTTTTTAAGAACTTTTATTTTATTTATTTATTTTGAGACAGAGTCTCACTTTGTCACCCTTGGTAGAGTGCCATGGCGTCATAGCTCACAGCAACCTCCAACCCTTGGGCTCAAGTGATTGTCTTTCTCAGCTTTACATGTAGCTGGGATTACCGGCACCCACCACAATGCCCAGCTATTTTTTTTTTTTCTAAAGAGAGGGGGTCTTGCTCTTGCTCAGGCTCTGAGCTGGGGGCAGTCCACTCACCTTGGGTGCTAGGATTACAGGCAGAAGCCACCACACCTGGCCCCTGCAATGATTTCTTATGAGACTAAAGCAAAGCTTTTACTTTATTCCTTCTGCCTCCCCAAATAGACATGTAAATATATATAGCAGAATACAGACAGATAGGCATTTTATGGTGGTGTCATTGTCATTAATTAATGGTTCTAATTAATGACTCAAGTGGCATATAAGATGAAGGTTTAAGATTAACTCTTTAAACTTAAGATTGTCTTTTTTGATTGGCAGACATCCTTCAATTTTTAACAGGCTCATAACAACTACATGGTAGACCAACTTATTAGTTACATAGAAGAAGTATGGTTTACAGCTAGCTCATCTTGGCAGATCCATTAGAAAGCTAATGCTTTAAGTAGATAATCTTGACTTTTTTTTTTGAGACAGGATCTTGCTGTATCACCTGGGCTGGTTTGAATCTCCTCGGCTCAACCTCTGGAGTGGTTGGGATCATAGGCATAAGCCACCACTCCCAGCTGTTGGGTTACTGTGACTTCTATTTTTGTTTTTTATAGTGAAAGTGGGTGTTTGGATTTAAATGTGAACCTGTTAAATTATTTCAGCCATATTCTGTAGCATGGAATTCTGGAAACTTTAGAGATCACCTATTTATCTTGGAGATAGAATTGTTTCCTAAAATCTATTTGATCCTACTTGTGAATTGTACATTCACTCAGAAAAGGAAAGGGAAAAAGAGAAAGTCATGGCTTTCTCTTATAGGTCCCTCAACTTTCCATAGGAGGTTGTCATCAGCTCAGAAAACTTAAATGCCTAGTAAAGCATTTGGACTGTTTTCAAGGCAACCTAGAATAATCTATAAACTAGGGTTTGGCTTAAAGGATATATTTTCTTTCCTGTAAGTTTGACTTCCTACTAGGATCTGTTTCAGGATCATTCACTTAACTTTATTTCATACTCCTTTGTCCTGCTTCTGGAGAGGATGATTTATTAGTTATAACATAGCAAAGAGATATATATATTCTAAAGGGTTCCCAGTGATTATGATGGCATCTCTTGTGAACAGATCACTCACTGTTCTAGTTACTATTCAGAAGAATTACCGTTTTTTTTGTTTGTTTGTTTTGTTTTTGAGACAGAGCCTCAAGTTGTCGCCCTGGGTAGAGTGCTGTGGCGTCACCGCTCACAGCAACCTCCAACTCCTGGGCTTAAGTGATTCTCTTGCCTCAGCTTCCAGAGTAGCTGGGATTACAGGCATCCGCCACAATGCCCGGCTATTTTTTGGTTATAGTTGTCATTGTTGTTTGGCGGGCCCAGGCTGGATTCAAACCCTCTAGCTCCGGGGTATGTGGCTGGCGCCTTAGTCGCTTGAGCTACAAGCGCCAAGTCTCAGAAGAATTACCTAAAATGCTTATTTAGAACAAGACCCTACTCCAGAGCTAGAGAATCAGAATTGCTAGGGGTGGGGCCCAGAAATCTGCATTTTAGCCAAGGACTCTGTTCTTCAGTTGACTGAACTATAGAACCACTGCCATCTGTATCCCAATTTTGTGTTAAGCCAACCTTAGGAATACTGCTTATTCTTATCTTAATTATTTTGCCTTTTTTCTTGACTACTTTTACTGAAGGGAAAAATTAGATGAAAGAACATTGTGAAATTCCTTATTGCGATTAAGGGTGTTCTCATATGAGAAGAATTTTTCTGAAGTCTCAGTAACAGAAATAGTTGTGTTTCTCCTGAGCAAGTTGTTTTGCTTTTACATAATGGACAACTCACAGATTGATAGTATGTTACACTTAGCAGCAAGGAAGCTCTGAGCCAAATTTATAGCCTACCTTTGTGTCAAAGGTGGCTTAATTAGACTTGAATATCTCTGAAATTCTCTGCTTGAGTTGGAGTCAAAGCTATTCAAGGATCGAGTAGTTTGCAGGCCTATTTAACCCTTAACTATTAAAAAGAACTATCTGGGTGTAACGGCTGAGACCTATAAACCAACCACTTTGGGAGGCTGAGGTAAGAGGATCGCTTGAGCCAAAGAATTTAAGACCAAACAACATGGCAAAACCCCATTTCCTACAAAAAATAGAAACATTGGCTAGGAGTGGTGGTGTGTGTCTGTAGTCCTAGCTACTCAGGAGGCTGAAGCAGATGGATTACTTGAGCCTAGGAGTTGGAGGCTGCATAGAGCTTGGACTACAGAGCAAGGCCCTGTCTCTAAAAATGAAAATTTTTAAAAAGAACTAGTCACCATGTGAAAAGTAGCCCTACTTCAGAGTATTGAGCGAATCAGTCCTTTCTATTCAGTGGTTCTTAACTGAGAGTGTACATACATCTTTGGGGCAGAATAGAAGGAGGAAGCAGTAGTGAGATGCTTTCTGGTGAGACAAAAAGTACCGAATTTGTTTGTAACATAATTATTGAAAAATTAAGCTATGATTTCAGTTCATAAGTAAAGGACTTACTGGTACTCATAATTTGCCTAAGCCCAAATCTCCCATATATGACTTTCTGACATTCATTTACTCGAGGGCATTATCTATGAGTTGCTAGCTTTAAGTTCGATTGTCATTATGTCTTGGCTTCCTTTGAACTGACATGTTGCAGGTTATATCTTGATATGTACTGGATAGCATGTGATGACGAGATAGTAGGTGATGATGCGGCTTTGTATAAACTCAATTGGCCACTGATTTTTTAATGTGTGGGTTATATTTTACTCCCAAAGCAAAATTCTGTTTCATCTCTGAAGTACTCCTTGAGAATTTTTGTGTGCCATGTCGAAGAAACGCAAATGGGATGATGACTATGTTCGTTACTGGTTCACCTGTACAACAGAAGTTGATGGAACTCAGCGCCCACAGTGTGTATTGTGTAACTTAGTATTTTCAAATGCTGATCTTAGGCCATCAAAACTATCAGACCATTTTAACAGACAGCATGGTGGTGTAGCTGGGCATGATCTCAATAGCCTGAAGCATGTGCCTACACCATCTGATCAGAATGAAACCTTGAAAGCATTTGGAGTTGCATCTCATGAGGATGCCTTATTACAAGCATCTTATCAGTTTGCATATTTGTGTGCCAAGGAGAATAATCCTCATACAATAGCTGAAAAATTAGTGAAACCTTGTGCACTGGAAATAGCACAAATAGTTTTGGGACCAGATGCACAAAAGAAACTTCAGCAGGTACCCTTATCAGATGATGTGATCCATTCTAGGATTGATGAAATGAGCCAGGATATCTTACAACAAGTTCTAGAAGATATCAAAGCCAGTCCTCTTAAAGTGGGTATTCAGCTTGCTGAGACAACTGACATGGATGACTGCAGTCAGCTAATGGCATTTGTGAGATATATAAAAGAAAGAGAGATTATAGAAGAATTTCTGTTCTGTGAACCATTGCAGTCAACCATGAAAGGAATAGATGTGTTCAATCTCTTCAGAGATTTCTTTCTGAAGCGTAAGATAGCACTTGATGTATGTGGCTCAGTTTGTACTGATGGTGCCTCATCTATGCTAGGAGAAAATTCAGAATTTGTTGCCTGTGTGAAAAAAGAGGTTCCTCATATCGTGATCACACATTGTTTGTTGAATCCTCATGCCCTTGTCATGAAGACATTGCCTTCAAAATTGAGGGATGCTCTGTTCACTGTGGTGAGAGTAATAAATTTCATCAAAAGGCAAGCTCCAAATCATCGGCTATTTCAGGCTTTCTTTGAAGAGATTGGTATAGAATATAGTGTCCTCCTTTTCCATACTGAACTAAGGTGGCTTTCCCGAGGCCAAATACTTGCTCATATTTTTGAAATGTATGAAGAAATAAATCAGTTTCTTCACCACCAAAGCAGTAATTTAGTTGATACCTTTGAAAATAAAGAGTTTAAGATTCGCCTAGCATACCTTGCAGATTTATTCAAACACCTAAATGAACTTAGTGCATCTATGCAAAGGACTGGGATGAATACAGTATCAGCTAGGGAGAAGTTATCTGCTTTTGTTAGGAAGTTTCCATTTTGGCAAAAACGAATTGAGAAAAGAAATTTCACCAACTTTCCTTTTCTTGAAGAAATAATTGTTTCAGATAATGAAGGAATATTCATTACAGGTGAAATAACACTGCATCTGCAACAGTTGAGCAACTACTTCCATGGATATTTTTCTGTTGGAGATCTTGATGAGGCAAGTAAATGGATACTAGATCCATTTCTTTTTAATCTTGATTTTGTTGATGATGGTTATTTAATGAAAAATGATCTTGCTGAATTACGAGCTAGTGGCCAAATCCTAATGGAATTTGAGACAATGAAGCTTGAGGATTTTTGGTGTGCTCAATTCATGGTGTTTCCAAACCTTGCAAAGACAGCTCTTGATATACTTACACCATTTGCAACAACATACCTTTGTGAGTTGGGATTTTCATCACTTTTACATTTTAAAACAAAGTCCAGAAGCTGCTTTAATCTGAATGATGACATCCGTGTGGCTATTTCAAAAAAAGTTCCTCGTTTCTCAGACATCATTGAACAAAAGCTACAACTACAGCAGAAGTCACTTTGAGCTGATTGACTTTTTGAATGTACAATTTTTAATATATTCTTAATATTGTGAAATTAAGCTGTAATTCTTTCCTTTTATGTTTATTGTATACTGAATTCTATGGTTAAAAAATATAGCAGCTTAAACTTTTAATTAGGCATGTGAAAATATGTTTTGAGAATAAGAATACAAACAACAGAAAAGATTAAGTACTACTACCTAGTTAGTTAATGCATAAGATTTTTCTGATTCTGAGAATCTGTTTAACCTGTTGATGCACTACATAAAGAAGACACTCAAGCGCTAGAATATCCAGCTAAATGGTACAATAGGTAAGGAATTGAGCCAAGAGAAAAGATCACCCAGAAGTCAAAGGACAAGATGACAAACTGTATTCTCCCATCTTTCTGAGGGTTATTATAGGGAGGTTCAAGAAATAAGAGGATTATGAAATACACATAATGGGGAAAAGGATGATCTAGCTTATATAAGACTTATTTTTAAATGTACTCTTTGGTGTTAGTTGCGCAATGTCTATTCCGTTAGTTCCCATGTTCTAAATACCATGATATTAATAAATACCCTGATATTGTATTAGTCACTATTTGTTGTCTTTTAAATTCCTTTAGGACTCCAAGTCATCAAGGCTATAAGATTCCTGAGCCTTACCTTAGAGATTCTGATACTTTAGTGGTCTATAATAAGGTCAAGGATCCCCATTCTTGACCATCTTCCCAGATAAACCCATTGGATTTTTTTCATCCTTTGCCTTCATCTTATTTTTCCTCTACTTAAAATTTTTCTTTGTCCTAAGCTCCTCATTTATATTACATCTTAAACTATATGCATTTTTCCAAGTTAAAAATTTTTAAGTGGGCTAGAGTATAAATTATACTCCAATAAATTTTTTTTTATTTTAATTTCAGCTTGCTTGTTCATTCTTCGTTTGAAGTACTTTCTTCGTTGGTTTGTTTTTTTAATATTCTTCCTTTGGCGATTCTCTTTCCCGTTGCCTCCCCAGTAGCTGGGATTACAGACACCCACCACAACGTCCGGCTGTTTTTGATGTTAGTAGAGACAGAGTTTCACTCTGGTTCACTGCTGCTCATACTGGTCTCGAACCTACGAGCTCAGGCATTCCACCCACCTCGGCCTCCCACAGTGCTGGGACTACAGGTGTGAGCCACCACGCCCAGCCTATACTCCAATAAATTAACATGAAATCACGAGTAAATCAGGGCCATCAAAAATTCCCTATGAGAAAAAAAAAAAGAAAAAAAAAAAAGGTAAATTCTAACTGTTGTTTACCACAATTAAAATAAATAAATCCTTGTTTAGGATTCAAACATAAAAAAAAAAAAAATTCCCTATGAGAATCTAAGTATATTTTTTCTGGATGATAATTTGGCAAGTATATGTGTATGTATATATACAAATATTCAATATATACATTATATATGGAATGTGTGTTTATAATGTAAACACATTTATATATATAATATATATATATATAAACACACATTCAATGTTTATTCAACATTTATATACGTGGAGGTTTTTTTTTGAGCCCACCACAACACCTGGTTACTTTTAGAGACGAGGTCTCGCTGTGGCTCAGGTTGGTGTTGAATCTGTGAGCTCAGGCAATCCACCCACCTTGGCCTCCCAAGGGCTGGGATTATAGGCGTGAGCCACCATGCCCAGCCCCAAAATATATTTTTTTATTTAAATAAATTTACATTTTTGTTTCATCAAAGTAGTATATGCTCAAGACTGGGGGGGGGAAATGGTAAAGAGTCCTAAAAGAAAAAGCCATAATCTCCTTCCTGCCCAGTTATCTTAACCATTTTTGCTTTAACTTCTTGGGTGTGAACATACCTTTAATATATTCATACCAAGGTATGTGGCAGTTTTATCAGCTTTATAAGTTATATATTGACTCCTGTCAATATAAAGGTATATAGGTAAGGACTGAATTTACAAAACTTTCATCTCTACTATTTTTAATTTTTATAGGACTGTAATGACTTCAAGAATTTTTTTCTCTAGAAATTTATCACATGGAAAGAAAGATGGAAGTCTTAATGTTTTAATTGTAAGATGGCTGATCACTACATTTTTATAGTACTGAATAATTGAAAAAACTGATAGGAATTGGAACCTGACTACCAAATTTAGAACTACAACTTGAGGCTGGGTGCAGTGGCTCATGCCTATAATCCCAGCACTTGGGAGGCCTGGGAGGCTGAGGCGGGTAGATTGCCTGAGCTCACAGGTTCGAGACCAGCCTGAGCCAGAGCTAGACCCCGACTCTAAAAAATAGCCGGGCATTGTGGCAGGCACCTGTAGTCCCAGCTGCTTAGGAGGCAAAGGCAAGACAATTGCTTGAGCCCAAGAATTTGAGGTTACTGTGAGCTATGATGCCACAGCACCCTACCAAGGGTGACCAAATGAGATTCATTCTCTCAAAAAAAAACAGGAACTGCAACTTGAGTACTGCAAAGCAAAGTTTATATTTTATCAGTAAATATTAGTAGATGCCTTTTTTCCTTTAAAAGTGTAATGACAACATAAGTTCTAACTTTTTATATTATAATAGGAAAATTTTCCCAGCAGGAGGAGTAGGAAAAATTTCCAAAGCTAGTATAGGAATAAATTAGATGTACATGTATAAAATTTAATTTGTATGGAGTTTTAAAGATAGGAAGAAAGTGGGAATGGGTGCAAGGGCATATTTGAAACCAGGGACCTAATAATAAAATAGAAGAACATGGATGAAATTGTCTTTGATAGCCAGTGTTTCATTCAGTCTATCAGAATTCTCTCTTAGACTTAATTACTACCTTGAAACAAACCCAAAGGACATTTTTAAGGAAATGGCTGACTAGGGTTTTTAATTCATTTTCAGGTTCTACAAGTTATGAAGAAGATACTTAGGGGTTTTTTTTTGGTTAAACAAATCTCCCAGAGTAGTATATATTGGAACAAATAATCAGGTACATTAGTTTCTTTTTTACCAAGGAAGAGATCATTGTTATTCTCATATTTTTACAATTTAATTACAGTTATTGATAAATTTGAAGAGGTAAGACAAGATAAAGATGTAATTTTTTATGACCAGCAGATGTCACTCTCTGCAGGTTTTGTCACATACCTGATTTTAAACATTGCTAGAAATATAGTAATGACTCAAACTAAAAATGTCCCACCCTGATTCAAAATTGGCAGACAGAACTCTAGTGGAGCCAGTAACTATCAGACTGCAAGAAATCACTGGGAAACAAGGTTGGAAAAAAGATAAATGGCTTTTTCTGTAAAACTGACTTGAACATACGGATTTTTGATATTTTGGCTACTTTTCTAAGCAACCAAAAGTTGCTTGACGTCATTGAGTAAGTCAGCATTTTCAGACATCTTTCAGTGGGACTCAAAACCAAATAGACTTAGGTAAACTTTACAAAACTTTTATCTGTTTAAAAATAGGCTCTAGGGGCGGAGCCTGTGGCTCAAAGAAGTAGGGCACTGGCCCCATATGCCAAAAGTGGTGGGTTCAAACCCAGCCCCAGCCAAAAACTGCAAAAATAAATAAATAGGGGCTATTTATAGTGTAGAGCCTTTTCAGCACTAACATACCAAAATATTGTGGACTTGGCTTTTAATCTACCAAGCATTTAGAAAACTCAAATTTAAAGCTTTCAAAGTTAATTTGAAGGGCAATATAAGGTTATAGTCTAATTTATGTTTTGTACTTCATCTTCTAAAAATAAAAAGAGACCTAAAGGGGCGGCGCCTGTGGCTCAGTGAGTAGGACGCCGGCCCCATATGCCAAGGGTGGCGGGTTCAAACACAGCCCCGGCCAAACTGCAAAAAAAAAAATAGCCAGGCGTTGTGGCGGGCGCCTGTAGTCCCAGCTGCTTGGGAAGCTGAGGCAAGAGAATTGCGTAAGCCCAAGAGTTAGAGGTTGCTGTGAGCCGTGTGACGCCACGGCACTCTACCCGAGGGCAGTACAGTGAGACTGTCTCTACAAAAAAAAAAAAAAAGAGACCTAAGGTTATTTTCCTTCTGTTTTACAAATTTGCTATAAATCTTACTTTAATTCAGAAATGGAGATGAGTCCTGGATCATCTACTTATTAGCTTTATAAATGTATCTGTCAGCATATGGGAATCAAGATCTGGCCAAGGAATCATCTTATTTTAATCATTCAACATTCATTCACTTATTTACTACTTTTATTTATTTTTAGTGACAGGGTCACATACATTTGGTCATCAGAGTGCAGTGCAGCAACATGATCTAGCTCACTGTAATCTCAAACTCTTGGGACCAGGTGATTTTCCTGTCTTAGCTTCTTTTTTTAGGCAGAGTCTCACTACGTTGCCCTCAGTAGAGTGCTGTATCATCACAGCTAACAGAAACCTCAAACTCTTGGGCTTTAGCGATTCTCTTGCCTCAGCCTCCCGAGTAGCTGGGACTATAAGTGCCTGCCCCAACACCCAGCTATTTTTTTTTGTTGCAGTTGTCATTGTTGATTTTAGCTGGCCCAGGACAGATTCAAACCTGCCAGCCTTGGTGTATGTGGCCAGGGCCATACCCACTGAGCTACGGGTGCCACCCCTGTCGTAGCTTCTTGAGTAGCTAGGACTACAAGCGTAAACCACATGCCCAGCTAATCTGCTTGCTTTTGGAGGGGGGGGGGGCAAGGAAGTGGGGGTTGAGTCTCCTTTGCCCAGCCTTGTCTCAAAATTCATAGCCTCAGTCCGTCCTTGTCAGCCTCTCAAAGTGCCAGAATTATGGGATTATAGGCATGAGCCACTATGGTAGTCCATTTGTTATATATATAAAGAGAAAACTAGACTTCGTTTCGGTTTGGGATATTTTATTTTTGTAGTGGCATCAGTTTGATTTATGGAGCAATCTAGTTCCTTTTGGTCATTTCCTTTCCCACTTCCTTCCAAAAGTCATTTCCCAGTGACGCCATTTTGGGCTTTCATCCTCCATTTTAGAGCAAACCTGAAAGTTCCTAGTTTCATTTCTCCTAGTTTCCTTTCTTAGTAAACCACACTCCTCCCTATCTCCGGGAGTGCATCCACCCCCGGCCGATAAGATTGGCGGGACCCAATCAGCTTTAAACTCTAGTATAGGCATAAGAAATAACCAATCCAGGGACCACACTTTGTTTCCCACACCCCTCACCCCATATCCACCTAATAAAAAACCCCAGCCCCGCGAGCACTGGGCTCTCCATCCCAGCTGCATCTGGGAGTGCCGGCAGCCCAGGCTTGAGCTTGAATAAACACCCTCGTGTGATTGCATCAGTGTCTGGCTCTCTTGTATGGTCATTGGGGACCCCGATTCTCGGGTGTAACACCTTTTACTAACAAAAGCCCTATCCAAATTTTCCAGAGACTTTTATTCCCGGTATTTTGTTATGAAAGATTTTTGAATGTACCAAAACTTTGAAAGAGTAATGAACATCCATATGCCTACTTTCTAGATTCGATAATTAACATTTTGCCACAGCTGTTTGTCTATATAAATGTATGGTATCCATGTATCAAATAGTGTCTAGTTAGGAAACAGAAACTATACCCAGTTTTTAAACAGATAGAATCCACTATAAAGAACTGGAAAGGCGAAAGGAGATGCTGAGATTATCACAGAGATAGATAAATGCAGGATGCAGCCAGTATAATGAGCTGGGTAACAAGAAAAGAGGTTGGTCCCACTCCTTCACTTGACTAACCTAAAAAATAATAATAATAAATTAATAAAAGAAGAGAGGTTGGGATTATTGAAATTTAGCAGCTTAGATGAAGGGCCCCTTGGAAATGGAACCCATTTTAGGACAGGGACCTGCATGAATGATCCTGTCTTACAAGCTCAAAAGCCTAAAGAACAGGTGCCGTCCTGCTGGTGCTGTCATTTTTGAAAGGGCATGATGAGCACACAGTGGTTTAGTCGGTAGTTGGGAAAGCATCATTTCTTTGTTCAGCGTCTATGGCCCTTCATTGGGCACCAGAAGCAGCACGGCGCTCTGAGAAGTGGCCTGTTAAAAAAAAGTGGGGGGGGCATGATGAGGCTACTTTTGGAAGTAAGAAAAAACTGAAAACTCAACTGCTGCTCCTGGAATTAACTTCCAGTGTGATGAGCCTAACAGAAAACTAATTGATAAAGAAAATGTATTTTGTGGAGTTCCAGCCCCAGTATCACAAAATAGAATGCAGAAGGTGTGAAAGGATGGGCTTGAAACCAAAAGACATTAGCCTAATAACCAGCACTTTTTATCCCTTGGTTATTCAATATCCACTCATACCTTTTTTTCTGTACATATTTAGCTTGGTGGTACTTTTAAGAACTATCCTTCCTAACAAACAGCCCTTCCTCAGAATGAGGAGACACAGTCTGAGCTCATTTCTCATATTTAGTAGCCATCCTATTAAGTATTCTGTTATGCCCAGGAGTCTCTCAGACCATACTGCCAGACAAGTCTATTTTAAAGAATAGTTATTTTAATGAAGGGCTAGTCAGCAACTGCTTCAGTTCCTAACATGGGTTTTCTGAGAGTAGCCCCTAGTGCTTAATGCGTAGGGATTTTTAAGGCTTGGTCTGCATCCTGGTTGGCACGCAGGCTGCCCAGGTGCATCTGGATAGGTTAGCAAGCATTGTACAGAAGCAGAATTTTGCAGTTAGTTAATCATATATCTTTGTTTCAGTACTTTCCCCACCTGGTATTTTTTAAAGGTCAGTCTGGGGACAGTTGGTACCTCCCAGTTCGTTTTTCAGGGAGTTAGTCAAGCAAGAAGTCAGTGAGTACTTTCCCATCCATCTTGGGAGTGAATCAGACTTACTCCATTTTGTTGAGGGAGTTTTGTTGTTGTTGTTGTTTGTTTGTTTGTTTTGAGACAGAGCCTCAAGCTGTCCCCCAGGGTAGAGTGCTGTGGCATCACAGCTTACAGCAACCTCCAACTCCTGGGCTCAAGCGATTCTCCTGACTCTGCCTCCCAAGTAGCTGGGACTACAGGCGCCCACCACAATGCCCAGCTATTTGTTTGGGTTGCACCTGTTATTTGGCAGGCCCAGGCTGGATTCGAACCCGCCAGCTCAGGTATATGTGGCTGGCACCTTAGCCACTTGAGCCATAGGCGCCAAGCCCTAAATTGTGAAGTTAACTACCAGTAAGGCTTGGCAATCCTTGCATAAAATAAAACCACTCCTAAATAATCAGTAGGTCAAAGAATAAACCACAAAGTAAATTAGAAAATACTTTGAGATAGGGCGGTGCCTGTGGCTCAGTTGGTAGGGCACCCAGCCCCATATACCGAGGGTGGCGGGTTCAAACCCTGCCTGGGTCAAACTACAACAAAAAAATAGCCAGGCGTTGTGGTGGGCACCTGTAGTCCCAGGAAGCTGAGGCAAGAGAATCACCTAAGCCCAGGACTTGGAGGTTGCTGTGAGCCGTGACGCCGTGGCACTCTACTGAGGGCAATAAAGTGAGACTTTGTCTCTACAAAAAAAAAAATACTTTGAGATAAATGAAAACAAAAACTCGACATACCAAACATGGAATGCAGCAAAGATAGTGCTCAAAGAGAAATGTATAAAAACTATAACAGAGAGAATCATTGAAACCAAGAGTTGGTTCACTGAAAAGATCGACAAAATTGACAAACCTTAAGCTAGAATGACCTAGAGAAAAAAAGATCACAATTCAAAAGAATGGAAGAGGGGACATTGCTAGCAACCTTGCATAAACAAAAAGGTTTATAAGGAAATAAGAATGGTTGTATACCAACAAATTAGATACACTAGATAAAATGGAAAAACTTGTAGAAAAGCACAAACTCCCAAAACTGACTCAAGAAGAAATAGAAAATCTGAGAAGAGCTATAATAAGTTAAGAGATTTGAGTCAGTAATTTAAAAAATCCAATAGTCAGAAAAAGACTCAGGATCAGATGGCTTCATGGTCATCTGGTGAATTCTACCAAATGTTTAAAGAACCCCACTTCTTCACCACTGAAAAAGAAGGAACACTTAACTCCTTCTGTGATACCAAACCAGAAAAATATCATACATGAAAAACTACAGACTAATATTTATTGAATATGGTCATAAAAATCCTCAAAATACTAGCAAGCCAAATCCAGCAATATATAAAAAAGATTATAGGCTGGTGCAGTGGCTAATGCTTGTAATCAGGACCAGGCTGAGCAAGAGCAAGACCCCATCTCATATTGTCCAGGTGTGGTGGCAAGAGCAAGACCCCATCTCTACAGAAAATAGAAATATTGTCCAGGTGTGGTGGCATGCACCTATAGTCCCTGCAACTCAGGAGGCTGAGGCAAGAAGATTACTTGAGCCTAGGAGTTTGAGTTTGCAGTGAGCTGTGAAGATACCACTGTACTCTAGCCCGGGCAACAGAAGCAGCCTGTCTCAAAAAAAAAAACAAAAACAAAGATTGTACACCATGTCTAAGTGGGATTTATCCAGGAATGCAATATTGGTCAACAAAATCAGGTACTGTAATACATCAAATTAACAGAATAAAATAAACTACATGATTATTTCAACAGAAAAAGCCACTTGACAAAATCCAATATTCTTTTTTTTTTTTTTTTAATTTTTTTTTTTAAAATTTTTTTTTTTTTTTTTTTTTTTTTTTGGCCGGGGCTAGGTTTGAACCTGCCACCTCCGGCATATGGGACCGGCGCCCTACTCCTTGAGCCACAGGCGCCGCCAAAATCCAATATTCTTTAATGAAAAAAACAAAATAGAAAGAAACTTCCTCAACTGGATTGAGGAGCATTTATGAAAAACCCAGCTAATATTAGTGGTAAAAGAAAGCCTTCCCCATAAGATCAGGAAAAGACAAGAATATCCACTGTCACCACTTGTATTCCTAAAAGGAACAAGAAGCATCTAGCCCCAGTCCTCCCAGGAATCACAGAAGCCATGGACAGAGCTGTGATGGAAGGGCCGCTCGGGACCAAGAAGTGGAGGAAGACATGGGCAATACCCCACCCAGCCAGTCCCCACAGCTTTGGCCATAAGGGGTCGCAATGCCTAGGCTGTGAGGTGATTCATCTGGCAGTAGAGAGCCCCCCTGAGCCCCGTGCCCCAAAGCTATTTCTTCCCTACTTTTCAAAGAGAAGGACAGCTGCTGGATAGCTATGGAAAGGGTACTTGGTCAGAGTGGGCAGTTTGAGGGGTCTGTTTGGAAACTCTAGGGAGATGCTGAACTGCTTAGATCCTTCTTGCCTTGTTCTTTGACAAAGATATATTTTAAAATTTTTTCTTTTTTTTTTTTTTTTTTGAGACAGAGTCTCACTTTGTTGCCCTTGGTAGACTGCTGTAGCGCCACAGCTCACAGCAATGTCCAACACCTGGGCTTAGGTGATTCTCTTGTCTCAGCCTTCTGAGTAGCTGAGACTACAGGCGCCCACGACAACGCTGGTTATTTTTCTTTTGTTTGCAGTTTGGCCGGGGCTGGGTTTGAACCTGCCACCCTCAGTATAAGGGGCCGGCACCCTGCCCACTGAGCCACAGGTGCTGCCCTAAAAATTTTTCTTATTTAAGTTATCTGAGGGTTAAAAAAAAAAAAAAAAAAAAGCATCCAGATTGGAAAAGAGTAATTGTTTTTCACAAACATTTGCTATTGGACATAGAAAATTCGAAGAGGTGTCCTAAGAGCATTTACTGTTGTTCCAGACATAGACTTTTTTGCTCCCATTGTGTAGCAGCAATTTCTCCTAGGTAATCACAATTAATCACACCAGCCAGTGACATGGAGGTATCAAAATGACAAAGTTAACAAATCTATAGCTTAAATTACAGGAAAAGGATACAATATGATAGTAGCATTAAAATAAGGTTATGCATCACAGTCAGTGGCTGCCTCATGCCACGTGGTGTGGAGAGAAGAGTTGTAAATTCTCTTTGTCCTCCCTATGTCAAAGCCTGCAAGGAAGTAAATGGACTCTCCAGGATGCCTGTGTCCTAATTCTTGTAACCTGTGCGTATGTTAGTTTGCATGACAAAAGAGATTGTGCAATATGAGTAAGGACCTTAAAATGAGGAGATTATTTCAGATTATCCAGTGGGCCCAATGTAGTCACAAGAGTCCTTTTAAGAGGAAGGCAGGAGGGGCAAGGAAGGAGATGTGAGGACAAAAACAAAGGTCAGGGCATTAAAGAGAGATTTGGAGATGCTACTCTGCTAACTTTGAAGATAGAAGACGAGTCCACAAGCCAAAGATTGCAGTCAACTTCTAGTAGTTGCAAAAGGCAAGGACTCAGATTCTCCATTTGAATTGACAGAAGTAATCATCCCTGATGACACCTTAAATTTAGACTTTGATTTTGGACTTCTGACCTCGAGAACTGTGAGATTATAAATTTATGTTGTCTTAAGCCACTAGTTTTGCGGTAAAGCCCGTTGTGCCCAGGAGTTCTGCAAAGACCACACTGCCAAACAAGCCAAATTTACAGCAGGGTCCTTTTATTGAAGAGCCCGCCAGCGACTGCCTCAGTGTCCCAACATGGGGTTTCTGAGAGCAGCCATGAGTGCTTAAAGGGTCAAGTTTTTAAGGCTTAGTCTGTATCCTGGTTGGCACACAGGCTGTCCAAGTGCATTCAGATGGGGCTAGCAAGCAAGCATCGTACAGAAGCAGAATTTTGCGGTTACTTATCCATACATCATATATCTTTGTTTTAATATTTTCCCATACATCTTAGTTTCAGTACTTTTCTTCCACAGACCTTTGTCTCAGTATTCTCTCCACCTGGTATTGTTTAAAGGTCAGTCCAGGGACAGCTGGTTCCTTTCACAGGTCCAGGAATTAGTTAAGCAAGAAGTTAGTGAGTACTTCCCCATCTATCCTGGGAGTGAACCAGACTGACTCCATTTTGTTGAGGGCTTGCAGCCCAGGAATTTGCCAGGAGTTAACTGGTATTTTTCTATTTTAGCCTAGGTCTAACAAAAATACAAGGTCTCCCTTGGGTGATGCCTGTGGCTCAAGGAGTAGGGCGCCAGCACCATATACCAGGGCTGGTGGGTTCAAGCCTGGCCCCAGCCTAAACTGCAAAAAAAAAAAAAAAAAAGTACAAGGTGTCCCAAAAGTCTCCAGACATGGGGAAATTGTATTGCAGCAGATATCTTGTAATGTGTTCACCATGAGTGAAAGAGACAACTTTGTGTGTGTAGAAAGAGGTGGCCAACACATAGAGAATATTTTATAAATTAAGGTCCACTTAGCTACAATTTCTCATTTTCCCTATGTATGATGATGTTTGGGATACCCTGTATTATAGCAGCAATAGGAAACTAACACAGGGCCCTGGGGCCACATTCTTTTGGATTAGAAATCACCAATATGGTCACGGAACACCTCAGCATCAGACAGCCCCCAATGGAGTCTTACACCCTGCTGGTCACATAGTCTTACCTCATAACCATCTCCAGCAACCAAGTTTTTGTGTTCCTGGGGAAAGGGTTAGGGGAAGAGGCAGAGGTTTCCAGTCATAAATCATCCATCTCACTGTTAGATGGATGATTTATTAGTGTTAACAAACTGCTACAAAACACCTGAAATTCATATGTTACTAGTCAGGACATACACCTTAACCAGGTGATGGTGCTGTGCAAACACACCTCAAAAGCACAAGCCCAAAATCTCAGCTTCCAGTTCAGTAAAACTACTGTTATATCCCCTGGTAGAAGCATTCCTCCCTTGGGAAGCAAGGTTTCCAAACTAACAGAGCTCACTATTGTAGTAATGAGAAGCAAAAAGCCTGTGAAGGAATTATTAGGTGCAATAGTAAGGTAAGCCACTTCCACTCTCACCACTTTATTACTGGACTCACTCATCTTCTGGCCTGGAGTGGGGAACCATGTTTGTTGGTTACCAATTTAAAGCACATGCTGCATCCTGTAAGATAGAACCTCATCCTTTTAGGTTATTGTCTCTTAATTACAAGTAATTGAGTCTTATGTAGCTCATTCCATCATTTTTATAGACCAGCTACTTCTGAGTGATAAAGTACATGACAAAACCAATAAAAACAGTAACTTCCATGGGCATCAGTCTGTTGCCACATGGACTGAATGTTTTTGTACCTGCAAATTCATACTAACCCCTGATCAGTATGATAGTATTTGGAAGTGGGGCCTTTGGGATAGTTAGGTTAGATAAGGTCATGACAGTGGGACACTGTTTGCATGTGATCAATACCTTTATAAGAGACACTAGAGAGAGTGCTCTATTGTTTGCTTGCTTTCTGCATTAAGAGGTTTGTGCAGGGGCGGCACCTGTGGCTCAGTGAGTAGGGTGCCAGCCCCATATGCCGAGGGTGGCGGGTTCAAACCCAGCCCCGGCCAAACTGCAACAAAAAAATAGCCGGGCGTTGTGGCGGGCGCCTGTAGTCCCAGCTGCTCGGGAGGCTGAGGCAAGAGAATCGCGTAAGCCCAAGAGTTAGAGGTTGCTGTGAGCCATGTGACGCCACGGCACTCTACCCGAGGGCGGTACAGTGAGACTCTGTCTCTACAAAAAAAAAAAGAGGTTTGTGCAGGTGGCGCCTGTGGCTCAGTCGGTAAGGCGCCGGCCCCATATACCGAGGGTGGCGGGTTCAAACCCGGCCCCAGCTGAACTGCAACCAAAAAATAGGCGTTGTGGCGGGAGCCTGTAGTCCCAGCTACTCGGGAGGCTGAGGCAAGAGAATCGCTTAAGCCCGGAAGTTGGAGGTTGCTGTGAGCTGGCACTCTACTGAGGGCCATTAAAAAAAAGGGCTACAAAAAAAAAAAAAGAGGTTTGTGCAAAATGATAGCTGCCTAAAAGCCAAGAGAATGAATTATTAGGTGCAATAGTACGAATTAGGTGCAGTAGTTCAGAATAGTAAGAATTAGGTGCAGTAGTCCAAGTTCAGGTATTACTGCCTTGGTAGTACCTTGATCTTGGACTTCACAGTCTCCAAAACTGAGGAATAAATGTCTGTTGTTTAAGCCACCCAGCCTATGGCATTTTATTACGGTAGGCTGGTAAGACTAATAAATACTCCTTAATTCTTTTTTTTTTTTTTTTTTTTGAGACGGTGTCTCAAGCTGTCTCCCTGAGTAGAGTGCCATGACATAATAGCTCATAGCAACCTCCAACTCTAGGGCTCAAATGATCCTCTTGGCTCAGTTTTTCTATTTTTAGTAGAGATGGGGATCTCGCTTTTGCTCAGGCTAGTCTCGAACTCCTGAGCTCAGGCAATCCACCCGCCTTGGCCTCCCAGAGTGCGAGGATTACAGGTGTGAGCCACCACTCCTGGCCTCCTTTGATTTTGAAGGAAATATTTTATAATTGAAAGGAAGAGGAGAGAGAGGGGATGGGAGGGGGTATGGGAAGAGGATGGGTATTTGGTGGGTATTTGGGAGGACCTCACCTAATGTGCTTGATGCAATGGTACATTTCAAAACTATTAAGAAATGAGTATAATTGTGATGCATGTGTCACTTAGTTCAATGTAAGCATTTCACATTGTATATCAAAGCAGTACACTGAAACCCATAAATGCATCAATGTACAAAGTTATGATTTAATAAAAAATAATAAAAAAAGAAAAAAGTGCAAGATTTTTCTAATTTATATTGGCAGAAACTTGATGAATATGTATGGGAATGGAATTCTAAGAGCATTATACCAAAGAAGGCAGAATGTAACATGCCAAATTTACTAATGTGGGTGTAATTATCAAGGATTCTGGATTTAATGTGGTAAGTTGTAAGTTGTATTATGAATTCACTTACTTGGTTGACAGAAACTTGTACTAAACAGTGACCTACATATAATGAGTTCAGAATTTCCTGGCAGAATGTAGAGAAAGGAATCCAAAGATTCAGAGAGTCTTAGTGATCAGGCAAATGTTTTGTTTTGTTTTTTTATACCAATTTACCAGGACCACCGGAAGCAGTTTGTTTTTACCTGATTGAGCCAAGAGACCACCTTCACAGACTTGTCTTAGAACTACATCAGTTTAGTGAATGCCATAATATAGTCTGTGGGGATCTTGATCATCTTGACATTTCATAGAGTAACTGATGATATTATGCAGTTTGATCTGATAAGAAGATAGTAGCAAGTACTTTAGACACTTTAGTAAAATGCATATGGGTCACAGAATAGGAGATAACACAACAAACATTCAAGGACTCACAACCTTGGTTAAATATCTTATGTGCTAATAGTCTGGAGCATGTTTTAAAAGAAAAGTTGCTGTATCTTGCATATCCTACCACTACAGCAGAAGTACAATGCTTGACAGGGCTTTTTGTCTTTTGGAGGCAACATATAACACATTTGAATGCCTGTGTTGCCCTGACCCATTTAGCAAGCAACCCATAGGACTGCCAGTTTTGAGTGGAGACCAGAGCACAAAAAGGCTCTGCAGCAAGTCTAGGCAGTTATGCTAGCTACTCTGCTATTTGGAACTTAAGACCCAGTAGATCCAATGACGCTTGAATGTGGTAAATAGAGATTCTTTACGGAGCCTGGATAAAATGCCAAAAGGAGAACTGAGCTTTGACCTCTGTCTAGGGCTTTAGAGAAAACCCATACCTTCTTTTATAGATAATTATCCTTATTTTGAGAAATACCTCGTGGTTTTTTACTAGGCCCTGCTAACGCTAAGTATCTAACTCTAAGACTAGGTGCTATTTGATCTGGAAAATTGGAGTATACACAGCAGCAAGTAGAAATGGTACAGAAGAGACAATGATTAAGCAAACTTGGAAGGCACAAGCAAGTTGCCTAAGTAGGTGGCTCAACTCCTTTGACATCTACTTCTGCTGCAAGGCTTCTTTTTTCTCAGTCTATAACCATGGATGCATAGGGAGTTCCTTATGACCAGCTGACTAAGAGGAAGAAACTTAGCCTTAATTTACTGTTTATTCTGACCAATATGCTAGTATGAGCTGGTTGCTGCAAAAGTTGTGGCAGCATATAATCCCAATCAGGCATGTCTCTGAAATTTCTAGGGAGAATTTTGTGCAGTACATTTAGTTGTCCACTATGTCTAAACTGAACAGTATCTAGAAGTATAGATCTAAACAGCAGTAGTGGAGAGGATTTACCAATAGTTTAATGGATAATTGGTCAGGGACTTGCAAAGAACAGGTTTAAAGATAAGTGGCAAGAAGGTCTAGAGGAGAGGTATGTAAATGAACCTTTCCAAACAGGAAGAGAATTAAAGATAATTGTGCTCCAGGTGAATGCTCACCAAAGGACATTATGTGGCCCAAAGAATGCATGTGGTAGACTTACAACTATTGGACCATAGGGAACGTAATTAACCAAGGGCCCCAGCTGATGTGCTCTGAAATTCAGCACTGCACTCGGGCCGGTTCCTGCTTCCCAGAGCCACTCCCAGCAAATGTGTGAGCATGGCAGGAATACTAATATATGCCTATTCCTGGAATCTAAGGGTCTCCTGTGACAGCTGACTTCGAGGTCTTCCTAATTGCCTTGCTCAGCCTAAACCAACACAGATATCCATTCACTGCAGAGGATGTTCTCAATAATTGGTAAGACAAGATAAAGCACTTTTCACATAGGCCAACAGAACAGATTAGAGAACCTAAAAATAAATCCATGCATTTATAAGCAACTTCTTTTTAACAAAGGTGCCAAGATCTTGAAATGAGGAAATCTGCGAAGACTTCTTTTTTTTTTTCTCTATACACGTACACGTGTTTGTTTGGTTTCCACTTTTTGCCTTCACAAAATTAAAGAGCCTTAAAATTTAATAACAATAATATTTAAGATAAGGACTAGAAACAAAAACCTCGTAAAGAACGAACAAAGATAAATACAATCGGAAGAGAAATCAGATAATTACTGCAACGAAATATTGAGAAAGAATAATAATAATGCAAAAAGAGTAACATTCACATTGTCGGATATGCAAAGACTTCTTTTTTTTTTTTTTTATTTTGGCCTGTGCTAAGTTTGAACCCACCACCTCTGGCATATGGGACTGGCGCCCTACTCCTTGAGCCACAGGCACCGCCCGCAAAGACTTCTTTTCAATTATAAAATCTTTCCTTCAAAACCAGATTTTGTACTTGTTTCCTTGGAATATGCTGGGTTTGACTCTAGTTTGAGGTCAAGTGGCATCAAGGAGTATTTGGGATAGACTTGAAGAACTTAGGCATATTGAAAAGCACCTGCCTTGGGTGAGATTATTACAGAGTCTTCAAGCAAAGAAAAGCTAATCTCAGACATGGAAGGTGAAGACAAAGAAGACTCAGAGTGACAGGGGCTAAGACTTTCAGCTTCATCTAAGTCTACACAGATTTTCTCATTTCATGTCTCTGGGACACTTTCCTAATTCTCACCCAAACTTTTCACTGAGAAATATAGGCTATGAATTCAACTTGTATTTAATTCTGCAGCACACACAATTATATATTATGTCTGAATTTCAGAAGGTTGTTCTTGCAGCTACAAGGAATTTGAGATACTTTTAGGACTGTCATAGATGCTCTCTAGTTCTCTGAGTAGGACTTAAGCTAAGATTTGAAAGAATTGAGTGTGACATTTTCTTTACCCCAGTACGCTCAAAAGATAGCATCCCACTATACAGTCCATATAGTCCTCATTATTCCCAGCAGCCACTTGTTCCCTCAAAGGACCTGCTTCAGGAAGCTTTCTCCCAATAATCTATAGCTGCTAATTTGGATAACCAGTGCTACTTCATGCCATGGATTACCAGTATCCTATTTCCATGAGAAGGAGTTCAACAATGCATTCAAGTCCAAAGAAAACCCTAAATGCTTCATTCAAAAATTCCATCTCTAAGGGTCCTGATACTGATTTCTTCAACAGTCAGGAAAAAGCAACCACATCAATTACTCTCACAGAAAGAAGTTAAAGAAGTTTTAACCTGAAAAGAAAAAAAAGAAGTTTTACCCTGGTATTAGAGAGCTGGAAAGGCAAAAGGAATACTATAATAAATGCACAAAGCAGCTACCATCCCTATGGCCACAAGAATATGGAGAATAATGTGGGATTATTAAAACAGAATTTGGATGGAGGTCCTCACATTGTTGAGCGAGAGAGAGAGAATCTGCCAGCTGATACTGGTTATCTGAAGAAGCATAATGAGACTGGTTCTGGGATTGTGGGAAAAAATGTAAACTTGAGCCAGCTGCTCCTACAGAAAATAACTGTCTTTGCTAGAGTGAGGAAAGTGTTGCTTGGTGACACTAACAGTAACAGGAGAAAAACAGAAAGGACCAAGTTCCTTGCCACTTCTCTAGACTTCCAATCTTCTTCTAATGCCCCCTATTTGCAGACTAACAGGAGGCCAGGTGGCAGAGGAGAAATGTGATTTGCAAAGTCTCTGACATCACACATAGCTGAGTTTGGAACTGAGAGACTAAAGCTTAATAAGCAAGAGAGTGTGTTTGTATGTGTACATGCATACACATGTGTGCATTTTCTGACTCATTTTAAAGTGAGTTCCCAGCATTATGTATCTTCACCTTTACATACTTCAACATGTATCTCCTAAAAATAAGGATAATATCCTATACCTGTATAACCACAAAACCATTATTCACACCTGAGAAAATTAATAATAATTCCACAACATTGCCTAACATTCAGATCATATTCAGAGTTTCTCCATGGGGGTGCCTGTAGCTCAGTGGTTAGAGTGCTAGCCCCTTGTGGCAGGGGTGGTGTGTTTGAACCCAGCCTGGGCCTGGTAAACAAAAATAAAATTAAAATTTTTTTTTAAATTAAAAAATAAAACAAAGTTGCTCCAATTGTGCCCCAAATATTTACTTTTTCATGACCTTAACATTTTGAAGAATGTCTCACTGAATGGACGCTGCATTCAAGTCCAAAGAAAACCTCAAATGCAGGCAGCACCTGTGGCTCAAAGGGGTGGGGCGCTGGCCCCATATGCCGGAGGTGGCGGGTTCAAACCCAGCCCCAGCCAAAAACTGCAAAAAAAAAAAGAAAAGAAAAACCCAAATGCTTTGAGAATTCCATTTCGGAGGGTCCTGATACCAGTTTCTTCATCAGTCAGGAAAAAGCAAATACATCAGTTACTCTCACTGAGAGAAGTTAAAGAGGTTTTAACTCGGTATTAGCTGGAAAGGCAAAAGGAATACTGTAATAAATGCACAAAGCAGTTTTCTCATATGCTATTAAATTAGTTCCTCTATTCTATATGTTTTCTGTTTATCAGAGCTTAGATCTGAAGGCTAGGTTAGATTTAGGTTAGTATCATATTAGTGGGTAAGTGATGTCAGATTGTTATGCTCTTGGTAATGTTAAATTTGCTTACTTGGTTAAGACTGTAGCCACTAAATCTCCATTATAAAGGTGTGTTTTTCCCTTTGTTCTTTTTTTAGAATGTGTTTTATTTTTAATACGTCATACATGTATATGGTGAATTGCAACAGTACAGTGAAATTTATGACTCACATTCCATCACTCAGCTCCATAATTCTCCCTACTGGCAGCCACTGCTACTAGGTTATGTATCTTTTTTTTAATTCTAGGCAGGTATGTTATCCACTTTTTAAGTGAAAATATATACCTGTTTTCTTTGTATGTTTTAGAAAACTTAATATTAAGAACCTACTATGTGCTGGCATGGTGCGGGGCTCCAGAAAACAAAAGCCCAATAGGGAGAAAATTATTTGTGCATCTTCTCATGTTGCTTTGGGTGATCATACTGCACATAAGTCCTGCTGCATTTCATGCACCTGTAGGGCCGCTCCCCACTGTGCTTTCTCTTGTGTCTGTTGAGCGGGGGAAACTCCATGTGCATCCTGTCACGTAGCATGAGTATGGCTTTTCCCCTGTGTGATTTCACTTGTGGACTCGGAGGCGGTAAGACCTTCCATAAGACTTCCCACAATCCTCGTATGTGCGGATGTAGGGCTTCTGCTTTTCTGGATCAATTACTTTAAGGGGGAGTGTTGTTGAGTTCTGGGTAAGGACACTCCCAGGCATGTCAGAAGATGCAGAAGTCATCATTATGGGCCTCAAAGGAGGGACCACCTGTCCTTGTGTTGGCTCATGTGGACTGTGCTCACCTTGGGCTGTCAGCTCTGGTGCATCTGGGTCTTTTGCCTGTTTCTCATGTGGCTCAGAAGGGCCCTGGAAAAACTTGTCAGTTTCCTCAAGTCTCTGGAGGAGACTGGAGTCCATCTCTTTGCTGTTGCCCAGTGACTGAATTAAATCTTCATTTTGGGATCCAGTCCCCCATAGATGCACAGAGCGGGCGAGGGACAGCGCCAGTCTGAGATCAGCCCACCAGACAGATGTCGACGTAGAATTCTGCCTAGGTTATGTATCTTTAAAGAGATGGGGCCTGGGCACAGTGGCTCACGCCTGTAATCCTAGCACTCTGGGAGGCTAAGGCAGGTGGATTGCTTGAGCTCACGAGTTCGAGACCAGCCTGAGCAAAAGCAAGACCCTGACTCTACTAAAAATAGAAAAACTAAGACAAGAGGATCACTTGATCCGAAGAGTTAGAGATTGCTGTGAGCTGTAATGCCAGGACACGCTGCTCAGGGCAACAGCTTGAAGCTGTCTTCAAAAAAAAAGAGAGATGCTTATGCACATACAAATAGGTGTGTGTGTGTAACCATTTTTCTTCACAAATGTTAGCACACTAGACACATTCTTGTATGCTTTAATATTTTTCATTCACTGTAGATAAATTTACTGAATATAAGTGAAGGGGAGTCTAAGGGAAACTTGCCCTTTTCCTCTAGGTTGGTTCACTGAGATCAACTTACAATTATAGTATATTAATAAGAGAAATGTTTATTTCAAAATACCATGGGGAACCACAAGAATGATTTCCCAAAGTTTCAGTGATAGTCAGTGACTTTTAAATATGCCTTTTAGAAGGGAGGAGGAAGAGAAACTGGTAAGTATAGGTGTAGCAACTGGTTGCTAAGGGAGGATGGGTAGATGGAGGGAAACAGATTTGATTGGTAAATTAACCTGAGAGATAGGTATTGTGTTTTAAATGACCTTAGGGCCAGGTCTATTAGCATGTGATAAGGAGGTCTACCAGCCCTTTAATATTTTAGTTAGATAGAGGAAAGTCTTTATTCAGAGTTTCCTGATTATGAATAGCTTTTAATTCAAAATAATCATTATACCAAGGAATCATATTTTGGGGTGAAATTTTCTTAGTTCCTTCATAAATTAAGAAGTTGATACATATAGAGCTAAGAGTCTTCTGAGTGTTATTTAAAGTAAATCTGTAGAAGTCTTTTGAAATACAAGATTCAGAGAAATTAATTAGTCTTCTACTTCAAAACAGCTGAAAGCAAAATATCTCTTTCCAGCCACTAGCTAACTCTCATTTATGCAGCTTAATCATGTTGGATTTCCTTAATCTGGGATTTTTATTTTTCTTCCCAGCCAAGAGGCAGAAATGAATACTTTATTTTTCATATTCCCTCCCCAGTTATGCTGCAAAATGTGGCAAAGCTTGTTTCTAGATTCATTGATAGACTACTTTCTCAAAGTTTGAGTCTACAAAACAGAAGCCTCCTCTAGACCTTCTTAACAGAGCATTTTCCTAAATGTTTGTTCACTTCTGATCCACACACTGAGTTGAGAAACCTCATCAAGAGCTTTTTGCATGAGATTCCAAAATGAAGTCTCTCCAGCTACAAGGGCCTTCAAGTTAACAGCTGGAAACCAGTTGGAAATTTTCTGGGTCATTTCCCGTTGAATGTAAGTGATGTCTATTTTGGTCTGACTTCATTTGCACTGGGACTCCAGCTGTCTCAAGGCTTTAACTTTTCTGAAACCCTAGGTTAGAAAACCTCTCAGAACTCTCTGGTTCTTTTCCTTACCATGAAAACTATTCTGCTTATTGAAGCTCTCTGCTGCTGCGTGAGTGCCAAGACTTGAGTTTTCCCAACTTTGTCCATCATTCTTTTTTTTCTTTTTCTTTCTTTTGAGACAGATTCTCACTCTGGTAGAGTGCTATGGAGTTATAGCTCACAGCAACCTCAAACTCTTGGGTTTGAGTGATTCTCTTGCCTCAGCCTCCCAAGTACCTGGGAATATAGGCACCTGCCACAACATCCATTAGTTTTTTTTTCTATTTTTAGTTGGGACGGGTTCTCACTGTTGCTCAGGCTGGTCTTGAACTCCGGAGCTTAAGCAATACATCCACTTCTATCTCCCAGAGTTCTAGGATTACAGGCATGAGCCACTGGACCTAGCCAACTCTGCCTCTCATTCCCTGTATAACCTTAGTAAGATGGCCTGCCACTGTGCCTCAGTTCCTCTAGGGCGAAATACTGGCCCAAATCTGAAAGATGGACCAAACCATTATTTTAAATGAATTTTTTAAAAAGTATATAATTGTAGAGTGGTTACTGTTATTAACTGTCCGAACTCTCTGCCATATCCCCAGATCCAGCCTATCTATAAGATCAAAGGAAGAATTTTCAAGAACTACAATGTAAGGGCCCAGCACAGTGGCTCACACATGTAATCCCAGCACTCGGGAGGCTGAGGTGGGTGAATTGCCTAAGCTCACAGGTTTGAGACCCAGCTTGAGCCAGAGGGAGACCCTGTCTCTAAAAAATAGCCTGGCTTTGTGGTGGCTTTGTGTGTAGTCCCAGCTACACACATGGTGGGCTTTGTGTGTAGTCCCAGCTACTTGGGAGACTGAGGCAAGAGGATCACTTGAACCCAAGAGTCTGAGGTTGCTGTGAGCTAAGATGCTACAGCACTTTACCAAGGATGACCAAGCGAGACTCAGTCTCAAAAAAACAAAAACAAACAAAAATCCTTACAACATAGCATACACTTTTATTTTATCGGAAAGAGGAATGTTGAATAAGTAACATATTCAGTTTTAAAATCAAATCGTTCCAAAAGACATACAGTGAAAAATGTTTCCCTCTCACCACTGTTTTCCAGTTCCCCTCTCCAGATACAACTTCATATGTTACAATTTTTTACATATTTCCAGAAATGGATTATGCTTTTATACTCAATGTATGTTTGTGTTTTTCCTCACCTTTTCTCTCTTCTTTTTTTTAAACTTAAATAACAGCAAAATATACACACTATTCTGCCCCTTAGTTTTCTCACTAAGCAGTATTCAGTGAGTATAACCTCTGTAAGTTGACCACCCAAGGGACTGTAACAAACTGGTCAACATAAAGAACTAGGCCTACTGTACATGCACCTACATGTAATATGTACACATGGTGCATTTCTGGATCTATGAAAATTAGGTCTACTTGTGGTCAATGCAGGGAGTGGTCAAGTATTGAGGTCTCTACTGTATATTGGAGGTAATTCCATATAATGCATAGTGTTCTGCCTCTATGTAAGTAAGTCCATTGATTTATTAAATCGGTTTCCTATTGCTGGCCATTTAGATAAAGTCTTTTATAAACATTAGTTTAAATTTCTGGGAATTGTGGTTTATGCCTGTAATCCTAGCACTCACTTAAGTTCCGGAGTTCAAGACTAGCCTGTGCAAAAGTGAGACCCTGTATCTCCTAAAAATAGAAAAATTAGCTGCACTTGACATCACGTGCCTATCATTCCAGCCACTTAGAAGACTGAGGCAGGTGGATCACTTGAACCCAGGAGTTTGATGTTGTGGTGAGCGAGTCTGAGGCCCTGGCACTCTAGCCTGGGCAAGACTGTCTCAAAAAAAAATTTTTTTTTTTAGTTTAAACAAGGTTGTAATGAATATCCATATATACACTTTCAGAATCTGTTCCTAGAAACAGAACTGCTATGTACTTTTAATTTTTAGAAATCTGCAAGCTGGTGGCGCCTGTGGCTCAAAGGAGTAGGGTGCCAGCCCTATATGCTGGAGGTGGCAGGTTCAAACCCAGCCCTGGCCAAAAACTGCAAAAAAGAAAAAGAAAGAAAAAGAAATCTGAAGCTTTCCTTGAAGTTGATCTTGTTTCATTTAAAGTGACATAAGACACAGAGCAGCCAACATTTATTTCAACATTGTGATCTTTTAACTTGAAGCTATTTTGATCTTTTCCTGCAAATGACATTATAACAGTGAGTATAGTTCCCCAGTGCTGGCTTAGAAGCCTGTGGAATGCAAGCAGGTCCTCCCTATGAATAGCTGTCTCGCCAATATTGCCACATTATTGAGACCTCCATCTGGAATTATCTCATTCTGGAGAACTGCATAGCTCCAAAGCCCCTTATTGAAAGTAACCATCTGAGAAATTGGGCCTTGGCCATCAGCTGTTTGGAATGATTCAGCAATAGATTTTATTTTATTTCATTTTACTATTAAATCATAAAGAGGTAGATCATGTATATATTAATGCATTTAGGGGGTACAATGTGCTGATTTCATAGACAATTTGGGATGCTTACATCATACTGGTTAATATATCCCTTACCTCATTTACTTAATTATTGTGTTAAGACATTTATATTCTATACATAATAAATCTGACATGTACCCTTGCAATATGCACCATAGGCATCATCCCACCATGCACTCTCCCTCCATCTGACCTCCCCCCTTTCCTCCCTTCCCTCCTCCCTCCTTCATCCTGGGCCAAAGTTGTAATCTATTCTTCATATCAAAGTGTGAGTGATTGTAAATTGGTTTCATAATAGTACTGAGTACATTGGATACTTTTTCTTCCATTCTTGAGATACTTTGCTAAGTAAGGTATGTTCCAGCTCCATCCATATAAACATAAAAGAGGTAAATTCTCCATCTTTTTTAAGGCTGCATAATATTCCATGGTATATATATACCACAATTTATTGATCCATTCATGGGTCAATGGGCACTTGTGCTTCTTCAATGACTTGGTTATTATGAATTGAGCTGCAATGAACAATCTGGTGCAAGTATCTTTGTTATAAAGTGATTTTTGGTCTTTTGGATATACACCTCATAGAGGAATTGCAGGATGGAACTGCAGGTCTACCTTTAGATCCCTGAGTATTCTCCATACTTCTTTCCAAAATGGACATATTAGCTTGCATTCCCACCAGCAGTGTAAAAGTGTTCCCTTTTCTCATCCACGCCAACATCTGTAGTTTTGGGGTTCTATTATGTGGGCCACTCTTACTGGACTTAGATGATATCTCAAAGTGGTTTTGATTTGCATTTCTCTCATGATTAAAGATGATGAGCATTTTTCATGTGTCTGTAGGCCATGCACCTATTTTCTTCAGAGAAGCTTCTGTTCAAGTCCATTGCCCACAATGAAATGGGATTACTTGTTCTTTTCTTATTAATAAGTTTGAGTTCTCTGTGGATTCTGGTTATCAAACCTTTGTTAGGAATATAACCTGCAAATATCCTCTCCCATTCTGAGGGCTGTCTGCTTGCTTTACTTGGTGTGTTCTTGGCTGTGCAGAAGCTTCTTAGTTTGATCAGATCCCAGTAATGTATTTTTGGTGTTGCTTCAATTGCCCGGGGGGTTCTCCTCATAAAGTATTCTCCCAGGCCAATTTCTTCAAGTGATTCCCCTGCACTCTCTCCAAGAATCTTTATAGTTTCATGTCTTGAGTTTAGATCTTTTTTCCAGTGAAAGTCAATTTTTGTTAATGGTGAAAGGTGTGGGTCCAGTTTCAGTCTTCTAAAACAAGTCGCCAGACAGTTCTCCCAGCACCATTTTTTAAATAGGGAATCTTCCCCCAGTTTATATTTTTGATAGGCTTATCAAAGATCAAATGATGGTAAGTGTCTGGGTTCATCTCTTAGTTCTCAATTCTGTTCCATACATCTACCTCTCTATTTTTGTGCCAGTACCATGCTGTTTTGATCACTATAGGTTTATAGTATAGTTTGAAGTCTCATAGCATGATTCCTCCAGCAATAGTTTTTAACCATTATTTTGTACCAAAATTGGAGAAACAAAAGAGTTAAAAAAAATGGCACCCCCCCATAGGGAGCACCTGTGGTTCAGTGGGTAGGGTGCCAGCCCCATATACCGAGGGTGGTGGGTTCGAACCTGGCCTGGCCAAACTGCAACAAAAGAATAGCCGGGCATTCTGGTGGGCACCTGTGTTCCCAGCTGCTTAGGAGGCTGAGGCAGGAGAATCGCCTAAGCCCAGGAGTTGGAGGTTGCTGTGAGCTGTGATGTCATAGCACTCTACAGAGGGCAATAAAGTGAGACTCTGTCTCTAAAAAAAAAAAAAAAAATGGCACCCCAAAAAGGCCTACATTTTAATAATGGATGTAAGTCAAAAGATAATGAAGAGCATGGGCCAAATTATTTCTCAGCACCATTCCTTCTTTGAGATTTCTCGAGATGCAGATGCAGCACAGAGGGTAGTTGTTCTCCCAATTTCACCATTTTCAAAAAGCAAGAGATGACACAAATCAGTACATGATTACTATCCAAGTAGGTGGAATAATTGAGAATGGATGTAAATCTAACAGTGGTGTGTTGGTGGACAGTCTGGGAGCTGGGGTAAAGGGAATAGACTTCTGACTTTTGCATTTCCCAATTTCTGTCGTGTAATTATTCCAACCATGATGATTTTAAGCTACCAGCGTGACTTCACTGAATTCAGAGTTGGGAGGAGAGATACAGAATTAACTGTTAGGATCCAGGAACCACCAGTAAAGAAGTCTGAGAAAGGGCAGTGCCTGTGGCTCAGTAGGCAGGGCGCCGGCCCCATTTACTGAGGGTGACGGGTTCAAACACGGCCCTGGCCAAACTGCAGCAAAAATATAGCTGGGCATTGTGGCAGGCGCCTGTAGTCCCAGCTACTCAGGAGGCTGAGGCAAGAGAATCACCTAAGCCCAGGAGTTGGAGGTTGCTGTGAGTTGTGTGACGCCATGGCACTCTACCATGGGCGATAAAGTGAAACTCTGCCTCTACAAAAAAACAAAAAGGAGTTCTGAGAAAGCATTTTCTTCATTCTGTTCTATGTTGAGAGAATTTCAGGAAAGAACAGAGATTTGAACTAGGTACTGAAAGATATTGCATCAGGACTCTTTCCATGGCAACTGACAGAAACAATTCAAACTAGCTTAAAGCAAGAAAGAAAAAAAATCTGAGAATGTGACTGTTTTAGCGCAAGTATCTGAGCAAAGGGTTTACTAATAAAGTCATAGCAGTTTTCTTCCTTTCAGTTCTTCTTGAGTCTGTTTCTGTTTGTGTGTTGATGTCACTGACTCCTGTCATAAGTAGATTCCCTCCATATGGCAGGAAAATAGAGCTTGTGGCAGCCCAGGACTATATCTTTGCAGTTAACAATTCATAAGAAAAGCAAAACCCTCTTGAACAGATCACACAGAATGACTTATTGGTTGGCTTACTTGGGTCTAATGCCCACCATTTTGACTCTTAACTGGGCAGAAAAGGAAAGGATATGTAATCCAGGGCAGGCAGAACACTAGGATGGATCGCTCTTTCTTTACCACCCAAACACATGAGAGTGATCCAAATAGAGTCTCCCAGTGGAAAAAGCCATGAGCTTCTACTAGACATAGACTCCTACTAGACGTAGACATAGACATAGATTATACATTCTACTAGGCTTTATGGAGAGGCAAAAGAGCAGATACTAATCAGAGGGAACCACATATGTGGAGATGCAGAAATATAAACCTTGCTGAGCGTGGTGGCTCACACCTGTAATCCTAGCACTCTGGGAGGCAAGGGCGGGTGGATTGCCTGAGCTTACATGATCGAGACCAGCCTGAGCCAGAGTGAGACCCCGTCTCTAAAAATAGCCAGGCATTGTGGTGGGCGCCTATGGTCCCAGCTACTTTGGAGCCTGAAGCAAGAGAATCACTTGAGCCCAAGAGTTTAAGGTTGTTGTGAGCTGTGACGCCATGGCACTCTATCAAGAGTGACAAAGTGAGACTCTGTCTCAAAAAAAAGGAAGAAAGAAAGAAATATAAACGTTGAAGGTGCATTTGAGAGTTAGCAGGAAGACTGCCCTGACCAGAGCAGGGCTATATATAGCACACTGGTTTGTAACAGAGGACAGTTTTGCCCTTATGAGAACATTTGGCAATGTCTGGAGACATTTTTGGTTGTCACAGCTGGAGGCAAGGGGAGCTATTACTAGCAGGAAGTACCTAGCGGATAGGAGCCAGAGCTTCTACTAAACATCCTGCAATACACAGCCCCCACAACAAAAAGGCTGAGGAGTTTAGGCTTTATCCTCTAGTATTATATGGAAAAGTATTAAAAAGATCTTTAGAAAGGCTAACGAAGCTTTTATATACTCTGCTTCTTCTGCCTGGCGCTTCTCCTCACTCCTCCTTTGCCACTTTTGCATGGCTATTTCCTTTTTATCCTTTGGGACTCAGCTTAAATGTTAAGCAATCTATCCAAAATTCCAGATCAGAAAAAGTTTTTTCACAGACTCTGTACCGTCATCTTCTCCCATAGATTATGGTCTCTCTTCTTTTTCTTCATAACTCTTACCACAGTTTTGAATTACATGTTTGAGCATTAGTCTAATGTATGTTTCCTCATAAGGCTCTATGGAGGTAGAGACCTTACTTATTTGTCCATCACTGTGACCCCGATATCAAGCAGAATGCCTAGTACATTTTAGTTGTTTGATATTTAATCAATTGATTAATTAATTTGAAGATTGATGATAGGATTGAAATGGAATTAGCCATAGGTGAAGGATAGAAAGAGGAAAGAAGGCAGTTCTCTGGATTTCTTCCCTGCTTGTTCTTATCCACATTGATCTATCTCCCTTCCCTGATTTTCATGGCACCCATACTTCATAACTTGATGTACCAATTAGGGGTTCAAGTGAAGATAAAGAAACCCTTTAGCCTTCCTTTGACTACCCAGTTTTATACTCAAAGTTTTTCTCTTTTGCAACACTCATTTCACTCGTAACCACTTGTGTTGTTTTCCACTAGACCCGAAGTTCCATGAGGGCAGGCACCAAGCCCATTTTGTTTACCTCTATCCCTAGCACCTAACCCAGAGACTGACACATTATAGATGCTTATTAAATATTTGTTGAATGAATGTTTGTTGGAGGCAAGGGGGCTACAAATTTTCATTCTCAAATAGTATTTATGTAATAATGAGTAGTAATTCTCTACATAGGCCAATGGGTTACCAAACACCTTTATGGATGACTGTCCTAAATTTGGGGGGGAAATAGTGCAGGTAATATTATTCTCCCCACTTTTCAGAAAATGAGACACCATCTGTAAGGTTGACTTGTGTAAGGCAGTGGATCCAGCATTAGAATTCAAATGCATATCTGCATTAATATTCTGCCTAAATCTTGTGTCATATACCAGCTGTTAACCAGATGATCTGGCAACCAAGTGAAATAAAGGTAGGCAGTGGAAGAAAGCAATGGAAGGATTTTCCTTTTCTCCAGTGCCTAAACAGGATTGTTCAGCCTGTCCTGGAAGCTGAGACCCTTCAGGAGGACATACTTCTTTCAATGACTTGAGGGTAGAGAGTCAGACTCATGAGTATACTTCTCTCAATGACCTTCAAGAGGACATACTTTTCTCAATGACTTGAGGGTAGAGAGTCAGACTTGCCTTGTGGGCAGGAGAGAGATGAGGGCTGGGCACTATTATGTGTGTGTACAATCACAGCCAGACAAAATCCACACCAAAGCACAAAGCATATCAACAAATACAGAATGAGCCACTGCACAATTACAGGTGCCACACAGACATCATACACATATACTGTGTACACTGATTATATGTGTTTATGCATACTCATACACACATTTAAACATGCACCCAACATACAGATACCTAGCCACTGAGAGTACATCCAGCAACTTGAGTGCAATTCAGTTATACCCCAAGCTGCCATCTTGCTCATGTGCATGTATGTGTTGTGTGTATACACAGGCCCTGATGAACATCCGGATAAATGCAATTATGCACACACACAACTAAACATGTATGTATGATCTATAACCAGTCTCAACTACATACATTCAGTAAGCAGGGAAATGTACCCTTGTAAGCTGCCAAGCCCATGTGGACTCGCAGATCTACAGTGAGATAAACTCTTACGTGCACACAGGCAGATGTCTCTTCACACGCAAATGTACCAACACCCTTGCAAAAGCACGCAGATGCACAAAACCTTCACACTGACAAACTGTATACAGAGAAATGCATCGGCAATGCCAAGTTGTCACCAGCCCTGTAAGTTTTTTCCAAACAGCTACGGGCCAGCCCACGTGACTGGGAGGAAGGCGCTCCCGCCCATGACGGGATGTGAAAACTATGCCTGGGGCCGGCGCCTGGCCCGCTGCAGCCTCAGCGGAAGGCGAAGACGCAGAGCTTCAGGAGCACGGTCGAGAACCTCCTAGCTGCGAACGACTCTGGACGTAGCCGGCAGCAGCGAGGGTAAGGGTCCTGCACCACGGTCCGGCAGGGCGGAAAGGGCGCGCAGGAGGGTGAAGATACGTGGTACTAGGGGCGGCGAGGGCTAGTAATCTCGACTGGGGGCAGCGCTGCGAGCGCCCCCTTACGTGCATTTCGGTGTGGACAGCATTCCCCGGGGACTGTAACAGGAATTAACATTTCTTGAGTGCTAATTGTGTGCCCGGCTCTGCTCAGCGAGTTACCTGTTTGAATAGTGATACTTGTAGCTTTACCATTTATTGAGTGCTTACTTTGTGCCAAGCCCTGCCAGCACTTGCGCTCTTTCATTTTCCTGACAAGGGGTTATCCCCATCTACAAAGTAGGAACCGGCCTCAGAGACATTAATGACATTCTTACGGTTGCACAGCTAGTAACTCATGGTAAAGGGACCACAACTCTGGTAATTCTAATACCCCAGCTAACAGTCATAGTTAACATTTACTTAAGTGCATTATCTCATTTACTTTCACATCTTTTCTTTATTACATACATTGTACAGACAGACAAACTGAGCTCAAAGCCTAATGAATGGCAGGCAGACAGATTTGTACCCAGTTCTTCACCACTCTGTGCATTCTATCTTCTCTCCCAGACTGCTTGTCTCCACGCCTTATATTAATATGCTTTCTTCTTATTTCTCCATCCCCACTGCCACTGCCCCATTTCAGGACCTCATCTCAGCTGAACTATTGCAATGGTCCCTAATGGTCTCCCAGCCCATTTCTCTCCCCTAACACTATTTTAACCAACCTCAGTGTGATTCTCCTCTGCTCTTTGGCCACAGAATTGCCCTGCTTGGAACAGTTCAAGGGTCCCTTCCTTAGACTGACCACCTCTCAAAGATCCAGGCTGAACCAGCAGCAGTAGGGATGAAAGTGTTTATAAAGTCAAAAAAAGGCTGATGATGCTCAGTTAGTATTGTTAAAAATCTGTCCTCTCATATTCTTATTTCTGCCCTCCCATTTGTACCAATGTCCTCTAATTTATTGTTATCTAGAAATTACATCTGTTACCTCTGCTTTCAACTGCCAACTACTCAGAGACCCTTGCACACTTTTCTGAATATCTCTACTGCTCTTCATCCTAACACATCAAGTTCACTACAAAGTTTGTTTCTTCCCAAATATCTGACGTCTCCCTATCTGCTAGCAGGCACACCACTCTTACCTGTCTTCCAGTCCTTAAGCCTTAGGTTACCTTTTGTTTTAAATGTTACAAAAGTAATTACGCTCATCATAAGAAATCCAGACAGTTCAAAAAGGGAAAAGGGAAAAGTAAAGCTCACGTACTCCTTCCCAATTCTGAAAGGTAGCCCCTTTAACAAAATCAAAATTTTGTGTACTTTGAGAAATCCTCCTCCATTTATACTGCATATGTATATATACTTTATATATTTATGCATCTATGTATACATATATTTATTTATTTATTTATTGAGACAGGGCCTCAAGCTGTCCCCTTGGGTAGAGTGCTATGGCATCACAGCTCACAGCAAGCTCCAACTCCTGGGCTCAAGTGATTCTCCTGCCTCCAACTCCAAGTATGTGGGACTACAGGCACCTGCCACAATGCCCGGCTATTTTGTGGTTGCAGCCGGCATTGTTGTTTGGCGGGCCTGGGCTGGATTCAAACCCACCAGCTCAGGTGTATGTGGCTGGCACCTTAGCCGCTTGAGCCATAGGCACCGAGCCTATGCATCTATATTTTTTTAACTCAAAGAGAATCATCCTTTACATGTTGCAACTTGATTTTTTTATTTAACAATATATCTTGGCTATGTTTACATATCTTCATATACAGACCTTCTTTGTATAATGTCACAGTGTGTCATTGTACAGATGAATTGAATTGTTTCTTTTTTTTTTTTTTTAAATAAGTCTGAGGTCATCTCTTTGAAGCTACTCTGTCTCTATCCAATATTCAGCAAGTTCCTCAAGAAGTCACTTTTTTGAGCTGAGCATGGCGGCTCATGCCTGTAATCTTAGCAGTCTGAGAGGCTGAGGTCAGTGGATTGCCTGAGCTCATACGCTCCAGACCAGCCTGAGCCAGAGGAAGACCTTGTCTCTAAAAATCGCCAGCCATTGTGGCGGGTGCCTATAGTCCCAACTACTTGGGAGGCTGAGGCAAGAGAATCGCTTGAACCCAAGAGTTTGAGGTTGCTATAAGCTATGATGTCACTGCACTCTACCAACAAAATAAGACTGTCACCAAAAACAAAAAGTCACTTTTTTTCTCTGCAAATCCATTTGTTCTTCCATCTTGCTACTCCTTCTCTCATCCTGACCCTGTTAGTGGGGCATCATCTCAATCTCTGATGCTTCCTGCTCATGTGGGCTAATAGCTCATACTCATAGGTTCCTCACTGCCTTTTCCAGATCAAAGGCCTGTTGACCTTACTTTGCCTCTATGACATGAATTCCTACATAAACCAGATTTCTGTTAATCAAATTCTAGTCTGGATTTACTTTTGAAAGGAATTCAATGCCAAATTTTTTTTTTTTTTTTTTTTTTGTAGAGACAGAGTCTCACTTTATGGCCCTCGGTAGAGTGCCGTGGCCTCACACAGCTCACAGCAACCTCCAACTCCTGGGCTTAAGCGATTCTCTTGCCTCAGCCTCCCGAGTAGCTGGGACTACAGGCACCTGCCACAACGCCCAGCTATTTTTTGGTTGCAGTTCAGCCAGGGCCGGATTTGAACCCGCCACCCTCGGTATATGGGGCCGGCGCCTTATCGACTGAGCCACAGGTGCCGCCCAATGCCAAATTTTTTTTTCAAGCAAATAATTCTCTGGATTTGTTCACTTCTGTAAGTAGCTTACTTCTATAACACACGTATATTTACACACATATATCACTGCCCTGTTAGTAATTCCCCCTGTTAGCAGAGGAGCCATGGTAGAGGGAAATGAGTGCTGGGCGTTGAGTCAGCAGGCCTGGGTTCCACCCCAGCTTTGACATGGGAAAAATGATTTTTCACTCTCTGAGCTCTGTTTTCTGCCAAGTGGAGATGACAATAGCATAACAGCCTCTTTGAACTGTGAAGAGAGGCTCAGCGCCTATAACTGAAGCGGCTAAGGCTCCAGCCACATACACCAGAGGGGGCGGGTTTGAATCCATCCTGGGCCTGCCAAACAATAATGCCAACTACAACCAAAAGTAGCCAGGCGTTATGGCGGGTGCCTGTAGTCCCAGCTACTTGAGAGGCTGAGGCAAGAGAATCCCTTCAGCCCAGGAGTTGGAAGTTGCTGTGAGTTGTGATGCCACAGCATTCTACCCAGGGCGACAGCTTGAGGCTCTGTCTCAAAAAAAAAAAGAAAAAGAAAAGAACTGTGAGTAGAATTAAAGTAGATAGGAAGAGCAAAGCCTTGAAATAAGAACACACAATATATATGGAGAATCATTACTATCTTCCTCTGGATTATGGGTTGTAAACTCAGATGTTGATGGGGTTGTGCACAATATATATATGAACAGAAAGCATGGCATTTGGGAGTGATGAGAACTGTGGATACTGGAAACTGCAGGCTGTATCTTAGTAAGCTGGGGCCACTGTAACAATTCCACAGACTTGGGGACTGATATAACAGACACTTGTTTCTTCTGGAGGCTGGAAGTCCATGATCCAGGTGTTGGCAGGTTGGTTTCTTCTGAGGCCTCTCTCCTTGGTTTGCAGATGTCCATCTTCTTGCTGTGTCTTCACGTAGTTGTCCCTCTGTGTGTGTGTAACTTATCTTTCCTAGTCACAGTGAATTAGGACCTAACTGTGTCACTCATTTTACTTTAATAACTTTTTTTTGGTGACAGAGTCTCACTATGTCACCCTTGGTAGAGTGTGGTGGCGTTACAGCTCACTGCAACCTCAAACTCCTGGGCTTAAGCAATTCTCTTGCCTCAGCCTCCTTTGTAGCTGGGACTACAGGCACCCGCCACAATGCCTGGCTATTTTTTTGTTGCAGTTGTCATTGTTGTTTAGCAGGCCCAGGCCAGGTTTAAACCCGCCTGTCTATTTAATAACATTTTTAAGGTTCTATTTCTAAACATTCTAAGATTTAGGGGTTAGGACTGACCAGGAGGGACTCCAATATATGAATTTTGAGGAGACAAAATCTAGCCCATAACACCCTATCTCCAATGGTAGTCAGCTAGTGACCTGCCAGAATGCAGGCTTAGCATTGCCAGATCCTGCAGGTTCTGAAGAAAAGCTGGAGGCTCGGTGCCCATAGTGAGTAGGGCGCCGGCCACATACACTGAATACACTTGAGACTGGCTGGTTCAAACCCAGCTCTGGCTTGCTAAACCACAATGACAACTGCAACCAAAAAAAATAGACAGGCATTGTGGTGGGCATCTTTAGTCCCAGCTACTCGGGAGGCTGAGGCAAGAGAATCTCGTAAGCCCAAGAGTTTGAGGTTACTGTGAGCTGTGACACTACAGCACTCTACCAAGGGCGATATAGTGAGATTCTGTCTCAAAAAAAGAAAAGAAAAGCTGGAAATTTTTATTTTAACATAAATCCTCTAAGTTTTATATTGGCAACAAGTTAATTTAAAAATAATAATGTTATGCCCAGGAGTCTCTCAAAGACCACACCATCAGACCAGTCCAATTTAAAGAGATGTCCTTTTATTGAAGAGCCGGCTGGTGACTGCCTGAGTGTCCCAACATGGGGTTTCTGAGAGCAACCTCGAGTTGTCTGTGGCTCTGGTTTTTATAGGGCAAAACTTTTCTAGGGGGTAAGCAAGGGTTATTACAGAAGCAAAAACAGCAATTTGGTTAGTCATTTTACACAATACTACGATCACAAGAGTAATTAGTGATTTTTTCTTCCTTACAAAACAAGTACAAACCATAATGTCCTAAGGGGAATGCAGGGAAGAGACCTTATAGGTAAGGGTCATAAAAAGCTATAATCAGGAATGCTATGTAGTCAATAACTTACATTACTAAGAATTTTAGCTAAAGTAACAAGGGACGGCAAACAAGAGGAACTAGGTTTGAAGGTAAAAAGGAGTAAATAGTAAAATGGAGTCAAGCTTGTTCTTTTAATATTTCAATATTATATATGGATGGTATAAAGACAACCTTAACATAATCACAAGGGTTGTTGTCACAAGGGTAGTTAGTGACTTTCTACAGAACACTAATAATTCTAACAGTTCTAACCAGGTACACTTAAAATACTATGCAATGGGGGGGGGGAGAGTCAAGTGGAACCATTTTTTTTTTAACAATAAAATGTAACAAAACAACAGAATGGAATCAGGCCTGATTTGCCTTCCCACTGATTCTTAGGAACAAGAATTATAACAAAGTGGAGTTAGGCTTGCTTCTCTTTCACCTTAACAATAATAATAATCATAGTGTAATCCATAGTCTATGTAAGGCCATTGGTAACCCTGATGATCACACTTATCTATACTGAAATTTCCTCGGTGGCAGGACTGTGTCCCACAGCTTTTTAATCCCTTTTAGCCAATTCTTGCACATTGCAATATTAACAAAAAGCTGATTAACGAATGACTACATTCGGATTTCACAACCTAATTTAAAGTAGAGCACATCTATAGAAACTTTGCCCCTTTGCATTCATGCTGTGCTATGAAATACCATTAGCTATTATAACTGCCTTCATTGCTGTTAGGAAAAGCTAACAATTGTATCCATATTCCTCACAGGGTCATGTTTATGCCATATGCCCTTTACAGATGAGGAATCCACAGACCAGGTCTATTTGTTTATCCACACATGTGTAGCAACCTTATCCTTATATTGACTTAACCTTAACATTATATTGTCTGTCTCTTTGTTCTCACAAATGATTATAACATCAGAATAACACTACTGTTACTGAGTGCTTACTGTGGACCAGTTACTGCATTATTTTATTTAATATTCACAGTTATTCTATAGATAGGTTCAGGTGATCAAATTACTCCAGGAAAGTATTCCTGAAGACGTCAAATAATTCAAAATTGTTGTAATTCAAAAGGTAGTTCAGTTTACCTGTTAGTATAGTACTATTATGTGGCTATGGCATAAATACAATTCACAGTGTCTTCTAAGTTTTGTGACAATTTTATTGGGGATTTTGGGTTATTTCAGATTTTATACATAAGGAAAAACAATAAATATTTTTACATAATGCTTTTTCAAATTCAAATGATACAGAATATAAAGTACTATTTTCCCCATTTTACAGATTTAAAAAACTGAGGCCTAGAGAAGTTAAATAACTTGCATGAAGTCCAATAGCTATAAAATGACTCTTAACCATCTTTTCTTTTTTTTTGAGACAGAGTCTCACTTTGTCACACTTGGTAGAGTGCTGTGGCATCATAGCTCACAGCAATCTCAAATTCTTGAGCTCAAGCAATTCTCTTGCCTCACCCTTCCCAGGGGCTGGAACTACAGGCACCCACCATAACACCTGGCTATTTTTAGAGACAGGGTGTTGCTCTGACTCAGGCTGGTCTGGAAAGCATAAACTCAGGCAATCCACCCACCTCGGCCTCCCAGAGTGCTAGGATTACAGGGGTGAGCCACTGAGCACAGCTTAACCATCTTTTAACTACCAAACCAGCTCTGTACTTCTCTAAGGCTAGATGTTAGACTTCAGACGTTAGGGGTTCCCTATATGCCTATCAGAGACTGACCAGGAGGGACTCCATGAAGATTACCCAGAGACGTGAAGGAACACTTACCCTTTTCTCCCCCACCACTTCAAAGTTTAGAATTTGCTCCTTTCCCTCCATTCTTAGATCTTCAAACATAGTCCCTTTTACACCATTGGAGGGATCATCAAGCTCCCAGAATTTTTTCCCCTGCCACCTGCCTTGTCCTGGATTCTGTTACATCTAGATGCTCCTGGAAAGCTTGCTACAAAGAGAAAGGAGGAGTAAGGCTTGTTTTTTCTCTCTTCGTCACACATGTATGCCAGGCTAGACACTCAGTATAGCCAGATTATTATAATGTGCCCAGGGTTACAGGGCTCATGGTGTGCTGTATGGGAGCAGCAAACACATTTTTTACCTCCAGAACCCTAGTGTCTGGCCTCAAAGGCAATATAAGGGACACTGTTTATTGTGTATCCATGTACCAAGAACACGTACACACATGATATCGCACTTGGCCCCTCTCACTCTGTGAGCTAAACACTATCCCACTGATCCACTGATCTTTGTATTATGGAGCATAAACATGCCAGGGTCCTTAGAACAGGAACAGCAGGGCAAGAGCAGAGGTCAAGTCTCCCTAGGACTCTCTTGGCAGTGCCTGGCATAAACAGCTCACACATGAAAATAGGAATTTATTAGAAGATATAGGAGCCTCTACCTGAAATGCCACAGGACTCAATGTGGAAGGCCAGGATTGTTTTGTTTGTTTGTTTGTTTTTTTTTGTAGAGACAGAGTCTCACTGTACCGCCCTCGGGCAGAGTGCCGTGGCATCACACAGCTCACAGAAACCTCTAACTCTTGGGCTTACGTGATTCTCTTGCCTCAGCCTCCAGAGCAGCTAGGACTACAGGCGCCCGCCACAACGCCCAGCTACTTTTTTTGTTTGCAGTTTGGCCGGGGCTGGGTTTGAACCCGCCACCCTTGGCATATGGGGCCGGCGCCCTACTCACTGAGCCACAGGCGCCGCCCAGGATTGTTTTTTGTTAGTTCAGCTGCAGTCACTGACAATTACAATTTTAAACAGGTCTTCAATTTTGTTGTTTTACTTGAAACCTCCATTGCCTTGTTTGATTTTCAGAAAGGCAAGAAATAATAAAATAATAGTAGCTAATGGTTTTATACCTTTTACCATATTGCATGCCTTATTTCTAGAAATATTAAATCCTCATAATATCCTTCTAATATAGGTACTATTATTATAATCCCCATTTTGGAGAGTAGAAGTCTGAGGAAGAGAAAATAAGTAACTTGTAAAAGATCCTACAGCTAGTCTGTGGGATTTGAACTCACCCTGGAGCTAATAAGGTAGTCGTCATGTGGCTTTTGAGCATTTGAAATGTAGTCAGTTCGAATCTAAATGAGCTGCAAGTGTTAAAATCTGTGACTGGACTTCAAAGACTTAGTGCTAATTAAAAAATGTAAAATGTCTCATTATAAAGATTGATTACATGTTAGAATAATGAATATTTGGGGAATATTGGACCAAATAACATAAGATGAATTTCACCTCAATATGGCAATGAGACCATTTAAAATGACACATGTGGCTCACATTGGAATACTGAACCAATAACATAAGATGAATTTCACCTCAATATGGCAGTGAGACCATTTAAAATGACATGTGTGGCTCACATTAATTTCCTGTGGACACAGCTGCTCACACCCACTCCCCCACCACTCTGGTCTGCCACATGGAGACTGGCCCTGAGGACACCAGATACAGGGATCTGAACACCCTCAGCCTCCATTTCTCTCCCTTACATCTCACACAGCAACTGCATTCTTTTCAGTGCAGTCCTTAGCCTCCACGTGGCAGAAAACAGTCAAGGGCAGGGCCAAAGCTTGATGGCTTTGTCCTCAGCCACCCTAGAGCCTGACTCTTGTCCTCATTGCGTAGGGGAGGCAGCTGGGGCTCAGATGTGGAGCAGCCTGGGGCCCAAAGGAGTGGACGCCACTACCTACCACATTGTTTACCACATTGGTTGGTTTGTAAAGGCTGAGGGTGTATTATAAGAAGTTATAATTCTTTAGCTTTAATACCCTGGCTGACTTATTGTGTGCTTTCAGGAATGCTTGCTGAGACAAACTCCTGGCTTCTGAGACCTCGTTAGGTCATGATTTGTCCTTGGATCTTTTTTTCTAGGCTGAGCCAGAAATAGGGGGAGAGAATGAGAGAAAAACAACAGACCAGATATTTTCTGGGGCCTCTTTGCAGGTGGGCCCTATGACTTTTAATCCTCTGTATTTAGACTCTGGAGGCTGGAGAGTTTCTGGACATTGGTCTCAGGATCACAGGAAAGGGGACGTTTTATGAGCAGTTTGTGAGGAGCTTCAGCTAGCTCCTTTCTCCTCTACTCAATCTCTTCAGCTTTTCAGAGAAGCTGGAGAGAGCTGTTTCCAATTTATTTCCTGGAATTTGGGGAGTGTGGGGTGTATTTCACTGTAGTATTCCCACTCCCATCAAAGCAGATTTTTAGCTAATTTCATCTGCAAATGGGCTGTGTCCTATTTCAACCAGCAGCCTTGTCCTTTTTACCTCCAAACAGAGGAAGAATTTCTCCACGAGGTTGGATCCAGGTGTCCTTCTCCACCCAGGACTGGCCTTCCTTCAAAACACTTCAGGGGCTCCTGGCAGATGTTCAAGACTTCAGTTGGTGGCGGTTACAATTTTAAACAGGCTTTAACTTATGTATCATGTTTTGCTTTCACATCCATTATTTAATTTGTGTATCCAATGCTATTAGGCATACTGAGCGAGTATTATTATTTCTATTTTACGGGTGAGGAAATGGAGGCCTAAATAAGATAAAGTGACTTTTCCACAGTCACTTGACCAGTAAGTTACAAAACTAGGACGGAGATCCAGTTCTTCCAAATCCAAGACCATTCTTACAGGGTTTTACTCAGTAGCCAAGCCTGGCTTTGTCATCCACATGTTTATCAAGATTTTTGTGATCTTGTTGATATTTTATTAATTTTAAGAGTAAAATTAGTTGGCTCAGCACCTTTTGCTCAGTGGTTAGGGCGCTGGGTGGTGGGTTTGAACCCAGCCCAGGCCGGCTAAACAACAATGACAACTACAACAAAAAATAGTCGGGCATTGTGGCGGGCGCCTGTAGTCCCAGCTATTTGGGAGGCTGAGACAAGAGGATCACATGAACCCAAGAGTTTGAGGTTGCTGTGAGCTAAGACTCCATAGCACTCTATTGAGGGCAACAAAGTGAGACTCTCTCTCTCCCCCCCAAAAAAAGTAAAATTAGTAACAGCAAGGCTGTTTAACAACTATGTTGGGAACTTATTGTGTACACAGACAAAGTCATGACTCTGGTGGTACCACAGAGAACAATGTGTGGGGCCTATACTTTCCTGGACCTTTCATTCAAGGGAAGAGATGAACAGTTAACAAGTCAAAAGACAAACAAATACATAATCACAAATTGGGACAAGTACTTTTATTTTAATTATTTTTTCTTTTTTTTTGCAGTTTTTGGCCCAGGCTGAGTTTGAACCCACCACCTCTGGCATATGGGGCTGGCACCCTACCCCTTTGAGCCCAGGACAAGTACTTTTAAAGAATAGGGTAGTATGACATCATATGATTCAAAGTATGATACTTTGGATCAAGGTTCTCTGGGGAGATATTAGACCTGACACTTGAAGGACAAGGCCAGATGCTATCAGAGGGCTTCCAGGAGGAGGTTAGGACTAAGGGGCATTTTAGGTAGATATTTACACTAGGCTAGAATCTTTGAAAATGTTATCTCATTTCTCTTACACAAACTCTATGAGGTAAGTATACTATTATTTCCATAGAATAGTTAGAGAAACCAAGTAGCTGGATTTCCCATGTTACTTAACCACTGAGTTAACCACCATCTCTACCTGTCAGTGTGTCAAAACCTGCTAACCACCAGGCCAAATTTATTTGAACATGATTTATATTTTCCTGTCTCCAAGAGGAGATTGTTTAGCACCAAGGTTTAGCAGTGTTCCTGGAGTTACTACTGGCAGATACCTACTAGAGTTTGTACTGGAAGAATCAGTGAGAGGCCAGTGTCCCCACTTCTGCCCCTTCCACATCAAGACTGGGTAGAGGACACTCAGGAAACAACCAGAAGACTGTGTCTTGTGGGCCAGGGACAAAAGGAAGGGGAAGGAAGGCTCTTCTTTGACAGTGGACTTAAGGCTGCAATACTTTAGCCCCTAGGGTTTTTTCTAGAACATGTGCATCTATGAATCATTAGCTACTTAACTGAGAGATGAGAAGCCTAGGGACTGGGTATATTAAAACCAGAATCAAGAACTCATCCAAGTTTAGCACCTCATGATTCCATTTCTGGGATTTAACCAACGTTTTTTTCTCCTTCAGCAGCAAGACTAGCAGCTCCACTGTTTTGGTTTGCTTTCTCTCAGAGAGAGAAAGAGCCAGCCCATTTACTCTAAGAGATCAAGGGAAAGAGGGATTAGACCTTGTTTGGGGTAGAAAAACTGAGGGAAGAACTAGAACTGATTTGAATCCATGGGTGTCAGTGCCTTTCTGGATTTAAGCCACTTCCTTGTTTTGGCTGTGGATTTTCTTGAGGGCATAGCCAGAGCCTCAGACATTCATTAATTAAGCAAATATTTCTTGAACATGCATTGTGTGCAAGGATGTTTGAAGCCTGGCGGCCAGCTGGGGTCCCTATTCATGTGGGGCTTATATTTTAATGGGGTTAGAGTGAATACTGGCAAGTGATAAGGGCCAGGAAAGAAAGTGCTGGGATCAAAGGGAGTGCCGCCTGAGCAGGAAGGTCAGGGAAGGACATTTAAGCCAAAATGCAATAGACAAAAAGCCAGCAAACCAAACGGTAGAGTCAGCTAGGTTACTGGCCAAGAGCCTGTTGCCTTGGGGTGGAGTGGAGCTCCAGGTGGAGCTGAGGTTGGGGTGGAGGTAGGGACCAGGTCATTTAGTGCTGTGTGGGCCACCTCAGGGGTTCTGAGGTTTGCTCTTTTAAGCCAGCAGGAGTGGAGGGTCTTGGGGTGGACGCCCTGAGCTTTGTCTCGGACCTTGGCAACGCCTCCATTAACAGTCCAGAGGGGCTTGTGATGGGGAGTCAGTCCCATGTGGCTTCCCCTACCCACCATCACCTTGGCTGACCCAAGTGTAGTTCTCTCAAAGGACAACAAGTTTCCCTTAGCATCAATTTACTCATGTATCCTGGCATAGAACAGCATTTTACATTTTTGAAGTCATGTAGTATGTGCCACGTGTACATGTGGATAAATTTATAAAATATAGGATATCAAAGAAATTTCTCTATTGCTATGTGTAGCTTTGGCATATGCTTCAAGGTCTATTCTGTAATTTGGAGTATTTGGGAGAAAAAATCTAAGAGATGCTGACATCATGGAAAGCGTTTGCCAAACCCAAGTTCCAATATAACTTCTGCCTCTGACTAGTTGTGTAAACATGAACAAATTAGCTTCTCTGCATCTCTTAGCTTCTCCACATTTTCTGTCTTCTGTGGAACAGTAATAAAATAGCAGGGAAAGGAAGAAGGAATCAAGCTGGTCTTCGGAGACACTCAGATGCAGTTTTTTGAAGGCTGTCTCCATTGCTCCCTGATGGTACAACTTTGGGTAAATAACTTCACATCTTGGAGCATCTGTTTCTTCCTTCTGTTTACTACCTTCATAGGGTTCATTGTAAACTTCAAACAAAACAGTGCAGGTAAAGTGCTTCGTACTCTGCCTGGAATGTGGTAGTTGAGTGATAACATCAGTTTGGCTCTGCCTGGGTGCTTTCCCTATCTGTAACTGAAGAAGCTAAATTAGATTGTCCCTGGGAGCCCTCCCCAAGTTTGTGATTCTAAATTTATTTACAAAGCCCTAGAAAAGTTAATTTGTCTGGATTCCTTAGAGCCTTGGCTCCAGTGTGAGCACCTCACCCCAGGTTTTCTCATACCACCACAGAGTGGATGAGAGTAGGCACAGGCTGGGAACAGAGCTGTTTGGAGCCTTGTTTTTCTTGGAGGTACCCTGGAAGCAAGGAGATTCTCCTCTCCCTCCCTCTAGGTTTGGAACCAGAATCTAGTTTCCCCGCCTCTATTTCCAAAACTGTTCCTGGCTCTAGCTGCCAGGATTCCTCTGGGGCTGCAGGAGCCTCTAGCCTCCAGCTCAGAAAATCCTTCCCAGCCTGTTCCAGATCTGTACTCCCTTCCCTCCCCCCGCCTCCCAGGCAGTGGGGCCTGCCCAGACCCAGCTGTCACAGAGAGGAGTCCCCTCTCTCCAGAGACTGGTGCAGAGCAGACAGGGGCCAGAAAGCAAACCCTTTCCTTTCTCATGGGGCCCATGTGGCTGGGTCATAAGAGAGGGGCATCGCCAACTGTGACAGATGGTTCCCCACCTCCCTCTCTTTCCACTCTCATCTGGCTGGCCCTTTCCTGCCTGTCTTCATCTTGCCATTTGCAGGATTCTCATCTGCCTCAAAGCCTTGCTCACACCCACTTCCTACCTCCCTCTCTCCCTTCTCCAAAATGTTTATAGATTGCAATTTTCTAAACTATTTCAAACTTACGTTAAAAGTTCTATTTCTATTCTGGGGGTCCCAGATGTGCTGCAGCTCTCAGGTAATACTAACTAGTTTTCCAAGACTGATTAAGTAGAGAAGGGGAATCATAGGGCCTAGCAAGTGTCTAGGCCACAGTTTTACAAAAGCACCTGTCGTTCATGCAACATTTTCATGATGTCTGGCTATCAACCTACCACCTCTACTATCATTTATGTAATCTAGGTTAAGCAAGTGTGACACCAGAAATATAATCAAACTACAACTTTATTTTTGCCTCCCTCTGCCTCCTTATAATTAAGCCAGTGAGGGGAGTTCCCCCTTTTGCCTGGTTGAATCTCTACTCTATGCACCAACACTTCAATCTTCATTCAAAGGTGAGACTTTCTCCTGCTCCCCCAGCCAAGTGTGAATCTGTCAGAGTCCCTCCATGCCTTCCATGTAGCTTAGGAGGGCAAAAAGGTAGTGTACTCAGACCCTTTTCCCCAGGCATCTCACCAGTCTCTTCCCTCTAGCTTTCTCTTGCAGGTTTCAGACAGGGTCCATTCTCCCTCCTGCTCTCAATGCTATGGGTCACATTTAAAAAAAAAAAAAATTTTTTTTTTTTGAGACAGAGTCTCACTTGTGTCACCCTCAGTAGAGTGCTATGGTATCACAGCTCATAGCAACTTCAGACTCTTGGGCTTAAGAGATTCTTTTGTCTCAGCCTCCCAAGTAGCTGGGACTACCAGTGCCTGCCACAATGCCCAGCTATTTTGTTGTTGTTGTCATTGTTGTTTAGCAGGCCCCAGCTGAGTTCAAACCCACCAGCTCCAGTGTATGTGACTGGTGCTGTAACCACTGAGCTACAGCCACTGAGCCACATTTTTTAATTTTTGATCTAGCAAGACTGCCAAGAGCTGGAGAATGGACTGTCACACTGTTCCTTTGCAAATTCTGACTTGGGCCTGACCCCTCAATTTGATATGCAGCATTTCATTGTCTTGGTGCCCAAGTAGGACTTTCAATTTTACCATCCTCTTACGCTCATCCACTCATTTTTTTGCCACCTTTCTAGATAACTAGATACACAAAGCTAATGTGTTCTGCTGTCTATGTCTGTTTGTTTATGTGGTGCCACAGGCCTTCCTTGGCCCCTAGTAGTGGTTCTGTCTCAGGCCCCTGGCTCTGTGTTCCTGTCTGAGGGTTTCCAAGATCTCCATGTATGTTTGTGGGGGCCTGCCCAAGATTCTTTAAGAATGGATATGTACTACATGTGATGTGATCGTTGCATCATGACTCCCACAGTACATTTGTGCATGGGCACAAAAGTAGGTTCCACAAGAAACTCAGAAGCACTCCTGATAGAATGCCCACCTCCGTAGGTTATGAGCGTCCTTGTTTTTTGTTGCTCAGGTGGGTCTCAAACCTCTGAGCTCAAGCAATCCACTCTCCTCAGCCACTCAGAGTGCTAGGATTACAAACATAAGCCACCATGCCTTTTTTTTTTTTTTTTTGAGACATAGTCTCACTATGCTGCCCAGGCTAGAGTGCAGTGACTATTCACAGGCATGGTCATGAACACCACAACCTAGAACTTCTGGGCTCAATGGATTCTCCTGCTTCAGACTCCCAAGTAGCTGTATCTACAGGTATGCACCATTGCACTCAGCTGTGAGTGTCCGCTTTACTGGACAATACCCACAAACAGAAGCCTTTTCTCACAAGTCATCTCACAGTGACATGCTCTCTGACCCTCAGTGAAAAATATAAACTTGTTCAAGGTTTAGGTCCCCCTTTCCTGCCTTTTTCCTTCTCTACATGTAGCTATATACTAAATATTTTACATATTTGTATTTATTCTCTTTCTCCCCATAAAAATGTAAATTCCAAGAGGGACTCTTGACTCCATATTTTACAGATATATTCTCAAAGAACAGTGTCTGGTACTTGGTAAACACTCAATAAATACTTGTTGAATAAATGACCTACTATGAGGAAAAACATCACACTATTCACACTACTGCACGCAAGTATGCTCTATGGTAGAAAGAGATATTAGCAGGGGTTTAAAGATATTAAAAATATACTGTCACCAAGCTGAGACTTTTTTTCTTAATTAGGATGAAGAAATAGAAAAGAAGATAACTTTGTTACTATGTGATGTGATGTTATATAAAGCAGTATCCAGTACTGCCTGAATCATCTTTACCTGGTCAGTGGCATCTCTGTGACACTTATCTAAAGAAGTCCTCTGAGTTCAGAAAAGTGACTTGACCAGCGACACACCACTGGTGAGCATCAGAACTGAAACTACAGTAAGACCCCTATGTCACAAGCAGTACAGTGCTATGGTCTCTCCTCCTCTCCCTAGCAGGAGAGGCCTGGTATTCTGTCCCCTTAAAGATCCTGCAGGAAGCTAGGAAGAGTGGTAGGGTCAGCCTGTTTCCAAAGAAAATAGCCACGGGCAGCCTAAAAGCCTGAATATTCTCCAAGGGTCAGGGGAATAGCAGGATCTGAAGGGAAAGGAGATTGAGGACCAGGAAGAAAACTGAACTCCAAGGGCCACAGCCTTGGGCAATGTCCCTGTGCTGCTATCGGCACTATAGCTGCCAAGATGCCCCCTGATGTTTGAAAGCTCTGATTAGGTAGCCAAAGGTTGAGTAAGAGAAGTGAAGCAAACAGTGCTTTGCTTCTGCAAAGAGTGAGCAGATTGGATCCTGAAAGGTTCAGTGTTAGACCCAGACCACCATCAGTGGCGTCATTTGGAAACTTATTAGAAATACAAATTATCGGGCACCGCCTGTGGCTCAGTGAGTAGGACGCTGGCCCCATATACCGAGGGTGGAGGGTTCGAACCCAGCCCCGGCCAAACTGCAACAAAAAAATAGCTGGGTGTTATGGTGGGTGCCTGTAGTCCCAGCTACTCGGGAGGCTGAGGCAAGAGAATCATCTAAGCCCAAGAGCTGGAGGTTGCTATGAACTGTGATGCCATGACACTCTACCGAGGGCAACAAAGTAAGACTCTGTCTCTAAAGAAAAGAAAAGAAAAAGAAGTACAAATTATGGTGCCCTACCCCAGAACCCAGAAAACCTGGGAGTGGGGCCAAACAATCTATGGTTTAACAAGCCTTCAAGGTAAGTCTAATGTACATACAAGTTTGGGAACTGCTGCTCTGGTCCAACTCCTTGTTGTTCAGGTGGGGAAACTGAGACCCAGAGAATAAAAAGGGCTTGTCTAAGGTCACAAACCAAGTTACCACTTCATAGCTCATCTCCATGGTAGAAAGTCATACCTGGAATGTTCCCCCTCCTGTTTCATTCTTGGAAGAGAGTCCATTGATTGCAAAGGAACAGACCCAATTTGTTAAGAGATTATGGGCAAATTGCTTTTTTCTGGTCTGAGCCTCAGTTTCTGCATATGCACAGTGAGTGGTGAGGAGTGGATAATCTCTGATTGCATAGCACACTGATCTCTGATGTGGTCGTACTATTGCTGTCATCAGTCTCAAGAGTACAGTCTAGCCTGGGACAGGAAGCCACAAGCTCTAGATCTGGAGACCCTTGTTCAAACCCGAGCCCTATCACCTGGTAATTGCATAACCTAGGCACATAATTCAGCTTCTCTGAACCTTCATCTTCTCACCTCTTTCTGTTCTATAAATGTGTTGTGAAGATCAAGTAGCAAATGGAAAGCTCTTATCATGTGCCTGGCACACAGGATGTGCTAGAAGAGGAGCTGCTACCATGGACTGCCAGGTTGTTCACATGGTGGTTCGCCTTCATTCAATAACTGAATCTTCACCTCTCCATGAGGCACCATGGCCCCTGTGAGAAGCAGCATTGTTGCAAATTGTCACCTACTATATGAAGTATTTCTGCACTTTTAACTTTCCTTTCATGCCACCTATTTGAATGAAACCATGGATTATTGTTCTCTATCCACAGCTCCTTCCAGTCATCAGTCTTTGGGCCATAAGTCCTGTATCCATCTCAGCCACTACAGAAGATGATGGTCTGATGATGAGTGCCTCACCACCAACACCCCTCCAAAATATATTCTGGGTACATGACTCAGCTTGTCCAAATACGTCCTCAAGATATGGTGACACTCTCTCTAGCTATTTGTGTGATGCAGGAAAGAACAAGAGACAGAACACAACTGAGTCTATCCCAACTGCCTCCACCTCCTCCTCCTCTGTGTCCCCTCTAACCGACCACCAGCTTAGCTTGGTGGCCACACTCACCTGCCACAGCTCTCACTCTCTCTCTCTCTCTTTTTTTTTTTTTTTGTAGGGGATTCATTGAGGGTACAAGAAACCAGGTTACACTGATTGCATTTGTTAGGCAAAGTCTCTCTTGCAATCTTGTCTTGCCCCCAAAAGGTGTGGCACACACCAAGGCCCCACCCCCCTCCCTCCTTCCTTCTCTCTGCTCTTCCTTTCCCCACCCCTCCCTCCTTCTTTCTCTGCTCTTCAGTCTTTTTTTAATTATTATTAAATCATAAACACATAGATATGTATAAATTAATGCATTTATGGGATACAATGTGCTGATTTCATATAGAATTAGGAATGCTTACATCACACTGGTTAATAGATACCTCATCTCATTTACTTAGTTATTGTGTTAAGACATTTATACTCTATACTAATAGATCTGACATGTACCCTTCCATTATGCACCATAGGTGTGATCCCACCATTCACCCTCCCTCCATCTAACCTCCCTCTTCCCCTTCCATACCCGCCTTCTCCCTCCTTCATCTTGGGCCATAGTTGTGATCTATTCTTCATATGAAAATGTGAGTGATTGTAAATTGGTTTTATAATAGTACTGAGTACATTGGATATTTTTTCTTCTATTCTTGAGATACTTTACTAAGTAGGATATGTTCCAGCTCCATCCATGTAAACGTAAAAGAGGTAGTCTCCATCTTTTTTTTTTTCTTTTTTTTTTGGTAGAGACAGAGTCTCACTTTATGGCCCTCAGTAGAGTGCCATGGCATCACACAGCTCACAGCAACCTCCAACTCCTGGGCTTAAGTGATTCTCTTGCCTCAGCCTCCTGAGTAGCTGGGACTACAGGCACCCGCCTCAACGCCCAGCTATTTTTTGGTTGCAGTTCAGCTGGGGCTGGGTTTGAACCCACCATCCTCCGTATATGGGGCCGGCGCCTTACCGACTGAGCCACAGGCGCCACCCAAGTCTCCATCTTTTTTAAGGCTGCATAATATTACATGGTATATATATATATCACAATTTATTAATCCATTCATGGATCAGTGGGCACTTAGGCTTCTTCCATGACTTGGCTATTATGAATTGAGCTGCAGCGAACAATCTGGTGCAAGTATCTTTGTTATAAAGTGATTTTTGGTCTTTTGGACTGCAACAGCTCTCTTGCCTCCCATAGATCACCACCATGATCCCCTGGGTGCTCTTGGCTTGTGCCCTCCCCTGTGCTGCTGACCCGCTGCTTGGCACCTTCACTCGCAGGGACTTCCAGAAAGGCTCCCCTCAACTCATCTGCAGCCTGCCTGGCCCCCAGGGCCCACCTGGTCCTCCAGGAGCCCCAGGGCCCTCAGGAATGGTGGGACGAATGGGCTTTCCTGGCAAAGACGGCCAAGATGGCCAGGACGGGGACCGGGGGGACAGTGGAGAGGAAGGTAAGAATCCCAGAGCCTACCCCTCCTGTTCCCACCTGGGGATGACAGCATCTAAAATTTCTAAAACTGGCATTAATCCCTTTGATTATAAGTCAAATACTTTTCTTTATAAACAAAGCAGTGTATTCCAAAAGGAATACAAGGCATTAGAATGTTGTGTTCCTGTATCAGCTATACCTGTGTGACCTTGGGCAAGTCTCCTAAAACATTATTCAGAACTCTTTTGGTTGCAAGTGACAGAAACCCAATTTGTAGCCCCAAATAGAGCTCATAGGCTCATAAAACAGAGGTAAGCTTCAGGAATGGCTGGGTCGAAGAGCTCAACTATCATTGTCAGGGTTCTGCGTCTCACTATGTGTCAATTGCATCTTCACAAAGGCTAGCTAGAAGTTCTGAAATGGCAAATAATGGGCTCGGGCTTCCTCATGGCTTGATCCATAGAGCAAATCTCAAGATAACCAATTCTCCATGGCCACATATGTATTCTGGACCAATCCCTTTGTCAGGACTGGGTCATGTGCCTGCCCCAGCCTGTGTGAATGGATGATGAGGGCAGTTGGTCACTGTGATTGACAGCCTCAGTGGGACCACATGAAATAGTAAAGGAATGCCAGGGAGCTAACAGATCAGGAACTCTCTACAGGCCCTTTCAGTTTTGACATTCTTTATATCTGTGAACTTTCACGACCACCAAGCACTTTTCAGTGTCAGCTGCATCCCCAAATGCACATTTTAAGCAGTAGGGAAATTTATAATGTTTATTTGTATGCCATTTTAACATTGACAGACCTGGCTATGTGTCTGCAGCTCAAGCGGCTAAGGTGCCAGCCACATACACCAAAGTTGGCGGTTTTGAATTCAGCCCGGGCCTGCCAAACAATGATGACAACTACAACCAAAAAATAGCCGGGCATTGTGACAGGTGCCTGTAGTCCCAGCTACTTGGGAGGCTGAGGCAAGAGAATGGCTTAAGCCCAGGAGCTAGAGGTTGCTCTGAGCTGTGATGCCATAGCACTCTGCCCAGGGCAACAGCTTGAGGCTTTGTCTCAAAAAAAAAAAAAAAAAACATTGACAGACCACTTTTAAGTATGTTGCTCATTTGACTGTCCATTCCCCGTGAAGGAGGTTTTTGGGGGTTTTATTTGTTTTTTTTTTGTTTGTTTGTTTGTTTGTTTTTCTGAGACAGAGTCTCAAGCTGTTGCCCTTGGTAGAGTGCTGTGGCATCACAGCTCACAGCAACCTCAAATTCTTAGGCTTACGGGATTCTCTTGCCTCAGCCTCCCAAGTAGCTGGGACTATAGGTGCCCGCTATTTTTTTGTTGTTGTTGGCAGTTGACATTGTCATTTCAGCTGGCCTGGGCCGTATTCAAACCTGCCAACCTCAGTGTATGTGGCTGGTGCCTTACCCACTGAGCTACAGGCGCTGCACAGGAAGTATTCTTATATCTCCACATTATAGATGAGAAAATAGAACAATGAAGTTGAGAACAGAATGTCATAGCCGAAAGCACTTGAACTTTGGAAACAAACCTTGATACTAATTTCAGCAAACTACTAACTTCTCTCCAAACCTCAGTTTCTTCATCTCTAAAATAGGGATAATAATAGCCACCTCACAGGGTTGCAGTAAAAATGAAATAAAGTAGCATGTGAAATAAAATGGCACAAATACACCAGTCTTAGAGTAGATATGAAGTAAATGTTACCACCTAGATGACTTATGAAGCTCAGATAAACAGGCCGGTAGCAGACTCCAAATCCAGGTCTTTTCCTACCACACCAAACTAACTCCTTCAAAAGTACCTCCTTCTCAGCCAGGTACAGAGGCTCACACCTATAATCCTAGCACTCTGGGAGGCTGAAGCCAGTGGATTGCCTGAGCTCATGAGTTTGAGACCTGCCTGAGCCAGAACAAGATCCCATCTCTAAAAATAGCTGGGCATTGTGGCGGGCGCCTGTAGTCCCAGCTACTTTGGAGGCTGAGGCAAGAGAACTGCTTGAGCCCAAGAGTTTGAGGTTACTGTGACCTGTGACACCATGGCAGTCTACCAGGCGCAACAAAGTGAGACTTTGTCTCAAAAAAAAAAAAAAAAAAATTAACTCTTTCTCAGAAAAATAACTAGAAAAGTAATGATAATGGCTTTGACTTGAAGAGGTCTTACGGGTGTGCCAGGCACTGATGTCCTGGTATCCAGTTGCCTGACTACAGTAGTAGACGCAGGTCTAGGCACAGTGGTAGACGCAGGTCTGGGCATGTGCTCCAAGCAGGTCCAACTACAGTTTTCCCTGAGATTTTCCTATGGATCCCAAGGGAGAGAAAATCTGTGGTTGATATTTTCCCCTTTAATCAAAAGAATGTAGGCATGTAGGCATGGGGCTGCTTTGGGTCATCTCTTCTGCCATGTGCTAAGTCTCTGCTGAGAATTAAGCCACACACCGAGGCAGAGAGTGTTGAGAGATGAAGAGTCCCCATATGTGTAACCCAGATAAAGCTGGGCCACCCTGAGACAAGTTCAGGATAACATCCAGCACCCTCCCACCATCACATACACACAGATCCATCATAAGAAGACATGAAAAGTAAAATCACCTTATCCTAAAATCTCTCAAAGAAGTCACGAAAAAGTAAACACTTCGTAAAATACATGGTAAAACTTTCTAGTAAGATTTCTTATCTATTTATCTCCCTCCAAAATATTCTCAGCTCCTTCTCACACTTTTATATTTTCATTTTTTCTTTTTATTTGGGGGGGGACAGAGTCTCACTGTGTCGCCCTCAGTAGAGTACTGTGGCGTCACAGCTCACAGCAATCTCAAACTCTTGGGCTTAAACGATTCTCTTGCCTCAATCTCCCAAGTAGCTGGGACTACAGGCGCCCACCACAATGCCCGCTTTTTTTTTTTTTTTTTTGCAGTTTTTGGCCAGGGCCAGGTTTGAACCTACCACCTCTGGTACAGGGGGCCGGCACCCTACTCCTTTGAGCCACAGGCACCACCCAATCCTCGGCTATTTTTTTTTTTTTTTTTTTTTGTAGAGACAGAGTTTCACTTTATGGCCCTCGGTAGAGTGCCGTGGCCTCACACAGCTCACAGCAACCTCCAACTCCTGGGCTTAAGCGATTCTCTTGCCTCAGCCTCCTGAGTAGCCGGGACTACAGGCGCCCGCCACAACGCCTGGCTATTTTTTGGTTGCAGTTTGGCCGGGGCCGGGTTTTAACCCGCCTCCCTCGGCATACGGGGCCGGCGCCCTACCGACTGAGCCACAGGCGCCGCCCTTCGGCTATTTTTTTGTTGTAGTCGATTAGCTGGCCCAGGCTGGGTTAGAACCTGCCACCCTCAGTGCATGTGGCTGGCGCTGTAACCACTGTGCTGTGGGCGCCAAGCTATATTTTCATTTTTTCAAAGAACAACTTTGTAACCTTTCCTTGTTTAATTTTTTCCTATTATTTTTAATTATACCAGTAATACACAAATATAGTCTCCTTGTAATATATTCAAATACCAGTAAAGTGAAAATCCTCCTTAATTATCCTCCTTCATTACTACCCCTTCTTACCTTCCCCTCACCTTCCAGAAGTAACTACTGTTAATTGGTTAGGTGTGTGTCCTTCCTGGCCTTTTTCTATGTATTTACATGTGAGTAAAATAATACCCACATTGCTAGGCACTTAATAACATAAGCAATTCGTTCCTGAAATGTTCAGTGAGAAAATGTGATTTGGAAACCTAGTTCCCAATTATGTAAAATAGTAAAAATTTAAATGCATTACAGTTTAACTCAAAGTTTTAAAACACACACTTGTTAGGATGTAAAATACCTAAAGCAATTCTTTCTTGATCACCCAATTTATATGGATGGTTCTAACAAACAGTTGCATTGTGTCCAATGAACTCAAATCTTGATCCATATTATGTTTTGTTTAAAATGTTGTATTGAGGGTGGCCCCTGTGGCTCAAAGGGGTAGGCACCAGCCCCATATGCCGGAGGTGATGGGTTCAAACCCAGCCCCAGCCAAAAAAAAAAAAAAAAAAACTGCAAAAAATAAATAAATAAATAAAGTAATATAAAATGTTGTATTGAGTTGAAGGTACATAAATTAAACTTTTTCTGTATAATCAATGGCCACAAATGTTGTATTGAAAGAAATGTACATTTTATGAATATGAGTATTAAAAACCAAAGACAATCTATAGGAAAATATTATTAGGGAAAATGTTCTGCAAGATTATGTCAACTAGTATTTAATGGGTGTTTATGATAGGCCAGGCACTCCCAGGCACTCTTCTATACCCTTCAATGAGCATAGAAATAGTTAGCAAAGGCCGGGCAGGTGCGTTGGCTCTCGCCTATAATCCTAGCACTCTAGGAGGTTGAAGTAGGTGGATAGCTTGAGCTCAGGAATTCAAGACCAGCCTGAGCAAGAGAGAGAGAGATCCTGTTTCTACAAAAGAAAGGAAGGAAGGGAGGGAGGGAGGGAGGGAGGGAGGGAGGAAGGAAGGAAGGAAGGAAGGAAGGAAGGAAGGAAGGAAGGAAGGAAGGAAGGAAGGAAGGAGAGAGAAGAAAGGAAGAAAGAAGGAAGGAAGGAAGGAAAGAGAAGGAAGGAAGGAAGGAGAGAGAGAAGGAAGGAGGGAAAGAAGGAAAGCAAGAAAGAGAGAGAGAGAGAGAAAGGATGGAAGGAAGGAAAGAGAGAGAGAAAGGAAAGAAGGAAAGAAAGAAAGAAGGAAGGAAGGAAGGAGAGAGAGAGAAAGAGAGAGAGAGAGAGAGGAAGGAAGGAAAGGAGAGGATAGTCCCAGTTAACCTGGGAGGCTGAGGCAAGAGTTGAGCCTAAGAGTTTGAGGTTGTTGTGAGCTATGATGATGCCACAGCACTCTACTGAGGGTGACAGACTTAGAGTCAAAAGAAAGAAGGAAAGAAGGAAGGGAAGGAGGGAAAGGAAGGAAGGGAGGGAGAGAGAAGGAAGGAAGAAAGGAGGGAAGGAGGGAGGGGGGAGGAAGGAAGGAAGGAAGGAAGGAAGGAAGGAAGGAAGGAAGGAAGGATTGCGTATTCCTGTTAACATAAAAGGTTCAGCCACATGTTCTTTCTTCTTAAATGTATTTTAGAGGTTTCATATCATGCTCATTTTCTTAACTCTAATGTATAATTCCACAGTATGGATGGACTATAATTTTTTAGTCATTTCCTTTTGGAGGGGCATTTAATCTTTGGATTTCTTGCTATTATAAGCAATGCTGCAATAAAACCCTTGTACATGTGAGCAGGGCTCTTGAGCACAAGACAGGGATTTTATTAATATCAATGTTTTGTTTTAAATCAAGGGTGTTCTTCCAATTCTCTTCTCTTTCTTTCTTTTTTTGTTTTTTTTTTTTAAGAGACAGAGCCTCAAGTTGTTGCCCTGGGTAGAGTGCGGTGGCATCACAGCTCACAGCAATCCCCAACTCCTGAGCTTAAGCAATTCTCTTGCCTCAGCCTCCCAAGTAGCTGGGACTATTTTTTGTTGGGGTTTGGCTGTGGCTGGGTTTGAACCCGCCACCCTTGGTATATGGGGCCGGCGCCCTACCCACTGAGCCACAGGCGCCACCCTCCAATTCTCTTCTCAACCCATTATTAGCATAGCCCATAGAAAGACTGATCTGGCACATAAGCCATACTCTTCCTTAGGAGGTAGGAATGGGCAAAGATTGGGAATTTGATTTTTGTTTTTTTTTCTGTGCCCTAATGCACAATAACTCCAGAAGGTACATATTATCATTCTCATTTTCCAGATAAAGCTGGGAGAAGTGTCCGAGTTACACAATCAGGACTTATATTCATTTCTATGTGTCTCCAAAGCCTTCCTGGTTTTTCCATTACCCACCAGCTTTTGCTCCAAGGAAAGCCAAGGCCTCTGCCTAGGCCTGTGGTGGCACCTCCGTAACACCAGCTGCTCTGTCTTCTAGGTCCACCTGGCCGAACAGGTAACCGGGGAAAGCCAGGACCAAAGGGCAAAGCCGGGGCCATTGGGCGGGCTGGCCCTCGCGGCCCCAAGGGGGTCAGTGGTACCCCCGGGAAGCATGGCACGCCAGGTAAGAAGGGGCCCAAGGGCAAGAAGGGGGAGCCAGGCCTCCCAGGCCCCTGTAGCTGTGGCAGTGGCCGTGCCAAGTCGGCCTTCTCGGTGGCAGTGACCAAAAGCTACCCGAGGGAGCGGCTGCCCATCAAGTTTGACAAGATCCTGATGAATGAGGGTGGCCATTACAATGCCTCCAGCGGCAAGTTTGTCTGCAGTGTGCCAGGGATCTACTACTTCACCTACGACATCACATTGGCCAACAAGCACCTGGCTATCGGCCTGGTGCACAACGGCCAATACCGCATCCGGACCTTCGATGCCAACACTGGCAACCACGATGTGGCCTCGGGCTCCACCATCCTGGCTCTCAAGCAGGGTGATGAGGTCTGGCTACAGATCTTCTACTCTGAACAGAATGGACTCTTCTATGACCCTTACTGGACTGACAGCCTCTTCACTGGCTTCCTTATCTATGCTGACCAGGACAACCCCAATGAGATATAGACAGGCTGGGCTTGGGCCTCCTGGCAGGGAATAACTTCTGGACTTGTGCATATGGTCCAAGATGCCTAAACTGTAAACTAAGGGCAGAGTGAGCATCTAGCCTCAGACTGACCTCCTCTGCCTCTTTTTATCTCCATCATTAAATTTTAGCTTTTTTATTCATCCACTAATCTCTTCCCTCACTAATTTTTTTAGTGTCTACTGAATAGGAGGGACTGTGCTACCCTCTGGAAGATACAGCAATGACCAAGACAGAATGTTTGTCCTCACAGAGCTTACATTCTGGTGGGAGGTACAAATAAACAAGCATAAAATGTAATTATTATGCCAGGATGGAAATGAACATGGCGTAATTGAGAGTAATATGAATAGTAGGAAATAGGAAGACGTTGATTTTTTTTTTTTTTTTTGAGACAGAGTCTCACTTTTAAACCTTAGTAGAGTGTCATGGCCTCATAGCCCCCAGCAGCCTCAAATTCTTGGGCTCAAGTGATTCTCTTGCCTCAGCCTCTCTAGTAGCTGGGACTACAGGCACCCTCCACAATGCCTGGCTATTTTTAGAGATGGGGTCTCGCTCTGGCTTAGGCTCATCCCAAACCTGTGAGGTCAGGCAATACACCAGCCTCGGCCTCCCAGAGAGCTAGGATTACAGGCGTGAGCCACCACACCCAGCCTTAGATTTTTTTTTTTTTGAGACAGAGTCTCAAGCTGTCACCCTCTATTGAGTGCTGTGTTATCACAGCTCACAGCAACCTCAAACTCTTGGGCTTAAGTGATTCTCTTGCCTCAGCAAGAGGTGCTTGCGACAACGCCTGGGTATTTTTTTGTTGCAGTTGTCATTATTGCTTTAGCTGGCCCGGGCCAGGTTCGAACCCCCCAGCCTTGGTGTATGGGGCCAGTGCCCTAACTACTGAGCTACAGGGATACCCCAGAGAGCACTTTCTAATGGAGCCACAGCTGTCTATCAGCTTGTTGTGACTGCCCTCTATGAGGTCCTCAGGGACAGAAAGTACTGCACAAGGGGGCCCTGGAAAGAGTGGTTCCTTCCATAAATAAAATGGTGGTTATTTACAGTAACTTCTTACTGGGCCACAAATGGTATGAGTGGCTCATTCCTGTTAATCCCAAAGAGTTGGGAGTCCAACTTGGGAGGATGGTTTGAGCCTAATGGTTTGAGATCAGCCTGGACAACATAGCAAAGCTCCACCTCTACAAAAATAAAATTTTAAAAATGAAATTCCCAGGACGGGTTTTGTGACCCAAGCAGATCAATTCATGGGTCAGGGCACTGTGAGGCACACTTTAGGAAGAGGCCACCTTCTGAGCTTGAAGGACACCTCTGTTTGTGAACAATTCTCACCTATTATTTCCCTTTCTTTTTTCTTCCCCCCCCCCCATAGAGCCTTTTTTTTGGGGACCAAGACTCACTCTATTTTGCTGGGTAGAATGTCATTGCATCATAGCTCACAGCAATCTCAAATTCTTGGGCTCAAGAGATCCTCTTGCCTCAGCCTCCCAAACAGCTGGGACTATAGGCACCTGCCATCATGCTCAGCTAGTTTTTCTATTTTTTTATCTGAGAAGCTGTTCATGCTTGGAACACCTTCCTGGTCAGGCTGGTCTTGAACTCCTGAGCTTAAGCAATCAACTGGCCTCGGCCTCCCCCAGCGTGCTAGGATTACAGACACCCAATTTATAAGAGCCTTTAGCCACTTCTTCTTTCCCCCAGGGATGTAAGCATTTGAAGAAAGTTGACTTAACCATTGTGCCGTAGGTAATAATCCACCCTGAGCAAGCTGGGGAGGCTCACAGAAGTCTGTGGTTGCTACTTTGGGCCTGGACCTACCCAAGGGCTCCTCAGGAAAGGCAATGAGAGTGATGGGGGAAGACTCAGCACTCTTGTGGAGGGTGAGATAGATGGAGGCAGAGACCTTCCAGGGTTCAGAGATGAGGTATCCTTGCATACATTCCAGGGTTGCTAGAGATGGGGGATTTGTGACAGGTGGGACAGAAGCAGGTGATATGGTTGAGGGGTATCCTGGTAAGCCAGCTTATGGCAAGGAGGAATGCCACTTTATCTCCTAATACTTCTGACAGTGGATGCCTCTTTAGGGAACCACTGGAGATCTGAGGTGGATGATGCATGATGGAGGACCAGACAAGGAAGGTGTTCCAAGCATGACCTTCCCAGATGCAATGGGGCCCGGGCCCTTCCTTGTAGCTCTGCCTGATTAACGTGGGCCTCAGAAGCCAGGGTTTGCCTTTAGGTCTGCACATTTGTAAATGCCACAGAACCTGGTGCATCTTTATACAATAAAATTACACTTTGATATGGTCTTTTCTCATCCAGGATGTACTTTGAAAGTCAGCCATCCTGGTCCAGAGAAAGTCTGGGGTGTCTGCAGCCTTACTATTATAGTGCAAGGAGCTTTAGTCCCACAAGGCCCAAAGGCTAGCCCCTGCCCCTTGTCGGCCCTCTTGGCTCACCTGACAAATGAGATAGGTGCTCTGCATATATCTAGGGAGACTCTCTGCACTGACTTCTAGATGAGAACTATGCCTGAGAGCAGAGGCAAGTGGGAGGTGATTACCTCACACACAAAATTTACTTATTTAATTTTATTTTTTTTGTATTAAATCATAACTTTGTACATTGATGCATTTATGTGGTTCAGGGTACTACTTCAATATACAATGTGAAGTGCTTACCTTGAACTAAGTAAGACATCCATCACAATTATACTCATTTCTTAATAGTTTTGCAGTCTTATCATTGCATCATGCACATTAGGTGAGGTACCCCCAAATCTCCTCCCTCCTCTGATATCCTCCCTCCCCTCCCCTCTCTCTCCTCTTCCCTTCTACTTTCTGGACTATAGTTATGTTTTGCCATTCATATGAGTGTGTAGGTGATTATATATTGATTTCATAGTAGTATTAATTACATTGGATACATTTTTTTCCATTCTTCAGATACTTTACTAAGATGAATATATTCCAGCTCCATCCAAGTAAACAGAAAAGATGTGAAGTCTACATCTTTTTATGGTGGCATAGTATTCCATGGTATACATATACCACAATTTGTTAATCCATTCATGGGTCGATGGGCACTTGGGCTGTTTCCATGTCGTGGCTATTATGAATTGGGGTCTGCAATAAACATTCTGGTGCAAATGTCTTTGTTGTAAAATAATTTTTGATCATCTGGGTATGTACCTAGTAGAGGAATTGCAGGATCGAACGGTAGGTCTACTTTCAGTTCCTTGAGTGTTCTCCAAACTTCTTTCCAGAAAGGTTGTATTAGCTTGCATACCCACCAGCACTGTAGAAGCATTCCCTTCTCTCTGCATCCATACCAACATTTGTAGTTTTGGGATTTTGTAATGTGGGTTCATCTTGCTGGAATTAGATTATATCTCAAAGTGGTTTTTATTTGCATTTCTCTGATGATTAAGGATGATGAGCATTTTTTTTAATTTTTTTTTTTTTTTAGAGACAGATTCTCACTTTATCACCCTCAGTAGAGTGCTGTGGCGTCACAGCTCACAGCAACCTCCAACTCCTGGGTTTACGTGATTCTCTTGCTTCAGCCTCCTGAGCAGCTGGGACTACAGCCGCCTGCCACAACGTCCAGCTATTTTTCTGTTGCAGTTTTGCCCAGGGCTGGGTTTGAACACACCACCCTCGGTATATGGGGCTGGTGCCCTACTCACTGAGCCACAGGCACCGCCGGATGAGCATTTTTTCATGTGTTTGTAGGCCATGTGCCTGTCTTCATCAGAGAAGTTTCTGTTCAAGTCTCTTTCCCACATAGAAATAGGGTTATTTGTTCTTTTCTTATTGATTAGTTTGAGTTCTCTATAGATACTAGTTATCAGACCTTTGTCAGAAGCATAGCCTGCAAAAATCTTCTCCCATTCTGAAGGTTGTCTGTTTGGGTTACTTCCTGTGCTCTTGGCTGTGTAAAAGCTTTTTAGTTTGATCAGATCCCAGTAATGGATTTTGGGTGTTGCCCAGGGGATCCTCCTCATAAAATATTCTCCCAGGCCAATTTCTTCGAGTGTTTTCCCTGCACTCTTTTCTAGTATTCTTATAGTTTCATATTTTAATTTTAAATCTTTTATCCAGTGAGAATCAATTTTTGTTCATGGTGAAAGGTGGGAGTCCACTTTCAGTCTTCTACAGGTTGCCAGCCAGTTCACCCAGCACCATTTGTTAAATAGGGAGTTGTTCCCTGACTGGATATTTTTGACAGGCTTGTTGAAGACCAAATGGTGATAAGTAGCTGGATTCATCTCTTGGTTCTCTGTTCTGTTCCATACACCTCCCTCTCTATTTTTGTGCCAGTACCATGCTGTTTTGATCACTATAGATTTATAGTATAGCCTGAAGTCTGGTAATGTGATACCTCCTGATTTGTTCTTATTTCTGAGTAATGTATTTGCTATTCAAGGTTTTTTCTGATTCCATATAAAATGAAGTACTATTTTTTCAAGTTCTTTAAAGTATGACAATGGTGCTTTAATAGGGATTGCATTAAATCTGTACATTGCTTTGGGTAGTATGGACATTTTAACAATGTTGATTCTTCCCAACCATGAGCATGGTATATGTTTCCATTTGTTAACATTTTCAGCTATTTCTTTTCTCAGAGGTTCATAGTTCTCTTTATAGAGATTTTTCTTGTCCTTTGTTAGGTAAATTCCCAGATATTTCATCTTCTTTGTCACTATTGTAAAAGGAATAGAGTCCTTGATTGTTTTTTCAGCTTGACTATTGTTGGCATATATAAAAGCTACTGACTTGTAAGTATTGATTTTGTATCCTGAGATGCTGCTGTATTCCTTGATTACTTCTAAGAGTTTTGAAGTTGAGTCCCTGGGATATTCCAGGTAGAGGCTCATATCATCAGCAAAGAGTGAGAGTTTGATCTTCTCTGACCCTATTTGGATACCCTTGATCACTTTCTCTTGCCTGATTGCAATAGCTAAGTCTTCCATTACTACACTGAATAGCAGTGGAGACACTGGTCATCCTTGCCTCATTCCCAATCTGAGTGGAAATGTTTTCAATTTTAGACCATTCAATATGATATTGGCTGTGGGTTTACTGTACATGGCCTCTATTAGTTTAAGAAATGTCCCTTCTTTATAGGGGGGGAAGCAGAAAGAGGGACGGAGGGAGTGGGGTGGGGCCTTGGTGTGTGTCACACTTTATGGGGGCAAGACATGATTGCAAGAGGGACTTAACCTAAAATTGCAATCAGTGTAACCTGGTTTATTGTACCCTCAATGAATCCCCAACAATAAAAAAAAAAAAAAGAAATGTCCCTTCTATCAGGGGCCACTGGGGTGAGGCGCGAGCTCTGCAAATGGTTTCTAAGCTCTTGCTTGCGCTGGGCGCCGTGAACAGCATCAGGTTTCTGGGCCAGAGCCTGTTTTGCAGTGGTCTCCAAGCTGTAGGGAGGATGACAAAACACCATAGAAGCCAGGAAATGATCAATGATGGGAACAAAGAGGCCTGAGACCAGTGTCTCAGAAATCTGAGCTTGAGGTAAATATTAAGCCTGCAAAAGGAGATTCTCTGCAGTTTGAGAAGTACATTGCTAAAAATGAGTTAACTAGTGGGGCGGAGGCTAGATGGCTGACTGAAGCCAGCTTTCCACAGAGGCTCCCATCCAGAAGGAGAGTTAAAGGACAGAAGTTTAGCAAGTAACCTGGTGATTAGAGCTGAGCCAAGAGAGAAGGTTGAAGAACACACATTAACCTGGCTGAGGCAAGCTGTGACCTCAAGGATACAAACAAAAGGTACAAAATGCATTGCCAAGCAGACAGGAGTCCTCTCCCCTTGAGAACAGCTCGGAGTACTCCATACAAACAAGTGAGCAGAGTTCAAAAGTCCTCCTATTATATCCCATGGGAGAGACTCTCTAAAAACTGGACCTCCTTCCTCTATTGGGTGCCATGGCGCTCTCCTGCAAGGCATAAGACTGTATAAAACTGTATATATTCTCTACTTGCAATTCTGAACTCCCAGCCCTCCCCTCCACTCTCACTCTAAGGTCTGGAAGCCTTTCCCCCAGGAGTCCAGATTCTTGAGTATTTTCTCAAGAGGTGTGGACAGGGCATGGACTGCGGCTGGTCAGTGCTGATTCTGTGGCACGGGAATAAGGAGAGGATGGTCAGCTGAGAGGGAACCATACAGGAGTGGCGGTGCCCCGAGGCACAAAGCAGCAGCTGCAGCGGCAACAATAGGGCTCACCCCTGGATATTCTGGAGTCACACCCCTTGTCTCTCTGGGAAACCAGAGGAGGCCAGGCATCTTCTTGGTGGCAGCCACTGGTGGAACAGGTCTGGGATGGAAACACAGGCCCCATGAGTAAAGGGTTTGCCTGAGGCAGTACCAGCTTGGGTGGAGCATGGGGACTAGAATACACACGTGCACAGCTGGCAGATTCCCAGGGCAGGGCTGACCCAGAGGACTGCTTTACTGAGCCTAAGACAAACCGGGCCTTAAGGAGATCATTAGCTGAGACAAAGGAGGGCAGTCAGAGGCTGGAACAGACAGCTAACCCTGACGCTCCAATACAAACTGTAGCCAAGACCGGGCAGCAGCACAGACAGGGCCTGAGTTACAGGTTCTGTGAACTCAGTGTCTGTTCTGCAGGGGAATATAGCCGGGACAGAAACAAATTCTGCCAAGTTATTCTGTTCTGTCAGTAACATCGTCTGGGGAGGGGCTGGAACTGAGTGAACAGCCCCAGCCTCCATTAAGCACCTGAGGTTGTCAGGCCTCACCTCCCTCTGACAGATAGTGGCAGAGAGCAGTGGCCTGGCTGAGGATACATAAATCTCCCTGTGATTCAGGCAGATGTAAACCCCTAGAATATCTGCTCATTGGAGATAACTGCGTCACAGCCCTGCGGAATTAACAGTGACTGGGTGTGACAGAGGTGCAAGGTGGGGAAGGAGGCATCAACTCTCCCAGACTAATCTATTTGCTGGGTGGGTCTTCCTGACCTCATGGAGCACCAGAGCGAGTCATAGTTGAGTTGTCAGCAGACCCCTGCAACCTAGTTGCCAGAGACCTTTTGAACTCTCCCACCTGAGGCAGGTGCTGACTGAGACAATTGATTTTGACCTCTTGAACTGGGCCAATCACCATAGGACTATCCAAGTGGTACCCTGGGTGTGTGTTTGTGGGAAGGTTTGATTTTCCTTTTCCAATTATTGCCTGTGGGGGGTGGGGTGACTTAATTGCTGGTATTTCTCCACAGCTGAGGCTTAAACCCATAGTAACTGATGCACTACTGTAGGACAGAGACCAGCTGAAAACAAGACAGAGCCATTTAGCCCCACCACACCAAGCAGGTCCCCAGTTTCTCAGGCCATACCACTGTACATGTCCTTGGCAAAGCTCCAGGGGAAAAGTCAAACGGTGTAAAATAGTCATGGGGTGGAATCAGCAGAAAAACTTTAGTAACATGAACAACCAGAGTAGATCAATCCCCCACCCCCAAGGTAAGATATGGCAGATGCAACTGAAGATCCCAATCATAAATAGATGGCTGAGATGTCAGAAATCAAATTCAGAATTTGGATTGCAAATAAGACTAATAAAATGGAGGAAAAGTTGGGATTAGAAATTCCACGACCAATTCAAAAGTTGTCTCAAGAATTCAATCAATTTAAAGACAAAATCACCAAATATTTTGACACAGTGAGGCAAGAATTTGCAGCCCTCAAAGAACTGAAAAATACAGTAGAATCCCTCAATAACAGAGTGGAGCAAGCAGAAGAAAGGATTTCTGACATTTAAGACAAAGCTTTTGAATGCTTCCAAACTCTCAAAGAGGAAGAGAAATGGAGAGCAAAAATGGATCATTCTCTCAGAGAGACCTGGGATAATTTGAAGAAAATTAATATTCACCTTATAGAAATCCCTGAAGGCAATGAAGTTGCTTCACAACAGATGCACAGAGGCTCTTTTTCATGAGATTATGAAAGAGGATTTTCCAGACATGCCAAAAGATTCTAAAATTCAGATGGCAGACAGTTTTAGAATCCCAGCAAGACTAACCCCAAATAAGACATCTCCCAGGCACATCATAATTAACTTCACTAAAGTTACTATGAAGGAGAAAATTCTGAAAGCAGCCAGATGTAAGAAAACCATAAACAAACCATAACCTTCCCTACAAAGGGAAGATTATTAGAATGACTGCAGATATCTCTGCTGAAACCTTTCAAGCTAGAAGAGGATGGTCATTGACTTTTAATCTCCTAAAACAAAATAACTTTCAACCCAGGATCCTGTATCCAGCTAAACTGAGTTTCATTTATGATGGAGAAATTAAATACTTTAGTGACATTCACATGTTGAAGAAATTTGCCATAACTAAACAAACTCTCTAGCATATTTACAGACCTATCCTCCTTGATGACCAGCACAATCTTCTATCACAAAAGTAAACTCACTCAGAAACTTTTGATCAAACTCCAACTTCCACAGTGGCAAAAGGATTAAAAATGTCTGCTGGACTTTTGAAAAACTCGATACCCAAAATTGTACCAGGCTTATCAATATTCTCAATTAATGTGAATGGCTTAAATTGTCCTCTAAAGAGGCACAGGTTGGCTGATTGGATACAAAACTCAGGCCAGATATAGACTGAGGGTGAAAGGATGGTCGTCTATATTTCAGGCAAATGGAAATCAGACAAAAGCAGGTGTTGCAATTCTATTTGCAGTTACAATAGGCTTCAAACCAACAAAAGTAAGGAAGGATAAGAATGGTCACTTCATATATGTTAAGGGTAAACTCAATATGATGAGAGTTCAATTATTAATATTTATGCACCAAACCAGAATGTGCCTCAATTTATAAGAGAAACTCTAACAGACATGAGCAACTTGATTTCCTCCAATTCCATAATAGTCAAGAGATTTTTAAAACTCTTTTGGCAGTGTGGGATAGATCCTCCAATAAGAAGCTGAGCAAAGAAATTTTTTAATATTTTCTTTTGCACTTTTTGGCTGGGGCTGGGCTTGAACCCACTATCTCTGGCATATGGGGCCCGTGCCCTACTCTTTTGAGCCACAGGCACCACCCAGAAAATTTAAATTTAAACTTAACCATTCAACATTTGTATTTAACAGATCCACAGAATATTTCATCCCAACAAAACTGAATACACATTCTTCTCATCAGCCCATGGAACATACTTCAAAATCGACCACATCATAGGTCACAAGTCTAACCTCAGTAAATTTAAAGAAATAGAAATTATTCCTTGCATCGGACCACCTCGGACCACCATGGAATATAAGTTGAACTCAGTAACAACAGGAATCTGCATATTCATACAAAAACATGGAAGTTTAATAACCTTATGCTGAATGATAGCTGGGTCATAGATGAGATTAAGAAGGAAATTACCAAATTTTTGGAACAAAACGACAATGAAGACACAAATTATCAGAACCTCTGGGATACTGCACAGACAGTCCTAAGAGGGAAATTTATAGCACAGCAAGCCTTCCTCAAGAGAACAGAAAGAGAGGAAGTTAACAACTTAATGGAACATCTCAAGCAACTGGAAAAGGAAGAATATTCCAATCCTGAAACCAGTAGAAGAAAAGAAATAACTGAAATTAGAGCAGAATTAAATGAAATTGAAAACGAATTATACAACAGATCAATAAATCAAAAAGTTGGGTTTTTGAAAAGGCCAATTAAATAGATAAACCTTTGGCTAACCTAACCAGGAAAAAAAGAGTAAAGTCTCTAATTTCATCAATCAGAAATGACAAAGACAAAATAACAGACTCTTCAGAAATTAAAAAAATCTTTAATGAATATTACAAGAAACTTTATTCTCAGAAATATGAAAATCTGAAGGAATTGATCAATACTTGGAAGCACATCACCTTCCAACACTTAGCCAGAATCAAGTGGAAATGTTGAACAGACCTATATCAAGTTCTGAAATAGAATCAACCATACAAAATCTCCCTAAAAAGAAAATTCCAGGACCAGATGGCTTCACGTCACAATTCTACCAAACCTTTAAAGAGGAAGTAGTACCTATATTACTCAACCTGTTCCAAAATACAGAAAAAGAAGGAATACTACCCAACAAGTTCTATGAAGCAAACATCACCCTGATCCCCAAACCAGGAAAAGACCCAACAAGAAAAGAAAATTATAGACCAATATCACTAATGAATATTGATGCAAATATATTCAACAAGATCCTAACAAACAGAATCCGGGAACATATCAAACAAATTATACATCATGACCAAGTCAGTTTTATCCCAGGGTCTCGAGGCTGGTTCAATATATGTAAATCTATAAATATAATTCAGCACAAAAAGAAATTAAAAAACAAAGACCATATGATTCTCTCAATTGATGCAGAAAAAACTTTTGATAATATCCAGCATCACTTCACGATCAGAACACTTAAGAAAATTGGTATAGAAGGGATATTTCTTAAACTGATAGAGGCCATCTACAGCAAACCCACAGCAAATATCATATTGAATGGAGTTAAATTGAAATCATTTCCACTCAGATCAGGAACCAGGCAAGGTTGCCTATTGTCTCCACTGCTCTTTAACATTGTAGTGGAAGTTTTAGCCATCGCAATTAGGGAAGAAAAGGCAATCAAGGGTATCCATATAGGGTCAGAAGAGATCAAACTTTCACTCTTCACAGATAATATAATTGTGTATCTAGAAAACACCAGGGATTCTACTACAAAACTCTTACAAGTGACAAAGGAATACAGCAGTGTCTCAGGTTACAAAATCAACATCAATAAATCAGTAGCCTTTATATATACCAACAATAGTCAAGCAGAAAAAAACATCAAGGACTCTATTCCATTCACAGTAGTGCCAAAGAAGATGAAATATTTGGGAGTTTACCTAACAAAGGATGTGAAAGATCTCTATAAAGAGAACTATGAAACACTGAGAAAAGAAATGGCTGAAGATGATAGCAAATGGAAAAACATACCATGCTCATGGCTAGGAAGAACCAACATTGTTAAAATATCCATACTACCCAAAGCAAAATATAATTTTAATGTAATCCCTATTAAAGGTCCACTGTCATACTTTAAGGATGTTGTAAAAATAATACTTCGTTTTATAGGGAATCAGAAAAAACCTCAAATAGCCAAGACATTACTCAGAAATAAAAACAAAGCAGGAGGAATCACGCTACCAGACCTCAGACTATACTATAAATCGATAGTGATCAAAACAGCATGGTACTGGCACAAAAGCAGAGAGGTGGGTATATGGAACAGAATAGATAAACCAAGAGATGAACCCAGCCACTTACCATTATTTGATCTTTGACAAGCCAATTAAAAACATTCAGTGGGAAAAAGAGTCTCTATTTAACAAATGGTGCTGGGTGAAGTGGCTGGCGACCTGTAGAAGGCTGAAACTGGACCTACACCTTTCATCATTAACCAAGATAGACTCTCACTGGTTTAAAGATTTAAACTTAAGACATGAAAGTATAAAAATACTAGAAGAAAGTGCAGGGAAAACTTGAGGAAATTGGTCTGGGTGAATATTTTATGAGGATGAACCCTAGGCAATTGAAGCAGCTTCAAAAATACACTTCTGGGACCTGATCAAACTAAAAAGCTTCTGCACAGCCAAGAAAACAGTAAGTAAAGCAAGGAGACAGCCCTCAGAATGGGAGAAGATATTTGCAGGTTATGTCTCCAACAAAGGTTTAATAACCAGAATCTACAGACAACTCAAATGTATTAGCAAGAAAAAAACAAGTGATCCCATCTCAGGGTGGGCAAAAAACTTAAAGAGAAACTTCTCTGAAGAAGACAGGCACATGGCCTACAGACATATGAAAAAATGCACATCATCCTTAATCATCAGAGAAATGCAAATCAAAACTATTTTGAGATATCATCTAACTAGAGTAAGATTAGCCCATTTCACAAAATCTCAAGACCATAGATGTTAGCGTGGTTGTGGAGAAAAGGGAACACTTTTACACTGCTGATAGGACTGCAAACTAACACGTTCTTTTAGGAAAGATGTTTGGAGAACACTTAGAAATCTAAAAACAGACCTGCCATTTGATCCTACAATTCCTCTACAAGGTATATACCCAGAAGACCAGAAATCACATTATAACAAATATATTTGTACCAGAATGTTTATTACAGCCAATTCATAATTGCTAAGTCATGGAAGAAGCCCAAGTGCCCATTGATCCACAAGTAGATCAATAAATGTGGTATATATACACCATGGAATGTTATGCAGCCTTAAAGAAAGATAGAGACTTCACCTCTTTCATGTTTACATGGATGGAGCTGGAACATATTGTTCTTAGTAAAGTATCTGAAGAATGGAAGAAAAGGCTACTGGAACAAGATGGCGGCCGAGTAACAGCTTCCCTGCAACTGGGCACAGTGAGTCTGAGGAGATAAGACTCCAGGCATCTCTGGCTGGTGGGATCTGCGTATAATCATCCTTTTGAGGATACAGGGAGTCACCAAGGGACTTCTGAACCCCAAGAGGAGGACAAAAACAGTGGAAAACTGGCAAGTGGTTGCGTGTGTTTGATTGACTTAATCCTGCCGGCAGCCGTAAGTACAAGCAGCAGTGAGACTGCAAACCAGAAAGGCCTTACCTATGAACTGTTTCGCTGATTTTGGTCTTGGCACTCAGTTGAACTGCCTTGGGGAGAGCTCAAGCAGGAGTGTGGAGAACGTTGGGTATTGTCTAGGGCCCCAGACTGAGCCGCTGAGACAGACGGAGCTAATAGTGTTCGGCTGTGGGCCGCAGGGAGCCATTGTGAGAGAACTGCCCTGGCAAGCTCTGCCCTCAGGGTCGCAGAGCAAGGATCAGGCAGGAAGTAGGAACCTAGTGACTGAGCAGCCTAAAGGCGGGGAATGAACTGCCTTACAGCCTTAACCCTCAGAGGCAGAGTGAGACTGGTTTTGGCACACTGGAGCCTCGGGCTGTTGCCCTGGGTAGAGTGCCGTGGCATCACAGCTCATGGCAACCTCAAACTTCTGCGCTTGGCACCACCAGGACATCCATAAGAGCTGCACCGCGACCACCGACATGCAACCCACACTTGCTGGGCCTCTACATGCCCTGACTAGGAACTGCAGGAGCTGCGCAACCCTGCATCCTCCCCACTGTACCCTCCCTGCCTCCACACGAGCCCGCTCATCTGACCAGGGGCTCTGGTAGCCACGTGCCCTCCGGAGGCCTCCCTACTGGAGCCTTGGGCTCTCAGTGCCAAAGTCAATGGGCGCCAGGCACTCCCAGAACCATGCGTACCACCTCCTGCTGTGTTGCTGGATCCAGGTGTGTTAAACTCCGGAGCTGCATCCACAACCAGAACTCCATGGCTGGGGCAGCCCCAGAAGAGCTACACAGGGTCACTCCCTACAAAGATCCAGCAACAATAGAGTGATGCTGCTGGGGTCTAATCTTGGAGAGACACCTCCCCAACACTGAGGACAGCCAGAGGCAACGGTGAAAAACAATCATGAGGTTAAATCAACAGAAAAACTCGGGCAATATGAATAATCAGAGTAGATCAACTCCCCCAAGGATCAAGGGGCAGACACAGCACAAGATCCCATGCACAAACAAATAGCTGAGATGTCAGAAATCAAATTCATAATCTGGATAGCAAAAAAGATCGAATTAGAATTCCAAGCAGTAACCCAAAAGATATCTCAAGAATTCAACGAATTCAAAGAACAAATGACTAAAGATTTTTGACACATTGAGACAAGAAGCTGCAGCCCTCAAAAATCTGAGAAACACAGTAGAATCCCTCAGTAATAGAATGAAGCAAGCAGAAGAAAGGATTTCTGACATTGAAGACAAAGCTTTCGAACGCTCCCAAAATCTCAAAGAGTAAGAGAAATGGAGGACAAAAACAGATCACTCTCTAAGAGAGCTCTGGGATAATTCAAAGAAAATCAATATTCGTTTTATAAGGATCCCCGAAAACAATAAAGTGGATTCACAATGCACAGAGTCTCTTCTACATGAGATTATGAAGGAGAACTTTCAGACATGCCAAGAGATTCTGAAATTCAGTTAGCAGACAGTTTCAGAACTCCAGCACGACTCAACCCACATAAGACATACCCCAGACACATCATAATCAATTTCACTAAAGTTAATATGAAGGAGAAAATTCTGAAAGCAGCCAGATGAAAGAAAACCATCACCTAGAAGGGCAAGAATATTAGAATAACTGAAGATCTCTCTGCTGAAACCTTTTGAGCTAGATGAGGATGGTCATAGACTATTAATCTCCTAAAACAAAATAACTATTTTTTTTTCTTTTTTTTAATTGTTGGGCATTCATTGAGGGTACAATAAGCCAGGTTACATGGACTGCAATTATTAGGCAAAGTCCCTCTTGCAATCATGTCTTGCCCCCATAAAGTGTGACACACACCGAGGCCCCACCCCCCTCCCTCCATCCCTCTTTCTGCTTTTCCTCCCCCCCATAACCTTAATTGTCATTAATTGTGCTCATATCAAAATTGAGTACCTAGGATTCATGCTTCTCCATTCTTGTGATGCTTTACTAAGAATAATGTCTTCCACTTCCACCCCAGTTAATACGAAGGATGTAAAGTCTCCATTTTTTTTAATAGCTGAATAGTATTCCATGGTATACATATACCACAGCTTGTTAATCCATTCCTGGGTTGGTGGGCATTTAGGCTGTTTCCACATTTTGGCGATTGTAAATTGAGCTGCAATAAACAGTCTAGTACAAGTGTCCTTATGATAAAAGGATTTTTTTCCTTCTGGGTGGATGCCCAATAATGGGATTGCAGGATCAAATGGGAGGTCTAGCTTGAGTGCTTTGAGGTTTCTCCATACTTCCTTCCAGAAAGGTTGTACTAGTTTACAGTCCCACCAGCAGTGTAAAAGTGTTCCCTTGTCTCCACATCCACGCCAGCATCTGCAGTTTTGAGATTTTGTGATGTGGGCCACTCTCACTGGGATTAGATGATATCTCAGGGTTGTTTTGATTTGCATTTCTCTAATATATATAGACGATGAACATTTTTTCATGGGTTTGTTAGCCATTTGTCTGTCATCTTTAGAGAAAGTTCTATTCATGTCTCTTGCCCATTGATATATGGGATTGTTGGCTTTTTTCATGTGGATTAATTTGAGTTCTCTATAGATCCTAGTTATCAAGCTTTTGTCTGATTGAAAATATGCAAATATCCTTTCCCGTTGTGTAGGTTTTCTCTTTGCTTTGGTTATTGTCTCCTTAACTGTACAGAAGCTTTTCGGTTTAATGAAGTCCCATTTGTTTATATTTTTTGTTGTTGCAATTGCCATGGCAGTCTTCTTCATGAAATCTTTCCCCAGGCCAATATCTTCCAGTGTTTTTTCCTATGCTTTCTTTGAGGGTTTTTATTGTTTCATGCCTTAAATTTAAGTCCTTTATCCATTTTGAATCAATTTTTGTGAGTGGGGAAGGGTGTGCGTCCACTTTCAGTCTTTTACATGTAGACATCCAGTTCTCCCAACACCATTTATTGAATAGGGAGTCTTTCCCCCAAGGTATGTTCTTGTTTGGTTTATCGAAGATTAGGTGGTTGTAAGATGTTAGTTTCGTTTCTTGGTTTTCAATTCGATTCCAAGTGTCTATGTCTCTGTTTTTGTGCCAGTACCATGCTGTCTTGACCACTATGGCTTTGTAGTACAGACTAAAATCTGGTATGCTGATTCCCCGAGCTTTATTTTTATTACTAAGAACTGCCTTAGCTATACGGGGTTTTTTCCGGTTCCAAACAAAACGCAGAATCATTTGCTCCAAATCTTGAAAGTACGATGTTGGTATTTTGATAGGAATGGCATTGAATAGGTAGATTGCTTTGGGAAGTATAGACATTTTAACAATGTTGATTCTTCCCATCCATGAGCATGGTATGTTCTTCCATTTGTTAATATCCTCTGCTATTTCCTTTCTGAGGTTTTCATAATTTTCTTTATAGAGGTCCTTCACCTCCTTCGTTAGGTATATTCCTAGGTATTTCATTTTCTTTGAGACTATGGTGAAGGGAGTTGTGTCCTTAATTAGCTTCTCATCTTGACTGTTATTGGAGTATACAAAGGCTACTGACTTGTGGACATTGATTTTATATCTTGAAACATTACTGTATTTTTTGATGACTTCTAGGAGTCTTGTGGTTGAGTCTTTGGGGTTCTCTAAGTATAAGATCATGTCGTCAGCAAAGAGGGAGAGTTTGACCTCCTCTGCTCCCATTTGGATTCCCTTTATTTCCTTGTCTTGCCTAATTGTATTGGCTAGAACTTCCAACACCATGTTGAATAGTAAAGGTGACAGAAGACAACTTTGTCTGGTTCCAGTTCTAAGAGGAAAAGCTTTCAGTTTTACTCCATTCAGTAAAATACTAGCTGTGGGTTTGTCATAGATAGAGCTTCAATCAGTTTTAGAAATGTGCCACCAATGCCTATACTCTTCAGTGTTCTAATTAGATAAGGATGCTGGATTTTATCAAATGCTTTTTCTGCATCTATTGAGAGGATCATGTGATCTTTATTTTTGCCTCTGTTAATATGGTGGATAACGTTTATGGACTTGCGTATGTTAAACCAGCCTTGCATCCCTGGGATGAAGCCTACTTGATCATGATGAATGACTTTTTTGATGATAAGCTGTAATCTATTGGCTAGGATTTTGTTGAGAATTCTTGCATCTATATTCATGAGTGAGATTGGTCTGAAATTCTCCTTTTTGTTTGGGTCTTTTCCTGGTTTTGGTATCAGGGTGATGTTTGCTTCATACAATGTGTTGGGGAAGATTCCTTCTTCCTCAATTTTTTGGAATAATTTCTGCAGTACAGGACTACGCTCTTCCTTGAAGGTTTGATAGAATTCTGGTGTGAAGCCATCTGGACCAGGGCATTTTTTGGTTGGAAGATTTTTTATTGTTTCTTTGATCTCAGTGCTTGAAATTGATCTGTTCAGGAGCTCTATTTCTTCCTGGCTAAGTCTAGGGAGAGGGTGTGATTCCAGATATTGATCCATTTCCTTCACATTGTCAAATTTCTGGCATAGAGTTTCTGGCAGTATTCAGAGATGATCTCTTGTATCTCTGTGGGATCAGTTGTTATTTCCCCTTTATCATTTCTGATTGAGGTTACTAGAGATTTTACTTTTCTATTTCTAGTTAGTCTGGCCAATGGTTTATCTATTTTATTTATTTTTTCAAAAAACCAACTCCTGTTTCATTAATTTTCTGAATGATTCTTCTGTTTTCAATTTCATTGATCTCTGATTTGATTTTGGATATTTCTTTTCTTCTACTGGGTTTAGGCTTTGATTGTTCTCCTTTTTCCAATTCCATAAGATGGCTTGTGAGATTGTTGATGTGCTCTCTTTCTGTTTTTCGAATGTAGGCATCTAAAGCAATGAATTTTCCTCTCAAAACTGCTTTTGCAGTATCCCACAGGTTTTGGTAGCTTGTGTCTTCATTGTTGTTATGCTCAAGGAAGTTAATGATTTCCTGTTTTATTTCTTCCTGCACCCATCTGTTATTCAACAGAAGATTGTTTAATTTCCATGCCTTTGTGTGGGGTCGAGCGTTTTTGTTAGAGTTGAGTTCCACCTTTAGTGCCTTATGGTCTGAGAAGATACAAGGTAAAATTTCAATTCTTTTGATTCTGTTGATATTTGTTTTGTGTCCCAGGATATGATCAATTTTGGAGAATGTTCCATGGGGTGATGAGAAGAATGTATATTCTTTATCTTTGGGATGGAGTGTTCTATATGCGTCTATCAAACACAGTTGTTCTAGGGTCTCATTTAAATCTCTTATATCTTTGTTTAATTTCTGTTTAGGGGATCTGTCCAGCTCTGTAAGAGGAGTGTTAAAGTCCCCTGTTATTATGGTATTATCAGTTATCATATTGCTCAGACTGAGTAAGGTCTGTTTCAAGAATCTGGGAGCATTTAAATTGGGTGCATAAATATTTAGAATTGAAATGTCTTCTTGTTGTATTTTTCTCTTGACCAATATAAAGTGACCATCTTTGTCTTTTTTGACTTTAGTTGCTTTAAATCCACATGTATCTGAAAATAAGATTGCAACTCCTCTTTTCTTCTGAATTCCATTTGCCTGAAAAATTGTCTTCCAACCCTTGACTCGGAGCTTTAATTTGTCTTTTGAAGCCAGGTGTGTTTCTTGCAGACAGCAAATAGATGGCTTGTGTTTTTTAATCCAGTCAGCCAATCTATGTCTCTTCAGTGGGGAATTCAAGCCATTAACATTTATTGAGATAATTGATAAGTGTGGTAGTATTCTATTCGTCTTATTTGGTGAGAGTCCATTGCTTAGTTTTATCTTTTGCATCAGTGTGGAGGTTAGGTTCTGTCCTTTAATTTCTGAGTTCTTACTTTGCTGCTGATCCATTGTGGTGGTCAGTGTGCAGAACAGGTTGAAGTATTTCCTGTAGAGCTGGTCTTGTTGTGGCGAATTTCCTCAATGTTTGTATATCCGTAAATGATTTGATTTCTCCATCAATTTTGAAGCTTAGCTTAGCAGGGTACAGAATTCTGGTCTGGAAATTGTTCTGTTTAAGTAGATTAAAGGTAGATGATCATTGTGTTCTTGCTTGGAAAGTTTCATTAGAGAAGTCTGCGGTCACACTGATGGATTTGCCCCTGTAGGTCAACTGGCGCTTACTCCTGGCAGCTTGCAGAATCTTTTCTTTTGTCTTGACTTTGGACAGGTTCATCACAATGTGTCTTGGAGAAGCTCGGTTAGAGTTGAGGCGACCTGGGGTCTGATATGCCTCTGAAAGCAGTGTTTCAGAATCTTTTGTGATATTTGGGAAATTTTCTTTTATAATATTCTCTAGTATGGCTTCCATTCCTCTGGGGCATTCTTCTTCCCCTTCTGGGATTCCTATAACTCGTATGTTGGAACATTTCATAAAGTCCCATAATTCTGACAGTGAACGTTCTGCTTTCTCTCTCTTCTTTTCTGCTTCTTTTACTATCTGAGTTATCTCAAGAACTTTGTCTTCTACCTCTGAAATTCTTTCTTCTGCATGGTCTAACCTGTTGCTGATACTTTCCATTGCATCTTTAAGTTCCCCAATTGACTGTTTCAGTTCCTTCAGCTCTGCTATATCATTTTTATATTCTTCATATCGTTCATCTCTGATTTGATTCTGTTTTTGGATTTCCTTTTGGTTATTTTCCACTTTATTAGCAGTTTCCTTCATTGTTTCCATCATTTCTTTCATTGTTTTCAACATGTGTATTCTAAATTCCCTTTCTGTCATTCCTAACATTTCTTTATAGGTGGAATCATCTGTAGTAGCTACCTCATGGTCCCTTGGCGGGTTGTTCTGGACTGGTTCTTCATGTTGCCTGGAGTTTTCTGCTGATTCTTCCTCATGAGTGATTTCTTTTATCTGTTACCTTGCCCTAATTTTCCTTTCACTTCCTCTTGATCTTTAAGTTCTCGTGCCTGTGGACTAAGGGTTAGATGAGTCCTTTTGGTACAGGACCATAAGGGTGAGAAGGTTGAAGAGAAAGAAAGGGATGAAAGAAAGGAGGACCAAGTGAAAAGAAAAAAAATAGAGAAAGGAGAGGGATAGGTAAAAGGAATATTGACAAAAAGAAGAGAGGCATAGAAATAGGGAGACAGAGCAATATAGGTGAACAGTAGGGTACTTTGACATAACCTTAAAAAAAAACCACCTTGGGCGGCTCCTGTGGCTCAGTCGGTAATGCGCCGTCCCCATATACCGAGGGTGGCGGGTTCAAACCCGGCCCCGGCCAAACTGCAAATCCAAAAAATAGCCAGGCGTTGTGGCAGGCACCTGTAGTCCCAGCTACTTGGGAGGCTGAGGCAAGAGAATCGCTTAAGCCCAGGAGTTGGAGGTTGCTGTGAGCTGTGTGATGCCACAGCACTCCACCAAGGGCGATAAAGTGAGACTCTGTCTCTACAAGAAAAAAAAAACCACCTTCTTGAGGTGCTCAGTTGGGTGGTTCCCTTGAGGTCAGCCACTCTTTGCTAACCTGATCAGACACAGTACCCCACCTCCACCAGGTAGAGAGGAAAGACAAAAATGCTATAAATCAAACCAAAACAAGCAAACAGAAAACTTTATGGGATAAAATTGGGTGAAAAGCCAAATAATAGTGGTAGAAACAGTAGCAAAAATGAAGTTCTAGTTATTAAAAAAGGCAGCAATGGGAAATTATAATTAAACTACAAAAATTGAGAAAGAAAAAGATCTGTACAGAAAAGGTTGAAATTAAAAAATGAAACAACATCAACAACATCAACATAAACAAAAAAACAACCAAAGCAAAAAAAAAAAGACAAAAAAATCCCAAAACACAACCAAAAACAAAGCAGTATGTATATGTTGTTGAATATTGTCTGGGCAATACGTGGTCTTCTGGGGTATGAGATGTTAATCACAGTTCTGATACGACTGGAGGCTGCTGATTTTTCAAACCCCAGCAGGTAGACACCCTAAATCTCTCTTCAGCCCACTTAAAAGGCACTTTGAACTTGTAAACTTGCTGTGCAGAAGCCTTCCCAGGAAAGTGCTTGTCACTGGAATCACTGCTGAAGTGGCTATCCACTTACCCAGTGTGCCAAAACCGGTCTCACTCTGCCCCTGAGGGTTAGGGCTGCAAGGAGGCTCAGACCCCACCCTTAGGCTACTCGGTGCTCGGTTACCAGCTCCCACCGGATTCTAGCTCTGCAACCCTGAGGGCGGAGCTTGCCAAGGCAGATCTCTCACAATGGCTCCCTGTGACCCACAGCCAAACACTATTAGCTCCGTCTGGCTCAGCGGCTCAGACTGGGGCCCTAGACAACGGCCAAAGTTCTCCACATTCCCACTCAGGCTCTCCCCAAGGCAGCTCAACTGAGTGCCAAGTCCAAAGACACCAAAACAGTTCACAGGTAAGGCCTTTCCCGTTTGCAGTCTCACTGCTACTGAACTTACAGTTGCGGGCGGGTTTAGACGGATTGAACACACGCGACCACTTGCCGGATTTCCACTGTTTTAGTCCTCCTCTTGTGGTCCAGAACTCTCTCGCTGACTCTCTGTATCCTCACAGGGGTGATGATAGGCAGATTCCACCAGCCAGAGATGCCTGGAGTCCTATCTCCCCGGACTCATGGTGCCCAGATGCAAGGCAGCTGTTATTTGGCCGCCAGCTTGCTCTCCTCCCCCCAAAATAACTTTCAACCCAGGGTCCTGTACCCAGTGAAACTGAGTTTCATTTATGATGCAGAAATTAAATACTTCAATGACATTCGCATGGTGAAGAAATTTGCCATAACTTAACCAGCTCTCCAGGATATTCTCAGACCTATCCTCCATAAAGTCCAGCATAATCCTCCACCACAAAAGTAAACCCACCGAGAAAATTTTGATCAAATTCCAACTCCCACAGTCACAAAAGGATTAAAAATGTCCATCGGTCTCTCGAAAGGCTTATCAATGTTCTCAATTAATGTTAATGGTTTAAATTGTCCTCTAAAGAGGCACAGGTTGGCTGACTGGATACAAAAACTCAAGCCAGATATCTGCTGCATACAAGAATCACATCTTATGTTAAAAGACAAATATAGACTCAAGGTGAAGGGATGGTCATCTATACTCCAGACAAATGGAAAGCAGAAAAAAAGCAGGTGTTGCAATCCTATTCACAGACGCAATAGGCTTTAAACTAACAGAAATAAGGAAGGATAAGGATGGACACTTCATATTTGCTAAAGGTAATACTCAATATGATGAGATCTCAATTATTAATATTTATGCACCTAAACAGAACGCACCTCAGTTTATTAGAGGAAACACTAACAAACATGAGCAACTTGATTTCCTCCAATTCCATAGTAGTTGGAGATTTTAACACCCCTTTAGCAGTGCAGGATAGATCCTCCAAAAAGAAGCTAAGCAAACAAATTTTAGATTTAAACTTAACCATTCAACTTCTTGCCTTAACACACATCTACACAACATTTCATCCCAACAAAACTGAATAAACATTCTTCTCATCAGCCCACGGAACATACTCCAAAATCAACCACATCCTAGGCCACAAATCTAACCTCAGCAAATTTAAAAAAATAGAAATTATTCCTTGCATCTTCTCACACCATCATGGAATAAAAGTTGAACTCAATAACAACAGGAACCTGCATACCCATACAAAAACATGGAAGCTGAAAAACCTTATGCTAAAGGATAGATGGGTTATAGATGAGATTTAGAAGGAAATCACCAAATTTTTGGAACAAACCAACAGTCAAGACACGAATTACCAGAACCTCTGGGATACCGCAAAGGCAGTCCTAAGAGGGAAATTTATAGCACTGCAAGTCTTCCTCAAGAAAATGGAAAGAGAGGAAGTTAATAACTTAATGGGACATCTAAAGCAGCTGGAGAAGGAAGAACACTCCAACCCCAAACCCAGCAGAAGAAAAGAAATAACCAAAATCAGAGCAGAATTAAATGAAATTGAAAACAAAATAATTATACAATAGATCAATAAATCCAAAAGTTGGTTTTTTGAAAAGATCAATAAAATAGACAAACCTTTGGCCAACCTAACCAGGAAAAAAAGAGTAAAATCTCTAATTTCATCAATCAGAAATGGTAACGATGAAATAACAACAGACCCCTGAGAAATTAAAAAAATCCTTAACGAATACTACAAGAAACTCTACTCTCAGAAATATGAAAATCTGAAAAACATCGACCAATATCCGGAAGTACGCCACCTACCAAGACTTAGCCAGAATGAAGTGGAAATGTTGAACAGGCCTATATCAAGTTCTTAAATACCATCAACTATATAAAATCTCCCTAAAAAGAAAATCCCAGGACTAGATGGATTTAGGTCAGAATTCTACCAAACCTTTAAAGAAGAACTAGAACCTATATTACTAAACCTCTTCCAAAATATTGAAAAAGAAAGAATATTACCCAACACATGCTACAAAGCAAACATCACCTTGATCCCCAAACCAGGGAAAGACCCAACAAGTAAAGAAAATTATAGACAAATATCATTAATGAACATTGATGCTAAAATACTCAATAAGATCCTAAGAAACAGAATCCAACAACACATCAAAAAAATTATACACCATGACCAAGTGGGATTTATCAAAGGGACTCAAGGCTGGTTCAATACAAGTAAATCTATAAATGTAATTCAGCACATAAACAAACTAAAAAATAAGACCAGGTGATTCTTTCAATTGATGCAGAAAAAGCTTTTGATAATATCCAGCATCCCTTCATGATCAGAACACTTTAGAAAATTGGTATAGAAGGCACATTTCTTAAAGTAATAGAGGCCATCTACAGCAAACCCACAGCCAATATCGTATTGAATGGAGTTAAATTGAAATCATTTCTACTTAGATCAGGAAGCATCAAAATTGCCCATTCTCTCCATTGCTCTTTAACATTGTAATGGAAGTTTTAGCCATTGCAATTATGGAAGAAAAGGCAATCAAGGGTATCCACATAGGGTCAGAAGAGATCAAACTTTCACTCTTTGCAGATGATATGATCGTATATTTGGAAAACACAAGGGATTCTACTACAAAACTTTTAGAAGTGATCAAAGAATACAGCAATATCTCAAGCTACAAAATCAACACCCATAAATCTGTAACCTTTATATATACCATCAATAACCACACTGAAAAAATAGTCAAGGACTCTATTCCTTTCACAGTAGTGCCAAAGAAGATGAAATATTTGGGAGTATACCTAACAAAGGACGTGAAAGATCTCTACAAAGAGAACTATGAAACTTTAAGAAAAGAAATCGCTGAATATTAACAAATGGAAAAACATACCATGCTCATGGCTGGGAAGAATCAACATTGTTAAAATGTCTATACTACCCAAAGCAATATATAATTTTAATGCAATTCCTTCAAAGCTCCATTGTCATATTTTAAAGATGTTGAAAAAATACTTTGTTATATATGTAATCAGAAAAAAACCTCGAATAGCCAAAACATTACTCAGCAATAAAAACACAGCAGGAGGAATCACGCTACCAGACGTGAGACTGTACTGTAAATTGATAGTGATCAAAACAGCATGGTACTGGCACAAAAACAGAGAAGTAGATGTCTGGAACAGAATAGAGAACCAAGAGATGAATCCAGCTACTTATCATTATTTGATCTTCAACAAGCCAATTAAAAACATTCAGTGGGGAAAAGATTCTCTATTTAACAAATGGTGCTGGGTGAACTGGCTGGCAACCTGTAGAAGACTGAAACTGGACCCACACCTTTCACCATTAACTAAGATAGACTCTCACTGGATAAAAGATTTAAACTTAAGACATGAAACTATAAAAATACTTAAAGAAAGTGCAGGGAAAACTCTAGAAGGAATCGGCCTGGGTGAATATTTTATGAGGAGGACTCCCCAGGCAATTGAAGCAGTATCAAAAATACACTACTGGGACCTGATCAAACTAAAAACCTTCTGCACAGCCAAGAACATAGTAAGTAAAGCAAGCAGACAGCCCTCAGAATGGGAGAAAATATTTGCAGGTTATGCCTCCGATAAAGGTCTAATAACCAGAATCCACAGAGAACTCAAACATATTAGCAAGAAAAGAACAAGTGATCCCATCTCAGGGTGGGCAAGGGACTTGAAGAGAAACTTCTCTAAAGAAGACTGATGCACTATCTTCAAACACATGAAAAAAAGCTCATAAAAGATTTAAACTTAAGACATGAAACTATAAAAATACTTGAAGAAAGTGCAGGGAAAACTCTTGAAGGAATCGGCCTGGGTGAATATTTTATGAGGAGGACTCCCTAGGCAATTGAAGCAGTATCAAAAATACACTACTGGGACATGACAAACTAAAAGCTTCTGCACAGCCATAGTGCAGAACTCAAACATATTAGCAAGAAAAGAACAAGTGATCCCATCTCAGGGTGGGCAAGGGACTTGAAGACAAGCTTCTCTAAAGAAGATAAATGCACCATCTACAAACACATGAGAAAAAGCTCATCACCCTTAATCATCAGAGAAATGCAAATCAAAACTACTTTGAGATATCACCTAACCCCAGTAAGAGTAGCCCACATAACAAATTCCCAAAAGGGCACACTTCTACACTGCTGGTGGGAATGCACACTAATACGTTCCTTCTGGAAGGATGTTTGGAGAATACTTACAGACCTAAAAATAGACCTGCCATTCAATCCTATAATTCTTTTACTAGGTTTATACCCAGAAGACCAAAAATCACAATATAACAAAGACATCTGTACCAGAATGCTTATTGCAGCCCAATTCATAATTGCTAAGTCATGGAAGAAGCCCAAGTGCCCATGTACCCACGAATGGACTAGCAAATTGTGGTACATGTATAGTATGGAATATTATGCAGTCTTAAAGGAAGATGCAGACTTTACCTCTTTCATGTTTACGTTGATGGAGTTGGAACATATTCTTCTTAGCAAAGTATCTCAGGAATGGAAGAAAAAGGATCCAATGTACTCAGCCCTACTATGAAGCTAAATTATAGCTTTCACCTGAAGGCTATAACTCAACTATAGCACAAGACTATGAGGAAAGGGCCAAGGAAGGGGAAGGGAGGGGGGAGGTTGGGGTGAAGGGAGGGTAATGGGTGGGGCCACACCTACGGTGCATCTTAGAATGGGTACAGGCAAAACTTACTAAAACAGAATACAAATGTCTACATACAATAACTAAGAAAATGCCATGAAAGCTTCATTGAACAGTTTGATGAGAATATTTCAGATTGTATATGAAACCAGCACATTGTACCTCTTGATTGCACTAATGTACACAGCTATGTTTTAACAAAAAAAATTTTTTTCTCAAAAAAAAGAATGGAAGAAAAGGTATCCAATATACTCAGTCCTACTATGAAACTAATTTATAGCTTTCATATGAAAGTTATGACCCAATTATAACCTTAGAATAGGGAACAGGAGATGATGGGCAGAGGAAGGGTAATTGGTCAGACCACACCTATGGTGCATCTTACAAGGGTACATGTGATACTTACTAAATGTAGAATATTAATGTCTTAACACAGTAACTAAGAAAATGCCAGGAAGGCTATGTAAACCAGTGTGATGAAAATATGTCAAATGGTATATAAAACCAGTGTATGGTGCCCCATGATTGCATTAATGTACACAGCTATGAGGTAATAATAAATAAATTTTGAAAAAAAGAAATATTCCTTCATGCCTATTTTTCTTAATTGTTCTGATCATGAAAAGATGCTGGATATTATCAAAGGCTTTTTCTGCATCAATTGAGAGAATCATATAGTCTTTTTTTTATGGTGTGTTATAATATTTGTAGATTTGCATATGTTGAACCAACCCTTAACCCTGGAATAAAACCAACTTGGTCATGGTGTATAATTTTTTTGATGTGTTGTTGAATTCTGTTTGCTAAAATCTTATTGAATCTTTTTGCATTGATATTCATTAATAATATTGGTCTATAATTTTCTTTCTTTGTTGGATCCTTTCCTCGTTTGGGTATCATAGAACGTGTTGGAAGTATTCCTTCTTTTTCTATGCTTTGGAAAATGTTGTATAATATAGGTACTAGTTCCTTTTGAAAGGTTTGATAGAATTCGGATGTGAAGTCATCCGGTCCTGGACTTTTCTTTTTTGGGAGATTTTGTATTTTGTTGATGGTATTTCAATGATTGATATAGGTCAATTCAAGATTTCTCTTTCTGGTTGAGTCTAGGAAGGTGGCCTACTTCCAGGTATTCATTCATTTCCTTCAGATTTTCATATTTCTGGGAATAGAGATTTTTGTAGTAATCATTGAGGATTTTTTGAATTTCTGAAGTGTCTGTTGTTATTTCTTCTTTATTATTTCTGATAGACGATTTTGCTTTTCTCTTTCTGGTTAGGTTGGCCAAAGGTTTATCAATTATCTCAATCTTTTTAAAAAGCCCACTTTTTCTTTTGTTGATCTTCTGAATAATTCTTTTGTTTTAAATTTCATTTAATTCTGCCCTAATTTTGGTTATTGCTTTTCTTCTACTGGGTTTGGGATTGGAATATTCTTCCTTTTCCAGTTGCTTGAGATGATCCATTAAGTTGTTGGCTTCCTCTCTTTCTGTTTTCTTGATGAAGGCTATAAATTTCCCTCTCAGGACTGCCTTTGCAGTATCCCACAGGTTTTGATAATTTATGTCTTCATTATCATTTTGTTCCAAAAATTTGGTGATTTCCTTCTTAATCTCATCTTTGACCCAGCTATCAGTCATCCTAAGATTATTTAGCTTCCATGACTTTGTTTGAGTATGAAGATTCCTATTGCTGTTGAGTCCAACTTTTATTCTATGGTGGTCTGAGAAGATACAAGGAATAATTTCTATACTTTTAAATTTGCTGAGGTTAGACTTGTGTCCTAGGATATGATCTCTTTTGAAGAATGACCCATGGGCTGATGAGAAGAATGTATATTCAGTTTTATTGGGGTGAAATGTTCTATAGAGGTCTGTAAAGTCCTCTAGGGTCAGGTTTAAGTCTAATATTTCTTTGTTCAGTTTCTTTTTGGAGGATCTATCCAAAACTGTCAAAGAGGTGTTAAAATCTCCAACTATTATAGTGCAGGAAAATATCAAGTTGTTCATATCCATTAGGGTCTGCTTTATGAATTAAGGACCATTTTGGTAGGGTGCATAAATGTTAATTATTGAAATCTCTTCATGTTGGGTGTTTTCCTTGACAAATATGTAGTGACCTTCCTTATCTTTCTTTACCTTTGTTGGTTTAAAACCAATTGTATCTACTACTAAAATTGCAACCCTTGCTTTTTTCTGGTTTCCATTTGCCTGTATCATACAAGTCCATCCCTTCACCCTGAGTCCATTTTTATCCTTTAAGGTAAGGTGAGATTCTTGTATACAGCAGATATCCGGTCTGAGTTTATGTATCCAGTCAGCCAGCCTGTGCCTCTTTAGAGGACAATTTAAACCATTCACATTAATTGATAAGCCTGATTGTGTTTTGGGTGTCATGATTTTCAGATATCCAGTGGACATTTTTAATCCTTTCACCACTGTGGACGTTGGGTTTTGTTTAAAAATTTCTGGGTGTTGGGTGGCACCTGTGGCTCAAGGAGTAAGGCGCCGGTCCCATATGCTGGAGGTGGCGGGTTCAAACCGAGCCCCAGCCAAAAAACACAAAAAATAAAAAAAATTTCTGAGTGTTGTGCTCGCTTCAGCAGCACATATACTAAAATTGGAACGATACAGAGATTAGCATGGCCCCTGCACAAGGATGACACACAAATTCGTGAATTGTTCCATATTTAAAAAAAAAAAAAATTTCTGGGTGAGTTTACTTTGGAGGTATAGCATTGTGCTGGTCATCATGGAGGATGGGTCTGAGAATATCCAGGAGAGCTGGTTTAGTTATGGCAAATTTCTTCAACATGTCTATATCATCAAATTAAAGTATTTGATTTCTCCATCGCAAATGAAACTCAGTTTAGCTAGATAGAGGATCCTGGGCTGAAAGTTGTTTTGTTTTTTTTTTTGTTTTTTTGTTTTTGTTGTTGTTGTTTTGTGGGGGTTTTTTTTGGCCGGGGCTGGGTTTGAACCCGCCACCTCCGGCATATGGGACTGGCACCCTACTCCTTGAGCCACAGGCGCCGCCCGGAAGTTGTTTCGTTTTAAGAGATTGAAGGTTGATGACCATCTCCTTCTGGCTTGAAATGTTTTGGCTGAGAGATCTGCAGTTATTCTGATATTTCTCCCTTTGTAGGTGATGGTTGTCTTACGTCTGGCTGCTTGCAGAATTTTCTCCTTCATCTTCCCTTTGGCAAAGTTAATCACAATGTGTCTAGGAGATGCTTTATTTGGATTGAGCCCACATATTTGCTGGGGTTCTGAAACTGTCAGCTATCTGAAGTTCTGTATCTCTTGCAATGTTTGGGAAATTCTCCTCCAAAATCTCTTGGCATAGAGCATCTATACTTTTAGGACCATGCTCTTCTTCTTTGGGAATTCCTATAAGACAAATGTTTGATCTTTTGGAGTGATCCCACAGCTCTCTCAGGGAATGATCAGTTTTGCTCTCCATTTGTCTGCCTCTTTGAGTGTTTGGGACCATTCAAAAGCTTTGTACTCAGTTTCAGAGATCCTTTCTTCTGCCTGGTCAACTCTATTACTGAGGGATTCTACTGTATTTTGGAGCTCCTCAACTAACTTTTTCATTTCCTTGAGCTCTGCTATCTCTTTTCTCATTATGTCCATATCTTTGATGACTTGGGCTTGAATTCATTAATTTCTTGAGACAACCTTAGAACTACTCTTTGAAATTCAATTTCCATATTTTCTTCCATTCTGCTTATCTTATTTGCTATCCATATTCTGAATTCAGTTTCTGACATTGCTGCCATTTGTCTATACATGGCATCTTCAGTTGTATCTCCTTTGTCATTTCTTGCAGGGGAGGGCAGGGGTTGATATACTCTGGTTATTCATGTTGACAGAGTTCTTCTGTTGGGTCTGCACCATGTTTATTTTCCACTGTTTGGTTATTAAAACTGGTAGGGTGGGCGGCGCCTGTGGCTCAAGGGGTAGGGTGCCGGTCCCATATGCCGGAGGTGGCGGGTTCAAACCCAGCCTCGGCCAAAAACCAAAAAAAAAAAAACTGGTAGGGTGAGATTGAATTGGGGTTCCCAGGTAGTAGAGATAGCCCCTTACCAAAGCACTAGGCTTTGTAATTTTGGCTTATCTCCTACAACCTTACAACGGCCCCTTTCAGAGTTTTGGCTGGAGACTCTGAGGACCTACTTGGTGAGACAGCACAAGCGAGCTGTGTTTTGATATCAACCCTATCCTATCCTAAAAAGCCACAGTATTAGATTTAAATCTGACTGTGAAGAGATGCAAACATCTGTGGCACACAGCCCCACCATTCAGTTCTTTTCTGCTACAGAACTTAGAAGGTCAACTTCAGAATGTCCCCAAGTGGGCAGTCCCAGACACTGGTTGCAATTAAATTGTCTCAGGCAGTACAAACCCTGCTCAACAGAGAGGTCTTCAAGGGTCTCCAGCAACACAACTGGAGTCGAGATTCACACTCCCGCCCTCCAGACTCAGTCCACACTCTTGTCCACTTCTCTGCTCACAGGCCCAGTTGGAGCCAGGAGCCACGCCCCCACCCACCTGTCTCAGTCCACACCCAGCTAGCCTCTGCCTGTCAGACCACTTGGAGTCAGGAGACCATGCCCCTGCCTGCCAGTCTCAGTCCACTGCCTGGCAAGCTTCTGTTTACAGGCTCTGTTGGAGTCAGGGCTCCAGCCCTGCCCTCTGGTCTCAGTCCACACCTAGCTAGCCTCTGTTTGCCAGACCAGTTGGAGTCAAGGGACCATGCCCATGCCTGCCAGTTTCAGTCCACTACCTGGAAAGCCTCTGTTTGCAGGCTCTGTTAGAATCAGGGCACCACACCCTGCCCACAGGTCTCAGTCCTCACCCAATAAGCCTCTGTTCACCAACCCCGCTGAAGACAGAGAACCATGCTCTAGCCCTCAGGTCTTGGTTCATACCCAGCAAGCCATGGCTTGAGGGTTCTGTTGGAATCAAGGGACCACGCCCTTGCTCTCAGGTCTCAGTCCACGCCTATCAAGCCTCTGCTCATATGCCCAGCAGGGGCTGGGGACCAGCCCTGTCTGCCGAACTCAGTCCACCTGGAGCAACCACTCTTCCACTGTATGTGCCATCAGAGCCGGGGATTTTGCACCCCCTCCCGCCAGACATAGCCCAAACTAGGGTCAACACCACCACTGGCTGGGCATAGTCATAACCAGGGGACTGCTCCTCCTCCCCTTCTTCCCTGTTAGTCACAGATTCCATCCTGATGGTTGGTGGTCCACACTATGCCCAGATCTCTCAGGACAAGACCAAATACTCTGTGCTCTGCAGGGGGCAGAACTTCAGACTGCCGTGCAAGGGAGAAAGGTGGACTGGGAGTTTGGACTTGTAGGAGAAAATGTCTGTTCAATTTTATGCCTGGCAGGGTGATCAAAATTTAAGAGGATGCCAAAAAACTTAGTAATCAAAATAAATAACATTTTAATAAATCTAAATTAATGAAAAAAACTATAGGTTAAACAAAATATCAAATTTTCATTATAGTTAATATCTGACAGGGCTAGGACTAGGGTGAGGTGAGGGAGGGTGAGTCATGCAAGTGCAAGTTGCACCCCAGGTAGCCACCAGCAGCATCCCAGAGCCTTTGGCAGCCAGGCCTGGCAATGGAAACTGTTCTTCACTCCTGCCTGTCATCTTCATTTGTGTCACTAGGGGGAGGATGTCCACTACACAAAGTTCAGTACAGCTACATGGAGACTGGAATGTCTACCTCTGGCTGTTTTCTAGATTCCCTCCCATGAAACAGGATCTTGTCCAGTACTTCAAAGGTTTCATTTCAATTCAACAGACATCTCCGAAGCATTAGCTATTGGCAATGCCAAAGGATGCACCTGTGGCCCCTTAACCTATGTGTACAGACACTCAGATGCATAATCTCCCTAGGGGACAGCTGTCATGGTGGGGCCTGTGTGTTGGTCATTGAAAAAGCTCCTCATGGGCGGCGCCTGTGGCTCAGTCGGTAAGGCGCCGGCCCCATATACCGAGGGTGGCGGGTTCAAACCCGGCCCCGGCTAAACTGCAACCAAAAAATAGCTGGGCGTTGTGGCAGGCGCCTGTAGTCCCAGCTACTTGGGAGGCTGAGGCAAGAGAATCGCTTAAGCCCAGGAGTTGGAGGTTGCTGTGAGCTGTGTGATGCCACGGCACTCTACCGAAGGCCATAAAGTGAGACTCTGTCTCTACAAAAAAAGAAAAAGCTCCTCAGCTTTGCAAATCCCTGAGCCAGTCTGAGAAGGACACTAAAGCAGAAAAACTTCAATTCTAGAAGTGAGACATTGTCTGTGTCTTGGTGTTATTTCCACAGCTGTTCTCAGGCCCATGTGGTATTGGAAATGGCGCTTTGATGGTGGGTTTGAAGGTAACCTGCAGGCACAGTTTCTCAGCCACAGTATCTGAGGTGCTCCCAAGGAACTCTGAATTCCCAAAAAGAATTTCTCAGAAATGACCTCAAGATGGCTCTGGGAAAATAGCATTTTTTTTCTTTTAGACGTTCTTCACCTACTTTATGATTTTGCTTCAGGTTGGCCTTAATTTAAAAACAAGAGGGTAGAGCTTGGCTTCATCTTGGTATTTATTTTTGCTGATGCCCTTGGAAACTCGTGACACCCATTCATCCCTATCCCAAGTGGTTTTTGAGCTGATGCTGACAGTGATCTGAAATGGCTTCCTAATGTGACATGTCCATTTAATGTATGAGCTTAATGACATGGAGATCAAGGGCCTCAGAGGTGAAAGGCTAAATAGGGCATTAATCCTGAATCACTTCACAGTGGCCCCATCACTTGGCAGAACTGTATAAGCAAATTGCTTTTGAAAAGTTGTCCATTCCCTAGTGCTGAATCTGGTTCTAGGCATTGTACAACCTGAATCTGTCCAGAGGAGGGTCTGGAAGAGCCACCTACCACAAGAAGCAGTGGCTGTTCAGCCTTGAGGAGGGAAGAGTGGGAGTCTGGACGGTGCCCACTCACCCCTGCAAGGTGATCCTAGAGCAGGAGGCACCAACTGCTCTGAGGAGCTCTAGGACACAGAACTTAAACAACTGGTGGACTTTATCAAGAGGCCAATTTGGGCTAGTTTGTTTACTCTACACATATTTATTAAACTAATGTACAAAGCACTGAGTTAGGCATTGGGGATCCTGGGATCAGCAAAACACAGACTTGGGTAGGATGTGGTGGCTCATGCCTATAATCCTAACATTCTGGGAGGCTGAGGCAGGAGGGATACTTGAGCTCAGGAGTTTGAGGCCAACCTGAGCAAGTTGGAGACTCCATCTCTACTAAAAATAGAAAAACTAACCAGTCATGGTGGCACACATCTATAGTCTTAGCAACTGGGGAGGCTGAGGCAAGAGGATTGCTCAAGCCCAAGAGTATGATGTTGCTGTGAGCTATGACGCCACAGCACTGTACCCAGGGCAAAAAAGTAAGACTCTGTCTCAAAAAAAAAAAAAAAAAAAATACACACAGGTTAAATCTCTGTTCTCCTGGAGGATAGAGTCTAACATAAGCAGCAGACATTGGACAAATGACCTCACAAATAAATGTAAAATGTCAGCCGTGGCACATGATGCCATGAGAATGGCAAGGGTGAGGATTTGTCCTTCTGGGAGTTCCAGGGAGAATTTGGCTGGTGGAGTGACAATACAGCTGAGAGCTGAAGGGTGAGTGGGAGTAGCCTGGGAGAAGCTGGCAGAGAAGGCCTTCCAGGGAGGGGCATGATATGCAAAGGTGAGACAAAGCATGCCTTATAGGAGAATCAAAGAAGGCCCTCTCTCAGGTCAAACGAGGAAAGGGTGTAAGATGGAAAGGTGGGAGGACAGAGCCCAGAACTCAAAGCCTGGCAAGTCAAACTGAAGTCTTTAGAGTAAGAGGAAACGACAAAAAATAAATAATAAAAGTAAAAATAAAAAAAATAGCCAAGCATTGTGGCGGGTGCCTGTAGTGCCAGCTTCAAGGGAGGCTGAGGCAAGGCAATTGTTTGAGCCCAAGAGTTTGAGGTTGCTGTGAGCTGTGATGGTCATAACACTGCAGCACTCTACCAAGGGTAACAAAGTAAGACTCCGTCTCAATAAAAAGAGAAAACCAGAGAATGATCTTAAGTGGACAGATGACGTAAGCAAGCTTAGGTTTTAAGAAGTTCACTCTTGCAGTTGTAAAAAAAACGTTTCAAGTTAGCCTAGAGAAGAACTTTCTAGGCTTGGCTCCTGTAGCTCAGTGGCTAGGGTGCCAGCCACATACACCGGAGCAGGTGAGTTCAAGCCCAGCCCAGGTCTGCCAAATAACAATGACAAGTACAACCAAAAAATAGCCAGGTGTTGTGGTAGGCACCTGTAGTCACCAGGTGAGATTGGGATGCTGAGACAAGAGAATTGCTTAAGCCCAAGAGTTTGAGGTTGTTGTGAGCTGTGACGGTGACATAGTGAGACTCTGTCTCAAAGAAAATAAAAAATAAACAAAAATAGGGCGGTGCCTGTGGCTCAAAGGAGTAGGGTGCCGGCCCCATATACAGGAGGTGGTGGGTTCAAACACAGCCCCGGCCAAAAACAGCAAAAAAAAAAAAAGGCTCAGTGCCTGTAACTCAAGCAGCTAAGGCGCCAGCCACATACAACAGAGCTGGCGGGTTCAAATCCAGCCCAGGCCTACCAAAACAACAATGACAACTACAACAAAAAAATAGCTGGGTGCTGTAGTCCCAGCTACTTGGGAGGCTGAGGCAAGAGAATCGCTTAAGTCCAGGAGTTGGAGGTTGCTGTGAGCTGTGATGCCACAGTACTCTACCCAGGGCGACGGCTTAAGGCTCTGCCTCAAAAAATAAATTAATTAAATAATTAATTAAAAATAAAAATAGATAAATAAAAAAGAAGAACTTTCTAATGGGATGCTATACTTTGGGAAAGTGATAGCAATGACAGCTAACTTAATGTATTGAGTTCTTACTAGGTAGGAATGAAGCACTGTGCAATGGACTTTTCATAGATTAATACATTTGGCCTTAAAAACAATGTATATCTGCTGGTGGGACTGCAAACTAATACAACCTTTTTGTAAGGAAGTATGGAGAACCCTCAAAGAACTCAAATTAGACCTGCCATTTGATCCTGCAATCCCATTACTGGACATCTACCCAGAAGGAAAAAAATCCTTTTATCATAAGGACACTTGCACTAGACTGTTTATCACAGCTCAATTTACAATCACCAAAATGTGGAAACAGCCTAAATGCCCACCAACCCAGGAATGGATCAACAAGCTGTGGTATATGTATACCATAGAATACTATTCAGTCATTAAAAAAGATGGAGACTTGGGAGGTGCCTGTGGCTCAGTGAGTAGGGCGCCAGCCCCATATACCAAGGGTGGCGGGTTCAAACCCGACCCCGGCCGAACTGCAACAATAATAAATTGTTAAAAAGAAAAGAAGAATATAGAAGTTAAAAAAAAAAAAAAAGATGGAGACTTTACATCCTTTGTATTAACCTGGATGGAAGTGGAACACATTATTCTTAGTAAAGCATCACAAGAATGAAGAAGCAAGAATCCTATGTACTCAATTTTTGATATGAGGACAATTAATGACCTAGTACACAGTGGGAGGTGGGGGAAGGGGAGAGCACAGAGAGAGAGAGAAGGAGGGAGAAGGTGGGGGAAAGGAAGAGCAGAGAGAGGGAAGGAGGGAGGTGGATGGGGTCTCAGTGTGTGACATACCTCTTGGGGGAAGACAATTGTAAGAGGGACTTTAGCTAACACATGCAATCAGTGTAACCTGGTTTCTTGTACCCTCAATGAATCCCCAACAATAAAAAAAAAGAAAAACCAATATATAAGGTAGTTGTATTACTATAACACACTTTTTACAGATGAAGAAATAGAGTCTTAGGGAGGTTCACAAAGCTGAGTGAGGTCTCCTAGTTGGAGAAGTTGCAGAGGAGGAGCTCAAAGCCAAGTCTGTATGACCTCAGAGGTCATGGTCATAATGGCTGCAGCACCCTGACAGACAGGAGGCTGCAAGGGACCAAAACCCTAGTCCTGATTTAGATGCACATTGGAGTCAACTACATGGAGTGTTAAAACTTTGAATCCTGTCTCGTACCTGTGGCTCAAGCGGCTGAGGCACCAGCCACATACAACAGAGCTGGCAGGTTCGAATCCAGCTCGGGCCTGCCAAACAACGACAACTACAACAGAAAAATATAGCTGGGCATTGTGGTGGGCACCTGTAGTCCCAGCTACTTGGGAGGCTAAGGCAAGAGAATTGCTTAAGCCCAAGCATTGGAGGTTGCTGTGAGCTGTGACACCATAGCACTCTTAAGACTCTGTCTCAAAAAAAAGTTTTTTTTTGAATCCTGCTGCTCCCATCCCCACCCCAAGTGATTCCAATGCAGTTAGTCTGGGATGCAGTTAGGCACTGGGAATTTTTGGAAACCCTGACTGAAGCTGTTATGCAGCCAGGTTGAGACCCACAGGTTATATTATGGAAAATCCTTGGGAGGCCTATTGCAGCAGAGAGCCATCTCTCTGACTGAACGTGGTGATCTCCAAGGTCCCTTCCAGCTCAGATATTCTGTGATTTTATGATTCACCAGTCCTGCTGCTACAGCCCTTCCCCCAAGGTGACTGGATTTTTTAGAACTGACAGATGGAGGCTGAGGGACTTTGGTTACACGTGTTAGCTCTAATGGCTGGGCTAGAAGAGCCACGTCCTCAAGGCTGCTTCTCCGAGCTCTGCTAGCCATCTTCCCTCTGGCCCAGACTCCGTCTGCAGACCAGTTGCGAGAAGGAGAGGAAACAAAGCCAGCAGATCCACACTGGGCACTACCAAAGCTGGCCGCTGTGGGTTGCAGGCCAGGACTGCTGCACTCCTATAAGGATGTCAGGAGCGGAGGGAGTGCCCCCCAAGGTGGGGTGACCATGTCTGAGGGCTGAGTGGTGAGCAGCACCTGAAAGACCATTCCCACCTGTCCTTCGTGGCTCCTTGACTTCTTGGGGGTTCTGCTGCCCAGCGCACGTTATAATATATGAACTCTTCCTCTTCCTCCCCCCCGGACTCCTGTTGCCTGAACTTGTAAAGCTCATTTCTCCCTTGAGGCCTTTGCACTTGCTGGTCCCTAGGCTTCGAATGCTCCCTCCAGCCATTCGCTTGGCTGTCCTTTTCTCCTCCTGCATCTCTCAGCTCACCTTCAGTGGTTTCTCCAAAGCCACTGTCTCTTCATAAAATCATGATTTTTTTTTTATTTTTTGAGACAGACTCTTATTGTTTTGCCCTGGCTAAAGTCATCATAGCTCACTGCAACCTCAAACTCCTGACCTCAAGTAATCCTCCTGCCTCAGCTTCCTAGAGTGCTAGGATTACAGGTATGAGCCACCACATCTGGCCACGTGAAGATGTCATTTTAAGAGTCAAATACCTTACTTCCAGCTCTACCACCAATCACAGTGGCTACAATTAATAGGCACTGAATTTATGCTGAGATATACTCTTCATGTGAACCTCACTTAGAAACTTTATGAGGGAGGTTTTTTTCCCATTACCAGGTAATGGCTGCCCTGGAGGATGAAGCAGCCTGCTGGTGGGCACCAGCTCACCCAGGGCACTCAGGCCTGGCCAGCTAGGCAGGTAAGGCCCACACAGAGCTCTAAGAAGATGATGAATGGCAGGCCTCGAAGGCAGACTGTGCCTGACTCCTTCCTTCCTTCCTTCCTTCCCTCCCTCCTTCCTTCCTTCCTTCCTTCCTTCCTTCCTTCCTTCCTTCCTTCCTCTCCCTCCCTCCCTCCCTCCCTCCCTCCCTCCCTCCCTCCCTCCCTCCTTCCTTCCTTCCTTCCTTCCTTCTTTCTTTGACAGAGTCTCACTCTGTTGTCCTAGGTAGTCACACCTCACAGCAACCTGAAATGCTTGGGCACTTTAGGTGCCCACCCACACACCTGGCTTATTTTTCTGTTTTTGGTAAAGACAGGGTCACATTCTTACTCAGGTCTCCAACTGGTCTTCAACTTCTGAGCTCAGGCAATCCACCTGCCTTGGCCTCCCAGAGTGCCTAGAATTACAAGCGTGAGCTACCATGCCCGGCCTGAGCACCTCGTTTCTAAATGTCTCCTCCCTGATATCTGGGTGATATTTCATTTGCCTCCAGGGAGACCAGCCACACCTGAACTGACATTACTACCATCCAAAGACTTAAGTCACAGTGCTTACTTGACCATCTCTTAGCCCAGTGGCTGTGCAACTGTGGGCAAGAGGAGAGTGAAAAACAACACCTCCCCTCTGTAGGCTACTTACTGCCTTTTCCAGGAACTTTTGAAGTCGTTGTCTCATTTATTCACTCAGAGAATCTAACAGGGCTCATGGTGACATCAAGGGCCTCATGCAACCAAACAAATTTGAGGGGCCAGAGATTTTATGACTCACACAAAGTTATGCAGCTTGGGAGTGCCAAGGCTTAGTCCATAATTTTAAATGATTTTGATTCACCTTTGATTCTCAGCATAACTATGCAAGACCGGCAAAACAGTAACATCCGATGGGGAACAGAGATGCAGAGGTGGATCAGTCTGCCCATGGTCACAGGGGACATCCGAGACAAAGCCAGGACCCTCTACTCTCATCCCTTCCTACCTTTACACCGCAGTGCCCCACTTTAGAGAGGGGCAGAGCGAACTCAGGTGTGGTGCAAATAATGCCAGTTGATATCAGTTTTTTTTTTTTTTTTTGTAGAGACAGAGTCTCACTTTATGGCCCTCGGTAGAGTGCCGTGGCCTCACACAGCTCACAGCAACCTCTAATTCCTGGGCTTAAGCGATTCTCTTGCCTCAGCCTCCCGAGTAGCTGGGACTACAGGCGCCCGCCACAACGCCCGGCTATTTTTTGGTTGCAGTTTGGCAGGGGCTGGGTTTGAACCCGCCACCCTCGGTATATGGGGCCGGCGCCCTACCGACTGAGCCACAGGCGCTGCCCTGATATCAGTTTTGAGTGGAAAAGTTGCTTTCAGGACTGTGAGTTCTTAACTCCCTAGAACTACAATTTGCCAGACAATTTTCTTCCCATCTCAGCTTTTTTACTTGACCTCTGTGGCCTACTTTTCTCATTTACTAATAAAAACAGTAATGGTCCTTAATCATAAGGTCATTGTGAAGATAAGATTAAAAGTCAAAAAATACATGCCCTGTACTTGGCAGGTAAAGAAGGAATAGCTGCTGTTTTAACTTTAAATGCTATTACTATAATTTTCATTATAATCATAACCATTTTGAAAAACAATCAAAAAGCTCCCTCCAACTATGGGGCCTCATTTCCCACCTTCTGGGCTTCCAGCTGGTGAAATCAATGAAAGGATCTCTCTCTCTTTGTCCTTCCTTTCCCATCCCCCCCACCCCTCCCACTCTAAACCAGCTTTTGTACTGGCATCTGAAAACCTATTGTTAATTTTTCAGGAATTTCATGAGCTGGTTGTTAAACACAACCATTATTAAAAATCAAACTATATAGCTAGCATGGTGGCTCATATCTGTGATCCTAGCACTCCAGGGTGGATTGCTTGAGCTCAAGAGTTCAAGACCAGCCTGAGCAAGAGCAAGGCCCTGTGGCTAAAAATAGCCAGGCGTTGTAGCAGGCACCTATATACCCAGTTACTCAGGAGGCAGAGGCAAGAGGATCACTTAAGCCAAAGAGTATGAGGTTGCTGAGAGCTATGACGCTACAACACTCTACCAAGGGTGACAGGGTGAGTGAGATTCTGTCTCCAAAATAAATAAATAAATAAATAATAAAAAATTAAACTATATAAACTGTTGGGGGAGGAAATTCTTCATAGGTCTCTCACAGTTCAGCTGGTCTCATGAGCAGAGGTTCTGCCTGTCTTTGTTCCAGGCTGTCTTTTCAAACTTGTTTGTATCGTGTTTTCCTCTAGAAAAAAAGAGGGGCAGGTTTACTTATTGTCCAGAATAGCAAAAAACATGTCTACCTCTGGAGCATTATAAAAAATTGTATAGAAAAGATTCAGGTCCCGAAGTTCAGGATTCTACTTCTATTCCTCGTCTGTATTTTTCCACTTACATATGCAGGTACCAGCTGGCTCACTTTGCATCACCTCATGGAAACTGCAGCTTAGGGAACTATCATAAGATGATGCTGACACTCTGTTAACACTATTGCTGTGAGTAATAAAGTCCTTTGTATCTGACCTAGGAGTCTCATGTTTTCTGCACCATCCATGAAACTGTGACAGATTAATTTGTTAGCTCTCAAGTAAGGCAAGCTCTTAGACTAACAAAATTTTTGGCATAAATGTAAAATTAACTAAATTATACTAAAAGGTAACAAATACTCAAAATGAATCACTTCCTACTACATTTTATTATAGGAATTATTTGTGCTTTTGAGGTTATTTACATCTATTGTAAGTGTAGAAATACTACTATGTAATGTGCTCTGCAAATCTCTTCTCAGTCCTGTGTTAAGTAGAATCATATTGGTAGCTTGAATCAGCTATCGGGGTGGTATTTATACCACAGAAATTGCCCCTTCCCCCACCAAGAACCAGTTGATTTACCATTACTGTCTAAGTCCCATAAAGCCTTCCTCAATAATTCTCAGACCTTGATGTTTCTGCAGAGTTTATTAAAATGCAGGCTTCAAAGTGGACATTCATGGGCAAAAACAAAAACAATAAAAAAATTAACCTCAAGTTAACCTCAAACTTATACAAAAATTAGCTCAAAATGGATCACAGACTGACATATAAAACACTAAACTATAAAATTTTTAGAAAAAAAAACAACAAAATATTCAGGACATGTAAGCAAAGATTCTTACACTTGACGCCAAAATTTTGACCTATAAGGGGCAACTCCTGTGGCTCAAAGAGTAGGGCGCTGGCCCCATATACCGGAGGTGGTGGGTTCAAACCCAGCCCCAGAAAAAAAAAAAAAGATAAAATAAAAAAATAAAAATAAATTTTTGACCTATAAAAGGAAAAATTGATAAATTGCATTTTATCCAAACTAAAAACTTTCTTTTGGTAGCGCCTATGGCTCGAGAAGTAGGGTGCCGGCCCCATATACCTGGGGTAGCGGGTTCGAGCTTGGCCCTGGCCAAAAACTACAGAAATAAAAAATAAAAAAATAAAAAAAAAATTTTTTTTGAGACAATCTCACTGTATCTTCCTCCAAGTGCTGTGGCATCACAGCTCACAGCAACCTCAAACTCTTGGGCTTAAGCAATTCTCTTGCCTCAGCCTCCCAAGTAGCTGGGACTATAGGCACCCACTATAACGCCTGGCTATTTTTCTGTTGTTGTTGTAGTTGTCATTGTTGTTTGGCAGGCCTGGGCTGGGTTCGAACCCACCAGCCCTGGTGTATGTGGACAGCGCCCTAGCACTGAGCTACAGGCACTGACCAAACTAAAAACTTTTAATCTATGAAAGGCCTTGTTATTACCAGATGAAGAGGGTCCAGCCACCTGTCACTACCAGCCAACATACAAAGATGGAGATAGGTCCATCAAACTCTGTCAGAAGGCCAGCAATTCTGGAGAACAGTGAGAATAGCCTCTCCAAGACAGTTCTGTTCTTCCATTTCCAAAATCACAGTTTTATACATAAAAGTTGAAAGCAAGAATCATACTAACCCTTATCTTAAAAAATAATAATTAAAACTTAACCTTAAACAACAGTAATCGCTATAGCCCATGAGCTGTGATAAACAATAATTGACACATTGGGCGGCGCCTGTGGCTCAGTCGGTAAGGCGCCGGCCCCACATGCCGAGGGTGGCGGGTTCAAACCCAGCCCCGGCTGAACTGCAACAATAATTGACATAACCCATGATCCATATAATAACATTCTAATTCAAAAGTTAATCTCCTAGGCCGGATATGGTGACATACTCCTGTAATCCTAGTACTCTGGAAGGCCAAATCAGGTGAATTGCTTGAGCTCAAGAGTTCAAGACCCCATGTCTAAAAATAGCCAGACATTATGGTGGGCACCTGTAGTCCCAGTTACTCAGGAGGCTGAAACAAGAGAATGACTTGAGCCCAAGAGTTTGAGGTTGCTGTGAGCTATGACGTCATAGCTCTCTACAGGGGGTGAGGAAGTGAGACCCTGTCTAAAAATAATAATAATAATTAATCTCCTAAATCAATTGCCCTAACCTACTCAAGATACATACTTTTAGGTTAAAGCTGAATTTACAAAACAACAAGGATGGAAGACATGAGGTGAAGGTCACGTAGGACATAAACCAGCCAGACTATGTTCTCAGCCCTAGCCTGACTGACTCCGTCTTATTCTCACTACATGTACGCTCATTCCCAACTGCTCTCACTATTAAAAGGATAAGAAGACAAGCTCATCCTGTGGAAGTCTTCTACAGAGTGGGAGAAAATATTTGCAAGCTACATGTCCAACAAAAGACTAATATCCAGTATATATAAAAAACTTTCAGAGCTCAATAATAAAAAAAAAAAAAAGCAATCCAATTAAACCTGGAGCAAAAGATGTGAAGAGACATTTCACTAAAGAAAAATTTTGAATGGCAAATATCCTATATCAAATAAAAGGATGATATTCTATCATACACTATAGAAATGATGTTCAAGATGATTAGCCATTAAAGAAATGCACGTATCATTACATACCTATCAAAATGGCTTAAATAGGGCGGCACCTGTGGCTCAGTTGGTAAGGCGCCGGCCCCATATACCGAGGGTGGCGGGTTCAAACCAGGCCCCGGCCGAACTGCAACAAAAAAAATAGCCGGGTGTTGTGGCGGGCGCCTGTAGTCCCAGCTACTCGGGAGGCTGAGGCAAGAGAACCGCTTAAGCCCAGGAGTTGGAGATTGCTATGAGCTGTGTGATGCCACGGCACTCTACCGAGGGCCATAAAGTGAAACTCTGTCTCTACAAAAAAAAAAAAAAAAATGGCTTAAATAAAAAAAATAGTGACAATGCCAAATGCTGGCAAAGATGCAGAGAAACTGAATCACTCATACATTGCTAGTGGAGAGATAACGTGGTATATAGCCCCTCTAGAAAACAGTTTGGCAGTTTCTTTAAAAAACTAAATATACGGGTGGCGCCTGTGGCTCAGTGAGCAGGGCGCCGGCCCCATATGCCGAGGGTGGCGGGTTCAAACCCAGCCCCGGCCAAACTGCAACAAAAAAATAGCCGGGCGTTAATGGCGGGCGCCTGTAGTCCCAGCTGCTCGGGAGGCTGAGACAAGAGAATCGCGGAAGCCCAAGAGTTAGAGGTTGCTGTGAGCCATGGAGGGCAGTACAATGAGACTCTGTCTCTACAAAGAAAAAAAAAACTAAATATACAATTACTAATCAACCCACAATTACTTGTATACTCGTTAGGCATTTATCCCAGAAAAATAAAGACTTGCATTCATGTAAGAACCTGTACACAATTGTGTGTAGCAGCTTTGTTTCTAATTGCCTCAAACTGGAAACAACCAGATGCTCTTCAGTGAATGAATGGCAGAACAACTATGTTACAGCCCCCACCATGAAGTACTACTAAGCAATGAAAAGGAGCAGACTACTGTTATACTCAACAACCTGTGAAGAACTATAAAAAATATTCATCCCCAACCTATGAGGAAATATAAAAAATATTGGCACCTATGGCTCAAGGAGTAGGGTGCCGGCACCATATACCGGAGGTGGCGGGTTCAAACCTGGCCCTGGCCAAAAACTACAACAACAAAAATATATATATTAATCCCTTTTGGCCCAAACTCCCAACTTGAAAAAGGTAAATGCTAAGTACATAAAGACTAGTTATGGAAATACTGTCAAGGACAGAATTACAACAAATTTGGTTTAAAGATCTCAATTGGCTTTTTTTTGTTTTTGACAGTCTCACTTTGTTGCCCTTGGTAGAGTGCTGTGGCATCATAACTCACAGCAACCTCAAACTCTTAGGCTCAAGTGATGCTCTTGCCTCAGCCTCCTGAGTGGCTGGAACTACAGCAGCCTGCCACAACACCTGGCTATTTTTAGGGATGGGGGTCTCACTGTGGCTCATGGAGGTCTTGAACCTGTGAGCACAGGCAATCCACGCACCTCGGCCTCCCAGAGTGCTAGGATTACTGGCGTGAGCCACCAAGCCCGGCTCAATTGGTTTTTATTTGCAATTCTAGAATCAGGCAACACCTTTATTTTATATTCTATAAAATAGAATAAGTGTTTCAATAAACTGAGCAAAGGGGTTGGTTTTGTAGGCAAAAAGGGCTGAAGAAAGCAAAAACAGGGAACAAAAAGTGGATTGGTGGTTTCAAAGTTACTTTCCTTGCAAAGATTAAAGCAGAGGGGCCTTCCTTATTATGCTGGCTCTAACTGGCTTGTTTGGGGAATTTGACTATTCTCTCTTTCTCTCTCTCCTGAACTTCAGCACAAGCGACTCCATTTTGGTTTGATCAGTTGGGCCTAGAGCAGGAGCTCAGTCCAAATCAATGATCCCCTACCCATATTTATTTAACAAAATAGCACAGGTACCTGTATGTGCCGGGCTCTGTTCTGAGCACTGTGTAAAAAGCAGTGAACAAAGCAGGGTAAGATTCCTTCATGGAACTTACACTCTAATACAGAAATCAGCAATAAACCAGGTAAACAAATAAATAGTATGTTACATAGTCAAAGTGCTAGGGAGAAAAAATAAAGTAAGAGAGAGAATGGAGGGGGCTGGTTAATCATGGATGACAGCCCTGGGGGTGGGGAGAAAAGGTATAACTGCAAAGGTGACATTTGACTAAAGACTCTCTGAAGGTGAAATGAGAATAACTGAAAGCATAGGGGGCATGCAGGTGGCAGGGAGCATTTCAGGCAGAGGGGACATCAAATGTACAAACTTGGGATAGAAGCATGCTGGTGTGCTGAGGGAATGAACAGCCAAGAGGCCACCAGGGCTGGAGTCTGTGGTCAGAGAGATAATGGGGGGCAAATTATGGTTGGCATTATGGACCATTGATCCAACAGTACCCCTGGAGTGTTTTGAACAATGGTGTAAATAAATGACTCATATGTAAACAGAGAGCTCCAGATACTCCTGCAGAGATGCTGATTAGGTGGGCCAGAATCTGGCATTGTTCTGTGGCGGGTTTAATACAGACTAACAAAAAAAGGGGGAGGCGGGTGGAACAGCAAACAGCTCAAGAGAAATGCACATCCCTGAACCTAGCTACAACAAATTATAGATAAAAAATAATCCAGAGGAGCAGGCGAGTGATGTTTTCCCTCTCCTTTTTCTGCCAAGCTCTGATGATGAGGTAATGATGGAAATCTTAGCAGAGGGGCGCAGAGAAATGGGATGTTCTAGGGCTTGCCTGCCTTCTCACTTCCCCTCACCCCTGGGTGCCAAACACTCTCCTAAAAGCTTTATAAACACTTCATTCGAACAAACTTAATCCTCATAGCAAATTTATGAGCTGGGTCTTATCTGCTTTGTTACAGTTTTAATCGACATCACCTTGTAAAAGAAATGCCTTCAATTTCAAAATGTTTCTATTAAAAGACCAGCACTACCTCTCCAAGTGGATTAATTTTAAGAGACATTCTCAATAGCAGAAATGTTTTTTTAAAGGGCGGGAGGATGACAGGATTGAGGAAATTTGAAGTTAGCACCTCCTTTTCACAGATAATGAAACTGAGGATCGTGCAGTTGGAAGCAAACAATCAGGGATTTGAACCCACAGCCATTTGTTTCAGCCCTAGCTACCTCATTTTAATAACTGGCAACTCTATCCGCCCAGGTGCTCAGCTCAAAAATGTAGAGAAAATTCCCTGTACCATAGTGTTGTCACAGAGGGTCTATTTCAGTACTAAATCAGTGGGGACCTTGAATTGGCAGATGGAGCCTCCTACTACAACTCCCATCTGTTGATTTCTTGATCCATGGCCCAGCTCCTGAATTTTGCTGATGTGCTTTAATCTTTAAAATATATGTGACTGTGACATTCTCCTATTAACATCTCTATTTTATGAACATAAAAATAAAATGCTTTCGGGCGGCGCCTGTGGCTCAGTCGGTAAGGCGCCGGCCCCATATACCGAGGGTGGCGGGTTCGAGCGCGCCCCGGCCAAACTGCAACCAAAAAATAGCCGGGCGTTGTGGCGGGTGCCTGTAGTCCCAGCTACTCGGGAGGCTGAGGCAAGAGAATCGCTTAAGCCCAGGAGTTGGAGGTTGCTGTGAGCTGTGTGAGGCCATGGCACTCTACAGAGGGCCATAAAAGTGAAACTCTGTCTCTACAAAAAAAAAAAATAAATAAAAAATAAAATGCTTTCTTAGCCAAATCTTTGAAAAATATTGAAGCTTGAAAATGGGCCATGGCCTTGGGTACCTGGAACACACTGATAAAGTTGATCCATTTGGTTGGGTGTTTCCAATTAGTTAACCACAGCTTGAGACTTGGCAGATACGGGTAACAGATGAAAAAACACTCTCTGTGTCAGCATTAGTGGATAACTGAAAGAAGTCCATGAAGATTTGTACAATGAGGCATTCACATAAGGAAAATCCACACTGTTATCAGGCTGAAGTACTTGGAGGGGCAAGTATATCTTTATGTATTTAAATCAGAGAACCTACCTGGATATTTTTTTTGCATATGGCTCCTTCCAGATTCTTAGAGTTGAAAAGCAATGATGACTTTCCATTCTGACAGTGGCAAAGTCCAAATTATACCTTTTATTTATTTATACCTTATACACACAGATATATATTTCTTAAGTATTATCCTTGTCTTGGATTGTATTGCTCTATCTTCAAAGCCATCTCTTGTTTATATGGATTGAGGTTTAATTACAAGAGCTAGGCTACAGTATGATGCTGCAGTTAATTTTGCCGGGTCTTTTTTAGATTTAAGGGTACTTTTAGTATACTTAGAATGAATGCTTGTGGTAATAACAGCTCATGCTTACTGAGCCGTTACAATGTGCCAGGCCCTCTAGTAAGTGCTTAACATGCATTACCCAACTTAATTCCTTCTTACCCAGCTGAGATTTCATGGCCCAACATTGTAAACATTCCCTTATGGCCTTAATATCCTGGCCCTTCTCCTCTCATCATTCTTCCCTAGCAAAATCCAATTCTCCTCTTTCTCCATTCACTCATTCCCAGCTAAATGGTAAAGAGACCACAGTTTTGCTGATTGGGTCTCACTTTAAATTTGTGACTACAAATCTCAAATGGCACAAAATGTAGCCTGGTGTTTCTACCAGCTCCTTCCCAGTATTGTTAATGAAAAGTCCCTGATCTGGGAACCAGCACTGTCAGTCTGTCCAGGGAGCCAAGTGACAGAGGAAGAGAGTGGGAGACAATGACATCAGAGAAGCTTGAAGCACTCAGATCCCGTAGGCCCATGCAGGGCACTGTAGGGACTTGGCTTTTACACTGAGTGAGATGGGAATCCTTGGATAGTTTTAAGCAGATATGTGATGAAGCCTGACTTAAATTATAACAGCATCACTCCAACTGCTATTTGAGAAGAGACTGGGGCAAGGACAAAGCCTGGAGATGGGAGACTATTGTAATAATACAAGCAAGAGATGATGCAGGCTTGACCTAGGTGGTTGCAGGTAGGAGGGAGGGTGTGGTCTAGTTTTGACTCTCTTTGCTGATGTGGGACATCCTGGAAAGGAGTGGTAATGGTGACATTAAGCTTTGGCCTAAGCAACAAAAAGGCTAGAATTATCCCCCCACCCCCTTTTTTTAGACAGAGTCCATCACATTCACCTAGAAACCTTGTTAAAGCAAAGTGCTGGGCCCCCCAGAGTTTGTGACTGAGTAGGTCTGAGTTTGGTCCTGACAATTTGCATTTCTAACAAATTCCCAGGTGATGCTGCTGCTGCTGGTCCAAGGATCTACATTGAGAACCATCAGACAGGGCGGCGCCTGTGGCTCAAGCAGTAGGGCGCCGGTCCCATATGCCGGAGGTGGCAGGTTCATACCCTGCCCCGGCCAAAAAAAAAAAAAAAAAGGAACCATCAGACAAAAGAAATACAGTAGGCCTGCATGTCCAGATAGAAAGGCCATCTGGGCTTAATGATGATGAACCCACTGAAAGGCTATCCATTACACTCAGCTGCACAGGAGCTGGTGCAAAACAGAGACCTGGGTCCAACGTGGGTTGAAGGTTAGCTGGCAGGTAGGTGCTCCCTGTCATGAGCAAGACAGGAGAGTTAAAAGGAAGGCAATGGAGTGATTCAATTGATTGACCTTGGAATTGAATCTGGGTAGGGTGAGAAGAGTGGAGATGAGATAGCAGAGAGGTAGAAGGATCCAGGTTTTTCAAGAATGATTGGAGTCTTTGTCCTAGAGGGAGTGAACTCGAAAGGTGGAAAGTGGTGAGTGGTCAGATGGAGAGTGACTGGAAATCAATATTGTGGATGGAGTGAGATCATCACAAGGAGTGGCTGAAGTAGGGTGGAAGACAGGTAATGGAGGAGGAGGTCAGAGTCTTAGATGGTGCATCTGTCTGTTGGGATATTGAAAACACCACAAATTCAAACAGGAGCAGTGTTAGCATGATGGTGAGCCAGAAGTAAAGCTCCTACAGCAATCGGGGACACTTTGATGACATGAGGTTCAGAGCCTGAAAGTTTGACAGACACAATGACAGAGAAGGGAGTGGTCATGACAAGGGGGAGTAAGATGGAGCCCACCCCACCTGCAGGCCCATGATGCAGGTGGCAGAGAAGAAACATCTGCCACTTGAGGCAGCTGACAAGGAAGGAAAAGCCAGGATCTGTTCCATCGATGGGTCTCAGCCCAGCTGCAAATTAGAAACATCTGGGGAATTTCAACACCAGAAAATAACCCCCACTGAAGGGGATAACAGTGCCTGGACTCCACCATCTGCAATTTCATTTAATTGGCCTTGTGAGTAGCTTGAGCTTCAGGATATTTTTAAGCCTTGAGGTGATTTGAATGTGTAGCCAGGGAATAAGAATGAGAAGGTTAAGAGGACCCTGAGAGGACTAGGCCAGGATCCAGAGGGGTGGGTTTCAGGAGTTAGGTTTCAGATTTCAGAGTCAGAATAGAAGAAAATGGAGGACATGAGAATTCAAGTCTGGGGGAGCAAAGAGAGGCTGAGGAGTCCTGAGCTGCTCACAGTAACAGACATGAAGAAGGCTCACAGGCCTCACCGTGGTGGTGAGGCTGTGGGAGATGAGCACAGGTAGGGATGGGGTCTCTCCAGAAGCAAAGAGGGTAGTGGCCCCCTCTTCATGCTTGAAATGGTGGTGTGGAGGATGGGCAAGGGATGGTTCTAACTGCAACACCTGTGTCAAAGAACAAACTGTCAACAAATTAAGTTTCAAAGATCAAATTGGCTTTTATTAGCAATTCATGAATTAGGCAGCATTCTATCTACAAAACAGAAAGGTGCTCCAAGAAGCCGAATGGAGGGGATGGGCTTTATAGTTAGAAAAAGGCCAATGAAACCTGAAATGGAACAAAAAGTGGATTGGTCATTCCAAAGTTATTTTGCTTGGCCTGGCATGGTGGCTCATACTTGTAATTCTAGCACTCTGGGATGCTGAGGTAGACAGATAGCTTGAGGCCAGGAGTTCAAGACCAGCCTGAGCAAGAGTGAGACACTGTCTCTACTACCAATAGAAAAATTAGCCAGGTATTGTCGTGGGTGTCTGTAGTCCAAGCTACTCAGGAAGTTTAGGCAGGAGGATCATTTGAATCGAGGAGTTTGAGGTTGCTGTGACCTAGGCTGACACCATGACACTCTAGCCTGGGGCAATAGAGTGAGACTCTGTCTCAAAGAAAAAGTTACTTTTCTTATAGGACTAAAGCAGAAGAAAGTGGCAGCTCCGGTTGACTGGGCCTCTTTGGGTTGGTTCTTTTGTGTGTGTGTGTGTGTGTGTGGGGTGGTTCCTTAGAATTATAACACCTGCTACTCTGGGGCTCTGGCTTGGCGCCTGCTTGGCTCTGGTTTAGCTCCTAGGTTCCCTTCTCACTTCTGATTTCTCAGGCAGTGGGCAGGATCTAGGGAGGCAGGAGAATGTAGTGGTTAAAGCATTGACTGTGAAGCCAGATGATCTTGGTTCAAATCTCTGCTCTGGTTGACCTTAGGTAAGTTAATCTTTCTGTGCCTCTATTTCCCCATCTGTAAAATGAGGCTAAAAATAGTACCTACCCCTGAGGGATTTAATGAGTATTACATGATTTATTATCTCTTCATGCTAGGAGGATGACACTATTGTGTTTGCCATTATTTTTCACAAAACAGATTCCATATCGTCTACTTTTTTCCATTCCCATTATTACAACATACATCCAAGTCACTATTACTACTTCCCAGGTTTTTGTTTCCATTCCTGTCTTCTCTACCCTACTCACATGCTACAACCAGGTTGAAACTGCAGATTATCCATTTTACTCCTTTGCTTTATTCTTCCAATAATTTCTTATCCATGAAATAAAGTCCTAAATCAAAATACATGAATTACTACAAAGGCCCTCACAATCTGGCCTTCCTCTTTACCTTACCTACTAAGGCATATGACCTTTCTCTTCTCTGACATGGCAAGTATGGTCCTGCTTTGACCTCTGCCTGAAGTGTTCTGCCCACTCACCTGTACACCATGTGCAGGGTTCTTCCTGTCTCCCACGTCCTTCAATGGCCCTAATGTCAAGTGGCCTCTAATCACTTTGTTTGCAACCATTTTAAACTCTGCATGGTACCTACTACTGTTTTGTTTTTTCTTTCTTTTTTTTCTTTGACACAGAGTCTCAGTTGCTGGGTAGAGTGCCATGGTGTCATAACTCACAGCTACCTCAAACTCTTGAGCTCAAATATTCCTCTTGCCTCAGCCTTCCAGCTACAGGCATATGCCACTATGTCCAGCTATCTTGTTTTTGTTTGTTCATGATTTGTTCTACTTTGGATTTCCCCCCAAGCAGGGACTGAGGCAAAAAATTTGGAAGCAGATGGTTTATTTGAAAGGTATTGCCAAAAAGTAGAAAGAGCAAGACAGGAAACATACAAAGTCAATGGGAGGGTGTTATCAGTTTCACTACTATACTCTGGAGCTTTCTCCCTCCAGGACATACAGAATACCTCCCAGAGTTGTTCTTCTGAAGGATGGGAGGCCAAAGCCTTTATCTGCTGAGCCCCATCCTCATAAGTTCAGGGCTACCTCTGGGGCATTAATCCCCTCACTGCCAGGTAGTGCTTGCCTGAGGGCCCCAGCTAGTTTAAGCTTGAAGAAGGCTCTCGTAGCCTGAAGGGAGTCAGAATTTCCCCTCACAGCTGTGGCTGAACTCAGAGGTGGGCTGAGAGGTTGTCCAAGAAGCACCAGTGGCATCTGCTGTCTGATCTATTTTCCCCACTAGAGTGTGAGCTCTTCATAAGTGAAGATGTGGTCATTTCTGTTCACTGATACATCCCAAGAGCTGGCATGGTGCCTGATACATAGTGGGTATTAATAAATACTAGTTGAATGAACTTAGTCCTTCCACCAGTCCAGGGGTAGATACTGTTATTCTCTTTGTTTCTGTAGGAAGAAAGTAGAGTCTTACTTAGTGGGGTCACCCAGCACACATGGGTGGCACAGCTGGAATATGAATCCAGGCCATCTGACTACATTTATTTATTTATTTATTTATTTAATTATTTATTGAGAGAGAGTCTCATTCTGTGCTCTGTGTAGTGCTATGGTGTCATAGCTCACAGCAACCTTAAACTGTTGGATTCAAGCAATCCCCTTCCCTCAGCCTCTGGAGGGACTATAGAGGCTCACCAAGACACCTGCCTAGTTTTTCCATTTTTAGTAGAGACGGGGTCTTGCTTTTGCTCAGGTTGGTCTCAAAGTCCTGAGCTCAGGCGATCAGCCCATCTTGGCCTTCCAAAGTGCCAGGATTACAGGCGTGAGCCACTGTCCCAGCCTCATTATTTATTTATTTATTTATTTTTTTAAAGAAACTCATTACCTTGGCTTGGCATCTGTAGCTCAGCAGCTAGAGTGCCAGCCACATATACTGGAGCTGGTGGGTTCGAACCCAGCCTGGGCCTGCCAAACAACAATGACAACTACAACCAAAAAAATAGCCAGGTGTTGTGGCAGAGGCCTGTAGTTCCAGCTACTTGGGAGGCTGAAGCAAGAGAATCACTTAAGCCCAAGAGTTGGAGGTTGCTGTGAGCTGTGATGCCATAGTACTCTACCCAGGGCCATGTAATGAGACTCAAGCAATCCTCCCATCTCAGCCAACCAAGTAGCTGAGATTATAGGTATGCACCTGACTAGTATTTTTTATTTTTTTATTTTTGTAAAGCCAGAGTCTTGCTATGTTGCCCAGGCTGGTCTCAAATTTCTGGAGTAATCCTCCCACCTTAGACCCCCAAAACTCTGGAACCATAGGCATGAGCCATTGTGCCTGGACCTATTTGATTTTAGATCTCAAGCTTTTAATACTAAAAACTCTTCATCAGAAGTATGGTTACTGAGGAATATTATTAGATTTGACCATTGTATTTAACATCAGCGGTGTGATGTTGTGGGTATTTTTTTTTTGTAGAGACAGAGTCTCATTGTACCACCCTCGGTAGAGTGCTGTGGCGTCACACGGCTCACAGCAACCTCCAGCTCTTGGGCTTACGTGATTCTCTTGCCTCAGCCTCCCGAGCAGCTGGGACTACAGGCGCCCGCCACAACACCCGGCTATTTTTTGTTGCAGTTTGGCCGGGGCTGGGTTTGAACCCGCCACCCTCGGTATATGGGGCCGGCGCCCTACTCACTGAGCCACAGGCGCCGCCCTGTTGTGGGTATTTTTTAGTGATTACCTTACCTATGTGGCATAATGGCTTTCATTTTGTATTACAGTGTGATTTAGAGGATTAATAGAGATGAAAAACTCAAATGTTTCAAAGACCTCGGAAGCCAAGATGGCGTGTATCTGGTTGGGTTTGATATGGAGTAGGAGGAGGTCCTGGAGCACATATTCCATTTAAAGGGTACCTCTTCATACTCCCCAGTTGATGCCTTACAGCAAGGATCAACAAACCTTTTTATAAATAGCCAGATAGGGCGGCGCCTGTGGGTCAGTGAGTAGGGCGCTGACCTGATATACCGAGAGTGGCAGGTTCAAACCCAGCCCCAGCCAAACTGCAACAACTACAAAAAAATAGCCGGGTGTTGTGGCAGGCACCTATAATCCCAGCTACTCAGGAGGCTGAGGCAAGAGAATCGCCTAAGCCCAAGAGCTGAAGGTTGCTGTGAGCTGTGATGCCACAGCATTCTACCGAGGGCAACAAAGTGAGACTCTGTCTCAAAAAATAAAATAAATATATAAATAGCCAGATAGTAAATAGGCTTTTGAGGCTATATAGCAGGCATCCTCAAACTGCAGCCCGTGGGCCACATGAAGAAGTGTGATTGTATTTGTTCCAGTTTTGTTTTTTTACTTCAAAATAAGATATGTGCAGTGTGCATAGGAATTTGTTCATAGTTTTTTTTTTTAAACTATAGTCTGGCCCTCCAACAATCTGAGGGACAGTGAACTGGCTCCCTGTTTAAAAAGTTTGAGGACTCCTGCTTTATAGACTCTGTCACAACTACTCATCACTGCTCCTGTGGCAGGAAAGTAGTCACTGAGAATACATAAACAAATGGGCATGGCTGTATTCCAATAAAACTTTGTTTATAAAAACAGAAACCAGGTCGTGTTAGCCCGTAGGCTGTTGTTTGCTGACCTCCATTTTTAGGAATATAAGCCAAATCTTCTGATCTTTCAAGAGAAGATGGAAAGAGGGATTTTCATGTAACATTTCTCCTTTCTGAAAATATAGTATGAGCTGCCAAGATGCACTCCCTAATTTAGTGCTCTGCCATGTGGTCTCAGAGATTTGTATACTTTTGCTCAGTAAACAGGACATAAATATCAACAACCATAGGACAAGAAGCATGTGAAAAATACTGTGGTTCAAAGGAGAGAAATTCTGCCAGACCAGAAACAGTTACTAATGACTTTATGGAAGAGATGGTTCTTAGCTGGGATTTAAAAGTTTGGTGAGGTTTTTCTTATGTAAAATTTAGTGCTTGGGAACATTCCCTGCAAAGTTGATGGTATGGCGAAAGCATCTGAGGAATGGCAAACACTCTGACAGGGAGCAGCAGGTAAAAAGGGGGCGGGAATCTGCACTGGAGACACTGCCCTTCAAGGAAGGCTGGTGTGAGAGTGTTCATTAAAGGCTGAGGGATGGAATAGTCAAATACAGGGAGCCTAGAGAAGAGGCTGCTGTTAATAGTAACTGTTTCTTGAGCAATTTGCCCAGACCCAGCATGCCAGACATCTGGCTTATAGAGTGCCAGAGCTGGAAGGAAGCTCAGAGGTCTAACCAATTCCTCCCTGACTGACAGATGGGGAAGTTGTGATGGGAGAGATGTCTTGAGCCTAGGGACCACACAGCTAGTGAGGGCAGAGGCAGGCCTGGAACCTGGGTTCCTGCTCACACACACCAGGGTGCTCTGGAAGCATCTACTTTCAGAAAGGAAGAAAGAGTTTTGACTACCCATGTCCTGTAGGTCATAAAAATCCAAGATAAAATTTAAAGACAGTAGGGAAAAGGTGTGTAACAGATTCAACAAACCAAGGCTTGATAGTTTTAATGTCTAACTAACCCTTAAATAAAACTTTAATTGAGGTCCTCTCAATTCCCTTTATCCTCTCATACTCCACCTACAGATCCTACCAGCTCTTATTTTAAACTATGCTCAAGGATCAGACCCCCTTCCTCCCCTACTGTTTCCCCTTGACCCAAGCCACTCTCATCTCTTGAGTGGATTTGTGACAGCAGCCTCCAACCTGCTCTGCCTATGTGCCCCGCCTCCCCCAGTATACCATTATATTGATATCACAGTGGTCAGCTGCTGCACTAGGGGTAGGGTTGTTCAAAATCATTTTAATCATGTCTTTAATAGTGTTACAAGGAGAATGAACTTGTGGAATCAAAAAGTTTTAAAATAGGCCAGACACAGTGGCTCACTCCTGTAATCCCAGCACTCCGGAAGGCCAAGGCAAGAGAATCGATGGTGACAAAGTGAGATTCTGTATCAAAAAAAATTTTTTTAATAGATTTCCCAGCACCCTTCTTCATTCCTGCCTTAGTGCCCTCAGTTGAGGGGCTGCTACTAATCCTTGGGTCTCTGCCCAATGGAAGCTTTGAAGGCACTTTGTGGAACCCAGGTGGCCCAAGGAAAGCAGTGCCCTGCTGCTGGCAGTTAGGACCTCCTGGGCGTGAGGGTCCCCTGCAGACTTGTCTAGTCACCTTTCACTGTGCAGTCTCCCGTCTCCTTCCTGTTCATTGTCTGTCAGAGAAGGAGGCTGGCAGACTCAGGGCTTTGAAGTTAATGGTGCCTTTGATTTCCTCCTCCAGCAGTCTAGGGAGCTCTTAGCTCTTGCTTCATTGTTCCCTACTGAATCTCCAAGGCCTGGAAGTCTCCTGTGGCACACCTCTTCCCGGTTCCCACACAAGGGCTGATGCTGTGTGTGGCCCACACAGTATTTTTTTTAAATAGTAAAGCCAGTATTTAAAAATCAGGAAATAGATTGATTTCTTTCTTTTGAAAAGTCAAATAATCTGGCAAAAGTAAGTGCAAATTCCTGAGCTGGAATTGCCTGAGAGGGTGCAGAAGGGGTTCCCCATTTTAGGTGCAGCATGAACTCTCTGGCTTGCTATGGTCCTTACCACTCAGTACTGGTTTTTGGCACTGGTGTTTTGGCACTGGGGCTGGTGTGACCCTTGGCCATCAAACCCATGTCGTTTTTTCCTCAGAAAGAGAAACACTCATCTATCTCCAAGTTTTTGTCAAAGGTGATAAGGGTGGGAGCAGTTAGGCCAGGAGGGCTGGGAGCTGTGGTCTTCCTGACACTCTTATCCCTATGGGTCTATTTCCACCCCCTTCCACCCACTATAAACCCTAGGATCTAATCCCATGGTCTTTTTTTCACAGAAGGAAAAACTGAAGCCCATGGAAGGAAGGATACTCACTCACGTCCCACCGTGAGTTCACAGAGAGCTTGCTTCAGGCTTTAGAGAGCAATGTTATAGGAAGGTTCTAGCATATTTTGATATTATTAGGAGGAGACAAAATAATATGAGAGAGTAGTTTAAACTTCTACACATGTTTCTTGTACTCATAGTCACAACAGTCCTTTAAGAAAAGAGCAGTTCCGGGCAGCGCCTGTGGCTCAGTTGGTAAGGCGCCGGCCCCACATACCGAGGGTGGCGGGTTCAAACCCGGCCCCCGGCTGAACTGCAAACCAAAAAATAGCCGGGCGTTGTGGCGGGCGCCTGTAGTCCCAACTACTCAGGAGGCTGAAGCAAGAGAATCGCTTCAGCCCAGGAGTTGGAGGTTGCTGTGAGCTGTGTGATGCCATGGCACTCTTCCGAGGGCCATAAAGTGAGACTCTGTCTCTACAAAAAAAAAAAGAAAAGAAAAGAGCAGTTCCATCATTTTACTAATAAAAACATCCAGGCCGGGTGGCGCCTGTGGCTCGAGGAGTAGGGTACTGGAGGTGGTGGGTTCAAACCTGCCCCAGCCAAAAAAAAAAAAATCAAGGCCCATAGGTGGCCTAAGGATCACAAAACTTTGTGGGACACATTTGAAAAATGAGGACAACAACCCCTGACCAGGCTGAAGTCCAAGCCAGGTGATTTCTGCAGGCCTCCATCAGCTCAGTTCTGCCATCCATGTGTGCATTGTTTATTTATTAATTCAGTAAACCTGTTTTGCCCACCTTCCCCAAGCAGGGGACACAGATACAAAAAAGATATAGGCCTGTCTTCAAGGAGCCTAAACCAAGTGAATGTAAACACATGTGGGTGAGGGAGAACTGGAGAAAAGGGGATGGGTAATTGGTAATTAGGGAAGCCTGGCTCGGCACCTGTAGCACAGTAGTTACGGTGCCAGCCAAATACATCGAGGCTGGTTGGTTAGAACCCAGACCGGACACAACAACAACAAAAATAGCTGGGTTTGGGGCGGTGCCTGTGGCTCAGTCGGTAAGGCGCCAGCCCCATATACCGAGGGTGGCGGGTTCAAACCCGGCCCTGGCTGAACTGCAACCAAAAAATAGCTGGGCGTTGTGGCGGGCGCCTGTAGTCCCAGCTACTCGGGAGGCTGAGGCAAGAGAATCGCTTAAGCCAGGAGTTGGAGGTTGCTGTGAGCTGTATGAAGCCATGGCACTCTACCCAGGGCCATAAAGTGAGACTCTGTCTCTACAAAAAAAAAAAAAAAAAAAATAGCTGGGTTTTATGGCAGGAGCCTGTAGTGCCAGCTACTTGGGAGGCTGAGGTAAGAGAATCGCTTGAGCCCAAGAGATTGTGTGAGCTGTGACACCATAGCACTCTACTGAGGGGTGACATAGTGAGACTGTCTCCAAAAAAAAAAAAAATTTAGGGAAGCCTGCTCCCAGTGGGTGCTTGTAGGTGGCCCAGTGCCTGGCATATGCCCAATACTCCATACGTTATAGATTTTCTCATATTTATTGCCAAAAATATATCACTGACAAGAAAGAAAAATTTTGCCCCAAGAATTCCCTTGAAGAGGGATGGATGAGTTTAGGCTCAGAGTAATACAGCATGGAATATCTTTGGAAGGAAACATAAATGCATTTCTTCTGGGATGGAAGTTAGTGGAAATGGAGTGGAAGCAGTGATGGCTATATGGTCTGTGGATTCCAGTGCAATGTTAAATGCTAGGCCTTTGTTCAAAAAACCTTATTTAAAGGTACTAAAATATAAAGCTTTTTCATTTTGCTCTTTCAATCTTTCTCAACCTATAATAGATTTTTTGTCTTTAAAAAAAGATATTTAATATTCTGAGTAAAAAATAATCAAAACTTAAAGTATTAGCATAAGTTATTATTCATCTTTATATTGTGCACTGCTAATTTTTTGTTTGTTTGTTTTTTGTTTTTGGCTGGGGCTGAGTTTGAACCTCTGGGATATGGGACCTGCGCCCTGCTCTTTTGAGCCACAGGTGCTGCCTGTGCGATGCTAATTTTAAATGCAAAAATAACATTTAACTCTCATGCAGAATCACTGAAATTATGCAGTTTGTATTTTGTAGGTTGTACATAAGTTTATATTTTGTTCTTTCCATAATGTACATCTAATCAAGGCTCTTTACCTTTAGCTTCCTGATGAGCGGGGAAGAGTTGAAGGAAAGAGAACTATGGGCTAGGTGCAGTGGCTCACACCTGTAATCCTGGCACTTTGGAAGGCCAAGATGGGCTGATCGCCTGAGCTCAGGACTTTGAGACCAACCTGAGCAAAAGCAAGACCCCGTCTCTACTAAAAATAGAAAAACTAGGCAGGTGTCTTGGTGAGCCTCTATAGTCCCTCCAGAGGCTGAGGGAAGGGGATTGCTTGAATCCAACAGTTTAAGGTTGCTGTGAGCTATGACACCATAGAACTCTACACAGAGCATAGAAAGAGACTCTCTCTCAATAAATAAATAAATAAATAAATAAATGTAGTCAGATGGCCTGGATTCATATTCCAGCTGTGCCACCCATATGTGCTGGGTGACCCCACTAAGTAAGACTCTACTTTCTTCCTACAGAAACAAAGAGAATAACAGTATCTACCCCTGGACTGGTGGAAGGACTAAGTTCATTCAACTAGTATTTATTAATACCCACTATGTGTCAGGCACCATGCCAGCTCTTGGGATGTATCAGTGAACAGAAATGACCACATCAGGGCTGCGCCTGTGGCTCAGTCAGTAAGGCGCTGGCCCCATATACCAAGGGTGGCGGGTTCAAACCCGGCCCTGGCTGAACTGCAACCAAAAAATAGCCGGGCGTTGTGGCAGGCGCCTGTAGTCCCAGCTACTTGGGAGGCTGAGGCAAGAGAATCGCTGAAGCCCAGGAGTTGGAGGTTGCTATGAGCTGTGTGATGCCATGGCACTCTACCGAGGGCTATAAAGTGAGACTCTGTCTCTATAAAAAAAAAAAAAAAAAGAAAGAAATGACCACATCTTCACTTATGAAGAGCTCACACTCTAGTGGGGAAAATGGATCAGACAGCAGATGCCACTGGTGCTTCTTGGACAACCTCTCAACCCACCTCTGAGTTCAGCCACAGCTGTGGGGGGAAATTCTGACTCCCTTCAGGCTACGAGAGCCTTCTTCAAGCTTAAACTCACTGGGGCCCTCAGGCAAGCACAACCTGGCAGTGAGGGGATTAATGCCCCAGAGGTAGCCCTGAACTTATGAGGATGGGGCTCAGCAGATAAAGGCTTTGGCCTCCCATCCTTCAGAAGAACAACTCTGGAAGGTATTCTGTATGTCCTGGAGGGAGAAAGCTCCAGAGTACAGTAGTGAAACTGAAACCCTCCCATTGACGTTGTATCTTCCCTGTCTTGCTCTTTCTACTTTTTGGCAGGTTAGATTTGTGGCCTAGGATGTGGTCGATTTTGGAGTATGTTCTGTGGGCTGATGAGAAGAATGTATATTCAATTTTGTTGGGATGAAATGTTCTGTAGATGTCTGTTAAGTCCAGATGTTGAATGGTTAAGTTTAAATCTAAAATTTCTATGCTTCACTTCTTTTTTGGAGGATCTATCTAGCACTACTAAAGGGGTGTTAAAATCTCCAACTACTATGGAACTGGAGGAAATAGAGTTGCTCATGTCTGTTAGAATTTCTCTTATAAATTGAGGGGCGTTCTGGTTAGGGGCATAAATATTAATAATTGAGACCTCATCATATTGAGTACTACCTTTAACAAATATAAAGTGTCCATCCTTATCCTTCCTTATTTCGGTTGGTTTAAAACCTATTGCATCTGTGAATAGGATCACAACGCCTGCTTTTTTCTGCTTTCCATTTGTCTGGAGTATAGACAACCATCCCTTCACCTTGAGTTTATATTTGTCTTTTAATGTAAGATGTGATTCTTGTATGCAGCAGATATCTGGCTTGAGTTTTTGTATCCAATCAGCCAACCTGTGCCTCTTTAGAGGACAATTTAAACCATTAACATTAATTGAGAATATTGATAAGCCTTTCAAGAGTCCGGTGGACATTTTTAATCCTTTTGTGACTGTGGAAGGTGGAATTTGATCAAAATTTTCTGGGTCGGTTTACTTTTGTGGTGGAGGATTATGCTGGTCTTTATAGAGAATAGGTCTGAGAATATCCTGGAGAGCTGGTTTAGTTATGGCAAATTTATTCACCATGTGAATGTCATTGAAGTATTTAATTTCTCCATCATAAATGAAACTCAGTTTAGCTGGGTATAGGATCCTGGGTTGAAAGTTATTTTGTTTTAGGAGATTAAAAGTCGATGACCATCCTCTTCTAGCTTGACAGGTTTCAGCAGAGAGAGCTGCAGTTATTCTAATATTCTTGCCCTTCTAGGTGATGGTTTTTCTTTCATCTGACTGCTTTCAGAATTTTCTCCTTCATGGGCGGTGCCTGTGGCTCAGTCGGTAAGGCGCTGGCCCCATATACCGAGGGTGGCGAGTTCAAACCCGGCCCCGGCTGAACTGCAAACCAAAAAATAGCTGGGCGTTGTGGCGGGCACCTGTAGTCCCAACTACTCGGGAGGCTGAGGCAAGAGAATCGCTTCAGCCCAGGAGTTGGAGGTTGCTGTGAGCTGTGTGATGCCATGGCACTCTACCGAGGGCCATAAAGTGAGACTCTGTCTCTACAAAAAAAAATAGAATTTTCTCCTTCATATTAACTTTAGTGAAATTGATTATGATGTGTCTGGGGGATGTCTTATTTGGGTTGAGTCGTGCTGGAGTTCTGAAACTGTCTGCTATCTGAATTTCAGAATCTCTTGGCATTGCTGGAGAGTTCTCCTTCATAATCTCATGGAGAAGAGACTCTGTGCCTTGTGAAGCCACTTTGTTGCTTTTGGGGATCCCTATAAGATGAATATTGATTTACTTCAAATTATCCCAGAGCTCTCTGAGAGAGTGATCTGTTTTTGCCCTCCATTTCTCTTCCTCTTTGAGAGTTTGGGAGCATTCGAAAGCTTTGTCTTCAATGTCAGAAATCCTTTCTTTTGCTTGTTTCATTCTGTTACTGAGGTATTCTACTGTGTTTCTCAGATCTTTGAGGGCTGCAACTTCTTGTCTCAATGTGTCAAAGTCTTTGGTCACTTGGTCTTTGAATTTGTTGAAGTATCTTTTGGGTTACTGCTTGGAATTCTAATTTGATCTTATTTGCTATTCAGAGTCTGAATTTGATTTCTGACATCTCAGCTATTTGTTTGTGCATGGGATCTTGTGCGATGTCTGCCCCATTGATCCTTGAGGGAGTTGATCTACTGTTTATTCATATTGCCAGAGTTTTTCTGTTGATTTCACCTCATAATTGTTTTTCACCATTGCCTCTGGCCGTCCTTAGTGTTGGGGAGGTGTCTCTCCAAGATTAGACCCCAGCAGGATGACTCTATTGTTGCTGGATCTTTGTAGGGAGTCACCCTGTGTAGCTCCTCTAGGGCTGCCCCAGCCAGGGAGTTCTGGTTGTGGATGCAGCTCCAGAGCAGCATGACACACCTGGATCCAGCAACAGGGCAGGAGGTGGTGCGCATGGTTCTGGGAGTGCCTGGTGCCCAGTGACTTTGGCACAGAGAGCACAAGGCTCCAGCAGTCTCTGACCAGGAGAAGGGCTCTGTGCAGAGGCAGGGAGGCCTCCGGAGGGCATGTGGCTTCCAGAGTCCCTGGCCAGATGAGTGGGCTCGTGTGGAGGCAGGGAGGGTACAGGAGGGAGGATGCAGGGTTGCGCAGCTCCTGCAGTTCCTGGTCAGGGCATGCTGAGGCCCAGCGGGTGCAGGTTGTGGGTCGGTGGTCGCGGCGCAGCTCTTATGGAGGTCCTGGTGGTGCCAAGCGCAGGAGTTTGAGATTGCCATGAGCTGTGATGCTACGGCACTCTACCCATGGCAACAGCCCGAGGCTCCAGTGTGCCAAAACCAGTCTCACTCTGCCCCTGAGGGTTAAGGCTGTAAGGCAGTTCAGTCCCCACCTTTAGGCTGCTCAGTCACTAGGTTACTAATTCCTGCCTGATCCTTGCTCTGCAACCCTGAGGGCAGAGCTTGCCAGGGCAGTTCTCTCACAATGGCTCCCTGCGGCCCACAGCTAAACACTATTAGCTCCATCTGGCTCAGCGGCTCAATCTGGGGCCCTAGACAATGCCCAAAGTTCTCCGCACTCCTGCTTGAGCTCTCCCCAAGGCAGTTCAACTAAGTGCCAAGTCCAACATCACTGAAACAGTTCACAGGTAAGGCCTTTCAGGTTTGCAGTCTCACTGCTGCTTGTACTTACGGCTGCCTGTGGGATTAGGTAGATCGAACACACGCAACCACTTTCCAGTTTTCCACTGTTTTTGTCCTCCTCTTGGAGTCCAGAAGTCCCTTGGTGACTATAATCATCCCTTTGAGGTTACAGGGATGATTATAGGCAGATCCCACCAGCCAGAGATGCATGGAGTCTTATCTCCCAGACTTACCATGCCCTGTTCGAGTATGAACATTTTCAAAATTATATTTATTTATATGAATTTCTTCTTTTATGGCGTACCTCTTCATGTTCTTTGTCCATTATTACATGTTTGGTGTTAGTATTTTACACATTGATTTAAAAAAGGTCTATATTGTACGATCAACCTTTGATCACATCTATGTTAGAAATGTTAGAAACATTTTCTCCAATCTGTCATTTGTTTTTTAGTAATGATATCTGATGTTTCATAGTCTTAAATATTTATTCAAGTATACCTATTTATTCTTGTCTTTAGTTTCTTCTGGTGACTTAATATTTAGGCCTTTTCCTCTGCATAATTCACCTATATTCTTTTCTAATTTTCTTATGATTTGTTTGTTTAGATACTCTTTGCATTCTTATGTTTATTTTAGAGATTTAAAAATAGATCCTTGGGTCTGGCAAGGTGGCTCACTCCTATAATCCTAGCATTCTAGAAGGTTGAGATGGGTGGATTGCTGGAGATCAGGTGTTTGAGATCAGCCTGAGCCAGAGCCAGAGCCAGATTCATCTCTAAAAAATAGCCAGGCATTGTAACGGTGCCTGTAGTCCCAGCTACTTGGGAGGCTGAGGCAGGAGAATCACTTGAGCCCAGGGGTTGGAGGTTGCTGTGAGCTGTGACACTATAGCACTCTACAGAGAGCAACGTAGTGAGACTGTTTCAAAAATAAATTAAATGAAATGAAATAAAAATAGATCCTTAACTTTGTTTTTTCTTTTCTTTTCTTTTTTTTTTTTGAGACAGAGTTTCACTTGGTCATCCTCGGTAGAGTGCCGTGGCATCATAGCTCATAGCAACCTCAAACTCTTGTGCTCAAGCAATTCTCTTGTCTCAGCCTCCCAAGTTTCTGGGACTACAAGTGAGAGCCACAATGCCTGGCTAGTTTTTTTTTTTTTTTCGGTTTTTGGCCAGGGCTGGGTTTGAACCTGCCACCTCTGGCATATGGGGCTGTCACCCTACCCCTATGAGCCACAGGCACCACCCACCTGGCTAGTTTTTATATTTTAGTAGAGATGAGGTCTTGCTCTTGCTCAGACTGGTCTGGAATTCCTGAGCTTAGGCAATCCACCCCCCTCAACCTCCCAAAGTGATAGGATTACTGGCTGAACTACCACTTCCTGAGCCCAGTCTAGTTCATTAAAGAATGTATCCATTAGGGCGGCGCCTGTGGCTCAGTGAGTAGGGCGCCGGCCCCATATGCCGAGGGTGGCAGGTTCAAACCCAGCCCCGGCCAAACTGCAACAAAAAAAAAATAACTGGGCGTTGTGGCAGGCGCCTGTAGTCCCAGCTGCTTGGGAGGCTGAGGCAAGAGAATCGCGTAAGCCCAAGAGTTAGAGGTTGCTGTGAGCCGTGTGACACCATGGCACTCTACCCGAGGGCAGTACAGTGAGACTCTGTCTCTACAAAAAAAAAAAAAAAAAAGAATGTATCCATTAACCTTTCCCTCACCCAAATGAAATGCTAACTTTATCATACAGTGAATTTTTAAGTGTACTGAATGCGACTTTTAGTTATTCCACTGATGCTTACTGAATTCATCCATTCTTCTGCCAACACCACACTGTTTTTTTTTTTTTTTTTTTGTAGAGACAGAGTTTCACTTTATTGCCCTCGGTAGAGTGCTGTGGCATCACAGCTCACAGCAACCTCCAACTCCTGGGCTTAAGCGATTCTCCTGCCTCAGCCTCCCGAGTAGCTGGGACTACAGGCGCCCGCCACAACGCCCGGCTATTTTTTTGATTGCAGTTTAGCCGGGGCCGGGTTTGAACCCGCCACCCTCGGCACATGGGGCCGGCGCCCTACTCGCTGAGCCACAGGCGCCGCCCAACACCACACTGTTTTAATGATAGCTTTGTAATATGCTTTAAAATTTGGTAATGCTGGTCTCTCCCTTCCTCCACTTTTTTTTATTTTTTATTTTTATTTATTTATTTTTTTTGTAGAGACAGAGTTTCACTTTATGGCCCTAGGTAGAGTGCCATGGCATCACACAGCTCACAGCAACCTCCAACTCCTGGGCTTAAGCGATTCCCTTGCCTGAGTAGCTGGGACTACAAGCGCCGGCCACAACACCTGGCTATTTTTGTTGTTGTTGTTGCAGTTCGGCCGGGCCGGGTTTGAACCCGCCACCCTCGGTATATGGGGCCGGCACCTTACCAACTGAGCCACAGGCACCACCCCTCCCTTCCTCCACTTTTAAAATATAAATTTCTTAGCTTTTTCTCACAGATGTTCTTCCATTTGAACATAAGAAAAAACTGTTAAGTCCCCCCGACTACCGACAATATTAACATTTTATTAAACAGAGTAATTTGTTTTAAGTTGGTATTCTTTTTTTTTTTTTGTAGAGACAGAGTCTCACTGTACCGCCCTCGGGTAGAGTCCCGTGGCGTCACACGGCTCACAGCAACCTCTAACGCTTGGGCTTACGCGATTCTCCTGCCTCAGCCTCCCGAGCAGCTGGGACTACAGGCGCCCGCCACAACGCCCGGCTATTTTTTGGTTGCAGTTTGGCCGGGGCTGGGTTTGAACCCGCCACCCTCGGCATATGGGGCCAGCGCCCTACTCACTGAGCCACAGGCGCCGCCCATTAAGTTGGTATTCTTAACAACTTTTATTTCTTCATGCCTTCCTTATTACATATTTGTAATATGGAATACTACGAACTTTTGTAATTTCCTCATCAAAAGCCTGCACATTTATTAAGTTTATTCCTAGATGTTTTAATTTTTTTTCTACATTGAAACTGATCTTTAAGGTCCAATTGAAGCTTATCAAAGCTGATTTAAATTTTTTTTTCCAAGTGGGCCTTTACTTGCAGGAAAGCAGTCAGAAACTACAGACTGTTTAGTAGCAGTTATTTACTGAGTGTTCACTGTATACCTGGTAGGGTGGTTAGCCCTTTCTTTACACGCATTATGTCATTTAAAGAAATCTTTAGCAGGCTGATGCAACTTTTATTCCCATTGTACACACTCAGGCTCTGAGAGTTAGAGAAACTTGACAAAAATTATCCAGTTGGTAAACGGATTTCATTTTAAATTTGTGAATCTCCAAAAAAAACGATCACACAAATCAATCAACCAGGTGGACATCCTAAGCTCTGCCATCAGACTGATTCAAAAGAAAGCTTTTCCGAAAGCGATCAGCTGAATTAAAAAGACAATGCTTCCTGCTCCCAGCCCCAAAACCTAGTTTTTCTTCAGTGTAAGGAGAACACCCATACTTTGCATGAGCATAATAAAAGTGACTTTCTGGGCCTCCTTCATAGCTGGGGACTCGTGGATAATCAAGAGTTGCTTTCTTGGGGCTTTCAAGGGCAAGTACTGTTTGGAAATCTACCTCCATCGCAGGACAGGTTAAATAAAAAGGGAGTGAGAGAAACAGGTGGAACCGACGTAATGTGGACTAGAGCAGTGCACAGCAGGCAGAACTTTCTGGGGGCATCCCGGCTGCGCGTTTCACGTGTTTTGCGCGCAGGTAGCGCCGCGCTCCCTTTGCTCGCCGCGGTCCCTTTGCTCCCGGCGCAAGCCGGCGGGGTGCCTAAAAGGCCACGGTGAGTCTCCGCTAAGGTGAGAGGAAGCCTTCCGCCAAGGCAAGGGAGAAGGGTGGGCAGGAAGCCGAGTCAGCACAGGCAAGAAAGACTCCAATTCCCAGCCCCCCGCCCCGCGGGGCGCAGGGAGGCGGCGGCGCATGCGCGAGGCCCGGCCCCCAAATCCCCCAGAGAGGGAGGGAGGTCCCAGGCGCCCGGGAGGCTGCTAACCGCCGCGGGACCGAGCGCACGCAGGGGCGCGGCGGCGGCGGCGGGGGAAAGCCGGGCTGCTGAGGCTCCCGTCTGGAGTGCGCAGCACTCCGGGCCAGGGTCCAGCCTCGGGCGGGCACCCGAGGACGTAGCTGGCTCAGGCCTGGGAGGGGCCCGGCGCCTGCAGCCCCCCATGCCCTGAGAAGGATGCGTGAGTTTCGCCCTGGCTTGAGGGCAGGATGTGCAAGCAGGACAAAGGCTAGGCGGCGGGGGAGGAGTTGAGGACGGCGATTTGGTGGCCGCGGCCAGAGTCCCAGCCTCGGGCGAGCTAGCGGAGTCGGCAACTTTCTCTGCAACTTTTGCAAAAGGGAAGATAAAAATTCTTCAGGTTGTTGCACAGCTCCGGATCGCCCCGTGTCCAGCGAGCAAAGGGGAGGGGGCACCGCAAAGGGGACGGAGGCGACCGCCGGCTCCGCTGAGCGGCGCAAGAAGGCGCTCTCATCCGGGCCCCGAACCAGGGGCGAGCGAGGATAGGGATACTGGGGTTTGGAGCTGGAGGTGCGCTCCGGTCGTTGAAGTTGTCTGTGTCCACGCAGGGTGCTCCCTGAGACTGCGGTAGCCTCGGATCTCCGCCCTGCATACGCGACGATGGATGAGCCGTGGTGGGAAGGGCGCGTCGCCTCGGACGTCCACTGCACCCTGCGCGAGAAGGTCAGTCCCAGCTCGCCCTTGTCACTTGTAGGACTGAGGAAAGACTCTGCCTCTGGAGTTCGTGTTCACAGGTTGCCCCGCGTAGGAACTCAGAACTCTTAGGTGCCTTTCTTTCCTCCTGCCCTTTACCTTCTTGCAGAGTGTCTGAGTTGGGGTTGGTGGTGGGGACAGGAGATTAGAGAGATTGAAGTTGTTTTTCTGATTAGGACCTCAGAGCTCCTGGCCAACTAAATGGAGATCGTTGCTATACCCCTAAGGCGGTATTTCCCATAGTATTGCCACGGAGACTTTTTTGAATGGTACATGATGGACTTTTAAAAATATTTGTGTATTCATTTTATTTCATTTTTTTGTATATTCATTTTAATGTGCAACTTAAAAATATGCATATATATCATCTAGCAAGTTCTGCATTAAATGATATGATTTTCCATTTATTGTAATAATGATGTAGCAGTTTCTTGTAAATACATTTATTCAAATAAAAGTACTGACTCAACATAAAGAAATACTAGATAAACGGTAGTACAGGGAGTTCAGAGTTATGGCCAAATATGTATTTATATCTAGGATGGCACTGAATGGTTGAAGTTGAAGAAACACCAGTCTAATTTAAAGAGGCTACAAAACTGGGAGGCTGAGGGAAGGAAACACAAACTCCCCTGCCAGTTTGCCTCTTGGGGCAGAAGGTGGATGGGGGCAGCTGAAACATGATCAGCTCCCCTTGGGAGCTGATGGGCCTCAGGGAGAGAAGTGCTGATGGGCCTTGGGATGTGGAACAGTCCAAGTGTGCTGCAGGCCTTGGCCTGTGTGCCCTCCATCCTGCCCTTGGGCTGAAACCCAGAAGGGTGGTTTGGGGAATAGGTGGGAAGTAGGGCGGGGATTGATTTCCTGGAGGTGCCATAGCAAAGTACCACAAACTGGAGGACTTAAAGCCACAGAAATTTATTCTCTCACAGCTCTGAAAGCCAAAAGTTCAAGATCAAGGTGTCAGCAGGGCCATGCTCTCTCCCAAGGCTCTAGAGGAGAACGTTTGTTTCTTTCTTCTTAAATTTTGGTGGCTGTTGGCAATCCTTGACATTCCTTGGCTTGTAGCTGCATCATTACAATCTTTGCCTTTGTTTTGTTTTTTTTGACACAGAGTCTATGTCGCCCTGGGTAGAGTGCAGTGGGGTCACAGCTCACAGCAACCTCCAACTCCTGGGTTTAGGCGATTCTCTTGCCTCAGCCTCCCTAGTAGGTGGGACTACAGGTGCCCATCACAAAGTCTGGCTATTTTTTTTGTTGCAGTTTGCCCAGGGCCGGGCTCAAACCCACCACCCTTGGTATATGCGGCCGGTGCCCTACCCACTGAGCCACAGGCACTGCCCAATCTTTGCCTTTGTTATCATGTGGTTCTCTATGTCTTTGTCTGTGTTTCTGTATGCTTATAAGGACATCAGTCATTGGAACAGGATTCACCCTAATCCAATATGATTTTATCATAATTTAATTATATTTGAAAAAGACCCTATTTCCAAGTAAGATCACATTCTTAAGTTCCAGGTAGATATGGATCTTGGGGAACACTATTCAACCCAGTACAGGGAGAGAGGTCTTAGTAGTGGGGTATCTGGTCTCTATATAGACAGGTTCCATAGTCGAGGTGTTTATACTGAGTGTCTTTGAAAGCTCTGCTTAAATAATCACCAGCTACCTACTCAGGGTTTTTTCCTCATTAGGGACTGGCTGTCTTCTAATCAAATTAATGCTTTTTCCTCTCATTTCTTATATTTGCTAATCTATATCTTGGGTTGCTTGACAAAGCTGTAGCTTTCCTCTATTCTCTTGGTCTCCTTCTTAAAGTGGTCAAAGTGCAGCACATCAAGGTCTTGGTGGTTCAGTTAAAAGACGGAACAGGCTAGGTATGGTGGCTCACTCCTATAATCCTAGCATGTGGAATGCTTGAGCTCAGAAGTTAGAAACCAGCCTGAGCAAGAGTGAGACCCTGTCTCTACTAAAAATAGAAGTAGTTGGGCATAGTGGGGTACACCTGTAGTCACAGCTATTTGGGTGGTTGAGACAAGAGGATTCCTGAGCCCAGGAGTTTGAGGTTGCTGTGAGCTATGACAACATAGCACTCTAGTCTAGGGCAATAGTGTAAAACTCTGTTTCAATTACAAAAAAAACACAAAAACAGTGGGTGGGCAGTGTCTGTGGCTTAACAGAGTTGGGTGCCGGCCACATATGCAGAAGGTGGCAAGTTCAAACCCAGCCCTGGCCAAAACTGCAAAAAAAAAAAAAAAAAGCATGCCACATAAATGTTACCATGGCAAAACTGGAAGAGTCTACTATGTTACCCAGCATGCTGTTGGCATTGTAAACAAACAAGTTAAGGGCAAGATTCTTGCAAAGAGGATTAATGTTCGTATTGAGCATATTAAGCACTCTGAGAGCCCAGATAGCTTCCTGAAACGCATGAAGGAAAATGATTAGAAAAAGAAGGAAGCCGAAGAAAAGGTACTTGGGTTCAATGGAAGAGCCATTACTTGGGTTCAATTGAAGAGCCATTCTGCTTCACCCAAAGAAGTACTTTGTGAGAACCAATGGAAAGAAGCCTGAGCTCCTGGAACCTGTTCCCTATGAATTCATGGCATAATAGGTGTACAGCATAGCACACAGGATAACCAATAGACCCCATGTAACAGTGGTATAAGGCGCTAGAACCTATTCCCCATGAATTCATGGCTTCATGTAACACTTTGTCACATTCAATGGCAAGGTATCTGCCTCCCGGAGCTACTGGAAGTTTTTCCTCATGAAAAACTGGTATAGTAGTAAAAATAATAGCCTACTGCTACTGTAAAATGTTTTTCATCATTCACTAAAAGTGTGGTATTTTTTTCCCTAAAGAAGTATTAAAGTGAGGTGGCACCTGTGGCTCAGTGAGTAGGGCGCCGGCCATATATACCGAGGGTGGCAGGTTCAAACCTGGCCAAACTGCAACAAAAAATAGCCAGGCATGGCTTGGCGCCTGTGGCTCCAGCAGCTATGGTGCCAGCCACATACACCCAAGCTGGCAGGTTCGAATTCAGCCCGGCCCGCCAAACAACAATGATGGCTGCAACCAAAAAATAGCTGGGCGTTGTGGCAGACTCCTGTAGTCCCAGCTACTTGGGAGGTGTAGGCAGGAGAATCCCTTGAGCCCAGGAGCTGGAGGTTGCTGCCATGGCACTCTACCCAGGGCGACAGTTTGAGGCTTTGTCTCAAAAATAATAAAAAATAAAAAACAAATAAATAAATAAAATAAAAAAATAGCTGGGCATTGTGACAGGTGCCTGTAGTCCCAGCTACTTGTGAGGCTGAGGCAAGAGAATCGCCTAAGCCCAAGAGTTGGAGGTTGCTGTGAGCTGTGGCACCATGGCACTCCACCTAGGGCAACAAAGTGAGACTCCATTAAAAAAAAAAAAAGGTATTAAAGCAAATTTTATTTTTTATTTATTTTGAGACAGAGTTTCACTATGTTGCCCTAGGTAGAGTGCTGTGGCATCACAGCTCACAGCAGCCTCAAACTCTTGAGCTTAAGTTATTCTCTTGCCTCAGCCTCCCAAGTAGCTGGAACTATAGGTACCCACCACAAGGCCTGGCTATTTTGTTTTGTTACTGTTGTTCTTGTTGTTGTAGTTGTTATTGTTGTTTGGCAGGCCCTGGCTGGGTTGGAACCCACCAGCCCTAGTGTATGTGGCTGGCGCCCAGCCAAGCAAATTTTAATAGTGTCCTAAATAAAAACCCAGACAGAAGGCATTGAATAAAGAACACAATGCTAAACAAAGAATTTGTCAGTAAAGTGAAAAAAAAAAATTAAAAACAAAAAGGATTGGCGTGGTGGCTCACACCTGTAATTCAAGCACTCTGGGAGGCTTAGGCTAGTGGATTGCTTAAGCTCAGGAGTTTGAGACCAACTTGAGCAAGATCAAGACCTCATCTCTACTAAAAATAGAAAAACTAGCTTGTAATCACAGCTTCTTGGGAGACTGAAGCAGGAAGATCACTTGAGCCCAGGAGTTTGAGGTTTCTGTGAGCTATGAAGCCACAGCACTCTATCCCCAGAGTTACTGAGTGAGATTCTGTCTCAAAAAAAAAATTAAAAACTTAAAAATAAAAAAAAAAAAAAAACAAAGATAGTGATGGGGGGTGCTAGACTGGCCATTATGGTCTTGATCTTTTTCTGAAGTTGGTGACTATGCAGAATTTTAGAAGGCTCCATGGAAATTGGCCTTCCCCGTTTATCATAGACTCGAGTGCTTATTACTTCTGTTCATAGTTTAAGAGAAATAACTTTAACTTGATTAGCCCCTTTCCAGAGAGAAGGATGTATGAGAGCAATAAACTCTACTAGTTACATGAAAGTCCCCAACCTTGTATATATAAGTGAGAGGGCCCTAAACTTTCCTCCAGCCACTCAAAGATGCAAGAAAGGCATTCTTGGGCGGCTGTGGTTCAGTGAGTAGGATGCTGGCCCCATATACCCAGAATTGCGGGTTCAAACCCGGCCCCGGCCAAACTGCAACAAAAAAATGCTGGATGTTGTGGCCGGCGCCTGTAGTCCCAGCTACTCAGGAGGCTGAGGCAAGAGAATCGCCTAAGCACAAGAGCTGGAGGTTACTGTGAGCTGTGATGCTACGGCACACTACAGAGAGCGACAAAGTGAGACTCTGTCTCTGAAAAAAAAAGGCATTCTTCGTGAACCACACTTTACCCATGCCATAGTGCCATATTAGTTTACTGTTGGGCTGCCCACCTCCAAGGGAAGTCGAGTTGGTACCAGTTTTACAGGTTGAAGTAGAAAACTCACTCAGGGATTGGTACACAGGGTCACATGACTTCACGCTGGTCTTATGAGAGCAGTTCCCAAGGTCCTTTGGTAGTGTCCCACCTCCTCAAAATACTGCTCATCATTTTTTTCCTGTGTTTCTTTACCCTCTTCAAAGAAGATATTTCTTAAGAAAAATTTGGCTCATGGAAAGTTTGCTGAGAAGAGTGAAGACTGGGGAAACCTAGCATCCATGCTGGCCTTTTGTCTTTCACAGACAGGGTAATTTTTTACCAAACATCTACTCTGACAATGCATTTCTAAAACCAGTATGGAACAATTTTACAAGTGCCTGGCACACAGTAGACTCTCACTCTTTGTTGAATGTTGCTGGAGGAATACAAAGTATGTTTCCATGTATGCTGTGTAGTTATCATAGAGCTACAAGCAGTTACTCTCATGTGACTGATGCAGGAGGCAAAGCTGAGATTCTGGAGACAGTGGGAGCCCCGCTTTGTCAGATGTGAGACTCCAATCTAGCATCATACTATAGAATGTAAAAATTGTGATGACATTATCTTGCTATCTTATACAAACCTGGACTGAGCTACTTATTTAAATTTTGTAAACCTCTATGCCTGGCTCCTATTGTCTATCCTTCCCACACTAGCCAGAGTTTAGACTGTGTCATTTCTCTGCTTGAAGACCTCCAGTATCATCTCACTGCACTTATGATAGAATTCCCAGTCCTTACCACTACCTGCAATACCCAGCATGGTCTGGGTGGCCTGCTCTCCAACCTTGTCTCCTGCCTTCATTGTTCTTTTTTTTTTTTTTTGAGATAGTTTCACTTTGTCTCCGTGGTATCATTAGCTCACAGCAACCTCAAATGATTCTCTTGCCTCAGCCTCCTGAGTAGCTGGGACTACAGGCATCCGTCACCATGCCCAGCTATTTTTTTTAGAGACAGGGTCTCACTCTGGCTCATGTTAGTCTCAAACCCATGAGCTCAGGCAGTCCACCTATCTCAGCTTTCCAGAGTGCTAGAATTATAGGTATGAGCCAGGGCCTTCATTATTCTTGAGCCACACTGACTTTCTTTCTCTTCCTAGAACAAGTCAAGTCTATTTGTGTCCCAGGGCCTTTGCACTGGCTGTTACCTCTGTTTGGATTCTACATTTCTGAGTTGGTCGCGTGGTTCCCTCCCCCGATGTGTTACTGCTCCTCCACATGACTCTATCAAATTATACTGTTTTGTTTTCTTTATAGCATTCACCAGTATCAGAAGTTATTTTCTGTTTATTTACTATCTCTTCACCCCCCAATACATGCCCCACAAGGATAGGCCTGCATTTGTCTTATTCCCAGTGTTGGGGCCTCATTGCCTGGAACACAGCCTCCTGGTATGTATGGAATGACAAGGAGAAGGATTAGGTCAGCTTTTCCTTTTTGCCTCTGCAAAATGGGAGAAAAGTTAGGATTAGTTGTGAGAACCTGAGAATGGTTTGAGTCATGGGCTAGGTAGATGGGAAGTGTTGCGTCTCTTTCAACTTGCGGTTGGTGCAGGGACACCAACAGCTCCCTTCGTATAGTGTCCACCCTCCAAGGGGGCAACAGATCTGAGGAAATCCTTGTAAGAGAGGCATTGTTATCCCATTGGACTATTGCACCTGTGATGGTATTGAAGTCAGGAAAGGCAGCAATTTGCCAAAATTCATGTATCTGCTGAGGACTGGGATGTAGGAGTGGGACCCCATTCGCAGGACCTTCTAACCAGCCGGGACGAGGCAAGCTAGCCGGCGAATGCAGAAGTGGAACCCTCCTCCCTCCCAGATCACTCTGGAGAGTTCTCTCCCACTTCTTTTTCTCCAGACCACCTTAATTCTGTGCTCAGCCCTTAAATTAGTCTTTTGATCATAGTTCCTGGTCCTGTTGTTTCTGTGGAAGCCCATCTAGAACCCCCTCCCTCTGACCTCTCTTGGGTGTTAGGGCACCACCCAGCCCAGGGGAACTGGGTTTCTCACCTGCTACCTATGTGCCCCTTGACCCCCACTTCTCTGCACCTCCTCCCCCTGAGAGAGGAGCAGACTATCATCAGGCCGGTGTCAACAGTGAGGAGGTTGTTAGGAATGTTTTTCTGGTAACCACATGTATACCACCATGAGCATACTGATTATAACTCAGAGCCATCTTTTTTCCCTCAAAGGATGCATCCAGCTAATGAGGTCTTGAATCCCTTTTGGCAAGTTCTCTGTGCACATGGTGGAATTAGAGCCCAGAACAGCACTCAGCTTGAAGTCCACTTTCTTCATCCTGCAAGCTTCTCTACTGTGTAGTGGGTCCTGCCCCAACCTCATTTTTACTTCTCTCAGTCTTTGTCACCTGTGTAGTGACTTGTCTTACCCACTAGACTTTGAGCTCCTTTCAGGCATGAGATGTGCAGGTCTGGTGCAGAGAGAGACCTTAGGGTATCCACTGCCTCACTTGATGCAGGCACAGGCCCTGGGAGTGCACAGAAGCATGAGACTGGACCTGGATGTACTCTTCTGGGAATCACTGAATGGTTGTGCTAGTACGCGTTCCAGGAGTCCTACATTGGGTGTTTGGCATCTGGTAGGAGACGCTGCCTGGCCTGGCTGGGACAGTCCATGCGTGAGTGGCCTCAGTGTGGGCTGTGGTGCCAGGCACGGGACCTGGTGGAGGATGCCTTAGCCTTCCACAGACTTGCATGTTCTCCTCTCAGATAACACTAGGCAGGAAGTTAAAGGAATTACCCACAAGTGCAAATTTACTGGCCTAGACCAAAGTACAGCTTAAGGATTTTAGGAAAATAACTACAGATTGAGCCCAGATAATAGAAATCTAGATAATCCCTCTCAGACTTCTATCAGGAAGTTCTTTTTTTTCTTCCTGAATTTTATGAGCAACAAAATAGAACATGCTGTTGTCTCCTTTTGATGTATGCTCATTTTACACATAATCTTCACCCTCCAATTAGGAGGAAGTAGTTACATTAGTAAGCAAAGAAAATGTTTAAGGACTCAACACCACTATGATTTAGGCTTCTTTTGTATATGGAATACTTTCTGAATATAGGGAGTCTTAAAGTACTTGGGGTTAAAAGAAATTTCTCCTTTTCTGCATAAGCCTGCTTGACATATCATAGCTTTATCTTCCTAGGCTGGGGGTGGGGTGGGGTGACTACGGGCCAGAGGCTGCCTCCTCCTCCATAGTATTCACCTAGGATTGGAGTCATGTGATTCCTTTGGGGGCTTCTCAACATGCCCCACCTTTGAGATCTGCAGAGCGACCTGCCATCTAATGGGTTTTTCCTGCTTCCTAAAGCTGACTTCATTATGTCCTCAGAGGATTTTGACTGTGTGAGGCCATGCTTCTTGAACCAGTAGGCTGATGGACATTTTCACTGATTCGTGACTGAATTTATACAAAGATTTTCCAAAATACCAATAATAAAAATTTTGTTTAGTGATGATAATGTTAGCAGCTACTGTTACTGAGCAGTCACTGGATTTCAGGCAGTGTGCCAGCATGTTCCCATGTATGTATGACAGCTTTTGCTCCTTCCTTTGGCCCTGGGGCTGAGATTAAATCCATTTTACAGATGGGAACCTGCAAGACTCAGAGGGGTTAAGTATCTTCAGATGAAACTCTTGGGCTGGAGCAATCCTCTTGCCTCAGCCTCCCGGGTAGCTGGGATTACAGGCATATGCCACTATACCTAGCTAGGTTTTCTATTTTTTTCCTTTTTCTTTTTTTTTGAGACAGAGTCTCACTGTGTCACTCTTGGTAGAATGCCGTGGCATCATAGCTCACAGCAACCTCAAATTCTTGGGTTGAAGCAGTTCTCCTGCCTCAGCTTCCCGAGTAGCTGGGACTATAGGTGCCCACCACAATGCCCAGCTATTTTTAGAGAAGAGATCTCATTCTGGCTCAGGCTGGTCTTGAACTTGGGAGCTCAGGCAATCCACCCGCCTCAGCCTCCCAGAGTGCTAGGATTATAGGTATGAGCTACCATGCCTGGCCTAGTTTTTCTATTTTTAGTAGAGATGGAGTCTCGCTCTTCCTTAGGCTGGGAAAAACATTTATTTTAACAACAAAAAATGGAAGTACAAAGCATGGAAAAAATCGAACCTCTGTCATCCAGAACATAGACTCTTGTGTTTTAGTTTGTTTTACGGTAGTCTCCACAAGGGATAAGCTCTCTCTAGACCACCCCAGGCTAGCTACCCCCTGTGAGCTCAGACCTTGTTCTGTGCTGAATGCTGGGCCAGAGCCACTGGTGTTTGGTCGGGTGGGTGGCCGTGTCTGGGCCTCTCTGGTGTGTGCTACTTCTTACATCGAAGCGATTTGGCCTCTGCCATTTTCTACCCTTCTCTTGTCAGGAAAAAGGATACCTAGGGCTTTACTCTTTCCTGAATTCTGACAGCTTGATGGTGATAAAATCTCATTCTAGCTCCCTCCTTGGCCCCTGGGTTAAAACTGCATCATTTTCTAGCGACCTCTGATGCTGGCACATCCTTGCATTTCTTCCAACATTGGTATTTTGTTCTTTACTTCTTCCAGTAAATTCTTCAGATTTCTCCACTTCAAGGCTGAATATCTGTCTCCTTACAGAAAGTGGTGACCAAGGTCTGTGCCCAAAAATGGGTTCCCTGATTTGGCTGGGTCATCCTCCACTTGGTGCTTCCATTCATTCCTCTCTTGCTCTTTTGGCTTTCTGCATCTCTTGGGGGTAGTTCTCCCCAAATCCCAAGACACATCCAGCTCTACCAATAAGAAAGTATGGAATGCACCTGTCCAACACAGATCCAGGAAGGTCTAATTCACACCTTCAAACCCAAATGCTGGTTTTAACAAGCTCTTCCCTACTCTAATGGCAGGGCTGGCTCATAGTTATGGTCCTCAAGTGAGAGCCTATGAGGTCTGCCTTCATGGCCCCTTGCTGGAGGTGAGAGTGTGTACAGAGGCTCACAATCCAACTTGCAGAGGTGATTCAGGTTATCCTAGAATACTCCTGACTCTAGAGGGGTGATTTCCAGCCGGTGTGCCACTATGCCACAAGAGGATCTTAGGTGTGCTGTGAAAATTTGTAAAGATTATCAATTAAATTATTTTCAAAATAAGTTCAAAGCACACTGGCTGGGTGCAGGGTTCACGCCTGTAATCCTAGCATTTTGGGAGACTGAGGCAGGTGGATTGCCTGAGGTCAGAAGTTTAAGATCAGCCTGAGCAAGAGCCAGACCTCATCTCTACTAAAAATAGAAAAACTGGTCAGGAATCATGGTGGGAGCTTGTAGTCACAGTACTTGGAAGGGTGAGGCAAGAGGATCACTTGCTTCCGAGAGTTTTAGGTTGCTGTCAGCTATGACCCTCTACCCAGGGTGATAGAGCAAAACTCTATCTCAAAAAAAAAAGGGCTGGGCATGGTGGCTCATGCCTGTAATTCTAGCACTCTGGGAGGCCGAAGTGGGTGGATTGCCTGAGTTCACAGGTTCCAGAACAACCAGAGCAAGAGTGAGACCCCGTCTATTAAAAATAGCCAGGCATTGTGCTGGGTGCCTGTAGTCCCACCTATTTGGGAGGCTGAGGCAAGAGAATCACTTGAGCCAAAGAGTTTCAGGTTGCTGTGATCTCTGACTCCATGGCATTCTACTGAGGGTGATGACTCCATGGCTTGCTTTTGTTGTTGTTGTTGTTTTGTTTTTGCAGTTTTTGGCTGGGGCTGGATTTGAACCCGCCACCTCCGGCATATGGGGCCTGTGCCCTACTCCTTTGAGCCACAGGGGCTGCCCGACTCCAAGGCTCTCTACTGAGGGTGACCAAAGTGAGACTCTATCTCAAAAAAAGAAAGAAAGAGGGCAGTGCCTGTGGCTCAAAGGAGTAGGGCGCCAGCCCCATATGCTGGAGGTGACAGGTTCAAACCCAGCCCCGGCCAAAAAAAATTAAAAAAAAAAAAAAGAAAGAAAGTAATTCAAAGCACAGAAAGTATAGTCTTTTTTTTTTTTACTCATTTTTTTTTTTTTTTTGATAAACATAATTTAAGTGTGCCGTGGAAGTTTAACTATGGGTTCAAGTGTGCCATGAGATAAAAAAATGGAAAAACGCTGCTCTTGAGCCTCACCTATACTCTTTAGGAAGCTAGTGACAAAACTGGATTAGAATGTGGCATTGTGACTTGAGTCTTTCATGTCTTAAGATACCAAAGTGCGCAGTGTGTGCACAATACCCAGTCAGGACTTGGTCTCACTGCACCTTATCTGTGGAAGAAGCAAATTATCTTTGCGGGCCTCCTTTCATCTGTAAAACCAGGACAGTGATCTCTGCCTCACCTGCCTTCCGGGTGTCCAGGAGAAAATGGGTGTGGGCGCACTCCCTCAGCCGCGTGGGCCTCCACATGGTGGGATGGGTGGGGGACTTGGCTGGTCTCCCTGGTTCGCTGAGGATATGCGGGCTCTCTAAGTGAAGGGAGGACATTTAAGGCTTTGAGCTGGCCATGTGCCCTTGCTCTTGTTTTGTTCTTTGTCTCCCTAAAACACACAGCCCCTTGAGTAAAGGGAGTGCAGCCAACAATTCTCTAATGTGTCTGAGCACCTGGCAAAAAGGGGTGACACAGCAAGTCTGCTCTTTTCTTTCTTTCTCTCTTTCTTCTTTTCTTTTTTGTTCTCTCTCTCTCTCACACACACACACAAAGTATTTGTTTAAGAAAATGCAGACTTCTGTGTACCCTCAGTGAATCCCCAACAATAAAAAAAATGCAGAAATGAATATGTACAAAAAGAAGAAAGTAAAATTCCTCTCGTAATCCCATCACTTGGAAATGTTCTCTTTTAATATTTTGGTGCAGGTTCTTCTGTTATTTTGTATGTATGTCTTCACAATACATTTTAAATTTGAAATTTTTGAATACATTTGAAATTTTTTTTTAGTAAAAATGGAAAATATCTTTTTTTTTTTTGAGACAGAGTCTCACTATGTCACCTTTGGTAGAGTGCCGTGGTGTCACAGCTCACAGCAACCTAAAACTCTTGGGTTCAATTGATTCTCTTGCTTCAGCCTCCCAAGTAGCTGGGACTATAAGAGCCTGCCACAATGCCCAGCTATTTTTGTTGTTGTTTTTGTTGTTATTGCAGTTGTCATTGTTGCTTAGCAGGCCTAGGCCAGATTCAAACCTGCCAGGCCTGGTGTATGTGGCTGGCACCTTAACCACTGAGCTATGGGTGCCAAGCCAAAAAAATGGAAAATATCTTGTCTCGAAACACTTTATTTTTGATATACAGGTTGTCTGTAAAGTTCATGTGCGATTTACTATGCTAAACTATTTTAAATTGCACACGAATTTTATGGATACCCTGTATATCTTTCCATATTATTCTTCACCCAATTCCTGATTATTGGACACTAGCAAAAAATTAGAAACAATTGTGTTTGTTTAGAAAAGATAACATGGGGCAGTGCCTGTGGCTCAAAGGAGTAGGGCGCCGGCCCCAAATGCCGGAGGTGGCGGGTTCTGGCCCAGCCCTGCCCAAAAACAAAACAAAAACAAAAACAAATAAATAGAAGAGATAACATATGAACATATAACCAAAAAAATCAAGCTATATAAAAAGTTTAGGTGGTGAGAAGTCTCCCTGCCACGCTATCCCTGATTACCTTCCCCAAAATGTATCTGCCCCGACCCCAATTTCTCATGACTCTTTCAAGAATTAATCTGTGCATAAACAAGGATAAATTCTATGTGTTTTGATACAAGTGGTAATATAATTTACATGTTTTCTATATCATTTAGATTTTAATAATCTAGATTATTTTTATTTTATTTTTTTGAGACTAAGTCTTCCTTTGTTGGCTCCAGTAGAGTGCTATGGCCTCATAGCTCACAGCATCCTTAGACTCTTGGGCTCAAGCAGTTCTCTTGCCTCAGCCTCCCGAGTAGCTGGGACTACAGGCACCTGCCACAACGCCTGGCTATTTTTAGATTCGGGGGTCTCACTCTTTCTCGGCCTGATATGGGACTCATGAGCTTAGGCAGTTCACCTGCCTTGGCCTCCCAGAGTGCTGAGATAACACGTGTGAGCCACCGTACTCGGCTAGATTATTTTTATGAAAATAAAAATAAAGCTGGGCGGGGTGGCTCACGCCTGTAATCCCAGCACTGTGAGAGGCTGAGGAGGGAGAATCGCTTGAGCTCAGGAGTTCGTGACTCGCCTGAGCGACAGTGAGACCCCGACTCGTGAAAAAAATGGAAAAACCCAGTCGGGCGCCGCGCTCGTCCCAGCGGCTTCCGGAGGCTGAGGCAGCGGGGTGCCCGCAGCCCGAGTCTGAGGTTGTGGTGAGCTACCGCGCCCACTGCACTCTGCTCGGGGGCATAGGGTGGGACCCTGTCTCAACAAAAAAAAAAAAAAAAAAAAAAAAGTAAAGAAATAAAAAATAAGCAACGAAATAAAATAAAAAAGCCAAAAAAAAAAAAAGAAAAAAAAAATTAAAATTCTATGGAATAGAAGCTCCTTGGGCAGAAGATTTTTTTTTTTGTCTTTTCTGTTCATTGTAATAATGATGGTATACAGTAGATATCCAATAATATTAGTATTGAATTAATGAATATATTTCCTTTTGTTCATTTTATGTTCAAATATATATATTTCATTTATTTATTTATTTATGAGACCCACAGAGTCTGACTCTGTTTCTCTTGGTAGAGTATCATGGTGTCTTACCTCACAGCAACCTCAAACTCTTGGGCTCAAGTGATCCTCTTGCCTCAGCCTCCCTAGTAGCTGGGACTACAGGTGCCCGCCACAATATCAGCTAGGTTTTTTTTCTATTTTCAGTAGAGATAGGGTCTCACTGTTGCTTAGGCTGGTCTTGAACTCCTGAGCTCAAACAGTACATCTGCTTCTGCCTCTCAGAGTGCTAGGATTACAAGCATGAGTCACCCTGCCTGGCTATACATTTTATTTTATAAAAATTTTATCAAGTATATCACAGTTTTGTAACCTTTCTTTTTTGAGACAGAGTCTTACTGTGTTGCTCTTGGTAGAGTGCTATGGCGTCACAGCTCACAGCAACCTTTAACTCCTGGGCTTAAGCGATTCTCTTGCCTCACCCTCTCAAGTAGCTGGGACTATAGACTACCGGCCACAATTCCTGGCAATTTTATTGTTGTAGTTGTGATTGTTGTTTGGTAGGCCCAGGCCGAGTTTGAATCTGCCAGCCTAGGTGTATGTGGCTGACACCCTAAGCACTGAGCTATAGGCACTGAGCCTTTTTTTGTTTGTTTTGCTTTGAGACAGGAGTGTCATTGTTTTGCCCAGGCTAGAGTGTCATGGCATTTAGCCTAGTTGTTCATAGCAACTCCTCACAATCCTAGGTTCAAGCATTCCTCCTGCCTCAATTTCCTCAGTAGCTGGGACCAGGACACTGGCTGATTTTTCTATTTTCCGTAGAGACGGGGTCTTGCTTTTATTCAGGCTGGTGTTGAACTCCTGAGCTCAAGCAATCCTGCCTCAGCCTCCTCCCAGAATGCTAAGATTAGAGACATGAACCATCACACCCGGCCTTGTAACTTTGTCCTTAACTGTGTATGCTAAATAACTATGTCATTAACTAGTCTTCTGTAATCTCTTGCATGTTTTATGGCTGCATCATGATTTGACCAACTCATCTTCTGTAGGATGAGTTGGAACTCATTTAAGGAACTGCTTAGTCATTTCTTTTTTTTTAATAGAGATATGTTCTTTCTCTGTCACCAGGCTGGAGTGAAGTAGTGCAATCATAGCTCATGCATCCTTGAACTCCTGGGCTCAAGTGATCCTCCTCCCTCAGCCTCCCAAAGTGCTAGGATTATAGTGCTGGGATTTCACTTTTGAATTAAAGTATAATTTACCTATAGTATAATATACAAATCTTAATGAATATACAGTTTATAGTTTATAGTGAGTTTTGACAAATGTATACACACTTATGCAACCACCACCATAATCAACATATAGGATATTACCATCAAGCTGGAAAGTTCTCTAGTCACCCCCATCCTGCCCCAACCCCAGGCAATTACTGATTTGCTAGTTTGTCATTATAGATTAGGTTTGTCTTTTCCAGAGTCTCTTATAAATGGAGTTATATGTACATACTCCTTTCTGTCTGCCTTTTTTTACTTAGTGTAATGCCTTTGAGATTTATCCATGTTTTTGTGTCTATCATGAACTTCTTTTTTTGTCACCCTTGATAGAGTACCCTGGCGTCATAGCTCACAGCAACCTCAAACTCTTGGGTTAAACTGATTCTCACACCTCAGCCTCCCAAGTAGCTGGGACTATAAGCGCTTGCCACAATGCCCAGCTATTTTTTTTTTTTTTTAAAGATGAGCTCTTGCTCTGGCTCAGGCTGGTCTCAAATCCATGAGCTCAGGGAATCTACCGCCTCGGCCTCCCAGAGTGCTAGGATTACAGGTGTGAGCCACCACACCTGGCCTAATGCTTTACATTCTTAAAAAAATGTTTCTTAAATCTTTTATTCTATAATGTTCCCCTTCCCTGCTATCCCTGGAAAAATCATTTTTTTATGCCAGTGATTTTCAGAGAAACCAATTCATTTATACTGATAAATGTCCCATGTTCTGGATTTGACCTCTTCCTTCCTCATGTTATTATTTGAGTTCACTGTTTTTTGTTTTTTGTTTTGTGAGACAGAATCTCATTTGGTCACCCTTACTAGAGTTCTCTGGTGTTATAGCTCACAGCAATCGCAAACTCTTGGGCTTAAGTGATTCTCTTGCCTCAGCCTACTGAGTAGCTGGGACTACGTAGAGGCACCCACCACAATGCCTGGCTATTTTTAGAGATGAGGTCTTGCTCGGCTCAGGCTGGTCTCGAACCTGTGAGCTCAGGCAATCCACCTGCCTCAGCCTCCCATGTGCTGGGACCCACTGCACCCGGCAATTTGAGTTCACTATTAACAGCTTGGTGACACTCCCCTACCTGTTTTCCAGCTATAGACTCAAACTTCACTTCCTCACAGAAGTGGTTCCTGACTCTCAGACAAGCTGAGTCCCTTGTTACATATGTTCTCAGAGCACTCTTGTGATTCCTTCAGGACTTAGCCCAATTCTTCAATTATTTGGAGTCATCTGGTCCCCTGCTGGATGGTAGGCCCATGAGGGCAGTCATTGTCACACCAGCTCTGTGCAAGATGGCTGTTGCTTGAGCACCTCTGCATCAGGATGTCACAGATACTTGTCTGACTGAACTTCATGGTCAAGACAGTCTTGTAGGGTAGGTAGCATGGCTCCCAGTGACTACATTGTGCTGGTATAAAAAGTCCTCCAAGGAGGGGGCGGCGCCTGTGGCTCAGTTGGTAAGGCACTGGCCCCATATACCGAGGGTGACGGATTCAAACCCGGCCCCATATACCGAGGGTGGCGGGTTCAAACCCAGCCCCGGCTGAACTGCAAACCAAAAAAAAAAAAAAAAAAAAAAAAGTCCTCCAAGGGGTTAAATATTTGGCTAGAGTCCCCTATTAAGTGGGAGAGTTAGGGCCTTACAATTTTGTGGCCTTCCTCCTTAGACAAGAGGAATTGCAGCGCAGCCTTGAAGGTAGAATGATGGTGTAACAAGGACTTCCCTCAAGCAGAGCTGACACCCTAGGCACTCACTCTGCTAGATGAGAAGGGGGTTAGTTAATGGAACAAAGCTGTTGCCTCTGAGTTAAATCTCTCTTTGGTCTTCCTTTTGTGTTAACTTTCGGTTTTGAAATCATTTTGAACTTAGAGAAGAGTTGCAAGCCTGGTGTGTAATTTTGTGAACATTTTAACACATTTCCCTTGTCAACCTCTTTTTCCTCTAGTATGAATTTCTTTTCCTGAGCCAAGTTGCAGAAATGATAACCCTGTTAGCCTTTAATACTTGAGAGTTTATTTCTCATGTTTACTTGAAGGATAGGCCATGAATTCATCATTTCAGGGGGAGTTTTCGGCAGACCTCTAGGGACATCTTCCCACATGTCAGGGCCCTCTGTGGAGGCATGTTTTGGGAAGAGGGGACTCAACGTTCTGGGTAGAATGGAGGAACCCAAGCGACAGAGGATAAGGTAGGCTTTGCTGGCCTGGAGTCTGGGGAAGTAGAGTTCTGGCTCACCTCCTTGGGCCTTCTCCTTAGATTGCCTGGCACACAGCGCCTGTGAGGTGACCTCTTTAGCCAGCAGTCTGTCGTTTAGTGAGCCTCCTGTATAACCTACAGACCTATGTGAAGCTCTGCCAGGAGAAGCCGATGCTTAAATCTTGCGCTGGGGCCCTTAGCATAGCTGAAGATAGAGTCATTTAAAACCACTTAGGGCCATTTGTTAATGGCCATATTAGCCAGTTATTGTTAGAAATGACAGTAGACATTTGATGAGCACTTACTGTGTGCTGACAGCTTGAGTTCCCTCCCATTACCTAAGCCCTCAGGCAGCGTCTCTAATAACCCTTTAATTATCCCCCATTTTATAGATGGAACATGCTAAGTTTAGAGAGTTAGATAACTTACCCAAGACCACACAGCTGGTAGGCAACCTGGCTCCAAAGCTCAATTCATGACCACTATACCAAAGATGAGGTCCAGTGCCTAGGGAGGTCTTAAAAAGCTTCAGAGAGAAAGTGCTGTGTGATATAGGTTGGAAGAATAACCAGGAACTTGCCAGGCAGAGAAAGCCGTGGAGGAAGTTTACATGCTGAGGCTCAGGGTTGTGTGATTGTGATTGTCACCAGTAACCCGAGGTGTGACCTAGAGGCTTGGACGCGGGGAATGGGAGAGACCAGGGGCATACATTTTGGGCATGTGGGTCTTCCCAGATGTTTGCTTCTTTTCTTGAAGGCAGGTGGAGGGCTCTGAAAAGGATGTAGGAGGAGAGTGCTGCTGGTTTCGGTGGACTTAGAGACTAGTTATTGTGGGTATTGCCATGATCACAAGCGATGCCAGGACCAAGGCAGGAAGTGGGGAAACTTGAGCAGTTTTAGACAATAGCCCCCAAAGGACCGCTTAACAAGAAGAATGAAAGATGTCAAGTTTCTTACTAGTAGGAACAAAGTAACTTTTTGTAGCTGAGCATAATTGGCCTTTTTTCATAGGGAACATTGTTCTCGGATAGCCCTTTCTGGAAATGGTCAGTGTCTATCTAATCTCAAAGGACTCCCACTGAATGAAGATGATATTTATTGGGTACCTACATCTTGTCAGAGACTGTTGAATGAATGCCTTGTGCACATTTTCTCATTTGATTGTTAAAGTTGCTTCCGAAAGAAAAAGGGTAAGTTAAAGGTACCAACAGAGACACTAGTCGGTCTTGACTTTGAGTGCATGCAGGTTCACCTCTCAGAACACATTGTGTGCCGAGCACTGTGGTAAACAGAACAAAAATCACTACTTCTTGGGGCTTGCTGTTGGACAGCAGGCTCAGATGAAGTAGCTGTGAAGTGTAGATAGAGGCCAGCTCCATCCCTAGGAATTCTGATTCAGTAAGTTAGGAAATGGAGGGTTGTTGGATTCCTTGGGCTGCTGGTACAAAGCATCACAAGCTGGGGGGCTCAGAATAACAGAAATGTACATTCTCTACAGTTTTGGAGGCAGCCTAGAAATTTGAACTCAGGTGTCAGCAGGCTGTGCTCCCTCTGGAGGCTCGGGGGAGGATCATTCCTTGGCTCTTCTAGCATAAATGTTTGGGGCAGTCTGTGGTCTGCCTTGGCTGGGAGCCGCATTACTCCATTTCTGTAGGCTTCTCTCCTCCGAGTCTGTCTTTGCGTCCTCTCCCCTCTATGTGTCTGTATTTTCTCTTCTTCGGTGAACACCAGCCATCATTAGATTAGGGCCTATCATAATTTTAACCTGATTCTATCTGTAAACACCTTGTTTACTTTTCTTTTTTTTTTTTTTAAACAGAGTCTCACTTTGTCACCCTTGGTAGAGTCCTGTGATGTCATAGCTCACAGCAACCTCTAACTCTAGGACTCAAATGATTTTCTTGCCTCAGCCTCCCAAGTAACTGGGATTACAGGCACCTACCATAACACCTGGCTATTTTTAGAGGCAGGGTCTCACTTTGGCTCAGGCTGGTCTTGAACCTGTGAGCTCAGGCAGTCCACCTGTTTTGGCCTCCTAGAGCGCTGGGATTACAGGCGTGAGCCACCATGCCCAGCCTCTAAACACCCTATATTCAAATAAGGTCACATTCTGATGTGCTGGATAGATACCAACTTGGGGAACACCCTTCAACCCTGTGCAGGGAGGCCTCCATTTTTAAGTATTCCCCCGGAGATTCTGATGCATGTGGTCAACTGATAGCCATTTGAGAAACCCTGGACTGCAGGTGGGAAGTAAAGTCCTGGTAGAGGGGTAGTGGTGGTGGTTACCCTGCTGACCCATTTGGGGCTTCATGTTAGGGACGACGTGCTGAGGAGAATCCCGAATTAGGAATCTGGAAATTAGGAACAGTGTGGAGTGAAGAGCTTTGGCACCATTGTGTAAGGGTGGTGACCCCAGAGGACAGAGGAGAGATCTGAGGATTGGCCCCTGCATAATGGAGGGTGTGGGAGAATGAGGGACACCTCCAGTCCTCACTCTCCAGGGTGTGGGGGACACAATCACATAAGAAACTGGCTGAAGTGAAGAGCTTGGGCAGAGACATTTTATGAAAAGGCTGCAAATGTTGTCTGTGGACATGCTTGGAGTGTCCAGAGTCATGGGTTGGATGGGGGACCACTGCAGTCACAGTGTGGTCACTGTGCATGCCCTGGCAGCTGTAGTCAGCCTGGCATAGTTAGCCCAGCCGGGCAGTGGCTCTGCCACCTAGGAACAAGGAAGTATGCTTGGAGCTGGCCTGTTTGCGATTTGTGGGGAAGTAGCAGGGCCGGTGACAGATGAAGTGCCTGGGGTGACCTCTCACTCTGCTGGGAGGAAGCTGCAGGCTGGACTTCAGCAGGAGGGGATGTTACTGGCATTGCCAGCTTCATGTGCGGTGGGCCACCCTCTGAGGAATGTTGAAATATTTTCCTACAGAGGTGTTGATGTTTTACTGAAAATGCCTCCTTGGGTCTTATGAAGCAATCAGGGCAGAGATGGGGAAGAAGGGAGAGTGGGCAGCTCTGCTGGGCCTCCCAGGTCCCCACACTTCTCCCCCTCCCCTTTCTTTTTCACTTTAAATTTGCAAGTCTCCACTTCCTGTTGGTCACCTCAGTTACACATGGTGTTTCTTCATCTCTCTGCTGCTCTTTGTTCTCAGACATGACCCCTCTAGCTGTTTCCCCAGTTGCTAGCCCAGGCCCGGCATGATACTTGCATGGTGAGGGCAAGAGTGGTAAGGAGCTTGGAGGATGTAAGCCACAGTGGTTTCTCTGGTGGCCGATGTTGGAGAGAAGCTCAGTCCTGCCCTGCTCCTTGAGCTGTTTTTGAAGCAGTGTCACACCCAGGCCCTGGCCAGCTCCTCTGTGTTCAAGCCCAGGTTTCACCGCTGACCTGCAATGTTGTCTTGGCAGTTGCACTTCTGTGCCTCAGTTTCCTGGGTTCTGGTACCAGTGCCAGGCCTATCTCAGGAGGGTGGGTGTTGGGATGGAACAAATGCATGCTGCACCTGTGTTGGGTTACATCTGTAAGGGAGGGGAGCAAGAGAGAAAAACTGGCATGTGTGTGCACAGAGAAACAGGACTGGAAGTTGGTGTATATGTATCCCTGTATTCCCCTGGCGGTGGCACTGCTAGTGACTTTAATTCTCTTTGTGCTTTTTTAAAAATGTCTATACTGATCAGGTATTTTTAAATCAGTTAAGGAAAACATTATTTGGAAAGAAAATACAAACAAACTTAAAATATTGCATGGAGACCCCCAAAACATAGTGTTACGAAACATAGTGTTAAGAACATTGGAATTGGGGTGGCGCCTGTGGCTCAGTGAGTAGGGCACCAGCCCCATATGCCAAGGGTGGCGGGTTTAAACCCAGCCCCAGCCAAACTGCAACAAAAAAATAGCTGGGTGTTGTGGCGGGCGCCTGTAGTCCCAGCTGCTTGGAAGGCTGAGGCAAGAGAATCGCGTAAGCCCAAGAGTTAGAGGTTGCTGTGAGCCGTGTGATGTCATAGCACTCTACCTGAGGGCGGTACAGTGAGACTCTGTCTCTACAAAAAAAAAAAAAAAAGAACATTGGAATTGGAAGACCCAGGTTCAGATTCACCATCTATTAAGTGGGTGGCTTTAAGCAAGTTATTTAGCCTCTCTGAGCCATCCTTGTCTATAATACTGGGATGTTGGTAATCTCTACCTTTTGGGCCTATGGAAGAAGTAGAGGACAAAATGCATGGAACACACCATCTGACAATTAAGTTCGTGAACTCTCCTAGAAAAAGTGCTGCATTCCTCATTGCCAAATATCACTACAGTCACCTTCAATGTACACCCCCTTAGGAAGCTATGCATCAAGCTATGCATCAGTGCTTAGTCCACCCTTCAAAGCAGTTTTGGAACTCTTTTCTGGAATGGTCATCAGAGCTGTCATTATACAGGTCTGACAGTTAAGTACATGAACTCATCCTAGAAAAAGAGCTTTGCAGAGTGGACTAGGCAGTGGTGGTGGACCCTCCCCCCTACAGTGATATTCTGCAATGAGGTATATAGCACTTTTTTTAGGATGAGTTCCCAAATTTAATTGTCCAACCTCATATATTTTTAATTTGTATTTATATTTATATAACTATATCTCTCATAAGACTGTGTAAAACTATTTATCATAGTAAGCAATTCAGATACTCACCTAGACCTGGGGGAGGTATGAGAAGCTTGGGGAACTAAATTTCAGTGGAAGGAGAAGGGTCTATTCTTCCTTGCCTTAGGGTAGCATAAACCTCATTCTACAGAGGTTTCCAAGGAGGAAGTTTCCAAGGAGGAAGCAGGTCAGTGTGTGTGTGTGTGTGTGTGTGTGTGTGTGTGTGTGTGTGTGTGTGTTTAAATAGACAGGGTCTTGCTATGCTGTCCAGGCTGGAACACAGAGGCTACAGGCATGATCTCACTAAAGATGAGCACAAGCATTGATGTTTTGACCTGCTCTGTTTCCAATCTCGGCCAGTTCACCCCTCCTCAGGCAAACTGGTGGTCCCCCACTCCAAACTTAGTATGGACACTCCACGAGCATAGCACACTAGAGCCTGGGCTCAACCCATCCTCCCACCTTCATAGGTACATACCACCACACTCAGACTTGTAAGATTGGGAGCTGGCAAGGTTATAAACATAATATGTATAGTATGTTATAAGATCTATATAAGCGATGGGCTGGGGTGGGGGATTTAACCTTGGACCCAACCTGGGACCTCCCAAGGCAGGGCACCCAGCATGTGGCTGCCTAGGGCTTTCCTGAGCTGGCATCTGCAGCTTCTTACAGGCCTCTGCTAGGCTTCTAATGCCGTAGCAGGACATTAGGACATTCTTACCAGAGCAATTCTGCAGGTAGAAGCCAGGGTTCTTAATCTCAGTGAGCTTTTCAGTAAACCTCTAGGCTTAGAACCATCAAATTATTAGGCACTGAGCCAGGGATTTCCACCAGAGTTTCACCTTGCAGATGCACTGGAGTTTAATTTTCTCCAGCACACTGGTGTCCGGCAGTCAGCACCCTAAAACACCACGTCCCAGAGTTAGCTTTCTGAGATGTTGTTATTCTGCCCCCCTGCCCCAAAATGGGGGTGGTGGTGTTCTGTGGACAAATAAATTTAACCTGGTTTCCCAACATTATGTAAGTTTTTCGCTGAAAAAAAAATCATACATTTGCTGGGCTAATGTGGCTGAGGCACATGCCATTCTTAGGCAAGGACAGAGCTTTCTCTTTCCTCTGGAATTCAGCTCTTCTGGTTTCTTGTACCTCCCCTCTGCTCTTCATAACTATTGGGATTTGCTCATTATGATGAGCAAATATACCCTAAGGTGAGGAACAAATCAATTTTTTCTTACCTGTTCATTTCCAAGTATTTGCCATTCTTGAAATTTAGAGGTTTTGGTAATTATTGAGCATGCCTTTGGGGTCAGGTATGGGGGTCACAGGGCTGATCAAGACAAGCCCTGTTGGTGGGGACAGTCTAGTGGGGAAGGAGGACAGTGAGAGTGATGCAGGGGTGAAAAGTCCCAGGTGCTTGGATCACACAGAACCATGAGTTGAGAAAACTCTTCTTTAGAAGTGACTTTTAAGCTGAGACCTGAGGAGGAGTGGGTTGAAAATGAGAAGTAAAACCTCAAGGCAATTAGAAGAAAATAATGCAGCGCAGAACCCCAAGATAAGAAACCAGGAGTGCCTGATGAACCTTCACAGTGCGCAACCGTCAGACTCTCTCAAGGTTGGCCTCAAAATGCCATTAGAGCCTGTGTGTGAAGAGCATAGGTTATTTTCTCCCCCGTCCTGCAACTGTGATAAGTGGGGGTCTCTTGGGACAGCTTCTGCCTAGCCTTTCTGACTGTGAGCTCAGGGTCTTGTGTGACTGCACTTCTGCTGGCCTCACTCCTACTCCCAGGCACATCTGAGCTCCGTATAGGTATGGAAACTGTTTGCAGCTCTGCCCAGGTCTTTGCCTCTATGGGGCAAGGGACAGCAGAGGACTGGATATCTCCACAGACCTGTCCAGACAGCCCCACTGCCTCTGTACAGCTCTGTATGTAGCTCGGTGTGGGGCTCTGTGTTGTGATTCAGTTGTCCTTGGCCTTTCCCAGAGCACTCTCCCTCTCACATAAGCCTTTTTCTGCTCACAAACCCTAGGCGAGGTGGGTGATTTCCAAAGGAGCCACCACCTCCCCTGCCCTGGAATGGCCCCCCTGTTCTCAGAAATGCTGGGTCACCTGTTATAGTGGGGCTTCCCACTAGGTAGTGGGCAGTTATTCCCATCAGGATGCCAGGGAAGGTTAGGGAGCCCTGAGGGGGAAAGAGGGCATAGAAGGCTACAGGTGGAGGGAGGACTCCCCCAAAACATTGCAGTCATTAATTCATACAGAAGTTGGTGGCGCCTGTGGCTCAAGGAGTAGGGTGCCGGTCCCATATGCCGGAGGTGGCGGGTTCAAACCTAGCCCTGGCCAAAAAAATAAAAAATAATAATTCATACAGAAGTTCACTTATTCAGCAGATGCTCATTAACCCTTTTTGTGTGCCGGGTACCAAGGAGACAGCCAAAAGCAGGAGAGGGAAGTGTGTTCCCCCCTCTCAGAGATCCCCTTCTATGGGGGCAGGGAGGATAGTTAGCAAGTGAACATGGGAGGCTGTAGTGTAAGAGTGGGGTCAGGAAGGTGTCACTGATGGAATAGCCTGAACAAGACCTGAGGGAAGAGAAACGGCCCAAAAAGTCTAGCATCAGAGTTTGGTGAAGTCATGTCTGTAGAGGATTAAAAATCATACTTACTACAACAGCCAGCCATCAATCTCATAACTCATCTGAAGTCACCCCCCTTACAGTGAAATGCAATACAGCCATTGGGAGCGTTGTTTCCGACAACTCCTTGGAAGCCATTATAGATACATGGTGATCCTATTTTATGAAAGTTTGCACAAGGAAACATCTGAAGAACCCATGTACAACTTAATAGTACTCCTGTCTGAATCCCTCTGAATAAGAAATTATAAATTATAAATGACATTGTTATTTTCTACTTCTATTTTTATTTTTATTTTTTTTTTTGAGACAGAGTCTTACTTTGTCACGCATGGTAGAGTGCTGTGGCGTCACAGCTCACGGCAACCTCAAACTCTTGGGCTCAAGCAATTCTCTTGCCTTAGCCTCCCAAGTAGCTGAGACTACAGGTGCCCTCCACAACACCTGACTATTCATTTATTTTTTTTTAGAGACGACGTCTCACTTTGGCTCAGGCTGGTCTCGAACCTGTGAGCTTATGCAGTCCACCCACCTCAGCCTTCCATAGTGCTAGGATTACAGGTGTGAGACATTGTGCCCATCCTATTTTATACTTTTAAAAATCTAATAGTGGGGCCGGGCACGGTGGCTCACGCCTGTAATCCTACAACACTCTGGGAGGCCTTGGTGTGTGGATTGCCTATGCACATAGCTTCAAGACCAGCCTGAGCCAGAGCAAATCCTGTCTCTAAAAAATAGCCAGACATTGTGGCAGGTGCCTGTAGTCCTAGCTACTCTGGAGGCTGAAGCAAAGAGAATTACTTGAGACAAAGAGTTTGAGGTTTCTGTGAGCTATGATGCCATGGCATCTACCAAGGGCAACAAAGTGAGACTCTGTCTCAAAAAAAGAAAAAAATCCATTAGTGAACATATAACTTACAATTAGTAGTAAGAAAAAAAGGGGGGGGGGGGAGAAAACTCCCCTTGGGGAAGCCAGTGGCAGGGATTTGCATTGTGGGAGGACAAAGTGAGATTCTTTCTGGTGTCAGGCTGGCTGTTATTCCAGGAGTGATTTTGTTAAAGGATTGATGTGGGGTTGCCAGGAAATCCTTAGATAAACTTTGAGCTGGGCCTTAAAGTGGTGGGTACCTAGTTCTTCTCTTTCCATTTTTTTTCAAACTGGAAACATTAATAGAAATGATAAAGCAAGTGTACATCAAATGTTGATGTTAATGGACACAATGTACGAGTATATGGCACACCTGTTGGGTGTGAGACACAGCTACAAGAGGGACTAAACAAATACAATCATTGTAACCTAGTTGTTTGTACCCTCACATTAAACTGAAATAATAAAAAAAAAGTACCAAACTATCAAAAACAAATTCAGACAATGTTGAAAAGCATTAAAGTGAAAATCAAACAAGTTCTCCCCGCAATGCCACTGTTAACTTTTTGATGTGTGTATCTTCTGTTTTTTCTAGGCCATAGTTATTATGTTAAAAAATAAAATCAACTACTGTGATAACTAAAGCAGGTTTTGCTGTAAGGTAGATAGATACTTTCCCCTGAACTCCATGGCCATCTGTCCCGTGCCTCCACCTGTTCAGCTCTAGCCCCTCCTATGATGGGTGCCCCTGTCTGGCTCAGGTGATAAAGGGATGACAGCTGGGGAGGGAGAGTTGTCTGGAACGCTCACCCTGGCTCTCTGCCACTCTTCTCTGGCCTCCCCCCATCCTTTTTGCTGGCTACACTGATGCTGCCTGGAGAGGAAGGTCACCCTGCCTGGCCGTGTTCCTGCCCGCCCACCACCCGCCTGGTTGGGGAGTGCCTGCCAAGCACCTGCCTAATCTGGGGAGAGCTTTACAAGCCACCAGGAGCAGGCTGCTCTTTTGTTTCTGGAATCCAGGCCACTCAGCAGAGGGACTGGCTTCCTGCACTCTAGGGGTATGGCCTTCAAGCAGACTTAGGTCAAGAGTGCTTGCGGAGGAATGCAGACCCTCAGAGCAAAGCCCCTGTAATGAATCCCTTCCCTCACCTCTAACTGCATTGGTGAAGTAATCGGCTGGACTCCCAAACTAAACAGAGCTGGCATGCTGCAGTCCCACCTTGTTTATATGCCAAAGCGTCACCCTTCTCCGAGTGATGGGGAGAAGGTGAGTTTGGTTTGGGGGCTCTATGGAGAGCAGGCTGAAAGATAGGTGCCCTTTCATCAAAGAAACCTCAGCCAAATACAAACCCTAAGGTGCAAAGCTTCATTCTGCAGTACTCAAGGCAGATTTCCTTTGAGAGCCCAAAGGGCCTTTGACAGAAGTAGGGAAATCCAGCTTATCTGAGGTTTGATTACCCAGCTCGAGGAAAGGGGAAGGGCCATAAACTTGCCGAGCTACTGTTACTCTAAATTTATGGCAGTGTGATCCCCATTTCTCAGGTGAGGGCACTGAAGGTCCGTTCATAGGCTCAAGGTTAGTGGAACTGAGATTCCAACCCAGAACTGGCCGACCTCACAGTGTGTATCAAGCTGCTTCCACATATGCAGGGGCAGAGGTTGTTTGGTACAGAGAGGGACATCTTTGTATTCATACTTTTATCCTCACAAATATTTTTTGAACACTTCTTTCTGTGCCAGCCACCGTGCTGGGCACTGGACCCTGGATGCATGGTATGGGTGAAACACCTACCCCCTGCTTTCTGGAGTGTGGTGTTTAACAGGAAGAGGCATATAAAAATGTAAAATTGTGGTCACAAAGAACGGTCTGCTAGAAAAAGAGTAAGGGGAACCTGATGTGGAATGATGGGGAGGTCAGGGAGGCCTCTCTTAGCAAGTGACATTTAAAGCAATATTTATGGCTGGGTGAGGTGACTCAGGCCTGTAATCTTAGGACATTGACAGGCTGAGGCTGGTGGATTGCTTGAGCTCAGGAGTTGGAGACCAGCCTGAGCAAGAGCAAGACCCTATCTCACCTAAAACAGAAAAATTGGGCAGAGCCAGTAGCTCAGTGGGTAGAGCACCAGCCACATGCATTGAGGCTGACGGGTTTGAACCCAGCTCGGGTCAGTTAAACAACAATGACAACTGCAACAAAAAAAGTAGCCGGGTGTTGTGGTGGGCACCTGTTGTCCCAGCTACTCGGAAAGCTGAGGCAAGAGAATCACTTAAGCCCAAGAGTTGGAGGTTACTGTGAGCTGTGACACCATAACATTCTACTGAGGGTGACATAGAGAGACTCTGTCTCAAAGAAAAAAATAATTAAATTAAAGAAAAATAAAAACAGAACAATTATCCGGGCATTGTGGCAGGTGCCTATAGTCCCAGCTACTTGGGAAACTGAGGCAGGAGGATCGCATGAGCCCAAGAGTTTGAGGTTGCTGTGAGCTATGATGTCACAGTACTCTACGCAAGGCAACAGTGAAACTGTCTCAATAAAGAAAGAAATAAAATAAAAAATAAACCAATATTTGTAGGACAAGAAGAAATAGGATTGGAAAGCATCCCAGAGGACTATTCTCACTTGCAAAGTCCTTCTCTCCTGAGACAAGCCTCTTCCAGAAACCTTCACCTGCTAACCCTCCTTCACATGTATTGCTGCCCATTCCAGTGGTCCATAAGTTTTTCTTTTATGCACCCATGGCTTCCTTTGAGAATGAGCTTAAGGCAAAGGACCCTTTTTCTAGAATAGTGTACAGGAAGGGCATAATGTGTTGCTTTGAGCTCTCTCACTTGACTCACGGGAAAATCTAAAAGGCATCGATTGTGGCAGAGTTGAGTGGGGAGGGAAGTCGGGATGTTGCCTGTCTAATTTGTATTTGAGGAGTTTGATGAGGGCAGCGTAGCCTGGCCGAAGGTCACTTAGCTAGGGTTAATTTCCGGCATCTGCAGCCTGCCAGACACCAAGGATCTGTGATTGTGGTTGCTTCTTGATGTGACCTTGAATTTAGAGCCCTGTGCTAAAGAGGAAATACCTAAGGAGCCTGCAAGCTCCAGGCAAGTGCTGGAAGGTGTGGTGCTGTTGGGGGAGCTGCAGCCACACACTGGCTGCTGCTGCCAGCCATCGTGCCTGAACCTGGGAAGAGGCTGCTGAGAAGTCTTCATGAAGGGCTCCTGCACAAGGCTAATTCCATGTTCTTAATCTTTTGGTGGCTTCTCATTGCCCTCAGGGCAGGACAGTTACTTTAGCAAAGCATATAAGCTGGGAGCCTGCCTGCTTTTCCAGCATGCTTTGTCCAGCCACACTCTGCCTGGCTTGCTCTACCAGCCATTTCAGATTCCCCAGGTAGGACACAGGTGTGGCTTTGCAGGTGCTCTTTGTCCGGGTGAGCATCCTTACCTCCCTTCATCTTCAACAGGTAAATTCCTATATGTCCTTTCACAACTTGGCTCATCTCTCCTCTTTGCAGTCTCCATGGACCTGCTACACTTTAGTGTTGGTCATTGGGCATGCTTTCCCTCCAGAGGCTCCGAGCCTTCTGTATTTACCACCGCAGTTCATTCCTTCTTTTCTTTCCTATCTCTCCCTCCTTCCCTCCCTTTGTTCTTTCAACAGTTAGTTTTTGGGCCACTGACGCTGTTCCAGTCGCGCAGAGGTGCTAAGGGCAGTGATGAACAAAAGCAGTCCCAGACCTGCTCTCAGTGAGTTCAGACTCCCACAGTGGCCATATAGATAATGAGGATGTCAGGTTTTCTCCTTAAACAAGTTAAACTAGGTTAGATTAACAATATGTGTATGTGGTATATATGTACCATGGAATACTACTCAGCCATAAAAAGATGACTTAATACCTTTTGCAAAAATATGGGTAGAGCTGGAGGCCATTCTCCTAAGTGAAGTATCACAAGAATAAAAATATAAACATCACTTGTACTCACTATTCAATTGGAACTAACGGATGAGCACACAAGTGCACAGAGGGAAGTAATCTCAATGGAAAGCAACTGGGGGCAGCGGGCAGGAGGGGAGAGGAAATAAACCAGCGCAATGCATGCTGTGAACACCATTTGGGTAACAGGCTCACCGATAGCCAGGGCATAAGCGTTGCAAAAATGATCCATATAACCCAAAACATTTGTATCCCCTGAATACACTGAAATTGAAATAAAAGAGAAGTTAAGCTAAAGATGAAAGATCTCTAACACTTACCAAAAAGGGCTGGAAAAAAGGAAACAATGAAAGTCTTATAATTGAGATCTGTTGCTGGTTAAATAAAGCCCTAGGGTCAGGGGACTTTTTCAGACTCAGTTTCTTTGTATATAAACATAAAGAAGAAATAATTTATTCAGGCTTTGAGTATCTTCCATGAGCAAAGCTTTAAGGCTGCAAAGATAACCTCCTAGCTTCTGGGCTTCCAGAGGGACAGGCCAAAGGAGAAGGAATCAGTGTGAAATCTTAGACTTCTCTTTGAGAAGACAGGCCTCCCTCCCTGCAGAGAAGGAGGTGGGCTCTTGTGGCATCTATACCTTTTACCTTGTTTTGTTCATCACAGTTTAGAATCTGGAGTTGTCTTATTATTTGGTTGCATCTCTCTCACTTATTGGACTGTGGACTCAACAGTATGGGTGTTGTATCTATTTTTTATAGTAGCTTTACTGAGATACAGTGATTCACCATAAAATTTCACCCTTTTAAAGTATACACTTCACTGGCCAGGCGCAGTGGCTCATTCCTGTAATCCTAGCACTTGGGGACCGAGGTGGGTGGATTGCCTGAGCTCACAGGTTCTAGACCAGCCTGAGCCAGAGGGATACCTCATCTCTAATAATAGCCGGGTGTGGTGGCAGGTGTCTGTAGTCGCAACTACTTGGGAGGCTGAGGCAAGAGACCCGCTTAAGCCCAAGAGTTTGAGGTTGCTGTGAGCAGTGATGCCACGGCACTCTACTGAGGGCAACAAAGTGAGACTCTGACTCCAAAAAAAAGGTACAATTCATGTGTTCATAGTATATTCACAGTTATATAATCATCACCATTATCTAATCTCAGAACAGCCTCATAACACCATAAAGAAACCTCTTACCCATGAGCTGTTACTCCCCTTTAACTCCTGTCCCTGGCTGTGCTAATCTACTTTCTACTTGCATTGATTTGCCTATTCTGGACGTTTCATATCTATGGAGTTATACAGTAGTTGGTCTTTCAAGACTGACTTTCTTCACTTAGCATGTTTTCACGGTTCATACATGTTGTACCATCTGCCATTGTATGGATAATAAATGTTTGTCCAGGCATCAGTTGATGGACATTGGGTTATTTCTCTTTGGGGGCTCTTACAAATAATGCTACTATGAATATTTATGTCTAGGTTTTTGAAGAGCCCTGTGTTTTCATTTCTCTTATGTGTTTGCCTATACCAAGGATTAGAATTACAGAGTCATTTGATAACTCTGTTTAGATTTTGACAAGCTGCCTACTACTTCCCATAGTTCGTAGTCTTTTACTTTCCCACCAGCAGTATATGAGCATTCTAGTTTACCCACATCTTTACCAATGCTTGTTTATTTTCAGTTTTGTGTTGATTTTGTTTTCTCTTTTTTTTTGAGACAGAGTCTGACTGTAATCCTGGGTAGAGGGATGTGGTGTTGTTATACCTTGCAGCAACCTTAAACTCTTGGGCTCAAGCAATCCTCTTGCTTCAGCCTCCTGAGTAACTGGGACTACAGGTGCCTGCCCCTATACCCAGCTAATTTTTCTTTTTTTAGTAGAGTCAGGGTCATGCTTTTGCTCAGGCTGGTCTCGAACTCCTGAGGGCAAGGGATCCTCCTGCCTTCATCTCCCAAAGTACTAGGATTACAGACGTGAGCCACCATACCCTGCCTTTATGTTGATTATTTTTTATACCCACCATACTAATGAGTCCGAAGTGGGATCTTACTGGGGTTTTGATTTATGTTTTCCTAATGATTAGTAATGTTGAACCTCTTTTCTTGTGCTTTTGGCTACCTTCATACCCTCTTTGGAGAAATACTTATTCAATTCAGTGCCCATTTTTAAATTTAATTGTTTTGTCTTTTTATTGTTTGTTTTTAATTGAGACAGAATCTCACTTTGTTGCCCTGGGTAGAGTGCTGTGATATCACAGCTCACAGCAACCTCAAACTCTTGGGCTTAAGTGATTCTCTTGCCTCAGCCTCCCAAGTAGCTGGGACTACAGGTGCCCGCCACAACACCCAGCTATTTTTTTGTTGTTGTTTGGCAGACCCAGGCCAGTTCGAACCTGTCAGCCCCGGGATATGTGTCCAGTGCTCTAGCTGCTGAGCTGCCAAACCTTTTTTTTTTTTGGATACAGAATCTCACTCTATTGCCCTGGATAGATAGCTATGATACCACAGTAACCTTCAACTCTTAGGCTTAAGTCTGACTCTTGCCTCAGCGTCTCGAGTAGCTGGGGCTACAGATGCCCACCATAATGCCTGGCTAGTTTTACTATTTTTAGTTGAGTCAGGGTCTCGCTGTTGCTCAGGCTGGTCTCAGACTTCTGAGCTCGAGCAGCATACCTGCCTCGGCCTCCCAGAGTGTTAAGATTACAGGCATAAGCCACTGCCCAGCCAATTTTGCTTCTTTTAGTTTCCCTATTTGACAACATGCTGCTAAAACATTTCATAAATAAATAGTACCCATTTATACTTTGGTTAAATGGCAAACATGGTAGGTACAGTATGTAAGAAGATGTTTTTCTGTCATAAAAATCTTTGTTGATTTGTTATTTTTTTTGTTGATTTTCCTCGTGTGAGACAAATACATTCAGGCAGTGTATACATTACAAAGTAAAACTGTCCTCCTGAGCTGTGGCCCCTAAGAGGTCACTGTGTGCTGGGCATTTTGCATACATTTTTCTTTTAATCCTTAGCCATTGAGGAGGAAACAAAGGTGCAGGCAGGTGATCAGAGTCACTCAGCTTGGCTGAGTAGCAGAACCAAGTGTTTGAATGCTCTGACCTGGAGGCCTCCATTCTTTTACAGCCTCATGTGTCTCAAATAGCAGATCTTTCTCCTGGGAAGAGCTGGCTTCCTCTGTCATCCTGTAGGTCTCTAATAGCTTATGACCCTGCACTTAGTGAAAGTGGATGAGAGTCAGCTCAGGAGTTTCTGGAACAGAGGGGCTGCCATCCTAGGACTTATAGGAAAACAAACAAGCATCTGGAGGGAGTCATTGCCTCCGAACCAGCCAGCAGCCTGGCCCTAAGGTCTCTGTTTCCTAGGGCATCCCATGCTCTGGAGAGGCAGCCCTGACCCCTCTTCTGCGGTGCCTATCCTCCAGGAGCTGAAGCTGCCCACCTTCCGAGCCCACTCCCCACTCCTGAAGAGTCGCCGGTTCTTTGTTGACACCCTGACCCTGCTGAGCAGCCACTGCCAGCTCTGCCCTGCTGCCCGGCACCTGGCTGTCTACCTGCTGGACCACTTCATGGATCGCTACAACATTGCCACCTCCAAGCAGCTGTACACTGTGGCTGTCTCCTGCCTCCTGCTCGCAAGTAAGTGTGGAAGCCCATTCCTTCCTCTGCACCATGCTGCCTCTGCCCCTCAGCAAGCCTGAGTGCTCCGGTAGTATTTTACATTTCAGTGGTCTCTGAGTATCTTCCGTGTTCATCTTTCATGGCATGTGAACTGTGTTGACAGTCATCACCATTTTTAGCATCTTTGATGTATATACATACCAGGCTAAGTGATAGAATTTTAACAACTTGATCTTAATTAATTCACACATGGCCCAAATAGACAGATACTCTTAGTATCCCATTTTACCAAGGCACGGAGAGGTTAAGAAACTTGCTTTGGGTTGCCCAGGCAGTATAGGGCAGACAGAATTTGAGCCCAGAACTGCATGTGCCAGAACTTGCACTCCTAATTAACCCCATGTCTCTGCCCTTCTCATAGCAGAGAGACTCTGAATGTGCTGTGTGGCAACCCTAGCAACTCTGTTCTTAGAGGTGCTTAGAAATGTGACTGCTTGGCTCAGCACCTATAGCTCAAGTGGCTAAGGTGCCAGCCACACAAATCAGAGCTGGCAAGTTTGAATCCAGCCCAGGCCTGCCAAACAACAATGACAACTATAACCAAAAAATAGCTGGGTGTCATGGCAGGCGCCTGTAGTCCTAGCTACTTGGGTGGCTGAGGCAAGAGAATCACCTAAGCCTAGGAGTTGGAGGTTGCTGTGAGCTCTGATGCCACAGCACTCTATCCAGGGTAACAGCTTGAGGCTCTGTCTCAAAAAAAAAAAAAAACATATATATATATATATATAATATATATGTATTAGAAATGTGACTGTTGATTTGGACACCTATGCAGGACCAGTTATGTGGTCATCAGGCCTAGGCTCAGCCCATTTGGGGTTTGCATCTTCCAAACAGGTCTCCTGAAAGCACAGCCTCTGTCAGCCTTGATAGGGAATGCTGTATTAACTTGCTGCTGCTGGGATGATCTTAAAGTACTCTTGTACAATGCCACCGATTTACCAACAGTCTGAGGATAAAGATCCAGTCTCTGCCCATTCTATTCAGAGGCCTCGGACTCAAAGTGGCTGGATGCAATTAGGATATTTGTTTGACATCTAGTATTTTTTTTTTGTCTTTAAACTTCAATCAGATTCTGCATTCTCTACAATGTGCTATTGTCTTATTTTATTGATTGACTGATTAAGCCTCTGTCTTACTTTGTCTCCCTGGGTAGAGTGCCATAGAGTCATAGCTTACACCTAACTCAGACTCGTGGGCTTGACTTACCCTTTTGTCTCCTCAGTAGCTGGATCTATAGGTGCCCACCACAACACTTGGCTAGTTTTTCTATTTTTAGTAGAGATGGGGTCTTGCCCTTGCTCAGGCTGGTCTCCACCTCCTGAACTCAAGCAATCCACCCGCCTTGGCCTTGCAGGGTGCTAGGCTTATAGGCAGGAGCCACCATGCTCAGCCCTACTGTCCTATTTTATTACCCATTTCCCTCACCCCATCCGTTAGTCCCATGGATGTTACAGGAATATGGTTCTCATTTTCTCCTGTGGCTTTGTCTCCTCCTGGCATGCTGCCAGAAGGCCCTCAGACTCGATCACCCAGTTTGAGAAGCACAACTTCAGAGATTTCTGTCTTGTTTTCCACCCTGGCACCTTCTACCTGCTGCTATTGCTGCTATTGGCTACTTTAGGTGTGCAGCTTCACAGCTGGTGATTTTTCTACCTTTGGTCAGCTGGAGTGGAGTTCCTGTGTTATATGTGGGAGCTAGTCTTTTTTTTTTTTTTGAGACAGAGTGTCACTACATTGCCCTTGGTAGAGTGCTGTGGTGTCACAGCTCATAGCAACCTCCAACGCTTGGGCTTAAGCGATTCTCTTGCCTTAGCCTCCCAAGTAGCTGGGACTATAGGCGCCCACCACAATGCCCGGCTATTTTTTGGTTGCAGTTGTCATTGTTGTTTAGCTGGCTGGACTGGGTTCGAACCCACCAGCCTGGGTATATATGGCTGGTGCCGTAACCACTGTGCTACGGGTGCTGAGCCTAGGGAGCTAGCCTTTTTGGGAGTCTAGCCTATGAGCTATTTCATTGTCCCAAATTAACATGAAGTTCCCTTTTGCCCATCAGTGGAGGGCAGACTGGGCATGGTATTTCAGGTGCCTCCGAAGAAATCTGCACCCTGTAGCTTCTGGCCTGCTTCTGTCTGTAATCTATGGGCTGTGTTGAGGCCTCTTGGGGGCAGGGGACTTATATTTCCATGGGGCCACAGAGGCCCTCCCTGAGCATCTGGGGAGCTGGGATGTGAGGCACACACTGGAGACGCCTTTGTGCCACTGTCGCCTTGGCAGAGGGAGAGGACCTTTCAGATGGAGGGGCAGATTCCCCCACCCACACGTCTGAGGGCAGCAGCCAGCCTGGGGCGGCAGTATTTTTCAGGACACCTGCCATATGCCCTGGAGGCCAGAGGAAAGAAAAGCCTTCATGACAGCCTGAAATCCTATTCATTCTTCCCTCCCCTCTCCCCAGGCCACTGCCATATGATTCAATGGCAGTTAGTACATTCATACTGTTGTGTAACCATCCTTCTATTTAGTTCCAGGGCATTTTCATCATCAGAGTGGGTCACCTTGCCTCAGAAAGTTTGGAGTTCTGCTAACTTGGTACCAAATTATTCTCCATTTCTTGCCCCCACCTATCAGTTCTCAGGTTTTTAAATCTGCTTCCAGATAAGGGCTTTTGTGTAAATGAGACCTTTTCACCTACAGACTTCTGGCCCCATAAAACAAGGTCAGCAAAGGGCCAGTATCTGCAGGCCTACGAAAGAGAGCAGAGTAAGAGAGATTTTTATTAACAAGTCATTGCATAGTGGGCATGTGGTGAAGCCACCCCCTGTCTCTCTGTGACTAATTAATTGTGTCTATCACTGTAACCCAGGATAGAATATAAATATAGTATGGGCCTAACTATACTACAAATATAGTTGAGCCACCCTCTTCTTCTTTTTTGGGGGGTGGGGGGAGACAGAGTTTCACTTTGTCACCCTTGTAGAGTTCTATGGTATCACAGCTCACAGTAACCTCACACTCCTGGGCTCAAGCAATCCTCTTGCCTCAGCCTCCCAAGTAGCTGGGACTACAGGCACCCACCACCCGCCTGGCTATTTTTTAGAGACAGGGTCTGGCTCTAGCTCAGGCTGATCTCAAACTTGTGAGCTTAGGTGATCTGTCTTTCTAACCCTCCCAGAGTGCTAGGATTACAGGCATGAGCCACTGTCACCGGCCCTTGTTTTGTAAGTTCAAAGAGGCCAAGGAAGTTGTCCATGGTCACACGGCTTGGTATTCTGCTTTTTTTTTTTTTTTTTTAATACACAGAGTCTCACTTTGTTGCTCCTGGTAGCAGGGGCAACAAAGTGCTATGGTGTCACAGCTCACAGCAACCTCACACTCTTGGGCTCAAGCAATCCTCTTGCCTCAGCCTCCCAAATATCTGGGACAACAGGCACCCACCACAACCCCCGGCTAGGTATTTTGCTTTAAAAAAAAAAAAAAAATTGGGGCAAGACATGATTGCAAGAGGGACTTTACCTAACAATTGCAATCAGTGTAACCTGGCTTATTGTACTCTCAATGAATCCCCAACAATAAAAAAAAAAAAAAAAAATTGAGGCTCAGCACCCATAGCACAGTGGTTACGGCGCCAGCCATGTGCACCAAGGGTGGTGAGTTCGAACCCAGACTGAGCCAGCTAAACAACAATGACAACCTCAACAAAAAATAGCCAGGCATTTTGGTGGGTGTCTGTAGTCCCAGCTACTTGGGTGGCTGAGGCAAGAGAATCGCTTAAGCCCAGGAGTTTGAGGTTGCTATGAGCTGTGAAGTCACTGCACTCTACCAAGGGTGACAAAGTGAGGCCCTGTCTCAAAAAAAAAAACAAAACATTGAGGTAAAATGAGGTGTGGTAGCTCACGCTAGTAATCCTCGTGCTCTTGGAGGCCGAGGCTGGAGGATCACTTGAGCTCAAGAGTTCGAGACTATCCTGGGGAAAAACAAAACTCCATCTCTACTAAAAGTGAATAAACTATGTGGGCATTGTTGTAGGTACCTGTAGTCTCAGCTACTTGAGAGGCCGAGGCAGGAAGATCTGTTGAACCCAGGAGTTTGAGGTTGCTGTGAGCTAGACTGATGCTATGGCACTCTAGCCTGGGCAACAGAGTGAGACTCTGTCTCAACGAACAACAAACAAACAAAAAAGCTCTTTAAAAAATTGAGGTAAATTCATACCATAAAATTATAAAATTACCCTTTTTTTGTTTGTTTTTCTGAGACAGTCTTACTCTGTCACCCTGTGTAGTGTTCTGTGGCATCATCATGGCTTATAACAACCTCAAACTCCTGGGCTCAGGTATGCTCTTGCCTCAGCCTCTCAAGTAGCTAGGAGTACAGGCACCTACCACAATGCCTGGCTAATTTTTCTATTTTTAGTAGAGAAGGGGTCTTGCTCTTGCTCATGTTGATCTTGAACTTCTGAATTCATGTGATCCTCCCGCCTTGGCCTCCCCACGTTCTGGGATTATAGGTATGAGCCACCACCTGGCCAAAATTACCACTTTAACCATTTTAAAGTATATGATTCAATGGCAGTTAGTACATTCATACTGGACCTTTTTATCATTATTCTATAGGAATCCTTTTACCCATTAAGCAGGCACTTCCCATTCCTTCCAACCCTAGCCCTGGCAACTGCTAATCTGGTTTTTTCCTGTATAGATTTGTGTGTTCTGGCTATTTCTTCTAGAAATGATCATACACTATGTGTCCATCTGTGTCTAGCTTCTTTCACATAATATTTTCAGGGTTCACCCACGTGGTTGCACCTGTCAGTACTTCATTCTTTTTTACAACTAAATAATCTTCCATTGTATATACCACAATTTGTTTATACAGTCGTCTGTTGTTAGATATTAGGGTCATTTTGACCTTTTGGCTATTGTGAATGCGCTGCAACGAATATTCAGATAAAGTTTTGTTTGAACGTGAGTTTTCAGTTTTTTTAGGATATACCCAAGAATTGGATTTCTGGTCATATGATAATTTTATGTTGAATTTTTTGAGAAACCTTGAAGTTTCCCTTTTGTCTAGTGGTTGCTGCCCAAGGGTGACTAGACTGTAGAGTCTAGGACATGGACCGCCCTGAGCAGGGAAGAAGTGGGAGGAGAGGGAGCCAGAAAGGCAAGAGGCCAGGTCATGCTACCCTCTTTTGCTAGGCGGTAGCTTGGCCTTCATTATAAGACCTTATATTGACTTGGCACCAGTAGCACAGTGGTTATGGTGCCAGCCACATACACCGAGGGTGGCAGGTTTGAACCTAAACAACTGCAACAACAACAAAAAATAGCTGGGCGTGGTGGCAGACGCCTATAATCCCAGCTACTTGGGAGGCTGAGGCAAGAGACTTGCTTAAACCCTAGAGTTTGAGGTTGCTGTGAAGCCATGGCACTCTACTGAAGGCGACATAGTGAGACTCAGTCTCCAAAAAAAAAAAACACCTTATCGTGTAAGAAGGGTGAGATACATGTTTATTATAAAAATCCAAAAGACATAGAAGTACCTACTGTAAAAAAGTGGTTCCCTCCTGTACTTACAGTCCCATTCCCTCAGTTTGGTGTGTGTCATTCCAGATGTAGGTGTAATTGTATGTTTTGATTACTGGGAAAAAAAATTCTATTTTTATTTATAGGGGGAGATGAATTATAAATTAAATTCATAAAAACTCCCTAGCAAACAAAATTGCTAGATTCCTTCTCTTCCTCCCTTTTGTATATGATTTTTTCTTTCACCATCTAATTTTTTTTTTTTTTTTTTTTTGAGACAGAGTATCATGCTACTGCCCTGGGTAGAGTGCCATGGCGTCACAGCTCACAGCAACCTCAAACACTTGGGCTTAAGCGATTCTCTTGCCTCAGCCTCCCAAGTAAGTGGGACTACAGGAGCCTGCCACAACACCAGGCTATTTTTTGGTTGCAGTTGTCGTTGTTGCTTAGCAGGCCCAGGCTGGGTTGGAACCCACCAACCTTGGTATATGTGGCTGGTGCCCTACCCACTGAACTACAGGCACTGCCCTAATTTCTTTTCTTTTCTTTTCTTTTCTTTTCTTTTCTTTTCTTTTCTTTTCTTTTCTTTTCTTTTCTTTTCTTTCTTTCTTTCCTTTCTTTCCTTTTCTTTCTTTCTTTCTTTTTTTTTTTTTTGAGACAGATTCCCACTCTGTTGCCCTGGTTAGAGTGCTGTGGCGTCATAGCTTACAGCAACCTCAAACCCTTAGGTTCAACTGATTCTTTTGCCTTAGCCTTGCTAGTAGCTGGGACTATAGGCATCTACCCCATCGCCCAGCTATTTTTTTGTTTGTTTGTTTGTTTAGCAGGTCCAAGCTGGGTTCGAACTCACCAACCCTGGAGCATGTGGCCAGCGCCCTGAGCTATGGGTGCCCAGCCACACCATCTAATTCTAATTCCATCATACCTTTCCTTTGCAAACTTCTGTTTTCTTTCATTTTCACTTCCAGAGTCCTACCCAGTCCCTGGGAAAACCAAGGTTTCCACTGCTGAGTTGTTTTTCTCTGGCCTCAGAGCCCCATCTTGCCCCTAACCGACTGCCTCTGACCTGTAAAAAGCAGTGGAAAGCAAAGCAGACAAATCCATCTGTTTCTTGGAGTAAAATTCTGACTTCCAGTTTTTGCCAGTGGCCTTCATTGCCAGGAGGGGGTCATGATGCCTTTTTGCCAGTGTCCAGGCCTTTCTGGACACTGATCTTGTGCACAGTAAGTCTCATGCTGTCCTGAGCTAAGCTGTAAAAAGACTCATCTCCTTACTGTAATTTTTTAAAGTTAGGAATAGTGTAGTCACTTGTAAAGTGAGGTTTGAAGAATAAAATAAAAATCTTTTTTCCCTTCCCACTCTCCCAAAATAATTTCAGGCAACAGTTTCTTGGGCCTTCTTACAAAATTGGCGTGGTGCATTTTTCTAAATATGTTCTGTGCATATACAGACACACAGTGGATCCTCATTATTCACAGATTCTGTACTTGTGAATTTGCCTGCTCAATAAATTGTTTTTGTAAACCCAAAATCAGTGACAGTGCTTTGCGATCATTCATGGACATACGCGGAACAGTGAAAAATCTGAGTTGTCCTGTATGCATATTCCTGGCCGAGATGGAACAAGAAGCACTCTGCGTTTTGTTTCAGCTTTCATACTGTAAACAGGTGTCCTTCTTTTGGTTTATTTAGTAACACATTTTTCATATTTTTGTGCTTTTTGGTGGTGACTTTGATTTAAACGATCCCCAAACATAGGGCTAACGTGCTGTCTTGTGTTCCTAAGCTCAAGATGGTTTCGATATCTCTTCTTAAGAAAATGCCTGTTAGCTGGGTGGGCAGTGCATGCCTGTCATCCCAGCTATTTGGGAGGCTAAGCCTTGAGTTTAGGAGGCTCTCCTGCAGTGTGATTACACCTGCGAATAGCTACTGTACTCCAGCCTGGCCAACATAGTGAGACCCTGTCTCTAAAATAAAAAGGACTGGGGACAGTGGCTCTTGCCTATAATCCTACCACTCTAAGAGGTGGATGCAGGTGGATTGCTTGAGCTCAAGAGTTCAAAACCAGAGCCTGAGCAAGAGCAAGACCCCAGCTCTACTAAAAAATAGAAAGAATAGCTAGGTATAGTCCTAGCGACGTAGAAGCCTGAGGCAAGAAGATTGTTTAAGAGTTTGAGGTTGCTGTGAATTATGATGCCACGGCACTCTACTAAGGGAAACAAAGTGAGACTCTGTCTCCAAAAACTATAGAGTTAGCATGTTGTTGGCTGTAAGTTTAATGTTAAGGAATCAACAATATATTAAACAGGGTGGCGCCTGTGGCTCAAAGGAGTAGGGCGCCGGTCCCATATGCTGGAAGTGGCGGGTTCAAACCCAACCCTGGCCAAAAACGGCAAAAAAAACCAAAAACAAACAAAATACATATTAAACAAATACACAAAACGAGATTGTATATTGTTAGATTGAAGAAATATGGTCAGAGACTTGCAGGAACAAAACCCTATATCTTCCCCTAGAAGCAGTGAGTTGGTATTCACTAATTTAGTGTTCAAGGTGACTTCATAGAATATAACTACCAAGAATAACAAGAATCACTAGATATATTTACACACATGGATTAATACTAAAGGTGCTTCAGGGAACATCTTTCTCCATCAGCCTGTATGGATTTACTTTCCTCTTTTTGTTGACTACAGAGTTCTCTATTGATGAACTTTTTGGTTACCATCCATCTTTTTTTCCCACTATAAACAATATGACAGTGAGGCGGTGCCTGTGGCTCAGTGAGTAGGGCACTGGCCCCATATACCAAGGGTGGCAGGTTCAAACCCAGCCCTGGCAACAAACTGCAACAAGAAAATAGCCAGGTGCTGTGGCAGGCACCTGTAGTCCCAGCTACTTGGGAAGCTGAGGCAGGAGAATCGCCTAAGCCCAAGAGCTGGAGGTTGCTGTGAGCTGTGATGCCACAGCCCTCTACCAAAGGCGACAAAGTGAGACTCTGTCTCTAAAAAAAAAAAAAAAAAACAGTATGACAGCGATTGTCCTTTTCCCTGTCTTTGCACATTTAAGGTAAATTCCCAGAGGTGGATTTGTTTGGTCAAAGAGTGTGTGCAGTGACGATTTTGATAGTGCCAAATTATCTTGCAGAAGCTTTGGAAGGGTGGTTTTTTTTTGTTTTTGTTTTGTGTTCCTTTAAGACAGAGTCTCACTTTGTCACCTTTGGTAGAGTGCCATTGTGTCATAGCTCACAGCAACCTCAGACTCTTGGGTTCAAGCTATCCTCTTGCCTCAGTCTCCTGACTACAGGCACCTGCCACAATACCAAGCTATTTTTTAGAGACAGGGTCTAGCTTTTGCTCAGGGTGGTCTCAAACTCCTGAGCTTAGGTAATCCACCTGCCTCAGCCTCCCAGAGTGCTAGAATTACAGACTTGAGCCATTGCTTCTGACCTGAAGGTGTTTTTTGTTGTTGTTTTGTTTTGTGTGTGTTGTTTCTTTTGATGTTTTTTTTTTGTGTGTGTGTATGTGTGTGAGACTGAGTTTCACTCTGTCACCCTGAGAAGAGTGCTGGGGCATCACAGCTCACAGCATCCTCCAACTCCTGGGCTTAAGCGATTCTCTTGCCTCAGCCTCTCAAGTAGCTGGGACTTACAGGTGCCCACCACAACGCCCAGCTATGTTTTGGTTATAGTTGTCATTGTTGTTTGGCAGGCCTGGGCTGGGTTCGAACCTGCCAGCTCTGGTGTATGTGGCTGGTGCCCTAGCTGTGAGCTACAGGTGCTGAGCCTGTTTTGATTTTTTGAGACAGGGTCACACTCAGTTGCCCAGGCTAGAATGCAATGGTATCATCCTGGCTTACCTTGTAGAGGTTTTAACTTGACCAGACTACAGCTAATGAGATCTCTTATTTCTTTTCTTTTTTAAATTGTTTTTGAGACAGAGTCTCACTTTGTCACCCTTGGTAGAATGCCATGGCATCACAGCTCACAGCAACCTCAAACTCTTAGGCTTACACGATTGTCTTCCCTCAGCCTCCCAAGTAGTTGGCTAAATCAACTATAGCCGCCTGCCACAATGTCCAGCTATTTTTAGAGATGAAGTCTCACTCTGGCTCAGGCTAGTCTCCAACCTGTGAGCTCAGTCTCAAGATCTCCTATTTCTTTTTCTTTTTCTTTTTTTTTTTTAGAGACAGAGTCTCACTTTATTGCCCCCAGTAGAGTGCCGTGGCGTCACACAGCTCACAGCAACCTCCAACTCCTGGTCTTAGGCGATTCCCCTGCCTCAGCCTCCCGAGTAGCTGGGACAATAGGCGCCCACCACAGCGCCCGGCTATTTTTTTGTTGCAGTTTGGCCGGGGCAGGTTTGAACCCGCCACCCTTGGTATATGGGGCCTGTGCCCTGCCCACTGAGCCACAGGCACCGCCCAAGATCTCCTATTTCTTTCTTTCTTTTTTTTTTTTTTGAGACAGAGTCTCACTTATTAACCCTTGGTAGAGGGTTGGTGGTGTCACAGCTCACAGCAACCTCCAAATCCTTGGGGCTTAGGCGATTCTCTTGCCTCAGCCTCCCAAGTAACTGGGACTACAGGTGCCGGCCACAACACCCAGATATTTTTTTTGTTGCAGTTTGGCTGGGGCTGGGTTTAAACCCGCCACCCTTGGTATATGGGGCCAGCGTCTTACTCATTGGGCCACAGGCGCCACCCAAGATCTCCTATTTCTTGAACTGAACTTTTGTTGTGAAAGCCTTTGGAACCACTTTACTCCACCTAAAAATGGAATTAAAAGATAAGCAATGTCCCTTCTCCATCCTGCCCCCTCACCAGAGTTCACTTATGGCTTTCCTTCTGTGCTCCGAGCAGGGAGAGCATTTATTTGCATTCTGAGTTTCTGCCATGCCCTGTTCAGGATGCTCAGACAAGGAATCATTTCCAGACCAATTGTTTTTAGGGCTCTTTAGGCCAGAAATCAATAATGGCCTCATGTTAATCTTAGGACAGGTACCAGTAAAGGCTATTGCCTGCGAGGTACTTTAACTGGAGGCTTCAGGAGACTCTAGGGGAAGCTTGTCTTTTTCCTAGTAAACCAGCATCACTCTCCCTTGCTCTCCCTATGCCCTGCCCCCTCTCCCTGGCCACACACCCGTGTTTTGACACTTGGCAAGTATTATTTCTGAAAAGCAATTTCTTTTTCTTTTTATTGTTGGGGATTCATTGAGGGTACAATAAGCCAGGTTACACTGATTGCAATTGTTAGGTAAAGTCCCTCTTGCAATCATGTCTTGCCCCCATAAAGTGTGACACACACCAAGGCCCTACCCCTCTCCCTCCGTCCCTCTTTCTGGAAAAGCAATTTCTTTGACACCAAGGCTGGAGAGTTTAGAAACCTGAAAACAGTTCTCATCCCTCCTGGAGGACGGGGATGGACTGAAGTTAAGCACAGCAGCTCTCCCCAAAGCTGAGAATGCTTGAGATGCCCCCAGAGCTCTAATTGTAGGCTGTAGCAATGCAAGTAGTGATTTTTCTAGGTTGTCTTTTTCAGGGGTGTATTTTGGACAAAGCATAAGATGTGTTGATAGAATTAACCCCAAATCTGAAAGGCAACTTGGCAGCCCCTTGGCAGGAGAGAATTTAACAGCCACTTGCATCTCACACAAGAGCAGGCAGGAGGAGCACTTCTTTCTTCCCTGCCGTGAAGAGCATCTGAAAATGTTTGAGCATGTTAGGATAGCTCTTGGATTTGATGTGTACACTTAATGTGACAGTTGTTTTTTTTCCTTCTAAAATGCTGCTGCAACATGGATGGTATGGTGGTCCCACGGCACAAAGAGGACTGGAAAGGGTAATCTGTCACATAAGGGCCTTGCCGAGCAGATCCCAGCTCTGGGCTTGAATGTCACCACCGCACAGTGAATTAGCTGAAGACATGGTGATTTTCCATTTCCTATTCCCGTCCCTGCAGACTGGCAGGCTTCAAGCTATTTCAGAGGAGGGATTTTGTGTGAACTGCCTGTCAGACAGCTGGCTGGGCCGGAAACTCTTTAAATTGTGCAATTGGCCTTAGCAAGTCTAGCACCCAGACCTGTTTGTCCAGGACCTGGGTTTCTGGGCTTGGAGTGGCTTTTGTTTTGGTTTGTTTTCAGGGAGGGGGTCTGGATCTCAAGCTGAATGAGTTAATTGAATGTGCATTGTTTGGGAACCTCTGAACCACACAGAGAAATCATTCAAAAAACATTTATTTGACCTCTACTATATTGGAGGCACTCTTGGTCCTCGGGAGACAGCTGTGATCGGAAGGAATGTCTGCAGTCCTTGTCACTGAAGATGATAGCCATTCCACATGTGTGTACCTACTATGCGCTGGGCCTCTGCTAATGTTGGGAAGATGGTGGAACACCAAACAGATGGAGCCCTCATCTTTAAGCTGCTTATAATCTGGACACATCTCCTAAAGAAGCAGCCTTCAACCCTGGCATTACCAGCAGGTCTCTGGACTGGATACATACCAAGAACAAACTAGCTGCCCGTCTAAGAAAATTTAAGAGTCCTTGCTGTTAGAACAGCCTGATGGGCAGAGAGAGATGATTAGGACATTGACATCAGGAGCGCCTTATGCTTTCAGCAGCCCACCCTTCTCTGCACACTGGTCATTACTGTCCGTGGCGATAGGACGCAGGGCAGCTTGGGTTGGTTTTGAAATGAGGTCCAGACTGGAAGGAAGTATGCCAGCCTATTATATCCCTGTGTGGTGAGATTAGAGATTATTTTTATGCTTGGAGTGTTTGCTGAATTTTCAAGATTGTCTTTAAGGAGTGTGTGCTGTCTCTCCTTGCCTCCTAAGTCTTAATTTAATTACAAGCATTTCAGTGTCTAGACAGGAAAAGTCTCTTCTTTGTCACAGACATGGTGGGGTTTCTGAGACTCTTTTAGGAAAGTCTGACACCTCCTGACTTGTGGACATTTGTAAAATGAGTTCATGACGAGGTATTTTTGGACCAGAGTGGACCCACGTTCTGGAACCTTCTCTGGTAGTTACTCTATCAGTTCTGGCTTCTAGGTTCTCATCAGTAATAGCCTTTGCCCTCTGAGGAGTTTAAAATGTTTTTCCTTTGTGGGAGAGAAATATTTGTTCCAAGTAGAATATGAAGAGATAGAAAATCTTTAAAGAGTAATAAAAGAAAAATAATTTGTAATCTCACTATGTTTTTCTCCCCTATAACCAGAATTTAGTGGGGGAAGGTAAATCTTAGCCTCAGTGATACTAAAATAGCTAATGTTCATCGAATGTTTATATGTCGGGCAGTGTTGTGAGTTTTTTACAGATATTTTCTCATTTAATCCTCACAACAATCCAGCTGTACAACAACGGCTTTCATCACGTGGCCAGACCACTTCCTTCCTTGCTGTACTAGGAAGACTCAGGTCAGCAAGTGGAGAGTCTGCTGGTCCTCTGCTTTGTGAACCAGCAGAGCAGCATTTTCAGCTGACCTGGATGAATACATCAACCCTCAGGACCAGCTCCCATGTCTGGAAAAGGCTTCCCTCTAGACCTGGAGAGAAGTGGCCAAGGTGGCCTCTCCTTGTCCTTCTGCCTGCTGGCAGCAGAGGGTGGAACAAAGGATGCCAGGCCCTTGTGCCCATGTGCTGGACACAGACCTTGTCCAGAGGCAGCCCCTGGTGAGCTGGGAACAAGCATTCTGCACAGCAGTGAGACAGAAACCCTCATGACGGGAGAGAAGCCTGTCCCTCCACATGCAGCACTTGCTCAGCCCTGGCCCTGGATACCAGCTGTCTACTCAACAAATGGCCCCCTCCCTCACAGGGCCTGCTTGCAGACAGACAGTAAAATTTAGGGGTCACTTTTAAGCAGAGCATAACTAAGTGAGAGATTTGCTGAGGCCACAGTGTAAAGTTATCACACCAGCCTCTCCATCCTGACACAGGAAAGTTGTTGCAGCAAGAAGGGAAACCCGTGTGTGACCCACCTGGCTGAATGCCACCTTTGAGCCAGGAGGCATTTTCACAATTTCCTCCTGAAGAAAACAACCATCCACAACCTCACCTGTGGTTTCCGATTTTAAAATTGGTTTCAGGTGACTGGGTGCAGTGGCTTACACCTATTTTCTTAGCATTATGGGAGGCCAAGATAGGAAGATTGCTTGAGTTCAGGAGTTCAAGACCAGCCTGAGCAAAGTGAGACCCCGTCTCTACTAAAAATAGAAAAAATTAGCTGGGTATTGTGATTGGTGCCTATAAGTCCCAGCTATGTGGGAGGTTGAGGCAGGAGGATTGCTTGAACCAGGGTTTTGAGGTAGCTGTGAGCTAGGTGAGGCCATGGCACTCCAGCATGGGCAATAGAGTGAGACTTTGTCTCAAGAAGAAAAAAATTAGGCTCAGGAGTTGATTCAGCTTATCAGAAACGGGCTGCTTCCACTCTTCTTTCTATCCATCCGTCCATCATCCATCCATCCATCCATCCATCGTTTATGCACGGCTTCTCTATGCCGGAGACTGGAGATGCAGCCATGAGCAGGTCAGCCTTGCTTTTGAGAGAAGAAAGAGAAAATAAGGGAGCTTTGGCTTTGTTTCCTAAGGGAGGAAGGGAGCTTGGCTAGGCAGGGCTCTCAGTTCTGCTTTTAGGCCAGGTCTGTCCAGCGGGCTGGTACTGGAGGCTTGTTTCTCCAGGACATTTCCTAACCTCAGAATCCCAGTGGGGCCAGAGACCTTGGATGCAGCTGCAGCAGGTCCTTAAGGGCAGAGGGAGTGTGTTGGTAGTGGCGGTGGCTACCTGCTCCTTAACCCCTGTGGTCTTCACAGCTTCCTCCCTTCCCTGAAGACCACAGAAGAATCCTCTTAGGGGCAAGGGGGCCCTTGCTTTGCCACTGGCTTCCCCTCCCGCCCCCCCACCCCCAATCAAATCTCATCCGGAAGCCGAACTGTCATTATATCTGTAACTGTGATTATGGAGTTGGGCCTGAATTGAGCACAGATTTATAAAGGGCACCATTCTGGGCACACTAAGTTGTCATCCTCACCACAATCCTGTCTACACTTATTGTTCTCATGTCACAGCTGAGGGGGGATAGTCTGGGAAGTTGAGGCTCGACGCAGACCGCATGCGCAGAAGTGGGATAGTCCTCCCCAGAGTGTGTGCTCTGCCCCCTTGTGCTGCAATGGAAGGGAAAACAGCTTTTCAGACGATGTTGTCCTCAGGGTAGTTTCATGGATTCTCCATCAAATTGCTCAAAATCTGTCTCCCCTAGTTCTTTGGAAAGACACTTGTCTGCTGGACATAAGAGCAGTCTCTCTTTTGGAGAAGAATAGGAAGCACCTTTCTTACCTTTAATAACTACAGAAAGTCAAGAGGGGTGCCTTCAACATAGAAAGTTTTCTGGTAGAGATTCACTCCTTTGACTTAAATTCTGTCATTAGAAGAAAAAACAGTCCTTTGATCATACAGATCTTTAGTGAAAAGGCTCTGGAATTAAATTGCTAAGTAGCATAAGCAGAGGGGAGACTGAAGACTATTGTGGAGAAGGGGGTGGTTGGATGGGGAGAGGCTGTAAGTGTTCTGACACCCACACTGATGGGAATTCCTCCACCAAAATAGATGCATTCGTTATAGAGACGATAGGATTGCAGGGAGCCTTGTGACCATATGTAAGGTTTCCTGCTTACAGTATGGAAAGCTCTGGACTTTGGAGTTTTTTTTTTTCTTTGAGACAGAGTGTCATATCACCCTTGATAGAGTGCTGTGGCATCACAGCTCACAGCAACCCCAAACACTTGGGCTTAAGCGATTCTCTTGCCTTAGCATCCTGAGTAGCTGGGACTACAGGCACCTGCCACAATGCTCAGCTGTTTTTTGGTTGCAGTTGTCATTGTTTAGCAGGCCTGGGCTGGGCTCAAACCCATCACCCAATTCACTGAGCTACAGATGCCGAGCATGGACTTTGGAATTGTTTATTCATTCACTTAAACAGAACACAAAAACCGTTTATTATTGACTTTATTTGAGAGGCTGTGCTAGGTGAACAGGATCTACGGTGTTCTACAAGACACAGGTTGGTGCCCACCCTTATGCAAGAGACAGCCAGACTTTTTTTCTTTCTTTTTTTTTTTGAGATGGAGCATCAAGCTGTCACCCTGGGTAGAGTGCAGTGGCATCACAGCTCACAGCAACCTCCAACTCCTGGGCTCAAGCGATTCTTCTTCCTCAGCCTCCCAAGCAGCTGGGACTATAATGCCTGGCTACACCCACCATAACGCCTGGCTACACAGTCAGACATTTTAACTTTGCTTTGTCCCTCACCAGCTGGGTGACTGGGCAACTCACTTAACCTTTCAGAGCTTTTATTTCCATGTGGAAAACACCCCCAACCTCCCGGGGTTGTTGCCAGAATTAACTAAGAGACATAAGAACAGTCCCTGGAGCACCCACTACCACAATGAGGTAGGATGGGTGTAGGACTGGCCAGTGTGTCGATGCCTACTATGCACTGGGCCTGGGATGCAGCAGTGAACCAGATGCCAAAGCTCCCTGCCCATCGTGTCCTGGTGTGTGGATTTCTACGTCTTGCTAACTGACTGGATGACCTGGAAAAGTCTCATCCCTGAGAGTGAGGGCTTCTGGGAAAGACCCTGGACATTGTCCTCCTTTCATGGCTGTGAGCCATGAAACCACCTGTAAAGGGTTCAAGATCACAGTCCTAGGGAAGGAGGCTGGAGCTACTCTACTGTCCACTCTGAGCAACCAACACAGCTTGGCCAGCAGGGTCATGATGGGAGACCCTTTTCTTGGGCTTACTTCCACCCCCTTTTTCAGAAGAACAGTACAGATGAACTGCCAAGCCTTGTGGTGGGTGCCTGTAGTCGCTTAAGGCAAGAGAGGCTGGGCAAGAGAATCGCTTAAGCCCAAGAGTTTGAGGTTGCTGTGAGTTGTGACGCTACAGCACTCTACTGAGGGTGACATAGTGAGACTGTCTCAAAAAAAAAAAAAAATCCCAGGTCTGGAGTGCAAAAAGAATAAATACGACATTCAGTAAATAATACCGCAGCAGCTATCGTCGTTTATGGAGCACTTCCTATGTACTAGGTCCTCTGGCCGGCATGTTACCTATGAATCTTCCTTGAGCCCTCCCTACCACCCCATGGGGTATGAGTTTCCAAGTGATTGCCCACGATCACATAGATTAGAACAGGAGAGGAGACCAGCCTGAGCAGGAGCAAGTCCCTGTTTCTACTAAAAATAGAAAAATTAGCCAGGCAGAATAGGAGAGGAGACCAGCCTGAGCAGGAGCAAGACCCTGTTTCTACTAAAAATAGAAAAATTAGCCGGGCATCATAGCGTATGCCTCGAGAGACTGAGGCAGAAGGATTGCTTGAGCCCATGATTTCAGATTGCAATAAGCTATGATGACAGCATTGCACTCTAGCCTGGGCGACAAAGCGATACTCTGTAAAAACAAAACAAAACAAGAGAGTGAGGATGAGCCTGAACTTAAGGCCCTTGGGGGAGGGCTTTCTTGCCTGTTTCCAGTAGGGACTTTCCTGATAATCCTGGCTCTCTCTGGTTGCACGGACTCCAAGGTCATAAATAAAGCTGGTGGGAGTTCTGCCCTTCCTGTGACACTTCTTTCCCCTCTAGGCATCAGAAAGTTCTCTACTGAGCCTTGGCCTGCCTGAAGCTCCCCAGGCCCCACCCTGTATACTGTCTTCTTTTTTCCCAGCACAGGCCACCACACTGGGGAAAAGCCCTTGCCACCAGAGCTTTCTTCTTCCTCTTGGGTCCCTGCCACCTCACTGCCTAGCACTCCCCACAGTGACCTAGGAAGATGTCAGGCCCCACCTAGCACCAGTAGGCAGCTCCTGGCCCCTCTGGCTACCTCCCACTTCTGTCCTTCAACATCTGCATCCTGCAAAGTGGGGCAGGCAGGAGGAGTGTGGGATAATCATGCGGTCTCAGCTCCTCATTAAATTTGGTTCTCATTTTCATATGAAATGAGGAAGAGAAAGATTTTTAAATAGGAGAGTGGCCATTCTTGGGAAAGAATAGCTTTGCCTGTCTTTAAAAGCATTACATTTCCTTAGGAAAGAAAAGTGGCTGGCTGTTGCTTTAAAATCTAGTTCTCTTTAGCTAAGAAATTTTGGCCTTATCTCTGAGCCTAGGGTTAGCACCTGAGTGGGCAGCAGATTACCCTGAGTGGCATTCTAAATGAGCATCTATCCAGGTATGGACTGCTGGGGGAATTAAGTGAGTACAGAACACAGCCTGTCTACTTGAAGCTGGGCTGTGCCCAAGGCCTGGATGGTGGGAATGGGGGCAGTGCTGCTTCTGTGCTGGTTACCTTTTTGTTAAGTTTTATTTTGTTGTTGTTTTTTAAGACAGAGTCTCACTCTGTTGCCCTAGCTGGAGTGTCGTGGTGTCAGCCTAGTTCACAGCAACCTCAAACTCCTAGGTTCAATTGATCTTGCCTCAGCCTCTCAAGTAGCTGGCACTACAGGCACCTGCCTCAGCACCCAGCTCATTTTTCTATTTTTAGTAGAGATGGGGTCTTGTTCTTGTTCAGGCTGGTCTTGAACTCCTGAGCTCTAGTGATCCTCTGTCCTTGGCCTCTCGGAGTCCTATAATAACAGGTGTGAGCCGCTGTACCGAGCCAAATTTTATGTTCTTTACCACAATGTTTTTTTTTTTTTAATGCTATGAAAAGAAAAAAAAAGGGCGGCGTCTGTGGCTCAGTGAGTAGGGCGCCGGCCCCATATGCCGAGGGTGGCGGGTTCAAACCCAGCCCCGGCCAAACTGCAACAAAAAAATAGCCGGGCGTTGTGGCGGGCGCCTGTAGTCCCAGCTGCTCGAGAGACTGAGGCAAGAGAATCGTGTAACCCCAAGAGTTAGAGGTTGCTGTGAGCCGTGTGACGCCACGGCACTCTACCCGAGGGTGGTACAGTGAGACTCTGTCTCTACAAAAAAAAAAAAAAAAACTAGTCTGTGTGTGGGCATCTTTGCTTAAGCTGGATGGATGGTACCTAGCAACAATCGCCTCATCTGTTCTTGGAGAGTGTAGGTCATGTGGCTGGACTCATGGTCATCACTTTACTATGACCTGCCACATATCACCCAGATACTCTGTGCACTAGCTTGGGGAGTGGTGTTAGGGATCAGCCAGCTGGGTGTGTAAGGGGCACGTGAGAGGCATTACATATCACAGGTCACCACCAACACTGAAGGCGCATGGGTGTGTACCTACCTCTGAGAGTAAGTGCTTTGTTAGGTGTAGGATCTTTTCCAAACTTAGAAGGATGTTGATCAGGCTCCTGTCATTCAAATTGATGACAGTGTGAACATGAAAAATAACGTATTACTGAATATCAGATGATAGGAAAAACGAAGAAGTAGACAAAGTGATAGGTGATAGAATTCTTTTAGTTTCTGAGTGAGACTCTGTCACCCTGGGTAGAGTGTTGTGGTGTCATGGCTCATAGAAACCTCAAACTCTTGGGCTCAAATGATCCCCTTTCCTTAGCCTCCTGAGCAGCTGGGACTACAGGTGTGCACCACCACATCTGGCTAGTTTTTCTATTTTTAGTAAAGATGAGGGGCCAGTCTTGATTTTGCTTGGGCTGCTCTTAAACTCCAGAGTTCAGGCGATCCATCCATCTTGGCCTCCCAGAGTGTTAGGTGTAAACCATCATGCCCGGCCTTAACAAAGTGATAGGATTTTTAAAACTTATTTCCCAGTATAAGAATTTATTTAGGAAAGGGCCATCCGCAGGTGCCAGGCCATCAAGTTAAAAGTTACTGAGAACAGGATATTCACAGAGTCTCAAAGCCTCACAGATTACTTTTTAATTTCACAGGAAAGATCTTCCTTTAAGATCTGGTACTACCACTTTAATCAAGTGATGAAGCATAGTGTCACTATTGCTGGGACAAACTGATGTTGTATATGACTCCTGATGGGATCCAATAAGAAGGCCATAATGTCACCTGTGTAGTTAGTTTTCTTGCACAAATTCTTTGACCTGTATCTAATCATGGGGAAACAATCAGGCAGACATAGAATGTGGAACATTTTATAAGGCAACAGCCTATGTATTTCCAAAGAATTAGTGTCATGAAAAATGAAAAAATGGACCTAAAGAGGTAATAGACTCTTAAGTATGAACCTAGTTTGGGTTCTGGATCCAAAACAAATAAAAAAAAAAGTTATAAAAGGCATTTTTGGGACCCCTGGAGAAAGTCAAATATGGACTGAATGTAGGAAAAATGTTATTGTATTTATATTAATGTCTTAGAATTGCTAATAACAAGAAAAACTTTTTTTTTTTGAGACAGTTTTACTTTGTCACCCTAAGTAGAGTCGTGGCGTCATAGCCCACAGCAACCTCAAACTCTTAGGCTTAAGCAATTCTCTTGCCTCAGCCTCCCAAGTAGCTGGGATTACACGTCCCTGCCACAATGCCCAGCTATTTTTTAAAGACAGGGTTTTGCTCTTGCCTAGGCTGGTCTCAAACCTGTGAACTCAGGCAATCCACCTGCCTCAGCCTCCCAGAATGCCAGGATTACAGTTATGAGCCACCATGCCCGGCCAAGAAAAACTTTCTACTGGGTGACAGAAAGGGTCTAAAAACCCAAATATGACCACTGTGTATTTCATCTAGGTAATTAGAAACCACTTGTACCCCTAAATCTATTGGGAAAAAAAGTGATATAGACATTTATATTATAAAAGGCCTAAATATTCTTTGTTAGGGAGACAAAAAAGGAAGGAAGGGAAGGAAGAGGGAAAGATTAATTTAAACTAACTTTAAAAAGTACAACATGATTTAGTCTAACAAACGTTTATTGAATATTGTGACATATAATGTGCTGTGGATAGAAATATTTGAGTTTTTCCCCTGATAATCTTGGTAGGAAGATGGATATTTGAAAGGATCATTTAAGTAGTGTTGTACATGACAAATAGTATCTGCAGAGATGTTAAAGCTAATGGACTCTGGAGCCAGACTAACTGAATTTGAATTTTCAGCTTTGGAAATGACTACCTGTGTGGTCTCTGGCAAATGAATTAAACTTCTATTTCACTATATGCAAAGAAGTAAAAATATTAACTACTTCAAAAAAAAAGAATTACTAGTAGCATTATGATTTATAGGAAAGTGACCTTAGGAATGGATGCTGAAATGTTCAGGGGTGGCATGTTATGTCTGTAACATAACCAGAAATGGTCCAGCAACACCAATATTTACATACAATGTACAAACAAAGCAAACGTAGCTCAACGTCAGCTGTCAGTGAAAGGTTGTTCTTTTCTTTCATCTCTTCTGTGGATTTGAAACTTTTCAAAATAAAAAGTGCATCAAGGGAGTAAAGGAGAGTCTGTGGCCATTGTCTGACTTGGAAGGACTCAGACTACTGTTCCCGGCCTCCCTGGGGACCCGCCTGAAGACGTCTAGGCATCTGTTGTCTGTGGTTTGTTGATAAGGAGGAAGCAGCTGAGTAGCGGTGCTTAGTGGGGGCTGCAGTGCCTACTGGGGGCAGCACTGGAGACGGGGGCCAGCGTACTCACAGTTGTGGGAGGAGGAGGGGAGGAAGTGTCTGCCAGGCACGTGCAATGCCAGGAAACTCATACTCTTTTCTGGCTGTGAAATGTGTTGTGCTGGGGGAGAGTCGCTAAGCTGGGCTTGGCATGGTCTGCAGTTAAAAGCAGGGACTCTGAAGTCCGCTTCTGGATGTAGAAGTTGAGTTTTCCCATAGGCTTTTTCTCTGAGTCTCTAGAGACTGTACAGGTTCTTACCTGGAATGTTCCTTTGAGGATCTAGTGTGTGGCAGCCATGAAACACAGGCTATTCTGTGTGGTGGGCACTTGTGAAGCACTTTGCATTCTGCATGACCATTTCATCTGCACATGCTTATATTCCTGTGGAATTTCATGCTGTTAGGTCTGGAGCAAACTCCTGAGGATTCAGACCCAGCTCTGCTTGGCTCTGGCCTTCAGTGTGGTAGGTCCCCAGGAGGCAGAGGGAGCAGGTGAAGTCAGATTCCCAGTAATCCCTGGCGCCTTCCATTGGAGGATAATCCTCCTGGGCTTGGTGGCAGAGCTCTGAAAGGTCTGAAAAGCAGGGAGAGGAGGGGGAAACTAATCTGATTGAGCACATCTGCTGTGTAGTAGACTGTAGGCTGCCAGCAGGGCTGTGCCAGGGTCTTAGTACCTCTCCCTGTACAGTGCACGTTCCCCTCACCACCTTCTGCTCCTCAGAGAAACAGAAAGCTGGCAGTATAATGTTCAGGGAAACCTGGCAACTTTGCAAAGAAAAAATGTTATCTCCTTTTTAAATTGCACAAAAAATGTATGATTGTTAGAGATAAAAGTAGACAATATAAGATCATCAGAGAAAAATTCAAATGACTTAAAAGTCCATTGTCCAGAAAGAACCATTCATTCATTCAGTTGGGCACTTACGATGTGCTAGGCACTGTGCTGAGAATGGATGGCACAGCAGCAAGGGGGTTAGCCCTGGTTCCTGTCCACATGGGTCTTAGAGTCAGGTGCTGACCATTAATATTAATACTTGGGGGTGAACACAGTGGCTCATGCCTGTAATCCTAGCACTCCAGGAGGCTGAGGTGGGTGCATTGCCTGAGCTCAGGGTTTCAAGACCAGCCTGAGCAAGAGTGAGACCTCATCTCTACTAAAAATAGAAAAACTAGCCAGGCATTGTGGTGGGCACCTGTAGTCTCAGCTACTCGAGAGGCTGAGGCAAGAGGATCACTTGAGCCTAGGGGTTTGAGGTTGCTGTGAGCTATGATACTACAGCACTCTACCCAGGATGACAGAATGAGACAGCTGTCTCAAGAAAGAAAAAGAAAAATTGGTGTTAAGCAGGTAATCTGAATTAAGAAGTGCATCGGTGATATCCGAGGACCACTAAACTGAGCTCTTTAGGACACCAATGAGGTCAGAGAGGGGCAGAGTTCCACGAGGCTGTACCTTGTACTTATAGAGGTATGGGGCTTCACAGGCCAGCAGTACCCGGTCCTCCAGGCTCACAAATGGGATTTCCATCTATACAAGAGTTTCTTGCCCCTCACAGCCTGACCAAGTTCCCCATGTGTGCAAGACAGGGGGGACTGGGCTCTGAGGGGCTGGAGCATGGGGGTGCTGTGGGCTGCGCAGACCGGGCGTCTGCTCTTCACCATGTTGCACATGCACATGTGCTCAGTTCCTCCCCATGAAAGACCAGAGCTCATGTCCTGCTGTCTTTACCCACTGAGTGGACTGTTGCCAGGCTCACAGAGACCCAGGCCTGCCCAGACTCGGCTTCATTTCACCTGCCATCCTTTGAGGCCTCTCTCAGGAACACGTTGTTCGTTAGTTCCTCATCTCCCCTGAGCAGTGTGAGAGGCTGGTGGGAAATGGGTCAGGGACATTTGCAGCTGTGAGCAGGTGTGAGCACATTTCGTTTCCAGGTTTCTGCATTGGCACCCATGTGTGCTTTGAGGTCAGCCAGGCAACCTTGCCGTTTCTTCTGTCACTTGCTTAGCAGCAGCTCTGTACCCCATAGAGCTGGGCTTGGGATCGCAGGTGACCAGATCTAGGCCGGCCCTTACCACCTGACGTGGGAGCTGTACATTACTTGGGGACTGGGGTCAGGGAGGCTTCCAAGAGGCAGGACTCTGAAAGTAAAGGACATGAAAGGTTGGCTGAGTGAAGAGGGGTTGAGAAAGGGTGTTCCAGGCAGGGGAGTACATAAATGAAGGCTTGTAGGCAAGAACTACCAGTGATGGGGGTCCACAGCTGGGTTGTGAGGAGCATCGTGGCTGCAGAGGAGAGGCCCCATGCCATAGAGCCTCAGACAGTAGAGGCTGTTAAGCCCCCTAGCCCAGCCCTTGATCCTCAGTACACAAGCTGCCCCCTTTGCCCCTTGGGAGCAGTCCACAGCTGATGACTACTGGAGGTGATGTGTAAGCGCCTCTGTTCCCTGACTGTTAGCTGGAATAACCTAAAGCCTGTCTTTTACACCATTTCTTAGAATTCCTCGGTAGCATTACACACCAATTGTCTGCAATGGTGACTTGATAATGTGCCCTTTTGGGCTTCTTTCCTTTCCTGTTTTTTTTATTTTTATTTAATCATAGTTGTGTACATTAATGCAATTGTGGGGTGGGTACAATGTGCTGGTTTTATATACAATTTGAAATATTTTCATCAAACATGTTAACATAGCCTTCACGGCATTTTCTTAGTTATTGTGTTAAGACATTTATATTCTACCTTTAGTAAATTTCACATGTGCCCTATCCAGAAGACCAAAAATCACATTAGAGCAAAGATATTTGTACCAGAATGATTATTGCAGCTCAATTCATAATTGCTAAGTCATGGAAGAAGCCCAAGTGCCCATCAACCCATGAATGGATTAATAAATTGTGGTATATGTACACCATGGAATATAATGCAGCCTTAAAAACGATGGAGACTTTACCTCTTTCATGTTTACATGACTGGAGCTGGAACATATTCTTCTTAGCAGAGTGTCTCAAGAATGGAAGAAAAAGTATCCAATGTACTCAGCCCTTCCTGTTTTCTTTCCTCATCTACTTATCCTTCCCGGGCTCACCCTCCAAGGAGACTGTTTTAGAATAACCCAAACTAAGACCCCATTTACAGAGTTTGAACTCAATGCCGGGGCCAGGGGAGAGCCACTGAAGGGTGTTCCCACATCTGCAGGGACAGAGTCAGATTTGCACGGTCAAATCTGAAGTTGGGTTGGTGAGGGCCAGATGGCATTGGGAGGGGGGTGCAGATGGCTTACTCCCCAGGCCCTGACTGCCTTTGCTGACTGTTGTCATAGGCCTTCTGCTGGCCTGAGCATTGGCCTGAGCATTGGGTGTGCATTTTCTCATTGAATCTAACAAAAGTTTTATGAAATATAGGTTCCATTTTACACAAGAGGAAGCTGAGTCACAGAGAGGTTGAGACACCTGGCCATGATCACACAGCTAGCAGTGATGGCTTAGGGATTCAAGCCAGGTTTTACAGATGCAGAATATGTGCTCTTGTCCCTTGAAGTCCAGCCTTTCTGTCTTTTGTCCTCTCTGCCAGCACCATCCAGGCACTGTAAGGTGGGCCTTGAGCACACTGTGTGCCCGTGAGAGTCTTCCAGTAACCTCTGCTTCCCCTTCCCCCAACACAGGTAAATTTGAGGACAGGGAAGACCACGTGCCCAAGTTGGAGCAGATAAACAGTACGAGGGTCCTGAGCAGCCAAAATTTCACCCTCACCAAGAAGGAGCTGCTGAGCACGGAGTTGCTGCTGCTGGAGGCCTTCAGCTGGAACCTCTGCCTGCCCACACCTGCCCACTTTCTGGACTACTACCTCTTGGCCTCCATCAGCCAGAAGGACCACCACTGCCACACCTGGCCCACCACCTGCCCCCACAAGACCAAAGAGTGCCTCAAGGAGTATGCCCACTACTTCCTAGAGGTCACCCTGCAAGGTGACAACTTCCATTCCCTTCCCCACCCACACAACAGCTGGGGTTAGGTGGCTCTGAGGGCCATGTCTGTCCAGAAGTGGGGTCTTCTTGTTGACTAGGACCTGTGTGCCCAGACCACTCTAACTTTGCAAGGGAAAAGCAAAGAAGGGTGATGTTAAACATGTTAAAACATACAAGCCACTGGTACCCTACAGACTTACAGACCACCTAGTCATTTTTCTTGTGGTCAACTGGAATGTTGCAAATGATTTAAATAGTATGGGTTGCCAGGCTCAGTGGCACACACCTATAATGCCAGCACTCTGGGAGGCTGAGTTGGCTAGATTGCCTGAACTCAGGAGTTTGAGACCAGCCTGAGCAAGAGCGAGACCCTGTCTCTACTAAAAGTAGAAAAACTGCCAGGCATTGTGGCAGGTGCCTATGCTCCCAGCTACTCAGGAGGCTGAAGCAAGGAGGTCACTTTGTTTGAAGTTGCTGTGAGGTAGGATGCCACAGCACTCTACCCAGGGTGACAGTGAGACTCTGTCTAAAAGAAAAGAAAAAAAAAAAAAAGGAAAAATAGTATAGATTCACAGGTAGGCCATTCCCAAATTGCTGTCATCATACAAATAGGGTGAGGGGAGTGAATAGTGTTTCCTGCTGGGACTACGGGCACCCGCCACAATGCCCAGCTATTAAAGTTACCCTAGCAATAAAAGTTACCCTATTTGAGGACTCTTAACTTGAAACTCACCCTTCCCAGTGTCTTAAAATCTAGGCGTTAGGTGAAATACTACCCCTGATGACCGGCCACCAACCAGTGGTTGTGTGTGTCAGCATCAGTGGTTGTGATACCCAGATATTCCCTGAGCATTTGCTGAGTGCCAGGCAGCTCACTTTAGTGCTTTGTGTATATCATCTCATTTGACCTTGACACTGAACATACACAAAAATCGTTTTTTTTTCCCACATTTTATGAATGGGGAGCATTGATGCTTAAGAGGTGAAACAACTTACCCAAAGTCATTGCTGGGATTTGAACCTGGTGTGTGTGGGGCTCTGACTCTGTTCCTGTAACTCTACTACCACCCTAACTGATACTTTAAAAGGCAGAAGTTGAAATAATTGGAAATCATGTACAACTTAAGATAGTGACACATCGAAAACCAAGTGGCTGGCTTGGCGCCTGTAGCACAGTGGTTATGGTGCTAGCCACATGCACCAAACATGGAGGGTTTGAGCCCGGCCCAGGCCAGCTAAACAATAATGACAACTGCAACAAGAAAATAGCCGGGCATTGTGGCAGGCGCCTGTAGTCCCAGCTACTAGGGAGGCTGAGGCAAGAGAATCGCTTGAGCCTAAGAGTTTGAGGTTGCCGTGAGCTGTGATGCCATATCACTTTACCAAGGGTGACATAGTGAGACTCTGTCTCAAAAAATAAAAAAAGAAAAGAAAAGAAAACCAGGTGGCATTCATGAAAACTGTAGGACTTTCAGCTGTTTGCCTCTGTACATAAATAGTACCTACTTTGCCATATGACTGGATATCATAGTAGGACATTGAGAACCAGGGTAAATCTAAGTAAACTGCCAATTTTAGTAATGGACACCAAACTCTTACAGCCATTCGTTCAAAAGATTTTCATTAAATAAATAAATAAATGAAAGATTTTCACTGCATGCTGCTGTGGGCCAGGCATTGTTATAATTAATAAGTAGCCCGAATGGTTTACAGTTGTGTTTGTAGAACATCAGCAAACCCCTGCAGCTCTGGGAGCTGTGGTCAGTATTTTGAAAGTCACCACTCTCTGCTGATACTAGAAATCCCAGACTGAGAGCCACGGTGCTTAAGATTCAAAAACAGCTAACACAGTTTCTCATTTTTCATCCTATTTATAGGACAGTGATTATCAGCCTTTGCACCAATTCATTTGTTCACCTGTTCTTGGGCTGAGCATGGGATTCCAGGGAGAGCATTTCAATGCTGACTCTCTCTGTCATTCGCTTTTAGATCATATATTCTACAAGTTCCAGCCTTCTGTGGTTGCTGCTGCCTGCGTCGGAGCCTCCAGGATCTGCCTGCAGCTTTCTCCTTACTGGACCAGAGACCTGCAGAGGGTCTCAAACTACTCCATGGAACATCTCAGCACATGCATTGAAATCTTGCTAGTGTAAGTTGCTCTCCTGAATGTCATGCTTCTGAAATACTGGATTCTGGTTGTTCTTACAGCCTGCCCTAGGTGACGAGTAATTTCCTGAGTCTGGAGCTTGTGATGATTTCCCCAGCTAAAGAGTCTCATATAAAGGTGGCCGGGTGACTCTTGATGGAAGTGGGACTTGGGGAGTCAGCCCTTTGGAATATTTTGAGTAGCTTTGGGTTTGCATCTTGAAGTTCAGGCAGTGAGAGTGGAGAGGACTGTGTATATCTCCTTTAAATGTCTGCACCCTTTGATCTGAGTCCCAGTGTAATCTCATGGATAAGCACATTGAGTGACTCTGCTTATAAGCTACTTTTCTCAGACATGGCCACTTCTTAGCCATCTAAGCCCAGAGTGACTTCAGATAAGAGGCACAGCCTCCTTGCAAGAGGCCCTGAAATCTTGAAACAGAAGTGTTCAGTGTATCAGAGAAGATGCTTAAAGTCATCGTGAATCCCTCATAGGGAAAACAATAATGGAGACAAAAGAGCTCCATGACCACAGGGAAGAGGGCAAACAGTATAGAGCCTCTTCTACCCAAAGGTGGCAGCATGTCGCAGATACTGGCCTGACTCACCAGGCAGTCCTGTGGGCCAAGCAGAAGCCCATGGGACCCCCTCCCCCTGCCCAGGAGCTGCCTTTTATCTCCAAAATGTGGGCAGCCTTGCTGATAGTAGCTTGTGTTTCAGTCCTTTGAAATGTCAGTCCTGCTCCTTTAACAAGTGGCCTTGTTTTAAGATCTGTGCTTCTTTTTTTTTGTTTTTTGAGATAGAGTCTCACTATGTCGCTCTCGGTAGAGTGCTGTGGCATCATAGCTCACAGCAACCTCAAACTCTTGGGCTTAAGCGATTCTCTTGCCTCAGCCTCCCAAGTAGCTGGGACTACAGGCTCCCGGCACAATGTCCAGCTAGTTTTTTTTTTTTGATAGTTGTCGTTGTTTAGCAGGTCCAGGCCAGTTTTGAACCTGCCAGCCCCGGTGTATGTGGCCGGCCCCCTAACCACTAGCTACTGGCACCAAACCTAAGAGCTGTGCTTTTCAGAAGGTCCCCAAAGCTAGAGAGTACAGCCTGGTCTGAGCGTACCTGGGTCCCTTCAGATATTCAGGTGCTCCTGGCTTGGCTTCATGTCTTCTTCCCCTATTCACTGGTGGATGGTTGTTGCTCTGGGATACCCCCTTGTCAGGTCTGTTGTAGTCCCCATTTTTTCCTTTTTACATAAGTGTCTAATTGTTTTGTTCCCAAGAAAGCTTTATGGGAAGCTTTTTTTTTTTGAGATGGCAAAAACACTTTTTGTTCCCCCCCTTTCAGATAGAGAACTTAGACCCCTATCGCTTCTCAGCCTTTTGGCTAAGATCAAGTGTAGAGAACTTAGACCCCAGGGGCAACTTGCTTGGTATCTGCCAGCTAAGGGGTGACCCAGTTGGGGATGGAGCTGGCCTTGAAGTGCCTTGAAGGCAGAGGTTGTGGTCCTTCTGGCATTAGGAACACTGCTGTGCCAGGTACAAGGAATACAGTGTGAGCAAAAGCAGATGGCGTCCTCCCTAGCAGCCGGGCGGTGCCCCAGAAGTTATCATGTGGGGGAAGTGAATCTCAGAGTTTCTCACGGCTGAGTTAGGGCAGCACAGGGGTGCAGGGACAGCTAATCTAGTCTGGAGGAGTCAGAAGAGTTTTTCTGTGTCTGAGTCTAGTCAGAGAACACCTGAGACTGTGCTGCAGGCACAGGTGGTCACAGGCATCTCTTTGGATCCCACTTAGCAAGGCAGGTAAAGGTGCATGCAGGTGTCTGGTGGCCTTTGACTTCAAAGTCTTACCCAGGCCTTTTCCTTTCAGAGCATATGACAATGTCCTCAAGGATGCCGTCTCTGTCAAGAGCCAGGCCTTGGCAGTGGTGCCTGGCACACCCGCCAGCTCTAGCCAAGTGCTATTTCAGCCACCCCCCTACCCTGCTCTCAGCCAGCCAGTGACCACCCTGGCACAGTTCCAGGCCCCAGTGCAGGACCTGTGCTTGGCCTATCGGGACTCACTGCAGACCCACTGTTCAGGCAGCCTGCTGTCAGGGGGCACGAGCTCATCTCTCCACACTCCATACCCTACCTTCCAACCTCTGGATGTGTGTCCCATGCCTGTCCCTGCGTCCCTGAGCATGCAGATGGCCATTACAGCCGAGCCCAGGCACTGCCTCACCACCACCTATGGAAGCAGCTACTTCACTGGAAGCCACCTTTTTCCCACGGGCTGTTTTGACAGATAGGCCAAGGCCACCTCTGGACCCTTGAAGAGGACATTGATGAGGAGAGCTCAGCCAAGTGAGGCCCTGGGAGGCTATGCCCAAAGAGCCTCGTTGCCCGTGAACGTGGAGAGTTCATACTGCTTTTGAATAAAACTGACCCAGAGCAAAACACTCAATGACATACCTCACCTGAGAGCATTCCTCTGAAAGATGTCTTCCACATGTGGCAGGGGGACAAAGAGATGGCTCAGTGGCTGTCCCCTCAAGCAGGGGCCCAGTGAATCAAGAAAGACTTGGTAAAAGGCCAGGAGTCAGGGAACTGGACACAGAACACTAGTCCACAAGCATGTCTGTTTCTTCCCCAACGGTGTCTGTTCCACTGAGAAAGGAGGGGTAGCTTGAAGTGTTCTCAAGACCCCCGGAAGATGGGTCTGGGGTGCTTTTCCTTGCCTGGCTCTATATGGAGGGGCCCCTGCATGTCTACACCTGAGTGTTTTTGCCTTGCAAGGCACAGAGAGGTGGCTGTTTTGCCTTTGTTGTTGAACCTAAACCTTTTTTTGGTCTTTTAGATATTTCACGTGCTGCTGCTTCCTGAAGTGATCTAGTTTTCTGTTCAATAAGATGTCTTGTTTACACACTCTATCAGGGATTTTGTGATACTTGAAAATTCCTTAAGAGAAAAGACAAATGTAATTGCTACACTGCCTGTCCCACGTAAGGGCTGTTAAGTTTTAACCCAGCTTGTTACGGACCTGCAGGTAACCACAGAATTCCCTTTTCAAAAGCAAATGGTTGGGGAAAACCACTTTCCCAGCTCTTGGTTCCAGAAGATTCCATATCTTAGATGCTGTGTTCACCTGTAGAACTTTGATAACTACCCAGAGGTGAAAAGCGTGTTGAAAGAAGATAAAAGTTTAAAACTATCCCTACCTCCCTCTGCCACATTTTTGCAGTGTGCAAGGTTACACTCAGCCTCGTCTTCGAGTTCAACTAAAAGCGAAGGATAATAATGTGGAGTATATGCTTAATGCCACCTGGATTTGGAGAGTGGGATGCCATGGTTATACACCACCGTTGACAGGCAAGCGATTGGTTGGCTCTAAAGCCAGTATTTAGGGATCTGCAGCGAAAGGGATCTCAGGAAGACTCTTGTAACTATGTGCAATATTTTTTATTCTGGCTCGTGGCTTGTGCTCAGCATTTTCTTTCTTTTGGTTGGTTCATGGTCAGGGGACACATTGTCCACCTGTCAACTGGGAGGTATAAAGGAGAATGGAAGCAGTGTTTGTTTGTTTGTTTGTTTTTTAAGAAGAAACCATCTTGTTTTTCTTGGATCCTTTGCCAGTCTAGAAGGCATGGTGGGGGACTGCTGGGAGCCAGTCTCATGCTGATGAGTCAAATCAGAAGGTGATAAAGCTTTTTTTCAGAGCAGAAGAAAAGTCTCCATGTGGAAATAGAATGAAAAGAGAATGGGCCTGGATAAGACCCTGCCACCACTAGCATAGGAAACTGCACGTTCGTTTGTTGTTTTTCTTTTTTTTTCCTTTGCCAACCTCCTCTTATTTATGTGCAACCAGTTTGCATTCCAGGTTATTGTATCTGTCTGCTCTGAGGCCCGTGGCTCGTGAGGGGCCCCTCAGTACAGCCTCATGGTTAGTAGCGTGGACCCCAGAAAAAGGCATTCTGCAATAAACATATCACTTACTCTTTGTCTCTCTGCTTTCTTAATGGGCATCTGTGCTCAGCTCAGCCCCTCCTTCCCTTTTCCAAATCAGCCCTGGTGGGTGTTTGATTGTCTGATTGTGATAAGAGGTGCAGGGGGGTGGCAGCTGCAAGACTGGCTTCCTTGAAGCTGGGCCTTGATGGGGACACAGAGGCTGTATGTATACAGAGAGATATATAAGGCTTGACACCCCAGCTCCAACACCGTCTCAGAGTTCTCCAGACAAACAAACCAATAGGATGTATAGAAAGAGAGATTTATTTTAAGGAATTGGCTTATGCAATTGTGAGGCCTGGCAAGTCCAAAATTGGTAGGGCATGCCAGCACACTGGAAATTGAGGTAAAAGCTGATATTGCAATTCGGTCCAAAATTTGGAAGCTCAGGCATGATTTCTGTATTACAATCTTGAGGCAAAATTCCTTCTCCAGGATACCTTAATTTTTGTTATTAAGGTTTTTAACTAATAGGATGGGACCTACCTGCATTATGGAGGGTAATCTGCTTTTCTTAAAGTCAACTGATTGTGAATGTTAATCATCTAAAAAGTACATCTAGGCTTGGCACCCTTAGCTCAGTGGTTGGGGTGCCGGCCACATACACTGGGACTGGCGGGTTTGAGCCTGGCCTGGGCCTGCTAAACAACAATGACAACTATAACAACAAAAAAATAGCCGGGCATTGGGGTGGGTGCCTGTAGTACCAGCTACTTGGGAGGCTGAGGCAAGAGAATTGCTTAAGCCCAAAAGTTTGAGGTTGCTGTGAGCTGTGATGCCATGGCACTCTACTCAGGGTGACATAGTGAGTCTCCCCCAAAATAAAAACTACATCTAGGCTGGGCAGTGTCTTCTACCTGTAATCCCAGCACTTTAGGACACCAAGGCAGGAGGATTACTTGAATCGGGGAGTTTGAGAGAAGCCTGGGCAACATAGCAAGAGATAACATTTTTATCTCTACTAAAAAATATTTTTTAATTAGCCAAGTGCACTGGTGTGCACCTGTAGTCCTAGCTATTTTGGGTAGCTGAGCTGGGAGGATCTTTTGAGCCCAGGAATTCCAGGCTGCAGTGAGCTACGATCACACCACTGCACTTGAGTCTGTGTGACAGAATGAGATCCTATATCTAAAAATAAAAAGGGCAGCACCTGTGACTCAGTGAGTAGGGCACCGGCCCCATATACCAAGGGTGGCGGGTTTGAACCTGGCCCTGGCCAAACTGCAACAACAAAAAAAATAGCCGAGCATTGTGGCGGGCTCCTGTAGTCCCAGCTACTTGGGAGGCTGAGGCAAGAGAATCGCCTAAGCCCAAGAGCTAGAGGTTGCTGTAAGCTGTGACACCATGGCAATCTTCTGAGGGCAATAAAGTGAGACTCTGTCTCTAAAAAATAAAAAATAAATAAAAAGTAAAAATAAATAATTAGCCAGGTGTGGTGGCTCACACCTGTAATCCTAGCACCTGTAGGCTGAGGCAGCTGGATTGCTTGAGCTCAGGAGTTCAAAATCAGCCTCAGCAAGAGTGAGACCTTGTCTCTACTAGAAATAGAAAAATTAGCCAGTATGGTGGTAGCACCTGTGGTTCTAGCTACTTGCAAGGCTGAGGTAAGAAGATCCCTTATTTGAAGTTGCTGTGAGCTTTGATGACACTACAACACTCTACCCAGGGCAACTGAGTAAGACTCTGTCTCCAAATAAATAAATAATTGAGTAATTAATTTTATAAATAAAATGAAAATACATGTACACTAGTATTTGGACAAACAATGGACACCATAGTCTAGCCAAGTTAATGCATAAAATTAATTGTGACAACCACTTATGAATTCTTGGGAGGCAGTTGGCCTGGTCTCTGAGTTACTGTCTTCTCACCTGTTAAAATGGGATGCCTTATAGAGTTCTCAAAAGGATTAAATAACAATGCACATCAAGACCAGTACCTCAAAAAATAAAGGATAATTATTATATTTCTTTAAATATAAGAAAGTGCATCATGGCTCTGTGCCCATAGCACTGGTTATGGTGCCAGCCACATATGCCAAGGGTGGTGGGTTCGAACCCAGCCCAGGCCAGCTGCAACAAAAAATAGCCGAGCATTGTGGTAGGTGCCTGTAGTCCCAGCTACTTGGGAGGCTGAGACAAGAGAATTGCTTAAGCCCAAGAGTTTGAGGTTGCTATGAGCTGTGACAGCACAGCATTCTTCTGAGGGCAACATAGTGAGACTCTGTCTCCAAAAAAAAAAAAAAATGCATCATTATTTTATGTACCAATAAGAAATTTACACCTTCAGGCCCAACTACTTGGGAGGCTGAGGCAGGAGTACCACTTGACCCCAGGAATTTGAGGTTGCTGTGAGCTATGCCAACACCATGGCACTCCAGCCTGAGCAACAGAATGAAATTCTGTCTCCAAAAATAAATAAAAAGCATGGTGGCTTGTACCTGTAATCATAGTACTTTGGAAGGCTGAGGTAAGAAGATTGTTTGAAGTCAGGAGTTAGAGGCCAGCCTGAGCAAGAGACATACCATGTCACCTGTGGAGGGAACCCGTAGTCCCACCTACTTGGGAGGATGAAGCAGGAGGATAACTTGAGCCTGGGAGTTTCAGGTTGTATTGAGCTATGATGATACCACTGCTCTCTAGCCCAGGCAACAGAGGGAGACCCTGTCTCAGAAAAAAAAAAAAAAAGTGAAAGTATGTGTATAATAGAATTGACGGGTATGAAAAATGTCAGATTCCTACTCCTCTGTGAAGGGGATCTCATTCAGGACCTCTACTATCCTCTGCCCACCCAGATTCCTGCAGGAGAAGAACCCCAGGGAGCTGTTGTCAGTGTGGGGCAGAGCTACTTGCTAAGCACAGATGCCTTCAATTAGGGTGGGGAAGAATGGGGATATGTGCTCAGGGCATGAAGCTGAAGCCCAGACCTAGGAGAGTATTTGTGAATCATGTCCATTAGCAGGTGAGGGCTGTAGGCAGCACTCACCATCTGCTGTGTGCAAGGCCAGGTGAGGCAGGAGGCTCTGGATTTTGGAGGTTCACAGAAAAGCAAGTCTTGGATTTACCAAGAGTGCCCACTTTCCTTTGGGCAAATCTCCCCCCTAGATGTCGTGTGACTGGAGATGCCAACAAACAGCAGCTTTGCCGTGGGTGTAAAGTCGCTCCTGTAATTATTAAGTCAAGAAACAGACTACACGAGATGAGATGGCGTGTAGCGAATTCTTTATTCAGGGTTTTGATTTTATACTTTTCTAGTCATGTACACAATCTATCATGTTAGTTCCATCATTATCTTATTTTACCTATTTGAAATTAACTTGAAAGGAAATATTTTGTTACATATTAATACAATTACTTTTGTAGTAAACCTCTTCTAAACACTGACTAATCTCTGGGCAGGTATCTAAATAAAGATCACAAAGAAGAAAGTAGTCACAGGGGAACAGAGTTAATGGAAGAATATCTTCAAGCGTTCACTCAGTTTACTCAGTATGTAGTAATGACTGTGTCTTTTCCTCAGGGCAGAGCACCTATAGACCTCTGATAATATTTTGTTAACATACGTCAACCCTCTGGCCCGTATCCCTTTGATCTCAGGCTTCATGGGGTGCACAGCTTCAGAGAAATGGCTTATGGAATTTTTAACTCCAGGGAAGCCAACTCTGTGTGTGTCCCAGGGGGGCCCAGGTCCCTTAAGCCTCTGGGAAAAAAGCAAGCCATTTTAAACTCACATTGAGTTCACTTTATGTGCTTGATGTAGGATATGTTTATTTCTAAATATTATCCTACATCTAGACTTCAGTTTCCACATCCGTTACCATGGAGATGGTCAAGTTGATAGATGGTTTTGAGCACTTGGAGTGGGTTGTGCCATAGAAACCCTGGCTCCCTGCCTTCATCCAGAGCTATCACTTATATTTCTGTTTTTCTTTCCTTTTTTTTTTCTTTTTGAGACAAGAGTCTCACTATTTCATCCTGGGTAGAGTGCCGGGCGTCATCCTAGTTCACAGCAACCTCCAACTCCTGGGCTCAAGTGATCCTCTTGCCTCAGCCTCCCAAGTAGCTGGGACCATAAGCACCCGCCACAATGCCTGCCTAATTTTTCTATTTTTAGTAGAGATGGGGGTTTCTTGCTTAGGCTGGTCTCAAACTCTTGATCTCAAGCAATTCACCTGCCTTGGCCTCCCAGAGTGCTGGGATTACAGGTGTGAGCCACCATGCCTGACCTCACTTACATTTCTTTAATATGTGGAGCTCCATGTCAGATTTTGTTTGTTCTCATGCTGGGAGGTGGCTAGAAAAGTTTTTAAAAGTACAGAGATTGTCTTAAAGTCCTCCTAGGGCTGGTTGAATCCAGAGGTTTGTAGACCTGAGCAAGCTGCAGAATGACATGGAGTTTTTCTAAGAAGGGTGGAGCCCCCAAATCTGCATTTCTAGTCAGCTTCCTGGGGATCTGAGCACATGATTTCTTTGAAGATTCAATGAAAAGTTAAAAAATACAGAATCTGGTTCCCAAGCTCAAAGGAGAGAGTCAGGAATCTGACTTTCTAATCTGGATTTCTGAACCATCTGAGTTCTAAACCTCAGCCTTGTTTTATACTTAGTATTCCTTTGTCCATACAGTATTTTCTTAATCAACCTGTGTGAAGGGTTGGGATGCCCAGACTTCTTTTCCAAGGAGAACCCGCTGATTTCTGGACTAACATCACAAATGCCTGGATTCAGAGTAGGGCAAGGTTCCAGTTCCTCATGCCCTCCAAGTTCAAAGCCCATCTCTCCAGAGCTGTATGTCCTTCCTTGTGGAGTGCTCTTCTCCTTTGTCCTGTGGTACTGTCTCTTCACCCTTCATGTAAGTGATTCTCAACTGGGGTCAGTTTTGCCCTTTGGGAGACATTTATCTGTGTCTGGACACATTTTGGGTTGTCAAAACTGAAGCAGGATACTGCTGGCATCAGAGGTGCTGCTAAACTTCCTACCTTGCATAAGATAGCCACCCCATGACAAAGAATTATCCATCCCCAAATGCTGGTAGTGCTGAGGTGGAGAAACCCTGCTTTAGGTCGCAGCTCACGTGCTACCTCCAGAAGAGGCTTCTGTAATAACCCTAGTCACCCTTATTATCCACATTTATTTTCTTCATGGTATTCAAACCATCTGAAATGATCTCATTAATTTGTTGACTTGGTTTGATGGCTCCTGGTTCTGGTAGCAGTAGTCACAGCAGCTGGCATTTATTCAGTACTACTGCGTGTCAGGTACTTGCCCAAATTATTTCTTTTCTTTCTTTCTTTTTTTTTTTTTAGAGACAGTCTTACTTTGTTGCCCTTGGCAGAGTGCTGTGCACAGCTCATAGCAACCTCCAGCTCTTGGGCTTAGGTGATTCTCTTGCCTCAGCCTCCTGAGTAGCTGGGACCACAGGCGCCCGCCACAACGCCCGGCTATTTTTTGTTGTAATTTGGCCAGGGCCAAGTTTGAACCTGCCACCCTCAGTATATGAGGCCGGCACCTTACTCACTGAGCTACAGGTGCCGCCTGACCATATTATTTCTTATAACCATCCTAGTAACACTACAAAGCAGGAGCTAGTATTAGCTGTATTAGTATATTCTACAGATTGGAAGATGAGGTGGAAGATGAGGGCACGGAGAGGTTATCTGCCTGAGGAAGGAGCCACAGTTAAACCCAGGCAGCATGCATCTGCCACTGACTCAAGGTTTTGACATGAATGAGTGGAAGGCTCCATGGCTGCCCCAGCCAGCCATCCCTATCGTCTAGTGAGGAAGACCCGACCACAGCAGTGTAGTGGACATAGGTTCATAGAGTAAGGAGCTGCCTGGCATTCCCAGCCCTGGTTTCTGGTGCAGCCCGGCTTCTGTCAGAGCAGGCTCACCAGCAGACACAGAAGCAGAGGTCCAACACATCTGCCACCGGCTAACGTGATTTGCAGTTCCATCTGTCTCTCCCCAACTTGCTCTGATCTGGGAGAGGCTCCCTGAGCTACTGGTCCCATCTGTGAAGGTGAAGATCTGGGACCAGGGTCAGGGCCTCCCCAGATCACCCCACAGGAGGCTTAGGCCTGCTCCAGGCACCATCTTGCTGGTCAGACAGGCTGGAGAGATGCCCTTCTTACCAGGAACCAGCCTTCTCGTGCTTCTGGGACAGTCCGAGGCACCAAAAGACAGAACATAATCTTACCAGCCCTCATTAGCCAGAGCCTGTTTCTCATAAAAAGAGTCGTGAATCCAATTTCAGCAGAAAGGCAGCACAGCATTTGGCAGATGTCTTAGTCCAGATGCCTGCCAGGACCAGACAGGTGGCATAAAGTGTGTGAATCCAGTGGGGTGAACATGACAATATGAAGGTGGTGGGGACAGTATTGAGTGGTAAAGCCAGTGTCTCCCTAGAGAAGTGATTTTTGAGCACTGTGATTTTTCTTAGGTGTGCCACCGAAATTTTTAAAGATCACTAATGAAGGCTCAGTGCCTGTAGCTCAAGCAGCTAGGGCCACCAGCCACATACACTGGAGCTGGCAGGCTCGAATCCAGCACGGGCCCACCAAACAACAATGACAACTACAACACAAAAATAGCCTGGCATTGTGGCGAGTGCCTGTAATCCCAGTTACTTTGGAGGCTGAGGCAAGAGAATCGCTTAAGCCCAAGAATTTGAGGTTGCTGGGAAGCTGTGACACCACGGCACTTTCTTTACCCAGGGCGACAGTTTGAGACTCTGTCTCAAGAAAAAATAAATCACCAATGAATTAATTTTCCCTTTTACTCTCTCTCTCTTTTTTGAGACAGAGTCTCACTCAGTTGCCCTGGGGTAGAGTGCCGTGGCATCACAGGTCACAGCAACCTCAAACTCTTGGGCTCAAGCGATCCTCTTACCTCAGCCTACCAAGTAGCTGGAACTACAGGTTCCTGCCACAGTGCCTGGTTATTTTTAGAGACAGGGTGTTGCTCTTGCTCAGGCTGGTCTCAAGCTCAAACAATCTGCCCGCCTTCCGCCTCCCAGAGTGCTAGGATTACAGGTGTCAGCCACTGCACCTGTCCATAATTTTCCTATTTTTAGCAGAGGGAAGTTCTCACTCTTGTACAGGCCGGTTTCGAACTCTTAAGCTCGAGGGATCTTCTCTCTTCTCTCCTCGGCTTCCCAGTGTGTTAGGATTATAGTCATGAACCATTCTGCCTGGCAGAGCAAAGCCCCTTAATTTTGTGCATTCTTACTATGTCGCAGGCCCTCTCTTTGACACTTTCCTCATGCACTGTGATTCCTGTTCTGTGTTCACAATACTATCATGAGCTAGTATTATACCATATGAGGTTACTGAAGTTCAGAGAGGCTCAAGGTGTAACCATGGGTGAGTAGTGGGTCTAGGTCTCACATTTAGGTGTCTGATAAGAGAAGCCCATGTGGATCCCCCAAGCCATGTCACCTGTGGTGAAATACAGCCACAGCAAGGCCTGATCGTTCAAGGTATCACTGTTTGCACATCCCCCACATACAGTACCCACATCTGGTGTCCATGGGACAGCAGGGTGGGTGATGGGGCGTCCCCTACTGATGGCCTTTAAAAATTATTTTGGGACGCTCCATGTTTCACCAGATGAGCTTGCCAAGAGGGATGCAGTTATTCTGATGGAGTGGGAAAGAGAACAACTAAGAGCCAAGAGTAAGGTCATGAATAGCCTGGGCTAAACAGCACCTGAACAGAGGACTATGGAATGGGAAGTCATTACAGCATCTTAAACAGCAACATGATGAAGACAGTCTAACTTAGTGTGGATTTTTACCCTTAATTGTTGCAACTCCCCTGTAACCAAGTAAAGGTCTTATTAACTCATTTTATCCGTGGGCAACATGAGGCTCACAAGTTGGCGGCAGAGACACTCCTAGTCCTTTAATCACACTGATTTGAGAATGATGGTGGTGATAATGGAGGTGGTAGTGATGGTGGTAGCAGCTAATCCTGAGTGAGTCTGTAGCAACTCTATTCAGTAGGTACAGTTGCTATCCCTGATTACAGGTGAAGAAACTGAGGCTCAGAGAAATGGATGAACTTACCTAAGGTGACACAACTACTGGATGAAAGAAGAGGGATTTGACCCATGGCAGCGTGACTCCATAGTTGAAACTCTGGATCACTTTCTCTTCTAGCTAAAGAAGTCTCCTGGCAAGATGATAGCTAAATGGATGCTTTACTCCAGCATACCTTCCTCCATTTGCCTCCATCAGTGAGTGAAGCCCAACACATTACTCTCAGAAACTCACTCATTCTCTGCTGTGTGACCTTGGATGAATTTCTTCCCCTCTCTGAGCTTCAGTTTCCATATCTGTGAAATACAAAGTTTAAACTAGCTGAGAGCTGAGGTCCTGCTGTTCCATATTCCATGAGTCTGTGAGTTTGTAACAACACAGGCTTAAGAATTTCTCCCCTGTCAGCAATTTGATTTTGTCCTTGAATCAATTATACAAGCAAAACTCTTTCTCTTTCTCTCTCTCTCTCTCTCTCTCCTTTCCCTCCTCCTCCTCCTCCTTCTCTCTCTCTCTTCAGCCTGATTATGGTTAACTCTCTTTTATTTAGAGACTTATTATCCAAGCTCATTATGAGTAATTATTCAGTCTGGAGAAGAAACAGCAACACTACTAGTTTAATTTAATGCTTACCTAGTTCACTTAATTAGCAATAAATCTTAGCAAAACGATGGAATTCATGGGGTCCTGGCTGGGTAGGTGAGTGGGCAGAGACTGTGTAATGTTCTCAGAAAGATAAACAACGTTTCAGGGTAGAATGTGAAGGGAGGCAAAGAGAAAAGACTGCCAGTGAGCTGAGCCATGACACCTGTCCAGGTTGAGACTGGTCCTCAAAAGTGAAAGGCTGGAGATAGCATAGGATTTCAGGTCAAGCAGCATTTATTCAACACCTATTGTGAACCTATGCAACTTGCTAGGCAAACCCTTATTTCTTAAAGCCCATATGTGAAACTTACACATTGAAGATAATTTAAGTACAACTTGCCTTCGATAATTCAACTCTTATAGTGTGTCTTTTCGTTAGTCACTTAGTAATTTTGATTAGTTAAGGAGGAAGCTTCTCATTCAATACCATGTCTTTTACCCCTCTCACTCTTTTCACAAAGGGAGATCTCAGACTCAGGGCTTTGAGCAGGCAACAGAATCTAGCTAAAAGTCAACATCATTCAGCTTTGACTTTTTAAATAGTTTTACTCCACTTATGGTGAATGATAGTGGCTGTCTGTGTATGGAAGCGACATAAAGTTTCTATTGCAGTAAGAATAAGTGAATTGTCATGCAGAAAAACATTGGGTGAAAGAAGTGAGGGAGTACCCAGATGTGGCAACACTCCCAAGAGCAAGGAAGTTGGAAGAAGCCTTGTTTAGGGCTCTTTGGTTAGGGATAGTCTAGCCAGGACCATCTAGAAGGGTCACCCTCCTGTACTTGCACACTAGGCCTACACAGTTTGCTGTCAGTCTCAGGGCATCTGCTAAACTCAAATGCAGTGGAAGAAAGCTTCTCAAGTGAGGGCTGTGGGCTGCCACAGGATCAGAGTGGCCCTCCAAAGCACCTTTCCTAGCCCACAATAGCCTCTCACAGTTCCCTGCAGGCATCCCATCTAAGCCCTCTGAGTCCAAACCAGGATGTTCCAGCCCCTTCCCATCTCTTCGTCTCCTCTGCTTTTCCATTTTCCCTCCGCCCGTCATAGACTACCATTTTCCCTCCGCCCGTCATTGGTCCTCCCGGCCCCCTTTGTATCAGTGCTTAAACTGAGGCCCACGATGACTCCACAGCAAATAACAGCAGAGCCACAGCCAAGCCACAAGAGCTTCCCTGGTGGAGCCCTGGGACATCCATTTCCTGCCTGGGAGCCCTGTAGCTTGGGCCTTTCCCCCCAACCTCAGAGCCCTGGCAGGCCTGTCGTATGGCCTGATAATCCTCATGTTACCCCTCCCAGGTGACTTTGTCTCTTTAAAGGAGCCCTCTATCAGCACAGAGGTGTGCCCACCTTGCTTCCCATGCACCCCTGCAGCCTCCCCAGGGGCAAGGAGTGCTGCAGCCCACATTCATGTCTTGGCCTGCCATGGTACAACTCCCACAGGGATCTCAGGGCCAGCCTTTGGCCTGTATGGCTATTCTTAGGGGCTTTCCCACCCCCACACAGCCAAAGCTATCCCAAATTGACAGAAAACAAAACCAAAGAGACTCTGGAGTGAACAGTTTCTGTTTGTTTATCAATTTTATTAGTGGGTTTATAGCCCATTGGCCCTGGCCTGGCTTAGGCCACCCTCTTGCTCACACGCTCATAGGTCACGTCCCCGAAGGTGGAGGTCTGAAAAAAGCAGCCAGAACAGAGGGAATCAGTCCCCACCCCAGCCAGACTCCCCCAGGGTGACCAAGGGCATAGCTGAAGGAAGACCAGCCTCCAATCCCAGCCCCAAATGAATAGGAGTCAGGTGCACCACTTCTCCAGGCCTCAGTTTCCCAATTTGTCCCGGTGTCCAGACTTAATAAGGTGAAAACGCTAACCAGCTACAGGGGATGATGTGGCTCTGAGGTGCTAAGCTTCCATCTCTGTTCCTTTCAGTTTGCCCATGTGGACACTTCCCTGGCATGATTCCATTTAATCCTCCTAGCAGCCCTATGAGGCTGCCTCCATTAAACAGAAAAAAAAATTGAGGTTTAGAGAAAGTCAACAGGCCATATTCCAGCACACAGCGTTGTGGGCACCTGTCACACACTTAATGACAGGAAGACGAGGTCCTCACTCTCACCCTTACTAAGATCTAGTAAGAGAAGCAGGCAAAGGGGGTGCTGTTCGCTGCTGGCCCACAGTGTGCAAGCCCTGGGCTCCCCACCATCAAGCCATGCTGTTGTTGGATGTGTATGTGTCACGGGCTGGGCAGATACCCAGTGGAAAGTGCAGCACTCCATGGGAGGGGGCAGTGGCCAGCTCAGAGGAGGCCGGGAGCCACTGGCAAGGAAGAGGGAGGGAACTGGCTGTTGGACAGAATCCTGAAGAATACACTGGATTTAGAAAAGCAAACAGGAGAAAGGGAATTCAGAGCAGAAGGAACCACATGGCACCTAAAGGGAGATAGACAGGAGAGAGGGTGGGACTGGCTCTGAGCACCTGGTCCTTGGGGGCTAGGCTGCAGGAACCTGTGGGATGGGGCAGCACAGAAGCTGGGGATCAGGAGGCGTTTGATTCCTATTAGAGGGCAGCAGTGCAAAGTGATGTGCCTGTGGAATGGATGGAAGATGGGATTGGGGAGAGGTGGGGCGGGGGAGGAGGCTGGGGCTCCGTGTAAGGGAGAGGTGAGGGGAGCACGGCATGGGTACTGGAGGCAGGAGGAGGGGGTCACAAAATGTGCTTTCTATTCTGGATCTGTAAAGATGAGAGATTTGTAACTGGGACGTCTTTTTCTCAGTGCCCAGTTGATGTGCAATTGCACGTGTGTGCATGTGTGCGTTCCTGTGTGCACATAATGACCCTGAACTCTAGGCACTGCTTACACTACACAGGAGCCATGGTCACAAGCCTCTAGGAATTGAGAAACAGATTTGTTCAGCTTAGGAAGATGATTCTCTTGCCAGACATAAGAGACTGTGCTTCTGCTTTCGGTTCTCGCACCATGTGCTCACTCTGCACATCCCAAAGGCCAGGGAGCTTTGCTTCTGGGAATCAGCTCACAATTCACGTAAAACCATGTCCAAAGCTTTCATCAGATTCTCCAGGCCTTCAATTTTCACCCAGAAGAAGAGGGATAGTCACTTTTGTACTTTTTAACACTTTTTCAACACTATACATACACTTGCTAATTTTTAAATTTAAAAAAAGGTAAAGGGAGATAAAAGACTAACTGCCCTGGGAAGAACAAGCGGAAAGTCTAGTCTAAAAGGCAGCTCTTGGGATCTGCCTTCACTGTGTACTAGCTGTGTGGCCTTGGGCAAGTCACGTGTTGTCTCTGAGCCTTGTAAGGCTTCTCTGTAAAAATGGAAATTATGGTTGTTGTGCACTGCATGTTTCTGTGTCCCACTCCCCCCAAATCCTATGTTGAAGCTTTAATGTCCCAGGTGATGATATTTGGAGATAGGACCTTCAGGAGGTAATTAGGTCATGAGGGTGGAGCTATCAGGAGGGATTAGTGCACTTATAAGAAAACATGAAAGGTGGCATGTGGTGGCTCGTGCATGTAATCCCAGCACTTTGGGAGGCCAAAGTGGGAAGCTCAAGTGATCCTCCCAGGAGTTGGAGGCTGCATGAGCTATGATGACACCACTGCCCTCTAGCCTGAGCGACAGAGCAAGACTCCATCTCATAAAAAAGAAGTTATGAGAGAGACAAGAGGTAATCTCTCTGCTGTGGGAAGAAACCAGGAAAAGGGCCCTCTCCAGACCCAGACCATGCCGGCACCCTGATCCTGCCCTTCTCAGCCTCCAGAACAGTGAGGAGTAAATGTTTGCTGTATGAGCCATCTGATCTACGGTACTCTTGTTATAGGACCCCAGACTGAGAGAGGCAGTGTGCTCCTTTCCTCTATACAAGGCTTGAGGTGAGGCTACCAGGAAACAAGTGGAAAAGAGAGACAGGGGCAAGAGGAGGAAAGGGATAGCAAACCCTGCTCCCTCAACACTTCCTTCCCTGCTGGGGAGCTTCTGGGAGGAGGGAAGGGCTCTTTATAGGCCTACACTAGACCCCAGAGCGGCTCTGGCTGGGTCCATGCTCACAATGGAGGATGAAGTGTGGAAATACTTTCCTTTCCCTTTTAACTTCATGCCCATTTCTTTTTCCTGGAGAAAACTCTGGAGACCCAGGGGGAGAAAAAGCAGTGAGAGAAAAAGCACCCCCCAGGGCAGCACCTCCAGCGTGGAAGGGCTCAGTCCACAGATGTGTGATTTGGACCTGCTGGCATTTAAAAAAAATTCTTAATTAGTTGTCAACGTTTAATACAGAGGAGATTTCACACAAAGTGCAAATTTCCAGTTTCTTTTAAGAAATCAGAATCTCTCATAGAAGAGTCTGAAGTCCTTTGTGGAAATGTAGTAAAGTGATGGCTGCTGCTGAAGGGGCCACAGGCTTCCAGACTTCTGTCCCTGAGGTGGCTGAGTGTGGGCACTGGAATCAGACTGCCTAGACCTAGAGTCAAATCCCAACACTGTCCACTATTGCTTAGTTTTCCTGTGCCTCAGTCTCCTCACCTATAAAATGGAAATAAAAATACCCACCCTAACAAGGTTATTGCGAAGATCAGATAACGTGGACCCAGAGCTTTAAAGTGCTTGTAAAGCTGGCCCGCCTCTGGGGGACTGTGGCTGGTGATGGGGGTAGGGTGAGGCAGAACAATTTCTAGGGATCATCCCAGGAACAAGCAGCGAACTCACCTCCACCAGCTTGTCACCCACGATCTCCGAAGTCTGGCGATAGTTAGGGAAGTTCGCCACCACCTTCCCTCCCTCCATCTCCACGGTAACCTATAAGGGAAGCATAGCACTGAGCCTGCTTGCGTTGTCTGGGTCCCACACACAGACCAGCCCCTTGGGGATGAAAAGGCTTTCCTACAGCCCAGCAAGCTCCTCTAGAAATTTGACTGTGGACATACAATGACATCTTTCCTAAGATAAAGACAGACAACCTTGAATATGTCACTTAACCTCTCTGTGCCTCTGTTTACCCACCTCTAAAGTGGAGGTGGTAACTGTACCTACCACTTGGGAGGGTTAAATGACAGATGTGCAGTGTACAGAGAACAGTGTTTGCACTAGGTGAGCTCTCCCTAGGTGTGAGCCACAGAGTTAGTTACAGTCATCAATATTAGGAGGATATGATGTTGTCCAAGCATGTGGATTGCAGCAGTGTTTGTAATAGCAAACAACACAAATCTTCAGCATAGGCCAGCCCACATATCTATCATGAGGGAGCGGTTTAATACATTATGGCATTTCCATGCTCTAGGATACTGTGCACCCATTAAAAAGAATACGGAAAATCAACATGTGCTGACCCAAAAAGACTTCCATGAGAGGTCATTAATCTTTAAAAAATCCAAGCAGAAAAAGATGAATACCATAGCTGCTTACTCTTGGCCTTGGCGTCCTGGAGTGTAAAAGTACCCTCACGGTCATGGTTAGGGTCTGCAGAGGGGATCCAGACTGGGTAGAAAGCCTGAGAGACAAGCCTGGGTAGAGTAGACACAACCAGCCCCTTTAGCTTCTCCGCTACCCAAGATTGCAGATTCAAACCCAGACTTCAGGGCCCAGGCATGTTATCTCTGTGCTGCATGGGAAAGAAGTGACAAAAAGGGTAGGCTGTCTGCAGCCAGACTGCTGGGGTCAGTTCCTCCTCAGCAAATGATAAATGCACATGTGGGTGGGAGCAGGTCAGCATGGAAGGCCAAGCAGGGATTCGTCAGGGCACCTAGAACTTTGCTTCAGAAAGAACCACCAGGCTGGATTAATCAGTGGACTGACTACTGTGTGCACCAGATGAGGGCTTGTCCATTGCAGAGGGGCTGTGCTGTGAGACAGGCCTTCCCAACCATGTTCTGGCTGCAGGGCCTTAGGACACTACTTGGCCTCTGTGAACATCAGTTTCTCCATCTCTACAACAGAAGTAAATTACTAAGTGCCTGTAGTCCCAGCTACTCTGGAAGCTGAGACTAAAAGATGACTTGAGTCCAGGAGTTTGAGGTTGCTATGAGCTATGATGCCACAGCACTCTACCCAGGATGACAGAGTAAGACTCTGGAAAAAAAAAAAAAAAAAGAAGAAGAGAGAGAGAGAGAAAGAAAGAAAGAGAAAGAAAGAAAAGAAAAGAAAATTACTAAATTGTTTTCTTCTAGCCCTATGCTAGGTGCTATGCATTTTCTAGGGACGGCACCTAGCCCCATTTTGCGTACTGGAGATCTGAGGGTCAGGGAAATGAAATGACTTGCTCAGGGCCCCACATCTGCAGATGGGAGAGCATAGTTTCAAATCCAGCTGGGGCTCACTCCCAGGCCTGGGCCCTTTCTCTATGATAAACTGGGAGATAGCACAAAACATCTCTGGAGCCAGATGGCCTGAGGCTCAGATAGTTACTTGCCCCAGTGTGAAGGCCTGTCCTTGCCATGGGATGGAGGGCAAGCCATTTAATCCCACAACTCAGCTCCCTCCCCATCTGTAAAATGAGGACAGTAATTGTAGCAACTTCATAGGGTTAACTGCATTAAGATGAATCCACTATTCAGCAGATGTCTAGGTTTAAATGCTCAGCAAATATTAGCTATTTTCATTACCATTATAGTGTCCATTATTGACTGTTAAAAACCAGGAGTATTAAACTGCCAAGTAACTCAAACTCTGAATTCCAGAGGCTAAACTAGAGAAAGGAGCCTTGGCTTGAGATCAGGGGGACCATGTCTGAGATGGAAAAATCAGCCAGAGGCTTCTCACCTTGAACTTCTTGCCGGTCATGGTCTGTAAGTCGCATTCCTTCCCAATGGTGAACTTGTTGGTCACAATATGGCCCCCAGAATAGTTCTGGGACCAGGTGAAATCCTGCCCGTCCTGCTTTACCTCCGTGATGGTCTTAAAGTTGCGGGCTTTTTCAATCACGTCACTGGAGATCCCTGAGCCCAGCAATAAGCAGAGTGGCCATGTAAGGAGCTGCTTTTAACCCTATAATCTGGAGAAAAATCTCCCCCACCCCACCCACATGGCACATTAGCCTGCAGGCTAAGAGCACAGTGACTGAGACAGATGATACATGACTTAATTCCAGCACTGCTGTAAGCCAGGTAGCCAGGGCAAGTTACTATCATCCACTAAATGGGGTTTTCATCCTCAAAATGGGGATAATAAGGCCCATCTCACAGGGCTGTTAAAAGAACTAAATTCAATGCAATGTGTCTTGTGAAGCTTCTGGCATGTAGTGGGTGCTCGTCAATAACAGCTGATCTTCTGATGGTAATAGCTTATAAACATAACAGAAACTTGCTAAGCTCACAAAGTTCTGGGATGAATGAGACCTTCAAGATTGTGTCTTCTTCTTCTTCTTTTTTTTTTGAGACAGAGTCTCACTATGTCGCCCTCATGGTAGACTGCTGTGACGTCACAGCTCACAGCCACTTCAAACTCTTGGACTTCAGCAGTTCTCTTGCCTCAGCCTCCCAAGTAGCTGGGACTATAAGCACCCACCACAACGCCCGGTGATTTTTTGTTGCAGTTGTCATTGTTGTTTTAGCAGGCCCAGGCCAGGCTCTAACCCACCCCTGTAACCACTGTGCTACAGGTGCTGAGCCCATGTCTTCTTCTTTTTTTGAGACAGAGTCTCACTCTGTTGCCCAAGCTGGAGTGGCATGGTGTCATAGTTCACAGGAACCTCAAACTCTTGGGTTTGGCTGGGCACAGTGGTTCACGCCTATAATGCTAGCACTCTGGGAGGCTGAGGTGGGTGAATTGCCTGAGCTCAGGAATTCCAGACCTGCCTGAGCAAGAGCGAGACCTCGCTCACCTGAGCCCAAGAGTTTGAGTTTGCTATGAGTTATGATGCCATGGCATTCTACCAAGGGTGACAAAGTGAGACTCTGTCTAAAACAAAAACTCTTGGGCTAAAGTGATTCTCTTGCCTCAGCCTCCCAAGTATCTGGGACTACAGCCAATGGCTGGCTGGGTTTTTTCTGTTTTTTGTTTTTTAAGACAGAGCCTCAAGCTATCACCCTGGGTAGTGTGCCATGGCATCACAGCTCACAGGAACCTCCAACTCCTGGGCTTAAATGATTTTCTTGCCTCAGCCTCCCAAGTAGCTGGGACTTACAGAAACCTGCTGCAATACCTGGCTATTTTTTGGTTGTAGTTGTCATTGTTGATTGGCGGGCCCAGGCTGGATTTGAACCAGCCAGCTCAGATGTATGTGGCTGGCGCCTTAGCTGCTTGAGCCACAGGTGCCAAGCCATTTTTTTTTTTTTTTCTATTTTTAATAGAGATGGGATCTCGCTCTTGCTCATGCTGATCTGGAACTCCTGAGCTTAGGCGATCCACCCACGTCACCTCGAGAGTGCAAGATTGTGTCTTCTAATGCTCTTATTTTCTAGGTAGCAAACAAAACTCACATGAGGAAAGTGGCTTCCCAGCTTCTAGGTAGAGTTTAATGGCAGAATTGGGTTTAGAACTAACCTGGACTCACTTCCAGTTCCACAACACTGGACTGTCACAGGGTCCTTCAGGGCCACTGCCAATAATTGACTGCAAAGGGCTCTTGCCTCCTTAAGGTCCCAGGGCAAAAGGCCATGCTCTCAGGGCTGCTCTGGACCAATGGGTGGTAAGAAGTGGGTGCCAGGAGATCGGGCGTGGGTCCCCTGGGGCTGTCTCTGAATCTCAACAATTGCACTTTCTCAGACTTCGATAATGCACAGAGATTTCCTAGGGATTATCAGATCTACTGTGTCAGTGGTTTCTCACAACAGATTAGTGTTATAAGTCAAGTAGTAAGAGGAGTGACACTGTTGGTCTCTCTGCTGACAGTGTCCACCACAGCAAAAGTTTGTCGAATGACTGAGTGAAGGAACAGCTAATCAAACCTGCTCTTTCTACTCATTGCTTAGTTACCTCTCCTAGGCAGGGTGTGATAACACCCCCATCATAGGATCCTGGGTGTTAATGACTTTGGTTACTGACTTGAGTAAATCATGCTGAAGCCCCATCAGTGACACAGAGATAGCCCTTGCATATAGCAGATGTTCAGTAAAAGCTTTGATGAATAAATGCCAAATCTCTACCTCAAACAAGATTTCCACTTCACTGATTACTAGCTGTGTGACCCTGAGTTAGTTCCTCAACTTCTCTGGGCTTTAAGTTTTCCATTTTCCATTAATATTCTCTAAGTGTTTTAAAAAATGTTGTATGGTTCTTATCCTCAGAGCCTAGAACAGAGTAGCTGTTCAACAAATGCATGAATGAATGAAGTCCTGTCCTTAGGGGTTTGGATTGCTGGCCCAGAAATGACAAGCCAGCTCCAGGGAAGGCATACTTAGGAGCTTACTTACCGAGGCGCTTCATGAACTCATCATAATTCTTCTCACTCTCCATCTCGAACTTGCCGTTGAAGGCCATATTGCTGGGAGTCTCGAGACTAGAGAGCAGAGGAGTCAGGAGACAGTCATTGCCGAGGGGTCTAGTGTCCTGGCTTATAAACTCTCCCACTGCTAAGGCTCAGCCCCTAAATCACCCCATGCCCTTCTCTGTCCTGCCCTGAAGAGGAAGCTCTTGCTGTTTTATGATATGGGCAGGACCTGGATGGGCAGAGCCCTGAGGTTATTCACCCTGAAGAAGTGCTGGCTGTGATCCCACTGTCATTGCCAACAAGGCCAGGGCCAGGACTGCCCTGGATTTGAGGGCTCATCCAGCTCTCTGCCCATCCCTCTCCCCATTCACCCACACCCTGCCCTCTGCCCACAATCTCATCAGCTCTCATTCACTCTCGATCTCCTCACTCAGCAACCAAAGTGCGCTGAGCACCTACTGCACATGGGGCCAGCACTGAGGACACACAGGTAAATGGGTCTAGTCCACAGACAAGGCACACACCTGCAGAGAGCTCTTGTGTCAGCAGCATGTGGTAGTGTCCTGAAAGAAAAGCAGATGGGTGTCCTGGGGCTGGGGGAGGACCAATGGTATCCATCAAGGGGAGGCTGGTGTATCTTTGGGGAAGGAGGAGGTGGCATTTGACATAAGTCTCAGAGGACTCAGAGGATTTGGGTGGGTAGAAAAGTGAGAAGGTTGGAGGAGGCTGAGAACAAAGGGAGGCAGTGTTCTAGGGAATATTACCTGTCTTGTGGGGTTGTTGTCTGTCAAGCAAAACTGACCATACAGAACGTGGAGTACTCTATGAAAGCTTCTATTACCATTGTTATTAACTAAGGAAATCTCTGCTCCAAAGCTGAATTTACCACAGATGGTGACTCCCAGACCTGGGACTAAGTGGCTTCTGAACTGATGAAAAACCAACTTTGCCATATTTTACCAGTATTCAGTCTCCAATCTTGGAATTCCTTACCGAAGCCAGGAGTCTTATTTTAATCTAACACACACAGAATCATGGATTTTTCTGATGGTAAATTATATGTATTAAAATTTCAAATAATTCAGAGCAAGTGAGAGTCTTGGCAGAAGGGACCCCTGATGACAGTTTGTATCTCTCATTCTATACTTTTATGCATACATATACTTTCTTATGTAAATGAGATCATATTACTCTGTCTTCTTTCTATGTAATGATACAGGTACATCTCTATATTGTTACATAAAGGTGTATCATATCTTCTTTAATAGCTCCTGAGAATTCTATTAAATGTATGTTTCATAATTTACTCTGATATAAACATTCTTGTTTACACTTCTTGGTGTACTAGTCAGATTATTTACTAAAGTTAATGTCTAAGGATGAGTTCCCAGACGTGAAATTCCTGGAACAAAGGGTTCTTTCTTTTCTTTTTTTTGGAGACAGACTCTCACTTTGTTGCCCTCTGTAGAGTGCGATGGCATCACAACTCACAGCAACCTCGAATTCTTGGGCTCAAGGGATTCTCTTGCCTCAGCCTCTCAAATAGCTGGGACTACAGGCACCCACCACAAAACCTGGCCATTTTTAGACATGGGGTCTCTCTCTGGCTCAGGCTGGTCTCCAACGTGTGAGCTCAGGCAATACACCTGCCCATTTTGCCTAGGAGCGAACAGTTTCAAGGAAATTAAGTAATTTGCCTGAAGTCACAGAGCTGCCATGTATAGTTCATATTTACTATAAAAACATGTCTTTTAAAGACATTTCCAAAAAATCCCTGTAATCCTATAACTATACAGTAACTGCATTTATTTTTCTGCACTCTTCCTCCCTCTCACCCTGTCTCTCTCCTTCTCTTCCATCTTTGCTGTCTTCCTGATCAACTCTATAACCAATACATAAATGCAATATTGCATTCTGTTTTCTTCACACAGCATTAGTTGACAAACACAGTCCCATGCTTCTCTAAAACTGTCACATTTATTGTTAGAGATGGCAGAGTATGAGTCCACCAATGGAAACATTAGCCATCTCCAGCTGCTCGCTGTTGGACTTCTAGATGGATCCCCATTTACTCCATTAAATACATCATAAAGCTACAGGGAGTGTCTTTATGTGCAGGAGATTTTTTGCCATTATTTTCACTGATTTTTCAGTATAGGCATACCTGGAGACATGGCAGGGTCAGTTCTAGACCACTGCAATAAAGCAAATGTCACAATAAAGTGAGTCTGTCCAGGCTTGGTGGTGCACTTCTCTGGTCTCAGCTACTTGAGAGGCTGAAGTGGGAGGATCACTTGAACTCAAGAGTTTGAGACCAGCCTAAGCAACATAGCAAGACTCTTATCTCTTAAAAAATAACACACACACCACGGCACTCTACCCAGAGCGACAACTTACCAAAAAAATAAATAAAAATAAATAAATAAATAAATAAATAACACACATGGTTCGTTGCCCATAGCTCAGTGGTTAAGGCTCCAGCCACATACACAATGGCAAGCAGTTTCAAAACCAGCCCGGGCCAGCTAAAACAACAATGCCAACTGCAACAACAACAACAAAGAATAGGGCGGCACCTGTGGCTCAGTGAGTAGGGCGCCGGGCCCAGATACCAAGGGTGGCTGGTTTGAACCCCGTCCCCGCCAAACTGCAACAAAAAAATAGCGGGGCATTGTGGCGAGCACCTGTAGTCCCAGCTACTCAAGAGGCTGAGGCAAGAGAATCTCTGAAGCCCAAGAGCTGGAGGTTGCTGTGAGCTGTGATGCCACAATACTCTACCGAGGGCAACAAAGTGAGACTCTGCCTCTAAAAACCAACAAAGAAATAGCCAGGCATTGTGGCGGGTGCCTATAGTCCCAGCTACTTGGGAGGCTGAGGCCAGAGAATCCCTTAAGCCCAAAGAGTCTGAGGTTGCTGTGAGCTGTAATATGTGCTTATACATAGTATTTTGACCTCCTCTCATGAATCATAAATCTTCTTAATGGCATCTATAACGGTAAATAATTTTCAGAAGGTTTTCAGCATACTTTTCCCTGATCCATCGAGGAATCACTATCTATGGCAGCCTTATGAAATGTTTATCTTACAGAAGAGGATTTGAAATTTGAAATCACTCTTTGATCTATGACCTGCAAAATGGATGTTGTGTTAGCAGGCATGAAAATAATACTAATTTCTTTGTAAATCTCCATTACAGCTTGGGTGACCAAATGCATTCATTGTCAATGAGAGAGATATTTTGGGGGAAAAAATTTTTTTTTCTGAGCAATAGGTCTCAACAGTGGGCTTTAAATATTTGGTAAACCATGCCATAATCCAGGCTTTATTGTTCCATTTATACAGCAAAGGTAGAGTAGAGTTAGCATTATTCTTAAGGGTCCAAAGATTTTTAGAACTGCAAATGAGCATTGGGTTCAACTTTAAGTTATCAACTTCTTTTTTTTTTTTTTTTTGTAGAGACAGAGTCTCACTTTATGGCCCTCGGTAGAGTGCCATGACATCACACAACTCACAGCAACCTCCAAGTCCTGGGCTTAAGCGATTCTCTTGCCTCAGCCTCCTGAGTAGCTGGGACTACAGGCGCCTGCCACAATGCCCAGCTATTTTTTGGTTGCAGTTCAGCTGGGGCCGGGTTTGAACCCGCCACCCTTGGTATATGGGGCCAGCGCCTTACGGACTGAGCCACAGGCGCCGCCCAAGTTATCAACTTCTTAACCCCTAACAAGAGAGTCAGCCTGTCCTTTTAAGCTTTGAAACCAGGCATTGACTTCTCTTCTCTAATTATGAAAGACCTAAATGGCTGCTTCTTCCGATATAAGGCTGTTTTATCCACATTGAAAGTCTGTCATTTAGGGCAGCACCTGTGGCTCAAGGAGTAGGGTGCTGGCCCCATATACCAGGTGTGGCGGGTTCGAGCCCAGCCCTGGCCAAAACTACAAAAAAAAAAAAGAAAGAAAATCTGTCATTTAGTGTAGCCACCTTCAGTAATGATCTTAGCGAGATCTCCTGGATAACCTGCTGCAGTTTCTTCATCAGCACTTGATGCTTCACCTTATACTTTCATGTTATGAAAACTGCTTCTTTCCTTAAACCTCATGAGGCGAGCTCTGCTAGTTTTCACCTATTCTTACTCAGCTTCCTTACCTCGCTCAGCTTTCTTACCTCGCTCAGCTTTCATAGAATTGAAAAGAGTTAGAGCCTTGCTCTGGATTAGGCTTTGGCTTGAGTGAATGTTGTGGTTGCTTTGATCTTCTATCCAGACCACTAATAACTTTCACCATATCAGCAATAAGGCTGTTTTTCTTTCTTATCATTTGTGTATTCACTAGGGTAGCACTTTTAATTTCCTTCAAGAACTTTTCCTTTGCATTCCCAACTTGACTAACTGTTTAGCAGGAGAGGCCAAGTTTTCAGCCTATCTCAGCTTTCCACATGCCTTCTTCCCTAAGCTTAATGATTTCTAACTTTTGATTTAAAGTGAAATACATGTGATTTTGAGATTTTCCCTTTCACTTGAACACTTAGAGGCCTTTGTGAGGTTACTAACTGGCCTAATTTCAACATTGTTGTGGCTCAATGAATAGGGAGGCCTGACGTGAGGACAAAGACAGATGAATGATGGAGCACTCAGAACACACACATCTAATGACCAAGTTCAGTGTTCTACATGAGTGCAGTTCATAGTGCCCCAAAGTGACTTCATTAGTAACATCAAAAATCGCTGACCACAGATCGCCATAATAGATATATAACAACTAATGAGAAACTTTGAAATATTGGGAGAATTATCAAATTGTGACCCAGACATGAAATGAACACATTCCTTTGGAAAAAATGGCACTACAGACTTGCTTGATGAAGCTGTGCCACAAATCTTCAATTTGTAAAAAATGCAGGTGGCACCTGTGGCTCAAGGAGTAGGGCACCAGGCCCCATATACTGGAGGTGGTGGATTCAAACCCAGCCCCGGCCAAAAACTGCAAAACAAAAAAAGGAAGCAGTATCTGCAGAGTGCACTAAAGTGAAGTACAGTGGAGCAACGTGCAATAAAACAAAGTATGTCTGTATTTTCTTGAATTAAAGCTCCAGTATGGGATTACAAAATTAAGAGATTTGGGATATTCATATAGCTTGTAAGATGTTTTCCCAAGTTGGAACTGAATTGGTTTACACCCAGCCTACCTAGGTTCTTAATCTTTTGGGACTCAAAGCCTGTTAAATCTCTGGTACTTTCCCCAGACATTCTGCCCTCAACATCACAAACATCTTGACAATCTATTTGTTTTCCTACAACATACAATGGGAAGGATTTTATATTTATAGTTAAGATTTCCTATTATAGTTTCTGTTTATAACTTGTGAATTATAAAAGTAATAAATCTTCATAGTCTAAGAAAACATGGGAAGTAGGCCAGGTGTGGTGGCTTACGCCTGTAATCCTAGCCCTCTGGGAGGCCAAGGCTGGTGGATTGCTTGAGCTCAAGAGTTTGAGACCATACTGAGCAAAAAGTGAGACCCCCATCTCTACCAAAAAATAGAAAAATTAGCCTTCGTGGCTGATGCTGTAGTCCCAGCTGCTGGGGACACCGAGGTAAAATGATTACTTAAGCCCTGGAGTGTGAAGCTGCTATGAACTATGATGCCATAGCACTCCACCCAGGGCAAGAGAGTGAGATTCTGTCTCAAATAAAGAGATAAAAGAAAATGTCAGAAGAACAAAGCACAAATAAATTAAAAGCCATTTATAATCCTACCAAACATAGTTATTTTTCATTTGTAAGATTAATACATACTCACTGACAAAAAGACAAATGCATAAGACTATGTAAAAGGTAAAAATCCCACATCCCATTATATCTCATTTTCCAGAGCCATATGGCTTTCTAGATGTTTCCTACATGCACACTAACATATTTGTGTATATCCTTTTTCCCCCTTTTCTTTTTTGAAACAGAGTCACTTTGGGCGGCGCCTGTGGCTCAGTCGGTAAGGCGCCGGCCCCATATACCAAGGGTGGTGGGTTCAAACCCGGCCCCGGCCAAACTGCAACCAAAAAATAGCCGGGCGTTGTGGCGGGCGCCTGTAGTCCCAGCTACTTGGGAGGCTGAGGCAAGAGAATCGCTTAAGCCCAGGAGTTGGAGGTTGCTGTGAGCTGTGTGAGGCCACGGCACTCTACCGAGGGCCATAAAGTGAGACTCTGTCTCTAGGAAAAAAAAAAAAAAAAGAAACAGAGTCACTTTGTCCCCCTAGGTACAGTGCCATGGCATCATAGCTCATAGCAACCTCAAACTTCATTAACCAGCAATCCTCTTGCCTCAGCCTCCCAAGTAGCTGGAAAACAGGCATCCACCACAATGCCCAGCTATTTTTCAGAGATGGGATATCGCTCTTGCTAAGGCTGTTTTCAAACTCCTGAGTTCAAGCAATCCACGGACCCTGGCCTCCCAGAGTGCTAGGACTACAGGGGTGAGCCACTGCACCCGGCCCTATCCCTCTGTTCTTTTTAAAGAAAATGAAATCTGAAAATACTGTTTTGTATTGCCTTTTTTATTTTTACTTAGCACTATATTATGGTCATAAATGAGTCTTATTTCTTCGTGGAAACTGAAAAATATTCCATTCATTATTAAAAGGAGCTTTCCAAATGGATAAATCTACTAATAGAATATGTTATGTTGCCCTGCTCCAGGCATGGAAAAACAAAAGAACTTACCATCTCCCTGAAAACCCTGAGGGAAAATAATTTTACAGCAGTAATTTTACAGCAGTAATGGAGACTTAAGTGAGACACAAGGTGACAGCTTTGTCACCTTTCAAGTGAGTTCGAAAGACTCAAGGGGTGGGGCACAGTCTCCTGGAATCCCCATTCTAGTCTCGAAAGAAGTATACACGTTGTAGAACTCCTCTTGTGTCCCTTGGCTTGCCTGGAATGACTGCTCTCCTCTCACTTGCCTTTCTGAGCTCTAATTGTCTTTCCATCCCCACCTTCCCCAGAGAGGCTTCTTTGATTACTCGAATCGATAGAGACTGTCCCTTACAGGAATCCCCATGGCCTGTGTCACCTCTTTGGAATGGCTCTGAGTGGGTGGAAAGTACCTGGACATTAGAGTCACTCAGCCCCTTCATGTGTTAGCTTTGAAACTTCAGGCTCACAACCTTCATTCACACAACAAACATTAGCTAAGCACCTACAGTTCACTAGGTTCTGGAAACACCAAGTATCTGTCCTCAAGTCTTGTGGAAGATCTAGGCTGATAAGCAATTACAACAGGGTGTGATAAATGAGGTAGAGTTTGTAACATAAGGATATTTGGGGAACACCCAGACCTCACTCTGGTACCTTCTTTTTTTTTTTTTTTTTTTGAGACAAAGTCTCACTTTGTCACCCTTGGGAGAATGATGTGGTGTCCCAGCTCACAGCAACTTCAAACTCTTGGACTTAAAACAATTTTTTTTGCCTCAGTCTCCCAAGTAGCTGGGACTACAGATGCCCTCCACAACACCTGGCTATTTTTAGAGACAGACTCTTGCTCTGGCTCAGGCTGGTCTTGAACCTGTGGGCTCAAGCAATCCACCTGCCTTGGCCTCCCAGAGTGCTAGGATTACAGGTGTGAGCCACCGCACCCGGCCTCACTCTGACCACTTCCTAAGAGTCAGATAAGGATGACCTGAGAGGAGCTGACAAATAAGCCAAAGCCTTAACTCGTTCATTATTATATGGGGACAAAAATACTTATCTTCTAGAGTTTTAATGAGATTAAATGAAAGTATATATCATAAAGTGCTTAGCATAGAATTTTTCATTTCATAGATGATCACTGAAGGAAATGTATTATTATTTTCACTCGTTGCCAATTTGTCCAGGGAATCTGCTTATTGTTTTGAATTACTGTTTATATACTGTAGTATTAATTTAACTGTTCCGTTTTTTTGTTTTTTTTTTTTTGAGATAGAGTCTCCCTCTGTCACCTGAGCTAGATAGAATGCCAGGGCCTCAGCCTAGCTCACAGCAACTTCAAACTTCTTGGCTCAAGCAATCCTCCTGCCTCAGCCTCCTGAGTGATTAGGACTATAGTGCCTGCCACCGTGCCAGGCTAATTTCTCTATTTTCTTTTTTTTTTTTTAGTAGAGATAGGGTCTTACTTTGCTCCTGACCTTAAGCAATCCTCCTGCCATGGCCTCCCAGAGTGCTAGGATTATAGACATGAGCCACCATGCCTGGCTAATTTAACTTTTCTTTTTTTTTTTTTTTTTTTTTTAATTCTTTTTTTTTTCTTTTGGCCGGGGCTAGGTTTGAACCCACCACCTCCGGCATATGGGACCGGCGCCCTACTCCTTGAGCCACGGGCACCGCCCTAATTTAACTTTTCATAAAGTGTGTCTTTTATCTCTTAACTAAATTGTAATCCCTTCTAAGGCAGAGACTGAATTTCATACTTCCTTGTGTATGTGTACCTAGTGGGCCTGGGGATACCATTGATTCCATTTGTTCATATCAATCTGGAATAGGCTACAAGGCTGTGTTTTTTCAAGTATGGTGTTGTGACTGGTCTTTTTTGTTTGGTGTTGTCTTTGAGACACAGTTTTACTCTGTTGCCCTGGGTAGAGTGCAGTAGAGTCATCATAGCTGACTGTACCCTTGAACTCCTGGGCTCATGCAATCCTATTGCCTCAGCCCCCCAGTAGCTAGGACTGCAGGTGCCAGCCACAATGACTAGCTAATTTTTCTATTTTTAATAGAGGTGAGCTCTCACTCTTGCTTAGGCTGGTCTTGAACTACTGACCTCAAGCTATCTGCCTTCCTCGTCTTAGAGTAATAGGATTATAGGTGTGAGCCACCAAGCCTGGCTTCAAGTGTTATCTTCATCATTCACTGATGGAGGAGAAAGATGGAGGACTTCTGGGCCCTGAACCCCAGAAGTTCTGAATTCGTAGGAATGGGATGGGGTTCTGGAATCTACATTTTGTAAAACACGCCATTAATTGTGGTGCTCGGTGACCTTGAGAAGCCCTGAGCCAGCCAGAGAATGCAGACCAGAAGCTGGCAGGATGGACCAGGTGGCTTCTCCAGGCCCCCACTTAACTCCCTTTCCCATTGACTTCCTGCTGCATAGTCAGAACTGTTTTTTCCTTAGTTGCTAATCATCCAAGGTCAGCGTCAACAGCAAAATGGGAGTGGTGGGGTGTGGGAAAGGACGGTATTGGCACCAGGCCTCCTGACTCAGCTACACTCTGACCACTCTGCTGGATCCATGTGTGAACCTGACCCTCCAGTCTCCATCCACCCATGCCTGTCTCTTCCCCTTTCTCCTACAGTTTACCTATTTGTTCAGACCTTCATTGAGAACCACCCAGAAAGAGTAAATGAACTCAGGCTACCTCCACATCACAGGGAGGTTTTATGGGACAATTGAACTAATAGAATGACACTACCCCTGGAGATAAAGAAGGACTCAAGGCCAATTCCCTTGGACCACCCCCAACTTCTCATCTGGACTCTGGCTCCTGCCTGGGGCAGGCACCGTGATTCTGAGAGTGATGCTAGGGAAGGGGGTGGGAGTGCAGGTGCTTGAGTCCATGGTTGGGGGAGGAGCCCTGGGCCTTCCCCTGCTCTCCCCATCTTCTTCTTATGTCCCAAGGGCCTTACAGGCCTTGCATTGCAGTAAGCAAACCATCAGAATTGTCAATTTCTTGACTAAACCCCCTGCCTCTATTCTCAACCAAGCATCTGAAATGCTAATTGGCATTGATCCTACAATGTCGGGACCATGGGGGAGAGAATTTATTCCATTATGATTCTTCTAGTTCTACTCTCAAGAGTCAAAGGCTAAGCAATTCAGCTTTCCCTTGGAAAGTCCAGTTGGCACTCTGTTTACCCACAATGAGAAATGAAGGAGATAGAGACTCTGGGGCCAGGCTACTGTGTGGCCTTAGAAAGTTATTTATCTTTCTGGGCGGTGCCTGTGGCTCAGTGAGTAGGGCGCTGGCCCCATATGCCGAGGGTGGCGGGTTCAAACCCAGCCCTGGCCAAACTGCAACAACAACAACAAAAAAAATAGCCGGGCGTTGTGGTGGGCGCCTGTAGTCCCAGCTGCTCGGGAGGCTGAGGCAAGAGAATCGCGTAAGCCCAAGAGTTAGAGGTTGCTGTGAGCCGTGTGTCACGCCACGGCACTCTACCCGAGGGCGGTACAGTGAGACTCTGTCTCTACAAAAAAAAAAAAAAAAGAAAGTTATTTATCTTTCTATGTCTCAGTTTTCTTTTCTACAAAATGGGGATAATAATACTACCTACTTGGATGTAATTCACTAGTATTAAATGAGTTAAAATTTTTAAAGCACTTTCACAGGGTCTGGCACTAAATGGAGATGAGTATGTAAAGTAAAGGTTGTTTGGGCCAGGGCCAGGCAAGGTGGCTCATGCCTGTAATCATGGGAGGCCGAGGTGGGTGGATTGCTTGAGCTCACAGGTTTGAGAACAGCCTGAGTAAGACCAGCCTGAGCAAGAGTAAGACTCCATCTCTAAAAATAGCCAGGCATTGTGGCAGGTGCCAATAGTTTCGTCTACTTGGGAGGCTGAGGCAAGAGAATTGCTTGAGCCCACTAGTTTGAGGTTACTGTGAGCTATGATGCCATAGCACTCTAATGAGGGTGACAAAGTATGACTCTGCCTCAAAAAACAAAAACGAAAACAAAAAAGGTTATTGGGTCAGGTTGGCCACTGAGCCCCATCCTCAGCTTTGTGGTGCTAATCACCTTCTTCATCTCCAAGCATGGAGATGTCCTGTTGTCCTTCTGAGCACTCATTCCCTTGGTGATCTCATCCAGCTCATGCCTCTAAGGGTCATCTCATGCTGATGACTCCGATTCTTTTGCCTCCGTCTCAGACCTCTTCTCTGGACTTAGTATACCCAACTGCCTACCCAACTGCTCCACTCCATGCTTATGCCATCTTGAACTTAACACGTCCAAAGGTCCTTCCTATTTTTCTAACCTCAATGAAGCTTGCTCCTTCCATGAACTTCTCCCTTTTAGTTGATTTGGCATACTAGGAGCCAGGGTCAATTGTGAACTTGCAATGTGCCAAGTCCTGTGCTAAAAGCTTTACATGGATTATCCTATCCTCTCAACCAGTCTTTTATGTAAATCCTGTTATTATCCTTATCATGTAGATGAAGAAACAAAAGGCTCAGAAACACCATATCCAGGTGTGCATGTCCGTAATACTAATGCTTTGGGAGGCCAAGGTGGGAGGACTGCTTGAGTCCAGGAGTTTGAGATCAGCCTGAGAAAGAGGGAGATCCCATCTCTATGAAAAATAGAAAAAAAAAAAATCATACAGGTGTGGCAGAGCATGCCTGTAGTTCCAGCTGCTCAGGGGGCTGAGGCAGGAAGATCACTTAAGTCCAAGAGTTTGAGGTGTAAACTGCAGTGAGCTGTGATGATACCACTGCACTGTAGCCAAGGCAGGAGAGTGAGACCTTGTCTCAAAAAAAAAATTAAAAAATAAATACCATACCCAGATAGAAGTGGAGGAGGCAGTTAGGCTCCAGGTGTCACATTCATGTCCTTTAACTTAAGGCAACATTTTGATTTGGATGCAACCTCAAGAGCCAACCAAGCTCTTAGAGACTATGATTGCTCCTTTGGCACTCAGCAAATGACCCCAAAGCACCAAACACCATGCTAAGCGCTCAACATAAGGCATTAATCCATACAACAAGCTTCTGAGACAGCTGTAATAATCCCTATTTACAGATAAGAAAGTCTAGGCTCAACAAGGTTAAGTGACTTATCCGAGGTTACATAAGCAATCATTGATGAAGTCTGGATGTAGATTCATTTTTTTTTCTTTTCTAAAGTGGTACGGTACTTGCTACCACCATGGATCCTGCTAGCTGTCTGATAAAAAACAGAAAATGGCTGGGTGCTGTGTCTCACGCCTATAATCCTAGCACTCTGGGAGGCTGAGGCAGGCAGATAGCTTGAGCTCGCGAGTTCAAGACCAACCTGACCAAAAGCAAGATCCCATCTCTACTAAAAATAGAAAAACTGGCCGGGCGCGGTGGCTCACGCCTGTAATCCCAGCACTGTGGGAGGCTGAGGAGGGAGAATCGCTTGAGCTCAGGAGTTCGTGACTCGCCTGAGCGACAGTGAGACCCCGACTCGTGAACAAAATGGAAAAACCCAGCTGGGCGCCGCGGCGAGCGCCTGTAATCCCAGCGGCTTCCGGAGGCTGAGGCAGCGGGGTGCCCGCAGCCCGAGTCTGAGGTTGTGGTGAGCTACCACGCCCACTGCACTCTGCTCAGGGGCATAGGGTGGGACCCTGTCTCAACAACAACAACAACAAAAAAAGTAAAGAAATAAAAAATAAGCAACAAAATAAAATTAAAAAAGCCAAAAAAAAATAAATAAATAAAAATAGAAAAACTGAGGCAAGAGGATCTCTTGAGCCCGAGAGTTGGAGGTTGCTGTGAGCTATGATACCACGGCACTACCCAGGCGACAGCTTGAGACTGTCTAAAAAAAAAAAAAAGAAAGAAAAGAAAAACAGAAAATTCCAATCTGTTAATTTACAACGAGAACTATAAGTCATGTATTCATCAATTCATTCATGCAATATATATTTACTGAGTATCAGACTATGTGTTACAGAACAGAGACATGCAGCAGAGGAGAAAATCATGCTACCCTACTGAATGGAACTGACAGCTTTGCAGCTCATCCCTTTTCCCCAGTTCATCCCCCTTTAGCCTCAATTCCTTTTCTATCCAGCCCACAGATGCATCGCTCCTCTGCTAGGACCCTCAATGTCCTTTGGCCACATTAGCTTCCCAGGCCCTATCCTTAGGCCAAAAATCATGTCTTTCTACCTCTCATCTCCATGACTACTGACCAGACAAGATGGCACAATGGGGATATGACGACACCACAAGTTCATGACCGTCCCCCAGCAGGGCTCTGAAACAGGTCAGAGGTCCTTCCTCTCATCATTGAGTGGATTCCACCCCATTCTCCAAAGCAACTGGTTTGAAATAAGCTTCACCTTCTTACCAGTTCTACTTTGCTTCCACACCCCAGTTCCTGGTTTCTAGTTCTTTAGTCCATCATTTTTCATGGCCATATTGTAATCCAGTGTGCAGACATATCACAACTTAACCATCCCCTATTTTTTTTTTTGGAGACTGAGTCTCACTCTGTCACCCCTAGTAGAGTGCCGTGGTGTCATAGCTCACAGCAACCTCAAACTCTTGGGCTCAAGTGATCTTCTTGCCTCAACCTTCAAAGTAGCTAGAACTAAAAGTGCCCACCATGACACTCAGCTATTTTTGAGAGACGGAGTCTTGCTCTTGCTCAGGCTGGTCTCTAACTCGTGAGGTTAACCAATCCACCTGCTTTGGCCTCCCAGAGTGTTAGGATTATAGGCAGGAGCCACTACATCTGACAGCCATTCTCCTCTTGTTGGCCAGTTAGGTTATGAAGAGAAAAGTGTGCACATAAACGTGAAACATAAAGAAACATGTACAGCATGCAGGAAACAAAAACAAAAGCACTATTCAAGACCATGTGTGCATGGTAGCATCTGAGGGGAGTAGAACAGGGCTGAAGTTCTGCTGGTTGTTCACAGGTCATAAACTAGCACAGGGCCTTCAAGACGGTGACCAAAGACAACATGAGAAGTCGTTCAGCCATTGGTCTGAAGGAAAGCTCCTCACCGGGAACAGCCTTTTCTGGACAGGCAAATCTTTATTTTCTGCTTCTGTGTCTCTGCCTGTTTCACTCTCCTCTTTTGAGTTAATGGAATTTCTTACTGTTGTTGACAAAGTCTTTGGGGTTATAAACAAAGAAGCCTAATCAAGCTACCTTAGGCCCAAAGGGGAAATTAATTAGGTTGGACCACATATAATTGCCAAAATTTACTTTTTTGACTTATAAAAACAATGAATTCATGGGCGGCACCTGTGGCTCAAAGGAATAGGGCGCCGGCCCCATATGCCGGAGGTGGCGGGTTCAAACCCAGCCCAGCCAAAAACTGCAAAAAAAAAAAAACCCAAACGATAAATTCATATGGTTCACCAGATATTGTAAGGATACAGGGACATTCGGGGAACCCAAGAGTAGGAAATAAAGTCTGGGTTCATAAGGAGCCAGGAACTGGAACACTTTAAGAACCATTCCGTCCTTCTGTCCCCCTGTCTATGTCTACTTCACACTGTGCAGATCTCCCTTCTCTGCTGACCCATGTGCATGGAGACAATGGGGCTTTCAGAAGCTAAGTTAGGAGGAAAATCACCTGATGGGGTCTACCCCAAGTCAGTGTCCACCTCTGGTCCAATCAGCTGTGGGCATGGAGGTGGAGCTCTTCACTGCAAGCCTAATTTTTTTTTTCTTTCTTTCTTTCAAGTAACAAATAACACTTTTAATCTATCTCAGATAAAAATTACTTGGGGAAGGTCAGTAATTGTTTTAGTCCCTAATCTATTGGAGCTGTATCCTGAACAGCCTTGAGTAACTGGGTTAACTGTGTTATATTCACTATTTCACATCATCCACAGTATTAGAAAAACAAGGTATCAGTTTAGGTTAAATGCATGGCTAGCAGCCAAATCCAGTCTCTTGTATTCCATAGTTTTTCTTTAGCTCTTCTACTTTGCTGATGGAAGCTTTCATGGCACCTTCCTGAGCATCCCTTTCAGCTCATTCCAGGCATCCCACTTGGCCTTGCCTTTGAAGTCCAACATACCAGGCTGTTCTGTGTTCATGACTCCCATAGTCCCTTGTTTGTACTGGCCTTAGATGAAAGGCATCTTTTTTTTTTTTTGAGACAGTCTCACTATGTCACCCTTGATAGAGTGCCATGGCGCCACAGCTCACAGCAACCTCAAACTCTTGGGCTTAAGCGATTCTCTTGCCTCAGCCTCCCAGGTATCTGGGACTGCAGGTGCCTGCCACAATGCCCAGCTATTTTTTGTTGGAATTGTCATTGTTGTTTAGTTGGCCTGGGCCGGGTTGGAACACTGGTCCCTTGGTGTGTGTGGCTGGCACTGTAACCACTGTGCTACAGGCGCTGAGCCTAGATGAGCAGCATCTCATCTGCCAGCCTGGTCGTTAAGTGCTTAAGCTCCTCAACAGCTCTCTCAAACTGAGCCTGAGACATACTGGAAAGGTGTCAAACATCCCCCAGGAACTGGCAGAGGAGGAGGAGAAGGAATGTGAAGAGGAGGAGCAAGAGGGACAGCATTAAAACTACCCTGGCAAGCACCTTTATTTTTATTTTTTATTTAGTTTTTTGCAGTTTTTGGCCGGGGCTGGGTTTGAACCCGCCACCTCCGCCCTACTCCTTTGAGCCACAGGCGCCACCCTGGCAAGCACCTTTAGAAGGGCAGCCCCAGGCTCACCCTGCCCACTGCAGGGCTTCTAATTGCAATCAATGGAAACTGATTTGAGCAGAAGAGAAATTTATTGAAAGATCACAGAATTTCCAGGCTTGGAAAACAAGCAGGGACAAGGGAGAACAAATAGCTAGAACCACACCCATAATCACGTTTCAGAAATGGTTTTATGAGGATCCTGATGCCAGTACTGCCACAAGCTGGGCTGGGTGGTTTGCTCTGTATCCACGGTAGCACGGCACACTGGCACTGTAGCCACCATTCCCCTGGGCATGGGATATGGCCACCACTAGCAGCAGAACAGATTATCCTGTCCTGGCATATTTTTATAGCAAGTGCAGACACTGAGCCCACCTCATGGTGGGCACCCTCATTGCAACAGTGTAAGAGGACATGAGTATCTAGACTTTTCATCTTTGTAGTGGGAGGTGGACGCACCTTCCACCAGGATCCCTGGAGCATTCCCTAAACATTGAAAAATGTGCACTTGGCTCAGCGCCTGTGTCTCAAGCGGCTAAGGCATCAGCCACATACCTCTGAGCTGCCGGGTTCAAATCCAGCCCGGGCCCGCCAAACAACAATGACGGCTACAACCAAAAAATAGCCGGGCGTTGTGGCGGGCACCTGTAGTCCAAGCTACTTGGGAGGTGGAGGCAGGAGACTAGCTTGTGCCCAGGAGTTGGAGGTTGCTGTGAGCTGTGACGCCACAGCACTCTACCCAGGGTGAAAACTTGAGGCTCTGTCTCAAAAAAAAAAAAAAAGAAAGAAAAATGTGCACTCAGGCTCAGTGCCTGTAGCTCAGCAGCTAGGGCGCCAGCCACATACACCAGAGCTGATGGGTTCCAATCCAGCCCAGGCCTGTCAAACAACAATGACAACTACAACCAAAAAATAGCCGGGCTGAAAAAAGATGGAGACTTCACTTCTTTTATGTTTACCTAGATGGAGCTGGAACATATTCTTCTTAGTAAAGTATCTCAAGAATGGGGAAAAAAGTGTCCAATGTACTCAATACTACTATGAAATCAATATATAACCACCTAAACATTCATACGAATGGAAAAATATAACTATAGTCCAAAAAGTAGAAGGGCAAAGGAGACAGAGGGGAGGGAAAGGGGGATATGGGAGGAGGGAAGGTATCTGGGGGGACCTCACCTAAAAAAAAAAGAAACAGCCAGGCGCTGTGGCATGTGCCTGTAGTCCCAGCTACTTGGGAGGCTGAGGCAAGAGAATCACTATAGTCCAAGAGTTTGAGGTTGCTGTGAGCTGTGATGCCGCAGCACTCTACCACAGGTGACAAAGTGAGACTCTGAAAAAAAAAAAAAAGAAAGAAAAAAGGAAAAGAAAAATGTGCAAGCAGGCGCGGTGGCTCATGCCTGCAATCCTAGTACTCCGGGAGGCTGAGGTTGTTGGATCTCTTGAGGCCAGGAGTTCAAGACCACCCTGAGCAAGAGCAAGACCCTGTCTCTACAAAAAAATAGAAAAATTAGCAGGGTGTAGTGGCAGGTGGCTCCTTAGGAGGTTGAGGCAGGAGGATTGCTTGAACCCAGGAGTTTGAGGTTGTAGTGAGGTATGAGGATACCACTGTACTCCAGTGGTGACTGAGACTCTCTTGAAAAAAAAGAAAAAGAAGAGGGCAACACCTGTGGTTCAGTGAGTAGGGCGTCAGCTCCATATACAGAGGGTGGCAGGCTCAAACCCAGCCCTGGCCAAACTGCAACAAAAAAGAGTCCAGCGTTGTGGCAGGTGCTTGTAGTCCCAGCTACTCCGAAGGCTGAGGCAAGAGAATTGCCTAAGCCCAAGAGCTGGAGGTTGCTGTGAGCTGTGACGCCATGGCATTCTTCTGAGGGCAACAAAGTGAGACTCTGTCTCTTAAAAAAAAAGAGAGAGAGAGAGAAGAGGAGAGAAGTGTGTAGATGGTTGGTCCCACCAAGAAGGTCATAAGGGAACACCTCAGCCATGAAGGCCAACTGCTTTTGGGTGGAAAGTCTTGAAGAAGGGATTGTGGGGTGGGTAATGACTCCAAAGTGTCACAACAGTGACCACTTCCCAGAGATCCTCCCAAGTACAACCTGCCATGCCCTCCAGGAAGCTATTTCTCCTTCTGACCTATCCCACCCCCAGCCTGGCTCTCTTCCATTAGAACTTGCCTAGGAGGACAGAGGATGAAATCGTTAACATTGTTTTTCCATCTGAGATGTAAGTGTGTGGAAGGAAGCAAGCCTGCTGTTCACTTCTGTGTGAACTGCATAGCAGCTAACCCAGGGCTGGGCTTATACCTGGGGCAACAGGTGTTGGTTGGCTCAGTCATCAGCCAAGTGTTCTCGCAGATGCAACAGACCCTGACTCTTGGTGAGCCAGAAAAAAATCTTGGAAGGCTAATGGGTAGCTCACAGAAAGGATGGAAAGCTGAGCTACCAGATAGCACATGGCACCAGGGAGAACAGTTCCAAACAGCACAGCCCTCTGGTCAATCACCTTTGACAATCTTTCATCCTTATACCACTGCACTCAAGATGAAAAGTGTCAATTTAGGCTGAGCATAATGGCTATAATCCCAGCACTTTGGGCTCCCAAGGGAGATCAGCCTGAGGAGGAGTGAGACCTATCTCTAAAAATAGTTGGGCGTTTTGGCAGGTGCTTATAGTCCCAGATACTTGGGAGATTTAGGCAAGAAGATAGGTTGAGCCCAAGAGTTTGAGGTTGCTGTGAGCTGTGATGCCACAGCACTCTACCGAGGGCCACAAAGTGAGACTCTGTCTCAAAAATAAATAAATAAATAAATAAATAAATAAATAAAATAAAGCTGAGCACAACAGCTCACACTGCAATCCTAGCACTCTGGGAGGCTAAGGTGACTGGATTGCTTGAGCTCAGGAGTTTGAGACCAGCCTGAGCAACATTGAGACCCCGTCCCCTAAAAATAGCTGGGTATTGTGGCAGGCAACTGTAGTCCCAGCTAATTGGGAGGCTAAGGCAGAATACTTTGAGCCCAAGAGTTTGAGGTTACTGTGAGCTAAGACACCACGGCACTCTACCAAGGGTGCCCAGGTGAGACTCTGTCACACACACACAAAAAACAAAAAAAACCCAGGCATGGTGGCTCATGCCTGTAATCCCAGCACTTGGGAAGCTGAGGTGGGTGGATCGCCTGAGGTCACAGGTTCCAGACAAGCTTGAGCAAGAGCAAGACCCCATCTCTAAAAACTAGCCAGGTGTTGTGGCAGGCCCCTATAGTCCCAGCTACTCAGGAGGCTGAGGCAAGAGAATCACTTGAGCCCAAGAGTTTGAGGTTGCTATGAGCTATGACGCTACAGTACTCCACTGAGGGCGACAAAGTGAGACTCTGTCTCAAAAAAAAAAAAAAAAAAAAAATCCAAAAAACAAAACAGAAAGGTTTTTTGCTAAAAATCGAGAAAGTAGGGGTGGTGCTTGTGGCTCAGGGCATAGGGCACTGACCCCATATACCAAGGGTGGAGGGTTCAAACCCAGCCCCGGCCAAACTGCAACAAAAAATAGCCAGGCGTTGTGGTGGGCACCTGTAGTCCCAGCTACTTGGGGAGGCTGAGGCAAGAGAATCACCTAAGCCTAGGAGCTGGAGGTTGCTGTGAGCTGTGATACCACGACACTGTACCAAGGGCGATAAAGTGAGACTCTGTCTCTACAAAAAACAAAAAAAAAAAAAAGAAAAGAAAAAGTAGCTGGACATCGTGGTGGGCACCTGTTGTCCCAGCTACTTGGGAAGCTGAGACAAGAGAATTGCTTTAGCCCAGGAGTTTGAGGTTGCTGTGAATTATGATGCCAAAGCACTCAACATCAGTGTGACAAAGTGAGACTCTGTTGCAAAAAAAAAAGAGGGAGAGAGAAAGAAAGGACAAAAAAGGAAGGGAGAAAAAAAAAAAGGAAGGAAGGAAAGAGAAAGAATGAGAAAGAGAGACAGGAAGGAAGGAAGGAACAAAAGAACGAACCACCTTGCCAGTTACTGGCTGTATCACTTGGACAGGTCACTTAACCTCTGTGCTTGGGTGTCTTCATTGGTAAAATGAAACCAACAATTAAACCTAGCTCCTAGGGGAATGGGAGGGTTGGATATTGAATACAGGAAGGCCCTCAGAGAGGGGGATGGCACCTAGTAAATACTTCAGAAATATCGGCTTCTAAAAAAATACCAGGACCCCAGGTGTGGTAGCACATGCCTGTAATCCCAGCACTCTGGAAGGCCA